>NC_137289.1:11950000-14450000 GCF_054371585.1 Giraffa tippelskirchi | reverse complement strand
AGTGATCAGAGGCAACAATGACTTCACAGAACAGACTATAACCACAGGATGACAATGTAACTTGGAGGCAAATTAACATATAAGTAGAGGCACAATGGGTTTGTTCAGGAAAAGTAATGTTGTTGTATGTGTTTGGTTGGAGAGAAGGGACAGACATAAATATCTGGAAGGCCCAAGAGCAATTTGACCTATTCTTTCTTTAAGAAAAATTTTACCGAGAGGCTGACACTTCAAAATCTGAATCACCAGAGGGAAAAGGCTGGTAATAACTGAGCCCTGGGTCCCCTCCCCCAACTGATTTGGCTAGAACAAATGGAATACTAGGCAAGTCAGCCACTCATGGGCAGAAACAGGCTGACCACATGTAAGAAAGAGAAGTGACTTTTCCTTGGATCCCTGGGAAAATACTATGACAGAGACTGGTAGAAGCATGGAGGCCAACTATAAACGGAAAGGAAAATGAAGCTATGTCTCTTGACCATATAGGATGGATTTTCCAGAAGGACAGAACTATAATATACTTATAACCTTTTAAATAATGTATACTTTAACACAATTTAATTTCATCCATCAGGCTTTTTATAGAAATAAGTCGCTGAATCAGAAAAAAATGTTTTGTTAGATCATATTAAACATGGTCAGCAGAGGTAGATGGTAGTTTAAAAATCATGAAGGAAGTTAGTATTATTCCCTTGGTAGATTTCCTAGAGTCTGAAAGTATTTTATATCTAAAATACATTTGAATATCAAACATCAATGTAGACAGCAACTTTACCCCTGTCATCTACGTTAGCCCCTTAAGTGCTTTCCCATAAGAAATGAGCCTGAGCCAGAGAAGTATAAGTGCTGGCATTTTTGCAGCTGTTTTCTTCATTCTAAGTCAAAATGCACTCACACTTGCCTCCTTTTCCCCTCTCTGGGGGTATACATAGGCATCCTGCATCTTGCAAGACTGTGTTTCTGATGATCAAGGAGTAAGAACCTCCCGCATAACGAAAGAAACTGTACCCAAGAAAAGTTTTAACTGACCTCTTGAAAATCCTGCTCAAACTTCCAGAGTTGCAGATACTGCTCCATTTTTAGCTTGTGTTTTTCCCAAAATCCATCAAAAGCTATTTCCATATCATGTACTTGAGTCAGCAATCTTAACAAAGCAAAATCATCGTTAAACCAATGATTTGTGTTGTAGGTAGGTAGATAACCCTGGTTTGGACGTTAAGAATTATAGGCAAAATCACAGCCCATGACATTTGGTCCAGGTACAGACTATCAATGTCCACAGAATCTCCCCTATGAGCAAACTAATCTCTGTGGGACAACACGGGGAGGAGTTCTCAGCTTGATTGCCAGAGGTCCAGGAATACTTTTGCAGGTTAACAGGTAGCTGCAAAAATATATAATTCCCTTTCAAAAGTATAAGATAATTAACTCTAAACCCCAAAGAATACTACTCACTTATTAATAGTTTGCCAGTCACCACTAGTCTGCTGACGATTTTCACGTCTTGAACTCACAGCACCCTTGGCATTGGGCACTTCCAGATTTGTTAGCAGAATTTTTCCTTCTTTGGTTACAGCTGTGATATCCTTCTGTACAAAGGCAAAATAGGAAGTGTCAGCCTGCTGGGCACCTATTCTGAATGAGCTGGGTAGAAGGCAGCTTATAGCAGTAGATGCAGAATAGAATAGTTCTAGTACAGCCTTTGCTTTCATCACTGAAAAATCAAGAACTACCTCAGTACCACGGAATCTAAAAGCTGCGAGGATCTCCAAGAAGCCTCTCCAGCGAGGCAGATTTGCAGTCATCAATTTTATGGGCAGAAGTACCCCATGGCTCAGTTTATAGCTTCCTCTCACTGGTAGAAAGTTCTAATTTAATATGGAAGCAACCTAAGTGTCCATCAACAGATGACTGGATAAAGAAGATATGGTATACATACATATATATATATATACACACATACATATATATATATATATATATATATATACACACATATGGAATACTACTCGGCCATTAAGAAAGAGTAGAATCTTGCCATTTGCAACAACATGGATGGACTGGGAGGGTATTATGCTAAGTGAAATAAGTCAGACAGAGAAAGACAAATACTATATGATGTCACTTATACGTGGAATCTAAAAAGTAAAACAAACTAGTGAAAAAAGAAACAGATAGAGAACTAGTGGTTACAGACGGAGAGAGGGAAGGGGGAGGGGTGCCATTTCCTAAAAAGGGCCACTTAAATTCAACATATCCAGGACATTCTCCTCTCGTATCTTCTTTTTTTAATATTGTGCTTTACACCATATAAATATCTCCTTTTGTCTCCCTACCCAGCAATCTGTGTGAAATAGACACACTCAACATCTCTCTACCAAAAGAAAGACCGTGGAACATTTTGGTCTGTCTCCCCTATCAGACATACCTTTAACCGGTGGTACCTTTCAGCGCGAATTGCAAGAATTTCTTCTATTGAAGGAATGTCACCTGGTAGTTCTGTCTCAGCCAGTTCAGTTCCAAAGGACTGTAACATCTGAGCCGTATCTTTCACTATGAGGGCAAAATTTTCTATAGCCTGCAAAGAGCCCGTGCATGATTCTCTTAATTCTGTGGTAACTTGGCCAGCATATCAAAACCTAGACCAGCAACTATATTAACTTTCATTTAGATATGACAGCAAAGACATATACTATGACCCCTCCTCTGCAAGGAAAGTTGGCATTGGCCTTGACAATGAACCCTAACTTTGCATCTAAGCCCCTAAGAAACTTAGTGAGGTGAAGAGACTTCTTGAATGTCTAAACACCTGTACTTATTTCTCAAACAATGATGAAAACTATTTCTTAAGTATGCCATGTACTGAGTAATTTGTTTTATTACCTGGCGAAACATTGTGTTTTCCTTATTCTATTTAATTTTGGAATTGCACAATTGTTTTATAATAACTACTTCTGAAGAGACATGAGAACATCAAAGCCACTTTATTACCATTTATGAGCAAGTGTTAGCATTTGATGGACTAAGATGACAGAGGAACATTAATCACAATAATTCATTTCAAGTTTTGGAGAAGATTTGAAATTATGACCCCAAAGGCTCTGCTGCCCTAAAATGTCAAGTAAGGTTTGGTTGTTCATTTTGTTTCCAAAATCAGTGACTTAGAGAAAGAAGGACAACATTTAGACCCAACCATATAAACCCTCTGTTTACCATGTAACTCAAGTCGTCTGCTCTTTTATTACCTTTCTAGGTTATTAAAGGCAAGCCACTGCTTATTTTGACAACTCACTTTCATACAAATGAACAGGACTGCTGAATGAAAATAAAGTTGAGGAAAATAAAATCCTGATTTAAGTAAATATCATTATTTCCTTCAGAAGGGTTCTCATACCTCTGGAATTAGAAGTAAAGACCCTTATATGATAAATTCACTCTAGTGAGGCACAGAGCCCTTGTCTATCCACACATTTCTAAAACAGAAGGCATTTTTGCTACAAACTGAACTGCCCCCAGGAGAATTACTAGACGGATGACATTAATAAGATGACTCTCATTTTCTGAGGGCAAGCCATAGGCCAGGCACAGTGTCAAACATGGTACATCTGTAATCTCATTTAATCTTCTCAATAACCCAATGAGGTAAAGTCTTATTCTTCCCACTGTATAGTTGGAAAAACTGAGGCTGAGAGAGCTTTTACAACTTGCACAAAGTTATATCGATAAAAATCAGCAGTGCTAGGATTTGAACCCAAACCCTTGGTTTCTTCAAGTTACTACATGGCCACAGGAGAGGGTGGGCAGAGTAGGGTCTCCTTATTCCCTAGGCCTCTCATTTAAGTGCCATCCTCAGTGACTCTTCATCATTTCTAGCTATTTCCTAAGCTAGAAAATCAAGATGTTGAATTATATGTTTTTGAAAGATAGGAACCCCAGAAATCTGTTTTTCCCAAGGAAGAAAAGAAAAATTCTAGAACTAGATTTCAAAGCTAACACGAACTACAGGCTCTACAGTAAGGGCAAAAGAAACATACATTTCTGAAGGTGATCCATTCACTGTGGCAGTACTGCAAGGTGCCGCCTAACTCAGTGGTTAACTGCTTGTCATCAATGTATGTCAGCAAACCACTAACTGAGCTCAGCATAACAACCTATACAAATAAGTGAGAAAGAAACTGTTAAACTGCCCTCCACGGCGCTCCTCCACACAGCCAACTGTACAATGAACTTTAGCATTCGTTTAGCAGAAACATATCTTTTATAAATGGTTCTAACAATTCTGTCCTGTACATCCCCACATACATGGATACGCTACCTTCCCTCAGGGATTAACAGTTCCCATTTACAAAACATTTCTCTGTAAAATGAAAGTAATCTCCATAGAAACCCAAACACCTGATTCTCTCTGCCCTAAAATTTTTGCACTGTCTGAAGCCAACTTTCTGAAAGAATGTTAAGCCCATGACAAAGGAAGGGCTTTCTGTAGTAAATTATAATTTATCATGAGGGACTGATCTTTGCAAAAGTAGCAAAATTTATGAGCACTCTTACTCCCAACACTAAAAGTGTATAAAAATATCTTTTGGAAAACAAAATGCTACTCTGAACTGCTCAGGATGTAAGTTCATGGGAGGTCAAATACAGAAAACACACATTCATTTTATTCTCTAAAAATAAAATGTCCTGACTTTATACACACACACAAATACATATATATATATATATATATATATATATACATATATATATATATATATACATGTATAACATATGGGACTTACATCTTTTTTTTTCAAAACGAACTGCTTTGTTTTGACTAATGTTTCCCTTTATTTTCACAGTAGGAGCAGAAGACTTTAAGGCCTTTTGCATTAACATGTTTGGAAGACAAATTCTAAATGTTTTTCTTTTACATGCGCTTGTGACTGTCAGGATACATTTAACAGGAGACTTCTTGTGTGCTGTTTTCAGTTTTGCATGAATTCTATGTTCCTTAACAGCACCTGAATACAGGTGCCAGAGAGCTGGCAAGCCAGCTTTCAAATTCATGTATCTCATTTGTATGGAAATTCCATGCTGTGAACAGCAGCCATTTACAAGTCTCCTCCTTTCTGATATGTAAACTTACTTTCACAACCCCCTCTCTGGAGAATAATTCTAGCCTCTGGCTTTCTAGATGACTTGTTAGATTTTTGATCCCTATCTTTGCTAAAAAGGGCTATCTGGTAAGAGAGTATATACATGCCCACAACACGTTGAATAAATGCCTTTGTTCCACCAGAGCACTGCTCACCATGTCTTTCCTCATTTTCTCTCTCCCTCTCTCTCCCTCGCTCTCGCTCGCTGCTTCCACGGAGCACAGGTGTCCATCGTGTCTACGTATTTGCCCAGGCTTTCAAGATCTCTTCGAGAGGGCACCCTGAGCCTACGTAGACGGTGCTAGCTCTTTGTCCTAGAGTTATATTGGCATACTGTGTAAACCAGGGAATATCAGCCCCTTTTCTTCCCTCTTTTACTTTCTTATCGGTCGACTCTGTACCCCCAAGTTCCGGTCCATTAAAGGACCACAACATGTGACCACATGCCAGCTGTCAACAACATGCTACACATTCTTCAGGAGAAAGGGTCAAAACACTGGAATAATATATTCTCACCGGTAATTTGAGCATGAAATCTTCCTGACTAAATCGAAATCCAATGTCTGTGAAAGTTCGCTGGAGAAAGCTGGTGGGCCGGAGGACCAAAACCAAATGCAAGTTCCCAGGGAATGAAGACTAGAGGGGGAAACAGCAAAGGAAAAAAATGAAAAACTGTCAAAACATGCACTTGAGTGAGCACATGGCAAAAAATACATAATCAAAGAAACCAAATGCTAAAGCCATAAAAACCGCTGAAAAGATAAAACTTAAAAAATGGAGATTGATACCATCTTAAAACACGAAAATAGAAATGCAATGAGTGTCAGGTCATCAGGTCAGATCCTTGCAGTGCTTGTGGCCTGGAATTTTCTCACACTGAAGTCAGTCCCACGTTATGAAGAATTACACTCTTAAGCTTCATTTTAAACGCGGTTGTTTTTGTACTCAAATTGTTTTCCATCCTTGCAAAACAGAATCAGGAGGCAGGTTTCTAGGACAGCCCTAAAAGCCTAAAGGGAGCTGAAATACTGCATAACTGCAGTAAACAATGGAAGAAAACTATTTTGTGGACTTGTATTTTTACTTCATCCAAGAGACATTCACCAAGTATCTTCTACGCGTTTCCTCCACGTATTTAAGCGAATGATTATCAGGCACTGTTAGCATTCAGTGTATACCAATTAATAACATACAGGGCCTACCCAGCTTGCAAGAAAATGACAGTCTAGAGTCTATTAGTATCATTTACTCTATAGCATGATAAGTTGATAAATGAAACAAAGGAATTAGAATAATATACAATATGAAGGGGTAGCACAGAGCATCCTAGACCTAGGAATGTCAAAAAGGTCTTGCCTAAAGAGGAATAAAGTGGATCAGACTGTTTTTCTGGTACATCCATGTTTCCCAACTTCTTAGAATACTGGCACATAGTAGGTGGTCAAGAAGTAACTGTTAAATGAATGAGTGCAAAAGACAAGGAGGACCCTATGCAAAATTCACAAGGGCTGGAATAATATGGCCTGATATAAGTAATAAAGCACCGCATTCAAATGCTTACTGTATGCCAAGAATTTTGCTAACATTATCATGGTTCCTCTTCATAACAATCCTGCAAAGTAGTTAGGCAATCTGCTTTTACAAATAAAGAAAGTGAGGTTCAGAGAGTTTAAGTATAACTTGGCTCAACTGGTGAAGTCTGAATTGGTACCCAAGTCTGTATTACATCAAGAGGTCCCAGTCAGGAAAGCTAGAGGAAGATGCTGCCGGGGGGTGGAGAGATGTAGTTATGAGAGATGGTGCTAGAAAGATGAGCAGGATCCAGACCAGGAAAGACCTTGAGTCTTTTCATGGATGCAAGGGGAGACTCGTAAGGGTTTTTAAGTAGCAAAGCAACATAATTAGATTTGCATTTTAGTAGGATCACTTTGGCTTTGGGAATGGACTGGATATGGACAAGAATGGAAGCAAACAGATGAGTTTGCATGCTGGAACAGTCATCCAAGCAAGGGATGATGAGTTTCTGAACTGGAGCAACAACAGCAGGGATAAGGACAGAATTTAGGAGGTATAATGTGCAAAGTATGATAACTGGATATGTCTGATGAGAAAAGAAAGACTATGACAGTCAATTTCCAGATTTCTGGCTTGAGTAACTGGGTGAATGGTACAACCCTCATTGACATGGGAACACAAGAGAAGCAGGCTTTCAGGAGGGGGATAAGATACTGATTCTTATTTCTGGACCTACTGGGTTGGAAGGGTCAGCAGGACAACCAGATGATGTCCATCAGACAAATGGATGTACAAGAGAGGAGGGAAAGAAGCCTAGACTGGGAATATAGAGTTGAGAGTCATCAGCCTCAAAAGAGCAGACTGAAGCATAATAAAGCAAAATATGCTCAAAATGCTTTAAATACAGTCATCTTTCAGGAATACTAAAATATTAATAATTGAACAAAACTATAAAAGAAAAATTAATAAGATACTGTGGGGGCAGGTATATATGGGAAGTCTGTACTTTCTACTGTGAACCTAAATCTGCTCTAAACAATACAGTCTATTTAAAAAAATACAAGAGTAACTTTCATAGAGGGATAAGACCTAGACTCCGAAATGACATTCAAAAGTGGAAATTTTTTAAATTCAATTTGAGGTGGTGATAAAAACATCATAAACAAGTGGCAATGACAACTAAAGTGAGAGAAAGAGAACTGAGTGTGACACAAATAGGGAAAAGACAGGAGCACAAGCTTAAATCAGTAAATTAAACAATGATTACAAACAGACACAAATTGGGATGGCTATCCAAATGATCACTCCCCAAGGGGGCCATATCTGCACTACCCTCTCCTTCCACAAGATTCTACATCCTCCCCCCACCAAATTCCTATGTTGAAACTTAAGCCACAATGTGAAGGTATTTGGTGGTGGGGTGTTCAGGAGGTGATGAGGTCATGACGGTGGAGCCCTCATGAATGGGATTAGTGCCCTTAAGAAAGAGACCCCAGAGAGCTCCTTCACCTGTTCAGCCATGTGAGGACATAGAAAAGATGGCCATCTATGAAGCAGGAAATGAGCTCTCACCAGATACAGAATCTGCCAGCACCCTGACCTTGGACTTCAGACTCTAGAACTGTGAGAAGTAAATTCTGTTGTTTATAAGTCACACAGTCTATGGTATTCTGTTATAGCAGCCCATAAAGACTAAGACGGTGTCTTATTAATCTTAATATTGGTTCCTAATGAGAACTGTTCTCTTTCTACATGACCTTGTCCTCCTAACACACAATGATTTGTCATAGGATGAAAATCTGATGTAAGCAGAATCCAAGTCTCACACTAGCATTTTCTGAACTAGCACTAAGGGAAGGAAACTTTGAGGGTGCAGTTCCAGGGCCGCTGGTAGCCATGACCCCTACTGCCAGAGGAGCTTATTCCAAAGAACAAAGCAAACAAGTATAGAGACCTGGAAGTAGAGACAGAGAATCCCAATGATACTGTATACCCTACTGTCTATTATGCTGCTTTTCAGTTGCTAAGTCGTGTCTAACTCTTTGTGACCTCATGGACTGCAGCACTCCAGGCTTCCCTGTTCTTCACTGTCTATTATGTGCAAATGTCTATTTTAGTTTATGCTAAGAATGGTACAATACTTCCTATAGTTGTTATAAAAATTAAAAGAAATAATGAATATAAAGCTACTTTGTCAACCCTAAAAAAACTAATAAGATAGGTTTTTTTAATTTACTTTGGGTTCTTAGACTTAAGGACAAGTAGACTTAGACAAAAGGTTTTTCAGGTTATGGATAAAGGCTTGCCTAAGGGGAAACTCTGACAAGGACTTGTGAGAACTCTGGACCTATTTCTAGACTGAGAGCACTAATTCTATTTCTACCCTGAAATATTCACTTTAGGAGTTAAGCCTTTCCTTCTTCACATGGGCAAATTACCAGTATTAGTATTATACTTAACTGCCTTGACTCAGCTTATTTTTTCACTTTTAAATGGAATCAATGGGCTACCCTAGTGGCTCAGTGGTGAAGAATCCGTCTGCCAATGCAGGAGACACGGATTCAATCCCTGGTCCAGGAAGATCCCACATGTCCTGTGCCACAACTGTTGAGCCTGTGCTCTAGAACCCGGGAGGCACAACTACTGAACCCATGTGTCGCAACTACTGAAGCCCATGCCTGTGCTCCACTGTGAAGTGCCTAGAGCCTGTGCTCTGCAACCAGAGACGCCACTGCAATGAGAAGCCCACACACCTCAGTGAAGAGTAGGCCTCACTCACTGCAACTAGAGAGTAGCCCGAGCAGCAATAAAGACACAGTGCAACCAAAAATAAGTAAATAAATGGAATGGAAAGCATCCTACTTCTGCCAACACTTAAAGCACTCTTATTTTTATTCTTTCATGGACTCTAGGTTGATATGGTTTCATTGTCTTTTTCTCCCTGACTTTCCTTAATGTCATATTCTCTGGTATTGCATTAGATATGTGGGGTCTCTAGATGTGAGACCCCAGGGATGACCAACTTAAAGCCTGGAATACTCACCCCCCTCCAAAACTGGGGGTGGGGGGTAGGGAAGGATACTATAGGAACAGAAAAGACCATGTGGTAACTCTCTGCCAGAGGTCAGACCCTGGTCTCTACCCTGCCACTCCTAGGAGAACAAGGCTGTCCCAGCAGTCAGGCACCTGATCACACAATAGGGGACAAAGCAGAAAAGAGACACAGAATCACTGTCCACAGAATCCATGGGGAAGAGAGTTCAGGCAGGGTTTAGGGGTGTTCAGCTGCTCCTAAGTCAGGGATTTCATGTTGTTTGTTTTATTAAATCAGTTATTCTGTCTATTTGATAAAATAGTTATAAACATTGAAATCTGAATAAAATGCTTCTAAAAATATTTCTACACTCTAATCAGATCATTCTTAAGTAAAACTTCCTGATTATTTTATCATACCTTCTCCTCCCTTAATTCCTTCAAGATGTTCAGTGATTCGCTTATCACAAAAAGCCTACCAAATTTGCATTTCTAAAGAAAAAGCACTATCAAGGATGAACACTTCATTTATTGCCTGTATAATCACATTTGCAATGTTGTTCATTATAGGATAATTTTAGAATCTTTATTGAGCCGCCGTGCAAATCTTCCTAGAATACATGGGTCCATTAAACTGATAGCTACTCTCAAATCTAAGCCATTTGAAGGAATAAATAACTTGTAGGCAACAGCTATTATTTAGTAGGCAAAACTACTAAAAAACTGGGTGGCACTCAAACAATTCATTTGATTTGTCAGAGTTACATTTTTTAGAAAACTAAATTATACAGTTCAGACCAAGTATATTGTTTCTATGCCTCATGTCCATTAGACCCCATGTATGAATCAGATACACTTGACTTTTTAATCCCATACCCACTCACTTATCCCAGATTTAAATATGTGATTGCCAAACTAATTGCAGTAAATCCACAACTTCATATGAATGACTTTTCATAGCTTCTCTCCAGCAAACACATACACACACACACACACACACACATATACACATGTACATACATTTATATGTCTTCAGGGCCTTTCAAAGCCTTAAGGTAGGGACAGGAGATTGGCTCGATGGCCATGGGTTGGAGGGTTGCATTTTATTGAGTGACTACTAGGCGAATTTTCCTCATTGTGAGCATTACTATGACATTATGCTAAGTATTTTATCTGCAATAGATTCTGTTTTTACCCTCATTTCACAACTGGAGGAATTGAGTGTGGTAGGCAGAATAAAGGTTCCCCAAAGATGTCTACATCCTAACCCCTGGAACCTGTGAATATGTTACAAAGCAAAAAGGACTCTGTAAATGTGATTAAGAATCTTCAGAGCTTCCCTGGTGGTTCAAATGGTAAAGAAACTGCCTGCAATGCAGGAGACCCAGTTTTGATCCCTGGGTTGGGAAGATCCCCTGGAGAAGGGCATAGCAACCCACTCCAGTATTCTTGCCTGGAGAACTCCGTGGACAGAAGAGCCTAGAGGGCTACAGTCCATGGGGTCGCAAAGAGTTGGGCATGACTGAGCGACTAACACTTCACCTCACCTTCTGATGGGGAAATGATCCTGGATTATTGGGGTGGGAACAATGCAATCACAAGTAGTTATTAAACAGAGGGAGGCACGAGAATCAGAGACGATGTAACAACAGAAGCAGAGGTCAGAGTGATACAGGGCCATGAGCTAAGAAACTGGGCAGCTTCTAGAAACTAGAATGTCAAGGAAACTGATTATCCTCTAAAGCCTCAGAAGCCCTGTTGATATCTTGGTCTTAGCCCAGTGAGACTCATTTGGACTTCTGACCTCCAGAACTGTAACAATACATTTGGGTTATTTTGAGCTACTAAGTTTGCAGTAATTGGTTACAGCAGCAACAGGGAACTAACCCACTGAGCTTTTGTGACGCTAAGTAATTCTTCAAGAAATTCTGCTGCTGCTGCTGCTAAGTCGCTTCAGTCGTGTCCAACTCTGTGCGACCCCATAGACGGCAGCCCACCAGGCTCCCCTGTCCCTGGGATTCTCCAGGCAAGAACACTGGAATGGGTTGCCATTTCCTTCTCCAATGCATGAGAGTGAAAAGTGAAAGTGAAGTCGCTCAGTCGTGTCCGACTCTTCGTGACCCCATGGACTGCAGCCTACCAGGCTCCTCCATCCATGGGATTTTCCAGGCAAGAGTACTGGAGTGGGGTGCCATTGCCTTCTCCGCAAGAAATTCTAGCTTACAGCAAATACAGCTCCAGACCTTTGAGCTTTCCCATTTGGTTTGGGGAGACGATGTTCCTACATTCTCCAGCATGCTGCCTTACAGATCTCTAATCTGGTTGGTTATATAAACATGAAAAGGCACAGTTTCTATTTTCGCCCAAATAAACCCTAGATTTTAAAACTATAAATCGTTTTCGAGAGCTTGTCAAAAAAGCAAAAGGATGTGAGCAAGGGTCAGCCTTGTTTTCTTTGATTGCTTTTTTCTTTACAGAAAAAAAAAGCATGAGAGAGGAAACGGCATTGGTTTTAGGCACTGGTTGCCGGCGTGTTTTTTTTCTTTTTTGTAGTTCCAACATGTGACTGCTTAAAGGCGCCTTGGTAAAAATGAACATGCTGCCTATCTTCACAGGGCTCAGAGCCATTTCTCCATCTCTGAGCCAGGCCCCACCCCAGGCCTGGGGAGCAGCTCCTACCAGTTCTTCTAATTCAGGGGCAGAGAATTCGCTTTCTCTCCTCTTCCCCTCCCAGAGAAGACACTGAATCCCTTCTCCTCATGCCTGCCTTCAGATCACCGGACTATATGGCCTCAGGACAAAAGGCATCACTTGATACATTTCACTACTGAAGCCTGGAAATTAACCTTGTTTAATGTTATTTTATGCAGCATCTAAAACAGGCAATTCACACACCCTCTGCCCCCTTTTCAGTTATCCTAGCTACTTCTTTAAAACTTTTACAAGTGGCTGATACCACATAAAATTTGATTATTTTACTATAAAAACAATTTATACTCCTAGAGCTTTTTCTTTTCATCTTTAGGGCAAAGAAATGGGGTCACAATAAGAGGGAACCCTTTACTGAAAGCCTAGGACATACACGCCAGGCTTGTTATGTATATTATCCTATGTAGCCTTTGTAACATAGCAGGGAAGTAGGTATTATGGCCTTTCCACAGCTGGGCAAACTGAAGCACAGAGTGGTACACTAACTGCTTGCTACGCTACCTGCTAAGGAGCAGGAGCACACAGGCCAATCTGAATCCTAAAGCCAAGCTCTTTCCAGGACACTTCACCCTTTTCAGACACGCCTTTCACAACGCACACTCTGAATGCATGCTCAGACTAGTTGCCTTTCCTTTAGGAAAAACTTGACCTTGACATCTACAAAATGGGACAAAAACTAACAGTCAAAACAAATGCTTGAAACAATTTAGCATCACTGAGCCTACTGAACAAAACAATTACAATTTCATATCATTACAGAGTATTAATACTGAGTTGCTGGCATGTGATTGACCTCAATAAGGTCGGAACTATCACTTTAGAATATGCTGAGAAATATCTTATGACCTCAAGCTATAGAGAAGAGTTTCCAATGCCGTGAGCTACTTCTGCACTCATTCTTCGCACTCTGAAAGTGTACAGAAAGGAAGAGTTACTCCACAGATCACCAAATCCCTTGCCAAGCGACCTCAGGCGTAGGACACTCCCTGGCAACGCTCTTTCCTTGTGGCTCACCCTTCTTGTTCCATATCCGTTCTCAACAACCCCCTCACTTGTTCACAGTCATTGCAATTTCCATCAAGTAGCCAGTTGAAGCCTATCTGTGGACTCTAAAGCCACTTTACCATCCTTCCAGGTGCCACCTATTGTAGCCTCCAGAATCAGCTCAACACCAGAGATTCTTCCAAGTCAAACCATGGTGTCATCAGCTGAGTTGCAAATTTTTCACTCTGGTCAAGCCGTATCCATGCAAGCAGAACAAATCTGTTTTCCACTAGAGTTCTAGGCTTTAGACTTAATCCAATCAATTTCATTTCAAGCTAGCTGTTCCTATGGACAACTTCAAGTACTTCATTTGAGAGAAAAAGAGAGGAAAGACACCAAGAAAGATAATAGACACATATGCTATTCCTTAAGGTCCAAACAAATGTCATCTCCTTTGTGAGGCCTTCCCCACCAGCTAGAAGTTCTTTCATAATAGTTATTTAATAGTTATTTATGAACATGTCCTACCTTCTCTACTAGATTGAGAGCTCTTTCAGCTCTGTAGCCATTCCGTGTTTACCTGTGTCCCATATTGTCTGTAGCAGAATAGTAGATATACCTATTCAACAAGTACTTGTGTGTTGCATTAATTTCTGTGTATATTAAGGTATGTGTATAAACAGAAAGGACTTCCCAGGTGGCACTAGTGGTAAAAAGCCTGCCTGACAATGCAGGAGACATAAGAGATGCAGGTTTAATCCCTGGGTCGGGAAGATCCCCTAGAGAGGATATGGTAACTCACTCCAGTATTCTTGCCTAGAGAATCCTATGGACAGAAGAGCCTGGCAGGCTACAATCCATGGGGTCGCAAAGAGTTGAACACGACTGAAGTGACTGAGCATGCATGCATGCATATACAGGAAATGAAGTTCAGAACTGAGAAAACATCTATGCGTATAAAGGAATTAGGAATCTTCTTAACACTTAAGTCAATTACTTTTGATAACAAAAGTACTAATGTCAGTTGCACCCAATATTGCAAAGCACATACACAGGCATCTTTTGTGCACCATAAATTGTCTGTTAAAAATCTGAAGCTATTATTCCCATAATACAAAATCATGTGTAGTAGAGCTGGACATACAACTTTGTCAAAATAAAAAGATTCATATCCTAAGCTGTAATTTTTAAAATACTATCTTGTGCTAAGAGCTTAATTAGAAAATAAACCAGTTACTCACCCATGGATGTTCACTGTCATTCAACAAGAATAACATTCTTACTGATTTATTTCCCTGATCTTACTTTTGATTCCAAGTGTCATTCTGTTCTATGACTGATTTTCACTCTCTCATTTTTTTGTGTGTTGTCTTGATTATTTAAATAAGCAGATATTCTATTTTAAATCATAGCATCAATAACGTTATCTTAAGTTTTGAAAGAAAAAGAGCAGCACTGAAAACTGGGCTGATGATCAGTTAATTATTAAATTAGCTAGTGTTATTTCACATTTCTCCAAATGACATCTAAATAGCCCTTCTGAAATTTGCTGGGAATTTGGTATATAAGTGAACCAATCATGGGAAAATTTGAAAATGTATCTGAAAGAAGAGATTTCTAAATTCTAGCTTATAAATAACGGTGAGTCACTCTTTTTTTCCTTTAAAAAAAGGTAGTCAACGGGCTAGAATTCTGCATCTTTAACATTTGAATTTGGGGAAATAATTTTTTTTAATTTGGGGAAAAACTGAAATCAGAAAGAATTCAAATCATCAGGCTTAACATTTTTTCATTTGTCCAGTAACACATAGCCTTTTTAAACACTGATAAAGTCATCTGCAAATCTGTCCATGATACCATAATCTACTTGTCCATGGTGAAAGGAAGGATGAATCCTTTTGTTTGATATTATTTTATTGATAACTAGTGACTTTAAGCTACTCTGCCAAATGAGTCAATATTGTTCATACACTCTTAAATAAATACCATGACGAAGGATGCTTCCTCATAAATTTGATCACATTTAGATCTTGACGCCTTAACATTCCCCTATGTCCATATCACAGTAATCACATCAATGCAATCCACGAAAATCCAAGTCTCCATTCTCCCCTGAAAAGCCCCATTCAGTAGTTTGTGCTATAGCCCCATGCTGCAGCATTCCTGAGCTTCAACTTGGGAACAGGCTTTCCAGGACTGCAGGCAGAGCCCTTACCGCATTCCTTCTGAACCTCATCTTGCCTCTCGGGGGAGTTGCTTCTGCCATCTCACCTATACACAATAACACGCTTCTTTTCCAATTGTCAATGCAATATTGATGAAATATGAGCTGCGTCTTAGGTAGTATTTAAAAGCGGCAGCCAAAAATCTCTATCAAACAAAGCTACCGAGGCTGCTTCCATTACCACCCTGGCAGCGCTGCAAAAAAAAAAAAACCCACTATCTCTGATTAGTCAGCTGACAGATCCTTTCCTACTGCTCATTGTAATTCAGAGTCCACACATTTCCCCAATTACTTAGCCTGATTGAACCTCATGGATTAGCTGGTGCTGGACTGCTCAGGAAGATCAGGCTTTTCCTAAGAGTGGAGGAAGGAAAAAAAAAAAAAAAACCTCTCCTCCTAGGGGCTAGATGGGGCTGGCTTTCTCTGCGCTATTTGATTTTTAAGGTGGAATGCTAAGAATCTTTGTGAAGGTAGTATTAAGTGATATCTTTATTCTTGCCTTACCCCGCTATGTAACTTGAAATTCAATTGTGTTTTTTATTATTATTATTATTCAATTTTATTTTGGGTTTAAGCCTGGGAAAGGTTAATAGTTTGCGGGATTTTGTCCTGATGATAATCTAGAAAGAACAGAACATGTAAACTTTCTGAGATGGGTAGGATTCTCTCCCAAAGGAATATTTCCCCAAAACGTGTAACTAAAAGCAAAAATTATATATATATATAGTCTCCTATCATTATGAAGTATAGCCTAACTGCATAGTTTAAGAATCTAGAAATTAAGGTCTTCAAATCAAATTATATAATTACTTCACAGACACTAGTTTAAAATAATATACTGAAGACAGTTAGACCTATCTATACAATGGTTGTTTTCACCAGAAATTCTTTCTGAATGTCAACTTTTGCTCTTGAAATTAGCTTGTATTCAATATTTACCTCTATTGCAAACAGTGTCCAATGGGCTATTAATGGTTGAGATATAATTAATGTGCTTTTGAGTATGGGTATAGAGACTATACCATAAGCAGAAACATTTAAAATATTTAAATGAAACAACACTGAAACTAATCTATAGCCAGTCAGATGTCCTCATCACCTGCACCCCCACTCCTGCCTGGCAATTATGCAAATAAAGGGACCTTGGATGCAGAGCTCTTTGCAGGGCAGACTTCTCAGTTCCCCACTGAGAGAGCATTCCTAGGAAACAGAAAGGGGAGCATCACCTCCCAAGAAACAAGTCATTATTCCTTTATTGACCCCAAATCAGTAGTGCTGTGCTGTGCTTAGTCGCTTAGTCGTGTCCAACTCTTTGTGACCCTATGCACTGTAGCCTGCTAGGCTCCTCTGTCCATGGGGATTCTCCAGGCAAGAATACTGGAGTGGGTAGCCGTTCCCTTCTCCAGGGGATCCTCCCAACCCAGGGATCGAACCCAGGTCTCCTGCATTTGCAGGCAGATTCTTTACCATCTGAGCCACCAGCAAAGCAGTATCAAGACCCAATTTCAAAACTGACGCCATATGCCAACCAGTCACTCAATGAAAATTAATCTCATCAAGCAGGTAGTTTTGCCAAAAAGAAAAAAAAAAAAAGCTGGGCTGGGTGATGTTAAAAATGCCTTATTATAACAAGTGCTATATTTAATGTTAAATAATTGATTCTTATCATGAACTAAAGTTTGTTCAACAAGCCCAAGGACTGATCCTAAAGGCCAGGGCATGATAAATACCTGGATAAATATCATTCAGCCCCACTGATAGGAGTCTGTAGTACATGGAGGGCAGATGTATACTCTCCAAAGGAATTTTACCTTTTTCTAAAAAAAATTATTAATGTATTTGTCTATCCACAAGTCCTTTGGAAAATGATAGGAAGCAGCAAGTGGAAAGGTCATCAACTGGAATTCATGAAAATTCAATTCTTGCTCCCACTCTTTTGGTTACCTAGCTATCTGACCTTGAATTCATCATCACATAACCTTTCCAAAAGGCATATTGTATATCAATATAATTCTCTCATCTATAGGACAATTTATAAAGACATCCGCCCACAGGACATAATCAGGAAACAGAGAGAATCAACATTACTTAATAAATGTGAAAGTGTTTAAAAAAGCAAAAGTGTATTATATAAAGTCGATGTTTTACTGTTTTATTTTGGTGATTTTCATGAATCTGGTATTAATTCTTCTCTCCATTTCTTATGATTAAACACCTCTGTTTTAAGAAATAAACAAAAAAAACTACCATACTGACTTGCCCAAGATGAGGAATAATTCATAATGGGTATGAAAATAATAATGATCTCATTCATGATACCGTGTGAGTGTCAGTGTATTTCTTATACTCGTCAGCAAGTTAGTACAACAAAAAACACTGGTTCAGAAGTCCAACAATTTAGATTTCTGTCTTGCTTTCACAACTAAACCAACTGCCTCTGGTGGGTGTGGCCTCCATGTCAATTGTGAGATGAAGGAAGAATTTCATTGGTTGATGATACTGAACTCTCCAAGAAAAACATGGACTGATTCCCAGCTTCTCTGGTCTGATAGAGCAAGTTGACCACATGGCACTTCCACAGACAGCCCCACTCTTACCAGCTCAGGAAGAGCCTATGAATTTCTCACCTCCCTCTTTTCTATGAAAGAACTGTCAGACAATATCCAGATGAGCCTAATAATGTAAAAAGATCATCTCGGCTGTGGGCAAGACCGCATCTCTCATACTGTCTCCTTTAGGGAAACTGTTTTGACTCTGGGTCTTGGGGAGCTGGAGACTAGACTCTAATCGGGGTGATATGTCATTTTGCAGGCAACTCCCTACCCTCTCTATCCCAGGGGAAAGAAAAATCTAGAAAGATACACACCAAAATGTTAAAAAGTGCTTATTTCTGGATGGTTGGATTATTGACTATTGTTTTAAACCTCCTTCTTTATACTTTTCAATATACAGTGTGTATACAACATGGCTATTGCTGCTTTATAAAAAGTTCCCATAAAAAACTGTCTTGCTTTGAAAGGAGACCATGAATCTCTTCTCACTCAACTCAAACCATTAACTACTCATTCTTTCCTATAAGGTTTTCTATTGAGTAGAGTTGTTCAGCTCAATCTCCTTTATCAATTCTTCTCTCTAGTTTCCCACCTCTCCATTCCATCTATTTTTTTAGTCTCCATCAGAATAAAAATAATCTGTACCCCCACAAACAAAAAGTATAATGCAAAACAAAAATAAGAAGTTACTATAGAATAAATTGGTACTTACTGAGATTTTTTGGAGAGATATTTTGACAGAAGACCAGGTATCCGATCTTCGATCAAGAATAATGGTAAATCGGGCGTCAGACCGCTTTTGCCTAGAAGATAAGAGAAAATAATATGTTTTTCTTAATAGTAACCCAACTTTGCTAAATATGTCCTTACTTCTGATTATTTCATTTACCTGTGATGTCTGGCCCGAAGACAGATTTGGGAAGCTATCACAAGGTGCTACAATGGAAAATCAATTTAATTCCATATTCTACTACAATTTAAAATTTCTTTTTGCCACTTATGTCAATCTTTTAAACAGGCAAGTGCCACTAAAATGGATTTGGAATACTGTGATTTGGGGCATGGGAAAACATTATAGACAGTTGTCCTTCATGACATCAGATTTAACTTCATGGCAATCCATCATAAGTCAATGATCTATTAATTCATTCAGAAAAACACTGTTAAATCTCTTGCCTGTTCCTTGAGGGAAGGCAGTGTAATGACTAATAAAATTTTTATTTGCCCTAAAGAGACCATTTTCAAGCTTTAAGAGGTACAGTGTAAATTTTGTTTTCTGGGATTTGATTTTTGTTCATGCGTGCTTAGTCACATCAGTCATGTCCGACTCTCTGCAACCCCATGGACCATGGCCCGCCAGGCTCCTCTGTCCATGGGATTTTCCAGGCAAGAATATTGGAGTGGGTTGCCATTTCCTTCTCCATTTTGTTCATGAGACTCTTCATAATATTACCATTTTAGATTAATGCCTTCTTAGTCTTCAGGATTAATAACCAGAAAACATTTCCTTTAAAAAACTTGTTTGCAAACTAAATAAAATCTTTAAGGGAGCTTCTGAAACTTTCCCCTTAAAGCATTCTCATCTCAAATGATTTCTAATATCAAGAAGTTACTCCTAATCCATTTCAATATCACTTTTGAGTATTTAACTTTGTCTTCTTATTTTATCCTTGGAAGAAATGAAGAATAGCTGTCTAGCCATTGGCTAGTGACAGTTTCTTTTAGACTTTAAAGTATGATCATCATTTTTAACCTATGTTCTCCTGCATGGGGACAAATATTTCTCGGCCCCCAATTTTGTTTTCATAGATCCTCAGTATAATTTTTATAGCAATTTAAGTAGTGGTCAGCTTCCCCTTCTAAGTTATTTCTTATCTATTCTAAAAGTGAGTCTTACAAATCATTTACAATAACAATAGCCACACTACAACATCATTTTCTTGTTATTACATTCAAATAGGTATCCAAAAAAAAAACCAAATTGAAGAAAACAATGTAATGAAATGCTGTACCTTGCAACAGAAGTCAAGTAAGTCAGTACTTTTGCTATAACTTTTTCTGGTATGCATTTGAAATTACAATTTTCTGGAAACGTAATGATCCAAGCACCATTCTTTCCCCGGCCACCTAAAACAGTATCAAAAACCAAGTTAACATTTATGTCACAGCAATGTAAAAAAGAGGATTTTAGATTTGAGAGGGGTGATAAGAAGACAGGTTGGGGCCAATGCAAATTTTATAAGGATGATGACCTCCACAGAAACCAAAATGGCACCAAGCTCCTGCTTAAGTGCAACAAGTGGCAGGGTGGGGCATTTACCCGTGAGCCAATGATTAAGACTTCCGATGCAGGGTGAGAGTTCAATCTCTGGTCGGGGAACTAATATCCCACGTGCCATGTGGCATGGCCAAAACATCTTTTAAAAATGCAACAGGGTGGTTTTGAAATTGAAAAGAAGAATGAAAGAAAAAGAGAGAGAGGGGGAAAGACAAAAGAAAAAAAGGAAGAGGGGAAGGAGGGAGGAATAAGAGACAGCAAAAAGAGGAAAAAATGTCACGGAATGTGTGTAATAAACATAGTTGAAAATATCACTGATCCCTCATATTGGACAACCATGGGTATTGGGAAATAACTGTTTCTATACCAATACTATGCGTTTAAATTCAAAATGAGTCACTGACAGCTTGATAACAAGTGGAAACCTTGAAAAAATTGACCACTTAGAGTCATGGTGAACATGAAAGAGTATAGGATACAAACTACAGGTAATAAGTAATGTTCTAACAGATTGGTGGAAGAAACAACATAAGGAATAATAGTGACAATGGTATAGGAATTTTACTAATGCAAAGAAAGAAAGACCACAAAGTATAAAATTCAGTGTTCATCCCACTCCACAGCCCTCTACACAGCCTGGAGGATTGAGAATGAAAGCCACCTAAGTGCAGGGGTGAACCTTCCATGTGCCTAAGGTCCCATTCTATAGTCAGCCTAACACCTGGGCACAGAGTAGGTGCTCAATACATATTTAGTGTTAAATGGAAGTTGAAGGATTATTTTAGGAGGCAAGTTGTAGGGTGGCCTTTGAATCTGGCTTGCTCAAAGAAAATTTTTGAGAGATTTTGTTGTAATTCTTATTTGGCTGAATTTAAGTGAATAGAGATATAGGATATAAAAAAATTCAATATGCAATAAAACTATGACAAAGGCAAAGGAGATAAAGTAGCATGATAAAACCACTAATTCTAAAAGAAAGCAAAAATGGAAGGAAAAAACAAAGAACTAACAGGACAAATAGAAAACAAATAGTAAAATGATAGATTTAAACCAAGCCATATGCATAATCACATTAAATGTAAACGATTTTCACACTTCAGTTAAAAGTTAGAGATAGTCTAATTGGATAAAACAATCAAGACCCAACTATATACTGTCTACAAGAAACAGACTTTAAATATAAAGGCAAGGAAAAAGATGAAAAAAGATATATCATGCTAATTAGCCCAAAGGAGACTGTCTAATATCAGACCAAATAGATCTGTCAAAATTAGAAGATCATTTGATAATCAAACGGTGGTAAATTCATCAAGAGGACATAACATTCCTAAGTGCTTATGTATCTGACAACAGAGCTTCAAAATACAAGAAACAAAATGGATAGAGCTCCAAGGAGAAATAAACAAATTCACAATTTTAGTCAGAAATTTCACCACCCCTCTGCATAACTGATAGAAGGATTAGCTGGGGAATTCACTAGGAAACAGGACACCTGAACAATGATTTCACCACAGTGACTTAAGTGATGTTTCTAGAATACTCTATCCAACAAAAGCAGAACACACATTCTCCACTAGAGCACTTTGGAAAAGGTCAAATTCATTCCTTGCCTTAATCTTTCTCAACAGAAACTTAAGGGAGGGTCCCCATTCCCATGGTACTTTTTTAATCAGACTAGACCAAAGTAATGAATCAAACTAGACCAAAAGAATAAATCAAATGATGATAAATCTTTACAACATTCTGGACGTAAAGAGCAAGATGAAGAAAGATAATCATGGGAAATGATGGCATCCATTCAAGAATTTTAAAGGAACTCAAAGGAGAAACTGTACAACTCTGAACCAAGAGACTCAGCCAAGCATGAAACAAGGGGCCTCGATAGATAGGGTATGGTGTAGAACTAGGAATATAAATAATATATAACATATAATGCAACATATATATAAATTAGACTTGCTGAGCAGTATTTAGGCGAACTATATCTATCAAAGGAAAGAATGTTGGTTCTTATAAGGGTAGATTCTCATCAACTAATCAATAAACTGTTATCACCACTGAGTACCCACAAGGGCTACTGCTGTTGTTGTTGTTTAGTCGCTAAGTCATGTCTGACTCTTTGCCACCCCACAGACCACAGCCCACCAGGCTGCTCTGTCCATGGGATTTCCCAGGCAAGAATACTGGAGTGGGTTGCCATTTCCCACTCCAGGGGGTCTCCCCAGATCAGGGATCAAACCCACATCTCCTGCATCGGCAGGCAGGTTGTTTACCGCTGAGCCACCAGAGAAGCACAAGTGCTGTATGTACTAGGTAGTAACCATGTGAGAAAAGAAAGGGGATACTGATATTCTAAATAGGGAGGTTTTTGTTATTTTTAACATTGGGAACCCTTTCTTCAAAAGAAAGGATAGACAAGACGTATTTTGAAAACTACAAAGATCAGATAAGAAAGGAAATTATGGAGAGGGATCTAGATTGGGAAACAGGTCCCAAGGGTGTTTCTGTTTGAACACAATTTTAAAAACACTGAGGAGCTTCAGTAAAGTCCCTTAATCTCAATAGTGAAAGCCTATCGCACATTTATACCACTTATAAAATAAAAACATAAAACCTCATTAAGTCACCACTAATTCACAATTACTGCTAATTCTAATCATTAAAGCAGAAGCCAGATTGAAGTGTCCAATTAGGATCATCTATAAAGTAAATGGTCATTTGGTAAACCAAGCATGTAGGTATCATTTCAGGAGAAATAATTTAACTACTTAAAAGAAATAAGATGGTCTCTTGTACTCTCAACACCTAAGAAGGATTTTCATACGAACAACACATATACTTGTAAACTGTTCTTATCCATTTAATACAATAAATATAATGTTTAATGGCGTAGTTCAAGTTACTCTAACACCTGAAAGGAATTTGCTTGTCTTTAAGCAAAGTTTCCCCTAGAGATCTGACAGGATTAAAACAAGGAGTGATTTCCTATTGCAGTATCTCTAAAAATATGTAATGCTATTGAGCAGCTTTATTCACAAGAGCCAAAAGGTGTAAGCAACCCAAATGTCCACCAATGGATGAATGGATAAACAAATTAACTCATCATACAATGGCATATTCTTCAGCCTTAACAAAGGAAGGAAATTCTGATATATGCTACAACATAGAAAGACCTGGAGGACATTATGCAAAATGAAAAAAGCTAGTCACAAAAAGACAAATACAGCATGAGTCCACTCATATGAGACACCAAGAATAGTCAAATATGTAGATACAGAAAGTATCAATATAATGGTAATTGCCAGGGGCTAAAGGGAGGGAGGAACAAGGGGTTATTTTTTAACCAGTAGAGTTTCAGTTTTACAAGAAGAGTTCTGGAAATGGATGGTGGATGGATGGCCGTATAATAACATGAATGTATTTAATACCACTGAACTATACACTTAAAAATAGTCAAGAAGGTAAATTTTATGTTATATGTATTTCATAATACATACATTATTCACAATTTTTAGAAATAATATACAAATGCATATACATTTTAGAAAAGTCAAATTTTTATCACATGTATGCTGCTTAATTAGGGTGACTCACAGCATTTTTAATGAACATTTAAGTCATCAGAGCTATGGTGGCAGGGAAAACCTCAGAGAAATCTGCAGCTGCCCTCTCTCACTCAGCCTGCATTCACCTAGGAGATGGATCCCACTTTCACTCATCATGGATTGCTAAAGATGTTCCTGAATGTCCAGTGTACAAGGCTGGTAAGCCCGGTTTTAATCACATATCTGAACATATTTAAAACCTCTAGTTATTCTCTAAATGTCCATTTCTTTAGCAACTACATGCACAATGCATAAGTGTTTACTGAAATATAAAAATTATAGAGCCACCTATAAGAAGAACCAAATTAACTTTGCTAATGGATTCAAACATTTATCTGATCTTAACATATGAAAATGTATGCTTACCAGACAGGAAGGCGATGTCCTGCATTAAGAAGTGGCTGATGTCCTTTACACAGAGAAACACTTTGTCTTCTGTGACAAATGAGAAAGGGAGAGCAACAATAGGCACGTTAGAGAACAGCCGGAAACGTACAGGGGATTTCTTAGCGTGCAGGCAAGAACTCTGGGGGTCCCGAAGATCTGCCTCCACAGATGCAAGGCTGACCTACTTCTCTTTACTCCTCTCAGCCACCTAAGAAGGAAATCACACTCTGGACAGTGTCACTGGATAAATAAGACCAGTTGTCCTCATTCTCAGAATCTATGCCTGGGACATAAACTACTCTCAGTGATAAAAAAGCCAGGGGCAAATGTCCAAACTCTAGGACATCCGGATTTATCTAAAGGGTAGCCAGTCATGAAGAGACACTGTAGCATAGTGTCTTCTACTTCTGATAATGCCCTTCTCTCTGCAAAGCTTTATCAGTGATTACAAAGCATTTTTCCGGTCCTTTACCACATTGTATCCTTAAAAAACCCCGGAGAAAGCCATTATTATCCCATCTTACAGGTCAGGAAAAGTGTCCGAGATCGAGTATAAAGCAGTGGTTAAACATATGGCTTTTGAGTCCAAGAGACCTGAATTCCAATCCCAGCTTGCTGCATATACTGGCTATAAAAACATGTACAAGTTACTTAGCCTCGCAGAGTCTCAAGTTTCCTTACCTGTAAACTGGCCATAATAATATATACTTCACAGGGTGCTGTGCCAACCAAATGCAAAATAACTGGCATAAGAATCAATGTTCCTTGAACAGCAGCCTATTAACTCATCTTTGACCATTAGAGGTAGGACACATCCATGTGATCTTCAGTATGTTTTAGTTGTCCCAGATCTTAAGCGATAATTTGTAATGTTCAATTCTAGTGAACTCCACAGGGGCCCCAGATCAAAGTCCACTACCTGCCTCTGGTCCATGAGCCAGGATAACTTTTTCAAAGAAAACGGGCCATCAAACTCGGCTATTCTGGATCATTGGTTTTAATGCCTGTGGTTCCACATTTCTCAGAGAAGCCATGTTTTCCCCCTTGCCCACTGATACAGAGGGCCTTCAAAGACCTGGTCTCCGGTGGTGTCAGGCTGATGACACATTCCCCTTCTTGGTGCTCTTCAGATCATAGCATATGGAGGGCTTGGATCCAGGCCCATCCTGCTCAAGGGCATTGCACACACAAGTTCTCAAATGACCCACACTAGACAATGGAACAGGGGCTCTGTTACATAGCGATACATACACATACAAAATCTGAAACATAAAGAAATTCATTGATCAATTTATTTTCAAAAGATCAGTTCAGTTGCTCAGTCGTGTCTGAATCTTTGAGACCCCATGGACTGCAGCACGCCAGGCTTCCCTGTCCATTACCAACTCCCAGAGCTTGCTCAATCTCATGTCCATCGAGTCAGTGATGCCATCCAACCATCTCATCCTCTGTCGTCCCCTTCTCCTCCTGCCTTTAATCTTTCCCAGCATCAGGGTCTTTTCCAAGGAGACAGTTCTTCACATCAGGTGGCCAAAGTATTGGAGCTTCAGCTTCAGCATCAGTCCTTCCAATGAAGGATGAGATGGGAGATAGTGCAATTGAACTAGAACTTTCTCTGCTCTCAGAGGCCTGCACAAGAGGCAATGTTCTATCATTTAGATGAGAGCATTAGGCATTAAAATATTCCTACAAAATAAGACCCAATTTCCTCCCTGCTCTGATCAGTAGAAATAACTATCAAGATAAATGGATAAATTTGATGTCAGGTGGAAGATCTGGAAACACTAATATCTGCAACCTGATTCCTCCCATACCATTCAGGCTGTCGCATAATTACAGAAACTATGTCTATTTACTCTACATTTTTAAAAAAATCCATTCATGTAGTAAGAGAGGCATCAGGGCATAAAATAAAAGGCCGAGGGCTGGGAGTGGGAGGACTGGACCTGATGCTGGCTCGGCCACTGAGCAGCTCTATGGTCTGGGACAAGTCACCTCCACCCCTCACTCATTACCCACCACGGGCAATACAACAAGTGCTCCAAGGCCGCAGACATCCTGAGATCCAACAACAGGTAAAATCCATAGACAGAAGGAAAACACCCTGATGTTTCTATCATAAAATGTCTTCCACAACTGTGCCAACAAAATCATATTTCAACACTAACACAGAAGGACAAAATAATGGTTAAAAGAAACAGACTCACAGGGATAGAGAACAAACTAGTTGTTACCAGTGGGGAGGAGGAAGGGAGAGGGGCAACACAGGGGGAGGGGATTAAGAGGTAAAAACCAGTATGTATATAATAAATAATCAGCACAGGAAATGCAGCCAATATTTTATAATAACTTTAAATGCAGTATAACCTTTAAAATTTGTGAATCACTATATTTTTCACCTGAAACTTGTATTATAAATCAACTACACCTCAATAAGAAAAAATGGTTAAAAGAGAAGATGGTACTATTGGGTTGGTCAAAAAGTTCGTTTGGGTTTTTCCATGGCATCTTGCAGAAAAACCCAAAGAGACTTTTTGGCCAACCCCAACATTTTAAGGAATGATCACGTTCTCGGTTGAAAACAGGATGAAGGGAGAGGAGATAGCAGGAAAAGGAAACAGAAGCCATGGGGTTATCACTGAGCAGCCACAAAAGACACGGTGGGCTTGTTGCTGAGAACAAAGAAATAGAGTTCAGAGAAAGCTGACACTGAGTTAAACCCAACTTTGTATCTAACCTCTTGAATTTCTACACAGATTTCCCTCAGAAATGTAAAAATGAGAAAAGATATGGTTTAGGATGTTCTTCTTGATGACTCTTTAAACTCTTTTACTCCAGAGCATGAGAAATAAAAAGCCTAGGTCACTAAAGCTGGATCAGATCCACGTTACAGCGTGTTCCTTGTTGACCAGATTTATATTTGATATAAGCCTTGCAGAGCAGCCCCATGTGGAAAATTCAATTGCTGAAAAATGAAAGACGTGCATTATCCTTACTTTGGACTAGTTGTGAAACACCAAAAGGACTGGTTGGGAAAACAAAACAAAAAAGCACTAACAGGATAAATTGGGAGATTGGGATTGACATATATACACTACTATGTATAAAACCCTGGAGGAGGGCATGGCAACCCACTCCAGTATTCTTGCCTGGAGAATCCCATGGACAGAGGAGCCTGGAGGGCTATGGTCCATGGGGTCACAAAGAGTCGGACACAACTGAAGCGACTTAGCACAGCAGCACGTGTATAAAATAGATAAATAATGCAAATCCAGGAGACAAAAGAGACTCAGGTTCAATCCCTGGATCGGGAAGATCCCCTGGAGGAGGGCATGGCAACCCACTCCAGTATTCTTGCCTGGAGAATCCCATGGACAGAGGAGTCTGGTGGGCTACAGTCCATAGGGTCGCACAGAGTCAGACATGACTGAAGTGACCAAGCATGCATCCACACAGGGTATGTAATGTCATATGCAGGCTGTGATGTTGTAGGATACACACACACACACACACACACACACACACACACACACACACAATGGAATATTACTCAGCCACAAAAAAGAATGAAATCATGCCATTTGCAGCAACATGGATGGATGTAGAGATTATCATACTGAGTGAAGTTCGCCAGACAGAGAAAGACAAGTATCATTTGTTGTCACTTACATGTATAATCTAAAAAAAAAAAAAAGATACAAATGAACTTAGTTATACAACAGGAACAGACTTGTGGTTGCCGAGGGGGGATGGGGGAGGGCTGGGTTGGGAGTTTGGAATTAGCAGACACAAACTACTACATATAAAATAGATTTTAAAAAACAAGGGGGGGAGGCTTCCCTGGTGGTCCAGTGGTTAAGAATCTGCCTGCCAATGCAGGAGACATGACTTCAACTTGGTCCGAGAAGATTCCACATGCTGCAGGGCAACTAAGCCTGTTCACCATGAATACTGAGCCCATGCACCTAGAGACCGTGCTCTACAACCAGTGAAGCCACCGCAGTGAGAAGCCTGCATACGGCCAACTAGAGAACAGCCCCCACTGGACGAAATTAGAGAAAGCTCGCACACAGTAACGAAAACGAAGTACAGCCAAAAAATATATAAAAAATTAATCAATTTTAGAAAAAGAATCTATAAAAAATATAAAAACAAGGACCCACTGTCTAGTACAGGGAACTATATTTAATATCTTGTGATAAACTATAATAGAAAAGAATATGAAAAAGAGTATGTATATATTTGTATATCTGAATCACTTTGCCTTACACCAGAAACTAACAGAACATTGTAAATCAATTATACTGCAATTTTTTACAAAACTGTTTATCCAGTATGATGTCAACTATATAATTAACAACAACAACAAAAAAACTAAAAACACTAACTTTAATGTTAACATGACTTTTCCTTCGGGCCTTAAAATTTTTATGGTATATTTTTCACTTTTTTTGGGTAATGATCATGTTCACTTTTTTAAGGGCAGTTTTAAGTTTAACAGCATAATTGAAGGGTAAGTACAGCAATCTCCTATATACGCCCTGCCCCTACATATGCATAGCCCCCGTAATCAACATCACTCATCAGAAAAGTACATTTGTTACAACTGATGAACCTTCACTGACACATCATTGTCACCCAAAGTCCATAGTTTACATTAGGGTTCACTTTTGGTGATGTAAATTCTATAGGCTTGGACAAAAGTATAATGACATGTATCCATCATTATGGTATGTATCATGCAGAGTATTTTCACTGCCCTAAAATTCCTCTGTGTTCTACCTATTCATCTCTCCCACACACAACCCATGGGAATCACTGGGTTTTTAAAATTGTCTACATAGTTTTGCCTTTTCCAGAATGTCTTATTGTTGGAATCATACAGTATGTAGCCCTTTCAGATTGGTTTCTTTCACTTAGCAATATGTATTTTAGGTTCCTCTATGTCTTTTTTATAGCTTGCTAGCTAATTTCTTTTTAGCACTGAATAATATTCCACTCCCTGGCTGTACCACTTTCTATTTATCCTTTCTATTTTCCTTTTTTGATAAGTTGTGTTTTCATTTTCATTTAATTCAAAATATTTTTCTAAAATTACTTTGAGATTTCTTCATTGACCCATGTGTTATTTAGAGGTATGTTGCTTAATATCCATGTATTTTAGAATTTTCCAGTTATCTTTCTGATATTGATTTCTAGTTTAATTCCACTGTGGTCTAAGAACAACCATTGTTTGATTTACACTCTTTTAAATCTGTTAAGGTGGTACATTGTGGTCAATATTCCCTATGAGCCTGAAAAGAATAACTTTTTTATTATATATTTAGTTATATTTATTGAACTATAATTCATATACCAAAAATTCATCCTTTTAAAGTGTACAATTTGGTATATTTTCGTACATTTAAAAAATTTTGCAACCATCACTGCTTTTTTTTTAAATTGGAGAATAATTGTTTTACAATGCTGTGTTGGTTTCTGCTGTACAACAATATGAATCACTTATAAGTATACATATATCACCTCCCTCTTGAGCCTCCTCTTACCCCACCCCCATCCCACCCCTATATGTCATCAAAGAGCATGAAGCTGAGCTCCTTGTGCTATACAGCAGCTCCCCACTAGCTATCTATTTTACACATGGTGGTGTGTATATGTCAATGCTACTCTCTCAGTTCATCCCACCCTCACTTTCCCCCACTGTGTCTTCACCTCTATTTAACTCCAGAACATTTTCATCATTTCAAAATGGAATCCTGTAAAATGCAAAACAAAACCACAGTGAGATACCACCTCACACCTGTCAAAATGGCCATAATCAAAAAGAACACAAATAACAAATGTTGGTGAGGATGTGGAAAAATGGGAATCCTCGTGCACTGTTGGTAAGAAGGTAAATTGGTGCAGCCACTGTGGAAAACTGTACGGAGGTTTCTCAAAAAATGAAAATTTTAAAAAAAAGGACTACCATGTGACCCAGCAATTCTACTCCTAGGTGTATATCCAAAAGAAACTGAAACACTAATTAGAAAACATACATGTACCCCAATGTTCATGTGTGTGTGTTAAGTCGCTTCAGCTGTGCCTGATTCTTTGTGACCCTATGGACCACAGCCCACCAGACTCCTCTGTCCATGGAATTCTCCAGGAAGAATATTGGAGTGGCTTGCCATTTCCTCCTCCAGGGGATCTTCCCAATCCAAGTCTCTTATGTTTCCTGCATTGGCACGTGGGTTCTTGACCACTAGCACCACCTTGGAAGCCCCAAAGATCATAGCAGCCTTATTTACAATTGCCAAGGTATGGAAGCAACCTAAATGTCCATCAACAGATGAATGGATAAAGAAGATGTGATTTGTGTGTGTGTGTGTGTATATATATATGTATATATATATATCGGAGAAGGCAATGGAACCCCACTCCAGTACTCTTGCCTGGAAAATCCCGTGAACAGAGGAGCCTGGCGGGCTGCAGTCCATGGGGTCACTGAGTCGGACACGACTGAGCGACTCCACTTTCACTTTTCACTTTCATGCCCTGGAGAAGGAAATGGCAACCCACTCCAGTACTCTTGCCTGGAGAATCCCAGGGACGGGGGAGCCTGGTGGGCTGCCGTCTATGGGGTCGCACAGAGTCGGACACGACTGACGCGACTTAGCAGCAGCAGTAGCAGCATATATATATATATATATATATATGTATATATATACACACACACACACACATATATATAAATAAAATGAAATATTACTCATCCATTAAAAAATGAGATTTTTCGACGTTCTGAGAGAATAGCATTGAAACATGTATATTATCATATGTGAAACAGAACACCATGTTCGATGCATGAGACAGATGCTCAGGGCTGGGGCAATGGGATGACCCAGAGGGATGGGATGGGGAGGGAGGTGGGAGGGGGGTCCAGGAAAGGGAACACATGTAAACCCATAGCTGATTCATGTCAATGTATGGCAAAAACTACTACAATATTGTAAAGTAATTAGCCCCCAACTAAAATAAATAAATTTATTTACCAAAAAAATGAGATTTTTGCCATTTGCAGCAACATGAATAGACTTGGAGGCTATTATGATAAGTGGAATAAGTCAGACAAAGACATATGCTATATGATATCACTTATATGTGGAATCTAGAAAATACAAGAAAAAATTAAAAATTAAAAAATACAATGAACTAGTGTCTAAAACAAAAAAGAAGCAGGATTACAGACTTTGAGAACAAACTAGTGGCTATGAGGGAGAGGGGCAATATAGGGGTGGGGAAGTTGGAGGTACAAACTATTGGGTGTAGGATAGGCTCAAGGATGTACTCTACAACATGGAGAATATATCCAGTATTTTGTAATAGATGTAAATAAAAAAATTGTATTTAATTTTTTAAAACTTTCTGGGGGAAAAAAAAAAGAATTCCTGTAGCATTAGAAGTCAGTACAGAAAGAGTTAACATAGCAGGCCTCCACTGTTTATCCTTAGAAAGGCAGAATTGCAAAGTAAGCCTTTGGCTAGCATCTGGGAACTTTGACTCAGGAAGTAAACAATGCGGATTATGCTAAACACCTGCTTTCCTTTAGGGAGCAAGGAAATGTTAATACCTGCTAGTGATAGAGTGCCTATGTGACCACCCACCACTATCAACCCTGCAAGAAGAACTAAAGAGCCTCTTGATGAAGGTGAAAGAGGAGAGTGAAAAAGCTGGTTTAAAATTCAACATTCAGAAAACTAAGATCAAGGCATCTGGTCCCATCACTTCACGGCAAATAGAGAAAAAGTGCAAGCAGTGACAGATTTTATTTTCTTGGGCTCCAAAATGACTGAGCCACCAGGGAAGCCCATGGTATGTTAAGTGTATTGTAATCAAGTTGTTACAAAATAATAAATCAAGGAAAGAATCGTTGTTTGTAAGAAAAATGTTCACCTGATTCATCGGAGCAAAGGATGCCCTTTTTCTACCTCTCCTTCCAAAGGAATTTAAACATGGAAAAACAAATAGAAGTGGGTTAAACTTTTGAAAATGCGTGTTAAGGAAAAAAGATGAAGGTTGTGGGGCCTCCCTGGTGGCTCAGACGGTAAAGAATCCACCTGCAATGCCGGAGAGGCCTGGGTTCGATCCCTGGGTTGGGAAGATCCCCTGGAGAAGGGAAAGACTACCCACTCCAATATTCTAGCCTGGAGAATTTCATGGACAGAAGAGACTGGCAGACTACAGTCCACGGTATCACAGAGAGTCAGACACCACTGAGCAACTAAGCAAACATAATAATAATAAAGGGATTTTTTTTTTTTAAAAGATAGAGGTTGTGCATAAAGGTTAAAACCACAATGACACCACACAGTCAGTAAGTTCACACAGTGCTTATATTTCATTGTTATCCTGGGTGATGTAGAAATATAAAATTCTGATATTTTCATACACACAAATATTTCTTCTAGAGTTAATATAGCACAGTACTTTTGAGTGCATGCTTCAAAGGCAGACTGTCTATATTCCAATTCCAGCTCTACCACTTACAAGCTGTACCACCAAGGACAAGCTGCTTATACTCTCAATGTCTCAATTTCCTTTACTGGTAAAATGGAGAAAAATGACAGTAGCTATTTCATTGTGTTATTGTAATAAGTAAAAGTTGTTAATATGCAAAGATTTGGAATAGTATCTAATATATGGTAATTGCTCAGTACACATTGGCCATTGTTATAGAGGAAAGAAAAAAATAAGATTACAATTTAAAAGGTTTACTGTACAAGTGAGCATTCAGGCAGTGGCAGATTATGGTTCTGCAAAGAGTTTTATTCCCACCCCTCCCCAAACAGCCACAGCTGTTTCTGGCCAGAATACCACTCCCATCTTTCAGTTCATCTGCAAATAGGGGAGTAGGTCATGGTTCCTTATCCATATCTAAGGTTTTGTATAAAGGAAAACTCTGAGATGGTATCATCTTTGAATATAAAAATGGAACTTTTGAGTTTGAAAAACAGGGAGGAGTTTTCCCTTATTGGTCTCACGGGGGACTAAAAATCCTCAAAAATCTTCCTGCTACAAAACATAAAAACATAGTGGAAAAAACAAAATTAAATTATTTCTAATGCATGGCTCAGTTGGCAGGAAAGACAAGGAAATCTTCAAAGGTCAAAACCATTACGAGGGCAAATATCCTGAGAGAAGCCAACAGAGAATAGTAGTTGCCCCAGGGCAGCTGCCAAATCACAGGTGACTTAAAACCTGGTTTTAATGGTCATGCATTGATGGAGATTCAAAGCCTACAGCATCGGGAATCAGATCAGAAAAAATATATATAATCTATGGGTAGGATAGAGGTTTCTAAACAGGACACAAAAAGCACAAAACTTAAAGAAAAAGACTGATAATTTAGGCTATACTAAACGTAAAATTTTCTTCAAAAGACATCACAAAGAAAGTGATGAAAAGACTAATTAGAAGCAGATACTGCAATACATATGTGACAAATAATATCAAGGATATATAAAAGATTTTAAGTCCGTTTTAAAAAGAGACAAACAACGTGACAGAAAAATGGAAAAAAAAAACAGGAACAAGCATTTCACAGAAAAGGAAATAGGAATGGTCAATAAACATTTGAAAAGATCTTCCAAGACATTTGTAAAGTGTGAAATGCAAATTTCAAGGACAGTAAGATAATCTTTTATACCCAACACTTAAACAAAAGTTTTATTTTAGCACAAAGTATAAAGGGGCTTTTTAATTATATATAACACAGGCAAAATTATTTAAGTCAATAAACTTTTAAGGAATTCCACATGTCCTCATTCTTTCCATTGCCAATCACCTTAATTCCTCCAAAGTCAAAAACAAGATAAGACAGTCCTTTCAAAAAGAAGTTTTGCTCAGTTCACAGCTGTCAATTAGTCCACAGTTCTTTTAGTTGGTCTTCTCTGATCTCCAATGGAAATGGACACGCTTCAAAATTCCCCACCTATAATCTTTGGGATCCAATTTCCTCAAGCAATTCACTTTAGGACCACATTTAGGGTTAGGAGATGGATCTGTCTGGTTCTGAATTTGACACCCTGTAAAAAGGCATTAAGTTCAAATCATATTCACTCCTAAGCTATCTCACCCAGAAAAGTACAGATCGTTGGGTTATACTAACCCCTAGCAGCAAGAAGTGGATTTCTAAGGGAAGCCAGGAAAGGGAAGGAAGGAATGAGAGGCTGGAAGGAGAAAATGGGAATATAAATGAGGAATCTACATTGCAAAACCACTTAAGTGTCTTCATTTAGGCACCAGCCACTCTCATCATCTGTGTATTTCTTCTTTCAACAAACTTTTCTTAGACTCCCATCTGTAGCCAGGCCCTGTGCAGCGATGGGGGACACACAAAATCAGTGACTCACTGGCCCTGCCTCGGGGGGCTCATCATCGGGAGAATGCAGTGACAGCTCAAAGTACTAAGTGTTACAATAGCGTTGAGCCCAGGGCAGTGTGAGCACACAGAGAAACGACATGGAGTACTAAACTGATGAAATAGATCGTGTCTAAAAAATGGGAGGAAAAAAAAAAAAAAACGTTTTGTGGCCTAACCTATGCTGAATACCTCCTGGAGTGCATTTTCAGCATTTTCAGTTTGCAGTCATGACTCAACATTATACCAAGGTCGATAGTCCCTGACCTGCTTCCAACGAGGGGAGTAAGTGGTGGCGAGCTCCCTCATCCTGTCACGGATGAGATAAATGAAGGGGAGCCATTATTTCCGTAACTTTTGCCAACACCGACGTTTACAAGTTTCTGCACATGCTTCTAGTCCAGAGAACTGGAAATAATAAGTATGTAATTAAAATGGCTGATTTTGAAAGTTCATTCTAGCATCTTTCAAATCACTCATAGGGAGGGAGGCTCAAGAGCAAGGGGAATATGTGTGTGTGTGTGTGTGTGTGTGTGTGTGTGTGTAGCTGATTCACTTTGTTGTACAGCAGAAACTAACACAACACTGTAAAGCAATTATACTCCAATTAAAAAAAAAAAACCAAATCACTTGTAAAGTCGATAGGCAATATGAAGAGGCTCACAATGATAAGAAAATGTTAAAAACTGCAGTGTGGAGCCTTCATTTACTCTTCTCCACTGTGAAAGCTCTTTTGTGACTTGATCATGTGCCTTTTAAAATTTACACTCCATAAAAATTGACAAGATCTTTGCTAAATGTCAGAACTCTGGTAAAGCACTCTTTAAATTGGCCATGAGTATATATATCATATACATTTTCCATATGTTTTATACAATTCTACATCATCTTCAAAACTACACATTACCTGTCATGAAAATAAATGTCTTTGAGAATTAGCTTCCGTGAGTACTTCTGAAAGCACAGGTTTAAAAAAACCCCTCTTCATCACACAATTTTGAATGTTCCAGATTATTTCTTAGCAAGAGACATTTTGGAGGGAAAAAGCATGTAAATCAAAGGGCCATCACTTTACTCATCTAAATCATACTCATTCAAGCACCTATAGTGCAAATGATCAGGCACAGGTTAGAACATGAGCTTAAAATCAAATCACAGTCCCCAACCACCACAGTCACCGCCACCACTAGATAATTCTAAACACAGTGGCTTAGTAACAGGTAAATATTAACATTAGCTTCTTTTTTAAATTTTTATTATAACATCAGGCCTTTCAAAAGCAGCTATTTAAAGCACAAGCTATAAAATAAGACAAGATGACCCACTAATGTCAGAACTCACAATATCCATGTAGGCATATGACTAAGTGCCAGATCTCCTATTCCACGGCTATTCATCTCTTCTTAGATTCAGAAAATCTAATTTTGAAATACATAGCATCTGCAATGGTAAATCCGATTACGATGACTTACTTTAGCTTATAAGGCATGCAAAAGAACACACAACATCTGTCAATGGTCCTTGGAAAGTGTTAACGGAAGGAAGCAAAACTGACCCTCTTTGGAAACTGACAAGTACAAAATGGCAAAGAAAACCAGGGCAGCTGGTTTTTGCACTGTGACTAATCACGTGATCAGGCTGGCATGTACAAACACAAAGATGTCCTGCAAATACACACATTACTTTTCAGTGTCATCAAAGACTCTAAGAATACATAATCACATCATTTCAGTTTAAGTAGGGGAAATATTATTTAAAATAACTTCCTATGGTTTTTCTTGTCTTCAGACTGCATATTGAGCAGCTAATTCTTCAACTTCACTAACAATGGCACAGGAGTACAAGTGAAGGTTTGATGAACAGAGAACCCAGTGCCTTGAATGTGTAGAAGCCTGTCTTCTATGAAAGGAAAAAAAATAACAACATGAATTTATATATCTTATATTTCCTGTACTCCTGTGTGTATCACACATTTTATAATGAAATCATTTTTAAGTAAACCCAGTCAAATGCAAGTCACAGTTCAACATAAGGGGGAAGATTACAATTTGGTAAAATGCTTAGATATACACAGATTCTATTTTTTAAGCTAGCTCTTTAAAAATACAACTATTTATTTATTTGGCTGAACGAGGTCTTGGTTGTGGCATGTGAGATCTTTTTTTAGTTGCAGCAAGAGGGATCTAGTTCCCTGACTAGGGATCGAGCCCAAGCCCCCTGCATTGAGAGCACAGAGTCTTAGCCACTGGACTACCAGGGAAGTCCCATACATGGCTCTAGGTTCATCCACCTCATTAGAACAGATTCAAATGCATTCCTTTTTATAGCTGAGTAATATTTCATTGTGCATATATACCACAACTTCTTTATCTATTCATCTCTTGATAGACACCTAAGTTGCCTCCACATCCTAGCTATTGTAAATAGTGCTGCAATGAACACTGGGTACATGCATCTTTCTCAATTATGGCTTCCTCAGAGTATATGCCCAGTAGTGGGATTGTTGGGTTTTTTTTTTTTTTTTATGTTGAGTTGTATGAGCTATTTATATTAGGTTGGCCAAGAGGTTCATTTGGGTTTTCCATAAGATGCTATGGAAAAACTCAAACGAACCTTTTGGCCAACTCAATATATTTTGGATATTAACCCCTTATTGGTTATATGACTGCAAATGTTTTCTCCCATTCTGTAGGTTGCCTTTTTGTTTTGCTGTGCAAAAGCTTTTAAGTTTAATTAGATCCCATTTGGGTTTTTTTTGCTTTTATTTCCTTTAGGAGACATCCAAAAAATATCGCTATGATTTATGTCAAAGAGTGTTCTGCCTATGTTTTCCCCTGGGAGTTTTATGGTTTTTACTCTTACATTTAGGTCTTTAATCCATTTTGACTTTATTTTTGTATATAGTGTTAGACAATATTCTAATTTCATTCTTCTATAGGTAACTGTCCAGTTTCTCAGCACCACTTATTGAAGAGACTGTCTTTTCTCCATTGTATATTCTTGTCTCCTTTGTCATAGATTAATTGATCATAGGTGCATGAGCTTATTTCTGGGCTCTGAATTCTGTTCCATTGATCTATGTGTCTTTTTTTGTGTCAGTACCATACTGTATGGTATCACTTGTATGTGGAATCTAAAAAATACACAAACTAGTGAATATAATAAATGAAACAGACCCACAGATATACAGAACCAACTAATGGTTACCAGCGGGGAGAGAGAAAGGGGGAGGGGCAATATAGGCTTAGGGGATCAAGAGAAACAAACTATTATGGATAAGATAAGCAACAAGAATATATCGTACAACACAGGGAATAGAGTCTGTATTCTATAATAACTATAAATGAAATATTTTTAAAAATTGTGAATCACTGTATTATATAATTATAATTTATAATTCTTGTTCTTATAATTTTATTTATTTATTTTTGCTGTGTCTTCATTGCTGGGTAGGCTTTTTGTCTAGCTGTGGTGAGCAGGGGTTACTCTCTAATTGCCGTGCCCAGGCTTCTCATTGCAATGGCCTCTCTTGTTTCAGAGCATGGACTCTAGGGTGCGCCAGCTTCAGTAGTTGTGGCACATGGGCTGAGTAGTTGAGGCTCCTAGGCTTTAGAGCACAGGCTCAATAGTCATGGCACTCAGGCTTAGTTGCTCCATGGTATGTGGGACCTTCCCAGATCAGGGATCAAATCCATGTCTCCTGCATTGGCAGGCAGATTCTTCACCACAGAGCCACCAGGGAAACCCAACTGTAACTTATATAATTTTGTACATCAACTACACTTCAACTAAAAAATAATAATATAAATCAGATTAACGTGCTAAAGCAAATTGAAACTTTGACAACAGAGACTGCACATTTTCCTAGTACAACAGCTGGAGCTGTGATTGTCTTGGGAACCTGCCTAAGGATCAAGGCCTAGTCAATTCATTACTTGGGAACCCAATACATATAGGTAAATTTTGAGAGGGACTGAATCTTTCCATAAAGAGAACTAGATATGTGGTGATCTACTGTATGTAAAAATCTGGATAAGTAAATGTTTTTCCTGCTTAAAGCATCAGCAAATCCACGGCAGAGTTGGCCCAAGCTTAACTGTCTAGCCACTGCAATCTATTTTCCTAAAAGCTACCTGCTGCCAAGGGAAGTGGACTATACACTTGATTGACAAATGGTGTTGTCCAGCATGGGAAGGTCTTTTGCAGATTCCTGGTCAATATGGTATAAAACCACATGCTTCTCATTTTCCCTATGTTAACCCACTTCAGTCACACACAGACTCACACATCAAATGCTGAATCACAAACACTAAGGCGATTGAGTTTGTGATTATATTTTGTTGTTACTTTTGTTTTCATTGTGATTTTGTTTCTCTTCAGGAGAACTCCTGTAGATATTTATGTTTTTTCTTTTTTTGCTCCTTAAACTTTTAGCAATGTCTCTAGAATTACAATAAGAATGAATTAATTATCATATTAATATATCATAACTCGAACTAAATTCTTGAAAATCTACACATGAATAACCATCTAATGTGAGCACAGATGGGCCAGAAAAGCATTAGAGTACATAATTCTCAAATATCTTAAGTAAGAATACACTATATTGGGGGGAAACCTTAATTTGCACAACAAAAAAATGAGATTCAGACATTCCCTAAATTGATCTACAGAGTCAATGCAATCCCTACTAAAATCCTGGCTATTTTTTTATGCATAAAATGCCAAGCTAATCTTAAAATTATAGATATATATATTATATATATATCCAAGTGTCCCAGGATAGCCAAAACAATCTTGAAAAAGAACAAAGTGGGAAAACTCACACTTTCTGATTTCAAAATTGAGTACACAGTTACAATAATCAAGATAGTATGATACAAGTATAATGACAGACTTACAGATAGATTGGTGGAATGGGATTGTCCAGAAATAAACCCTTACATCTATGGTCAACTGATTTTAAACCAAGGTACCAAGACATTTTAGCGGGGAAAGAATGTTGTTTTCGATAAATGGTGCTAGGAACACTTGTGTATAGGCACATGGTTAAAAGGATGAAATTGAACCCGTAGCTCACACCGTATACAAAAATCAACTAAAAATCTATCAAAGACCTAAATGTAAGACCTAGAACTATAAAACTCAGATGAAAATGTAAGTGGAGTTCTTTGTGACCTAGGATTAGGTGGGGCTTCCCAGGTGGTTCAGACGGTAAGGAATCTGCCTACAATGCAGGAGACCTAGGTTCAATCCCTGGGTCAGGAAGATCCCCTGGAGAAGGGCCTGGCAACCCACTCCAGTATTCTTCCCTGAAGAATCCCATGGACAGAGGAGCCTGGGGTCACAAAGAGTCAGACACAACTGAGCAACTAACACAGCACAATGATTAGGTAATACTATATATGACACCAAAAGCACAGAAGACAAGAGAAACAGGTACACACAAGAAAAGATGCTTAACATCACTAGTCATAAGGAAAATGTAAATCAAAACCACAGTGAGATGTCACCTCCAACAAATGTTGGAGAGGATAAGGAGAAAAAGGAACCCTTGTGTTAATGTAAATTGGTGCAGTCACTGTGGAAAACAGGATGGATGTTCCTCAAAAAATTAAAAATGAAGACTTCCCTGGTGGTACAGTGGATAGGAATCCGTGTGCCAATGTAGGGGATACAGGTTCGATCTCTGGTAGAGGAAGATTCCACATGCTGAGGAGCAACTAAGCCCGTACACCACAACTATAAAGTAGCCCTCACTCTCTACAAGTAGAGAAAGCCTTCTTGCAGCAATGAAGACCCAGTACAACCGAAAATTAAAAAAAAATAATTAAAAATGAAACTGCCATATGATCCAGCAATTCCACTTCCGGGTATTTATCCAAAGAAAATGAAAACAACAACTAAAAAGATATATGCACCCAATGATAATGTTCATTGCAACATTATTTACAAATAGCAAAGACAGAAAAAAACCTAAGTGTCCATCAATGGATAAACAGATAAAGAAGCTAGGGTATGTATGTACAATGGAATATTATTCAGCCATAGAAAAGAAGGAAATCTTGCCATTTGAGACAACATAGATGGACTTTGAGGGTATTATGCTAAGTGAAGTAAGTTACACAGAGAAAGACAAATATCATATAACGATCTCACTTATGTGTGGAATCTTAAAAAAAACCAAAGTGAACAGACTGATGGTTGCCAGAGGTGGGAGATGGAATGGGGGTGGGAGACATGGGTGAAGGAAGTCAAAAGGTGCAAACTGTAAGTTATGAAATAAATAAGTCATAGGGATGTAATGTACAGCAGAGTGACTATAGTTAAAAACACTTTACTGCATATTTGAAAGTTGCTAACACAGCAAATCAAAGTGTGGTGATGGGTGTTAATTAGGCTTATTTAGGTAATCATTTCCAAATATACAACTATTGAATCATTATATCGTATACCTGAAACTAATATGTCGATTATATCTCAACTTTAAAAAAGAATTGAAAACAGAGACTCAAAAAAAGAGAGAGAGAAATAGGAAAATTTGACTCCAAAGTTAAAAAGGCTTGTGCTTCAAATGAAACCATCAATTAAATGAAAGATAATTCACATAACAGGAGAAAATATTTGCAAATTAATATTTGATAAGGATCCTTGAATCCAGACTACATAAAGAACTCTTACAACTAAACAGTAAAAATAGCCCAATTTAAAAATGGGCCAAGAATCTGCACATTTATCCAAAAAAGATACAGCATACAAGTGGCCAATAAATACATGAAAATGTCCTCAGTATCACTATCCATTCGGGAAATGCAAATCAAAACCACAATGTGAAACCACTTCACACCCACTAGAATGGCTGGAATCAAACAAGTCCTCAGAAGGATGTGGAGAAAATGGAACCCTCCTACAATCATGATAGGAATGAAATGTTACAGCTGCTTTGGAAGTCAGGGAGTTCCTCAATGATTAAACTCAACAGTGACTCTATGACCTAGCAAATCCACTCCTCCATATACACTGAAGAGAAGTAAAAACATGTCCACACAAAAACTTGTATAAAAATATTCATAGTAACATTATTCATAATAGATACAGATGGAAATAATTCAAATGTCCATCAACTGAAGAACCGATAATTAAAATATTCAGTCAGATAGAAGAATGTATACTGGCACATGCTACAATATGGATGAAACTTGAGAACATCATGTTAAGTGAAAGAAGCCAGACACAAAAGATCATATATTCTATTTATCTGAAATGTCCAGAATAGGCACATCTTTAAAGATAGAAAGGATATAAGTGGCTGCCAGGGGCTGGTGGGAAGGGCCTGTGGGAGGAAATGAGGGGTCATGGCTAATGGGCATGAAGGTTTCTTTTGGGGGTGATGGGAATGTTCTAAACTTGTAATGAATGAATGACTGTGATTATACTAAAACCTACTGAAATGTATACTTTAAGTGGGTTAATTGTATAGCATGTGGGCTTCCCGCATAGTTCAGTTGATAAAGCATCTGCCTGCAATGCGGGAGACCTGGGTTCAATTCCTGGGTCGGTAAGTTATCCTGGAGAAGGAAATGGCAACCCACTCCAGTATTCTTGCCTGGAGAATCCCATGGACAGAGGAGCCTGGCAAGCTACAGTTCATGGGATCACAAGAGTTGGACACAACTTAGCCCTATCTTTCTTAAAGCTGTTTTTAAAAAAAAAAAAAAAAAAAACTAGAAGGGATCTTATTTTTCCCATTTTCCTTCTTGCTAACAAAACTTTTTCCACCTTCCCTTTTCAGATTAATGCAAAAATTATCTGAAAATGGAGCAGACATATCTCCATCAAGTTGCTGGCTCATAATTTTCCAGAGATGAATACACAAATGTAAATTAGAAGTGCTGTTAATAAGTCTGGTTTCTCAGCATCTGCAGGGTGAACCAGACAACTTAACTTCTTCCTGGCAAAGGCAGCAATATCACTGCCAAATATTTGAAAGTCAGAAAGGAGATAATTACCTTTCGAAGTAAATTTCAGCATATTAAAATGTCACTATATTTGTTAATTCAACTATTTTATAAAGCCCCAAACTTTATTGTAAGTATAAATTGTTCCTTCTTTCCAACATGCCATCAGCTTTTTATTTTTTCATTAACATGTGCATGTACATGTGCTTAGTCGCTCAATCGTGTTTGACTCCTTTTGACCCCATAGACTGTAGCCCGCCAGGCTCCTCTGTCCATGGGATTCTCCAGGCAAGAATACTGGAGTGGGTTGCCATGTCCTCCTCCACAGGATCTTCCCAAACCAGGGATTGAACCCAGGTCTCCTGCATTGCACGCGGATAGTTTACCATCTGAGCTAACAGGGAAGCCCTTCCATTAACATATAATTGTTTTTAAAAAAATTATACCATGAATTGAAAATGATAGGAGGTAACTGATAAAGGTCTTCTCAATTGGAAAGCAATAGTGGCTGCTTAGTATTTCTACTGGAGAAAGAATAGTATGGGAAGGAATTCATCTGCTGCAGGAATTTAAGTTGCGAATGACTAAACTGAAGATTTCTTATGCCCATAAAGATTAAGGCTCGTGTAGCACTGAAGTTGTAGTTTCTCTCTTTGGAGAGCTCTCCTAGACCTCTTCTTTGCTGCTGTCAAGCCACTAAGTCGTGTCCGACTCTTAGGAATGTAAGAGTTGCTATCCCATGGACTGTAGCATGCCAGGCTCCTCTGTTCTCCACTGTCTCCCCGAGTTTGCTCAAATTCATGTCCATTGAGTTGGTGATGCTATATAACCATCTCATCTTCTGTTGCCCCCTTCTCCTTTTGCCTTCAATCAGACTTCTTGTTTACCTCCAGGAATAGATTATTTTGGTTCCAGACTCTGAGCAAAGGAACGTAAGTCAAAGTGACTTGTGAGCAAACTGGACAGTGCAAAAATTTGAACAACAAACCACAGAAATGATTTGTCTCTTTGGAGCACGGCTTCCACTTGTGCTCTATTAAATAAGATCTGGGGGAAAGGTCATCCCCAAGTCTTTATTGAGGGAAAGAAACAACTGTCCCTTCTCACTGATCTCTTCTCTAGACTCATTCATCCAGGCTTTAAATACCACCTACGAGGCTGATGACTCCCAAGTTGATATCCGCAAGCCAGATCCCTTCCCTGAAGACCAGATTTCTATATCCATTTGCCAACTCAACAACTCTGCGTGGACATCAAATAGACACCTCAAAGTTATTAGGTCCTAAACCAAACTCTTTTTTGGGCTGTGATGTGTGGCTCATGGGACCTCAGTTCTCAGACCAGGGATTGAACCTGGACCTATAGCAGTGAACGCATTGAGTCCTAACCACTGGACCGTCAGGGAATTCCCCCGCAAAGCAAACTTCCAATCCTCATGATTTTGCCACACCCTGCTCCACCTGCAGGCATCTCCATTGATGACAATTCCTTCCATCCGCTTGCTCAGGCCCAAATTTTCAGTCATCTTTGACGCATCTCTTGCTCTTAGGGCCCACATCCAAACCAAGAGCAAATAATTTGGGGTCCACTTTCAAAATATACCCAGACTCTCACCACCTCCATCATTACCTCTCTGGTTCAAGCCACCATCATCAATCCACGCAGCCTCCTAATTGGCGTCCTTGTTCTGGATGCGAGGTAAGTCTCTCCTTTGCTCAGAACCTGCCTATGGCTCCTCATGTGACTCAGAGTAAAAGAAAAGGTCCTTACCGTGCCCTTTATGATCCAGACCCATTACTTCTCTGGCTTCATCTCTGCCTGTCTCGGTCTCTCGCACACACACATAACTTCAGCCACACTAGTTCTCTTCCCATTCCTTGAATTTGTCATTACTTTGCCATCTCAAGGCTTTTACATTGATTGTCCCCTCTGCCTAGGACACTCCCTCAGACCCCTCTGGTGACATCCTACCCTCTCTTAGGTCTTTGTTCACTGTCACCTTCCCAGTGCTGAAATGAACAAGAAGCAAGTCAAAGCCTTACATTCACCATGCATACACAATGAGGGGCGGGTTTGGGTGAAAAAGGAATGAGAGGACGGCCTCTTGCTGGGTTCGGGATAAGACCTGGATCAGACAGGAGGTATCTCTCTTAGGGGGCTGACCTGTGCTTCTGTGCTGGGGCAGATGAGGAGCAGGTTTTTTATTGAGCCTTCAGAGAGTGCTTGGTTAAGAAGATACAGTGGAGGGATTTTTGCTTTCAATCCTTGGGAGCAACTCCTAAGACTGAAATGCCTCCTAGTGCCAAGCACTTGCAGGCATGCCCGAGAAATGCAATGGATAAAATGAATCTCAACTTTCTGATGGATTTTTAACACGTTTAGCTGTTTCCTTTATAAGAAAGTAAACTATTACAATTTCACCAATTGTAATAGCTCAATTTGTAAGAGAACACAGGTTTCAGTCATAACTGATTTAACAGCCTTAACCCTCCAGGACAACTAAGAACTAGGAAAAAAAAAAAAAACAAAAAGCTTTTAGGAACAGAAATAGACACACAGATATAGATACTAGGTAAACTAGTGGTTACCAGGGGGAGTGGGAAGGAAGGAGGAGCAAGATGGGGAAGGGGATTGATAGGTGCAAAGTACTAGGTATAAAAGAAGTACAGCACAGGGAACACAACCAATATTTTGTAATAACTTTGTATGCAGAATAATTTATAAAACTACTGAATCACTATGTTGTACTCTTGAAACTAATATAATATTTTAAGCCAAGTATACTTCAATCTTTTAAAAAAAAAAAGCTTTTATGCAACCAGAAGAGATATCATACTAAAGTTCATATACATTAGTATTAATAGAAGCAGAATCCCCACAACCCCACTCATAGTCTATTTACTCATATTTTGCAAACCACACTAACACATCTGGTTCTCTCGTTCCCTCGCTCATAACACATCAGAATGGGCAATGAAGGAGGGAGATTAGAGGATTAGGCTGTAACTGCTGGCTGGTAGAAACAGTTAAAATAACAGCAGCAAGAAATGGCAGCTATGAGGGGTGGGAGGGAGGCACAAGAGGGAGGGGATATATATATACATATAGCTGATTCACTTTGTTATACAGCAGAAACTAACACAACATTGTAAGGCAATTACACCTCAAAAAAAAAAGAAAGAGAAAGAAATGGCAGCTAACAGAGAGGGGATACATGGAAAGATTAGAAAACCAGGCATTGCAAATTAAGAGGCAGAACAATCTGTGCCCAATTTAATGTGAGGAGAAACAGACCTGCCACGGTTTAGGAGCCCTTGAGGCAACACTATATAGAACAAATTAAAATAACTAATGCTATTATAAAGATAATCTTGAAACATCAGGAAAAGATGCAATTATTTCCAGGTTCAGGAGTCAGGAAGGTAAATAATCTTTTTGAAAAGCTTTCCATCTAAAATGGTTAGATTGGGAAGAGGGAAAAAAAATCAAGCTCTAAAAGTGCTGAAACCTCAGTTACCCAGAAAATCATTTATGTGGAATAACTCAGAAATTAGTGTTACCCAGGAAGTGACCCATTATCATTGGAATCCATTTTATACCACGTTGCAACGTATATTAAATAATTAACCTTTGTTGTGATTTACACATCTTTTTTTGTTGTTGTGATTTACACAGCTAAACTCTGACAAAATCAAATTTGCAGTGAACAAGTTTTCACAACTACTTCTCTGAGCTGCAGAGACAGTTTGCATTCTTTTGGGCTGCAAGGAACGAAAAACATTTCTTTTTTTTTTTTTTTCCTTTTTTTCTCCATCACTGGGTAAGGAAAGTGTGAGAGGGAAAGACACCTCTACTCAAGGGCAAGTTCAAAAGGTAATTTTATAATAAGTGTGGGCTCCATCTAGGCTAGATTTTCTGAGTGATCAAGATAACCCATAGAAGTCATTTAAGGAAAGAACTTGCATGCCAGGAATTGTTTGATGGACGCCACGGATGACTGTAAGAAATAATATTCACTTCTTCCCAGCTCTAGACCTATGGGTCAGCTCTCCCTGAATGAAGAAACCACATATCCAAAACTGAACCCCAAATTTCCTCTCCCTCCTCCATTCCCGGTCTTTTATCTCTCCCCGCCTCATCACTTTAAGGAGAAACCTGCAATTGACCTAATCTCCTGCGCTGTTCCTCAAACCTCACAACTAGCCACCAAGTCAAATCAATTCTACTCTCTGTTCCTCTAGCTTCTCCCCTTCTCCCCATTCCCAGAACTGACTCAGTCCATGCCTTCGTCCCAGAGAAGGCAATGGCAACCCACTCCAGTACTCTTGCCGGGAAACTCCCATGGGAAACTCCCATGGACGGAGGAGCCTGGTAGGCTGCAGTCCATGGGGTCGCTAAGGGTCGGACATGACTGAGCGACTTCACTTTCACTTTTCACTTTCATGCATTGGAGAAGGAAATGGCAACCCACTCCAGTGTTCTTGCCTGGAGAATCCCAGGGACAGGGGAGCCTGGTGGGCTACCGTCTATGGGGTCGCACAGAGTCGGACACGACTGAAGCGACTTAGCAGCAGCAGCAGCATGCCTTCGTCCACTCTTGCCCAGCTTGTTCCAACTGCTAACTGGATGCCCTATTTTTGTTCTTCCTCCTCTCTGCTCCATATGCCACACACTGGGTCCTCCCTACAACCGCCAGAGTCGTATTTGCAAAAGTAAGAAGCTCCACCACACACTAACACAGCCCACCACTGTGTACCCTGTGCACCCGTACAACTCTATGCAGCAGCCTTGCTCTATTCTCCTATTCACAACGCTCCAATGGCTCCCCACGGCCCTACAAAGCGAAGCCCTTTAACATGCCTGATTCAGCCTCTGCCTACTCCTCCAAATTGATCTCCTGTGTTTTCCACACTTTCCACTCCCATCATTACAAAAAGACTCCCCCAACCTACTATGCTGTCCCCTTTCTACTCTTTTGGCCACATCTTATTTCCTCCTTTGCCTGGATGACCTCTCCCTACCTTTCCCCACACCACACTCCTGTGCTCAGTCTCAAGTCCACCTGGACATTTGGCTGCATCCTTAGAGATGCAGATCCTTCTTCACCCTCTCCCTGAAGTCTTCCCTTAACTTCCTCAGTCGAGTCAGCAGAGCCTTTTCTGGCTACCCCACAACGGATCCTGCACAAACAGGTGTAATTTGTTTATTAAACCTTGGCACATCCTGGTAGCGAGCAGGCTCTAAATGATCATCCTTGAAATGATCTCTCGGAAAGTTCTGTCCCACGATGAAAAGCCTTGTAAATATATGTTTTAAATGGATGAATAATTTTTAAATAGATGAAATCCTTTCCACACATAAAATTATTGTCCTAGGGTGCATGTCCTAACAGCCAAGCTAGATACAGACCACTCCCAGGATGTTCCGTTGGTCCAGCCAGCTGCCAAAAATGCTTAAAGGCAAAACAGCACTGTTTGCCCAGGTGAAAACACAACACAGCAACCGGTGTCATTCTGGTGCTGCGACTTATAATGCTGAGGTGACAGAAGCCTGCCAACACGCTGGAGCCTACAGAGGTATGGAGGTTGAAACACTGCACCCAACTATAGAAACAGAGAAATCACTGAAGGTAGAAATGTCAACTTTGAGTTCATAGCATGGCTAATTTAATGTTTGTTAAGAAAGCATACATTTCTCCTATGGAGATATTTTTTCACTCTCAGGAAGATGCAAGAGGCAAACACAAGACACAAAGGACTCCCTCACTTCCCTGAGCTGCCCAGGTTCCAGTGAGGGTCTGGTATAAGCATTTCAAGCCATTTCAGATACTCAACATCTGAAGAAGGAGCACGTGCCCCATTACCACACTCCCCATACTGCTTGATCACACCTGGAAACCCATAGTACGTGTGCATGCTAAGTCACTTCAATTGCCCCGGACTCTGTGCGACCCCAAGGGCTGCAGCCCTCCAGGTCCCTCTGTCCATTGCGATTCTCTGGGCAAGAGTACTGGAGTGGGTTGCCATGCCCTCTTCCAGGGGATCTTCCCAACCCAGGGATGGAACCTTCGTCTCTCACACCTCTTGCAATGACAGGCAGGTTCGTTACCACTAGCGCCACTTGCAAAGACTCGGAAACCAACAGTGCCCACCCCCAAAACCAAACGTGGAGGGCTTCTGAAAGAGCCTAAGCCGCTGCCTTGGCTTACTGCGGTCTAACGACAGGGGTTGGCCCAGAAGAAGGAGGCAGAGTATTTTGAACATGTGTGGTGGCTATCTGATTTTTCAGAAAATTGTCTCCAAGTCTATTTCTGGGGATGCCAAAGATTTCTGGGCCAGGCTGAGCACCTGTTAAGGCAAAAGCACCACGGGCTGCTGAGGAAGACACATCCGTGAATTGCAGTACCTCGAAAACTTGTCTGAAAAGCCCTGGCTGAATGTAAGATAGTAGAGCTGCACCCTCCCCATCGCTCGGCCCCTCTGGCGGGGTAAACGCGTGTGCATCCGTGTGTGCACCACGGCCGCCAGGTGACCGCATCCATGGTCCCCCAATCGCCGCTCTCATCCCTCACCCACACCGCGGCAGTGGCAGACGAAAACTTCTGCCTTTATAGTGAGGACCCCGGGGAGACAGGAAACTCGTGGACCCAGCTGGAAGGACGCACTGGTCCGGGTGAGAAAGCCCAAGACGCCGGCGGCACGCTTTCTCTACAATGCCCCCTCCCAGGGCGGTGCCAAGGGTCTCCGAATCCCAGCGCTTTCTTTTTTTTTTTGTATTTGCTTTCCCCAAACGTGCGATTCATCCCCAGTCCCCGCTTTTCCAGCATTCATACAAAGGAAGTGCACTTTCGGGAGGCGGGAGGCGGGGGGCGGGGAGGGGGGCATCTGGTCGGCAGGATGCGGAATTGGAAGATACGGCGCAGCCCCACTTCCCCCGGCGGGCTGGTTCAGGTCCCCACTCCGCTCCTCGCCCGCCCAGGAGACGTCCTCGCACCAGCTCCCGGACCTTCTCACGGTCCCGCGGCAGCGCGGCCCGGGGCCGGAGAGAAACGGCAGGCCAGCCAAGGGCGCAGGCGGCAGGGGAGGGCGAGCGAGCGGGCGCCGGTGGAGGGAGGACAAAGTGCGCCAGGCAGCCAGCCGGGCGGCCGGGACTGGAGCACGCGCGCGAGGAGAGGGGCGCGCGAACCAGGCTGGGGGCGGCGGGCGCGAGGGGGGAACTTACTTGAGACGGTGGCTGCTTGCAGTAGGCTGAAGTAGTTCTTGCTGTACTTATCGGAAATCCGCACGCGCCGCAGAGCCATGGACATGTCCACCTGCAGAGGGATGTCCCGGATGGCCTGCACTAACGCGCGGCCGTCCCGGTTCCAGGGCAGTTCCCGGGTCCTGCCACTCGGCGCCAGGGCCTGGGGCTCCGGTATCTGGGGCGCGTGCCCGGGGGCCCTGCCCAGGTGGTACCGGGAGGCCGCCGCCGCCGCCATCCTCAATGGGGCGCCCGGCTAGGACCGCTCGCCCGGCCCGCCGCCGCCGAACTCCACCGTGCGTCCGGCCCTGCTGGTCCGGGCTCTGGGGCAGGGGGGGTTCCGCCGCCCGCCGGCTCGGTGTAGATGCTACCACAGCCTGACAACCCCGAGCCCTCTCGAGGGGACCCGGGCGCCAGAGGCCGAGAGCGCGGCGCGCCCGGAGGCCGGGAACTTGCTCGGACTTTGGTGCCCCAGTAGGGCACTTCTGGCCGCGGCAGCAGAGGGCGACTCGTCCCGGGAGCGCACACACGCCCCCTTTTAGCTTCTCGAAGGATGGGGGGCGGGGATGTGGAGGAGGGACTCCGGTAGCCCAAAGGGAGAACCCCTGCAGAGACGCCCATCTTCGGGGGAGGGGAGGCGGCTGGGGCAAACACAAGTGGTGGGAGGAGACGGCCAGGCCTTGCACTCCCAGGGTAACTCTTGCAACTCTTGGCGGTTCATTAGCATCCCATCCAGCTAGCCCTGGCCGAGACACAGATTCGCCACGCGCGGGAGTGGCTCAGTGAGAACGCTTGCTCGTGGCCCTGCCTAGACTGCCTACCCTTGCCGGCGCCAAGAGTGCGCTATAGCCCTGGAGGGTCTGAACGGGTCTGTGCCTCCCCCCACCCCCAACGCAAACACCCACACATCCCGCCCCCTTGGGGATGCCAAGTCCTGTGTCCTGATTCTCAAACGCTGGGGTCTCAGGAAGCGCCCTGTAGAGACACCTGGGCTGCCATCCCTCACCGGCTTTGGAATCTTGGCGTGTCCTACAGAGAGGGCTCCAAAATGCAGAACGCAGAAGAAAACCGGAAGGCAAGAGGAGGCGACCCCTTAAAGAAGCAAGAAGTGGGAAAGAAAAGGACTCGACCTCTTTCCAAAGCCCCCAGAGATGGGGTCGATGAACTACCGGACTCCGCAGAGCCGTGGTGGGGGTGGGGGGTGGCGGGGGCGGGGGGTTGTTGCTGCCCAGAAAGCTGTGGCAACTGGAGGAGAGGCCCGGGGAAGTTAGCATAAAAACTGCAAGTCTGAAACTGAGTCAGTGCCATCGGAATTCACCACGAGTTTGCTCCAGCGATACAAGTCTTGATCAGAATTGCAACTGCCATTTCTTTCTTGTTAAATCTTTCTTCTCAAAATGTTCTGGCAAGAGAGTGGTCTGATATTACATAGGCCAATTATTCCTCGTCCATCTTTTAAAGGCTCTATGGGAAATCACTGATCTACACCTCATGAGAATGTGTGCAGCCACATACAATAGGCAAGAGTTAAGGAGGGGAGGAAAATATACACACACTCACATGCACGTGCACACACACACACACACACACCCTCTTCCTCTAGCCAGTTTAAGTTCTGTCTGAATGTGTCAAGTTAACAGGCACAATGTTTTCCAGCCCCTCTCTTGAATGTGTGGAGACGTCCCCTCTACATTGTGGACAAGATGACATTAAGAATTCCACTGTCACCACAGTTGTTTTTTTACAACAACTTTATTTTAATAACTTTAAGTTAAAGATAAATAAAAATAGCAGTTTCTAAAACTACTAAAATGACTATATAGGAGGATATTTTTTTTATAAACATAGGTTGGAGAAGGCTTTACTTAGCATAACAAAAAAAGTATGACATTGATCCCCATATGGAAAGATGCCTTGCTGTACTGTCAAGTGAAAAAAGATACAAAAAGATATTTATAGTTTGATACCACTTCTTAAACACTATACCTATGTTTATGCTTAGAGAGTGGTTAGTTCAGTTCGGTTCAGTCGCTCAGTCGTGTCCGACTCTTTGCGACCCCATGAATTTCAGCACGCCAGGCCTCCCTGTCCATCACCAACTCCCGGAGTCCACCCAAACCCATGTCCATCGAGTCAGTGATGCCATCCAACCATCTCATCCTCTGTCGTCCCCTTCTCCTCCTGCCCCCAATCCTACCCAGCATTGGGGTCTTTTCCAATGAGTCAACTCTTCCCATGAGGTGGCCAAAGTATTGGAGTTTCAGCTTCAACATCAGTCCTTCCAATGAACACCCAGGACTGATCTCCTTTAGGATGGATTGATTGAATCTCCTTGCAGTCCAAGGGACTCTCAAGAGTCTTCTCCAACACCACAGTTCAAAAGCATCAATTCTTCGATGCTCAGCCTTCTTCACCATCCAACTCTCACATCCATACGTGACCACTGGAAAAACCATAGCCTTGACTAGACAGACTTTTGTTGGCAAAGGAATGTCTCTGCTTTTAAATATGCTATCTAGGTTGGCCATAACCTTCCTTCCAAGGAGTAAGCGTCTTTTAATTTCATGGCTGCAGTCACCAACTGCAGTGATTTTGGAGCCCAAAAAAATTAAGTCTGACACTGTTTCCACTGTTTCCGCATCTATTTCCCATGAAGTGATGGGACCAGATGCCATGATCTTTGTTTTCTGAACATTGAGCTTTAAGCCAACTTTTTCACTCTCTTCTTCACTTTCTGCCATAAGGGTGGTATCATCTTCATATCTGAGGTTATTGATATTTCTCCTGGCAATCTTGATTCCAGCTTGTGTTTCTTCTAGCCCAGCATTTCTCATGACGTACTCTGCATATAAGTTAAATAATCAGGGTGACAATATACAGCCTTGATGTACTCCTTTTCCTATTTGGAACCAGTCTGTTGTTCCATGTCCAGTTCTAACTGTTGCTTCCTGACCTGCATACAGATTTCTCAAGAGACAAGTCATATGGTCTGGTATTCCCATCTCTTTCAAAATTTTCCACAGTTTATTGTCATCCACACAGTCAAAGGCTTTGGCATAGTCAATAAAGCAGAAATAGATGTTTTTCTGGAACTCTCTTGCTTTTCCGATGATCCAGCGGATATTGGCAATTTGATCTCTGGTTCCTCTGCCTTTTCTAAAACCAGCTTGAACATCTGGAAGTTCACGGTTCACGTATTGCTGAAGCCTGGCTTGGAGAATTTTGAGCATTACTTTACTAGCATGTGAGATGAGTGCAATTGTGTGGTAGTTTGAGCATTCTTTGGCATTGCCTTTCTTTGGGATCAGAACGAAAACTGACCTTTTCCAGTCCTGTGGCCACTGCTGAGTTTTCCAAATTTGCTGGCATATCGAGTGCAGCACTTTCACAGCATCATCCATCTTTCAGGATTTGAAATAGGAAGGATACAAATTGCTAACAGTAGTCATCTCGGGAGGGTACAATTAGGAATCAACTAATTATGGGGAGCTATCACTTTTTGCTTCATAGGTCATTATATTAAAATTTTCACAACGGGCAATTTTTTTGTAACACATTTTCTAGAAAAATAAGGAAACAAAAAAATAAACATAGGTTCCGAAGGGTATTCGAAAAATAAAAATGAAAAAGAATTTTCTAATTATAAAAGGAATAGATGCCCTGATTTCACATTATGCTACAAAGGGATAGTAATCAAAACACTATGGTACTGGTGCAAAAACAGACACATAGATCAATGGAACAGAATAGAGCCCAGACATGAATCCACACTTATATGGGCAATTAATCTGTGACAAAGGAGGCAAGAATATACAATGGAGAAAAGAGAGCCTCTTCAGTAAATGGTGGGCTTCCCTTGTGGCTCAGCTGGGAAAGAATCTGCCTGCAATGCAGGAGACCTGGATTGAATCCCTGGGTTGGGAACATCCCCTGGAGAAGGAAAATGCTACCTGCTCCAGTATTCTGGCCTGGAGAATTCCATGGACTGTATAGTCCATGGGGTCGCAAAGAGTCAGACATGACTGAGCAACTTTCACTTCACTTCGCTTCAGTAAATGGTGCTGGGAAACCTGGACCATTTTCTCACACCATATACAAAAATAAACTCAAAATGGACTAAAGACTTAAATGTAAGACCTGACCTCCTAAAAGAAAACATAGGCAGTACACTGCTATATGTTGCATAAAAAGTTGTTAAAAGAGTAAATCCTAACAGTTCCCATCACAAGGAAAAATATTTTTTTCTATTTTTAAAATTTTGTATCTATATGAGATGAATATTCACTAAACTCATTGTGGTCATCATTTTGTGATGTATATAAGTCAAATCATTATACTGTATACCTGAAACTTATATAGTGCTGCATGACAATTATATCTCAATAAAACTGGAAAAAAAAGGAATTGATCATCATCATAAATAAGAATAAATCAAAAAGATCAATAAACTGACATAAAATTGAAAACTTCTGTGTAATTAAAACTCATTAAAAAAGTCAAACCACAAATGGGAAGTCATTTGCAAAGAAATAGTTTCCAAAACAATAAGATCCAAAAAGAATACATTTGAATCAGTTCTATTGAGATGGATGAAACTGGAGCCCATTATACAGAGTGAAGTAAGCCAGAAAGAAAAACACCAATACAGTATACTAATGCATACATATGGAATTTGAAAGATGGTAACGATAACCCTATATGCGAGACAGAATAAGAGACACAGATGCATAGAACAGTCTTATGGACTCTGAGGGAGAAGGTGAGGGTGGGACATTCTGAGAGAATAGCATTGAAACATGTATATTATCATATGTGAAACAGAACACCATTCCATGTTCGATGCATGAGACAAATGCTCAGGGCTGGGGCAATGGGATGACCCAGAGGGATGGGATGGGGAAGGAGGTGGGAGGGGGGTCCAGGAAGGGGAACACATGTAAACCCATGGCTGATTCATGTCAATGTATGGCAAAAACTACTACAATATTGTAAAGTAATTAGCCCCCAACTAAAATAAATAAATTTAAAAAAAAACAATAAGATCCTTCAAGAGATATAGAATAGCCAAAACAATCTTGAAAAAAATACTGTTGGAGGACTCACGCTTGCCAGTTTCACAACTTACTGCTGCTGCTGCTGCTGCTAAGTCGCTTCAGTCATGTCAAACTCTGTGTGACCCCACAGATGGCAGCCCACTAGGCTCCCCCGTCCCTGGGATTCTCCAGGCAAGAACACTGGAGTGGGTTGTCATTTCCTTCTCCAAGGCATGAAAGTGAAAATTGAAAGTGAAGTTGCTCAGTCGTGTCTGACCCTTAGTGACCCCATGGACTGCAGCCTACCAGGCTCCTCCGCCCATGGGATTTTCCAGGCAAGAGTACTGGAGTGGGGTGCCATTTCCTTCTCCAAGTCACAACTTACTACAAAGCTTCAATAATAAAGCAGAAACAGTATGATACCAACATTAGAACAGACTTATAGGTCAGTGGAAAGTAACTGAGAGCCCAGAAACAAACCCTTACACCTAGTGCTAAGTCGCTTCAGTTGTCTCCGACTCTTTGCGGCCCCTTGGGGACTGCAGCCCGCCAGGATCCTCTGTCCATGGGATTCTCCAGGAAAGAATACTGGAGTGGGTTGCCATTTCTTTTTCTGGGAGATCTTCCCAACCCAGGAATCGAACCCAGATCTCCCGCATTGGGGGCAGATTCTTTACCAGCTAAGCCACAAGGGAAGCCCAGAATACTGGAGTGGATAGCCTATACCTTCTCCAGGGGATCTTCCTGACCCAGGAATTGAACTGGGGTCTCCTGCATTGCAGGCAGATTCTTTACCAACTGAGCTACCAGGGAAGCCCAGACCTAGAATCAATTCTTTTTTGACCATGATGCCAAGACAATTCAATGGAGAAAGAAAAATTTTTTTCAACAAATGGTACTGAAACAACTGGATATCTATGTGCAGAAGAATGAATTTGGACCTGTACTTTATATCATATACAAAAAGTATTCAAAGTATATTAATGATCTAAATGTAAAAGCTAAAACTACAAAACTGTTAGAAAAAAACAGAGGCATAATCTTTATCACCTTGAATTTGGCAACTGTTTCTTAGATATCACACCAAAAACACAGCAACAAAAAAGTAGATAAACTAAGTATCATAATTTTTTTAAAATCATCATTCAAAGACACTATCAGGGAGACTTCCCTGGGAGTCCAGTTTTTAGGACTCCAGGCTTTCACTGCTGTGGGTGGGTTCAGACTCTGGTTGGATAACTAAGAATTCTACAAGCTATGTGGTACAGCCAAAAAAAAAAAGAGATAGTATCAGGAAAATAAAAAGACAACTCACAGAATGGGATAAAATATTTGGAAATCATATATCTGTCAAGAGTCTACTGTCCAGAATATATAAACAATTCCTACAACTCTAAGATAAAAAAGACAAACCAATTTCAAAGTGGACAAAGGATTTAAATAGACATTTCTCCAAAGATATACAAATAGTCAAGAAGGAGGTGGAAAGATGTTCAACATCATTAGCCATCAGGTAAATCCAAGTCAAAACTACAATGAGATACCACTTCAAGTCCACTAGAATGATTATATTACAAAAAAGACAGACAATAACAGGCATTGGTAAGACAGTAGAGAAAATGGAACCCTCATTCATTGTTGATGAGAATGTAAAATAGTGCAGCCACTGTGGAAAACAGTCTAGCAGTTCCTCAAAAAGTTAAATATCGAGTTACCACATAACCTCAGCAATCTCACACCCATGAATCTACCCAGGAGGAATGAAGAAGTGTTCACACAGAGAGCTGTACATGAATGTTCAGAGCAGCATTATTCGTAATAGCCAAAAGGTTGAAACAACTTAAATGTCCATCAATAGATGAATGGATAAACAAAATGTGATGTATCCGTAGATTGGAGTATTATTGAGCTTTAAAAAGGAATGAAATTCTTGTACATACTACAATGAGGATGAACCTTGAAAACAAGATGCTTAAATGAAAGAAGCTAGTCACAAAAACCACATGTTTTATAATCCTGTTTATGTGAAACGTCCAGAAATGGCAAATATATAGAGACAGAAAATAGAATAATGATTGCCAGTGAATGGGAGGGTGGAGGGAGTATGGGTAACAACTAAAGGGATTAGAAATCCTTTTATGGGAGATGAAATATTTCAAAATTCATTGTGCTGATGGATGCTCAAGTTTGTGAATATGCTAAAAGCCATTGAATTATTTTTCTTGAGGTATAGTTGATTTACAACATTATATTAGTATTAGGTATACAACATAGTGATTCAAAAATTGTATATATTATATGTCATATATAGTTATTATAAAATATTGGCTATATTCCCTGTGCTGTGTGTTCCCTATATATACTTGTTGCTTATTTATTTTATACATAATAGCTTGTACCTCTTAGTCCCCCACCTATTGTTCCCCTCCCACCTTACCTTTCCCCACTCATAACTATAGTTTGTTCTTATATCTGTGCATTTTATTATATTTTTATTATTTTTTATATATTGTTTTTTATATATATTTATTATATATTATTTTTTTTGATTTCACATACAGTATTTATCTTTCTCTGTTTGACATTTCACTAAACATAATACCCTCCAGGTCTGTTCATGTTGTTGCAAATGGCAAAATCTCATTCTTTTTGATGTGAGATGTAGTTCATTGCATATATATATACACCATATATTCTTTATCCATTCCTCTGTTGATGGACACTTAGGTTGCTTCCATGTCTTGTTAAAGCCTTTGAATCGGATAGTTTGGTTTGTTTGACTGAGCCATAGGCATGCAGGATTTTAGTTTCCTGATCAGGGATCAAACCAGCACCCCCTGAAGTGGAAGTGTGAAATCTTAACCACAGGACTACCAGGGAAGTCTGAAATGTATAGTTTAAGTGAGCAAAATGTATGGTGTTTTAATTTTATCTCAATAAAGGTGTTAAAAATAATATCCTTAACATGTAAAGAGTATTTATAAATTAATAAGAAAAATGCAATGGAAATGGTCAAAAGATAGGAGGAGATAACTCTAAAAAAATTTAAAACATAAGCATATATATATAAAATTTTTTTCTTTTCATATTTGTAAAAATAAACCAAAAAAGTCTCAAAATATCATTTTCACTTGAGAATTGGCAAATATTTTTACAATACTCAACATCAGTTAATGTGGCCTGCCAAGCACTTTCATGTACTGCAGGAGTATAAGTTGACACAAACTTTCTGGAAAGCAGTTTGGCAATCAGTATTGAGACCCTAAAAATGTACATATCCTTTGACTCAGCAAATCTCCCAGGAGTTTCCCCTACAGAAGTAATCAGAGATTTTGGCAAAGATTTATATACAAAGACATTCTCTACATCATTATTTATTATATTCCCAAATTGGAAGCAACCTACATTTCAAACAATAGCAAGATTAATAAATTATGATACATTCCAAAATCAATTATGCAGTTATCAAAAATGACATTCCCTTGAGATGGAACTGTTCTGTATCTTGATTGCATTAATGTCAATATCCTGGTGGTGATATCGTACAATAATGTTACAAGAAACTGTCATTGGGGGAAACTGGGTGAAGACTATATGAGATCTCTCTGTATTATTTCTTACAACTGCTTATAGATCTACAATCATCTTCAAATAAAATTCTAATTTTTTCAAACTGTCATTCTTGAAGAATTTATTTTATTTTTATTTTTGGCTGCACTGGGTCTTTGTTGGTGTGCTCAGGCTTTCTCTAGTTGTGGCTTCAATAGTTGTGGTGCATGAGTTTAGTTGCTCCACGGCATGCGGACTCTTCCTGGACCAGGGAGCGAACCCATGTACTCTGCATGGCAGGCAAATTCTTAACCCCTGGACCACCAGGAAGTGTCTTGAAGAATTTTTCAGACTATGAGAAAACATTCATGGTCTGATGGTGATTGGGTTGTCTGTATGCAAAATGAACATACACTGTAATCTCAACCGCACGCCATCTGTAAGCATTGAAAAAATGTTGGAAGAAACATTGAGGAGGTAGGTAGGTAGGTAGGTAGATGGATAGATGATCAGAAGATAAACAGCCAGCCAAGCAAATTGATAAAAGAGAGAGAAGACTGGGATTACATGAGCTCCTTGTATGTCATTCATACGGTGGATTCCACAGTCATTAGAAATGATTACCTCCTCTGTGAAGCTTGGCCACAGTTCCTGAGCCACTCCCCTTCTGTCATGACCCTTTGTCCTATCACTGATTCTCATCAGTATGAGGACAGGAACAATGGCTTAGTAACCACTGTCTTCCAGGGCCTGGAATATAGCCGACACTTGAAATATCGGTTAATTGAATGGGTGAATAAAGTAATAATGGATGAATAACAGTTTTTTAATTTACTGTAGACCACCACTGGAAAAAACACTAACCTCAGGGTTTCTCAAGGCTAAAAGAAGAAAATGCAACACACTAGTATATATAAAATAGACAAGCAACAAAAATCTACTGTATAGCACAGAGAATTATGCCCAATATCATATAATAACCTCTAATGGAGTATAATTTGCAAAAATACAGAATCACTATACTGCAATCCGAAACTAACACAGTATTATAAATCAACTATACTTCAATAAAAAAGAAAGTGCACGACTCTATTCTCCAATTTTCATAACACATTCAGATCCACCTACCTGCAACTGCTCTTAGGTGCAATCATTGGGGCCCTTGCTACAGGTCAAACAATAGAACATCTTTGGAAATCAGGTCTTTTGGTATTTCATTAATGTCCTTGGATGAAGGCTGAGGATGAACTAGCCTTATAAAAAATTCCTAGATAAAAAATTCCTCTCTCTAGTAACAGTGATGAGATAAGCTTTCATCCCATTTGCCGAAATCCATAAATCTCACCTATCCTAGGTAGAACAGAGGGAATCTGAGTAACAGGAATCAGTTCAGTTCAGTCGCTCAGTCATGTACGACTCTTTGCGACCCCATGGGCTGCAGCCCACCAGGCCTCCCTGTCCATCACCAACTCCCGGAGCTTATTCAAACTCATGTCCATCGAGTCGGTGATGCCATCCAAACATCTCATCCTCTGTCTTCCCCTTCTCCTTCCACTTTCAACCTTTCCCAGCATCAGGGTCTTTTCCAATGAGTCAGTTCTTCCCATCAGGTGGCCAAAGTATTGGAGTTTCAGCTTCAGCATCAGCCCTTCCAATGAATATTCAGGACTGATTTCCTTTAGAATGGATTGATTGGATCTCCTTGCTGTCCAAAGGACTCTCAAGAGTCTTCTCCAACATCACAGTTCAAAAGCATCAATTCTTCGATGCTCAGATTTCTTTATAGTCCAACACTCACATCCATACATGACTACTGGAAAAACCATAGCCTTGACTAGGTAGACCTTTGTTGGTAAAGTAATGTCTCTGCTTTTTAATATGCTGTCTAGGTTGGTCATAACTTTCCTTCCAAGGAGTAAGCGTCTTTTAATTTCATGGCTGCAGTCGCCATCAGCAGTGATTTTGGAGCCCAAAAAAATAAAGTCTGCCACTGTTTCCCCATCTATTTCTCATGAAGTGATGGGACCAGATGCCATGATCTTAGATTTCTGAATGTTGAGCTTTAAGCTAACTTTTCACTCTCCTCTTTCACTTTCATCAAGAGGTTCTTTAGTTCTTCTTCACTTTCTGCCATAAGGGTGGTGTCATCCGCATATCTGAGGTTATTGATATTTCTCCCGGCAATCTTGATTCCAGCTCGTGCTTCCTCCAGCCCAGCGTTTCTCATGATGTACTCTGCATATAAGTTAAATAAGCAGGGTGACAATATACAGCCTTGACGTACTCCTTTTCCTATTTGGAACCAGTCTGTTGTTCCCTGTCCAGTTCTAACTGTTGCTTCCTGACCTGCATACAGGTTTCTCAAGAGGCAGGTCAGGTGGTCTGCTATTCCCATCTCCTTCAGAATTTTCCACAGTTTATTGTGATCCACATAGTCAAAGTCTTTGGCATAGTCAATAAAGCCGAAATAGATGTTTTTCTGGAACGCTCTTGCTTTTCCGATGATCCAGCGGATATTGGCAATTTGATCTCTGGTTCCTCTGCCTTTTCTAAAACCAGCTTGAACATCTGGAAGTTCATGGTTCATGTATTGCTGAAGCCTGGCTTGGAGAATGTTGAGCATTACTTTACTAGCGTGTGAAATTGAAGTCGCGCAGTCGTGTCTGACTCTTTGCGATCCCAGGTTCCTCCATCCCTGGGATTTTCCAGGCAAGAACACTGGAGTGGGTTGGCATTTCCTTGAGTACAATTGTGCGGTAGTTTGAGCATTCTTTGGCATTGCCTTTCTTTGGGATTGGAATGAAAACTGACCTTTACTAGTCCTGTGGCCACTGCTGAGTTTTCCAAATTTGCTGGCATATCGAGTGCAGCACTTTCACAGCATCATCTTTGAGGATTTGAAATAGCTCAAATGGAATTCCACCACCTCCACTAGCTTTGTTCATAGTGATGCTTTCTAAGGCCCACTTGACTTCACATTCCAGGATGTCTGGCTCTAGGTTGGTGATCACACCATCGTGATTATCTGGGTCATGAAGATCGTTTTTGTAAGTTCTTCTGTGTATTCTTGCCTCCTCTTCTTCATATCTTCTGCTTCTGTTAGGTCTATACCATTTCTGTCCTTTATTGAGCCCATTTTTTGCATGAAATGTTGCCTTGGTATCTCTAATTTTCTTAAAGAGATCTCTAGTCTTTCCCATTCTGTTGTTTTCCTCTATTTCTTTGCACTGATCACTGAGGAAGGCTTTCTTATCTCTCCTTGCTATTCTTTGGAACTCTGCATTCAAATGGAAATCTTTCCTTTTCTCCTTTGCTTTTTGCTTCTCTTCTTTTCACAGCTATTTGTAAGGCCTCCTCAGACAGCCACTTTGCATTTTTGAATTTTTTTTTCTTGGGGATGGTCTTGATCCCTGTGTCCTGTACAATGTCATGAACCTCCATCGATAGTGTAGAGATTAGATGTGATTATATTATGCAAAGTACTGTATCAAGTTGCACACTGTGCTAGGTTCTTTGCTTTGCACAATAAGGGGTATCTGCCATTTTTGTCTGCTTAGCACCTGTGTACTTCATTATTTCTATGCAGAACCATCCCTGCTCCACTCTAAATCTACGTGGTGCACATAAGACTGCCAGTAACCGCACTCCCACCACCCCATTCCAGGGTGGAAAGGTGACCCAGGCCTAGTAGCTCGGTGTATTCTGTTTCTTTGGCCACTCTGATAGGTGTAAACCAATGAGATAGTATCCCAGGACTTTCTGGAGCTAGTGAAAGGGAGAGTAAATCTTTGCTGGAATTATCAGTTCTAAGAGTGAGGTAATTCTGAGGCTCAGAGAGAGCCTGCAGTTGCACAGATCAAGCCATTTTCTTCTGTGCTTAAAACTACTTGCAATTGGATTTCTATAATTTGCAACCAAACAACCCCAACTAATACGTCGTGATTAACATAACACACAATCTCATCTAATTCTGGGTTGGCATCAGGGCACCTTCTGTATGTATGTATAAACCCACAAAAGCATGTTGAACACAAAAGCATCCCTTTGACACCAGACCTCCAAGATATTATAAACTCATTGATCTGAGCCCAGGCCCTGCCAGGCATTGACTTAAAGTTTACCCCTCCTCAGGAAACTCCACAGAAATCTTTTCATTCATTATCATTTTTTAAGATTATTTATCTATTTATTTATCTTACTTTTTGGCTATGGTGGGTCTTCATTGCTGACGACAAGGGCTTTCTCTAGTTGCGGTGAGTGGGGGCTATTCTCTACTTGTGGGGCTCGGGCTCCTCACTGCAGTGGCTTCTCTTGTTACAGAGCATGGGCTCTAGGGCACGCAGGCTTCAGTGGTTGTGGCACTCAGTCTCAGTAGTTTCGGCTCCTGGGCTCTAGAACACAGCCTCAAAAGTTGTGGCTCACAGGCTTAGTTGCTCCGCAGCATGTGGGATCTTCCTAGAGCAAGGATTGAACCGGTGTCTCCTGCATTGCTAAGTGGATTCTTAATCACTGAGCCACCAGGGAAGCCCCTCAGAGGGAAATATTTTAATTTCTGTCAAGGAAGTGAGGACTTCAAACTTTGCCCTGTTTAAATGGTCATATGGTTTTGGGTTTTTTTGGCCGTGGTGCCTGTGGGATCTTAGTTTCAAAACCAAGGATCGAATCTGCACCCCCTGCATTGGAAGCAGGGAGTCTTACTCACTGGACCACCAGGGAAGTCCCATTGTTTTCTTTAGTTGTTTTTTTTTTCCAGCTTTGAGGTATAATTGAATTAAAAAAAAAACAAACAGTACCTTTAAAATGCTTTCAGAATATTTCCAATGCAATTATACTTGTAGTGGAGAAAACAACTGCTCTTATAAATGTTGGCAGTCCTTGTATGAAAAGCTTTGGGTGCCTACTCAGAGTATGAGAAAATACTGGAAATGTAAATGTTAACTACTTGGGACTAAATTTGCATCAGAATTAGAAATTTGCAATCTTTACTCCCCAACTCGAATTTTTGACTAGGACCACCTCTTTGCACATTAGCCATGATGAATGAGTTCAGGCTTAAACAATGAAATGGAAATCGATTCTACTGCTAAATTTCTATACTACCCAAACAAAGTAGTTATTACGGTAGATTGGAATTCTGAAAAGAGTGTTAATGTAAATAGCTTAATTTTAAAAAAACACTTTCACCAGAGTGGTTATATAAGTCACATGAGGATAAAAGAAGTGCAAGTGTTCAATCTAAAAAATAAAAATAAATACATTTAAAAAAACTAATTAAAACAGAAACAGACTCATAGATACAGAGAACAAACTGGTGGTTGCCACAGGGAAGGGGTAGGATATTGGGTGAAATAGCTAAAGGGAGTTAAGAAGTACAAACTTCCAGTTATAAAATAAATAAATCACAGAGGTGTACAATATGGAATATTGTCAATAATATTATAATCACCTTGAATGACGACAGGTGGTAACTAGACTTATTGTGGTGACCATTTCAAAATGTATATAAATTACTGGGCTTCCCTGGTGGCTCAGATGGTAAAGAAGGTGCCTGCAATGCGGGAGACCCGGATTCAATCTGAGTTGGGAAGATCCCCTGGAGAAGGAAATGGCAACCCACTCCAGTATTCTTGCCTGGAGAATTCCCTGGACAGAGGAGACTGGTGGGCTATAGCCCACGGGGTTGCAAAGAGTCGGACACGACTGAGCAAGTAACACTTCCACTTTTCATAAATTATTAAATCTGTGATGTACGCTTGAAGCTAGTATCATATTCTATGATACAATTATACTTCAATAAGAGCAAGTATAGGTAATAAACCAATGCTAAATCCATAATTATATTTGTTCCCTGATTATTTCTCAAATATATATATTCTTTAGTAACAATGACCAGTGAAATATATAAAACATGCTATTTACTTTATGTAAGGCCAAATTTAAAGATGCAAGACTTTGTAAGATTAGCAGGTCACAATATAGAGAACAAACTAGTGGTTACCAATGGAGAGAGGAAAGGTGGAGGGGCAAGATAGGGGTAGGGGAGTAAGAGGTACAAACTGTTAGGTATACAGTAAGCTACAATGGGACTTCCCTGGTACCCAAGTGGCTAAGACTTCATGCTCCCAGTGCGGGGGGGGCGGTTCCATCCCTAAGCAGAGAACTGGATCCCACAAGTCACATCTAAGAGCTTGCATGCTGCCATGGTAAAAGGGAGATTCCATGTGCAACAACTCACACTTGGTGCAGCCAAATAAGTACATTAAATAAATAAATATTTTTTAAAAAAATAAAATAAAATAGATTTTTTAAGAGATCAGCAGGTCACCATCTTCATTTGCTACAAGCCAGGGATGCTGTTATTACTACTACTAATAATAAAATTAATGTGTCCCATCCTCATTTTCATAGTTCATTTTCATTCATACTTTAAGTACTTTTTCATCTCTTATCTCCTTTGATCCCCCTAAGAAACCTATAAGGTAAATGCAGTTTATTTATCCACACTTTCTAGGTGAGGAAACTGAGGTTTTGAGAGACTGAGTTGCCTGAGCTCATGCTATTAGTTTATAGTAAAACTAGAACTAGTTAACTAATTTTAGCATTTTTGAAGTGAGGACAATCACACAAATGAATTGTGATTTTCAAATCTAGACCTTGAGTATATTATTCCAAATCAAATTTTTTCTTAATTTCTCAGACTTCCTCTTTCCTAATGGAATCATAGTCCTTAGTCTCTCAACCCACGAAGAAATTCACCTATTAACAATTGTAATATCATCGTTTAAGACTACTTTTCTAGTACCCACACTTTTTTTTTTTTTGGTAGTAGTTATATTGAGACAGAATTCATATACCATATAATTCTTCCATTTAAAGTGTATAATTCAGTGCTCACAGTTGGGCAATGAGCATAATAATTTAATTGTAGAACACTTCGTCCCTCCAAAAAGAAATCCATACTCTTTAGCCATCACCTCCCAAGCTCCCCCAACAACACTAGGCCTAGACAGCTACTAACCTACTTTCTGTCTCTGTGGATTTTCCTATTCTGGACAACTTTATAGAAGTGGAATCATGTAACATGTGACCTTCTGTGTTTGATTTCTTTTATGTAGCATACCATTTTCAAGGTTCATCTATGTTGTAGCATGTGTCAGCACTTCATTTCTTTTCACAGTTTAATATTCCACTGTGCCCTTGTCAAGGGCTCAGGGCCGGGGCAATGGGATGACCCAGAGGGATGGGATGGGGAGGGAGGTAGGTGGGGGGTCCAGGAAGGGGAACACATGTAAACCCATGGCTGATTCATGTCAATGTATGGCAAAAACTATTACAATATTGTAAAGTAATTAGCCCCCAACTAAAATAAATAAATTTATAAAAAAAAAAAAAAAAGGAATATTCCACTGTGGGACTTCCCTGGTGGTCCAGTGGCTAAGAATCTGTGCTCTCAAGGTAGGTGGCCTGGTTTTGATCCCTGGTGAGGGAGCTAGATTGCGCATGCTGCAACTAAGACCTGACCCAGCCAAATAAATAAATAAATAAATAATAAATATTTTTTTAATATAATATTCCATTGTATGGTTAGACCACATTTTGTTTATCCACTCATCAGTTGGTGAGGGATCCTATTGAGACCTTGATATTTTTGAACTAACAAAATATTTTTTTCTCATTAAGCACTGTCATTTAAAAAGTCTAATCTTGAATGCGCATGGTTAAAATTTTAAACCAGAGCTACACTCACTTTCAAAGCTTAGAACCACCCTTTCCTGTGTAAAACCCTTCCAAGGTCAGTTACTGTTGGTGAGCTGATTGACTCTGGGTTACTTGTGGGGTTGAGCATCTTTTCCTGATTCCAAGTCCTTTACCAGTTCTCTTGGAATCTGTACCCTTCGTCTGTTTCCACAGGTTCAGAAGGAGTAAACTGAGAATGAGGTGTGAATGTAAAAAAAAAAAAGATTGGGGAGAAGGAAGCTAAGACAGGGTGATGCTGAGAGGGGAAGAATGGGGGCCTTAGGCCCAATTCCCAGCTCTCTTCCTTGATCTTAATCACCTCTTTTTCCATAATTTGGGTTTCCTCTTTTCCTCCCCCTTTTTTCATCCCAGCCAGATTCCTTTTCTTAGGATCTTATCTTTCTTCCTTTATGCTAATTTATTCTACCCAAGATCTATGTTTGTCATCTTATCTGGAGACACTCAAGCCAAGACAGAACAGCCTCATCTGAGCCTCCCCAGGAGGAACAGTGTGTTACAGGGATAAAGATAACCTTATCTCAGTATTTAAATAAATGCTGATTTTTTGTGTGACTTGTAACAAATACCCTTGCAGTTGGAGAAGAATTCCAACACCAATACCAGGTCGCTGAGCCTGGGCTGTCAATTAAGACCTGGATAGTCTATAGCATTGGACTGGATTTCAGCCACCAGTTGTGCTTCTGTTTCTATTGCAGACTCCTCCTGGGCCACTGTGGTTCTTAGGATGCAAAGAAGGACACTCCTTTCCCCACCTTCTTCCCACTACATGGAAAAATGAGCCTGAGTGGTTTGAAGCTGCAGATGAAATTCACTATTCATTTATTCTCTAAGAGACTACACTATTTTTGTTTTTCAATGTATAAACCCATAAAGATGAAGAGAATGGGAAAGGGCCTCTGAAAGAGGTTTCACCACAATTTGGAAAGTCAAAACTGGATAAAGGCTGATTAGATATGAGAGAGCCAAAGCTGAATAGGGGGAGGCTGGGACTCACAGAAACCGGATGTGGATCAAATGGAGCCAGTTCGCCTGGGAGAACCCTAGAAAGTCTGGGGATTTGGAAATATCAGGTACTCTGAAAGATGACAGTGAGATGTGAGCCTAAAAACAGGAAGATTCATGAAAAGTCTCTGTGTGGGCAAAGTCCCTACTGTCCCCCCAGCTGCACCCCTTACACCTTAGACCCCAGCCATACATAGCACTCTCACTCCAGTGAAAGAGCAGAGATTTGAAGCAGAAATGAAAGACCTTCAAAAAAAATCCAAATTCTGCTACTCAAGGGTCTCCCATCATAGGGCTCTCTTTCTCTTTCTTTTTTTTTTTTTTTTTTTAAGATTTCTTTGTTTACTTTTGGATGTGCTGGGTCTTCATTGCTGCACAGGCTTTTCTCTAGTTGCAGAGCAGGGTCTACTCTCTAGCTGCAGTGCACGGGCTTCTCATTGTGATGGCTTCTCTTGTTGCAGAGCACGGGCTCGATAGAATCATTCAACTTTAGCTTCTTCAGCATTACTGGTTGGGGCATAGACTTGGATTATTGCGATATTGAATGGTTTGCCTTGGAAACGAACAGAGATCATTCTGTCATTTTTGAGATTACACCTAAGTACTGCATTTTGGACTCTTGTTGACTATGAGGGCTATTCCATTTCTTTTAAGGGATTCTTGCCCACAGGAGTAGATATAATGGTCATCTGAATTAAATTCACCCATTCCAGTCCATTTTAGTTTGCTGATTCCTAAATTGTCGATGTTCACTCTTGCCATCTCCTGCTTGACCGTTTCCAATTTACCTTCATTCATGGACCTAAGATTCCAGGTTTCTATGCAATATTGTTCTTTACAGCATCAGACTTTACTTCCATCACCAGTCACATCCACAACTAGGTGTTATTTTTGCTTTGGCTCCATCTCTTCATTCTTTCTGGAGTAATTTCTTCACTCATCTCCACACTTCTCCTTGACTGATATAAGTCACCAAATGCAAAGATACAGCAAGATAAACAGCAAAAATTATCTGGCTCCGCCTCTTCCCCCACACTCCTAGCACTCTGCTTCCTGGTACACTTTGTTCTGCCCACTTTAACCTTCTTCCTGTTCCTGCAACAAGCCCGTTTTTAGGTCTCTGCTCAAATGTTATCTTTGCACAGACAACTTCCCAGGCACTCTATTTAAAACAACAGCCCCCCACCAGTCCACCTATTGCATTGTTTCATTCATTCGTAGCAAAGATGATTTCCTTCAATTAGATTATATGTTTTCCCATTTCTTAGTGGACTGTACAACTACCTTCACGAGCTTGGAAGCTCCAGGACAGGTACCTTTTGTGTCTTGTTTATTGTATCGTCATCACCTGAAACAGTGCCTAGTCCTTTATTTGACAAGATGATACATGGATGGATGGGTAAGTGAAAAAAATCCATGGAAGTAACAGACATAATTCAGGGAATGGAGACCTTTAAAAACAATGCTAATTGTTTATACACTGGAAGATTCAAGTCATTATTATAAACTATAAACAATAACAGTATACTATGAAAAAGGAATGGGCTTCCCAGGTGGTGCTAGTGGTTAAGAACCTGCCTGCCAATGCAGGAGACATGAGATGCAGGTTCAGTCTCTGGGTAGGGAAGATCCCCTGGAAGAAGTCATGGCAACCCATCCCAGTATTCCTGCCTGGAGAATTCCATGGACGGACAGAGAAGCTTGGCAGTCTACAGTCCATGGGGTCACAAAGAGTTGAACGTGACTAAGTGACTTAACATGTGAGCATATATGAAAAAGGAATAATCAGAGTTAAAAATAAAGAGAGCTCTTTGAGTGGAAAATGATTGGCAACATTTTAAGAATTCCATTAAAGGGCCAATTTCAGGCTACTGTCTCGATGTCACTGAATTTCAAGTTTGGAAGAGAGGCACAGTGTTGGTTGGGACAGGCTGCTCTGAGCTGATTCCTGGGCACCAGCAAGGTACGGGGGGCTGATGCATTAGAAACTGTGATGTGCCATTCAGGTCCCTCTTCTGGAGGTAAGGATTTATTCTTCCATCTGTTGAAAATGCTGCCAGATAAATTGCTTCTGCTGTCAGCACCCCACAGGGATTGCCTAAACTGAAAAGAGCTACCCAAGCCAAGGTCCTGGTCTCTGCCAAGGGAAACCCAACGACTGAAGAGCATGAGGTATCAAGATTATCAAGATCTAGTTCCCTTGCTCCAAACAGGAGCCACTCCAACAAATAATCCCATCTCCAGAACTTACCAGAGGGGCTGGAAGAGGCTTCTGTTCTGATGCTTCACCAGTTGACTTCTGCCAAATCCATCTTCCTTCTCTTTCCAACTCCTCCACAGGAGTTCATCTCAGTAACATCCTAACAAGACTCCTGTATGTATTTTCTTTCTGACATCATGAATTGATGTCAACAGATGATAGTAAGGAGGAAGAGTGGGGGTAGGAATTCCTCTTCCTTCTCCTCACTGTTTTTAGAGTGGAAAACTGGGTTTCTAAGAAAGTATAGTGTGGGTTGCCTGGCAGTGTTGAGTGAGAGAGCAGAGACAGAGAGAATGAATTCAGGAGGCCCAGAATCCCACAGAAGCCCAAGAGAGAAAGAAGAAAGAAAATGGGGAGGGGCATTTCAAAGATATCAGAAAAGAAATAGAAGAACATTTTTTCTAGAACCGAAAAACACAAGTATTTATATTAAAAGGGCCCATTGAAAGCAAAGTGAGATAATTTTTTAAAAAGAAGTAAAGTAAAAAATAGATAAATAAATTTAAAAAAAAGACATAAAAAAAAGAGGTACACTGAAACATACCCTTATGAATTTTTCAGGATACCAGGGATATGAAAAAGAACTCAACTATTTCCAGAGGGGTAAAAATAAATTGGGATTGAACTTCTCTGTAGCAATACTACACTCTAGAAACTACTAGAAAAAATGCATGCCAAATGGAGGGAAAATACTTTTCAACTTAGAATTCTTTACTGAGCCAAAATCCCAAAGAAATACGAAGGTAAACTGAAGATATTTTACAGCCATGCAAAGAATATTTAAAAAGTTTGTCACCCATAACCTTTCTTAGGATGTTGCTAGAGAATGTATTCCTTCAAAATTAAGAAGTAAATCAATAAAGAGGAAGACAAGGAATCTAGGAGAAAGTGATCCAGTCTAGGGGCACAAACAAGGAAAATGCTAAAAAAGTTGATGTGTAGGAATCCTGGAAAACAACCAGCTCAGGAGGGATTAGAACAGAGGGCTCTGAGATGGGAGCTGCCCCATCTCTTTGTACCTCCATCTAACCAAGCTCAAGTACACTTTCATTGGTTGTTTCCATGGCTTGGCTATTGTAAATAGTGCTGCTGTGAACATAGGGGTGCATGTATCATTTCAGGTTATAGTTCTTATCTTTTCTGGATATATGCCCAGGAGTGGGATTGCTGGATTATATGGTAGTTCTATTCTTAATTTTTGCAGGAATCTCTATTCTGTCTTCCACAGTTGCTATACCAATTTCCATTCCCACCAACAGTGTAGGAGGGTTCCCTTTTCTGTATATCCTATCCAACACTTATTTTTTACCTTTTAGATAACAGTCATCCTATCTCGTTGTGATTTGATTTAAATGTCCCTGATGATTAGTGATGTTGATTATCTTTTCGTGTTTCACTTACTGTTGGCCACCTGAATATATAAGGAAGAATTCTTATAGCATTCTCAGAGTCAACGTGGTCCTGTCAACACCTTGATTTCAGACTTCTAGCCTCCAGAACTATGACAGAATACAATTTTAAGCCATGAAGTCTGTAGTAATTTGTTCTGCCAGCCCTAGGAGAGTAATTCAGGGATACATGGCTTGACAATAGTATACATGAAAATATCTGGGCCAAAAGTCTGATGTGACTGATAAACAATGCAAATGCTGCCCTGGGCCACAGCAACAGAAGCAGAGGAAAGAAATTTTCGACCATATAGCCACAGTATTGCACTCTGTGCTTAGTACCACATTTCAGGGATGAATGGGAGCCTAGTCAGAGGCAAGTGACCAGGATGGTGATTGTTTTGGAAAGCTGTTCATACAAAGGATGAGTTGACATCATTAGAGATGGGTATCCTGTAAAAGGGGTGGATGAACATGAGAGCCATCCTGAAAGATGTGAAAGGCTTTGTCAAAGACTGAGTCACCTTGTTTTGTGTTGCTCCAGGAGGCAAAATTGGGTCCAGCAGATGGAACATACAAGCAGGAGAAAAGTTATCTAATGACTGTTGATTGCTGTTCATTGTTTTTATTCAGTCGCTGAGTCATGTCCGACTCTCTGCGATCCCACAGACTGCAGCACACCAGGCTTCCCTGTTCTTCACTATCTCCCAGAGTTTGCTCAAATTCATGACCATCGAGTCGGTGATGCCATCCAACCATCTTGTCCTCTGTCATCCCTTTCTCCTCCTGCCTTCAATCTTTCCCAGCATCACGATCTTTTCCAATGAGTCGGGTCTTTTCCAATGAGTCAGTTCTTCACATCAGGTGGCCAAAGTATTGGAGCTTCACCTTCAGCATTAGTTCTTCCAATGAACATTCAGCACTGATTTCCTTTATGATTCACTGGTTTGATCTCCTTGCTGTTCAACGGACTCTTAAAAGAGTCTTCTCCAGCACCACAATTCAAAAGCATCAAATCAAGCTCTGTTGATTATAGACACTCAAAACATTGGAAGTATTGGAAAAAAGGAAATGCATTGGTTTCATAATTCCAGAGATAAGGCATCTGGTTCTGTCTCTGCAGTTGATTGGTTGTGTGACTCTGGACATCATTTCTTATTTGAAACTGTTTTCTTCCATGTAAAAATAAGGGTTTCAATTGGATCCTTCCCCAGAGTTTCTTCGCTTTAGGTTACGTCCCATCCAGTGATTTAATAAAAATGTTAAGATGATTTCTAATTTCTTAGTATCTAGTCTGCTATGTGTTTGAACATGATTTCATATAACCCTCTTCACACTGCAAGGTAGTAGGTGACTCCCATTAAACAGATTACATCACTGGGATTTGTGACTTGCATGAGGCCATACAACCTGCATGTGGTTGAACTAAAAGTTGAACTCAGATCCTCCTCTTTATACTTCTCTTTCCCTATGTCATGCTGTATTTTCTACACTATGCTGACCCCTTGCCACCATGTGAATTTAGCAAATCATCAAACTCAGTGTCAAATTGCTCCTTGGAAATCATTTATCAGTTCAGTCACACAGTCATGTCTGACTCTTTGTGAACCCGTGGACTGCAGCACACCAGGCCTCCCTGTCCATCACCAACTCCCAGAGTTTACTCAAACTCACGTCCATTGAGTTGGTGATGCCATCCAACCATCTCATCCTCTGTTGTTGAATATGGAGAAGGCAAAGGGGAAGATGCAAAGAACACTCCTCCCCCATCTTGTCATCTCTCTCCCTTTGGAGTTCAAGCCGGTTGAGCAATAGGCTCAGGCATCAATCAGTCAGAGATACAACACACTGATTCATTTGTTATGTATTTGTTAACCAGCATCTCTGGTCCCAGAATTGCTCTAGGCATTAAGAATACAGAAGTGCCTAAAGCAGACAAAATAGCCATCTGTTATTTGCAAAGCTGCATTTTAAAACTTGGTTCAGCTTGCGGTGGAAATGACATCCCCGACTTGAATTGATCCATGTAGTCAAGAGACTTCACTGGCTGGAAAACTGAAGTCACCCTTCCAATATAGCTTCCTGTCCCCAGTGAGCTTATTACATGGAAAATCCAGGAATGGAGAAAAGAACAGAGCAGACTGCAGGCTGGCAGCTCTAAAAGAGAAAGGGCCAGAGCAGACTGAAATACACATGTACACATGTGCACCACAAAATAACCCCTCTGCAGGCTCACCAGTTAGTACTTGAGTGGGTGCAGAGGGGCAGAAACCTTGTTCTACATGCTTCAGAGTGAGAGTTCATATTTTATTTAGGCAGGAACATAAGAGGGAAAATTATTCCCTTTGTTGATTGCTGCTTTTTATTGATACCCCTTGTGAATTTTTCTTGAATTTGGAATATGACATCGGTGAATTTATCTAGATATGCTTACTCCTTCATTTAGCTCTAGTATTTATGCTACAGCATCTTTATTATTACTTACTGAGAAGGCTGTATTATACAAAGGCCTTCTACTCCATTAATTATGTATCCATAAAAATCATATGACTCACACAAAATGCTTTACAGAAGTGAGTTCAGATTAGAGGCATTTCTCCAACTTCCCTGCTTTGCTATTCTGTGATGATGGGGAGTGACCCCTTCAAGCTGCTTCTCAAGGAAGCTAGCTGGCTTCCAGCTGGGTCCAGTCCATGGCAGGCACTGGCTGGAGGCTGTGGGGCAGGCGGGAGAAGCCAAGACGTTTGTATCTCAGGCTGTGTCTCCAACGGTGGCTGACGCTTGTGTCAGCCCAGCTGCTCCAGGTAGATCCACCATCATTTCTGTTTCTGCCAAGTGGACCAGGCCCTAGGATCCAGGATCTCCACCTTCTCCTTGTCCCCTCAGCCTGAGTGCTTCTGGCCTCCTGTTGTTCAGTCATCAAGTTGTGTCCAACTCTTCACGACCCCATGGGCTGTAGCACACCAGGCCTCCTACTCTTTCTAATCTCTGGGCTGCTTTACAAAGAGTCCAAGTTGGGGACTTCCCTGGTGGCCTAGTGGTTAAGACTTTGCCTTCCAAATCAGGGGGTGCAGGTTTGATCCCTGGTCAAGGAGCTAAGATCCCACGTGTCTCGCGGTCAAAGCCATAAAAAAATCCAAAGAGCCCCAGATGGCTTTGCCCTTCTGCTATCACTTGTGTAATCAGTTCCCTTTTTAAGTTCCCTCCGTTTTAAATACATGGAATGGTTTGTTTTCTACTTTGGAGCTTGACTGAGGCTTTTGGCTTGAAAACTATCTTCATTTACATCTTTCTCAGATCATGAAAATGAACTCCATCAACTGAGTGGCAAGGAAAGAGTGATCCATAGAAAACTGGTGTCTGATGATGAATTCCACATTAGATGGTCTATGCGAAAAGGTTTCCTTGGTCCAGTGTTTGGAGTGGGTTAAAAGAAGTCAAATGGGTTTAATATTAGAGTTCTTATAGAGTTGTAACTTAGGGCAGTCATACACAGAACTTCTCAAAGTTATTTAACCAGAGAGTGCCCTCTTTTAAGGATTTTCTAATAACATTTCCCAGGACTCTAATGCTTCATACAACCCAGTTTGGGAAATAATAAACAATTATTTCAGCCAGACTTTTTGCTAGGAGTGGGGTAGAATCATTTGAGATGGACAGTGCCGTCGATATTCCCACGTTCTCTAAGTGATGCACATATTTTACATACCAGGTGGCTAGCTTGATGTCTCATTATTAAATTGAAAGGGGTTATTTGCATTCTCTAATGGCAGAAAGTGAGAGCGGAACTGAAGAGCCTTTTAATGAGGGTGAAAAGAGGAAAGTGAAAAAGCTGGCTTAAAACTCAACATCCACAAAACTAAGATCATGGCATCTGGTCCCATCACTTCATGGCAAACAGATGAGGAAAAAGTGGAAACAGAGACACTTTATTTTCTTGGGCTCCAAAATCACTGCGGATGGTGACTGCAGCCATGAAATTAAAAAATACGCTTGCTCCTTGGAAAAGCTGTGACAAGCCTAGACAGCATATTAAAAAGCAGAAACATCACTTTGTTGACAAAGGTCTGTCTAGTCAAAGCTATGGTTTTTTCAGTAGTCATGTATGGATGTGAAAGCTGGACTGTAAAGAAGTTTGAGTGCACAATTGATGCTTTTGAACTTTGGTGCTGAAGAAGACTCTTGAGAGTCCCCTGGACTGCAAGGATATCAAACCAGTCAATCTTAAAGGAAATCAACCCTGAATATTCATTGGAAGGACTGATGTTTAAGCTCCAATACTCTGGCCACCTGAAGTGAAGAGCTGACTCACTGGAAAAGACCCTGATGCTGGGAGAGATTGAAGTCAGGAAGAGAAGGGGGCAACAGAGGATGAGATGGTTGGATGGCATCACCGACTCAACAGACCTGAGTTTGAGCACACTCTGGGAGATAGTGAAGGATACAAAGCCTGGCGTGCTGCTGTCCATGGGGTTGCAAAGAGTCAGACACGACTGAGGGACTTAACAACAGTTTGTATTCTCACTCAGATGAGGCGGGGGAAGCTGGGTTAGGAAGATCAAACTTGCCTTAAGAACCACCTGAAAAAGCAGTACTTGAGGGAAACCCAGTACAGAAGGAAATGGCAACCCACTCCAGTATTCTTGCCTGGAGAACCCTGTGGACAGAGGAGCCTGGTGGGCTGCTGTCCATGGGGTCGCACAGAGTTGGACACGACTGAAGCGACTTAGCATTAGCAGTACAGCATCAAATTAGATGAAAGAGAAATCCTGGCCTGGGGCATTCAAGGGCACTTGCCTCAACCTTAAGGGCACTGGCATGACTCTTGTTCATGGTCTGATTTGGGTTAGACCATCGCATCCAGATGGGCCCACAGGAAAACTGACTTCAGGAATTTCCTCTTTTATTTTTGTAGACTCCAGCAGACATGCTTGAGGAGCGCTAGACAGACCGCAGGGTAGAGTAGCAGAAAACACATGGATCAGACCTAGGTTCAGTCCTGAGGGACGAGGGATAAGATAATTAACTTATCTGAGCCTCAGTTTCTTTATCTGTAAGAATCCAGAGTCTCATGATTAATCTCTGCACAGAGCTGCCATGAAGATTAAATGAGGTATGTTAAAACATTCGGTAAAGTGCCATGCAGATATTTGTTAATAAATTATATTTTAGTCTTCTAGAGTCAGCTCAATGCCTTCTCCCATTAATATCTGTATACTTTGTTATGTTCTAGCTTTATTTCTCAAATTATGATTTTGAAATAATCTGCAAAAACAGTGCAAAGAATTCTCCTATACTCTCCACTCAGATCCCCCCAAATATATACAATCACAGCAAAATTTTAAAAACCAGGAAATTAACATTGATATAACCTATATACCACAAACTTCACCAATTACCCCACCGATGTCCCAATTTCTGGTCCAGGATCCGATTATCACATGCTGCACTTAATTGTCATCTCCCTTTCCTTTATCTGGGCATCCCTGGGTCTCGGTCTTTAATCATGTTAATAATGTTGATGATTACAAGCCAGTTAAAGTGTAGAATAGCCCTCAGTTTGGGTCTGACTGATGCTGTTTCATAGCTGATATCAAAAAAGTGTTAATACCTATTTCATAGGGTTGTGGGGATTACTAATGGAGTGAAGTCAAGTCAGTGGAACAGTGCCTGACACACAGTAAATGCTACTTACGTGGTAGCTTATATGATGAGCTGGGATTTTAGTGACTTTACTGGTAGGAAATCTGTCTTAACAAATTGATGAAGAGATCAAAGAAGCAGCAGGCATTTTAAGTATGAACATCTGTTGCCACTCCCTACCCAAAGAGCCAAGGCCAAAGACCCATGGCTAGCAGGAATTCTGCTCTACCAAGAGGGGCACTGTTCAGCCAGTGGCCTGCCCATAGGATGAGGACTTGTTCACTCTACATAGCAGTGCTTTTTCACAGTAGGTCCACGTACTAGGAACTGAGGCCACATTTCCTTACCCATCAGTCACTGGAAAAATGTGTCAAATTAAATAAAAAATGTTGTGAAATAATTAAGCCTCTCATTTTCCTGACATCTATTCCCAGAACTCAGGGTTTCAAGCTTCGTTAGCATGCACCCAGCACTTCAGTCGCAGACACATTCACTGAATAACCATAGTGATAACCTCAGCCCCTAACCTTTGCATTGCTTCTTACTGAAGGGGCCAAACCCCTCAGTCCATCACAATACTTACTTCATTGGCCAATCCTGGGCAGACTCCACAGTGAGGCAGTGCCTTACCAGGCTGGATGGGGGAAGGGAAGGAAACCTAAACAGACTAACGCCAAGAAGGTACAAAGAATCTAAGACATATGTTTGAAAATTTGGTAAATGACAACTATTGATTACAAGTGTCAAAGCATCAACAAAACCCCTTAATATAAAAATACCAATGCATTTGTCTGGCTAGTAAATGCCATTTTACAAAGCAATTATGATCTTTTACCTCATTTGCTCTCCCCTCACCCCCAAGACACCACTTTACAGGTGAGAGAAAAGAGGATCGAGAGAGAAATGGCTCTTTGTGGCAAAGCTGAAACTTGAACTCATGTCTCACCTCCACATAGAGTACATTTCCCACTTAACAACAAAAAAAGAGGAAATGCATTTTCTCAATGTAGGTCAAAGACTAACAGGATTAAAAAGATGTACACACACACACGCTATTGTAAAATATCTGCATCTTTGGCTACTTAAGAATCAAATGATTTCAGGAACTTCTCTGGACTCCCAGTGCAGGGGCCCGGGTTCCATCCTGGGTCGGGGAGTCAGATCCTGCATGCCACAACGTGCTGCAACTAAGACCCGGTGCAGCCAAATAAATAAATCAATATTAAAAAAAGAATCAAATTATTTCAGTGGGATGCAGACATGGACCATATATCACACAACGTCCAGCAAGTGGGCACTGCCTAGCACACAGCAACCTAGCAATACATATTTGCCGATTTAGCTGGACTTTTCCATATACAGCAACCGGATCCAGCCTTACTCAGAACTCCCAAATATCGGAACGTCCCCAAATTAGGTACTGCTCTCAAACGTCAATTTGTACGCAGAAATGGTCAACCTTTAGTGAGCTATACAGGCAAAGCAGAAATTAGAAGCTTATTTCCCATCACCAAATTGCTTCCATATTACTTTTATGTCAAACGGACCTTTACAAAAAAGAGACTAAAAATGTCAATCATATCATACCAAAGTTTATTGATTACATCGAACAAAATTTCTGTAATGAAAAAGGCAAGTTGCATTCATAAAAGATGGCATTCACATTCATTATAGAAAGCAATGATGTAAAAAACTGCTGAAGTGAAAAATGTAATATTGCAGTCCCATTTTGTAAGCTGAAAAATGATTTTGTCAACACTTGCATAAAATCTGCATTTATATACTGCACGTTATTAAAAAATTCCGTCACTAAATTTTTCTGAATTTTGCAAATTTAGGCTTACATTTTATACTGTTGCTGGTGTAAATGTGGTAATATGGAATTTATGTTTTCAGGTTAGTAGTAACATCCTCAAACAATGGACAACAGTTATGAAAACTATAAGGACAGTTTGTAGTTGAAAATTATTCAAATGATGGGTATATAATCCTATTATTATATTTTATCAGTTTCTCTGGCACAAAATAAGGTGGTTAGATTGTAGTGATAGGAATACTGGATGGCTTACTTCTGTTAACCTCACGCCAACCTTTTTAGCTCATTAATAACATATCTATCTTTAAAAAAGTCAAGTCAGGTCCCTTTCAAGAATCTAGGCCATATCACAGATCATTGTCATTGAATTTGAGCTGCAGTGTAATGTATACCTTATAAGACACGACTCCACATCCCCCTCACTTATCTTTCTTCCAGGTTGCAAGGAATTTTACATGCCCCCAGTTATATTTCTACTACCCTAGATATTTTGATTATGTCAAACCTCCAATGGTCTGCATTAAACAAGGATCTCTAGTTAAGGTGGGCTCTTTGTATTCACAGTCTCTATAATTCTTACGTAAAACAACAATAATAATACAGCAACAATTACAAACACAAGAACAACAACAAAACATCAAAAGCTTTCCTGGCTCTGATTTTTAGCTCTTTGGAATAGGTAGAGAATATACTGACTTAGTTTTCAGCAGACTACTTCAAATACTAGGCTACTAGAACACAGCACACTTAGGAAGGCGTGATGACACCTAACAAATACTCAAAAATAATACTGATAGATGGTAACAAATGAAATAATGAAAAAGGGTCAGTAATGATGGAATGGCTTCTGATAACTGAAATTATGCCCCTTCAAGAATTTAAGAAAAATTACACCTAAACATTAACACAAAATGTAAGTGGAAGAATCAAATATGTCATACGGACTTAATAAATACATTGGCATAGACTGAATCTAATACTTCTCCAAATCAAGGTACAATATAAACACCAATAATTGTACAGGCATGCCAGAAAGACAACCAAAAATGGAAACTGGAACAAAAATACCTTTTAAAAGACCATTTCAATCTAGGAGTCAAATGTAGTCACTTATATCCAAAAAAAAGTATATATTTAACATTTAATAAAGACATATCACATTTATTTTTATGTTTTAAATGAGCTCCTTAGGAGGCTATAACCTCCCTCTAGTCCAGTAAGTGGAGGACTTAACCAAGGTGAATCTCAAGGTGGATCTCGTGGTTTAGAGTTAGACCATTACCCTAAGCCATGTTTGCTAAGAGAGACAACATTCACGTTCAGAGTCATGTTACAGGACCCTTCCTCCTTCCCAAATTGCCAAGTTAAAAAGAAAAAAGTGCTGCATATGCGCATAGATGCAACCTCTTTCAAATAGAAACTGTAAACAGTTTCAGATAAGCTATTCTTCCTTCCTCTCCACAAAAAAATTATAAAAGACTGATGTTCAGAATGGCATTTTAATGTAACTGTGGTTTTGCCCATTTTACCTCTGATCCCAGTAAAACTAATATTGGAAAAATCTGTTATATCTTAACTATTTTGAGGGTCACTGAAATGATTGGAAATGATTTCTTTTTAAATCTAGTAGTCTTCCACCCATTAAGTGTAATTCAGAAGAACAAAAATAAAAAAATTTTTTGTTTGATTTTTGCAAAAATACCCAGGGTTAACATTCTTTCCACCTTTCAATGCACTTTTTGGCAAGGATAATCAGCATGTGGTGAACAGAAAGGATTAACTACTATCTGATGCACTGATTTAGTTCTTTTATATTTTCAAGTATTCCTTTCATATGTTGAAAAAAGTAATTTAAGATCATCATTCAGTAGGAACAAGAAATGTGACCCAAACAGCCTATTTCTTTTGCCAGGCAAAAAAGTAAGATTAGCAAAATCTATTCATTCCCATTGCATGACTTCTACTTTAGTCTATTGTTATTTAAATCCATTCACAGAGTTCATGGGTTAAAAGAGCACCCATTTGGTAGTTATTCTATCTAAAGCCAGAAATTCTATATATTCTTGCTTTCAACTTTCATATAATTCATAACTTAGAGCTTTGGCCATAATGGCTACTTATAATAACTATAAACGCTTAAGAGAGTCATTTGGTATTTTACTGGACATTTATTCTGAACCTCAGACATAAGATAGTGGTTTAGTTTGTTGCATATCAAGTATCCTGAGATGATAACTTTTTGAAGTTGTTTCTTCATGCTTTCTCTTTTATCTGTAACCATTGTCAATATGCTTGTAGGACAATAACATAGGCAGTTCAAGATTCGGATTCTGAAAGATGTAAAATATACGGAGTTAAAACATTAATTTTAATAATAATGTGAAACCATCTGTTTAGCACTTAAAAAAATAAATCATGTAGTAAATTTTGTTATGAGAATAAACCAATTGTCTTAAAAAAGCTGCTAAGTTTTATTCACATGCTTGGGGAAAAAAGTGACACAATAACCAGTTTGTAATCTTTTCTTCATCTGTCAGCTGAATAGATTCAGACTTGCTTTTTGCTTTTGGATTGCTCCAGGGTTCTCCTAAGAACAGTGACTACTAGGACAGCAGAGGTTTAGCTGACTAGGATCCCTTTTAGCTGTGAGCCCCACCCCATGAAAACAGGGATGTTCTATTTAACTTTCTGTCTCTAGCACCCAGTCCAGTGTCTGGCACACAGCAGGCACTCAGGACATGATGAATGAATGAACTGATGACTGGTTTTTGGTTGTGTTAATTATGAAAAACTCTAACATTCAGTTTTGAAAGATTGTTAAGAAAGCACTTTTATTTAAAGAAACATGTTTCCTCTCTATAATACCTAAGTTAATTTTTTTTCTGATAGATCGTGTATCTATGAGTCAACTGACTCTTCTGTTTTCCTTATTGATTAACTTTTTAGAAAAGAAATCACAGAAACCACCCTAAGAAATCTAGATTCTTCGTCCTCTAAACACTATCACACACTATCATTAGGATGCGGCATGAGATTGGCCAACTAATTGGTGCCTGTAAATCAGGTATGTGGAGAAGTACAAGTCCTATTGTCAAGGAAGTGAACCTAACCTTGATTCAACACTCAAAAATTCAAATTTTTAAAACTTGAGTAGTGGAGGACCTTAAGGGGTGTACTATTTTCTTCCCCTTTTGGTGCACCTTCCTTGCCATGCTTGGACTAGAAGTCCTGTAGAATACCTTCCATTTCTTTTGATGTTTCATTTTCTTATACTGGGGGCTTCCCAGGTAGTGCTAGTGGTAAAGAACCCGTTTGCCAATACAGGAGATGTAAGAGACGCAGGTTCGATCCCTGGGCTGGGAAGATCCCCTGGAGAAACGCATGCCAATGCACTCCAGTATTCTTGCTTGGAGAATTCCATGGACAGAGGAGTCTGGTGGGTTATAGTCCATAGGGTCGCAACGAGTCAGACATGACTGAAGCAACTTGGCACACACACACACATTCTCATATTAGTTCTTCAGGTAGCAGGGGCAAGTTGACGCTAATCAAAATAAGGCTGACAGTCACATGAGAACTTTCTATAAGGAGTCAGGCAGTTTCCTTAACAACCAAGGGATAAACTCAGTGGCTAAACTAATTGCCAGATTTCTTTTCCTTGGAGAAGAAATAATGTCATATGAAAATATATTCCTAGAAGAAATACTTTAAAAATAAAACAATCATTTTTGAAAAACAAAACAAAAACTTTCTTAGTTTTAATACTGTAGAAGTTAAGGCCCTGGAGAGACCAAAAGCAGTAGCAATGTCTGCTACCCAGCCTAATCTCCCAAACCACAGACACCAAGCTAAGTAAAGCAATCCAGGGGGATAAAAAATTCACTAAAATACACCACACAGCTTAGGACACAGCTATCTGGGACAAGATGGTCAAAGACTCTGAAGGCTACTGGGAAGCAGATTCATTACTGAGGGTAAATATTTTGGATGGCATCTCTGACTCAATGGACATGAGTTTGAGTAAACTCCGGGAGTTGGTGATGGACAGGAAGGCCTGGCATGCTGCAGTCCATGGGGTCGCAAAGAGTCGGACACAACCGAGCTACTGAACTGAGTCACTCCAATTGAGTAAAAGGAGGTAGACTGAGACAAAATGAGTCACCTTCCAAAATAACACTGCAGATACAGACTGTGATGAACTGTAGGAGATAGAAGAACCAATGGATTCAATCTTTTAGCTCAATTTTTATTCTTTGCGAAAGGGTAGGGAAGCTGATAGCTGATGAAAAAATGGGCCTATGAAGTGGCCTCACAATTGTTAGCATCAAAGTGAACTGATGTGCAATGTCATTCATGATGATCATTAATTTTTATGTGTGCATGAAAGACGCCCTGTCCTAGGCTGTGTGGAATTGTTTCTAAGCTGACAAATTTGTAAACTTCATTCATGAAGTACTTTAAATGCCCATGGATGGATAAAACACCTTGAAAGGCCTGGGGTGACAGAGGCCCCTGCAGTGGGAAACAGAATACACACAGAGGAGTCATTCTGACTTCCAAGATTCCTCCCATGGCATATCAATTTCTTCCAAATATTTTCTTTTAGGGGGAGGTAAATGAAATAACATGTTATATGATGCATTTACTCACTTTTGGAAAAATTAATTATGATGCATTCTATATGATTAGGCTAGCATCCCCCTGAATGGCTAGGAAAGCTTTCACCTCCGAAAGTTGAAACACTTAGCTTGAATAAAACTTAACACTACAAAAAGTGATTAGAGTAGATTGGTTCATTACCATACACTTGGGGATCTGACATTTATAAGGACATAAATATATACCTGCAAACACAGACATAGCACATGGAGGTACAGACACATTGAATTATTTCCACATAATTCCCAAAAGAACATGCAATACTAAAACTGACTTGATATTATATAGATGCAATTTTGGAATATTTATTTTTAATTTTCCAAATGATCTTTTAAAATCCAATTATATTTCTTGATCAGTGGTAACAAGCATTTTCATGTGATGCCATGAAAACATGCCCCTTACAAATTAAATATATTATATTACTCTTCAGCTCTGGAAAATGCATAAAATTTTATTTTGGGGCTTAGCACATTTAAAATATGTATTTCCCCATATTCCAAGTAATGCATCTTTATATTTTTTCAAAGAATAGTATAAAGTTCACCACACCAACAGCAGAGAAAATTTAGAGAGTGATATTTTCATTTTTTCTTTATAATGCTGTTAATCTGTTTCTTTAAAGCCAGCCCACTTGTTTTAACACTAGGTACCTGTTAAAATATATTAGATTCATCTGAGAATGTTCGTAAAAGAAGAGGTCTGACTGAAGGTCTGGTGGATAATGAGTCAGATGCCTTTTTACAGCTTAGATTGCTCTGTAATAGTGAAGTAAAGATACTTAAAGCATTTAAAGATTAGTAACCTACCTGGTGATAAAAATGTAGGAAGAAAAAAAATCATTTCCTATAAGACTACTCTTCTGGCCAAAAGTACGCATGATTATACTATAGCAAATGCATAACATTTAAAAGAAAACACTTAAAGACCGAAGAAAGTCTCCACCTCGCATCGAATTGTTTTCATGGTCGAATACAGACAGTAGTAGTACGTGGCAAATTTGAGTTTTTGAAATGATGCTGGTTAAGTTATGTGGTAGATGAAGGCAATATGGTTTGATTAGTAAACCTTACCATCCTTTTGGTGAACACCTCTGAGAGTTGTTCCGGTACTCTGAATGTACTGAACAAAGAGAAATTTGTGCAAAACATTCCTATCTTAGTGAACAGACTAGCTCTAACACGCTGTGGCTTCTACTGTGTACCAGGAACCAGTGGGACTACAGACCTACAGTCCAGGTTTTTGATTCTCCAGTGTGACAATTTGAGAAAGTGAACAAATGATTAAAGGAAAATGGCAAAATATTCTTAAGTATCAAATAGAAGATATAAAGATGAGTCATGAGAATTTTTCATAAAGAATCAGAAAATGGTGTCAAGCAAATGAGAATGCAAGCAAGTTGGTACATTAAGAAAGGAAATCACCTTATTCACTCCAAGAGAAACTGTGATTGCTGGAAGTTTGAGAAAGCATGAAGATAGTAGATGTTCCTGAGGAAGGGAGGCGTTTCGTTACCTTGTTCACAATTGCACAAAAGGTGGAAAATTGCAGTAGAAAAAAGAGAAATGCAGAAACCAAAAAGAAAGAAAAAAGTAAATATTCTCTGAAATGTAAGACATTTAAAAAGAAACCTTGAGAATTAGAAGTCGAAATGACGTTAGTTTTAAAGACATTACTTTCTGAAGTAAAAGTAGAGTTAGAGTTAGGAATAAGTTTATTGTATGAGCAAACTGCTATTTCTCTGTATATCAATTAAGAAAATTTTTGGTTCATGGGAATATTGACTATTTTGAATATAATAATTTAAAAGTATGTTTCTCACTGAAATAAAGCTCATCTCTAATCATTAATTCACTAATTTACATTGTTTAAAATTCAATGATCAGAGAGCTATGCTCAGGATCCATCACCAACCTATCTTCAAGTAACTATCTCACCTTGTCCAATTGCACACATGTAATACGGACTGACTGTCCTTGGGCATTTTCAGGTTAAAAACCTAATCAAAACTAAATAATGCAAAAACTGTTGGTGAAACCATACTTTAGTACCATTCACCTCTGAACCAAAGCTTAACTTCCTTTATTCTAACATAACTTGATTGGTTTCCCCTTTTTTCCTATAGAGACTCTTTAAAAGCGTTGCCTGAAGAGCTATGAATTTTTCCTTTAAAACACTAAGAAAAAGTGAAAGGTCAATGACTTAAAGTTTAGTTAGAAAACCTAAGAGGTTAGTTTTTTCCCTCTTATTCTGTGACTTAAGCTGTAGGCTAATTTATAGACTTGGTATGGTATTGCTCTAGCAAAACAGATGAGTGGTGAACTACGGGGATGAGCTTAAGGATTCTGCTAATCAAGACTACCCATATTATCTACTTAGTGACTAATAAAATAGGCTTAACAAAAAGAAACCAGCTAAAGTAACACATATATCTAGCAGAGTCTAATAAACGTTTATACTTCCAAAGGAAAATATTTTTGTTCATTCATATATGCTTTAACATAACTACATTTCTTCTGTTCATATTTTACCTTAATAAAATTGGTGACATGTTGGTAACATGCAAATTACCAATTGATAAAAGCTAGAGAGATTAATATTTAGTTTCTGAGAAAAAATTTTTAATTGTTCGCCTTCTCTTTTGTAGGCAAAAACCTTGCAACAAGATTAACATGATACCAAACCCCCTACCCTGTGTTTAAAATATAAGAGTGCAACTTGAAACACATTTTGGTGTGCTCAGAACCTTGTAACCAACTGTCAGAAATAAAAGTTTTTCTATGAAGTAGAAATTTTAAGGGTTTATATAGGCTACTTTGTAAAGGAAAACAGACATATGAGAGTACAGAAGGCAGTAGAGAGCATGGAAAGAGTAAAGCAATAAAAAATTGATACAGCTAGCAACTGGTTGGGGGCAGGGAGGGGGGTAGAAGCTTAAGAGATAACAAACAAAACAGTATGAAATTTCCACATTCCTTTGCAGTCATCTAGGGAGCTTTGACACTGGCTCAATTAGCAGTCTGTCAAAGAGGCCAATGCATAAAGGTCCACCCCCACAGCCACGATGTTAAGATGCAACTTTATTTTTGTCTAATCTAGATCACAGGGCTGTTACCCTTAGAGCTCATGGTTGTATGAGACACTGTAAGGATTTCAATAGTCATCATCAGTCACTATTTTTACTAAAGGAGAAACTGTATTCTCTAAAGTGCTTTTTCTGGGAATTTTGCTCAGATACCTGATATCCTTCCTTTTACTGGCTGCCGCTCTGAAAGAGCTCCCTATGTAACTGAATGTTTGCTTTGTGCAGACGTCACCTGCAAGGTATAGCCATGTTGCTGCATCCATTCTCATTACATTATAGTGTTTCCGTGTCTACTAGGCAAAATCAAGCCTCCTTTTGATCATGGTGCTTTCTATGGGAAAGCTTAACATAAAGATACGTGGAAAATTCCTCCGCCAGAAATGGTACCTGGTATTCACTAGTTGGCTAGAGGGTCCAGGTGTATTTCATTGATTAAGAGCTAGCCCAACAAAAGTGCTGAGAGGGGACATAGCTTTTCGAAGTACCCCAAATCCTAAACTTTCAATTTCCTTTGAAGTGTTATCTGCTGTACCCACTGTTCAGTACTCAATGATAGTTTCATCATATACTTGTTGGCAGCATAGAAGCTAAAGAAAAGCCCTATGATCCTTAATGATGGGATTTTAGCTCAAAAATTAACTATACTGCTGAAAATAAGGGTGTGAAAATGTATTTACCCCCTGAGTTAAACGGCTGAGGGAATCTATTTTCGAAGATAGCAGAGTTCTTTTATACTGCTAGTATCATGACAGAACTCAGCTGTGGTGGGGGCTGCCAGACTGGCCTTTTTACCAGAGGCTTCTGGAGGTAGTGACTTGGACCCTGAGATGGCTCAGCTGTGTTACAAGCCATATTATTGACTCTACTATTCTGTTTATACCTGCTCCCAGAAGTGTTCCAAATAAATCGCTTTATAACTCAACTAGAGTGAGAGCTCCTTGTGAGCTGGAATGATCAACCTAGCACAGCAGGTAGCTGAGAGCAGACCCTCGGGCAAAGCATTCTGAATTGAATAGAATTCAACAGAAAGCTGCTTCTACAACACTTAAATGTAAATAGCTTAGTTAAATGTAAATGGCTTAGCTTCCTTCTCAAATGCCACGGAGACATTTTCTTTATCCCCTACCGAGTTCCCTTCTTAAAGCAGCCGCCAAGACTCACTGGCCGATAGCACAGGCAGTCTACTTGCCACAGGCATTTCTGGCTCTCCCTGCAAAGGATCTGATCCTTACTGGTTGAAGTCAGGGGGATCTTCTACTTCTAGCTAGGGACACATGCTCTACCCTATTAGGGAGCCTCTCAGGAATGAGGTGGACCCAGTGTAAAAGAATATTTTGCTGTTCTTTAAATGAGGCCAATGTCTTAGCAAGGGATACTGAATAAGCAGGAAGTCACCCAGAATGCCAGACTGTTGCCCATTGAAGTGTTAGTTGTTCAGTTGTGTCCAACTCTTTGCAACCCCATGGACTGTAGCCCGCCAGGCTTCTCTGTCTATGGAATTCTCCAGGCAAGAATTCTGGCGTGGGTAGCCATTTCCTTCTCCAGGGGATGTTACTGATCCAAGGATTGAACCTGGGTCTTCCACAGAGCAGGTAAATTCTTTACCATCTGAGCCACCAGAGAAGCCTTTAAGATACTCTTTCTTGGAAGAAAGATCTTTGAAGTGGCCTCTGCCTCTTTGATGTGGCCAACTAGAGCCTTGTGTAAATAGATATGACTTATCAGAGTAGTCATGGCTGCCATGTTTCAGTTGCCCTTTATGCATTGATATGCACTACTTTGTTCCTGCACTTTCTCACAAGGGGGGAAAAAAAGGCAGTGCTGATGAGTGTTCTGTCTCATCTGCAAGTTTCAAAATCCCATCAAGTCTGAAAAACCATTTAGCCTTTCAGACTTTGGATGTTAAAGAGATGTTCATCAGTAGGTGGTTCAACACATGTTCACTGATTCAATGACGACAGGAATAAATGAATGAATGAATGAAGGTGATTATGGAAATTCTCCTGGTTGTTCTAGCATATCAGCATGCCAAGCTACAGCACAGACACTAGAATTCCTCCTATCATGGACATAATTGATGGCAAACAAAGTTCATGCTGAACTCTGGAAATACTCTACACTGCTAAATAAAAAGGGCTGCAGGCCCAGAGCTCCATGCTTTCTTTCAACAGAAGTCTGGAATCTGCTGTTTGCATGGAAAGAAAATGTTCTAAGTCTATATCTGTGACTGCCTTGTAGCATCCTTCCACTTAATGGCCATTTAATTTATGTAAGTCACCTCCAGCCAGTGTCATTTTTTTTAAAGGGCCTAAGGAAAAGGATAAGATATTATGTTTGAAGGTTTTGATTTCTGAGATTTTTTGTCTCATCTTTAGAGGATGAAGCTTTGTCAGTTTATAAACTGGCTGTGAGCCATTGTTTAGCATGAGCTCCATTACCCCAAATAAGAAAAACATCAAGGAGCTCCTCAGAGTGTATTTCCAAATAAAGAGATCCTTTGTAGACAAATCTCTATTATGACAAGGCACCAAAATATTTCTTACTGTGACATTTTTTAAATTTGGTTTCATACAAATTGCCACTTGAGCCATTAGAGAAGTAACCTGTTATACCCCTGTCTGATTAAGGAATAATCAGACAAATAAATGCCACTTTCCCATTCTAAGACTAAACACCAGGCTGGAGGGAGTCAGTAGGGGGGTCTACTGGAAGGATTAGAGAGATATCAAGGTGGTTTTAGCTAGGTTAATGTTACTGTGTCCACTTTCATTCATAAGGCATGCAGAAGTATGGAATTAAGGCCAGTTCTGACCACCTAACCATATAGTGATTGGCCAGTTTATAACACGAATCAATGTGGCTTATGCCACTGATAGTCTGTTGTTTTTCACTGGGGGTGATACTGACTTGGATCATGAAGCTTCTCTCTTATACACCCAATCACTGAAGATTTTCCCACGATAGTCATTATAGTTCCCTATTCTGCATGATGCCAATCACTGGAATCTACCACCAGGAAAAAAAAAAAAATCAAGACGAGCCGGTTTTCTGGCTAAATTGGCAAATTTAATCAAGCAGATCAGGTAGATATACCTTAGACTACTTCTTGAAAATACTGCCTTGGAGGGGCTATAAGATCTAATTGGTGTCAGTATGATCAAAATAGGGTTTTGTCGGGCAAAATTAGCTAGTGTTGGCAGGAATATGACATATTTACTTAACCTGTAGGTCAAAATTTACCAGAAGTTTTATTTTTCTAGGCTAATCTACCTTTTTTCAGTTTAAAGGCTTTTTAAGAAAGGTTCAACAGATATCAGACAATGCAGGCCCAAGGGATTAGGCTGACAGAGGGTAATAACTTCTCGTTCCTGCAAAAAATTTACCATATAAGCAGCAAAAATAAAAACACACTCATAAAACCATCTTAAATTTTTACAAGTGTGTTCAAGAGGGGAAGGATATAGAAACCACATCCAGGGAATTCTCTTTGGTTTAAATATACTGCTGGACAGACAGGGCTAGAAGCAACACAGAGATTAAGCAGCACTATAATTAAAGGAAGGGGAAAGGTTTGAAAGAGGCAAATTGGGATTATCAACTGAAAAAAAAAATCTGCAAACAACCCACAGGGAAATTTCTAAGGTTAAAGCTGGAATGCTTTGTTTAAAAAAAAAAAAAAAAGAAAGAAAGCTGAAATGTTGGTGTGGAAATTCCCAGCATGAAAATTCTAGGCTAAATTTAAAAAAAAATCATTTTTTTCTGTTTAAAGTTCCATATGGAGCATATGAGATACTCCATATGGATTGCTAAAGGTCACACAGAACACTATTAAGGAATCTACTTACCACCTGCATTGGATAACGAAGTTTTTTATTATACTTTTTATGCAGAAGAGGAAATTAAGTGATGAACCTGTAAGGAGGGGTTTAACACGCTGTAACTAAGGCAATTCTCTAAATAAAGTTTTTAGTTCACGGCAGATATTGAAGCCCCTTACAAAAATGAGGTTATAATATAAAGTTAGTTCTTACCCTGGCACTTCTTCTTCTTACACTCTTTAATACTATCAGGAGAATCTCAGGGGAAAGGCTGATAAATATTAGAAGAATTATGGCCAACCATACGGATACAGATGACAGCATTTGAGCAAATACAAAATACATTCTCTGTTGTTTCAAGAATGGCCTAGAGTGGAAAGAAAATACATAATGGAAAAGCAAATCAGTTCCTGTTGTATGAAATAGAAATGTTACCGAAACTGTTACATTTAAAAGGAATCCTCATTATATACATTAATAAAAATAATCTTTAGAACGACCAAAAGTAGTAAACAGATTTCATTTACTAAATGTTTGGAAAGAAAAAGGATGATAATCAAAGGGGAAAATGCACTTGACTTGAAAGTAATCAAAAGGATAATAAAATGCACTCGACTTGAAAACAAAGAAGTGATCAATTTTAAGGTTGCCAACTGGAGAGTATTTATTTGCATTAGAAAATGCTGGCACTTCTGATATATTCAAAAGAAATGATGATTAACTTTTATGCTAACAAACATTTTACTTCCTTGGCTGTTTTATTAATGTAAGAAAGGATATGTGCTCTACATTTGGAAATTTAAAAGACATTTTTATTACCGCTGCCCCACCTCTGCAAAACCACTATGTAAGCATAATAAGGACTGTAGAGTTTTTCTCTCAAATGCGAGGAATCTACCATTCTCATCTACAAATATATACTGAGTACCAGAGCGTGCAAAGCAGGTTGCCAGAAGAATATTGCTAATCACACATTGAGCCTTGGGGTCCAGAAATCCAGGAGGATGCTACATTCTGCTGGGTTTAGTCATCCACTGAACCATTAGGCGGCCACTGAGAAGTCCAGCCAATTGCCCTTCCCTGTCTACGCTGAACCACTGAGAGACTCACTACATTAGCATGAATGTCGTCTGAAGCTGAGGGGGAGGAAGTGCAAAGCAGCTGCTCGAGCTCAGGGCATGTCCCAAACTATCCTTGGATCAGGAGCCTTAAGTATGTAAATGGTTGGTCCCATTTAGTAGACGACAAATATTGCTCACTGAAGATAATGGAAAAGCAAATCAGCTCCTGTTATATGAAATAGAAGTGTTACTGAAGCTGCCTGTTGCATTTAAAAGGAATCTTCATTATGCACATTAATGAAAATAATAAGATACACTGGTTTCTCATTTAAACACTGATGTTTGTGCACTGTCATGCAACATAACATGATCACATCAAGCTTATGGCTCTACACAGATGAGGACTAGACTGTGGAATATATGTGGACCCACTACCCAGTAGATTGTGGGACTTCCTAGTAGATCAGTTGGTAAAGAATCTACCTGCAATGCAGGAGACCCTGGTTCAATTCCTGGGTTGGGAAGATCTGCTGGAGAAGGGATAGGTTACCCACTCCAGTATTCTCGGGCTTCCCTGGTGACTCAGCTGGTAAAGAATCCACCTGCAATGTGGGAGACCTGGGTTGGATCCCTGGGTTGGGAAGATCCCCTGGAGGAGGGAACGGCTACCCACTCCAGTATTCTGGCCTGGAGAATTCCATGGACTGTATAGTCCATGGGGTCACAAAGAGTTGGACACGACTGAGTGACTTTCACAGGGCACTAGATTGCGAGAATAGTAAGGTGGAGAAATTTAAGAGTTTTCTAGGGCTCCTACCATAGAGAAAAGATTTCCACAGAGCTCGAGTCCCACTCTAATGCAGAAGAGCACCCTGACAAACGTTCCAGGCAGCTAAGACATAGTAAGGGTCCAGCAGACAATTGTGATTGCTAGTTACTGGGTATTCCTTTGCATAGTACCCATAATACTCTGTTACTAAAAGCTCCACAGTTTTCTTTCTGATTTTGATGGCATCTATGGAGTCTTGCAAGGGAGCAGTAAAAAAAAAAAGATATTATTTTTAGAAGGGGTTTGGAGCTCAGAAATCATTCTCACTGCCTGTCCCTGAAGAGAGGTGAGTCATGATGCCTCAGGGTTGAGCATGTCCAGAGACTAGCTGCAATCAGCATTCAGCTAAAGTTTTACAGTTTCTAGTCACATTTTGCTGGTTGATTTATGATTAATATAAATTTTATATTCAGGCAGTAGCTCAACTCAGATCTACTTAAGGACAGCACTAGAGGCAAGAAAGTAAAACAAAGATTTATTTACATTTCATTTTTAGTAAACATCTCTAATCAATAGAAACAGGTGTGACAATATTTTAAATCGTGTCAAGGATTAATTTTAATCAATAAGGAACAGTCTGGAGAGTGAGAAACTGGTTTAGTTTGCTAGAAACATTTCATTCTTGAGGAAATTTTGCACAATTAGTTCAGATGCTGACTACACAGATTCCTAGACAGAATTATGGTCCTGTGGGCAGATCTTACTATTGTATATTACATTTGGTTAATCAACTTTGATTCATTTGTATTTATTAAAAAAAAATAGAGACTTCCTTCAGTGTCACTGCTTCAAATAAAGGTATCAAATAAATGCTGTAAGTATACTTTCTGGAGTTGCTACTTCCGTAAGTGATTCAGTTTTCCATATTTTTATTACTTGAGGCTTTTATTTTAAAAAGCTTTCCAAAACAGTACGAGTTTCTTCTAATTAAGTCTCAAGGGACATAAACATGGTCCTCTGTGATAATGTGGAATGTTTTCTATGTACATTTTGCTCAAATCAGTGAAAATATGTATGCCTGGCATTTCAACCAATGGCTTGCTTTAGCCCTGTTCTCTGCTGCTGGTTTCCTTGTCAGGGGAAATCACCAATGAATGAAAACAACTGTGATATTTAAAAAAAAAATATAGGCCTCTGGCAGTAAGGAAAGGAGATGAAACTCTGATTTTCATTTCTAATGACTCTCCCAATCACAGCTTATGTGCACTCACTGGACTCTCGTCTTCTTGAGGCAGGGGTACAGTTTATTCATTGCTGTATCCCATAGAGTGCCTCATGCAAAATGGATTCTGAATAAACATCTACTGAACCAAGGTGAAAGGAATGATCTTTAAATCCAAGCTGCAGAGTCCACCTTTACCTTTCCCAAAACAATGGGATGGTGATTTCAAGATACAACCCTCTGAGTATTCAGTGATATATATTCTGTACCTTGAGCACATCTGTAGTAGCAAGAATGAGGGTGATATACCATAAAGGGAGAACAGGGTCTACATGGATAAGGCTGTATCTATTGGCCACTACACTGTGCAGAAATTTCATAGGATGAGTATTTCCACTGGAAATCATATGGGAGAGGCCATGCTAGAAATTAGTTTCACTTCAGAGAGAGGTGTTTATATACCTTCAAGCTGAAAGATTTGCACAAGGGCTACCAGAAAGAAGGTCAAAAAGTCTTTTGAGTAATTTGTGCAGTCTATAAACTTACATTTAAAATCTCACCTGAAATTAGCAGCATTACTGGCTAGAAGTAACTTCCAATCCATTAATATTGAAGACTTGCCATCTTATATAATCAAAACTTTAAAAGTATAATTAATGTTGGCATATACAATATACATATTCTTAATATTTACATATCACCCCCACATGTTTAGTTGCTTACCATATAATTCCTCCCCAGAAGAATGAGAAAAATACATAAAATGCTAAAGAACCCCAAATCACAAAGTGGTTGATCCATGTCCAGAAACGAGTATCCAAGGCGAGCTGAAAAGATACAACACAAGAAATTCCATGATGTGTACACACCACACCAGGCAGTGTCCGGTGGCATTCAATAACTCACACATGATACCTGTGGGCGGATCCAGCTTGGGCCAGGCAACCAAAGCTGAACGGCACTAGAAGAACAGAACCCAGACTTCCCAAAGAGCTCTGCCCCAAGATATTTAGACTCCAGAGTACAGAAATGGAGGTGTGGACAAGCAAGTACCCACTGCAGATGCCTCACTACAGAAGGAAGGACAAGGAATGAGGTTATGGTAAGATCCCGGACACTGGAGCCCCCATGTCCTTAAGTGGTGGTGGTGGTCAGGAAGCTGATGGCAAAAAGAGAAGGCCTAGCTGGTGGAGGCAGGTACACTGAGGATCAGGAGAAGAGGGAAAGAGTAGCTAGGAAGAAAAGACCAACTATACAAAGGAGTCATGAGACCTCAGACACAACATATGGAGGGTTACTGAATGCAAAGGCAACTAGCTCTACATATCAGGCATCATGGAACCACAGATTGTGGGTCTATGTAACATGCCTTTCAACTGCAAACCCCACAGCTACTCCATTAAATCAATAACCTTTTCAGCTGCCTGAGATTTTAATCCTTTCATGTTTCCTTCAGAACTGATTGTTTCTTCTGATCGTGGCACCTGGGATTTTCACATGCAATCTAAAAATAAAAAGTATGGTCCACTCTGCTTTCTTAAAATTTCTGGGCCACAATGCTTACTATCCCGGGCATTTCATTCTTGAAGAGGAGGTGGTGTCCGTTTTGTTACTTGCTGTTCTGACACCCTGCTCTTCAACACTGTTAACAGTCGCTCACTCATAAATAGGATATTGATAACATTGTGAATGCAGCCCAGTCTTGAATCCTCTCCACCCCACCCCCCACAAAGCTGCTAGGGAACATGTCACAGTAATACTCATGCAAAGAAGATGGACTGGATGGCTTTTCAGAGACAGGTGAAAAATGTTGCAGTAAGGCCAACTTTAACTATGAAGGGTGCTTGAAGGCCCTGGGGCCATATACAAGGCCAGGGGTAAAAAAGGGTGGAGAGAATCCCCTTTATAAGTCATGATCCTATGAAATATAATAGTAAATAATAATTAGCATCTATTGTACCAATCACATTCTATGTGCCAGACACTACTTTAACTGCTTTATACATATTCACTAATTGACTTCTCATAAAAAATCCCAGGGGAGGTAGGTGGTCCCTTTATTTCTATTTTATAGAAGAGGAAATAGAAGTGCTGAGAAACAAGGTCACTTGCCCAAGGACACCCAGCTAGTAAGTGGCTAAATCAAGTTGAATTGTAACATTTTCTTTTGCAAGCCTAAAATATCACTGAAATAGTACATGAAGAATGCAAACATGTTAGTTCTATTCAGTATGACAAATGGACCATGTATAAAAATGCAGAGGGGAAATAGTTAGAGGTCCTTTGTCAATTATACTTCTGAATCTAGTTCTGATCAATGGGCAGAATGAAATCATTTAAAGGTACTCATGACTCGACTCCATGTGAGGTGTTTATTACTGGAATGATCAAAATAATTTGATTATACCTTCAACTGTAACGGTGGCCGAACTCATGAGTCTTAAGGGCAGTATTCAGCATACAGCATTATTACACGGCTCCATGTTAATGACAACAATTTTGCCAAAACTGTTTTCCTTGTATGTCACCTGCCATATATTCTTAAGCATTTCATCACTAATATGGGTAAATTTCAGTGATGAACACATTATATGAAATATATATCATCACTACCAAGCTCTTTGGCACACATATTTTGCTCATGGACACCTATATTCAACTGTCTTAAGTATCCAAATTCCTTTAAGGACTGGCATTCTTAAACAGATATATAACTTTAAAAAATATTCAAGTATTTAACATGGAAACACACACACACTCACAGTCCATTTATATATCACTTCTCATAACATCTCAAAAACAGCAGGAACAAAGGAAGAGATTTCCAATATAAGTATCGTGTATTAAAAAAAAAGAGAGAGAATAGACAATATGTTGGAAAAAAATGGATCACAAATAGTATACAAATGTCCAAATCTCTAATACCACACATAATTTTAACAAGCATTCAGACTTGAATAACAGCTCACAGTAAAAATTAAGATTAGAAGACAAAAAAGATATATAAGACCAGAAAGTATTAAAAAAAAATGTGTTAAATATATTTGAATAATAAAAATCTAACCTTCAGAGTTACGGTGAATACTAAGACTGTAAAAATAATGGTTCCAAAAGTCCAGTTTCCATATACCTGAAAAACATTCAACAATTACATGTATCATGAATACACAAGCCTGCTTAAAACAATAAACAGCCAGTTTAATCTTGTGTGTAACTGACAAGGATTTTTGTATAAATTGTTTAGGGAAATACCTGCTCAAAACATCAGGCCAATATGTTGGCTTTTACTGTGAGCCTAAATTTTCTTGGAGAGGTACACCACATGTGTGGTTTGCAGGGTTTATTTCATGATTCCATGTAGCATAAAACAAGGAACAGACTAGCATGATACAGGCAAGAAAAATTCTATTCCACTACCAGTAATGTTCATAAGACAACTCATTTGGATGTCTCCTGTCTCTACAGAGTCTGATATGGGCTTTTCCTGTCATATTGCTCTGAAAGTGAAAGTCACTCAGTCATGTCTGACTCTTTGCAACCCCATGGACTATACAGTCCATGGAACTCTCTAGGTCACAATACTGGAGTGGGTAGCCGTTCCCTTCTCCAGGGGATCTTCCCAACCCAGGGATCCAACCCAGGTCTCCAGCATTGCAGGTGGATTCTTTACCAGCTGAGCCACCAGGGAAGCCCAAGAATACTGAAGTGGGTAGCCTATCTCTTCTTCAGAGGATCTTCCCGACCCAGGAATCGAACCAGGGTCTCCTGCATTGCAGGCGTATTCTTTACCAACTGAGCTATCAGGGAAGCCCAATATAGCTCTAAAGATCTCAAATAAGGACTAATTTGCAGACAAATGAACTCACATTTTAAAAATAGAGTATATGGTGATATGGTGACAGGGTAACTAGACTTATTGTGGTGATCAATCAGTACATATAAATATCAAATCATTATATTATACAACTGAGACATATAATGTTACATGTAAGTTATATCTTAATAAAAAAACAAAATAATTTTGCGGCTATAAATATTACAGCTGTCAGTATGTGCACATCAAAGAAAAGCAGATACCATGTATAAATCCGAACGATGGCAATGAATGGCACATATGCTTACCAAATGCTGTCAAGATCTGAATGCATAACATTAAAACAGAAAATGAAATGTAAAAGGTTTTTAAAAAATAAAAACAAAATAATTAAGGTTAATAGCAAAAAAAAAGATTTGATCAAATCATACATGGTTTTATGTTTAACTGCTGATAGTAGTTCTTATTACAATTTTAGCAAACATACAATAACGTCTAATTCACTTGGACTTCATGAACTCAAATGGGTGATGAATTGAACACAGGGTGGGTTGAGGCTCCCCATGCACCACTAGTAGAGTTCGCTGAGCAAATGAACCATATCAACAGAATTGCGGTAGAGTACAGTCAGCTGTCTATAATTTATGTGCCAAATAAATATAAAATAAAAAGGTAAAGTTACAGAATCAAGTCATAAAGCTGAAGGGATCTGAGAAATCACACAATCTAATTTCTTCTGCTTACCACTGGGCAAAGGTGACTTGGAAAACTGAAGTGACTGGCCTGAGGATGCACACAGATTCACTAGGGAACTCTCCCTGGCAAATGCTACGTGTGCCTACACTAAAGTACTAAATCTGTATTTCATCAACACTTACTCAGTGATTAAACTGATTTGTTACTCCAAATTAGAGAGGTTTTAACTGTAGTACCTAATTTCAGTATATCATTCAAATTCACTGAGCCTATCACTTCTGTAGTAGATGGTGATTGTGTGGTTCTAGACATAGTCATTGTACTCAGTAAAGTCTTTTTGAAACTTAGCTTTGCTTCACATGATTATAAACAATGAATGACCATAAAAGAGGAAGCTGAGAAATAGCAAAGAACCTAGTGGAAGCGGCATGCAAGGTGGGTTCGATTTTCCACTGTGTGGCTGCCAAAGACCTCACCCCATCAGCAATTCTCTCCTAGAGCACAGCCAGGGCAAAGTCACCCCAATGCAGGTGCTGACCTACGGAGTCGCTTGCTGGAAAGACACTGGCAGGATCAGTGTAGCCTTTCTGGAAAACACTATGCACCCATGTGGAAAGGAAGGAGGAAGAGAAGGGAATTCCCTAATTATTGGGGAAATACTACAAATAAACGGCAGCTACCTCCTTGCACTCTAAGCACAGACTAAGAACTGAGTGGGGACAGACTTTGCTTTTAAAACAGCAAAAGCCTGGCTCACATCAAAGTGTATGGGTTCAAAGTCTAAAGTCCCAAGAATTCTGTTCATCTAGTAAAAATTACAGCCAAGTTAAGCTTCCAGAGGTTTGCACATAAGCTCTCTAGTTAGCTGTGCACGCAGGAAGTGATTTTTTACTTTGACATTTCAATTGTTCTAAGGATGCTGTGAGAACTAAATACCATACCTTTAGGAAATAATTTGCAAAATGATTACAGCAATAGTATGTGTATGATAGATCCAATGCCTATGGAAAAAAATTAAGCCATGCTTATAACAGCGAAAGATATAATTTTTTTTACCTTTCCATTTTCATCTAAGGATGTAGTCTGAAAAAGAAAGTAAGTCCCAAAGAAAAACACCGTTCCTTCAAATGCAGCCAGAAATGTCCAGTATAGGAATGGGCCCAACTGTAGCATGGCATTTCCAGATATTTTCCTATTGAGAAATGGGAAAAAACACAAGTTAATGAATCTCTGTAGGCTGTTTATTTAAACATACAGTGAAAAAAAAATAAAAATAAAGATACAGTGAAATGCTGAAGGTGCACATGTGGTTTGACCCTGTTTATAGAATGAAAAGAGTTCCTCCTGAGGGATTGGTAGGCTTTCATTAAAAGATCAGACGGGGACATAGGTTTGTCTTTGTGTAATCACCTCCTGTCTGAGGTGTTGGAGTAAGTCGTCAAAATGCTTCTAAGTTACAATTCTGGTCACTGACAATATTAGTATCATCAATAAAAATAATCAGCTCATTTACTGAGTACTTATTATACGCTTATAAAAATGGGTTCAGTTCAGTTCAGTCGCTCAGTCGTGTCTGACTCTTTGCGACCCCATGAATTGCAGCACGCCAGGCCTCTCTGTCCATCACCAACTCCCGGAGTCCACCCAAACCCGTGTCCATCAAGTCGGTTATGCCATCCAACCATCTCATCCTCTGTCGTCCCCTTCTCTTTCCGCCCCCAATCCTACCCAGCATTAGGGTCTTTTCCAATGAGTCAACCCTTCGCATGAGGTGGCCAAAGTATTGGAGTTTCAGCTTCAACATCAGATCCTCCAATGAACACCCAGGATTAATCTCCTTTAGGATTGATTGATTGGATCTCCTTGCAGTCCAAGGTACTCTCAAGAGTCTTCTCCAACACCACAGTTCAAAAGCATCAGTTCTTTGGCACTCAGCTTTCTTCACCGTCCAACTCTCACATCCATACATGACCACTGGAAAAACCATAGCCTTGACTAGACGTACTTTTTGAGTTCTATACAGTCCATTTGTGTACACACAAAAACCACGCGATAGGTATTCTTATCACTATCATTTACAAATAATGAGCCTCAAAAAGGTGTATCATAATGGTTTCCAAACTCTGATTAAAGACATTGATGTCTGGCTCCCACTCTCATTCTGATTTAACTGGCATGAGGTATAACCTGGCTAACCAGGACAATTTTAAAACTTCTCAGGTAGGAGTTCCCTGGTGGTCCAGTGGCTAAAACTCTGTGCTCCCAATGCAGCCAACCGAGGTTCCATCCCTGGGCAGGGAACTAGATCCCACATGCTGCAACTAAATATACTGCATGCTGCAACTCAAGAGTTCTCTTGCAGCACGCCAGGCCTCTCTGTCCATCACCAACTCCCGGAGTCCACCCAAACCCATGTCCATCGAGTCGGTTATGCCATCCAACCATCTCATCCTCTGTCGTCCCCTTCTCTTTCCGCCCCCAATCCTACCCAGCATTAGGGTCTTTTCCAATGAGTCAACCCTTCGCATGAGGTGGCCAAAGTATTGGAGTTTCAGCTTCAACATCATAGATCTTCAGCAACATAGATCTTCAATCCCACGTGCCACAACTAAGAGCAACACAGTCAAATTTAAAAAGATGTACAACTCCCCAGGTAATTCTAATGTGCAGTAAAGTTTGGGAACCACTAGTACAGCAGTATGCCAGAGCTGACTTTAAATCACATGCTCTCAACCAAACAAGCTACCATGACTTTGTAACTATAATTATAAAAATACTTCTTTTAATCAAGATTTCTTCCTGGGAATTTAACCTTTCTTAGGTCTTATGGTGCCCTTTATATTTTTAAAATGAGCCAAATAACATGTCTGAAGCTGTACAGCCAGGCTTTGATAAATGGTGGGTGGACAGATCCAAAGTTTAACATCCGTCAAAAATAGGAGTGTTCTGGGTACAAGTCAGGATGTCGAATAAGGCTACCGATTCCAATGGGAGAGAGCTGCAGAAAGAAGATGGGTCTGTGCATGGAATTCTTTTAGCTTCTATTTCAAATTCCTCTTAACATTTATCAAAAAGTATGTAATCACTCAAACAGAGCACCTGTTGCCAATATTATGAAGACTATCATTGAGCTGTAATGAATAAGAAAGACCTTTGTAATGTAAGTGCAACTGATTCCTGTTCTGTTGGTATGGAGTGCTGTGGGCTTTCCTGAAAAACAGCCTTTAAGCAACTTTTACCTACTAGGATGTACAGGTGCACATAGAAATCAGCAATGGAGCCGCTGCTGCTGCTAAATCACTTCAGTCATGTCTGACTCTGTGCAACCCCATAGATGGCAGCCCACCAGGCTCCTCTGTCCCTGGGATTCTCCAGGCAAGAATACTGGAGTGGGTTGCCATTTCCTTCTCCACAGCAATAGTGGGGGATGTATAAAGCTATACGCTGCTGTTTGCCCTAGAAAAACCGCAGGAGGAAAGAGGTAACTGCTTTCCAGAAACGAGATCTACCCACAGCCAATAAGTCACATTCCCAAGGCAACTGGGAGCCACCGGGAAGGCAATTCTCTTAAAGAGCCTTGAAAGGAGGGCCCAGCAAACGCCAGCCAATGAGGGTTTTGAGAGTCACTGAGTGGGGTTGAGGCAGGAAGTGGTTCCTGTCTTTTCAGCCAGTCACTGGATTTACATCATGCACTGTGGGAAGAAAGGAAGCAGCATCATGGTGTATTGGGTTACAGCTGAGGTTTCCTAGCTGCACTCAGGTGAATGACGGACCTGCTGTAACTTAGAATGTGGTAGCTAATCTGAGGGGAACACGAGGGAATGAAGATTAGGGGCGGCTGACCAGCAGCACAGGCCTGAGCATTTCCATATAATCGGAGGCAGCAGGTGTACCAAGACCTTTCTTTCGCCTTTTAAAGTGGTAGAAGAAAGACTATGCCTCTACCCTCGAAACAAGTACTACAGTTTACTTTTCAAATTTCTCTCAAAAAATATGAAAAGATCCAGTTATGCCACATTTCACATCAAAACTTTTGGTAAACGCCTGCATCACTAAGTCCATGAAGGTGACATCTATAATGTGTTACATAAGGCCACACGATAGGACACTGAAAGATGAACTCCCTAGGTCAGTAGGTGCCCAATATGCTACTGGAGATCAGTGGAGAAATAACTCCAGAAAGAATGAAGGGATGGAGCCAAAGCAAAAACAACACCCAGTTTTGAATGGGACTAGTGATAGAAGCAGATTCAATGCTGTAAAGAGCAATATTGCATAGGAACCTGGAATGTTAGGTCCATGAATCAGGGCAAATTGGAAGTGGTCAAACAGGAGATGACAAGAGTGAACATCGACATTCAAGGAATCAGTGAACTAAGATGGACTGGAATGGGTGAATTTAACTCAGATGACCATTGTATCTACTACTGTGGGCAGGAATCCCTTAGAAGAAATGGAGTAGCCATCATAGTCAACAAAAGAGTCCGAAACGCAGTCCTTGAATGCAATCTCAAAAACGACAGAATGATCTCTGTTCATTTCCAAGGCAAACCATTCAATATCACGGTAATTCAAGTCTATGCCCCGACCAGTAACACTGAAGAAGCCGAAGTTGAACGGTTCTATGAAGACCTACAAGACCTTCTAGAACTAACAGCCAAACAAGATGTCCTTTTCATTATAGGGGACTGGAATGCAAAAGTAGGAAGTCAAGAAACACCTGGAGTAACAGGCAAATTTGGCCTTGGAGTACAGAATGAAGCAGGGCAAAGGCTAATAAGAGTTCTGCCAAGAGAACGCACTGGTCATAGCAAATACCCTCTTCCAACAACACAAGAGAAGACTCTACACATGGACATCACCAGATGGTCGACACTGAAATCAGATTGATTATATTCTTTGCAGCCAAAGATGAGAAGCTCTATACAATCAGCAAAAACAAGACCGGGAGCTGACTGTGGATCAGATCATGAACTCCTTATTGCCAAATTCAGACTGAAATTGAAGAAAGTGGAGAAAACCACTAAACCATTCAGGTATGACTAAATCAAATCCCTTATGACTATACAGTAGAAGTGACAAAAGGATTTAAAGGACTAGATCTGATAGACAGAATACCTGATGAACTATGGATGCAGGTTCATGACATTGCACAGGAGACAGGAATCAAGACCATTCTCAACGAAAAAGAAACGCAAAAAAGCAAAATGGCTGTCTGAGGAGGCCATACAAATAGCTGTGAAAAGACAGGAAGCGAAAAGCAAAGGAGAAAAGGAAAGATATACTCATGTGAATGCAGAGTTCCAAAGAATAGCAAAAAAGTTCTTCATGACCCAGACAATCACGATGGTGTGATCACGCACCTAGAACCAGACATCCTGGAATGTGAAGTCAAGCGGGCCTTAGGAAGCATAACTACGAACAAAGCTAGTGGAGGTGATGGAATTCCAGTTGAGCTATTTCAAATCCTGAAAGATGACGCTGTGAAAGTGCTGCACTCAATATGCCAGCAAATCTTGAAAACTCAGCAGTGGCCACAGGACTGGAAAAGGTCAGTTTTCATTCCAATCCCAAAGAAAGGCAATGCCAAAGAATGCTCAAACTACTACACAATTGCACTCATCTCACGTGCTAGTAAAGTAACACTCAAAATTCTCCAAGCCAGGCTTCAGGAATATGTGAACTGTGAACTTCCAGATGATCAAGCTGGTTTTAGAAAAGGCAGAGAAACCACAGATTAAATTTCCAACATCCGCTGGATCATCGAAAAAGCAAGTGAGTTCCAGAAAAACATCTGTTTCTGCTTTATTGACTATGCCAAAGCCTTTGACTGTGTCGATCACAATGAACTGTGGAAAATTCTGAAGGAGATGGGAATAGCAGACCACCTGACCTGCCTCTTGAGAAACCTGTATGCAGGTCAGGAAGCAACAGTTAGAACTGGACAGGGAACAACAGACTGGTTCCAAATAGGAAAAGGAGTACGTCAAGGCTGTATATTGTCACCCTGCTTATTTAACTTATATGCAGAGTATGTCATGAGAAACGCTGGGCTGGAGGAAGCACAAGCTGGAATCAAGATTGCCGGGATTAATATCAATAACCTCAGACATGCAGATGATACCACCCTTATGGCAGAACGTGAAGAAGAACTCAAGAGCCTCTTGATGAAAGTGAAAGAGGAGGGTGAAAAAGTTGGCTTAAAGCTCAACATTCAGAAAACTAAGATCATGGCATCTGGTCCCATCACTTCATGGCAAATAGATGGGGAAACAGTGGAAACAGTGTCAGACTTTGTTTTTTTGGGCTCCAAAATCACTGCAGATGGTGATTGCAGCCATGAAATTAAAAGACACTTACTCCTTGGAAGGAGAGTTATGACCAACCTAGACAGCATATTAAAAAGCAGAGACATTACTTTGCCAACAAAGGTCCATCTAGTCAAGGCTATGGTTTTTCCAGTGGTCATGTATGGATGTGAGAATTGGATGGTGAAGAAAGCTGAGTGCCGAAGAATTGATGCTTTTGAACTGTGGTGTTGGAGAAGACTCTTGAGAGTCCCTTGGACTGCAAGAAGATCCAACCAGTCCATCCTAAAGGAGATCAGTCCTGGGTGTTCATTGGAAGGACTGATGTTGAAGCTGAAACTCCAATACTTTGGCCACCTGATGCGAAGAGATGACGCATTGGAAAAGACCCTGATGCTGGGAAAGATTGAGGGCAGGAGGAGAAGGGGACGACAGAGGATGAGATGGCTGGATGGCATCGCCGACTCGATGGACATGGGTTTGGGTGGACCCAGGGAGCTGGGGATGGACAGGGAGGCCTGGCGTGCTGTGGTTCATGGGATCGCAAAGATTCGGACAGGACTGAGTGACTGAACTGAACTGAAGGCCACACGTCACATTAGGTGGTACAAATGTGGAGAGAGCCACATATGAAGAATAGTGCTTCCTGTTTACAAAGGAATGCTCAGAGCAATGGAGCAATCTCCAACACAGTGACAGGCTGAGAGCAGTGTCTCGTCAGGGCAGGCAGGCAAGAAGCCACCTTGAGCTATGTGATAGGTGTGCCCTGGCTTTCATTTCTTCATCAGATGTGGCAACTATACCCTGTATGCAAAATTGTTGAAAAATTCATGACGAGGCTTCCCTGGTGGCTCAGTGGTAAAGAATCCACCTGCCAATGCAGGAGACATGGGTTCGATCCCTGATCCAGGAAGATCCAGGAGCAACTAAGCCCATGCGCCACAACTATTGAGCCTGTGCTCCCTAAGAGAAGCCACCTCAATGAGAAGCCCGTGCATACCACAACTAGAGAGTAGCCCCTGCTCGCCACAACTACTGAAAGTCCCACACGCATCAATGAATACCTAGCATAGCCATAAATAAATAAATAAAATAACAAAAAAATCATGACCTACACTCGTGTGTCATAACTAAAACTTCATAGAATCCCTTACAAGAATGTATACTCAATAGCTTGCTTCAAGTTTTCAACATTCTTGATGTGCAAAAGTGCTCAGCATAGCCCTGAAGTTATGTGGAGAAGGGTGTTATTAATAGAACAGTAAGATTATATAGCTGCCATCTATTGAAAATTTTGGCATGCCAACCTACTCCAGTATTCTTGCCTGGAGAATATTCATGGATATAGGAGCCTGGTGGGCTACAGTCCATGGGGTCACAAAAAGTAGGACAGGACTGAGTGACTAAGTGCATTGAAAATTTGGCTATGCACAATTGTGGGCTTCCCCAGTGGCTCAGCAGTAATGAATCTGTCTGAAATGCAGTAGACTTGGGTTTGATCCCTGGGTCAGGAAGATCCCCTGGAGGAGGGCATGGCAAGCCACTCCAGTATTCTTGCCTGGGAAATCCCATGGACACAGGTGCCTGGTGGATTACGGTCCACGGGGTCACAAAGAGTCAGACACGGCTGAGAGGCTGAGCATGCATGCAGGCACCGCTGTAAGTTTTTCCATGTAGTCACTCATTCAATCCTCCCCCAAACACTGTGATTAGGTCTGTTGTTACTGAAGAGTAAACTGAGGCCCATCTCAGTCAAGTGACTTCGGCAAGGGCAGAGATGAGATCAGGGCATAGGCAAGGCTACAGCTCTTGGTGGCACTGAACAGGAGGCATTTTGCTCCCTGCCACCCAAATCCCTCTTCCACCAGAGTCACTGCACTACTGGTCTTCACTTTAGTTGTTGTCTGAAGACAGAACACTGCTGCTCAAGATTTGAAAACCACCAGGCTGTGGAAAAGAGCACAGGCTTGGTCATCAGGAGGAGAAAAATCGGATCTTGCCCTGGCCTCTCATTATACCCTCTATCCTTAGGCAAGTCATTTCTGGGCCTTGGGTCTTCATTTATTTAAACAAGAGAGTATGAGAGCTCGTGCTCTGAAAGATTTCTACCAAGGGTGCTATGATTCTTCTGTTGATCAAACTATACCCTTTGCAAGAAATACTAGAGCAGAACACGTTAACGCCATGAGGAAGCAATCAGCAAATACCAGGTTGGGGGAAACTCTACAAGGTATATGATCAGGTTTCATTAACAAATAAATTGTCAAATTAACCTACAGATTAAGAGAGTCTCAGAAGCCTATTAATTAACTGCAGTATATGGGCCTTATATACAGTTTCAAATAAGCATGTTATAAGAAGACATGAGTCAATTGGAAAAACCTGAGCATTGACTGGATATTTGACGATATCATGGACTTGTTAAATTTTTAGGTATGATAAGTGTATTGAAATAACTATTTTATATAATGATTGATATTTGCTTTAAAATAAGTCCTTGATAGAGAAGACAGGGTTATTAATGAAGCAGGATTGGCTGTGAGTTGATATTCAAGCTAAGTGGTGAGGACAGGGAAGTTCACTATATAAATAGTATTGTTGCTACTTCTGTGCATGTTTTAAATTTTTCATAATAAATATCTTTAAATAAGAACAAATTTTATAACTCTGGTTAAGTCTAACAATTTCTAATTGTGAGTTTTATGAGTCAAACACCTTCACTTTGCACAAGTTAACCTTACTCAACTCTCTCTATTGCACTTGCTACCCACTATTCAATAACGCTTACAATCTGCAGTAAATTAATATCTTTATCCTTAGCTGTAGGCTTCACTTACAAAAATCCAATTTAATCAAAGGTTAAGCAACTGGGGCTAGTGCCAAGTACCCATCCAAGAGAAAAACATCTATTTCCAACTAACACAACATGAATATAAAGGCTTGATGAGTTAATTGTTTTCTTCAACAATGCCATTTTAGAATGGGAGCTAACAAGGCAGGGAGGCTATGTTTCAGGGGCAGTTTACAAAAGAAAGCCTAACATAACATCGTTAGTTCAATCTATTATATCTTTGGGTAGCCCTTTTTTGGGTGAGGGGGTTGTTCAGTTGCTAAGTCGTGTCTAACTCTTTGCGACCCCATGGACTGCAGCACGCTTCCCTGTCCTTCACTATCTCCCGGAGTTTGCCCAAACTTATGTCCATTGAGTCAGTGATGCCATCAAACCATCTCCCCCTCTGTTGTCCCCTTCTCCTCCTGCCCTCAATCTTTCCCAGCATCAGGGTCTTTTCCAGTGAGTCAGCTCTTCGCATCACGTGGCAAGTGAGGGGGTGGCAGGTAGTTAAAACTAGTCTGTCTTCATCTAAGACTCTAGAACTCTATGACAATGTAGGCAAAGTTTTAGGAACTACTGATTCTGAACTAAATAATTTACACCCATCCAAGTATAAGACGTATACCTAGGACAAGTCATTTTCCAGCTGGATGGTTTAGTTTAAGTAGCTAAAAATTCAGAACAGAACCATGTAATCAAACCAGGAGGGAAGTTCTGTGTCCTTCTGACCTGCAGATAAAATGAAACCCACAACTTTGAATGTCTGAAGGGATTTTACCTTACATATGTTCAACTTACATGTACAGTCGGGGATCTGAGGTCAATGTGTCAATATTGATGTGCTGTTCCAGTAGACTGTAGGCCAGGATGGGCAAAGATGTGAAGCAGATATTGTACATTGTAAGGTAAGCAGCATCATACAGTGGCTGTAATGACAAACCACACAAGAGAAATAAATGTACTGGAACAATCATCTGCCAGAGGATATTAAACTGGCTAGAAAAATCACAAGCTAAAACAAGACAGTTTCCTTTCACACTTTGTGTGGCAGCAAAAAAGGTTTTGTAAATAAGGTCACTCGGATGAGTACAGAAAAGAAACTAACATATTGTAATGTATCATATTAATATACCCTCCCTTTAGAAATAGGATCTTATTCAGAATGTTTACCTGCTATAAACTCTATTTCTAACAGATACTAACCAAGAGCTTTTCAAAAGATTTTCAGTGAATGAAGACCAACTGAGTGTAAGAGAGGAACTCCTTAGGAAAACTAAATATAAGCAATGGCCAGCCTGTGTCACAGTTTTTTTGGTTAATATTTTACATGGTTTTAAATACCACTATGACCCTCTCCAGACTGTATTTATGATATCGAATGTGGCCATTTACTAAGGATTAAATAAATATATTCACAAAAATCAAAGCTAAATATATTCACATGGTCATGACTCTTTCTTGTCCTGAATTCTGTAGGCTCCAGACCAAACTTCCTGCTGGGTGTCCCAAAGGACAACCTGCAATTCACAATGTCTAAGAGCAAACTCACTCATTCCCTTTAAATCCGCTTCCTCCCACGTTCCCTACTTCAGTAAGTGGCCCCACAATGTTTGCAACCCTAGTATCTACCTTGGTCCCTGGTACTGCTTATTTGCTCAAGACACTTCTTTGAATTGAGTGAATCTCTTTCTACCTCATTAGCCATTCCTGCTCAGGCTCCTCTTCTTCCTGAGCCCTCTGTGTTGGAGTGTTCTAGCCTCCATGTTTGGAACTTTATACTCACTCTCTAGCTGATCTCATACAGTCCTGTGGTTTTAATACAACCCATTCACTGAAAATTCCTATATGTAGCCCAGACCTGTTCCATATGACCAACAACCCACTCGATATCTCCTCCTGAGTGTCTAGTATCTTTCAAACTTATGTCCAGGACTGAATTCCTGACTTGCCTCACGTGAAATCTGCTTCTCTTGAAGTCTTCCTCATTTCTGGAAAGGGCAACTAAATCTTTTTGATCAACCAGAACTGAAATCTTGGATTTATACTTGACTCTTCTCTTTTCCACAACCCCTATCCAATCTACTAAGAAGTGTTTACTGGCTCCCCTTTTAAATACATTCAGAACCACATTACTTCTTAGCCCCTCCACTCTGACCATCATTAGTTGATCTCCCTGCTGCTTTTCCCTTTGACCCGTAGCCTATTCTCAACACAACTACCTGAGCAGCTCTACTAGAAAATAAGTGAAATCATTGTTTTGTTCAAACTCTCCAGTGGATTCCATTATCTCTAAAAGTAGTTTCTACAATGGTGGGGCTCTAAAGTCCCCCTTGATCTGGCTTTTCTTACCTGTCTGTCCCCTTCTCAGTTAGACCAATCTTGATTTAACTTGCCACTTCCTCTCTCTTGAACATATTTCCTCCACCCTGTTTTTCCCCTCCTATAGTACTAATCACCTTTTAATTTACATGATAAATTTTTACTGTATCTCTCTTCACACTAGAATTTAACCTCTGTGTGGGCAGGGATTTTTACTTATTTTATTGATAGCTGTAGCTTTAAAAAAAAGCAAAGCAGCCCCTGACATCCAAGAGTTGGCCTGGCACTCACAGCTAGGCACTGGTGCTCTGTAGAACACAAATAATTTCACAAAACAGCAACATCAAACAAGGCCACTGTGACTATGATGGATGGAGACAAAAACATGACCACTCCATAACCATTTCTGAACATAGACACAATATAAGTATTGTTCAGATCACAATAATGACCACCATCTATGTTCTGGCTAATCTGTGTGACTACTACTTCTTGACCAATGACATGTTAGCTTCCTGGACAAGATTTACTAACATGCCCAGTCATAAAATTACTTGCATTTGCTAACAGCAGCCAGCAAGGTCCTACTATTTCTTAAACTCTTCCCCAAATCACCTAACTCAAGCTCAAATATTACAAGACTTTTCTAACACTCTCTTCGTAAGAGGTTCCATTGTTCCTCATGGTGTACATTCTTTCTGTTGCATTGACTAATAAACCTAGTTTGATAAACTCCAAGTGTTCTCCTGGCTTTGACAATCTTGAATTCCTAGAACAGAACTTGGCTTGCAGGAAGCATTCAACAAATACTGGATGAACGAATGACTAGAGACTGGAAGCTATAACGTATTTGTATAGGGCTGATCTGACATTATAAATATTCCTTTATTGAAAAAAATATTAAGGTGTTTATAATGAACCTTGTTCTGATGAAAATACTTACTGAGTTCAGTAATTACTACACAGTGCTACATGTTGTGATATAACTATTACCTATGACCTGAATAGACAATATCCCATATTCACATGTATCTTTTACACATATAAAATGTTTGATTAATAAGATGCCTTTAAATTTAAATGTGACACAAATTAACAGAATTATGCATTTCTCAATCAATAGCTACTAAAGATACAATTACTATCATAGTGGACATTGATTCAGAAAGATTGGTAATGACTTGAATAGAGCATCAGTTCATTCATTAGCTGATTTCAAAAACATTTGCTGGGGAAAAAAAAAATTACTGAGCGTTTACCAAGTGTGAAATACTGAGGACAGAGAAGATTCATGCCCTGTCTGCAAGGAGTTCAAATTCTATAGGGGGAGGCAATCGCTTCTTGGCCTTTTGGCTAAGATCAAGTGTAGAGGGGGAGGCAGTGTGGTGACTATATAAGGAGCTGGGAGAGCCTAAAGGAGGGGACCACACCTCTCATCTGTAGCAGACACAAAGCAAGAGATAATGCATGCAACCTGTTCAATGAGCTTAAAAATACGTTCTACATAGAAGATATAGACAAAATGTGGTCCACTAGAGAAGGGAATGGCAAACCACTTCAGTATTCTTGCCTTGAGAACCCCAAGAACAGTATGAAAAGGTAAAAAGATAGGACACTGAAAGAGGAACTCCCCACGTCAGTAGGTGCCCAATATTGTACTGGAGATCAGTGGAGAAGTAACTCCAGAAAGAATGAAGGGACAGAGCCAAAGCAAAAACAACACCCAGTTGTGGATGTGACTGGTGATGGAAGCAAGGTCAGATGCTGTAAAGAACAATATTGCATAGGAACCTGGAATGTTAGGTCCATGAATCAAGGCAAATTGGAAGTAGTCAAACAGGAGATGGCAAGAGTGAACATTGACATGTTAGGAATCAGCAAAATAAAATGGACTGGAATGGGTGAATTTCACTCAGATGACCATTATATCTACTACTATGGGCAGGAATCCCTTAGAAGAAATGGAGTAGCCATCATAGTCAACAGAAGAGTCCAAAATGCAGTACTTGGATGCAATCTCAAAAACGACAGAATGATCTCTGTTCATTTCCAAGGCAAACCATTCAATATAATGGTAATCCAAGTCTATGCCCCAACCAGCAACGCTGAAGAAGCTGAAGCTGAATGGTTCTATGAAGACCTACAAGACCTTCTAGAACTAACAGCCAAACAAGATGTCCTTTTCATTATAGGGGACTAGAATGCAAAAGTAGGAAGTCAAGAAATACCTGGAGTAACAGACAAATTTGGCCTTGGAGTATAGAATGAAGCAGGGCCCAGGCTAAGAGAGTCTTGCCAAGAGAACGCACTGGTCATAGCAAACACCATCTTCCAACAACACAAGAGAAGACTCTACACATGGACATCACCAGATGGCCAACACCAAAATCAGACTGGCTACATTCTTTGCAGCCAAAGATGGAGAAGCTCTATACAGTCAGCAAATACAAGACTGGGAGTTGACTGTGGCTCAGATCATAAACTCCTTATTGTCAAATCCAGACTTAAATTGAAGAAAGTGGGGAAACCCACTAGACCACTCAGGTATGACCTAAATCAAATTCCTTATGATTATACAGTGGACATGAGAAATAGATTTAAGGGACTAGATCTGATACACAGAATGCCTGATGAACTATGGATGGAAGTTTGTGACATTGTACAGGAGATAGGAATTAAGACCATCCCCAAGAAAAAGAAATGCAAAAAAGCAAAATGGCTGTCTGAGGAGGCCTTACAAACAGCTGTGAAAAGAAGGGAAGTGAAAAGCAAAGGAAAAAATGAAATTTATACCCATTTGAATGAAGAGTTCCAAGAATAGCAAGGAGAGATAAGAAAGCCTTCCTCAGCGATCAGTGCAAAGAAACAGAGGAAAACAATAGAATGGGAAAGACTAGAGATCTTTTCAAGAAAATGAGAGATACCAAGGGAACATTTCATGCAAAGATGGGCTCAATAAAGGACAGAAATGGTAGGGACCTAACAGAAGCAGCAGATATTAAGAAGAGGTGGCAAGAATACACAGAAGAATTGTACAAAAAAGTTCTTCACGAGCCAGACAATCATGATGGTGTGATCACGCACCTAGAGCCAGACATTCCGGAATGTGAAGTCAAGCGGGCCTTAGGAACCATCACTATGAACAAAGCTAGTGGAGGTGATAGAAATCCAGTTGAGCTATTTCAAATCCAGAAAGATGATGCTGTGAAAGTGCTGCACTCAATATGCCAGCAAATCTTGAAAACTCAGCAGTGGCCACAGGACTGGAAAAGGTCAGTTTTCATTCCAGTCCCAAAGAATGTTCAAACTACTGCACAAATGCACTCATCTCACATGCTAGCAAAGTAATGCTCAAAATTATCCAAGCCAGGCTTCAGCAATAAGTGAACCATGAAATTCCAGATGTTCAAGCTGGTTTTAGAAAAGGCAGAGGAACCAGAGATCAAATTGCCAACATTCGCTGGATCATCGAAAAAGCAAGAGAGTTCCAGAAAAACATCTATTTCTGCTTTATTGACTATGCCAAAGCCTTTGGCTGTGTGGATCACAATGAACTGTGGAAAATTCTGAAGGAGATGGGAATAGCAGACCACCTGACCTGCCTCTTGAGAAACCTGTATGCAGGTCAGGAAGCAACAGTAAGAACTGGACAGGGAACAACAGACTGGTTCCAAATAGGAAAAGGAGTACGTCAAGGCTGTATATTGTCACCCTGCTTATTTAACTTATATGCAGAGTATGTCATGAGAAACGCTGGGCTGGAGGAAGCACAAGCTGGAATCAAGATTGCCGGGAGAAATATCAATAATCTCAGATATGCAGATGACACCACCCTTACGGCAGAACGTGAAGAAGAACTCAAGAGCCTCTTGATGAAAGTGAAAGAGGAGGGTGAAAAAGTTGGCTTAAAGCTCAACATTCAGAAAACTAAGATCATGGCATCTGGTCCCATCACTTCATGGCAAATAAATGGGGAAACAGTGGCAGACTTTATTTTTTTGGGCTCCAAAAATCACTGCAGTTGGCGACTGCAGCCATGAAATTAAAAGACGCTTACTCCTTGGAAGGAAAGTTATGACCAACCTAGACAGCATATTAAAAAGCAGAGACATTACTTTGCCAACAAAGGTCCATCTAGTGAAGGCTATGGTTTTTCCAGTGGTCATGTATGGATGTGAGAGTTGGACAGTGAAGAAAGCTGAGTGCCGAAGAATTGATGCTTTTGAACTGTGGTGCTGGAGAAGACTCTTGAGAGTCCCTTGGACTGCAAGAAGATCCAACCAGTCCATCCTAAAGGAGATCAGTCCTGGGTGTTCATTGGAAGGACTGATGTTGGAAGCTGAAACTCCAATACTTCGGCCACCTCAGGCGAAGAGCTGACTCATTGGCAAAGACCCTAATGCTGGGAAGGATTGGGGGCAGGAGGAGAAGGGGATGACAGAGGATGAGATGGCTGGATGGCATCACTGGCTCGATGGACATGGGTTTGGGTAGACTCCGGGAGTTGGTGATCGACAGGGAGACCTGCCGTGCTCCAGTTCATGGGGTCGCAAAGAGTCGGACACGACTGAGTGACTAAACTGAATGAACTGAACATAGAAGATGGAGATACTTTGCACACACAAAGATTTAAGTTCAGCAAAACATGTTACTGAACTAAAAAGTACCCCCAAAAGGTGTTAGATTTCTTTTAATTCTCAAGGGAGAGGACTAGTCTGTTGGCACACAGCACTACATTCTCATTGAAAACCATCCATTCCATTTTTGCTAATGAGAAATTGAACAAAAAGAAAAACAAAAAATCAGATTGACTGGTGTGTAATTTAGTTTTGAATTTTATTCAAACAAAAGGAGTGTCAATCTACTTTGTTCCACTATGGTACTTAGAGTGTATATGAGAGATAATTATAATTTTTAGATGCATAATCAGAGGAGACAGAACAGTCCTCAAAGCAAACAACAGGTTTAGTTGATAATACTGTTGTTGTGAAATCTGTTGTGAATGGTATCTTTTCATGAAGAAAACGGACAGTCTATTCCAGCTTTACTAAACAAAGAGTTGATTTTTGTTTAAATAATCTGCATCCTGGTGCTATTTCTACCTTCTCCATAGCTCATCTCCAAGTTCCTGGGTTGCAGAGAACACCTGAAGTAGACCTAAACTGAAAAAGGCTGACTAACCTGTATGTATTCCACCAGTGAAGTTGCTCAGTTGTGTCTGACTCTTTGCGACCCCATGGGCTGTAGCCTACCAGGTTCCTCCAACCATGGAATTTTCCAGGCAAGAGTACTGGAGTGGGTTGCCATTCCCTTCTCCAGGAAGATATTCCCGACCCAGGGATCGAACCCAGGTCTCCCGCATTGCAGGCAGATGCTTTACTGTCTGAGCCAGGTATTTGCAATAACGGTCTCTGCATTCAGCAGCAGCACAAGGCCAAAGTGAAAACGAAAGCTATGAACATCACTACCTCAGATATGTTAGTCACTCAGTCATGCCCAACTCTTTGCGACCCCATGGACTGTAGCCCACCAGGCTCCCCTGTCCACGGGATTTTCCAGACAAGAATACTGGAGTGGGTTGCCATTCCCGTCTCCAGGGGATCTTCCTAACCCGGGGGTCAAACCCGAGTCTCCTGCATCACAGGTGGATCCTTTACCATCTGAGCCACCAAGAGACCTTCCTTTTATCTGGTACACTTTTTCTAAGATGTCTGCCTAGGTTTTTCCCTCATCTCATCCAAATCTCTGTCCAAATGTCACCTCATCAGAGAGAACTTCCCAGATCAGGTTCTCTAAAAAAGCAGCTCTCTTCCCCAGTCAATAAGTCCCCTATTCACTTTTTTTTTTCCCCTTCAGAGGTTATATCAGTACCCAGCGTAATATGTTTGATTGCTGTCTGTCTTTCTGCCTATCACTCACTCTACTGCAAGTTCCATGGGCTAAGAGCTTTGATCACTGTTACATCCCCAATAATTAACAAGGCACACAGAAGGCACTCAAGAACTATGAATTCACGTACCAGTTGAGCAACCGAGGAAGACAAACATTAACTCCTATGAGAACCTAAGCAGACCCCTGACAGCCCAGGGTTTCAAAAAGGATTAAGTCCTTTCTTCCTTCATACAATTTTTGTTTGGTCAACATGGTTTTAAAAGCCAGCTTCCCTTTATCAGTTTGCTACAAAATTTCAAAATGTCTTTTTAAAACTTTCATTCATCATCCAGGGAAGTGAGGAATTACAAATATTTTGATCAATAGCAATCTGAATGTTCAAGAAAAGTATAACCATCAGAATTTTAAAAACTGTTACCAATGCTGTTAGTTTTTAATACAAGAAGGCCGATGGCACTTCCTATAGCCAGTAGATAACTAATTCATAAAGTGATCAGCTTAGCAGGCACCACGGGGCTGATGACATGGAACTGATATAAGAGACAGCATACCATACAGCAAATAGGCAAGTTTAAGAGAAAGATAGCAGACACTTCCCATTGGAAAGAATACATTCTCTAAAAATACTGCCAAGAAATTAGGGAAAAAATCACTTCCTATCATGAGGAATGGAGCAGGCCTTGAAATATAGAAACTCAGTCTCTAATACCTGTGATGATGTTACCAGCAGCTCAGCTTGGTAAAAATCATTGAATTGCTCACAGATAAACTACAAAATTTCTGAATCATTGAGCATTATAGCTCCCTTAGTTAGCTATACCTCCACTAGAAGCAATGCAAAATGTACTTCAGCTGTTAAAAAAACCCTACAAACGTGCCTGCTCATCCAACCACTTATGTATCAAGTCAACATATAGCATATTCTGTACGTGAAAAATGTTCAGAAAACTACAGAGGGCTACAAGTGTAGAATTCTTTAACTAATCCAAAGCTTTATCCAGGAATTACTGCTTCTTGGCTAGCTTAAACATCAATGTTTTTTTCTAGAAAATCAAGTTGAGAAAATGCAAAGATACAAATTTTTATTTGATGAAATATAAATATAGTATAACATTTTAAAGTTATTGGAAAACATTATGTACACTGACAAAAATAAAAAATAAAAAAAATTTAAAGGATCTCAATTCCAATAGGATGTACCAAATAACTTTCAAAAAGAAAATAACAATAAGACCATTACTGAAGCAAAGACATAAAATTTTGCTATTGGTCAAAAACCAGGCCAAGAAGATCAACTGTTGAACCAAGGGGAAAAATATCCTTTTATTTTGGACATACCTCTTTAAATCTCTACAATCCAACACACAAAAGGTAATTTATTAACAGCAAGTATAAACTACATTACAACAAATAACTAGGGAAACCAACCTGCTGTGAGAATCCACAGAAGAACTGGTATAAAAATTGCGGCAAAATGAAACAAAGGTTCTGGAAAAAAAAATGAAGAAAAGGGTTAATATGTTTCACTTCATCAACTTTTCAAAACTAAAACAGGAAACTGTCCTCAATAGTATAGGCAATCCTAAGTGCTTCTAATATCACAATGCAATAAACTTCTACTCCTGAGTTGTAAGGAAACAATTCAAAACAATAGATTACATTCATACTGATGCCAACTTCTGCTCTTCCCAGGCAGAAGATAAACTCACTTACTTTATGAGATCCTCTTGCTATTCTAGAGAAGAAATTAGCTCATATAATATGAACACCTAACGGTACTGTACCTTAAATGCCAAGTGGGTTTGTAAAATCATTACAAAGTAGACTGACATAAAGCTCTAAGTGTATATTTTAAAGTCTGTTAATGCCAATAAATAGTCAGGAAATTATTATAGTATATATTGACACAAACAAGTATCAACTAATGGTTTACTGCCTTTGTTACTGCCTCATTAAACAACCAACTATTATTATTGATCATCTACTACAAGTAAAGATGACACTGTAGGTGATACAAAAAAACAAAACCTCTCATTTCTAAGCGAGTTATCACGTAACTGGGAGAATATGAAAAACAGATTAAAAAAAATACAAGCTGAGAATGCATAAGGCAGTAAAAGCCACCAGGTGAGAGGGTAAATACTAAAATTATATTAACGTCTTCAGGCAAAACTACCAGCACTAATGTTTTCAAATGAGCGCTGTCCTTCAATATAGGCTTTGACTGTATTTGAACACTGCTGTCACTTGCTCACGTGTCTCTAGATTTCTCTTTGGGCAGCCCCTTCAATAGTCCATTTCTGAGCCACGTCAAAAAACCATCTCTTTCCTTCTGTCACACATTCTCACTTAGCTAATTTCCCATTCTGGGAGACCTGAGGCTGTTTTTAAAAATCCAGTGGATCCTCTGCCGCAGCTGAGGATATTTAGGTGAATACACTGCAGGCTGTGGAGGACATTTCTAAAGAAAACTGCTACACATGTTTTGAATAAGTCCTACAGCACCAGAGTGTCAGAGCTCCCAAGGTCATCATCTGGAAGGGCAACACTCATTTGTATGGATCAATTCTGGCAGAATGCAAAATACTGTCGGTCACCTTTCTACAGTACTTTATGTATATAAAAGAAGTGCTAGGTGTGGATTATGGGGGTGCGTTGTGGGAAAGGGAGGTCTGACTCTCCCATTAGAGTAACAGTTCCATGAAAACAGGGACTTTGCCTGTCTTATTCCATTATGAATTCTCAAGGGCCTGAAATAACGCTTGGCACATGGTAACACATTCAAGCATATTTGTTGACTGAATGAATAAAGAAGTTAGACTTTGAACTAGGTGTTAAAGATGAACACAATATGGTGATAGCAGGAACCAAGGCAAGACCATATGTATTTTAAACATATCACGTAGGACAGGGTGGGGTGCCTTAAAAGCCAGACTAATTCTTAGACAAAGGAGAGTGAAGTTTCTGGAGGACAAGTTGAAAAGTGGCATTTTCTAAACATTAACCTGGCTGAATTATGCAACTGAGTGGAGAAACAGAAAGCAGGAAGATCTGTCACTGTAGGGCAGTAACAACTGGAAGATGCAAAGGCAAGATAAGAGGAAGGAAGGCATCTTAGCTCAGCCAGAGAGGGCAAACATATCAGAGATCATCTTGGGACGAAAGGCAGCATAAGAAAGGAATCATGCTAAGTCAGTAACTACGGTGACAATGGGCACAGAGATTCTAATGAAGACAGAGGGTTTCTGCATAAATAATGCCCTAAATTGAGAACAGGGATATGTAACTTACTGATCACTGGTAAACATTAGCCATCTTAACACTTGTTTTGTTTTTCTTAACAGAGTGTTCCTTCCATCTGGTGGCAGCTGCTTGAATTGCAGGCCAAACTCTTAAAGAGGCAAACAAGCTTCTGGAACAGGGTCAGAATGCTAGGCAGATATGTATGGCCAAATCTTCATGGGCTCCCCTTCAAGGGGGAGGTAAGAGAGAATAACCATCCATCCCCATGTGAGGCTGTTAAGTTACTGAGTCCAAGGCCCCGTAGACTCTCTATAAATAACATAACCACACCGAAATGGTGGAAAAGGAACAACAACAAAAAAAAGGTAACTTTGGAAACAGTATTTTGACTACATACTCTAAGGCTAAAGAGCTAAAGATAGAAGTGCACACACACATATTTCTCAAGTTAGTCAGGCTTGTTTCTCACAGGAATATATGAGTTAACAATTCTGGAACTACTTTAAGTATAAACTTGGAAGATATAGCAAATAAATATATAAATAATGCAAATGAGAACCAGGTTTCTCACTGCTGAAGAAAGGAGTTACTAATATGGAAAAGGGAAAGGTTAGATAGAATGAACCTTGTGGTGTCGGCTTTAATCAAAGGTATCCATACAAACTGAGTTCAAGTATTGAGTTTATATGGATACCAGTGACAATGAGCACAACAAGCACCAGATCTAGATTTCTAAATACCATTTGTAAAAAAAAATAAAGGACCAGAGATCCTTGGAGAAAAGTTTGAATCCAGGACTGGGGAAGGGAAAAATACAAGAGGAGCCTAGAACATCATGTGGTACCAGAAAACAAACAAGACTTAAAAAAAGGTGATGGTCAGGGATGGGTATACTCAATGGGTATAAAGTTTTAGTAAGTTTTAGAGATCTGCCATACTTAACAGGACTGTATTCTTCCACTTAATAATCTGTTAAGGAGATAGAGCTCTTGTTACATGTCATCACAATAAAATAAAAAAGTTAATGATGGGGACATGGTGAAAGGACACGGGCACCAAGTCTGTGACAATCTGAGTAACAATGAATGATGGTAATGAATTTCAACACAGAATAAAGTATCTAGTTTAGTGGGAGAATGCTCTTTTCAAACAAAATTACACAAGCAAAACTGAGGTGTCCTGAGACCCTCAAAACACCATCTGAATCAATGTATCAAAGTTGACATTATCATGAATGGGACATACTGACAACACGTCCTCCTGATATGATGCCCTCAGCAGGGTGTAATAGCGCTTCTGTGGTAATTGTGCCCAAACTTGAATCTGATAACAGGTAAATATTAGACAAACCCAAATTGAGGGACATTCAACTAAGTAAATGGCCAGCATTCTTCAAACATGTTAAGATCATAAAGACAAAAAAGACAGGAACTATCCCAGGTTAAAGAAGACTAAGGACATCAGGATCCTTAAATGCAGGTATGAGCCTGAAATGGACCAGAAAACAAATATCTGTGGGACCATTAGCAAAATTCCAATACAGTATATAGACTAGTTAATAATGTGCTAATTGACATCAATTTATTGATCTTGGTAACTATGCTGTGTGTTATCTAAGGTGCTAACAGTTGGCAAAGCTGAGCAAAGAGTATATGAGATTTCACTAATTTTGCAACTTTTAAAAAGTATGAAATTATCTCAAAATGAAAACTGAAAAAAATTCAAAAAAATAAACAGAACAGAATATAGGATAGGAGATCAAGTTCTCATACATGGTTAAAACAGGTAAATCTAATGTATATGTTGCATAAATTATATCTAAATTTATATATTATATACCATTTATATTACTATATGTCATATAGTAATGTCAATCAGATAAGTCATTGTTTGCTGCAGGGGTGGAGAAGATTGGAAAAGCACAAGGGAACTTTCTGGGGTGATAGAGATGGTCAATATTTGATTCTGGTGGTAGTTACATGGACACAAACATTTGTCAGAATCAAGCTATAAACATTTAATGGATACACTGTACTGTATTTAAACTATACTTTAAGAAAGTTCACTTAAAATTTCTCATCTCAAATCTCTTTCATTAAAAGGAATTTCTGGTTTCTGATTCATTAAATAGACCGCCTCTGTTTTACTGACAGAAAAAAAAAAACAACCTACAACCAAGCCAAGTAAACACTGTGTTAAACTCTCATAAATGACAAGTATTTTATCACATACCTTATAGAAGAAATACTGTACAAGGTGTGCTATTCTCACATAATATAGATGTCCATGAGCCAACAGCAGTTTCTTTAAATGTTTAAACTTTGGGACCGAATAATCGCTATTCCTGGATGCTTGGCGACCTTCTTTGCCTTTAATACCTAAAAAAAGACAATCTCTATAGGGTGAGTATTTTTATAAAGTAACCACCTAATCTGTTATTTCCATGTTTTTCTTGCTTACAAGTACAGTTCAATTGAACAGTTTAGCTTTGTTTTCTTAAGCAAAAAAGTGCTTTTATCAGTGAGATTTATCAATAAAAAGTAAAATTGTTTAATTGGCAATTACCTATTTATAACAAAACATAAAACAATTAATGAAATCATTATTTTAATCATGATAAGGCAAAAATTATACTAAGGAAAAAATTTAATCTGAAAAATATCTTGAAGATACTTGGTAAGTGATTAATTATGCATGGTACCAGACTAGGTGCTATATTAAAGCAACTCAGAGACCTGGGGTTTATGGTTTAAGAGCTCAAAACTGAAGAGTCATAATGAGATGGTTAAGTCCTCATACTGAATGATACTCTGAGCAGTGGTTAGCTAACACTTAGTCCTGTCCAAAATGTCCATCTGGTTCACACCAAAGATCCTTGAAGTTTGCTCTTGTCCAAAATGCCCACAAGCATACTTGGTCCACGCCAAACAGTTCTGGACAGCACCAAATTTCAGGGGGGTTCTCAGGCGGCTCTGTGCTAAAGAATCCACCTGCCAATACAGGAGATGCAGGTTCAATCCCTGAAGGGAAGGGGAGATCCCCTGGAGGAGGGCATGGCAACCCACTCCAGTATTCTTGCCTGGAGAATCCCATGGACAGAGGCGCCTGGCAGGCTATGGTCCGTAGGGTCACGAAAGTGTCAGACACGACTTAGCGACTAAACAACAGAATTTCAAGGACTTTTGGCGTGGACAAAATGCAGTATGGACATTTTAGACAAGATCAAATGTCCTGCAAGGCTGAGTAGCAGCCCAAGTATTCCATGAGCTCAAGGGGCTTCAGGCTATTTCTGGTCAATAGCCCATGAGTCGAACTAGTGTTCCCCAGTAAATAGGGTTACTTCCAAATGGAAAGAATTTGGGAATCCAAACTGCATTACAATAATCCCCCAAATACTAATGCTATTATTTCTCCCCCTCCAAAAAATGCTGGGGTGTTACGATTGCTGCCTTCCAGCAACCTGACAGGGGGGAAAATGGTGAAGTGGTAGAGAAGCTGCTGTTGCATGCCAACATGTAAATTCATCACTACAGCCCAAATGACCATGCATAGATCTCGGCATGAGGAAAATCAGCCAGCCAGTTATCATTTCTGAGTTCCAAACAGTTAAGGACCTCAAAAGATACAGTGCAGCAACATAAGCAGCTGATCTGGCCAGTGGTGAAAAATCAATAAAATTTCCTGCATGCTGGCAGAAATGAGAGCTAAATGATCGATCACACGGCCAGGAAGTTTCGGAAATTTGGTTTACTTGGCTAATAAAATAATATCCTCCAGCCTGGTATTGCTACATTCCCACCAGGGGTAGGACTTATGCATGGGCATATTCCATGATCAGATGAGAACCTTCATTTGATTAACAATGATCATTCCCGAATTCAAATTCAAGATGAGCAACCAAAACAATCTCTAGAATAATAAGACCACTCTACCTAAAAGCAATACTGATACCTTACAGCTGCCATCTCATTAGATGTTTCTTACCTATGCCCACATGGGATTCCAAGATCATGCTAACATCATTGGCACCATCACCTATCGACAGTGTGATTGGGCTGCCTTTTAAATTCTTCACCATTCTTACAATCTAAACGTTAAATACAAGAGAGGTATAGAAAAGGTCAAAGCAGAATGTGAGCTTGAACTCCATTGGGGGTATTTGCCTCATTCACACTTGTAAATGGAGGCCTTGCAAACCGAAAGGAGGTCTGTGCATATAAAAGTGTCGAATTCTCAGGGGAGAACAACACAGCTTTTCAAAACGTAACACCAGTGCCCACTTGTTTTCTGGTTTTGCTAATGGAGGAACTGTCTAATCCATGCCTTCTACCCACACGAGAGAGTAGCACGCATCCCCTTTTGTCACTGCTTCACATGTCCTTTCAGATCAGGTAGTGAATGAGAGAAAGTGGAGACCAGAGAGCTGATTTGGGGTAATATGCATGGGGCTACCAGGACAAAAGCGGGCAGTGAGAGAAGATAATGGTTTTGGTCACCTCTGCCTCTCTCCTCCCTGCTGACACTCCAACCACCCCTGGGTGCACCCCAGCCCTTATTTCTATCTAGCTGCCGACTAAACTTTACCAAATCTCCTAGTGCTCAATATGATTTGATCTCTCATACAGGTAGTTGCATTTTAAAAGGGGGCACCCTAAAGGTGATGACCTTTGCACAAAGATGCCTGAGATGTGTATAAAGCATCATCATTCCCTGAGTGTCTCTTAAAGATATGTTGATGGCACAGTGCAGCTCAATGCTGTGTTCACAGTAGGTACTGAATAAAAGAAACCTTCTCCTGGCAGAGTTACTGTGGGAAGAATACTGGGTAAGTGGCTGTCCTCCTACCAATGACTGCTTTATGTGTCAACCCTCAAAACCCCTTGGAATCTAGCAGCTTTTAAACAGCTTATGTAAATCAGTAGTTAAATAATGTCTTGCAAAATTTTGTAATCTCAAAGGCTTTCACCAGGTAACATAAATAAAATCCATTCCCACATAACTGAAATGATTAAAAATAATTTATATGAGGCAAAACCACCCTGCAGTCTTTTCTTTAAACAAAATTCAGTCAGGTTTTAGTTATATTAAATTGCATACCAAAAAAACCTGACGTCCAATCCATTTGACACAAAAATGATGTTACTAGGAAATGTCAGGTTTCCCCAATCCTTTACCTCAACTTGGTTCTTTTTAAAAACTTTATGAGTGTCAGAAATAATCAATGAGTCAAAGACAAAAGTAAACTTGTTTTTAATGGGCTACATTACTGGTTTAACTAATTGCACCTATTATACTGTATGCAGTAATGACCTAAAAGAAGAAAAATGCAGTCAGGAAAGGTCTAGGGAAGGCAATAAAATTATTAAGGGTGACAGCTTCTGTATGCAAATATAGATTAAAAAGATGAAAGCCGGTCGTTGTGGAAACATAAAAGGATATATTGCTATGGACCATAAAACCATGAAAGATCTAGATAAATAAACATCGAGGTTTTTTTTTTAAGAAGTTCCAGGTCACCGAGATTAAGAACTCTTCAATCTCTAGATAGCTTCACAAAAAAGAAATCAATTTACCAAAAAGTATTTATTGATCTACTATAACTACATGCAACACAAAGTGCAAAAGTGAAGTGCAAATACCCAAAAAGAATATGTGGCTTGGTCACACACCTCAGGAAGCACATAATGGGGAATGGATACAATAACATCAGAGAACCAGATTAACAATAAAAGATAATAATACTCAATATTTATGCAAGAGAATATATAACACTGTCATCTAAGTTGTCCACATAAGAAGGCCTATGATGTCAGAGAAGGGAGAGGACACTACAGGCCAGAGTGATGAGAAACGAGTTTACAGAAGGAAGTGTTGATCTAAACCATAAAGGACTGGTAAGATGTGCATGGATGGGGAAAAGGGTTTGAGGGGTATTCCAGGGAAAGGGAAGAGCACGATCTAAGGCATACCGACAGTTAAGTCCAATATATGCTCAGAAAATGGGTCTGATTTGACCAGACCAATTGAGTTTTCATAAAGGGGACAAGGACAGGTAGATAATATAATATGGGGCCATATTATAAAAGTGGTAACAGGGTGCAGAAGAAAGGAGAAATGAGAAGAAAAGGCTAGACTGCAGGCTAAGAGAGAAGTTAGTCGACATGGACATCAATGAGCCGTTAAAAGTCCTGGACCTGGAAGGTAATGGAAGGAGATGGAAAAGACAATGTACTAGAAAATGGGCAGAATTTGGTGACTGAGACCACATGGAAGGGTAAAGCATAGGGGACGTCAACATACAGATCTAGAAGTACAGTGAGCTCAGAAACACTTGTAAAAACAGACAACGAAAATGACAACTGGACTCTAGAGAAGGTTGAATCGAGGTGATAATGACACACCCAAGAAAACATATTCCATAAGGAACTGGAGAAATAAAGTGGAACTCCAAAGGCTGGGATTGGAGAAGTGATTTGAAAAACACCTATGAGTAGGTGATAGTAGATGGCAGGTGATATTCTGGAAGAGGTGATGATAGTGAGAGAAATAAAAGAGACTAAGGACTGAACCAGGGGGGGGGGAGGGGGCGGTGGTCCATGTTCTGGGTGGGAGAAGCAGTGTGGTGTTAGGAATTCAGATACTGGCCTGGGCAGTGGAGCATTCAGAACCCAGGTGACCAATCTGAGTAGCAGGCAATGAATGTAGGGGGAAAATAAAAAGGAAAGAGGTATTGCCTTTGATTAGAGGGACAGATTTCTATGGATACTGTTCTGATAGGATCTGCTTCTCCAGCTGGGGCTAACAGAGGCCCTGAAGCTTAAAGAAAAGAAGAGCATATGATTGCAGTAGAAACTGAAAGTGAGAAGGTAGGGAGAGACGATATTCCCTCAGTTAGGATGGGCTGTGTGCATGCACATGCCTGTGCAAGGTAGGGGGCGGAGTCTGTAAAGGAGAAGCCAAAGACACAGCCCCAGCCCCTGGGTCTAGAGCATGCAGCTGAGGGATGGGAAGAAGCAAGACCAATGCATATAAAAGAATACAGTGTACACTGGAGTGAAAAGTTGTGTACCTGACACTCTAAGGTTCCAGAGATGCAGTGAGTACAAGGAGGCAAGGTGAAGCAGATCAATGCAAGCTGGAGGAGCTGGAAAAGACAGCACATGGGGGGTGGCCTCTGCACTGGGTTTTGTTAGGAACACAATTTTTGTTAGGTTAAGAGGAATTCAGAGACAATTCCAGATGAGGAAATGTTATGAGGGAAGTCCTGGAAGTTGGTGTGAGCATGGCACATGGGAAGGGACACAAAAGGGGAACACCCAACAGGAGTGGAGGATCCACGCTGGATATGGGAGTGATGGTGGACTCAAAGTGTGTACAGACACATGGAAAGGGTCGACAGGGGTGGCCCTGACTGCCATACTAAGCCATCTGCCCTTCATCCTAAGGGACTAGGAAACTGCTGAAAGGTTCTGAGCGAGAATATATGATGGGAGAAGTATAGTTTTAACAAGACTAATTTGGGAGTATGGGGAAAGAGACGGAAGGGGGAAGGGCAAAAGCAAGGGGATTAGTAAGATTAAATCAAACACTCTTTGTATAAAGTCCTAAGGGCTTGCTTGCACTAGGATGGAGATAAAAGGTTCAAGAAGATGGCACCAAAATGAGAGCTATGGCAAAAGGTAGGAACAACAGGACATGGTGATTATATGGAGTAAGTGAGAAGAAAAGGGTCAAAGGCAGTTTGGAGACTTGGGGAGCAAAAGAAAAATGCCACTTGTGACAGGAATAATAAAGAAAAAGGATAACCCTAACTGGCCTGAAGGAGAAAATTTTAATATCTGTCTTGGATACTAGAATGTAATGTTACAGAGGGAGTCCATATAGAGCTGTCTAGCAGGCAGCTAGAAATACGTGACTTAACAAAAAGGACAAGTCAGTTGGAGTCATAGAAAAGGATGTGCTTATCCAAAGATAGGATGTAAGCGAAGAGCAGATGGAAGACACAGCCCCAGAAAAACCTGATAATCAGGGAGAAGACCGAGGATGAAACGAAAAGACATCATGTTGGCAAGGTGGAAAAAAAAGAGGACCATGGACTATCACAGAAACCAAAGGAGGAGAGTTTAAACAGGGACATAATTGCAGTGTCAACTGAAGTGGAGAAAGGAGGAGAAAATGGAAGACAGTGTAACGGATTCGGTAAGGAGTTTGCTGCTCTCCTCCAGGAGATCCTACAGAGTAAGATGGGAAGAAAGTATGCATGGAGCTAATGGAACAGTGGAGCCAGGAGTAGTGGGATGAAGGCAGCAGGCACCAAGCACTCATTAGAGAAGTTTGGAAGGTGAGCAACTGGACAGCCAGCTTGAGGGGACAATAAGGTGAAGCACAGGTTTAATTCAAATTGGTGGGAAGGCTCCTGAGTTGGACCACACAGAGGAAGAGGCCAGGGAAGATATAATAAGGTACTCAGGGCCCTTTGAAGAGAATTAAAAGTGATCATTTGTATGTATGTGTACAGAAGTACCCAGAATGGAACATCAACTAGTTACCTGGGCTTTCTGTAACGGGGCCATCCGACAGCAGAGCACTGCTGTGCACTTCATGCAGATCTGTAGGAAAATGCTTTTGTAATTGTTAGAACCGGAGTCTTGACTAGAGTTTAGTATGAGAGACAGAGTGGAGCCATCAATGATTAATCCATATTCCTGATGTTCTGTCCATGCTCTGAAAAAGAAAAATAATGCAAATATATTTGAATCTACTATATGTTGCTTTTTAGGAACTTGAAAAAACCACAAAAAGCAGACTTATCATCAATCTGGTTCCTGAACCTGTGAATTCTGAAGAAGCAACCATTTCTATTAATGGCACAATAGAGACTTTCTATCACATCTTTGAGGCTCAAGTTGCCCAGATAGATGGTACTAAGTTCTAACTATAAAAATTATGAAAATCTAGCAGCCAGTCTCCATATAAGAAACTCAAGATGAATTTTGGAAATTACAGTTCAATCAGTAAAACTCTGATATGAAGACAAATCATTAGTCGATCTGAAAACTGAACGATGCACGGAAAAGACAAAACAGCTTTGGGGTATACAAATCACAGAAGATATTCTTAACATTTTTGCCTGACTGATAAAACCTATCAATAGAACTGGCTTCTCAAATATGACAGACTACCAAAAAGACAAAGTGTTCATTAAAGAATTCCATACAATGATTTATGTTCTTTAAATAAGTATCATTTTATACTAGATTAGTGATTTTCAACCATAGCTTTCCCCTTAGAATCACTTGGGCAGCTTTTAAAAAAGCCCATGCCTTAGGTTTATCCACAGACAAATTAAATCTGAGTATCTTGGACAGAGCTTGGTTAGACTGCGACGGCCAAAAAGTTCACTTGGGTTTTTCCAGAATAGGTTCATTCATAACATGGAAAAACCCGAATAGACATTTTGGCCAACCCAATATATAGGCGTGTTTTAAAAGGCTCCACAGTTTATTTGTATGCATAGCCAGGACTGAGCAGTATTAGTTGTCAGGAAAGACAAATATAATGGGTGCCAACTATTTAAGAAAACCATATGGAGGAAAAACTTACAATTGAAAAAATGCTACCAAGTAACATTTCATTTTTTTGCAATTATGAAAAAACCAGCAATTAATCAATTTCTGCTCAGGCAATCTTGGGTGCCATTTGAGAATCGCTGCAGAAGTGTTAAACACAGCAGGGTCTCATCATTACAGATTCATTCGTCTAATGTTATGCTTCTCAAAATTTACTGTTTAAAGAGCTGCTGTTTCACAGACTATGAGTAGTGAGAGCCTAATATGCCTCATCATTCCTTCCTTCCATATTTTGCTTCATACTATTATGAGCATGTTTTATTCACTAATTAAAGAGATATCAATCATGCATTCCTTTGCTCCCCCTACTCACAGAGCTGACAATGGGCAGAAAACAGTGGCTTGATAATCAATCAAGCAATATCTGTAAACATCAACTCTAACTAAGCCATATAGAAGAATAGAAAGAACTATTAACTAAGCTTTTTCTGGAGACTAGAAAATCTCCTTGCGGTGAAAGAGGCACACATGAGAGAAGATGCCCCACTAAACATGATAAATGGTTAACATCTGAAAATAGATATATATATATAACTGAATCACTTTGCTATACACTTGAAACTAACACAATACTGTTAATCAACTGTACTCCAATATAAAATAAAATAATTTTTAAAAAGGTTAATATCCAGTGATTGGGACAATTAACACACACCAGGAAACAACAGTGGATTCTTTATGAGGTATGACATCTGAAATGGAACTTGAAAGGACAGAAAGAGGTGAAGAAAGAGAGAATGTATGTGTGGTGTGTGTGTTAAGTTGCTTTAGTCATGTCCGACTCTTTGTGACCCCATGGACTGTAGCCTGCCAGGCTCCTCTGTCCATGGGATTTCCCAAGGCAAGAATACTGGAGTAGGTTGCCATTTCTCCAGTATGTGTGGTACACTAGGAAATAAGTTGAAAAGGTCACCTGGGGTCTTTGGTATGACCTAATTCTGTGGGTAATGGAAACCCACTAAAGGTTTCTGAGCAGGGTTATGATATGGGCAGTGCTTTACACCTAAGGACCAGTCATTGGGCAGAGGGGCTTAAGCGCTTTGAGGCACAAATTACTAGGAATCTGATAAAGGAGCCCCAGTGGAGAGAGCGGGAACATGGGTAGGGCTTGGGGGCAGATTTGCAATGGAAGAGACAAGGGAGCAGAAGTTGGCCAAAGGGATTCTGTGTCTCATGCTTGTGTAACTTGGGGAAAGACTTCACCCAACTGCAGATGAATGAGGAAGAGGAAATGTTTTGAGATGGCGAGTTCAATTTTCCATAAGCCCTGGCTTTTACACAAGTGCCCAAGAGTTGCTGAATGGTGCTGTGGATTTAACTGTGTCCACCACGAAGTCCCATGTTGAATCACTAACCCTCAGGGTGAGGGTATTTGGAAATGAGGCCTTTGTGAGATAGATAGGTCTAGATGAAGTCGTGAGGGTGGGGCCCTCACGATGGGATCACTATCCTTATAAGAAGGGGAAGAGACATCAGAGCTTCCTCTCTCTCAGCCAAGAAAGGATACAGCCCACTTTCTGCAAGTCAGGCAGGGGGAACTTCACCAGAACTCAGCCATGTTGGCAACCCTGATCCCAGACTTCTGGCATTCAGAAATGCAAGAAGTAAGTTTCTATTGCTTAAGCCACCCGCTCTGTGGTATTTTGTTATGATGTCTTGAGCAGATTAAGATAAATGCACAAGTAAAACACATGTAATCTGGACTGCCTTTACAAGTACCATTTGGCTAAAGGAAGGAAACATTTATCACAGACAATTAATAAAAACCTGTTTACTCTCACTCATGTCCAAGTAACAGAAGAACAACAGCTGTTTTAAAATTGGCCATCGCCTCATGAATGTGGGTTGTTCATTTTTAAAGCCTATTTAAACCCCAGAGATGAGGACACAGATACAGCAGAGTTGTTAAAAGCACAGGCTCTGGAATTGGATAAGCCAGTTCTACATCTTATTAGCTGTGTTATCTCGAGTAAGTCACCTCATCTCTCTGAGCCTTAATTTCCCTATTTTTAACATGAAGAAAATTAGTTGTTACTAGGTTGTTGTGAAGATTAAATGAGAATAATTTAAAGTGCTTAATGGTGTTCCTGGAACAAAGAGTGTGCTTAAGAAATGTGAAATAGTATTACCTAGGGGTCTTTGGATTTAGAAGAAGAAATCGATTTGCTTATGGCCAAGGTAAATTCCAGTAATTGGTTTAGACAAACCTAAGCCATGGTCAATGTATCTCTGGGTATTAAATTACTGTGGATTAGTGCCTTTCCTTGAGAACCCTAGGTTCTACAAGTTCTTCCTAAGCAGCTTGTTGAAAGCAGTCGAGTGGCTACACATTCAAGTGTTTGGTCTCCTTTGAAGCATAAAAATTCACATAGAAAATGGCTCCAGGACCTCAACCTGCACAGAAACTGTTAGAGAGACTGACTTTATTACATTCAATTTAAGAGACCATGAAAAGGGATATTTTTGTCTTAACATGGACCAGGCCAGGATATCAATGCTAAATACCCAGACCCTGAATATTTAGAAAATGAACCACTTTTCTAAAGCTCGAGAAGAAGTGTAGGTTTTTTAAAAAAAGAAACATGAGGTGGAAAGTGACAAATAATCTCAAATAGGCCATTAGCCAAGTCCTGGGGGAAGGTTCTAACTCACAGGGATAAACCACCTACAACCAACCAATGATAAATTACAGAAAACAGAGCCTTCTGCATAAGTAGCTGTGGTTTACATCTGTACCAAGGTCTAAATATGACAAACTGATGCACTTTCTTACTTTTTAAGGCTTCTAGTACTTTTAGGAAATTCATGCAGCAGCTTCTTACGATATTCAGTCAACAACTCATGTAATCGATCCTCTTTCCTTTCGCTTTCTTCAATTGTCTTGGTGGTCAGTTCCAAGAGCTCGGTGTTGGTTTGGAAAAGGCGGCAGGCATAGCAGGTGGATTTTGCAGTCTCCATCTTGTCGCCAGTAAGCACCCAGACTTTCAGACCTGCGGCATGCAGGGCTTCAATGGTCTCAGCAGCTTGATCTTGTAGCCTGGGAACACAAAGGAAACATTGTTATCTTTGAAAATTCCTGACACAGATTCTGCAAGAAGGCTTGTTAAAGAGAATATTCTTATAATTCATAGCAATTTTGGAATCTTGACATGTTTTAATAGTTACTTTTCTTATATATCCTCTACCCTTTCTAAGCATATTCTTGTCGGCATAATTTTACTTATTAAAGTACATTTCAGACAACGAGGTTCTGAAAGTTCGTGACCTCTCTTGAGGTAACTGGTATCTAATGACAGAAATAAGAATCATTACTCTCAGCTAAAATGTTCAGAATCTCACCAAATGGTCTTACTCATTGTCACTAACATATTTCATTATGTTGTCTACAAATACTTAATGTGGTTCAAAACTGAAAGGGCCAGACACATCCTAATGAGATACTGAGAGAAGTCAGCAAATTCCCATCCCCGAGGACCTTGAAAGCCAAACATTCCGAAAGACAATTTAAGCATAATTCTGAAAGGGAAGGACAGAAGAAGGATACTTCGTATTCCTTCTGGCTAGAGAATAACAATGAAATTGTTGTTTAGTTGGCAAGTTGGTCTGACTCTTTGTGACCCCATGGACTGTAGCCAACCAGGCTCCTCTGTCCATGGGATTTCCCAGGCAAGAATATTGGAGTGGGTTGCCATTTCCTCCTCCAAGGGATCTTCCTGACCCAGGGATTGAACCTGCATCTCCTGCACTGGCAGGCCGATTCTTTACCACTGAGCCACCAGGGAAGCCCAACAGTGAAATTAGACTGTATGAATTTTATTAGAACCTTCCAACATAGCTGAATCTATGTTTATAACTTTGTGTTTGGGTTAAGCCTGATAATTCACATTCATTACTTCTAGAAAACTCCCAAAATAGAATCTAAGACGTATTTTTTCAAGCAGATCAATTTTGGAGCCCTATAATCATGTCCGGCAGAGCCAATTATTTTAAAACTGTGCTCTAGTCTGTTAAACCAGGTTACAATGAGTTCTCATGTTGCTTGCTCTACCTTGAATTTCCCTTCTGCTCATATGTCTGTCAAAATCATATTCATTCTACCAAGCACCAACTGAATGATGCCTCTAGCACAAAACTTCCTACACAGAGTAAGACTACTTCATAAATATCTGTATAAATGAAGGGATGGCTTAGGAAGTACTCAAAACACCTTAGAGATGACAGATTCATATTCTTCTAAGTCACAATACTTAACAATTATTTCCACAAACAGTTCAAAACCTGGTGTACAGACAAAGCTAAATCAAAGATTTCAAAGCTTGAGAATAAATAACCTATCTGGACAGATACTACTATAAATGATTGGTCATTAAAATAACAAGAGTATCATTTTCTAGTTACTTGTCTTCCACTGCAGTGGCTCCAATTAAATGCATGTCTGTCTCAATCTCATCGAAAACCTTTTCCATTTTTTCTTCTCTGTCTTGTAAGGCCATTTTTGCCTCTATGAGCTGTCTGTTAACTCTTTCATAATCATCTGGAGCAATTTCTTTGAAGGCTACACAAAGTGTCCGATACCCCTCCTAGAAGCAAAGTAGGAAATCTCTAGTTATCCAAATAACCAATAAAAAACAAACAAAATACACTCTTTAAATACGCTTGCTTTATCATACAAAAAAGAAATTCTGACTAATTTCCTTTTCAGTTAAAAAAGGGAGAAAAAACAGATTGCATTAGGTTAACATTCAATTGGGTTCAGAATAACAAATAATACCCCTTGGGTTTAAAAAAACACAGAAGCAGAACATAAAAGAAAGATTCTTGAAAAGTCTTCAAAGTCTACCAATTCTGAACAGAAACTTGCTCCAGGATGTTTTATATTAAAATAAGGAAAATAATATTACAAAATCCCCCAATACAAAAACAGACCATAAAAATAAGCTCAAATTCATTTAAAATGTCCTTAATATAGAAATCCATAGACAGTCATCTCTAGCATTTCTCCTTCTCTCTATTGAGGGGAGGGGTGCAGGCTCACCATCGCATTACGTTCCACATGGACTTTAATTAACTCGATTTCATGATTCTGCACCCTGGGGAAAATGGCTGAGTCGGCTCCTTTACAAAAGAGAAGTACGTCTCCTAAAATAAAGAATCAGAGTACCTGACTTACTTAGAGTTAGATTGGTATTGGGATTTTCATAACAGGTAACTATTACGGTGGCCTCTCCCTCCCAGCAGCTGTGTGTCCTGAGACTGCCTTGGAATGTTCACCCAACTGGAAGCAGACATCTTGAACGTCACTCTGTCAGGACAACATCCACTACCTCTGAGGACCAATAAGGACACAACTAATACCCCAGAGTTTACAATATGCACCTCTGTTTAAAGATATACCCTGCAAGTGAATCACTTGTGTCAAGGAGCTGCATCTGACTGAATTCACTATGAGGATGCTGTCAGTTCAGTTCAGTTCAGTCGCTCAGTCGTGTCCGACTCTTTGCGATCCCATGAACCACAGCACGCCAGGCCTCCCTGTCCATCACCAACTCCCTGAGTCCACCCAAACCCATGTCCATCGAGTCGATGATGCTATCCAGCCATCTCATCCTCTGTCGTCCCCTTCTTCTCCTGCCCTCAATCTTTCCCAGCATCAGGGTCTTTTCCAATGAGTCAGCACTTCGCATCAGGTGGCCAAAGTATTGGAGTTTCAGCTTCAACATCAGTCCTTCCAATGAACACCCAGGACTGATCTCCTTTAGGATGGACTGGTTGGATCTCCTTGCAGTCCAAGGGACTCTCAAGCGTCTCCTCCAACACCACAGTTCAAAAGCATCAATTCTTCAGTGCTCAGGTTTCTTTACAGTTCAACTCTCACATCCATACATGACTATTGGAAAAACCATAGCCTTGACTATTGACTAGACAGACCTTTGTTGGCAAGGTAATGTCTCTGCTTTTCAATATGCTATCCAGGTTGGTCATAACTTTCCTTCCAAAGAGTAAGCGTCTTTTAATTTCATGGCTGCAGTCACCATCTGCAGTGATTTTGGAGCCCAGAAAAATAAAGTCAGCCACTGTTTCCCCATCTATCTGCCATGAAGTGATGGGACCGGATGCCATGATCTTAGTTTTCTGAATGTTGAGCTTTAAGCCAACTTTTTCACTCTTCTCTTTCACTTTCATCAAGAGGCTCTTGAGTTCTTCTTCACTTTCTGCCATAAGGGTGGTGTCATCTGCATATCGGAGGTTATTGATATTTCTCCCGGCAATCTTGATTCCAGCTTGTGCTTCTTCCAGCCCAGCGTTTCTCATGATGTACTCTGCATATAAGTTAAATAAGCAGGGTGACAATATACAGCCTTGACGTACTCCTTTTCCTATTTGGAACCAGTCTGTTGTTCCATGTCCAGTTCTTACTGTTGCTTTCTGACCTGCATACAGGTTTCTCAAGAGGCAGGTCAGGTGGTCTGCTATTCCCATCTCTTTCAGGATTTTCCACAGTTTACTGTGATCCACACACATGCTGTCAATCATGGTCTAAAAGTCATGTGTAGCATCTACAGATGTCAAGGAGCAAGCTCAAACAAGAAAAAATCATTTTCAAAGCCTATACATGTTAGCTTTTAGCAGCAGCTTGCCAGTTTTCACTGGAAACTGGAGAATTGCTCTGTAGAATGCTATTATAAATACAGCTTTATACCAGTCCATGTACCCAGGAGCATAGACAGTTGACCTTTAAGAAAGAGATTCCAACCTTATAAGGCAAAGTGCTAAGTTCAAGAAGTTAAAAAACGGTAGCTCTGAGGTCAAGGCCCTTTGGAGACCACTTCCTCAGACATCTCACCATCTGCAATAGAATGCAGACATGCACGGGTACAAGTTAAGAATAGAAGAATTCCATACATTAGGTGATTTTTTTAAAAAAAATTCTCTCACAGGGATGTCCCTGGTGATCAAATGGTTTAGAATCTGCCTTCCAATGCAGGGGATGCAGGTTCAATCCTTGGTCTAGGAAGTAAGATCCCACATGCCGTGGAGCAACTAAGCCCACACACCACAATGAAAAGCCTGCGTGCTGCAACTAAGACCTGATGCAGCCAAATAAATAAATAAATAAATATTAAAAGAAACTTCTCTCACATATCCATGGTGTGCTTAAAAGTCATGGAACAAATTCCATATTCACATATAATGAAATCAACGTTGTAACTTTGCAGTCACACCACAAAGTATGAATAAGGATGGACATATTCCCTCAAGGGTCTGTCTATATCTTCCCATTCTCATATTAAGAAATTTTCAACAGATTTAATCCTAAAAAGTTAATTAATAGGAAATAAATCAAGGATATTTTGAAAAACCACCCAGAGACACACACAGACACACACTTACACAGAGGAATCCGAGCCCACAAATGAAGCAGCAATGCTACCCCGTGAGTATTGCTGAATCTGAGCAGAAGGCATCACAGCCACCACGGCTTCTCCTAAGAACATGGGTGAACCCTGAAAGGATGGCACTGGTTCTCCTGCAAAGGGCAAGCTTCTTTATTGTGTGAAACAAAGAGCCCAGGGTGCTAGAGTAAATCACGTGCCCTTTCCCAGCAGTCGGGCCGTGGTCATCTCTGGCTCACCTGCTCCCAGGAAGTGTAAAGCAGTGGGGAGTTAGGATGGTCAGGGAGGGAGAACAAGCAACTCTCTACACTCAAAAACTACTGCTAGTAATCTCAAACCATGCAGTTGTAGTGGGTTGCCACAGGTAGACACTGGTGGTGATTGGTCAGTACCCTGAACTGTAAAAAAGTCACCCTTTCTGTTCCTGTTTGGATATCCAAGACTGAGAAGTAGAGTTCACTTTCCAAGAAAATTCATATATTGTCATACTAGGGGTTCTGCCACTGATAATTTGACAAGCTGAACATGTGCTTATGTAAATACATTCAGGGATATACAAGAGCTCTGCATGACTTTAAGTAATCAAACACTACTACATGAAATGTTTTTCTCTCTTGAGGTAGTTGATCAACAAATCTACAAATGGAAAGAGAGAAAAAGTCAAGTCTTAAACATGCATACCTGACTGAGTCTTCACAATTACACTCATACGACGGCGGACAGAATCGAAGTTTAAGGTGTGAAGAAGTTCATACCTTTAATAAAAAAAAAAGTGAGAAAAGTGAAATACCAAGACCACAGTGGGAAAAATAAAACACAACAGAAACATCTTACATTAACAGAGCTTTCCTCTTGGATTAAGGGTTGCTGCTTGTGTGCATAACGGGTACTTTCCATTGTGTCTTTGGAATTTCTCTGCACTTGGAACATGCTGTCAGAGGATACCAGAGGTGGTTAAGGGGTAACTATATCTTCTCATTAGATGACTTAAAATAGTAAGGGGAGAGTGACTGCATAGGAATGAGGTACAAAGAGCTGTCCCACCAAGCCATATCTAGAGGCTATCTACAAATAGTCCTATCCGGCGACTTATTTTAATCATCTACGGAATGCCTACTATGTGTCGGGCACAGTGACAGATGCTGGAGAAGACATATGAATCTTCTCTTAAGGGGCTTATCATATGAAAAGGGTGTGTGTGTGAATTAGTTGCTCGGTTGTGTTCGACTCTTTGCGACCCTATGGACCGCAGACCACCAGGCTCCTGTGTCCGTGAATTCTCCAGGCACGAATACTGGAGTCAGTTGCCATGCCCTCCGCTAGGGGATCTTCCTGACCCAGGGATCAGACCCAGGTCTCCTACATTGCAGGCAGACTCTTTACCATCTGAACTACCAGGAGAGCCCATGATAAGGGAGGCAGAGGTTAATGAAATGACTACCTCCTAGTCTTCCAAATACTGAAGTAAAGGAACACACAGAGGAGATGTAGGAGCACAGAAGGAAGGCCTCCTGGAGGAGGTTTTGCCCGAGCTGTGTCTTGCAGCAGTGACATGATGGAGAAAGGATATCATGGCACTCTGAGTATAGAGAACAGCATGTGCAAAGGCACAGCAACATGAGAGCACATGGTCCATGGCAGGCTGACAGTAGTCCACATAAGGCTGAGATCTAGTTGATAGGGGAGCAGCAAGAGAGGTAGGCAGGGGTTAGGACCTGACAACACTGTGGGCCATTGCAGATACTTGGGATTTCATCCTAAGGGCAACAGTAATCCATTGAAGGGTATAAATAGTGGAATGACATGATCAGCTCTGTGTTGCACTGGCTAAGCTATACAGTAGATGAAATGAAGAAGAAAAATAAGAGTTATGTGAGAAAATGTGAGGAAATAGTTTCTTGAAAATAAATAACTTATATACAAGTAGCTGATTTAAAAGTATTTACTACAAAGCTTGTCTTTGATGGGAGTGGGCAGGTCATTGGTTTGGGGATATAGGATATGTGTGTAAGACATCTATCTACTTGTAGCATAATGTCTCATTTGCTATTGGCCAGATGGGGGCACTGTTGTGAACCAGCTAGAATCTGGACTTTGACAATAACTCTGGGCTCCTTCCTGGCAGTCAGGCCAAAGAGTCTTCCTCTGGGTCCTCTGGCTCTTGAACATTCCTTTCCAAAGAGGCATATTCCCTAGCAAATCTGCATGTGTTATAGGTTTCTGAGATGGGTCTCAGGAGATGCTAGGAGTCAGAATGGAAGTCAGATAATTATATTTCAAGTTCTTATAAAGGAAATGAAATTAATCAGAGGGCCTAATTAAAACCTGTTATTAAGGCAAGGTGGATTTGTTTGTTGGGATCTCTGTACCAAAAAAAAAAAAAAAAAGGAAATGTGGAGCTTACTACTGCATCACAGTACTTGCCCTGGGGCTCACACTCAAGTATCTAGAACAAAAGAAAGTTTCTGACACCAAAGCTGTTATGACTGGCAGGGTTTGTAATCCCAGAATGATTAGTTAGGTTCTAGACAGCAGAAGGTTTCATACATGTTCACTGATTTTTCTTGCAGCATGTGCTGGAGACCTGAAATGGCATCTAAAATTCAGAAAAGTCCAGGCAGATGCTCATTCAGGCTACTGGATTGATGTGTGAACAAAACTGGAATCATTTACACCTCAAATGCTAATTTCTGCCACTCTACGAAAAATGCCTTCTACTCCAACTACATTTATATAAAACTCTTACCTGGGAGAGCAGAGTCTTATATTTATAGGTGCAATCAGTTCTTTTTGTTGCCCTTCCTAAACCCATCTAAAGCTGACTGTGGAGTTAAGAAGTGAGAATCATCAAACATACAGTGCTACTTACTCTTCTATTTCTTTTCTTTGGTTCTCTACTCTCATATAGCCATTCCGAACTCCTACAAATGTGAACCCATACCTGTGAAACAAAATAAAAAAGACCGTTGTGTATTTTTAAAGAATGATGAATTTCCCTTTGCACTGGGGTTATTCATACTTGTTTATTGTTTTCTTCTCTTTCATAAAACCCCAATCTATAGCTGTACTTCCTTTTACTTGCTGAGATATAACACAGACCAAGTCAATGCCCAGTCACAAATCATAACCAAAAAAAGAAGCAATTTGTAATTTCAATTCTGTAGCTTACACATGGGTTGACCTTTTATCCACTTAATCATCTTGGGCCTCATGGATAAAGCAGGACTTTCAATAACCAAATGATATCAAAATTGCTGGGAGTACTTCAGAAATAACATGTGTTATATGAAAAGTGACCATTGTTAGAAGATTTCCAAAATATAATATGAACATTTGAACTTCTGGCTGGAATGCATAAATAGTGATGAAAGTTACAACTATGCATTGCTATTTTCTTTTTGGTCTTAACTGGTTAGGTTTGGGAACTTTTTCCAACTTTTCGATAAAGTAGCTTGGCTCCTTATTAAAGAATAAGGATACCTATAAGATAAGGTTATTGAAGCAAATAAGAGAAAAAATAAGATGATACCTGTCCTCCTGTGATTTCACTTTCTTAGGAGAAATACAAGAAATGTTTGATTTTTTTTACTCTTTGAAAATGATAATGTATTTTTTGACAACTTATTTTTGGATTTTAAAACAGCATTACTTACTGAGGTATAACTATTGGAGAACTGCAAATATTTAATATATGCAACTGGATGACTTTGGAAACATGCGTATGTCTGTGACATCATCATCACAATCAAGGAAAGAGATATCCTGACATTTCTCAGCTTCTTTGTGTCTTTTTGCTTTTTTGTTATTTGGGGGTAATAAGAACATTTAATATATGAAATCTACTCTTTTAACAAACTTGAAGTGAGAATGCCATATTGTTAACTACAGGCAGAACATTATTATTATCCTGAAATTATTCATCCAGCATAACATATGTGCTTACTTTTTAGCTCCTTTGACCAAAGCTATTTCATCTGGTGAAGAGGACATGTAGGTTAATTCAGCTGACTCTGTAACTCCATCAACAGTATCATTTGTTCTAACTTCTACAGTGTGACATAAACACAAGGCACGCAGAAAGAGCTCTTCTCGATTCTGTTGAACAGTGACAGAAAAATGACTATATTATTTTACTGTGATCACTTGGTAAGTAGTCAATGAACAGAGAAAAGTTATTAATGTGAGAGCATGTTATAACTGCCAGCAAACTGAATAGCAGAAATTTATGAATTCCTAATACTCCAATGAGCTATATATTCTCCTAGTCCCTGCCAACACGCCTGGTCCCCAGCTAACATACCTTAGGAGCTCTATTAACTCATTCTTACTGCAGTGCCACCTAACCCCAAAGCAGTGACATCTCCATGGCCTAAAAGAGTTCATTCAGTTCTAATTCACAATCCAGCAATAGCTCAGGTGCATGGAGACTCTGGTTCATTTAATGCCTAGACACTCCTGGGGCTTGAATGATTTCAGTAGACACCATTCTTGGAGCAGCTCATATTTTTAAAGTTAAAGCACCAAACATGATCACACAGTGAAAGTGAAAGTTTTACTCAAATGCCATTTCTCACAATGCTCTCTTTTTATAAATTCTACTTGTTTACAAATTCCAGTGTGTGTGTGTTAGTTGCTTAGTTGTGTCCGACTCTTCGCAACCCCACAGACCACAGCCCCACCAGACCCCTCTGTCCATAGGATTCTCCAGGCAAGAACACTGGAGTGGGTTGCCATTTCCTTCTCCAAAAGGAACTATAGAAAGAAAGAAAGTGAAGTTGCTCAGTGGTATCCGACTCTTTGCAACCCCATGGACTGTAGCCTACCAGGCTCCCCCATCCATGGAATTTTCCAGGCAAGAGTACTGGAGTGGGGTGCCATTTCCTTCTCCACACAAATTCCAGAGGTGTCCATAAAATAAGAATGGTGAAGTTGCAACAACAAACAAATGGCTATTCAAAAGTCTATGTCATGTGCCAAAATCCTTCATTTCTACTATGTTAACATATGCCTCTATAAATTGATTTCTCAAGGCAAAATGGTAATGCAAAAAATGCCACCTTATCCGCTCTGTCCAAATATGGTAAGGGTCCATCAGTTTGAGAGAGTCCATCGGTCTCCTGAGCTACACCTTTATACTTATGCCCATCTATGCAGCATTCAATGAATTCCATGCTGTTTTCAGTGAGTGTTCCGGTCTTATCAGTAAATACATAATCCACCTAAAAACAAGAACACAAACATATGCATTCTTACTTTCTTCAATGTGATTAACTTTTAGTTAGCTATAAGGCATGGCTATTTTCATATCCACAGAAATCACCTTTTCTAAAGACTTGTCAAATGTCAGGCAATGACAGAAGCAGTATTATCAAATGAATGAGAAATGAACGTGTATTTTTAAAAAGATTCTGAAATAGTATCACATGTCTAAGGTTCATGTTGTTCAGTCGCTAAGTCGTGCCTGACTCTTTGGTAGACCTACTCAAATACAGGAGATTAGCAGGAAGGAAAAATGTGGCTATTTTGTCCAAACTAAGACTCCTTCAATTTAACACCTACTTGTTTTGATATAAAGAAGTTAACATAACAAAAGTCAATTTTCCAAGCAGGAAACATTTTATGGACCACTTATTTCTCTATCTTTCTGACACACACAGAAAATATATTTGATAGGAACTAAATTAATTGGGCCCTGGAGAAGGAAATGGCAACCCGCTCCAGTATTCTTGTCTCAGAAATCCCAAAGACAGAGGAGCCTGGTGGGCTATATAGTCCTTGGGGTCACAAAGAGTGGGACATGACTTAGCAACTGAGCATGCACGCGTGCAAATTAATTGGGATGTAACAAAAGTTAAAGTAAAATTTTCTATAAATATACTGGATTGAAGTGAAATGCACTGTGTCTTATACGTATGTAACAGTTACAGAATATAGACAGACAGGGGAAATAATAATAACAGTTACTTAATTAGGAGACACAGTAAGTCAATAAATTATCAAAAATATAAATGAAATTTCTTCCCCAATACTATGTATATTTTCAGATACTCCTCAAAAAAGCTTCCAAATTAAAAAAGAAAAGGAGCAAAGTTTATAATGATAGGTTAAAGTATAAGCATACTTTCATAACTAATGGAAAAAATAGGCTATGAAATAAATTTTCCATGTAAAATAAGCCTTTTTGAGCATTTCCATTTTATCTCAGTTTTTATCTCTTCTATTTATAACATCTGGCTTTTGGAAACCCACAATTTTATCCTCCTTTTTGGCAATTTATGCTTAAATAGTTAAAATTATGGGCTGACAGGAACAAGCATAAGTACAAGATTAAGGTTTTTGTTATGTAAGGGAGAAAGAGATGAACTGCGGCAGTAGCTGCTTTCTAATTATTTTTCAAAGCTTTTCACGGTAGCAGCACTGGCACAAATATAGCATTCCAATCTTCTCTTTTTTCTGTTAGCCAGCCAAGTTTGAATTCTGCCTTTAAATTAATCCAAGTGCTATTATTCCTGTATCATCTAGATTTTTCTAGTTAAAATGAAATTCTTTGGGGCTTTTTGTGTGATCAAAATTATTAACGTCATTTTCCCCCAAAAGGTTCTCCTGGGTTGGTGCAGCTCCTACAGCTGAGTGAGCATTAACCCATTTTGAAATCTTTTATAGATGACAAAGGTAATAATTTTTAAAACATAAAGTGCAATTATTTGCCTATATATAACAGTTTGTACAGTATGGATCTGTCTACAATTAATCTCAAGGGTATAAGCCAACAAAGTATATAGTGATAGAGGGATTATCAAACTGTAGTCTGCAGCACACTCAGTTGGAGGGTGCTTGTTAACTCAGATCGCTGGGCTCTATCCCCAGAGTTCCTGACTCAGTAGCTCTTGGGGTGGGGCTAGATAATGTGCTCTTCTAATCAGTTCCCAGGTGATGCTGATGCTGCTGGTCCTGAGCTCATGCTCTGAGAACCAATGATCTAATATATACGTTATACTAAGGACAAGAGGAGGAGGGGATCGGCTATTATTAAAGAGTATCCTCATACTTATAGGAGAGACAGGGCTGATGAGTGAGAGGCTACTGCCTGCCTCGGATTCTCATCAGCCTCTTCCTCTTTAGTGGTACGTTTGAGCTGGTTGCAGACCCTCTCCATCAGCAAGCTTAAAGTCATCAATTTATGGACAGAAAGCCTAAAGTGAGATAGCTGTTCAAGAATAGAGAGAGCCCTAAGATAAAGGCTGAACACATGAAGTCATCTAGTTTATAGGTCAAAATATTTTTTATCGTTTAACCTAGTGAAGACCTTCTACTGGAGTCATGGCTCTACCACCCAGTAATTTTGTGACCTTGGAAAAACCCCTTCATCTCTCTGAACATTAACCATTAGCCTTAAATAATCAAAGCTGCTGCACAAGGCTGTAAAGATTACTAAATATGCTTGCAAATTCTAAGGTGTTACATAGATGTTGACTGTCATTGCTGCTGACCTGAGCAAAATCACAGTACTGGACTCTTTCCATCATTTCACAGTCCCTATAATTTTTCTGATTATCATCATATTGCTACAGTTAGGGTATGATAAGTGTATTTCTTCAACTACATGATGAACAACTCAAGGTTTTCTTGTTTACTTTGTAACAGTAACCTCCAGTACCAAGAACGTATCTTAGATAACACAGAACTTTAGTGCACAACCACTAGATTGAATTACTGGAATCAGAGTATATACTCTGGCATACTGCTGGGCATAGCTGAGAGACTGAGAGGGGATATGAAGGAACAGGCTATCCCCACGATTTCTTCAAGGTTGAAACCATTTGGTTGTCTAAAGGACAGATGTCTAATCATAAAAGGCCCCATTCTTTTCCAATTGAACTGAGCAGTCTACTTCTTTTTGCTTTTCAAGTCAAAGACGAACAGTGTTCTAAACACATCTTCCTATTTTTTTTTAATACCAATGTGGGTCACTTTGAAAGAGGTTAAGCAAGTCTTTGCAATGGTACTGATGGAAATTGACACTGCTCTTAAGTAAAATAAAAGTAACTCATCAAGGAGGAAACTGGTTACACTTGATTTTGTGTGTACTGGTCCACTAAATGCAAAACGAAATCATTTTAAGACTTCCCTGCATTTTCATTTAGGTTGTTTCTACACATACAAGCTGATTATAATGGTAAGTTGTTTTTATACTGTACAAATGTAAGTGGTGGTCTGGTTATTACCTTAGTTAGTTGGTTAAATGACAATCATACCCCAAAAAAGCAGGTTTTAGTGGGGGAAAGAAGTGGTGGCTGAAATGAAAACTAGTTTGTTTTCACTGATTAGATTTATTATTAATAGATCATTATCCAAAGCTCTATTTTACTTTCTGAAGTATGAATAAGTCTAGATGATAGGAACAAAACCACATCCTCATCAATAAGATGGAATCTGATGAGGTGGAGATCTGGCCTGGATATCCTGCCTGTCTCTCATGAGAATTAGGTGCCACATGTGGAAAGATGGCTGTTCTATTTGCAGCAGCTGGGTACTAGCCATGTTCACATTTGGGTAGGTTAATCCATGCAGTCAGGGAAAAGTTCACCAGAGGTGGCTTATAACTCATTTTTTTCCCCATGCAACAGAGTTGCAGATTGATGCCTTTTGCTGGAACTAGAGCAGTTCTACCAGGCTCAGTCCCTGGATGAAAAGTTCTTGTTTACAAAGGCTAAGGTCAGCTGTGGTCACTGAGGTGACCTATAAAAGAAACTCCTGGGAACAATATATAAGGGAAAGGAATTTGCCTGTTGATGACTTATTCTGTCCTCTGTGACTCAGTGTCTCTGTGGGAGGCAGATGCCACCCTCTGGGATCCTAGAGTCCTAGAGTCAGGTCTCAACATAATGGTATCTGGAGAATCCTTTCACCCTTGTGACTAGTTGTCAAGAGGATACTTTGGTTTAGGCAAAGGTTGTGTAAAGAACAGAAATAGAGAGTGGGGGTAGTGCGAGACTGAATTCAGGAGCAGAGTTTTGAGGTATAGGTGCAAATCGGCACTATTTAAAACAACTGTGAGGCCCTGTTCCAGCCACACAGTTCCATTAACTGATTCTGCATCTCCTAGTCCCAGAAATGACATTTCCACAGCCTTGACATTCTAAATATAAAGAGAAGTAAATGCAAGCCAAAACACTCCCCTTGGCTTGTGAAAATCATTATGTGACACAGTAAATTCAGATAAAGGCAAAAACTTTCTCAATACTAGTCAGAAAAGAACCCAAGAAGTCACCACTTGAAGAATTACAGCTAGGCTGCACTGCATTTGAAAACAACCTGGGTTAGCAAGAAGGTCAAAGCCTGGACTACACTGGTACATGAAGCAAAAAGCATTTAGTGGAGTGCATGCCCTCACATCTTCCCTTCATTTAAATTATTGCATGGAATAAACAACTCTGCTTTCTAGGTCTATATTTCATCTGATCAGAAATGTCCAAGAAAATGTACCAAGCAAATGTCCATAGGACAACTCTGGTCAATTTGGTTTATGGAACAAAATGCATTTATAAAATAGCTTTATTTCCACTACCCCACATTCTATCCCTAAATGATTATAGATGGTGATGAAGACTACTTGTTTCCTGTTTCAAAGCAATAACCCACAATTAACACCACCAACAGGTTGAGTTTTAAAGAGAATTTCTGTAACATTCAAATTTAATACATAAATCAGGTCCTTCTCAAAAATGCCAGAAAAAACTGACGCTACAGTTAAGATAACATCACTTGCCTTCATTACATGCCTGCATAAAGAAATTTTTATTGAGTTACATTTCCAAATGTGAAATGGTCACAAACACTGGTAATCCAGACTACAATAAAAGCAATTTTCACTATGTCACCTTATTTTAAGTAAAAATAAGTTCTTACCTGACCAAGTTCTTCATTAAGGTCTGATGTGTTAACCAGGGCTCCTTCATTAATTTCTTCATCATAGAAGTCGTTATCCCATGAAATGAAGAAGGAGCCCAAGAATTTTTGCATTTCTACTGTGACATACATGGAGACAGGAATGATAAAGTTGAATAGAACCATAAAAGACAGGAAGTCGGTGAATATTTTCAAAACCTAAAAAAAAAGGAAACAGTTCACAATAATTAAATACACAGTTCCATTAAGCAAGTGTAATATAAACTTTCTATCTTTCAATTTCAATGCTGAAAGCACTGCTCTTGCTATAAAAAACAAACTTCCCAATGACACTATATCATTGGTCAACATTATTATCATAGCATGTGAAAACATGTGAAACACCCTGAATTTTGTCACTTTTGTTTAGTGAATGTACCTTGACTTAACACTTCTTACTTCCTTAAGGTCTCTGCTTCTCCCACCCTCAGATATGAATGTAGGATCAAAGTTTTCATGTAGGCATCCATTATGTTTCTATCATGATATATCACAAGCTCATAACATATTAACATGCCAGATCTTTTGGCCCAGTTGCCTAAAACTCTTAACCTAAGAGTTAAAAACAAGGATAGATCCCTAGGGTTAAGAAAAAAATCCTAGAATGTCTTAAAAGTTAACGGCTTGGGGCTACCAGACAACCAAGAGAAATCCCTAATACCAAGGTATCATTATCTGAGCAGTATTTCAATAAAGGGTGCCTCTGTCACAATGTACTAGGGTTATAATTTTCAGCATAAAACAAATTACCTTCCAAGTTTCCCGTTCTTTCTGGGTCTTTTGGTTATACCAAGGTTCATCATTATGTGGGGTACTTTGCCAAACATACTTTAGAGTAGTGCATATTGCAGCTTTGGTCAGTAAAATAAATAAATACACAATCAGGAAAGCATTAATGGATCTGAAAAATAAGATATTATGAATTTAAAAACCATTGAAATACTGAAGATATCAACTAGGTATAAACTAAATTGTTCAGTTTTCTAAAGCTTCTCCTACGTACAACATGTAACCACAGTACAGGCCTGTATGGGTGAACCTCAGTTATCACTGCTAAAACATTACTCTTGATTGGTAAAATGGAAAAGCCAGTTCTAACCGTAATCCAAAGTGCAACAGCTGATTAGCTCAACACACCTTTAGTAAGGATCCTATAAAGTGACAGAACACACACACCATTACCTACTCAACCCTTATAAAAGGAGTAGATTGTTTCCAAACCTGAATCCTAAAGGTTTGGAATAGAGGGTAGAGGAGCAAATGTGAAATAGTCAAGCTTAGTGTGGATTCTTTTAATCCAAAACTACAGCTATGAAGAGGGTGTTGCTGATATACTGCATGTCCACGGCAACAGGAGAGCGAGGTCTGTGCCAGCGCAAATGGCTTTGAAGGTGTGTCAGGTACCACACAATTATTTGCAAGGAGATTATTATCTGTGTTGCACAAACTCCTTATGTATAGCAACTAGAGGACCCCAAACCATTAACCATCAGCAAAAGAGAATAAATTTTACCTAAACTCTGCCCGTGAATAGCCAAGTGAGCTTAGGTAAATCACTTATCATCTCTAAGACTATTTCTCTATCTGTAAAGTGGTCAGACTAACAGGAATTACTCCAAGTTGCTTAGAGGATTAAACCAAATCAGACATACAAAACAATAATCACAGTTTCTGGAACAAAAGAAGTGCTTAAAATGGTAATGCTATTACAACTTATGTTGTTTTTTCATACCATTGATATTTGGAAATACTGAGAAGTAACAATTTCAGTTCAATAACAAGTAAAGAAATTGTGAGGCACACTAACTTTTCAACAGCAGAACGTTTCTGAGATTTCCCTTGGTAGTTCAATGCCATTTTGGTTTCCATTCCAGTGTAAACAGCAACTCCTAAGGAATAACAATACGATGAAAATTAGGTTACAAATGAGACTGCCAACCCAACTCCCCACCCATTGGATCTACCAACTTTTTCAATCTATAAAAATAGGAATTCTAAACTCTCTTCTATTTACCAGTTAATAATCATTTACAGTATATTTTTATAGTATAATTTTAATCAAGATAGTTTGTCATATTTCAAGTTAGTTTACCATCTTATAAATTCCCAACACCTAAAAAGAGACTTAGACTAAATGGAATTAAATGCCATGTTCAATTTTTTACTGCACTATTTATGAACATTTAGGTTTTAAAAGGCCTATTTCTAGTAAGAATATCTTAAAAAAACGTTCACCATATATCTTCTTGGTATTTTTTAGTGTAGCTCCTTTCAACAAGAGATTTTCAGGTCCCAAAGACCTAAACAAAAAATGAACACAACTTATTCAAAGAGTCCAACTAATAGCACCATCAACTTTGGGGACATAGTTTGCTCTCACACACATCTATTTTCAAAAGATTCAGGATGCATCTGTCTACTTATATGCTTACTAACACAGGTCGAGTTGAAAAATCCTACCCTCTGAAGTTACTTAGGGTACAGCACACAGTACAGGAGATGCCAGCAACACACAGAGGCAAAGACATGCACAGAGGTGAAAGGACTATGAGTCATGAAAAGCAAGATAACAGCAGACAGCAAGAAACAGAAAGAAAAAGTGACAGTAAAAGACTGGAAAAGCAAATGTAAAGGAAGGAGACGTGGTGCTGTATTTATAGAGTGCAAACCCGCCTTTGAGGGGGGATCACTGAGCTCCTGGTGTTTAACTTCCTTCTGAGCACTGGCTATAAAGGCCAAGTGGAAAAGTTAAAATAACTGACTGGGTGATCGAAGAGGGGAAAAAAACACCCCTTTTTATATGAATTGTTTCATTATCAACTATTAAGCCTTTCATTTTACATAAGTCCAGCTAATTCTCCCAGCATTTTGTCTACCGTCTAGTTCCTCAATTACTCTCCCTTAAAACACTGCTTTCCAGATATACTTCCAATATGGTCAGGCACTTCGCAACCAAGGATAATCAATAGAGTGCATAGAACATATTTGGGAATAGTGGTCAAAGAAGTCTGGAGTTCTACAATTTTAGAAACCTTCACCATCACTTCCAACACCACCCTCTCCCAGGACACATACACTCTGAGCCGCTGCCACTACAACCCTACCAATCACAAGGTGAGCTATTTAAGACCCATCAGTGGCTAGTTACTCCAGATTTATTCACTTTTCCCCATCTCTTTCTATAAAAGAAAGTATTTAGCTATTTTAATGGGCTTAAAAGAGAAACATCCCTCCCCTAAAAGGACAGATTAAAGAAATTATAAACTAACCTGGCAACAGCTTCAAGACTATTACTATAGATATTGATTCGGCCAACAAACCTGCAAAAAGAATATAACAGCACATGTGTCTTCTATATCTAGATAAAATCTATTTACCCCAAACATGGGAATGAATCAAAATACAAATAATGCAAAAAGAGATAAGACAATAAACTACGAAAGCCTATTGTCTTAATTTTAAAAGAAAAAGCTAAGTTGAACCAATATGGTATGTAACATTTTTATCTCATTTTTAAAATATTACATATTGTAAGAATGTAAACAAAGATTCTAAGTTGATTTTCAAGATCTACTTGGCACCACGCATGCACACAATACCCCTCTCATCTATACTTCACATAAATAATTGGCTTCTATTTTACATTTATGTGAAGAAAGGTTTCTGGTGCTAAACCATCTTTCAAAACCACGAGTTCAGTAATTCTTTCACTTGAGCATGCATCAGAATTACTGAAGGGCTTCTTAAACCACAGATTTCTGGGCCCCATCCCCAAGCTTTTGGTTTAGGTAAGAATTTGAATCTGCATTTCCCACAAGTTTCTGATGATGTGGATGCTGTTGGCCTGAGATCATCCTTTGAGAAACTGCCATTAGGGAACACTTGATTGATTACCATCTTGGAAATTTCCAAGCTGTGTCTTGCAGCTGATCTGAATACTGAGTTTGATCTGATCAAATGATCAGATATATGGCTATGCACACGGTAATCTACATTTCTGAAAAATATGGTAAAAAGCTCTAAATCCTTACTAAGAATGTTATGAGTATTTTATAATGTACATTATGATTTTTTTCAGAAAAACTGAACATTATGAAATACACAAAATATGAACGTCTGCATTCATTCATCATGTATTAACTGCACTATTACTATGCTTCCTAATAAGCAAGAAAAAAGTGTTCCTTGCACCAAATAACAAAATCAGGCAATTACAATGTAAGTGATGATTACTAGGGTGGTGGAGGTATCAGGTTGGCCAAAAAATTTGTTTGGGTTTTTCTGTAAGATGTTGCAGAAAAACTCCCAACGAACTTTTTGGCCAATCCAATAGAAGGTATTCTGAAGTCACATACCAAGGGTACTCAATCTACTAGAGACATTAGGAATAACCTTCCCTCACTAAAAACTCCTTAATATTTAAGGTAACTGAAAAATTTAGGAGTTACCCTATAAATATGTAAGGATCTATATTATTCTCTAACTCACAAAATCAGTCACTCCCCTTTCTGTGATTCCATGCTTCCTGAAGGCAGTGAACAGCTATTTTGCTCTGTGATCCTAAGTTCCTACTATCAAGGTGGATACAGAAGAAGGGAAAAAATAAAAAGGAATGATAGGAAGGAGGGAGGGTATAATTCTTGTAGAAGTATGAGAACTTTCTTTTTCCACTACTGGGCATTGTTGTAAGCCACATCCCACTATTTGGTCCCCTTTTACGATCAACAGCGTTCATTAACAAGATGAGTAGCATAGGTGATGGAAGCCATCTGTAATGGCAGAAGAGAATATAATTAATTGGCTCACTTGGCCATAAACCCATTATTCTACCCTCAATAATACCATGCTCTAATCAACCAAACTAATCAGTAGTCTTAAAAATCAAATGCCAGAGACTTCCTTGGTGGTCCAGTGACTAAAACTCTATGCTCCCAATGCAGGGGACCTGGGTTTGATCCTGGGTCAGGGAACTAGATCCCACATGCTGCAACTGAGACCCGGCACAGCCAAATGTGCTGTGCTGTGCTAGTTGTGTCTGACTCTTTAGCCAAATAAATAAATAGTAAAAAAAAATAAAAATAAAAAATCAAATGCCAAATTTTTGACAACCCACAATGACTGTTAATCAGCAACTCTACTCCAGAAAGCCTAGGTGTAGCAAAACAGAGGAAATCACACCATTTCACTGCTCCCTCAACTTAGCCGTTTACTTTGGACAAGAAACAGCCTCTATACAATACTTAGTTCATCATGATCCTCATAAAAAAGGATAGAGTGCCTACTAATTGCATGGTCCCACATTTCCTTCTCTCTTTACTGTTGGATGATACATAAAATGTTTTATTTTTGTTTTAATTAACTCTGTCTAGTGCACAAGTTTGATAGCTCAGGCTTATGGGATTATATAATCTTAAAATTTGATGGACGGCCATGTCTACAAATAACAATAATAAAAGAAAAACCACAATTGAGATGCCTGAGCCCACAATGATTTATCTTAGGCTGGTAGTGAACAAGGCTGATTTGATTCATTTGTCTGCCAGAAGGAAGGAACAGCTCATAAAAACACAAATGAAAGGAGGCTGGTAAGTGGTGGGTATTTCAATACTGATGGCAAAGAGAAGCAAAGCCATCAGACAGCAGTAAAATGAAACCAGGTAATTCTTACTTGTAGAGGTCAGATTGAGGCTGTTCACATTCAATGGCTGCTCTGAGGTTATCAATGGATTCGACTGTACGCAGTTCAATGGTATCACGTACCGCATAATGTGTCTAGATGAAAGCAGAAGAAAAAACAAAAACATCCCCCCCAAAAAAGAAAAAAAATTATAATCATACACCCACCTGATTTCAGGAACACTATGTTTTTAGTAAGAGGCTTTGGCAGAATAATACGAATACTGATGTACATCTCCAACTAGATAAACTTTATGGTATTATTCTTAAAATATATTACAATAATTAGAAAGTGAACTCTGCTGTGAAGGGATTTCAAAGATAATGAGAAAACTAAAAGCTTTTCTTGATACTGACAGCAGAGAAAATTCCATTTGCACCATGCATATAATTAACTGAAAACCCTATGAAAAATTTAAAGCACTTTTCCCCCTCCTATTTATAGAACTGAGACCTATTATTTTGCTCACCATCGTATATGGTGAAGTTAACATACAAATAAGAATTGAATATCACCCTTTTGGTCATAAGAATGCTAACACTTTGCTAACAGAAATAAAAAAATCATCAATAGTTCCCATTACACAAACAGCAAAATTAATGATCTTGAAAATGCTTCAAGTAGCTACAATTCATGTGAGGAGCAGAGAGATGATGTATCTTGCTTCAGTCAGACAGTTAGAATATTCTACTAGGGTATATTATGTACCTATTTGATTGACCCAGAACTCAAGGCAGGTTCCAATGAATCCTTTTATAAATCATCAAAGACTACACTACTTATGCTGAAGGAAAGCTGTTGCATGATCTCTGGAGAATATTATGGAACTGCCTGAGCTATTTTTAAAACTCTCTCTTGACGTTGAAAACCTATGTACTTTTAGCTGATTTGATCAGATTAACTTAAGTGGAAAAATGAAACCACTTGAAAGTTAAGTTTTCTTCTTCTAAACAACTTTGTCCCTTATTAGGAAATCTTGAGGTAGATTTCTCCATTTTCACCTTGACATTCCCTTAAATATAACTTTGTTTTTGAATAGTTGAAATGGGACTAGTTCATCACCATGCCCCTGAAGTGGTAACAAAATTAGTTATCTAACAGGCATTTAAGTTCCTTTACCACACACTGAATCCTGGTCCTCAAGTTCAGATAGCATAAACAAGTGGAGGAAAGAAGATACACGGAGGTGAGCACATGAGTGCTCTGCCTTCAAGGCAGCAGCACATAGAGGATAAGTCTTCATGCCCTGTGGAACTCTGGATGATAGCCAAGAACTGACCATGCCAGAAAGTACCAGGGAAGTCAGTTATCCTCCAGTTTGAACAAATTTACTCTCACATTTTTAATTCTTCCTAGTTGCAATAAAGCAAATATTTTCCAAACTATACCCTAAGGTATTTTTTAAACGTAATCAAGCCATTCCAGCTTAGATTTTCAAAATGCCAGGAATAAACATTTTTTAAAAGAAGATATTCATCACTTTAAAAACAAAAACAGATCAAACTTAGAGTACCTTAGATGAAGGTTAGAGTACCTTCGGATGAAGTTATTTTCATAGCTATATAGTTTCAGCCTAAGAGTACTTTCATTTTTAAAAGCCTAAATACAATGTGGAATGGGTTAATGTCAATATAAAATGTAAACAGTGCTATAAAAATGTGGTGGCTTTTATCTGGGGTGTGGATTTCCTCACCAAACACCACCCTTTCCCCCAAAGGTGAGTATTTGCTTAGAAGTTTCAAAGATAGTTATATAAACACTGTCTTCAAATACAAAATTTCCACAAATAGGAAAATATAAGGTAAAAGATTAGGGGCAGTGGGATGGAATATTGTATGATTACCTATCCCGAGCTAAGAATGTTTAGGAAAGGTTTAGTCCCCATTACCTTGCAATTGGATTCCCCATCAAGACTGGCTGTGGTAACATAACAGGTTCCATCAACTGTGCAGGATGACAGAAGAATAAGATCACAGGGAAAGGTTTCATCTGCCTGTACTTCTACTATATCACCGACCTAGTACAGAGAGAAAAATAAGTATCAACGTTCTTAGTTCCAAACAAAGCATTTATTATACCTCCAACTAAAGTCAAAACAATAGCAAAAGACCTCTCCCTCTCTAAGGCTTAGAATGTCTCAGCATCCTATACAATGTGAAAGGTGATGAAAGAATATTACTCAACATTCAGAATCCTCTTTAAGGTCACAAGGACTTATGATGCTTTCAGATAACCTTAGTATTGAACTTTGATACGTGACTTCATTACCCAGGGACTCTTTTGCTCTCTCATGCTTTTGGCATTGGTATTTGATAAGAGAATGACCATTATCATTTCATGACTGAATCAAGAAAATCTACACATTTTCATTTGAGTACTTCAAGAACACTGGGCAGCTTCACTCCCACTCTGCATCAGGACAAATATTTCTAAATGCTTTGCCTTCCATGTGGTAATAGCTATTAGTGTCAGGTGACAGTTCTCTCTTCAGCGCTCAGAAAATCTCACTTAATTAGAGAGGCATTAGGTCATTTCTCAACAATTCATCTGCTATCAGTTAGTGCCCAAAGCTCAAGTAGAGAAAAAACCTGAGAGAAGAAATCATGAATGATTTCTAGTGCATAATTTAATAATGTATGAAATCAATCATAATGATTAAAACACAGATCTTTACAACTTGATTTTATGTCCCAGCTCTGCCACTTAACTATATGACTTTGGGTTAAGCATCTTTGATGATTACAACTACCTCACAGGATTGGTTTTGAGTATGAAATGAGGATACAAGTAAAGTGGTTCGCAAAATACCTAGCACAAATTCACCATCTGATAGTTGTTTATTAAACTGTTACTAATATCCTGCAACTACTTTACTTCGAACTTATGAATAGTCATAAAGTTTTTTAGAAGGACGTAAGAAATTATCCAGCCTAGTCCATTCCAACATTTTCCAAGCCATGGCACACATAGAAAATGATAAATTAACAGTTTTTTTTTTTTACAGCACTCCCAGATAAAGGGAGGAGGCTGCTAATGAAAGAAGACAACCCACTTTAGGGAGTCAATATCTAGCTTACCAGCTTGGACACACTGGTTGTAAAATGTGCTACTAATAAATGACACACCTGCCTTCCAATTGCTACACAATTTGGCAGATAAAGATGAGGATTTCAAGATCTATTCAGAAACGATTTTATTTTCTTTGCCAATTTTAATCACTAGCCATGAACAACAGCATCAATAGTGAAACCAATTTGTAAATACTATTTTATTCTCTTGGATCTTTCCTTCTTCACATCTGTAAATACTTACATTGCTTACACAAAACCACAATCTATGCTTAAATACACAGAAGCAAAATAACAAACAACATCCTAAAGCATCTCAGAAGAAGGAAACACTCATTTAAAGGATGGAAGATGATTCCCAAGCACTGATAAATATAAACCACAATTTCTTCTACAACACTGACAATCAGCTCAGATATGAAAAGGTCTCTGCACCTGGAGTGCAAGTTAAGGCTGGTAAGATGCACTGGGGCCGGACCACAAAAGGTCTGACAGGTCAGGTTCAGGTGCTGAGGCCTCACCCTGAAGCCAAGGAGGGGCCGAGACAGGACTTTTAAAGAAGGGGAACAACATGGTTCAGTTAGACAATCAACTCTAGGGTTGTTTCCACTTAACTTGTACAAAGTCAACAAGAGAACCTCTCCATCCATTATCATAAACATTAGAAAAAGTCAGATAATCAAGAGAATCGGAAGTTTTTTGGGTTCATCAAACAGTTGAGGTTGCAGGGCAATCAAGTTAACTGAATTTCAAAGGGTGGAAAGTCCCTCTGAGGAGAGGCAGGAGAAACTGACTCTTTCACAATTAACAAAGCACAGGAGGAAGAGATGGCTGTCATAAAAGTGCGCAGGAAGAAAACTAGATTTTCAACCAACTGTAAAAGGTTTGGGCGGGGCCAATGTGACAGTTTCAAATCTCTGCAAGCCTCAGAGAAAAGAAGAGACCACAAGCACACATCAGTTCTTCTCTCTGGGCATCCACTGGGTGCTCATGAGAAAGGTACAGGCATACAGGTTTGACTGAGTGCTGTGGAGGAACAGGAAAAATATGCTGCAACTGTGGACCCTTCTCTCATAGGGTGAAAAAGCCATCTGTGTCTAAGAGCAAGGCAAGAAACCGTCCCTGGCAGGGTCTCAGGGACACGTAACTACTGCTAGTGGAGAGGTAGAACAAAGCCATCTGTTGCTGGGGATGGACAGGAAACACCCTCATATTGAGGACCTGGCACTAATAAAAGGCAAAGTTCAGCTGCCATGGGGGGCTGGGGTGGAGACCAGGGAAGAGTGCTGAAAGTTCAACCCTGAGGCGAAGGTGCATAAAGGCTGCCTAATAATGAGACAGTAAGAGAATCAAGAAACCACTGTGATCCCATCAGGAACCCTGCAAAGAATAACAACAAGAAAGCACAATTTACCACTGGGGGAGGAGAAAGAGCATACAGAGAGGCATCCACTGTGTCTCAGGAATGCAGGACCTGCTGAAAGCAGACAGTAGAACAGGAACACTGAGAAAACCCCTGTGGCAGCCCAGCCGTACAGGAATTTAGAGTCCAGGGATGTACTGAAAGCATGAACATCTACAGCAAAATCCAAAGCCAGCCAACTCCTGACCAGACTGACTCAATCCCCAACACTGATGGACTGGCTGACAGAAGAGGTATGACCACTGCAGACCAGAAATACAGGTTACCTGCCTCGATCTCTAGCATTCTTTTCCATGCATTGTCCAGAATTCAATTAAAAACATGAGATGCACAAAACCAAGAGAAAAATAACCTATCATCAGATTTTAGAATTAAGAAACAGGGATAGAAAATTAGCTCTGAGTAAAATACCGATGTATTTACTGGAGGGACTTTCTGGTGGTCCAGTGGTTAAGACTGTGAACTCCCAATGCAGGGGGCATGGGTTTGACCACTGGCTGAGGTACTGAGATCCCTCATGCCTCGACCAAAAAAAAAAAAAAAAAGTATTTACTGGAAAACATAGATAGCATACATGTGCAGATGAAGAATTTGGGCATCAAGATGGAAACTTAAAAAAAAAAAAGCAAATAGAAAAGTGAGAAATGAAAAGCACGGCATGAGAGAGAAAGATTTCCTTCAATGGGCGTATCAGCAGACTGGGTATGACGAAAGAAATCATCAGTAAAACGGAAGAAACTCTTCCAATATTTCTAATGCCAAAACCCATACTCTCCCTTACAAATAACTATGCTTTTCCACTGGAATTCCTCAAGGCCTGTTGCTCTCCTCTATGTTTTACATCAGTTCAGTTCAGTTCCTCAGTCATGTCTGACTCTTTGCGACCCCATGGACTGCGGCATGCCAGGCCTCCCTGTCCATCACCAACTCCCGGAGTTTACTCAAACTCATGTCCATTGAGTCAGTGATGCCATCCAGCCATCTCATCCTCTGTCGTCCCCTTCTCCTCCCACCTTCAATCTTTCCCAGCATCAGGGTCTTTTCTAATGAGTCAGTTCTTCACATCAGGTGGCCAAAGAATTGGAGCTTCAGCTTCAGCATCAGTCCTTCCAATGAATATTCAGGACTGATTTCCTTTAGGATGGACTGGTTGGATCTCCTTGCAGTCCAAGGGACTCTCAAGAGTCTTCTCCAACACCACAGTTCCAAAGCATCAATTCTTCAGTGGTCAGCTTTCTTCACAGTCCAACTCTACATCCATACATGACTACTGGGAAAACCATAGCCTTGACTACATGGACCATTGTTGGCAAAGTAATGTCTCTGCTTTTTAATATGCTGTCTAGATTGGTCATAACTTTCCTTCCAAGGAGTAAGCATCTTTTAATTTCATGGCTGCAGTAACCATCTACAGTGATTTTGGAGCCCCCCAAAATAAAGTCTGTCACTGTTTTCACTGTTTCCCCATCTATCTGCCATGAAGTGATGGGATCAGATGCCATGATTTTAGTTTTCTGAATGTTGAGTTTTAAGCCAACTTTCTCACTCCCCTCTTTCACTTTCATCAAGAGGCTCTTTAGTTCTTGTTTGCTTTCTGCCATAAGTGTGGTGTCATCTGCATATCTGAGGTTATTGATATTTCTCCTGGCAATCTTGATTCCAGCTTGTGCTTCATCATGTTTTTTTTTTTTTTTATGTGATTCCATCCAAATTTCTATTTCCACCTAAAACATCTCCTCTGAGCTCCAGGCTTGACAATTCCATCTGGCTATCTAATAGGAATCTCAAAATGAACATGGCCCAAACCTATTCTTCTCCCAGTCCTTTCCAACTTATTTAATAGCACCAGCATTTTGTTTAACAGCACTACTTAATACAACTAGCTGCTCAGGGCAAAATCAAGGAGGCTATCTTTATTCTTTTTTGCTCTTTTTCTCACTCTCTCCATAGAACACATAAGTCCAGATTTTATCTACAATAAATATCCTGAATAGATCCATTTATCTTGATCATGCAATAGGAGGGACAAAGTTGTGCTTATGAGCATGGATGCCACACCCAGACTTCCTTCAATTCAAATCCCTCATGTCAATGTATGGCAAAACAAATACAATATTGTCAAGTTAAAAAATAGAAAATAAACTAATTAAAAGAAAATAAGTTATGGACAAGTTTCTTAACCTCCCTATGCCTCAGTTTCATCATCAGTAAAGAGGGGATAAATTGTAAAGTGATTAGCCCCCAACTAAAATATATAAATTAATAAAAAAACATAAAAAAGTACCTATTTCATAGGACTGTTGTAAAGTAAGGATTAATGAATTAACAGAATGTAGAAGGGAGTGCCTGACATATTTATGTAACATATAAATGTTAACAACTATTTCTATTTTTAGTTATTATCTCTTCTACTATCACCCAGATAAGCTTATACTTTGCTTATACTACAGCAATAACCACCTAACAGGTTTCCCTCATTCTACTTTTGCTCACGCCTCTGCTTTGCTTGGGTTTTCCAGGTGGCACTATGGTAAAGACCAGCCCACCAATGAAAGAGACACGGGTTTGATCCCTGGGTCAGGAAGACCCCCTGGAAGAGGGCATGGCAACCCACTCCAGTATTCATGCCTGGAGAATTCCATGGACAGAGGAGCATGGATGGCTACACTCCTTAGGGTCGCAAAAGAGTCGGACATGACTTAGCGACTAACTGTTTTGCTTAATCTTCAAAGTTGCCTTTTTTAAAAGAGTAAGATCAAATCACTCCCTAGCTTTGAAAACCTTCAAAAAATACCCAATGCACTGAGGATACAGAACAAGTCACTCTCCTATTCAACAAGAGTCCCCACACTCCCCAGCCAAGCAAGCACTCGGACTCTTTTAGTTTACAGACATCTCTTTCTAACACAAATATTCCAGAAAGGGCTCAATCAAACAGCATTTCACACAACAGCATCAACTAATGTAATTGAGATTATACCCGGCTGAGGTCAGCCAAAGATAAGTAGCCTAGTGAGAAAAGGTGGAAGATGGGGGTCCTTCTAAGGCAGTGGGGATGACAGCAAAAACAGAAAGAGGAAATAAGAGAAAAGTGGGAGACTTTATTTGCTTTGCAATTTCACTTCATAACCTGGGAGCAACAGATTTAATACTATGAATCATTTATGCTGCCTTTGGTTCTTATGTGAACAAAAAGCTGAGTTTCTACTAATGGTTTGGAAACTTCAGATCCTAACCACTCCAGTTCATCACAAGGCCCTCCCTTCTGGGATGCAGAAAATAGAAAAAAGAGTGGGAGAAATACAGTTTATGTCAAACTTGTGTAACCCTCCCAGTCTGTGGCCTTCTTCCCATCATTACTATAAGAAGGTGTAAGATGGTTTACTTATTGCTGGGGGTATGGAGAACTTAAGCTTGAAATTCTGGGTATTAAGTAAATAATTCAGTGGTGATAATAACTGATAGAACAATAGAGAGGAGAGTATCATTTTGTATGAACTCATACCATAGCCCTGAACCATTCTGTTCCACACATCTTCTTCCCTTGCTCTGAAGGATTTGGCTTCCATTAACTTTCATATTTTAATTCATATTCATATAGAAACATTCTTTTAACAATAACACAAAATTGACATACAATTTTGGAAGATTAACATAATTGACAAACCCTTAGCTACAACCAAAAAAAAAAAAAGACTCAAACATTTAAAAAAAGAGGAAATCACAACTGATACCAGAGAAATAAAAATTATACGATTATACAAGACTACTACAATTACATACCAATGCTACTACAATTATATACTTGATAAGTACCTAGAAACATACAACCTACCAAAGCTGGATCATTGAGAAATAAAAAAATCTGAGCAGATCCAAAACTAGTGAGAAGACTGAAGTAGGAATCAAAAATCCCACCCAAAAGATAAACCCAGGATTAGACGACTTCACTGGAGAATGCTACCAAGCATTTGAAGAAGAAATAACAATCCTTCCTAATTCTTCTAAAGAATGAAAGAGGTAGGAACACCTCCAAACTTATTCTGAGCCCAGCATTACCCTGATATTATCACCAGAAAAAGACACTGTAAGAAAGCTACATACCAATTTCCTTAACAAATAATGATACAAAAAAAAATCTTAAAATACTAACAAATAAAAAATCAGTAACATTAAAATGATCATGCTCCACGACCAAATGAAATTTATTATTGAGATCCAAGAATATATATATGAAAATCAATCAATATAATGCAACATATAAACAATGTGTTGCATGATCATCTCAGTTAATACAGAAAAGACATTTAGCATAATTCAACACTCTTTCATGATAAAAATATTTAATAAAATAGGAAGAGAAGTAAATGATCACAACCTAATAAAAGTCCACAGCTAATACCACACTAAATAGGCAAAGACTAAAATCTTTACCTCTAAGATCAGAAACAAAGCAAGGATGTCCACTCCAGAACTATTATCAATCATTGTACTAGAAGTTCAGGATAGAACAATTAGACAAGAAACAAAAAAGGTATACAAATTGGGAAAGAAGTAAAATTATCCTAATTTGCAGATGACATGATATATGTAAAAAATTCTAAAAATTCCACCAAAAAATGTTAGAACAAATTAATTCAGCAAAGTTGAAGGAACTAAGATCAACACTGAAAAATCAGATGCATGCCTATACATTAATGACCAGCACAAAAAGGAAATCAAGAAAACACTATCATTTACAATAGCATCAAAAATGATAAAACACTTAGGAACATACTTAAAGAAGTTAACGAGTTGTACACTGACAGTTACAAAAGCACTGCTAAAAGAAATCAAAGAATACAAAATAAATGGAAACACATTTCAAGTTCATAGATTGAAACACTTAATACTGTTAAAATGTGTATACTATCCAAAGTGATCTACAGACTCAGTGGACTTCCTAACAAAATACCAATGGCATTTGTTTCAGAAATAGAAAAAAAAAAAAAAAACCCTGACATTCATATGAAATCTCAAGGGACCATGAGATCTTGGAAAGATCTTCAAAAATGATCTTGAAAAGGAGAAACGAACTTGGAGGTCTCACATTCCAAAATTTCTTAAAAAATACTACAAGCCAACAGTAATTAAGACTGGCATAAAGGCAGATACATAAGACAATGAATTGAAAGCCTAGAAATAAACTCTTGCACATAAGGTCAAATGACTTTCAACAAGGGTACCAAGACTATTCAATAGGGAATGAGAGTTTCTTCAACAAACGGTTTTGGGAAAACTGGGTATCTACTTACAAAAGTATTAATAGAGCTGGATTCTCAACTTAGATCATAAACAAAAATTAACACGAAAAGAACGAAAGATCTAAATGTCAGACTTGATCCTACCAGACTCCTAGAAGAACACGGAGAAAAAGCTTCAGGGCATCGGACTTGGCAATGACTTCTTGGATATGACACCAGAAGCACAGGATAAAAACCAAAATTAGAAAATGAGAATACATGATCAAAGAAAACAATCAATAGTGAAAAGGCAACCTACGGAATAGGACAAAATACCTGCCAATCATATAGCTGACAAGGAGTTAATATCCAGAATATATAAGGAACTACCATGACTCAATAACAAACAAATACCCCAATTAAAAACTGGGTCAAGGACTTGCTTCCCTAGTGGCTCAGACCGTAAAAGGTCTGTTCACAATGCAGAAGACCTGGGTTCAATCCCTGAGTAAGGAAGATTCCCTGGAGAAGCAAATGGCAAACCACTCCAGTATTCTTGCCTGGAAAATTCCATGGACAGAGGAGTCTGGTAGGCTATAGACCAGGGGGACACAAAGAGTCAGACACGACTGAGCGATTAACACTTAACACAAGGACTTGAACAGACATTTCTACAAAGAAGATACACAACAGTCAATAGGCACATTAAATGATGCTCAACGTCACCGATCATTAGGAAAATGCACGTGCAAACCACAATGAGATACCACTTTGTATCAATCAGGATGCCCACTATCAAAAGAACAGAAACTAACAAGTCCTCAAGAGGACTGGGATAAGTTGAAAGCCTTGTGTACTCTAGGCACTAAGGTAAAATGGTACATCCATTATGGAAAACAGTATGGAGGTTTCTCCACAAATTAAAAATAGAATTACAATACAGTCTAGAAATTCTACTTCTGTGTATACATCTAACATAATTCAATGCAAGAACTTGAGCTATTTGCACACCTGTGTTCATTGCAGCATAATTCACATAGCCAAAAGGTGGAAGCAAGCCAAACATCCATCAACTGATGAATTAATAAAGTGTGGTATATACATACTATGGAATATGATGTAGCTTTAAAAAATGGGAAATCCTGTCATATGAAGACATTATACTAAGTAAAATAAACCAGGCACAAAAGGACAGATACTATACATTTCCTATCACAGGAAGTATCTCTCTAAGGTAGTTCAAGTAACAGCAACAGAAAATAGAAAAGTGTTTACCAAGGGCTAGAGGCAGAGTGAGTAAGTGTTTAGTTGATATAGAGTTTCAGTGTTATAAAATGAAAAGGTTCTAGAGATCTGTTGTACAATAATGTGAATACTTAACACTACTGAACTGTATACTTAAAAAATAGTTAAGATGGTAAATTTAGTGTTAAAGTTCCACCATTCTATAGATAAGCAGATTGCACTCATTTCACATGCTAGCAAGGTAATGCTCAAAAACCTTCATGCTAGGCTTTAGCACTTACATGAACTGAGAACTTCCAGACATACAAGCTAGATTTAGAAAAGGCAGAGGAACCAGAGATTACATTGCCAACATCTGTTGGATCACAGAAAAAGCAAGGGAATTCCAAAAAAAATGCTTCATTGACTATGCTGAAGCCTTTGATTGTGTGGATCACAACAAACCATGGAAAATTCTTCAAGAGATGGGAATACCAGACCACCTTACCTGTCTCCTGAGAAACCTATATGCAGGTCAAGAAGCAACAGTTAGAACCAGACATGATGGAACAATGGACTGGTTCAAAATTAGAAAAGGATTACATCAAGGCTGTATATTGTCACCCTGCTTAGTTAACTTATATGCAGAGTACATCATGTGAAATGCTGAGCTGGATGAAGCACAAGCTGGAATCAAAACTACCTGGAGAGATATCAACAACCTCAGATATGCAGATGATACCACTCTAATGGCAGAAAGTGAAGAGGAACTGAAGAGCCTCTTGATGAAGGTGAAAGAGGAGAGTGAAAAAGCTCGTCTAAAACTCAACATTCAAAAAACAAAGATCATGACATCTAGTCCCATCACTTCATGGCAAATAGATGGGGAAACAGTGGAAATAGTGGCGGACTTTATTTTCTTGGGCTAGAAAATCACTGCAGAAAGTGATTGCAGCCACAAAATTAAAAGATGCTTGCTTCTTGGAAGAAAAGCTATGACAAACCTAGACACCATATTAAAAAGCAGAGACATCACTTTGCTGACAAAGGCCTGCAGAGTCAAAGCTAAGGTTTTTCCAGTAGTCATGTATGGATGTAAGAGCTGGACCATCAGGAAGGCTGAGTGTCGAAGGATTGATGCTTTTGAATTGTGGTGTTGGAGAAGACTCCTGAGAGTCCCTTGGACAGCAAGAAGATCAAACCAGAAGATCAATTCTAAAGGAAATCAGTCCTGAATATTCATTGGAAGGACTGATGCTAAAGCTGAAGCTCCAATACTTTGGCCACCTGATGTGAAGAGCTGACTCAATGGAAAAGACCCAGATGCTGGGACAGATTGAGGGCAGGAGGAGAAGAGGGCGACAGAGGATGAGATGGTTGGATGGCATCACTGACTCAATGGACATGAGTTTGAGCAAACTCCAGGAGATAGTGAAGGACAAGGAAGCCTAGTGTGCTGCAGTTCATGAGGTCACAAAGAGTTGGGCAAAACTTAGCAAATGAACAACAACATAGATAAGTATTAATAAAAACACAGGCATTAAAAACAAAACAAAAAAAAAACAAAAAAAAACCACAGGCATTAGAGCCTTAATATTCTTTAATTGTGAAGGACTATCATTTATTTTTCTAATTCTGTTCTTATTTTTTATCCCAATAACACAATAAAGTAAAAATAAGTAATACCTTAAGACTAGGATACAATATTTGTAAAAGACACATCTGTTAGAGGACTGCTATCCAAAATATACCAAAAGGACTGTTATCAATTTTCACAATATGAAAATGAGCAATCTGATTAAAAAACTGGGGAAAAGACCTAAAAGATACCTCACCAAAGAAGATATTCAAATGCAAGTAAGCATATGGAATTATGTTCAACACCATATGTCATTGGGGAATTGCAAATTAAGACCAAAATGAGATATCACTATACAGTCTTTCGAATGGGCAAAATCTAGAATACTGACAACAAATGCTGGCCAGGATATGGAGCAACAGAACTCTCATTTACTGCTTACGGGAAATGCAAAATGGGTAGCTATGTTGGAGATAGTCTGGAAGTTTCTTACAAAACTAAACACGCTCTTACCATGTGATCCAGATCACACACTTTGGTTTTTACCAAAATGAACTGAAACTTTATATTCACACCAAGACCTGTATATAGATGTTTATAATAGTTTTATTTGTAATGGCCAAAACATGGAAGCAACCATGATGTCCTTCAGTAAGTGAGTGACTATTAAATAAACTGGTACATCTAGACAATGAAATATTATTTAGTGCTACAAAGAAATGAAAAGATGGAGAAAACTCAAATGCATGTTACTAACTGAAAAAAGCCAACTTGAAAAAGCTATATACTGTATGATTTTAACCACATGACACTAAGAAAAATGCAAAACTATGGAGACAGTAAAAGGAAGAGTGGTGACCAGGGGTTGGAGAGAGGGATGAATAGGCTAAGCACAGAGGATATTTATGGCAGTGAAACGATTCTGTATAATACTGTAATGGTTGAGACATGTCCTTATATATTTGTTCAGACTCACTGAACACACAAGACCAAGAGTGAAAACTAACTAACCTAAACTCTTGACTATCACTGTGGGTGACAATGATATGTCATTGGAGGTTCACTGATTGTAACAAATATGCCACTTTGGTGGGGGTTATCGATTGTGAGGAAGGTTGTACCTGTGTAGGGAAAAGGACTGTATGTGAACTCCATAATTTCTGTTCAGTTTTGCTGCTTTAAAGACTAAAGTTTACATTAATTAAAATAAAATTTGCTAGGTACAAAAACTATTATTTGATTTGGACAAGTCAAAAATTTTACCAACAGGAATCTTATTGTATAATAACAGTCAATGGCTAATTTGAATAAAAAATGAAACTGAGATATTAAAAAAAAACAATACCTTACAACTATCATATATGCTGGTGGAATATAAAATGGCATATGGCTGCTGTGGAAAATAGTTTGGTGATTCATAAAAACTAGAATCACCACATGACCTAGCAATTCCACTCCTACGTATATACCCAACAGAATGGGAAAGAGGTGTTTGAAACAAAAACTTGTACATGAACATTCATATCACCAACAATCCTAATAGCTCAAGTGAAGTCGCCCAGTTGTGTCCACCATGGACTGCAGCCCGCCAGGCTCCTCCATCCATGGAATTTTCCAGGCAAGAGTCCTGGAGTGGGTTGCCATTTCCTTCTCCAGGGGACCTTCCCAACCCAGAATCGAACCTGGGTCTCCTGCATTGCAGGCAGACATGTTACCATCTGAGCCACCTGGGAAGCCCCCTAGGGGACGACAGAGGATGAGATGGTTGGATGGCATCACCGACTCGATGGACATGGGTTTGGGTAGACTTCCGGAGTTGGTGATGGACAGAGAGGCCTGGCGTGCTGCAATTCATGGGGTCACAAAGAGTCAGACACGACTGAGCGATTGAACTGAACTGAACTGAGAAAGAAAACAAATGTCCATCAACTGATGATTGGATAAACAAAATGTGGTATGGCTATATGATCAAGTATTATTCAATCATCAAAAGGAATGAAGTAATGATACATGCCACATCATGAATGAACCTCAAGAAGATAGCAACAAGCAAGAGAATGCAGACATAAAGGCTACATAGTATATGATTCCATTTATGTGAAATACCTAGAATAGGTAAACCCACTGAGACAGAAAGAAGATTAGTGGTTGCCAGGGCCTGGGTGAGGGAGGAATGCAGGATGACTACTTAATGGCTATGGGGCTTTACCTTTTGGGGCAGTGAGAATGTTCTGGAACTAGACAGTGGTGATGGTTGCACAGCACTGAGAAGGTATTAAATCCCACTGAAGTGTACATTTTAAAATGATGTGTTCTCACTATAATTTAAAAAAAAAAAAGAATGTACTACAAAACTTAATACCTTGATTTTTTCACTCTCTTTTCTCACTCGTTTTGCATTTTCAATAATGTAAACAGTGCTCTTATTGACTTCATTGTCAGCCCTGTGCCTCAGCCAATCCTCATATCCCTAGAAGGATAAAAATAAAGACATAGTCAAACTCACATAATGAAGTAAAGTTGTTAATAAATTTCTACAACCCCTTCTCTGAGTCACAGCAGATACTTGTACTTATAATATTACTTTCAATGCAGAATAAAGAGACAACACTGTAAATTTTTGCAGCCAAAACTAAAATATGCTTTCAAAATATTCCTTAGGTAAAAAGCTTTATTGCATTAAAAGGTTCCTCCATTCTAGAGATAAGTATTAATAAAAATACAGGTATTAAAGACTTAATATTCTTCAGTTGTGAAGGACTATGATTTATTTTTCTAATTCTGCTCTTAGTCAAGTTAATGTCAATGTTCTCTACTTTTTAATTTGAAAGAAATTTTTTCCAGATTTTCTTATAGACTTAAACACTTAAACACACTTTAATCACTTAAACACATTCTTCCATATTAGACTGTTGGGAGTGATCATCTCTGAGGAAATATAATTCCTTCCCAGAAACAGAGACTAGAAAGAGCAAGTAGGATTATTTTGGAACAGTATCTATGATACGTTTTAGAGATCAACAGTTAAATTTCTCCCCTGACTTGGTGACAAAAGAAAATATAAATTGGTGTTCGTTTTTTAGAGTTAAAAGTAATGAGTTCATTTTCCTTTGGGCTTTCTTTGGTCTAGAGTAATTTAAGCCAAAAGAAGAATGGAGGAACTCCATTTGTTTGAGCACCATCTCCTTTTTTTTACATCACTTTGCTTTTTTTCCTTATAATAGGGTCTGTACCTTTTCAAATATAACTTTGAAAAGTTTCTTGATCGCCCTCCCCTTTTTCTCTCAGGTGCTATATATTGATTTCTATCCTGTCCTTCTGTAGGGCAATGCTTAGGCTATCACTTCATATGGGAACTTTCAGTGATGTCAGGGAGGAAACAAAAGGCCCCAACATGAACTAGTATTGGGAGTAAAATGAATCAGTAAGAGCTTTTTGAAAACCAAACAGACTATTCTTGGAACCAGCAATTCTATGATGTTAAAGAAAATAATCTTAACAGCCTCAGGGAAATAACATTCCCAAAGTCTTTATTTAGCAACCAAACACTTGGTAAAATATCCTTTCAGTTCTAGGTAGGCAAGATAGAAGACCAGATAACCCCAAGAAGAAAGGTAACCATGTTCACAATATTGTTAAGCAAATCTTTATTTTAGATATTCTTTGGGACACTTTCTGAAGGACTTTGATAAGTACTATCTAAAAGTCTCCTTGTAACCTGTCAGTTTCTGGTACAGGAAAAACATTGTTAACCACTCCTTAACCACGTTTCCTGTTTCCGTTTTCAACTTCATTGGGAATTTGTCAAAAGCACCCCTTCAGCAGCATCAGGAAAGACAACAAAATTAAAGTATTTATACTCTTGAGTTCGGAAAAGGAAATGGCAACCCACTCTAGTACTCTTGCCTGGAGAATCCCATGGACAGAGGAGCTTGTCGGGCTACAGTCCATGGGGTCACAAAGAGTTGGACATGACTGAAGTGACTTAGCACGCACACACGCACCCTTGAGTTCTCTATAGGTGGCAATTTAAAAAGTCCACAAGAATGGGAATTTTTCAGATATAGCACATTGAAAAATGCAATGCACATTACAAATTTACCTCCCACTCCCTGAGTGAGGTGTACCTTCTACCTACTCTCCTTTTAGGGTTATATTTCTCCCTACAAAAAATAGGAAGAAAGGAGCAAAGAAATTAAAGATGTGTCTTATAAACATTTAATGAGTTTTCAATAAGAACAAAACTCTCATATCAGACAGGACTGAAATGCAAGCATAATTGTAAATTAGAAATTTACCTGCTTGATGGCTGTAACAGTTATAACAAAGAAAAGTGGAAGTCCACTGGTAACTGGGCTAGTTGGTGTGTCTACTGTAACCTAGGTAAAGAAAGTAAATTGAGAGTAAAATGAAAAGAAGCCATTAACTTATATGCAGCACTTACATGCTACAAACATTTCAGACAAAAAGGTTAACAAAACATACCCCAGTAGCAGCGTGAAATGTTAACTTTCCTTAAAACAAAAGCAATCCACATAGCTGTTAGTTTAAGAAAATAGTTCTAAATTTAGGCTTAGTTTTCATGCCAGCTTGGACTAACCCCTAGACTGAAATATATCCATTCATTTACCAACTGTCTGTTGAGCACCATTCTGTCAGCCTTTGTGTTATTATCAGCCAGGCTCTAGAGATGCTGCTTTATTTTAAATAAGATGGAGAAAAGTTCCTGCCCTCATAAGAGCTGGCAACTTACAGTGAAAACCAGACATTAAAACAAGTCAGATTTGAAGAGTATATAGAAGTTAATTAGATGGAAGGGAGGGCTTCATAGGCGCAGTGAGGCACATATAGAAAGTCTCTATGGGAGGAGGGTATGTGGCACCTGTGAGAAAATAAAGGAAGCCAGTGGCAAAAACACACGTGGTGTGAGAAGAGGCTGGAGGGGAGACAGGGGCCAGACCTAGCAGGGCTCTGCAGACGAAAGTTCATTCTTTATCTCACAAACAGTGGGAAATAATTGAAGCTTTTAGGCAGGGAGAGGTCACATGAACAGAACCACATTCCAAAAAGGTCATTCTCATTGCTTTGTGGAAAATGGAATGGAAGGGAACAAAAGTGGAGTGAGGGAGTCCATTTAGGAGGCTAGTACACTCATCCAGGTAAGAGATGATGGCTTGGACAAGGGTGGTAGCAGCAAATACAAAAAGAAGTTCCAGAGACATTTAGGAAGCAACACTGGTAAGGAATTTCTCGTAAGTGGTGGTTAAAAATGTCTCCCAAGTATCTGATTAACATGGCTAGGTGGATGTTGTCATTCATTGAAACAGGAAATCCTGAAAGAGAACTAGATTTGAGGGAAAGAGGATCACGGGGTCACTTTCCTTTTATGTAGCTCTGTGCCTTCTTGCACACACTGAGATATTAGTCTGGATCCCTCACCACGTAAGCTCTCTAATGTTTCAAGTCTTAAAGTCACCTATTCTTTGAAGTTTTCTCAAGCTTCTCTTGGGTAGGAAAAAAAAAATCGTAACTTCCACTGTGTCCCCACAGCATTTTGCTCATACTAGTTTTATGATATTTACCACATTAAATTGAGTGAATACATGACTGTCTTTTTTGGCTATAACGTAAAATTCCTTTTGGGTAGAAAAGGCAATCTTGATCTTTATTGTACCTGCTAAAATCTTTGATATCTGGACCACTGCCTGGCACAAAGGTGCTTGCTGCCTGAACTGAAATGTGCTGCATGACAAGTGGGATGATTGTGTGCATAATCTTCTACATAGTTTATTTATTCTATGTTGTTCTGTAAGACACCTCACCATTGATCTAGAGGAGCTCCGCCTCAAATGCCCCGTCATTCAAGACTGAAATTGGTTCTTCCCCATATCACAACCCAGACTGGTTTTAACCTGCAGGGCTAAATTGAATTATAGTACTATTTACTCAAAGTGTATAAACAGAAGCACTTAAGATCAACAAGGCATTTGAGCAATTTTATTGGGATGTTTTTGCTTCGCTTAAAACAAAATGAGAAAAAAATACCTTTAATGTAGTAAAATTTTCAGAGGGTAATTTTGGCAAGGGAAAGATTTTAATAGCTTATAGACTGAAAGATAGAAGATGCAATTTAAAATGTCTAAAATTTAAAACACAAAACATTAGTAGGAACACTGAGAAGCAAACCAATGTACAAGGATTTTTTCCTTGTAAATAAATGAGGAAAAGCAAAACTGATGATCAAGAAGATAAGTGATAAATTTTCAATTAAACTGAAACTGGTGCTTAACAAAGTGAAACTATTAATTTGAACTATTTTCAATTTTCATATATACCACTGTATATAATAGTACATAATGCATGTCTGTCTAAGATGAACAAAGATATGAAATCCATGAAAGTTTAAAAAAAGTAACAAAGTCTCAATAAGTTTTCTAGTGAAAGAGCTACTTTAGAAATACATAAAATTGAGTACAGTTTAAAATATATTAGTACTTTAAAAAGTGTTATTATAATAAGCCATGAAACAACTTTTTAATCACAGGGCATTTCAAGGTTAGAAATGGATTGAAAATCTGCTTGAAGAAATGAAGTTTCTAATGGAGCTCTTACCTGTACAAGAAAAATGATAAGAAAATAAAAATTTGCAATTCTTCTAAACTGTTCAAACAGATTCTTTGGGAGGAAATTCCAAAGTGTATACTATATGGGAGGAAAAAAAAAGATTATTAGAAAGGGAACTTGAAAAAGATTCTAGATTATCACAATACTTTGAAAGCATGTTAAAGCCCAAACCTCACAGACGAATAAGTGTGTGCTTAGAGGTATAACATATAAACACTCTGCAGGAGTGAAGTTTTCACTTGGAGCATTCTAACTGGGCCATCTGTCCTTCAGCTTTGCTTTCCCTGGCCCAATCTAAATTAGGTTCCCTGTTGTCTGCTCTCATATCACCCTATACTTCCCTGGGAACACGTGTTTCAGTGAATAATTATATGTGTGAATATTTTAATTAAAGTTTCTCTCTCAAGAGGCACTGAGATCTAAAAGGGCAGACTATTCATCTAGTCTTTATATTACTTTTTCTCCAACTCCTAGCACAGTGCCTGATATAAAGTAGACACTCAATAAATTAGTTGGATGAATGAATGAACTAATTAATATTTTTGGCTATGCTAAGCTTTGGAATCTTGATCATCATCACAGATAAAATTTTGTCCCTATCACTGCTTCCCACTCCATGACAGCCTTAGTGTACACATAACCTTAGGTCATAGACAGCTTACATTTTAATCAACAACATACCAATCTTGTACTTTGATAACAGGTAGTGGGTAAAGGTTTCAATGCTAAATTGTACACGGGCAGGAGGAGAAAACTCTTGGGCCAGCTGTCAAATCACAAAGACTTTCTCACTGGTACCTTAAGCTCAAGGACCAGGGCATTTTAAAATCACCCAAAGTTGAATTTTCTAGATGTCTTAATAAAGACCAGAAAGAAAGAAATGTTTCTTAACCTAAAGATCTAAGTTTATACTTGCACAGTCTCCATTTGTGAGAAAATATTCATTATATTAGGTAAGGTGACTGAAAAAGCCAAAGTTGCAGAGCATGATACAATAGATGGGGCTTCACTACTAACCTCCCTTTAAAAGGTGTATAGGCCCAAGGTTCAGGGAATTCCAAGAACAGAAAGATGAATGGAGGCAAATATATTCAGTGAAGCAGCTGCATTACAACCAACAGCCAACCTAGAAGGTTCTTCTCCCAGGGTTCATAGAAGTGCCTCAGGGAAGCCCATTCGACACGAAGTGCATACTTGTGTGTGGATGTGTATCACTTGGGAGAAGAGAGTCCACAGTTTTCAGATTCCCAAGGCAGCTTGTGACCAAAAAGAAAAGGGATCAAAACCACAGGTCCAGTCACTTTGAAGCTGCCCTAGCTCAGATCAGCACTTAACTGTCCCGATGACTGAAGGTCAATTTTCTAAAACAACAAACGAAACTCCAACAGGCTAACAGCTGAGCTTCTGGCTCGTTGACCTTCTGTTCCTTAAGTAAAGGGTTTTAAATTAAACAAACAAACACTGGGACTGTGAGAGTCCTCTGTGGGGTGTTAACATGTTGAAGGGAACATTTTTGTTGTTGTTTCTAGGCCCCCACTGTTTCCCTCTGTTTTAACTTACTAAATGAACTGCTTCCTTGAGTAACTCTCGTCAGTCTCTTGAGAGGCAACTATTACTACATGCCCTCTTCTTTCCTATATCAGGTCATGAACTACTAAGAAGTCAGAGAACATATAAACATAAGCTCCCTTCCCTTCCATGCCTAGAACAGTGTTCAGCATGTAGAAGGTATACAAGAACTATTGACTGAAACTTGTGTTTTGGCCATTTCCTCCACTGCTCTAACTAAAAAGTAAATTAAGCTTCTTGTCTCTGTTATAATACAAATGCAATATAGCATACATTATTTCAATGCAGACTAAGAGAAGCCTACTTTTAAATAGTGTTCTAATTAAAACTGAAATGGAATAAAAGCTGCATATACCAAGTTATTCAAATTGACTTGATTACCTAAAAAGTGAACTCTCAGACTTAGTCAGTTGCTACAAACCAAAAATAATGTTAACTCACAGGAAGAAAATGTTTAGAGCATTTGTTTCATACACAATGTTGAAAATGGACATTTTTTTGGTCAAAAGTCAGTTCTTGCTCAGAGAAGTCAGTAAGTGGATCTTCTATACTATCGTAACATGCAAGCCTAAACTAAAAAAGCAACCCTGACATTTAGAACACGTTTTAAAAGTTTCTTGGTGGCTCACATGGTAAAGCGTCTGCAAGCAATGAGGGAGACCTGGGTTTAATCCCTGGGTCGGGAAGATCCCCCTGGAGAAGGAAATGGCAACCCACTCCAGTACCCTTGCCTGGAAAATCCCATGGGCGGAGGAGCCTGGTAGGCTACAGTCCATGGGGTCGCAAAGAGTCGGACATGACTGAGTGACTTCACTTTCACTTTCTTCAGAAGTTGCTTCAGAAAAATGCCAGCTTCCCAAGTATGTGCAATGCATTTTCATTTTCCCTATACTGAATTAAACAACTGGTACACAACTGTGGCCTTTGATTGAAACAACTGTGGGTGACCCCCTCACACATCTATCATCTAATTTAATTTGAAATCGAAACCTCGTAACCTTGATAAATAGCTTTCCTAATTTAAAGGAGAGAGTATGAAAGGAATCTCAGTTTTGAGAGTCTATTAAATTGAAAAATTTAAACAAAAGGAAACTTTAGAACACTACTTTTTTTTACCCAAAGTCCAATTTTTTTCCAATTTAGCCTTTAAAATGCTGATGGAAAAGCTAAAGCTCCAAATAACTTGTTCTAATATTTCTGTGCATCACGAGAAAAGGGATAGCAGCTAAAATGAAGTAGTTAACTATGTAAAGTGACAAAGTCAACAACCAGTTGTGGAGGAGCACTGCCTTTTCTTACTACTGGCATTTGAATGTGATGTAACAAAATAACCATACTTGAAGATTAGTTGTAAACAAGCATCTGGTTGTAAATAAGCAAAGCTCTAGGTTGAATAACTTTTCACTGTGCTAAATGACTGTATCCACGTGATTATCAACTCTCCTTGATGTAGGCAGTAAATCCAATTTTGAGCATCACAGCAGCCTACTTTCATTTTCATTACCAATGTCAAGCAGAACTTTCTGCTTTTGCAAAGTATCACTCTTTCTACCATAAATTCAGAGCAGCAAAAGGAGTTACCAAGACAGTACTGCATTAGGATTTAGTAACTTTAGCTTAAAAGGCACCTTCAGAGAGTTTGATAAGATGCAAAGACGTATCTAAGAAATTCTACTGATGCTTTTGATTTTTAAAATGAGAGAAAATGCTAGTGTAATTTTAGTCTTGAAACTTTAATACATTCTTTCACATAGGAGAGAGAAGTTAAGTTTAACCTTGGGCATAGCTTCAAAGAGTTAGGAGGCGCTCCCTGGTTCTTATCCCACTGAAGGGCCTTCAAGATGAGGCTCAGAAGTTTTAAATGAAAAAAAAAAGTAGAATAGAGAAAAATGATGGAACCTAAGATCTTAAAGATCTAGTTTCTTTTGCTGCAGAAGGGTATTTCCAAGTTTTGTACCAGCTACAAAATTGTAGTGATTCCCAAAGGTCCCTGCTGAGTGCACTAAAGTAGGAAGGCCAAAGAGAACAAGTTTTTCTAAACAAAGTATTTGTGCATCCAAAAAGAAGAAAAGGATGCTAATTTTGTAAGTTAATAAAACTTAAATTTTTATCAAATTGTTATTTTCAGTGTTCCTGGCGTGCTGCGGTTCATGGGGTCGCAAAGAGTCAGACACGACTAAGCAACTGAACTGTAACTGTATTAACAGGACTTATTCCCAATGATATTACATTACTGATGGCATCTGTAAACAAACAAAAGGCAGCCAATTGAGAAAGTTATTTTTATTATCGAATGGTTTAGAAAGGAAATCAACACTTGCTACAAGTGCTGTGCATTTCTTCAATTAAAAGATTCTGGTGCAAATACCATCAGCCAAAGGGCAATGCGAGGAAGAGAAAGTCAAATTATGAAACATTTTTCTCTCCAAACTGGACCTGAAGGCTTCTTTTTAAAAGTAATCGCTCTGCATATTTGAAACACAGGAGACTGAGGAAATCAATACTACTGCTCAGGACTGCAGTAATAATAATAATCACAAAAACATAAATAACAATAGCAGTTACCATCTACTGAGTTGTTACTGCATGCCAAGCACAGTGCTTCAATGTTTTCTGTGAATTACTTTATCCGCACCACAATCCTGTGAGATAAGTAGTTAACAGCCCCATTTTACAGATAAGAAAATGGGGACACAGGAAGGTTATATAACTTTAACTTCAAACACAGATCTTCTGTTTATAAGGGTGAAGCTCTTTACCACTACACTATATGCTGTTCCCTTATAACTATTTATCGTACTAAAATTTCATTCTTTTTGTGAAGTCAGTATACTGTCAATTTCTCTTTTTCTGCTCTAGAGCTGTTATGAAAAACAGATCAGTTAATAAGCAGTTAACTAGACAAACTGTAAAAATAAAATATTTATGAAGAAAAAGATGTGTTAGTCTATCAACGTAGACACCTTCATTACTGTGGTTTCTAAAACACATATATATATACTGTATATGCAAATATGTTTAGAACCAGTTTGTATTTGCCCATGAATTCCTGATTATTTAAAAAATATCCTATTGCATTGTTTTGGCTACTGGCAAAACTGAAGTTAAAATATGAAAAATATTCTATGAAATACAAAAACAGTTGAGAATTAACTGAGTTTTATATGTTCCTTTAATATGCAAAAATACATGGTATATTACAACAAGTGGATTTTCACTAGTTCAGTGAAAAGTCACTTGACTATCAGTGTGTCACTTTACCATTTTCCACATAAAGCACTATGGGAAACAACAATTCCCTAGAAAGTAAAAGAGAGAAAACTGAGGGAGGAGCCCGAATAGCACAATGATATGAAAACAGCTGTTTATTCAGAGCCACTATATCTTATAAAGCAGTTCTGTTCCTGGCTTTATCACTAACTCTGCTTCATGACCATGGCGCTAACTTAAGTTCTCTGGGTTTGCTTTCTCCATCTGTAAAGTCAGGGAGTTGAACAAGAGGATCTCTTAGGATGTTTCAGTTCTATATTATTAAGTCCATGATTTTGAGCCAAAGGACTACTATTGATTGTTTTCTTGAATACTAAGGGTGAGTCACAATTTTCAGTCAAAGAACTATTCACTATCTTGGGCACAGGTACAGAAACTTCTAGCTGACAATAAACTTCTGCCACGGTTAAAGATTAACAGGAAACAGACATTTAAACTCAGAGTGTTCTATAGTCCAATGGATCTGCTCATTAGGTAACACAGTTTTCAATCATTCTGTCCATATTTTACATGCTACTCTCCCAGCTAAGTATAATCTATCTGCATTATATCACTACCCAAACAGAAATCACATGTTTGAAAATTTAAATGTTAAATTTGCAAAGGAAGGGTATAACTTTGTGTTTCAGATCCTCGGTGTTTGTCAACATGCAATGAACCAATTGTCACCAACATTTGAGGTCTACCTTATGCTGCATGAGGAAGCGAGGAAAATTATCAAGATTTGTGCCATACTAGAAGACACAGCAGTCTCTAGGTGGTGCCAGCCATCTAGCACCTAGCACCTAGCCTCCTCAAAGAGAAAGATTAGCAAACTAATACTTGTACATTGATGACTACTGGGTACTATGAGTTATAAAGAAAGCTTTCATGTATGGAACATAAGCTCCATTTCACTAATGAGGACATTCAGACTGAGAGATTAATTTGCCCACAGCTAGTCAATGATCAGACCAGGATTTAAACAGGTCTTTAGGCCATTCTTCCAGCATTACACAATGCTAAATAAAGTAAGATGATTATTCAAATGGTAACACAGCTATAGTGATTGAACCCTTAACTGTTCAAGCAGTGCACAGAACAGAATGTACCCTTTAGGACCCGGGAGTGTACTTGAGAAGCTCTACAATGGAACAGAAAGAGATACAAATGTCACTCCAAGATAACACCCTCTGGAAGAATGTAAATTATTTACAACCCAGTCCATCCACATAAGGGCAATTCAGGAAGCTTTAGGCAAGTAAATAATTCCATTTTTAGCACACTTTAAGGCTTAAAGTCATACCTATAATCAACAGGCATGGTGAATCATAATGGAGGGCAAGGAAACACTCTTTCAGCTATAACAAGACGAAGTGACGCTTTCAAAGAAACTGCCTTTTGGTGGAGTAACTACTACAGTTGGTCTACGATTGGTACAAATGTGCATTCAGGAATGCATATATAAATGTCTCAGCTTACAGCATAAATAAATATAACTATTATTTGGCTCACTATATAAACATCTATTGAGTTAAAAAAAAAAACAACTCACCTTAGATGAGACTATTCTATTATCACAAAATTTTTGTGCCATGTATGCTTCAGTTTCTGAAACTGGATGATTGCCAACAAATACTGTGCGTGTACCAACTCGCTTCTCTTCTCCAGCACACTGACCAAGAGAAAGAGGAAAACAGATCAGTTTTTCATCACATTTCTCCATGCTTCTACCAAGCACAGAATTCTTGTCTAAGTGTCTAAGTATGTTTGGCTATTGAGTATGTTTGGCTATTGTCTAGAGAGAGAATAGTAGGGAGAGTAGAAACCTTGTTAGGAAATTCAAACTCCACTGTTAGTAAAAGTTTTGTTTAGGTCAACTGCTCTGAGGCCAACATTGCGATTTGAAATGTTTAAATTGAAGTATCCTAGAGGAACAGTTATTTTTACTGCTACGCATTTTCTTTCATCCACAGGATCTCAACCATCACTGTCACAGCAACACACTAATTTAGAAAAGGTCAGATTGGGAATATTTAATTTATTACACAAGAAGTGTTGAAGACAACCTTGTAAATTTCATTATCAGACAGCAGAAAGCAGAATGTAAAATTCTTATAAACTGAAAATAATTGCTTATAAATACACAGGAATATAGAATGGCTGCCTCTATTAATGGAGTGACCAACTATTTCTAGAAAGAAAAGTTGCAATTCTTTGGCTTTCCAAGGAAAGATATTCTTTTGTGATCTCTCAGAACTTATTGTCAAAACGTCCCATTTCACACAATATAACTCTAATGCCCATTCTGTAATTTTAAAAGGTAGATTTGTTGAATCTAGAAGCTACAAGATTCAGGTCCATTTTTACCTCACAGTTTTATTCCACTGAGGCTTCACTCTGTTTTCTCATCTTAAATCAGGATAATGTATTTTCTTATATAAATCTGGAATAGTCTCTTTTTTAAGTTTCTTAATTAATCTATTTAATTGGAGGATAACTACTTTACAATATCGTGATGGCTTTTGCCATACCTCAACCAACATGAATCAGGCACAGATGCACATGTGTCCCCCCTATCCTGAACCCCCTTCCTCTTCCCTCCCCACCCTATCCCTCTGGGTTGTCCCAGAGTACTGGGTTTGGGTGCCCTGCTTCATGTATTGAATTTGTACTGGTCATCTATTTTACATATAGTAACGTACATGTTTCAATGCTATTCTCTCAAATCATCCCACCCTCGCCTTCTCCCAGAGTCCGCAAGTCTGTTCTTTACATCTGTGTCTGTTTTGCTGCCCTGCATATAGGATTGTCGTTACCATCTTACTAAATGGAATAGTCTCTTTTGATGACACTGTTTTTACATGTTTGAGACAACCATTTATTTAAGTCAAAGGAAGTATGATAGAAACCAATATCCACGTATATATTTCCTTATTTTTTTAAAAAAGAGCATAATTTCACAACCTAAAATGTTTTAGAGTATGTAGCCACAGAGATTTCTGTTCAATGATCTATTTAAAGGTCAAAGATATAACTCTCTACCCCTGAAATAATCATTTTAAGCAAGACTACTTGGAGGTTGCGAAGTTCTCCAAATGTCTATGTTTTGGTGTATTCCAGTCTGAATTTCTGTACCTCAAACAGATATAAGGAAAATAATTTTTCAGACTGAAAAAAAAATTACCCTAAAATATGGTAAGATCTCTTGCTTCACCACCTTCATTTGAAGCTTATTAGGTAATTATCTAGTGGGGTATGGCCTCCAAAATCGATAGGGAATCACTGGAAAAGTAACGGAGATAAATTGAAGTCGGAGAGATTTAGGCTGTATATAAGTGATAACTACTGGAAATACACTCTGGTATGGGCTAAGGGAGATTGTGGGAATTCAATCTACGGCAATCTGGAAAAAGTCACAAACTCATCAATGCTCGATAATTGTTATTCACCGGCCTGCCCCAAGACAGAGCATTGGAACAACTGACTGTACAAGGTCCTTCGCATGCTAAGGGTCAGTGATTAACACGTAAATTTTCAAATAGTTCCTGGAAACCAGTAAACAATACCTTTACCAGAATGGTAACTATATACATTTTGATTTAGGGACTGACTTTGTTTGCAAATACACAGGGTCTGAACAGAGCACTACATTTCCCATAATATCCATTTTGCAAAAAGTAAATACACCTTCTTAAAAGTATAGTTTACCCTGTTCCCCTCCCCTAGCTTTCTGTTGCAAGTTACAGTCCCACTGTAGTCTCTACAACAGACCAGAAATTGTCAAGTCCATACACACACTACAATTTAAATTCTTTCATTTAATAGTCACATGGCTATTTAGTTTTTCACAGAAGAAGTGGCTATAGAGTAAATAAGCAAGAACCACCTTTCATGCCAGTTCTCAGATCATTCAACAAATGAAAAGGGGCAAGAGGAAAGACCAGTGAAGCAGGATGTCTCCTGCACTGCCAGTACAGACTGTTCTCCTTAGTTAACAGTGGCCACAGATTAACTTAAAACCTTCTCTGGCAGATAACTTTCCAAAGAACAAAAGGAAGGTACAAGCATAAAGCAATTTTTCAGGCACGTGATATTTTTATGAATTTTGCATTTGTATAGCATTTATAGTTTTACTAAGAGCTTTCCCCATACTTTATCTCTGATTTCTTTCAAGTGACCTCTATCTCCATTAAATAGGAGAAAATGGATTGAAATTGCTGTGCAGGTTTGGGGAGGGAGAGAGGGGATGGGAGATTCAGACAACAAACATTGTTAGATGAGGAAATAGGAGCCAGAGAGAAGTTGTAGAATGTACACTCCTGAGGATTTTTCAAAAAAGGGCAAAGTCTCCTCAGGTCAGGCAGGTTGAAGTTTGGAGCTGCCTGAGGACTGGGGCTGGGGTAGGGTGAAATAGATGACTTTTCCATGTTCGTCAACCTAAAAATCTGATGAACCTGCAATTTCTGGTAGAATTTGTTTCAACTCTGTAATGTTGTTTGGTTCACATAAAAATGGCAAAGCTGACTGTATGTGTAAATTCATTGTAATTTTCCACTTCTGCCAATGTATTATTAAAACAGTGGTTTTAGCTCCTGTGATTTTGAATAATGTAGGTGCCTTAGCCAAGGGAGAGAAACTCTAAGTAGGAATTATAAAAAAAAAAATCCTGTTTGGATGGCACACAATGTAGTCTAGAGTGGGAGTGTATGATTCCTGCCACTTCGTAATAAAATTTTAATTCATTAGGAGTCCATCCTGTGTTGAAGTGCTTCCCATGCAAATGTCCTTAGGAATGGCATTTATTAAAATTGAAATGAGTTGGCACCAATTCTATTTTAATGACATATCATACACACTACAATTAAAAGGGTAGAAAATATTTAAAAGTATATTTATAGTGTATGAATTAACACAGAAGTCAATTTAATTTTCTTATTCATAAAAATCACCCTTTTGTACTCCTGAATTATAAACTGAATCCTGTTTTTTAAAAAAAACAAAAAATAAAAAAAACTCCAAAAATTTATTCAAGATATAGTCTCTCAATAAACATCAGAGTAGGGCTTCCCTGATGGTCCAGTGGTTGAGAAATTGCCTGCCAATGCAGGGCACACAGGTTTGATCCCTGGTCCATGAAAATCCCACATTCTGCACAGCAACCAGGCCCATGTGCCGTAACTACTGAGGCCACACATCTCAACTGCTGCTGCTGCTGCTAAGTCGCTTCAGTCGTGTCCGACTCTGTGCGACCCCATAGACGGCAGCCCTCCAGGCTGCCCCATCCCTGGGATTCTCCAGGCAAGAACACTGGAGTGGGTTGCCATTTCCTTCTCCAGTGCATGAAACTGAAAAGTGAAAGCAAGGATGCTCAGTTGTGTCCGACTCTTAGCGACCTCATGGACTGTAGCCTACCAGACTCCTCCGTCCATGGGATTTTCCAGGCAAGAGTAGTGGAGTGGGTGGGGTGCCATTGCCTTCTCCGCACATCTCAACTACTTAACTCTAACCCTAGAGCCTGTGCTCCGCAACAAGAGAAGCCACTGCAATGAGAACCCCACGCACCTCAACTAGAGAAAAGTCCATGCAGAGCAAAAAATAAAATAGATAAAGCTGCTGGAAGCATTATTTGTTTCTTGATTGACTCAATAAGAACTGAGGGAAAACAGAGACCTCAACACAAGACTGTCATCATGAAAGCTAGCACAGTTTCTGAAACACAGCTCACCTCTCCATCCATTCTACATATTGGCAGACTTGAATTTATCCTTTAGCCATAGATCAGTGGTTCTTAAATCTGGCCACACATTGGCTTTAAACATATTACCAATGGCTGGGTCTTTTTTATTTAATTTTTCTAGAAGCTCCACAGGTTACAGTTCTAATTTGCAGTCAGGACTGAGAATTATTGCTACAGAACCTCACTCTTTGAATTAATGATTGACCTTAATGAACACCCTACAAGTTTTTAGTACAAAAAGCATAATGCTACACTTCTAAAGCAATCAAAATAATTTAAATAATTAGCTTTTCAAAGGACAAAAAATACAAATAACCATCAAGTAGTAACCCTTCCAAACATTTTAAGCTGCTCACAAAATGAGATTCTTTGTCAATACTCATTTTGCATGTATCTACTACCCATCAATCATTCAGATCTTTGATAATGAAAATTACAGGCCCTGAAAACATGCAAAGCTACTCGGGTTATCAGCAAATAATCAATAATGTAATCTCCAACAATCACAGCATTACTTTTATTGATCATCAAACTGCTCTCTGTGAGTTACTAAAGCAAGTAAGAGGACAGCTCTCCTTATCAGTGGGTTCCACACCTGTGGATTCCAGCAACTTCAGACTGAAAATATTTCATGGGTGGGGGGAGATCCCGAAATTCCCAAAAGCAAAACTGGAATTTGTCACACACCTAAAAACTACTTACATAGCATTTACACTGTACTAGGTATTGTAAATAATCTAGAGATGATTTAAATTATATGGGAGACGTATGTAGCTTACATGCAAATACTATGCCATTTTACAGGACTCAAGCCTCTGAGGGTCCTGAAATCAATCCCCTGCAGACACTGAAGGACTATATTTGCTCAAAACTGAACAAAAAATCCTTATTAATAATCTGAACACTTGGCAATGATTTAAAACTATTCTCCACATTCCAGCCCCAAAGCTATTTTTTTTCCTCTGAAGCACTAGTGTTTTTGAATGGTATAATCAGTCTTTAAAAGGCCAAACAAATTCATAAAAGATAGAGCATTTCATGAAAATTTCAGCATTTCTATACTAAAGTTGGAAAAGTGAAAGTGAAAATCGCTCAGTGTGTCTGACCCTTTGTGACCCTATGGACTGAACAGTCCATGGAATTCTCCAGGCCAGAATATTGGATGTGGGTGGCCTTTCCCTTCTCCAGGGGATCTTCCCAACCCAGGAATCGAATCCAAGTCTCCTACATTGCAGACTGATTCTTTACCAGCTGAGCCACAACGGAAGCCCAGAATACTGGAGTGGGTAGCCTATCCCTTCTCCAGGGGATCTTCCCAACCCAGGAATTGAACAGAGGTCTCCTGCATTGCAGGCGGATTTTTTTTTTTTTTAACCAACTGAGCTATGAGGGAAGCCCACTAAGGGTGGAAGTTCTGTGCAAGGTTAGAAGCACTCCAGTGCCAGGCAACATTTTCGGTGTATTAAGCTTCCTGGTTAACACTGCTACAATGAATTCAGTGGTCAAATTGCTGAGGCTTCTAAGCCCATCCCATTAAAACAAGCCAAGAATAGCCTTCATGCCTAATTTACAGTCATAACTCTAAAACGAGTCTTAAAAATTGCACTTTTCCGATTGTGCTTTTCCTGCATCTTCTTAAGTGATGAAGCTGTCTCTCCTTTGCTAGAGGAAGTGAGGCAAGATTGAGCCAGGGCATTTTGTCTTCTTGCCTTTAAAGCTTAATTATGGTTATATTAATCAATATTCTCAAACACCTGATCAAAACACAACTGAATATCCAAAGTACATCCCTAGGCACACAGGTAATCTCTAGGCAGGCATTACCCGATGGCAGCACATTTAATTGAACAGAAACTCCTATAGGAAAAGGATATTAAGCACCAGAAAAACACTTCAATCAGCAAGTACAAAGCTTAGGAAAAAGCAGTGACCGTGAGGACTTGGGTAAGAACAATGCCATGTTTGGAAGCTCAGGGTAAAGATTTCACTATCTAAATGTGATCCACTGAGCAGTTTAATTTCACCAGGAACAATCGATTCTAAGTGTTCCCTCTGTGATCCTTCTCCACACCATGCCCTCAACCCAAGGACCTCAGGGCTACAGAAACGGGGCTCTGAAGAAGAAATGCAGCAAGTTTCTCACAGGGTAGCTATTAGAGCTGACAGATCAAAAGTGCTATAAGCCTTTAGTGATTCAAGAGTCTAACAGGAATTTTTTAAAAAATAATTCAGAGATTCTTCCATTTATAGAACATAACCTGAGACAAAATTCAAGCTGGGGCTCAGGAACTCCACTTTTTTTGGTAACAGCATCTCTCCTAAGGCAAACTTAACTCGAGATGAACTGGACACATCTACAAGGCCTCAGAAGTGACTTTTCACTTTCACTACACATATCTACACACCACCATGCAGTCCCAACACTTAACCCAGATGTTAATAATCAACAGGGAGGTACACAACTTCTAAGGATTGGAGAAACAGTAAGGCTGACTGACATGCCAGCCACACATTTACCATCACCCTCAGGAAATGGATAAAAATACACAGGCAAATAGAAAGCAAGTCTAAAGAAGGCCCCAGGACCTCAAAGCCCAACCCGGCTGAAAGAGAACAGAATAAAATACAGATCACAAACCTCAGAGGCAGGAGAGGAAGGTGGGACCCTCTGCATACCGACACCCAGAAATTTGCTAACACAATGGCAGCTAAGTCACAGAGAGAACGCAGCAGATTATCACACTACTTGTACCAACCCCTGTGATTCTTGTAAAGTTTCCCAGAATTTGGGAAGACGGCCAATTGGGGCTGGCAAGTTTGTGTGAGTCCGAGGGAAGTACTAGAAGACTTGGCTTGTTCCTGTAAGACTTTGAAGGGGTGTTCTGGTGGCCTGGCCTCCATTATCAGGTCATTTGACATCTTTTTTGTTACTTTTCTCTGAAGTCTTGATTTGCCTTTGTAATTTTTGATTTTAAAGCATCATTACTTTAAAATATTAGTATGTTACACTACACAGCATTTTCTCCTCATCTTGTAAATTAGTTCTTTTCTAACCCATGCCTGCAATAAATGGACCAATGTAAGAAGTGAGGCTAAAAATCAAACTTTTGAGGAAAATTCAACTGAACTTTTAGTTCTAAGCAGGTATATAGTATAAAAGGAAGAGATATAACCTAGGTATTCACTGTGATACAAGAAGTCCCCCAACTGTAAGAGAGTATTGGTCACAGTGTACACTGAAGCGTCAAAAAATGCGTACCAAAATATATATAATACTCAAGCAGATGGTTTTTGTGGCAAAATTCCTTTGAGCTGGAAGATTTTCTACTTTGCATTTAATTATTTTCCCTTTGGCCCTGCAGCATGCAGGATCTTAGTTCCCCGCCCAGGGATGAAACCTGTGTCCCCTGCAGTGGAAACATGGAGTCTTAACCACTGGACCATCAGGGAATTCCTTTCTCCACTTTTTAGACATCTCAGAGGAAAATTTTATCTCAGAAGCAAACAGTAATATGTAACAATGGCAAGGGAAAGAACCACTGGCTATTAGGGTGAAAAATGCCTTTATCACTACAAAAGACAAATTCTCAGCCAAAAATCTTTCTAGGTCACCAGAGAAGAATTATTATAGTGTAAGAAGAGATAACTTTGGCTAGAACAAAAAACATATTGTAAAAGAGGTGTCTGATGTCCTGAACAGAGTTTTATCTTCCATTTTAGTAACAGATTGTTATTATAAAAGTGATAAGTTTCCTAGAAAGGTCTAGCAGCTCAAATATATGCTGGAGCATGTCCAGTGAAACCAACGAGTATATTCCTCTCCCCAACCCCGGGGCATTGTTAAATATCACACACAAAGCAAACTAGCTAGAAAAAAAATGTCCAAGTTATAATTAGCTTAAATAGCACATCCAGCCTATAGCTTTAAAAAAAAAAATCTCCAACAAAAGAGGTAGGTAAAAAACGAGTTTCCATTGTGGAGCATTGCTCGAGTTGAATAACCAAAGAAAACAAAGGGGGAGAGGCCTTCACAAGGTCGCCACTTCTTCAGTGACCATTTTCTACCCTTCCATTCAAGGACATCGTGGCCCACTTCTTGGCTCAAATTACAATGTCCTAAAGAAAAATCTGTTCTTGAGAAAGGCATCCTCCCTAGAGGTGAAGGCTTTTAGGAGGGGACAGGAGAAGCAGTAAAGACATGACTCCAAGAAATATTATTGATATCTGTATTTTCTTCAATGTGAGACCTGGGAAAAACCAAGCCTCAATTTCTTTAACAGTTAAAAAAAAAAAAAAAGTAACGAAACTTAAATGACTGCCTATAGTAGCATTAACAAAACACCCAGAGATCACTTTAAAGGACTTGAAAGGCTATCCAGGTGAAAAAAGAATGGTGCTTGCTGATATTATCCAATTATGTGAATATTAAAACTCTAGGAACTGCTAGCACAGAACCAGGCAATGGCCTCACATAATTCAAGTGTACGTATTTTATTTAAAGCAAGGAAATTTCTGGCTCTACAGAAAAGGCATACCCAGTTCTGATGCTACTGTTATTCAAGGAGGCAGGTTGAGTTATGGCCTATGACCAAGAACAAGCTCTTGGTATTGAAAACACCATTCACGAAGAGGACCAGAGTTGGCCAGGGAGGCTGACAGATGTTGTATCTAGAAGCATCGGAGGGCCAGTCAAAAAGTCCCCTGAGGCTGCTGCCCACAACACAGACCATTAGTTCTTTGAAACAGATGATCTGACACCATGGGAGTACAATTAAGAACTCATTTTTCTGTTTGTTGGCAAAGCTCATGGTCATTTGGGAACTGTACTAGAATTATTTGGCTTCCTAGGTGGCTCAGTGGTAAAGCATCCACTTGACAATGCAGGAGATGTAGGTTCGACCCCTGGGTTGGGAAGATTCCCCCGGAAGGAAATGGCAAAGCCGCTCGAGTATTCTTACCCGGAAAATTCCGTGGACAGAGGAGCCTGGCAGGCTACAGTCCATGGGGTCACAAAGAGTCTGATGCAACTGAGCACACACCTCACCCATGCACACATGTACCCAGACACTGGAACACACACACACTGAAATTATTTACATTGTCTCTAAATCTCACTTCTCTTCCAAGGTTTTGGATTAGTAACTGGTGTACAGTATAAACACTGGGTGCTGCTATAAACATAACAGGTGATCTATTTGTAATTATTTCTAAAACATGTTTAAAGGAGACATTAAAAATCAGCAATACGTTTGAAGTATAATGTACAACCTTCAGAATACTGAAGCACAGAAAGAAGAACATATACAATATCTATTAGTTATTGTGTGTAGTAACATTGGTTTGCAAAATTTTAATATTTGGCCTTTTAGTACTGCCAAGTAGGAATGCCACACAAAGATGGATTAACAGGAATATTAGAAAACTCCATTCAATGTTTCACAAACTGCATTACATGGAATAAGAATGAAGTTCCTTACATAAAGTGGAAAGTTACTCCTGTAACCCCCTCCTCCTGGCTCTTCACAACAAATATTCAGACAATAAACGCTTTAAAAAGTCTTACAGTAAAGAAGCCTCTATCTTTGTGTCAGTCAGCACTTCCCTTAGAACTCTACCCCCATCCCCCAAGGAACATCCAATGACACTGGATTCTGTAAAACATGGTTTGAGCAATGCTACTCTAGTGTATTTGTTACCTCATCAGGATCAGCTATACTGGCAAAGTATCCAAAGGTATAAGGCGAGATATGTGACAATTTCACCCATGATCCCAGGTGTGTGCTTTTGCTTCTAAGGCTTAATTATGAGAAGCAAGAAACCAGGAGATCTTGGTTCTAATTGCCTTCTGTTGACTCACTGGAAAAGACCCTGATGCTGGGAAGGATTGGGGGCAGGAGGAGAAGGGGATGACAGAGGATGAGATGGTTGGATGGCATCACCAACTCGATGGACACGGGTTTGGGTGGACTCCGGGAGTTGGTGATGGACAGGGAGGCCTGGCGTGCTGCAATTCATGGGGTCGCAAAGAGTCGGACATGACTGAGTGACTGAACTGAACTGAACAGACTGATGTGTTTGTGTCTCAGGGGAAGTCCTGGAATAGATTTCTTTAGTGGTAACTTGGGGAGAGCTTGACTAAATAATCTGATCTGAAAGGCTACAGGGGAATTGGAAGTCAGACCTTTCTAGAAATAAAATTTGAAATGTGGTTTTGGTTGCTGTATTATTCACCACTTGTTTCAGCCTGGACCAAAAATCCAAAAACAAACAAACAAAAAAACCAACTGTTGAAGGGAGGGGGAAGAGATGACCTGTTAGAGGATAAATAATAATATATAAGCCAATATACATGAGAAGATAATGTATTCAGGATGAAATTTATTTGTAGGCTTCAAAGTAGACAAGAAAGGAGAAATAAAAGGAACATTATGAAAAATTACAAACATCAGGGAAAAGCTTCAGGGTGCTAATTTCAGTACACTAGAAGGTACATTGGCTCTTTGGCGCTCTAAGGATGCCCGTTTAAAGCACCATGGTGCCAATTTATTTAATGGTAACATTGAGATGTGAAAAAATGAATGCCTTCTCAAATGTACCTGTTAACCAAGAGAATCACTCTCCTCTGATAAAATAGAATGAAATTTATGTCCCAGCACCCAAGGTACAAACCACTTCATGTTAAAATAGATTAGGATTAACTGCGATAAGTGCAATTTAAAAAATAATGAACCACTTAGAATTACAAGTTTTACTGTACAAAATTATATTGCTATAAAATGAAACACATGTACACAGATTTAAAACCACTGGAAAGAATTTGTATTAAACCAGACACATTCTAAATGTATGACTTCTCAAAAACAAACACTACTCACACCAAAGGTCATACCACCTCTAAACCAGTTTTTTTCTTGATTTTTTACCAAATAGGACAAATAATAGTTTGAAATTCTATTCAAATGTATGATTGAAAATAGCAATGGGATATTTCCAAAACACACATAGGGGGTATCTAGAACAATTATAAGAATTTACAGCCAACATTAAAATTACCTGGCAAGCTTTGAACAGGAAAAATGCTTTCAGCTAAATCATGAAGCAGCACAGCAGTCACAGCACTAAGCGATTGAGTCAGTGGAACACAAGCAGATTAGTCATAACCAGTACTGGATAATTAAATGTCCGCAAAGACTCCATTCTCCTGATTGCGATGAATTTCACTCTAATTCACGTTTTCATTAAAAGCATGTGTGTATACAAATGTGCTAATATATTTGAGTTCATTCTTACTCTGTGAACTCAGATATGATATAAAACTTTCTAAATGTTGACAATCAGAAAATAATTACAGCATTAGTTAAGACTACAAAAATGGCAGAACCTGGAAGAATGGAGGAGGCCCTCAAAGGCTGGCAATTAAAGTGCATTTGCATTTTTAAGCATTATTAATGAGAACCAATTTATGGTGGACTGATGACTATGGATGGGTAGGAACAATCTGAGTATTCCAACATATTCTGCTTACATCCCTATTCTGTTTTGAGCCATTAGCTACAGTTTTGTCCCAGACCAAAAGCAAGCAGGTACATCTACTCCCTGGGAAGAAGAGCTAAGCTTAAAAAAAAATGAGCAACAAAGGAAAATGAAAAGTAAGAGGGTACAAGTACTAATGTATCAAGCCAAAAGAAAATTAGCTGTGATGAGAGCATTCTGCTATAAGATAGCATGCGGCTTCCTCATCATTCTCAGTGTGCAAAGTCACTTCAGTTATGTCTGACCCTTTGCGACCCCATGGACTGTAGCCCACCAGGCTCCTCTGTCCATGGGATTCTCCAGGCAAGAATACTGGAATGGGTTGTCATATCCTTCTCCAGGGGATCTTCCCAATTCAGGGATCGAATCTGCATCCCATGCGTTTCCTGCCTTGGCAGGCAGATTCTTTACTACTGTGCCACCTGGGAAGCTCCCATACTACTCTTGATCTTAAGACACCTCCAAAGAAGAGCTTTAAGCAACGTGTATATTTAGAAGGAAGACATTTGTTTAAATGTCAGATTAGTCCTTCAGACTTCATCTTCTATCTTAAAAACAGAGGTAAGAGGAAAAGGTGGGATTCTCCTAATACTTACAAAACTTTCTTAGAAGGCAATGTACCAGAGTAACACTGGACATAGATTTTATGGATTTAGAATCCAATTCAGTCCAGTGTACCTTTGAGCCTCACTACAATTTTTCATAATGTTGAGTAACAAAGTGATGAAGTATCAAAGAATGAGATATTCACTGCAAATAGGGGCAGTTCATTCATGCCATTTTAAACATAAAGTCCTTCTTGGATGGCTAGAATTTAAAACAGATATGGAAAATAAAAAGTGCTGAGGATGTAAAGAAAATGGAATCTCCATAGTGGTAGGAATGTAAAATAGCTCAGCCTTGGTAGGAAACATTTTGGTGGTTTATCAGAAAACTAAGCAAGTAATTACCATATGAGTCAGCATACATCCAAAAGAACTGGAAACTGGAGTTCAAACAAAAACTTGTGTATTAATATTCAGAGCAGCATTATTTACATAGCCAAAAGGAAGAAACAACCCAAATGTCCAACAACTGATAAATGGGTAAACAAAATGGAATGCTGTGGAATATTATTCAGCCATAAAAAGAGTGAAGTACTGATACATGCTACAACATGGGAGAACCTCAAACAAAACATTCTGTTAAATGAGAAGCTAGATACAAAAGGTCACATATTGTAGAATTTCATTTATATTAAATATTCAGAATAGGTAAATCTATTACGATAGAAAGGAGACGGTGGTTCCCAGAAGCTGGGGAGGAAGTGGAGACAGGGAGTTACTACTTAATGGGTATAGAGCTTCCCTTGGAGTGATGAAAATGTCATGGACCATGACAAGAGCTGACAGTTTCACAATTTGTGAATGTACTAAATTCCACTGATTGATTCACTTTAACATGGTTAATTTCATGCTATGTAAACTTCACTTCAAAAAAAAAAGTTAACACACTTGCCTTAAAGTAGGTCACAAGGCTTGATATGGTTGATGCATCCATTCAACTAGTATTTATTAAGTCCTTACTGTGTGCAAGACACTGGAGACAGGGTGATGAATAAACAGAAACAGTCCTTGCCTTTGTGGAGCTTAGAGTGTAGTAGGAGACAAGACACTGATCAAATACTTATCAAATCAGCTAAGTGCCAAGAACGATGACTCCAGAGTATTCTGAGGGCTGACCCAGCCATGACCACACAACAACCACATACAACACAAACCTGATCATATTGCTTCTCTAATCCCTGCTTTAATACGTCTCCCACTGACATTAGAACTGAAAACTAAAATCCTTCTTCTGACCTGCAAGGTCTTGCACAGATTCAGGTCTCTTCCTCCCACTTTTCCAATCTCTCCCGAAGTCTCTCCTCTCTATTCACTCTGGTCTTCTTTCCATCCCTTGTGAGCTCCAGGCACCTTCTTGCCCCGGGGCTTCTACTCTATAGCTTCCCTCCACTAGAATATTCCTCCTTCTCCAGTTTATCTTCTGGTAATCACCTTTCAGATCTCTCAACTGTCACTTCCTCACTAAAGCCTTCCCTGATGGCAACTTAAATCAAGAGAGACCAATGACCCGTTCTCCAAAATCTGTGTCTGCTACAGGGAATTTACAATAAGCAAAGCAAGAAACAAAATCTCAATTCAACTTTTCAAAAAGTTATTAACTGCAAGACTCCCCCAAACTCTACTCAAACATTTCCGTCAACAGTTACCCAAAGAAATCTTTTATGAATTGCTTGACTTTGCATAAAGTGCATTTTTTAATCTTCTGCTTAGTTTCAATAAAAACAAGACAGTTATTGTGACAATAAGAACTTTGTATAGTCCACTGCCACTTTAACTCGTTAAACATAATTTAATACGACTGGCTATTGTGATGCCTTCTTAATTGATTTACATATACTTCAGACCATTTTATTCTGAGCAGCATTCAGATTAATCATTTCCAGTTGATTAAATAGTTGATTAAAAATGGTGGTTATGGTCATTTCTATTAAATAAAAAAGTCAAGCATCAGTCCAGGAATATAATCCTCAATATAATTAGATTTACATTACTTTGACTTCCATGAATACAACCTGCCACAGCGTACAAGGACAAGTTGACAAGGTTTTCAGGAAAGGCTATCACCTAGCTAGTGTGCACTATGGAAGGAGGCTAGGACCAGGGCAAATCATCTATTCAAATGATTCAAACAATTCAAATCATCCAATCACACACTGTTCTCTTTTAAGTGTATCTCATTTAATAATCATAAGCTGGGGCAAGGTATTTTTTGTAGCACGGATTTCTCTGCAAGGAGAGAGGAGCAATATCACTGACCTATAGAAAGTTCCACACAAAAAAGACTGTGCTAGGGAATTCCCTGGCAGTCCAGTGGTTAGGACTCAGCGCTTTCACTGCTGCGGCTGGGGTTCAATCCCTGGTTGGGGAACTAAGATCCCGCAAGCCATGCAGTGTGGCCAAAAAACACTCTGCTAAAGCTGTCAAAGGACATTTAAACAATATAACATTATCCCTGTGCTTTCTGGAAGTGGAAATAAATTGCGTTTTTAAAATAACATCTCAATGATTAGCAGACATTATTTGTACACACATTTGACATAACAATTAGTAACGATGCTTGCACAAAGCATTTACTAACAAATGAGTAAAACAACAGCATTAATCAGCACTACTATTTCTTGGATCATAACTTCCAGTCTTATAGAGCACTATTGGGAAATCAACACAAAACTGAAATACCCCACTCCAAGCAGTTTTCACCCATACTGCTAAATGTTTAAAAGTTCAAAATGCCAGTTCAAGACTTATGATTAATCCCTACTAACATCAAGTAGTTGCTCGGGCACAGTTATTCTAGATAGAGTTTCAGATTAATGCACATCCAAGTCTTGGGTGATTCTGGCCTCTTTCTAATCCAGAATATGATCCAAATCATTTAAAAATCTACTGGGTAAGTCACATGTGGCATGTTCGAAAGCTAGAATATGGATATAATGACAAGAAAACTTACTTTCTTTTCAGTTTTATGCTGTGCTTGATTTCAAGGCTTCTCTATCGTAACCTGACCTAGTCTACCCATTTGAACTGCATTTTCCACTAGCAGTCCTCCACCAGAAGGCTCTGCTCTCAGCAAACTGGTCTCCCTCCTCATTTTCTAAGTATCCTAGTTCATTTCCAATTGCTGTTCTCCTGGACTGGAATTATCTACATGAATCTCCTTGAAAGTCAACTGAAGGTTCAACTAGTGATCTACAAGATCCTCTAACATAAGAAGAGCTGTAGATACATAAAATTTACAAACCTTTACAAATTAATTTACTTTCCCCTCAAGGTGATTAGCCAGTGATTCTTGGAGCTCTGTGCCTCATTCACTTAGTATACATTTGGGACTTGCTTCCTCAATGAAGATAAGCAACACCTAAGTGTGTGTCTGGAGTCGCAAAGAGTTGGATACGACTGAGCATGCACACACTCATGCAAGTGTATGTCATAAGAAGATGAAGAATTCTGTAGATGGATGGATGGAAGGACAAATGGATGGAGTGGCAGAAGGTGTATGGACAAACAGATATGGCACACTCACTTGATTAAACCAGCATGGCTCCAAAATCAGAGTACTGTCTACAGCCATTTGAGATCACCAAGGATCATTAAGTGATGACCTGAGATGAGAATACTTTGATCAAGGCTAGTATCTCACAGTTTAACTGTCTTGTAAATATCTTCTAATGGGTATATTTTTAATACTCAAAAATCAAGAGGCATTCTTCCATTTGCTATTCTAATGGCCTTCTTTCAGACAGCCTGGCAATTACCAGGTTGTTTCAAAGGGGTCATACAAGATATGGTGAGGAAGAGAAGCGTACCAGCTGAATACGTCGGTTCTGGAGCCAGATGTCTGGGTTTAAATCCTGGTTCTGCCACTTACTACACCTAAGAGATCTTGGCCAATTTCCTTAACCATATTGTGTCTGTTTCCCTATCTGTATAAATGAGGATAATATCAATGACTCAGAAGGCAGTTGTGAGACATTGCCTTCATACAGTAAGTGCTGAAAAAATGTCAGTTGCTTTTATATAGCACAGTGAAATAGCTAATTTCTTTGCTGCCACTATCTAGTTGCTTCCAACCCAGATTTTTTTAAAATGTGTAAAAAAAAATGCAACCTTAATACAAATAATTGAAATACATCTGTAGGGTTATTACCCTTAAAACACAGTGCCACAAATAAAATCTATGTGAACATTTTCTTAACTAGAATAAAAACAGAAAGATACAATCTCCATGAAACTAAAAAAGAGAGAAAGGAAGCATGCTCGCAAAACCCTAATGATCATGAGCATTTCTTTAAATGAACTACTGCCCAGATTTCCTATTGACTACTGACCAGGGCTTCCCTGGTGGCTCAGTTGGTAAAGAATCTACCTGCAATACGGGAAACCTGGGTTTGATCCCTGGGTTGGGAAGATTCTTGGAGGAGGGTATGGCAACCCACTCCAGTATTCTTGCCTGGAGAATCCCCATGGACAGAGGAGCCTGGAGGGCTGCAGTCCATGGAGTCACAAACAGTTGGACATGACTGAGTGACTAAGCACACAGCACTGACCAGATACTATCTAATCAGCACACGAGCATAAGACAGAATAGCTTACTGTGACTTTACTCAGGACTTCAACATACTTCATTCAAAATACTTGCAAAAAAGAATCTAAAGTCAACTTCAGATGGGTTCTCAAAGGGATTAAATGGGCCTGACTCAACTTCAGGGTTGGAATTTGGGGAGTATCAGCAAGTGGAGGCTCTGGGTTAGGCACTAGGTCGGAAGCACAAATAGCTACCATGTGAAACCACATGGACGCAACTAGGAGAAGACACCAGTTCAGCTCTGCCACACGTGCAATGCTGAAGAGGCTGGAACCCGGAGGGAGGGGTAAGCGTACACACAGGCAGGCAGCTCCCTAACTAAAGGGGATAAGCAGCTCTGGACAAAGAGGGTAGCAGGTTTAGATCTGGAGATAGCTGGTCTCTACCTTCTACCACAAATCAATCATGCTTATGCTTGCCAAATATTGTCCCATTTGTTTTTTATATGTTTGAATGGATTTGTTTTAGGAATAATTAAAGTTTAAGAAAGAAACTCCCTCAGCAAAAGTTGACCACTATGGAGTTGGCTAAGACTGTTCTCTGACAATCTCCATCATGTAAATTTCATGATGAATCTTTCGATTTTAATGCGATCCTCCAAAAGAAAGTTTGCCTACACATTTATACTTAAAGGTTTATAGGAAAGGGCCACACATTGATTGACCTTAAGAAATAGTAACTCTTGCAAAAAACACAGATAACCTCTAGCTATTAACTGGTATATAACAAACTAGAGTAAGATTTGCTAAGGGTTTCCATTTTACTAATGTCCATTCGTGGCCTCCCAGGTGGCTCAGTGTTAAAGAATCTGCCTGCCAATGCAGGAGACATGGATCATTCCCTGGGTCAGGAAGATTCCCTGAAGGAGGGCATGGCAACCCACTCCAGTATTCTTGCCTGGAGAATCCCCATGGACAAAAGAGCCTGGCGGCCTACAGTCCATGGGGTCACAGAGAGTCAGACATGACTGAGCAACTGAACAACAACAAATTTGCTTCCAATATAATAAACACTTGATTTCCTTCTTAAATAATCCACTCACCCAACTCCCGACCCCTGCAAAAAAAAAAAAATTCCTAACAGCCAAATTGTAAGATTTTGTGGTGTCAGTGACTATAAACCTCAGTAATAATCACCTCTGGACTGGGCTTAGTAGACTGGAGTCTGATTATCAAGATTAAAGAGCTAATCAAAACTGGCTTTGTAAGTGTTTAAGTAAGGTTGGGTTGAGCAACTGTCTGTGGCATAATGCAATCCACCATGTCACTCCTAAGATTTAATTTTTGCCACCCTTTTTCATTATAAATAAATAACTAGATATATTTATTTAGGTGAATAAACACCCAACCACCCAGTTGCTATTGTGAAAGTAGAAATTGGGCTCTGATGGTGATCATAAAATACAGTGAAGAAATTCCTTTATTCACTCCTGGGAATAAACATTTAAAAAATTTTAAAGAGTAACTATGTGAGCTGACTGATGTGTTAAGGAACTTTAATGTGATAATCATTTCTCAATGTATGCATGCATGCACGTGTGTGCGCTCAGTTGTGTCTGATTCTTTGCGACCCCATGGACTGCAGCCTGCCAGGCTCTTCTGTGCATGGAATTTTCCAGGGAAGAATACTGGAGTTGGTTGCCATCTCCTTCTCCATTCTCAATGCATACATATGTCAAATCATTATGCTGTACACTTTAAACTTAACACAATGTTGTATGTTAATTATACCTCGATATTGCTGAAAAAGACTCAAAATAGAAAAAACCAGATAAGTATATTATAACTAAGGATTTAGGCTGTACTTCTAAAACAACATGCTCGTTGTTATAGCTTCTATTTTGCACAATGTTGAGTCACATTAGTTAAAATAAACTTTGTAGTCTGGCGTGGGAAGCACATAACCTAGAACTCTAGTCAGGTTCAGACTCAGACAGCATCTGCAGAGGGAAAGAATTGGTGGGAGCAATTTCCAGGTATATCTGTGACACCCTGAACTACTCACATGGCATTTCCAGCAGATTTTTACACAAAAAAGGTAAGGGGACCCCAAAACTAATCACTTCAACCCATGACTCTCATCCAACTTCCTCACCTCATCCTGATCCTCACACTGCTCTGTGCTTGTTTCATCACCCCACATTCACGATATCAGTCCCCCTTCCCTCTCTTGCTCCTAACTCAATGGTTAAACTCTGCACTGCAGAATCTGCCATCCTCGTTAACCAAACTCTCCACATTCTTAATATCAAAAAATGTTCCCTACATATACTTGCCTTCCCTAAGCCTTGAAAGTGAAAGTTGCTCAGTCATGTCCAACTCTTTGCGACCCCATGGACTATACAGTCCTTGGAATTCTCCAGGCCAGAATACTGGAGTGGGTAGCCCTTCCCTTCTCCAGGGAATCTTCCCAACCCAGGGATCAAACCCAGCTCTTCCGCATTGCAGGTGGATTCTTTACCAGCTGAGCCACCAGAGAAGCCCTAAGCCTTAGCTTTCGTCTGATGATTCTTCCCCAGAGAGGTGAGGGGTCAGTCTCCTCTTGCCCCTCCACTGCTTGTGCAGTCCATGAATCCAATCTCCCGAAAAGCGTGTCCTCCTTTTGGGGTCATATGATCTAGAGATACAAGCTTTTACCCCCTCCTCCTCATGGACAGCATGTCTCCTGGACATTTCCCCTTACTCATTTGTGTCACTGGAGGCCTTTCCATCCCATCTCCTACCATCATTCTGTGAAATTTTAATGTCTGTGTGAAAACCAACTCCATACTCCTGTTTCATAATTTTTGGACATTGTTACCTCAAGTGACCATTACTAACCTTCATCATCTCTACCAAATAGCTCTCTGGTCACTTACTGACATCAACAGCAGACTTTGAAATTTAGCGTTAAGTCCTATGCCCTATGTTTCCTCTTACCATTGCACTTGGAAATACCATCATCCATACAGACAACTCATCCAGAAACCTACCTACACTGTCAAGTCTCAGAACTCTTTTGCTCTAAGGATCTTCACCTTTGCTCTACTTTAGCCAACTGCTCTAGGCTGACAGACTGGGATTTATTAATATCATCTACTGTTTCATCTCTGACACCTCAAAGAAAAAAAGCACTCTCTCTCTTAGTCTTCTAGCTCTTTCACTCCCACCACAATAGCTCTTTAAAACCTCTGGTCTCTTGATTCCACCTTCAGTTTCTCACATTCCTTACCTTCGCTTTTCCTATAAAGTGTTCACTCATGGAATCTATTTCTCACCAGCTCCCTCAACTTCTTCCCAACTAGGCTTTCCACAATAGACCTACATTAAGTCCTAATTCCGGGACCAGTCTCAGAGATCACTGTCTTCATTCCTGCATGAACAAAGCTAAGAACAGTTTTGTTAAAATCACACTAATGTGAAGTTCATGCCATTACAAAATCTTCAGTGCCACTCCATGAATGTCCTACTTGTTCTCACTGATTGTACTCTCCACTTATCCTAAGTGCCTATTTGAAAGCTTCATGACTCTCAAGTCCCATACCACACTCCTCTACGTGGGAGACCTTGTTCCTACATCTGCTGGGCATTTCTTCATACTTCCCTATTGTGTGTGAGCATCAGGTATCGCCCTCCAGTTTCAGAAGAGTGGGTTTCTTTTCCTGTTCCTGACTGACAAAGAGCGTTCACCTATGCTCCTGATCTCTATCTGCCCATCTTTTTGCACCAATAATTACTCCATCTCCCTTATACTATGAACCATTTTATTTCCACTCTCTATCTTCCCCTGGTTTTTTAGCTTTAATGTTTAGTTTAAGTCCTTATTTTCTTAAACATACTTTTCTTGACAATGGATCCTCTTCCAGCCTTCTCTCTCTCCTTCCCAGTATAAAATAAAGCCCAGTATAAAGTAAAGTTCTTTTAGGGCAAGGATTTGGGTTTTTGTTGTTGTTGTTGTTTTGTTCCCTGGTACACCACTAACCTAGAGCAGGGAATGGCACATAGTAGGAGCTCAATAATTAGTTGCTGAAAAATGAGTCGCCACCTCAGAAGAATACAGTCAGTATGTCTCTTTCCTCACCTCCTCTTTACTCTTCCAGCCCTTTCTCTGTAGGCTGGTTCCTGCCCCTACTCCCACAGGTCTAACCTGCCAGATCAAATGGACAGTTTCTAACTTAACCTCTCTCTAGTACTAACACTAAGAACCATCTTCTCCACTTCCATGACATCACACCTCCTCTTATGTCTCCGGATAATCCTTTGGAGTTTCCTTTGCCAAATCTGCTTGTCCTATTTCCCTATATTCAGCCCTCAGCTCTCTGTATTTCACCACTCCTCATGGCTTGCTCTCCCTGGGTAACCTAATCCACAGGCATGGCTTTAATTACCATCTATATGATGACACCCAAAAAGTATATATCTCTAGCCCCAGACTTCTCTTCTGCGCTCTACACATGATAACACTGAGGGCTCGGGTTCCAAAGAACAATTTTAAGTTCTTTACATATATTTATCCATTTTCTGCTCACAACCAGCTCATTAGAAAGGTACTGTTATTACCACTTTGTACAGATGAGGAAGCCAAGGCACAGAAAGGAGAGCAACTTAGTCAAGGCCACACAGCTAGCTAGTAAGCGGTAGAGCTTCTTAACGGTGATATGAGCACCTTTCTTTTTCTTAAAGGAGAAGGCAATGGCACCCTACTCCAGTACTCTTGCCTGGAAAATCCCATGGACGGAGGAGCCTGCTAGGCTTTATTTCTATATAATCTACATGCCATAGATTTCACTCATTTAACAATAGTTTTTACTATGTTCATGATGCTATGCAAACACCACCACAATCTAGTTTTAGAACATTTTCATTACCCCCAAAAGAAACGTGGTACCCACTAGTAGTTATTGATATGAGCAGTTTTAAACTTTGATTTTAGGAACTGAAACCTTCTGAGAAGTACATTTTTAAAAGAAGCAATTATAATGTGTGAAGTCAGTTAAGACAAAATGGTTTCTTTAAGTGTACATATATTATTTTTTACAATACAAAAGATTCTTTTTTTGTGTGTTTAAAAAAGGAGTTTTCTACCAGGACTGGATTTACCCATATGGTACAAGAAATTCAAACAAGAAAGAGCTAAATATTCCTATAACCAGACAAACATTACAGCCTTACTGTGTTATCAGAAGGAAGACACAGTAAATTCTCACAGGAAGAACAGTAAAAAGGAGAACATCTTTAGGAGACTGTATAAAGAATGACCTCTTTTTACCTACACAACTTACATATAACCATGTGTCTAATTACATGAAAAAAGAAACCAACTGTATGAAGCCAGAAGAATATACAAATGGCAATTATCAACAGCATCTATGGAACAAATGAAAAGAAATTTCTTAACAGAAGAAAATGTAAAAGGCTTTTTAAAACAGAAAAGTTCATTAGACTTTTAATGACTATAATTAGAGAAGGTACTTCCATGCTGCTCCAGGTGGAGTGACGCAGTGAGAGTTAAACTGCAGCACTGAAGCCAGCTTTCCTTGTCCAATAACTGCAAAGCACTGAGTTATTTTCAATCTAATGTGCCATTTGAAGACTTGGGATAGACCAGGAAAGAAAAATTAAATCAATTTATATGCTATACGTGATAGGAGGGAAGAATCACCAGTGAAGAAAAGCATCAGTAGCCAATTTTAAGAAACAGAAGTCTTTTAAATGGCTTGCTACAAGCTCTTCCCTCTCATACATACTGCACCTAAATTGAGGTTTGAAATGTGTTACTTCAAAACATGTCAGATGCAGATCCCATAGCTCCTAATAACCCTGAAACCATCACTGGTGTGAAAAGCTCTTTATTTCCATCTGGGATAAAGGTATGAACTCATCTCTTGGAGCTGCGAAGACTCTTTGTTCAATTCATACATCATCAATCAAGTGCCTACTATGCCCCAGACTCTATCTTCAGTGCTGGCAAGCAGATGTAATCCTTTGCTTCACAGTTAAGTGGAGGTGCGGGGGGCGGGGGTGGGGGAGTCAAAATATGAGACTATGATAGCAGTATAGCCTGGATTTAACCAGATTGTCCTGTTTTTAGACCAAGTATCCCAAACTTTTATTGTAAACAACATGGTGAGTTCAGCTGCAAAATCCATGTGGGTCATGGCAGAGAGAAAGAGAACAGTTTCAAAGGAAATGTAAGGGGGGAAAGGGTAGGTCTGAGAAGCATAAAGGTATTCTTTCACTCACTAACTCATTCATTCTACAAATATTTTGCAAGGACTGATGATGAAGCTGAAGCTCCAATACTTGGGCCACTTGACGTGAGGAGCTGACTCATTGGAAAAGACTGATGCTGGGAAATATTGATGGCAGGAGAAGGGGGTGACAGAGGATGAGATGGTTGGATGGCATCATCGACTCAATGGACATGAGTTTGTACAAACTCCAGGAGATAGTGAAGAATAGGGAAGCCTGGTGTGCTACAGTCCATGGGGTTGCAAAGAGGTAGACACAACTGAGCGACTGAACAACAACAACAACCTACTATGTCAGGCTCAGAAGCTAAAAAGAATCTGCCCAATCTCCAAAAGAGGCTTTGGTTTAGTGAGCACAGTAAATGAACACTGACACTGCAGGCTGACCACTGGAGATGAGAATCAAGATCATTGTTGCTATTGTTAATGGTTAATAACTATTCAGGATTTACCACGTGCCAGGTATCTTTCAGAGCATTTCATATGTATTAACCCATTTACTTCTGAAAACAACCTGATGAAGTAGGCAGCTATTAGTTTTCCCATTTTATAGATGAGGAAACTGAACCACAAGATTATATGACTTAGTCTAGGTCAGGTGCACTTCCCTGGGGGCTCAGATGGTAAAGTGTCTGCCTACAATGTGGGAGACCCGGGGTTCAATCCCTGGGTCAGGAAGATCTCCTGGAGAAGGAAATGGCAATCCACTCCAGTATTTTTGCCTGGAAAACCCCATGGATGGAGAAGTCTGGTAGGCTACAGTCCATGGAGTCGCAAAGAGTTGGACAGGACTGAGCGACTTCACTTTCACTTGGGCTTCCCTTGTAGCTCAGTCGGTAAAGAGCCTGCCTGCAATGCAGGAGACTTGGGTTTGATCCCTGGATCAGGAAGATCTGCTGGAGAAGGAAATGGCAACCCACTCCAGTATTCTTGCCTGAGAATCCTATGAACAGAGGAGCCTGGCAGGCTACAGTCCATGGGGTAGCAAAGAGTTGGACATGACTGAGCAACTTAAGAGCACAAACAGATGAACAACTTTCACTTCACTTCATTAGGTCAGTTGGCTAAAAAGGAACAGAGCCAAGATTTGCATACTGACTGACCTTCAAGCTTGCATCCTTAATCCCAATAGCATACTATCTTAAATAAATGTAAAGATCAAGATTATGTAATCCTGGATAATAATCCTCACAGCAGAGCTATGAAGTAGGTTTTATCATCCTCACTTTAGAGAGGAGGAAACTGAAGGACAGAGAGAACTAAATCACTCGAAGTCCTCCAGCTAAGCAGCAGAGCCAGAATACAAATACACATCAGCCATAAATCTCTTTATAGATCAGAAATGTTAGTGCTTATCTAACTTTACACTGGGAAAGTAAACCACTACGTATACACTTCTTCCAGAGTAGCCATATCACACTGAAATATACTCCAGTTCTTAAAATGCCTTAGGCACAGGGTACCTTGGGGAGCAACTTTGGCAGCATCCGTGTCTGAATTAAACAGTTACCACAGAAAATAATAATTCTTGAGGACTAGCAATTCCCACTGCACTTTGATTTGTTTTGATAAGAGCAGAAACGCCCTGGAGGAGAAGACAAATAGGACACGGGACTGACATTACAGTTTTGTTGGTAGTAGAGTTGGGTCTGATACAATTACACACTGGGCCACACAGAAAACTGTTCAGGGAGAAATTTTGTTACTTGTGGACTTTAATTCCAAAACAATTTTATCTATTAAGTCTACCACGTAAGAAAATGCATTTGTTTGCATCATTCCTGAGAAGCATATAAAATAGCACTCATCAGAGACACACAGCAGCCTGAGGCACATGCAAATACTAAGATGCTTTATTTAAATGTAAACAACTTACATTACATACAAATACTGCTTCTGAGTTAGAAGAGAAACTAGAAAAATTTTATTAATGGAAAATGCAACATTTCCAAAAAATCTGAAGTCTTAAGAAAAAAACATTCCTCAAAGTGTTTTTTAAGAAAAAATATTAGCAAAAAAAGTATTTTAGAATAACTGAAGCATATGTAATCGTGTTAAGGATTCTTTACATATCTAAAATAATTTTCCAATTTATAATACATAAAAATGAATCACAGTGTATGTGCAATGTAAATATTAAACTATAGTTTTACAACTATTAAATTTAATCTGCTCTTTGAATACAGGACTTCTTACCTACGAATCATACTACAAGTTTCTTAACTTTAAGAAATCCAAGGTTGTTTTAACACTATGCCAATTTTTGAAAAGTAGCTAAAACTTCCCTAAAGAACAAATTATCAACATTTGAGATGAACAATAATGGTATGATTTCTTATCCAAGTGTGTGACTGACACAGATAGTGGCGGGGGTCAAGAAGACCTTGGACCAAAACCCCAGCCCTGTTGTTTACTAGCAAGGTATGTTGTATTTGGCAATTAAGCTACTATATGCCTCGGAGCCATACTATATTCCTATAAGGATTAAACAAAATAACATATATATAGTGCCTAACATAGTTGGAACTCAGTAAGTGTTAATTTCCATCACCACCACCCACGCCTCCATTTTCTGAAAAGAGTAAGGAACAAGTATTAAATACTACTTTTGCCAGATGGAGCTTAGTACACATACAGTTTCACTTTCCAAGATACAAAAATGAGTGGTTTTCTGCCTTTCTGCATCAGATTTTGGGAAAGTGACTAAGATGCCAACCCTATGTAGATGTCAGTCTTCATAAGCCTAGACCAATTTCCTTCCTGGCTGCAAAAGATGGAGGGCTCTGAAACTGATGAAAATGAAACAAGGAGGTAAAAAGGATGTCAATAGAGACAGATCTACTAGACCAAGCCCAGCCTTAAATTCTACAATAGTAACAATATTCCTCAAAAACTGAAATCTGCATGGGCTTACTGCTCTAATAAAGGTCGAAGTCCCAAAGTTCCCATTTTTGTCTAAAATGTTTATGGTTTTCCTTTAGATATTCACATATCTAATTTAAACGAGCTGTTGCAATATTTATTAAAAATACAAAACACTAATATAAAGATAGAACAATACTGTTGAAAAATCTGTTTTAATTCCATTCACACATTTATTTCACAAAGATTTGATTCTTTCAAGCAATAACACACTAAGTTCTGGAAATGCAGACACTGAGCACCTTTTCATGTGCTTATTGGCCAGATGTATATATTCTTTGGAGAAATGCCCACTAATATTCTTTGCCCAAAATGTTGAAAAGATACTCAATATTGCTAATTACTGGAGAATGCAAATCAAACTACAATGAGGTATTACCTCCACACCCATCAGGGTTCACTGGTGGTTCAGTGGTAAAGAACCTGCCTGCCAATGCAGGAGACACTGGTTCGATCCGTGGTCCAGGAAAATCTTACAGGCCTCAGGGCAACTAAGCCCATGCTCCACAACTATTGGGCCTGTGCTCTAGAGCCCAGGAGCCACAACTACTAAAGCCCGTGCACCCAAGAGCCTGTGCTCCACAACAAGAGAAACCACTGCAATGAGAAGCTCTCACACCACAACTAGAGAGGAGCCCCAGCCTCCCAATACTAGAGAAAAAAGCCTGTGCAGCCAAAAATAAAATAAATAAATAAATAAAATTATTAAAAAAAAATACTTGTGTGATCTGAGACAGGCTGGGACCTGGGACCCTTTGCTGCAGTGCTGCAATGCTTGCACCTGTACATACTGCTCCTCGAGCAACAAAACACACAGAAACTGTATGGGACTAAAAGTAACTGCATGCATGCACACCTGGGGCAAATTCTGGACCCCAAAGATACGAAGAGACCAAAAAAAAAAAAAAAACCCAACTATCACTTTTGAAGAGCCTGGAGCAAAAACAGGGGACTGAGCGTGCCCCCTGTACACAACACCACCTAAGTCACCCCTCTGGTCTGACCCCTGGACGCACTCCTACCCTCACCCCATATAAGGACACAAGCTAGCCCTCTCTCAGGGAGAGGGCAAGCAACAGGGAACCTGTTGTTTGTTGTGGCTCCCTGCTGCTGCAGCAGGGCCCAGTAAAGTTTTGCCTGAATTTCTTGTCCGGCCTCTGATCAATTTCTGTTGATTAGGGAAGGCCAAGAACTCTGGTCCGTAACAATTTTACAAACAAGAGTAAATAAAAATACAGAAAGACATTTATTAACAGCATTGCTTAAAAGAGTAAAAAAAAAATTTAAAAATCAAATAATCCAAATATCCATCAGGAAGGGACTGTTTAAATTAACTGAAATATCCAAACAAGGGACTATTGTGCAACTGTCAAAACGTAGGAGTAGCTCAGTATATACCAATATGAAATTATCTCTAACATACATCAAGTAAAAAAACAAATTAAAGAATATGATATATTGTATGATTCCAATAGTATATATAAAGATATATGTGCATGAGCATAAATGTATGAGCATATGTGTGTGTGCACAAGGGTATATATGCTTCAATAGACATAAAAACAATTTGAACACCCAGAGAAGAAATTTAACAGTGGTTACCTCTGGGGAATAGGGTTGTAAATGAAGCAGGAATATAAACTTTTTTATACATTCTGTAGCTTAAAAAAAGTTCTAACCAAATATAAAACTTCTCAATTAAAAAAAATCTTGACAACTGCCAAATTTTTCTCAGTCATACCTATCCTGGTTATATAAAATGTTAATTGAGAGAATCTGAATTAAAATAAATCACTTCTATTGATATTAGGATTAGATAGATACGGATTTGAATTTTAAATTTTTATAAAGCTCACTTCAGTCCCTGTTTGGGTGACACAAATTGAGTATTTTAAGACAACTCAAACAAATAAAATACAGGAGTGCTATCTCAATACAGCAAAAAAAACCAAACTTACTTCAACCACAGTTAATGTTCACAACATCTGAAAGATTCCACATCAAGCTTGATCATATGATCAAATATATGATTTGTGTCAATTCTGAAGAAAATGTGACACCCTGAAAAAACTTTAAAGATTGACTGCATAGACTCACACTTTCAACAAACATTTATTGAGCACCTCCTATGTATTAAGAAATCCGTTAGGAACCAGAGACTATGATAAATATTAGTAATGGAAGCATGTATAAAATACTCCAGGGAATTCCCTGGCAGTCCAGTGGTTAGGACTCCATACTTTCACTGCCCAGGGCATGGGTTTGATCCCTGGTCGGGGAACTAAGATCTCACAAGCCCCCTAGGCCCTCCCACCAAAAAAAATATCTAATGGGCACAGAGGTGGGAGAGATTCATTCCCAGCCCAGGTTGTCAGGGAAGAGAGCTCTAGGACAGCTTCACTGAAGAAGCCACACTTGAGCAAGTCTGTATCAGCAGGACTTCATCAGAGAATGGGAACAGAGGCAACTCCAGAGAGAGGGGAAAGCAGGAGCAAATGCCTGGAGGTATCTGGCAAACCCTAGAGGCATCTGAGCCTGTGAATAACCCAGTATGGCCAGAAACCGGGTACTGTGGCGAAGAGGAGTGCTTAGAGAAAGGAGACTAGAAAGGCAGGCCTGAGAACACCTGTGAAGGAATCTCAGCACCCCCACCTAGGCTGCAGCATAGAGGTAACTGGATAGGCAAGAGTGATACTTTTAAAAAGCACCCTCTTGATTAAGAACTGTAAGAAAATAAACTAATTTTTAAAAAAAGAACTGTAAGAAAATAATTCCTTGAAAAGTCATGATAATGGTTCTTTTGGAAGGAGGGCAGGCTTATGGTCTATCTGGATGGAGATATGAGATACGCTTGCCCTGTAGTATCGTGTGTGCACTCAGTTGTGTCTGACTCTCTGCAACCCCATGGACTGGGACTCACCATATTCCTCTGTCCATGGGATTCTCCAGGCAAGAAATACTGAGAGTGGGTTGCCATTTCCCTCTCCAGGGTATCTTCCTGACCCAGGGATCAAACCCATGTCTCCTGTGTCTCTTGCACCAGCAGGCAGTTTCTTTACCACTAGCGCCACCTGGGAAGCCCAGCTTTCTATTTGTTCTGTTAATTTTTGAGAATGATATTGAAACTCCAACTAAAAATCTTAATTTATCTACTCAAAAAATACCTGTAACATATAGTGGAACTATATGTAACTTTGCTCTGTATTTTCCAAGTTTCCTGTAAAATGTGTTATCACACTTTGATAATTCAAAAAAAGAAAAAAAAAGAGATGTGTATAAACATACATAAAGGAGAAGCTCTTTAGTGAAATCAATGACTCAGCAGTGAAAGACAGAAGTAAATGGCTAATATCCCAAGTGAATTATTCCACTAAAAGGGAAGAAAAGATCTGTAAGACAGTGGCTGTTGAGTCAAAGAGCTTCCCAACCTGATCAACAGAAGTCAAAGGAGGGGACTGTACCATGCAGCCATGTTACAGTCATGTGTCTGGGGCATATTAGGTATATGCAACCTACAGAAGAATTATAATAGAAATTTGAAGGTGAGAGAGATGGGCCAATGAGAAAGAGAAGAAAGGTATTCCCTACTAGGTCAGAGCACAGTGGAGGAGTAAGCGATTTTACTTATGTAAAAGCCAAAATGAACTGTTCTTACTTGAGAAGAGTTGGATACCAGCAACTGTGTGAGAGAGATTAATTACAGAATGGGCCAGAGAAGCCCACGCTCCTAGGGAACAGGCCCTCACCAACTTTTAAAATATGCACCTAGAAATATTAAGAGTTTTACCCTTACACCCTAGCTTCTTTAACTATGAAAAAGTGAAAGTGAGTCACTCAGTCATGTCCGACTCTTTGTGACCCCATGGACTGTAGCCCACCAGGCTCCTCTATCGATCAGGATTCTCCAGGTAAGAATACTGGAGTGGGTTGCCATGCCCTTCTCCAGGGGATCTTCCCAACCCAGGGATCAAACCCAGGTCTCCCACATTACAGGCAGACTCTTTACCGACTAAGCCACCAGGGAAATCACTCTTTAACTATATAATAATAATAAAACCTAGCTACCATTTATTGAACAAATACTCTATGCCAGGTACAGTCTAAGCCCTCAGCATATCCACTTGGTGGAACCCTCAGTGAGCCCAGGATGTAGGTGTCAATGTTCATCCCTTTCTTACAAATAAAGAAACATGTGTCCTTTCAAGTGGCACCTATGGAGAAACAAGACATGAGGAAGAATGCAGAGGACAGAACTGGGCCTGGGCAAAAAGGAGCGCCTGCCTCAGACACAGTCCAACCCAGGTCACCAGGGCAAAACATTACATAGGGATTAGGAGTAAACCTCCTGTTGCCAATAAAGAGTGCTTTTTGAGACCTTATCCTTGGCATGTCTACCTCCTCTGGCAACATGTGGCAGAGGCAGGCGGTTGGTAGTGATACTGAGATTTGGGATCCTGGCCAGCTCCCTGTTTCCTTTCATCAGAAATATGGCCAACATCTGGCAGCTTCAGCAAATGTCAAAATGAATGAGTCTCCACTAATTCATATGTTACAAACTGGATTGTCAAAATTGGTCCAATTCCATTACAGAATTACAGTTCAGCTGCACTGAACACTAAATACCTATAAGCCATTAGGTGGGCCTTTTAAATCTCTTTGCTCTATGGAAATTTCTATTCTGGTAGCAGTTATAAGAGATTTGATCTTTATCATACTCTTCCTGGCGGCAGTAAAATTCCATTTCCATCAACTCCGTTTCCTCTCAGAAAAGAAATCTCTCAGGAAATACTCAAAACATTGTTTTTAACAAAGTTCTCAAATATGAATCATTTTCAACTACCAGGAAAAAACCCTGCCCCCACTGTTTTGCATCGTAATATACTTTCCCTAAAATGACAGTTTTTGGGCAAGACATACTTATTTGACTCGGCTCAAGCAGTTCACTCTGCCTCAACTATCTCCTCCCTCAATCTGCTTGTCCAAGTCCTACCAACTCATTCATTGCTTCAAAAGATTATTTCCTGAGCACCTACTAGTTTTTCAGATGGCAGGGGTTCAAGTAAGCGTATCAGAAATTAACAAGGCAGAGATTTGGGAATGATCCCTGTAGACAGTGAGCCCATCATCTGACATGCTGAGAATTTCCTTCAAGGAAAAATTTCCTAGAAGAGAAAACATTTAAAGTTGGTCCTTTAAATACAGGCAGGAGGAATTCAACGTAAGAGGAAAGGCATTTACAGAGGCTAAGAGGAAGGCCTCCAACGACAGGGAGCACAATTGAGCTGCTACCTCAGAAATTCATTCCTAATGTTTGTGCCAAAGGCACACTTTCAATGGGTTGCATCTGACCGATGAATGAACACAGCAGGGGCAGGACTGTACTGACCTTTGAACTTTGGGACTCCCCCAAAGGCTTTTCTGAACCTCCCTTCAACTGTACAGCAGTCTGCAGAGCTTCCGCCCAAGCTACTCTGTCTCCTCTTCACTAGGGGTCAGACTTGCATCATGGACTGGCATCATGGGCACGCCCACCCTTCCCATCCCCTCGTCTTGCCACATCTCTCACACAGGTGGTTGGTTATAAAATCCTTGCCTGTTTCATCCTAAATTTCTCCTTCTAAGAGGACTCAGACTAACACAGCATTCCAGACAGAGGGCTCAGCATGAGTAAACACCAAGAGGCATGAAAAATCAAGGTGTGCTCCGAGGACCTAAAAATATTAAGATTTTACCCTCACACCTTTGCTTCTTCTATTGTATGATAATAATAATAAAATACGCTATGCCAAGCACAGTCTAAGCCCTCAGAATTCATTCTGGTTGAATCCTCACAGCAAGCCCAGGATGGAGGTGCTGATATTCATCCCCCTACTACAAATGAAGAAACCTGTGCCCCTTCAAGTGACACCTGTGGAGAAACAAGACATGAGTGAGAATGCAGAGGACAGAACTGGGCCTGGGCACAAAGCTCGCCTGCCTCATGCACAGTCCAACCAAGATCACCAGGGTATTGAGATTTGGGACCCTGGTCAGAGGAGTGGGTATGGAGGGAGAAGCTAGAAAAATAAGAGAAGGCCTTTTCTGTCCCGCTAAGAAGCTTGGACTTGGGCCTCTGAGAAACAGGGAAACATCAGAAAGTTTTAAGCGTGGAAAGATCATGTACTTTCAAAAGACTATCCTGCTGGCAGAATGAAGAATGGACTGGAGGAAGCAAAATGGAATCATGTCTATGTTCCCATCTTGTCTGTTGGCTTGTCAGGTCTAAAGAGTAGAATAGTATTCTTTGGTTTGTTTTGCCTTAATCTTTATGTCCCTATAATGATTAGAAAAGTATTTAACACAAAGTCAAACTCAAGAGGCTGCACCAAATCTACCAGGCTGGGCCACACCTCACTGCTGTGCTTAGTCGCTCAGTTGTGTCCAAGTCTTTGTGATCCTATGGACTGTAGCCCACCAGGTTCCTCTGTCCATGGGATTCTCCAGGCAAGAATACTGGAGTGGGTAGCCATGCCCTCTTCCAGGGGATCTTCCCAACCCAGGGATCAAACCCAGGTTTCCCACATTGCAGGCGGATTCTTTATGGTCTGAGCCACTAGGGAAACCCTTCACCTCACTGCCCAACATTTTAATTAAAACCGTCCCAAAAGTTTAATGACCAGCCTTTGAACATTCCTCCTAGGACACTGGAAGTCTCTAACCAGTCTAGAAAGGGAAAGTTACACATATGAAACACAGAAGGTCTTCTCCAAACCATCTCCACGAAACTACTTGGTTCATGAACTCTCTCTGAAGCTGACATCAGTCACATTTGTTGATCCTAATTGTGGGGACAAAGGTAGTCATTAAACATTTAGTTTTCAAATGGTTTACTAGGTCAATAAAGTTTAGAGAGCCAGATCAGGCTTAAGGCCCAGAGGTCTTATGCAAAGAACACTGGACAAAAATCAAAACTGGGTTCTGGCGCAATATCCAAAGGTGATCTTTGGGAAAACATATCCCTTAGGTCAATTTTTTCATCATAAAGCAGAAGTAAGACCTACTGTACTTAAGGTGTAAATTAAATTAGAAGTTGTGGTTAAGGCGCAGGTGCTTTGATAATATGTAAAATATTATGTATCATGTAAATGTGTAATATGACAATACAGTAATATGTAAAACACTTCATTTTCACTTAAAAATTTGTTAAGAGGATAGATCTCAAGAGTTCTCAACACATACACACAAATAAACATAAGGCAGGAGGAGATTTTCTTGGAGGTGATGGATATGTATATTATCCTGATTGTGGTGATAGTTTCAAGGGTGTATGGATATGTTTAAATCCATCAAATTGTATACATTAAATATGGGCAGTAGCACTCTGTATAACAATCACACCTCAATAAAGTTGTTTTTTAAAAAAAGAGGACTACTGACTGCCAATCCTGATTTGCAATAACACCAAGGGATGGTATGATATTATCCCCCAAATTCCCAAAATACAATTGATTTTCCTTTCCTTTCGTCTGTCAAACAGAATTTTCAGTTGGAAGTGTACTGCTAGGAAATCAAAGAATAATGAGAATCAATTCCCAAAAGGCTATAGATTGGTGATGCTGGAGCCAAAAACCCTCCTTAGGTTCTGGGCAGTAGAAAGCTCACTGGATGACAGCTTGATTTCCTTTCTCAAGAGTCAGCCTTTTTCTCACTGATACCTCCTGACCTGACTGACGAAACACAGAAGAAACTGTTGGGCTCTACTTGTGATAACCAAAATAACCTTACCAAAAAAAGCAATCATTACCTCCAAACAGCCTGAAGTGGTTTCTGTCAGAGAAGAGAGTTTTGATGACTCAGAAACTGTCAGATCTGCATGAGCGAAGGGACTCAAGCTGGCCATCATTGGTTGGCTGCTCATGTAAAATGAAAGTGGTCTCTCTGGTCCTCGGGGCCAAGACAACCACTTCCAGATCACATGTACAGACACACAAGCATGCAATCATTTCCACGGCCCAAAGCATTCAGCAGGAGGTTTTAAATCAAACTTGCAAACTGATTTAGTAAAGTGAGTATTGTTTTGGCTTAGGATGTGAGTAAAAGGTAGAGGAAACCAAGTCCATTCTTTAAAAAAAAAAAGACTTGCTCTAGGCTATTTTGGCAAAAGAATTAAACTACATAAATCATTTTCCAAAACCAAATTATTTCCAGTTATAAGGTATGTTTAATGGTAGGAAATCAGTAATGAGGATAGTAATGGACACCATCATATTGAGCACATTCTATGTGTGTGGCACTTTATTCTTCATAACAACACAAGCTAACAGTCTACAATTTAAATAATAATTATAATAAAAAAAAGAGTCTCAGAGATACAAATGTGCCACAAATCAAATAAATGACAGAGATATGATGTCAACCAAGATATCTAAAAAGTTCAGGTTTTTAGATGGCAATGAAAGATGGTGGAACATTTCTCCCTTTCCTAATCTCAATCAGTCTCTCCTCTATCACCCTCCCTGCAGTCTTCCACCTAGGACCTGGTTCCCTGCCCCGGCCTCCCCTGCCACATGCAGGCACTCATTTCCAGGGAGAGGTATTAAAATGTAATGGGCTTATCATGAGTTTTTAACCAAACAAACCTGTACTTAAGTTCTGAGTGTGCCATTGACCAGCTCTACGACTTCAGTGGTACGAATTGCTTGTTGGACCTCAATTTCCAATTAAGATTAAATTAACATACACATTGCCTAGTATTAACACACACATATTCATTATATTTGTTGCCTTTCCCCTCACTCCCTTTTGATAGTCGAAAGACCAAATAAAGATGAAGAACAGCATTCTACACGCATTGTATCATAGGTAAGGTTAGCAAGGATGGAAGTGGTCCTAGTAACCTATATAACACTCATATGTTCAGGAACTGCCAACAACTATGCAGCATCTAGCCATGATTTTTATCCATAAAGTATAAGAGAATAATATACTATAGTCATTTGGGATTTGGTCTACACATGTGAGGTTGGTTCATAATTCTTAACGCCATTCACAATATCAACAGTCTAAGGAAGAAAATCTGTATGTTTATTTATATGGATGCAGAAAAAACTGTGATGTTCATTCGACAGCCATTCACAATTTAAAGAAAGAAAAACACACTTAACTAGAAATAGAAGGGAACTTCCTCAGCCTGAAAAAGAGCATCTGTGAAAAAACCTACACCTCATACTTAATGGGGAAAGAGTGAATGATTTCCCCCTAAGATCAGGAACAAGGCAAGGAACCCATTCTTACTATTTCCATTCAACAGCCTACTAGATGGAAGTCCTAGCTAATGCTGTAAGGTACAGAAAATAAAGATACACAAAATTGGAGAGGAGAAATAAAACTGTCTTTATTCACAGAAAACACAATTATCTACATAGAAAATCCAAAATAATCCATAAAAAAGTTAGTAGATCTAATAAGTGACTTTACCAAGGATGGAAAACGTTAAGACCACTATACAAACATGAACTGTATTTTTGGATATATTAATGAACAAATGGGAGGCTGAAATTTGGACAAGCACCATTTGCAACAGAACCAATAAATACACAATACTCAGGAACCAATCTAACAAAGTATTATAAGATTTATATGTTGAAAATTACCAAAAACAGACAAAAAACAATGATGAGAGAAATCAAAGACATAAGTAACTGGAGAGTGACAGTGTGTTCATGGATTAGAGGACTCAACATCATCAATACTGCAATTCTCTTCCAAATGAATTTATAGATTCCATTCATCCCTAATTCAGCATTCAAGTCAATGCTCCATAAAATATAAGCCAACTTCTTCCTGAGAAATTTACAAGATAATTCTAAAATTTATATGGAAAAACAATCTAGGATAACCAAGACAATTTTGAAAAAGAAACAGCTGAAGGATTCAAAACAACTGATTTTGAGACTTACTATAAAGGTACACTATTCAAGACAGTGTGATATTGGTAAAAAGATAAACACATAGATCAATGGAATAGAAACTGACCCATATATATACAGGCATACCCTGGAGAATACTGTGGGTTTGGTTCCAGACTAGTACAAAAAGAAAATATTGTAATTAAGTGAGTCACACAAATTTCTTGGTTTCCCAGTTCATATATAAGAGTTAAATTTACAGTATACTGCAGTCTATTAAGTGTACAATAGCATTATGTCTACAAAAATGAAAACGTACATACCTTGAAATATAAATAAAAAAATAAATAAAAATAAAAAATACTTTATTTTTATTGTAAAAAAATACTAACCATCAACATAGTCTTCAGCAAGTTGTAATCGTTTTGCTGGTGGAGGCTTTGAAATATGATGAAAATTACCAAAATGTGGCACAGAGACAAGAAGGGAGGGAGCAAATGCTGCTGGAAAAAAATGGAGCTGACAGATTTGTCTGATGCATGCTTGCCACAAAACTTCAATTTGTCAAAAACGCAGTATCTGCAAAGTGCAATAAAGCAATGTACAAAAAAACGAGGTATGCTTATATATGGTCAACTGGTTTTTGATGAAGATGTCAACTTAATTCAACAGACAAAGGATAGTCTTTTTGTCTTTCAACAAATGATGGTGTAACAATGGGACATATCGAGATTTTAACAAAAGAACCTCAACTCAAACTTCACTCTATACATACAACTTGAAATGGATCATAGACTGAAACATAAAACCGAATGCCACAAAACGTTTAAAATAAAATAGAAGTAAATCTTCGTGATCCTAGGTCTGGTAATTATTTCTTATATAGGACAGAAGTAGCACGAACCATAAAAGAAAAGATCGATCAACTGAAGTTCATAAAAACTTAAAACATTTTGCTCTTTAAACAGTAAGAAAAATTAAAATGAAATAAAAAGACAAGCCACAGACTGGAATTTTAAAAAAATGGCACAGTCACTTTGAAAAACAGAGTTAAACACACATCATAAGATCCAGCTATCCCACTCTTTGGTATTTACCTAAGAGAAATAAAAATATATGTCTACACAAAAGCTAAACTACAAATGTTTAGTCACTTTATTCATAATCACCGCAAACTTCAAACTATCCAAATGGCCATCAACTGGTGAAAGGATAAACAGATTGTTGTACATTCATATAGAATGTAATAGAAGGCAGCAAACTAATGATAAATTCAATGACATGGATGACTCTCAAAAGCATTATACTAAGCAAAATAAGCCAGACTTGAAAGGCTACATACTTTGATTTCACTTATATGAGGTTCTCGGAGAAGGCAATGGCACCCCACTCCAGTACTCTTGCCTGGAAAATCCCGTGGACGGAGGAGCCTGGTAGGCTACAGTCCATGGGGTCGCTAAGAGTCGGACACGACTGAGCGACTTCACTTTCACTTTTCCCTTTCATGCACTGGAGAAGGAAATGGCAACCCACTCCAGTATTCTTGCCTGGAGAATCCCATGGACGGCAGAGCCTGGTGGGCTGCTGTCTATGGGGTCGCACAGAGTCGGACACGACTGAAGCGACTTAGCAGCAGCAGCAGCGTATGAGGTTCTGGAAATGACAAAACTATAGGGACAGAAATCAGAGCAGTGGTTGCCAAGGGTGGCAATATAGAGAGGAGACTGACTACAAAGAAGCATGAGGAAACACTTTGGGTGATAGAAAAGTCTATTATCTTGATTTCAGTGGTGGCCATGAGCTATGTAATTTTGTCAAACTTCATAGACTTGTATATGCCTGAAAGTGCAAGTCGCTCAGTTGTGTCTGACTCTTTGCGACCCCATGGACTATAGCCTGCCAGGCTCCTCCGTCCATGGAATTTTCCAGACAAGAATACTGGAGTGGGTAGCCATTCCCTTCTCCAGGGGAGCTTCCCAACCCAGGGATTGAACCCAGGTCTCCTGCATTGCAGGTGGATTCTTTACCGTCTGAGCTGCCAGGGAAGCCCTTTACATGCCTAAAAAGGGTGAATCTTACTTTATGTAAATTATATCACAATAAACCTAAAAGAAAAAGGTATACTATCTCAGAAATGGCTATTTCAGGCAGAGATCTACATCTAATAGAACTAAAAGTGCTGGGTTTTGACTAAAAGTTTAAGATCCACAATTAAAGAAGAGGAAGATAAGGAGGACAAAGTTCATGACAGTTTTGTGTGTCTTTCACTGCTCACTGATATAATTATGTACAAAGGGGGCTCTAGTAGGAAGGTGCTAATTGTGTAATTTAGGAACAAAATACTCCATTTGCTACTTATTTGAAACACATCAACTTAAAATGATAAATGGCCATTAACTGTCCTCACCAATTGCTTGAGTTTGTAGATGACTCTTCAAAGGACTGCTTAACAAGACTTGTTCAAGTACTAATTCTCCTCACTTTACAAATGTTCTGATTTATCAAACAAGAATGAAGCCATTTTCATTTTGTACAATTTCTCTTGATTAGAGTTTTGAAGAGACACAGCTTATCTTGGCAGCACAGGCTGCCAGGTGGGAGAAGGTGAAGAGTTGTCCAACATCCCCCCCACCCCTGAAGGGCCTTTCTCCCTGTTGGGTAGGCTGTTTGGTGATAGATCCCTGGGTTGGGAAGACCCTGTGGAGGAGGTCATGGCAACCCACTCCGGTATTCTGGACTGCAGAATCCCATGGGCGGAGGAGCCTGGTAGGCTACAGTTCGTGGGGTTGCAAAGAGTTGAACACAAATGAGCAATTAAGCATTTGGTGATACTTGCAGGCAGGTGTTTGGTTGTGGCTAAGCCAGTGAGCGTGGTCATAGGTTGGCAGGGAGCTATAGTCAAAATTGTGGTAGGAGTCTTTTTAAGTAGCACTCGCAGTGCTCCAAGGGAGACCTAAAGTGGAAAACAGACACCACAGAAAACTTGTACTCATTTCTTTACTTATCCATTCACCCAACAAGTACTTATTGACTGCCCATTCTGGGCCAGTCTCTGTTAAGGCTAAAGACAGAGATAACTGCCTGGTCTAGAGTAGTTTATCTTTGCGTGGCAGGGGTGGAGTGCATAAGGTGTAATAGCAGCCAAAAGGTCAAAGTACAACTTAATGGAAAAGGGTCGAGTTGTAATTTATTCCTCCCTGTGTACCATTTGGAGAAGGCAATGGCACCCCACTCCAGTACTCTTGCCTGGAAAATCCTATGGATGGAGGAGCCTGGTAGGCTGCAGTCCATGGGGTCGCTAAGAGTCGGACACGACTGAGCGACTTCACTTTCACTTTTCCCTTTCATGCACTGGAGAAGGAAATGGCAACCCACTCCAGTATTCTTGCCTGGAGAATCCCAGGGACGGTGGAGCCTGGTGGCTGCCGTCTATGGGGTCGCACAGAGTCGGACACGACTGAAGCGACATAGCAGCAGCAGTGTACCATTTTCCATCAGGCTTTTACAGTGCTCTGGAGTTCATGGTGAAGATAGACTGGCAGTCATTCTAAGTAGCAGGAACAACATATGTGAGAGAAGTGTAAGCATGATGTAGCCAGGAAACTGCACGAAATCTGGGAGCACTGAGAGCCTGATGAAAAATGGTGTGTATGAGACTGGAGAGGTAGGCATGCACCAGAAGGCTTTACAAGTTATGCCTTAAGAATCAAATGTCTAAAAAAAAAAAAAAAGAATCAAATGTCTGTCCCTGGGTGAGACAATGGGGGACCTATTAACAAGGAAGTAACAAACCAAGATTTGCATTTAGAAAGATGATCTCAAGGGCAAGTCAAGGATAGACAGAGGCAGAAAGGAGATTCCTCTCTTCACTGAGCAACTGAAAAAGTGGTGGACCAGAAAGCTGATGTTAACTGGAGCAACAGAAAGAGCCTCTCCAGAACCAACCTTCAGTCATGAAGGAGAAAGGACCCCTCCCCCACACCCACTGCAGGTCTCTAGTTAGCAATCATGATTGTTTATTTCTCTATTCCCTCTAGAGTAGCAGCTCCCTAAGGGCAGGAATGGTGACAAACACACACACACACACACCTGCAACGCCTGGCTAAAAGTAGACCTTCAGTAACTGTGTTGACTAAATAAAGCAATGAATGAGTTGATAGTTTTGGGCCCAAGAAACCACTTGAGAGCTGTCAAAAACATAATTGATGAGCTATTTTACCATCATATGGAAAGTTGAACTAGATGTCTCTGAAAGTCTCTTCCAGCACAAAGATTTTATGATTTGAGGCTACTTCCTGTGAAGGTAACAAGTGGCTGAAATGGGGATACATGAGATTTGTTCTAAAGAAAGACAAAAAAAGTGATCCAATAAAAAAATGGCAAAGGTTGGGTTTATGATATCAGGGAAAAACCAACTAACGCAGCTAAAAGCTGATCAATTTTTACAAAGAGAATGGAAAACGCTGTTGTCATAATTAAGCTTCTAAAGGCAGGCAGTATGGTAGATCAGGCTCCATCGTCCCTCCATACTGGAGGAGAGGTGCTTGGAGATGGACTCAGAAGTAAGCTCTAGGAGGAAATGCAAGCAGGCAAGACAGTGTGATTGGAAAAGGAGAGTGGGCAGCACCAAGCAGAGGTCCAGACAGGTAGGTGATCAGTGAGTGAGCATCGGGATACTCAGCAAGGAGAAAGCAGACAATATGAGAACAGGTAAATCTGGTAAAAAGCAATTGAGTCAATGAGCATCTTCATCAACGATGGGCAGCAGAGCCCCAAACATCAGCATGGGTCTAAGCAGAGTTCAAGTCCCTGAGAGGCATGGCTAAACGAAAGCATGTTTTTACCTTTAGAGCAACTAAGGTACCAACCACTGTACCCAGACAAGGACTTCACCAAGGGGCCCAGGTTCTGCACGGAAGTATTGAATACAGTTCAGTTCAGTCGCTCAGTCGTGTCCGACTCTTTGCGACCCCATGAATTGCAGCACGCCAGGCCTCTCTGTCCATCACCAACTCCCGGAGTCTACCCAAACTCATGTCCATCGAGTCAGTGATGCCATCCAGCCATCTCATCCTCTGTCGTCCCCTTCTCCTCCTGCCCCCAATCCTACCGCATAGGGTCTTTTCCAATGAGTCAACTCTTCACATGAAGTGGCCAAAGTATTGGAGTTTCAGCTTCAACATCAGTCCTTCCAATGAACACCCAGGATTGATCTCCTTTAGGATGGATTGATTAGACCTCCTTGCAGTCCAAGGGACTCTCAAGAGTCTTCTCCAACACCACAGTTCAAAAGCATCAATTCTTCGGTGCTCAGCTTTCTTCACCGTCCAACTCTCACATCCATACACAAGGCCAGTCTTAATCACAAGGAACTAGGCAAGAGCAGCCTTACAAAAACACAAGTACACACAGTCAGAATGGCACTAGCAGACATGCTGATCTGCTGAGGTTTCCAGATTTTCTCCAACTCAGGACAGCCTGGGACCCAAAGCCTCATTCAGGGCTGACCTGCCCCAACTCTGTCCTCTGGAGAGCAGTGAAGACGGGGAAGTCAACTGGCCCTCGTGACAACAGACAGCCTAAGGCAAGGCCACGAGCAGAGGAGACTGGCAATGAAAAAGAAATAGCAAGTCTGTAACATGGGAAGGACCAAGGAAGAGGACTATGGAATTCAGTGTATAGTGATCTCTGTTCACCCACCACCATGTTCTCTACCTACCACCACTTCCCTAGTCCTGAATATATATCTTAAAAAGCTCTCATATGTATTAGCTAGAAAGCTATTTTTCCTAATGCACTGCCTCATATCATACCATGGAATTGGGCGCACAGCCCATATTGCTACTCTTGTTTCCCATTCTGAACAACAAACTTATAAGGGGGTATAAGCAATGCTCTCAGAGAAGGCAATGGCACCCCACTCCAGTACTCTTGCCTGGAAAATCCCATGGACAGAGGTGCCTGGTAGGCTGTAGTCCATGGGGTGGCTAAGAGTCGGACATGACTGAGCGACTTCACTTTCACTTTTCACTTTCATGCATTGGAGAAGGAAATGGCAACCCACTCCAGTGTTCTTGCCTGGAGAATCCCAGGGACGGGGGAACCTGGTGGGCTGCCGTCTATGGGGTCGCACAGAGTCAGACACGACTGACACGACTTAGCAGCAGCAGCAGCAAGCAATGCTCTGGCCTAACCACTCCCACTATGTGGATGAAAATCTGAGGGCCACAAGGGGAGACAGAGAAAAAAACTACCCCCCAAACTACACAAGTAGTGGCAGAGCCAGATGTCTCTGCTCCTTTCATGTTTGTAGTGTCATCGGCTCTGGTAGAAATGTCTGTTATTAGGAAGCAAAGTTGAGTTAAATGCATTCATTCCTAATTTTTAACCCTTCCCACTGAGCTCACACACAGCCCAACAGAAAACGATACACGTTGGTTGATACATAACAGGATGGGAATGCACTAGAGGTCATACAATTTAGATTATCCAACTCCAAAGCAACACAAAGCCTCAAACAACACCATCTGATTCTGAGATTTTGCTGCTGTGGAGAATTAATCAAATTCATCCTAGAGGCTCATCTGGTGCATGCTCATTCCTTGATATCAAAACTCCCTAACAAATTTCAACACAAGATGTTCTGGTGACTTCTATTCCTAGTACTTTCTGATCCAAATCCGTTACCGTGACTAGCATTTGAGGAAAGTAAATAAGCAGGAGGTTGCTTGATCCCTAATATCTATATAATCCTATGTACTTAAACAAAAGCTGGGAAGTACATAGAAAGGGTCTCATTTCCACTGTTACTTCTGAATATGAAATGAGTGAAAAGAGAAGGTAAGAAAGTCTAATTTAAACTGGTAAATCATGAATAATTGAGATGTCATAATATTTGAAGAGTGTGGTTTAAATTATTTAACAATATTCATCAGTGGTCAAACAGAATTTTGTTGAAAAACTCAGTATATTTAGAAAAGCTAAACAAATATACACCGTACACCAACAACTTGACCTTGATCAACTTTTGTTACCTACAAACTACTGGCTATGCCTTAAATAAGGTTCATTTCTCCGATCCATAGAGTGGGCCTTGGGGGAAAAAAACCGTAAAATTTACCTAAAACCATGTTTTCTTTAACTCAAAGTAACATCTGTTGAATGAATAAATGAAACAAAACATATTCCCTTCCAGAATCACAGAGGTAGAAAAATCAGTAAAAATCTCTTAAAAAAAAACTTCACAGCGAACAAACCTGACAAATGCTACCCCAGCCAAGTGATCAATTAACATCATCAATGAAAAGTCATGTTGACACTATGCATGGCAGATAAGATGTGATGAGGACAGCCCTTCACTTTTCCAGTCTTCTTCCAAAAAAGCCATAATCTGTACCTCATCTTGAGAAAAACATCAGACAAATCTTATTTGAGGTATCTTCTACAAAATCTCTGGGTGGTACTCCTCAAGACAGTCAATATCATCAAAACCAAGAAAAGGGTGAGAAACTGTCACAGCCAAGAGGAGTCTAAGGAGACAGGATGACTAATTATGGTATGGTATCATAGGTGGGGTCCTAGAACAGAAAAAAGAACATTAGGGAAAAAGTGAAGACACGTGAATAAAGTATGGACTTCAGTTAGTAATAATGTAACAGTATTGGTTCATTAATTTTGACAAATGTACCATTACTAATATAAGATTATAAGATAATAATAAGGGTGAACTCTCTGTACCATCTTTGGAAATTTCCTATAAATCTGAAACTATGCTAAAATGAAAAGTTTACTTAAAAAAAGTTTAAAACAAATTCTAAAAATAAGTGGGATTCTTCCATACTTATTTGTACAGATACAGATATATATGAGATATTAGACAGTAACATTAACAAATTAAGAGTCTAAATCTAAATATTGTTTAACTCTTTTGGGTTGGGGGGCATGTCTCTCAAGTGGACAGAGTCCCCTTAGACCTTATTAGTCAAAACTTGGGTTAATAAATGTACACAGGTAAAAATTCCCCAATTTTTCCCATCTGCCTTGCAACAGATGTATTATCTTCAGTTATCTGAAATATATCTAATTATAATGAGGCATGTGGCTTGCTATTTTCTCTACTCAAGAGTCAATCTAGAAGCCAAAACCACTAATAATATACTCAAGGCTAATTTCAGCAAAAAGTTTATTGTCTACTTTCTATGTGCCTTTCACTCTGGAACAATCTTTCTGAGAAGTGCTTTAATTGTATTTTAGGAGCCAAGGACATGAAGTAGGGATGCGGTGAGGAAAAGAGTAACTGGGGCTGCTGGAGACAATGTTCCCATGGAGCTAACCCTGGTCATCAGTCTCTGAGCAAGGACTGTCACTTGCTTTAATTCCTTCTCCCTCATCCTTCACTCCCTTTAAATCTGGTGATTTCTAGGAATGAACCTTCTTTATGACATATGCTGTGTATTATTTGGTTTGAAGAAGCCTTGAGTTTGTGAGGTAAAGCAATGCTCTTTTTCAAAGCTCTCAGTTCTTAAAATATCAGAACTTGCAAAAAGCACATGCAGGGTTGTCATTATCCCTTCAGATCAATAGCTCAGTCACTGCGATGAGGTATTAAAAAAGGAGTTAGGAAGACAAGCAAATCTTTTGGGCTGCATCTATTCTGGCAGAAGCAGCACAGTGGAGAGGCACCAACATATTAAAAACCATTTTAGCAAGTGAGTTCTTGCCAAGCAAAAGAAAATCCTGGGCCACTCTATCTACCCAAATGTTTTCATTGAGGTTTTAGCTAGCAGGCAATTAAATTCTAGGAGCAGCTACAGGCAAACAGATGCTTGGAGGCTAAGGAATAAGAGTACATGTGGGCAACAGCTGGACACAGGAACATTTGCAAAACCACCTTAGGTTCCCCTAACTTCTGCAGAACGAATATTCACTAAAAGAGCCACTTTACTTTGGAATCCCTTCATCAGCTGAAATACATTTCACAATTATAAGCATTTCAAACATGTAAACCACATATACCTGTCTCCTGATTAAAGTAAAACTTAAGACACCAAAAAACAATGGCAAAGGCACCACTCAGTGACAAAGATGTTACTCGTTTCAAAAAAAACAAGCTCTTGAGACTTCTCTAGTAGTCCAGTGGTTAAGACTGTGCTCCCAATGCAGGGGGCAGAGGTTCAATCCCTGGTCAGGGAACTAAAATCCCACATTCCTCGTGTGGTATGGCCAAAATAAATAAAAGCAAAGCACTCCAACACAAGAATCATGAGCATTATCAGTTCTACAATCATTTCCTGGAATTGCAGGGCACTAGATAAAAGTTAGATTCAGGCTGGTGAAGGCTGAAAAATACTATGCAATTTCTAAAGTCCAGGTTTGGGCTGACTGATCAGGTAGACCTTGTTTACATTTTCATTTGATGTCTGGAGACATCAGTTGATAAAACGGGGGTTGGCGTAGGGTAGCAGCTGAAAAGTGGTTTATTAACAGCTGCTGTTGATTAGAAACAATGTACCTAATTTCAAAAGTAGGTTTAAGCTGCACTTATATTTTACTTAGCCACAATCAACCTTCAGTCAGTATCTTTATAGAACCCTGGTTCTCAAACATTATTCAGCATCAGCATCACCCTGAGGGTGTGTTACACCAGACTGTCAGGCCCCACCCTCAGAGTATCTGATACAGTAGGTCTGAATCAGAAGCCTGAGCTTTGCATTTCTAACAGCTTCCAGGTGTGTTGATGCTTATCTTTTGTAAACATTCCAACAACTTTAAAAAGCCTAGGATTGGGACTTCCCTGGTGGTCTGGTGGTCAAGAATCTGCCTTGCAATGTAGAGGACAATGGTTCCATCCGTGGTTGGGGAACTAAAGATCCCACATGCCATGGGGCAACTAACCCCACACAGTCTGGAGCCCATGTGCCACAACTAAAGAGTCCTTTCACCACAACAAAAGATCCTGCATAACCCAACAAAGATCCTGTGCGTCACAACTAAGACCCAAAGCTGCCAAAGAATATTAACAACAAAAAAACAAAAAACAAAAAACACCTAGGATCAATGTAAACACCAAAATAAAATCTAAAACCAAATTTACATGATTCGGGAATTTTTTGCCATTTTTCTTTAGCAACAAATATTTCTTAAGCATTTATTTCCATGCCCAGGACTATACCAGACACTGGCTCTGGGTACAGAGCAGTAAATAAGTAAAACCATACATGCCCTTTTAAATCTTGTTCTAGAAAGGAACAAGATCTAAAATTCTGTGGAAAATTTTTAAAGAGATGGGAATCCCAGATCACCGTACCTGACTCCTGAGAAACCTGTCAAGAGGCAACAGTTAGAACTGGACATGGAACAATGGACTGGTTCAAAATTGGGAAAGGAATATGTCAAGGCTGTATATTGTCACCCTGCTTATTTAACTTCTGTGAAGAGTACATCATGTGAAATCCCAGGCTGGAGGAAGCAGAAGCTGGAATCAAGATTGCCAGGAGAAATATCAATAACCTCAGATACGCAGATGACACAACTCTTAATGGCAGAAAGCGAAGAGGAACTAAAGAGCCTCTTGATGAAACTGAAAGTGGACAGTGAAAAGCTGGCTTAAAATTCAATGTTCAGAAAACTAAAATCATGGCATCTGGTCCCATCACTTCATGGCAAATAGATGGGCAAACAATGGCAACAGTGACAGACTTTCTTTTCTTGGGCTCCAAAATCACTGTAGATGGTGACTGCAGCCATGAAATTCAGACGCTTGCTCGTTGGAAGAAAACCTATGACCAACCTAAAAGGCATATTAAAAAGCAGAGACACTACTTTGACAGCAAAGGTCCATCTAGTCAAAGCTATGGTTTTTCCAGTAGTCATGAATGGATGTGAGAGTTGAACTGTAAAGAAACCTGAGCACCGAAGAATTGATGCTTTTGAACTGTGGTGTTGGAGAAGACTCTTGAGAGTCCCTTGGACTGCAAGGAGATCCAACCAGTCCATCCTAAAGGAGATCAGTCCTGGGTGTTCATTGGAAGGACTGATGCTGAAGCTGAAACTCCAATACTTTGGCCACCTGATGCAAAGAGCTGACTCATTGGAAAAGACCCTAATGCTGGGAAGGATTGGGGGCAGGAGGAGAAGAGGACGGCAGAGGATAAGATGGCTGGATGGCATCACTTGACTCGGTGAGCAAGTTCAAGGAGATGGTGATGGACAGGGAAGCCTGGCATGCCGCAGTCCATAGGGTCTCAAAGAGTCGGACACGACTGAGCGACTAAACAACAACCACAAAGCCAAGAGGCAGATAACAACCAGCTCCAAGATTCATAATGAATTACAATTTCAGGAAGACCTAAGTAGGAGAAGTACAAGGTGCTATGAGACCCTGTTGAGATGGGTAGTCTGACTCAGCAGAAGTCAGGGAAGGCTTCCTTAAGGATGCCTTGAGTTTAGTAATGAAGGAACAGAAACGGGGCCCTTGGAGAAGGATTCCACACAGTGGGAGCAGTGTGCAGGAGGAGGGCAGGGCCCCAAGGGAAGGCCAGTGTGACTGCAGTGTACAAGGCGAGGGGCAAAGGTAAGGGATGTTATCGCACAGGCAGGCAGAGCCTGGTGTGCACAGTAAGAAGCTGAAATCTTGCTCTGTGAGGGGAGCCACTAGGGATTCAGAGCATGAAACTGACTTAAACTAATGTTATGTTTTTAAAAAGTCAGCTGAGCTGCTCTGCAGAGATAGATTAAGCATGGCAAGAGGGGATCCTTGAAATATTCAGGGGGCATAATCTTGGGGATTTGGTGAGGCACTAGGTAAGCTGAAGTGAGGGAGAGGAGGAAAGATTCAAGGGTAATTCCAAGACTATAAAATGCTGTGAAGTGATTAGCAGTGCTTTTCCAGTTTAACTGGAGTTTTTCTCTGTCATGTAGTGTGACAGGCAAAAAAAAATAATGTATTTTATCTGTGTCTAGAAAAGGACTGGACTCAAAAAAACACTTAAAACAGTAGGAGAACACATTAAATGCTTCCCTTTTCCAAGAAGAGAAAATTCCTTTTGAGAGCATTACATATTTAGCTCAAAGTTAACCTTACTGTCTCCTTTCATGACCATGGAAGCAAAAGACTGTCAGGGTCACCATCTCATTCTGTGGTCTGTGAACTACAAAAACATTTTATTTTTACTTTTCTTGTGGCATTTATCACTTTCTGCCTTGTATGTTCATTATGTATCTGTGTATCTTGTCTCCTTTCCTCAACTGTAAATTCTCTAATGAAAGATGAGTGTTAACACGGAAATAAGCCCAGGACAACCTATGGAGTATTGGAGGTGGAAAGGGCATTAGAGAAAGAAAGAGGCAGAAAATTCTTTTCTTTTGTCTCATTAACCCAATGAGTTGCCATTAAAAAAAAAAATGATGTAGAAGTAGGAAAAGGTGCTTATTATGTGTTCTACATTGACATATAACCTAAAGCAGCACTCAAATATAATTAAAGAAAATAATGAAGTACTGGAAACAATCGATTTCTTTAATTGGAAAGGCAACTAAGCAAGATTTTGGATGAGTAAGTGTGAACATGAAAATACTTCCATTCTTTTTAACCACATCCTTAAAACTGCATTGACAGGGGTTTAGTGAAATTAGCCAGAGTTCTACAGCAGACTCAAATCATCAAAAATTCCTACACTTAGAGGGAAAAAACAATCACCCTCCCCACCCCACCCCACTCTGAACTGAATACTACAGAGGGTTTCTTGGTCCCTTCTTTCTCAGGGAGCTAAGCCTACCATCAAAGATCTAAGAAAAAAAATCTCTCAGACAGATGCCTCAGTCCAGGTCCTAGCGTGGTAATTCATCAATTCATTGTTTAAGGCTTTCTTCTATTGCTTGCTCTCAATGAAACTGTAGTATTTATAATGATGCCTTTTCCACTAACCTAAATACTTTCAGATAAGGTCCAAGATTCAGGTGTGTAAAAGCCTACCCTGCATATGGCAACCTCAGAACAACTCAGAACGGTATTTCTTGCTCACAGACTTCAGAGCTTTAAGCAAATGACACCTTCCCAATGAGGGCTTCCTTTGTCGCTCTATTAAAAAATTGCAACTTCTACCACCTGATACTTCCTACCCTTTACCACTCATCTCTAGCATACAAGATATTACATTTATCTTGTTTATTATGTCTCCCTGTCTACTGGTTGTCCCCCTAAATCTGCTCTTCCCTTCTTCCCGAGCACCTGGCTTTTCAGCTACAAACTACATTTTCCTATCTTCCAAAGGCATGTGTTTAACAGTGATGTGTGCAACTTCCTGGTCATTTTCCTAAAGAAGCTTGCCCTGGACCCCTCTTTTCCTCTAGCTGGCTAGAACTTGAAAACCAAATGCTGAGGAAGGCAGAACTGCCCCACTACCCTGGGACCCTAGATGTACGTACATGCTCAGCTGTGTCTGACTCTTAGCGACCCCATGGACTGTAGCCCAACAGGCTCCTCTGTCCATGGGATTCTCCAGGCAAGAATACTGGAGTGGGGTGCCATTGCCTTCTCCAGATGAGCTCATGCAGTAGAAGCTGCCTCTGTCCTGGGTTATTATTAATGCATGCCAGAGACAGAGGGGCTTCCCTGATGGCTCAGATGGTAAGGAATCTGCCTGCAATGCAGGAGACCCGGTTTCAATCCCTGGGTCCCAGAAGATCCCCTGGAGAAAGAAATGGCTACCCACTCCAGTATTCTTGCCTGGAGGATTCCACAGACAGAGAAGCCTGGTGGGCTAGAGTCCATGGGATCGCAAAAGAATCAGATGTGACTGAGCGACTAACTTAACTTTCACTTTTCAGAGAGACAAAGATCTAGCTTTTTCTGGCCATTGTATTTTGGAACTCTCAGCTTCCTCTTTACCCTAACAATACCGTCCCCCATTAAAATCTAAGATGCATGGGTGCCGAAATTCTTGTCTGCTCACCACTGCATCTCTAGCAAGTAGAATAGTGCCTGACATATGGTAGGGTATTTAGTATTTGTGAACTGATTAAATAGACAACTTCATTACCATCACTTCCACATCTTCAAACCACCTTCATGGCTTCAAGAAGTTCAGATTACAAGATGCAAATTGCGTCTAGGAAGTTCCTATAGCCCATTCATTGCCTCGGTCCCCCTCCTCCACTGAGTATGCCCTTCAGCCCCATTTAGCCTCCTTTGCAGTTTCCCAATGTGCCTGGCTCTTGCCCAACTCTGGGCCTTTAAACGACTGGTTTCAGTAACTACTCACAACCCCCACTGCAGAAGTAGACCCTCATTCCTTCAGTTATCTGCTTACATGCTACTTCCTCAGACAGAACTTGCCAGCTACCCTATCAAAAACAGATCCTATTTCTGCTATCTCTGTTTCTAATTCATTTCATTCATAACTTATGAAATGAATAATTAGAATATTTGCTGCCTTATTTTTTAAATTGAAAATTCGATTTTAAGTTCCATAAGGACACGACGCACTTATGTTTTTATTTACTACCCAATCCTGTTTGCTTAGCATAGTGCCTGGCTGGTCATAACAAGGCAATAAAGGGATGAATGAATGAACTCCACTAAAGATGCTGAGTGTTCATTTTTAAATATTTTGAAGTAGACAGGCGTTTAAAGCATACACAGCTCTCCCACAAATATAGTCTTCAAATGCCCTTAACTACCAGCATGACAATAATGTCAGTTTCCGCTTATGGGGATATAAACTAATGTATATTCTGGTGCTTTTAATTTTTTTTCTGTTTTTATGTAATTTTGTTTTTAATGCTTTTAATTGTTTCCCTAGAAGGATTAGCGTTATTCCTTTACACTACTATTTTTTAGTTGCTAACAATCACATGGAATTTGAATGACTCCTACTGGTATGATGGACCAAAAGCAGCTTTTACTAGGATGTCTCAAATGCAGGTTCATATGGGCATATGCAATTCAAAATAAAGAATGATTATGTTTTGGAGGCATGCCAACTGGCCTCCCAGGACCTCAGACCCAAAGATCAAAGATTCTTTCATCTCTCAGGTCAAGGTTTCAGTTCATCAATTTGCTTCTGGATTATGTAACCTGGAGGTGGTCCTCTAGAACTGTGTGGGCACCAGCCAAATTGGGTGCTGCAGAACACTCTAGAGGTATTCAGTAATTCAGACTTTAAAAAATGTTGTTTCCTCTCATATCTTTCTGTGGTGGTGAATATACAAACATACACGATATAAAACTGCACAGAAATAAATACACATACACACAAATGAGTACAAGTATAACTGGAGAAATCTGAATGCGATCAGTGGATGCTATCAACGTCAATATCCTGGTTGTGAGATTATACTACAGTTTTGCAAGATGTTAGCATTAAGATAAACTGGGTAAAGAGTATGTGGGATCTCTATTATTTTTTTACAATTGCATTATCTCAAATTTCAATTAAAAAGTGGTGCTTCAACACAGAAACTTTAGGATTCTGCAGGATTCAACTGGTTATTTTCTGAAGAAAACAGGAAGGAAGAGGCTGGGGAAATGAGAAAAAGAGAAGTAGGAGTGAATATGAAACCTCATAATGGAAGAGATTACTGAAAGAACATGGCAATCTCTGAAAATATACGCACATATCCTTTCTACTTCAGGTCACAATGTCAAAGAATAAGACTGTTACAAAACACCTAGTTCAACTCCTGCATTTTAAAGTTCTGAAAAATGAGGCTTGAAAAATAATTTGCCAAATTTTAAAACTTTTAAAAAGAATAAAAGGAGACTAGTTTTCCAACTTTGGATTAGGAAAGGAAGGCTTAAACAAGACACAAAGTAGTAACCACAAAGAACCAAAAACCTGACTACATTAAAGCTAAGAATTACTTTATCAAAAGACATATATATATATATAAAGCCACAAACTAAGATATTTGCAAAAATGTAATCAACAAAGGATTGAGCTCTGATTATGAAAAGGACCTCATAATTATAAATCAGTAAACCTAATAGAAAACAATTAAAAGACATGAACAAGTATTTCAGAGGAGAAACATAAAGGGCCCAGAAACATACGCAAAGATGCTTAATCTCATTAGTAATCAGAGAACTGACAAAATGTAAGACGTCAAACAATATCAAAGGCAAAAATATGAAGCAATGGGAACTCATACATTGCTAGTGGGAATTCATATGGTAAAACTACTTCAGAGAACAATTTCACCTCCTCTTGTAAAGCTGCACGTTTCTAGAGTTATTACATGTATTTGCTTTCCTATACATGTGGCTGAGTGTTTATGTGTGTTTATATATGTGTATCCTACATACATAGGGAGGAACCTCTTTTATAAATATACATTAAAAGACATATTTTTCTGGTCATACAGAAAAAAAAAACTGCAAAATAACCTAAGTTCATCAAAAGAAGAATGGGTAAGTTCTAGTAGATTCCCAAAGTAAAATATTATTCAGCAGTGACAACAAATCAACTACAGCTACATGAAACCTTATGAAGAATCTTAGCAATATTGAGTAAAAAACAAACAAACAGTATATTATCTCTATAAGCTCAAGAAATACTGATGATCCAAGAGCCCTCACTGTTCACAGAGGAGGAAACTGAGGACAAAGGTTACAAAGCTGAGCCTGGAATTTCTTTTTGTGAACTCCCATTCACTGAATAATCTTGGACAAGCCATTTGCCCTCTATTTCTTCACCTCTAAAATGAAGAGGCTGGACAACTAAAAGGTCTCTAAGATCCTTTATCAGTTCTACGACTTCAATGAACCTTACAGACCATGTAGCAGTCCAAGCCCTTCACTTTACAGATGGTAAGGCTAGTAGACTATGGGCAATTATAGTAAAATCTTCTACTCCTGGGCTGTACACACTTTAGATTTGTTCATTCATCTTCACGTGATCCTAGGACATAACTGTGATGGTTAATTTTACATGTCAACTTGACTGGGCCACATACTGCCCAGATATTTGGTCAAACATTATAGGGGGTTTGTCTGTAAGGGTATTCCTGTATGAGATTAACATCTGAATTGGTAAAGAGAGTAAAGCAGATTGTCCTTCATAACATGAGTGGACCTCATTCAACCAGATGAAGGCCTAAATAATACAGAAGGACCGACCAACCCTCCTCTGAGTAAAAGGCAGCTCTTCCTGCCTAATGGCCTTTAAACTGGGACACTGGTTTAACTGGCTTTGGGACTTGAAGTGAAGCACTGGCTCTCCAGGATATCAAGCCTGCTAGCCTTTGGACTGAAACTTACGCCATCAGCTCTCCAGGTTTTCAGGCCTTTGGACTTGGACTGGAACTACACCATTGGCTCTCCTGGGTCCCCAGCTTGCTGACTCCAGCTCTTAAGACTTGTCAGCCTCCAAAATCACGGGAGCCAATTCTTTGTAAGTTTCTTTATATGTGTATATATGTCTGTATAAATACATACATGAAGAAACTTACATAGTTACACAGAAATAATACTAAAGTAGTAAATATATAAGTATTTACACACACACACCCCTTATTGGTTGTTTTTCTGGAGAACCCTTACTAATACAATAAGCAAATGTGTATAATGGACTAAAGTTTGCAAAGCACTTAAAACAGTGTCAGGAATTTACTACTCTGGTTTTAGCTGTTATAATGGTAAGAAGGCAAAGACAAGTCAGAACTAAAACAACTCCATAAACCTGCAAAGTATCAGTGGGATCAGAGATCAGTAATTCAAGGCACTGAATTTGGAATAGTTATTTTTGTACACAGCCTAACAGAACACAAATGCTTACGCTGAAAGTAAAAAGATAAAAAAGAAAACTCATTTCAAATTCTCATCCATATAAAATAAAAAGATTATTTCCATCCTCATGTATTAAAGGCTTAAATGAGACTCTTACCACTATCATTTCTGACTGTCTGGTACCCACAAAACTGCAATAAATTCACAAAGATAGTAACATTAAAAGTACTTACTCTTCAATATAACTATTTTTTAAATTTAAAAAACAAATATTTGTGAAACAGCTAGACTAAAAAATGATCAAAAACATTTACAAAATGAAAGAAATACTTTAATCAATAAATATATTTCTTATTTATAGTGAAGTGAGTACTTTTTTGTATTTATTATTATTTTGACCATAGCACAGGACTTGTGGGATCTCAGTTCCCCGACCAGGGATCGAACCCAAGCCCTGGCAGTAAAAGTGCTGAGTCCTAACCATTGGACCAGAAGGGGATTCTCGAAGTCAGTATGTTTAAAGTATAGTAGCAAACTTCAACTTTTGTGAACTTTAAGTTGGCTTAAAACTCAACATTCGGAAAACTAAGATCATGGCATCTCGTCCCATCACTTCATGGCAAATAGATGGGGAAACAATGGAAACAGTACGAGACTTTATTTTTTTGGGCTCCAAAATCACTGCAGATGATAACTACAAGTGATGAAATTAAAAGACACCCGCTCCTTGGAAGAAAGCTATGACCAACCTAGACAGCATATTAAAAAGCAGAGACATTATTTTGCCAACAAAGGTCTGTCTAGTCAAAGCTATGGTTTTTCCAGTAGTCACGTATGGATGTGAGAGTTGGACTATAAAGAAAGCTGAGTGCCGAAGAATTGATGCTTTTGAACTGTGGTGTTGAAGAAGACCCTTGGACTGCAAGGAGATCCAACCAGTCCATCCTAAAGGAAATCAGTCCTGAATCTTCATTGGAAGGACTGATGCTGAAGCTGAAACTCCAATACTTTGTCCACCTGATGCAACGAACTGACTCATTTGAAAAGACCCTGATGCGGGAAAGATTGAAGGCAGGAGGAGAAGGGGATGACAGAGGATGAGATGGTTGGATGGCATCACCAACTCGATGGACGTGAATTTGAGCAAGCTCCAGGAGTTGGTGAAGGACAGGGAAGCCTGGCGTGCTGTAGTCCATGGGGTCGCAAAGAGTGGGACACAAATGAGCTGAACTGAGCAAACTTCAACAAAGTGAATGTTGAAAATGAAAATGTGTATACAACTGTGATGCTCATAAAAGTTTTTCATTAAGTACATCAGAGAACATTAAATACATTATAGTGAAAAACAGATATTATATTGTATATATTTAAAACATAGCATTCTAGAGGAAATGAATTCATTTCTAAAATATGAGTAATGCTTCTTTTTTAACTGAACACGACACTGATGTCTAAAGACTGGACAATTTTACCTCTCAGACAAGCTCTCAAACTCTATGATTACAAATGAGAAATAAGATTAAAAATACAGATAGTGATCAAATTTCATTTATTCGTTCAATTTTTATTGAGCATATTACTACATGTCAGGCACTGAAACATTAGCAATATAGCAATAAGCAAAAATGGTCACTGGAGATGGAAATGGCAACCCACTCCAGTATTCTCTCCTGGAGAATCCCATGGACAGAGGAACTGGGCAGTCTACAGCCCATGGGATGGCACAAGTCGGACACGACTTAGCGACTAAACCACCACCACCAAAAATGGTCACAGTTCTTACTGTCATTAAATTTACCAGACAGAAGGAAGCTTGATACTATATAGGTTAGCAAACAAATATAATATGCAAATAAAAGTCAACTGTGATAAAGAGTATAGAAGAAAGGTTCATAGTGCTATGAGAACCTGGGAACCTGCCACAGTCTGTGGGAAGGATTAGGGAAAGCTTCCCTGGTGATCTGAGATTAAGACAAGCCCTGAGAGATGAGTGAGAGTTCAGGAACTGACTAAAAGAGAGAGGTTTACCAGACAAGGGAAATGGTATATACTAAGGTCCTTTGACAAATGGAAGGTAAAAAGTGAGGATGACTTTTTGCAATAATAGAAAAGTCGATCCTAAAATCCACATAGCCTTTTCAACAAATGGCACTGGGAAAACTGGATATCCACATGCATAAGAATGAAGTTGACCTTTACCTTACACCAAATACAAAAGTCAATTCAAAATGGATTAAAGATCTAAATGTAAGCCCTAAAACAACAACAAAAAAATCCTAGAAGAAAACATAGGGGAGAAGCTTCATGACATTGGATTTAGCAATAATTTCTTGGAGATGACACTAAAGAAGCACAGGCAACAAATGCAAAAACAGACAAATGGGACTTCATCAAATTAAAAAACTTCTATGCATCAAAGGAAACAATCAAAAACATAAAAAGGGAAACAAACTATTGAGTGGAAGAAAATATATGGAAAGCATATCTCAGATAAAGGGTTAAGATCTAAGATATATAAAGAACTCCTACAACTGGACAACAAAAAATTACCTGATAAAAATATGCAAACCACATAAATAGACATTTCTCCAAAGATGATATACAAATGGCCAAAAGCGTATAAAAAGATGCTCAATGTCACTAATCATCAGAGAAATGCAAATCTAAACCATATAAATACCCATCAGGATGGCTCCTACCAAACACCACCCTCTCCAAAGGGAAAAAAAAAAGTGTTGGTGAGGATGTGGAGAAACTGGCAGCCTTCTGCAATGGTGATGGGTATGTAAAATAGTTCAGCTGCTATGGAAAACAGTACAGATGCACCTCAAAAATTAAACACAAAACTACCGTATGATTCAACAATCCTACTTCTGTGTATATACTCAAAAGAATGAGATCTTGAAACCAGGATCTCAAAGTGATTATCTGCACACTTTTGTTAGTAGCAGCGATATTCACAATTGTCAAGAAATGGAAGCAACCCAAATGTCCATCAATAGGTAGTTGGACAAAAAAAATGCAATACATAAACAGAGTATCATTCAGCCTTAAAAAGGAAGAAAATCATGTCACATGCTACAGCACAGATGAATCTTAGGGCTATTATGCTAAGTGAAATAAATAAGAAAACTATGTAGGACTCCATTTATATGAGGTCACAATAAGAAAAATATGGTAGGACTCCATTTATATGAGGTATCTAAAATAGTCAAATTCCTAAAAACAAAGTACAGTGGTGGTTACAAGGGGCTAGGGAGAGTAAGGAATGGGAAATGAGATGTTGCTGTTTAATGGGAAGAGAGTTTCAGCTGTGTAAGATGAAAGAGTTCTGGAGATCTGTTGAACAACAATGTGAATATACTCAACACTACCGAACTATGAAAAAAAGAAAGTGAAAGTGAAAGTCACTCGGTCGTGTCCGACTCCTTGCGACCTTATGGAGTCCATGGAATTTTCCAGGCCAAAATACTGGAGTGGGTAGCCTTTCCCTTCTCCAGGGGATCTTCCCAACCCAGGGATTGAACCCAGGTCTCCCACACTGCAGGCAGATTCTTTACCAGCTAAGCCACAAGGGAAGCCCAACTGAACCATATACTTTAAAAAGTTTAGGATAAATTTTACCTATGTCTTTTAACAGAATTTTTTAAAGTAATAAATACAGAAGAGCTGTGGAAACGTTTGGCAGTTCCTCAAAATGTTAAACATAGAATTAAATATTTAACCCAGCAATTCCATATCTAGGTATATAGCCAACAGAAATGAAAATGTGTCCACACAAAAACATATACAAAAATGTCCAAAGCAGAATTATTACTCATAATAGCAAAAAAATATAAACAGTCCAAATGCCCATTAGCTGACAGATAGATAAACAAAATGTGGTATATCCATTCAGTGGAATACTATTGAGTCATAAAAAAGGAATAAACTACTGGTACATGCTATAATAAAATAAGTCAATCACCTGATACTGGTCAGGTCTTTATCTAGAGAGTACTGGAAAGTCACTGAAGGCTTTCAAATACACATATGTGAAAGATCCCTTTGATGCTGTGTGGAAGGTGGATTGGAGAGTGTAGTAGTAGATGAGATCATCTATTGCAATGGTCCAGATAAATGATAGTGGTAGCTTGGACTTGGATGGTGGTAGGGATGGCAAAGTAAAGAAGTGGATGGATTTGAGAACTCTTTCTGAATTAGAACCTATTGGATTTGCTGTGAACAGATGTAGGAGATAAAGGGAAAGGCGTTATTAAGGATGACTGCTAGTGTTCTAGCTTGAGTTACTAGGTAGAAGATGGTGCCATCTGTTGAAAGAGGGAAGACTGGAGGAGGAACAAATGTGAAAGAGAAGAAATGCTGATGACTTGGACTAGAGTGGCAGTCATAATGATAAAGCACAAGTAGCATCAACAGCCTGTGGTGATGAACTATGTGGGAATAAGATGCAATTCATGTTCTGGTAAGGTACAATGAAGGTCAGAAAGATGCCCTGGAGAAGGAAATGGCAACCCACTCCAGTATTCTTGCCTGGGAAATCCCATGGACAGAGGAGCCTGGTGGGCTACAGTCCATGGGGTCATAGAAGAGTCGGACACGACTTAGTGACTAAACAACGACAAAGGTACTATGAAGGTCAGATCTGAATGTCTATAAGAACCATGTTGGGACTTCCCTGGTAGTCCAGTGGCTGACATTCCAAGTTCCCAATGCAGGGGGCCCAGGTTTCATCCCTGATCACGGAACTAGAGCCCACATGCTGCAACTACGGCCCAGTGCAGCTAAATTGAAGAAAAAAAAAAAAGAAAAGCTATGATGTTTACTGACAGTGAAACAGAAGTGTTACTATAAGGAAGGTGGTCCTGGACAAATGCCGGATCCCCAGCTTTTTAAAATGACCAATAGTACTCAAGATAATAAACTACCACTTATTATGTAAGCAGGAAAACTAAATAACCAGTCATATAATGTTATTATGAAGCAGGATCATGAAATACTACCCCAAATGCTTATCCCATCCCAGTTTCTGTATCAAATCAGAAGATTGAGGACCACCATCATTGGAATAATGGATTTCAGAAAAAGAGTGTCTACTGGCACAGCTGCCAAGGGAGTTGGTGCACTGGTCTGAATGCCGGCGGCACTTCCTGTGTGTACCTTCAGGAGGATAGCACTGATTACCTGCTGCCTGGAGAGGTTGCTCTTATGCATGGTCTTCTGTCTCTAATAGATTGCAACCTACTGGAAAGCAAGGCTGTGACTTACATACCTCTACAGTGCCCAAGTAGGGCATGGGTGTTCAAAGGAAGCTTTTGATTCATATGGATGTTTTCAGAAAAGAAGCCAAAGTAAATTGTGCACTATATTATAGATCCCGTAATCTATATTACTGCAAGCTACATTTGGAGAAGGCAATGGCAACCCACTCCGGTACTCTTGCCTGGAAAATCCCATGGACGGAGGAGCCCAGTGGGCTGCTGTCTATGGGGTCGCACAGAGTCGGACACGACTGAAGCAACTTAGCAGCAGCAGCAAGCTACATTAATTGTGAAGCTTCAAGAACATCCCCACTGCTTACACAACAGGTGTAACTTACATAATCTGCTCTACCCAGCTGTTACTTATTTGTGACAGCTCCCTCCTGGCTTCTGCTCCCCGTTGAGCTGCAGGATTACTGCATCTTCCAGTATGATTTCCTGATTTATTCTTTGCTCCCAATCATAACAGAATTATTAATTTTCTTTTTTGATAACAGGTTAAAAAAAAAAAAAGACTGGAACTAAGAATAACCAGAGATATCACTGAGGTTTTCCATGATCACAGAACTCAAAAATCCTGAAGTACTACTTACAATCATTTCCATAAAATTCATTCATTAGCCCAAGAATTTAGTCTTCCTTTTGGCAGCCTTTCCTATATAATTATCCTTGACCAAATACTCTTCACTATGCCTGCTCTTTGGACCTGTGTAACTCAAAAGGATTTTAAAAATTGGCTGCCTATGAGCTAACAGCTAACCATCACAGAATGGGATGAAGTAATGATGCTAATGAGTGTTGGCTAGGACTATGGGTAAATAGATGGAACATGGAGGAGTTGGGGCAATGACAAAAGTCAGAAAAACTGAAAATCCACGAATTTAGTGATGCTCCAGAGAGGAAACCAGCAAGTGTTGACGCTAAACTGGCAGAAACATCAATACTTCCTGGCTCCCCCACTGGGTGCATCAATTTATCACTGGAAGGCTGCTCTTCTGCTGCAAGCGATAGTGAATGCATTCAACGATCTGCAAAGCGATGACCTGTCATCCAGAAGCACGATGTGTACAGCAATGAGAACAAGGTGGTGATTGCTGGGAGCTTCAGACAGACTCAGTTCTGCTACTTGATTAGCTTAATGACCAAGGGTCAGTCATTTCCCTTCTCTGAAAAATACCAGGATTTCCCAACAGTGAAAAAGTTAACAGAGCAGGTTTAACTGCTATTCTTAAAAGTGTCTGCTTACAAGGTTGGTACCCTTGACATAGACACAGCTGGTGTCTGGGGAATTGGACTTGGCAAGGGTTCCCGCCATCCTAAGTAGTAAGAATAGCTTGCTGTGCCTCAACTGTTGGCACAACATTATGGTTTATGCTAAATGCCTGTTTTCCTTCTGGGAGTCTGAAATTCTGCATGTACCAGGCAGAGGGTATGTGTCTATGTGACCAGCTCCCAATAAAAACCCTGGGCACTGAGTCTCTAAGAAGCTCCCTTTGGAGACAACACATTGCTGGAGGAATTAAGCACAACCTGTGTGACTCCACTGGGAGAGGACTGTCGGGAGCTGTACCTGGGTTCCTGCAGACGTGGCCTCTTGAGCCTTTTCCCTTTGCTGACTTTGCTTTGGAGCCTTCCTCTGTAATAAATCAGAGCTGTGAGGACAACTATATGCTGAGTCTTCTGAGTTCGGCCAGTAAGCCATCGAACCTGGGTGTGGTTCTGGGGACCTCTGACACAATTGGTATGTGCTGAATAGCCTACCAAATTTCAACAATCATGCCAAGTAGGTGTGATGTTCGTTCTATAGGTGAAGAAAGGAGACTTCAGAAACAGGAACAGAGTGTACACAGAAAATAAACATTTCAGTGTTTATCGAATGTGTGTGTGAAAGTCACTCAGTTGTGTCCAACTCTTTGTGACCTCGTGGACTATACAGTCCATGGAATTCTCCAGGCCAGAATACTGGAGTGGGTAGCCATTCCCTTCTCCAGGTTATTGAATATGGATGTTCCCCAAGTTTTTTGAACTGAGGAACTACCTGCAGTGCCTGCTAAAAATGCAGTTTCCTGGCACCTATCACCTAAGACTTGGATTCAGTAGGTTTGAGGCTCAAGAGTTTCTATTTCTAATAAGGTTCCCAGATGATTCTTTTGCAGGTAGTCTAAGGACCACGCTTCGGGGAACACTTTGATGTACCGGAACTACAGTGCCCAATTCCCAAGCTAGGATATAAATGGCAAAACCAAGACTTGCACTAACCCTTTTAAACAAGGTTAAGGCTCTTTTCTCAACAAAACTGCTTCCCTCAAACTCCACAATTCCTCTGGTTGCTCTGCCTTCTCACTGTAGGTATCCAACCAGCACCAAATACCAAGTGGAATCCTGAATCCAAATAATCCTCTTGGGAGAGTGAATTCTGCAGCTTTGGTTTTCAAAAAGATTTGATGTCCTGGTGGCAACAAAAAATATAAGCTTATGCATGGGGTTTAACAAAAAGAATATGGATTTGCTTATAATTTGAGAAGTTGAGGACAGGATATGGATTATAGTTTTCTGTGACTGGCCAACAAAGGGGAAGGCACTAAAGATAATCTTTTTCACTGATCGAGAAACTAGCGTCAAGTAAATGCTAAACCTTTTCCTTACTTTTTAAGTGGGTAGGAAAGTATAATTTTTTTTTCTCATTTAGAATAAATATAGTGTAGTATTTTGTAACTGAAAGGATGTTATTTTTAGTGCCACACACTCACTGGTTGCCCAGTCTGAAACACATAAGCTTCTCAGTAGCTGGTCATTTTTCAACTTCTATTACTGACTCAGACTATGCTATTAATTGAGCATCTACTATTTACTTGATGCTGTGCTAAAGGCATAATCATTATCAAGAAAACTGCTGATTTTTTCAGTATCTACATGAAAAAGAGACTAGAAAAATATAGCCACACTACTTTATGACAACATATAATGGAGGAGTCTAAAAAAATACACGGTATCTGCTTGAACAGGGTAGTCTTCACCAATCCTCCCATATTCTATTAAATAAATATAGGGCCAAAAATTGATGACAATCTGTATTTCACAAATACATATTAACCTCCTGAATCTGGATATCCACAGTCCAATATTATCTATAAACCTCAAATAATCAGTAAGCCAGCCAAACCAGCAATCCCTCCAAACACTGCAGTAAGTGTGGGGCTGCCTGCCAACGTACTGGCACAGGGCACCCCACGCCCATATCTGCAGTGCTGAGTACTCATTCATCACTCAACTTCGGTAGTGTTAACATATGCTGCAGTCGTGCTAATGTTTGTTTTACAGTCACCACTGATCTGCCCTTATCCCAGGCCAGGAAGGTTAGTGTTAAGTGAATGGAAACAAACTTGAAAATAGCACCTACTTCACTTATGGAAGCCTAGAACCTCACTTTGCCCAACCAGAAAATTCCTTCCAATCTGAAGAATTCCAGTTGCAAAAGATTATTCCATATAAAGCACTACAGATGTACAGGAAACTCTACCACCTTGAGGGAAAAAAAAGTGTTTTTCATTTGTGTCCCATGCTTCCACCTCTTTGAGAGAACTGATCAACCGTGTTAGACAAGCAGTCAACCTTAATGATTTTTTTCCCATCACTCAACAAACCAGTATTTGAATTCACTCATGGGCTAGTTCTCTGCACATCATCCAGAGGCAGGGATGTTAGTTATGGTTCTCTAGGGGCCACTGGTAGCTCAGCTGGTAAAGAATCTGCCTGCAATGCAGGAGACCCCGGCTGGATTCTTGGGTGGGGAAGATCCCCTGGAGGAGGGCATGGCAACCCACTCCAGTATTCTTGCCTGGAGAATCCCCATGGACAGGGGAGCCTGGGCTACAGTCCATGGGGTCACAAAGAGTCGGACATGACTAAGTGACTAAGCACAGCACAGCACAGGGGCCACTGGCTATACTTTATCTTTCAGAACCCGCCGCACAGTCGTTGGTCAACCGGCAGCCTACATGAGAAACAAGCTCACCTGGACAGTTGTATCAATATGAAATTGGCCAGCTTTATCTGCTCAAATCTCACTTCTGCTAAAAGCTCATTAAGAGCACTGGAAACTACCTGATTTATAGGCATTCAGTATCACCCACTAACGGGTTGAGTTACGCACAATAATCATAAACAGAAGGAGCAAACAGTAAACCCTTATAGAAGGTATTCAGAAGATATTCCGAGTTTTATGTTGCTGAATCAGTAAAACCCAGATCAGGATTTTTAAAAAAGACAAAACTTGTTTTCAGGTTATCTAATATTTACTTCAAGTAGTAGCGATTCATTCCTAAATAGGCATCCCACTTTACAGAGAATCAGACTAACATCTATTTGCAAAAGACCCCTTTGCCATGTCAAGGTCATATTGAAGGTGTCAAATGCAAGAAATTCCTTTTTATCTGAAATCCAAACAACCAAAAAAATAATCGAAATTGTTCACTCTACTTCTGGTAGAAAGACAAACAAGTAAGTACATAATAGTAACTTATTCACAAAAAAGCAAGTTGCATGGTTTGTCATAAATGTGTTACAGAGCAGTCATCACGTCCTCTAAATCTACAGCTGTGTATGTAATGACCGTTAATGCTTATGAAGACAGGGAGTTTGTCTTGCTTACCCATGTGTTCCAGGGCCTATTATAGTGAATATTTGTTGAATGAAATAAACTGCAAGATCATAAAATGGTGTAATCATCTAAGAGATTATACTATGGTCAGTATAGCTTTGTCGTTAGATATATTTATTCTCATAGTTTAAAAATTGGTAATCAGTACACACCAATGTTTAGGTTCTGATCACAATTCCAATATGGAGGGGTGTCCCCATACCAACAAGCAATTCTCAGACATCACTTGAGTGTCCCATAATTCAGCTTATTTCTGACTAGAGGTAGCATCAGATACCCCAGGTTAGGCGCTCAGTCCCACAAGACTCTCCCAGCCAGCAGCAGGTCCAGGTTATCAGCCGTGTTTCTGACCAACTGACTACAAACTGGGCTTCCCGACAACTTCCACCTTGGCTTTCAGGCACCAGCCTCAAGTCCAGGTTGTTACCAGTACTTCTGACTGACTGGCTATAAATCAGAGGTTCCCACAATCTCCGTCTTTGGTTTCATTAATTTGCTAGAGTGGCTTACAGAACTCAGAGAAACATTTTACTTCTTAGATCACTGGTTTATTATACAAGGATCAGTCAAATGGAGGAGATGCATAGGGCAAGGTATGGGGAAAGGGCACGGAGCTTCTGTGTTCTCTCTAGGAGCACCGCCCACTCTTTGCAAATCTCCAACCTGGAAGCTCTCCAAACCCTGTTTTTTGGGGGGTTTTATACAGGCCTCATTAATAGTCATGACTGACTAACCCATTGGTCACTGGTGACTGAACTCAATCACCAGGCCCTCTCCGATCACCAGGCCCTCTCCGATCCCCAGAAATCAGGGGAGTGGAACTGAAAGTTCCAACTCTCTAATCAAAGGGTTGGTTTCCCTCGTGACCAGCTGCCAATCTGAGATGCTTTCCCAATTCACCTTATTAACGTTATAAAAAACACCCTTATTGCTCTCAAAGTTGGAAATGCCAAGGGTTTTAGGAGCTCTGAGCCAGAAACAGGGACAAAGACCAAATACACATATATTTATTATTATAAATCACAGTATCACACCCAATTAACTAGAACTCCTCATTTTTAACCATTTTTCATAAGGAAGAATTTACTATAAATATCACTGTCTATGAGCAGAAGCTATTATTTATGTGAAACATAAAAATTTTTCATTCAAATATTTATCAAACACCTACTATGCACCAGGCACTGTGCCAACTGTCCCTGCCCCCAGCAGCTTTCAACAGTCTAGGGTAGCCTTTTTCAACGGGAATTCCTCATCTACAGATGCACACACAGGAGAAAAGTATAACATAAAACGGATTCTCTAGGGCATTAGGAGTTGATTCTCTCCCAGTGGAGAAAGACTAATGTAAACTGCCACAGAAATTAAAAGGAAATGACAGGGGCTTCCCTGGTGTCCAGTGGTTAAGACTGCGGTTCCACTGTAGGAAGGGCGGATTTGATCCCTAGTAGGGGAAGTTCTTTATGCCGGGAAAAGGAACCCCCACCCCCAAAGAATTTACAATGTGATAATAAAAGGTTGCTTTTAATAGGGACAAATTCACCTGTTAAACCCAGCCACGGGGACTTCCTGGGTGGTCCTGTGGCTGGGACTTTAAGCTGCCAAAGCAGGGCGCCCGGGTTTGATCCCTAGTCTGGGAACTAGATCCCACGTGCCGCAACTGATGCCCAGTGCAGCCAAAATAAATTAATTAATTAATTATTTTAAAACTCCAGCCATGTATGACCTACCTGGTAGGAGCAAAGCTGAACAGGCCATTTGTAATGTTAGTGTAAATGCAAAAATATTGCACTACATACATTCAGATAAATTTCTAAACATAATAAAACTCACCAATATTTTCCATGCTCAGCAATGTCAGGCCGAGGATTTTAGTAAAGTGAAACGAGAAAAAAAAAAAGTCTAATTACTCTGATAATATTAATTCAAAGAGAAAACAGAAAACCTTGCTCCAAAAAGCCCCCCAAATTACCTCAATTGTATTCACTGTCTCCATATATTGCTTCACTAAATTGGTCTTGCCTTGGACTTGAGGCAGCAGACAGATGGGCCCCAAGCTGAGCAGCTGGAGTTTGTCCCCTGTGGACAGATACTCCAAGACAAAGATAACAGCCAGAGCAGAGGAGCTGCCCAGATAAGAGATAAAGAGACCACACATTCCTCATTCTTGAGGTCAAGGAGGCCTTCCAGACTACACAGGCGCAGAAAGCCTCCTCGGATGTCAAAAGGGAGGGGACGCCCCCCATAGTAGGCAATGTCAACCTACCCAGAGGCCTCTTCACTAGACTCCATCTTGGCTAAGAGAAGTGGGTGCACACATGGGAAGATCCTGAGATAAACCGAACTGCAGACTCAGAGCCAGGCAGAGCAAGATTATGAGGCAAAGGAAACCCGGAAGAAATACCCCATGTAAGTGATTCAAACTACCACGAGGGCACAACTCTCTCTCTGAGCCCACCCATGTATGTCTATCCACACGTACAATTTTCCTCCTAATAAACACTTTACTTATTTCACTACTTTCCGTCTCTTTGTGGCAATTCATTTCTACAAAGCCAAAGGGCCAGGGTCTTGTCACAGGCCACTGGCCCTGGTGGTCTAGTGGCCAGGATTCAGTGCTCTCATTGCTGCCACCTGCCTTCAATCTCTGGCCCAGAACAGAAATCCTGCTTCAAGCCACTGAAGGCAAAGGCCACTGGAGATCAGACTCAAAGGAATACATTAGCCACCTATTTCAATATTTTGAATATTTTTTGGTCTTATTTTGAATTTTCCTTAAAATACCTTATGCAGTCAACTTCTTTCCAGTCCTGGGTGTCCTCAACAGATACAACATTTTCTATGTGATGATATTACTATATGCTGCATGCTTTATGGAGCCAAAACAGTTTGAGAGCTACTAGAATCAGAAAGAGAAGTTTTATCCACTATTTCAACTTGAAACTTAAGCTTTTATATGTCAATGATCTAGAAATTCACACCTGTTTAATATCACTCTCTGACAGGCTAGTTAAATAGTATCCACCTGGCCAAGTCCCCTGAACTACTTTATCAAGTAATGTCTTGCTTTGAATTGTTAGCATGAAATAAGTGAATAAGTCAAATGGGGGGAATTCATGTTGTTTAGATTCTCATTAAACCTTTCAACCCATGTGAAAATGCTAGTGTAATCACTATGAATGTCACGAAGAGTAAAAGAATAAAAGTCTCAGTCTCAATTAATTCAGACTTCCAATTAAAGATTCTTTTAAAGGAAAGTAAATTGTACAGAAAAAGCCACCATTATTTATTTTATTTATGGAGACTGGAGATGTTGACTGGGAACAGGCTATATAGTTTTTATTATATTTTCAGATATCCAACTCTTAAATCTTTTAAGACATCCTCTACATACCTAAATCCGAAAATCCTACACCAAATCCACCAATTTCTTTCTACCACAAAATTGTCAGAAGGAAAGTCACAATTTATTAGAAAGGAAATAAGACAATTTTTTAATGGCAAAGACATCAAGGCCATGTCTTTAAAAAATACAATGAATTTATTTCATTGTATTTCTTTTAGCTTTCTATTTCTTTTAGCTCAAGCTAAAGAACTTTCTCTTTCAAAACTGGAGAACCTAGGCCTGGAGAAATAAATGGCATTTTTAAAACGATTTGGCAAATACTACTGAGCCGTAAAAGATGATACTACTTCCCATGTTATGTTTAAAATTTAAGTGAAAGTCGCTCAGTCATGTCTGACTCTTTTCGACCCCATGGACTATATAGTCCATGGCATTCTCCAGGCCAGAATACTGGGTAGCCTTTCCCTTCTCCAGGGAATCTTCCCAACCCAGGGATCGAACCTAGGTCTCCTGCATTGCAGGCCAATTCTTTACCAGCTGAGCCACCAGGGAAGCTCTTAAAATCTAAAGCCCTGTCCTAACATGTAGTATCTAGTTTTTAGTGACCAAGAACTACAATCAACATCACTGGAATTTATATCACATTCAAAGTCAATTTCAGATGTACACAGGTACACAAAAAAACACTTAATTTTGAAAGGAATTCATAGCCCCATCTCCAAAATATAAAAGCACACAACTTAGACTACATCTATATTGCTGTGCAAGGCAAAGACCAACCTAAATCTTTAGTTGTATCCTTCTAGTGATGTAAATGGGAGTGCCACTCAGTCTCTACCAAGGAAAAGATGAGGACAGCATTTTGCTTACTGACTAGGGGAGCTAAAAACTGTCCCCCTCCAATTATTTCTGAAGTCATTCTTTAGCAGTAAGTATTTGATAGTATATTTCACATTCTTTCACATTCTGTCCAAGGGTTTGCAGATTAATTCCTTGCCCTAGGCCTAGGGCTCAGATATAACTCCTGAGAAGCTTTCAGTTCACTGCACTGGTAGAAATTCTGGAGACTTAACCAGAGTCATGGTTGCGCAGGAAAATGTGAGCAGTCGGGTATTCCAGCCGAAACAATGAGGTCAAAGCTCCTTTCAGTGTGAGCATATTCTCTGCAGAGATCTTGGATGGGGGATGCAAAGTACTAGCCTCAAAACCTGCAGGCTGGCACCTCAACAACTGCTGCAAATTCTACTGCATGCCCTGCCTTCCCCGGCCAGCACTGCTTCCTTACTAGACTCAAACAACGCAGACCACTCTGAGCAAAAGAAAGATGAAGGGGGCTTTTAGACTGATACTTTTAGACTGGTTGTTTGGTTTCAAATGTTCAAATCCTTAAAAAGGCGGGGGGGGGGATGTCATCATCTCAATGTTGAGCTAACGAATATATTACGAACCACAGTCCAGTTGTTTTCCAGTATAAGAGCGCCATGAGAAAACATCATCCTCTTCTCAAATATTACAATTAGTCTTCTTTGTCACCTTTCCTTTTCTAACACCCCCAAACAACACTCAGGATCACAAGAATCTACATAGAATAGAACTATGAAGCACAATGCTCTTTTACCTTCTCAGGCTAAATGTGAGAAACCAATTTTAGTCACTTGCTTTAGCAAAGCTTACAGTACAAGCCAATTCCTACGGATTTCAAAATCCTGATATGCACAACCTCTATTGCTGTGCCACAGGTAAACCTGCTCCAATTTCATAAGACATGCTTCTGGTGAGGTAAACCTTTAGAAAAACATTAACAGCACTCTTGTGATAATAATAGCCTAAAAGGGGACGTACAATTACTTCGTTTAGCCAGGGTACATTTGTGAAAGTTTCAAATGCAGAAAAAATAATGAGGGCAAATTCATCCGACGCGTGAAAAATGCTAGCAATGCTTCGATTACGAATAATCGCAGGAAAACAGCCAAACCGACAAGTTTTTAAACAGACCTTGTAAGGGGGGTTGGTAGGCGCGCACAGCACTCAACCATTTCTCCTAAGGCCAGAAAAATCCATTTACTGACGAATCCTTCCTTTCACATTACTGGCAGAAATAAAATCCTATCCCCGCCACCTCATCTTGCAATTAAGGAAGTTGCTACTAATAACAGCATAGAAGTAGATGGTCCCGGTTTCACTCCATTCTTCACGTACCCTCTAGGAGTGAACAGGTTACTCAAGAAAGTCAGTAATCGGTTTTCAGGGTGCCAGACTCCCTTGGCAATAAAATTCCCTTTTCTGGGGATCGGGGATGGGGGTCGACGTGGACGGAGGAGTCCAGCCACAGCTCACCTCCTCCCCCAGGTCAAGGTCTGGGGCGTTCGGGGCTCGGCGAGGCTTCGGCCCCGGCGCTCGCTTGGCAGCGGCGGTGCCACCTCCTCGCGTCTCCACCTCGATCAGCCCACCCCGACGATCGCCCTCGCTTTTATTAAACCCTCAAGGTGAGAGGCTCAGGCTAGGTCTCCAAAGTTTGCCCGGCCTCGGGTGAGCAGCCGGCCGAGCCCCGGGCCAGGCTGAGCCCAGCCCCAGCCTCCCACCCCTCAGCCCCCAGGGCTTTTTTGGACCACGGTGACAGGTCTAGGTTTACCTCCATGTGCTCGTGGCAGAGGAAACAAAAGAAAGCAACCTCCCTGATAATAAAACGCCATCTTCGAGTAACTGGCACACCGAGGGACCCCTGGGTCGGTCTCTCCCGGGGGTCCCCCACCATCTAGCTCGGAGGGCGCCCCCCTCCCCCGTCCGAGGCAGAGTTTGTAAGGAACAGCTCAGGGCAGCTCCGGATAAATGGGCCGGGGTCGGGGTGGGGTGGCGGCGTGCTCCGAGAGCCCTACCTGACTCCCCACCCCGACCGCCCCGGGCAGCGTCGTTTCAGTGAAAATGTAAGAGCTGGCGCTGCTGATGTCTCCCAGAGACGCAGTCCTCCCCTCAAGAAACTGTTCTGAGGGACTGGGCGAAGGGGCTGGGGAGCCGCAGCGAGTGTACTTACAAAACGATTAAAGCTCCGGCGGAACATCGCGTCGAAGGCTGACGGGCGCCGAGCTGGACTCTACTGGGCTGTCTGAGAAGGCGCCGTCCACACAACACACTGCGGCGTGGGCCGGCGGCGCGAAACGGTCGGCGAGGCTCGCGGCCCCGCCAACCGCCGGCCCTCCGAACTCCCCCCGCCCCCCCGGCCCCCGCCCCCCTCACTCACCGCCCTCTCCCCGCCCCGCCCCGGGGGCGGCGGCCCCGCCGCTCCCGCAGCAGCCCGCGGAGATAGCGAGCCGAACGCGCGGGGGAGGGATGGCGGAGGAGCGCTAGGCTCCTCCTGCGGGAGGGGGGCGCCCAGAGCTCTCCACCAGCGCTGGGCTCGGCACCCCCGCCGTCTGCACTCTTCCCTGTCGCGGAGCCACCGCCCGCTTCTCCGCGGTCAGCCCGCGTGCACCCGCCTCGCTCGCGGCCACGGGGCACCCTCCCGAGGCGCCCCGCGCCTCACCTCGCCTCAGCCCGACACTATTTCCCTGGCTCGTGCGGGAGCCGCAGCCTACCCTGCCCCGGCCCTAATTCGTCCGCTGCGCCGCTTCGCTCACAGCCCCTCCTCGGTCCGCGGCAGCCGCGCCGGCTGTCCCGCACTCGGGCTGGGGAGCCACGGTGCAGCCTGCCGGCCCGCCCCGAACCCGCCAGGCAACCGGGCTCCCCGCTTCCCGCGGGGCGGAGCCGGGCTTTGCGTGAGGAGCCGGGACCGGCGGGGCGCTGTGGAGACCCCGGCGCGGGCGGGGGGACTAGTTATAAGAGCCCCCCTCCTCGTGTGCCGAGGCGCGGGTCGCCCCACTACCCTCGCTTTGCTCAGCTCCCACCTACGCGCCTTTCCCTCCTCAGGTTTTTTCTCTTGTCCTGTCTCCCCACCTAAACCATCTCACTTCCACTTTCTCTCTGAGGTTGTAAAGTCAGGCTTTGTGTCGCTGCTGCTGCGCAGCGGGGCGGGATTTCCCTGCCACCCCCACCCCCCCTCCCGCCTCTACCCCAAGCCCCTCCCTCTCGCCCCGCCCCCTCGCTTCTTGCAGAGCAGCCTGGGAGTTGTAGTCCCGCCGTGTCCCCGATTCCGCCTAGTACCGCGGGCTGGGAGCTCCCCCACTCGCCCGCTCTGGGTTTGCCCAGAGGGTTGAAGGAGGAAGCGGCTGAGACCTCAGGGCTGAACCGCGGTTCTCGGCTCGGGCTGAAAGTGGAGGCCACTAGCGCTCTTTAGATTCCCCGCGGTAGGAAATGTGAAAAGGATCTGTGAGGCAAAGCCACGAATGCCCGGAACCTTCCCTGGGACGCGAAAAATTGTGCACCAGGAAACGCTCTACCCCCTGGGCTCCTAGTTTAGAATTGGAGTTTGCGAAACTTAAAACATTACATAGGAAAGCCGAAGCTAAAATTGCCAGGGGACTGGCCATCCCAACCCCCACGTCGCTCGGTTTTCACCGCCCTTTACGGCGTGCCCCGAGGCTGCTGGAGCAGAATGTAGATTCCTCTGCAAAAGTAAAGAAGAAATTAGTCGGAGATCAGAGGCATTTCCACGAGCCTCTGCCGCGCCACCGTCTCCTGCCAGCGAAGCGCTGGGGACTGGGCCAGCTGCACCGCAGGCCTCCCCTGGGGTTGAGAAGGGCCTTTACTGCTGGGCACGGGCACTCCTCCTTTCCCCTCTGGGGTTTAGATTCATTGCAACAGACTTTCCTGGGCATTTTCTTTGCACTCGGCTGTGTTAGGGGCTGGATACGGCGGCTTCTGAAAAGACCTCCCCAGCGTGGTGGGGAGGGGTGCCCCCACTGTGGTAAGGGGCTACCCACCTGCAAAAACAGCAAGTTAGAAAGTCCTGGCTGCTAGACGAAAGGTTTCAAGTGCTGAGAGCGCCGGTGCACCTCAAAAGGGGGTCTGGGAAACTTTCTCGAAAGCACTGGAGGTTAAACTGGACCTTGCTATGTGAGAAGGCTTTAGAAGGAACCCCATGGGCAAAGTCCAGGGTGGAGGGAGGGGTCGGCGAGGACGTGCCAGATGATCTAAGAAAAAGAACACACTCTCTTGGCCGACGCCCAGGATGTGTGGGCAGGCATGGCCCAGGAAGAACTCTAAAACCCATTAGGATCTTCAGAAACACGTGAGAAGTCTGCACTTGATTGTGTGAGCCACTATCAATGTGAGCCCGTCCTCATTGCCATAAGTGCAGGGCACATAAGGTAGGTTTCCGAACTGTCCTGGTTGCCTAGAAGTAAAACCGTCCGTTTCCACTTCTTTCCCTATTGTGGTTCCTTGCGTTTACTCACCCTTGAGGCCGCGTCTAATGATTTTTAAGATTTATATTAGATGTCTATTAATCTGATGTTGTTTAGTCCCTCAGTCGCGTCCGACTCTTTTGCGACCCTAGCCCACCAGGCTCCTCTGTCCACGGGATTTCCTGGACAAGAATACTGGAGTGGGTTGCCATTTCCTTCTCCAGGAGACCTTCCCGAACCAGGGATCTAACCTGTGTCTCCTGCATTGGCAGGCTTATTCTTTAACACTGAACCACCCGGGAAGCCCAATCGGATATTAGGATATTTTGTTTTATTGGCAAAATGGATCTAAAATTTTGCTCTCTAATATTTCAAAGATTTATTTTCAAATAGAAAAAGTTTTGCTGACTACTTTTGTTGAGCAGAACGACTAACGTAATTTAATTCACTTATTGTTTGTTGAATACCTACTATGTGGCAGGCACTGTTCTAGATACTGACTGGAATTTGTGGATTGAAGAGGTTATTGTCAATTGTTCTAGGCATAAGGCTAGAATCCTTATCAAGAGACATCGTTATGGGTAAAATAGGTAATAAAAAATGAATTTAGACGTTTGGATATGCAAGTGCTTACTAGTAAATAATAAGTAATATCTTTCCATATGCAATTTGTTAAATAAATTGAAAAAATGTACTTAGCTTATAGATTCAAACAGACCAACGTAAAAAAAAATTAGAGAACTGGATATTGGTTTTCAGTGTTCTCTCACACATCATTGTGTGAGTATTTTCTCACATACCATTGCCATGTTGTCCAACTTAAAAGCAAAGCTTTTAGGATCTCCCAAGATATAGCAATATTGTTGGTCAAATTTTCATCTGTTACTGTAATTCCACCGTCTCTCCCTTGTCTTCCTAGTTTGTTGCATCACAACACCTATATTCATGGGTCCAGACTAATTTGCTTGACTATAAAACTGCAATTCCATATAAATCAAATATGCTCAGCAAAACCTGCAATTTGTGCAAGGTAGTTTCTTTCCATATTCAAATGCAACCTGAATTAGAGTTACTCTCACACACGTTCAGATTACTTTCCTTTGTGAGTTTTTTTTTTTTAAAGACAAGAAGAAATTATTTTTGTTCTTTTCAGTGCCTCTTCACAGCTTCCAAAGAAAACCCAGGTGTTGTAGGAAGCTGTTGTCAATGGCTATGAAAAGCAGACCGTCAGCCAGCATTTTCATTCGGCCAGTTCCATAAACAGAACTGCAAAAACTAACTTCCTGCTGTCTGAACTGTCAGACCCCATGGTATATAACACCAACTCTCATGGTGCCTCAGCTGACTGCAGCCGAAGCCCCAGGCTCCTTGTACGCAGGAGTTCAGAGGAAGCAGTATCCTGTCCTTTTTACCATCTCGACTCAACTAGAGCTAATGTGTACTGTCTCAGAAACGGAAGGGAAACTGTTCTTCCTTGACCATTTCAATTCTGCTACCCTATTTCTGTGCAAGCCCCTCGGTTGCCTCGACCCCTCAGAAATCTCACCATGGCAAGTGGGTAGGCCATCCTGTGGGGACTGGAGGCTGTCCAGGCTTGGGAAGGAGGGAAGCAAACTGCTTCTGGGATGGTTGGTCAACAATTCGGGGATTCAGCAGGAGGGTGAGGAGGAGCAGGAGGAGTCCCCTCCTCCATCTAATACTAAAAAAAAAAAAAAAAGGAAAAAAATTGAAGCTGTTATATGAGCATGCCTATCACTGCCATCAGCAAGTTGAAGAAATTCCGAGGTCTCTGCTGAGTTTTCAAAAGTACCTCATAGGACTACCTTTTGCCCATTTGAAATTTTGTTCTCCCTTACAAAGCCGCCCTTAACGTTTCCTTGAAACCACTTTTACCCCTATCTTTCTAACTCTTGGCCCTCCCCAGTTCATTCCCCACCCTGCAACCATAGAAATCTTTGGAAGGCAAATCAGATCAAATCATTCCCCTGCTTATGACTTTTCAGTAGCTTCTCATTGCTTTCAGGATAAGGCCTAGATCTTGCCTAGACCTCAGCTACAAGGCTCTGAATTCTCTGACCCCTGTTTTCCTTTCTAGCCCCTGGTGAGCCTTCTCTCCCCCTGACACGCCAAGCTCCATCCACTCCACTGGCCGCCTTTTATTCCTTGAGTTCCCAAAGTTCCTTTTCCCCTGAGACCCTTTGCACTTGCAACCATCTCCGCAGGAATGCTTTCATAGCCTTTGCAATTTGTCTTTCAGATCTCAGCTTAAATGTCACTTTGTCAGACGAGATCAGGGTTCCCTGTTGTAGTGCTCCAAATAGCCCATATTAATTACATTGAGGATACTGTACTGACAAATGAGGTTAGTAATCATGGAGAACAGAAGTCCAAGGGGATTGTGGATGATCTAATATTGTGTTGCTTTTAAGAAAGGGGAAGTAGGTATATTCTAGTAATCATGATATCAAAGGCACACACAGTTCTAGAACCGACTGATAAAAGGATAGGGTATATTTTAGTGGAAGGGAAAAGGTAATCACAAGTAGCTACAGTGAATTCACTGGGATATAGTTTGGCCTTCAAGATTCTGAGAAAATTCTTTTGTAGGATGAAGGGAAAGCAGATTGGAAAGGATGGTGTTGTAAGAGGTCTAAATATTTATCTTCCATAATAAGAAGGTAATAAGTATTTATCTAAAAATGGAAAGATCAAGAGCCATCAGTATAAGGACATTATTTAGAAATATGGAAGTAAATGTTAGAGGAAACAGTTAAGATTATTGAAAGTGGTTGCCTTCCTACTACAGATCAGAAGTTAGGGAAGATGGAGTAGGGGTCTGCTCTTTTGCTTTAAAAGTCTTATCAATCTATTGAAGTTTTAAACTATGAATATGTATTACTTTAAAAAATAAAATTAACAAGAAGAGTAAATAGCATTTTGAATGGGCAGAAAGGAAGGAGAGCATTCAAGCCAAGAGAAACAGCAAAGATATGAAGCAGTAAGTAAACCTCTCTAGGGGAGCAGTGAAAGATAATTGAATAACTATCATTTATTGAACCCTTGGCTGTGTGCCAGGCACTGTGTGAAGCACTTTGTACACATTACCTCATTTATTCTCATTAATTCCATAATGTACCCTTACTATCCTCATTTTATAGATAAAAAAACTGAGAGGTTAGGGAACATGTCCAAAGTCAGAGCTTGACAATTGCAGAGCAAAGAGTCAAACAGGTCCATGTGACTCCGCATCCACACATTTTGAAGGCATAATTGACAAGGGTTCATCACTGATATAATTTATGGAACAAACGAGGAAGGTGAATCCAAAATGACTCTAAAGAATTAAGGCTCAGTGAGTGGAAGAATGATGTTTATTCATTTGTTCATTTCAACAAATATTTATTGACTATTGATTACATACAAGCAGTGTGTAGGAGCTATAGTAATGTACCTGAGAGGTGTGATCCCTGCTCATCATCAGTCACACATTGGAAAATCATTCAGAGGGAACATCAGTAGAGAAAATTATGAGTCGTTTTAACTGTGTTGAAGTAACAATAGAATGCTCTAATACAAATGTCTAGTATGCATTAAAAATGTGGGTTTAGAGCTTGGTATAAGATGTTTTAAACCTCAAAAGTTTGCCCGTGGTCATGGGAAGTCAGAAATGAGGAGAGCTATTTCATTTAATGCTTCAGAAATCCTGCATGAGCTTTAAGAATGCAGTTTCAGTAGTGGTTGGGCTGGAAGCCAGATGGCGGGAGTTTATAGATGTAACCCATTCATTTGCAAAGCTCAATGGTAGAAGAAGGAAAAAAAGATTGTATTGAATACAATTGCTAGGAGAACCATCAGGATTAAGCATTTTTTCCCCCCAAACTAAAGGAGACCTAAACATGTTTAAAAACAGAGAGGGGAACAGACTTTGTGGACACAGGGTGGGAAGGAGAGGGTGGGATGAATTGAGTGAGTACTGTTGAAACATACACATTACTATATTTAAAATTAGATAGTTATATGATGCAAGGAGCTCAAATCTGGTGCTATGTGACAACCTAGAGAGGTAGGATGGGGTGGATGGTGGGAAGGAAGCTCCAGAGGGAGGAGGGCTACGAATACCTATGGCTGATTCATGTTGATGTATGGCAGAAACCAAAACAATATTGTAAAGCAATTCACTTCAGTTCAGTCGCTCAGTCGTGTCCAACTCTTTGTGACCCCATGAACTACAACACGCCAGGCATCCCTGTCCATCACCAACTCACGCAGTTTGCTCAGACTCATGTCCATTGAGTTGGTGATGCCATCCAACCATCTCATCCTCTGTTGTTCCCTTCTCCTCCCACCTTCAATCATTCCCAGCATCAAGGTCTTTTCCAATGAGTCAGATCTTTGCATCAGGTGGCCAAAGTATTGGAGTTTCAGCTTCAGCATCAGTCCTTCCAATGAAGATTCAGGACTGATTTCCCTTAGGATGGACTGGTTGGATCTCCTTGCAGTCAAAGGGACTCTCAAGAGTCTTCTCCAACACCACAGTTCAAAAGCATCAATTCTTCGGTGCTCAGCTTTCTTTATGGTCCAACTCTCACATCCATACATGACTACTGGAAAACCCATAGCTTTGATTAGATGGACCTTTGTTGGCAAAGTAGTGTCTCTGCTTTTTAATATGCTGTCTAGGTTGGTCATAACTTTTCTTCCAAGGAGCAAGTGTCTTTTAATTTCATGGCTGCAGTCACCATCTGCAGTGATTTTGGAGCCCCCCAAAATAAAGTCTGTCAATGTTTCCATTGTTTCCCCATCTATTTGCCATGAAGTGATGGGACCAGATGCCATGATCTTAGTTTTCTGAATGTTGAGTTTTAAGCCAACTTTTCCCCTCTCCTCTTTCACTTTCATCAAGAGGCTCTTTAGTTCTTGTTTGCTTTCTGCCATAAGGGTGGTGTCATCTTCATATCTGAGGTTAATGATATTCCTCCTGGCAATCTTGATTCCAGCTTGTGCTTCATCCAGCCCAGGGTTTCTCATGATGTACTCTACATATAAGTTAAATAAGCACGGTGACAATACACAGCCTTGACGTACCAGTCTGTTGTTCCATGTCCAGTTCTAACTGTTGCTTCTTGACCTGCATACAGATTTCTCAGGAGGTAGGTAAGGTGGTCTGGTATGGCCATGTCTTGAAGAATTTTCCATAGTTTGTTGTGATCCACACAGTAAAGGCTTTGGCATAGTCAACGAAGCAGAAGTAGATGTGTTTCTGCAACTCTCTTGCTTTTTCAATGATCCAATGGATGTTGGCAACTTGATCTCTGGTTGCTCTGCCTTTTCTAAATCCAGCTTGAACATCTGAAAGTTCTCAGTTCACGTACTGTTGAGGCCTGGCTTGGAGAATTTTGAGTATTACTTTACTAGCATGTGAGATGAGTGTAATTGTGCAGTAGTTTGAGCAATCTTTGGCATTGCCTTTCTTTGGGATTGCAATGAAAACTGACCTTTTCCAGTCCTGTGGCCACTGCTGAGTTTTCCAAATTTGCTGGCATATCGAGTGCAGCACTTTCACAGCATCATCTTTTAGGATTTGAAAAAGCTCAACTGGAATTGCATCACCTCCACTAGCTTTGTTCGTAATGATGCTTCCTAAATCCCACTTGGCTTTGCACTTGAGGATGTCTGGCTCTAGGTGAGTGATCATACCATCATTATTATCTGGGTCATGAAGATCTTTTTTGTATAGTTCTTCTGTGTATTCTTGCCCCCTCTTCTTAATATCTTCTGCTTCTTTTAGGTCTGTACCTTTTCTGTCCTTTATTGTGCCCATCTTTGCATGAAAAGTTCTCTTGGTAACCCTAATTTTCTTGAATAGATCTCTAGTCTTTCCCATTCTGTTGTTTTCCTCTCTTTCTTTGCATTGATCACTGAGGAAGGCTTTCTTATCTCTCCTTGCTATTCTTTGGAACTCTGCATTCAAATGGGTATATCTTTCCTTTTCTCCTTTTCCTTTTGCTTCTCTTCTTTTCACAGCTATTTCTAAGGCCTCCTCAGACAACCATTTTCTCTTTTTGCATTTCTTTTTCTTGGGGATGGTCTTGATCACTGCTTCCTGTACAATGTCGTGAACCTCCGCCCATAGTTCTTCAGGCACTCTGTCTATCAGATCTAGTCCCTTGAATCTATTTCTCACTTCCACTGTTTAATCAAAAGGGATTTGACTTAGGTCATACCTGAATGGTCTAGTCGTTTTTCCTAATTTCTTCAGTTTAAGTCTGAATTTGGCAATAAGGATTTCATGATCTGAGCCACAGTCAGCTCCCGGTCTTGTTTTTGCTGACTTTATAGAGCTTCTCCATCTTTGGATGCAAAGAATATAATCAATCTGATTTCAGTATAGACCATCTGGTGATGTCCATGTGTAGAGTCTTCTCTTCTGTTGTTGGAAGAGAGTGTTTGCTATGACCAGTGCATTCTCTTGGCAAAACTCTATTAGCCTTTGCCCTGCTTCATTCTGTACTCCAAGGTCAAATTTGCCTGTTACTCCAGGTATCTCTCGACTTCCTACTTTTGCATTCCAGTCCCCTATAATGAAAAGGACATCTTTTTGGGGTGTTAATTCTAGAAGGTCTTGTAGGTCTTCATAGAACCGTTCAGCTTCTTCAGCATTACTCGCCAGGGCATAGACTTGGATTACTGTGATATTGAATAATTTGCCTTGGAAACGAACAGAGATCATTCCTTTGTTTTTGAGGTTGCACCCAAGTAAAGCAATTATCCTCTGATTAAAAATAAATTTAAATTAATAAAAAATAAAAGCATAGAGGTGAAAGAGTCTGCAGAAAGAGGAGCTAAAGATTTCAGAAAGAAAAGATGATTGAGGAAGCTAGTTATGAAATGGGGTAAAAGAAGATGGACTGGAGAACGGGAAGCTCTCAGGTGTCTCTTCTAAGACAGGGAAGAAGGCTGAGAGGGGAGAGAACCAGTCGAACAGTTTTAGATGAAGAGGATGGAGAGGAGTGAGCAGTCTATCTTGTTTAGTTATTGTGAGAAAAGTCAACTGGGGGACGGAATGGAGCTTCCTAAGGAATCAAATAATAGAATTTGAAACTCAGATCTGAAAGTTAGCAAACTCTTTGGATCCTCAGTGGCCCTATTTCAATCACATTCTGTTGTTTAAAATAACAGCAGATTGTGTCATCCTTCAGTCTTCCTGATCAACTAATTCAAATTTTATCTCACCCAGGCCAACATTCAGGTGCTCAGGCTCAGGCACGATGCCATCAGAATCCATTAGAAATGGCTCTCTTCCCAGCAGTGATAGTGAGGCAAACTTCCCTTAACAATCAAATCCAACCTTAAATTAATTAATATCTCTGTTGGTGTCTGTTTTATTTTAAGTCATATAGTTCTTACTGGCTCACTTTCTAGCATTTGTAATTCCATTTGACCCTCTTCCACCAGGATGTAGTTTGCCCTACTTGAAAAAGGATTTGCCCTTATGGTTTCACTTCTTTCTTGTAGCCACACATAATACACCAACGTTCACCAAACACAGAAAACACAAGGGCTTCTTGAGGACAGGGACCACGCCTTATTTATCTCTATGCCTGTCTTCCGGGAAAGAACATAACACATTGTTGAAGCTAAAGGAATGTTGACAAAGTAATGAGTGATTACGGATGTGCTGTTGTGGAGAGAACCTTAAACTGAGATCCAAGAGGGGTCAATTCTGTTGTTATCTGGAGTTCCTTTGGGACCGATCATGTACAGTCTCTGGACCTCATTCTCCCTGGGGGAAAATGAGAGGATTGGATGGTCTATTGAATTACTTCTGAGTTTTATATGTTGCTTTTAAGTAGATTAAATTTCAGGTTTTCCAAGTAGCAATATTTAGATTGCTATTAGGAACTTGTTCTATGTCCCTGGACAACCCATTGGTCACTGCCTGTGAATTGAAGTAGATCCGTACCTCAGGCTACAGTGGACAACCAGATGTGTTACTCAAAGTTCTGTCCACTGGGAAATTTCCCTTCCCTAGTGTCTCTGCAGGGCATCCAATAGTGGGGTTGTAGCATTGCAGACCTCCACTTTCAGATGGTACCATCTTATCTATGCAAACTTTTGTGTAAACCAGGCTCATATATCTATTTTTGATCTTAAATCATTTGGTCATAGGTAACTTACCATGAGACCACAGGTATGGATTGAGAAGGGGCTGCAATGCGGCAGGAACAGGTGCCAGGGGAGTCTAGGCCACCTGGTCAGGAAACTAGCATGTCTTCAGAGCCTGCTCAGGCTCCATCCCACACGGATACCTTCCATAAGATGAGGGAATACTTCTGAGCACCCCAGACTTTATGGCCAGGGAAATGAGATAACAGTGTTTGTGATGGGCAGCCTGTGTCTTTATTCTCACTTGGCCAGCCATTCAGTCTCCACCAGAAACTATCAGCAAGCCAGGAGATTCTCAAAAGACCTCCCAGCAAAACAGGAGATCAGTTAGTGAGCAAAGCAGACATCCCAACAGGTGTCTACTAGACCTCCCCCTCCCTCTTTTCAGCACTGCCTTATTGCCTTTTCCTAGCTTCTCCTTCAAGAGCCCAGTGTTCTTCCGAAGTCCCCCTTTATGAGTAGAGGAATGAGATCTGATAAATGTCTTCAATTTGAGAATCTGGAGGCTTTAAAAAATGTGGAGATAGTCACAAAGAACTACAGGGAATGAGCAACGCTGAGCCAAAGTAATGAGTCTGATGGTGGGATTGAAATGTCAATAAGGAAACTACCTGGGTGTGTAGGGAGGGTTCACTCACCTCCTGCCCTTCAAATCACACCTTGTGACCACCAACTTCTTTGTTGTGGTACATGGGCTTCCCATTGCCATGGCTTCTCGTTGCAGAGCATGGGCTCTAGGGCGTGGGCTCAGTAGTTGGGGCTTGTGGGCTTAGTTTCCCCACAGCACGTGGGACCTTCCTGGACGAGGGATCAAAACCATGTCCCCTGCATTTGCAGGCGAATTCTTTACCACTGAGTCACCAGGGAAGTCCCATACCTTCTCTTTTACAGTTGTGGGGAAGGCCAAGTTTCCTTTCTGCCCTAATCAGCCTACCTTTCAATATTCAACACCTCCTTCTTCCTCCACCCTCCCTAAGACTCTTACCACACCTGTGATTTATGAGACCCTTCCTAATCAATCCTGGGTAACAGAGAACACCCAACAGTGAAGAAAAGACCAAACCCATCACATAAATACTGTACTTACTTATTTTGTTAGCACTCAGAGTGAAACTTGCTTCCTTCTCTGTGCTGTCTGTGTGTACAGATTGTCCAGAATCACCCAGGCAACCAGATAGAATGGAACTTTAAAGAAACAATCATCTTGTCATACCTCACTATAAATTAATTAGCTCCTCTCCTGCAGACCAGTACTAATACTATCAGAGGTGATGTCTCAACTCCTGCTCAGTTCTAGGCCATAATTAATAATCAGGCTATTTCTCTGTCATTCCATGACAGCTGGGCAATCTCCTATCACAAATGGCTGTTTTATGTTACCACAGGGCAGACAAGTTTCCAGTGACCCTCAGGCTTCCACAGGAAGTTTTAGCCAGATCTAATCACTATGGGTCTCCAGCAGATACACTCTCTTCCCCATCCCAACATTGTTATCACCCAAATGAAATTGTTAATGGAATAGAAAAGTCACAAAAGGGTACAGCTTATGAACGAATTGTTACACTTCAGCAGGAAACAGTTTTTCTTTTTGAATACTTAAGAGATCATTACCTGCCTTATCTCCTTTGGGCTGCCTCCCCCAGTTATGTATCAGTTTACCAGAAAGCTGGTGTTCCCTGAAGCACAGAACTCTTGACCATTGCCTGGATTCACTTCACTTTAGCATCGGTGCTTCCTGGATGGTGTACATATTTGTAATACGTATAAAGTTCCTGATATCATCAATTTTGTATTTAATAAATGGATGTGAGACCACTGCACTTTTTGACATTTGGTATGATATTAGTTGTTAATATTATTTCGTGGGAAAAGTCAGTATCTTCTTTGGTTTAAATCACAGCTGCCTCAGGAATATATGGGAATTTTCCTAATCAGTTTTTGTTCTTGGCCCAGATCATAAACAATATTCACAGTCTCAAGTGTACAGAGAACTTATTTATAGCCTTGACATATTTTTCCATGAACTGTTTAAATACCAACAGAGTCCCAATGTGCCTGGCCAGGAAAATAATTGATTCATGTTCGTGTCTATTGGTGACCTTACATAGAAAGAAATTAAGGATCATTTAAGTATAAAGAGGGGTCAAACAAAACCTTGTGTGCACCAGGACCCAGACACCCCACAAGAGACTGAGCCAGACCTGCCTTTGAGTGTTTGAGTGTCTCCTGTGGAGGCACCGGTCAGCAGTGGCCTGTCATGGGGACAGGGGCTCTGGCTGCAGCAGACCTGGGAGGTGTGGCGTATGGCATCAAACCTCTTGGAGGAGGCCACCATTAGCCCCAGCATAGAGCCACCGAGCAGACAACCCACACACTGGAGAACAATTATATCAAAGAAATTCTCACACTGTTGCAAAAGTTCTAGAGCCACAAAACAGATTCCCCAACCTGGGGATCTGGCAAAGGGACTGAGAACCCCCAAGGAATTTGACTTTGAAGGCCAGTGGGAATTGATTACAGAACTTCCACAGGACTGGGGAAACAGACTCTTGGAGGACACAAACAAAACCTTCTGTTCACCAGGACCCAGGAGAAAGGAGCGGTGACCCCACAAGAGATTGAGCCATACTTGCCTGTGAGTGTCCAGGAGTCTCCAGCAGGGCCTGCTGCGGGGTCAGGGACACTGAATAAAACAGTCCTGGGAGCCATGTGGCATAAGTCCTTTTGAAGGAGGTTGCCACTACTGCCATTACCCTTACCATAGTTTGGCCTCAGGCCAAACCACAGGGAGGGAACACAGCCCCACCCATCAACAGAAAATTGGGTTAAAGATTTACTGAGCATGGCTCCACCCATCAGAACAAGACCCAGATTCCCCATAGCCAGTTCCTCCCATCAAGAAACTTCCACAAGCCTCTTATCTTTATCCATCAGAGGGCAGACAGACTGAAAACCATAATCACAGAAAACTAACCAAATTGATGACACGGACCACAGCTTTGTCTAACTCAATGAAACTATGAGACATGCCATGTAGGGCCACCCAAGAAAGATGGGTCATGGTGGAGAGTTCTGACAAAATGTGGTCTACTGGAGAAGAGAATGGCAAACCACTTCAGTATTCTTGCCTTGAGAACCCCATGAACAGTATGAAAAGGCAAAAATATATGACACTGAAAGATGAACTCACCAGGTCAGTAGGTGTCCAATATGCTACTGGAGAAGAGCAGAGAAATTGTTCCAGAAGGAATGAAGAGATAGGGCCAAAGCAGAAATAATGCCCAGTTCTGAATGTGTCTAGTGGTGAAAGTAAAGTCCAATGCTGTAAAGAACAATATTGCATAGGAACCTGAAATGTTAGGTCCATGAATCAAGGTAAATTGGAAGTGGTCAAACAGGAGATGGCAAGAGTGAACATCGACATTTTAGGAATCAGTGAACTAAAATGGACCGGAATGGGCAAATTTAGTTCAGATGAACATCATATCTACTACTGTGGGCAAGAATCCCTTAGAAGAAATGGAGTAGCCATCATAGTCAACAAAAGAGTCCGAAATGCAATACTTGGGTGCAATCTCAAAAACAAAGGAATGATCTCTGTTTCCAAGACAAACCATTCACTATCACAGTAATCCAAGTCTACGCCGCAACCAGTAATGCCAAAGAAGCTGAAGTTGAACAGTTCTATGAAGACCTACAAGACCTTCTAGAAGTAACACCCCAAAACGATGTTCTTTTCATTATAGGGGACTGGAATGCAAAAGTAGGAAGTCAAGAGATACCTGGAGTAACAGGCAAATTTGGCCTTGGAGTACAGAATAAAGCAGGGCAAAGGCTAATAGAGTTTTGCCAAGAGAATGCCCTGGTCATAGCAAACACACTCTTCTACATCACAAGAGATGACTCTATGTGTGGACATCCCAGATGGTCAATGCCGAAATCAGATTGATTATATTCTTTGCAGCTAAAGATGGAGAAGCTCTATACGGCCAGCACAAACAAGACCAGGAGCTGACTATGGCTCAGATCATGAACTCCTTATTGCCAAATTCAGACTGAAATTGAAGAAAGTAGGGAAAACCACTAGACCATTCAGGTATGACCTAAATCAAATCTCTTACTATTATACAATGGAAGTGAGAAATAGATTCAAGGGATTATATCTGATAGACAGAGTGCCTGAAGAACTATGGATGGAGGTTCATAACATTGTACAGGAGGCTTTGATCAAAACCATCCCCAAGAAAAAGAAATGCAAAAAGAGAAAATGGTTGTCTGAGGAGGCCTTAGAAATAGCTATGAAAAGAAGAGAAGCAAAAGGAAAAGGAGAAAAGGAAAGATATACCCATTTGAATGTAGAGTTCCAAAGAATAGCAAGGAGAGATAAGAAAGCCTTCCTCAGTGATCAATATAAGGAAAGAGAGAAAAACAATAGAATGGGAAAGACTAGAGATCTCTTCAAGAAAATTAGGGTTACCAAGGGAAGTTTTCATTAAAGGATGGTCACAATAAAGGACAGAAATGGTATGGACCTGACAGAAGCAGAAGATATTAAGAAGAGGGGGCAAGAATACACGGAAGAACTGTAGAAAAAAGATCTTCACGACCCAGATAACCACGATGGTGTGTGTTCACTCACCTAGAGCCAGACATCCTGAAGTGCAAAGCCAAGTGGGCTTTAGGAAGCATCATTACGAACAAAGCTAGTGGAGGTGATGCAATTCCAGTTGAGCTTTTTCAAATCCTAAAAGATGATGCTGTGAAAGTGCTGCACTCGATATGCCAGCAAATTTGGAAAACTCAGCAGTGGCCACAGGACTGGAAAAGGTCAGTTTTCATTGCAATCCCAAAGAAAGGCAATGCCAAAGAATGCTTAAACTACTGCACAATTGCACTCATCTCACATGCTAGCAAAGTAATACTCAAAATTCTCCAAGCCATGCCTCAACAGTACGTGAACTGAGAACTTTCAGATGTTCAAGCTGGATTTAGAAAAGGCAGAGGAACCAGAGATCAAGTTGCCAACATCCGTTGGATCATTGAAAAAGCAAGAGAGTTGCAGAAGCACATCTACTTCTGCTTCGTTGACTATGCCAAAGCCTTTACTGTGTGGATCACAACAAACTGTGGAAAATTCTTCAAGACATGGCCATACCAGACCACCTTACCTACCTCCTGAGAAATCTGTATGCAGGTCAAGAAGCAACAGTTAGAACTGGACATGGAACAACGGACTGGTACGTCAAGGCTGTGTATTGTCACCGTGCTTATTTAACTTCTATGAAGAGTACATCATGCGAAATGCTGGGCTGGATGGAGCGCAAACCGGAATTAAAATTGCTGGGAGAAATACCAATAATCTCTGATATGCAAATGACACCACCCTTATGGCAGAAAGCAAAGAACTCAAGAGCCTCTTAATGAAAGTGAAAGAGGAGAGTATAAAAGCTAGCTTAAAACTCAACATTCAGAAAACTAAGATCATGGAATCAGGTCCCATCACTTCATGGCAAATAGATGGGGAAACAGTAGAAACAGTGACAGAGTTTGTTTTCTTGGGCTCCAAAATCACTGCAGATGGTGACTGCAACCATGAAGTTAAAAGACGCTTGCTCATTGGAAGAAAACCTATGACCAACCTAGACAGCATATTAAAAAGCAGAGACATTACTTTTCCGACAAAGGTCCATCTAGTGAAGGCTATGGTTTTTCCAGTGGTCATGTATGGATGTGAGAGTTGGACCATAAAGAAGGCTGAGCACCGAAGAATTGATGCTTTTGAACTGTGGTATTGGAGAAGACTCTTGAGAGTCCCTTTGAGTGCAAGCAGATCAAACCAGTCAATCCTAAAGGAAATCAACCCTGAATATTCATTGGAAGGACTGACGCTGAAGCTGAAGCTCCAATACTTTGGCCACCTGATGTGAAGAACTGACTCATTGGAAAAGACCTTGATGCTGGGAAAGATTGAAGGTGGGAGAAGAAGCGGTCGACTGTGGATGAGATGGGTGGATGGCATCACTGATGCGATGGATTGAGTTTGAAGAGACTCCAGGAGTTGGTGATGGACAGGGAGGCATGGTGTGCTGCAGTCCATGGGTTCGCAAAGAGTTGGACACGACTGAGTGACTGTACTGACTGAAATATAAAGAAGAGATAGGAAAAGCCAAAAGTTTAGCAGACTGCTGTGATGAGAGGTGATCAAACTGTATATATTTTGTGTACCTCATATTTCCATAATGTAGTTCCACAATGATCTTTGCCATCTTTTAGAAGAAGACCTATGCTTATCTCAATTTCTTCCTCAACTGTTGGGATGGCAAATATATGACATATATATTGCCACTCTCACTCCCACTTTCACAGCAGACAGTGCTAGTCCATCTTGGCATCTTTGTCACTGAATTTGGAGTAATTGCATAACCTTTTGCAGTCCAGCTCTGTACACAGCTATGTAAATAGATGACATGGGTCACCTGAGATGAAAGCCGTTTGTCATTCTTTTTCTCTCCTTGAGAGGTCATACTGTTTCTTAGTCAAGGATCAGTGGTGTCAATGAGTAGAAACTCATTCATGCTAGCTTTAGAAGGGGAAATTTATTATAAGACTATGTCAACCAATATTACAGCTATCTGGTCTGTGAAGTACAGTGATTGAATTTGGAATTGGCAAGCAGAAACTGAGGTTGCTTGTTCTTTCTCTCAGTGATCACATAGTGTCTCTGTTCTATGCTTCTATTTTCTTCCTTTTGACTCTCATTTCAGCTTGCTACCTAACTGCCTTCCCAGTCTGACTCTTCCTGTTATATTTTTTTAACTTTTGAAAAACTTATTTATTTGGCTGTGCCAGGTCTTAGTTGCAGCATATGGGATCTAGCTCCCTCACCAGGGATCGAACCTGGGCCCCCTACATCGCCTTTGCGAACCCATTAGCCACTGGACCACCAGGAAAGTCCTTCTTCCTGTTATTTAATTCAAGCATCTATGTAGTTCTCTAGCTAGAGTCTCTGTGTCTTTTACTAAAAATTTTCAAGAGACAAACTCTGACAGCCAATTAATTTGTGTTTCTAGGATATCAGTTGTCTACTTTTGGTTCAATCAGGGTTAAGAGAGAGGACTCTCATTGTGTGAAGAACTGTCCCTCCCAGAGTTATGAACATACCAAGTGAAAGCTGAAAAAGTTGGGTCTTGGTGAGCAAATTGAGTATCTAATAATCTGTTTACTATATTCTCCTTTTGTCTTCCTTGAGTACAGTTGCCAGATGAAATACAGGAGTGGCGTGTACTCAGTCGCTCAGTTGTGTCCAACTCTTACCACCTTATGGACTGTAGCTGGCTAGGCTCCTCTGTCCATGGAATTTTCCATGCAAGAATACTGGAGTGAGTTGCCATTTCCTTATCCAGGGAATCTTCCTGACCCAGAGATTGAACCTGTCTCCTGCATTGGCAGGTGGATTCTTTGCCTCCTGAGTCATCTTGGAAGCAAAATACAGGAGGCTCTATTATAGTTGAATTTCAGATCAACTGTGAATATTCTTTGACATATGTATGCCCCCCAAATTATCCATTGTTTATGAGAAATTCCAATGCGAATGGACATCCTGTGTTTTAGTTGTTAAATTTAGCAACCTTGTCCCTGAGTCCTCTCTTGGACTCACCCCTTGGGCTGATGCAATGAAATGTTTTCTAATAAATCATTAGGTGTTTTCCATAGAGGGTGAGTAAAAATCCAAAAACGGAAATATACTCTTGACTAGCAGAGATTCAGTGTGGCCACATTTAGAATATTGCATGGTTTACTATTATTGGCTCTATTTTTGAAGACTTGGTTTTTCCTTCTAGATTGATTTTAGGACAGATTTTTTGGTGGAGTGGGTGGATTGTCTCTTCCACAGAATAGAAGCTGTTGAGGGGCAGAGTCTGACTCATGGTAATTTGATGTCACTCGGTGGAGTGTTTGGAGCACTATGAGTATATCACCAATGCCCCAATTTCAAAAAATGTCTTTCCTGGAAGAGTTTCTTCAAAAGAAGTTGAATTGGTGTCTCCTCTTTCTTTTGACTATCATTCTACTTTCTTGAGTCGGATTTGTTTAGGGTTTGGGGGACTACCCATTTCTCTTCAATAATCAAATCAAAACCAAAGTACTAATTACAAAGGACCGATTTATTCATGAATTGTTGGCTAAGACCCAATAAGCCAAGACCCAATAACCCAACATACAGTGCTGTTAAGAGGTAGATTGTGGGTGCAGCTTAGACTTGTGACTTAAGAAGGGGGCTTCTGACTTTCCACTCAAATTATAATCCTGAGACCAACCTGCATATTCATGTGCAGAGAGAAAGACAAGAGAGGAGAGGGAAAGAGAGAGAGATGACTAGAGTTTTAAATCAGGATCCAGTCCATTTATCCAATCAGGAAAATGGATGTGAACCCCAGGACTGCATCACATACCAAGGTGGTAAAGAGAGCATTGTTCTTGTTCAATTGCTCAGTCGTGTCCAACTCTTTGCAAACCCTTGGACTGCAGCATGCCAGGCTTCCCTGTCCTTCACCATCTCTTGGAGCTTGCTCAAACTCACTTCCATGGAGTCGGTGATGCCATCCAACCATCTCATCCTCTGTCATCCCCTTCTCCCCTTGCCTTCAATCTTTCCCAGCATCAGAGTCTTTTCCAATGAGTCAGTTCTTCGCATCAGGTGGCCAAAGTATTGGAGCTTCAGCTCCAGCATCAGCCCTTCCAGTGAATACTCACGGTTGATTTCCTTTAGGATTGACTGGTTTGATCTCCTTGCAGTCCAAGGGACTGTCAAGAGTCTTCTCCAACACCACAGTTCAAAAGCATCAGTTCTTTGATGCTCAGCTTTCTTTATAGTCCAACTCTCACATACATACATGACTACTGGATAAACCATAGCTTTGACTAGACAGACCATTGTTGGCATAGCATAAACAAAGAGAGCATAGCAAACACAATCACCTTTCAAGATAGTGACCTTATGCACTCATGATGTGTGGCCTGATGCAGTTTAACTCTGTACAATCAGATTAGTCACTCCTTTTCCTGTGGGGATGGGGTGTGAAAGGACACTTCCTCCCTAACACTACCCTATTATTTTTCCATTATTTGGTCTTAGCTATTTTTAAGGCGACAGGAGACTTCACCAAGTATATTATTCCGAGGGCTGCCATGATAAAGTACTGCAGGCTAGTTGGTGAAACATCAGTTGTTTTCTTTTTCTAATTTTTGGTGGCATCACGTGGGATCTTAGGTCCCCAGCCAGGGATCTAACCTGCATCTGAACCACTGGTCCACCAGGGAAGTCCCTGAGACATCAGAGATTTATTCTCTCACAGTTCCAGAGGCTAGATGTCTGAGATGGGCCATGCCCTCCTCTGAAGGCACCAGGGATGGATCTTTGCCAGCCCTTTCTCCTCAATTCTGATAGTTCCCTAGCCCGGGGTGGCACAGCTCTCATCTTCACTTGGCATTCTCTCTGTTTGCTTGTCTGGGTCCAACTTTGCCCTTTTTATAACAGCACCAGTAATATTGGATCAGGGGCCCACTCTAGTATGATGGGTCCTCATCTGACATCTGCAGTGACCCTGTTTCTAAAGTGTCACGTTCTGGGGGTTAGGAATTTGGGGGAGGGGCACAGTTCAACACCTAACACTAAGGTTTTCCATTACTTGTAATCCACATATACCTTACAGCACCTCCAGAATCTGTTTCTCCACTTATTATGAGTACTTCTTACGAAAGTGTTTCAGTGTGGATGTTTGTGTGGCAGACCTTCTGAGGCCTTATATGCCTGAATAAAACTTGATCTATATTATTTGCACTACAGGAGAAGTGTACAACAAAATATGAGCTTTAGAGAAAGAAACTAAACCACAAAATCTGGCATATATAGAGGACCCATGGGATGTTATGGTCACGAAAAAATATTTTTTCCCTCCAGTCCAACATCTAGTACCTAGTTAATGAATAGGGGAAGGGTTCTTTAGGAGGCTGCCTACAGCATAAAAGTGGTTGAAAGCTCTAGAACACCATAAATCTGTATCAGACTTGCATGATTTCTTGCATATAACTGTAATTAAAAAAGAGAAGTAGCTTAAATTAGGGTTTAGTAGCCAAGACTGGTTTTCTGACAATCCATGAGCCTAGCAATTGGTATACGGCTCCTGAAATAGCTTACCCCACACCATTTTAATTGTTTAAGTGACTTGCAGTATGTTCTTATTTTTTCCTGTAAGTAACCTCAAGAGATCAGTGTAGAAAACTATTTTTCTGCTGGGGCTCGAACTGCCCGGGGAAAGCCGACCTGGGTGGCCCGGGACCTCTGGTGGCGGCAGCTGCAGAAATCTGATGATGCAGATCGCCAAAGCAGTCGTGAGACAATTTCAACAAGAACTGGATGATACCCTAAAAATGCAATCTATGTCGGAGGCTTCACGGGAGGCCATGTCACGTTATCGTGCTACCTTAGAAGATGAGGTACAGGACTGAAAGAAGAAGTTACGTCAACTCACAATCAGATTGATGATATTACAGCAGAGCTGGAAATCTTCAGAATGTCTGCACCTGAATGCAAAACATCAAGTTCTTTGACAGGAATTATTATCTATAAAAATACAAGCAGCATCTCAAGGAAACTTAGAGCAGTTACGAGAGAAGAAAAACGCTTCAATAAGAAGTAAGATGGAACTCAGAATTAAAGACTTGGAATCTGAACTCTCCAAGGTGAAAACATTTCAAGAACATTTCAGGAGAGTTGGAAAAATATAAGCCACTCTACCTAGTAAGAGCTAGAATTTAGAAAGTCATTGGCAAATAACCTAGACAAGACTAATGAGAGGCTGGCAGAGATCAGCAGCAAACTTGTGGTGGAGAAACAGCAGAACAGACCTTGAATCAGCACTCTTACCACGAGGCCAGTCCTGGAGCCCGTTTGTGTTGGAAATATCAATAGTAGTTTAGTGCTCAATAGAAATATTACTCCAAGAACAAATGTAGTGTTTTCTATCTCAATTCCACCCCCTTCAAATAACAGCATGGAGACTTACTTGACCAAGATGCAGTGGGAGTCGCAAAAGAATATAACTAGAGAACTAGAAAAACCTGCTGCTGAATTTGAATCTGGATCCTAAAGAGTGGCTCCTCGAGGATCTACAGATGAGTCAAATCTATATCAGGACCTACTTTTGAAAACATCACAAGAATATGTGCAGATTTTGAAGAAAAAGTATATGATCTGAAAGATAAATAGTAAACGTTTCCCTACTGCACTGTTTTCATGACATTTTAGTTGTTTCCCATTAAACATGATGAGACAATCTTAAAAAAAAAGCCTTTATTTTTGACAATTTCACTTTGTCTTCACTGATTGTTCAGTGAAACTAAGGTTAATAAAAGAGACTTGTTTACACAACAGTGATATAGTCCTTTTTTGAGCAAATATCAAGAGTTGACTACCTTCCTACCTTCATTGTTACTAATTTATAATGTCTTCCATTAGTCCTTTGGTACTTTAGAATTTTGTTTCATTTTGCTGTGGGTACATTTTTATTTATATAAACATGTGGAAATTGAAGGTAAGTAACTCAGTCACATTCTTTTCTTTTAATTGAAGTATACTTGATTTACAAATTTGTATTAGTTTCAGGTGTACAACAAATTCACTGATATATTTAATATATGTTTTCAAATTCTTTTCCATTATTGGTTCTTATAAGATATTGGGTATAATTCCCTGTGCTCTACTGTAACCCTTATAACATCTATTTTGTGTATAGTAGTTTGTATTGGCTAATCCCAAACTCCTAATCCACCCCCCCTTCCTTTCCCCTTTGGTAACCAGAAGTTTGTTTTGTATATCTGTGAATCTGTGTCTGTTTTGTAAATAAGTTCATTTGTATCAGTTTTTAGATTCCCCATATAGATGACATCATATGATATTGTCTTCCTCTTTCTTAGTTCACTTAGTATGATAACCTGTAGGTCCATCCATGTTGCTGCAGATAGCATTATTTCATTCTTTTTTTATGGCAGAGTAATATTCCATCGAATATATATATACCTCTTATTCTTAAGCCAGTCATCTGTTGATGGGCACTTGGATTGTTTCCATATCTTAGCTATTGTAAATAGGTCCACTATGAACATTTGATGTCAGTCACGTTCTATTGTTCTGATTCGCAGCCACACAATTGAACGTTTTTACTTATTTATTTGGCTGTGCCTGGTCTCAGTTGCGGCACGTGGGATCTTCGTTGCATGTGCAGGATCTTTAGTTGCAGCATGTGAACTCTTAGTTGCCATGTGTGGGTCTAGTTCCCCAACCAGGGATCAAACCCAGGGTCCCTGCATTGTGAGTGCAGAGTCTTAGCCACTGGACCACCAGGGGGGTCCCACAATTGGGCCATTGATTTTATCATTTTGCAAACTGGCAGAGAAGGTGTAGATTTGATAGATACAGTCCAGTCAGTCTTTTCAGGACTAATTCCAGCCATTCATTAGCATAAGTCTTTGTTTCTTCCTTTCCTCTTTGTGATTACCTGCCTTTTGGTAAATAAAAAAAAATTTAATTGTAGGATAGTTGATTTGCAATGTGTTAATTACTGCTGTACAGCAAAGTGATTCAGTTTTACATATATATATATATATATTCATTTTTAATGTATTCTTTTCCATTTTGGTTTACTATAGGATATATCTCTGTGCTATACAGACAGACCTTGTTGTTTATCCATTATATATGTAAAAGCTTACATCTGCTAACCCCCACCCCTCAATCCCCTCTCCCTTGGCAACCACCAATCTGTTTTCCATGTCCATCAGTCTGTTTCATTGATAGGTTTATTTGTTTCATATTTTAGATTCTACATATAAGTGATATCATATAGTATTTGCCTTTCTCTTTCTAACTTATTTCACTTAGTGTGATAATCTCTAGTTGTATCCATGTTGCTGCAAATGACATTATTTCATTCTTTTTATGACTGAGTAGTATTCCATCATATATATGGACCACATCATTATCCATTACTCTGTTGATGGACATTTAGATTTATTTCCATGTCTTGGCTATTGTGAATAATGCTGCTGTGAACATAGAGATATATGTATCTTTTGGAATTTTAATTTTGTCCAGATATATGCCCAAGAATGAGATTGCTGGATCATATGGTAATTCTATTTTTAGTTTTCTGAGGAACTGCCTTACTTTTTCCACAGAGGCTGTACCAACTTACATTCCCAGCCTTTTGGTAATTTTAATATGGATTAAAAATGAGCTCATTTTGCTAGGAAAATTGGTAACTAAGGGAATAGTTTGATGATAGAGGATATCTACAGATTTTTTTATTATCAGTAAATTTCTACTCTTCAGAGAAAAATGACTATATAGTTCCTATATCTTACTTTTTAAAGTAAAATAATTATATAGAACAGATTTACAGCAATTTATTTCTTCATCTCCTTCAGCTGTCTTTTCAATGTGTTATTTTGATTCAGGCACATCAGGGAATAATTCTAAGTAGAATTATTCTCAAGTAGCACTACCTCAAAGTTCTTAGAAGTAAGCTATTATTAGCCCTTGTTTATTTCAAAGATGGCCCTTTCTGTGTATTATATATATAATTGCAGAGCTAATTAATCGTGATTATCCCTTGTTTTCTAAAGTTGCAACAGCAGAGGAATAATTGAGGGTTGTATATAGGTTGCCTTTAAGGAGGTATTTGACTGAAGCTCTCAGACAGCTTTCTTCCTACTTCTAGTCCCTTCCTTTGTTGCTTCGAATTCTTAGGAATTTCATGATGTGGCAGGGACTGGAGGATTTTGAGAGTCGATGAAACTGGAGACTTTTAAATATCCCTCATCTGGTGCATCACTTCTCTGTGGCCACTTAAAGATCTGCCAACCAGGCACATGCCACCTTGAGCTAGTGTCCTCAACCCTGTTAACCCAGTAAAACGTGGTCTTCCTGCTGAATGAGCATTCTTTTATCTCTTCACAGCCCCCTCACCCCACAGGAAGTAGAAAAGAGGATCTCTAAGTATCCTTTCAGCTACATGTTTGTATAATTTCTTTTTGTATTTATGTATTTATTTTAATTGGAGGATAATTATTTTACAATATTGTGATGGTTTTTGTCATACATCAACATGAATTGGCCATAGGTATACTAGTATCTCTTCTCTCCTGAATCCCCTCCCAGCCCCCACCCCACCCCATCCCTCCAGGTTGTCACAGAGCCCTGGCTCCGGGTGCCCTGGCTCTGCTTCATACCTCAAACTCACACCAGCTATCTATTTTACATATGATAATGTATACGTTTCAATGCCGTTCTCTCAAATTATCCCACTGTCTCCTTCTCCCACCGAGTCCAAAAGTCTGTTCTCTACGTCTGTGTCTACTTTGCTGCCCTGCACGTAGTATCATCAGTACCATCTTTCTAGATTCCACATACATGTGTTACTATACAGTATTTGTCTTTCTCTTTCTGACTTACTTCACTCTGTATAATAAGCTCTAGGTTCATCCACCTCATTAGAACTGACTCAAATGTATTCCTTTTGTAGCTGAGTAATATTCCATTGTTTATATAATTTCTTAATTTTTTTAATTTTAAAATTGTTTAATTTTCAAAAATTTTATTGAAGTTGATTTACAATGTGTTAACTTCCATGTTTATCGAATTTCATGTAGAAATATATGTGAGAAGTGTTTGATCTTTTAGCACTTTTTTTAAATGATAGATTTTTAGAAAGCACTTTACTGAATAAAATGAGCAAAATATAATTAATTTCAGTTCCATTGTTATTGTTGTGTTAGTCCCTCAGTTGCGTCCGACTCTCTGTGACCCCAGGGCTTCCGTGGTGGCTCAGATGGTAAAGAATCTGCCTGCAGTGCAGGAGACCTGAGTTGGATCCCTGGATCTGGAAGATCCCCTCGAGATAGGAATGACTACCCACTCCAGTATTCTTGCCTGGAGAATTCCGTGGATAGAGAAGCATGGTTGGCTACAGCCCACGGAGTCACAAAGAGTTGGACACGACTGAACAATTAACGATTTTAGTTCCACAGCCAGGAACAAGGTATGAGGTTTGGAGGTGAATGTAAGGAATGCGGATTAAAGGGAAACACAGCGCGAATGGTCTTAGAGGGAAGGACCACTTTTGAAACTGATTTCACAGCGACGCCTGGTGGAAGGAAATGTAACGACGCCAAGGACTGACTGAGATACAGCGAAATATAAAAAGGGAGCCAGACAGAAGAAAGGTATCATGACCGATAAGACAATGCTGCAAGAAGGCTAAAAAGTAGAGACTCAGAGCCTTCTTACTTAAACCAGGACATTTCCAAGAAGACCTAAATACTATCCTTTGAAGTCATAGGAGTTATTTTAGGTATTAACTTGTACAAGCTTTCACTGCTAAAATTATTATTATTATTTTTTTTGCAAAAGTTCTTCTCTAACTCAGGGTACATTTTTTTTACATATTTTATATTGGTTTTATGTGTGAAGCCCCATACTAATGCACCTAGAATTTTGCACGTTGAATGAGCTTCAAATATTCTGTAGACTCTACTCTATAATTAAGTGTGATTTAAAAAGGAACATACATACTCATGCTGATAACTTGTTCTTAAAATGTCATTATCATTGGTTGTCACTGGCAGTTAGTCATTTTTATTAGATATTAATATTCCTTGCCTTTAAAGTATTACAAGTCTTTAGTTTAAGAATGGTAAAGAGAAGAGAGCTTAGATTATTTGGCTTTGCCTACCAAGACTGGTTGAATTTAAACTGAAAAACTATACAATTTTGACATTGGCTATTTTCCAGACTACTGATACCTCAGATAAACTCCAAAATCATCTTACAATATGAAGCCAGATTACCCAATCAAATTTTAATTTTGATTTTAAAAAGTTTAGACTGAGATGCTATCAAATGCTGGTCACCATCATCTGAACAAAGCAACCATTAAAAAAAAATGAGGCGAATGGGGGAAATTTGCATACTGACTTGATAATTTATGTTATGAAATTATTATTAATTTTTATCTGATATAACAGTATTATGTTTATGTATTTTTAAAATTTATTATCTTTTAGAGATATAAATGGAGGGCAATGGATAGAAGTTTAAATGAAACAAAATTGGCCATGTGGTGATAACTGTTGAGTCTGAGCAATGTTTATATGGGCGTTCATTCATACTCCTTCTTCTACTTTTTTTTTTGAACTGTTTTTCATACTAAACCATAAAAGTTTGATCAGAAATTTTGCTTCTATTTGTGAATTTTAAAAAGACCAGGCTATCCCAGAACAGTTTTAACCCTTTACATTGTATCTTTTCAAAGGTTAATACCAGTAGGAAATCAAGTCTGTAGCCCCCACGATGCTTTTTAAATGCATTTTCACTCTTAAAACTTTTATGCATCAGCAGCTACTTCATGACATCTGTGAATTTCATGATAACCTTACAGACCCCACCAGGGTACTACCAGTAGAGGCAGAGGCTATGAGGAAGTCAGATCTGAATGAACACAAGACATCTTTATATGCTCCTGGTAGGTTAGGAGAATGTCCAGATTGATTAAAAGTCAAGTAGGGATTTTGCTGACACCAGTGTACTGGGTGATCTGTGAATAAACAGATACCCTAGAAACTGAGAGTGAGAAGGCAGTACAGCATAATGAAAATATGAATGTAAGCCAATCATTTCTGTACTTTATCGTGCCCATCTTTGCATGACATGTTCCTTTGGTATATCTGATTTTCTTGAAGAGATCTCTAGTCTTTCCTATTCTATTGTTTTCCTCTTTTTCTTTGCATTGATCACTGAGGGAGGCTTTCTTAAATCTCCTTGCTATTCTTTGGAACTCTGCATTCAAATGGGTATATCTTTTCTTTTCTTCTTTGCCTTTGGCTTCTCTTCTTTTCTCAGCTGTTTTGTAAGACCTCCTCAGACAACCATCTTGACTTTTTGCATTTCTTATCCTTGGGGATAGTTTTGATCACAGCCTCCTGTACAGTGTTACGAACCTCTGTCCATAGTTCTTCAGGCATTCTGTCTATGAGATGTAATCCCCCAAATCTGTTTGTCACTTCCACTGTATAATCATAAGGGATTTGATTTAGGTCATACCTGAATGGTCTTGTGGGTTTCTCTCAGTTCAGTTCAGTTCAGTCACTCAGTTGTGTCCGACTCTTTGCGACCCCATGGACTGCAGCACACCAGGCCTCCCTCTCCATCACCAACTTCCGGAGTTTACTCAAACTCATGCCCATTGAGTCGGTGATGCCATCCAACCATCTCATCCTCTGTCGTCCCCTTCTCCTCCTGCCTTCAATCTTTCCCAACATCAGGGTCTTTTCCAATGAGTCAATTCTTTGCATCAAGTGGCCAAAGTATTGGAGTTTCAGCTGCAGCATCAGTCCTTCCAATGAATATTCAGGACTGATTTCCTTTAGGGTAGGCTGTTTGGATCTCCTTGCTGTCCAAGGGACTCTCAAGAGTCTTCTCCAACACCACAGTTCAAAAGCATCAATTCTTTGGCACTCAGCTTTCTTTATACTCCAACTCTCACATCCATACATGACTACAGGAAAAACCATAGCCTTGACTATACAGATATGTGTTGACAAAGTAATGTCTCTGCTTTTTAATATGCTGTCTAGGTTGGTCATAACTTTTCTTTCAAGGAGCAAGCGTCTTTTAATTTCATGGCTGCAGTCACAATCTGCAGTTATTTTGTAGCCCCCCAAAATAAAGTCTTGTCAATGTTTCCATTGCTTCCCCATCTATTTGCCATGAAGGGATGGGACCAGATGCCATGATCTTAGTTTTCTGAATGTTGAGTTTTAACTCAACTTTTTCATTCTCCTCTTTCACTTTCATCAAGAGGCTCTTTAGTTTTTGTTTGCTTTCTGCCATAAGGGTGGTATCATCTCCATATCTGAGGTTATTGATATTTCTCCCGGCAATCTTGATTCCAGCTTGTATTTCTCATGATGTACACTGCATTTTAGTTAAATAAGCAGGGTGACAATATACAGCTTTGACGTACTGCTTTCCCAATTTGGAACCAACCAACATGTTGTTCCATGTCCAGTTCTAACTCTTGCTTCCTAACCTGCATACAGATTTCTCAGGAGGCAGGTGAGGTGCTCTGGTATTCCCAGCTCTTGAAGAATTTTCCACAGTTTGTTGTGATCCATACAGTCAAAGGCTTGGCATAGTCAATAAAGCAGAAGTAGATGTTTTTCTGGAACTCTCTTGCTTTTTCAATGATCCAACGGATGTTGGCAATTTGGTCTCTGGTTCCTATGCCTTTTCTAAATCCAGCATCAACATCAGGAAGTTCACGGTTCACCTACTGTTGAAGCCTGGCTTGGAGAATTTTGATCATTACTTTGCTAGCATGTGAGATGAGTACAATTGTGCGGTAGTTTGAGCATTCTTTGTCATTGCCTTTCTTTGGGATTGCAGTGAAAACTGACGTTTTCCAGTCCTGTGGCCACTGCTGACTTTTCCAAATTTGCTGGCAAATTGAGTGCAGCACTTTCACAGCATCATCTTTTAGGATTTGAAATAGCTCAGCTGGAATTCCATCACCTCCAGTAGCTTTGTTTGTAATAATGCTTCCTAAGGCCCACGTGACTTCACATTCCATGATGTCAGGCTCTAGGTGAGTGATCACACCGTCATGATTATCTGGGTCCTGAAAATCTTTTTTTTTATAGTTCTTCTGTATATTCTTGCCCCATCTTCTTAATGTCTTCTCATTCTGTTAGGTCCATACCATTTCTGTCCTTTATTGTGCCCATCTTTGCATGAAATGTTCCCTTGGCGTCTAAGTTTCTTGAGGAGATCTCTAGTCTTTCCCATTCTGTTTTTTTCCTCCCTTTCTTTGCATTGATCCCTGAGGAAGGCTTTCTTATCTTTACTTACTATTCTTTGGAAGTCTGCATTCAAATGGGTATATCTTTCCTTTTCTCCTTTGCCTTTGGCTTCTCTTCTTTTTACAGTTATTTGTAAGACCTGCTCAGACAACCATTTTGACTTTTTGCATTTGTTTTTCATGGGGATGGTCTTGATGCCTGTCTCCTGTACAATGTCATGAACCTCTGTCCATAGTTCATCAGGCACTCTGTCTATCAGATCTAGTCCCTTAAATCTATTTCTCACTTCCACTGTATAGTCATAAGGGATTTGATTTAGGTCATACCCGAATGGTCTAGTGGCTTTCTCCATTTTCTTCAATTTAAGTCTGAATTTGGCAATAAGGAGTTCATGATCTGAGCCACAGTCCGCTCCCGGTCTTGTTTTTGCTGACTGTATAGAGCTTCTCCATCTTTGGCTGCAAAGAATATAATCAATCTGATTTTGGTATTGACCATCTGGTGATGTCCATGTGTAGAGTTTTCTCTTGTGTTGTTGGAAGAGGGTGTTTGCTATGACCAGTGTGTTCTCTTGTCAGAATTCTATTAGCCTTTGCCCTGCTTCATTCTGTACTCCAAGGCCAAATTTGCCTGTTACTCCAGGTATCTCTTGACTTCCTACTTTTGCATTCCAGTCCCCTATAATGAAAAGAACATCTTTTTTGGGTGTTAGTTCTAGAAGGTCTTGTAGGTCTTCCTGGAACCGTTCAACTTAAATTTCTTCAGCATTACTGGTTGGGGCATAGAGTTGGATTACTGTGATATTGAATGGTTTGTCTTGGAAACAGAGATCATTCCCATGTTTTTGAGACTGCACCCAAGTACTGCATTTCATACTCTTTCGTTGACTGTGATGTCTACTCCATTTCTTCTAAGGGATTCTTGCCCACAGTAGTAGATATGATGTTCATCTGAATTAAATTTGCCCATTCCGGTCCATTTTGGTTCACTGATTCCTAAAATGTCGATGTTCACTCTTGCCATTTCCTGTTTGATGACTTCCAATTTACTTTGATTCATGGACCTAACATTCCAGGTTCCTATGCAATATTGTTCTTTACAGCATCGGACTTTACTTCCATCACCAGTCACATCCAAAAACTGGGTGTTGTTTTTGCTTTGGCTCCATCCCTTCATTCTTTCTGGAGTTATTTCTCCACTGCTCTCCAGTAGCATATTGGGCACCTACTGACCTGGGGAGTTCATCTTTCAGTGTCCTATCATTTTGCCTTTCCATACTGTTCATGGGATTCTCAAGGCAAAAATACTGGGCAGAAGAAAGGACAGAAATGATATGGGCCTAACAGAAGCAGAACATATTAAGAAGATGTGGAAGGAATACACAGAAGAACTATACAAAAAAGATCTTCATGATCCAGATAGTGTGTGGTGTGATCACTTGCCTAGAGCCAGACATCCTGGAATGCGAAGTCAAGTGGGCCTTAGGAAGTATCACTACCAACAAAGCTAGTGGATGTGATAGATTCCAAGTGAGCTCTTTCAAATCCTATGAGATGATGCTGTTAAAGTGATTCACTCAACATGCCAGCAAATTTGGAAAAATCAGCAGTGGCCACAGGACTGGAAAAGGTCAGTTTTCATTCCAATCCCACAGAAGGGCAATGCCAAAGAATGTTCAAACTACCGCACAATTGAACTCATCTGACATGCTAGTAAAGTAATGCTCAAAATTCTCCAAGCCAGGCTTCAACAGTACGTGAGCCGTGAACTTCCTGATGTTGATGCTGGATTTAGAAAAGGCATGGGAACCAGAGATCAAATTGCCAACATCTGCTGGATCATCAAAAAAGCAAGAGAGTTCCAGAAAAACATCCATTTCTGCTTTACTGACTATGCCAAGCCTTTGACTGTATGGATCACAACAAACTGTGGAAAATTCTTCAAGAGCTGGGAATAGCAGAGCACCTTACTTGTCTCCTGAGAAATCTGTATGCAGATCAAGAAGCAACAATTAGAACCAGACATGGAACAATGGACTGGTTCCAAATTGGGAAAGAATTACGTCAAGGCTGTTTATTGTCACCCTGCTTGTTTTTCTTCTATGCAGAGTACATCATGCAAAATGCCAGGCTGGATGAAGCACAAGTTGGGGTCAAGATTACTGTGAGAAACATCAATAACCTCAGATATGCAGATGACACCACTCATATGGCAGAAAGTGAAGAAGAACTAAAGGGCCTCTTGATGAAAGTGAAAGAGGAGAGTGAGAAAGTTGACTTAAAACTCAACATTCAGAAAACTAAGATCATGGCATCTGGTCCCATCACTTCATGGCAAATAGATGGGAAAACAATGGAAACAATGACTGACTTTATTTTTCTGGGCTACAAAATAACTGCAGATGGTGACTACAGCCAAGAAATTAAAAGACACTTGCTCCTTGGAACAAAAGTTATGACCAATCTAGACAGCATATTAAAAAGCAGAGACATTACTTTGCCAACAAAGGTCCATCTAGTCACAGATATTGTTTTTCCAGTAGTCATATATGAATGTCAGAGTTAGACTATAAAGAAAGCTGAGCGCCAAAAAATTGATGCTTTTGAATTGTGGTGTTGCAGAAGACTCTTGAGAGTCCCTTGGGGTGCCAGGATATCAAACCAGTCCATCTTAAAGGAAATCAGACCTGAATATTCATTGGAAGGACTGATGCTGCAGCTGAAACTCCAATACTTTGGCCACCTGATGTGAAGAACTGGCTCATTGGAAAAGAACCTGATGCTGGGAAAGATGGAAGGCAAGAGGAAAAGTGAATGACAGAGGATGAGATCTTGGATGGCATCACTGACTCAATGGACATGAGTTTGAGTAAGATCTGGGAGTTGGTGATGGACGTGGAAGCCTGGTGTGCTGCAGTCCATGGTGTTGCAAAGAGTTGGACATGACTGAGCGATTGAACTGAAGCTATCATAGATTCATTTCTTGATTCAATCAATTACTAGATATGATCTTACTATATGTTACAGAGAATCAGTTTACTCATATAATACTCCATATAATAGAGGACTGTTGGAGATTAAATAAAATATGTGAATGTGAGAAAAGTGTTAACACAGCAGGTCTGGTTGTTTGGTCCTTGTATGTCAGGGGAACTGGAAACCGTGATTTGACTGTTGGCCAACCCTGGGGGAATGTTCTAATGTTTATTGGTTCATGATCATGTTTTGTTCACCTGATTGCTTTGCACAAACATCAACATTGATGTGCATCTGGTGTCATTGTTGGGATCCTGAGTTTCACTTGCCATGGCTGGTCATGGAACATGATGTACCTATGGGACCCATTCTCAAAAAGCCTCAGATGCTGAGGCTTCCCTTTGCAGAGCCATCTTGCGCACATGCATCTAGTTTATTGCTAGAGAAGAGAGCATGTCCTAGGTGGCCCCAGAGGGGTAAGTACTCAAAAGCGCATGTCCAACCTCTCGGATTCACCCAAATAGACATCTTTTTCCTGTTGCTCTTGGTTTGTATATTTTTGCTCTAATAAACCTCAGCCATGACTATAATTTGCTTTTGAGTCTTGTGAGTCCTTTTGCTAAATCACCCAAATTGAGGGGAGGACATAAAGGGTCTAGTACAGGACATAAAAATATCCAGGACATAAAGGGACTAGTACAATGTCTGGCAAGTAGTACATGTTCAATATATGCTAGCTATGGAGTTTAACTGATCCTGCTGGATGTGACAGGGGACTGACCTCACTGTACTAGAATATAGGCTGGGACTCCAGGATTTTGTCTGTTTTTCTGAACCATGCTCTTGGAAGCGGGCAGGGATAACCTCTCATCAGTGGGGAAGTTAGAAAACCTAACTCCAAGGTTTTCCCCTGGCCTCCCAGTCCTGCTGATTCCGAGTGGGAAGGTACCCTATGAAGAAAATGGGTAGATATCCGACCTCTAACTAGGGCATTCTGAGAATGCACAACAGGACAAACTCTTTATCATTTTGAAGGATAACAAAAATAATCAAAAACCTTGGGAGTGGGGGCTGGAGCCTGGACCCTTACTTTGGTAGCAGTCATCAGAGGCAGTGGTATTAGAGGTGACTATTGGGACTTCCCTGGTGGTCCAGTGGCTAAAACTCCACACTCCCAATGCAGGGGCTCTAGGTTCTACCCCTGTTCAGGGAACTAGATCCCACATGCTGCAACCAAGAGTTTGCATGCCATAACTAAGAACTGGCATGGTCAAATAAATATTTTTTAAAAAAGGAAATGACTATCAGGAATTTCCCCAATGCAGCCAGAACCAAGCACACAGAGCCATTTCCGCCATGCACTGGGCACCACAGAAAGACAGTCTTAAACTGTGAGGACACTATGTCAAAATTAAAAAAAATAGTTGGGTTGAGACTTCAGTTCAGCTCAGTCGCTCAGCTGTGTTTGACTCTTTGCGACCCTATGGACTGCAGCACGCCAGGCCTCCCTGTCCATCACCATCTCCCAGAGTTTACTCAAACTCATCTCCATCGAGTCGGTGATGACATCCAACCATCTCATTCTCTGTTGTCCCCTTCTCCTCCTGCCTTCAATCTTTCCCAGCATCAGGGTCTTTTCCAATGAGTCTGTTCTTCGCGTCAGGTGGCCAAAGTATTGGAGATTCAGCTTCAGCATCAGTCCTTCCAATGAATATTCAGGACTGATTTCCTTTAGAATGGACTGGTTGGATCTCCTTGCAGTCCAAGGGACTCTCAAGAGCCTTCTCCAGCACCACAGTTCAAAAGCATCAATTCTCGCAGTGGATGGGTCACAGTGGGTTTGCCACAGCCAAAGGTCGTGTGTACTTCCCGGGTCCACACTGCTCAGGCTTCAGGGTGCTCTGCAAGTGTACTGTCCCATGTGAGCCCTGTGTTTTTTCCAATTCCCAGGTCTAAGCCACTCAGGTTTTCGGGCACTCCGCAAGGGCACAGACCCAGATGGGCTGTGTGTTTTGTGCCCTTCCTAGGTGCAAGAAGCTCAGCCAACTGGGTGCTTGGCAACCTCACTGTCCCAGGTCGGCCATACATCTTATGTACCTCCTCGGTCCCAGCTGCTCGGTTTCCCAAGTGTGCCATGAGGGCACAGTCCCAGGTGTGCCGTGTATCTCCTCTGGGGAGCTGATCACAGGGTGTGACTCTCCTGGTAGATGTGAACGTTACAGGATCCCAGGGAGGCGTGGTTAGCAACTGGCAGTCTGCTCACAGTTTGGTGGATGATGTGGTCTCTGGAGCTGAGATTGCAGCAACCCCTTTCCTTCTGGCTCCGGCTGTCTCACACCTGCCTCTCTGCTTCCCAGGAGGAAGAGCCCTAACTGGCATCCGGCTTATTCTCCTTTGGTATTTGCTAGAGTGCAATCCATTGTTCTGTGATCGCGCCAGGGGTACCCATGCATTGTTAGATTTTATGAGGTGAAAGGCCCTTTCCTTCCTTTTCTGTCTCTCTGGAGATCTTAGGTTTTGGGTTGCTCTGTCACATTAGCTCCATCAGATTGTTCTCAGGGCATTCAAGCCTGGTCGTTACCCTAAGGACCAATCGACGAAGCACCCCTTGCCTTCCTGCCCAACCCACACTCGCTGGTCAAGGATGTGAGCATCTATGCCACTTTGCCGCTGGTAGTTACGGTTAGGAACGTATTCTATGGGTATTTTTCCCCCGGGTTGGTTGCCCTCTAAGCTTCCAAAGCTCCCCACAGACACATCTGTGAGAGGGTTTCCTATTGTGTGGGAAGTTCTCCTCCTTCATGACTCCTCCCCAGGATGGGACTCTGTTCCTATATCTTTTGTCTCTGTTTTCCTCTTTTATATTTTGTCCTACCTCGTTTGGAAGAGATTGGGCTGATAAATATTTTCAAGTAATATTTTAAAAATCAAAATGAATCCACAAAAATCCTTGTTGTACAAATATGAAATATTATAACTAAAGACAGGATCTGACCCTGTGCTAGCCCCTGCCAATCCCAACTCTGTCTCTTAAGTCTGCAGGGCCACCCTTATCTTGTCCACTTTAGAAAGCAGAGGGGCAGGTTCCAAGGACTCAGTCACTCTTCTAAACAGGCCTGTGAACCCAAGAGCCCTAGAAATGCTCCTGGGCTTGTGTTTGATGATCCTCTATGAAGAATGCCCTTTCCTGCTTTCTCTCCCCATAGATCTCTCTTCTAAACAGGCCTGTGAACCCAAGAGCCCTAGAAATGCTCCTGGGCTTGTGTTTGATGATCCTCTATGAAGAATGCCCTTTCCTGCTTTCTCTCCCCATAGATCTCTCTAGACTTCTCTGATTTTCTCCCTTTTATCCAGTTGTCTTGCTCCCAGAGTCTGACCAGCACAGTCCCCACTGGATAGTACCCGAGCTTGTCCTAGCTCCCTCTTGGCATTAGAATCCTTTTCCAGGTGAGAGGGAGGAAGAACCTTTCCTGAGTTTCCACCACATGGCTTTCTACTGCCCTCCTCTGGGCATCAATTACCACTGCAGTTCCAGCGCAGGCCTTTGGTTCATTTTTCCCATTAAATTTTTTTTATACTTAAAAAATAGCATATGCACCTTATAAGAGTTTCCAGTCACACAGAAGTATCTCAGCTTTTCTTTATCCCTTCAGTTCTTTGGACCCCTTGAAAATTGCTTTAAATAGTTGTTACCCATAGCCTGCTAAGATACCTTTATTTTTTATTGCATTTTAAAATTCTGTGAGGAATATTTGAATCTATTCTCATTATGAAAAACCGAAAATATAGAAATATGCAGAATAGGAGCTTCTCTGCTGGTCTAGTGGTTAAGACTTCCCCTGCCAATGGAGGGGGTGTGGGTTGGATCCCTGGCTGGGGAGCTAAGATCCTACATGCTGTGTGGCCAAAAAAAAAAAAAAAACCCACAACATAAAACAGAAGCAGTATGTATGTAATAAATTCAGTAAAGACTTTAAAAATGGTCTATATGAAAAAATATCTTAAAGAACTATACAGAATAAAAAGTTACAGTCTTAGCCAGTGGGGGAAGGGCCTCTGCAACAAAGGGGCCAAGTCAAAGGAGCAGCCGGTGCTAGACTCCCAGCGAAGGCACCTGGAAGAGTAGGCCGTGAATCCACAGGCTCAGGTGGAAGCCCGGCCCGTCCCCAGACCTCCCTGGGACTGAACTCTGACCGGAAGGGCCTAGCATGCATGGTTGGGCCGGAGGCGGCCTAGGGCCTCGCGCTGTATGCTGTTTTGTTTTATTTTCTCCTGGAACTCGACGCTGGCCTGGTAGTGCTTCTGGCGTCACATTCTGCACCCTTGGCACTTTGGTTTTGTAATGGCGACAAGGTCTGAGTGGCCCCAATGTGGAGGTGACACTGGGTTTGATTTTCCACCCGAAAATGAAACCCTCTAGAGGGCTATACATTCTCTACCAGATTATGAGATTTGCACACGTTCGTACACTCTACTCCCTTGGTAACAGCAACTTCTTGCTGTGAATAGATGACTTTCTACTCCTTGTGAAGACTTTGTTAAGAAGCAGGAATTGCTTGAGGATTCTCTAAACAGACAGTGGTGTAGAAAACCGAAATATCTAGAAAACAAATAGTATATCTTTTCAGCCTGGGACATTTATACATTTCTGTTGAGGGCCATGTCTGCTAATGCATCTGATATCTTAAGAGGGCTTCCACTCCAGAACCTAGATTCACTTCTTTCCCTATGTCCTCACAACACTATTGTTTTGAAAAGCTATCCTTAAACTGCATTTGCTGGTGTTGGCTCAAGTCTAGACCTACGAATATATGGCTCATTTCCGACTTAACAGTTGATAGAACTATCAAATGAAATTCACTTTTATGATCAGAATGATTCCAGATATTTGCTCTTTTGACACATTTCACCTTAATGCTGCTATGGCTCTTTATAGTCTTTTGGTTTGAGACTTGGAAAACCTCAAAAACAGGAAAATTCCTTTTCATGATCCAATAACTGCTTATTGAGCACTTGTCCTATGCTAGCTTCTGGAAAAGAAAAGTTACAGTCTTTTCCTAGGTGACCCCATTCTTTTCCCATTCTAGAGGTGATGACACAAACATTTCATGGACATCTCTCAAATCTTTTTCTACACATTACGTGCCTACCAAGTACATGATAGACACAGCCACATAATGAACATAAGTGGGATCATTCCATGAGTATTGTTTTTCAGAGTTTTAGAAAATTACACAACTACATGTACACTCCTGTTCATAGCAGCATCATTCACAAGAACCAAATGGTGGCAACAACTCACATGCCCATCCACAGATGAATAGATAAACAAACTGTAGTATGTGCATGCAGTGAAATATTATTCACCCTTATAAAGGAATTAAATTCTGAGACATGCTACAGCATGAATGACCTTGAATATAATTATGCTAGGAAAGAAGCCAGTCACAAAAGACGAAATAATGTATGATTACACTTACATGAGCTACCCTAAAATAGTCAAATTGATAAAGATAGAAATTCGAATGATGGTTCCCAGGGACTGGGGAGAAAGGAGAATGCAAAGTTATTGTTTAGTAGATACCAAGTTAGAGTTTGGGATGCTAGAAAAATTCCAGAGATGGATGGCAGTGATGGTTTTGAGTGTATTTAATGCCAGTGTGAATGTATTTAATACCACTGAATTATACACTCAAAAAGGGTTAAAATGGTAAATTTTAGGTTATATATATTTTACCACAATTTAAAACCTTGGAAAAGAATCACACAACTAGTACCCGAATGATTTCCTTGTAAGAAAGTCAAATGTAACCATTTGCAGTGTAAAACATGCCGAACCCCATTGACCACTTCCCCTTCTCCATCCCATTCTGCTCTCCTGAGGTAATGGCTTGCAGACGGTCTGGTGTGTGCTCTGAGTCTTATCTGTGAACTTACATACATTACAGAGCATAGTTCTGGGGCCAGACTGGGTTAAAATCCTGGCTCTACCACTGACCAACTTGGGGACCCTTGGGCAAGTTAGTGTTTCTGTGCTTTAGGTTCCTCACTTGTAAAAGAAGAATGCTAATTGAAGCTTGTGAATGAGGGCCCCAGTGATGGTTACATTAGATGATGCACTTAGCCCAGTACCTAGCACTTAAGTGTTCAAGAAATGTTAGCTTGCTATTGAATGTAGTGTGTTCGTCTTTAGAGAATGAGCAAAGTAGGCTGGCAGATAATACCTGTGACATTAAAAGCAGAAAGCAAGGACGGGGTGAAATTTGAGGAGGGGGGCCAGAAAGGGCAGCAGAAGAACCCAAGAAAGGAAATGAGCGGCTGCCAATCAAATCTAGCATCTACCAATGGAACAAAATGTCGAGGAGATACAAGGAAACACAGAGAGAGGCACAGTAATAAAGGAGACTGTCATATACTACTCTCAGTAAAAGACAAATCAAATGGACACAAGATTATTAAGGAGATAGAAGATGTAAATGAAATAATTGATAGAGTCCATCTTATGGATGTACATAGAACTTTGCACTCCCTCTTACTTTCTCACGAGCACGATGAGTTGTTTTATCTGCTTGGAATGGGACATCTATTCTTTTGGAAAACCACTTCTCTCCACTCCAGCCTGGTTCTGAAAAGGGGTAGCAGTCATAGAATCCCTCCTTGCTGGCAACAAGGGCGGGCATGTGGCTCAGGATAGACCAATAATCATTTCCTATCTTTGGCCATACTGGTTGGTTTATAGTTGGCTGTGTGACTCATGACAGGTGAACCAGAGGTCTTCAAGTTTTTTCAAACAATTTGGGCTAAGAAGTTCCTTTAGCACCACTGGTGGCAAATCTGATACGGTAAACTTGAATTCACCATATGGTAAATTCAAGGTTATGAATTCAGAGTTGCCTGTGCCATGGGACTGTTGGTAGGACTAAGCTAACTAGAAAGAATAAAACTGACATGAAGAGAAACAGAGATGCGAGACAGAGAGAGCTTTCCAAGGAGAGTCACAGTTCCGGTTGTTCTCGAGGCCATCCGCATTGCTGCCTTTTTGGTGGGTTGATTATACACATCCATATGTACTTGAGCCTTGAACAACACAGGCTTGAACTGCATGTGCCTACTTATATGTGGATTTTTTTTTTTTTGCAATAAATCCCAGGATGTGGAGCTGTGGGTATGGAGGGTCAACAGTGAAGTTTTCAACTGCAGGGAGAATTGAGAATTGCTGCCCCTAACTCCATGTTGTTGAAACATGAACTGTATTCCTTCTTTTGCTGATTGGAATTGGGACTTCTGTCATTCCAGCCACAAGAGTTCTAGTTCATATGAACTGGTGTGGTGTGTGTAAACAATAGGATACTACCACAGGATGTTCCCGGGCCATTAATAAAGGAAAGTGGGGCAAAGAGAAGCCCAACATGCTTGTTCCTAGGAGAGCAGCCCTCAGCCGCAACTCTGTGGCACAGGACCTGCTGCTAAGGTGTGATGAGGCCGAGGCCAATAGTGACTGAAATTTCAAATTGCCCCCTTCCCACCTTTGGTGGTGCACCCTGTCATTGCAGGCTTGAGCATTTCCAGTGAGAAGGCTGTTCTCAACTTTCCCTCCTAGTTCCTCTGTGCTTACCCACAAGACTTCCCTGCCAGTGCAGTGCATTTATCTTCTCACCTGCACACGCTCACAGCACGTGGGCACATGTGCCCTCAAATGCCTTCACAAGCACACATGTCAATATCCATGAGAACTCAGGTGAGATTTTGTAGAAGAAAGCATCTGTAGGACAAGAAATTTTGTCTTGTTGACGTTTAAATCGTTGGTGTTTAAATCTCATATGCCTGTTGTACTCTAGTTGTTGCCATATAAAGGGCAAGAATCCGTTTTGATCTCAGCTGCCTGTCCAGTCTCATTTTATGCAGTGTCTGACATTAATGAACTGGCAGTTCATTACTTCCTACGCCTTTAACATCCTCCAAAGGAGATCCTGACAGATGAGTATCCACTTCACCATTCTTGGCCTGTTCTGCCCTCATGTGGGCAAGGATAACAAATGCTTTGGGATTAAAGCCCCAAGTTCCATTGAAAAGAGCTCTTATGATCAGAGATCTGATCATCCCCTCCAGGGGTGAGGGAAAAGCGGGAAGGACACCTAGAGAAAACATGAGTTTTAAACCAAGTAATACTGACTCCTTTCGCTGAATCTTTACAACCGGTTCAGACTGGAGGATTGCTCCTCTAAATGCAGCGTCCCTCAGAGGATCTAGCATTTATTAGTACTGCCAGGTACCAGGCAAGGAATTCCTACAGCAGTTCTGCTGGTGGCCATTGTATTATTATCTTCATCTTACAGATGGGCCTATTGAGGCTGGGTATGGCTACATAGCGTGCCCAATTTCCCAAAGCTAGGAAGTGGCAGAGCCAGGATGTTTTGAAGACAAACTGGGAATATAAATGGGAAATATAAAATAGAACATTTCATTAGGACATTGCATAGAAATAATCTAGGTTCTATCTATCTATCTATCTATCTGTCTATATGTTGTTGTTCAACCACTAAGTCATGTTTGACACTCTGTGACCCCAAGGACATGCAGGCTTCCATGTCCTTCACTAAGTCTCGATATTTGCTCAAACTCATATCCATTGAGTGGGTGATGCCATCCAACCATCTCATCCTCTGTTGCCCCCCTCCTCCTGCCCTCAGTCTTTCCCAGCATCAGGGTCTTTTCCAATGAGTTGACTCATCACATCAGGTGGCCAAAGTATTGGAGCTTCAGCTTCAGCATCAGTCCTTCCAATGAGTATTGAGGGTTGATTTCCTTTAGGATTGATTGGTTTGATCTCCTTGCCATCCAAGGGACTCTTGAGAGTCTTCCCCAGCACCACAATTCAAAGGCATCAGTTCTTCTTCCCTCAGCCAATAAATAACATGAATCCTCATGAACCCATTAACCTGAGAACACAGTCAGTGCCATTAAATTTCAAAGTGTATCCTTGTAGGCCTGCCTCGTTGCCCTTAGATACTGACTTTTATTTTTCTTTCTTTCATTTGGCCGCGCTGCCCGAACAGGGATTGTACCTGCACCCTCAGCAGTGAAAGCACAAAATCCTAACCGCTGGACTGCCAAGGAATTCCTGATCCTGACTTTTAAAACATTCCTTTGGTTTTCAATAATGCTTTATCCCAGAAGTATTCGTCGTTAGTTTTGCTTAATTTTTAAGTTTATAAAAATGGGAAGATAATTTACATTTCTTCTATAGTTTGCTTTGTTCACTCAAAATTGCTTGTGACTTCCGTCCATGTTCCTGTGTGGACTTGCAGTTCTTTCCCCCCCTGATGTATAGGACCGTTTTTATGACTGTACCAGAATGGTCTCATTCCCTTCTCCTGGTAATGGACACTTTACTTGTTTCTAGTTTTCCACTATTATGTCCAGTGCTGCTGTAAATCCGTGTACCTGCCTCTTGATGTGTAGGTTTGAGAGTTTCTCTTGGGACCATACCTGGAAGAGAGTGGCAGCTTTATAGGGGATGCAGATGTTCAACTTTTGCATGATAATCTAATATTCTTCCCCAAAGTGTTTGGATCAACTTATAGTCCCACCAGAGTGTGTGAGAGTTGCCATTGGTGCAAATTCATTTGAATTTTCCAGAACTTTACATTTTGTCCAAATTAGTGAGTGAAAAAAAATGATATGTCACTGTGATTACTAGGAGTTTGTCAAATTTGTTTTCAGAGTCAGTGGCCTTAAGCTGAGTTACTGAATGGGGCAAAGGGATAGAATTCCAGATGGATGAACCACTTAAGAAAGTTTCTTTGTCCATTTGGGCCACTATAACAAAATACCACAGACTGGGTAATTTATAAACAAAAAAGACTCTTTCTTACAATTCTGGATGCTGAAGCCCAAAATTGGAGTGCCTGCCTGATTATGTGAGTGCCCTCTTCCAGGTCACAGACTTCTCCTTGTATCCTCACAGGATGGAATGGACTAGGGCTCCCTGGGGGCTTTCTTCTTATAAGGACACTAATCCCATTCATGAGAGCTGCACCCTTATGACCTAATCATCTCCTAAAGGTCCCATCCTCCATGATATTGGACATTAGGATTTCAACATATGGATTTTGAGAGGACACAAACATTCAGATCATAGCAGAAAGAGTTCTGAGTCAGGTCAGAAATCAGTACATTTAAAAAAAAGAAACAAGTCACCACAGGTGGAATGCAATGAGTTCACTGCTCCCTGGTTGGCTAACCTCTCATTTCCTCATGTCTTACCTCACTTGACCTGTGACATCTGCCAGAGTCCACCTGCCAGTCCTGATCTCTTTCTGACCAACTCTCAATGATTGTGTCACATAAATTGGTGAAATTGTGTTTTAGGTTTAACCAAGTTGATTCAGACTAGGTCTTATGCTTCTTATCTTTTATCAGATAGGTTTAACATTTGGATGAACTTCCAGAAGATTATTTCAAAATATCTTTCTTATCATCCCTTCATTGCTTTCTTGTCAATTCCTCTTTGATTATCAAACAACTTTAAAATTGATTTTTGAAGCACATGTGGACTCTCATATGGAGTCCTGAAAGATGGGTGAGAATGAGTTTTCAGGAATTTGTTTTAGAGGTTTCTTTGGCCAGAAAGAGTATAGACCCTGCTAACTCAGTATCTATGGATTATGGTTATGTTTATTCTTTGGAAAATATAACTGCTGGTTGACTGAGTGTGATTCTACCCGAGATTTCGCCCCTCCTACCATCTTGTTGGGGCTTCTCCTTCATCCTTGGATGTGGGGTATCATTTTTTGTTGTGACCCAACATTCTCCTGTTGATGGTTGTTCAGCAGTGAGTTGCAATTTTGGAGTTCTCGCAGGAGAAAATGAGCGCTCATCCTTCTACTCTGCCATCTTATTTTCTTTTGTATACTTCTGTGTATTCTCACCACCTCTTCTTAATATCCCCTGCTTCTGTTAGGTCCATACCATTTCTGTCCTTCATTGTGCCCATCTGTGCATGAAATGTTCAATTGGTATCTCTAATTTTCTTGAAGAGATCTCTGGTCTTTGCCATTCTATTGTTTTCCTCTATTTCTTTGCATTGATCACTTGGGAAGGCTTTCTTATCACTCCTTGCTAGTCTTTGGAACTCTGCACTCACATGGATATATCTTTCCTTTTCTCCTTTGCCTTTCTGATTCTGATGATTGCCCTCAATGAACCACATCAACTGGTATTTGTGCCCTTGTACAATCCCTGCTGCATGAGCTTCTGTCTGGCATGAACAAATAAGATGCTATGGAAGGGATACTGTGTCAGTTCCAGACCCAGTCTTTTTTTTTTTTTTATATTCAGCTCTTATTTTTTCCCAACTTCATTGCTATGTCATTGACATATAACACTTTGTAAGTTTAAGGTGTACAATGTGATGGTTTAATATATGCATATCTTGTGAAATGATTACCACAAAATAAAGCTAGTTAACACAGCCATCACCTCACATAGCTACCTTTTTTGTGTGTGTGGTGAAGACTTTTCAGATTTAATCTTTAGCAAGTTTCAAGTATTCTATGAAGTATTGTTAACTATAGTCATCATGCTACACATTAGATAGGCAAGAAATCATTCATCTATAACTGGAAGTTTGTACCCCTTGACCACCTTTACTCATTTCTTCCTCCTGGCCTCTCCAAAAACCACCAATCTACCCTCTGTTTCTATGAGTTTGGGTTTTTCTTTTCTTTCAGATTCCATATGTAAATGAGATCATAGAATATTTGTCTTTCTCTGTGTGACTTCATTAAGCATAATGTCCTCCAAGTCCATTCATATTATCACAAATGGCAGGATTTCCTTCTTTTTATTGCTTTTTGTGTTATTCCACTTTTTGTCTTTATGCACACATGCATGCACAAACACACATACACACACACTACAGTTTCTTTACCATTCATCTGTCAATGGACACTTAAATTGTTTCCATGTCTTGGCCATTGTGAATATTGCTGCAGTGAATATGGAGGTACAGCCATCTCTTCAAGTTAGTAATTTCATTTACTTCAGATATATACACAGATGTGGGATGGCTGGATTATATGGTAGTTCTAGTGTTAATTTTTTGAGGAACCTCCACACTGTTTTCCAACGTGGTTGTACTAATTTACATTTCCATCAGCAGTGAACAAAGATTCCCTTTTCTCCATATCTTTGCCAGCATTTGTTGTGACTTGTCTTTTTATAATAGACATTCTAACAGATTTGAGATGATATCTTATTGTGGTTTGATTTGCATTTCCCTGATGATTAGTGATGTTGAGGACCTTTTCATGTATCAGTTGGCCATTTGTATATATTCTTTGGAAAAATGTCTATTCAGATTCTTTGCCCATTTTAAAATCTGATAATTTGTTTTTTCTGTTAAGTTTTATGAGTTCTTTATATATTTTGGATATTAACCCCTTATCAGATAGATGGTTTGCAAATAGTTTTCCCCATTCTGTAGGTTGTCTTTTCATTTTTTTGATTATTTCTTTTCTTGGGCAGTGACTTTTATTTTTGATGTAGCCCTACACAGTGAGGTTTGCTTTTGTTGCAAGTAAAAGGTAAAATGGCCTTGTATTCATGAAAGATGAAGGAAACATTCATTTTGGGGATTTCTTAGCCATGTAGTAAAAAGTCTAATGAGGGAGTGGCCAAAATGGTGGAGTAGAAAGACCCTTAGCTCACCTCCTTCCATGAAATTTATACTACTTACAGAGCAATCATTGAAGAAGAAGACCTGCAGACTAGCAGAAAGTTCTACAATGAACTTTACAAACAAGGAACCACAAAGATTTGGGTAAGAGGATCAAAGATGTGGTATAGTTAAGACCAGTAACTCCCTGAGCAGGCAACCCACAAAGGGGAGAATATTACAACTGCAGAGGTTCTCCCAAAGAAGGAAGGTGTCCACTCTCTACATCAGGCTCCTCAGCCTGGGCGTTCTGTGCCAGGAAGACAAGCCTCTAGAACATTTGGCTTTGAAGACCAGAGAGCTTAGTTTCAGGAGAGCCAGAGGCCTGGGGGAAGTAGAGGATCCTCCCTTAAAGGGTGCACACAAAAGCTCACATGTTTCAGGACCCAGGGAAGAAGCAATAATTTGGGATGAGCCTGGGTCAGCCCTACCTGCTGACCTTGGGAAAGCCTCCCAGTGAGGCAAGAGGCAACTGGAGCTCACCCAGGGGATACAGACACTCTGGCAGCCATTTTTGGGAGCTTGTTCTACCGCAAAGACATTAATACTGGCAAATATCATTTTGGAATCCTTCTAGCTTATTCGCATTGGGACCTACCAGCCTGTTGGCACCAGTACTCAGAGAACTCAAGACAAACAGCTGGCCAGGTGGTGACACAGCCTTACCCACCAGCAGGCGGGCTGCCTTAAGACCCTTGAACCTTCAGCCATCCCAGGACTAGGCCCCCTACACCAGGGAGCCTTGGAACCTCCCCCACACCTTCAGTGCCCTGCAGCCAGCTTTTGATATCCTGCCCTGCCTAGCAGCATTGTTGCCTGGAGCATTCCATGGAGGGAGGAGCCTTGCAGGCTATAGTCCATGAGGTTGCAATAAGATGGCTGAGTGCAAACACACACCCCTGCCTATGAGCAGGCCAGTGCCAACCCATCAAACTCCACAGTTCTAGAGCCAGTGACCACAGGATACTATATGTAGAAGATCCTAAAGTCATCACCCAAAAATCTACATGACCTCATCAATAAATTAGGATATAAAATTTGTAGGCAGCAATCTGTTGTGTTACTATATACTAACAATGAACTATGAGAAAGAGAAATTTACCAGTGCAGGAAAATGAATAAAATATCTAAGAGTGAATGTAACCAAGGAGGTTAAAGACTTGTGTCGACTAAAAAAAGATTTACAAATTGAGAGTTGTGAGTTAAGTTTTACTTGGGGCAAAATGAGGACTGCAGCCTGGGAGGCAGCATCTCAGATAGCTCTGAGAGACTGCTCCAAAGCAGCAGTGGGGGAAAGACAATATATAATGTTTTGGTGAAGGGAGAGTTCAATACCATGAAGCACTCATTTTACAAAAGATTTTTTGTTAGTCATGAGGATCTGATGTCACCATGAAGGGATTTAGTGCTTCTCTAGATGTGAGGAGATGCAAAGATTGAGAGCGTAAAATCTGTCCCTAAAAACATCCATACTCTTCATGGGGTTCTCAAGGCAAGAATACTGAAGTGGTTTGCCACTCCCTTCTCCAGTGGACCACATTCTGTCAGACCTCTCCACCACGACCCGTCCGTCTTGGGTGGCCCCACATGGCATGGCGTAGTTTCACTAAGTTAGACAAGGCTGTGCCCCGTGTGATCAGACTGGCTAGTTTTCTGTGATTATGGTTTCAGTGTGTCTGCCCTCTGATGCCCTCTCGTAACACCTACCATCTTACTTGGGTTTCTCTTAACTTGGACGAGGGGTATCTCCTCACGGTCGCCCCTCCTGACCTTGAACGTGAAGTAGCTCCTCTCGGCCCTCCTGCACCTGCGCAGCCACCGCTCCTTGGATGTGGGGTTGCTCCTCTTGGCCACCGCCCCTGACCTGGAAAAAGTCTTCATCCGAATCCCAAAGAAAGGCAATGCCAAAGAATGCTCAAACGACTGCACAATTGCACTCATCTCACATGCTAGTAAAGTAATGCTCAAAATTCTCCAAGCCAGGCTTCAGCAATATGTGAACTGTGAACTTCCATATGTTTAAGCTGGTTTTAGAAAAGGCAGAGGAACCAGAGATCAAATTGCCAACATCCACTGGATCATCAAGAAAGCAAGAGAGTTCCAGAAAAACATCTATTTCTGCTTTATTGACTATGCCAAAGCCTTTGACTGTGTGGATCACAACAAACTGTGGAAAATTCTGAAAGAGATGGGAATGCCAGACCACCTGACCTGCCTCCTGAGAAACTTGTATGCAGGTAAGGAAGCAACAGTGAGAACTGGACATGGAACAACAGACTGGTTCCAAATAGGAAAAGGAGTATGTCAAGGCTGTATATTGTCACCCTGCTTATTTAACTTATATGCAGAGTACATCAGGAGTGATGCTGGGCTGGATGAAGCACAAGCTGGAATCAAGATTGCTGGGAGAAATATCAATAACCTCAGATATGCAGATGACACCACCCTTATGGCAAAGTGAAGAAGAACTAAAGACCCTCTTGATGAAAGTGAGAGAGGAGAATGAAAAAGTTAGCTTAAAGCTCAACATTCAGAAAACTAAGATCATGGCATCTGGTCCCATCACTTCATGGGAAATAGATGGGGAAACAGTGGAAACAGTGTCAGACTTTATTTTTGGGGGCTCCCAAATCACTGCAGATGGTGATTGCAGCCATGAAATTAAAAGACACTTACTCCTTGGAAGGAAGGTTATGACCAACCTAAACAGCATGTTAAAAAGCAAAGACATTACTTTGCCAACAAAGGTCTGTCTAGTCAAGGCTATGGTTTTTCCAGTAGTCATGTATGGATGTGAGAGTTGGACTGTGAAGAACGCTGAGCACTGAAGAATTGATGCTTTTGAACTGTGGTTTTGGAGAAGACTCTTGAGAGTCCCTTGGACTGCAAGGAGATCCAACCAGTCCATCCTAAAGGCGATCAGCCCTGGGTGTTCATTGGAAGGACTGATGTTGAAGCTGAAACTCCAATACTTTGGCCACCTCATGCAAAGAGTTGACTCATTGGAAAACACCCTGATGCCGGGAAGGATTGGGGGCATGAGGACAAGGGGACAACAGAGGATGAGATGGCTGGATGGCATCACCGACTCGATGGACATGAGTTTGGGTATACTCCGGGAGTTGGTGATGGACAGGGAGGCCTGGCGTGCTGCAATTCATGGGGTTGCAAAGGGTCGGACACGACTGAGCGACTGAACTGAAAAACATCCAACTATCTAAAGACCTGTCCTGCCAGATTCCCTGGAGCACAAAGTGCCTCACTCCACCCTGAACTCCCTCAAGGGTTGGTGAAGGTCAACAGCTATAGAGGCATATGGCAAAGACCTTTGTTGTTCAGTCCTTGGCAATGCTCTTGGTAAGTGCCAATTTTTAGTTGAAACGGCCTCCTTGTGGTCATACTTTGGGAGGCATTTCATGACCATTTTGTCCTGCATTGCTGGTGTTAGGCAGTTACAATAGGAAACAGGAGTCCAAAATGGCGGTGGCTATAAGACAAGGAAGGGGAAAGCCTGCAAAAATAGGACAAAGGAAGGTCAAAGGAAGGTCCGAGGTCCATAGTGAGGACCTCAGGTAGAACAAACAGCACTCCTGTAGCACAATTTACATAGGGCAGGCTCGGGGGAGGAAAAAACATATAAAAAGAGGAGCCAAAAGGCTCTCTCTCTCTCTCCCTCAAGCTGGCGTGCTTCCCCACTCTCTTCTCTTTGAGTCTTTGGGTCGCCATGCCCTCACGCCTCGAGGATGGATTCTCCTGTTATTTTCTAAATAAACTAGAGCTGTAACATGAAACTGTAACACTGATTTGTCTAAGAGCTATAACATGGCCTGTTCCAGACCTGAGAGCTATAACACAGTCTGTCCAAGACCCGAGAGGCATGACACGCCAAGGGCTTTAATGTCCGTCACTCCAAATCTTTGTTGTGACTAGACAGAACCGAGGAGTATACACTCACCTGACACTGGGAATGCTTGTTCCCAGTTCTGAAGAAGGTTTTTGTTGATAAGAAACTCAGTGTGCTATTACTGGAATAGGTCTTAATAGTCAAAGATCTCTAGACACCTGTCTTCTAGTTATGGTCCAGGAAAGTATTCTGTCCCGTTGCATCTTTTCATACCTAGAGTTACACTATTACACTCATTGATCATATATCAAGCTATACATTTGATCAACTTCTTCAAGTCTAGTCATCATTTCCGTTGGAGGCTCAGTCATACACTTGGTAATACAAAAAATAATCGTGTGAAACAAGCAAAATACAAATGGTATAGTTAATAACATTCAGTTCAGTTCAGTTCAGTTCAGTCGCTCAGTCGTGTCCGACTCTCTGCGACCCCATGATAGTTAATAACATTAGTGGAATTAAAAGTAAATTCAATAGGCTAATAGCCTGGTTGCTATCATTTAAAGCTTATGAAAATTGTTAAGGCTTAGATATAGTCAATTACATCCTCCAACCCCATTGAAGGTGTGTGCGCGCGCACACACACACACACACACACACACACACACACAAGCTGCTAAATGGTTATACCAGTAGAATACAGATCTTTGACCCATTGGGATCATACCAATGGTATACTGATTAGGGTTACCTCTAATTTGTTAACATGTATGACCTTAAATTCATGGGAACCCCAGGCTACACCTTTGTATCCATCCCTGTAGATGTGAAGGCCATAAGTTAGTGCCACAAATCCACTGAGTTCCATACCAATCACTCTCTCTAAGGGTAGTAATAGACATAGTTCATAAAGCACCCAGCCTTGTCTCATAATTACCAGGTTGATCATTTGTAGTATGATTTAACCCTTCCAAACATAGAGGAGCTTTTAAACTTAAATGACCATAGCCTGCTGTTAACCATGTAGATCCACCCCATAATTGTGGGAGTTTTCCTTTTCATAGATGAGAGGTTAATTTTTTTTTTATTGAGACTTAGCTCATCACTCCAATTGAGTTTAAATGACCCTAAGAGAAATCTTAAATCTATGGCCAGGATCAGAGCAGGTATTATTAACTGGCCAGGTGAGAGAATCCCATCTAGTAGTATCATGAAGATAGAACAGGACAGAACACTCATCTAAAATAAATTTCCTAGTGGGTATCCCTAGAGAACAGAAATCCACCAAGGTAACCCAGAAGTACTAGACACAGGTAATTGGCCACAACCTAACAATTGGATTGCATTTTAAACTAGCATAGAATCGTGTCCATGATAGAAAACTTTTGATTGATAGGCATAGGTCCAAGGAATCAAGAAAACATTATAAATGATCATAAACGTCAGATCAGCATCTTGGGCAAGCTGTCTACTTCTGATGTCATCTTCTTCTGGTCCTAGTGTAGTGTAGTTTCCCCTGTTTGAGCATTGTTTTAAGTGAGTTTGAGGTCAACAGGCCTCTCTATAGACCAGTCCAGCTTAGGGGCATTTTGGAAGTGGGAGTTAACCCAAGAGTCAATTTCCCTTCAGTTTCACTGGGCATGAGCTATTTAAGAGTACCTGATAGAAAGGTCCTTCCATCTAGGTTGGAAACAGTTCCTTGAATTATGTCTTCTTCCAGTCTTGATTGAAGGTCATGCGTGAGGCATCTGATCTTCATCCAAAGACAGATTACTAAGATAAGCTTCAGAAACAACCCTAGAGTGTACTTTAATAATGCAATTAAATTTTACATTAATATACCCTAACAACAAAGAACTATTCAGGAAATGAGTCTTAGTAGATACAGACCTCCATTAACAAACTGGCATTTCACATCCATTGAAACATCTCTTTCTACCTAAAATCATTGTCATTTTTACCAAATTAAGACCTGTTTGTAATATGGGTCTGGTCGCAATAAACTTGGCCTGATGATTTATATAACCATAATTGATCATAGACCTTTTTGCTTTGTTGAGACTATAAAAGTCTCGGACTGAACTTTTAAAATAAAACCTTTCAGGGCTAGGAAAGTCATGCCAAAGGTTTACCACAGATTTTTCCTAACAGATCTAAGTGAATTCCTCCCTTCTCAAGGTCTCAGATTCCTTCAAGTTCCTTCAGATTTCTGTACCTGTTAGTGAGATAACCTTCCTAACTTGTCTGATAAAGTTACTGGAAACTAAGAGTTTCCAATCTCTGGAGGATTCAGATAGAGAGAAAAGATAAATGGTTCAATTTGTTTATAAAATACAATTTTACCAAAGTACCATCATAATTAGTCTGAGGGGAAGGTTTTTCTTAAACCTGGAAAACACAGATTTAACCCAGTAATTTTTCAGATAAAAACCATAAAAACTATAAGCATATTCACCAGTTCATTCAGTCCTTTTGTTAACCTTTGTGAAGTCATCAGGTTTTTCATTAGAATCTTTACCCAGTTCAGAAACTGGTATTTATCCAAAAGTCCTTTTTATAAATCTTGAAGAGGAAGCATTTTTGCGAAACTTGGTTAGTGCTAAGACAATATTTTGAGATAGTAACTAGAATTATGCCTGATAACACTTTACCCAAACATATCAAAATTTTAGGAATTCCGTACAGTTTTTGTAGGATATCTATATTAGTAACATTTACCATACAATATAACCCGAGACTTATTACTTACTTGACAATATCCCCCATGTAATTCTGTATACAAAATGAGCCTAACTAGTGTAATATCTCTCTTTGGAATATTTCAGAGGCCCTCTGAAGCATCCCAAAGTTAGCTAGAAATCTTCTTCATTAGAATGATTTAGGAAGCTTTGTCAACAAATATCAAAAAGGTTTAGAACACTCAGTCAGATAGGACTATAGGTCATTGTGAAACAATAGCTGTTCACCTAGCCAAAGTCACAATAAAGAATTTCAGAACAGATCATTTAAGAGATAAAGAAACTTAAATGCATTATCAAAGGCAGTTCAATATCTGAAGACAAGGTGTCCTCTTAACAGAGAGAAAAGCTAAATTCAAGTTTTTGCAACAGCTTACTTTACTTAAAAGGTAAACTTAATTAACTTTATTTTACACTTAGTCCTGCTGCTGCTGCTGCTAAGTCGCTTCAGTCGTGTCTGACTCTGTGCGACCCCACGGACTGCAGCCTACCAGACTCCTCCGTCCATGGGATTTTCCAGGCAAGAGTACTGGAGTGGGGTGCCATTGCCTTCTCCAAACTTAATCCTAACCATATACAAAACTCTTTCCTCATGGTTCACTTTTCACAAATCTTATCACTTTCTGTACCCATTACTGTGTTTTTCTATCCTAAAAAGCCACGTGTAAGTCAGGCTTACTTCCTTTTCCCGTAACAAAAAGGCAATTCCATTCCTCATACCTTCTTTACCGAAAACACACTTCCTACTTCCGTTAAGCAACCAAGAACTGACTTTTATATTAGCATTTTATAGATTGGTGAGCATAAATACCAGTGATAATTTCTAAAACCTTTGTTTTCTTAGAGAGAACATTTAAGGATGGCACCAAATATCATTTCTTTTTAATCCCAAATCTCTAGTTTCTCTGTAAGAGGTAATTAGTGTTTAGTAGTAAATGTTTCAAAATCTTTTCATTTATTTTATTTGAAAATGACTTAGCTATTCAATAGACTTCCAGCACTTAGTTTAGCACAACCCTTAGAAGTTCAAGTTACCTCAGTCTGGATAGACTATTTTAGACAGACATTCCTAAAGCATAATTATTCTTAATAGAGTTTGTCTAAAGGCTCATATCTCATTTATATTTTTTAGAAGCTTCTTCACTCAGCAAGGTAATTTCCTTGCTGATAAACTTGTAACAGATATAATAATATTTAACTTATATTAAACCTAGGTACAATGAAAATATTCTGCTTAATGTTAATTACTCTTAGACATGTCTACATTATTTAGATTAACAAATAAACATTAATATCAGATATTTCACACTGAATATTTCCCATTTCATATGAACCAGAAATTCATTTAGGTTAATTTCTCTTGTATTTAGAATTATTTGATTTGTAAGTGCTTACTTTTTTTTTAAGGCCAATTAGATAAGAGCTCATTTACAAACTGATCTCAGCAATCAGTAATATTAACAAACAAACAAAAAAAAGACACACACTGAGACATATGTACATCCAAATAGACACAAGAGATCCTATAGCTTTGTTTCCCAAACTTAGTTATGAATAAAAAATGGTTGGAGTAAGATTTTAACTGAACTGAAGATTTTAAAAGGCTTTGTTCCCCTTTTTGTTCCTTTTGGTTTCAGGAATTAGATATGGTCTAAATAAGTGATCCAGAGAGCTCTGGTCTAAAGGTATCAGTTCAGTTCAGTCGCTCAGTAGTGTCCGACTCTTTGCGACACCATAACTGCAGTGCTCCAGGCCTCCCTGTCCATCACCAACTCCCGGAGTTTACCCAAACTCATGTCCATCGAGTCAGTGATGCCATCCAACCATCTCATCCTCTGTCATCCCCTTCTCCTCCTGCCCTCAATCCTTCCCAGCATCAGGGTCTTTTCAAATGTGTCATCTCTTTGCATCAGGTGGCCAAAGTATTGGAGTTTCAGCTTCAGCATCAGTCCTTCCAATGAACACCCAGGACTGATATCCTTTAGGATGGACTGATTGGATCTTCTAGCAGTCCAGTGGACTCTCAAGAGTCTTCTCCATCACCACCGTTCAAGAGCATCAATTCTTCGGCACACAGCTTTCTTTATAGTCCAACTCGCACATCCATACATGACTACTGGAAAAACCATAGCCTTGACTAGACGGACCTTTGTTGGCAAAGTAATGTCTTTGCTTTTTAATATGCTGTCTAGGTTGGTCATAACTTTCCTTCCAAGGAGTAAGCGTCTTTTAATTTCGTGGCTGCAATCACTATCTGTGGTGATTTTGGAGCCCAAAAAAGTAAAGTCAGCCACTGTTTCCACCGTTTCCCCATCTATTTGCCATGAAGTGATGGGACTGGTTGCCATGATCTTAGATTTCTGAATGTTGAGCCTAAGCCAACTTTTTCATTCTCCTCTTTCACTTTCATTAAGAGGCTCCTTAGTTCTTCTTCACTTTCTGCCACAAGGGTGGTATCATCTGCATATCTGAGGTTATTGATATTTCTCCCAGCAATCTTGATTCCAGCTTGTGCTTCTTCCATCCCAGCGTTTCTCATGATGTACTCTGCATATAAGTTAAATAAGCAGGGTGAGAATATACAGTGGAAATATACAATATACCTCCTAAAGGTATAGGAGGAGTTATTTCCTCAGGGTAAGAATTCTTAAAGAGATATTTTTTTCTTCAAGCTTCCTCTGGAGTCTAAAGAATATTGTGACCACATTGTCAAATATTGTATTTTTTTTGTGACCATAGTTTTATAGCCAAAATTTAGACAAACTAGACCGAAATTTAATACTCACTTGGCACTGAAAACAAGGGCAGATTGGTCCCAGCAGGGATTGTCCCTCTGGGGAAGTAGGGGCCTTAGTTTGATCAGCCCCAGGCTGTTGATTACAGGAGGAAGTCCTGGACATTAGGGAATTTCAGTTCATTTTCCTAGCCTATGTCAATAAAGATCTAATATTTTTAGGCCACTTTTCTTGTCATTGGATCATAGCTATAGATTGACCAGTCATTTAAAAAAATTTCCCAAGGGGTTCCCAGGTGGAGTGTGGAACCTTAGAGTGAGTAATTCACATATTAGCTTGAGCAGTTTGTACCCGATGTCTGTGCACTCAAACCAAACCAACAAACCAAACCAAACCAGAACTTCACCAGCCAGGAATCACATTCCAAATGAAACAAAAGGCAAAGAGATGCCCAGAAATCAGAAGCCAAGTGGCAAGGGTGCCCCCAAAAGCTAGAACCAAATGGCATAAATGCCAAACGTGACTTCCCAGTTCCACTAGACCTGTGACCTGGCAAAATCAGTGCTAGCAGCCTTTTTAGTTCTGATAGTTTCAAGCAATTTCTTGTTGATTTTCTGAAAAGAAGTTACTCTATCATTTCCTGTTTTAGAAGCTTCTAGATACCAGTCATGGACGGAGGAGCCTGGTAGGCTGTAGCCCATGGGGTCGCGAAGAGTCAGACACGACTGAGCGACTTCACTTTCACTTTTCACTTTCATGCACTGGAGAAGGAAATGGCAACCCACTCCAATGTGCTTGCCTGGAGAATCCCAGAGACGAAGGAGCCTGGTGGGCTTCCGTCTATGGGGTTGCACAGAGTCGGACACGACTCAAGCGACTTAGCAGTAGCAGCAGCAGATACCAGTCAAAGTAAGCACACCGGCCTTTTCAAATTGTGCACGCAAAAAATATATATCAATTTTGGAATATCAAAAGAATCCCAATTTGGCCATTTTAGGTTGAGATCTCTTTTAGCATAATTTCTCCATTTAACTAGGTACTTGCAAGTATGAGCTCCGTATGTATTGTACATGAATCTGGCTAGAGTGTTAGTCAGAGGCTGGTCTTTCTGACACCCCTTTGTTTCTGTTTTTGAGAGATTCTGTTTCCCATTTTAAGCTGAATTTGTCAGGGATAAAACTCACTAGTGAACTTGTGTAGTGGGCCCATGTGCTGCTTGTGAGCTTAACTTCTCCAGGAGTCACCCCAAAGTTGTTTCAGCTTGTCTTACGTGTCTCGGATTCTGCCTCCAGCAATCTAAGACCACCATGGCTGCTCAGGTCGCTGAATGGCCAGTTCTCATGTGCGACCCCTAGATTAACATTGTTTTAATTAATCAGTGGGCTTGCCTATGGGACCACTGCATGGTATGAGGACTAGGCCTCCACCACTCCTGTAAATTTCTCAGTCACCCAAGAAAACTGAAACCAGACAGGAGGAGTCTTGTCCCTTTTCTTCAGAGCAAAGCTCTCATGTATTTTCCTCACTTTTATCCTGACAAATTCTATACAGGCAGTCAAATTGAGGAAAAGTGTCAGATCAGCCTCTTACTTAACCACTCAGCCAAGACCATTCAGTCCCCTACAACGGAGCGACCTCAGCATCTTTCAGCCGAGCCTTGGGTATTCCTCGATTTTTTTCCAATTGAGCCCCCGTACCCAGTAACTTTCCACTGGGTGGGCAATTCTCCTGGCATCTTTCAGCCAGCTTTCACCCACTTTCACCCAGCTTTCAGGCATCTTTCACCCACTATCTTTTGACTAGGTGGAAATTCCTCAGTATCTTTCTACCGACCCCCACTCACTGTCTAGACCATGAGTGGGTACGCCCTGGATGTTTCACCACCCCCCACCCCGGCCCAGTATCTTTCCAACTAGGAGGGGGCAGGTAACCTGCTCCACCGCCAAATAAAACTCAGAATCTCAACCAATATGGGAGATTCAAGAACCAGGAGAGACTTACCCAAATTCGTCTGCACTCCGTGAGGATCCAGATGGGTGCAAGGGGCTGCTGCTGGTACCAAAGCTCTGGTTCCTTGTGGAGTCCGGTCGAAGAATGGAAGTCCACTCTGGGTCCCTTTGTCGGTTGCCATAACTGTCGACTAAAAAAAGATGTACAACTTGACAGTTGCGTGTTAAGTTTTATTTGGGGGCAAAATGATGACTGCAGCCTGGGAAGACTGTACATCTTTTTTTAGTCAACACCTGTACTTGGGAAACTAGAGTAACAGGCAAGTTTGGCGTTGGAGTACAAAATGAAGCAGGGCAAAGGTTAACAGAGTTTTGCCAAAGAAATGCACTGGTCATAGCAAACACTCTCTTCCAACAACACAAGACTCTACACATGGACATCACCAGATGGTCAATACTGAAATCAGATTGATTATATTCTTTGCAGCCGAATATAGAGAAGCTCTATACAGTGAACAGAAACAAGACCGGGAGCTGACTGTGTCTCAGATCATGAAGTCCTTATAGCAAAATTCAGACTTAAATTGAAGAAAGTAGGAAAAACCACTAGACCATTCAGATATGACCTAAATCAAATCCCTTATGATTATACAGTGGAAGTGACAAATAGATTCAAGGGATCAGATCTGATAGACAGAGTGCCTGAAGAACTATGAATGGAGGTTTGTAACATTGTACAGGAGGCTGTGATCAAAACCATCTGCAAGGTTAAGAAATGCAAAAAGGCAAAATGGTTGTCTGAGGAGGCCTTAGAAATAACTGAGAAAAGAAGAGAAGTATCAGACTAAGGAGAAAAGGAAAGATATATCCCTCTGAATGCAGAGTCACAAAGAAGAGCAAGGAGAGATAAGAAAGCCTTTCTAAGTGATCAATGTAAAGAAAGAGAGGAAAACAATAGAATGGGAAAGATTAGAGATCTCTTCAAGAAAATCAGAGATATCAAGGGAACATTTCATGCGAAGATGGGCACAATAAAGGACAGAAATTATATGGACTTACAGAAGCAGAAGATATTAAGAAGAGGTGGCAAGAATACACAGAAGAACTATACAAAAGAGGTCTTAATGACCCAGATAATCACAATGGTGTGATCACTCACCTAGAGCCAGACATCCTGGAATGTGAAGTCAAGTGGGCCTTAGGAAGAATCACTACGAACAAAGCTAGTGGAGGTGATGGAATTCCAGCTGAGCTATTTCAAATCCCAAAAGATAATGGTGTGAAAGTGCTGCACTCACTATGCCAGCCAATTTGGAATACTGCACAGTGGCCACATGGCTGGAAAAGGTCAGTTTTCTTTTCAATCCCAAAGAAGTAGAATGCCAAAGATTGTTCAAACTTCAGTACAGTTGCACTCATATCACACACTAGAAAAGTAATGCTGAAAGTGTTGCAGGAAGGGGTCCCATCCCAGTGCCCAAAAGTGGGCTCGTGTCTAACGTTTGGAAATGAATTGTCTGAGGAGACACATGTGCGGACAAAGCAAGAGATTTTATTCAGAAAGGGCGCCCAGGCAGAGAGCAGTAGGGTAAGGGAACCCAGGCGAATAGCTCTGCCATGTGGCTCACAGCTTAGGGCTTTATGGTGATGTGATTAGTTTCCAGGTTGTCTTTACTCATCATTCTGACTCAGAGTCCTTCCTGGTAGTGCATGCTTTGTTCAGCCATGATGGATGCCAGCGAGAAGGATTCTGGGAGGTGGTCAGACATGTGGTGTCACCTTTTGACCTTTCCTGAACTCTCCCGGTTGGTGGTGGCTTATTAGTTCCATGTTCCTTACCAGGACCTCCTGTCCTAAAGCAACTCATGCAAATGGTTACTATGGTGCCTGGTCAGGGTGGGCGGTTTCAGTCAGTGTGCTTCCCCTAACAACTGCCCCCCGAGAGACTTCATATTCAAGATACTTCTTGGGAATAGGGGCACAGGTCTCTTCCTTCTGTAACTTCTTCCTGCTGTGGATGGGCGTAGGCCTGCCTAGCAGAGCCGAAGTCTCTCTCTACTTGATCTTAATCGAGGTATTCTGTGCCTGAAACCAGCATTCACCCTTGTAGGAACAGCAATTTAGCTTGAAACTGTTGGCCCCTCTCTGAGATGAAATAGACAGGGGCCAAGCAGGAGGCCTAAAAGGATGGTCATCACTGGGCCCCAGAAACAGAAGGCAACATTTGGGGTTAGGGCTGCAGGGTGTGTGACTTTGTTCTGATTGGTTGATGGTGGGGCAAGAGAGCTGTGCTCCAGGAATCTTGTGCTCAGCCTGAAGTTACCATCCTCCACCTGGGTGAGGGCCCCGGTTCTTTGAGAAGAACTCAAAGATATAGTTATGCATAGTTCTTGGGTAGGAACCAGGACCCTGCCTCAAGGCTGCATTACCATTTGAGTGTTCCTCCTCTGTTTCTGTATCCCCTCCCTTCCCTGATCAGCAACTGTTTGAATCTATCCTTTGGAACTCAGGGAAGGTCAAGGAGGCAGAATGAAGCCTATGTCTTACAGACAAGAAATGGAGAACACAGAACAGATCTGTATTCCAGAGTCCCATGGATCCTGCACAGTTTTAACTCAGGGAACTGGGCAACTATGACTGTGATAAGTTTCTGTCAAAATGGAGCATAGGACTGCCTCAGCTTGGAGAATAGACACTGAACTGGAAGTGTTCCTGAGTTCCTAGTCCTATATCTGAGTCTTCTATGATTAAAATCTCAATCCCTTGGTCTGCCATTTTGGTGTAACAGACCCAATTAGAAGTAGTTGGAGGAGTGACAGTTGGGATTTTAATAGACAAAATAAATCTCATTTCTTTTCAGAAGAATAGACCTGAAACCCAGTCAGGACCTGGCACTTTGGGGAGACTTGCTGCCAGGTAGCCAGTTGCCTAGTTTTATAAAAAGTAAGGTTGCAGTTACTAGCTGCCAGCAGACATTGTTTCTGGAATATCTGGTGGCATCTAAGCCTGACATGACTCAGAAAACTCAAGTGTTTAGCAATACAAGGTCTAGTCTGAAATGACACCCATAGTATCACCTAGTTATTTTCCTGGATGTCTGGACATACCTACTCTATTTTGACTTTTAATTGTAAAATTCTGAATAGCCAATGCAGATGTCACCATGAATGATGTCAGTGTTTCTCTAGGTACGAGAAGATGCAAGAATTGGGACTCATAAAATCTTCCCCTGAAAAGATCTAACTATCTGAAGGCCTATTCTGCCAGTTTTTCCCAGAGCACAGAGTGCCTCATTCCTGATTTTCACCCTGAACTTCTTTCAGGGGTGTTGAAGGTCAGCAGCTACAGTGGCCATGATTTAATCTTTGCAGAGGTAGATGACAAGTGTCAATTTTCAGTTGGCAGAGCCCCTTCTTGGTCATAAACTTGACCATGATTTAGAGGGGGGCATTTCATGACCATTTCATCCCATGGTGCTGAGAATGTCCACTCTTAGCTTCTGGCAAAGATTTTGTTGACAGGCCACTGTATATAAGCACATAGCCCGGTTTCCTAGTGTTACTAGACTGATTATCCTTAGTATGATTTAATTGTTTCCAACACAGAGGAGACTTTAAACTTAAATTAACATAGCCTGGTGTTATCTATAGAAATCCATTCCATAATTGTGGGAGATTTTTTTCCTTTGCTGAAACTTTGCTTGTTTCTCTGATTGAGCTTGAGTAATAGAAGAAAACTTAAATTTATGGCCAGAGTCAGAGCAGGCATTATTAATTGGCCAGGTGAGGGGATCTCATCTAGTAATATCAACAGTGACTTGAATAGGACAATATTTTTTTTTTGAAGTAAATTTTCTCAGGGCCAACCAGTGAGAGCCTTGGAGTAGAGAAAGTCACCAAGGTAACCCAGAACTAGACACAGGTAATTGGCCACAAACCCAACAGTTGGGTTGATTTCTAAAACTAGCATAGGATCAGGCCTATGATAGAAAAGCATTTGATTTATATTCAAAGGTCTAAGAAGTCAAGAAAGCATTATAAATGCTCATAGAAATCAGGCCCAGCATCTTGGGCAAGCTGTCTACCTCTGATGTCATCTGATGTCATCTTCTTCTCAACTTGGTGTAGTGCAGTTTTTCCTGTTTGAGCGTCATTTTAAGGTGAGATGAGGTCAGCTGTCCTCTCTATAGATCAGTCCAGTGTGCGGGCCTTTGGAAGTGGGAATTAATCTAAGAGTCAGTTTCCCTTCAATTTCACTGTGCATGAGCCAGTTAGGAGTACCTGATAAAAAGGTCCTTCCATCCATGTTGGAGACAGTCCCTTAAATTATGTCTTTTTCCAGTCCTGGTTGCAGCTCATGAGGCATCTGATCTTTATCCAAAGAAAGATGACTGAGATAAGCTTCAGAAACAAACTTAGGGTGTTCTTGAAGAATTCAATTAAATTTTACCTTAATATCTCATAACAGCAAAGAACTATCCAGGAAATGAGTCTTATTAGATTCGGACCTCCATTAACAAACTGGGATTTCACATTCATTGAAACATCTTTATTTCCCTAAAATCACCTTTATTTTTACTAAATATAACCAAATTAAGGCTTGTTTGTTTGTGATATAGGTCTGGTCTCAAAAAACTTGGCCTGTTGATTTATATAACCATAATTGATCATAGACCTTTTTGCTTTGCTGAAACTTTTACAGAGTCTCAGACTGAATTTTTAAAATAAAACCTTCCAGGGCTAGGAAAGTCATGCCAAAGGCTTATTACAGATTTTGCCTAACAGAGTGAATTTCTCCCTTTTCAAGGTCTAAAAAATTCCTTGAGATTTCTGTACCTGTTAGTGAGATAACCTTCCTAACTCATCTGATAAAGTTACTGAAAACCTAAGAGTTTCCGATCTCTGGAGGAGTCAGATAGAGAGAAAATATAATTGTTTTCTTTATAACGTATAAGTTTACCAAATTACTGTCATAATTAGTTTGAGAGGAAGGTTTTCTACTCGCAGAAAACATAGATTCAAACCCATAATTTTTCAGATAGAAACTATAAAAGTTATAAGCATATTCGCTGGTTCATTCAGTCATTTTTTTAACTTTTGTAAAGTCATCAGGTTTCCCATTAGAATACCAGGACATACCAGAATGTTAGGAACTCCATATAATTTCTAGGATATCTATATTAGTAATATTTACTATACTTTATAATGTGAGAGGATGTATTACTCATTTGATAATATTTCCTATGTAATTTAACCAAACAAATGAACACAATTTAGAGCATTCAGTCAGATTTAGTCAATGCTGATGGGTGTATCATTTAGCTTGCTGATATGTCACAATGGGCATATGTATATACTGAGACTGAAGGTGTAGCGAAAGTCATCTCGCCATCTTGGACCTCATTGGCTTGAACCAGTTTTCCTATGACTATGTCAATCCTAACAAAATCCATTTATCTAACTAATTGTAATCCAATTTTAGAAAATCCTGATCATGGGTAACTCTTTTCAGTCATTTTTTCATACCTTTTTCTACTGAAAACACATCTTAGTTTCCCTATTTTCCACAATGAGGTAAGGTAAATGTTTTGTTGACAAATTTGTAACAGAATACAGTCTTATTTGACCTCTAGTAAACCTAGGTACAACAGAAGTACTTTTATACTTCTGTATACAGAATATATATATATATTCTGTGTACAATAAGTATACAATTATACTTATTGATGGTTCTAATGACATGTCTATGTTACCAGGTATTAATTTAATACTGAATGTTTCCCAGTTCACATGAACCTGGAATTCATTGTTTAATTTAGAATTATTTGATTTGTAAGTGCTTACTTTTCTTTTCCCTGGAGAAGGGAATGAGTATCCACTCCTACCCACCCATACCTTTTTCAATAGAAAAAGGTATGAAAAAGGCCTGGAGAATTCCGTGGACTGTATAGTCCATGGGGTCAAAAAGAGTAGGACACGACTGAGCAAATCTCACTTCACTTTTCTTTAAGCCAATTAAATAGAGCTCATTTACAAATTAATCTCAAAAATATTATCTAGAGACGAAGACATACCGAGATATACACATATTCAGACAGACACAAGGCAAGCTCTAGCTTCATTTTCTAAACCTAGTCATGAATTAGATATTACAATATAAGATTCACTAGTTTATAATTAAGAGTTGGAATAACTAAAATTTTTAAAGACTTCTTCCCATTTTTCCTCAGTCTCAGGAGTTAGGGATGGTCTAGATAAATATTCCTGAGAGCCCTGGTCTCAAGGCACAGGGAAAGAAAGTCATTTCTAACAAAATGGCGGCAGATCTAAACCAAATTATAGCCACACAAAGCAAAATCGCCATCACAAATCACAATGCAGAACACAGAATATAAAACACACACATAGACCTGACAGTCCTCATAAGCTACTCCCTTAAGTACAAGATTACTGTCTCTCAGAAAACCTCCTATAAACACAGAACTTCAGATCCAAGTACTAACAGAATAAATGAAAATATCTCAGATCTTCAAAGATTTCAAAGGGAGGAAAGGAGTCCAGGTTGAAAGAAGAGGGGTGAGGAGGCGGGAGAGGAGCACTAAAGGAGGTGGCCTTACAGATGTCTCTTGCCATCTGCAGACACCCAGGCATTACGGGACTTTATCCTGGGCCTCCAGAGAAGGGAGGACTGAAACTCAGCCCGACCAGAACCCAGACCGAAACAGAACCAGAATTTGAGTTCTCTCCCAAAAGGAGATGATCAGTCTCCAATCCTCAGCTCAGGCTGAAGCCCTTTGACCAGATTCTTGCGTCTAGGACGAGGGACTAGAAAAAAGGGTAGGATAGGTTAGGAAGGTTTAAGGAAAGGAAAGAGAGAAGGAAGTGGAGTGAGGTCAATAAAGTCACTTGTTCTTTACCTGGTCGGGGCACTCTGGCCATTTGTCTGCATCAGGAGGAGACCAGGGACAAACAGGTCCCAGTTGTGGCCGCTGGGTCTGGTCCATCGGCGGGCAAGCTGGTCCCTGAGTACCCTGAGTGGTCAGGATGTCAGTCGCAGTGAAGAAGAGTCCCCGCCAGAGTCACCATTTTTTTGCAGGAAGGAAGACCCCTTCCAGGGTCCGAATGTGGGCTCTTGTCTAACACTTGGAAATTGTCCGAGGAGACAAATGTGCTGACAAAGCAAGAGATTTTATTGGGAAAGGGCGCCTGGGCAGAGAGCAGTAAGGTAAGGGAACCCAGGAAAATTGCTCTGCCATGTGGCTCACAGTTAGGGTTTTCTGGTGATGGGATTAGCTTCCGGGTTGTCTTTAGCCTATCATTCTGACTCAGAGTCCTTCCTGGTGGTGCACCCCTTGTTCAGTCAAGATGGATGCCAGCAAGGAGGATTCTGGGAGGTGGTCGGACATGTATCACCTTTTGACTTCCCCTGAACTCTTCCCATTGGAGGTGGCTTATCAGTTCTGTGTTCCTTATCAGGACCTCCTGTCCTAAAAGAACTCATGCAAATGATTACTATGGTGCCTGGCCAGAGTTGGTGGTTTCAGTCAGTGTGCTTCCCCTAACAAAAGTTCTACAAGTTAGGCTTCAAAAGTGCAACTAAGAACTTCCAAATGTTCAAGCTAGATAGAAAAGGCAGAGGAAGCAGAGCTCAAATTGCCATCTGTTGGATCATAGAAAAAGCAAGAGAATTCCAGAAAAACATCTACTTCTGCTTCATTGACTATGGTAAAAGCCTTTGACTATGTGGATCACAACAAACTGTGGAAAATTCTTCAAGAGATGGAAATACCAGACCACCATATTTGCCTCCTGAGAAATCTGTATGCAGGTCAAGAAGCAACAGTTAGAACCAAACTTAGACCAATGGACTGGTTCCAAATTGGGAAAGGAGTATGTAAAGGCTGTATATTGTCACCCTACTTATTAACTTATATGCAAAGTACATCATGTGAAATGCCTGGCTGGATGAAGCACAGCCTCGAATCAAGTTTGCCAGCAGAAATATCAGTCACCTCAGATATGCAGATGACACCACCCTTATGGCAGAAAGTGAAGAGGAACTAAGAGCCTCTTGATGAAAGTGAAAGAGGAGAGTGAAAAAAGCTGGCTTAAAACTCAACATTCAAAAAAACGAAGATCGTAGCATATCTCATCAGTTCAGTTCAGTTCATTTCAGTCGCTCAGTTGTGTCCGACTCTATACAACCCCATGGACTGCAGGGCGCCAAGCTTCCCTGTCCATCACCAACTCCCGGAGTTTACTCAAACTCGTGTCCATTGAGTCAGTGATGCCATTCAACCATCTCATCCTCAATCATCCCCTTCTCCTGCCTTCAATCTTTGCCAGCATCAGGGTCTTTTGTGGTCCCATCACTTCATGGCAAATAGAGGGGGAAACAATGGAAACAATGACAGATTTTATTTTCTCGCACTCTAAAATCACTGCAAAAGCTGACTGCAGTCGTGAAATTAAAAACTCTCGCTCCTTGGAAGAAAAGCTATGACCAACCTAGACAGCATATTAAAAAGCAGAGATATTGCCAAGAAAGGTCCGTCTGGTCAAAGCTATGATTTCTCCAGTAGTCATGTATTGATGTGAAAGTTGGACCATAAAGAAAGCTGAGTGCTGAAGAACTGATGCTTTTGATCTATGCTGTTGGAGAAGACTCTTGAGAGTCTCTTGGACTGCAAGGAGATCAAACCAGCCAATCCTAAAGGAAATCAACCCTGAATATTCATTAGAAGGGCTGATACTGAAGCAGAAGCTCCAATAGTTTGGCTACCTGATGCAAAGAACTGACTCACTGGGAAAAGACCCTGATGCTGGGAAAGATTGAAAGCAGAAGGAGAAGGGGATGACAGAGCATGAGATGCTGGATGGCATCACCGACTGATGGACATGAGCTTGAGCAAGCTCCAGGAGTTGGTGATGGACAGGAAAGCCTGGTGTGCTGGAGTCCATGGAGTCATATAGAGTCAGACAGGACAGAGTGACTGAACTGAACTGAAGTTAACTTGGAAAACTATAGGACATTGATTGAAGAAACTGATGATGACACAGACAGATGGACTGATATACTGTGCTCATGGAGTTAAAGAATTACTATCACTAAAATGACCACACTGCCTGGGGCAATCTACAGATTCAATGCAATCCCTGTCAAAGTACCAATGGCATTTTTCACAAATCTAGAACAAATAATTGTTCATCTACCTTTGTAAACAAAATGACCTCATGCTGACCTATATACATCCAGGAGCTGCAGCTATAAAATAAAAACATAGGGAATTCCCTCTCGGTACAGAATCCAGTGTTTAACTCTTGTTTCTTTCACTACTGTGGGAGAGGATTTGCTCCCTGGTTGGGGAATTAAGATCCCACAAGCTGTGCGGTGTGGCCATGAAAAACCCCCACAAAGTACAAGAAAAAATAGATATAAAATTTTTAAAATGTTTTAAGTAAAAAAATAAAATAAAATATACAAATACATTTACATTTTAAAATGTTAAAACATTAAAATAAAAATGCTTTGGCAGTGGCACAGTCATTCAAATCTTGGCTGTGGAGTCAGATGGCCCTCACATCAAATTCCTGCTTAACTGTAAACGTGGGTAGGTCATTACAGCGTTTTGTGACCTTAGTTTCTTAATCTGTCAAATGACAAAAACAGTACAATTTAGTAATTAATGCAGTGTCCTTTATTTGAGGGAAAACAACCTATGAGTTATGGGTGCCCAGTGCCTCACAAGCAGTGGAGCACTCTTCCAGAGGGATTTTAGCAAGAATGGGTGTTACAGAGCATTAGGAGAGGCAACGTAGAAACAGGGCATGATTGGCTAAGAGGTCAAGGATTTCCTAATAAGGCTAATAGGTCTATTTTCTAAGGTAATATAAGCTAGCAAAAGTTGAGTTGGATGACTGTGATTAATGTATGTTAGGTTTCCTAGACAGTGAGGTGTTTCCTGTGAGTGTGGGCTGACGTAGGTTTCAGTTTGCTTGTGGGCCACTCGGGTTGCCTCCATTTTGTGAATCCCAATATGCAAATGTACTTTATCAGAGGGAAATGGTGCCTGTCTCTTCTTTCAGATTTGTTACAAGGACAAAATAGCCATAAACATCCTGATTACTTTAAAGCTATAGGAATTGATTTTTATTAGATCATCAGCACTTAGCCAAACGAGTCTTGAAGGCTGCAAGTTAGTCAACCTGCCCTCTCTCTGAATCCTGGTTTACATCTGCAAGAATGTTGACTAACTGTGGCCCATCCATGACAGTCAGGTTATGGTCTGAGGAGTCATCATTCACTTGCATTAACTGTTATTGACCTGTCTCTCCCACAATCTTTGATCTGTATCCTTGCCAGTGTCTCTCAGACACTGCCTCTCATTTGGGGATCTGCTTCATGTTCAGTTCTAAGCCATTGCCCTCAAGTGTTTTCATATATCTGGTTACTCATCTGTCTCTAGCTGAGACAATATTTTTAGGTATCTGTCAACTTCAAGCAACTCCTTGATTGCACTCTTGTTCTGATTCAAAGCAAGTTCCCCAACTAGATTCACAAAGCTCCTTCTGGACTTTAGCATGCCGTAAATAAGAACTGGCATGGTCAAATAAATATTTTTTACAAAAGAAAATGACTATCAGGAATTTCCCCAATGCAGCCAGGACCAAGCACACAGAGCCATTTCCACCATGCACTGGGCACCACAGAAAGACAGTCTTAAACTCTGAGGACACTATGTCAAAATTAAAATAAGCAGTTGGATTGAGACTTCAGTGAAGGCTAATCCAAGGGAAAGGGGAGCCCAGGGTACCCATCTTGCAATACCTTTCTATATTTGTGTTTGTGTGTGTGTGTGTGTGTGTGTGTGTGTGTGTGATTATGGTTCCCATCCAACTGTGTGCCTGTGTCCAACTCTTTTTGACCCCATGGACTATAGCACTTTAGGCTCCTCTGTCCATGGAATTTCCCAGGCAATAATACTGGAGCGAGTTGCTATTTCCTCCTCCAAAGGAGCTTCCTGACCCAGGGATCGAACCCATGTATCCTGCATTGGCAGGTGGATTCTTTACCACTGTACCAGCTGGGAAGCCCATCCAAGTGACCAGATCTATGCTGTTGTTGTTGTTGTTCAGTCACTAAGTCTTGTCCAAATCTTTGTGACCACATGGACTGCAGCACTCCAGGCTTCCCTGTCCCTCACCATCTCCTGGAGTTTTCCCCAGCAGATCTAAGATACCTCCAAAAGAGATTTATATCTCTAAAATGCAATAATAATTACAAAAAAATCAGTTGTTATGTCACACATTTATTTACTATTTTTCAAGTAAATTGCCTCGAGATGGATAGGTCTAATCTCAATAGTGAAGACTCCAAGTGGAGTTTCCTCTACCAGGTTCTTAAATATGGTGAGAATATAATAGTTGGTAGAAGTTTGCTTCTTATACATGGGTGGTCCTTTTTATTTTTCTGAGGCCTTAATTATTTTGGGAGGTTTTATAGATGGCTTCCTTGCATTTTATATTGCACATAATAGTGACCTCCCTGTCACTCTCACCATCACTATTACATGTTGTGAAATGACTATCATTCATGTTGCCATACAGTGCAGTATCTTTGGGCTCTGTCTTGTGAAATGACTTGTAAAAGTGCTTCAGTTCATGTGAAGAATCTGGAACTGGAAAATGCTTCATATTCCCTTCTGAAATATGAGTGATGAATGGCTCAGAAGAAGCACTGCAAACAATGCATTTTTCCGTGTAGCACTGACAAAAATTCACTGGTTGAGGCCTAGATAATCTTTCTGCACTACCTTCACTAGCCAGTCTTTTCAGTTTATGATGTCTCTGAAGTTTGGTCAGTTTCACTACACTTGATTGCTCAGGGAAGCTTTGACTCTTTGGATAGGGTGGAGAAGTTTTGGTTGGTTTGACCAGACATTGTGGACTTGATGGCCAAGTTGGCGTGATGGCCTTCTTTGGATAGGATGGACTGACCTGACCTGACCTGATATGCTTATGGGCATGAGCCCGCCTATGTGCTTTTTTTAGACTGCGTGTTTGATGCAATTTTTCCTGGGGGAGTGATCCTAACTCTCTTTTGGGAGTTGATGACTTGGATGGGTTTTGTTGACTTGAGGGCCTGAATAACTTTTTTGCACTTGAAGGTACAGAGGGTTTTTGTGGCCTTGAGGGCCCAGATGACTTATCTATACTAGATACCATGGATTGTTTTTCTGGATTGCCTGGACCAGCAGTCAGTGAGTTGGAGTCAGTGAATGATATTTTAGATGACGTGGATGATGCCTCGATGATGTCGTCTTTCTTGACCCTGAAAATACAAAAGATTTGGAGTATAACAATTTAAATCAGAAGAGTAAGATTGTTGTTACCAGAAAATATGGGCTATTATGTCAATTTAGACTTCTGGTCTTTTTTTGGCTCTAGCAGGAAAATTGAACACAGTAAGAATTGGAGTGTGGTGAAAACCATGACTCAGGTTACAGATTTGAACTCGTGTTGAATGCTTTTTCTTTTTCTTAATTTTACTGTTTCAACCACAATATATAACCATATAGTCATGTATGGAATGGCACAAGCTTGTTTCAAATCTACTGTTGAGAGGGAGAGCGACTTTATCTATTCCAGAAATTAAACTTTTTATTAAAAAGTCACAAGTTGATATGCAACTGAGGCACAAATGTCACACTTCTCACATAAAAAGTCTTTAGACCAAACTGATTGTTTTCCTATCATATTTGCACCATGAAATTTTGTAACCATGCATATTTATCCTCACAAGATTACTCGAAAACCAAAGGAATAGAACAGTGGTATATTTGGTTACCAGTCTTTGGATTGGGAAATTTTTAGGGACCCATTATGTCAGAGCCAGCCTGATCCTCCTACATGAAAGGCAGGGACTAGGATCACTGAACACCATTAATAATTTTTCATGTTATTACATCTTAAAATGATGGATTATCCAAAACGCGTTACTATCTTTGGAATGCAGAGACCCAACTCCTTCTCCTCTCTCCTGAGAAGATTTTAATTCTGTCTTATTTAGATAGTCATTCCCTCTTTTTCTAGACTCAATTTAGAATGAATTTAGCAGCCTGGGATTCAAATGAACCGTGAATAGGAGATGCTGCTGCTGCCAAGTAGATTCAGTCGTGTCCGACTCTGTGCGACCCCATAGACGGCAGCCCACCAGACTCCACCATCCCTAGCATTCTCCAGGCAAGAACACTGGAGTGGGTTGCCATTGCCTTCTCCAGTGCCTGAATGGGAAAACTGAAAGTGAAGTCGCTCAGTCGTGTCCAACTCTTAGCGACCCCATAGACTGCAGCCTGCCAGGCTCCTCCGTCCATGGGATTTTCCAGGCAACAGTACTGGAGTGGGGTGCCATTGCCTTCTCCAGAATAGGAGATAGTTTTGGCTAAAGTTGATAATGTACTTGAAATCATTTCAGACCTTCACATAAGTGAACATATTCAACCCACAAGATGTTGGTAGCTCTTTTGAAGTCTAAAGTTAATGTTAAGTAACCGTAACAACAGTGAACCAGGCTACATTATGTGCATGCAGGCACAGGCGTATATGTGTGCATCCCTCCCAACCTCCGCCCCTTGTATTTTTAATTCATAGGTGTAAGACTTACGTTGGAGAAGGAAATGGCGACCCACTCCAGTATTCTTGCCTGGAGAATCCCAGGGACAGAAGAGCCTGGTGGGCTGTCGTCTATGGGGTCACACAGAGTCGGACACAACTGAAGTGACTTAGCAGCAGCAGACTTATGTTGCGGCTTTGGGAGTTATAGTGAAGAACTGACTGCCCGCACCCCTCACACCACCTCTTTTGTTTTTAATTCAAAGGTGTAAGACTTACGCTGTTGCTCTATGGGATTCCTCGCCCACACGGATATATTGAATAAAGGAATAACATCTGATAATAAAGCCGATGCTGAGGATACCAGTTAGGATAATGAGTAGTTCTGGCCTTATTCTCTGCATTCTGCCTTGCTTGGGTTCAGCATGTGTAGATACTGTGAAAGAAAATGTATCATCAGAACATGTGCTACGTAACCAAGTTTGCTTCCATTTTGATGGGGTTTTGTTTAGGTCAAAGTCAAATCTCATCAATTATTTCTTTAAGCATGATAAGTGTCCACTGTCATTTTCCTCCCTCTGTCACGTCCCCAGCCAGCCACAGTCTACAAGCCAAATCTTGGAGCTATCTCTGGCCAAACCTAGGTTACCCCCCATTGTAGCTTGTTCAACTCATGACCTAGGTTTTTGAGTGTGTGAATACACTAGAGTGTTGATGTGTGTGTGAATGTGTATGTTGGGAAAGGGGATGGTACAAGAAAATAACGTTCTTGAAACGTAGCATGTGTTAGGTACCATGCTAGATTCATTCACATAGAATTTTCTGGTATGGCTGGTGGGGGAGGGGCAGGGGTTGGCAGATTAGGTGGGGAAAGGGAATGAAAGGGGACAATATGCTGTACTCTTCATGTTTCTATGTTTGGAATTTTTACACAGAAGTAAAACTTTCAGATGTTGTCCTAGAAGTTCTCGAAGACCTACTCATAGTAAAGTAGAATAAACAGCAGATTTCTTAAACACAGCTAGCTTGTCTAATTAAGTACTTGAATATATTTAAAATAATAGATCATAATTTCTAGCTTTTAATGTTAGGGACATACCTTCAGTAGCAGATCCATTGCTTTTGTTTCTATCTAAACAAGTATATGTCCAAATTGATAAAAGGAGGATATAAATGAAGCGATTCATGTCCAGGACCTTGTTGATAGGTTTCATTTGCTAAGGAAACTGCTGGATTTAACATGGCTCAGCTTGTTTTAGAGGGCTATGACTTCATAATCATCCTATGTCATATCCTGACAGCATAACCTCACCATGGAGAGGCATGAGCTCCTGTGTACAAATATTATGAAAAGACCTTTAATCACTTACTTCTCCATTACATCAAATATTCTATCAAATTTGAATAAAAAAGTTTGAGACATTATTAAGCACAGAAGGCAGAAAAAATGGGTTAGCTCTAGAAACTGAAGAACTATTTTTCTTTATTAAATGTTAAGGAGATACCTTACAGCCCTATAGTAGCTCTTGTGTGTTATACAGGTTAAATCACCCTAGGGTATAAGTTTGTAGGAATTTTTGTTACTAAAATTAATATTCTGAATATCCCTCAAGCTTTTTATTGAGCTGCTTTTACTGGGTACACTAAAGACTTTCCGGCTAGTGAGTGACATGATGAGATCTCCATTTTTGAAAAACCCCTCTGGCTGTTGTATGGGTACCAGAATCCTGGGGTTGAAATAATTCAGACAATTAAAAGGCTGTTACGTCCAGCTGATAGAGGTCCAGCTGATAGAGGATGGTGGTTTGAAGCAGAGTGGTAAAGATGGAGAGTAATCAATGCATTTGAGGAGTTTTGATGTGGTTAGGACTTGAGGAAGGGCTGGCCATAGGGCATGAAGGAGAGAGAGGTAGCAAGGATGATTCATTGCATCAACAAAAGCGTGTTGGATATCTATGAGACAGGAAGCCTTGTGTTAAGAAGGAGGATTCAAACAATCACAGCCCCTGCCTCTAAGACTTGGAAATCTAAAGGGAGAGACAGTTACATAAATCAGTTCAGTTCGGTTCAGTTCAGTCGCTCAGTCGTGTCCGACTCTTTGCGACCCCATGAATTGCAGCACGCCAGGCCTCTCTGTCCATCACCAACTCCCGTAGTCTACCCAAACCTATGTCCATCGAGTCGGTGATGCCATCCAACCATCTCATCCTCTGTCGTCCCCTTCTCCTCCCGCCCCCAATCCTACCCAGCATTAGGGTCTTTTCCAATGAGTCAACCCTTCGCATGAGGTGGCCAAAGTATTGGAGTTTCAGCTTCAACATCAGACCTTCCAATGAACACCCAGGATTGATCTCTTTTAGGATGGATTGATTGGATCTCCTTGCAGTCCAAGGGACTCTTAAGAGTCTTCTCCAACACCACAGTTCAAAAGCATCAATTCTACGGCGCTCAGCTTTCTTCACCATCCAACGCTCACATCCATACATGACCACTGGAAAAACTGTAGCCTTGACTAGCCGGACTTTTGTTGGCAAAGTAATGTCTCTGCTTTTAAATATGCTGTCTATGTTGGCCATAACCTTCCTTCCAAGGAGTAAGCGTCTTTTAATTTCATGGCTGCAGTCACCATCAGCAGTGATTCTGGAGCCCAAAAAAATAAAGTCTGACACTGTTTCCACTGTTTCCCCATCTATTTCCCATGAAGTGATGGGCCCAGATGCCATGATCTTAGTTTTCTGAACGTTGAGCTTTAAGCCAACTTTTTCACTCTCCTCTTTCACCTTCATCAAGAGGCTCTTTAGTTCTTCTTCACTTTCTGCCATAAGGGTGGTGTCATCCGCATATCTGAGGTTATTGATATTTCTCCCGGCAATCTTGATTCCAGCTTGTGTTTCTTCCAGCCCAGCGTTTTTCATGATGTACTCTGCATATAAGTTAAATAAGCAGGGTGACAATATACAGCCTTGACGCACTCCTTTTCCTATTTGGAACCAGTCTGTTGTTCCATGTCCAGTTCTAACTGTTGCTTCCTGACCTGCATACAGGTTTCTCAAGAGACAGGTCAGATGGTCTGGTATTCCCATCTCTTTCAGAATTTTCCACAGTTTCTTGTGATCCACACAGTCAAAGGCTTTGGCATAGTCAATAAAGCAGAAATAGATGTTTTTCTGGAACTCTCTTGCTTTTTCGATGATCCAGTGGATATTGGCAATTTGATCTCTGGTTCCTCTGCCTTTTCCAAAACCAGCTTGAACATCTGGATGTTCACCGTTCACGTATTGCTGAAGCCTGGCTTGGAGAATTTTGAGCACTACTTTACTAGCATGTGAGATGAGTGCAATTGTGCGGTAGTTTGAGCATTCTTTGGCATTGCCTTTCTTTGGGATCGGAACGAAAACTGACCTTTTCCAGTCCTGTGGCCACTGCTGAGTTTTCCAGATTTGCTGGCATATCGAGTGCAGCACTTTCACAGCATCACCTTTGAGGATTTGAAATAGCTCAGTTGGAATTCCATCACCTCCACTAGCTTTGTTCATAGTGATGCTTTCTAAGGCCCACTTGACTTCACATTCCAGGATGTCTGGCTCTAGGTGAGTGATCACACCATCGTGATTATCTGGGTCGTGAAGATCTTTTTTGTACAGTTCTTCTGTGTATTCTTGCCACCTCTTCTTAATATCTTCTGCTTCTGTTAGGTCCATACCATTTCTGTCCTTTATTGAGCCTATCTTTGCATGAAATGTTCCTTTGGTATCTCTAATTTTCTTGAAGAGATCTCTAGTCTTTCCCAATCTGTTGTTTTCCTCTATTTCTTTGCACTGATCGCTGAGGAAAGCTTTCTTATCTCTCCTTGCTCTTCTTGGGAACTCTGCATTCGGATGGGAATATCTTTCCTTTTCTCCTTTGCTTTTTGCTTCTCTTCTCTTCCCAGCTATCTGTAAGGCCTCCTCAGACAGCCATTTTGCTTTTTTGCATTTCTTTTCCATGGGGATGGTCTTGATCCCTGTCTCCTGTACAATGTCACGAACCTCTGTCCATAGTTCATCAGGCACTCTGTCTATCAGGTCTAGTCCCTTAAATCTATTTGTCACTTCCACTGTATACTCATAAGGAATTTGATCTAGGTCATACCTGAATGGACTACTGGTTTTCCCTACTTTCTTCAATTTAAGTCTGAATTTGGCAATAAACAGTTCATGATCTGAGCCACAGTCTGCTCCTGGTCTTGTTTTTGCTGACTGTATAGAGCTTCTCCATCTTTGGCTGCAAAGAATATAATCATTTGAACAAAACAACCATTAAAAAAATGAGGCGAATGGAGGAAATTTGTATACTGACTGGATAATTTATATTAAGGAATTATTATTAAGTTTTATATGAGATAATAATATTGTGTTTCAGTTCAGTTCAGTTCAGTCACTCAGTCATATCTGACTCTTTGTGACCCCATGGAGATTTATGTTTATGTATTTTTAAAATTTATTATTTTTTGGAGATACAAATGGGAGGGCAATGGATAGTAATTTAAATGAAATAAAATTGGCCATGTAATGATAATTGTTGAATCTGAGCAATGTTCATTCATAGTCCTTCTTCTACTTTTTTGTTTGAACTGTTTTTCATACTAAACCATAAAAATTTGATCAGAACTTTTGCTCCTATTTGTGAATTTTAAAAAGACCAGGCTATTCCAGAACAGTTTTAACTCTTTTGTAGCTACCACAATGCTTTTCAAATGCATTTTCCACCTCTTAAAACTTTTATACATCCTGCGATCTGTGAATTTCATGATGACCTTACAGATCTCACCAGGATACTACCAGTAGAGGCAGAGATTATGGGCAAGTCAGATCTGAATGAACTCAAGACATATTTATATGCTCCTGGTAGGTTAGGAGGATGGTCCAGATTTATTAAAAGTCAAGTAAGGATTTTGCTGATACCAGTGGACTGGGTGATGTGAGAATAAACAGATACCCCAGAAACTGGAAGTGAGAAGGCAGTACAGCATAATGAAAATTTGAACTTAAGTCAATCATAAATTCATATCTTGATTCAATCAATTGCTAGATGAGATCTTACTATGTGTTACAGAGCATCAGTTAACTCATATAGTACTCCATATAATAGGGGACTGTTGGGGATTAAATAAAATATGTGAATGTGAGAAAAGTGTTAACACAGCAGATCTGGTTGTTTGGTCCTTGTATGTCAAGGGAACTGGAAACCATGATTTTACTATTGGCCAACCCTGGGGGAATATTCTAATGTTAATTGGTTGATGATCATGTTTTGTTCACCTGATTGCTTTGCATGAACATCAACATCGATAATGTGCATCTGGTGTCATTGTTGGGATCCTGAGTTTCACTTGCCATGGCTGGTCATGGAACATGATGTACCTATGGGACCTGTTGTCAATGAAAGCCTCAGATGCTGAGGTTTCCCTTCGCAGAGCCATGTTGCACACATGCCTCTAGTTTATTGCTAGAGAAGAGAGCATGTCCTAGGTGGCCCCAGAGGGGTAAGTACTCAAAAGCTCATGTCCAGCCTCTCTGATTCACCCGAATAGACATCTTTTTCCTATTGCTCTTGGTTTGTATATTTTTGCTCTAATAAACCTCAGCCATGACTATAATCTGGTTTTGAGTCTTGTGAGTCCTTTTGCTAAATCAGTAAAATTGAGGGGAGGGTGGCCTTCAGATATCCCGGACATAAAGGGACTAGTACAATGTCTGGCAAGTAGTACATGTTCAATATATGCTAGCTATGGAGTTTAACTGATCCTGCTGGATGTGACAGGGGACTGACCTCACTGTACTAGAATATAGGCTGGGACTCCAGGATTTTGTCTGTTTTTCTGAACCATGCTCTTGGAAGCAGGCAGGGATAACCTCTCATTAGTGGGGAAGTTAGAAAATATAACTCCAAGGTTTTCCCCTGGCCCCCCAGCCCTGCTTATTCAAAGTAAGAAGGTACCCTATGAAGAAAATGGGTATATATCAGACCTCTATCTGGGCCATTCTGAGAATGCACAACAGCGCAAACTCTTTTTATCATTTTGAAGGATAACAAAAAGAATCAAAAACCTTGGGAGTGGGGGCTGGAGCCTGGACCCTTACTTTGGTAGCAGTCATCAGAGGCAGTGGTATTAGAGGTGACTATTGGGACTTCCCTGGTGGTCCAGTGGCTAAAACTCCACACTCCCAATGCAGGGGGCCTGGGTTCTATCCCTGTTCAGGGAACTAGATCCCACATGCCGCAACTAAGAGTTTGCATGCCATAACTAAGAACTGGCATGGTCAAATAAATATTTTTTAAAAAAGGAAATGACTATCAGGAATTTCCCCAATGCAGCCAGAACCAAGCACACAGAGCCATTTCCGCCATGCACTGGGCACCACAGAAAGACAGTCTTAAACTGTGAGGACACTATGTCAAAATTAAAAAAAATAGTTGGGTTGAGACTTCAATTAAGGACTAATCCAAGGGAAAGAGGAGCCCAGGGTACCCATCTTGCAATACCTTTCTCTATTTATGTGTGTTCGTGACTATGGTTCCCATCCAAGTGTGTGCCTGTGTCCAATTCTTTTCGACCCCATGGACTGTAGCCCTTCAGTCTCCTCTGTCCACGGAATTTCCCAGGCAAGAATACTGGATTGGGTTGCTATTTCCTCCTCCAAAGGATTTTCCCGACCCAGGGATCAAACCCATATCTCTTCCATTGGCAGGTAGATTCTTTACCACTGCACCAACTGGGAAGCCCATCCAAGTGACCAGATCTACATTGTTGTTGTTCAGTTGTCAAGTCGTGTCCAACTCTTTGTGACCCCATGGACTGCAGCATGTCGGGCTTCCCCTTCCCTCACCATCTCCCAGAATTTGCTCAAGCAGATCTAAGATACCTCCAAAAAGATTTATACTTCTAAAATATAATAATAATTACAATAAAATCAGTTGTTATGTCACACATTTATTTACTATTTTTCAAGTAAATTGCCTTGAGATGGATATAGGTCTAATCTCAATAGTGATACCAAGTGGAGTTTTCCTCTACCAGGTTCTTAAATATGGTGAGCATATAATATTTCATAGAAGTTTGCTTCTTCTGTATGGGTAGTCATTTTTTTTGAGCCTTTAATTATTTCGGGAGTTTTTATAGATGTCTTCCTTGCATTTTATATCGCAAAATATAATCACCTCCCTGTCACTCTCACCATCACTGTTGTATGTTGTGATATCGCTGTCACTCATGCGGCAATACAGTACCTTGTATTTGGGTTGTTTCTTTTTATATGACTTGTAAAAGTGCTTCAATTCACGTGAAAAAAGTGAAACTGGAACATCCTTTATATTTGTTTCTGAAATATGAGTGATGAATGGCTCAGAAACAGCTGTGCAAACAAGGCATTTTTCCTTGTAGCATCGACAAAACTTCACTGGTTGAGGCCTAGATAATATTTCTGCCCTACCTGCACGAGCTGGGCATTTTAGTTTATGATGTCTCTGGCGTTTGGTCAGTTTCTCTACACCTGATTGCTCAGGGAAGCTTTGATTCTTTGGATAGGGTAGAGGAGTTTTGGTTGGCTTGACCGGACACTGTAGACTTGATGACCGAGTTGGCTTGATGGCTTTCTTTGGATAGGATGGACTGACCTGACCGACTAGCTTATGGGCATGAGCCTGCCTATGTGCCTTTTTTGGACTGCGTGTTCTATGCAACTTTTCCTGGGGGAGTGATCCTAACACTTTTTTGGGAGTTGATGGCTTGAATGGGTTTTGTTGACTCGAGGGCCTGACTAACTTTTTCGCACTTGAAGCTACAGAGGCTTTTTGTGGCCTTAAGGGCCCAGATGACTTATCTATACTAGATACCATGGATTGTTTTTCCGGATTGCCTGGACCAGCAGTCTGTGACTTGGAGTCAGTAAATGATATTTTAGATGACGTGGATGCTTTGGTGATGTCTTCTTTCTTGACCCTGAAAATACAGAAGATTTGGAGTATGACAATTTAAATCAGAAGAGTAAGATTGTTGTTACCAGAAAATATGGGCTATTGTGTCAATTTAGACTTCCGGTCTTTTTTTGGCTCTAGCAGGAAAATTGAACACAGTAAGAATTGGAATATGGTGAAAACTATGACTCAGGTTACACATTTGAACTTGTGTTGAATGCTTTTTCTTTTTCTCAATTTTGCTGTTTCAACCACAATGTATAACCATATAGTCTATGTATGCAATGACACAAACTTGTTTCAAATCTACTGTTGAGAGGGAGAGAGAGACTTTATCTATTCCAGAAATTAAAGTTTTTATTAAAAAGTCACAAGTTGATATGCAACTGAGGCACAAACGTCACAACCTGTCACATAAAAAAGTCTTTAGACCAAATTCATTGTTTTCCTATCATATTTGCACCATCAAGTTTTGTAACCATGCATATTTATCCTCACAAGATTACTCTAAAACCAAAGGAATAGAACAGTGGTATATTTGGTTACCAGTCCTTGGATTGGGAAATTTTTAGGGACCCAGTATATCAGTGCCAGGCTAATCCTGCTATATTAAAGGCAGGGACTAGGATCACTGAACACAGTTAAAATTTTTTTCATGTTATTACATCTTAAAATGATAGATTATCCAAAATGCGTTATTATCTTTGGAATGCAGAGACCCAACTCCTTCTCCCCTGAGAAGATTTTGATTCTGTCTTATTTAGATAGTCATTCCCTCTTTTCATAGACTCAATTTATAATGAAATTAGCAGCCTGGGGCTCAACTGAACCGTGAATAGGAGATAGTTTTGGCTAAAGTTGATAATATACTTGAGATCATTTAAGAGCTTCATTTAAGTGAACATATCCAACCCACAAGATGTTGGTAGCTCTTCCGAAGTCTCAAGTTAAGGTTAAGTAACAAAGCAACAGTGAACTCGCCTACATGTGTGTGTGCATGTATGTGCAGGTACAGTCGCTCATGCGGGCACGCACCCACCCCCTCACCTCACCCCTCCACCCCGCCACTTTGTATTTTTAGTTCAAAGGTGTAAGACTTAATGTTGCTGCTTTGGGGACTTCCTTGCTCACACAGTTATAGAGTATAGTGAAGAATGCGCGCATGCACTCCCCCTCCCCCAACCTTGTACTTTTATTCAAAGGTGTAAGACTTACTTTGCTGCTTTATGGGTTTCCTCGCCATCACAGCTATAGTGAAGAATGCAGGAACTCGTGACAATATAGATGGTTATGAGGACAAGGATTGCAGTAACGAGTATACGTCGCCTTATTTCCTCCAGTTTGCTCTGCTTGGATTCAGCATGTGTGGTTACTGTGAAAGAAAATGTATCATCAGAACATGTGCTAGGTAACCAAGTTTGCTTCCATTTTGATGGGGGTTCGTTACTATAGATCAAAGTCAAATCTCATCATCAATTATTTCTTTAAGCATGATAAGTGTCCACTGTCATTTTCCTGCCTCTGTCACGTCCCCAGCCAGCCACAGTCTACAAGCCAAATCTGGGAGCTATCTCTGGCTAATCAGTATAATTACCTAGGTTACCCCGTATTGTGGCTTGTTCAACCCATTATCTAGGTATTTGAATGTGTGAATGCACTTGAGTGTTGATGTGTGTGTGAATGTGTATGGTGGGAAAAGGGATGGGACAAGAAAACACAGTTCTTGAAACCTACTATGTGTTAGGTACCATGCTAGATTCATTCACATAGAATTTTCTGGTATGGCTGGTGGGGGAGGGGCAGGGGTTGGCAGATTAGGTGGGGAAAGGGAATGAAAGGGGACAATATGGCTGTACTCTTCATGTTTCTATGTTTGGAATTTTTACACAGAAGTAAAACTTTCAGATGTTGTCCTAGAAGTTCTCGAAGACCTACTCATAGTAAAGTAGAATAAACAGCAGATTTCTTAAACACAGCTAGCTTGTCTAATTAAGTACTTGAATATATTTAAAATAGTAGATCATAATTTCTAGCTTTTAAGGTTAGGGACATACCTGCAGTAGCAGAACCATTGCTTTCATTTCTGTCTAAACAACTATTTGTCCAAATTGATAAAAGGAGGACATAAATGAAGAGATTCATGTCCAGGACCTTGTTGAAGGTTTCCTCTCCCAAGGAAACTGCTGGATTTAACATGGCTCAGCTTGTTTTAGGGGGCTATGACATCATAATCATCCTATGTCATATCCTGACAGCATAATCTCACTATGGGGACACGTGAGCTCCTGGGTACAAATATTATGAAAAGACTTTTAATCCTTTATTTCTCCATTACATCAAATATTCTATCAAATTTGAATCAAAACGTTTGAGACATTATTAAGCACAGAAGGCAGAAAAAATGAGTTAACTCTAGATACTGAAGAACTATTTTTCTTTATTAAATGTTAAGGAGGCACCTTACAGCCCTATAGTAGTTCTTATGTGTTTTAGAGGTTAAATCATCCTGGGGTATAAATTTGTAGGAATTTTTCATACTAAAATTAAGATTTTGAATATCCCTCAAGTTTTTATTGAGCTGCTTTTAATGGGTACCACTAAAGACTTTCTGGCTAGTGAGTGACTTGATGAGATCTCCATTTTAGAAAAGCCCCTCTGGCTCTTGTATGGGAACTAGATTGCTGGGGTTGAAGTAATTCAGACAATTAGAAGGCTGTTATGTCCAGCTGATAGAGGTCCAGCTGATAGAGGATGGTGGCTTGAAGCAGAGTGGTAAAGATGGAGAGTAGTCAATGCATTTGAGGAATATTTTGATATGGGTAGGACTTGAGGAAGGGCTAGCCATAGGGCATGAAGGAGAGAGAGGTAGCAAGGATGATTCATTGCTTCAACAAAAGTGTGTTGGATATCTATGTGACAGGAAGCCTTGTGTTAAGCATGAGCATTCAGACAGTCACAGTCCCTGCCTTTAAGAGTTGGAAATCTAAAGGGAGAGGCAGACATGTGAATAACCAATCACTAGGTTATGTAATGGGGCTTTCCTGGTAGCTCAGCTGGTGAAGAATCTGCCTGTAATGCAGGAGACCAAGGTTTGATTCCTAGGTCAGGAAGATCCCCTGGAGAAGGGATAGGCTACCCATTCCAGTATTCTTGGGTTTCCCAGGTGGCTCAGACGGTAAAGCATCCACCTGTAATGTGGGAGACCTGGGTCCAATCCCTGGGTTGGGAAGACCCCTGGGGGAGGACATGGCAACCCACTCCAGTATTCTTGCCTGGAGAATCCTCATGGACAGAGGAGTCTGGCAGGCTGCAGTCCATAGGGTCACATAGCGTTGAACATGACTGAAGTGACTTAGCATGCACGCACACAGGGTGTGTAACGTCATATGCAGGCTGTGATGTCACAGGATACAGTGCCACAAGAGCATGCAAAAGGACTATCTCTTCAAAGTGGGGAGTCCTGGAGGAGATGACCCTTGATCTGAGGTGGGTTTTTGTGTGTGGGTGGGTGGGTGGGGTTATTTTTATTTATTTATGTTTTAAAAATTTGTTTATTTTAATTGAAGGATAGTTACTTTACAATATTGTGGTGGTTTTTGCCATACATCAACATGAATCAGCCATGGGTGTACGTGTGTCCCTCCCATCCTGAATCCCCCTCCCACCTCCCTTCCCACTCCATCCCTCTCAGTTGTCCAGAGCACTGGTTTGGAGTGCCCTGCTTGATGCATCGAACTTGCACTGGTCATCTATTTTGCATATGGTAATATACATGTTTCAATGCTATTCTCTCAAATCATCCCACCCTCGCTTTCTACCACACAGTACAAAAGTCTGTTCTTTACACGTGTGTCTTTTTTGCTGCCTTGCATATAGGATTGCTGTCACCGTCTTTCTAAATTCTATATATATGCGTTAATATACTGTATTGGTGTTTCTCTTTCTGACATACTTCACTCTGTATGATAGGCTCCAGTTTCATCCATCTCATTAGAACTGACTCAAATGCATTCTTTTTTATAGCTGAGTAATATTCCATTGTGTATATGTACCACAACTTCCTTATCCATTCGTCTGCCAATGGACATCTAGGTTGCTTTCCTGTCCTGGCTATTGTAAACAGTGCTGCGATGAACTTTGTGGTACATGTCTCTGTTTCAGTTCTGGTTTCCTCAGTGTGTATGCCCAGCAGTGGGATTTCTGGGTCATATGGCAGTTCTATTTCCAGTTTTTAAAGAAATCTCCACACTGTTCTCCATAGTGGCTGTACCAGTTTGCATTCCCACCAACAGTGTTAAGAGGGTTCCATTTTGTCTACATTCTCTCCAGCATCTATTGTTTGTAGACTTTTTGATGGCAGCCATTCTGACCAGCATGAGATGATATCTCATTGTGGTTTTGATGTGAATTTCTCTAATAATGACCAAGCCCAGAACACCCAAAGAGATTCATAGAGTTACATAGAATAGAGAAGAGGGAGGAAGGAGATAGAGGTGACCCAGAGGAGAAAAGGGAGAGTGAAAAGGGGAAAGGGCAATCAAGCCAGTAATTAAAATCCCTAAGTAAAAATGGATACTGAAGATTAGATTCTTAAAGGTACAAAATTGATAACAAATATCAAAAAGCAAAGATTAACAACCTAGAATAGAGGTTCGACTCTCAAAAATGCAACATAAAATATTCAAAAATTTAAAAAATATGTATGAAATTTGTTTCAAAAAATAGGGTTTTTTTTTTGGAAAAGTAATCAGTTCAGTTCAGTTCAGCTGTTCAATCGCGTCTGACTCTTTGTAACCCCATGAACTACAGGAATAATAGGCTATAAAAATGAAAGTTAAAGGAGTAATAAAGAACTAATTTTTTTTAAAAAAATTAAAAAGTGATAATAGTAACAATATATCTAGGAATTTCTCTGGAGCTGTTGTGGGCAGTCTGGGGTCAGTTCAATGTCAGATAGTCCATTCTCCCGGCTTGTACTTGTTCTTGGTTTCCTGGGTGCACTGTGAGGGCACAGTCCCAGGTGTGCCGTGTATCTCCTCTGGGGAGCTGATCTCAGGCTGTGACTCTCCTGGTAGATGTGAAGCTTCCAGGACCCCAGGAAGATGTTGTTAGCAACTGGCAGTCTGCTCACAGTTTGGTGGATGATGCGGTCTCTGGGGCTGAGATTGCAGCAACCCCTTACCTTCTGGCTCTGGCTGTCACACACCTACCTTTCTGCTTTGCAGGAGGGAGGGCCCTAACTTGGCAGCCAGCTTGCTCTCCTTTGCTATTCACTAGGGCGAATCCATTGTTCTGTGATCGCGCCAGGGGTCACCATGCAGCATTAGAGTTTTTGGCGGGAAAGGCCCTTTCTTTTCTTTTTTGTCTCTCTGGCGATCCTAGGGTTTGGGTTGCTCTGTCACATTAGTCCCGTCAGATTGTTCTCAGGGCATTCAAGCCCAGTCCTTGCCCTAAGGACCAACTGATGAAGCAGCCTGCGCTTCCCTGCCCAACCCACACTTGCTGGTCAAGGACGCGAGAGCATCTGTGTCACTTTGCCGCTGGTAGTTGAGGTTAGGCACGTATTCTGTGGGTTTTTTTTTCCTGGTTTGTTGCCCTCTGAGTCCAAAGCTCCCCACAGACACGTCTGTGAGAGGGTTTCCTATTGTGTGGCAAGTTCTCCTTCACGACTCCCTCCCCAGGACGGGTCTCCGTCCCTAAATCTTTTGTCTCTGTTTTCCTCTTCTATATTTTGTCCTACCTTGTTTTGAAGAGATTGGGCTGCCTTTCTGGGTGTCTGGTATCCCTCGCCAGCATTCAGAAGTTGTTTTGTGGAAGTTGCTCAGCGTTCAAATGATCTTTTGATGAATTTGTGGGGGAGAAACTGGTCTCCCCATCCTATTGCTCCACCATCTTGGAACTGTCCCTGGGGTTTTTAATTCATTTGTTTTTTAATGTGAGTAGGAATTCCTTGAACCCAAATAGGAAGGACAGAACATTGCATCACACAGGCTTCAATATGTGTGAACTTGTGGTTGAGGGAACTTTGTGTCCAGGTGGCCAAAATGAAGATTCTGGGAAGGGGCTAGCTGGAAACAAAGCTGAAGTGGGTAATCAGGGTAACCCTTATAAAAGGGTTGTGTGTTAAGAGTCTTTCTTTAAGTCTGTTTCTTCATCTTTAAAATGAATAGAAAAGAGATGAAGGGGTAAGCCTGTATGGTAGCAGTCTTTGAAACCATTCTTTTGGGGTCATTGGAATAGAACAAAACTAAATATTCTTTGGAAAATAAAACTCAGTTTTGCCCTGAAGCTCTAAATAATCCTGCTCTTCAAATACTTTTAACTGTATAAAGATCAGAAATGCTATTTTTACACAATGTTATGTGTCAATTATATCTCAGTAAAGCAAGGGAAAAAAACTAAAAAGAGAAAATGTTACTTTATTGCTTTTTGAATTAAATAATCTTAATTTGGTGCTTATAAAGTAAAAGAATATCTGTGAACTCTTTTTTCAAAAAAAAATCAGTATTTTCCCTAGTGATGGATAGATGATAAACAATATGTTAAAGCCAATATTTCAGAAATAGCTTCCAAGTTAATTTATCATTAACTTCACATTGCTAATGGATATAAAAGCTATGGTGTATTTTTTTTTTTTTGCTTTAACATAGATTTATATGATTTTTTTTTATTGTGAGCTCACATGCCTAGCATGTTAGAAATTCAAATTCATTTCAACTCAGAAATTCTGGGGTGCAGTTTTGATTAAAATCATGCATAATAGATGTGCTTTAAAATCCCATTTCTTGCTTCAAATTTGTTGTTATTGTTTTTCTTTTTGCTAGAATTAGGCTGAGGCTCAGAGAGACTCCTGCCTTTGGTAGAAAACTTAAGGGGTGCCCAAACACTCAATAATCAAGATAAATAATATTTTCATGTAATATTTTAAAAATAAAAATGAGTCCACAAAAAATCCATGTTGTACAAAATATGAAATATTTTAACTAAAGACAGGATCTGACCCTGTGCTAGCCCCTGCCAATCCCAACTCTGTGTTTTAAGTCTGCAGGGCCACCCTTATCTTGTCCACTTTAAAAAGCAGAGAGGCAGGTTCCAAGGTGGAGAAGGCAATGGCACCCCACTCCAGTATTCTTGCCTGGAAAAGGCCATGGAAGGAGGAGCCTGGTAGGCTGCAGTCCATGGGGTCGCTACGAGTCGGACACGACTGAGCGACTTCACTTTCACTTTTCACTTTCACACACTGGAGATGGAAAGGGCAACCCACTCCAGTGTTCTTGCCTGGAGAATCCCAGGGACGGGGGAGTCTGGTAGGCTGCCGTCTATGGGGTCGCACTGAGTCGGACACGACTGAAGCAACTTAGCAGCAGCAGCAGCAGGTTCCAAGGACTCAGTCACTGCTTCTAAACAGGCCTGTGAACCCAAGAGCCCTAGAAATGTCTCTACCCTTCTGCCCCAGGACTCTGCTCCTAGGCTTGTGTTTGATGATCCTCTGTGAAGAATGCCCTTTCCTGCTTTCTCTCCTCTTAGATCTCTCTAGATTTTTCTGATCTTCCCCCTTTTATCCAATTGTCTTGCTCCCAGAGTTTGGCCAGTACAGTCCCCACTGGATAGTACCCGAGCTTGTCCTAGCTCCCTCTTGGCATTAGAATCCTTTTCCAGGTGAGAGGGAGGAAGAAGAATCTTTCCTGAGTTTCTACCTCATGGCTTTCTACTACCCTCCTCTGGGCCTCAATTACCACTGCAGTTCCAGTGTGGGCCTTTGGTTCATTTTTCCCATTAGATTTTGTTTCTAATTAAAAAATAGCATATGCACCTTATAAGAGTTTCCAGTCACACAGAAGTATCTCAGCTTTTCTTTATCCCTTCAGATCTTTGGACCCCTTGAAAATTGCTTTAAATAGTTGTTACCCATAGCCTGCTAAGATACCTTTATTTTTTATTGCATTTTAAAATTCTGTGAGGAATATTTGAATCTATTCTCATTATGAAAAACCAAAAATATAGAAATATGCAGAATAGGAACTTCTCTGCTGGTCCGGTGGTTAAGACTTCCCCTGCCAATGGAGGGGGTGTGGGTTGGATCCCTGGCTGGGGAGCTAAGATCCTACATGCTGTGTGGCCAAAAAAAAAAAAAAAAACCCACAACATAAAACAGAAGCAGTATGTATGTAATAAATTCAGTAAAGACTTTAAAAATGGTCCATATGAAAAAATATCTTAAAGAACTATACAGAATAAAAAGTTACAGTCTTGGCCGGTGGGGGAAGGGCCTCTGCAACAAAGGGGCCAAGTCAAAGGAGTAGCCGGTGCTAGACTCCCAGCGAAGGCACCTGGAAGAGTAGGCCGTGAATCCACAGGCTCAGGTGGAAGCCCGGCCCGTCCCCAGACCTCCCTGGGACTGAACTCTGACCGGAAGGGCCTAGCATGCATGATTGGGCCGGAGGCGGCCTAGGGCCTCGCACTGTATGCTGTTTTGTTTTATTTTCTCCTGGAACTCGACCCTGGCCTGGTAGTGCTTCTGGCGTCACATTCTGCACCCTTGGCACTTTGGTTTTGTAATGGCGGCGAGGTCTGAGTGGCCCCAATGTGGAGGTGACACTGGGTTTGATTTTCCACCCGAAAATGAAACCCTCTAGAGGGCTATACATTCTCTACCAGATTATGAGATTTGCACACGTTCGTACACTCTACTCCCTTGGTAACAGCAACTTCTTGCTGTGAATAGATGACTTTCTACTCCTTGTGAAGACTTTGTTAAGAAGCAGGAATTGCTTGAGGATTCTCTAAACAGACAGTGGTCTAGAAAACTGAAATATCTAGAAAACAAATAGTATATCTTTTCAGCCTGGGACATTTTTACATTTCTGTTGAGGGCCATGTCTGCTAATGCATCTGATATCTTAAGAGGGCTTCCACTCCAGAACCTAGATTCACTTCTTTCCCTATGTCCTCACAACACTATTGTTTTGAAAAGCTATCTTTAAACTGCATTTGCTGGTGTTGGCTCAAGTCTAGACCTACGAATATATGGCTCATTTCCGACTTAACAGTTGATAGAACTATCAAATGAAATTCACTTTTATGATCAGAATGATTCCAGATATTTGCTCTTTTGACACATTTCACCTTAATGCTGCTATGGCTCTTTATAGTCTTTTGGTTTGAGACTTGGAAAACCTCAAAAACAGGTAAATTCCTTTTCATGATCCAATAACTGCTTATTGAGCACTTGTCCTGTGCAAAGTAACATGCTAGCTTCTGGAAAAGAAAAGTTACAGTCTTTTCCTAGGTGACCCCATTCTTTTCCCATTCTAGAGGTGATGACACAAACATTTCATGGACATCTCTCAAATCTTTTTCTACACATTACGTGCCTACCAAGTACATGATAGACACAGCCACATAATGAACATAAGTGGGATCATTCCATGAGTATTGTTTTTCAGAGTTTTAGAAAATTACACAACTACATGTACACTCCTGTTCATAGCAGCATCATTCACAAGAACCAAATGGTGGCAACAACTCACATGCCCATCCACAGATGAATAGATAAACAAACTGTAGTATGTGCATGCAGTGAAATATTATTCACCCTTATAAAGGAATTAAATTCTGAGACATGCTACAGCATGAATGACCTTGAATATAATTATGCTAGGAAAGAAGCCAGTCACAAAAGACGAAATAATGTATGATTACACTTACATGAGCTACCCTAAAATAGTCAAATTGATAAAGATAGAAATTCGAATGATGGTTCCCAGGGACTGGGGAGAAAGGAGAATGCAAAGTTATTGTTTAGTAGATACCAAGTTAGAGTTTGGGATGCTAGAAAAATTCCAGAGATGGATGGCAGTGATGGTTTTGAGTGTATTTAATGCCAGTGTGAATGTATTTAATACCACTGAATTATACACTCAAAAAGGGTTAAAATGGTAAATTTTAGGTTATATATATTTTACCACAATTTAAAACCTTGGAAAAGAATCACACAACTAGTACCCGAATGATTTCCTTGTAAGAAAGTCAAATGTAACCATTTGCAGTGTAAAACATGCCGAACCCCATTGACCACTTCCCCTTCTCCATCCCATTCTGCTCTCCTGAGGTAATGGCTTGCAGACGGTCTGGTGTGTGCTCTGAGTCTTATCTGTGAACTTACATACATTACAGAGCATAGTTCTGGGGCCAGACTGGGTTAAAATCCTGGCTCTACCACTGACCAACTTGGGGACCCTTGGGCAAGTTAGTGTTTCTGTGCTTTAGGTTCCTCACTTGTAAAAGAAGAATGCTAATTGAAGCTTGTGAATGAGGGCCCCGGTGATGGTTACATTAGATAATGCACTTAGCCCAGTACCTAGCACTTAAGTGTTCAAGAAATGTTAGCTTGCTATTGAATGTAGTGTGTTCATCTTTAGAGAATGAGCAAAGTAGGCTGGCAGATAATACCTGTGACATTAAAAGCAGAAAGCAAGGACGGGGTGAAATTTGAGGAGGGGGGCCAGAAAGGGCAGCAGAAGAACCCAAGAAAGGAAATGAGCGGCTGCCAATCAAATCTAGCATCTACCAATGGAACAAAATGTCGAGGAGATACAAGGAAACACAGAGAGAGGCACAGTAATAAAGGAGACTGTCATATACTACTCTCAGTAAAAGACAAATCAAATGGACACAAGATTATTAAGGAGATAGAAGATGTAAATGAAATAATTGATAGAGTCCATCTTATGGATGTACATAGAACTTTGCACTCCCTCTTACTTTCTCACGAGCACGATGAGTTGTTTTATCTGCTTGGAATGGGACATCTATTCTTTTGGAAAACCACTTCTCTCCACTCCAGCCTGGTTCTGAAAAGGGGTAGCAGTCATAGAATCCCTCCTTGCTGGCAACAAGGGCGGGCATGTGGCTCAGGATAGACCAATAATCATTTCCTATCTTTGGCCATACTGGTTGGTTTATAGTTGGCTGTGTGACTCATGACAGGTGAACCAGAGGTCTTCAAGTTTTTTCAAACAATTTGGGCTAAGAAGTTCCTTTAGCACCACCGGTGGCAAATCTGATACGGTAAACTTGAATTCACCATATGGTAAATTCAAGGTTATGAATTCAGAGTTGCCTGTGCCATGGGACTGTTGGTAGGACTAAGCTAACTAGAAAGAATAAAACTGACATGAAGAGAAACAGAGATGCGAGACAGAGAGAGCTTTCCAAGGAGAGTCACAGTTCCGGTTGTTCTCGAGGCCATCCGCATTGCTGCCTTTTTGGTGGGTTGATTATACACATCCATATGTACTTGAGCCTTGAACAACACAGGCTTGAACTGCATGTGCCTACTTATATGTGGATTTTTTTTTTTTTTTGCAATAAATCCCAGGATGTGGAGCTGTGGGTATGGAGGGTCAACAGTGAAGTTTTCAACTGCAGGGAGAATTGAGAATTGCTGCCCCTAACTCCATGTTGTTGAAACATGAACTGTATTCCTTCTTTTGCTGATTGGAATTGGGACTTCTGTCATTCCAGCCACAAGAGTTCTAGTTCATATGAACTGGTGTGGTGTGTGTAAACAATAGGATACTACCACAGGATGTTCCCGGGCCATTAATAAAGGAAAGTGGGGCAAAGGGAAGCCCAACATGCTTGTTCCTAGGAGAGCAGCCCTCAGCCGCAACTCTGTGGCACAGGACCTGCTGCTAAGGTGTGATGAGGCCGAGGCCAATAGTGACTGAAATTTCAAATTGCCCCCTTCCCACCTTTGGTGGTGCACCCTGTCATTGCAGGCTTGAGCATTTCCAGTGAGAAGGCTGTTCTCAACTTTCCCTCCTAGTTCCTCTGTGCTTACCCACAAGACTTCCCTGCCAGTGCAGTGCATTTATCTTCTCACCTGCACACGCTCACAGCACGTGGGCACATGTGCCCTCAAATGCCTTCACAAGCACACATGTCAATATCCATGAGAACTCAGGTGAGATTTTGTAGAAGAAAGCATCTGTAGGACAAGAAATTTTGTCTTGTTGACGTTTAAGTCGTTGGTGTTTAAATCTCATATGCCTGTTGTACTCTAGTTGTTGCCATATAAAGGGCAAGAATCCGTTTTGATCTCAGCTGCCTGTCCAGTCTCATTTTATGCAGTGTCTGACATTAATGAACTGGCAGTTCATTACTTCCTACGCCTTTAACATCCTCCAAAGGAGATCCTGACAGATGAGTATCCACTTCACCATTCTTGGCCTGTTCTGCCCTCATGTGGGCAAGGATAACAAATGCTTTGGGATTAAAGCCCCAAGTTCCATTGAAAAGAGCTCTTATGATCAGAGATCTGATCATCCCCTCCAGGGGTGAGGGAAAAGCGGGAAGGACACCTAGAGAAAACATGAGTTTTAAACCAAGTAATACTGACTCCTTTCGCTGAATCTTTACAACCGGTTCAGACTGGAGGATTGCTCCTCTAAATGCAGCGTCCCTCAGAGGATCTAGCATTTATTAGTACTGCCAGGTACCAGGCAAGGAATTTCTACAGCAGTTCTCCTGGTGGCCATTGTATTGTTATCTTCATCTTACAGATGGGCCTATTGAGGCTGGGTATGGCTACGTAGCGTGCCCAATTTCCCAAAGCTAGGAAGTGGCAGAGCCAGGATGTTTTGAAGACAAACTGGGAATATAAATGGGAAATATAAAATAGAACATTTCATTAGGACATTGCATAGAAATAATCTAGGTTCTATCTGTCTATCTATCTATCTATCTATCTATCTATCTATCTATCTATCTATCTATCTGTCTATATGTTGTTGTTCAACCACTAAGTCATGTTTGACACTCTGTGACCCCAAGGACATGCAGGCTTCCATGTCCTTCACTAAGTCTCGGCATTTGCTCAGACTCATATCCATTGAGTGGGTGATGCCATCCAACCATGTCATCCTCTGTTGCCCCCCTTCCCCTCCTGCCCTCAGTCTTTCCCAGCATCAGGGTCTTTTCCATTGAGTTGACTCATCACATCAGGTGGCCAAAGTATTGGAGCTTCAGCTTCAGCATCAGTCCTTCCAATGAGTATTGAGGGTTGATTTCCTTTAGGATTGATTGGTTTGATCTCCTTGCCATCCAAGGGACTCTTGAGAGTCTTCCCCAGCACCACAATTCAAAGGCATCAATTCTTCTTCCCTCAGCCAATAAATAACATGAATCCTCATGAACCCATTAACCTGAGAACACAGTCAGTGCCATTAAATTTCAAAGTGTATCCTTGTAGGCCTGCCTCGTTGCCCTTAGATACTGACTTTTATTTTTCTTTCTTTCATTTGGCCGCGCTGCCCGAACAGGGATTGAACCTGCACCCTCGGCAGTGAAAGCACAAAATCCTAACCGCTGGACTGCCAAGGAATTCCTGATCCTGACTTTTAAAACATTCCTTTGGTTTTCAATAATGCTTTATCCCAGAAGTATTTGTCGTTAGTTTTGCTGATTTTTAAGTTTGTAAAAATGGGAAGATATTTTACATTTCTTCTGTAGTTTGCTTTGTTCACTCAAAATTGCTTGTGACTTCCGTCCATGTTCCTGTGTGGACTTGCAGTTCTTTCCCCCCCTGATGTACAGGACCGGTTTTATGACTGTACCAGAATGGTCTCATTCCCTTCTCCTGGTAATGGACACTTTACTTGTTTCTAGTTTTCCACTATTATGTCCAGTGCTGCTGTAAATCCGTGTACCTGCCTCTTGATGTGTAGGTTTGAGAGTTTCTCTTGGGACCATACCTGGAAGAGAGTGGCAGCTTTATAGGGGATGCAGATGTTCAACTTTTGCATGATAATCTAATATTCTTCCCCAAAGTGTTTGGATCAACTTATAGTCCCACCAGAGTGTGTGAGAGTTGCCATTGGTGCAAATTCATTTGAATTTTCCAGAACTTTACATTTTGTCCAAATTAGTGAGTGAAAAAAAAATGATATGTCACTGTGATTACTAGGAGTTTGTCAAATTTGTTTTCAGAGTCAGTGGCCTTAAGCTGAGTTACTGAATGGGGCAAAGGGATAGAATTCCAGATGGATGAACCACTTAAGAAAGTTTCTTTGTCCATTTGGGCCACTATAACAAAATACCACAGACTGGGTAATTTATAAACAAAAAAGACTCTTTCTTACAATTCTGGATGCTGAAGCCCAAAATTGGAGTGCCTGCCTGATTATGTGAGTGCCCTCTTCCAGGTCACAGACTTCTCCTTGTATCCTCACAGGATGGAATGGACTAGGGCTCCCTGGGGGCTTTCTTCTTATAAGGACACTAATCCCATTCATGAGAGCTGCACCCTTATGACCTAATCATCTCCTAAATGTCCCATCTTCCATGATATTGGACATTAGGATTTCAACATATGGATTTTGAGGGAAACAAACATTCAGATCATAGCAGAAAGAGTTCTGAGTCAGGTCAGAAGTTAGTACATTTAAAGAAGAGAAAAAAGTCACCACAGGTGGAATGCAATGAGTTCACTGCTGCCCAGTTAGCTAAGCTCTCAGTACCTCATATCTTACCTGACTTGATCTGTGAAATCTGCCAGATCCCACCTGCCAGTCCTGATCTCTTCTGACAAGCTCTCAGTGTTTGCATCATATAATATGGTGAAATTGTGATTTAAGTTTAACCAAGTTGATTCACACTGGGTTATGCTTCTTCTCTTTTATCAGATAGGTTTAACATTTGGATGAACTTCCAGAAGTTTATTTGAAAATATCTTTCTTATCATCCCTTCATTGCTTTCTTGTCAATTCCTCTTTGATTATCAAACAACTTAAAATTTATTTTTGAAGCACATATGGACTCTCATATGGAGTCCTGAAAGATGGGTGAGAATGAATTTTCAGGAATTTATTTTAGAGGTTTCTTTGACCAAGTAAGGGTATAGACCCTGTTAACTCGGTAGCTGTGAATTATAGTTATATTTATTCTTTGGAAAATATAACTGCTGGTTGAATGAGTGTGATTCTAAATGCGATTTTGCCCCTTCTACTATCTTGTTGGGTCTTCCCATTTGCCCTTGCATGTGGGGTATCATTTTTTGGTAGGACCCAATATTCTCCTGTTAATGGTCATTCAGCAGTGAGTTTCAATTTTGGAGTTCGTGCAGGAGAAGATGAGCGCACACCCTTCAACTCTGCCATCTTATTCTCTTTTGTATAGTTCTTCTGTGTATTCTTGCCACCTCTTCTTAATATCTCCTGCTTCTGTTAGATCCATACTGATTCCTTCATTGTGCTCATCTGTGCATGAAATGTTCAGCTGGTATCTCTAACTTTCTTGAAGAGGTCTCTGGTCTTTCCCATTCTATTTTTTTCCTCTATTTTTTTTTTTTCTTGCATTGATCACTTAGGAAGTCTTTCTTGTCTCTCCTTGCTCTTCTTTGGAACTCTGCACTCAGATGGGTATATCTTTCCTTTTTTCCTTTGCCTTTCTGATTCTGATTATGGCCCTCAATGAACCACACCAACTGGTATTTGTTATCTTGTACAATCCCTGCCACATGGGCCTCTGGCTGGCACTAACTAGTAGATTGCTATGGAAGGGATACTGTATCAGTTCCAGATGCACTATTTTTTTTTATATTCAGCCCTTACTTTTTCCTAACTTTATTGGTATGTAATTGACATATAACACTGTGTAAGTTTAAGGTGTACAATGTTATGATTTAATATATGCATATCTTGTGAAATGATTACCATGAAATAAGGCTAGTTAACACAGCCATCACCTCACATAGCTACCTTTTTTGTGTGTGTGGTGAGGACTTTTTGGGTTTAGTCTCTTAGGAAGTTTTAAATATACTATGCAGTGATGTTAACTATAGTCATCATGCTATAGATTAGATACCAAGAAATTGTTCATCTTATAACTGGAAGTTTGTACCCTTTGAACATCTTTACTCATTTCTTCCTCCTGGCCTCTCGAAAAACCACCAATCTACCCTCTCTTTCTATGGGTTTGGGTTTTTCTTTTTTTAGATTCCACATATAAATGAGATCATAAAATATTTGTCCTTCTCTGTGACTTCATTAAGCACAATGTCCTCCAAGTCCATTCATATTATCACAAATGGCAGGATTTCCTTCTTTTTGTTGCTTAATAATAGTCCACTTTGTGTGTATATGCACACATGTGCACACATACACACACGTACACACACTCTACAATTTCTTTACCTTTCATCTGTCAATGGACACTTAAGTTGTTTCCATGTCTTGGCTATTGTGAATATTGCTGCAGTGAATATGGAGGTACAGCCATCTCTCCAAGATAGTGATTTCATTTCCTTCAGATATATACACAGAAGTGGGATGGCTGGATCATATGGTAGTTCTAGTGTTAATTTTTTGAGGAACTTCCACACCGTTTTCCAAAGGGGTTGTACTAATTTATATTTCCATCAACAGTGTATAAGGATTCGCTTTTCTCTACATCTTTGCCAACATTTGTTATGACTTGTCTTTTTATCATAGACTTTCAAACTGATTTTAGATGATATCTTATTGTAGTTTTGATTTGCATTTCCCTGATGATTAGTGATGCTGAGCACATTTTCATGTATAGGTTGGCCATTTGTATATATTCTTTGGAAAAATGTCTATTCAGATTCTTTGCCCATTTTAAAATCTGATAATTTGTTTTATTGCTGTTAAGTTTTATCAGTTCTTTATATATTTTGGATATTAACCCCTTATCAGATAGATGGTTTGCAAATATTTTTTCCCATTCTGTAGATTGCCTTTTCATTTTGTTGATTATTTCTTTTGCTGGTCAGTAGCTTTTATTTTGATGTAGTCCTACATGGTGAGTTTTGCTTTTGTTGCAAGGAAAAGCTGAAATGGCCTAGTAGAAACTATTCATGAAGGCTGAAGGAAAATTTCATTTTGGAGATTGTTTATCATAATGTAAGAAGTCTAACAAGGGAGTGTCCAAGTTGGCAGAGTAGAAAGACCCTTAGCTCACCTCCTTCCATGAAATTTATACTACTTACAGAGCAACCATTGAAGAGAAAGACCTGTAGAAGGCAGAAAAGTTCTACAATGAAATTTACAAAGAAGGAACCACAAAGAGTTGGGTAGCAGGGTCAGAGATGTGGTATAGTTAAGACCAATAACTCCTTGAGCAGGCAACCCACAAAGGGGAGAATAATTACAACTGCAGAGGTTCTCCCAAAGGAGGAAGGTGTCCAAACTCTACATCAGGCTCCCCAGCCTGGGGGTTCTGTGCCAGGAAGAGAAGCCTCTAGAACATTTATTTGGCTTTGAAAGCCAGAGGGCTTAGTTTCAGGAGAGTCAGAGGCCTGGGGGAAATAGAGAATCCTCCTTTAAAGGGTGCACACAAAAGCTCACATATTCCAGGACCCGGGGAAGAAGCAATAATTTGGGATGAGCCTGGGTCAGCCCTACCTGCTGACCTTGGGAAAGCCTCCCAGGGAGGCAGGAGGCAACTAGAGCTCACCGAGGGGACACAGACACTCCAGCAGCCATTTTTGGGAGCTTGTTCTACCACAAAGACACTGGTACTGGCAAATATCATTTTGGAATCCTTCTAGCTTATTTGCACTGGGACCTACCAGCCTGTTGGCACCAGTACTCAGAGAACACAGGACAAGCAGCTGGCCAGGTTGTGACATAGCCTTACCCACCAGTAGGTGGGCTGCCTTAATACCCTGGAACTTTTAGCCATCCCAGGACTAGGCCCCCTACAACAGGGAGACTTGGAACCTCCCCCACACCTTCTGGGCCCTGCAGCCAGCCTTTGATGCCCTGCCCTGCCTAGCATCACTCTTGCCTGGAGCATTCCATGGAGGGAAGTGCCTAATGGGCTACAACCCATGGGGTGGCAACAAGATGACTGAGTGCACACACATACCCCTGTCTACCAGCAGGCCAGTGCCAACCCCTCAAAAGCCACAGTTCTGGAGCCAGAGACTGCAGGATACTATACATAGAAGATCCTAAAGACACCACCCAAAAAACGACCTGATCTCATCAATAAATTAGGATACAAAATTAGTAGGCAGCAATCTGTTGTTTTCTATATACTAACAATGAACTGTGAGGAACAGAAATTTACCAGTTCAGGAAAATGAATAAAATATCTCAGAGCAAATCTAACCAAGGAGGTAAAAGACCTGTACTTGGAAAACTAGAGTAACAGGCAAGTTTGGCCTTGGAGTACAAAATGAAGGAGAGCAAAGGCTAACAGAATTTTGCCGAGAGCCTGCACTGGTCATAGCAAACACCCTCTTCCAACAGCACAAGAGACGACACTACACATGGACATCACCAGATGGTCAATACTGAAATTAGATTGATTCTATTCTTTGCAGCCGAAAATGGAGAAGCTCTATACAGTCGGCAGAAAGAAGACAGGGAGCTGACTGTGTCTCATATCATGAAGTCCTTATTGCAAAATTCAAAATTAAATTGAAGAAAGTAGGGAAAACCACTAGACCATTCAGGTATGACCTAAATCAAATCCCTTAACATTATACAGTGGAAGTGACAAATAGATTCAAGGGATTAGATCTGATAGACATAGTGCCTGAAGAACTATGGATGAAAGTTCATAACATTGTACAGGAGGCTGTGATCAAAACCAACCCAAGGAAAAGAAATGCAAAAAGACAAAATGGTTGTCTGAGGAGGCCTTACAAATAGCTGAGAAAAGAAGAGAAGTGAAAGGCGAAGGAGAAATGGAAACATATATTCATCTGAATGCAGAGTTGCAAAGAATAGCAAGGAGAGATAAGAAAGCCATCCTAAGTCATCAATGCAAAGAAAGAGAGGAAGACAATAGAATGGGAAAGACTAGAGATCTCTTCAAGAAAGTCAGATATACCAAAGGAACATTTCATGTAAGTTCAGTTCAGTTCAGTTGCTCAGTCGTGTCCGACTCTTTGTGACCCCATGGACTGCACCATGCCAGGCTTCCCTGTCCATCACCAACTCCCGGAGATTTCTCGAACTCATGTCCATCGAGTTTGTGATTCCATCCAACTATTTCATCCTCTGTCATCCCCATCTCCTCCCGCCTTCAATCGTTCCCATCATCAGAGTCTTTTCCAAGGAGTCAGTTCTTCACATCAGGTGGCCAAAATATTGGATTTTCAGCTTCAGCATCAGTCCTTCGAATGAATATTCAGGATTGATTTCCTTTCAGATGGACTGGTTTGATCTCCTTGCAGTCCAAGGAGACTCTCAAGAGTCTTCTCCAACACCATAGTTCAAGCATCAATTCTTCAGTGCTCAGCTTTCTTTATAGTCCAACTCTCACATCCATACATGACTACTGGAAAAACCATAGCTTTGACTAGATGGACCTTTGTTGGCAAAGTAATGACTCTGCTTTTTAATATGCTGTCTAGGTTGGTCATAGCTTTTCTTCCAAGAAGCAAGCATCTTTTAATTTCATGGCTGCAGTCACTATCTGCAGTGATTTTGGAGCCCCCTAAAATAAAGTCTCTCACCGTTTCCATTATTTCCCATCTATTTGCCATGAAGTGATGGAACCGGATGCCACGATCTTCATTTTCTGAATGTTGAGTTTTAAACCAGCTTTTTCACTCTCCTCTTTCACTTTCATCAAGAAGCTCTTTAAAGGACAGAAATGGTATGGACCTAAGAGAAGCAGGAGATATTATAAAGACATGGAAAGCATACTCAGAACTATACAGAGGAGATCTTAATGACCCAGATAATCATGATGGTGTGATCACTCACCTAGAGCCAGATATCCTGAAATGTGAAGTCAAGTGGGCCTTAGGAAACATCACTGTGAGCAAAGCTAGTGGAGGTGATGGAATTCCAGCTGAGCTTTTTCAAATCCTAAAAAATGATGCTGTGAAAGTGCTGCACTCAATATGCCAGCTAATTTGGAAAACTCAGCAGTGGCCACAGGACTGGAAAAGATCAGTTTTCATTGCAGTCCCAATGAAAGGCAATGCCAAAGAATGTTCAAACTACCACACAGTTGCACTCATCTCATACACTTGAAAGTAATGCTGAAAATACTCCAAGCTAGGCTTCAACTCAACAGTATGTGAACCGAGAACTTCCAAATGTTCAAGCTAGATTTAGAAAAGGCAGAGGGCCAGATATCAAATTGCCAACATCTGTTGGATCATAGAAAAAGCAAGAGAATTCCAGAAAAACATCTACTTCTGCTTCTTTGACTACACTAAACCCTATGAATATGTGGATCACAACAAACTGTGGAAAATTCTTCAAGGAATGGGAATATCAGACCACCCTACCTGCCTCCTGAGAAATCTGTATGCAGGTCAAGAAGCAACAGTTAGAACAGAACATGGATCAACGGACTGGTTCCAAATTGGGAAAGGAGTGCTACAAGGCTGTATATTGTCACCCTGCTTATTTAACTTCTATGCAGAGTACATCATGTGAAATACCGGGCTGGATGAAGCACAAGCCCAAATCAAGACTGCCAGCAGAAATATCAGTCACCTCAGATATGCACATGACACCACTCTTATGGCAGGAAACAATGAGGAACTAAAGACCCCTTGATGAGAGTGAAAGAGGAGAGTGAAAAAGCTGGCTTCAAACTAAACATTCAAAAAATGAAGATTATGGCATCTGGTTCCATAAATTCAGTTCAGTTCAGTTGCTCGGTCGTGTCTGACTCTTTTCGAGCCCATCTACTGCTGCACTCCAGGCTTTCCTGTCCATCACCAATGCCTGGAGCTTGCTCAAACTTGTGTCCATTGAGTTGGTGATGCTATCCAACCATCTCATCCTCTGTCATCCCCTTCTTCTCCTGCCTTCAATCTTTTCCAGCTATCAGGGTCTTTTCCTGTCCCATCACTTCATGGCAAATAGATGGGGAAGCACTGGAAACCGTGACAGACGGTATTTTTTTGGACTCCTAAATCACCGAAGATGGTGACTGCTACCATGAAATTGAAAGACTGTTGCTCTTTGGAAGAAAAACTATGACAAACCTAGACAGCATATTAAAAGGCAGAGACATTACTTTGCCAACAAAGATCTGAAAGCTATGGTTTTTCCAGTAGTCATGTATTCATGTGAGAGTTGGACCATAAAGAAAGCTATGTGCCAAAGAATTGATGCTTTTTAACTGTGGTGTTGGAGAAGACTCTTGAGAGTTCCTGCAAGGAGATCAAACCAGTCAATTCTAAAGGAAATCAACCCTGAATATTCACTGGAAGGATTGATGCTGAGGCTGAAGCCCCAGTAATTTGGCCACCTGATGCACAAATTGACTCACTTAGAAAGATCCTGATGGTAGGAAAGATTGAATGCAGGAGAAGGGGACGACAGAGGATGAGATGGTTGAATGGTATCACTGACTCAACGGACATGAGTTTGAGCAAGCTCTGGAAGTTGTTGATGGACAGGGAAGCCTGGCGTGCTGCAGTCCATGGGGTTGTATAAGAGTGGGACGCAACTGAGTGACTGAACTGAAGTGAAGTGATCTTGGAAAACTATAAGACATTGATTGAAGAAACTGATGATGACAGAAACAGATGGAAAGATATACTGTGCTCCTGGACTGAAAGAATTACTATCATTAAAACGACCAGACTGCCTGGGGCAATCTAGAGATTCAATGTAATCCCTATCAAATTACCAATGGCATTTTTCACAAATCTAGAACAAATAACTGTTCATCTACCTTTGTAAACAAAATGACCTCATGCTGACCTATATACATCCAGGACCCACAGCTATAAAATAAAAAAATAGGGAATTCCCTGGTAGTCCAGGGTCCAGTGGTTAACTCTCAGTGCTTTCACTACCGTGGGACAGGATTTGCTTCCTGGTCCGGGGACTAAGATCCCACAAGCTGTGTGGTGTGACCAAAAAAAACCCCTATGAAATATAAGAAAAAATATATATAAAATATTAAATATATTTTAAGTAAAAAAATAAAATATACAAATACATTTACATTTTCAAATGTCTTAAATTTAAAAAATGCTTTGGCAGTGGCACAAATAGTCGTTCAAATCTTGGCTGTGGAGTCAGATGGCCCTCACATCAAATTCCTGCTTAACTGTAAACATGAGTAGGTCATTTCAGCATTTTGTGACCTTAGTTTTTAATCTGTCAAATGGGGTATCAAATGACAAAAACAGTACAATTTAGTAACTAGTGCAGTGTCCTTTATTTGAGAGAAAACAACCTATGAGTTATGGGTGCCCAGTGCCTCACAAGCAGTGGAGCACTCTTCCGGAGGGATTTTAGCAAGAATGGGTGTTACAGAGCATTAGGAGAGGCAACGTAGAAACAGGGCATGATTGGCTAGGAGGTCAAGGATTTCCTGATAAGGCTAGTAGGTCTATTTTCTAGGATAAGATAAGCTAGCTAAAGTTGAGCTGGAGGACTGATTAATGTATGTCAGATTTCCTAGACAGTGAGGTGTTTCTTGTGAGTGTGGGCTGACATGGGTTTAGATTTGCATGTGGGCCACTTGGGCTGCCTCCATTTTGTGAGTCCCAGTATGGAAATTTCCTTTATCAGAGGGAAATGGTACCTGTCTCTTCTTTCAGACTTGTTAGAGGACAAAATAGCCATAAACATCCCAATTACTTTAAAGCTATAGGAGTAAATAATATTAACAAAAAGAAGCTATAGGAATTTATCTTTATTAGATCATCAGCACTTAGCCAAACGACAGTCTTGAAGGCTGCAAGTTAGTCAACCTGCCCTCTCTCTGAATCCTGGTTTACATCTGCAAGAATGTTGACTAACCGTGGCCCATCCATGACAGTCAGGTTATGGTCTGAGGAGTCATCATTCACTTGCATTAACTGTTACTGACCTGTCTCTCTCCCACAATCTTTGATCTGTATCCTTGCCAGTGTCTCTCAGACACTGCCTCTCATTTGGGGATCTGCTTCATGTTCAGTTCTAAGCCATTGCCCTCAAGTGTTTTCATATACCTGGTTACTCACCTGTCTCTAGCTGAAACAATGTTTTTAGATATCTGTCAACTTCAAGTAACTCCCTGATTGCACTCTTGTTCTGAGTCAAAGCAGATTCCCCAACTAGACTCACAAAGCTCCTTCTGGACTTTAGCTTCCAATCAAGATGGAACAATCTGGGCCAGATTTACACTCCCACATGAAACAATGAAAAAATTTTGCAACAGTATTCTCAAGATGTCAGAAAACAAAGAACAGTGATTCCCAGCTGGGAAACAAGGTCAACACTGCAATGTCCCAGCTTACATCTTGAGAAAGTTTCCAGGTGGCAGTGCACAAAGGGAACCCAGGTATAGACAGGCAGAGTTTCTGTGAACTTATGATATAAGTAGAAGCATGCTATCTGGCAAGCATAGCACAAAGGCCAGGAGAGGAGAAATCAAAGTATGCTGTTGCATCATTCTTATACTATATGTGAAGTAGTATAATATCAGTTATAGGTAGACTGTGATAAGTTAGAGTGCATCCTATAAATCCTGAGACAATCCTTGAAACAGTGGAACAAAGAGTTATAGGTAATAAGCTAATAGAGGAGATAAACTATAATCATACAAAATACTCAGTTAATCCAAACTAAGCCAGAAAATGATGAGAAGAGTACAAATGGGAAAAAAAAAGTCAAGAAAAATGATACAATTGAACTTAAGCATACCAGTGGTCATGTTAAATTAAAATAGTCTAAATGCCTCAATTAAAGGCAGAGATTGTCATATTGGATTGAAGAAAAAAATCAAGGCCCAGCTGCATTGTGCACACAAGAAACCGACTTTAAGTATAATGACAGCCACAAATAGATTGAAAGTATAACAATGGAATAAAATATGCCATGATAACACTAGTCAAATGAAAGCTGGGATGCTTATATTAATATCAAAGTAGATTTCAGAGCAAAGAATTGTAATACAGTTAAATATAGTTGTTTTATTATAATAAAAGGGCCAATTTATCAAGAGGAAATAATAATCTAAATATTTCTGTGCTGAAAAACACAGCTCCAAAATGTATGCAGAAAAACCAAAGGAATGGCAAGGAGAAATAAAGTTATGGTGGGAAATTTCAACATTTATCTCTCGGTTATTGATATTGATGGAACAATTGGGTGGAGAATCTGGAAGCATGTAGAAGAATTAAATTTAAATTAATTAAATTTAATTAAATTAATTAAAGAATTAAAGAATTGGTTCATAATTAAAGAATTATGAACCAATTTGGGCTTCCCTGGTGGCTCAGTGGTAAAGAATCTGCCTGCTAATGCAGGAAACTTGGGTTTGATCCCTAGGTCATAAAGATCCCGTGGAGAAGGAAACGGCAACCCACTCCAGTATTCTTGCCCAGGAAATCCCATGGACAGAGGAGCCTGGTGGGTAACAGGTCATGGGGTCACAAAAAAAGTCGGACATGATTCAGCAACTGAACAACATCAACAACAAATGAACCAATTTGACCTAATTGGCATTTGTAGAAGGCTCTACCCAACCACAGAAGAATATATTTTTTAAAAATTTGTTTATTTTTAATTGGAGGATAATTTTACAGTGTTCTGTTGGTCTCTGCCATACATCAACATGAATCAGCCACAGGTATACATATGTCCCCTCCCTCTTGAGCCTCTGTCCCACCTCTCACCCTAGAATATGCATTTCTTTCAACTGCCTCTGGAGCATTTACTCACATAGAACATATGCTGTGCCGTAAGACGTCTCAATATACTTAAAATAACTTTTTAAACTTTTTCCACTTGCATTTTTTTAAGATTTACTTATTTTCTAATTGGAGGATAATTGCTTTACAGAATTTTGTTTCTTTCTGTCAAACATGGCTGATTCCTGTTGATATTTAAAGTAATTTAAACCACAGTCTGGCAATAATGGAATTAAAGATCAATAACAAATAAATCACTTGAAAACCCCTGTATATTTGGGAACTAAATGACATGTTTCTAGATAACCCATGGGTCAACAAAAGAAATCAGAAGTTAATGTGGAAAGTATTTTGAAATGAATGAAAATGAAGACACAGCATAACAGAATTAGTGGGATTTTCTTAAAGCAGGGCTTGGGGGAAATTTATAGCACTAAATGCCTAAGTTTGAAAAGGAGAATGATCTCAAGTCAGTAACCTCTGATCCCATCTTGAGAAACTAGAAAAAGAAGAAATTAAACTCAGCACAGGGAGAGGAAACACAATTATAAAGATTGGAGCAGACATAAATGAAAAACCAAAACAAGAGAGAACAAGTCAATGAAACCAAATGCTGCTGGTGAAGATCAATAAAACTGATAGACCTCTAGCCAGACTTACCAAGAAAAAGGAGAGAAGACACAACTGACACAAATGAATGAGCAAAATCATATCACTACAAATTCTGCAGATACTAAAAGGACAATAAATAAATAGTATGAAGAAATGGGAATTCCCTGTCGGTCCAGTGGCTAGGACTCAGTGCTTTCACTGTTCCACCCCTGATTTGGGAACTAAGATCCCACAAGCCACACTGCAGGGTCAAAAAAATGTATATACAAATGTTGTGTTCATTCACTCAGTCGTGTCCGACTCTGCGACCCCATGGAGAGCAGCACACCAGGCTTCCCTGCCGTTCACCATCTCTTGGAGCATGCTCAAACTCATTTCTATGGAGTCAGTGATGCCATCCCAGCATCTCATCCTCTGTCGTCCCCTTCTCCTCCTGCCTTCGATCTTTCCCAGCATCAGGGTCTTTTCCAATGAGTCAGTTCTTCGCATCAAGTGGCCAAAGTATTGGAGCTTCAGCTTCAGCATCAGTCCTTCCAATGACTATTCAAGACTGATTTCCTTTAGGATGAACTAGTTGGATCCTTGCAGTCCTAGGGATGCTCAAGAATCTTCTCCAACACCACAGTTCAAACCCATCAATTCTCTGGTGCTCAGCCTTCTTTATGGTCCAACTCTCTCATCCATACCTGACTACTGGAAAAGCCAAAACAAAGATGGACCTTTGTTGGCAAAGTTATCTCTGCTTTTTAATATGCTGTCTAGATTGGTCATAGCTTTTCTTCCAAGGAGCTAATGTCTTTTATTTCATGGCTGCCATCATCATCTGCAGTGATTTTGGAGCCCAAGAAAATGAAGTCTATCACTGTTTGTATGCCCATGTATTTGACAACTTAGGAAAACAAAAATGACCAAAGGTCCACCAGTTATTAGATTGAAACCTTCAAGAAGTTAACTAACATTTCTCCTCCTGGGTCTTGGTTTCTTTGTCTATAAAATGTTAGGATTGTTGTGAGGAATAAATAGATGTGAAGGTCTTAACTGTGACTATATTTATTTTCCTCCTCCTCAACATCTGGAATTCAGACTTGCACAGCAAATGAGGACCTGAATGGGACTGGGAAGAAATCATGTGATCCACAATCATCTACTTAGGAGCTCGTCGATTTGGTAAACTATACCACTTTGAACTCTGATCTTGTTTAATCTTAACTTTTGATTGATTTATTTGGCCTCACCATGCAGCTTTCGGGATCTTAATTCCCTTAATTCCCTGACTAGGGATGGAATCCCCGTTCCTTGCAGTGTAAGGGTGGGGGATCCCCTTACCTTTTTATTTAAAAAGTTTTCCTGCTCACTAGAGAGTACTTACTGGTGCCTTGTGCATTAAAAGTCTGACTAATCACGCTCAATACATTGTGGGATAAAAGGGTTTGTCCTTTAAATAACTGGAAATTTCAACAAGTAAGAGTACCCAAGGGAAACTAGTTTTAAAAACATCCTGTGTACATTCCTAGAATTTCGAGTGGTAATTAAAATTCACTCAAAACATTTTGCTAACCTATGACTCAGTGTCATTTAAGATACTCCTTAATCAAATGATCCGATGTGTGGGTTTGCTTGCATTCTGTGTACCGTTTTTCAACTGTGGCTCCTCAGCTGAACCACAGAACACTGAAAATAGTGGAGTGATTATTTTCTCAAGTTCTTCCAAGGAGAAATGACTAGTACCATTTTAGATGCATAGGAGAAAATTTAATTCACTATATAAGGTGGATGTCTTTGAGAATCAAGGCTCAATTTCCCTGTAGAACCGCAGTTCAAAAATGCTGATTTATGGAAATGAGACACTATCTACATACTTCACAGGGATGCTTTGAACATTATCTAGATAAAATCTATTGAAACCATGAGAAGCAAACTTAATACTATATTCTAAAGTAATACTGAGTTTCTGATTCATTATGATTAGAATGAAACTTTAAAAAATGTTAATTTTTTAAAAAAATAAAGAATCTATATTCTCTGTTTTAAAAATTGCCATTTCATACAGTTGTTTTAAAAAAAAACAGTAGTCACGTATGGATGTGAGAGTTGGACCATGGAGAAGGCTGAACACTGAAGAATTGATGCTTTTAAATTGTGGTGCTGAGAAGACTCTTGAGAGTTCCTTGGACTGCAAGGAGATCAAGCCAGTCAATCCTGAAGGAAATCAACCCTGAGTATTCATTGGAAGGACGGATGCTGAAGCTGAAGCTCCAATACTTTGGCCACCTAATTTGAAGGACTGACTCATTGGAAAAGACCCCAGTGGTGGGAAAGATTGAGGGCAGGAGGAGAAGAGAATGGCAGAGGATGAGATGGTTGGATGACATCACTGACTCAATGGACATGAGTTTGAGCAAACTCTGGGAGATGGTGAAGGACAGGGAAGCCTGGTGTGCTGCAGTCCATGGGGTCGCAGAGTCAGACATGACTGAGGGACTGAACAACAACATTTTAAAAATTGGAAAAGCAAATATATTGCTCAGAAACATGCCACTTAGAGATTGTCAAATTAGCATTTACCATTCATATCCATCCTGGTTTTTAAAAAATCATTATTATATATTTTAATATTTATAAGTGATGTTTTAGAAATTTGAAAATAAAAAATAACTTTCCCTTTAACATTAATTAGCACAGAGAATTTTGAAGTTCAAAGGGATTTCAAGAGAAAACAGACCCAGATATCGGAAATGAGTTTTGATTAAGGCAGGGCCAGCTCTGACACTGCACACTTCCGCTACGTGGTCTAGAGAGCTTTTCTCTTCCTCCACTGTGCTGCCCATCATCGGAGCTCTGCTAATTTCAGTGTTTAATAGAATATTTTTGTCCTTAAAATGTCTTTCCCTTTTCCTGCCAACTATGCTTAAGAGAAATTGGCTAGAAAATAGGGGGAGAGAGAATTTGGTTAACACATTAATGTCATCCATTCATTCAAAGTAGCTTTTGAGAATCTGGTTAGTTATATTTTTTTGTGGCTCAACTTTTTGTCGTTGTTTTTAGTATTAGAAAAGTGGATCCACAGGTCTGACAGGGTACTAGTGAATGAAATAGTCCTAATTGCTCTCTAACATGTTTTTAATTTAATGTTGAACAAAGGCCAGTTACCCTACATGCAAATCAATAAACAAACAACCAAAGCTGATTGTCAGGCAATGAAAAACCCTGCAAGTTGATTGCTGTCTGCCTGGTTTCCTAACCACAGTCTAATGCAATTTGAGATAACCTTGAAGCTTTGTACAAGCCTTATTGAAATAGCTATTTTGAAATAGTTTCAAGTGGCCTGTAAGTGATTTCAGGTAGCCTGTAAATAATGTCAAACATCTCAAAGTGCTTTTCCAAATTCTGACGATGTTTAGCAAGAATGGAAGAAATACATTGGTGGATAATAACAGAGAAAGCAGGGAGGATTAGAACTGGGTGGTTTAAGGGCGCCTGGAAGGCTTTCTTGCCAAAAAGCTCTTTCCCATCACATGTCAAGTGCCTGAAATTCTTTCATTATAGACTGGAGCCAAACGACTAAATGACTGTCTTAGTGGGGAGTAGTTTTGGGAGCCTAGGTGACCGGACTTAGAGGGGAGCAATTGCTATGAAGAGCAGGTGGTTTCACTAGGTGGTCTCTTGAGGTCTGGTCCAGCTCCGTGGAGACAAAGCTGTAGAGGCTTTTGTCTAAAGTTTATTTTCCTTCTAAATGCAGTTCACTTCTAAAATAAGTCACTTTTTTCCCCAATAGTGGTTCACTTGATTTAATCCATCTCAAAGTGCCTGTATAAAAACGCTATGCCTTATCACAACATTGTTAATCGGCTATACCCCAATACAAAATAAAAAGTTAAAAAAGTAAAAAAAAAAAAAAACTGTTCAAATGTATTGCTCCATTAGTTCAGCTTTTTGATTTTGATTTGAGTTTGCTTTCAAGTGAGATCTTACTATTTCTAAATGAATGCATTTTAGTAAAAGAAAATAATTTTATCCCTATCTAAATGACACATAACTCAAAAGACTTAAATTGCACTCCTGAACCCTCAAAGCATCAGAACAAAATCTATCCTTATAGAATGCCAACAATGTCCTAAGCTGCAACTACAATAGGGAGAACGTTGATCAATATCACAGTCTATAGGGTTAGGATATGACCTGTGGTCCTTTGTAACAGTGTTTGAATAGTATATGTCTTTCCTTATCTGTCTTCACCTAGCTTTGATGTTTTCTTAAAATATGAAAGGAATGGATTTTAAGTGATCCATTTAAAAATAAAATGAATTACAGTGGGGAAGGGATAGTTAGGGAGTTTGGGATAGACATGTACACACTGCTATATTTAAAATGGATAACCAACAAAGACCTACTGTATAGCAAAGGGAACTCTGCTCAACACTGTGTGGCAGCCTGGATGGGAAGGGAGTTTGGGGGAGAATTTGTTGTTGTTCAGTCGCTCAGTCGTGTCTGACTCTTTGCAAACCCATGGACTGCAGCACGCCAGGCTTCCCTGTCCTTCACTCTCTCCCAGAGCTTGCTCAAACTCATGTCCATTGAGTCGGTGATGCCATCCAACCATCTTGTCCTCTGTCGTCCCCTTCACCTCCTGATTTAAGTCTTTCCCAGCATCAGGATCTTTTCTAATGAGTTGGCTCTTTCCATCAGGTGGCCAATATATTGGAGTTTCAGCTTCAGCATCAGTCCTTCCAATGAATATTCAGGACTGATTTCCTTTAGGATTGACTGGTTTGATCCTTGGAGTCCAAGGCACTCTCAAGAGTCTTCTCCAACACCACAGTTCAAAACATCAATTCTTTGGTGTTCAGCCTTCTTTATGGTCCAACTCTCACATCAATATATGACTACTGGAAAAACCATAGCTTTGATTAGATGGACCTTTATTGGCAAAGTAATGTCTCTGCTTTGTAACATGCTGTATATGTATGGCTGAGTCCCTCTGCTGTTCTCTTGAAACTATCACAACATTGTTAATCAGCTATAACCCAATACAAAATAAAAAGGTTTAAAAAAAATTTTTAAAAATATAATGAGTTACAGACTAGATATCTTCAAAATGTCTGGCAGTGCAGATAGACTAATAGTGCAGACAAGTAGATTGAACCAGTTTAAGAAGAACAGAATATAAGAATAGTGTATGTGTCAATGATGGGCTTTCAGTAGTTGAAATTTGTAAACCCTTACCAAGATGCTGTATTAGGACAACAGCATTGCGGTTTTATGTTTCTTTTCTGCTTTCCAAGCTTTCTTTTAATGCTCTTATAATGTTTTTGTCAGTAACTATGTTTGTATATGTGTATGTATATATGTATATCCTATCTTGATTCATAAGAATCTAGTGATACTGTTTTTGCAAATTACAGTTTTAAAAGTTGTCAGCAGGAAGGCATTATGACGCAGTTGAATGGGTACTAGTTTGAGAAATCTGGGGATCCAGATTTTAACCTCATTTCTGCCACTATGGTCAAATGATGTCCAGCCTTGGATTTCCCATAGGTAAAATGAAGAGGGTGGACAAGATGGTCTCTAAGGTCCTTTTTCAGCCATCAGTCCTTTGACTCTTTTTGGTCAACATGTGTTTAATGATTACTCAATTCAAGCTCAAAATACTTATGATTTTGAAAGGTCCATTTAAATTTAAAGTCTATATCTACCAGAATTTTTGTTTGTTTGACTCAGAGCAGAAAAATAAACTCTATTTTTCTTGTGGCCAGTGCAGCCATCCTAAAGCAGCTCTAATAGCAGGCAAAAACGATAGTGGAAGGGCAACACTTGATAGGGACTTTTGTTTATTCCACATCCCCACTGAAAATGGTAACACTGCAAAAATAGACCAGCAAAGAGGGAAAAGAGAACCTGTGTGAACATCAGCAAGCTCATAGAAGTAAGAAGAGAAACATGGATCTGGGCATGAGATGAAATGAAAGCTGCCTTCTTTGTTAATAGTATTAAAGAGGGTGTGGGCTTTCAGACCCAGTGCTGACATTAAGAAACTGTGCTATCTGGGTTTAACTGCAGGAAGAAGGTAGAAATCTTTTCATTTAAGGATAATGATATTAAGGTTGGTACTCTGAAGTCAAATTCTAAAATTCAGGTGCATAAAATGACAAAATATGCTTCTGTGACCTAAGTATTATGGTCATGTTTGATCTCATCTTCCCTGGTGGCTCAGATGGTAAAGCGTCTGCCTACAATACAGGAGACCCAGGTTCAATCCCTGAGTCGGGAAGATCTCCTGGAGAAGGAAATGGCAACCCACTCCAGTATTCTTCCCCGGAAAATCCCATGGATGGAGGATCCTGGCAGGCTACAGTCCATGGGGTCACAAAGAGTAGGACATGACTGAGCGACTTCACTTTCACTTGAACTCATCTATAGGCAAAAAGGGTCCATATTTTATTGGCATTTTTCATTGTAAGTGCCTTTAACATATAAGGTCAGTTTTTAAAAAAATTTTATTGAAGTATAGCTGATTTATAGTGTTGTATTAATTTCTTCTGTATAGCAAAGTAACTCGGTAACAGACATACATATGTATTCTTTTTCATTACAGTTTGTCATAGGATATTGAATATAATTCCCTTTCCTATACAGTAGGACCTTGTTTATTTATTCTATACATAATAGTTTACATCTGCTAATCCCAAATTCCCAGTCCTTTCCTCCCCTCCCCACCCTCCCCCTTGGGAACCACAAGTCTGTTTCTCTCTGTCTGTGAGTTTTTGTTTTGTAGATAAGTTAATTTGTGTTGTATTTTAAATTCCACATATAAGTGATATCATATAGTATTTGCCTTTATCCTGACTTACTTTGCTTAGTTTGATAATCTCTGGGTCCATCCATGTTGTTGCAAATGGCATTATTTTATGCCTTTTTATGGCTGAGAAATATTCCATCATCTAGCTATCTATCTATATGGGCTTCCCTGGTGGCTCAGATGGTAAAGAATCTGCCTGCAATGCAGGAGACCTGGGTTCAATCCCTGGGTTGGGAAGGTCCCCTGGAGAAGGGCATGGCAACCCAGTCCAGTATTCTTGCCTTGAGAATCCCGTGGACCCTGGTGGGCTGCAGTTCATGGGATGGCAAAGAGTCAGACACAACTGAGTGACTAACACACACACATACATATCCATGAACCACATTTTCTTTATCCATTCCTCTGTCAATGGACATGGTTTCCATGTCTTGGCTATTGTAGATAGTGTTGCTATGAGCATACAGGTGTATGTATGTTTTCGAATTAGAGGTTTGTCTGGGTACATGCCCAGGAATGGGATTGCTGGATCATATAGCAACTCTATTTTTAGTTTTTTGAGTATGAACCTCTGTGGTGTTCTCCATAGTGGCTGCACCAATTTACATTCCCACCAACAGTGTAAGAAGGTTCCCTTTTCTTCAGAATAAGGTCAGTTGTTTTTAACTTTTTATTGTTATATAATTTTGGACTTAAAGAAGGATCGCAATAATAGTAAAAGAATTCCCTTGTATATTTCCCCAAGATTCACCAGTTATCTACGTGTTTTCCTCTGTGTTAGTCCAGATCCTCTGAAAAGCAGATGCCAATAAAGGATTAAGTGTGCAAGAACTATATTAGACGAAATGCCTGTCTCAGAGGAAATGAGGGAGCTGGGAGAGTTTGAAGGTGCTGTCAGACCACAATGCGATCCTGACTCTGGATAAAGGAGATAAGGAATATGGCTCAGGTGGAAGTATTGTGGATTGCCATCTCATCTGAAGAGTTCCCTGTCCTCAGTCCTTAGCGGGTCTTTTGAGCCAAAGTTCGGTGACAAAGAAGTCCTGCATCTTCCGAGGAGTGGCCTTGGCACAAACAGTCTCCCATCGATTTCAGAAAACAGCACCTGAGGCCCTTGGTCACTTCTGCTCCCTATAGTAGGGGGTCTGTGAGGTGTTTTCTTATATTGCCACCATCTACCCCTTGGGTTACAATTTACTTTTCCATGTGCCTCTACACACAACTGCTTTTCTCTGATCCTCCAGTACTTTTCCTTCTGGGCCCCTGACAGATGGCTAGCCATTGACTACTGCCCAATAAACTGTACACAGTTTCACCTCAGGCCACTTCTCCCTCTAGGCAAGTTGGTTAACGAGATTCACTGCTTGGTTAGATATACTCCCTGTTGTAGGCAATCTGTGAAGCACTGTGCCTTTATTATTCTGCCTCTTTGCCATGATCCATCTGAAAGTAGCAAAGACATCATGTCCATTTACTCCTAAATACTCTAGGAAAAAAGACATTCTATATATAACCACAGTATGATTATCAAAACCAGAAAATGTAGCATTAAAATAATACTATTATCTAAACCACAGTTTACATCCAAGTGGAACAACTGATCCAATTCTTTAGAGCTGCTTTTTCCTGGGTCCTGGATCCAATCTAAGATATGCATTGCATTTAGTTACCATGTTTCCTTAATCTCTTTTAATCTGGAACAGTTCTTCAGTTTCCTTTTGTCTTTTTTTGAATACTATAGGCCAATCATTTTGTACGTTGCCTCTAAATGTATTTTTTTTGCTATTTCCAAATGGTTGGATCCTTGTGCTTGTGCTTAGTTGTGTCTGACTCTTTATGACCCCCTGGACTGTAGCCCACCAGGCTCCTCTGTCCATGGAATTCTCCAGGCAAGAATACTGGAGTGGGTTGCCATTCCCTTCTCCACGGGATCTTCCCAACCCAGGGATCGAACCTAGGTCTCCCACATTGCAGGCAGATTCTTTACCATCTGAGCTACCAAGGAAGACCTTCCAAATGATTAGATCAACAAGAATAACAAAAGAATAATAAAAGTGTGACTGCATCCTTCTTCGTTTTTCATATCGGGGGTACATGATGCCAGACCATCTCAATATTGCTGCTGTTAACTTTGCTCACTTGGTGTAGGTAGTGTTATGGTCTGAATGTTTGTCCTCCCTCCAAATTCAAATTCAAATGTTGATTCTCAACCCTGAAGTGATGGTATTAAGAAGTTGGCCTTTAGAAAGTGATTAGGTCATGAAGGTAGGTAAAGCCCTCATGTTTGGAATTAGTGCCCTTTTAAAAGAGGCCCTAGAGAACTCCTTCTGCCATGTGAATTGACAGTGAGAAGAAGACCACCTGTGAGCAAGCAGGTCTTCAGTTCAGTTCAGTTGCTCAGTCATGTCCGACTCTTTGTGACCCCATGGACCGCAGCACGCCAGGCCTCCCTGTCCATCACCAACTCCTGGAGTTTACCCAAACTCATGTCCATTGAGTCGGTGATGCCATCAAATCATCTCATCCTCTGTTGTTCCCTTCTTCTCCTGCCCTCAATCTTTCCCAGCATCAGGGTCTTTTCAAATGAGTCAGTTCTTCACATCAGGTGGCCAAAGTATTGGAATTTCAGCTTCAACATCAGTCCTTCCAATGAACACCCAGGGCTGATCTCTTTAGGATGAACTGGTTGGATCTCCTTGCAGTCCGAGGGACTCTCAAGAGTCTTCTCCAACACCACAGTTCAAAAGCATCAATTCTTCGGCGCTCAGCTTTCTTTACCGTCCAACTCTCACATCCGTACATGACTACTGGAAAAACCATAGCCTTGACTAGACGGACCTTTGTTGGCAAAGTAATGTCTCTGCTTTTTAATATGCTATCTAGGTTGGTCATAACTTTCCTTCCAAGGAGCAAGCGTCTTTTAATTTCATGGCTGCAGTCACCATCTGTAGTGATTTTGGAGCCCCCCAAAATAGTCAGCCACTGTTTCCACTGTTTCCCCATCCAGACACTAAATCTGCTAGAGCTGTGATCTCAGACTTCTGAGTCCCCAGAACTGTGAGAAATAAATGTTTACTGTTTATAAACTACCCAGTCTATGGTATTTTGTTCTAGCAGCCCAAATAGACAAAGACAAGTAGTAACCACCAGTTTCCTTTAGTGTAAAGTTGCTATTTCCCCTTTGTAATTAATAAGTCATTGTGGGTAAGTGCTTTGATGTTACATACATATTCTTCTCCTCATTAAATTTCACCCACTAGTTCTACCGGCCATCAATGATTTTTTAACTTCATGATTCCTTCTAGACTTATTAGTTTGCATTTTACTTTAAGGAAGAAAAGCTCTCAACTAATAATTAACTAGATAATTAGTTAATATCAGTAAGGACTCATGGGTTCTTTTCTAATGCATTGTTCTTTTTAAATTGAAATGTAGTTGATTTACAGTGTTGATTACTGCATACAGAAAAGTGATTCAGTTATACATATGTATACACTATATATGTTATTATAATATAGTATTTTTATTATAATATTAACAAAAATATTAATGTTATTATAATATATTGTTTATATATTATATAAAATATATATTTTATGTTACTAAACTATATTGTTTTCCATTATGGTTTATCATAGGATATTGAATATAGTTCTCTGTGCTATACAATAAGATATTTAATGCATTGTGATATATTGCTATCATTATCTATTTTGATGAACAAATTATTGCATGTTTCACCTTCGGGGGCCACTGGCTTCTTTGTTCTTTTGTGATGTGCGTGTCATTTGTTTACACTTCTTTATTTTCTGACACCACAAGATGCCTAGGGGAAAGGATTGTTGTTTTTCTTAACGAGTCTTGTAGATTTAGTTGTCTCTTTAAACAATGTGTGTGTGTTTCTTTAATAAAAATAAAACTAATTTTTAAAAGATGTTCCTTTTCCAAATAAATCCTTCAGTTGCAGTCCTCTCCTAAACCTCATGTCGTCATGGAGGCCATGGGGCTGGCCTGGCTTCTGTGAGAGCTCATTGCCTTTGTGGGTGGCCCATGGCTTCTTTCTTTCCTACTCACTACTTCCATAGTACTTAGTGTTCCTGAACAAAAAGGTATAAATGATGTTCAACCTCACTAGTAATGGGAGAAATGCAAATGAACACAATAGTGGGTTGGAATAGGAAATGGAACAGTGTAGTGGTTAAAGGTGTGGGCGTTGGAACTAGACTGCTTCTATTTGAATACAAGCTTTATATCTTGCTAGCTGTGTGGCCTTGGGCAAGTTACTTAACTTCTCTTAGCTTCAATTTCCTCATCCTTAGAAAGGAGTATAACAGTATTTGCTTCCTATGGTTGTTGTAATGATACAATGATTTAATACATGAAAAGTGCTTAGAATAGAGCAAGTGCTTTGGAGAGTAATTTGGCAAAATCTAGTAAACTTGAAAATGCATATATCCTATGACCCAGAAATTCTGGAGACTGAAATTGTACTAGACAGGTACAATTCCTAATTACCTCTCTAGTGAAACTCTCAGACATGGGCACAAAGACATACGCACGAGAGCATTTTCTTCAGTACTCCTTGCAACTACAAAATAGAAAATAAAATTAAAAAGTAGAAACAATCTAATTGTCCCTCACTTGTGGAATGTGTAGATAAGCTATGCTTTATTTACATAGTGGAAAGCTATATAGTTGTTAAAATGAACTAGAGCAGCTACCAGGGCAACATCAATCAACAGGAATACATTTAAAAACAATGTTGCATGGAAAAATGAGATAAAAAGGGTAAATATGCACTATGCAATACAAAAATGTTTAAGAATACATGAAACAATATAGTGTTTATATTTGTATGTATGAAAAGTACAAAATTATGGACAAAAATGATGCATGACAATGTAGAACTGGTTACTCAAGGAGAGATATGAGTAAAGAAGTGATGGGTTATATGAGTTTTTGCTGTATTTCTATTAAATAATGCATTATTTCTTAGAGAAAAAGAGACAGCCAAAGGAAATAAGGCAAAACAGTAACATCCAGTTAATTAGGTAGTGTGATTATAGGTGGATTATTTTGTCATTTTCTGTATTTTTCTATATGTCTGAAATATAGTTAGTTTGTAAATGTAATGACTATCAAATGTGTTTCCTAAACTGAAATGCATTATATAACTATTAGGGTAGTATGATTATTCAAAGCAATACTACCATTATTCAGTTAATATATGAACATATAGTGAAAAGATGATGTTTAAGGTATAATTCAGGCAGATAGTTCTAATGTTCTCATTTCCACTTAGGTGTTACTTTGGTCACATGTGGATAAGGAAGGATGATTAACAAAAATAAAATGGTCCCAACATGGACAATTCCAGCTGATACTGGAGGAAACCTGGAGAAGACCGAACACACACTGATACAATTTCCCATCCTCAAAGTCTGGCTCAGCCATCTCCTCCGCTGTGAACCTTTCCAGGAAATCCCCCACCTCACTTTGAACTTGCTTTCCAGTGCTCCTGCAGCATTCCATCACATGTGGTGTTCTTTTGTGTTTTGAGTTTTTCTCTGACACTGGACTGTGAGACTGAAAGCAAAGAACATTTCGATTTCATCTCTTGCATCTCGTGCTGAGAATCACCTTTCTTATCCACACTTGAAGCCTCAGGTCAGGTTCACCTTGTCCAGGAGGCCTTTCCTGACTCACCTCATCTGGCTTAATCCTCCTCCTCTGTGTTTCCATAGTACCCTAGCCAGCTTCTGCCATGGTGTGCATCCTCTGTATTATTATTCTATGTTTATTTTTCTCTCCATAGAGACTCTGAGCTCCTTGAGGTATCAGGCTCTATGTCCTTAAGTGTCCAGGAAAATGACTAGTCCATAGAAGGATCTCAATAATGGCATATTGAATTGTATTTAGTTAAATCAAGAAAATATACTGATAATGCAATTAAAAGTCTTAGTTTATATGTGTGTAGCAAATACCCTAGCTGGATGGAGTTGAGATATAGCTCCAGTCATATATAGAGATATACGATGTATGGAGTTGAATTATAACTGTCATTATTAATTTGTTTCTGAGTATAGAAGCACTGTAAAAGCACCAGAACCCAGCTGAGAGTCTATACAGAAGAGACACTTCAAAATTATCATAGTTAACAGGGGAGAATAACAATTTTGTGATGGTCTTTTGTTTATGTTCATTTTTCTCAAGCCATGTCTGATCACCTGTTTACTGGTAATGTGTAGAATACATTAGCTGGTTAAACTTCTGTTAGCTTTGGAATAACATTAGCTAATATTTATTGAACACTCACTGAGTTTGAAGAAAGAAAGATATAAAGATATTCACATTTCATCCTTCCCAAAATATCTGCCAAGTACTATTATCACTTCATGTTAAAGATGAAGAAACTGAGACTCACTGGGGTTAAGTAACTTGCCCGAAGTCAATCAGCACTTAAATCTGGGTAAGCTGATTAACTACCGCACAATTATACTCATCTCACACGCTAGTAAAGTAATGCTCAAAATTCTCCAAGCCAGGCTTCAGCAATACGTGAACTGTGAACTTCCAGATGTTTGAGCTGGTTTTAGAAAAGGCAGAGGAACCAGAGATCAAATTGCCAACATCCGCTGGATCATCAAAAAAACAAGAGAGTTCCAGAAAAACATCTATTTCTGCTTTATTGACTATGCCAAAGCCTTTGACTGTGTGGATCACAACAAACTGTGGAAAATTCTTCAAGAGGTGGGAATACCAGACCACCTGACTTGCCTCTTGAGAAATCTGTATTCAGGTCAGGAAGCAACAGTTAGAACTGGACATGAAACAACAAACTGGTTCCAAATAGGAAAAGGAGTACGTCAAGGCTGTATATTGTCACCCTGCTTATTTAACTTATATTCAGAGTACATGATGAGAAACACTGGGCTGAATGAAGCACAAGTTGGAATCAAGATTGCTGGGAGAAATATCAATAACATCAGGTATGTGGATGACACCACCCTTATGGCAGAAAGTGAAGAAGAACTAAAGAGCCTCTTGATGAAAGTGAAAGAGGAGAATGAAAAAGTTGGCTTAAAGCTCAACATTCAGAAAACTAAGATCGTGGCATCTGGTCCCATCACTTCATGGGAAATAGATGGGGAAATAGTGGAAACAGTGTCAGACTTTATTTTTTGGGGCTCCAAGATCACTGCAGATGGTGACTGCAGCCATGAAATTAAAAGACGTTTGCTCCTTGGAAGAAAATTTATGACCAACCTAGACAGCATATTAAAAAGCAGAGACATTACTTTGCCAACAAAGGTCTGTCTAGTCAAGGCTATGGTTTTTCCAGTAGTCAGGTATGGATGTGAGAGTTGGATTATAAAGAAAGCTGAGCGCCAAAGAATTGATGCTTTTGAACTGTGGTGTTGGAGAAGATTCTTGAGAGTCCCTTGGACTGCAAGGAGATCCAACCAGTCCATCCTAAAGGATATCAGTGCCGAATATTCATTGGAAGGACTGATACTGAAGCTGAAACTCCAATACTTTGGCCACCTGATGTGAAGAACTGACTCATTTGAAAACACCCTGATGCTGGGAAAGATTGAAGGTGGGAGGAGAAAGTGACGACAGAGGATGAGATGGTTGGAGGGCATCACCGACTTAATGGACATGAGTTTGAGTAAACTCCAGGAGTTGATGATGGACAGGGAGGCCTGGCGTGCTGCAGTCTGTGGGGTCACAAAGAGTCGGACATGACTGAGCAACTGAACTGAACTGAACTGAACTGAAGCTGATTACAGAATCACTATTCTGAAACATCTCTGCTATATTGCATTTTCTTTTTAAGACATTGTGGTTGACAGACTCTGAGATAGCCTCCAGCATTTCCAGGTGGCGCTAGTGGTAAAGAACCTGCCTGCCAATGCAGGAAACATAAGAGATTTGGGTTTGATTCCTGGGTTGGGAAGATCCCCCAGAGGAGGAAATTGCAACCCACTCCATTACTCTTGCCTGGAGAATCCCGTGGACAGAGAAGCCTGACAGGCTACAGTCCTTAGGGTTGCACAGAGTCAGACACAACTTAGCACGCACACATGCAATCCCTATGTCCAGGTAGTGTGGGCTGACATGAGTGACTTACTTGTAGCTAAAAGAATATGACCCAGATGATGAGATACCTTCTGTGATTAGCATACAATAGATTGTAACCTGTCTTTCTAGCTGACTCTTGACCTTGCTGTCTTTGATAAAGCAAGTTGCCATGTTGAGGAGGCCCACATAGCAAGGAAGTTAGGGTTACCTCTGGCCAATAACCAGCTAAAAACTGAGACCCTCAGGCCCATAGACCACAAGGAAATGAGTCTTGCTAACAACCATATGAGCTTGGGAGCAAATCTTTCCCCAGCCAACCTTCAGAAGAAAACCAAGCCCAGCTCAACACCTTCGTTATAGCCTTGGGTGAAACTTTGAGGCAGAGGACCTGGTTAAGCAGTGTTCATATTCCTGACCTACAGGAATGGTGACATAATAAATGGGTATTGTTTTAAGCTGTGAAATTGTGGCAATTTGTTGTCCAATGATAGATAATTTATATAGACATTAAAGATACTGTTAAAAGGAACTTACACGATGAATATTGTAAACACTTACATAAACTTTATGTCATGCACTTTTCTAAGTGCTTTATGGGTATTAACTCACTTAATCCCCCCAACTGCACTATGAGGTTGGTATTATTACTACCTCTAGAAAACAGAGGTACCAAGGTTTTCACTAGTTTAGTCACACATTTTGAAAATGGCAGAACTTAAATATTCATCCAGGCATTCTAGCTCTGAGAATCACCACCTTAACTACTCTGCTATATTGATTCTAATGTCATACTTTCTGGAAAAGGTGCAAGAGAGAACTTGGCCACTAAAGTTTAATTAGAAATGTTATCAGTAAACATTTATTTTGAAAGCACTGTGTCTTAAAAGAGTCACACCTAAAAACAGATGTTATAAGGAAATCTATTTTTATCCATCACGGTTCTAGCAAGCAAGTTCTCCCTAAAGGTGGTCATGGAAGATGAAGTGTTGGATATAAATAGATGAATCTTTGAATCAATTGTTGGATTTCTTATCTCTCAAAATTCATGTTATTCTGCAAGTAAAAACTGAAATACTTTACGTATTAGAATCTTGGCATTTCATATTTAGTGCTGTTGTTTGAGAGAAAATGGGTTTGTGTTCCAAACAGAACATTGAGATTGAAAACAAGATAACAGAGAGAAATATTAGTTTAAACCTGGGAAAATTATACATGATTTTCCATATCATCCCTACTATGCTGTCGAGCTTTATATAGATTAAAACATCTCTATACCAAGAAACACTTGCAGTCACCATAAAAAGCATGTTTCTACTATTAGAATTTTGTAGGATGAAGAACTTCTGGGTGGTGGTGATTTAGTCGCTAAGTCATGTCCTACTCTTGCAACCCCATGGACTGTAGACTGCTAGGCTCTGTCCACAGGATTTTCCAGGCAAGAATACTGGAGTGGGTTGCCATTTCCTTCTCCAGGTGATCTTCCTGACCCAGGGATTGAAGCCAGGTCTCCTGTACTGCAGGCAGATTCTTTACTGACTGAGCTACCAGGGAAGCCCGACCATAAATAGCATGATTCTATTATTAGAATTTTGTAGGATGGACAGCTTCTGGGTAGCTGACAACAGTGGTAGCCATCTAGATCCCAGTCGCCCAACATTTTCTCCTAAAGCAATACAGAACAACAAGAAGAGATAAAAAAAAACCCAAAAAAACAACAATCACACAGGGCAGGGGAGGGGAAAAACACTGCACAAACCATGCCCTCACCATAACTTAGAGAAAGAATAGCTAAACTTCAAAATAACTAAGTAAAAGAAGAAATAACACCAAATTACAGCCTGTTATGTCTCATGTTCCCTTGTCCTTCCACCTGCCCTCCTACAAGGCTCTGTGGTAAGCAAGGCTGACTGAGAAAATCTGAGGAGAAAGCAGAAGAAGGAAGATAGCTAAAAGGCCTAAATTTATATAAAACCACCACCAGAAAGACTAAGTTCACCCCAAATTTTTAATAAAGCATCTAAGTGGCACAGAGCATAAACTACAGGCAAGAGACTTGTGTGTGATTTGAATTCTGTAAAATACATGTGCTTAGTTGCTCAGTCATGTCCAACTCTTTGTGACCCCATGGACTGTAGCCTGCCAGGCTCCTCTGTCCATGGAATTCTCCAGGTAAGAATACTGGAGTGGGTGACCATGACTTCTCCAGGGGATCTTCCTGACCCAGGGATCAAACCCAGGTTTCCCGCATTACAGGAGGATTCTTTACCATCTGAACCACCAGGGAAGCCCAAGAATACTGGAGTGGGTAGCCTATCCCTTCTCCAGAGGAACTTCCCAACCCAGGAATTGAACAGGGGTCTCCTGCATTGCAGGTGGATTCTTTACCAGCTGAGCTACTTGGGAAGCCCCACAATTAAAACACATAGCTTCTGGGGAAAAAACAAAGAATAGAAAGCAACAAAGGAGAGCCCTTTGTCAACTGAGTAGTGAAGGGTAAAAGAATAAAAGGGATAAGATTTAGGGCCAACATGACAAAAGAGAGTCACAAAATCAGAGAACACAGTAACTCTCCCCTATCACAAAAACGGAAACACAAATTTATTAAATATCTGGACTTTGCTAAACTGACAGAAGAGGGCGCCATTAAAATAGAAATCTCCTAAAAAAGAACACTATAGCAAAATGAACAAAAAGATGAACAAATCTCTACAGAATTGTTGCTGGGAGAGAAATTTATAGCACTAAATACTTAAAATTGGAAAGAGAAAGGACCTTAAACCAATAATGTAAGTGACCACCTTAAAAAAAAAAAAAGCTAGAGAAAGAAGAGTAAGATAATCCAAGGTAAGTAGAAGAAAGGAAATAATAAAGAGTAGAAATAAATGAAATCGAAAATAGGATAAAAATAGAGAAAATCAATGAAACAAAAAGCAAATTCTTTGAATTTATCACAAAATTGATAAACCTCTAGCAAGACTGAAAAAGGTAAAAAGAGAGGCAGTATAAATTACCAATAGCAGGAGTGAAACGGGATATTACTACAGATCCTTCAGCCACTAAGGAATAGTAAGGCAATACTATGAACAACTCTACTGACATAAATTCAAAAACACAGATAAACTGGACCGATTCCTTGAAACACACAAACCACCAAAACTCATGCAATACAAAAGAGGTAATATGAATAGTCTCATAACTATTAAAGAAATTCAATTCAGAATTTAAAAGCATTTATAAAAGAAATATCCTAACCCTGATCATTTAACTGGAGAATTCTAACAAACATTTGAGGAAAATTAGCACCACTCCTCCATAAACTTTTCCAGAAAATGGAAGAGGATACTACACTTGCCAACTCACTATACAAGGCCAATATTACCCTAATAACAAAACCAGATAAAAGCAGTACAAAAAAGGGAAAACCACAGTCTAGTATATCTCATGATCTTAGATGCAAAATTTCTGGACAAAAATTCTTGCAATTCTTATATAAGAAAGAATTATACATCATGATTAAGTGGGTGTCTATTCCAGTAGTGTAAGGCTGAGTCAATATTAGAAAATGAAAGTAAGTACCTCATCAACAGGTTAAAGGAGAAAAATTGCATGTATATCCATTGATGCAGAAAAATGCTTTTGACAAAATTCAATACCCATTTATGATTTAAAAAAAGAGCTCCAAGAAAATTAGATACAGAGAGGAATTATCTCAACTTGATAAAGAGCATCTATAAAAATCCTGCAGCTATCATGATAAAAGTGAAAGTGTTAGTTGCTCAGTTGTGTCTGACTCTTTACGACCCCATGGACTGTAGCCCACCAGGCTTCTCAGTCTATGGAATTCTTCAGGCAAGAATACTGGAGTGGGTTGCCATTCCCTTCTCCACGGGATCTTTCCAACCCAGGGATCGAACCTGGGTCTCCTGCATTGCACGAAGATTCTTCACCATCTGAGCCACTAGGGAAGCCACTAGGCCACTGCTATGATACTCAATAACAAAAAATTGAGTACTTTCCCTCTACGACCAGAACAAGGCAAGGATGTCTGCTCTCCATACTCTATTTATCACTGTCATGGCAGTCCTAGCCGACTCAGTAAGGCAAGAAAAAGAAATATAATGCAAACATGTTGGAAAGGAAGAAATAAATGTGTCTCTATTTTCAGATTACATGATTCTGTGTGTAGAAAAAGAATTATAAAAATGTTTGTAAAATTAATGAGTTCAGCAAGGTCACAGTATACCGATCAACACACAAATCGATTACATTACCAAAGAACATGTGGAAACAAAAATTAAAAATAAACACCATTTACAATCACTCCAAAAACTGGAATACTTAGGTATATCTAGTAAAGCAATTATAGACTATATATGCTATATGCTGAAAATTTCAAAACACAAATGAAAGAACTGGGGACTTCCCTGCAGGTCCAATGGTTAATTAAGACTCCACGCTTCCACTGCAAGGGGGATAGAGTCAATCCCTAGTTGAGGAACTAAGATACCAGGTGCCTTGTGGCAAAAAGAAGAAAAAATTTAAAAAAAGAAATCAAAGAACTAAATAAATGAAGAGACATAATGTGCTTATGGATTGGAAGATTCAATAGTACAAATATCAATTCTTCTCAAATTGATCTATAGGATCAAAATCACAACCATATTTTTATAGATACAATCAAGTTTATTCTAAAAACTGTATGAAAAGGCAAAGGAATTAGAATGGCTAAAAAGAGTAAACTGGTTGGAATCACTTTAAAAATTATTCCTATTTTTAAGACATATTACATAGGTACAATAAGCAAGACAATGTGGTAGGAACAGACACAGGTCAATGGAACAGAAATAGTCTAATGTGAATACCCCTAGTAGATTTTTAAAGTTTATTTTTAAAATCTTTAGTGTAAAATTCAGTGGTCTTTAGTATATATGCACAGTTGTGCAGCCATGACCATTATCTAATTCCAGACCATTTTCACCACCCTGAAAAGAAATCTTATGTGCTCATAAACAGTCATTCTCCATATCCTTATTCCCCCTTTTACTAGACCTTGGCAGTGATTAATCTACCTATCTCCATGGATTTGCTTATTTTGGACATCTCTAAAATATGTGGTCCTTTGAGTCTACCTTCTTTTGCTTAGCATAATGTTTATCAGGTTTACCCATGTTGTAGCATATAACAGTACATGTATCAGCGACCTAGATGGCATATTAAAAAGCAGAGACATTACTTTGCCAGCAAAGGTCCATCTAGTCAAAGCTATGGTTTTTCCAATAGTCATGTATGGATGTGAGAGTTGGACTATAAAGAAAGCTAAGCGCGGAAGAATTGATGCTTTTGAACTGTGGTGTTGGAGAAGACTCTTGAGAGTCCCTTGGACTGCAAGGAGATCAAACCAGTTAATCCTAAAGGAAATCAGTCCTGAATATTCATTGGAAGGGCTGATGCTGAAGCTGAAACTCCAATACTTTGGCCACCTGATGAGAAGAACTGACTCATTTGAAAAGACCCTGATGCTGGGAAAGATTGAAGGTGGGAGGAGAAGGGGATGACAGAGGACGAGATGGTTGGATGGCATCACCGACTCGATGGACATGAGTTTGAATAAGCTCCGGGAGTTGGTGATGGACAGGGAGGCCTGGCGTGCTGCAGTCCATGGGGTCGCAAAGAGTTGGACACGATTGAGCGACTGAACTGAACTGAACTGATCAGTACTTCATTCCTTTTTATGGCTGAATGACTCGGTGGTAAAGAACCCTCCTGCCAGTGCAGGAGGTTCAGGAGACAGGGATTCGATCCCTGGGTTGGGAAGATCCCCTGGAGAAGGAAATGGCAACCCACTCCAGTATTCTTGCCTGAAGCAACCCATGGACAGAGGAGCCTGGCAGGCTACATGGGGTTGCAAAAGAGTTGGACATGGCTTAGTGACTAAACAGCAACAACAAATTGGGTTGTTTCCAGCTTTGGCTATTATGAATAATGCTGCTAAGAATACTTGTGTATAGGTTTTTGTATGCATATATGATTTGAATTCTCTTGGGTATTTATTTAGGAGTTGAATTTCTGGATCATATGATATCTCTAACTTTTTGAGGAACCACCAGTTTTGTTTTGTTTTTTTTCTGAAGGGGCTGCATCATTTTACCTTCCCACTAGCAATGTGTGAGTGTTTCCGTTTCTCCATATCTTCACTAACACTTGTTACTGTCTATTTTTTTTTTTTTGATTATAGGCATTGTAGCAGATGTTAACTGTTATCTCATTGGGATTTTGACTTGCATTTCCCTAGTAACTAATAATATTGAGCATCTTTTCATGTGTATATTGGCCATTTGTGTGTCTTGTTTGGAGAAATGTTTACTCAAATCTTTTGCTCATTTTTCAATCAGATTGTCTTTTTATTATTGAGTTGTAGGAGTTCTTTTTTAAAAATAATTTTACTTATTTTTGGCTTTGCTGGGTCTTTGTTGCTGAGTACAGGCTTTCTCTAGTTCTGGTGAATGGGGCTACTCTCCAGTTGTGGTGCATAGGCTTCTCATTGCAGTGGCTTCTCTTGTTGCAGAGCACAGGCTCTAGAGCAAGAGTTTCAGTAGCTGTGGTGCATGAGATCAGTAGTTACGGCTCACAGGCTCTAGAGCAAGGGCTTCAGTAGTTGTTATGCAGTGGCTTAGTTGCTCCACGGCATGTGAAACCAGAGATTGAACCAGGGATCGAACCAACGTCCTCTGCATTGCAAGGCGGACTCTTGACCACTGGAGCACCAGGGAAGCCCAACAGTTCTTATTTTGGATATAAATATCTTGTCAGATGTATGGTTTTCAAATATTTTCTTCCATTCTGTCAACTCATTTGCAGTTATTCCCCTTTTCTCCATATCCCCCCACACCCCCTAGAAAATAAACATCTGTTTTCTGTCTCTCCTGGTCTGTCTGTTCCGAACATTTCCTGTAAATGGCATCATACAATGTGTGGCCTTCTTTGTCTGGCTTCTTTCTCTCAGCATAATGCTTTTGAGGTTAATCCACATTATAGCATGTCTTAGTGCTTCATTTGTTTTTATGGCTGAATAATATCCCACTGTATGGATATGCCTTACTTTATCCTTTCATCAGTGGATATTTGGGTTGTTCCACTCTTTGGCTATTATGAATAATGCTGTTATGTATGAACATTCATGTACATGTTTTTGTGTTGACATATGTCTTTTATTCTCTTGGGTATATACCTAGGAGTGAAATTGCTGGGTCACATAATAATTCTATCTTTGACTTATTGAAAAAAATGCCTAATGGTTTCCGCAGCAGCTACACTGTTTTCCTTTCCCACCGGCAATGTAAGAGAGTTCTAATTTCTTCACACCTTTGCTAACACTTGTTATTTTTCTTCTTTTTGTTGATTATAGCCATCTTAGTGAGTGTGAAGTAGTGTCTCCTTGTGATTTTGATCTTAATTTCCATGATAATTCATGATGTTGAGCTTCTCTTCATCTACTTATTGACCATTTGTATAAATTCTTTGGAGAAATGTCTATTCAAATCATTTACTCATTTTTTTTTAAATTGGGTTATTTATCTTATTATTGAATTATAAACATTTTTTATGTATTCTAGATACAAATCTTGTATGAGGTATATTTGCAGATAGTTTCCCATTTTGTGGGTTGTCTTTCACTTTCTTGATAGTGTCCTTAAAAGCAGAGACGTTCTTAATTTTGATAAAGTGCCATTTATGTATTTGTTCTTTGGTCATGTAGGCAAATGAAACCGTTGCCTGATTCAAGGTTGTGAAGATTTATACTTATGGTTTTTTTCTAATAGTTTTATAGTTTTAGCTCTTACATTTAGCTCTGATCCATTTTGAGTTTATGTGTGTGGTATGAGTTAAGGGTCATACTTCATTATTCTGCTTGTGCATATCCAGTTGTCCGAGCACTGTTTGTTGAAGAAATGCTTTCCCATTGAAGGCTCTTGGCACCCTTTTTGAAAATCATTTGACCAAAGATAACTATTTTTTTTAGTGGAAAATGATTTTCATCTTAAAATTATATAGCAATCCAATCAAGCTTATGTTAAATATTAGAGTATATAAGGTCTCAGAAAAATTCCTCCTAGCAGCTCTTTCTCTGGAAGATCTTGGAAGTTGCACTCTACTAAAATGAGGGAGTAAACCAAGAAAGAGGAATATCACAATATAAGATCCAGGTAACAAAGAACCCAAATCCAGGAAACTCTGAGTAGGAGTCCAAAGAGGACAGTCATGCTGCAGACCATGAGATTACTAGCCTAGTTTGTAGCAGGGGAACAGGGAGCTGTGGGAGGGCAATCTTCAGGGGGAATATGGAGTCAGCAGATTTTAGAAGGGTTGGAGTGTTTGGTATGTTACAGAACTGTTAGAATACCTAGATAAAAATAGCATTAGAAATATAGAAATCTCAGTGAAATACTGGAGCAGTTAATAAGTTGAGAAAAAAATCAAAGGACTAACAATAATGTGCTAAGACTAGTTTAATTAAAACACTAATGATAATGTACTTTGCTTGCTGCTGCTGCTGCTAAGTCGCTTCAGTCGTGTCCGACTCTGTGCGACCCCATAGACGGCAGCCCACCAGGCTCCGCCGTCCCTGGGATTCTCCAGGCAAGAATGTACTTTGCTTAGTGGTGAAAAAATTATATAGTCATAATCATTAGATAGTCATAATCATGTAAACTTGGCTACTGATTTAACTAAGAATTGTGATAGAGGGATTGGGGAACACTGAAGACATGAGGTTGAAGGTGGGGAATATAAAAAAGCTACGTTCTTCACTATTATTAAAGACAGGCAATAAATAACATCTAAATTTGTTAAATAAAAGTTTAGGCATATTATTTAGGTTATATAATGGATAAACCAGAAGAAACAGCTAAAGCCACAGAAAAGTATTTCCTCTTTAGAGGATAATGGGCAATGGTGGAGCAGAAAACTGCTGTTGTTTGCAATCAGCCATACCTCATTTTGCTTTATGTTTAACTATGAGTATGTATTACTATGAGAAAAAAATTGTTATTTTTTTTTAATTCCCAAGAGGGAACCACAAAGAGATCACCACCTCATAACATGAGCTAACGGCAAACTTAACCATCACCTTTGGTTGTCTGAGCTTGGCCTCTACGTGGGTAAAGTATGTGGCAAAGAGGACAGGGCTCTGAGCCTTCTAGATGCCAACCTCTGATGATGTGAATTATGCGTGCAGGTGGCTTTCAACTGGCCAGCTAATTTCTGCAATATAGGAAATGACTGTAATTTCTGTTTCTGCATCTGGCCTCAAAAGAGAAAGTGGCCCCAATTGCCTATTGAATTTATGGAGATGAGATCTCAAGTATCTTAGGATAATTGTTGGATGAAGGGACAGGCTTTGCCAGGAAAGCAATTTTAGTACTTCTCCCTCTCATAAGGTACTTCGAAACAATTTTTCTATTTAATTTTTTTAAAGTGCCATATCTTAAATGTCTCCTTTCTCGCCTGTGACTGGCTCCACTTTGTTAATGCATTTTAGCTCCAATTTTAGTTTACAAGTTCACCAAAGCAGGGTTCCATGTAGCAAGTTCCTTTCTTATTTACCCTGCTTTATTGTGATGTTTGTCTTTCTACCTATGTCCTACACACCTCCCCTGTTCTTGATCATTATGTTTCTGTGCCTCTTTTTCTGTTCCTCATCTGTCTCTTTCATCACCTCCGTAAATCTTTTTTTTTTTTTGGTGTGGTGATGGTTATTTTGCCTCACACTCCCACATTTTTCTCTCCATTGTCCATTCATTTAAGAAGTATTCATTCAGCAGCTATAATATGCATTAAAACATGACACTCCCTGAGACACAGGCTCTTAACAGTCTAATTGAGGTGACATACAAATGATGAATAGAAATAGTAATTAACTATAGTTAATGATGTAATGACAAAATTATTTCTATACACGATGAATGCTACAGGATTAAAAAATAAAGGTAATATGTGCTCATTGTAGGAAATTTGCAAAGGAGAGAAAGTCTAAAAAAATGAAAATTGAGTCAGACTGTCTAGGTTGGAATCCTAGCTCTGTCCTTATTAGCTCTATAGCATTGGGCAAGTTGCTTAACCTCTCTGAGCCCCACTTTCTTCACCCATTAAATGGGGATGATAATATTACTTCCCTACCTCAGAGGGTTAATGGGCTTACCACAGAGCCTAGGGCATTTAAGTGGTAGTGGTTACAGTTGTTATTACTATCACCATCAACTTTTTTAGTATGTGGCCTTCAATTTTTTTTTTTTTTGTTCACATATATTTCATGAACCTTGATTGCCGTTTAACATGTTTTTCTCCATATTTCAATTTTTTCCTAGATTATGCTTTATTGACTAAGCTTATTAATGTTGTTCAGAGAAGGCAATGGCACCCCACTCCAGTACTCTTGCCTGGAAAATCCCATGGACAGAAGAGCCTGGTAGGCTGCAGTCCATGGGGTCGCTAGGAGTCGGACACGACTGAGTGACTTCACTTTCACTTTTCACTTTCATGCATTGGAGAAGGAAATGGCAACCCACTCCAGTGTTCTTGCCTGGAGAATCCCAGGGACGGGGGAGCCTGGTGGGCTGCCGTCTATGGGGTCGCACAGAGTCGGACACGACTGAAGCGACTTAGCAGCAGCAGCAGCAGCAGCAGCAGCAGCAGCAGCAGTCAGACAGGCAAGAAGTATTTACTGAGCTGCCAGAAAGTACAGGTACTTTGTTAAGTCCCAGGGAAACAGGAAATAGAAGGTGACGAAATTCTTTTTTTTTGGGGGGGTGGTAAACTTATTTACATAGAGTGCCAGCCCTGACATAGGAAACAGAATTGGGCTCTAGTCCCTCGCTCCATCACACTCCAGCTTGAGTGATCCGTAGAAGCCTCATTTTCTCATTTGTACAAAGTGAAAGTGAAAGTCGCTCAGTTGTGTCCGACTCTTTGCGACCCCATGGACTGTACAGTCCATGGAATTCTCCAGGCCAGAATACTGGAGTAGGTAGCCTTTCCATTCTCCAGGGGATCTTCCCAACCCAGGGATCAAACCCAGGTCTCCCGCACAAATGCCCACCCTACATACATCATTAGGCTGCGGATCACGAATGTCACTGAGCTTTGTAAATAAGACGCATTAGAAAAATTGCAAGTACTCAGATTTAGGGAGAAATTGGCTCCTACCTTTTTTATTAAGTGGGAAGTTCAGGTTGTTTTTCTTTCTTTTAAATTTTTTTTCTTCTCAAAGAGTTTAATTTTGTTTAGTCTTCTTGCCTTCACTCACTTTGTCAAGAATAGTTGACTCTTTGGTCAGAATTCCCTGTGAGCCAAACTGGTTTCATGTACTAAACCAGCACTTACGTACTAAACCGAGCTGTTATAAATCCTGTTATTACAGAAATGAAAATGCTGCCCTCTGCATAGACAAACTGGACCCCCACTTGCTTGTCTACTATAGGCAATTGGATTCACTAGCCCTTGGCCTGGACTGCCAAATTGATTTATTATTTAGATTGGAGGTTCATTTTCTGAGAGATTTTAGAAGCAGAAAGACCAAGTAAAATCAATACCAGCTTGGATTTTGCCAGATTTTAAAATTAACTTTCTCCTCAGGATTTGAGAAAATGAAATAAAATTCCCTCAGCATTTTTGTAATCATAAAAGAACCATACTCATATAATGTCTTAGGTTTTGCTTTCAAATGGAAAAATAAGATACGGGGAGGCTATATGAAATAAGCACATCAGAGATGATAATCATTGAAGCCAGTCATGGAGATTTATTATACTATTCTGTCTACTTTTGTGTGTGTTTGAAAGCTGACATAATTAAAGATGAGAACACAGCTAATTGAAGCAAAGAGAGGGACTTCCCTGGTGGTCCAGTGGCTGGGACTCCGAGTTCCTGGTGTGGGAGCCCGGGTTCGATCCCCAGTTGGAGAACTGAATCCCACATGGAGAACTAAGACCCAGAGCAGCCAAATAAATTAAAAAAATGAAAATAAAGAGACTGCATCCATGGTTTGTTGCAGTTTGTTTTCATAGGCATTTTCATGGTCTAAGAATTTTGATAGGTTAATTGCAAAATCTATAAAATCATGCAGAACTTTGAAATTTTCCAACCATTTCAGATTTGCTTTTATTTTATACAAAAACCTAGTGAGTGATATGATTACTTTTTGGTGTTGTTATGCATTCAAGGAAATTTTGTGGTCAAGTGACTTGCCCAAGGTCACATAACCACCTAGCACTTGAAGATGGAGTAGAAAACCAGGCTCTCTTGACTGCTATGCTGAATCTAATTTTATACAAATGTTATATAGATGAAATAAAGCTTGACTAAGCCTCCTATAATTGCTGGGATATATTGTTAATGTGATGCTAGCATATTTTTAATACAGAATTTCAGACGAGGGGTGAGATGAGAATTTCAGAACTGATGAGGGGTACAAGGATGAGAAGCTGCCCTTTATCAAGCCAGACACACTTTTAGGTGTTTTATATTCATTTACATTTTCCCAAATCCTTAGTTTTGAGTCCTGCCTCCTCCAATTCATGAGCCCAGGGATCTGGAACAACTGATATGACATCTCTAGACCTCAGTTTCTTCATCTGTGAAAAGGGGGGATGATACCTACCTAACTGGAGTTTGAAGAGAGTTAATAAGATAATGTATAATAAATGCTTAACTCAGTGCCTAGTATATACCAAAATTATTTTAAAAAGCAAGAAGGAGGATTCCTGTAAGATTCAGGGAAGGACAGAAATCATCCAGAGAACTGTCAACTGTCTGGCATGACTGTCTCCAATTTTCCCTTCCTCTGCTCTGTTCTCTCTAGTTTATGATAGTCACCTTGGATTTTTTCTTGTTGTTGTTGTTGTTTGTGATTTTTAAAAAAATATTTATTATGTATGTATTTAGTTGCAGCACTTGTGATCTTTTAGGGGCAGCATGTGAGATTTAGTTCCCCGACCAGGGATTGAACCCTGGCTCCCTGCATCAGGAAAACAGAATTTTAGCCACTGGACCACCTAGGAAGTCCCAGTATTTACCTTGTTTTAATCATGTATCAGGAGAAGGCAATGGCACCCTACTCCAGTACTCTTGCCTGGAAAATCCGATGGACAGAGGAGCCTGGTAGGCTACAGTCCATGGGGTCGCGAAGAGCTGGACATGACTGAGCAGCTTCACTTTCACTTTTCAGTTTCATGCATTGGAGAAGGAAACGGCAACCCACTCCAGTGTTCTTGCCTGGAGAATCCCAGGGACAGAGGAGCCTGGTGGACTGCCGTCTATGGGGTTGCACAGAGTGGGACACAACTGATGCCACTTAGCAGCAGCAGTAGCAATCATGTATCATGTTTTACTTGCTCAAAACTGTTATAGTCTATCAACTGTTACAAACTATCAACATTCCAGAATCTTTTTGTCAGCCAAAAGCATATTGTTTACTGCCAAATTCAAACCTTTGCAACTCTCTGTAGACCCTAAAGGTAATACTGTGTGAAACATATGCTGGTGATAATTTAACAATTCAGTAAAGTAGGGAAGAGCAATTTAATAAATGGTGATATTTAAAAATACATCCTCGTAGTTCATATTTCACATCAAAATTACTTCCAAGTGAATAAAAAATGGAAGTATAAAAAGCAGATAAAAATTGAAACCATAAAAATATGAATATAACACTTCTTTATAGAGAATGGTGAGCTAAGCTTAAAAACAGTTGGAGAAAAGTCGTAAAAGAAGCTCTTAAAATATTTGACAATATAAAATGAAAAGCCATGTCAAATATAATAAAAGACGATGCTTGGAAAAATATTTGCCATAGATATGAGAGGAAAGAAAAGAATTCTTTAATATTTGAAGAGCACATACTAAATAATAAGAAAATACAAAGGCTCTCAATGGGAAAATGACATTAACGAACAAATCACAAAAGAGGACGTGTGAATGGCTAATAAACATATGAATAAATGTTCACCTGCACTAGTAATCAAAAATGCTAATGGAACAACAAGAGACCGATTTTCACCTATTAATTAGCAAAGATGAAAAAAGACAATACTCTGTGTTATATAGGGTGCAGTAAGAAGGGCATTCATCCACTGATAATGGGAGGGGAAACTGATGCAGTCTTTTTGGAAGGCAATTTAGCAACATGTTTCAGAAGCTGAAATATAGTCCTATCCTTTGACCTGTAGTTCCACTGTTAATAACAATTACTCCCCAGGAAGTAAGCTAAAGTCTGGACAAAATTTATGCAAAGAGATGCTCGTTTATAATAACCAAATTGTCAATCAACCTAAATGTCCAACAATGGACATGCAGAGAAATAAATTATTGTATAATCTTTACAGAATATTGTCTAAGCTATTAGAAATTGTACCTATGGTGACTAGTAATAACACAGAAAACACTTATTTATATAATGTCTAGAAATATAAAGATTATATATCACTGTACATATACTCACCTGTCTAAAAGTTATGCAGATACACAGAAGTAGAAGGAACAACTGTTAATGTGGTAAGTATCCCAGAGGGGCAAGACTATGGTTATACTCAGTTCAGTTCGGTTCAGTCGCTCAGTCGTGTCTGACTCTTTGCAAACCCATGGACTGCAGCACGCCAGGCTTCCCTGTCCATCACCAACTTCTGGAGCTTGCTCAAGCTCATGTCCATCGAGCTGGTGATGCCATCTCATCCTCTGCTGTCCCTTTCTCCTCCTGCCTTCAATCTTTCCCAGCATCAGGGTCTTTTCAAATAAGTAAGTTCTTCTCATCAGGTGGCCCAAGTATTGGAACTTCAGCGTCAGCATCAGTCCTTCCAATGAATATGCAGGACTGATTCCTTTAGGGTTGACCGGTTTGATCTCCTTGCAGTCCAAGGGACTCTCAAGAGTCTTCTTCAAACCACAGTTCAAAACTATCAATTCTTCGGCACTCAGCTTTCTTTATGGTCCAACTCTCACATCCATACATGACTACTGGAAAGACCCTAGCTTTGACTAGACGGACCTTTGTTGGCAAAGTACTGTCTCAGCTTTTTAATATGATGTCTAGGTTGGTCATGCTTATATTATCCATGGTAAATTTTCCGTTTACAACTTTTGACAATAGCCATGTATTTTTTTGTTATTTAGAAAAACAGATGTTTAGAGCAGACTGTGAAAAATGCTACATACTGTAAATATGCCGTTATCAATATTTAACCAGTATTATTATTAGTGTGTTTGATGTCCAGCAGATGGAGCTGCATCCCTTAACATTCAGCAGAAACACAGACTTAAAAACTATGGCCACATTTTCATCTGTCGTGTTTTGTTTGAAGAAAATCCCGTTATCCTCCTAAAGGTGTCATGAAGCATATGTTCTTTTTTTTTTTTTTTTAAAGGATTACGTTTAAAATTTGTTTTGAGAATTTTGTGCAGCCCCTCTAACTGGAGACACCCTGGGCTGTCACAGAAAGCAGGACTAGTAACGGGTTTGGAGAACTAGAGAACTTGAGAGATTAGCTGATTGTGTGGGGCCACACAGGGAGTTGAGGCAGAGCCAGGAAAAACAAGCCAAGGGACCTGGTCTTCCTTTGCTGAGTAAATTGTATTTTGATGTGTGAGTGCTTGGGCTTAGCATTTCAGCATAATTTCAGAACTGATCTTTTCATTGGTCCTCACCACACATTTAGGGCGGTGATTAAAAACACTGGCTTTGGAGTTATAAAGACCTAATTTCCAAACCTAATTTCATAATTTCTTAGCTGTGTGACTTTGGGCAAGTCACTTCACCTGTCTGTGCCTTACTTTCGTCATTTGTAAAATAGAGATAGTAAAAACAATATCTATTCCTAGGGTTGTTGTGAGAGTCAAATGAGATAATGCATGTAGCCGTGTTTGGTATAGTGCCTGACGCAGGGTAAGTGTGAAGTCAATTTTAGTGTGATTGTCATTCATTCCTTTGTTTTGGAATACTAACTGTGTGCTAGGCATGGGGCTCTGCACTGGGGAGAGTTAATAGATAAGGTCCTGCCCTGTAGGACTTTAGGCAAGGTATCCCCTAGGTAGGCAGCAGTGACAGAGCTTGGAACCAGAATTTCTGGATCTCGATGTGACCCTGATTCATTTTAAACCTCAGATAAATTACTTAATCTCCATCTTCCTCTTGATAAAACAAGGGTTGAGGACCATATAATCTGTAAAATATCTTCCAGCTCTGAAACATTCTACGACTGTATTTCAAAGAACATTACTGAATGAGATCAAATCAATGTTATTATCTTTCAAATATATTCACATTATGTAGTCTCTTCTGCGGAGGTGCAAAATTCTCATAATTAGGTAAAGTTCCAAGAGCCAACAGAATGATTACAGCAGAAGCTGGATAAGACACCCATCCATGAGAGGCTGGAGTAGAGAAAAATCAGTCCTCAAAAAATGTATGGAAATAGTCCCTTGCAAAATATTATATTCATGGGTAGTTTAATTGCCAAAGAATACAAATAGTTAATTTCCATTTCCACAGATTTCATGTGACGTCAAAATGCCTTTGGTATTTTCAAGTTATAACAAAATGGTATTCCACTATTCCTTTGTGTGTGTGTGTGTGTGTGTGTGTGTGGGCGCACAGCATGCACAGGCAGGTACAATTTTTCATATAAGCATATCGGTGCTTGGTGATTAGTCTGCTTTTGTATTCCCTCCCTCCCTCCCTTTCTCTTCTCTCTCTCTCTCCTTTTGGCCACACTGGTTGGCCTATGGGATCTTAGTTTCCCAACCCGGGATCAAACCTCTCCCCTCAACCCCCACCCCACAGTGGGAGCTTGGAGTCCTAACCACTGGTGCTCAGTCGCTTCAGTCATGTCCAACTCTTTGCGACCCTATGGACTGTAGCCCACCAGGCTCCTCTGTCCATGGAATTCTCCAGGAAGAATATTGGAGTGGGTTGCCATGCCCTCCTCCAGGGGAATCTTTCTGACCCAGGAATCGAACCTGCTTCTCTTACATCTCCTGCACTGAAGGTGGATTCTTTATTGCTGAGCCACTGGGGACGCCCCACTGGACCACCAGGGAATTCATGCTTTTGCTCTCTTGATTGTATTCACTTAAATCAGTGATTGGCAAACTTTCTGTAAAGGATCAGATAGCAAACATTTTAGGCACTGTGGGTTCCACACCACCTCTGTTGCAGTTGCTGCTTCTCATCCTCTTTCTCCTCCTTCCAACTATTTAATATCATAAAGACCATTCTTAAATGCCAGGGTGTAAAAAATAAACTGAGGATTAGATATGGGCTTCAGGGCGTAGTTTACTGATCTTCATCTTAAATCCAATTTTCAGCCTCCTATATCTACTGGTTTGGTTTCATAGAATCTCTCCATTTCCACCACATCCCACTGCACTCAGGGCCCAGGTCGTTTTTCACCCCCGTCTCTACTCTCATCTGGTTTTGCACCCTCCCTGCTTCCTATCTAATTTCCTTCTTCGGTATACCAATCACACCCTGGCTACCAGTGCTTTACAAAACACATGCTTTGCAAAACCTCCTAAAGGTTTTGGTAAAGCATGACAAGTGAAAGCGAAAGTATTAGTTGCCCAGTCATGTCTGACTCTGTGGACGGTAGCCCACCAAGCTCCTCTGCCCAAGGGGTTCTCCAGGCAAGAAAAATGGAGTGGGTTGCCATGCCCTCCTCCAGGGATCTTCCTGACCCAGTGAACAAATTTCACTCTCCTTCACTGGAGGCAGATTCTTTACTCTCTGAACTACTGGGGGGAAGAGCAAAGGATTATGTTTAAAATTTGTTTTGAGAATTTGGTGAAACCTCTCTGAGATAATTGGAGACACTCAGGCGATGCTCCAGCAGAAAGCATCACCCCTGAACCAAAATGGTGCTGATCTAGCCCAACAGATTGACTGCTCCAGAGACAGGGACTCCTCAACATATCTGTCCCATGAAACAATTTGCCAGGTTTCCTGAGCCCAGGAAATAGGATGGCATGGCATGGAATGGCAATGGCATGAAATGGCAATGGCATGGACTTCAGCTCAGTTCAGCTCAGTGGCTGAGTCATGTCTGACTCTTTGCAAACCCATGGACTGCAGCACGCCAGGCTTCCCTGTCCATCACCAACTTCCAGAGCTTGCTCAAACTCATGTCCATCAAGTCAGTGATGCCATCCAACCATCTCATCCTCTGTCGTCCCCTTCTCCTCCCGCCTTCAATCGTTCCCAGCATCAAAGGCTTTTCCAATGAGTCAGTTCTTCGCATCAGGTGGCCAAAGTATTGGAACTTCAGCTTCAGCATCAGTTCTTCCAATGAATATTCAGGACTGATTTCCTTCAGGATGGACTGGTTTGATCTCCTTGCAGTTCAAGGGACTCTCAAGAGTTTTCTCCATCACCACAGTTCAAAAGCATCAACTTTTCGGTGCTCAGCTTTCTTTATAGTCCAACTCTCACATCCATACGTGACTGCTGGAAAAACCGTAGCTTTGACGAGACAGATGTTTGTCAGCAAAATAATGTCTGCTTTTTAATATGCTGTCTAGGTTGGTCATAGTTTTTCTTCCAAGGAGCAAGAGTCTTTTAATTTCATGGCTGCAGTCACCACCTGCAGTGATTTTGGAGCCCAAGGAAATGCAGTCTGTCACTGTTTCCATTACTTCCCCATCTATTTGCCATGAAGTGATGGCACTGGATGCCATGATCTTCATTTTCTGAATGTTGAGTTTTAACCCTGCTTTTTCACTCTCCTTTTTCACTTTCATCAAGAGGCTTTTTAGTTCCTCTTCGCTTTCTGCCATAAGGGTGGTATCATCTGCATATCTGAGGTTGTTGCTGTTTCTTCTGGCGATTGCGATTTTAGCTTGTGAATCATCCAGCTTGGTGTTTCGTATGATGTACTCTGCATATAAGTTAAATAAGCTGGGTGACAATATACAGCCTTGACATACTCCTTTCCCAATTTGGAACCAGTCCGTTGTTCCATGTCCAGTTCTAACTGTTGCTTCTTGACCTGCATACAGATTTCTCAGGAGGCAGGTCAGGTGGTCTGGTATTCCCATCTCTTGAAGAATTTTCCACAGTTTGTTGTGGTCCACACAGTCAAAGGCTTTAGCATAGTCAATGAAGCAGAGGTAGATGTTTTTCTGGAATTCTCTTGCTTTTTTTGTGATCCAACAGATATTGGCAATTTGATCTCTGCTTCTTCTGCCTTTTCTAAATCCAGTTTGAACATCTGGAAGTTCTCGGTTGACGTACTGTTGAAGCCTAGCTTGGAGAATTTTGAGCATTACTTTGTTAGCATGTGAGATGCATGCAATCGTGCGATAGTTTGAGAATTCTTTGGCATTGCCTTTCTTTCAGATTGGAATGAAAACTGACATTTTCCAGTCCTGTGGCCACTGCTGAGTTTTCCAAACTGTCTGGCATATTGAGTGCAGCACTTTCACAGCATCATCTTTTAGGATTTGAAATAGCTCAGCTAGAATTCCATCACCTCCACTAGTTTTGTTCGTAGTGATGCTTCCTAAGGCCCACTTGACCTCACATTCCAGGATGTCAGGCTCTAGGTGACTGATCACACCATCGTGGTTATCTGGGTCATGAAGATCTTTTTTTTGTATAGTTCTTCTGTGTATTCTTGCCACCTCTTCTTAATATTTCTGCTTCTGTTAGGTCCATACTGTTTCTGTTCTTTATTGTGCTCATCTTTGCATGAAACTTTCCCTTGGTATCTAATTTTCTTGAAGAGATCTCTAGTCTTTCCCATTCTGTTGTTTTCCTCTATTTCTTTGCATTGATCACATTCCTCAAGTACTTACTGAGCATCAGTTATGTACTTGGTATTGTACTACAAACTATGGGCACAGCAAAAAACATCATGACCATGGTTGTGGTCTTCACGGAGATTCCACAAGATAATAAGGGAGACAGACATGGAAGCATTTCTGTGTCATATTGCAGGAATTGCACAGTGTTTGTGGGAGAACAGATCAGGGCACCTGACTGAATCATGGATGTCGTGGGAGGTGGTGCCCAGAGGAACTGACACCTAACGCTATGTGCATCCCGGTAATAGAGCCGATCCCAGCATCAGGGACCCTAATCTTCTTAGCTGGTGGGTCTTGAGCTCTGCTTAGATCTTTGCTAACAGTGATCGTGCCCGCAGCCTTACCCCTTTGGACTGAGTGTCTGGTTTCAGTTCTATTCCCTAGGCTCCGTTCTCCAGAAACAGTCTAAATAGGCCCCTGGCCACGGCTCACACCTAGAACGCTGACCCTAACCTCATCCTGAAGGTCTGTGTCTTCCAGGTAAAGCTTTTTTTTGCTGACGTGATGACAATTGAGCAGCCAATTGGCAAGAATGGTGATGGTCAACTTTATCAGCTTTCATTTATTAATACTGATAGGAGCAATTACTCTTTTCAGACATCACACATTTGCTTTTTCCAGCATGATGGGTTGGTCATGAAGGCGGAAAGAATAGAGTATCCAGTGTTAAATGGGTATTTTCTATTAATACTCAACATTTTGAGTTTAAACTCTGACTCCCCAAGAAAATTGGTCTGAGAGGGTCCTCTTACTCTTCATTAACTACCAAATAAATAAACAGGCCTCTTCCTTTTACGCCCACCTCCCTTGCTCAGGGGCTTCTTGGGAGGTATGTCGGCCCATTCATATGTTAATTCTGTAGAGCCCTCAGGCCTTTCACAGAGGCCCTGTACAATGAGAGGGGAGTCTGCATATTTCAAAAGAGCAGCATATGCTCCTAAAGGTGAATGTGCAATATAGCTCTGCAGGGGAAATACAGTGCATTATTCTTTGCCCCTTTGCTGAGAGAGTTTACAAGCAACATTTGGAAATGGATGGCATTTTTCTATATAGAGATCGAATTTGACAATTAACCATGATTTTTTTTTTAATTGAGTGGTTTAGGTCTTCTAAACTACTCTCCTTTTAAAACATGTAAATAAATAAGAGACATGAAAATTGCAATTCCTGGAAAAACCCCAGAAATGCCTTCCCCTGAAGCTGTTTAACTGTTCTTTTGAAAAAGAGTTCTCCTCAGAAAAAATTCTGAGCTGGTGGGGAAGTGGACAGTGGGTATAACTTAATATGAAAAATCTCTCTCTCATTCTCTTATTTTCATTGTTAAATGTAATGTGTCCTATCACAGGAGTGCTTGAGGTTTAGGGGATAATTTCAGATATGCAAATGATTCATTAGTCAAGGATTTGATCATCATATTTCAGAAAAAACTTCTGATAGACATTAATTGCTTCTTCTAGAATTATATTCTATTGCTCAGTAATGACAAACACTGTGTATTAATTTCACATGTATTAGAAATAATGACTAGAGTAAAAACTATTTGATGTAATGACCATTAGTTCAGAGCTGTTGAACGATGCTTTATGGCTTAAGATGAATAATAATGGCCTATTTTTCATCAGACAGATGTTCCATCTTATTGTGTAAAGAAGTTACGTCATTGAAACAGAAAATGCAAACGAATTAGAATATACCATATCACTAAGCTTGGTTAGCAAAATTGAACAATTGATGTCTGAAATCATTACCATTTGCTATACACTATGAGCTGTTTTTATCATGTTTTCTATGGGATCAGTTTTGAAGAATGTTTCACAAAGAAAAAATTTTTAAAAATTAGAGTAGAAATCCATAATAACATGGTTCAGGGTTATATGGACTTATGAAATGATGCAATGCTAAACCACAGTTTTGTAAAAATAAAAAAAAAATTAAATTTGAAAAGTAAATGTGGGTCTCCTGGGTGATTTGCTGGGTGGCTGGGAGATAGGAGTGCAAAGGAGATTATTTATTTTAAACTTACTTTTCACTGTCTCTATTTTTTTTTTTAACTTTTTGCATACTATATACCATATGCATGTGTTGTTGTTAAGTCGCTAAGTCATGTCTGACTCTTTGCGACCCCATGGGCTGTAGCCCGACAGGCCCGTCTGTCCATGGAATTTTCCAGGCAAGAATACTAGAGTGGTTGCCATTTCCTTCTCCAGGGGATCTTCACGACCGAGGGATCAAACCTGCGTCTCTTGCATTGGCAAGTGGGTTCTTTATCACTGGGCCACCTGGGAAACAGATATGCGTGTGTTACCTATTGGTAAATAATTTTATTATAAATAACAATAGCAACTCATTACCATATTTTAAAGTGAAGTGGTAGCCTCTAAAGCGTTAGGGTCAGACACACACACACACGCACACACACACACAACCTACCCTACATGTTATAAACATACGGGTTCATCTTCCAATTCTTCCTCTTTCTAGTTAACAAGCCATGAGCAAATTGCTTACCTTTTCTGAATTAAAAGAACCTGCCTCATGGGCTTGATAGGAGGACAGAAATAGGTTTCAGCATAACTGCCAGTGTATGACACATGCTCAATAAACATTGCTGAGCATTACTAGTTTACATCCTGCTAAAACAATCTTATCTAATACAATTGTCCCTAACATCTGTTACTCTTCTTTTCACAGTACCAGCGTTAGAATCATGGCTTCTTTGTGGTAAAATTTTTAAAGTTAATATTTATGTGTGCTTGCTTTTTTTTAGTTACAGCCAGTTAAACAGATTCATTCCTTTCTTCCTCCCTCCCTCCCTCTCGTTCTTCTTTCTTCCCTATCACAAGTTTACCTGGTTCTTTACTAAGTGCAAGCCACTGTGTAAGTGCAGAGTGCAGACGAAACCTTAGAAATCATTGATTTTAATTTTTCTAGCGATGGAAGAATTCATTTCTGCCACCTACTCCATAAGTGACTCAGCTACTGCTGTAACCCTTCTAGGAACAGGGACCTTACTGCTTCCTGAAAGATTCCTTTCCTTTGTCGAACAATTCTAACTTGTTAGAATGTTCCTTTTTTTCACATTGAACTAGGCATTGGTGTCCCTGTAGCTCCCATAGTTAGGCAGACCCCTGCCATACTCCTAACTCTTCTCTCACTTGGAAAACTTTACTTCTAATTAGTTGCAAAGCCAGAATTAGAATCTAGATCCCCTGACTCCTGCTCCAGTGCTCTTTAGAGGTCCTTTTACATAGAAATTTCTTTCAGCCAAGTTGGCTGCCTTAGATCTTGTTGAATGCCCTGACCTTGTCAAGAAGACTGACTGTACTGAGGACTTCATTTTGAGTACAAAGGAGAAAATCCTTAGAGCACTTCTTAGGCAGGACCTACTGCATCCTAGTTCATGTTCCTGCAATCCAGTGGTCATCCTAGCATCATCTGCTGTACTGAGGACAAGAAACTGTGTGAGAGCAATCTTCCATGTGTTTTCTAGATGTGCTGGTCAAAAAGTGTTTTCTCTCAGTTATTCTAAGCAAGGCTTCTAAACAAGACAAATTTCCTTGATATTCTATTCAGTTTTTCAGTGAGTCTCAAAATTTACCACAAAGTCATTTGATTTTTTCAGTGCTTCCAGTGTCCTATGGGAACAAAATACTTTACGCAGTCACTTTGTCACCTTGACCCTTCAGTTCATTCAGTTCAGTCGTTCAGTTGTGTCTGACTCTTCACGACCCCATGAACTGCAGCACCTTAATTATCAATGAATGCAGACAGAGAACAGGTGCTCTTAAGATGCGTTGTAGGAATGTGTAACTTCTGAAACAGGCGTCAGTGTCAGAGTCCGGAAAATCTTTGACAAGGTCGAATGTACGATAGATCAATAATTCTTACTCCTTGACCTGCTGGTTAGTGGGTGAGCTGGGTGAGTGGGATCCGGAGCAAATTGAGAGCAAGTGTCTTTCAGGGCAGCTGCCACTGGGACGGGTCCTTGTTTGGCCAGGAGGGGGCAGCAGAGAGTTGGCTTGTCCGTGAGCCAGGCGAACCCAGTGTTGGGGCGAGTACCAGGAAGACCTCTGAGCTGAAGGGTGTGGAATTGTCTGCCAGATGGGTAGAAGAGATGCCGAGAGAGTAAGAGGTCTGTTGATGGGGTTGCCATGTCGAGGAGGAGACAATCACAGAGGAGGAAACTTTGTGAGGGCAAATTCACCAACTCTAGAGTCAGAGAGCACCCAGGTTGGTGGAACACCTATGAACCTGGTTGGAGCCAAACAAACCTTGACATTGAAATGAGGCTTTGACTTGGGGAGGGTGACATCTCTGAGCCTTGGTCTCCTCATGTGTAAAAGGGGGGTAATAATAGTGCTTACCTCATAGCATTATTATCCCCTCTCGGCCGCCGCCCCCGCCTCCCGGCACCCGGCCTGGCCTAGCTCCTCTCGGCCACGCTTCTGCGCCGAGCCGTCGCAGCCGCCTCGCTTCTGCCGGGGGCTGCGGCCGAGAGGGGCTAGGCCGGGCCGGGGCCTGGCGGCGGCGGCCGAGAGGGGCTAGGCCGGGCCGGGGGCGGCAGCCGACAGGGGCTAGGCGGGGGCCGGGGGCCGGGGGCCGACAGGGGCTAGGCGGGGGCTGGGGGCCAGGGGCGGCAGCCGACAGGGGCTAGGCCGGGCCGGAGGCTGCTGGCCGGCGGCGGCGGCGGCGAGAGGAATTACCCAAGGCCCAAGGTAAAAGAAACCCAAGTAAGACGGTAAGTGTTGCAAGAGGGCATCAGAGGGCAGACACACTGAAACTAAAATTACAGAAAACTAGCTAATCTGATCACACAGACCACGGCCTTGTCTATCTCAATGAAACTAAGCCATGCCGTGTGGGGCCACCCAAGACGGATGGGTCATGGTGGAGAGGTCTGACAGAATGTGGTCCACTGGAGAAGGGCATGGCAAACCACTTCAGTATTCTTGCCTTGAGAACCCCATGAACAGTATGAAAAGGCAAAAAGACAGGACACTGAAAGATGAACTCCCCAGGTCAGTAGGTGCCCAATATGCTACTGGAGATCAGTGGAGAAATAACTCCAGAAAGAAGGATGGGATGGAGCCAAAGCAAAAACGATACCCAGCTGTGGATGTGACTGGTGATAGACGCAAAGTCCGATGCTGTAAAGAGCAATATTGCATAGGAACCTGGAATGTTAGGTCCATGAATCAAGGCAAATTGGAAGTGGTCAAACAGGAGATGGCAAGAGTGAACGTCGACATTATAGGAATCAGCGAACTGAGATGAACTGGAATGGGTGAATTTAACTCAGATGACCATTATATCTACTACTGTGGGCAAGAATCCCTTAGAATAAATGGAGTAGCCTTCATGGTCAACAAAAGAGTCCAAAATGCAGTACTTGGATGCAATCTCAAAAACAATAGAATGATCTCTGTTCGTTTCCAAGGCAAACAATTCAATATCACGGTAATCCAAGTCTATGCCCCGACCAGTAATGCCGAAGAAGCTGAAGTTGAACGGTTCTATGAAGACCTACAAGACCTTCTAGAACTAACACCCAAAAAAGATGTCCTTTTCATTATAGGGGACTGGAATGCAAAAGTAGGAAGTCAAGAGATACCTGGAGTAACAGGCAAGTTTGGCCTTGGAGTACAGAATGAAGCAGGGCAAAGGCTAATACAGTTTTGCCACGAGAATGCACTGGTCATAGCAAACACCCTATTCCAACAACACAAGAGAAGACTCTACACGTGGACATCACCAGATGGTCAACACCGAAATCAGATTGATTATATTCTTTGCAGCCAAAGATGGAGAAGCTCTATACAGTCAGCAAAAACAAGACCAGGAGCAGACTGTGGCTCACATCATGAACTGCTTATTGCCAAATTCAGACTTAAATTGAAGAAAGTAGGGAAAACCAGTAGTCCATTCAGGTATGACCTAGGTCAAATCCCTTATGAGTATACAGTGGAAGTGAGAAATAGATTTAAGGGACTAGACCCGATAGACAGAGTGCCTGATGAACTATGGACAGAGGTTCAGAACATTGTACAGGAGACAGGGATTAAGACCATCACCATGGAAAAGAAATGCAAAAAAGCAAAATGGCTGTCTGAGGAGGCCTTACAGATAGTTGGGAAGAGAAGAGAAGCGAAAAACAAAGGAGAAAAGGAAAGATATTCCCATCTGAATGCAGAGTTCCAAAGAATAGCAAGGAGAGATAAGAAAGCCTTCCTCAGTGATCAGTGCAAAGAAATAGAGGAAAACAACAGATTGGGAAAGACTAGAGATCTCTTCAAGAAAATTAGAGATACCAAAGGAACATTTCATGCAAAGATAGGCTCGATAAAGGACAGAAATGGTATGGACCTAACAGAAGCAGGAGATATAAAGAAGAGGTGGCAAGAATACACAGAAGAACTGTACAAAAAAGATCTTCACGACCCAGATAATCACGATGGTGTGATCACTCACCTAGAGCCAGACATCCTGGAATGTGAAGTCAAGTGGGCCTTAGAAAGCATCACTACGAGCAAAGCTAGTGGAGGTGATGGAATTCCAGTTGAGCTATTTCAAATCCTCAAAGGTGATGCTGTGAAAGTGCTGCACTCGATATGCCAGCAAATTTAGAAAACTCAGCAGTGGCCACAGGACTGGAAGAGGTCAGTTTTCGTTCCAATCCCAAAGAAAGGCAATGCCAAAGAATGCTCAAACTACCACACAATTGCACTCATCTCACATGCTAGTATGGAGAAGGCAATGGCACCCCACTCCAGTACTCTTGCCTGGAAAATCCCATGGATGGAGGAGCCTGGTAGGCTGCATGCAATCCATGGGGTCACGAAGAGTCGGAGACGACTGAGCGACTTCACTTTTACTTTTCACTTTCATGCATTGGAGAAGGAAATGGCAACCCACTCCAGTGTTCTTGCCTGGAGAATCCCAGGGATGGGGGAGCCTGGTGGACTGCCGTCTATGGGGTTGCACAGAGTTGGACACGACTGAAGTGACTTAGCAGCACGTGCTAGTAAAGTAATGCTCAAAATTCTCCAAGCCAGGCTTCAGCAATATGTGAACCGTGAACTTCCAGATGTTCAAGCTGGTTTTAGAAAAGGCAGAGGAACCAGAGATCAAATTGCCAATATCCGCTGGATCATCGAAAAAGCAAGAGAGTTCCAGAAAAACATCTATTTCTGCTTTATTGACTATGCCAAAGCCTTTGACTGTGTGGATCACAATAAACTGTGGAAAATTCTGAAAGAGATGGGAATACCAGACCATCTGACCTGTCTCTTGAGAAACCTGTATGCAGGTCAGGAAGCAACAGTTAGAACTGGGCATGGAACAACAGACTGGTTCCAAATAGGAAAAGGAGTACGTCAAGGCTGTATATTGTCACCCTGCTTATTTAACTTATATGCAGAGTACATCATGAAAAACACTGGGCTGGAAGAAACACAAGCTGGAATCAAGATTGCCGGGAGAAATATCAATAACCTCAGATATGCAGATGACACCACCCTTATGGCAGAAAGTGAAGAAGAACTAAAGAGCCTCTTGATGAAGGTGAAAGAGGAGAGTGAAAAAGTTGGCTTAAAGCTCAACATTCAGAAAACTAAGATCATGGCATCTGGTCCCATCACTTCATGGGAAATAGATGGGGAAACAGTGGAAACAGTGCCAGACTTTATTTTTTTGGCCTCCAATATCACTGCTGATGGTGATTGCAGCCATGAAATTAAAAGATGCTTACTCCTTGGAAGGAAGGTTATGGCCAACCTAGATAGCATATTTAAAAACAGAGACATTACTCTGCCAACAAAAGTCCGTCTAGTCAAGGCTATGGTTTTTCCAGTGGTCATGTATGGATGTGAGAGTTGGACGGTGAAGAAAGCTGAGCGCTGAAGAATTGATGCTTTTGAGCTGTGGTGTTGGAGAAGACTCTTGAGAGTCCCTTGGACTTCAAGGAGATCCAATCAATCCATCCTAAAAGAGATCAATCTTGGGTGTTCATTGGAAGGTCTGACGTTGAAGCTGAAACTCCAATACTTTGGGCACCTCATGCAAAGGGTTGTCTCATTGGAAAAGACCCTAATGCTGGGTAGGATTGGGGGCAGGAGGAGAAGGGGACGACAGAGGATGAGATGGTTGGATGGCATAACCGACTCGATGGACATGGGTTTGGTTAGACTCCGGGAGTTGGTAATGGACAGAGAGGCCTGGCGTGCTGCAATTCATGGGGTCACAAAGAGTCGGACACGACTGAGCGACTGAACTGAACTGAACATAGCATTATTATAAGACTATTCTGGTGTATACTGAACAATTAAAATTATATAATAATAACAATAACTATCTGTTGCTTCTCAAAAGACAACACTTGGTGAAATGAGGATTTAAGGAGCCACTTTCTAGAACCTTCTGAACAGGAAGGCCAAAGGTTTTCTCTGCTCCCCTTTGAAACCTCACATTTGGGCAATAGAATCGTACTACTAAGTTGTCTCTATTCCTGATGTTTTTCAGATCATTTTAAAGTCTGAAGATAAATTTTCCCCATTCACCAGGAAACAGGTAAATGTTCACATAGCCCCAATATCTGTGTCCAAACACTGTCTCCCAGATTGTTGTTTACACCTGGAATTGGCACAAGAACTCCTCCTATGAACCTTGGATCAAAATTTGTGGTTTTGAAAATAGGCTCAGCCTTCTTTGGGGGGAGCTCAGCTGGGGTGGCGATCCAGGGTGGGGGAAACACTTTGGAGTAACCCCTGGGATAAGATCACAGCAGGGGTGTCCCTGAATTTGTTTTGTTTTTCACCCTGAGTTTTTAAGCACACCATTGGAGACACTTTTTTTTCCTGTGTCCTCTACCCACAGCGTTTCAGAGTGCAAATGCTCCTGACTTAGATAATGCTATCAAAGGAGTACACACCGGAGCTGAGGCCTTGGACCCAGTGGTGAAGGAGCAGGTTACAGAAGGTAGGAAGAAAAAAATGAAAGAGGGAAGCTGGGATCACAGAAGTGAACATGGCTGGAACACTGGTTCTCTTCAGGGCTGGCCTCAATCCAGAATGTTGTATGCATATTCACTAACTTTCTTTTCAATGTTTCCACGTTAAAAAAAAAAGTTAAGAACAGTTATCCCTGCTTGAGTAGAAGTTACAGAAGAACCTTGATAGAAGAATAAAAATAATGACCAGTCTAGAATTAGAGTAGCCTTAAGGAAGAGACCTAAAGAGGAGCTTGGGATCTTAATTCCCTGACCACAGACTGAACTTGGGCCCTCTGCACTGAAAGTTTGGAGTCCTAGCCACTGGACCGCCAGGGAAGTCCCACAGATATGGAATTTAGATTCAGTTCTTTTTGGCAGTCCATAGTTCTCCACTTGTGTTCTTCATAGGAAGTAGACTTCAAAGGGGTCCTGGGGCATTAAATTACAGAAAGTGCTGAGTTAAACTGAATCCTTCCGGACCCCTTCTGAAGGGCCAAACTCCTCCAGCTCTCTATGTTAGGGTCCAACCTTTATTCTCATTATTGCCCTGCTGCCCCCAGCAGTCTTTTCAGACATTTTTTTCCTCAATTGCCTCCTCATGAAATTTTAATATTACAGATACACTGTGTATCTTTTATGGACTGTATGTATATCTGTGCCTTATACATAAAGTGGAACTTCCCAGGTGGTGCTAGTGGTAAAGAACCTGCCTCCCAGTGCAGGAGATGCAAGAGATGTGGGTTTGATCCCTGGTTTGGGAAGATCCCCTGGAGAAGGGAACGACAACCCACTCCAGTATTCTTGCCTGGAGAATCCTATGGACAGAGGAACCTGGTGGGCTACAGTCCATGGGGTCCCAAACAGTCGTACACAACTGAAGTGACTGAGCACGCATGCATAAATAGAGTGAAAATTTTTTTCATCATCCAAGAACCAATGTTCTCTTCTCTTTGGGGACAATATCACCTTTTTGTCAATGCATGCTGCATGTGGGTGAGCATTGAACCCTTCTAGTGACTAAGAGGAGAGGGTAAGTGAGGATTCTCACCCTTATTTGACTCTGTGGAGGCAAAACTTTCAGGATCACTTCAGTGAAGTAATGAACATTTGCAACAGTGCTTCGAGCTAATAACTATGATAACATCCCCAGATAATGATCTTGTGATGGATGCTGGGGAGAAAGGACAATCGATTCAGTCCCAGTCTCAGGGGCTTAAAAAATATGAATGTGTGGGTTCTACTCCTGGAGATTTGGACTATACTGGTCTGGGTGCTAGAGATTTTAAAAGCTCCTTGGGTATTTCAGGGTGCCAGCAAAGTTAAGAAGTGCTAACTTACAAGACTTTAATGTGAATAAAAATAACTTTAAAATCTTTTTTACAGCTTTATTGATATAGAATTGACATATGATATTATATAAGTTTAAGGTGTAGAAGGTGATGATTTCATGTATGTATGTATTGTGAAATGATTACCAAGGTTAGTAAAGACATCCGTCACCACACAGTTACTTGTTTTTTTCTTGTCTTTCTGTATCTCGCTTATTTCACTTAGTATAATGCCCTCAGTACATCTAACTTGTCACAAATGGCAGGATTTCCTTCTTTTTTAATGGCTGTATATACATACATACACACAAACACACACAGATTGGAAACTGTTGATGGACAGTTGACACAAAGACAACAAAGGAACATCCAAAGAAATGTGAGAAAATAAAAATTGCATGTTGTTGTGGAAGACAAGGGAAGAAAATTTTTAGAAAGAGAACATGGTCAGTCACATTTAATGATGCTGAAAAGAAGGGTAATTGAAGGCTTGGAAGTTTCCATTAGCCTTAGCAACAAAAAGATCACTGGTGAAAGTGGTTTCTTGGTGGTGGTTGGTGATGTGGGCAGAGACAAGACTGTGGTTGGTGAAGAAGTGGGTGTTAATGATAAACTGTGGGAAATGCTTTAAAAGAAGTTTGGCAGTGAAGGTCAAGAGAGACAGGGCAATGGTCTGGCAAAGAGATATGTGACCAAAGAACAACATTTTTAAAAGATGTATGCATGTTTAAATGCTGATGGGAAGAAGTTGATAGAGAGGAAGAGATTTTAGACAGAAGAAGAGAGGACAGTCAATTGGTAAGATGCCAGAAAAAGCAGGAGGGAAAGATGGAGCTTCTCCAGTGGCTCAGTGGTAACGAACCCGCCTTGCAGTTCAGACAGATTTGATCACTGGGTCAGGAAGATCCCCTGGAGGAGGGCGTGGCAATCCACTCCAGTATTCTTGCCTGGAGAATCCCATGGACAGAGGAGCCTAGCGGGCTACAGTCCATGGGGTCACAAAGAGTCGGACATGACTGAGCAAGTAGACGACAACAACAACAAAAAAAAAGGTAGATCCTAACAGGAAGATGACCACTCATCCTAACATAAGAATAAGATGCAGCCAAGATTACAAATGTGGTGGTAGAGATCTGAAGAGAGCTGTGTCTGATGATTCCTATTTTCCATGAGAAGAGAGATAAAAGTTATTACCTGAGAGTGGAGATAGAGGCAAATATTATGATCAATGGTTTGTGGAAAGTGGAAACGATTTGACCTAGTTATTGTTCAGAGTGGGTAATCAGTGAATTTCTAGACTAGGTTTAAAGGGCCACTTGAGGTGAATAATTATGAATCTACAGTGCAATGAATTTACCTTGCTGTGTGACCTTTTCTGGTAGTTGCTCAGCCAACCCAGGAAAGGTATAAAAATAGTAGATAATTTTATTGAATCCACCCAAGTTTGGAAATTTCCTAGATAGTAAGTGGGTGAGGTGAGTGAACTTTCCCCACACCCTTCTTCCAGGCACAAAATTTAAGGAATTCTCACATCATGGACTTGTAGGATTGGCACCTGACAGTGAATGGCTCCTTATGTTTTGGGGGTGGGGAAGTAGAGGTGGGGGAGAATCTTACCTCACTGTAGGCCTGGCCCTGCACAAATAAGTTTGGTATATTGGCAGTATGATCGTGAAGAATATTGTTGTTGTTTAGTTGCTAAGTCATGTCTGACTCTTTTGTGACTCCATGGACTGTAGCCTACCAGGCTCCTCTGTCCATGGGATTTCCCAAGCTAGAATATTGGAGTGGGCTGCCATTTTCTTCTCCAGAGGATCTTCCTGACCCAGGGCTCAACCCCATGTCTCCTGCATTGCAGGCAGATTCTTTACCCCTGTGCCACCTGGGAAGCCAAAGAATATTGACAAGAGAGTAGTTACAGTGGTGGACCCTATTATGTAAGATGGATGGAGAGGAAACTAAAAATGGGAAACAGTAGAGGGACGATGCCATTGGGAGAAACTGACTGAGTAAATGGATAAGCTATGGAGTTGTATTTAGGGAGGGATGTCTCAAGTTGTGGTCTTAGAGGTAGAGCAAATTTGGGGTCCCAAAATATTCCAATGTGAGACCGAAGATATAGGGGACTGAGGTGGAGGTCAAGGAACTTCGAGGTCAAGGAACTTCAAGCTCAAGGAACTTCAACATCAAGGTGTTGAATGAGTTATCCATATGCCTGTTGACTTCAGCCAGAATATCTGTTGAGATTTGGGGTAGAATGGAAAAATGATCCTACTGCCAGAGTCCCTGGTGAATACAGAGGAGTATCTAGGAGACCAAGTGATGACAGTGACAGGAAGGTTAAAGTTACACTGATTGGTGTTCACTGATTCTCATATGTCTCAAAAGGAGCTGGGATTTTGGAGGAGGGGGTGGTGTTTGTTTTTCTTGTTTGTTGTTTTTGTTGACAAGAGAGTGGAGGGGAAGTAGGTTGAAAGTGGCTTTGGGGAATGAAGAAGAAACTGGCTTTGCTGTACCAAGAAGTGTGGGTACATGCCCTGCAATCAGCTCAAGCAGCAACTAGGGTTATATTCTCTTCACTGAAGGGCCAGGTCTCACTTACGGCTAGGTCATGAAGTGAACTTGTTAAACAAGCCATGTGAGTTCCAGAGGATTGCAGGGGGCATATTGAAGAGTGGCAGAATTAGCTGACTCATGGGCTTGAGGAGAGAGTAGGTCACAACGAGTCCCAGAAAGGATGGTGGGCACCTGGAAACTACCACATGGGGGCTCAAGTTTTATATTATTTTTTTCTCATGATCTTTGGGGATAAAATAGCAATCAGAGATGATAGGGGAAACCTGATTATGACTTCCATTACCTTCATATCTTTTTTTCAGCCCAGTGGATAACAAAAATAAAAATAGTAATACTAATTTGTAAATTTCTCCACGAGCCAATGAATGTTGGCAATTTGACCTCTAGTTCCTCTGCCTTTTCTAAACCCAGTTTGTACATCTGAAGTTCTTGATTCACATACTGATAAAGCCTAGCTTGAAGGATTTTGAGTGTAACCTTGCCAGCATGTAAAATGAGTACAATTGTACAGTAGGTTGAAAATTCTTTGGCATTGCCCCTCTTTAGGATTGGAATGAAAATCAGTCAATCCTGAAGGAAAGCAACCTTGAATAATCACTGGACAGACTGATGCTGAAACTCCAATACTTTGGCCAACTGATGGGAAGAGGTGACTCATTGGAAAGGATCCTGATTTTGGGAAAGGTTGAGGGCAGGAGGAGAAGAGGACAACAGAGGATGAGATGGTTGGATGTTATCATTGACTCAGTGGACATGAGTTTGAGCAAACTCTGGGAGATAGTGAAGGACAGAGGAGCCTAGCATGCTACAGTCCATGAGGTCACAAAGAGTTGGACACAACTTAGCTACTGAACAACAACAAATTGTAAATTTAGAAAATACTTACTGAATACCTACTATTTGCCAGGCAGTGTTTTAGGTGCCAGGAACATGACAAAGTTCCTGAACTCACAGAACTTACTCTGTTAGATAGTCTGGCCATGGGCAAAGAACAAAAAAGGATGAAGTATATAAGGTTGAGGAGCTACAAGTGTTAAGAATTGAAGTTCAGTGGGGTAAGTCCAAAGACAGTGATGGTGATGTGTGTGTGAGGAGCTGTATTAGGGAAGATCTTTAAAGGAGGCTCTTCTGAGCAGAGACCCGAATGATAAGAAGGAGCCATCCACATGAAGATGGAGCATTTCAGATCAAGGGAATAGCAACTGCCAAGGCTCCAAGGATGGGAAGGAGCTTGGGATGTCTGAAGGTTGTTATAGCTGATAATTCCGAGACCCCGAAGCATGTACTTTCAACTACCTGCTGTGAAGGATGAGATTGATGGATCTCTGTGGTCTAACTGTGTAAGGACCTGAATATCCCAGAATTAGTCCAAGAGGTTGAGGCTCAATGGAAGCAGCAAGCTACCCCCAGAGGGTAATTGAGAAATCCTCACTACACATTGGAGTGGGAACGAACTTGCTTGGTAAGTCCAAGGCCATATTGGTCCCAGATCTATGGCACAATCACAGTGGAGATGGGGAAGTGCTGGTGCCCCTTTCATATCTGAAAACACTTCATCAGAAACTGAGGGTTTGGGACTTCCTGGTGGTCCAGTGGCTAAGGCTCCATGCTCCCAATGCAGGGGATCAAGTTTCCATCCCTGGTCAGGGAAGATCCCACATGTAGCAACTAAGACCTGGCACAGCCAAATAAATAAATCAACAAAAAGAAAAAAAAATAGGGGTTGGCTTAGGACTCTTGGCTTCAGACTGTTACATGAGGTAAGATTTGGCAGCGGTATCAGCATCGTGGCTGGCAGAAAAGTGGCATGAAATAGAGGATTGAAGTTTTTCGTAAGAAGGTCGTATCGTGGGACTTGAGCCAGGCAAGGCCAAAGACCATAAGGAAGCCAGGACAGTGTTACAGACAGCACAACTTATGGGATGCTAGATATACACCCAACTAAACAGGAATGATCTAATGGGTGACTGCTGCCTCTAACTGTGCTCCCTCATGTCTGTGAATCACAGTTGGGTCCATGGAGTCAGCTTGAGTTCCAAAAACAAATTCCATATTTGCTGGCCTGCAGCTATAGGTTCCACATTGGGCAAAGCATGCCAGGCCTTATTAGAAGGTCAGACTGAACCCTGGCTCTGAAACATACCAGCTGGGATACCTTGGCCTTGGGCAAGATGTTGACCTGCCCTGATTCTCACCTTTGCTTATCTGTCAAAGGTGGCGCTTAATGGTACCTACCTCCTCGGGTTCTTGTCAGCATCCAGGGCATTGATGTCTGTCAAAATGTTGAAGCAGTGTCTGACACTTGGTAAATACCACTTAAGTGAGCAATTCCTGGTGTGTATTAACTGCTACCCTGGTGTGTAGTAACTGCTACCCACGTGTTTGTTAAACAAACAGTTCTGGGTAAGCCATTCCTCCACTGAGCAAACACTTCATGCCTGTTGTGTTCAAGGCATGGTGACATGTGCAAAAGGCATGAAGACGTGTTAGAAATCAACCCTGCCCTCAGAGCTTCTACTGTCTTTCATGTGAGGCAATATAGATATGAAAATAGCTAGAACATAAAGCCATGTGTGTATAGGTAGTGTCATGAGTGGTGCCCAGTGCTTTCCAAATAGAGAGGGGGAGGACACATAGCAGGAATTGTGGAGAAACCCAGGTGAGATTTCACTTGGGCCTTGAGGACAGTATAGACATTGTGCTGGGTGAGGATTACTAGAAATGGGGTCGCAAATTATTGCCAGAGTTATAAGCATGGAAAAAGGCTGGGAGGAGGGAAAGCCCAATGTCTGTTTAGGAAAAGGTGATTGAATTCAGTTTCATTAAAGCATCAGGTTTGAGTGTGGAAGTAGGAGAAAATTCCAGGGGTACAAGACCGGAGCTGATAATTATTTCTATAAGAATTTCTTTAATATTAATTTCTCCCAGATAGAATGCAAGCATTAGGACACTAGTATCTGTGTCTGTCTTATTCTATGCTTTATCCCCAGGGCCTAGCGTAGTACTTAGCAAAGAGTAGGGTCTCAAGATTAAAATTTCAAATATATGAATAAATGAAACGAATAGGTTTTAAGAAAAAATCATAAAAAAAGATTTGGGCCATGATGTCAGAAGAAAAGAAAGATGTGAGATTCAATGTCATAGAGGTAGGCTAGCTCTTTGGAAAGTACTCAAAATACGTGCATCAAGAACAGAGAAATGTGAAGATCCTCAGCTTGGGAGCCTGACTCTAAAAAGAGCTTCTTAACCCAAACCCACAGGTCAGAAGTAAAGGAAAGGAGGAGACACATTGGGAAGGCAGCTATCCCTGTGATCACCTGAGCTGGTGACAGGCCTTTCTGAGACACACAGGAGAAGGACAGACTGGGGGCACCATAGGCCTTAGAGTCCTAAGAGAAATAGATTATACTAATGTCAACATGTTGGTTGTACTGTAGTTACCAAGTTGTTACCCTTGGGGGAGCCTGGGTATCAGATACATAAGCTCTCTTTGAATAATCTCTCACATTTGCATGTAAATCTACAATTACTCAATAAAGATTTCAATAAAATATATGATTAACAGATAATTGTAAAACCAAATTTGAAAATAAATTTTTTTAAAAAAGGGAAATGGGAGAGAACCTCTAAGTCAGAGAGGCAAGTGGTAGGACTCCCAGGCCACCTCAAGTGTTTTGGCAATTTCTGCCCAGTGTACCATGTAGAGAATGCTTGTGTGGGCTGGTGGGACAGAGTGCCTTATCAGTGATGTCTGTCCTACATGCAGGAGGAGGAGTCCTCAGAACGAGTGCTACGTGTTTGCCATCTATTCAATGATGGCGTGGCATTGTGACATCCGGGGCCGGGGCAGGGATTTTGAGGCAGTGGGGCCTGGTTAGTGGTCTACAAATCCCACCACTGTAGGCCACTCCCTATAAGTCCAGGCAGGGACCCATTTGTGAGCAGGGCTTGTATACCAGCTGGCTCCTAAACGGATGAGAACCGTGGCTCCTCTAATAGTAGCTGATGTTCATTGAACATTTCCCAGTGGCCAGGCCTTGTGGTAAGTGCTTTACATACATTAATTTACTGAATCCTCATGGCAAACCCATTACTTGCCTTCAAAAACCAGGCTTTCTGGTGCCCTGGTGTCTCAACCCTGGCCTAACAGGTGTTCTGATTGCTCACCAGGTACTTGGCTGATACCTAGTTCTTTCTAGAGCAGTGAGAGGTCCTGAGGATGGGGCTCTGAGCATCCCCTCCCCTCAAGCTTCTCCCACCTATGGCCCTAATTGCTGGCCAATCAGGAAGTGGCCAAGTGTGACTCTGCAGGGAGCCTGGACTTCCTCCTTCACACAGCAGTGCTGGAGGGCAGGAATCTTGGGTAACAATGGCTGACATCCATGGAGCATTTACTAGGTGCCAGACACTGTGCTCAGCCACATTAGACTTCCACTCTCGTCCTCTCATCTAAACCCCACCAGCATCCTGTGAAATTGATAGGATTTCCATCCCCTTTTTCCTGATAAAGAGGTCAAAGTGAAGTTGCCCATGTACAAAGAGCTGGTCTGTGGAGAGCAGGTGTTTGAACCCAGGTCTGGCTGATGCATCAGATTCCCAGGTGGCTCAGTAGTAAAGAATCTGCCTGCCAATGCAGCAGATGCGGCTTTGATCCCTGGGCTGGGAAGATCCCCTGGAGAAGGGAAAGGCAATCCACTCCAGTATTCTTGCCTGGAGAATCCCCATGGATAGAGGAGCCTGGCATGCTACAGTCCATTGGGTCTCAAAGAGTCAGACATGACTGAGTGACTGTGAGCTTGCACACATGCATATGTTGGCTGATGCAACAGCCCATGATCACTTTCAGGGATCTCTCTGGAACCCAGATAGGTGCTCAGTTAATATGTGAGGAATGAATCAAATTCACTCAAAAGCGCCACCTTTGGTAGTGCTGCTGCTGCTAAGTCACTTCAGTCGTGTCCGACTCTGTGCGACCCCACAGATGGCACCCACCAGGCTCCCCCGTCCCTGGGATTCTCCAGGCAAGAATACTGGAGTGGGTTGCCGTTTCCTTCTCCAATGCATGAAAGGGAAAAGTGAAAGTGAAGTCGCTCAGTCGTGTCTGACTCTTCACGACCCCATGGACTGCAGCCTACCAGGCTCCTCCGTCCATGGGATTTTCCAGGCAAGAGTACTGGAGTGGGGTGCCATCGCCTTCTGCTTGGTAGTGCTAGTAGATCCCAACCTAAGTGTCCTGAAATGAGGTAGCGAACTAGTCAAGTGGGGTAATGGGCATGCCCCTAGCTTGTACTTAAAAGACCCATCTTCTCAAAGAAAACATTAAGGAAAGAGTTGTTGATGTCTGTAGAGCATCTGCTGAGTACTAAGTACTGGACTGGGTGTGCTTGGGGGTACATATCAAGGATAGATGAGACAAGATCCCATGTTTTAGGAAGCTGTGTTGTGGGGGAGGCTGTAACTGTTGTGAACCTCATGGTGTGTACCTGCTGTTTCCATCGTGTGAGTCCCACTTATCCCCATCTTCTTGCCTCTAGTTGCAGTCCTCACCATGCCTTGTATGTGTTTCTATAACCTACTGAATCACTCTTGGTGTGGCGGTGGTGGTGGTGGGGCAGCCACCTGTGTTTTAACAAGTACTCCAAGTGATTCTGATGCACCCTCAAGTTTGAGAACCACTGATTTATATCAAAGACTTGGGATGTAACTGGTGCTTCATAAATGGCCAAGGTGGTTATTTGGAATGGTTCTGATACTTTGGAGAACTGAGGAGTCAAGAAATTGTGGTTCCTGAAGGAGCCTGTATGGACGTGGATTTGTTCCAGTGTGTCCAGGACCTCCCTGGATTTAGCACTGGAAGTCCCACTTCCTGGAAACCCCCTTAGTCCCAGACAGCTAATCATCTTTCTGGTCAAGGACAACACAAGCCCATGTTTTTCCCAGTGGTACCAGGGTGCAATGATTTGTCCTGATTTTACAGATGGAGAAACAACAGAGAGAAGTTATACAGTCAGAAAGAAGGTGGCGGTGTCAGGATTCACATCTGGGTCTGTTTCATTCCAGATTCTATGCTCTTAACAAATTCCTGGAAGCAGAATTGCTATGTCAAAGAATACAAATGTGAAAACTTTCTAACTCTATTGCTGAATTCGTGTCCCAGAGGCATAACATATATTTTTATACACTATCAGTGTATATAATATATATATAAATATATATATGACAAAAGTAAATATATATATGACAATAGTATATAAAATATATGTATAAATATATATACATTATATACATAACAGTATATATAAATACATATATACATCTATATAACAGTATATATATATATGAAAACAATAAATATATGTGACAACAGTGTATAAAATATATACATATATCAGTATACATAAATACATATACACATATATTCCAGTATATTAAATATATATACACAATAAATATCTGAATATGACAACAGTATATAGAAATATAGTCATATATAGTTATAAATATTTGTGAAGGTATTGTTTCCCTGTGGTCCTGTGTGTAACTTGCATAGTATTTGCATATAACCTATGCACATCCTCCCATATACTTCAAAGCATCTCTAACTAATTAATAATATCTAGTTTGATGTAAATACTGTGTAAATAGTTATAAATACAAGGCAAACCCTGTGTAAAGAGTTGCTGATATACAGCAAATTCAAGTTTGATTTTCTGGAATTTCTGGATTCTTTTTATGAGTATTTTAGATCCACCATTGTTTGAATTCATGGATGCGGAATCTTGGGTATGGAGGACCAACTGTATTTGTTTTACCCCTAAAACCAGCAAAAGGGCCTTATGAATCTGTTTAATCTTTGCCAATCTGATAAGCAGTCCTCGTATCTTCAGGTGTACATCATCTGACTTGTTTAGTGTGCTCTGTTGCACTGCAGAGTTGAGTGTAATTTGAGACAGAAAATTAAATGGGGCTCTCTTGATTTAATGTGAACTTCATTGAAGTAAATTCCCGATGTTATTCAGAAGCTTCCTAGGGGCACCATCAAGGATACATATGTTATTAAAGACTTGTTAGGATGAATGTCCCTTTTAACTGGTCCCAAGTGGACACCAGAATTGAGAGGTCACTCTGTGAAGAAGTTTGCTGGAGTTCCCTAAACCTCCAATGACATCTCCTTTCTCCAAGTTGCAATCACACTCTTGGTGCCAGATTGTTTTCTTCTTGTTTTTTTCAGTTGAAGTATAGTTGATTTACAGTGATTCAGGTGTACAGCAAAGTGATTCAGTTATACATACATATATATATATATATATATATATATATATTACAGATTTTTTCAATTATAGGATATTAAAAGATATCGAATACAGTTCCCCATGCTACACAGTAGATCCTTCTTGTTTATTTTATATATAGTAGTGTGTATCTGTTAACCCCAAATTCTCAAAATTTATCCCTCCCTTCCTTTCCCCTTTGGAAACTGTAAGTTTGTTTTCTATGTCTGTAAGCCTGTTTCTGTTTTGTAAATAAATTCATTTATATTATTTTTTTCAATTCCACATAGGTGATAGCATACAGCATTTGTCTTCCTGTGTCTGACTTATTTCACTAAATATGATAATCTCTAGGTCCATCCATGTTGTTGCAAATGACAATATTTAATTCTTTTCATGGCAAAGTAATATTTCATTGACTATCTATAGCTTTATCTATATTTATGTCTACATCGAGCCGGTGGTAGAACAGTCACAGGTGGGGTGTCCATCCAGGAGAAAGCAGATGCCGCCATTTTCACAGGGACGCTCACCGCAGGGCCCCTCGGCATCCAACTGGACACCCTGGCTTCCCAGAAGCCGGGGCTCTCAGTTGCCGTACTTGAGATCCGAGATTAATCCCTTGAAGCCGGGCACGGCCTGCACTCCATCAAGGGTCAGGGCAGACGGCCGGATGTCGGCGGGGACGCCGCCCAGGAACAGGTCACTGACCACGTCCATGTAGGGCCGCTGGGGCTGCAGCTCTGCGGACCGGCCCTCCCCGTCGAGCACCAGCACGGTGTGCAGGTGGTCGCGGCTCACCATGACGAAGTGCCAGGAACTGTCGTTCACCCGCTTGCCGGACAGCACAGCCGTCTCCGCACAGTCCATGCTGAGGCGCAGCTGCACGCGGCCGTCCACCAGGGAGAGGCAGAGGAAGTCGCAGACGCCGCCGTCGTCCAGGTAGAGGAGCAGCCCCGCGGAGACGTTGGTCTTGAACTGGAAGCTGAGGTCGCTGCGCGTGCTGGCATCCCAGCGGAGGTAGCGCGCCCACTGGTTGGGGAGGCCCATGAACCCCAGGCCCAGGCAGAGCCCCAGCAGGGACCCCAGCAGGAGGCTCACCTTCAGGGTGAAGAACACCGAGTGCATGGTGAAGCTCATTGTGGCCAAGCCCGAGGGGCCCGGAGGCGGGGAACGGCCCTCGGGGGACAATCCCCCCCGCCCCACCTCCTTTGAAGTGGAAGGCAGAGAGAAAAAGGAGAGGGCTGGGGGACGGAGAACACACGAGAGGGAGGAGGCGCACACACACAGAGCGAGGGTGAGCAGAGAGGAAAGGGAACCAGAGAGCCCCTGGTGGGCACCCACCCCGAGCAAGAAATTCAGTAACGAGACAGAGCAGGAGAAGGACAGGGCATTGGTAGAGGAGGTCAATCAGGCGGGTGGGGGGAAAGTGAGGGTGCAGAGCCGGGGGCAGAGTCTTTCTCCAAGAAAAGATCTCAGCTATCCAATGTGGATCTGGAGGCCTGGATTGGGGCAGGAGAAAAGTACACGGCGGGCCGGCGGGCGGGTGGAAGCCTTCAGCAATGCCCTCCTCCCGGCAGCAGACCCCCAAACGGCCCAGCCAGGGAGGCCGGGGAGAGGGCTGGAGTCAGGGGGGGCGTGATGGAGGAGGAGCGAGCAGTCAGGTGAGCCAGGTGCAAGGTAGAAACAGGCCAAGGACCAGCCCTGAAGGTCGACCTCCTAGCAGCAGAGGGCCGCGGGGAGGGGAGTAGCCGGAAGTTGAGACCTCAGGCAGAGCAGGGCCCGGGGCCGAACGGAAGTGGACTCAGGCGTCATGGTGCGGGCGAGAGGCGGTCTGGCCCGTAACCTGCCTCCCAGGCCTCCAGAGAAAAGACCTGCAGGAAGGAGGGCGGGAGAAGGAAAAGAAGATTAGGGCCCCATGTCAGGAAAATACTGCATCCTATTTCACAAATATTGATGGAGTGCTGACTGCGAGCCCGGCTTCTCTAGTGAGTCCCAGAGCGCTTGGTGCTTTAAGCAGGATGGAGGGCTCCGGGTCTTTCAGAGCCATGTCAGGACCCCGAGCTCAGCTCCTAACGATGCACTCAGTTTTTCCGTGCGCAAAAAGAGTATCAAACCCGCCAAGCCGTATCAGCACATTTTTATAATATTGATATCACAGGGTCACGAGGCCAAAATTTATTTTTCAGGTACGTGCTAACATTTTAGATACTCAAAGACACACATGCAGTTTTAACTTGTTTGCCTATTAAAAGACATGACTATGACAGTGATTTTTTGTTTGTTTTAGATTTTCTTTTTCACTTTGCCAACCCAAGGTTTGGTGTAGGCAGCTGAAGACAGATCCTTTACATTTTTGAGGGAATTACTTATAGGAGTCAGTGAGAATAAACTAGAAGGTAAGTAATGAGCAAAAAACACTCATCTCTTAACTAAATGTTGGAGAAAAGGTATTGTGGGGGGAATGTGCTTTGAGCCTTTAAAAAAAAGCTGAGTGTATCCTAGTGCTTGTATATGGAACTTTGAGAAAATTTCTTAACTTATTTGAGCTTCTAGTTTCTCACTCATAGAGAAAATAATAGCCTTTTTCCAAAGTTGGAGACAGGATTTAATGCTATCATGTATTAGAAGAAGATTCTAGAAGATTCTAGCATGAGGCTCAGAGAAGGCAATGGCACCCCACTCCAGTACTCTTGCCTGGAAAATCCCATGAATGGAGGAGCCTTGTAGGCTGCAGTCTATGGGGTCGCTAAGAGTTGGACATGACTGAGCGACTTCACTTTCACTTTTCATTTTCACGCATTGGAGAAGGAAATGGCAACCCACTCCAGTGTTCTTGCCTGGAGAATCCAGGGACGGCGGAGCCTGCTGGGCTGCCGTCTATGGGGTCGCACAGAGTCGGACACGACTGAGGTGACTTAGCAGCATGTCTACATCTATATATCTATATACCATACCACATCTTCTTAAGCCAGTCATCTGTTGATGCACACTTGGATTGCTTCTATGTCTTGGCTATTGTAAATAGTGCTACTATGAACATTGGGGTACGTGTATCTTTTCAAATTTCATATGTTCAAATGTGTTTTCATCTTTTCCAGTTATATGCCCAGGAGTGGGGTGGCTGGATCATACAGTAACTGTATTTTCAGTTTTTTAAGGAACCTCCACACTATTCTCCATAATGGTTGCACCAATCTACATTGCTACCAAGAGTGTATGGGGGTTTCCGTCCCCCTCCTCTCTCCAGCATTTATTGTTTGTAGATTTTTTGATGATGATCATTCTGATGGATGTGAGGTGATACCTCATTGTAGTTTTTTTTTTATTTGCATTTCTTTAGTAATTAGCTATGTTGAACGTCTTTTCATGTGCCTGTTGGACATCTGTATATCTTCTTTGGAGAAATGCCTGTTTAGGTCTTCTGCCTATTTGACTGAGTTGTTTGTTTTTTTTTGCTATTTAGTTGTATGAGCTAGTTGTATATTTTGGATATTAAGCCCTTGTCAGTCACATTGTTTGTAAGTATTTTCTCCCATTCCATAGGTTGTCTTTTTATTTTGTTTACAGTTTCCTTTGCTATGCAAAAGCTTTTATGTTTAATTAGGTCCCATTTGTTTATTTTTGTGTTTGTTTCTGTTACTCTAGGAGATCGGTCCAAAATAATATTCCTCCAATTTGCATCAAACTGTGTTCTGCCTATGTTTTCCTCTAGGAGTTTTATAGTATCTAGTAATACTTTTATGTCTTTAATCCATTTTGAGTTTATTTTGTATATGTTGTTAGAGAATGTTCTTGTGTTTTCACATGTAGCTGTCCAATTTTCTGAGCACCACTTATGGAAGAGACTGTCTCTTCTACATTGTATATTCTTGCCTCCTTTGTCATAGATTAATTGACTATAAGTGTATAGGTTTATGTCTTGGCTCTCTATCCTGTTCCATTGATCTGTGTGTCTGTTTTTTAAAATGTCTATTTACTTGGCTGTGCTGGTTCTTAGTTGTAACACTTGGGATCTTCAGTTATGAAATATGGGATCTAGTTCCCTGACCAGGGATTGAACCCAGGCCCCCAGCAGTAGGAGCATGGAGTCTTAGCCACTGGACCACCAGGGAAGTCCCTATGTGTTTATTTTTGTGCCAGTACCATACTGTGTTGATGCCTATAGTTTTGTAGTATAGTCTGTATATCAGGGAACATGATTATTCCTCCAGCTGAGTTCTTCTTTCTCCAGATTGTTCTGGGTATTCAGAGTCTTTTGTGTTTCTATACAGAATTTTAGCTCAGTTGGTAAAGAACTTGCCTGCAATGCAGGAGACCCAGATTTGATTCCTGGGGTGGGAAGATCCCCTGGAGAAGGAAATGGCAACCCACTCCAGTATTCTTGCCTGGAGAATCCCATGGACAGAGGAGCCTGGCAGGCTACAGTCCATGGGGTCACAAGAGTCAGGCACAACTTAGCAGCTAAACCACCACAAATTTTAAAATATTTATTCTCATTCTGTGAAAAATGTTTTTGGTATATTGATATGGGGTTTCATTGAAACTGTAGATTGCCTTGGGTTGTATGGTCATTTTAACAGTATTCACTCTTCCAATCTAAGAACACTATGTAGCTATCTGTTTGTGTCATCTTCAGTTTCTTTCATCAGCGTCTTACAGTTTTGGGGGTACAGGTCTTTTGCTTCCTTAGATAAGTTTGTTCCCAGGTATTTTATTCTTTTTGATGCAATGGTAAATAGAATTTTTTCCTTTATTTCTCTATTGATATTTGTTAGTGTATAGAAATGCAACATATTTCTGTATATTAATTTTGTATCCTGCAATTTTACCAAATTTGTTGATGAGCTCTAGTAGTTTTTTGGTAGCATTTTTAGGATTTTCTATGTATAATATGTTATCTGCAAACAGTGACAGTTTTACCTCTTCCTTTCCAGTTTGAATTCCTTTTATTTATTTATTTTCTTTTCTGATTGCTGTGGCTAGGACTTCCAAAACTATCATGAATAAAAGTAGTGAGAATGGACATGCTTATCTTGTTCCTGATCTTAGAGGAAATGATTTCGGCTTTTCACCATTGAGTATGTTATCCGTGGGTTTTTCATATATGGCCTTTATTATGTTGTGGTCTGTTCTCTCTATACCCATTTTCTGGAGCGTTTTTATCATAAATGGATGTTGAATTTTATCAAAAGTTTTTTTCTGCATCTATTGAGATCGCCATATGGCTTTTAGTCTTCAGTTTGTTGATGTGGTGTATCACATTGATTTGTAGATATTGAAAATCCTGGCATCCTTTGGATTAATGCCACTTGAATATGGTGTATGACCCTTTTAATGAATTGTTGCATTTGGTTTTCTAGTATTTTGTGGAGGATTTTTGCATCTATGTTCATTAGTTATATTAGCTTGTAATTTTCTCTTTTGTGGTATCTTCATCTGGCTTTGGTATCAGGGTAATGGTGGCCTCGTAGGACTGTTTTAGTTTAAGCTCGTTAGTTTATCTGAGAGAACAGCTTGTAAGGGGGTTAGGCCACATATGCTATCCTCCTTTTGTCTCACTCCTTCTACCTCCTCAAAGAGGTGGTAGAGAGAAATATTTGAACAGTTATAGGAATAGGAGAGGGCAAAGGTATTAAAAAGCATGAGGTTGGAGGGAAATATATAAATGTTGTTAAGTGTAGAGGAAACATGCTAACAAGTGAAAATGGGAGCTATATCCCTAGGTAGGGCCTATAAAAGGTTTGTGACTGCGATGTGAGAAACACAGAGATGCAAGAGAAAAGGGAAAGGGAGATTGGGAGCTTAAATATATATATAGCTCAGATTCTGAAGTGGGGAAGGAAGCTCCAGAAAAGACCTAGAGACTGGAGGCAGCACCATCTCAGATGGCTAAGGTTTAGAAGAAAAGAAAGTCCCACATACCATCCTCTCCAAAGGAAGTAGTCTGCATGGGTTGTGAATTCCCAGCACCCCAAATGCAGTAGCTTTCTGGTGTGATTGCCTACTTGACAGATTTCTCCCAGGTGGACTCTGGACCATTAGCATGGATTGATTGGCCTTTTGGTGAAGAGGAAATAATATAATCTTCCTTTTTAAGAAAATTTCCAACTTATTGAGCTGCAATTTACTTACAATAAAATTCACTCATTTTAAATGTATAGTTGGATGAATTTTAGTAATTGTATAAAGTCATACAACCATCACCATAATCAAGTTACAGGACAGTTCCATGACCCTAAAAGATTTCCTTTTATACTCTTCCAAGACCCCTGGCCTCAAGCATCCATTGATTTGCTTTCTGCCAGTGTATTCTTTTGTGTTCGACTTCTTAGTTGTGGCATATGAGATCTAGTTCCCCAACCAAGGATTGATCCTGGGCCCTCTGCATAGGGAGCATGGAGTCTTAGCCACTGGACCACCAGGGAAGTCCCAATCGTAATTTTTTAATAGCAGATATTTTAAATTTTGGTGAAGTCTAATTTATCATTTTTTTTCTTTTATGGTTTATGCTTTTTGCATACTCAGAAATCTTTGTCTACTGCAAAGTCTCAAAATTTTCTCCTGTGGCTATTGAGTTGTTCAGCATCATTTCTTTCAAAAACTGTCTTTTTTCTTTCTTTTTGTTTGTTTGTAATTCTTCTGTTTTCTCTCTACACTTGTACTTTACTGAGGTGAAGTTCTGCCATCTTCATCTGTTAACAACTCTGTGGATCTAGATTGGAAGTGGAAATACTGCTGCTGTTGAGAAACGTTGCCTAATTGTAAGGAATATCAGCAAGCATATTCGACCATGGCATTTGGTCAAAGCTTCGTGGATGCAGAACTTGTGGCACCACATTCTCTGTGGTTTGTTAGCTCCTTGGAACTTTGGAAAGATGGAAAAATCTGGGGTTAAAGTGATAGAAATCGGAAGATTTTGAAGAATCTATATCAGTTCCAGGGAACAAAGTCCCAGACTCCAAGCCCATACTTGAGTGAAGCCCCTGTAGCTGGATGGAGCGGAACAGAAAAAAGCTTTATGCATAATTTGGAATTTAAGTTTCTCTGAGGGAACAGATAAAAGATATTTTATTGGTGCTTTAATTTTTCTAAGGGAGTAAAAGTGTCTATCTGTGATTTGGAAAAAAGGGCTAGAGTTTAGTGTTGAAAAGTGATGGTGAATTTGGTACATTTTCAAATACTGTGGATATTATCCAGTGTATATTAGTCTAATTTCTAAATTCTTAAGTAACCATTGACCTTAAATATGATTCTCTGTATATGCACACACACTGTGATGGTTAATTTTATGTGTATCAACTTGGCTGGATGATGGTGCCAAATAATGCTGGTCAAGCATTATTCTGGATGTTTCCATTCAGACAATACACACACACACACACACACACACACACATATACATACATACAACTGGTAATATACCCTTCATGTTATCTTGCTCCTTACTACTTCTTTTTTCCATATATTAATATTTTTTGGAGATTGTTCCAAACTTCACATATAGATCTACTTTATTCTTTTATACAACAGTATGATATCCTCTTGTATAGGTATACTATGTTTATTTAACTAGTCTCCCATTTATTTCTATATTTTTATATTTATCTTTACAAGTAATACCATGGTGACCACCTTTGTACAAAAAGTTTTACACCTGCTTTTATTTCAGTAGAATAGATTCAGAGATACATACAAGCATTTAATATATATATATATGTATATATGTATCTTTTTATATTAACACTATCTATTGGATGTCTGCATAATACTCCATTATATGACCACTAAATGTATTATTTAGTTATTGAAGCAGTCCCCTCTGATTGGGCAGTCAGTAGTTTACAATATTTTGCAAAAAATAGATTAAGGGTGAAGATGAGTTTGACTGGTTCTGAATGAGCATGTGTGTGTGTGTGTGTGTGTGTGTGTGTGTGTATTAATCAGGGTACTCCAGAGAAACAAACCAATAGAATGTGTATATATAAAGAGAGGGAATTCGCTGGTGGTCCTTTGGTTAGGACTTGGTGCTAGAGTCCAGGTTAAATCCCTGTGCAAGGAACTAAGATTGTACAAGCTGCGAGGTGCAGTCAAAAAATAAAAATAGAAAATAGATTTATTTTAAGGAGTGGGTTCATATGATTATGGAGGCTGGTTGGGCCAATAGCTTGGAGATCCAGGGAAAAGCCAGTGTTGTAGTTCAAGTCCGAAGGCCAACTGCTGGCAGAACTCCTTGTTCAAGTTAGGTTAGCCTTTATGAATTTGGTATATAGTAAGTGCTTCTCAAGTGTCAACCTAAAAAATAAAAAAGCAAAATTAAAGCTAAAATGAAATATATTTTACCAACTCTAATTAAATCCTCAGTATGCTTTATCTATAGCTTAATTTAAAAAAAAAAAAAAAAACAAAATGCAAAAGACGTGAAGAGACATTTCACCAAGGAGGATTTATAGATGGCAAATAGGCACATAAAATATGTTCAATATTATTAGTTATTAGGGATTCACAAATTAAAACCATGTTGACCTATCACCATGCATGTATCAGGGGATCTAAAATTAATGAGAATAACACATGCCGAAGAAGATGTAATGAAACTGGATCATTCACACATTGCTGGTGGAAATATAAAATGGGACAGATACTCTGGAAGGAGTTTGGCAATTTCTGTTGAAAGCTAAATATGCAAGCACTATACCACCTAGCCATTGTACTCCTGGGCACTTATCCCAGAGAAATGAAGATTTCTGTTCACATGAAAACCTGTACACAAATGTTCAGAGCAGCTTTATTAGTAATAGCTTTATTCACAAACTGGAAACAACCCCGTTGTCTTTCAACTGGTGAATGGTTAAACAAACTGTGGTAAATCTATAGGTAAATCTATTGCTCAGCAATAAAAAGGAAGGAACTATTGATACAGGTAACTACCTGGATGAATCTCCAAAGAACTGTGCTGAGTGGAAAAAGCCAATCCCCAAAGGTTACATGCTGTCTGATTGTATTTGTAGTATTTATATACTTCCTTGGAATAAGATCATAGAAATGGAGAGCAGTTTACTGTTTACCATGCGTTAGGGAGGAGAGGGGTAGAAGGGAAGAAGGTATGGCTGTGAAGAGGAAGTGTGAAGGGTCCTTGTGCTGATAGAACTGTTCTGCATCTCAGCTCTATCAGTGCCAATATTTTGGTTTTGCTATTGTTTTTTACCTTTGCAAGATGTTGCTGTTGGGGGAAACTGAGTATAGCATACACTGGATTTCTCCATAGTATTTCTTACAACTGCATATAATTACCTCATAATAAGAAGCTCAGTTAAAGAATCAAACAAATAAACATCATTCCCTCAATGGAACAGTGAATGCAGCCATGAAATTAGAAGATGCATGCTCCTTGGAAAGAAAGCTATCATAAACCTAGACAGCATATTAAAAAGCAGAGATATCACTATGCCGACAAAGGCCCATATAGTCAAAGCTATGCTTTTTTCCAGTAGTTGTGTACAGATATGAGAGTTGGACCATAGAGAAGGCTGAACACCAAAGAATTGATACTTTTGAATTGTGGTGTTGGAGAAGACTCTTTATAGAGTTCCTTGGATAGCAAGGAGATCAGACCAGTTAATCCTAAAGGAAATCAACCCTGAATATTCATCGAAGGACTGATGCTGAAGCTGAAGCTTCAATATTTTGGCAACCTGATGTGAAGAGTATCAGGAAAAGATGCTGGTGCTGGGAAAGATTGAAGGCAGGAGGAGAAGGGGGAGACAGAGGGTGGGATGGTTGGATGGCATCACCTACTCGATGGATATGAGTTTGAGCAAACTCCGGGAAATAGTGAAGGACAGGGAAGCCTCTCGGGCTGCAGTCCATGGGTTTGCAAATAGTCTGACACGACTGAGCAACTGAACAACAACAACAACAAATAACCAGGACCAAACAGTGTGGTTGCACTTACAGATAAAAAAGAGGTAATCACGTGGCAGTAAAACAAAAAAAATGATGCTAATGGGAGAATGTTTCAAATGTCAAAACCAAATGGATTATCTTTTCTTACACTCCTTCAATGGCTCACAACAATGCCACACTTAGTATGCTTCCTATTAGAACTAGAATCATCATGCAGCTTTCTGTTTTCCTCAGAGTTCCTGATTGCATTTCATTTTTATTGTCAGCCAAAAGCACATATAAATAGCTTCTGGTTTCTTATATAAATTGATTATGGAATTTGTGCCCATCTTAGGGATATTCTTTACTGAGCCCTTTGACTTCCTGTTCTAATTATTACCTATTGCTTTCTTGGTCAGCAAGGCAGTTCTCATCTTGGGATTTCTTCATTTGCACACGTCTGGAGTACTTTTTCAAAAATATTTATTTATTCGGCTCTTTTGGGTCTTGCAGCATGCAGGATCTTTGATTTTCATTGCAGCACGTGGAATTTTTAGTTGCAACATATGGGATCTAGGTCCCTGACCAGCAACTATACTGCAGTCCCTACATTGGGAGCTGAGTCTTAACCACTGGACCACCAGAGAAGTCCCTGGAGTACTTTAAAATACAGATTTTAGGCATTCCCACAGACCTGTTCAGTTGGAGTTTCTTGGAGTAGGTGTGGCTGGGGTATATGTATTTTTTAAAAAAACTCCCCCAGGTGATTTAAAAAAAAATTATTGAAGTATAGTTGATTTACAATGTTATATTAGTTTCTGCTATACAGCAAAGTGAGTCACTTGTACATATATATGTACATATATTATATTTGTACATATATATAGTGTACATTCTGACAGAATGTGGTCCACTGGAGAAGGGAAAGGCAAACCACTTCAGTATTCTTGCCTTGAGAACCCCATGAACAGTATGAAAAGGCAAAAGGATAGGACACTGAAAGATGAACTCCCCCAGGTCAGTAGGTGCCCAATATGCTAATGGAGATCAGTGGACAAATAACTCCAGAAAGAATGATAGGATGGAGCCAAAGCAAAAACAACACACAGTTGTGGATGGGATTGCTGATAGAAGCAAGATCTGATGCTGTAAAGAGCAACATTGCATAGGAACGTGGAATGTTAGGTCCATGAATCAAGGCAAATTGGAAGTGATCAAACAGGAGATGGCAAGAGTGAACATCAACATTCTAGGCATCAGTGAACTAAGATGGACTGGAATGGGTGAACTTAACTCAGATAACCATTATATCTATTACTGTGGGCAAGAATCCCTTAGAAGAAATGGAGTAGCCATCATGGTCAACAAAAGAGTCCGAAATGCAGTACTTGGATGCAATCTCAAAAATGACAGAATGATCTCTGTTCGTTTCCAAGGCAAACGATTCAGTATCACGGTAATCCAAGTCTATGTCCCGACCAGTAACGCCGAAGAAGCTGAAGTTGAATGGTTCTATGAAGACCTACAAGACCTTCTAGAACTAACACCCAAAAAAGATGTCCTTTTCATTATAGGGGACTGGAATGCAAAAGTAGGAAGTCAGGAAACACCTGGAGTAACAGGCAAATTTGGCCTTGGAGTACAGAATGAAGCAGGGCAAAGGCTAACAGAGTTTTGCCAAGAGAACACACTGGTTATAGCAAACACCCTCTTCCAACAACGCTAGAGAAGACTCTACACATGGACATCACCAGATGGGCAACACTGAAATCAGATTGATTATATTCTTTGCAGCCAAAGATGGAGAAGCTCTATACAGTCAGCAAATCAAGACCGGGAGCGGACTGTGGCTCAGATCATGAACTCCTTTTTGCCAAATTCAGACTTAAATTGAAGAAAGTGGGGAAACCCACTAGACCATTCAGGTATGACCTAAATCAAATCCCTTATGATTATACAGTGGAAGTGACAAACAGATTTAAGGGACTAGATCTGATAGACAGAGTGCCTGATGAACTATGGACGGAGGTTCATGACATTGTACAGGAGACAGGGATTAAGACCATCCCCATGGAAAAGAAATACAAAAAAGCAAACTGGCTGTCTGAGGAGGCCTTACAGATAGCTGTGAAAAGAAGAGAAGCAAAAAGCAAAGGAGAAAAGGAAAGATATACCCATCTGAATGCAGAGTTCCAAAGAATAGCAAGGAGAGATAAGAAAGCCTTCCTCAGCGATCAATGCAAATAAATAGAGGAAAACAATAGAATGAGAAAGATTGGAGATCTCTTCAAGAAAATTAGAGATACGAAGGGAAGATTTCATGCAAAGATGGGCTCAATAAAGGACAGAAATGGTATGGACCTAAGATAAGCAGAAGATATTAAGAAGAGGTGGCAAGAATACACACCTCTTCTTAATATCTTCTGCTTAAACCCACGGCTGATTAATGTCAATGTATGGCAAAAACCACTACAATATTGTAAAGTAATTAGCCCCCAAGTAAAATAAATAAATTTATTTTAAAAAATAAATAAATAAAAAGAAAAAAAAAAGAATACACAGAAGAACTATACGAAAAAGATCTTCATGACCCAGATAATCAAGATGATGTGATCACTCACCTAGAGCCAGACATCCTGGAATGTGAGGTCCAGTGGGCCTTAGAAAGCATCACTACGAACAAAGCTAGTGGAGGTGATGGAATTCCAGTTGAGCTATTTCAAATCCTGAAAGATGATGCTGTGAAAGTGCTGCACTCGATATGCCAGCAAATTTGGAAAACTCAGCAGTGGCCACAGGACTGGAAAAGGTCAGTTTTCATTGCAATCCCAAAGAAAGGCAATGCCAAAGAATGCTCGAACTACTGCACAATTGCACTCATCTCACACGCTAGTAGAGTAATGCTCAAAATTCTCCAAGCCAGGCTTCAGCAATACGTGAACTGTGAACTTCCAGGTGTTCAAGCTCGTTTTAGAAAAGGCAGAGCAACCAGAGATCAAATTGCTAACATCCGCTGGATCATCAAAAAAGCAAGAGAGTTCCAGAAAAACATCTATTTCTGCTTTATTGACTATGCCAAAGCCTTTGACTGTGTGGATCACAATAAACTGTGGAAAATTCTTAAAGAGATGGGAATACCAGACCACCTGACCTGCCTCTTGAGAAACCTGTATGCAGGTCAGGAAGCAACAGTTAGAACTGGACATGGAACAACAGACTGGTTCCAAATAGGAAAAGGAGTACATCAAGGCTGTATATTGTCACCCTGCTTATTTAACTTATATGCAGAGTACATCATGAGAATCGCTGGGCTGAAAGAAGCACAAGCTGGAATCAAGATTGCTGGGAGAAATATCAATAACCTCAGATATGCAGATGACACCACCCTTATGGCAGAAAGCGAAGAACTAAAGAGCCTCTTGATGAAAGTGAAAGAGAAGAGTGAAAAAGTTGGCTTAAAGCTCAACATTCAGAAAACTAAGATCATGGCATCTGGTCCCATCATTTCATGGGAAATAGATGGGGAAACAGTGGAAACAGTGTCAGACTTTATTTTTTTGGGCTCCAAAATCACTGCAGGTGGTGACTGCAGCCATGAAATTAAAAGACGCTTACTCCTTGGAAGGAAAGTTATGACCAACCTAGATAGCATATTTAAAACAGAGACATTACTTTGCCAACAATGGTCTGTCTAGTCAAGTCTATAGTTTTTCCAGTGGTCATGTATGGATGTGAGAGTTGGATGGTGAAGAATGCTGAGCGCCGAAGAATTGATGCTTTTGAACTGTGGTGTTGGAGAAGACTCTTGAGAGTCCCTTGGACTGCAAGAAGATCCAACCAGTCCATCCTAAAGGAGATCAGGCCTGGGTGTTCATTGGAAGGACTGATGTTGAAGCTGAAACTCCAATACTTTGGCCACCTGATGCGAAGAGTTGCCTCATTGGAAAAGACCCTAATGCTGGGAAGGATTGGGGGCAGGAGGAGAAGGGGACGACAGAGGATGAGATGGCTGGATGGCATCACTGACTTGATGGGCATGGGTTTGGGTAGACTCCGGAAATTGGTGATGGACAGGGAAGCCTGGCGTGCTGCGATTCATGGGGTCGCAAAGAGTCGGACATGACTGAGCGACTGAACTGATAGTGTACATATTTGTACATACATATATATGTTATTTTTCATATTCTTTTCCACTATGGTTTATCTCGGTATTTTGAATATAGCTCTCTGTGCTATACCTGTAGGACCTTGTTGTTTCTCCCAGGTAAATTTTTGCTCATCAGTCATAGTTGAGAACCCATGTAGCTTATCCTTAGAGTCCTATAACTGATAATATTATTATTAAGAGTAATAATAAGTACTGTTGTTTGAGGATTCACTATGTTTCCAGGCATTGTTTTAATAGTGAATGCATGGTCTCATTTAATCTTTACAGCAAACCTGTGGGTAGGTACTATTATTATCCCTATTTAGAGAAAATTTATTTCAGAAAAGTTCAATCACACCACTTTCAAGATCCAGAAACAAGATCAGAACTGAGTTTTGTCTGACAACAAAATCTTGGATTTAACCAACAAACTGTTAATTTTTAAATGGATAGACCAAAGGACCCCATGGAAAATCTCTAGAAGTAAAAGAACTTGGTGTTGGATCACAGATAAAAGGACTGTGTACTGTCAACTAGTTTTACAGCTAAAACCTGGCATCTTTTAATCAGTTAAATCAACTAAGCAAGGTCATTTTTGTGACATACCAGAAGTATGACTAATGGACTGTGGGTCAAGTGGGAAACCTTCACAATTACTTTTGAACTCTGAGTATTTTGGATACAATAAAAATTATTCACAAATCCTACCAATAAATATCTTAAAAGTTTTTCCATGGAAGCATCTCAAAGAAAGGTTGTATCTATGGCTATCTGTAACTGCCTGCTCCATATTTTCTCTGGCTTCCATTTTGATGGATAATTGGAGTGAGCTGTACTAATTTCTGAGCTTTTGAAATAGAATGCTTAATTCAGTTGTAGTTAGGAAAATTAAGAGTAGCCTCTAAATGACTTGTTCACTTTAGTGGCTAAATATTTGGAAAGACATACCGTGCCATCGTTGAACTAGAGTCTTAACTTTTACAAATACCAAAGATGACTCAGAACTATTTGCATTTAAGAAGTATGCCCTAGAAGCTCTTGATGTTCTGATATGGACTGATCCCCAAGATACCTCAGGTTTAAAAAAAAAACATGTAGTATGTTGCTCTTTGTATAAAAAGAGAGGGCATGCAAATTTGGCAATAAATACATTAAAATCTCTAAAAGGAAACAGAAACATGTTCTAGTAATGGGCACAAAAATAATGTTTAAAATCTAACTTTAAATTGTTAATGAAATCTGCAAAATCACTACACACACACATAATGGAACAGTGAATTTTGTGCTACATTAGACTGCTGCATGCTTTCATACTGCATTGGTTGTTTTTCTTGTGTGATTTAAAAACCCAAACCAACTCTTCTAATTAAGCTCTCCCTGGCTGGGAGCTCACTTGGATCCCTGACAGTCCCTAGTTAAAGCCTAGTTTGTAGTTTTTGACAGCAAACTAAGACCCTCTTGTTTGCTTCAGGAAAACTGGCTGGTTTTAGTTCCTGGCATTATTTTGGTGGTACCCTCATCCCAACAAGTCACCAATCTGCTTGGCCATGATTTACAACTGTGCCAGATTTTTCTTGGTTGCTTTTTGTTTGAGACAGATAGTAGTGGTAGTGATAAAGTTACTGTTAGCTTGGTTTTGATTTCTGACAAATTATTTTGGAAGCAGGAATAAGGTGGTATATTAGGATGATAAATTAAGGGTAAAAGCAACTAAATCAGATTACTTGAATGACTATATGTGTTTAGGGAATATATTTTAGTTCTTCCATTTATTGCTTCTTAATTAGTCCATAACTCAGAAGGTTAAAAACACTAAAGACAGGTGACATTTTATGAAATGAAATCTTTCAAATGTGCTTTTTCTGATAGTGCTGCGCAATGTGAATAGTATTCAGTAATTTTTAAAATAATTTTATTTATCTTTGTTAACATGCTTGGAAATAGGAAAATCGACTGAGTCAGAAACCTTCAGCACTTTCATTGTTAAATCCACCTCATCTCCTTTTATGTGACTTCTTACCAGAAAAGAAATGGCCTAAGAATTTCCACCTGCCTGATTTGACATTTGTAAGAAGTCTTACAGTATTTTCATTTCACAAATATATTACCCCAAGTAATAAGTTTTTATAACCCTTACCCCTTAAGGAGACCCAAACTAAGCTCGACAGGAAATGACAAACCTTGCCAAAAAATTGGAAATATCCTTTCTTTCCCCTCTGTGGTCTAGTGGTGTCACTTAACTATAACTCCTCAGTCTGTGACCTTCAGAAACCTAGAGGGCTAAACAGGAGTAGAGCATTGAAGGTCATCCCCTCCACAGATACCCAAAAAGGGGAACAAATATTCATTATAACAGGTAAGTGTTTTTATAATTATGGCAGATGGTGATTGAAGCAAAGGCAATTCAAAAGGGGAGACACGCAAAAGCAATAATTTTGAATGTTTGACATTTGTTTTGAAACTACCTTACTACCCTATACCCTTTACCATCTGTCTGTTATCCCTCCCAACACCCACCTCTGTCTTCCCACAGGGCTCCATTGTCTGCAGTTCCTGTTTCTCAGGGGCGGAGCTGTGGGAGGCAGCCATGGGTGCCATAATAGGCACCTGCGGCCAGCACAATGGGCTGTGGGTGCTTGTGGGAGAGACAGATTGATGTATTGTGCATGGGGGAGGAGGGCTGTCACTTGAATCCATGTGAACCCAGGCTTTAGGGGCAAGGGAGATTGACAGCTTTTGTAGGTTGCATTTCTTTTTCAAAGCTTGGCTTTAATAGACAGTAAGTTTGGGGCCCCAGGCTTTCACTCCCATAATTCTAACAGGGCAATCACGAGCATTCAGCATTTCTTTTTACCCCCCTTGTTACGCATTAAATGATTTCAGTAAAGGAATGTGCAGCATTAATTAGAATTTGTTAGCAGATACCAAGGGGAAAAGTTTCTTCACAACAACTATAGGAGGTGTCATTTGTACAAAGACTTTTTTGTTTTCTTTCCCCATTACATTATCACTGCAATATGTAAGGTAGTGATTCTTTTCATTTAAATTAAGTGGAAAGCTACTAAATCTTGTTTTATTCTCCAAAAAGAATAAGGTCCTTAACACTTATCTTTTAACTTCTTTCATTTCCTAAGGTTGGTGTTTACTTTTGCTTTCAGTCCGACCCATTTACTGATCTGTGTGGTTGTGTATCCAGTTTTGTGTACCATTTAGCTCTTACAATTACAGGCAACCCACTACTGATATATAAGGATTGTTTCAGGTGAAAATAGCTACCAGTAATATTGAAAGTCATTGACACACTGGGTCCCTTTTTAGTAATGGTACATTGAGAACTCCCAAAAATTAGACTCTTAGGTTTGTGACCTAACATTTCCTAAAACTAATTTTCCCTAGTTGATATTTAACCTTAGCCATGACATCAAAATTCTGGAAGAATGGGGCAGCAGCCAAGGAATATTTTTCCTATAGAAAACTCACTCCTAAACCATGTCAGTATTTTAAACATATAAAGTACCTCCACCCCAAGCACACACAGATAACATCACTTCCTTACAGCTAGTTTAAATGATCTTGGGTTTTTTGGTTTGATTTCCATTTTTCTATTCTTTACTTTAAAATTCTGGCATTTTAGACTTATATAGGGACAAAACTAACCTCAGATAGGATTCTTGTAAACATACTCTTTGCAATCTGAGGAACTGATGAAACATTAAAAATTTTTTGGTGTGATTTTTCTGAATTGTCGCTCATATAAAATCACTTTCACTATGGAAGGAGTTGGAGGCTAATTGAATTAGAATTTTTTCCATTCAATTGTTTTATTTAAATGTGTTAAGGGCAACAGTGAAAAATATTGATTAAGGCTACCATTATTTCTCAGAAAGAACATATTCCCACACAGTCGTCTGGCTCTATTATAATAATTTGGTGCAATGGTTTAAAAAGTAGTGGGGTGATAATAATTAGGGCGTGCAACACAGAAATTTCAATGCTGGATTCAACATTTCACCATGCAGGGCAGGAAAATTGCCGACCGGGGCTAGTCAGCTCTAAGTACTAATTAACTAATTAATCAGGTGCTGAAACCAACTGAATGGAGGATACCAGCCAGACAACTCAAGCCCAAGCAGAGGGTTGTGCTCTTACAAAGACATTACAGTCTTTCTTCTTGCTTTTTAACCCAGTCAAAAATGAGGGGAGAAAATAGGATATGCTGACCTACTGTCGGTCATTTCGGTCCAAGTTTCTTTACTTAGCGAAAATAAAAACATGTGCCTCTGATAATAACTCTGAGGCACCATATTCAGGGCAGTCTTAAAGCTCTGGCAAAGGGCTATCTCCTCAGCCATGAACTATTTCAGGGCTAGTATATGTGGGTGTGGAGGGGGGAGGAGTCTCTGCCTTCTTGGAGTTTTCTTTTACAATATTTTCTTAACATAGGAGAATGAGAAACGTATTTCTCCTTTTGGGCTGATCTTAGGTCTTTTGCCTCATCTCTCGTTTATGTAAATGAGAAGAGTCCAATTACACATATGGAAAAAGGGTTTAATGAATCGTGAAAAAGCCCGGTTTGCAGAGAAAGGGCACAATCCTCTCATCTTCTTCTCTTTTATATTAAACTTAGAAACATGTATTTCTTTTAAAGAAGATGATAAAGCTTAATGGTTATATCATTTTATTTTATATACTAATCTTCATACTTGGGAATTATTAAGCATATTTTGCTAGAATTATCTTTGGAAGCCTTTCTGGAGACAGCAGATATTCTACAAGAACAATTGCAAAACTCTTTTTTTCCTAAATTAAAAAAAAGTATTACGTTAGATCCTTCATTTTTGACATTATTTTTAGCTCATGATAATTTTTTTTAAACACAGTTTGATCTGGAATTGTCTGCACTGAAAAAAGGACTGCATCATTATAAGCGGTTGTTACCGAACCCAAGGAAAAAACTTCAGTATCGCATACCATTTTAGCTCAATTTGGGTATTATTATGGTGTTTTAACTAGCTAGTATTTTTGGAGCGTTGTAAATTAGATAAACTCCCCCCCCCCACCTCCTTGAAGGTACTAAATTTTACACTAGAGCATAAAAGCCCGCGTTTGGGACTTCATTTGCCTGTTTTCTTTCCTCTCACTTCTTCATCCTGGAATTGTCAGTAGTTGAGTGTAGACCACACAGAAAACGCCTCAACTGAGTTTTTAATGACAAAAAAAAATTGAAAGAATATGGGGGGGGGTAGTGAATCAATGCCATTTCTGACTAAACTCTTAGAATTTAATAAGTACGCAACCAGCCCGGAAGAGGTGCTTTACAGGGCCAGCAATAAAGTTCTAAATCACGACTGCAGGTGCTTTCCAGAGACCAAATCCAACAACCTGGTTGCGCACTTGGGGAAACTGAGGCTGGAAAAGCCGGGAGGGGCGGGGCGGCGAATGCCTGAACTGATTTTTTTTCCTCCTTCATAAAATGACTGCTTCAATCCATGGAAAACACTTCTGCTGGGCACCTCCTGTGTGGAGGGCACTGCCGGGATGCCGACTTCACGAGGGCCGTGCTCTTTCCACTCTAACCCCCGGCCTTCCCGGATCGGCGCCCTGGATGTGATCGACACCATGAAGTTGCCCCATAATCCTCTCTGGCAACATAGGATGTAAAATTTGATCAGCTCATTGGATGAAGCCGACAAGTCTCAAAAATGTGTGAAAAGGGGGCCAAGCAGTAGGCAAGCGCCGCGTTGAGGCAGCGCTCCAGCCGGCCCCCCTCCGAGTTCCCGGTGCGGCAGCCGCGGCGGAGCGGGGGTTGGGACCGGGCTGCGGGGCGGCGGCGGGGAGGCCGCGGCGCCCTGAGTGGGGTGGCGTAGGAGCGCACCGCGGGGCCGGAAGGGGGCAGCGAGGCGGCGCCGGCGGCTGCAGAGTTATTTCCACGCCGTAGTGGGGACCCGACCGGGCGGGGCGGGGCGGGGCGGGGCGGGGCGGGGCGGGGCGGGGCGTGCACCGGGGCCGCGGGCGGCGCGCCGGAACCATTGGCCTCAGGGCCCCGGCGCCCGCGCTCCCGCCCGCCGGCGCACGCGGAGGAGGCGGTGGCGGTGTTCGCGGTGGCTAAGGAGAAGGCGGCGGCGGCGGCAGCAGCAGCAGCGGCGGCGGCGGCGGCGGCGGCGGCGGTCGCAGAAGGAGGAGGGGAGCTCGGAGCAGGAGGTGAGGTGGAGAAGCCAAAGGAGGCGGAGGAGGAGGAGGTGGAGGTGGAAAAGAGGAGCGGCCAGAAGGAGAAGGATGGAGGAGCAGCCGAAGGAGGGCGAGGCCGAGGTCGCGGAGCCCTGGTTCTCTAAGTGGGAGCGCCAGTGCCTGGCCGAGGTGGAGCAGGAAGAAGAGCTGTCCCCGGATCTGCAGGAGGAGGCGGCCCCCGAGACGGCGGGGCTCAAGAGCGAGCAGCAGAAGCTGTGGCACCTCTTCCAGACCTCAGCCACCGCCGTGGCCCAGCTCTACAAGGATGCGGGGTGCCAACAGCCAGGACTGTCCATGTGGGACCCCTTCCAGAATGCAGCCATGGCCGTGACCAGCCTCTACAAAGAGAGCGGGCATGCCCACCAACGAAGTTTTGACCTGGGCATCCAGGTGGGCCACCAGCGTCGTGTCAAAGATGTGCTGGAATGGGTGAAGAAGGGCCGGAGCATCATCCTCCGCGAAGATCTGATCAGTTTCCTGTGTGGCAAGGTGCCCCCCGCGCCCCCGCCACCACCTCGCACCCCGAGGATGCCCGCGAAGCCGGCCTCCGAGGCCCCCAGCCAGGCTGCCACCACCACCGAATCGGGCTCGTCGGTGGACGTCGATCTGCAGCCGTTCCACGAGGCCATCGCCCTTCACGGCCTCAGCGGCGCCATGGCGAGCATTAGCGTGCAATCTGGCGCGCCCGGCTCCCCGCCTCAAGCCAGAGAGGTCGCCAGCGGTGGCCACCGAAGAAGTAGCTTCCTCGAGGATGACTTGAGCCCGATCGACTGTGAAGAACTGGCCCTCTGCCTGGACAGTGGGGGGTCCCGCAAGCGCACCTCGGCCGAGTGCGGTGATGGCGACACGGACTCCCCAACCCACAAGCGCAACCGAATGGCCTAAACGGGTCTGAACCGCCTCGTGGGTCGCCAGCGGCCATTTTGCCGGGCCATCAACTTGCTCGTCGAAAGGGTCCTCCAGACGATCTCTTCTCTAAGTTAAACAGATTTCTATCAATTTGCCACAAAAAAAACCCCAAAAAAACAAAAAAACAAAAAAACAAAAAAAAAAAAACTTTAAAAGTATTCCAGAAGAGGCTTCCTATGACTCTGAGTTTCACCAAATTATAATACTAGCAGAGTACAAGTACCATGTAGTAGTTAGCAAGACCATTTAATGCAGAAGTATCCGGTCAAGCGGGAGCCTGGTTTATCTTGTTCACAGTTATATTCCGTAGCATCTAGCGCAGTTGCTGGTGCTTAATAAATGTTTGTTGAATGAATAAATGTGACTTTATTTAAAAGTCTTAGAAGGACTAACAAGTGTTTGCTTGGCTATGGGATAGTCTTATCCTTTATTGTTTGGTTGATTGTTTGCTTTAACCGTTTTTGTTGTTTTTTCTTCTAGTTCAGTTACCTTTTATCAGAATGCAAAACTTGACATCTTTGTGAAATCTGGAACATTCCGTTTTGGCTCCACGTACCATGAACCTGATTTCTAGATAGAAACTGTGCAAGGTGTACCTATGAGGCTGTGAGTTTTCTTTCTTAAAATAGTCATTTTGGTGATTATGTGATAAGGTAAAGTGCTATGATGGTTGGACAGGTAATAAGTTGCTATTGAGTCAATTTAACGCTCTTTTTAGGAAAGTTACGCCAACAATCGTGAGCCTGAGGTCAAAGATGGCTTTCCTGGTGGTTTGGTGGTATTCCTTTTTCTTAGGGATATAAAATGTCCCTTTTTCTGAAGTTAAATCTTTTTGGTGATCTCTGTTTTGAAGTGGAAGACAAAGTAGAATGAGTTTCTGGGTTTTATTTAAGGGTATGTGTGTGTGTACTAAGTCGCTTTAGTGGTGTCCAACTCTGTGCCATGCTATGGACTATAGCCCACCAGGATTCTCTGTCCATGGGATTCTCCAGGCAAGAATACTGGAGTGAGTTGCCATGCTCTCCTCCAGGGGATCTTCCTGACCCGGGGATAGAACCTGCGTCTCCTGCATTGCAGGCAGATTCTTTACCGCTAAGCCACTGGGGAAGCCCCATTTAAGGTTATATTGTTGTTGTTTAGTCGCTAAGTCATGTCTGACTCTTTGTGACTCCATGGCCTGCCAGACTCCTCTGGGAGCCTGTCCATGGGATTTCCCAGGCAAGAATACTGGAGTGGGTAGCCATTTCCTTTTCCAGGAGGTCTATTTGACCCAAAGATTGAACCCAGATCTCCTGCATGGCAGGTAGATTCTTCTCCATTGAGCTACCAGGGAAGCCCCATTTAAGGGTATAGCATGATCTAATTAAAAGAGCATATGCTTTGTGTCAAAAATATCAACAGTAGAATGGTAGTCCCACAGATACACTGTGTGATTTTGGGCAAATCACTTAATGTCTTTTGGCCTCAGTTTTCTCATCTGTAAAATGGAACTATGTGTCTTCTAAAGTCGTTGTGACGGTAAGATAAAGCCCATATTTCAAGTATCTAGCACGATGCTTGGTACATCTTCTCCCTTCTCTATAAATACAAATCAGTAAAACGTTAAAATCCACTATAATTTGGAAAAGGTAGAAAAAATAGATTGGTTTAGAAATCAGGAAAAAAACAGAATCTCTTTGTTTGAGATGGAAACTACTGTTTCATAGTTAAAACGTGCCTAAATATCCCAGATCTTGTATTAATTATAAGTGTGTTTAACTCGTGAGTACTCAGGGTCATCACTCTGGATGTTAGGGCTGGCTTGTAGTTCCTAAAATTGCCTGACAGATGCACCTTGCATCTAGTACAGTAGTCAAAGATCTACCTCCTCTGGGCTGGAAGACTATGAGAAGGTGGGTAAAGATGGAAAGGATTTGAAGTGAAAGTCCTAGTGATACATAAAAGGCCAAAGTGGTTCTGAATAAGGGTGAGGTGGAGTAGAGGTGATGAAAGGGTAGACTGGGTGGGGTGGGGGTGGAGGAGGTGGGAGTGAGGTTATGGAAGGGGTCGGGGAAAGTTAAAATGTCCAAATCTTCCCCAGGCTCTCCCCAAACCGGTGCACAAAATAGAATATATAGATGTGTAATACCTTGCCTTTAGGTTCATATCAAAGTTTTTGTTTCATTAGTGCGGCCTTTGAAATAGATTTGTAATTGACTAGTGCATTGAAATAATACAACAAAATAGAGTAAATTCCCTAGTAGAATTAAAAGCTTGCTATTGAGGTACTTCGCAAATACAGACTGAGGCACCATGCTAGGCCCTGAGAAGGGATGTTTAAAAAACATAAAATGTATCCTGATCCTCAAAAAGCACATCCTGGCTTGGAAGATAATATAGTCAAGCGTGCTAAGTCACTTCAGTCGTGTCTGACTCTGGGCGACTCTGTGGACTGTAGCCTGCCAGGCTCCTCTGTCCATGGGATTCTCCAGGCAAGAATGCTGGAGTGGGTTGTCATGCCCTCCTCCAGGGGAACTTCCTGACCCAGGGGTTGAACCCACGTCTCTTACATCTCCTGCATTGGCAGGTGGGTTCTTTATCACTAGTGCCCTCTGAGAAGCCAAAATACAGTCCAGAAAGCATTTCTAATTGCATGCAAAGCACCAAAGGGCTGTGCAGAGGAATTCAGAGGACAGAGGCCTTCCTTGTCCAGAGGGTCACAGCTTGTGGAGGAGGTGGCATTTGAACAGGTGCCCAGAACAACAGGTAGGAAGGGAGGGCCCAGGCAATCCTAGCAGGGGAAGAATATAACAAAGTTTGGGAAGGAGAAAAACAGTAAACTGGGTTCAGGGGATCACAGGTGCTGGGTATGTAGAGGCAGGGGGAGGTAGGGGCCAAAGTGCAGAGGGTCTCAAATGCCTTGCCCAGTGCTTTAGGTTCTGTCCTGGGGCAGGGTGATACCACTCAATCTGTGCTTTAGGAAGACTGGTCCGGCAGTGAGACACTGGAGCTGGTGGTAACCAGGCTATTCCCGTGGGATGTTCTTTCCTGCGGAAGTTGCCAGTTGGTTAACCAGGATTGTGGAGATGTTTGACTTGACAGGGCTTTCTCTGGGAAGCCTTTGCTCACTTAGAACCTCCTACACTTAAACCATAGCAGGTAGGAGGCACCTTCCGTGTGTGTTCTGCCCTGCTTCTAGGCTGAGAAAGCCTTCAATTCCAGCTGCAGAATTTCTTGATGGGCTAGTCTTAAAGAAACAAAACAGCCCTGCCTTTTATCATTCTTCTGCTTCTTGTGTTGGAGAGCCCTCCTGCAGGAAATCACTGGGGCATTTGGGGCTACAAGGCTGGCTGAGCCACACAGCAGTTTTAACAGGTAGGTTTACAGAGCTGTTAGAGGGCATGTCAGTACGAGGGCGGGGACCTCATTTGTCTTGTTTCCTTCTGTAACCCCCAGAGCCTAACAGTGCCTGATCCATGGGCACACAATAAATATTCATTTAATTGGTGGATGAGTAAGCCCTCATCCAGACCCAGTTATAGCTATTCTGCTCTTTTGCTCTGTGTATATGCTGCCCAGGTAAGGCACCTGAAGCCCATGCTCTAATTTCTAGATGATTCTCCCCTGCAGCCTTTTCCTGACTATGTGATTCAGCATTTTGCAAAGTGTGGTCAGTTCCATGACCACCTCCCTTGAGAATCCACTGAGTTCCTTCTGAAGCTGGCCGCTTCAGAAGCCCCCTCCAGGTGAATTACAGTCTCAGTGGGAGGGTCCCGAAAGTGATCTCCTTTCAGGAAGAGGCATTGGTGGTCATGGTGCACAGTGAAGTCTGAAACTCCAGTGACCCCATTGTGAGATTTGTGATTGATTCAAGGGGCTCATTTGAAATTATTGCTGGTGAACCTTGTGTGCCAGCTTAAAGCGAATCTCCCCATTTGTATGTATTATCTTCATCATGACTTTGCATATTGCACACATTTTTCTTCTAGAAGCACAGTTGAGAAGACGGAGGAAAAACGTTATTAACTCATTTGGTCCTTTCATAGGAGACTGAGAGAAGGCTCTGATTTCCTAACCTGTAGCTGAGTATTTTATTCATTAGACCACTGCTTCCTAATCAAAATTACAAACAGGAAGCATTGCTCTTAGATCACTTTGCCTTTTGTGAACTGATGATGGAGTAGAGGTCAGGGGAGGACTTGTTGTTAGTTAATCAGGAGGTTTACTGACCTCTTCCAATAGTATATGCATACTTTCTTTTCTCTGTTGTGTTTGTTTGGGGGAAGCTATTGGAGTTATGCATTCAGGGAATATAAGTCACCCCTTGCCACCACTACTGCACTCTAGCCACCAGCCAACCTGGATCACTTAAAGTTTCCTAAACTTTTTATTATCTCTGGACTCTGGAATTCTTCCCAAATTTAGATCAAGAGCGACCTTAAAGATCATCTCGGGCAGGGTTAACTATTCAGTTTACAAATGAGACAACTGACCTCATCAGGGAGGGCCACAGTGACTTACTATTACTAGTAGGACTGCTACCCCCTAGCTGGTTCCAGTCCGTTGCTCACTTCACTGGACCTTCCTCACCTATACTGTGTTTGGCATTTTAATTAATATGTTGATGATCAAGTGGAACTAGGAAACTTGTACTGTTGTGAAGTCTTTCTGGCCTGGCAAGCATACTTTCTTTTTTCTGTTGTGTTTGTTTGGGGGAAGCTGTTGGAGTTATGGATTCAGGGAATATAAGTCACCCCTTGCCACTACCACTGCACTGTAGCCACCAGCCTACCTTGACCACTAAAGTTTCCTAAACTTTTTATCATCTCTGAACTCTGGGCCATTTTACCTTATTGCTTTCTTGGCCTATGATGCCCTGCCGTAAATTCCTTTTTGTCTCCTTCACTCCAGCTCAGTCTTCAAAGCTCACCTCACGCATTACCTTTTTATTTTTTTGGATATCTTCCTTGCCCTTCCAAGTTAGGATTAAATGCCTCTTCCCAGAGTTCCCACTTTGGACTTAACACTGTGTTTGTTAGTTTGTCTTTGCCCCAGGAGACTGTAAAACACCAAGTTCATCCAAGTTCAGTCACACAGCCGTGTCCGACTCTTTGCGACCCCATGGACTGCAGCACGCCAGGCTTCCCTGTCCATCACCAGTTCCTGGAGCTTGCTCAAACTCATGTCCATCGAGTTGGTGATGCCATCCAACCATCTCATCCTCTGTCATCCCCTTCTTCTCCCGCCTTCAGTCTTTCCCAGCATTAGGGTCTTTTCTAATGAGTCAGCTCTTCGCATCAGGTGGCCAAAGTATTGGAGTTTCAGCTTCAGCATCAGTCCTTCCAATGAATATTCAGGGTTAATTTCCTTCAGGATTGACTGGTTTGATCTCCTGGCAGTCCAAGGGACTCTCAGGGGTCTTCAACACCACAGTTCAAAAGCATCAATTCTTTGGCGCTCAGCTTTCTTTATGGTTCAACTCTCACAGCCACACGTGACTACTGGAAAAACCATAGCTTTAACTAGATGGACCTTTCTCGGCAAAGTTATGTCTCTGCTTTTTAATATACAGAAAGTTAAAGAGAACTTAAAATGTTCACCCCAAGAGGGTCTCTTTTGTAGGAGGTGGGTAAGAATCTGCATTACTGCACATGTACACTGAAAAGGCATATTCAACATTACACCATACTTTTTTTTTAAATGAAAGAATTACTTTTGTCATAGAGTTATGTTGTGGGAAGAACAGCTGAAAACAAAACTTTGGAGGAGTGGTTTTAATCAGGTATTAAATGTGCTTTCCGGAAGAAGTGTAGCATATAAAAAGTTATCAGTGTTCTTTCTCGCTTGTAAATATGATTGTACTGTCTCAGGCTTCAGTGGCAAGCACACAAGATCCTGGCTTAGGTCTTGACCTTCCTAATAACTGACCTTGAACAAGTGAGCCCTTTTTTTTTTTGCTTGATATGAAATAAAGGAGTTGGTTTTATTAGATGATCTTTAAGTTCTACGCAAGCTCTGGCACTTTCTGGTCTCTGATTTAATTGGCAGTGGTAGTGATGACCTTCTTTCTGTGATAGTCTCATTTCGATGATCTAGTGTCTGAACAGCTGAGCTCTGTGAGTTCCTTAAAATCAGGACTGCCATGTTGACACAATTCCAAGCTCCACTCACCAAGTGGTGATGGCCTGGCCACTTGTAAGATGGGAATGTAGCAGCTTACCTCTCTCTTTTTGTGTTCCATCTTCCTTAGGAGGTCAAGAAGTCAAAACAATATTGAATGTTTAAGGGTATATTAGAGTCAAATGCCCCCTTAGTTGGGCAGTTTCCTTTCTCAAAAATAGCAAGTCGAGCAGGAGGATGTTTCAAAGAGAGATGAGTTCATAGACTCATTGGACTATTAATAAAGGTGCACCTGGAAGTCCATTGAGTCCACATGGCCCAACTCTGATGAGAACAGAAATAGAAACCATCCTGAATGCATGAGCTGCTCTCCTCATCTTCAGGAGCTGCCAGGCAGGCTTTTCTGAAAACAACCCCACATTCCGCTGACTACAGCCGTGTGCTTGCCCTCCTGTCTGACTGCCGGCAAGCTGGCTCACCACATCAGTGCAATAAGCCTTCTGCCGGGGTCAAAGCTCTCATCTCCAAACCTGGGCTTTGGACATTTCAACTACCATTTTCTCACCTTTTTCTTATCTTTTTTCCCCCAGCCTCTTTGTTGGATAGAATCCTTTGTGTTTCTAGGATTCCTAGTACACTGCCCCAAACCCCTACATATGGCACATATTATATAGTGTGTCTTGCATTTCCTCTCGTATCCCTAGTAGAGACCCTGGCTGCAAATTTCTCCTTCTTCCCTCCTTGAAGTCCCCGGCTTTCTTGACGTCAGTACCTAATTTTGTGTTTAAGTGTGGCTATCTTAAATTGGAAGCTTCTGAGAAAGTTGGGAGAAATGTTAGATGATTAAGAAAGTCATGTGCCACACCACGTGGGAGCCTCTTGAATACAACCTTGGTGGTCATGACCCTGGTCGGAGAGGGAAGCCTGTGATGTCACCCCTTCCCCGAGTCCCAGTTTCACGGATAGTATCTCTGAATGGAATTGTCTGAGGGAGATTGTTCCTTGTGAAAAGTTCACATGATGAAGTTTGAAGAGCTTGTTTCACTCAGAGCCCAGCAGGACAGAGTGGTTTGGAATGCAGCATTCAGTGTGTTCTGTTTGGCTGAAAGCTGTCACAGGGAACAAGTACTTAGCAAACAGCATGAACAAGGATTTGAACTAGAAAACGAGAAGGGCCTTGACAACATTGTAATAGTGGCTTGTCTCCGCAAAAACTGCTCAATGGTACACAAGGAGGTGATAAAGAAGGCTAGGAAAATACGTAAATAGATTTGGGTTTCATTCAAAACAGCCCAGTGTGAGGGTGCCCTAATATGGGTAAAGTTTGACCAGGGATTCCTGGACTACTGTGACCATCTTCACTTTATTATATCTGATCAGACTGTTGCCTTTTCTAAGGCGATAGTCACAGACTAATTCTGTGCCCACAGGGTGAACACACAACCTATTGTAAACAGATTGATCCATCAACTGCATATAGTCTGTTTTCACAGTGCCAAATGACTGGGTTGAATGTTTTGCTCTTTGTATTTCACTGAATTAACTGAATAGACCTGTTAATATTGCTTTGGGTTTTTCATGTTTTAAGTGGTATTATGTGCAATTTAACAGGGCTATTCTGTCAGTATTTACATTCCCTTTGCTTGAAAATTGATTCTTCCCATTTCTCTCCTTTTTATTGAGGTATAGTTCAGTTCAGTTCAGTCGCTCAGTCGTGTCCGACTCTTTGCGACCCCATGAACTGCAGCACGCCAGGCCTCTCTGTCCATCACCAACTCCCAGAGTCCACCCAAACCCATGTCCATCGAGTCGGTGATGCCATCCAACCATCTCATCCTCTGTCGTCCCCTTCTCCTTCCAGCCCCAATCCTACCCAGCATTAGGGTCTTTTCCAATGAGTTAACCCTTCGCATGAGGTGGCCAAAGTATTGGAGTTTCAGCTTCAACATCAGACCTTCCAATGAACACCCAGGATTGATCTCTTTTAGGATGGATTGATTGGATCTCCTTGAAGTCCAAGGGACTCTCAAGAGTCTTCTCCAACACCACAGTTCAAAAGCATCAATTCTTCGGCGCTCAGCTTTCTTCACCGTCCAACTCTCACATCCATACATGACCACTGGAAAAACCATAGCCTTGACTAGACAGACTTTTGTTGGCAAAGTAATGTCTCTGCTTTTAAATACACTATCTAGGTTGGTCATAACCTTCCTTCCAAGGAGTAAGCGTCTTGTAATTTCATGGCTGTAATCACATCAGCAGTGATTTTGGAGCCCAAAAAAATAAAGTCTGACACTGTTTCCACTGTTTCCCCATCTATTTCCCATGAAGTGATGGGACCAGATGCCATGATCTTAGTTTTCTGAACGTTGAGCCTTAAGCCAACTTTTTCACTCTCCTCTTTCACCTTCATCAAGAGGCTCTTTAGTTCGTCTTCACTTTCTGCCATAAGGGTGGTGTCATCCGCATATCTGAGGTTATTGATATTTCTCCCGGCAATCTTGATTCCAGCTTGTGTTTCTTCCAGCCCAGCATTTCTCATGATGTACTCTGCATATAAGTTAAATAAGCAGGGTGACAATATACAGCCTTGACGTACTCCTTTTCCTATTTGGAACCAGTCTGTTGTTCCATGTCCAGTTCTAACTGTTATAATTGACAAATAAAATTGTAAGATAATTTAAAATGTACAACATGATGATTTGAGGTATGCGTACATTGTGAAAGGGTTCCTCCCACCTAGTTAATGAGTTCTTCCTAGCTCTTAAAGTCTCTTTTTAATACTCCAATTTCAGTTGCTGTCTGTGCCTGATACACAGAGCCCAAATCTTTATGGATGATAAAATTTAACTACCACAGATGTGTGCAGTAGTTGGAGGCTCATTTATGATGCTGTCCCCAGGGCCCATGCCACAGGTGCTCGCCTACCTTAGGTGAAACATGAGGATAAGAAGGTATTTATTCCGATGAAGGTTACGCTTATGCCTAATTCTGCCCTGAAGCAGCTAGTGCTCTAGCAGGCATCCAGTAGTTGCTATATAAAGGGCTAAGAATGCACAGTATCCACCCTGAATACGTGTTAATAGACTCACTGGAGAGCTTTAGGGTTGTGTATGGACATACTCCGGTTCATTGAATTCAGTTTAAAAAAGATCAAATCCAATTAGACAACCTGTTCCAAATTCAATTCAATTCAACAAACAATTGTTGGGACGCAAGCCCTGTGCTACCTCATGCAAAGCTTTTGGATTTTATTTTACCTTTCTGCTTTGTTGTCGCATCATGTCAGCACGAGTTGGTAAATATTGAGGTTTCTTTGTTCAGGAAGTTCAAGAATGCCTTTTCTTATTTACTTGTAACTCTTGAAAAATTTTATAAGTCTCTTCTCTGCTTGGAAGGCATTTATCTGGAACTTCTGCTCCTAGCTTGCATACAGACTCAGATACTTTGAAGATAAAAATGTAGTCTTGTATTAGTGCTCTGTGTCATAATACTTTGGTTTGGAGGGTCATGTTAGTTTCAAGAGGAGATGGTGGAAATGCTAGTTATTAGCATTTGGATTGTTGCAAGGATAGATTCTTTTTGAGGGGGTCCAATTTTAGTGCTGTTCAATGGAAATATAATGCAAGCCACATATGTAATTCTCAATTTTCTAGTAGCCACATTTAAAAAGAAAAAGGTAAATTAACTTTAATGATATATTTTATTTAACCTAATATATTGAAAATATTTTCATTTCAACATGTAATCAATATAAAAATTACTAATGAGATATCTTATTTTTAGAATCTTGTACTAAGTCTTTGAAATTTGTTGTGTGTTTTATATCTACAGTATACCTCAATTCAGTCTCCATACATCACGTGGTCAGATAGGCACATGTGGCTAGTGGCTCCAGTATTGGACAGTGCCATCCTAGATGGACTTAAGCTCCAGCTGGGATAGGGACTTATGACAATTCAAGGACACTGACCTCCCTTGAGGGGTTTAACAGTACGGCTATACTCAGCTCCATCCAGAATGAGAATCCCTGCTCTCAGATCCTAAATCATTGACCACTTTTCTTTAGGAACATTGATTATGATTCTTATGCTATATACTGATTTTTCTATTTTTCTAAAAATATGCCTATAGTCCGCTGTAATTCTATGGACTTTTCCCCTTAATCACAGGATTCAATAAGAAGGGGAAGACCTTAAAGCCTGAAGTAGACAGCACACAGAAAAAAAGAAAATGCTTAACAGTAAATGCATAATTTTTATTCCCTTTAATGGTCAGCAGTACTTGTTGAGCAACTACTATGTGTAAGGCAGTGTGCTCGATGCTATGAAGGATTATATGATTCCTGAAATGAGCTTAGATTATACTCTTGTGAGTGAGACAGTGAAGTAAAAGTGTTAGTTGCTCATCTGTGTCTGACTGTTTGCGACCCCATGGACTATAGCCTGCCAGGCTCCTCTGTCTATGGGATTCTCTAGGCAAGAATACTAGAGTGGGTTGCCATTCCCTTCTCCAGGGGATCTTCCCAACCCAGGAATTGAACCTGGGTCTCCTGCATTGCAAGCAGATTCTTATGAGTGATGCAGTACACAAGTATGTATGCACACATGCATGTACACAAACACACACAGATTCTAAGATAAACACAATGTGCCTGAGTGCCATTACTAGAGGGGTACCACTTTTATTTGGGACACAAACTAGGGGAGAGATTAATTCTTTTTGAAGAGATTCAGAGGCTGGCTATGGAAGATGTAATGAAACTGGGTCTTAAAGAATCAGTATTTTGAGGTCAGTTAATTTAATGAGTTACTCTCAACATATTCTACAGGATCAAGTTTGAGATAGATCCTAACAGGGTGAAGTTCACTGACCCCATGAGGTTTTCTGCATGCATTTTCTGAACAGTCAGTCTGGGGTGAAGCTTTGTTGTATTCCCATAATGTACCTTGGTGCCAGAGACTCCACAGAGGCCAAGTTAGCTCCAACCTGGTGTGCCTTTTCTGATGTTCCCTGTGACTGCAGGCTTTTCCTTTTCAAGCCAGGGCTCCAAACATAGGCTATTTGATTAAAATTATGTTCTTTGATGGGCCTAGAGATGATCATACTAAGTGAAGTAAGTTGGAGAAAGACCGATACCACATGATATCACTCATATGTAGAATTGGAAAAATAATACAAATGAACTTATTTACAAAACAGAAACAGACTCACAGACATAGAAAACAAACTTATGGTTACCAAAGGGGAAAGGTGAGGGGAGGAATAAATTAGGAGTTTGGGATTAACAGATATGAGCTACTATACATAAAACAGATAAGCAAGAAGGACTTACTGTATAGCATAGGGAACTATATTCAGTATCTCATAAAATAATCTATAATGGAAAATAATCTGAAAAAATATGAATAACAGAATCACTTTGAAACTAGCACAACATTGTAAATCAACCATACTTCAATAAAAAATTATGTTTTTTGATGTGGCATTTTCCTGTTAGCTACTGATTATATATGTCCATTGTTGGCTTTGGAAGGGGGAGTAGAGGGTATTTAATTAATTGATATTATTTTTTATATCATTTAAAAGTTTATTTTATTTAGAGGATAATTACTTTACAGTATTGTGATGGCTTTTGCCATACATCAGTATGAATTGACCATAGGTATACATGTGTCCCCTCTCTCCTGAATCCCCATCCCAACCCCCCTCCCCACCCAACCCCTCCAGGTTGTCACAGAGCACCAACCTTGGGTGTCCTGCATCGTACATCAGACTCCCACTGGCTATCTGTTTTACATATAGTTACTATTACCAACAAAGGTCCGTCTAGTCAAAACTATGGTTTTTCCAGTAGTCATGTATGGATGTGAGAGTTGGACTGTGAAGAAAGCTAAGTGCCGAAGAATTGATGCTTTTGAACTGTGCTGTTGGAGAAGACTCTTGAGAGTCCTTTGGACTGCAAGGAGATCCAACCAGTCCATCCTAAAGGAAACCAGTCCTGAGTATTCACTGGAAGGACTGACGCTGAAGCTGAAACTCCAATACTTTAGCCACCTGATGCAAAGAACTGATTCATTGGAAAAGACCCTGATGCTGGGAAAGATTGAAGACGGGAGGAGAAGGGGATGACAGAGGACGAGATGCTTGGATGGCATCACCAACACGACAGACATGAGCTTGAGTAGGCTCTGGGAGTTGGTGATGGACAGGGAAGCCTGGTGTGCTGCAGTCCATGGGGTTGCAAAGAGTCAGACATGACTAAGCAACTGAACTGACTGATTATTGATTATCAACTTTGTCTAGCATGTTACAGTTTACAGTTTACATTTGGTGCTCATAGTTTCTTTATGTGACATTATTACAGGTAAGGAAATTGAGGCTCAGAAAGATACTCTGACTTAGCTGCAGACCTTTGGCTAGTAACTGGTGGAACTGGATTCAAGCAAGGCCTTTTGACTTCCTGGCCAGTGTCCTTACCATGCTCCTACCCTGATTGTCTGCTTCCCCCAAGTCCTGTCCTTCAAGTGCCCAGAGATAAGGATATGCAGGCTAGCTCTCTGTTTAGCAATTTAATGAACATAAATCCCCAGACTAACAATAGATACATTAGAGAGGGAGTATTCAAATTGTAAAACAATATTCCATTAGTTCAAAAAGTGAGCTCCACTGGAGATATTAGCATATAATTTTACCAAAAAATGATCGTATACCCAACCACTAAAGAGGGCATTTATTAGGTGAAATAAAATACACATAGCTCCATGGGACAGGTCCTTCCTTGATGTTGGCAAGAATAATTTCTTCATATTAGTCAGTTTTCTATTTCCAGTAATGTGTTCTAACCTGAAACCTCTGAAATCAGTGCAGAATTTCAAATTGAGTAGTTTTTTTTTTGTTCTTTCTTCCCAGTAAAACATTCTTTTTAATACTCATGGAATTTCTCAGGATGGAATACATTTTATTTTCCTAACCATAGAAGTAAAAACCATGGGTCCGTCCTCAGGAAATTTTGCGCCTGGTTCCTTGTTTTTTTTTTCCAGTAGGTCTCAGCTTTTTAATTGGAGGTTCCTAGAGAAGCTGGCTGTGGCTCTTGCGTACCAAGTGGAGTGTGTTTCTATGAAATGATGTTGATAGGCTCCTGAATCACTATCTTTTATAGATAGGAGCTAGTTCCTTGTTTTGGTGAAATTCCTTCTATTTCCCTTTCCAGTGGTGTTCTGAAGAATCATCAACCTTAACAGTGGCGTGGAAGAATCAGATCTGACATATAATGGAGCCAATTAACAAGAAAACCCTAGAAACACCAAAACCTACTGACATAGGTCACCACCTTGTATATTTCGTATCTTATTGAAAGTGAAAGTGAAAGTCGTTCAGTTGTGTCCAACTCTTTGCTACCACATGGACTATACAGTCCATGGAATTCTCCAGGCCAGAATACTGGAGTTGGTAGCCTTTCCCTTCTCCAGGGGATCTTCCCCACCCAGGGATCTAACCCAGGTCTCCTGCATTGCAGGCGGATTCTTTACCAGCAGAGCCACCAGGGAAGCCAAAGAATACTGGAGTGGGTAGCCTATCCCTTCTCCAGGGGATCTTCCCAACCCAGGAATCTAACTAGGGTCTCCTGCATTGCAGGCAGATTGTTTACCAACTGAGCTACCAGGGAATCTGTCAAGATGAGGCAAATAAACAATTTTAATGGGAGAGAAATGAAACTTCTGCTGTGTTAACTGTTGACCTATAACGTAGTAAGAAATGTTATTCATTTTCTTCCAAACTGCAACGTTAATGTATGGTTTCCACTGGCAAATAAAGATCAGCAGATGACTAAGAAAATTAGGGGAAGAAATGTGCTATTAAAATGCTATATGATTGGATTTCTCTAAATTCAGTGTGGTTATCTAAAAAAAAAAAAGCCCTCCCCTTAATTGACTACAATCAAGCATTTTCAAATGTTGAAAGGTACAGTGCTGAGTAAATATTTCTAGGGGGTTTCTGTTCTGACACAGGCTTTGAGTGCTATTTTGACCTATTATTAGTATTCCCTAGCAACATTCATCTCCAAGACTCAGAGCTTCTGGAAAAATTGTAACTGAAATTATAATGTATTTTCTGCCTGCAAAGAGAAAGCAACGTTTAACACAGAAGGGACTGTGACTTTGTTAGACTAAGTCCTAATAACCTGCCCTGTGATAACATGGTTCATATCTATGTCAAGTCTTTTATTTATTGTTGAAGGAATTCCACATAAACTGAAACTTTTGCACAGAATCATGTGGGAGAAGGAACCCGGACCAGGATTTAGGAGACTGGGTTCTCAGCTTTATTCTGGCCCTAACTAACTCTGTGATTTGCCTTCTCTGGACTTTAGTTTCCTCATAGATAAAATGAGGGGAAGATTAGACAGCAATATCTTTCTCCACTCCCCTCCACCAGCTTTATTGAAGTATAATTTGGCAAAATTGTAAAATATTTAAAGTGTACAACCCAATGATTTGATATATGTACACACTGTGAAAGGATTCCCCCCCTCCCCACTGAGTTAATTAACATGTCCATCACCTGACATATTTACCTGTGTGTGTGTGAACAATTGTTTATTTTCTTACCAAGTCTCAATTACACAATATGATGTTATCAACCACAGTCACCATGTATAATCTCATTTTTAAAAATCTAAATTCTTTCTCTTTGCTTCTATGCTGCTACACGTAATCCACATGGCTTATTCGTTGGTCATGTGATTAACAGTCCTTCAGGTTCACAATTGGAGTAAAATGCTACTTTAGAGAAACTTGCCATAGTAACTTAAATTTCCATTGAGAAAACAGAACCGTGAAAGGGCAACATTTCCTATGTAGTTTTACCCCCCAGATGCCCTTGACTATGCAGCACTTGCATATATTAGTGATGCAAATCTGGGGGAAGAACAAGACCAAGATGTTATGACCAAGACACTCGATTTGCATTGGAATGCCTCATGTGAACAGCACATCAGAACTCACCAAGTGGCATTTGGCTTGAACTCTTGGAGGGCTTGCCAGTCTACAAAGAATCCAAACGGCAATGTTGGAATGACAGCGGGCCATTGTTCTTCTCTAAATGCAACTTGATACTGAATCTGAGGAGATTGGAAAAAAAATATGAATTTGATCATTTAAAGTCACTTCCTTTCTGTGGGCACCAGTGACCTCATCTATAAAATGAGAACATAAAACTTGGGCATAGTTTTTCCAACTTGTCCAACTCTTGACAGTCTGTGCTTCCATTTGGATTTTTCTTTAAAGAACTGGATTTAACATTTGCACGTTGAAGGGAAAGGAGAAAGCAACTTCTAAGATGAGGAGGAGCTTTGAGAGAATTAAGGTTCAAACATAGACTTCACTGCCTTTGCAGTTTTGTCCAGTGCTAGACCTCTCCATGTCCTTTTTCTCTCAGGTTAAAGGACTGATGACGGTGGTGGATACTGTATGTCACTTTATGTCAGTGGGATATTAAGCAAGTAAATGAGAAAAAGGAGTATGGGTAACCCTGCTTTTCGAAAGTTTGCTTTATGCCACTTTGCTTTTTTGACTTACATTAGTACCTGTTTTTGCTAACCCAGAGAAATCTGAAGAGGATTTCTGCTTTTACAGAAAAAGGTGAAAAAATAAAATAGTGTTTATTTTGCAACAAACAGTTATGGCAGCAGTGTGCAGTGCACCCCAGGCTGTGAGAGTGTCATGGCCAAGCTCCTTCCCCTTCTACAGTCAGCATTGCAGCGCCCAGCCACTGTAGCTTTGAGCTATGTCTGTGAGCATCTGTGCTTTCTTCCCATTTATCTTGTGCCTCTCTTAGCAAGATGTATCCTAAGGTAATTGCTTCTTCACTTTATGCCATTTTGGCTTATAGATGGTTTCATAGGAATGTTCTACTTTCCAACATGGGGAAACTTGTACTGGATTTTGAAGTCCTCACTCCATCACTGTCTTCCCTTTATGGCCTCTGGTCACCTCACTGCCATTTTGCAAAACTGGTACAAGAATCAAATACATCATGTGTCTCCTAAGCACTTTCCATTTGGAGGGCAGGATGCCAGTGACATGAGGGTGAAGTGAATACTGCTACGGATTTTATTTATTAAATTTGGTTTAAAAAAAAAAACTTGCTGTTTAGTTGCTAGTGAAAGTCACTCAGTCATGTCCGACTCTGTGCGACCCCATGGACTATACAGTCTATGGAATTCTCCAGGCCAGAATACTGGAGTGGGTAGCCTTTCCCTTCTCCAGGGGATCTTCCCAACCCAGGGATCGAACCCAGGTCTCCTGCATTGCAGGCAGACTCTTTACCAACTGAGTTATCAGGGAAGGCCGTTTAGTCACTAAGTTGAGTCCAACTCTTTGCAACCCCATGGACTATAGCCTGCTGGGCTCCTCTGTCCATGGAATTCTCCCAGGCAAGAATACTGGAGTGGGTTGCCATGCCCTCCTCCAGGGGTCTTCTCAACTCAGAGATCAAACCTGCGTCTCCTGTGTTGCAGGCCAATTCTTTACTGCTGAGCCAACAGGGAAGCCCGTAAAAGCTTATGTAAAACAGAATTTTGCCAGGGACTCTTCTAAAAGTTTTACAAATATTAACTCATTTAATTTTATAACATAGATTATAAATTGGACTTGTTACCGTCCCCTATTTTACAGAGGAAGAAATTGAGGCACAGAGAGGTTAACTATATTGTCTAAAGTGAAACAGCTTAGTAACAGCAGAGATTAAAACCCCAAAAGTCTGGTTCCATAGTCCAGGAGTTTTTTTTTTTTCTTTTCATTATTTATTTGGCTGCATGGGGTGTTAGTTGTGGCACTCAGGATCTTTAGTTGTGACATGTTAACTCTTAGTTGTGGCAAGTGAGATCTAGTTCCCTGACCAGGGATTGAACCTGGGCTCCTTGCATTGGGAGCGTGGAGTCTTAGCCACTGGACCACCAGGGAAGTCCCTCACAGTCCATGCTTTTCATCTCTATGTGCTTGGGATTCTGAGTTGCCTGGTGTAATTCTGCACATCTCTTACTCCAAAGGTGCGGCAGCTTCTGTGAATAAGTGGCAGGCTTCAGCAGTTGGACAGGTCCCGTGGCTCCCCGCTTCGTTCGGCCTGACAGAACCAGATCCCAGGAATGTTACATTTCCCCAATCCTGGGTCTGTCATGGGCAAACCCTTTCAACCCTCCACACACCGTGATTGTGTGCTCTCTGACCTCTGTCCTATAGATTTTCCCAAGTTCTATGACTGTATCTGCTGCTGCTGCGTCGCTTCAGTCGTGTCCGACTCTGTGCGACCCCATAGACGGAAGCCCACCGGGCTCCACTGTCCCTGGGATTCTCCAGGCAAGAACACTGGAGTGGGTTGCCATTTCCTTCTCCAATATGACTGTATCTACAGAATAGCAAACATTCCCTTAAACATTTGGTTTACTCAGCCAGCCAGTAAATCGAATGAGGAAAGACCAGCTGTTGTTTATTGAACGCTTACTACATGCCATGCACCAAGACAAAGTCTTTGCATGCATTGTCTCGTAATCCTCCCATCACACCTGTTATTATGTTCATGTTACCAAGGGAAAAAAAACAATGCTCAGTTACAAACCCTAGGTCATACTTTTTTTTTTTTTTTTTTTTTTTGCCACATGCTCAGCGTGTGGGATTTCAGTTCCCTACCAGGGATTGAACCCAAGCTCCCTGCATGGCATTGGAAGCTTAGAGTTTTAACCACTGGATCGCCAGGGAAGTCCCCCAAGGTCACACTTTTAAGTACCTGGGAGAGCCATAATTTTTACTTGAGCCATATATGATCCAAAGCTCTTGGGTTAAGTTATTCCTTTATATTGCTTTCAGCATTTTCCTGGGACAACCCTCCCAATACATTCTGCAGCTGCTTGCCCTTGTTATTATCGATATGCCAAATTCTGTGTCACTGGGTTGTAATTTTAATACAAGTGCACCTTTTTCTTGTAATAACACACAAATCGTTTTTGGATTATAAGGGAACATTTGCCTTGCCCATAACAGGACATCTAGTGTAATGGATCTTCACAAGTGCTACCTTGTCTTGGAGAAGTTATGGAAAGAGACTCTGAGAGGATTTAACTAGGCCAAGGGGATTAAGGATGTCATATATCATACTCCTGTGGGCTCTTTGAATGGAGAAATTGGGTTTGCTATTAGAATGGACCTGGACAAAAAGAAAATAAGAGTGTTGTGAATAAAATATAAGAATTGTTATTACAGCACATGGAAACACCTCTAGGGCTTGTGATTTGACCATATTCCCAGGCTGCTGCTCTCCAGTGTGTGCAGTTTGCTTTGAAAGCAACTGAGATGATATTAAAGCTGTGGATGATGCTAAAATCTCCATACAAGAAGGCTAAATCAACTAAACCAAACTTTAAAACCCATTTGACTTTATTAATCTTTGTAACTCAAGGGACACTCTCAAGAAGAAAGGATCCTATATGCCTCGGGTCTGAATCTAATTGCCAGTTAATAAAAATTCCAGGGTATCCTTAATCAGCCAATTAACTGACCTAACAATTATAATAGGGAAAGAAGGTGGGAGGGGTCGAGACTGGGAATAACAAATCCATCAAGGTGGAGTAAAATGCTTCAGAGGTTAATGGTGGACACCCTTTAACATAAAGGATTTTCTTCTACCTTGACTAGGTTCCCGTTTTTCTTTTCTTTCTCCCTTCTCTGACATTTGTAATTGTTGGAACCTCTAATTGGCTGATAAGCTAATTGAGAGAGGGAGGAGGAAAGGCTTAAAGATGTGTAGTATGTATTTTAAGTTTTTTATTCTCTGAAACAATATTTATGTGAAAATAGTTCACTGCAATTAAGGGTGTATTTCTATTTGAAATTTAGAGCATCTTTTTTTTTTTTTTACTGGAATAGTTACCTCCTAATTTATGAATCCCACAACCTTAAACATATATTGATAAATTGAAGTTGAAATATAATGTGAAAAGTCTGACAATTAAGGAAGCCAGTTTTTTTTTTATTTGAACATAGCTTCATAAAAATTTTAAGCCACAGTAAAACAGAAGCTCTCCTTATTAAAAGAATATATTATTGGGACAGAATTATATTTTTATTTGTATGCTGAAAATTATAATACACTGAGGACTGGAAAAAGTGTGCCTGTAGGTGAAATTTTCTTCTCAATTATGATTTACCATTTTATAAATACTCTCAGATGTTGATAATAAGAAAAAGTTTAGAGTAAAAAGAATGGTGTTTGCTCCAAGAAACTCAGTTGCTGGAGTTTTCCTCTGTAGATGCATGTATTTAGAAAAATATATTTGGTAACAGTAAGTGATGGAAAACTGTCAGAGGAACTCAAGGTGGATCTGCAAACCTGGTCAGGCCCCAAGCCCAGAGTTGTAAAGCATCCTCTAAGATTTATTTAGTACATGTAGTACTTCAGTACTTTCATCACCATTCATCTAGACTTTTGTCACCAGGCTATGGAAATAGAGCACTTTAGATTTCAAAGGAAACTTGGAGATCACTTAGTTCTACCTTATCATTGAACCAAAGAGGAATCAGAAACCCAGAAAAGAGAAAGGACTTGTCTAAGGTCACAGGAAATTTTCTGGCTGAGCTGGGAGCAGGTCTCCAAATTGCCAGTCCTGTGTTCTTTCCTTCCTTCCCAACTTCCCCTTATATAAATGATACCAAAGGCCAGGGGGCAAATGCCAACTGCCATATTCTGTTAGAGACTGTTTCAATGCAAAATCTGTTGCACTCCAAGTCTGATTGCCTTCATTTTTTAATCATTCTTCAATGGCCAACTCAGAAAGCGCATGTCTTACTTTTATTCTTATGAGCCTCGTTCCTCTTTCACTAATGCATTATTAACATGTCTTCTTTCTGTTCTGAAATGTTCTCAGGGGAATAACTGTGTCCTGAATTTGAAAGTGGAAATGACTGTAGGATCTATTCCTTTTAATCTGATAGCTAGGAAGTGCTGCTACCCTTTCAGTTCTCCCAGGTTCGGCTTAAAAGGATTGTTCAGAATAATTCTTTTCTAATGCTGTTATAAACTCTACTCAGCCTTATAAGGTATATATGGACCTTGATTTTTATGTATGTGTTTTTTCGGGAAGAGAGGATGTTGGTTTTTTGTTTCCTCAGCTTTTTGTTGTGTTTTGTTTTCAATCTTCAGGCTTTAAAATTTATTTGTGTAAAGGCTTCTCTTATTTTTCTTACTGAGGGCTAGTTTCACTTGAGCTTGTAAATTGCTTGTAAATCAAGATCTGATTAGGAAGTAATATATTCATCTGTAACTCCTGCATAAAAGTTATTCAAGTATTGTGACAAAATAAGTGTTGTTTACTTTATACATTTTCTGCAAATTCTAAAGATTTCGTCTAACTTAAAGGCTCTCATGGAATCTTGGGGATTGTGGCTTGCCCACTGAGAGTATAAAGGCTTGCTAAATTAAGTTGATTTGCCTGAGAAAGAAGTGCTTCCATTATTCATGTCAGAAGCCTGTCACATCAAATTGAGGGAGTGGAGAAAACCCTTTTTTATCAACATTTTGAACCAAGAAAAACCAACCATTGAGGGCCTGAATTTCAATTGGGGAAAAAGTCAGGCTGAAAGCAGGGTTCAAAAAAAAAAAGGCTGGGTATTTGTCTAATGTTGAAAATCAGTAGAGGAGATTGATTTAACTTTGGCTGAAACTTTTTATATAGACAGACAGAATGAAACTTCTTAAAGCAGCAAGTAGTACATACAATCTTGGTGTCTTTCATGTGTAAACTTGTCAAAAGTAGTTAAGCTAATTCAAATTTAAATCTCCTTGAATTTCTATTCTTTGACTCTTAATTTGTTTATTTTAAAGGATTTAGGAATGCATTTCTTGGGGGTTACTTTTCAAACATTGATGAATGTATTTTGTTTTTCAGAGTTCAAGATTATAGGCTCTGGTGTGTGATTAGAAGTTATATTAATAAGACAAGGAAGACAAACTAGTCAAGGACCAGCCCTCTTGTTTGTATCAGGTATGTGGGCATTTGTCTTTGTATGGGTGGATGTATGCGCGCGCACACACACACGCACACACACACACACACCCCTAACTTCAAATGAAACACAAGTCATTAAGAGAATAACACAAGTTAGAACAGTTAGGGGAGGACCATTTCCCAAGACAAGATATCCTTATGCAGTATTAGTTGAGGCAACTTCTCTCATATTTGCCAGAATAGGGGCGTTTGTTAAATTTTAAGTAGTTGAAAAACAATAATAATATAGGAGAAATTATTTGATTATTTTTGTAATGAAATGTGATGCTCACTTGTTTTTGCAATATTTGATTTCTATTAGCATATGCATTTCAAATGATTGCAGGCCCCAGTAAATTCACTCTCAAGAACAAAGTTTATTTTTACAGATTTAATTCTTACCATCATTTACTTTGAATATGTTTCTGCCATTATTATCCAAGCAATAGTCTTCAAATGGTAATTTTAATCTGATTTAAACAGAACACATCTGTTGGGCTACTGAAAAATGTGCAACATTATTTTCTATATTTCCTAGATATATTTTTGCAGATATATATCTGATTTCAAACCAAGAAAATGGCTCCAAAAATGATAAATTGGACAGGTAAAAAAATTGGACAATTTAAACTGTTTGAAGGAATTCCTGCTTTTCCCCCCTCTTTTAACAAATGAAACCTGAAATCTTGTAAAAGAACAAGACAACCTTTTTTCCTTTTTTTGGTGGGAGGTTCTGCAGCACTTCAGTCTTTAACTGAACATTATGCTTACTTGATATTTGTGCCCAGTGGAAATAAGAGTTGGCTTGTGGTGTTCCCAGTACAAAAGTAATTACTTCTCGGATCAACTGCAAATATGTGCAGGTTGTAGATGGGGGAGCCATGAATGAAATAGAGAGGCGATTGTACTGTGGAGGACTGCAGAAGACAAGGATTAATGGCGAGTAGAATTGTATTTTGGTGTTCTTTCAGTAAAGTTACAATCTCTCTGAAAGTGAATGCTGCTGACAAGGGAACCTATGAGGCAGGAGGTTGGAATAGGGGTGGAGGTGGGGCACTTGAGGGTGCTAAATACAGAGAACCATGTCAGAGTGAGAATTGAATATCTGGCTTCTGTGTATTTACAAAACAAACAAACAAAATAACAAAAAACAGCCTTCTCATTTGACCTGTGCTTTTTTAGATATGACACCAGCAGAGGTCAATGCTATTGTGCCAAACTCCCGTGTCTATTTGCTGGCTGTTTCTATCAGAATATAGATAATTGTTTGGAGAAAGACTTTAAATTGGTGTGCAGCAGGAACTGAGGATGGCAATAGCGAACTCTTCAAAGTTTTCCCCATGAAGTGTTATCATTTTCAGACAATTTTCAAATGCTGATAATGCCGATAATGTTATTTTGTAATAAATGAAATTTCAATTATGTAGCATCATAAAATGATAGCTTGTTAGAACTGGGAGAATTTCAGAAATTGGCTAGAGTTAACAGTCTTACAGATATGAAAACTGGAAGCTCAAGGGGGCGGACTTGGTATCAGAACCCAGTTCTTATTCCCAGGGCCAGTGAACTTCTCATTGATTCCCATAGGACTAACAGGTTCAGTTTTCCTCTGCTTAGTGTCAAATGATGCTGAAATAGGACATATTAAATAAAAATTAAAGGCCTCTGCAACCCCAAACCCCAGAGATAACTGTTCATGGCTAACTAAGAGTGTTTCTTCTAAGATCCCCTACCTGCAATATAAAAATAAGCATTATTATTTTTACCTTGTATTTTTCACATTTTCTTTCTTGCTTTATATATATACACACATATAATACCTAATGTGTATAACATATAATCTGCTCCATGTGATTCTGTACTTTTTACAATGCAAACTACTTTTAAGCAATATTGTTATAAAAATTAATACAGATGAATTATCAAAGTGTGTCTTCGTTGCAACAAACAAACAAACAAACAAAAATAACCCCTGCAAAATCACATGCAACAGTAAATGAAACTTGGTCTACTTTCTCCTACCTTATAATCCTATGCCCCTAAATTCCCACTAGCAAACTCTTTCTAAACATAACATGGACACATTTTTTATTTATTATAGATTGGGATCATACTTTGCATAGTAATCTGTAACTTTATTGTTTTTACTCAACATCCATCTTGTAAACATTTTTATGTGAGTACAGATAAATCTATCCCATCTTTTTTAAAGGGTCCATAAAGTTGAATTGTATTGATTTTGATAAAATTGAATATCTTTTTGTTTCTTGATATTTTGTAAATTTCTTCTGTGAAGTCCCTGTGTGTTTTTCTTTTTTTTGTTGTTATTTAAAAATTGATATGTAGAAACTTTCTGCATTGTACAGGCAATAACTATTTCTCATAAATATTGCAAATATTTCCTCTTGTTTGTAATTATTTTTTCACCTTTGTTTCTGGTATCTTTTTAATTCTTATACAAAAGTTTTATATTTTTATGTAAGCAGAGATACTAGGTTTTCCCTTGTTATTTCCTGGTCCTAATGTCAAGCAAAGAAAGGCCTTCTACCCCATGATTAAAAACAAAATACAAAATCCCTCTTCTCTCTTTATGTGTGTGTCTTTATATATATATGTGTGTATGTATGTGTATATATATATGTATATATATGCTGTGCTTAGTCGCTCAGTTGTGTCCGACTCTTTGTGATCCTATGGACTCTAGCCTGCCAGGCTCCTCTGTCCATGAGATTTCCCAGGCAAAAATACTGGAGTGGGTTGCCATGCCCTACTCCAGGGGATCTTCTCAACCCAGTGATCGAATCCATGTCTACTGCATTGGCAGGCTGTTTCTTTACCATCTGAGCCACCAGGAAAGCCCAATATATGTATATACATATATGTATATTTTTGGTCATGCTGCAAGGCTTGTGGGATCTTAGCTCCCTAATCAGGAGTTGAACCCCGGGCCCGGGCAGTGAGCGTGCTGAGTCCTAACCATTGGACTCCCCAGGAAATTCACTTAAGTATATATTTTTTCTGATACTTTTATGGTTTTAATTTTTTACACACTTAGATAGGCAAGGCACATAGTGACTAGTGGTAGATCAAGTGTTCTCTTTGCACATACATGGGTCTGCTCGTGTACACACACACCAAAGTAACTGTGGAGGTGATGGATATGTTAATTATTTGATTGTGGTAATCATTTTACAGTATATACACATATCAAAATGTCATGTTGTATACTTTAAATATATACAATATTTATTTCTCAAAAGTCGATTTAGGGACTTCCCTAATAGTCCAGTGGTTAAGAATCCTCGCTTCCACAGAGGGTGTGGGTTCAATCTCCGGTCAGGGAACTAAGATCTCACATGACACATGGTGCAGCCAAAAAAAAGAAAAAGACTCAATAGCATAGACATTGATGTAGACAAGCTTATGTTTGAGTTATTGGTCAACTAACTAGCTGTGTGACCTTGGGCAAGTCAGTTTTCCTCTCAGTGCCTTGATTTCCCCATCTGTAAAATAGGCATAGAGTCATTCCAAGGATTAAACAAACTAAGGTGAATGATTATAAGGAATCTAGCCCAATGCTTGGCACATAGTAAGCTCACAATAAATTATAGCAATTATTCTTATTTAAATCTGTGATAAATTTATAATTTATTTTGCCTATAACTTGGAAAAAATAGAATTCTGAGTGCAATTACATTGTTTATACAGATTCTCTGGAGACTAACATCTCTACCAAATTGAATCTCCCATGTAGGGTTTAGGTCTTTTTTCATGTCCTTCATTGGAATTTTCTTAGTATGAGTCTTAACACTTTTCTTGTTATCTCATTTACTCCTGAGTATTTTATAACTCATTGCTATTGAGAATGAGAGTAATTTTTAATGTTATGGTGAATGAGATTTTTCATTACATTTACTAATAGGTTATTGCTTATATAAAGGAAAGTGATGAATTGGTTTTATGCATAGTTTGTAAGGAGCCACCTCACCGAACCCTCTATTAATTCTAATAGTTTATTTTCTTGGAGACTGTTGTATCATCTGTTCTCTTTTTAACATTTATTATTCATTTCTTTTTATTGTTTCATTGCACCAGGCAAAAGGTTGAGAACAATACAGAGGCAGTGACAGTCTTGTCTTGGTTTTGATTATAATGTTTATAGGGCGTGACCTCTATCATGATATTGCATTGGTTTATGATATCGGCTTTTGTATTGATAAAGATGTTCCTATTCTTAAGTTTGCCAGGGTTTACAATGAAGAATTACTGTTGAAGTTTATCAAATGCCTTTTTGGCATCTAATGGGATGACATTTTAATTATTTTTTAAAAATATTATGTAACCAGTTAATATATTGAACTTCTGTAACACTGGCTAATAATTAGAATATCTGTTTCTAAATTCATAACTGAGATTGAATTTGAATTATCTTCATCAGGTTTTTGTACAAGTGTTACTATAGTCTTCCAAATTTATCTGATAAGTTGTTTTTGCCTGTAGTCCAGAATAATTTAAGTAGCACAGTAGTTACACATTTCCTGAACATTTGAGAGGTTGCAAGCTTTAACAAATTTTTTTTGGTGATCTTTCATACACTTTTTAAATTCTTCTATGACTATCATTTTATTTATAGTCTTTGTTGTTCTTTGAGTCAATTTTTCATATTTATAGTTTCCCAGAAAATGGTTCTGGGAAATTTATCTAATTTTCAATGGCATAAAATTGTGCATGCCTGCATGCCCAGTTGCTCAGTCATGTCCAACTCTTTGAGACCCCATGTACTGTAGCCTGCCAGGCTCCTCTGTCCATGGAATTTTCCAAGCAAGAATACTGGAGTGGGTTGCCATTTCCTTTTCCAGGAGATCTTCCTGACCCAGGGATTGAACCCATGGCTCCTGCATTATAGGCAGATTCTTTACCATTGAGCCATCTGGGAAGCCCACACTTGAGTGTATGTATGAGTGCACGATAAGTCGCTTCAGTCGTGTCCGACTCTGTGACACTATGGGCTATAGCCCGCCAGGCTTCTCTGTCTATTGGGATTCTCCAGGCAAGAATACTGGAGTGGGTTGCATTCCCTTCTCTAGGGGATCTTCTTGACCCAGGGTTTGAATCTGCATCTCTTATGTCTCCTGCAATGGCAGGTGGGTTCTTTAGCAGTAGCACCACATGGGAAGCCCCACTTGAGTGTATATCTTGCAGCTTAAGTAATAAACATCATTAAAACTTCTGAAGCCTGAGGCTCCTCCTCTAACTCTAAATTTTACATTCATCATATCCTTTCTACATCATTTTACCATGTATATACATATATATTTCCAGAGCATGTGTGTGTATATATATTTTTTTTATTTTGTTTGTTTTCCTACTCCAGGGGATCTTCCCGACCTAGGGATCAAACCCACGTCTCTTGTGTCTCCTGCATTGGCAAGCAGATTCTTTGCCACTGTGCCACCTAGGAACCAAGGTTGTGCATACTATTTGCTTATACCTTGTAAAGTCTCTTCTGCATCCACTTTATCATTACTTTTGTTGTATGGTTTTGTTTTGTTTGTTTTTTGTCAGTTTTTCAAAGTTTTTATATAATTGCTTTTTTTAAAAAAGGAAGACAGTGGTTTTACTAATCATATCTACTTAATATCTAATTAATATATCAATTTCTCTTTCATTTAAATTGATTTCTTCATCATAATTTCTTTTGGCTTCCACTTTTTTTTCTAGTTCATTTTTAGTTGAATTTCTTGCTTACGTATTTTCTGCCTTTCTCTTTTTTTGGCTGTGCTGGGTCTTCCTGGGCTACTCTCTAGTTGTCGTGCATGGGCTTCTGCTTTCGGTGGCTTCTCTTGTTGCAGAGCATGGGTTTTAGGACCTGTAGGCTCAGTAGTTGTGGCGCATGGGCCTAATTGCCCTGAGGCATGTGGAATCTTCCAGAACCAGGGACTGAACACATGTCCTATTCCCTGCATTGGCAAGTGGACTCCTCACCACTGGACATCCAGGAAGTCTCAGTCTTTCTTCTTTAATAATAAGATAGTTTAAGGCCATGGGGTTTCCTCTTGAGTATGATTCTTATTAATTAATTAATTAATTGATAGGATCTTAGTTCCCCAACCAGGGATTAAACCTGTGCTCCCTACAGTGGACGTCAGAGCCCTAACCACTGGATCACAAGGGGATTCCCTTGAGTATGATTTTCATTGCATCTTATAGGTTTTGATCATCTTGTAACTTTCTATAGCCTTCAAATTATCTGTAATACAGTTTTGATTTCCTCTGGATGATTAAAAATTCACACCTACCTTTTAATTGTTAATTTCTTGTATTACTTTAAAGTTGTAATTGGCAGTCCCTGGTGGCTCAGTGGTAAAGAATCTGCCTTCCAATGCAAGAGACCTAGGTTCAATCCCTGGGTCAAGAAGATCCTCTGGAAAAGGAAATGGCAACCCACTCCAGTATTCTTGCCTGGGAAATCCCATGGACAGAGGAGCCTGGAGGGCTATAGTCCATGGGGTCACAGAAGAGTTGGACACGGCTTAGCGACTAAACAACAACAAATATAGCACATAAGATTTTAAAAGTTTTTAGACTTTCTTGGACACTAATCAATTTTCAGCGGTGTTCTTAGAACATTCAAGAAAACATGTTGTATTCAGGATATTAATTCTTTCTATATTGATTTTAAAAAGCTTATCATTATTTAAACCTTTCTTATAGATTTACTTGATCTTATACAATTCGGAGAGAGGTGTGTTAAAATGTCCTATATAATTATAGGTTTATGAATTATCTAGGTATTTCTAAGTTTTCTTAAAGGAATAAATTATGGTACTATGTAGTTCCATAAAGGTTAATGATAGTATTCTCTTCTTTTTAATTTTACCCTTAGTTATTATGAAATATTCCTTTGCATCTAATTTAATGTTTTTAGCTTTATAGTCAACTTTGAGATTAATGTGGCCTTCCTGTTTGAGATTAATGTGGCCTTCCTGTTTTCATTTTATTTGAATTTCCCTAGTATATCATTGCCCATATTTTTATGACTAACCTTTTTATATCAAATTACTTGGGTATTCCTCTATTTCTATTTGATTCTTATCTGTATTTTCTAATCTTCATTAAAAACTTCCAGCTTCTAACTCTCTCTATTCATTGACTCTTCTCCCAAGTACTTTGAATATCTTTGTAATCATCACCTTGAACACTTTATCAGGTAGATTTCTTTTATTTGTTTATTTGTTTTTAGTTCTGCTGTCTTCGATGCTGTGTGTGGGCTTTCTCTAGTTGCGGTGAGCAGAGGCTACTCTTCATTGCGTTGCATGGGCTTCTCTCATTGCGGTGGCTTCTCTTATTGCAGAGCACGGGCTGTAGGGCACAGGCTTCAGTAGTTGCAGCAGTTGTGCTCAGTAGTTGTGGCTCCCGGGCTCCAGAGCACAGGCTCGGTAGTTGTGGCTCACGGACTGAGTTGCTCCATGGCATGTGGGATCTTCCCGGGTCAGGGATCAAACTCATGTCTCCTGCATTGGCAGGTGGATTCTTTACCCCTGAGCCACCAGGGATGTTGCATGGTTTCTTCTTTATATCTTTAGCTGTAGAAGAGCTTTTTTGCTAATTTTCAGGTCTTTTTCATCACTAGTTGCTCTGTGAGTTGTAATTTTGGTATTCCTGTAGTAAGAGGTGAGCTCAGGACCTTCCTACTCTGCCATCTTGGTCAGTCCCCCTATTTTGGTCTCCTTTTTTCATAATGATGTTTTGTAGTTTTCAATGCACAGGTGTTGAACTTCTTTTGTTATGTGTATTCCTAACTATTTTATTCCTTTTGATTTTATTGTCATTGGAATTGTTAATTTCATTTTTGGAGTGCTTATTGCAAATATATAGAAATTCAGTTGATATTTGTATATTGATCTGTATTTTGTGAGATTTCTAAACTCATTTATTAGTTTAAGTAGTTTATTTTTTGTGGATTATTTAACATTGTGTCATCTGCTAATAGAGATAGTTTACCTATTCTTTTCCACCTTTGATGCCTTTTGTGTCTTTTTCTTGCCTAATTGCCTCATCTAGAATTCCAGTACAATGTTGAATAGACTGATGAGAGCAGACTACCTTGTCTTGTTTCTGATCTTAGGGGGAAAGTATTCAGTCCTTCACCATTAAGTATGATGTTAACTGTGGGTATTTTTGTTTCATTTAAAAGTTTATCTTGAGTAAGTGTGAAAAATTCTCTTTTTCTCTACTTTACATATGTAGGTACAGACCACTAAGTGTGGGAAACACTTTCAACTGTGTGACTGCTTGCACTTTCATGATAAGATTGCAAGCAATGCAGTGGACAAAGCATAAGACTCTGGAGATGCCAGTCAACCGTGTGATGCTTTCTCTAGACCAGCGGTCCCCAACCTTCTCATCACCAGGGACTGGTTTTGGGAAAGACAGTTTTTCCACAGATGGGAGTGGGGGAGATGGTTTTGGAATGATTCAATCTCATTACATTTATTGTGCACTTTATTTCTCTTATTATTACATCAGCTCCACCTCAGATAATCAGGCATTAGATCCTGGAGGTTGGGGATCCCTGGTCTATATCACTTACTTGTGTATAGAATGAGGCCAGAAAGTAGGTTTTCTGAACTCTGTAAGGCAATAAAAGTTTATTTTCCCCTTAACGTTGGCATTAAGGAGTGTCACAATTTTTGTGGCCATGTCACAAAGGAAAGAATTTCCAAATTTGACAAAGATGGGGAGAACAATAATTGTCTTACATGCTTTCTTCATCTCTGTACAGGCTTCCAAAATGGCTTTGTTTGGAAAAATCACCACCTTCTTTTGAAAGTGCTAACACTGACCTTCCCTGGTGGCTCAAATGGTAGTAAAGAATCTGCCTGCAATGCAGGAGACCCAGGTTCGATCCCTGGGTTGAGAAGATCCCCTGGAGAAGGGCATGGCAACCCACTCTAGTATTCCTGCCTGGAGAATTCCATGGACAGAGGAGCCTGGCAGGCTACAGTCCATGGGATCACAGAATCGGCTACTACTGAACCAGCTTAGCATGCAACACTGACCTTGACAAAAATATCAGACCTATTCCAATCCAGGAGAAATTTATTTAAAAAAAATTAAAGTGCTAAGTCTTATACTTTCCAATACATCATACTGAACATTTAGTGCAGGCAAACAGCTCCCAGAAAAAACAAAAAACTTTCATTTTCCTGAAAGGGCTTGCACCATCAGAAGCCATGTTGCTTCTCAAGCCTGATGTCCTAGCAGATTAGCTATGAGCTTGTAGGTGAAACAGCCCCTGGTGCCTCCCTCTCGTCTTCTGTTCTTGTACTTCTAAAACCTATCTTCCTTCATCTGATTTTTCCTTAACTATAAAATTGTCATTTTCTTTGTGTAAGAAGGTGAATACAAGTTTCGTTATTCTGCAGCTTTCCCCTTTATAAAAAGAGGCCAAGGCCAGCCATCATTCAACTCAGGACAATTGTTGTTGTGAGAAAATGCAAGGACCAGACTTTCCAGAACCTCCAAATTTCTAAGAAAAGTGAGAATAACTATTTTTATTTATAATTGTTGACACATTTTAATTTTCCAATCTGCCAGAGACCATGTTTAATCTCTAGTCTGGGTCCAAGTAGAAAAGACTCAGTTGTCTTTTAAAGTGATTTGAAAATAAGTTCAAAGTTCTGTATTTATTCATGTACTTTTTATTTCAGGTATCTTTTATTCCTTTGTGTATATCCAGATTTCCATCTGGTAAATTTTCTTTCTGCCTAAAACACTTCTGTTAACATTTCCTGTATTGCTGTTCTGTTAGTAATGAATTCCCTCAGCTTTTGTATGTATGAAAAAAATCTTAAAACATTTTTTTTTGAAAAATGTCTGCCATGCAGAGAAGCAGGATAGTTCACTGAATAGCCATATACCATCATCTGGATTTAATGATTATAATAATTTTGCTATATTAATATATTTTTGAAATATTTTAAAATAAATTATAGACATCATATTTCACCCCTACATAATTTTTACACTCATCACTAACAAAAAGGACATTTTTCTACATAACCACAGTACCATTATTATATCTAACATAATTTACAGTAATTCTCTAGTATTCTTTAATATCCAATCTTCATTTAAATTTCCCTGGTTGTGTTAATACCAAAAATGTCTTTATAGCTGATTTATTCAAACCAGATTCCAATCGAGTGCCATTTGGTGAATGTTGCTCTTAAATCTCTTCTACTCTAGGACAGGCATGCTATCTCTCCACCTTCCCCCCACCCCGAAATGTGATATATACATACATACATACATACATATATATATATATATATACACACACACACACCAAATATATATTTGGTCTTTTCACCCTTTCTGGAACAGAGCTCCTAAAATCCTTGGAATTTCCCAAATGAAGAGAATATAAAGATGTCTTTTCTTATGTTAATAAGATAACTTTTCGAGAACACCTAAGGATGGGGGCTAGTTGTCAGTGGAACCAACCAAATGATTAGAAAGGAGAGCGGCTGAATGTTGGCTCAATCACCAGTGGCTAGTGATTTAATCAACCATTCAATCAACCATGCCTATGTAATGAAGCCTCCATAGAGGTTAAAGATGCTGAAGTTGAAGCTCCAATACTTTGGCCACCTGATGCGAAGAGACGACTCATTGAAAAAGACACTGATGCTGGGAGAGATTGAGGGCAGGAGGAGAAGGGGGTGACAGAGGATGAGATAGTTGGATGGCATCACAGACTCAAGGGACATGAGTTTGAGCAAACTCTGGGAGATAGTGAAGGACAGGGAAGCCTGGTGTGCCGCAATCCATGAGGTCACAAAGAATCTGACATGACTGAGTGACTGAACAACAACTAGATGGGGGAGATAGGATTTGAACCCAGCTCTGTGTAAGCCAAAGGCCATGTGCTTAATTGCATTCCTAAAGTATGATTTGAATGAATCAGTGAATTTCTGGCCTGAGGCGTCACCTCTGCCCTAAATGAGACTTTACTTTCAATTTGTGTGCTTTTAGAAAGGAGTGTGAAATTTGAGATACATGGCAACCCACTCCAGTCCAGTATTCTTGCCTGGAAAATCCCACGGACAGAGGAGCCTGGTGGGCTACAGTCCATGGGGTCACAAGAGTCGGACACAACTTAGCAATCAAACCACCACCACCGCTATGGTGGCCATGAAAGGCACCTCTCAGATCTCTCACTTCAAGGAACCTGACTGAATGATGATCTCAGTTACTGAGCTCTAAATCCTCCACTGCATTTGCACGAGCCCAATTTCTCCATAGAATCTGCCCAGCCAGTGACTGAATCCATCAAAAATACTAAAGGAGACCCACTCCTGGAAGTTACAGACTTTGGCTCAAGGACCCCCTGTTGGACTTGCTGCCATTTTTTTTAGAATTGCATTGCATTTCAGTGTAAGACTTCACAACCAACCTCCCTCCCTTCCCTCTCTCCTCCACAGAGTCAGACCTGTATTACTGTCTGACAGCTCTGACAGCTCTAGTGTCTTTTCCTTCACAGGTATTTTCTCCATCTTTGTATCTTCTCCTTCTTGGAGGACCCAGACTAACAAGTACCTATTTCCTGGTGCATTGACACTTCCCCAGGTAAATAATTTCTGATCTATAAGATGAAAAGGCAAACCAGATTAATGGAAAATTCAGAGACTACCAGAATGGAACTGTCAAAGAAAGCCAATGGCAAGTTTATTGTATGCTTCAAATAGCAGTTGTTTTCAGATGATGGTGCAATTATAATTGGTTATGGGTACTAACTTAGTATGGACTTCCCGGGTAGCACTAGTGGTAAAGAACTCACCTGTCAATGCAGGAGACATAAGATGCGGGTCCGATCCCTGGGTCTGGAAGATCCCCTGGAGGAGGGCATGGCAACCCACTCCAGTATTCTTGCCTGGAGAATCCCATGGTCAGGGTAGCCTGGTGATGCTACAGTCCATAGTGTCACAGAGTCAGGCACGACTGAAGCAACTTAGCATGCACTTTGTATGCATATTAGCGACTCATGACAAATAGTTTCATTTAAAATGCTTATTTGAAAACTGGAAGAAATACAGTGCCTCTTGATTAGCAAAAATTGGAAGAAATATGAAGCCTCTTGGTTAGCACCAATTCTGGACATATTAAGGATAAGCGAAAGTCATAACTTTCTAAGTAAAGATGTAAGAAGTCTTTTTTCATGTTTGAAAGTATTCCACCAAAAAAAAGAGATTGTTTTCTCTAATCTGGCTTAAAGAAAGTAACTGTGTTTTAGACTTTAAGACTGGATTCTCTACATTATTATAACTTTTAGGCAGCTGTAAGGTGAGGGTTTGGAAGGACGAAGACAGGGAAGGGAAGGAAGATGTAAATGTCTGATGAGGCACTTGAATAGGATCCAGACACCAAATATTCTATTTATATGAATTGGTAACATTCAGATTTTCAAAGCTTATTGCAGATCAGCTTAAATTTCTCTATTGTTGCTTAGTTGCTCAGTCGTGTCTGACTCTTTGTGACCCCATGGACTGCAGCATGCCCGGCTTCCCTGTCTATCACTGTCTTCCAGAGGTTGCTCAAACTCATTTCCATTGAGTCGGTGATGCCATCCAACCATCTCATTCTCTGTCGTCCCCTTCTCCTCCTGCCTTCAATCTTTCCCAGCATCAGGGGCTTTTCCAGTAAGCTGGCTCTTCACATCAGGTAGCCAAAGTATTGGAACTTCAGCTTCAGCATTAGTCCTTCCAATGAATATTCAGGGTTGATTTCCTTTAGGATTGACTGGTTTGATCTCCTTGCTGTCCAAGGGACTCTCAAGAGTCTTCTCCAACACCACAGCTCAAAATCATCAATTCTTTGGTGCTCAGCCTTCTTTATGGTCCAACTCTCACATCCAAACATCACTACTGGAAAAACCATAGCTTTGACTAGATGGATCTTTGTCAGCAAAGTAATGTCTCTGCTTTTTAATACACTGTCTAGGTTGGTCATAACTTTTCTTCCAAGGAGCAAGTGTCTTTTAATTTCATGGCTGCAGTCACCATCTGTAGTGATTTTGGAGCCCCCCAAAATAAAATCTGTTACTGTTTCCATTATTCCCCCATCTATTTGCCATGAAGTGATAGGACCAGATGCCATGATCTTAGTTTTTTGAATGTTGAGTTTTAAGTCATCTTTTTCACTCTCTTCTTTCAGTTTCATCAAGAGGCTCTTTCAGTGCCTCTTCACTTTCTGCCATAAGGGTTGTGGGTGCCATCCACATATCTGAGGTTATTAATATTTCTGACAGCAATCTTGATTCCAGCTTGTGCTTCATCCAGCCTGGCATTTCGCTTGATGTACTCTGCATAGAAGTTAAATAAGCAGGGTGACAATATACAGCCTTGACATACTCCTTTCCCAATTTTGAAACAGTCTGTTGTTCATGTCCAGTTCTAACTGTTGCTTCTTGACCTGCATGCAAGTTTCTCAGGAGGCAGGCAAGGTGGTCTGGTATTCTTATCTCTTGAAGAATTTTCCACAGCTTGCTGTGATCCACACAGTCAAAGGCTTTAGTGAAGTCGATGAAGCAGAAGTAGATGTTTTTCTGGAATTCTCTTGCTTTTTCGATGATCCAATGGATGTTGGCAATTTGATCTCTGGTTCCTCTACCTTTTCTAAATTTCTCAATAGCTACACTTAACAAAGATACACTTACTCTCATATTTAAATTTTCAGAAATTCATAGAAGTGACATTATGAAATATTCATTGAGTACCCTACTGTGTACAGAGCAGTTTGCAAGGAGGTAGGGATATTTCAGAGAACATGAAAGACACAGAAAGATATCTCTGTGACATTCTGTACTTGTCCATGGCCCAGCTGTGCTATTTCTGTACTTAAAAAAATGGAAGTTCACAGTAAAAATGTTCAATTAACTGTTAAACACCTTTGTCAATTAAGAGATCATTTCCAGATCTGATGGATGAGTTCAAAATATCCAATTCATTTTAATCATCAGGCGGAAGAACAGTGCTACTCTCAAGAAGAGAGCAGATAAACATGTAAATGAACTCACAGATCTTTCAGAAGTACTCTGTCTGGGGTGATTGAATATTAATGTGCAAAATTTTCCATGTGTTAAATGAAGAGCGGAATTACACTGAGCGGTGTGATGTTCAATGATAATCTAATTATATTGTATTTTGTAACATTTAATGAGAACTAGATTATAAGTGTGAGGCACTGGGGACACAGCTAGAACAAGAAAAACTCTGCTGAAAGCTCCAAGGACCAAGACCCGTAGGTAGTATAAGGCTTTCATGCGTCACAATTGCTTACCCAGTCTCCTTTTCTCCATGATGCTTTATTTTCTTTCTTATTCTGTCCCAATCCACCGGGAGATTGTAATCTTAGAAACTAGGTCAAAAGTCACCAGAAAGCCTTTCCTGACATTTTGCCCTTGTGGTAACCACAAGGACTGCACCTTGAGGAGCTCCAACTACAGGGAGTATAATTGAGTCAGGATCTCAGCTGCGTGGTTGTGGGACATCCACCTCCAGGTTTGCATCAAAGCCATGTGTCTCATGGGGTACTTCCAGCCAATGCCCAAAGACCAAAGGGTTGCTAAGGCAAACCTGTTCCTGGAAGACATGTCTCCTCTTTGATTTTGACTTTGGTTTGCAGTGTTTCTGTCAACAGCTCTGTCAGACTGCCTTTAGGCTGCATGGCTGTCTAGGGTGCTACCACTCAACCTTGTCTCCCTCTTTACTTCATTCATGTCACACTGGCATCATGGTCTGATGACTCTCCCAGTGTTTTCCTGGCTTCCTTCCTAATTTCTCTCTCATAGGCATTTCCTCTAATAAAATGCTTCTCCTTTAATCCTGTCTTGGCCTCAGGTTTTCAGAAGACCTAACACAACTCTCCCTTCTCTTAGGTACTTCTCCAATTGCCCTTGTTTCGGTCTTGAGTGGCCACTTTTTCTGTTGTTTTCATATCGGCCTTCCATTCTCTATTGTGAGTTCCTGGAAGGTAGGTTTGTCAAGATTTTATTCTTGGTGCCTAGCATGTATTAGGTGCATAATCAATGATGAGTGAATGATGAATGTATGAAGACAGTGGAGTTGTTAGGAGCCACTTATTCAGAAGGATGTGATTTCAAATCCTGATTTTGCTGCTTTAGTACCCTGGTGACCTTGAGCAAATGAATTATTTTTACCTTACTCTGCCTCTCTTTCCTAATCTACTTTCTGTCCCTGTGAATTTGCTACCCTGGACATTTCACGTAAGTGGAATTGCATGATATGTGCCTTATATATTTGGCTTCTTTCACTTAGCATGATGCTTTCAAGGGTCACACATGTGGTAACATCTATCACTACTTCATTACTATTATGGTAAATTGGAACTGACATCTATGGATGTATCACATTTTGTTTATCTATTCATAAGTTGATAGATATTGAGTTGTTTCTACTTATGGCTATTATGGATTATGCCGGTATGATCATTTGAATACAAGTTTTTCTGTAAACATATGTTTTCAATTCTATTGGATATATATGTAGGAGTAGAATTGTTAGCTTGTATGATAACTTTATGTGTAACATTTTGAGAAACTGTCAAATTTTTTTCCAAAGCAGCTGTACCACATTACATTCCACTAGCAATGTATGAGAGTTCTAATTTCTCCACATCCTTGCCAACAGTTGTTTTTCAGTTTTCCTTTTCTTTAATTATAGCCGTTGTGGCGGATATGAAATGGAATCTCATTGTGCTCTTGATTGGCATTTCCCTAATGACTAATGAGCTTGAGCATCTTTTCATAAAGTTATTTGCTATTTTGTAGATCTTCTTTAGAGAAGTTCAGTTAGTTCACTTCAGTCACTCAGTCGTGTCCAACTCTTTGCGACCCCATGGACTGCAGCATGCCAGGCTTCCCCGTCCATCACCAACTCCCAGAGCTTGCTCAGACTCATGTCCATCGAGTTGGTGATGCCATCCAACCATCTCATCCACTGTCATCCCCTTCTCCTCCCACCTTCAATCTTTCCAAGCATCAGGGTCTTTTCTAATGAGTCAGTTCTTCACATCAGGTGGCCAAAGTGTTGGAGTTTCAGCTTCAGCATCAGTCCTTCCAGTGAATATTCAGGACTGATTTCCTTTAGGATTGACTGGTTTGATCTGCTTGCAGCCCAAGGGACTCTTAAGAGTCTTCTCTAACACCACAGTTCAAAAGCATCAATTCTTCAGTGCTCAGCTTTCTTTATAGTCCAACTCTCACATCTGTAGATGACTAATGTTTATTCAAATCCATTGCCCATTTTAAGTTGGGTTTTTAATCTCTTTTTTATTATTGAGTTGTGTAGTTTGTGTAGTCCATATGCAAGTTTAAAAATCAGGTATATGATATGCAGATATTTTATCCCATTCTGGGGGTTGTCTTTTCACTCTCTTCATACTGTCCTTTGACCTACAAAAGTTTTTAGTTTTGATAAAGTCCTCTCTATCTATTTTTCTTTTGTTGCTTGTACTTTCAATACCATATAAAAAACTATTACCTAAGCCAGAGTCATGAAGATTTATACCTATGTTTCCTTCTAAGAATTTTATAGATTTTATTCTTAAATTTAGATCTTTAAAGACTATGGGGTTAATTTTTATATATGGTGTGACTTAGGGGTCCAAACTCATTTTTCTGCATGTGGATATCCAATTGTCCCAGTGCCTTTTGTTGGAAAGGCTATTTATTCTTTCCCCATTGAATTTACTTGGCACTACTGTCAAAAATCAGTTGACGAGAGATAATAGATATATGGCTTTATTTCTAGACTCTCCAGTCAATTCCATCAATCTCTATGTTTATCCTCATGCCAATACCACACAATCTTCATTACTATAGCTTTGTAATAAATTTTGAGATCATTAAATGTGAGTCTTTCAACTTTGTTCTTTTTTTCCAATATAGTTTTGGCCATTGGGATTCCTTATTTCCATAGTATTCTTATTTCCATAAGAATATTATGAACAGCTGTCCATTTCTTTAAAAGAGGCACCTGAGATTTTGACAGGAATTTTGTTGACTTTGTACATCATTTTGGGGAGTATTACCATCATAACAATAATAAGTCTTCCAATCCATGGACATAGGTTGTGTTTTCATTTATTTAGGTCTCCTTTAATTTCTGTCAACAAGGTTTTATAGTTTTCAGTGTATAAGTCTTACACATCTTTCATTAAATTTATTCCTAAATTTTTTTTGATGCTATTATAAATGAAATTGTTTTCTTAACTTCATTTTTGGATGATTCATTGCTAGCATATAGAAGTACAGCCAAATTTGGTCTTTGTTACTACATGTGGGCTTTCTCTAGTTACAGCCAGCAGGGAGCTACTTTTCACTGTGGTATGCAGGCTTCTCCTTGCAGTGGCTTCTCTTGTTGCAGAGCATGGGCTCTAGAGCTCATGGGCTTCAGTAGTTGTGGCGCACAGGACTAGTTGCTCTGCAGCATGTGTGATCTTCCCAGACCAGGGACTGAACCCATGTCCCCTGCATTCCCAACCTCTGAACTACCAGGGAAGTCATGCTGCTGCGGCTGCTGCTAAGTTGCTTCAGTCATGTCTGACTCTGTGCGACCCCATAGATGGCAGCCTACCATGCTCCTCCGTCCATGGGATTTTCCAGGCGAGAATACTGGAGTGGGTTGCCATTGCCTTTTCCAGGGAAGTCCTACAACTCATTTTTGGATGTTGGTTTTGTATTTGCAACTTTCCTGAACTCATTTATTAGATTTAAGAGATTTTTTTTTGGTATGGATTCTTGAGGGTATTCTATATATAACATCATGTCATCTGTGAGCAGAGATAGTTTTATTCCTTCTTTTTCTTGTTTAAGTGCCCTGAACTTTCAGTGCAGTGTGACAAGAGCAAATATTCTTGTCTTGTTCCCGATCTTAGGGGGAAAGCATTCAATCATTCACCCTTAAGTATGATGTTAGCTCTGGGTTTTTCATAGATGCTCTTTATCAGTTTGAGGAAGTTCTCTTCTATTCCTACTTTGTTGACAGTTGACAGTTTTTATCATGAAAGGGTTTTAGATTTTTATCAAGTGTTTTTTTTTCTTGTATCTATTGAGATTATCATATGTGTTTTCCCTTTATTAATATGATGTATTACATTGATTGATTTTCATATGTTGACCCAACATTGGTCAACACCATGTGGTGTATAATCTTTTTTATATGCTTCTGGATTTGATGTTCAAGTATTTTGTTGAAGACTTTGCGAATGTAGTTTTCTTGTGACCTCTTTGCTTGGTGCTGGTACTAGGGTTATATTATTTTCATGTTAGTGTTTCCTACTCTTCTATTTTTGAAGGAATTTAAGAAGGATTGGTGTTAATTATTCTTTAAATGTTTAACGGATTTTACCAGTGAATTTATCTAGTCTAGGCTTTTCCTTATTGGAAGTTTTTGACTATTGACTGAATCTGTTACTTGTTTTATTAGGAAGATCCCCTGGAGAAGGAAATGACAACCCACTCCAGTATTCTTGCCTGGAAAACTCCATGGACAGAGGAGCCTGGCAGGCTACAGTCCACGGAGTTACAGAGAGTCAGACACAACTGAGCACACTTACATTTTTTGACAGATTGCTTATTTTGGAGTGTATTCAGATTTTCTATTTCTTCTTAAGTCAGTTGTTTGTTTGTTTTTTAAGTTAAGAAGTGGGTTTATTTAGAGAGAAATACACTCCACAGACCAGAAGGTGAGAGTGGCCCTTAAGTCGGTTCTGATAGTTTCTGTGTTTCTAGGAATTTGTCCATTTCATCTAGGTTATCTAATTGTTGGCATACAATTGTTCATAGCATTTTCTTATTATTTTTATTTCTGTAAGAGCAGTAGCAACATCCTCACTTTCATTCCTAATTTTTATAATTTGAGTCTTTTCTCTTTTTTTCTTGATCAGTCTAGCTAAAGTTTTGTCAATTTTGTTAATCTTTTTTAAAGAAACGACTTTTGGTTTTGTTGATTTTTCTCTATCTATTGTTTTTCTACTTTTAAATTTTGTTTCTTTTAAATTTCTCTTTATTTTCTTCCTTCTTTTGCTTTAAGCTTACTTTTCTAAGCTGTGGCAGGTTAGGTTAATGATTTGAAATCTTTCTTTTTTGTGTGTACTGTAGGCATTTGGAAGAATTAATCTCCCTGCTTTTGCTGCATCCCATAAGTTTTGATATGTTGTATTTTTCATTTTCATTCATCTCATATTTTCTAGTTTCCCTTGAATTTCTTCTTTGACCCATTGATTATTTAGAAATATGTTGTTTAATTTGCACAAGTTTATGGATTTCCATATTGCTATCTGTTGTTGATTTCCAAGTTTGTTCCACTGTGGTCAGAGAACATTATCTGTAGAATTTCATCTTTTAAAAAAATGATTGAAAAAAAAATGATTGAGACTAGTTTTGTGTCTTAATCTATGGTATATTCTGATAAATGTTCCATGTGACTTCAGAAGAATGTGTATTTTACTTTTGTTTTGTGGAATGTTCTGTATAGATCTATAGGTCTAGTTAGTTTATAGTATTCTTTAGTTTTCTATTTCCTTGCTATTTTCCCTCTGGCTATTCTGTCCATTACTGAAAGGGGGATATTAAAGTCTCCAAATATTATTGAAATATACATTTTCCCCTTAAATTCTTCTGGGTTTTGTTTAAAGTATTTAGGTGCTCCTGTTTAGTGTGTAATTGTTGTATCTTCTTGATGAATTGAGCTTTTATCATCATATAATATCCTGCCTCTCTCATAACAATTAGTGTCTTAAAGTCTACTGTATTTTGTCTCATACTTGTGTAGCCAAGCATTTTTTAAGGTAACTTTTCTTCTTTTTATACACTTTAGGTTAAATTGTTTCTAGTATTCTGTAAATAAATTTTGAGTACTCATTAATTGTTTTCCTTCCATTTCTATATCTACTTGAATTGTGCTAAAATAGTCAAAGCATATTGTTTCATGCAAGATTTTCAATAGAAGATCTTATTCTTTTTTTTTAATAAATTTATTCTTACTGTGAATGCCACATCAGGGGTAAATGTGGGCAGTTCTCCAAGTTTGAAATGAAAACCTCGACTGGGATGATAATGCTAATATATGAGAGACTTGATTTTCCTTTGGAAATTGAAGTGAAAATATGAAAGACTAGTAATTGCTCATACCACTTAAACTGAATATTTTTCCAGCACTTATAGGCTTCATTTTTTCAGAATTTTTTGCTGTTGTAAAAAACACGTTATCATAAAATTTATGATCTTAACCATTGTTAAGTGTATAGTTCAGTAATATTAAGATTATTCATAATGCTGTGAAACGGAGCTCCAGAGCTTTTACATCTTAAAAGACTGGAATTTTATACCCAGTAAACAACAGTTCTCTTTTGCCCCCTTCCCAAAGCCCTTGGTCACTAACATTCTATTTCTGTATCTATGAATTTGACAGTTTTAGGTAGCTCATATTACTGGAATGATGCAGTATTTGTCCTTTTGTGACTGGCTTATTTCACTTAACATTACGTCCTCAAGGTTCTTCCATGTTGTGCCATGTGACAGATTTCCTTTTTTTTTTTTAAGGATAAGTAATATTCCACTGTATGTATATACCACATTTTGTTTGTTCATCTGTCAGTGGACATTTGGGTTACTTCTCCTTGGCTATTGTGAGTAGTGCTGCAAATAGGTCTTAAAGACTCTGCTTTCAGTTTTTTTGGATATATAGCCACAAGTGGGATTTCTATATCATATGGTAGTTCTCTTTTTATTTTTTTTAGAATCAGATTATTTTTATATATATAATTCACATACCATAAAATTCACCAGTTTAAAGTGTACAATTTACTGGTCTTTAGTGTTTTCATAATGGTGTGCCACCATCACTGCTGTCTTATTCCAGAAGAGTTCTATCACTCAGAAAAGGAAATCCAAACCTGTTAGCAGTCACTCTTCACTTCCCCATCCTCCCCATCCAGCCTGAAGCAACCACTAATCTACTTTCTATCCTTATGGATTTTCCAATTCTGTTTATTTTCATATAAATGAAGTTATACAATACATGGTCTTATGTGAATGACTTCTTTTACTTAGCATGTTTCCAAGGTTTATGCATGTTGAGGCATGTATGAATACTTCATTCTTTTTATTGCCAAGTGCTATTCCTTTGTATGGCTAGACCACATTTTGTTTATTCATTTATCATTTGATAGACATTTGGATTGTTTCCAGTTTTAGGCTATCATAAATAATGCTGCTATGAACATTTTTGTACAAGCCTTTGTGTGGACATATGTCTTCAGTTTTCTTGAGCATATACTTAGCAGTGGAATTGCTGAGTTACATGATAACTGTATATGTAAAATTTTCAGGAACTGCTCAAGTGTTTTCCACAGTGGTGGCACCATTTGATAATTTCACCAGTAATGTATGAGGATTCCAGTTTCTCTACATTTTAATCAAAGCTGTCTTGGCTACCTTTTTATTTGTAGCCACTCTACTGTGTATGAAGTGACATCTCTCTGTGAGTTTGATTTGCATTTCTTTAATGACCATTGACGTTGGACATCTTTTCATGTGGTTATTGCCTACTTCTATATATACATTGGAGATATGATTATTCAGATCCTGTTCTAAAACTAAAAGTTCAATTAATTTTGTAAAAAGTATTTATTTACTTGCCTGCATTGTTGCAGCACATGAGATCTTCATCGCATCCTGTGGGGACTTTCCTTATAGCACATGGGCTATCTAGTTGTGGCATGCAGGCTCTAGAGCATATGGGCTCAGTAGTTGTGGTGTGTGGGCTTAGTTGCCCTGTGGCATGTGGGATCTTAGTTTCCCAACAAGGGATTGAACCTGTGTCCCCTGCATTGCAAGGTAGATTCTTAACCATTGGACCCCCAGGGAAGTCCCCCCAAAGTTTAATTTAAACAAAAGCCTGGACCAGTGTTCCACAGATCTGTGATGTGAATGACTTAACTCTTTGAGATTTGGTGACTTGTGCAATGACACACAAGATGTCGTTGTGTGTAGATGGGGGCAGAGACTGACTCCCCTACCCTCTATGGGGCTTGCTGCTACCTTTTGCCCCAGCAAGTTGCTTACTACAGCTCACCATGGTGGGGTGCGGGAATCACAGGCTGTGGCTACAGGCAGACCTGGGTTATGTCTCAGTTCCTCCATTTCCAAGGTTTCTGGCCTTGGACAACTTGAAATCAGGTATCTACGCCCTCTTTGCCAAATGGGGATGTTAATAAGACCTGACTACCAAGTTATCCTGAGGATTAAATGGTATAGTGTACATAAAGTGCCTGGGTCCTTGCAGGTGAGTAATCATCTATGTAGAATATTCCAAAGGATTGACCAAAAAAAGCTCTTGAAGGGCCTCTCTGGTGGCTCTCCTGCCAGTGCAGGAGACACAGGTTCAATCCCTGATCTGGGAGGATCCCACATGCCGCAGGGCAACCAAGCCTGTGTGCCACAACTACTGAGCCTGTGCTCTAGAGCCCAGGAGTTGCAACTACTGAGTCCATGTGCTACAACTACTGAAGCCCACGTGCCCTAGAGCCCATGTCTGCAACAAGAGAAGCCACCACAATGAGAAGCGTGCACACTGCAAGTAGAGAGTAGCCCCCGCTGGCTGCAACTAGAGAAAAGCCTGTGTAGCAACAAAGACTCAACACAGCTAAAAAAAGAAAAAAAAAAAACCCTCTTGAAACTAAAAGGTAGTCACAGGATGCAAGGTTAATACATAAAAGTCATGGCTTCCCTGTATATTAGTAATGAACAATTAGAATTAAAAATTCAAATTCAATACCACTTATTGTACAGTAGCACAAAAATTCAGATACTTAAATATAAATCCAACAAAATGCTTGTAGGATCTGTATGTAGAAAACTGCAGAACTCTGATGAAAGAAAAAAAGATCTAAATAAATGGAAGGATATTTGGTGTTCATGGATTAAAAGATTCAGTATTATTAAGATGTCAATTCTCCTCAACTTGATCTATAGATTCAGTGCAGTCCCGGTGAAAATCCCAGCAAGTTATTTGTAGATATCGACAAACTCATTCCAGAGTTTATATGAAAAGGCAAAAGGCCTAAAATAGCCAGCAAAATACTGAAGAAGAACAAAGTTGGAGGACTTGGGCTCCTATTAACGACTTCAAGACTTACTATAAAGCTGCAGTAACGAAGACAGTGTAGTATTGATGAAAAAATAGACAAATAGATCAGTGGAACAGAATACAGAGCTCAGAAATAGATCCACCTGAAGACAGTCAACTATTCTTCAACAAAGGAGCAAAGGCAATTCAATGGAGAAAGGGCAGTCTTTTCAACAAATGGTGCTGGGATAACTGGATAGCCATTAAAAAAAAAAAAAAAGAACCTGGACACAGACCTTATAACTTTCACAAAAATGAACTCAAAATAGATCACAGACCTAAATGTAATGTGCCCGGCATGTGGCAGGTACTCCATCAATGGTCACTATGGTTTTGGAACCATTCTGAAGCTTCGCTGAGTTGGCTGGTCAAGAACTTGTGGTGCTTGAGGGAGGCTGAGTGGGCCTTGTTAAGAGGCCTGGTTTTCTTTTAGTGTGGCCAGGGGACCACCTGTGTAAGAAGTGACATGGAGTCTTTATTACACAGACAAGTTCCTGGGCTTGCTATAGAAACAGATGCCCTGTGACTTTTGTGGGGTTTTTTGTTTTGTTTCGTTTTTTCTGAAATAATACCCTCGGGTGATTTTGATGCATATTCATGTTTGAGAATTTCAGGTGTAGGAGTTAGTCAAAATAAGGAACCTGTTACAATGTGAGTTTCAATTGCAGCCCCACTGCTTAGCATAGTGGAAGGGAGAGTAGGTTTTGGATTCATAGGAAACTGATTTCTTATTGATTTCAAATTGATTTCTTTTTCTGCCCCTTTTGACAGTGTGATGTTAGGCAAAGCATCCTCCTCTCTGAGCCTTAATTTCTCTTTTGCTAAATGAGGAGGGTAAAAAAAATGGTTCTGGCCTCCTAGGTGGGCTGAGAGGTCTAAATGAGATGAAACCTGGTCTTGTGGGTGTTGTCAGTGTCAGTCGCATTACATCTGAACAGCCAGCCAAAGGAAGGCAGGAGCATGGGGAGGAAGGAGAACTTGGGGTTCTTGGTGGATCATGAGGTAGCTGTGGAGGAGGTCTTGGTAGCCGGAAGGCAGTGAGTGGCCACACAGAGTGTCACAAGACAGTCGGAAGTGATGCTCAGCAGCTCAGTGGTTTAGCCTTCTCTGGGAGCTAAGGTGCCTGCTTCTCAGACAGAAATGGCCCTGACCATGAAAGATGCCACGTCTGAGTGTCTGCCTACTTTCTGTCTTCAGAGTATGAAGAGCTGGTCATAGACCATAGCTATCCCCTTCAAGAACTGGCATTTTTCAAAGGAATCTGTTTTTAATATTGTATATACTCTTAACTTCTTCAACATGAGAAAAAATTTCTGAGCCCCCTCTGCTGGTTGTACTGGAGAAGAACATGTGAGGAAAGGACCAGAATGTTTCACAGGAACATATAGACACCTACACTACAGAAGCTGAGAGCTACGCACATTTATAGTTCCTTGCATGTAGATCACACACAAAGACAGGCACAGGCATGTGCTGGTGCAACACAGCCCCATATTAGGGCAAGGTGGTTGAGTGTACCAGCTCAGGCCTCACACAGGCCAGGCCTGCATCACCCACTTAGAGCTGTGTAGCCCTGGAGGTTAGATTTATGGAGGTAGAGCTAAGAATTGAAAGTTGTGTATATTCAAGGTGTACAACTTGTGAACATATATACGCATTGTGAAATATTCAGCATGATCAAGCTACCTAACATGTCCATCACCCTCCCCCTCCTAGTTATAATTCCCTTTTTTTTTCAAGTTCCTTAACCTTTTAATTTTGTAAGTTTAAAATGTATGTATATATAACATATGTATAAACATATGTGAAATATGTATGTATGTACATATCTATCTATATTATAATGTATGAAAAGGGCCTACTTAGTACACACTAAACACTTCATAAATGGAAGCTGTTATGTTTCTATTATTGTTACAAAGTCAGACTCAACCTTTCAGAGTTTCAGTTTACTAATCTGTAAATTGGGAGTATTAGCAAACATTCATATGGTGTTTACTGTGTGCCAGGCACTGTTTTATTAATAAATGTTTTCTGTGTACTTTCTCATTTCATCTTCCCAGTAACCTTATGAAGTAGCCCGTGTGGCTACCCTCATTTTACAGAGAAAAATAAGTTTCAGGGAGGGTAAGTGGCTTGTCCAGCATCACACAGCTAGTAAGCAGAAGAGCTGGGATTCTAACGCAGGCAGCCTGGTTCCAGAGAGTGTTCTTAAACAGGAAACTCCATCTGCTTCACAGGTAGAATTGAATGAGGCACTGTGTGCAAGGTGCTTAGCATAGTGCTAGGCACATTACAAACACTCAGTAAATACTGGCTATGATTATTCAAATGTCAACCCTGCCACACTGACTAACTGGGCTGACACAGATATATACACACATGCAAGCACATACAGAGAGACTTACATGCAGATTCCAAACATCTGCAATTATGCAGATGCAAACATAGATCCACACAGATGTATTCATTCATCCAGTATACTCAATAGCTGTGTCAACTTGGGTAAACCATTTTATTTCTCTGAGTCTCAGTTTCCTCATTTGGCAAATGGGGATAATAATAACAACTGCCTCAGAGGGTTGTTGTGAGTGTTAATTGAGTTAATGCTTATAAAACACTTATTACAATGTGTGACATATAGGTAGCTATTAGTGTCAGCTCTTGTTGGTCTTGGTGTTTGCACTGAAAACTCCCTTCTGGTCAGCCAGGCATCCTCAGCCCCCACCATTGGCTCTACCTGTTACTGCTGGCCTTATCTTCAGAGATCCCTGAGGACAGAAAGGAGAGCTCTGAGGGGAGGGACCATGGAACACATGAACATTGATTTCATCAAGTAGGGGGTGGTATGAAGACAAGGCTCAAAAAACTCAGAATGAAGGGGACTTTCTGGGAGGAGCAGGCCTAAGAGAGATGCTTTAGCTAGAGGCCTTGGGAAACAGGGATCCTAAGACACAGGTGGGGCTCGCCAGAGCTCTTGTCCTCAGGTCAGCCTGTGTGCTTCCAGCAGAGTCTGTTCCTGGGACTGATATAGGCAGTGGGCACTGAAAAAGATGTGTCCCCATCTTACTCATAGTCCCTGAGCTGTGGTGAATTGGAACATAGGCCTCAACCAAGGTCCTCTATCTTTAAAAAAAAAAAAAAAAAGATTGAAAAAATTGAAGAAAAGTACACATGTCATAAGGGTACAGCTCAAAGCATTTTTATAAACTAATATGTCTGGATAAGAGCTGACTCATTAGAAAAGACCCCGATGCTTGGAAAGAATGAAGGCAGGAGAAGGGGGCAACAGAGGATGAGATGCTTGGATGGTATCACGGACTCAATGGACATGAGTTTGAGCAAATTCTGGGAGATTGTGGAAGACAGGAAAGCCTGGTGTGGTGCAGTCTATGGGGTCACAGAGTTGGACATAACTGAGTGACTAAACAACAACAGCAACACTATCTGGCTAATCAGCATTAGATTAAAAATCATAAATGACCAGCACCCAGAAATCCTGCAGTGGCTCTGCTTCCATCACTGTGCCCCAGTGAGAGCCACTAGCCTGGTTTCTAACAGCACAGACTTGGTTTGCCCTTGTTTTCAGATGAAATCATCTAATTTGTCCTCTTTCATCTCTGGCTTCTTTTACTCAAAAGTATATGTGTGAAGTTCATCCTTATTGTTACATATATCAGTAACTTGTCTTTTTTAAACTGCTGTATAGTATTCCAATTTGAGACTATACTATGCTTGATCAATTTGAGGCGATACTAGCTTGGAACTATCAGAAATATATACTAGGAATGTTATAGTACATCTTTCGGTGAACGCATGCCTGTACCTTGTTTTTTATTTATAAATATTCATCCCTTATAAGAGGGCCACCCTTAATTGGTTAAGCCCCAGGCTTCACAAAACATGGATTCGATCCTACCCAGGAGCCAGGCTTTTTAAAGCTTATGGAAGGCTGTCACGTGGCACAACTAACTCCAGTGGGCATCATTTCCATGTACTGTACATGACTGGCACCCCTAGAGCACAGTACAACACTTCTGGTGCCCCTTGGAGTTATACAGTGGATGGCTCACTTCCACTCTATTCCTTGTCCTTTCTCAGAACTCAGAGATGGTTAATTTAACTGAACTCAGAAATACCTTTTCTCAAAATTGCTTCTCTTTTATGTTCCTTATGATTTTGAATCATGGGCACGGAATCACAAGAGTCGTGGGTCAGTTTAAATGGTGCCAACAGCCCATTAGCTAATTCTATGGGAATAAAAAAAGAACCCCAAATTACTTCAGGTGTTTGATTTTATAGAAAACACATCATGGAACTACTTTTCTTTTAACCCCTTAAGAGGTTGTTCAGATAGACATGTTGCAAAAGTATCATCCAGCCCCTTTCAAGGGTCAGCAAAGGAGAAACAGGTTGGGTTTTGGAAACAGAAGTTTTGTTTCAAAATCAGGCTCTAGCTGCTCTTTCTGCCCTAAGTTCCAGGGTGCGGGGGTTGAGTGTGGCAGCCAGGAGCATGTTCTCTGGAAACAGAATGATCTGCTTTCAGTCTTTGCTTGGCCAGTTCTGAGCTGCACAGGTGGCAGTAAACTCTCTGGGCCTCAGTGTTTGTCAGTGGATAAATGGATAAAGAAGATGATTGATTTTCTATCTCTATCTCCCATATCTGTATAAATAATGGAATATTATTCAGCCATTAAAAGGAACATCCTGTCATTTGTGAGAACATGAATGACCCCGGAGGACATTATGCTAAATGAAAGAAGGCAGACAGAGAAAGACAAATACTGTATGATTTCACTTATATGTGAAATCTAAAAAAGATGAGTTCCTAGAAACAGAGATTAGAGTGGTGGTTACTAGAAGCTAGGGATGGGGGAAATGGGGAGAGATTGGTTAAAGGGTACAAACTTCCAGTTATAAGATGAAGTTCTGGGGATCTGATGGACAGTATGGTAACTGTAGTTAACAATACTGTATTGTATATTGAAATTTGCTAAGAGAGTAGATCTTAGCAAGTAGATCCCACCTTCCAAAAACAGAAGGAAAAAAGAAAGTAACTCTGTGAGCTGATGGATATATCAATTAACTTGATTGTGTTAATCATTTCATAGTATATATGTATATCAAATCACTACACTACACACTTTAAATATATCTAGCTTTTTTTGTGAATTATACTTCAGTAAATCCTGGGGTGAAAAATGTCATATGTGATGCAGGACAGCTCTTAGTCATGTGAGGTTATGTCTGCCTTCCTGGTCTCCAACTGCTAAATGCCAGTAGTGACTCACCCAGTCACTGTAACAACCCTTCAATTTTTTTTTGGTAAGTGCCCCCTGGGGGCCACAGTCCCCGTGAGAACCAAATCTATTTAAAGCTGTAGAAGCCTAGAGAGCCAGAATGTAGTGGAACCCAGGGAGAATCTTGACCAGTCCCTCCACTAAAAAGAAGTTCATTGGAGTATAGTTGATTTACAATTTTGTGTTAGTTTCTGCTGTACAGCAAAGTGAGTCACATATAGACATAGATATGAAACTGGAAGTGAAGTCACTCAGTCATGTCTGACTCTTTGTGACCCCCATGGACTGTAGCCTACCACGCTCCTCTGTCCATGGGATTTTCCAGGCAAGAGTACTGGAGGGGGCTGTCATTTCCTTCTCCAGAGGATCTTCCCGATCCAGGGATCGAACCCAGGTCTCCCTCATTGTAGGCAAACACTTTACCATCTGAGCCACCAGGCAATAGTGGGTGTATATAGCAATGTGGGAGACCCAGGTTCAATCCCTGGGTCAGGAAGATCCCCAGGAGAAGGAAATGGCAACCCCTCCAGTATTCTTGCCTGGAGAAGTCCATGGACAGAGGAGCCTGGGGGGCTACAGTCCATGGGACACAAAGAGTCAGACACAACTGAGTGACTAACACTTTAATATATATATATATATATATATATCTTTTCCTTTGGCCATGTCCAAAGTTATCCAAAGTGATGTTACAAATGTTGAAAGTGGGACTTCTCTGATGATCCAGTGATTAAGACTGCATGCTTTCACTAGAGGGGTGGGGGTTCAGTACCTGGTTGGGAAACTAAGATCCCACATGCCATGTGGTGTGGCCAAAAAAACCTCAAAGTTGAAAGTTAGCATTCCTGCAACTAAATATGCAAAATCTTAAGTAGATTTCCTTTCTCTGGGATTTTAAAGGTTGTTTATATCTTAAATGGAAGTGAATTTATTACCAATTTATACTGCTCAAAGATGATATGAATGTCCTGAGTTGACTTGTACTTGTTTCCAAATCTTTGTGAAGGCAGGGTGCTGATTGAGAGCATCACAGTGGAGTCAGGTGGATGTGAACTTGAGGCCTGTTTTTATCATTTCCCAGTGGTGGGACCTTAAGAGTTAATCTCTTTGAACATCATTTACTTTCAGTAACTCGAAGTCTCTCACTTTCCTAAGAAGCCTAAGTAGGCTTCACACTGCTGAGCCCCTCTTCTAGTCACTGCCTCCCCTCATTACCCTGAAGAACTCTTACTTGCATTTCAGAGCCCTGCATGATGCACACTTCTCTGTGAGAATTCGTCTGACTTCCTCCTCAGGTCGGTCCTCCTGTATTTTGTACAGCCCTCTGTTTAACCCTTATCTGTCTGTTGAAATGAGCAGTTTCCAGGTCTGTCTCCACCAAAGCACTGCCAGCTCCTTGAGAACAACTATGTCTTTTACTTATCTTTGGATCCCCAGCACCTAACTTGGGGCTTCTCTGGTGGCTCAGATGGTGAAGAATCTGCCTGCAATGTAAGAGACCCAGGTTCGATCCCTGGATCAGGAAGATCCCCAGAGAAGGGAATGGTTACCCACTTGAGTATTCTTGCCTGGAGAATTCCATGGACAGAGGACCCTGGCAGGCTCTGGGGCTGCTAGAGTCGGACATAACTTATCGACTAAACCACCACCACCACCACCACCATGCCTAACTTGGGTCTGGGTCAGAGGAAGACCTCAATTAAGTTGTATCAAACATCAATATCAATCACTGTTGTCATAACTTTCCTTCCTGGCATCCTGAGGCATTTGCTGTCCAGAACTATACCATTTATTATGGCACTAAGTCATCTTCCTCCTGGTACTGATTATTTCCAAGTGCCTTCCGGATGTGACTCTGGGCTCCTCGGCATGACTGAGTTATGTAAGAGCAGGACATTGTTATATTTCTTCCTATGCAGTGGACACATAAGAAGTTGTCAACCACCACAGTTTGATTTTGAAATGGCACTGGGCTACTGGGATGCCACCATTTCAATGGTGTTGTATTGATAGCAGTTTGCTAGAAAAATAGGAATCCACGCTTTGGCAAAAGAGATCTCTTAGGCTTGGGGGTTTTCTCTTCTACTCAGCTGGTGACAGTGGATTTATCACTACAAATGAGCACTAGCAAAATTGAACATGTTGGGTATTTGAACTCTTGCCCAATGTTGATTCCATGTGATGAGCATGAACATCCCAATTACACATCCTAATTATACAAACAATCATTCCAGACAATTTGAAGATGGATATGGCCAAAAAGATATTAGGGTATATAGTAAACCATTGAGAGGCCAGACTGTGGAGCTATTGAGGAATCTGAACATCTAATGAGTGAGAAGTTTTACAGAGTTTTGAATCGGGGCATCAAAAGACAATCCAAATCTTTATGCACTTACAAAAATTTACAGATCTTTTAAAGATCAAGTCTGTCATTATCAGTTTCGGTGCTGTATATTGTCAGCATCCACAGTGACCCCAGAGGAGCCTGTGCTGGCAGGAGTAATGCTGTGGTATGTTCAGCTTTGCTGGATCTCCATAGAGGGGGGCTGGAATGCCTTGTGGAACAAAGCCCTGGGCTCCCGAGAGCAAAGAATGAAGGGCAGCCTAGTTTGATAACCACATTAAAGCACTACCAACATCTGTTCAAGCCAAAGACAACGCTATCTCCAGGAATTAACCTTCTGAACTGCTGAATCATTACCCTCAGTAGAGTGAAAGTTGGACAACAAGAGCCTATTTGTCAGGAGTTCCTCAGAGAGACGTGGTAAGCCATATTTTACTGCAAACAGCGTGAGAAGGCCTGGCTCAGCTTTATACATTTTAAACACAGAATATATTTGTGTGGGAAACAAGCAGACAATGAATGTAAATAAACTTTTGATGGTACCTTGCAACTTTCAGCATTTATCCCACTCTGGAACAAATGGACCCTGGCACATAGCCCCAGAAAATAGAATGTCCTGGTTTTGTTTAAATGTTTCCTCCTTCTTTTAATGAAACATTAGGTATCAATAATGAGAGTATTAACAGTGTGTGAGATGCCCTTTACCCACTCCAGTATTCTTGCCTGGGAAATCCCATGGACAGAGGAGCCTGGTGGGCTATAGTCCATGGGGTCGCAAAAGAGTCAGACATGACTTTAGTGACTAAATAACAACAAAGATGCCCTTTACATCTGCACTAACACAAAAAAAATCTAACACTTTGTTGAAAGTAATATAATTTACTGTAAGTGTAATAGTAACTAGTTGGATAGACTTTGTGAAGCTACATCAGATGGAGAGGAAGTTAAGGAGGATGGAAGGGAAAATCTAATTAAATACAATGTTTAGAATAGAAGTAAGCATAGAATGCCTCTCCTCAAGACTTTAGAAGACTCTGGCATTTGGAGGTGTATTTCTTAGAGTGAAGATTGGCTGCAACTTCTACTCTGATTTTAAGCCCTGTACCACACTAATTGAAAAATCCAGCTGCAGCTGTTTATGTTCTGATTCATTCTTAATTGCAGTGAATGGGCTTTTTATGCCAAATCTGCCTCAGAAGACTGAGATTAAACTGAGCTTTGTCCTTAGATTAGTGCTTGAAACATATTTATTTCACAACACATGTAATACTTACTATGTACTAGTTTCAAAGAAAAATGTTAATACCGTGTGGTGATTGACATCTGTAATATAAAAATATTCCCTTTTTGATGATTTAATAGTATATATGCATCAGATTCATTTAATAAAGTCAGTTCAGTAACTGTGTGTCTTAAAAAATAGTATATATGGATGGCTATATGGTATATATAAACTATATACAAGTATATATACCATATATGCATATGTGCTAAGTCACTCAGTTGTGTCCAACTCTTTGCGACACCATGGACTGTAGCCCACCAGGCTCCTTTGTCCATGGGGATTCTCCAGGCAAGAATAGTGGAGTGGGTTGCCATGCCCTCCTCCAGGGGATCTTCCTGACCCAAAGATCGAACCTGTGTCTCCAGCATCTCTTGCATTGGCAGGTGGGTTTTTTACCATTAGTGCCACCTGGGAAGTCCATATACCATATATATATATATATATATATATATATATATATATATATATATATGTGTGTGTGTGTGTGTGTGTGTGTGTATACATACTATATATGGGTTTATCTTGGAAACCCACCTATAGTGTGTATACACACACACACACAGGGGCTTCCCAGGTGGTGCTAGTGGTAAAGAACCCGCCTGCCAATGCAGGAGACATAAGATAATGTGGGTTTGATCCCTTGGTTGAGAAAATCCTCTGGAGGAGGACATGGCAACCCACTCCTGTATTCTCGCCTGGAGAATCCCATGGACAGAGGAGCCTGGCAGGCTATAGTCCATAGGGCGCAAAGAGTCGGACACAACTAAAGCAACTTAGCATGCACGCATGCACACACACACACACACAAAATATATATAGACTTATTTTATCACATCAAGGCAAGGCAGAGTCGAATATTAGTGTTGTGGCTTACTCCACTCACCTTCTTAGAAGTCATTAAGTCTGTAATATTGTGGGTGGCTCTAGTGATGTTAGTCCTTGTAGGATGACTTGCTAAGGTTCTGCAGTGTACCTAGGTAGTAGCATGATATCTGAGTGAGTGCCAAATGGCATGAAACTGTATTGCATCTGGACAAAGAAGGCTAAGGTGGGAAATACCACCCTTGTGATCACCTAAGTGGACCCCACCTTACAAGTTAGGAGGAGGGGTTGTGTTTTAGGTTTAGCCCCTGAATTACATGCCTTTTTCACTGTGTTGGCATTTGGACTGAAGGTTCAAAAGCAATAATGGATAAAATTTCTGGCATGTTAGCAGAAATCATAGCACCAAGCTGTACTAGCAGTCCCTGTACTCTTCACTACCAGGCACTCAAAAAAAAAAAGCCAGTTTCACTTAACTCCTTGAAGAAGCAGTTAAAAAAATAAATATTAATCTTATTATATCTTTACTCTTAAGTACTTATATACATAAATCACTTCTCTTGCACACTTTAAGTCCAATGGTTGCCTTGAGGAGAAGCACTTGTATGATTATCTAAATTGCATGCTGAACTAGCCGTGCTTTTAAAAATAGAAGACCTTTTTTACTTAAAAAGACAACTGATGGAAAAATTATGGTTATTTGGACTTAGGTATTTGATAGATATTTTCTCAAAAATAAACAATTAAGCCTGTCACTATAAGGAAAACAGCTGACACTATTTGTCACTGATGGTGGAATTTGAACTTTCAAGCAAAATTACAATTTTGGAAAACTTGTGTCCACTGCTGTGAACTTGACAGTTCCCTGGTAGTTCGAGTTTTCTGATGCTACCAGTGATGATATTAGCAAATGTGATTTTTTGAATATTGTATGATTAAAAGTTGGAGAAGGAAATGGCAACCCACTCCAGTATTCTTGCCGGGAAAATCACTTGGATGGAGGAGCCTGGCGGGCAACACCCCATGGGATTGAAGAGAGTCAGACATGACTGAGTAACTAACACACACATGAGTACAAGTATAAATAGTTGGAAGATCTTCACAAGTCAGAAACCAATATTTTTTTAATGAGTGATCAAAGAAAGACAATCCTAAAGAATGGTCAAACTACTTCACAATTGCATTCATCTCACACCCTAGCAAAGTGATGCTCAAAATTCTCCAATCCAGGCTTCAGCAGTACATGAACCGTGAACTACCAGATGTTCAAGCTGGATTTAGAAAAGGCAGAGGAACCAGAGATCAAATTGCCAACATCCGTTGGATCATCAAAAAAAGCAAGGTAGTTCCAGAAAAACATCTACTTCTGCTCTATTGACTACACCAAAGCCTTTGACTGTGTGGATCACAACAAACTGTGGAAAATTCTTAAAGAGATGGGACTACCAGACCACCTGACCTGCCTCCTGAGAAATCTGTATGCAGGTTAAGAAGCAACAGTTAGAACTGGACATGAAACAACAGACTGGTTCCAAATTAGGAAAGGAGTACATCAAGGCTGTATATTGTCACCCTGCTTATTTAATTATATGCAGAGTACATCATGAGAAATACTGGGCTGGAGGAAGCACAAGCTGGAATCAAGATTGCTGGGAGAAATATCAATAACCTCAGATATGCAGATGACACCACCCTTATGGCAGAAAGTGAAGAGGAACTAAGGAGCCTCTTGCTGAAAGTGAAAGAAGAGAGTGAAAAAGTTGGCTTAAAACTCAACATTCAGACAACTAAGATCATGGCATCCGGTCCCATCACTTCATGGCAAACAGATGAGGAAACAGTGGAAATAGTTTTTGGGAGGGGCTCCAAAATCACTGCAGGTGGTGACTGCAGCCATGAAATTAAAAGATGCTTACTCCTTGGAAGAAAAACTACGACTAACCTAGATAGCATATTAAAAAGCAGAGATATTACTTTGCCAACCAAGGTCCATCTAGTGAAAGCTATGGTTTTTCCAGTAGTCAGGTATGGATGTGAGAGTTGGACTATAAAGAAAGCTGAGCACTGAAGAATTGATGTTTTTGAACTGTGGTACTGGAGAAGACTCTTGAGAGTCCCTTGGACTGCAAGGAGATCCAACCAGTCCATCCTAAAGGAAACCAGTCCTGAATACTCATTGGAAGGACTGATGTTGAAGCTGAAGCTCCAATACTTTGGCCACCTGCTGACTCATTTGAAAAGACCCTGATGCTGGGAAAGATTGAAGTTTGGAGGAGAAGGTGATGACAGAGGATGAGATGATTGGATGGCATCAGCGACTCAATGGACATGAGTTTGAGTAAACCCCAGGAGTTGGTGATGGACAGGGAGGCCTGGCTTGCTGCAGTCCATGGGGTCACAGAGAGTCGGACACAACTGAGTGACTGAACTGAACTGAACTGATGATATTTTGACATCATGTATGAGTTAAAGATCAATGCAAAATACTAGATAGACCAATGGACTTTGGTGTGACAGAGTATGTAAAGTTCATTGATACTGTTGCAAGCTCCAAATTGCAGATAACCGTTAAGAAACTGTTACCTGCTTGCCATATAGTAGAAATTAATATAACTTTATAAATCAACTATACTTTAATAAATAAATGAATAAATAAAATTAAATAAAAAAGAAACTACCACTTGCTGAGTTTTGGCTTAATATCAAAGAAGGTAATTGTGACTATCCATAATTGTCTCAAAAGGCAAGTAAAATGCTATTCCCTTTTTCCAAACATATATTTGTGTGAGACAGAATTTTCTTCATATTTATCAATGATAACAGCATTTTGCAGTAGATTGGAACCAGAAGCAAATATGCCAACAAATCTGAAAAATTTGCCAACTAATCTGAAAAAGAAATAAGGAAAATAATTCCATAGGCAATAGCATCAATGATAGTAAAATACTTAAGGATAAATTTAGCCAAGGAGGTGAAAGATCTGTACACTAAACATTACACGATATTAATGAAAGAAGTTGAAGAACACACAAATAAGTGAAAAGATATCCTGTGTTCATGGATAGGAATAATTAATATTGTTAAAATTCCGTACTACCCAAAGACATCTATAAATTCAATATAATCACTATGACAATTCTAATGGCATATTTCACAGAAATTAGAAAAAAAAATCCTAAAATTTATATGCACCATGAAAGACCCTGAATACCCAAGACATTCCTGAGAAAGAGAAACAAAGCTGGGAGCATCACATTTCCTATTTCAAACTATATTACAGAACTGTAGTAATATATGGTACTGGTGTAAACCCAGATACATAGACCAATGAAACAGAATAGAGAGCCAGAAATAAACCCGCATAAACAGTGAACTAATATTTTCAAGAGAGCCAAGAATACTCAATGGGGAAAGGATAGTCTCTTCAATAAATGATGCTGGAAAAACTAGATGTTAATGTCCAAAAGAATGAAATTGGACCTCTATTTTATACCACTCAGTAAAATTAACTCAAAATGGATTAGTGACTTAAATGTATGACCTGAAACTATAAAACTCTTAGAAGAAAACATAGAGGAAAAGGTCCTTGACATTGGTCTTGGCAATGGTTTTTTGGATGTGACACCTAAAGTGTAAGCTACAAAAGGAAAAATCAACAAGTGGGAAGACATCAAAATTAAAAGCTTCTGTGCAGAAACAAAAACAATAAAGAAAAGACGATGTACAGAATGGGAGAAAATATTTGCAAATCACATCCAATAAGAGGTTAATATCCAAAACGTACAAAGAACTCATGGTGTATGTGTGCTCAATCATGTCCAGCCCCATAGGCTGTAGCTCACCAGGCTCCTCTGTCCATGGGACTCTCCAGGCAAGAACACTGGTTGTTCAGTCACTGTCCAAGACTCTCAAGATTTTATTTCCTTGGGCTCCAAAATCACTGCAGATGGTGACTGAAGTAGCCACTAAGAATACTGGAGTGAGTTGCTATTTCCTCTTCCAGGGGATCTTCCTGACCCAGGGATCAAACGCACATCTCCTGTGTCTCCTGCATTGGCAGGCGGATTCTTTACCACTAAGCCACCTGGGAAGCCCCACAAAGAACTCACACAACTCAGCAACAACAACAAAAATAACTCAATTAAAAATGGGCAGAGGAGCTGAAGAGATGTTTTTCCAAAGAAGACATAGAGATAGCTAACAGGCACGTGAGAAGGTGCTCAACATCACTAATCATCAGGGAAATGCAAACCAAAACCACAATGAGATGCCACCTCACACCTGCTAGAATGTAAATTATCAAAAAGGCTAGAAATAACAAGTGTTAGTAAGGATGTGGAGAAAAGGGAACCCTTGTGCACTTTTGGTGGGAATGTAAATTGGTGCAGCCACTATGGAAAACAGTATGGAGATTCCTCAGAAAATTAAGAATAGAACTACCATGAAATCCAGATATCCCACCTCTGGATATTTATCCAAAGAATAAGAAAGCACTAATTCAAAAACATATTTTCACAACTGTGTTCATTGTGGTATATTTATAATAATCAAGATATGGAAGCAACCTAACTGCTCATCAACAGATGATTTGATAAAGAAGATGTGATACACACACACACACACACACACACACACACATACACACAATGGATTACTACTTAGCCATAAAAAGATGCAATCTTGTGAAATCTTGACATCTCTGAAAATATGGATGGGCTTAGAGAGTCTTGGAATGTATCCTCCACAGAAAGGGGAAACCACTGTACATAGCTTTTCCACCTTTCAATGAGTTTCTTTGGATAAATTCCTAGAGTTGAGATTTTTAGGTCAAAGACTACCAGTATGCTTTGTTGCTCAAGTAAGCTATGAGCCAAATTGCCAGTATCTGGTGGATCATAGAAAAAGCAAGGGAATTAAAAAAAAATACTACTGCTTCATTGACTATGCTAATGCCCTCGACTGTGTGGATCACAATAAACTGTGGAAAATTCTTCAAGAGATGGGAATACCAGACCACCTTACCATCTCCTGAGAAACCTGTATGTAGGTCAAGAACCAACAGTTAGAACCAGATGTGGAACAATGGACTGGTTAAAAATTGGGAAAGGAATACATCAAGGCAGTATATTGCCACCTGTTTATTTAACTTATATTCAGGAGTACATCAGGCAAAATGCCAGGCTGGATGAATCACAAGCTAGAATCAAGATTACCAGGAAAAATGTCAACAACCTCAAATATGCATATGATGCCACTCTAATGGCAGAAAGCAAAGAGGAACTAAAGAACTTCTTGATGAAGGTAAAGAGGAGAGTGAAGAAGCTGGTTTAAAACTCAACATTCAAAAACCTAACATGATGGCATTTGGTCCCATCACTTCGTGGCAAATAGATGGGAGAAGAGTCAAAACAGTGACAGATTTTATTTTCTTGGGCTCCAAAATCCCTGCAGACAGTGACTGTGGCCACAAAATTAAAAGGTGCTTGCTCCTTGGAAGAAAAGCTATGATGAACCTAGATGGCATATTAAATAGCAGAGATATCACTTTGCTGACAAAGGCCTGTATAGTCAAAACTATGGTTTTTCCATTAGTCATGTATGGATGTGCGAGTTGGACCATAAAGAAGGCAGAGCACTGAAGAATTGATGCTTTCAAATCTTGGTGCTGGAGAAGACTCCCGAGAGCCCTTTGGACAGCAAGGAGATAAAACCAATCAATCCTAAAGGAAATCAATCCTGAATATTCATTGGAAGGACTGATGCTGAGGCTGAAGTTCCAATACTTTGGCCAGCTGATGCGAACAGCTGACTCATTGGGAAAGATCCTGATGCTGGGAAAGATCCTGATGCTGGGAAAGATTGTGGGCAGGAGCAAAAGAGGATGACAGAGGATGAGATGGTTGGATGGCATCATTGACTCAATGGACATGAGTTCGAACAAACTCTGGAGATGGTTAAAGACAGGGAAGCCTGGTGTGCTGCAGCCCATGGGGTCGCAAAGAGTTGGACATGACTTAGTGACTGGACAACAATATTGCTTCTGTTTTGTTTTGATTTTTTGGCCCTAGGGTATGTGGGATCTTAGCTCCCGGACCAGGGATCAAACCCATCCCCCTTGCTTTGAAAGGGGAAGTCCCAACCACCAGATTGCCAAGGGAGTCTCTGTGTTGATCTCTTGACACACCTGTTTCTACAAATAAACTGAGATTCTCAAAGGAAAAGTGCTCTATACTAGTTGCATTTGTGTTTCTGGTACTCTATGCAGAAATTAGCAAAGAGAGCATGGTTCAGAATGTTTGTGGAACACATGAATGACTAAACAAAGAAACAGCTTCTTCAGGCTCCTTCTCATGTGAATTCTATCTCAGAGCTTACATGGCATTTTCTTGTGTGTGGGCTCTCATAGGCCAGCCCAGACACTGGAAGTTATCTCAGGCAGGGTTTCTGATGTTGGCTGTCTAGCAAGATATTCTGGGGAGCTTGTTACAATGCAGACTCTTAGGCCTTCTCACCTGGGAATGATCATTCATAAAGTATGAGGGAGGACCCCGAATCCCCCTGGGTCTGTGATTGTTAGCCAGGTTTAGGACTCACCGATTTTAGTGAGCCCAACTCCCCACTTGTGTCAATGGGGAAACTAAGGCTTAGAGATTAAGTGATGGTCAAGGTCACACAGCTTGTCGGTGGAAGAGCTGGGCTCCACTACACCAGTGTCCCTGTCCCCACTTCCCCCAGAGCAACTCCACGTTCATGTGCTTTATGTATGGGAGTTCAGCCAAAGAGGGGTTTGTTTGTTTTAATACCTATTTATTTATTTGGCTGCATCAGTTCTTAGTAGTGGCGTGTGAACTCTTAGTTGCAACATTTGGAATCTAGTTCCCTGCCCTGGGATGGAACCTGCGCCCCCTGCAGTGGGAGTGTGGAGTCTAAGCCACTGGACCACCAGGGAAGTTCCTTGTTTTGTTTTTAATTGAGATTGAGTACAGGCTTGGAGAGCCCTGGACTCTACACACTGACTGCCCTCCTCTGCTCCTTATACCTGCCGATGGAAAGGCTGGGGGATGCAGTGGGCTTCACACTGTGCAGGGGCCCAAGGACCTCTATTCTCTCCTGGCTTTGTTACTGAAAGTCTTCAGTTCTGAGTCTCTTGCGTCGTGGAATGGGTTCAATCAGGTCTGCTCTACTTAATGAGCAGGGTTCCTGTTTGGCTCACGCGTTTCTGTTCTCTGGAGAGCCAAGCACAGCGCCTTGCCTGCAAGCAGGAGTACCCATCAATGTTCAGTGACTGAATGAATGAAAGTGTTTGGGAGACGTGGCTGTGTTCTATGAATGTAAGCTACTCTTAATAATAAATTCAAAAACTGGCTGCTCCAGACACTTGGCCTTAGTGGTAACCTGATTCAAAATGGTTCTTCACAGGACCAAACTACCTTAAGAGACCTTTGTTTTCGAACGTAAGAAAAGGACAACTTGCACTGACCAGTCGTGTCTACTAGATGTCAAAAGAGCCTACTAATTTGGTCGATTCAATGAAAAAGCAAGGCCAACAGTATTGGGCATTGTGCTTCAAAGGAAGCTAAGTGGCTCGGAGCCTTTTCCATTGCTGCTCATTGGCTTGGCGTTATGTACACACAGCTATCCTTTCAGTTTCCACAAAATGGCTTATTTTCATTTCTGAAATGGCAGCCACGTGGGAGCCCCCGGTTGCTGTGGAGAAGGCAGGGAGAGGCCCAGCTGGTTGACAGCCACTGGGCTCCTCGAGCCCTCTGCTTCCCCTTGGCTGCTGTTGGGAGGCGGGAGTCCAAGGTTTTTATAGTTCCTCTCTCGAATTAGTGCCTGCAGACTCTACAGCTATGAACATGCAATTAGTCTTTGTTCATGCACAAAAGGGAGCTTGACCCTTGCCCGTCTTTGATTGGCACGTACAACTCTTGTAGCTACTTACCTAAGGCCCTCTCCAAGGAGCGCGGCGTCTTGTTCCTGCACCTGCCTTCAGCTTTTCTCTTTTGTGACTTGTTTCCCATAATATTCGGCCTCACTCGCAGCAAGGTTGCGGCGATGAAGGCATCACGCGAGCACAGGCAGATTTCCTGTTTTTCAGGGAGGTGGGGGAGTGGGTGGGAGGGAGCTTTGAATCTGTAATCGGAGTTTTTTGGATAATTGCTGAGCCCCCAAACACTTAGCAGGAGCCCAAAGAGCTGGTTTTTCTTAATAAATGAATACTTTGCTTGCTTTCAAAAGCAGACCTCCCATGTCATGGAAAACAAGCTGTGGGCACAAAGCTTTACATTTCTTTCCCTGTTCACCTGCTTTCTCAGCAACATAGAAACTTTGTAGTATTTTTTTGAGAGACAATTGCTAGGAAAAACATGCAATTATTGTGGTCAGAAAATTTCTCTCTAAACCATGCTTTCCAAGTTACTAGAAAAGTGGTTATTAGCAGCTCGAATGAGTTAAATACTGTGGTGGTGGATTGTATTTGTGAGAAATGTTATTGAGGCGCCTGAGTAGTTTTCGAAATGTCCTCATTTCTTAAACTCTCTGTGCCTTAATGTGCGATACCATGCTCGAATATACTACTCAGCTCAGGCACTTTGGAAAAAACTCGAAAATACATCTGTTTTGAATTAAGCCGTTCAAACTCTCTAATCTGCAGAGAATATTTAATCCATGATTAAAAACGATAATAGCTGCCCTTTGTGGGGTGCCCATTTGGGTTCAGAAATAGTACTAACTGCTTTATACTTTTTTTTCTTGCCCCCAAAACAGCCTTTTACATTGGGTTTTACTGTTTCTGTTTTATAGAAAATTGATGTTTGGCGATCTTAACGGACTTGACCGTGGCTATTCAGTGGCTGAGAAGCAGAGCAGAGAAGTGAAAACAGGTCTCTTGGTATGTTTGTTCCTTCGTGGAATGCTATTGAGAACTTAAAAAAAAAAAAACAGAAGCACACAGTAGAATTTACACAGCAAGAGTTTCATCTTTCAAAATAATCACCTTTGGTGCCCAGATGTGCTTTCCAACAGTGTGGCTTTCATTGTCTTTGGGACCCTACTTCGGAGTTTACTCATATAGCGCCTTCCTCCTTATTCATACCATACCACTGACCAGCTTGGCATTGCCAAGTTTGATCAGGTACTTTTTCATAAGACCTGACTCCCGATCAACTTTTGTCTGTTTTCAAAAATCACCAACCTCTGACAGCTAAGGGGGCACAATGGTAAAGAATCTGTCTGCAATGCAGGAGCCACAGAAGACTCGAATTCAATCCCTGGGTTGGGAAGATCCAGGCAAGAATACTGGAGTGGGTTGCCATGCCCTCCTCCAAAGGGTCTTCCTGACCCAGGGATCAAACCCACATCTCCTATGTCTCCTGCATCAGCAGGTGGGTTCTTAATCACTAGTGCTACCTGAGAAGCCAGGTTCTAAAATAAGTGATCCCAAAATTGCTGTTGACAACCTGATTTGGCACAGGTGTGTCTGTTTTCAGCTTTGCTCTGAACGTGTGAACTCTGATGTGCCTTGGTGGGGCATAGAATGGTTAATAGGAATTTGCCCTTTGGCATTATACTCCCTGGATTTGAATCCTTTCTGTGCCACTTTATTAGTTGCATACCTTTGGGAAAGTTATTTGACTGCTCTAATCTTAGTTTTCTTGCTTATAAAATGACAATAATACAGATTTGCTTTTTGCATTCAATAGTAATATGTGCCATACCATAAGTATGTAGTAAACAGAGGAAACAGTGTCAGACTTTATTTTTTTGGGCTCCAGGATCACTGCAGATGGTGATTGCAGCCATGAAATTAAAAGACGCTTACTCCTTGGAAGGAAAGTTATGACTAACCTAGATAGCATATTAAAAAGCAGAAACATTACTTTGCCAACATAGGTCTGTCTAGTCAAGGCTATGGTTTTTCCCAGTAGTCATGTATGGATGTGAGAGTTGGACTGTGAAGAAAGCTGAGCACTGAAGAATTGATGCTTTTGAACTGTGGTGTTGGAGAAGACACTTGAGAGTCCCTTGGACTGCAAGGAGATCCAACCAGTCCATCCTAAAGGAGATCGGTCCTGGGTGTTCATTGGAAGGACTGATGTTGAAGCTGAAACTCCAATACTTTGGCCACCTGATGTGAAGAGCTGACTCATTGGAAAAGACCCTGATGCTGGGAAGGATTGAGGGCAGGAGGAGAAGGGGATGACAGAGGATGAGATGGCTGGATGGCATCACCGACTCGATGGACATGAGTTTGGGTAAACTCTGGGAGTTGGTGATGGACAGGGAGGTCTGGTGTGCTGTGATTCATGGGGTTGCAAAGAGTCGGACACGACTGAGCGACTAAACCGAACTGAACTGAAATGCTCAGTACACGTTAGTTTCCTATGCTCTCCCCTTCTGCTGATAAGTTTGGTCAAGCAAAGTCTTTCTTTTTATAGGCAAGTCTCATCTCTTCTGTGAGCTTTTGAAGTTTAGTGCTGGAAGGGCCCTTTAAGATAATCTTATCCAGTGGTTTTCAAACTTCATTTTTTTTTTTCATTTTAATGTGGAACACTGTTTTTTAATCTTCATTTTTAAAATTGAAGTATAGTTGATTTACAATGTTGTGCAAATCTCTGCTATACAGCAAAGTGACTCAGTTATACACATATATATTCTTTTTTTAAACATTCTTTTCCCTTATGGTTTATCCCAGGAGATTAGACATAGTTTCCTGTGCTATACAGTAGGATCTTGTTGTTTATCCATTTTACATGTAATAGTTTGTGTCCACCAACCCTAAACTCCTAGTCTATCCCTCTCCCTCCCCCTCTCTCCCTTGGCAACCATAAGTCTGATCTCTTATGTCTGTGAGTCTAACAGCAGAACCTTTGATGCAAAGGAGAACTTGGATGGAACCTCAGTAACTACAATAGCTGAAGTAGGACTCCCGGAGTTGCAGTGGGTGGGTCAGAGGTGTGGGAGAGCAAAGTTCCAGCATTTCAGGCTCAGCTTCACCCTCTCAGTCACATTGTGTCATCACCACTGCGTCCTATTCTCCCCCTTTCCAAAATGGGTTTCAAAGGAAGTCCTACATACACCCTAAAGCTCCACTTAAATGCTAAAACCTGGACAGTGCCTTGCCAGAAAGAGCCAGCCAGAATGAGTTCTTTTCCAGTTCTCCATGGACAACATGTGTCTCTGTTTAGCAAAGTTTGCTTTGTATTAGAGTTATTTTTATCTTTATTTATTTTTTCAAAAAAGACCATATAGCAACATGTATCCAACCCCTAGTAAGTGCCAGGAACCATTGCAAGGTTTATATAAACTTATTTAACCCTCTCTGTACCTGTTCTTTACACCAAGCTTTCTAGGGGTAGGGCTCACGTTTTCATTATCTGTGTCCCCCACAGTTATTCACATGTAGGAAGTCCTCACTTACTATTTACTGGATTGTTAAATAAAGGGCTAGAGATAAATCAGAATCATGTTAAGGTCTTGGAAACCAAGGGAAAGATTCCTAACAAAATATGTTCTTTGGCTTTTCAAAGTTGACCTCTTTAGATAGTGACTTGAGACACTTCACAAATCCAGACCTAGTTGATTTATGTCATCCTGGCATGATGTGCTTGCCTGACTTCTTAAGCAAATATAGCCATTATAATCTTCCTTTGGCCCTTTCTCCATCATTTGAAGGAAAAAGAGGCAGAAACGTCGTCTTCTGCACAGTTGATACCTCAAAATATGCAAACAATTTAAAAACCTTTAGACTCGGTACTAAGGCCTGCTTACAGTGAAAAGCAGAAGAGATGAATGCTCACTAGCATCTGTTCTCTAAAGTCAACTGAGTAAACTAACATTAGGAACTTTTGTTTAGATTCACAGCAATGTTACCCTTTGTAAAGGGCAATATTTGAGGGGAAATAATTGAAAAAGGCTTTGAAAGTGTACTGGGTCAAATTCAAGGGAAAGGAAGAAACATAGAGAAGAACAGGGAAATGTAAGAAATTCAGAGCTACCTTCCCTCTGACTTATAAGAGAGCATGATTATGTGGACACGCTTCAATAGCTAACCAGCAAGCATAGTAAGATAGAAAGAAGACAGTGTAATCAGATGCCACAGTACTCTCAAGGGAGAAATTTGGTTTGGAGTAATATGAAAGCATTTTAAGTCTTATGTATTTAACCTTATATATTACATAACACAGGGCTTCCCTGGTGGCTCAGTCAGTAAAGAATCTGCCTGCAATGTGGGAGACCTGGGTTCAATCCCTGGGTTGGGAAGATCCCCTGGAGGAGGAAATGGCAACCCACTCCAGTATTCTTGCCTGGGAAATCCCATGGACACAGGAGCCTGGTGGGCTACAGTCCATGGGGTTGCAAAGAGTCAGACATGACTGAGCAACTAACACACATACATTACGTAATATAAGATGTACAGAAAACACTATTTTGCATTCCATAAATATGAGTCGACTAGGATACATAGGTTTTTTAACTCATACTTGAGTGCTTTGCATGTGGTATTAGTCAAAGATCATCAGAGATATGACTGGTAGTACTTCTGTTGGATTTCAGATATAATGGTAATCAGCGTATGGAGGAATGAGGTCTGCTATGTTTGCTTTTACAAGCATTAGTCCTATTGTTTCATTATCATTGAATATTCAATTTTTAACTGATGATAAAAGAAAAATAAAAGCAGGGCTTTAATGCTGGTTGCAATCTCCCATTACAAGGCCAATGTAGACAGTTTTCATGTTGTGGTTCTGGGCTCAGACATGGGCTGGTGTAGTTTTAACTTCGGCTATCAGCAAGCCAGAGCTTTGAGGCTTTTCAATCTTGTGAAATGACAAGTCGTGCAGAATCAAAGGATAACAAGTTCTGTGCAGACAGGGGTTGGTTCATTCATTTTTAAAGTCAGGAGGCTGACTTGTAGAACACTGTTGCACAGACTGAAGCTGCTAATGCTGGTGAGATGACAGCTCAAGAAAGCAGAACCTTGACTGTGAAGGCAGCAAAAAAGACAAATAGCATGTGTGGTTAATGCTTGTTTCTGCCAGCAGTAAAGATAACATTTAGAGGGAAAAAACCAGCAAAACAATTAGCCTTGGATCAGATTTTTAAAAATATCATCAATTCATCGTCCTTTTACAAAATCATCCCAAGTATTCTGGACACATTTCCCCAAAGAAGCCCTTTTGGACCTCCGGGTTTGTTGCAGCAAACGTGAGGAGATGTGGCAAGGCAGGCCGAGAGAAAGCTCTGTGACGTACATATTCGACACCAGATTAGACACAGTTTTATGGGGTTGGCTTGTGTGTGATCTGTTAAACTTTTGTTATATACACACTTTAGAAAGCATTTCCTTGTGCCAAGATCTCATTTGTGGTCTGTGGTTGTTTCCAGAGCAAGTTTGCTATTCTGACTTTTCTCCAAACATGTGACTTCCTGATACACCAGAGGTCCTCATCTGCAGTGTGGCTACACCCGGGTGTGTCACTAGCCGTTGGGAGTTGGATTGCAAATAATTTGTTCTCACTGAGCTTCCCAGGTGGAGCTAGTGGTAAAGAACCTGGCTGCCAATGCAGGAGATGTAAAAGGCGCGGTTCGATCCCTGGGTTGGGAAGATCCCCTGGAGGAGGGCATGGCAACCCTCCAGTATTCTTGCCTGGAGAACCCCATGGACAGAGGAGCCTGGCAGGCTACAGTCCATAGGGTCACAAAGAGTCGGACACAACTGAAGTGACTTAGCATGCATGCATGCAATTTGTTCCTACTAATAAGTAAGGGTCTGAAGTTTGTCAATGATTGCCTGTTTTGAGTAGATTAGACCTGGTTCAAAATTATCCTTATGAAAATGTTGCTCTCCTTCCCTTGCATTCTAAAATGCTTGCCTGATTGGGAAAGAACCCATGGTGGGAACTTATATAACCTTGATTAAGCCTCTGGTAGTCAGCCCTGTGTGTGAGCATCTTCTATCTTGTTTTCCAGTGGATACATTAACAAAGCTGAGACTGCCCATGCTTTTCCATTCTTTCTATGAGAAATTCAGATAGGAATTGAAGTCCTCTTCCTGGAACGTAACCTCACCGCTGGCCTGTTTACTCATCTACCATACTGTTTCAGCTATTCTGGAGAAGTTAAGGAAGGGCTTACACTAACTATGGTGGTTTTATTTCTTCAAATCCACTTAGAGGGATGCATATCTAAGGCTATTCATTCATTGTTCAGTCAGTCAACAAATACTCATCAAGTCCTGTTTTGCTACCAAAATGCTACTTCATAGAACAGAGAGAATTTGCTGCTGGTGATGTTTAAATCATGTTTTCCAGTGGATACATTAACAAAGCTGAGACTTCCCATGCTTTTCCATTGTTTCTATGAGAAATGCAGATAGGAATTGAAGTCCTATCACAGACAACTGGCCGATCTGATCACACGGACCACAGCCTTGTCTAACTCAATGAAACTAAGCCATGCCGTGTGGGGCCACCCAAGATGGATGGGTCACGGTGGAGAGGTCTGACAGACTATGGCCCACTGGAGAAGGGAATGGCAAACCACTTCAGTATTCTTGCCTTGAGAACCCCATGAACAGTATGAAAAAGCAAAAAGATAGGACACTGAAAGATGAGCTCCCCAGGTCGGTACATGCCCAATACGCTACTGGAGATCAGTGGAGAAATAAATCAAGACAGAATGAAGGGATGGAGCCAAAGCAAAAACAATACCCAGCTGTGGATGGGATTGGTGATAGAAGCAAGGTTTGATAATTTAAAGATCAATATTGCATAGGAACCTGGAATGATAGGTCCATGAATCAAGGCAAATTGGAAGTGGTCAAACAGGAGATGACAAGAGTGAACATCGACATTCTAGGAATCACCAAACTAAGATGGACTGGAATGGGTGAATTTAACTCAGATGACCATTATATCTACTACTGTGGGCAGGAATCCCTTAGAAGAAATGGAGTAGCCATCATGGTCAACAAAAGAGTCCAAAATGCAGTACTTGGATGGAATCTCAAAAATGACAGAATGATCTCTGTTCATTTTTAGGCAAACGATTCAATATCACAGTAATCCAAGTCTATGCCCCGACCAGCAATGCTGAAGAAGCTGAAGTTGAATGGTTCTATGAAGACCTACAAGACCTTCTAGAACTAACACCCAAAAAAGATGTCCTTTTCATTATAGGGGACTGGAATGCAAAAGTAGGAAGTCAAGAAACACCTGGAGTAACAGGCAAATTTGACCTTGGAGTACAGAATGAAGTAGGGCACAGGCTAATAGAGTTTTGCCAAGAGAATGCACTGGTCATAGCCAACATCCTCTTCCAACAACGCAAGAGAAGACTCTACACATGGACATCACCAGATGGTCAACACCGAAATCAGATTGATTATGTTCTTTGCAGCCAAAGATGGAGAAGCTCTATACAGTCAGCAAAAACAAGACTGGGAGCTGACTGTGGCTCAGATCATGAACTCCTTATTGCCAAATTCAGACTGAAATTGAAGAAAGTGGAGAAAACCACTAGATCATTCAGGTATGACCTAAATCAAATCCCTTATGATTATACAGTAGAAGTGAGAAATAGATTTAAGGGACTAGATCTGATAGACAGAGTGCCTGATGAACTATGGACAGAGGTTCATGACATTGTACAGGAGACAGGAATCAAGACCATCACCAAGAAAAAGAAATGCAAAAAAGCAAAATGACTGCCTGAGGAGGCCTTACAAATAGCTGTGAAAAGAAGAGAAGCAAAAAGCCAAGGAGAACAGTAAAGGTATACCCATTTGAATGCAGAATTCCAAAGAATAGCAAGGAGAGATAAAAAAGCCTTCCTCAGCGATCAATGCAAAGAATTAGAGGAAAACAATAGAATGAGAAAGATTAGAGATCTCTTCAAGAAAATTAGAGATACCAAGGGAACATTTCATGCAAAGATCGGCTCAATAAAGGACAGAAATGGTAGGGACCTAACAGAAGCAGAAGATGTTAAGAAGAGGTGGCAAGAATACACAGAAGAACTGTACAAAAAAGATCTTCACAACCCAGATAATCACGATGGTGTGATCACTCACCTAGAGCCAGACATCCTGGAAAGTGAAGTCAAGTGGGCCTTAGGAAGCATCCCTATGAACAAAGCTAGTGGAGGTGATGGAATTCCAGTTGAGCTAATTCAAATCCTGAAAGATGATGCTGTGAAAGTGCTACACTCGATATGCCAGCAAATTTGGAGAACTCAGCAGTGGCCACAAGACTGGAAAAGGTCAGTTTTCATTCCAATCCCAAAGAAAGGCAATGCCAAAGAATGCTCAAACTACCGCACAATTGCACTCATCTCACACGCTAGTAAAGTAATGCTTAAAATTCTCCAAGCCAGGCTTTAGCAATACGTGAACTGTGAACTTCCAGATGTTCAAGCTGGTTTTAGAAAAGGCAGAGGAACCAGAGATCAAATTGCCAACATCTGATGAATCATCAAAAAAGCAAGAGAGTTCCAGAAAAACATCTATTTCTGCTTTATTGACTATGCCAAAGCCTTTCACTGTGTGGATCAAAACAAACTGTGGAAAATTCTGAAAGAGATGGGAATAGCAGACCACCTGACCTGTCTCTTGAGAAACCTGTATGCAGGTCAGGAAGCAACAGTTAGAACTGGACAAGGAACAACAGACTGGTTCCAAATAGCAAAAGGAGTACGTCAAGGCTGTATATTGTCACCCTGCTTATTTAACTTATATGCAGAGTACATCATGAGAAATGCTGCACTGGAAGAAACACAAGCTGGAATCAAGATTGCCAGGAGAAATATCAATAACCTCAGATATGCAGATGACAGCACCCTTATGGCAGAAAGTGAAGAAGAACTAAAGACCCTCTTGATGAAAGTGAAAGAGGAGAATGAATAAGTTGGCTTAAAGCTCAACATTCAGAAAACTAAGATCATGGCATCTGGTCCCATCACTTCATGGCAAATAGATGAGGAAACAGTGGAAACAGTGTCAGACTTTATTTTTGGGGGGCTCCAAAATCACTGCTGATGGTGATTGCAGCTATGAAATTAAAAGATGCTTACTCCTTGGAAGGAAAGTTACGACCAACCTAGACAGCATATTGAAAAGCAGAGACATGACTTTGTCAACAAAGGTCCATCTAGTCAAGGCTATGGTTTTTCCAGTGGTCATGCATGGATGTGAGAGTTGGACGGTGAAGAAAGCTGAGCGCAGAAGAATTGATGCTTTTGAACTGTGGTGTTTGAGAAGACTCTTGAGAGTCCCTTGGACTGCAAGGAGATCCAACCAGTCCATCCTAAAGGAGATCAGTCCTGGGTGTTCATTGGAAGGACTGATGTTGAAGCTGAAACTCCAATACTTTGGCCACCTCATGGGAAGAGTTGACTCATTGAAAAGACCCTGATGCTGGGAAAGATTGAGGGCAGGAGGAAAAGGGGGCGACAGAGGATGAGACGGTTGGATGGCATCACCAACTCAATGGACATGGGTTTGGGTGGACTCCGGGAGTTGGTGATAGACAGGGAGGCCTGGCGTGCTTTGCTTCATGAGGTCGCAAAGAGTTGGACATGACTGAGCGACTGAACTGAACTGATGCTTAAAAGATAAGCTGGATATTGTTAATTTGAGAGGAGTGCATAGTATGAACAGAGGCAAGGGGGAGGAAATGGATGGAGTTTTCCCAGAAGAAAACCAGTGCAGAGTGTCTGAGGGCTAGGGAATATGGAGAGGACTTAAGATGTGGAGCTGGGTAGCTTGGAAGGATCCAGCCAGATGACTGACGGACCTACCTCAGCCCGTAGTAATTAGAATTTATCAGGGATTAACTGTATTGCTGCTCTCTATGATTTGCATTAATCTGTGATAGGAAGTACCTGATGTATTCCTGCTCACCATGTGTGAATGTGAGTCTGTCTGTCCTGGAGGGCAAGGGCAGATGTGTGGCGAAGATTGTCGGCAGCCCTGGTCTAGTTTGCCTTATAGATCTCTGACTCTTAGGTATGCTGCTATTTTTTTACATTTAAAAAATGGACATATAATTCACATATCATAAAACCCACTCATCAAAAGCATGCAATTCAGTGGTTTTCAGTATACTTACAAAGTTGTGCCACTGTCAGCATAATCTGTTTTCAGAACCTTTTCACTAATCCAGAAGTAAACCCTGCACTCATTAGCAGTAACTCTCCCCTTCCCTGCCTCCTGCCCCTAGGTGACCACTCATCTACTTTGTGTCTTTAGATTTACCTGAAAAAATATCCTAAATATTTAATATAAATGGAATCATACAATATAGAGCCTTTCTGTCTGAATTTGGCTTTGCATAATGTTCTCAAGGCTCATTTGTGTGGTGGCATGTATCAATATGTCACTCTTTTGGGGGGCAGAATACTATTCCATTGTATGGATTTACCACATTTTATCTGTTCACCACTTGGTGAGACTTTGGGTTCTTTCTACATTTTAGCTATCATGAGCATTCATGTACAAGTTTTTGTGTGGATACTGTTGTCATTTCTCTTGTGTAGATATTTAGGAGTGGAATTGCTGGGTTATATGATAACTCTATGTTTAACGTTTCAGTTCAGTTCAGTCGCTCAGTCGTGTCCGACTCTTTGCGACCCCATGAACTGTAGCATGCCAGGCCTCTCTGTCCATCACCAACTCCCGGAGTCTACCCAAACCCATGTCCATCGAGTCAGTGATGCCATCCAACCATCTCATCCTCTGTCATCCCCTTCTCCTCCTGCCCCCAATCCTACCCAGCATTAGGGTCTTTTCCAATGAGTCAACTCTTCACATGAGGTGGCCAAAGTATTGGAGTTTCAGCTTCAACATCAGTCCTTCCAACAAACACCCAGGATTGATCTCCTTTAGGATGGATTGATTGGATCTCCTTGCAGTGCAAGGGACTCTCAAGAGTCTTCTCCAACACCACAGTTCAAAAGCATCAATTCTGCGGTGCTCAGCTTTCTTCACCGTCCAACTCTCACATCCATACATGACCACTGGAAAAACCATAGCCTTGACTAGATGGACTTTTGTTGGCAGAGTAATGTCTCTGCTTTTAAATATGCTATCTAGGTTGGCCATAACCTTCCTTCCAAGGAGTAAGCGTCTTGTAATTTCATGGCTGCAATCACCATCAGCAGTGATTTTGGAGCCCCAAAAAATAAAGTCTGACACTGTTTCCACTGTTTCCTCATCTATTTGCCATGAAGTGATGGGACCAGATGCCATGATCTTAGTTTTCTGAACGTTGAGCTTTAAGCCAACTTTTTTACTCTCCTCTTTCACTTTCATCAAGAGGTTCTTTAGTTCTTCTTCACTTTCTGCCATAAGGGTGCTGTCATCTGCATATCTGAGGTTATTGATATTTCTCCCGGCAATCTTGATTCCAGCTTGTGTTTCTTCCAGTGCAGCATTTCTCATGATGTACTCTGCATATAAGTTAAATAAGCAGGGTGACAATATACAGCCTTGACGTACTCCTTTTCCTATTTGGAACCAGTCTGTTGTTCCATGTCCAGTTCTAACTGTTGCTTCCTGACCTGCATACAGGTTTCTCAAGAGGCAGGTCAGGTGGTCTGGAATTCCCATCTCTTTCAGAATTTTCCACAGTTTATTGTGATCCACACAGTCAAAGGCTTTGGCATAGTCAATAAAGCAGAAATAGATGTTTTTCTGGAACTCTCTTGCTTTTTCGATGATCCAGCAGATATTGGCAATTTGATCTCTGGTTCCTCTGCCTTTTCTAAAACCAGCTTGAACATCTGGAAGTTCACAGTTCACGTATTGCTAAAGCCTGGCTTGGAGAATTTTAAGCATTACTTTACTAGCGTGTGAGATGAGTGCAATTGTGTGGTAGTTTGAGCATTCTTTGGCATTGCCTTTCTTTGGGATTGGAATGAAAACTGACCTTTTCCAGTCTTATGGCCACTGCTGAGTTCTCCAAATTTGCTGGCATATCGAGTGTAGCACTTTCACAGCATCATCTTTCAGGATTTGAATTAGCTCAACTGGAATTCCATCACCTCCACTAGCTTTGTTCGTAGTGATGCTTTCTAAGGCCCACCTGACTTCACATTCCAGAATGTCTGGCTCTAGGTGAGTGATCACACCATCGTGATTATCTGGGTCGTGAAGATCTTTTTTATACAGTTCTTCTGTGCAAGGCACTGCCAAACTGTCTTTTAAAGTGACAGTACCATTTTGCAATCCTACCAGAAATGTGTGATGGTTCTCATGTTTCCACATCCTCACCAATACAAGTAATTATCTGTCTTTTTGATGATAATCTTCCCAGTATATGTGAAATAGTATGTCATTGTGGTTTTGATTCATATTTTCCTAATGTCTAATGATGTTAGACTTCTCCATGTGCTTAATGGCCATTTATTTATCTTCTTTGGAAAAATGTCTAATCAGATTTTTTTGCCCATTTTCAATTGGGCTCTCTATTTTGTTATTGAGTTCTAAGAATTCTTCATACATCCCATATAGTAGATCCTTATTAGACAGGTCTGCATACTAGACAGATCTGTATACTAGATCCCTTCCCCAGGGGATCTCCCTAACCCAGGAATTGAACCTGGGTCTCCCTCATTGCAGGCAGATTGTTTACCATCTGAGCCACCAGTGAAGCCCCTTATTAGACATATGATTTGTAAATAGATTTTCCCATTCTGTGGTTTGTCTTTTCAGTTTCTTGATGGTATTCTTAGAAGCACAAAAGATTTTAAAATTTGACAAGATCCAATGGATCTCATTTTTTCTTCTGTTGCTCTGGGGATAGTGTTATTTTAATTGAGAGAATAGCTCATGGAAATGGCCACTGGCCAAAGGAGTTTGCTAGGGGTTAACATGTGGCTGGAATCCTAAAGCTGGAAAGACTGAATTATCTCTAATCCTATTACTGGATTTAGATAACATTTTAGAATTAGATAATCATTATCTAGTTGTTGACAATTCTGTTGCTAACATGGTAGAGAGATAGGGAGGTCCTGGAAGAGAGTGAAAAGGCTGTCACCTCTGGGTCTCCATCTCCAGTGCTGATTGCAGGAGTACAGTGGAAACCTGAGGGCTGGACAAGAGCAAGGACATTTTGCTGCACTTAAAATCAGCTTTGAACTCAAGGGTTGATTTCTAAATCACTGTTTAAACTTTTGGCCTTGATTTAAATCAGATTTGCATTTGAAAATAAAAAGGGCTTCCATTGGTAAGATTCTAACCCACATTTTTTTTTTTTTAATTTCACATGGGATTTCAGTTTTGTTTGGTTTTTAAATTATCCTAGACCCAGGAGGGTAAGTCCTGTATTCTCATTTTGTCATCCAATCAAATAGCACTTTTGTCTAGAAGCACTGTGCTCTAAAGGCAAACTGTTCACAACCTTTCACCCCTAACCCTGAGCTGCAGACTTTTGTGAAAATCAGGTTCTGGGCCAGTTGTGCTGAGTGTGCGTAGTCACTCAGTTGTGTCCAACTTCTTGCGACCCCATGGACTGTAGCCCACCATGCTCCTCTGTCCATAGAATGCTCCAGGCAAGAAAACTGGAGTGGGTTGCCATGTCCTCCTCCAGGGAATCTTCCCAACCCAGGGACTGAACCCAGGTCTCCTGTATTGCAGGTGGATTCTTTACCAGGTAGCTCTTTACCATCCGAGCCACCAGGGAAGCTCAGTTAAATCTTGATAAAGTTGTAAAAGGTCTCTTCATACCTGAGCTCCCATCCTCCATCTGGCCACAGTCACAATAGAAGCAGGAACCCAAGGGGCAGATTTCTTTCCTTACTCAACTTCCAGGCACTGCAGGAAGAAGGCGAGTTCCCTGCACCTGCTTGCCAAGCTCTGCTCTACTTGCTGAACTCTGATCAGCATAAACGGGTTGTTCTGGCTACAAGTTCCCCCAAATTCTCCTTAGTTGTATTTTTAAGGCACACCAGTTCCCCTGTTTAAGGCTCTCTATTTACAATGAATCAATTATTTATTTTTATTATTTGATAATTTTATTAATTATTTAACTGTTATTGGAGAAGGAAATGGCAACCCACTCCAATATTCTTGCCTGGAAAATCCTAGGGACAGAGGAGCCTGGTGGGCTACAGTTCATGGGGTTGCCAAGAGTCAGACGTGACTGAGCACACACACAATTATTAATTATTCTTACTATTCAAAAGAAACTGTCACACTGCCCAGCCAAATGCTTAGCCCCAAGATGCTGACAGTGGGCACAAGGTCAGAGCCCAATCTGCATCAAGGATTCTGGTCATTGGGGTCATACTTGATCATGACTTTCAACCCCAAACCCTTTTTGGAGGTTTCAAAAGCCCCCGGGGCTTTCACCAGAGGAAGCCGATGGGTGACCAAGGGCTTTACATTCACAGACTTGGATGCCAGTGTTGAAATCACCATTGGCCACGTTTTGCAGTAGTGAAATACCCTTGATATCCACCTTCCCGGTGGCTGCATGCACGAGGGGCTCACTGGTCATCTCAGAGCCCAGCACCACCAGCACCAGCCCACCAGGATGAGTGGGGTAGATACCTGCCTGGATGGAGGTCTCTACTCCTGTGCACTTGATGGTGACTTCGGGCTCACTGCCCAGAAGGCCTTCCACTTTCTTGGCTATTTCCTGAGGGCTCTCCTTGGAGTCCGGAGGCTGAAATCAGTCCTGACTTCCTTGGCTTTAGACAACCGAGAGGCTGACAGATCAGTCACCACCATTTGAGCTGCACCCATCGCCTTGGCTGCGAGGAAACTGACCAGTCCATCTGGCCCAGCTCCACACACAAGGACTTTGTTTCCAGCTTGCAGGAAGGCATGGATCCCCGCAGACAGTGGCTCAACCAGGGCCCCTTCCTCAAAGGTGACATTGTCAGGAAGCTTGTAGCAGAAATTAGCCTTGTGCTTGTAGAACTGGCAGAGGTTCCCATCATCAGGTGGCATGGCACAGAAGAAGATGGTTGGTGAGAGATTGTATCAGCCAGTCTTGCAGAGTTCATCACGTTTCTCAAGGAGCTCCAGGCTCAATGTCAACATGACCACCTGGTTGTAGGTGCTTGACCAATGATTCCACTTTTATGATTGTTCTCAAAGCTTCATGCCCTAGCACCATTGGTTTTTCACAACAAAATTTCTGATTTGACCATGCTGCCAGCCGTGGACACCTGAACTACAAATTCCAACAGGATGCATCTTCAGCAGCACCTCATTTGGGCCTGGTTCAGGGATAGGATAGCACTCCAAGCACAGGTCTCCAGTCCGTTCACCACCAAGGGGAGGTTGTCAGGCTTGGCTGCCGCCATGTCTGTCCCTCCCTCCCTCTCCAGTCAGGGCTGTTGTCTGCTGTTCCTGAGGTGGTTTGGTTGGCAGCCCCTTGGAGGGTTCTCCCGGCTTTTAAATTGTGAAAGTGGTAGAATCCAGTTTAAAAACCAAGAGAAAGCTGTTGGCAACATTAGCTGGGGATCCCACAGTGTATAAAATAGGGAAGCAATTCAGAATTTTTCAAGGTGAATTCATGGTTGTGTTGAGTAGATCTTTGCCAATTTCTGCAGTTGGCTCTTGAGAATCTCTCTGCTTCTGAGCACATTGCTCAGAGAATCTTCAACTCTAAGGAATGGAAGGAATCTTAAAAGTCATCTTTTTCAAATCTGCTCACCAACAATGAGTGGAATGTAGCAGGGAAAGTGCCAGGGACAACGGTGAGGGGACACATGGCTTAAGGATGTTATGCCCACGTCATTCGGCTTCGGGAAGGACAGATGCTGAAGGAAGGGAGAGAAATCAAGTGGAGAAAGAGGTTGAATAAGAATGAAATCAGTTGGATTTGCAAAATCTATGGGAGAAGGCCAGCTTTTGAGACTCTTTTTCTAAATTCCTGCCAGCTGCACTTCATGGTTCCGTTCTGTGGGATCAGATCCTGTTTTATGAACCCTATCCTAGCACTGATCACTGTTATCTTTGAACACGTCTATATATCCTTTTAGACCAGGAGCTCTTGGAGAAAAAAAGCCACAGCCTCACTCATGTGTGTAACCTTTCCAGTCTTTGATACTTAGGGACTTAGCTGATAGTATGGTTGCACAGCTACAGATGAAGGCTTTAACCTCATCAAGGCTGACTCCTGGCTTCAGTAGCTTCAGAATGGAAATCTCTCCTTGGCTTTGACTGGCTCTGTGACCTTGGGCAAGTTACTTAACCTGAGTCTTAGCGACCTCATATGTAAGATGAAGAGTAAGGATGAGTTGTAAGGATGAGAGCTGTGTAGAGTTCTTGGCACTTGGCAAATGATTGCTGTTGAGGTTCAGATTAGCAGGCCTCAAGAAGCGCTTGCTGAGGGCCTTCCCTGGTGGTCCACTGATTAAGGTTCTGCATTCCCAATGCAGGAGGCACAGGTTCAGTCCCTGGTCAGGGAAGTAAGATCCCACATGCTCTAAGGCATGGTTGAAAAAAAAAAAAAAAAGAAATGTTTGCTGAGATAATTTTCCAGGGGCAGGTGGAAGAGCTCCAGACTCATGAGGCATGACTCCAGCTGACTGCTAGGAGTGCTGAAGCCATTCTTAATTCTTGAATCTCAGAGTGGTGACTGCCTAACTCTGGTCAACTGGGCTACCCAAGTTCAGCTAACTTAAGATCATGTGGCTCTGTTGTTCTGGAGACCTCTTTGATTTGGTTCACCTGTCCCTTAACCCAGGGTAACAGGTTAGGTTTTACCAATTCTGCTGCCAGGGGAGAAGACAGGTGGAGCACATGCTAAGGAGTCAGGAAGCAAACATGTTCACCCCTTTCCCTTCCAGGGCTGGACTTTGTTGTTGTTGTTATTCAGTTGCATAGTCATGTCTGACTCTTTGTGATCCCGTGGACTGCAGTGCGCCAGGCTTCCTTGTCCTTCACTATCTCCCAGAATTTGCTCAAACTCATGTCCATTGAGTCAGTGGTGCCTTCCAGCCATCTCATCCTCTGTTGTCCCTTTCTCCTCCTGCCCTCAATCTTTCCCAGCATCAGGGTCTTTTCCGATGAGTCAGCTCTTCGCATTAGGTGGCCAAAGTATTAAAGCTTCAGCTTCCTTCCAATGAATATTCAGTGTTGATTACCTTTAGGATGGACTGGTTTGATCTCCTTGCAGTCCAAGGGACTCTCAAGAGTCTTCTCCAACACCACAGTTCAAAAGCATCAATTCTTTAGTACTCAGCCTTCTTTATGGTCAACTCTCACATGTATGGATGTGATTTTTTCTCTATAGAGAAACTATAGATTTGAGCACATGGACTCTTGTCAGGAAAATGATGTCTCTGCTTTTTAACATGCTGTCTAGCTTCATCATAGCTTTTCTTCCAAGGAGCAAGCTTCTTTTAATTTTGTGGCTGCAGTCACCATCCGCTGTGATTTTGGAGCCCAAGAAAATAAAGTTTGTCACTGTATAACCTTTATCTTGGGGTCCTTGAGTATTTTTCCCCAGACAAAATGGTGGGCCGCATTGTTATTTATTTATTTTTTACAAACTAGTTCACTAGTTACAAGTTAATCCATTCTGACCACAGCACTGTTAAAGTCAGGACATGATCTCTAGCCTGTAGAGGAGGATGCCCCCTGCCATATGTTAGTAAGTGCCCCCAGGTAAGAGGCAGAGCAGTGCTTTGAGTCCAGGGCTTCTGGCGCCAAAGGCAGTGGTTTTCCACAGGACCATAGCTGCCTGTGGAGTATGTGATTCAGGAATATTCCTGTAACAGAAAGGATGTTCCATGTGGAAATGCCATGGGGGAAAAGGGACACACTGGAGGGTGGTCCTTTGGGTCTTGCCTTAGTCAGTCATCCTCGATGGTGTTCAGATTTTGTTCGGGTAGCTTGAGAGGAGCTATGGGCCACAGGGGCCGGGGAAGGGGGGGAGTTCCAGAACAGGTAGAGCTCTTCGTGCACACCCTCCACAGCACCACAACAGCACCTTCATCCAGCATAAGATGGTATTTGCAGACATGGTACTGCTGCCTTTAAAGACATTTGTTTTCACAGATTCTTCATAGGCTGCATTGTTATCGGTAATTATAATCATGATTGTCATTGCTGTCATGAATCATTTCTTCAACAAATGTATCTAGGTCTACCATCTGCTAGGTGTTAGGCGGAGAGGGATGCAGGAGATAAAAAAGAGTGCTTATCCCCAAAGAGCATACAGTCTAGTGTAGACCAGGGGTTATGAGAGTGTGGTGGGTGCTGTTGTGGGGGTAGCACACAGGGTGTCATGGGGCAGCAATCTCATCCTTGGGAGTTTTCAGAAACTTCCTGGAAAACGGGCCTCCTGATCTGAGTCTTGAAAGAGAAACCAAATTATTAGACAAAACCAAAAATGAGAGTTCAGTCCAATTAAAGGGAAAAGCACATGCAAAGGCACAGAAGTGGGAGATGAGTTTGATTGCAGGATAAGACATGAGGAGGGGAGCAGAGTGAGACACTAATAATGCTATTACTACATAATATAATGTATTATATATAGTAATACTACATTATGATTATGGAAGGTAACAACAGCATAGCACTTACCTTGTGTCAGACACTGTTCACCATTTAACAGTTGATAGCACACTTAAATGTCAAAGCAAGAAAAATAATAATTTTAAAAGCTGAAATATAATAAGTACACCTGTACACCAGGCACTAGATGGAGTGGTTTTTGTGCATGATCTAACTTAATCTTCATTATTAACCCCAACAGGGGCTTCCCTGGTTGCTCAGCTGGTAAAGAATCCACCTGCAATGCGGGAGACCTGGGTTCAATCCCTGTGTTGGGAAGATTCCCTGGAGAAGGGAAAGGCTACCCACTCCAGTATTCTGGCCTGGAGAATATCATGGACTGTATAGTCCATGGGGTCGCAAAGAGTTGGACACGACTGAACGACTTTTACTTTCATACTTCCCTGATGGCTCAGATGGTAAAGAATCTGCTGGCAATGTGAGAGACCTGGGTTCGATCCTTGGGTTGGGAAGATCCCCTGGAGGAGGGAAAAGATACCCACTCCAGTATTCTTGCCTGGGGAATTCCATGGACAGAGGAGCCTGGCAGGCTACCTTCCATGGGGTCACAAAGAGTTGGACATAACTGAGTGACTAACAGTTTCACCCTTATACAGATCAGTCAACTGAGCCTCAGAGAGATTTAAGTCATAGGCCCCAGGTCACACAGATGGCGAATGGCCAAGCTGGGATTTGAACCCAGAAACTGACTGACTCTTGGTCATTAGGCTGCAGAGAGACAGCTGTTTCCTCTCAGTGCCTTGGGCAGATGCCACTTTGGTGAAAAATGATCTCACTTGGGACTTCTCTGGTGGTCCAGTGGTTAAGACTCTGTGTTTCCTTTGCAGGGAGTGCAGGTTCGATCCCTAGTCAGGGAACTAAGATCCTGCATGCCCTGGCATAGACAAAAAAAAAAAGAGAGAGAGAGAGAACCTAAAATAAAATGATCCCACATTAGGCAAGATTGCCTGGACACTAATTCAGCCTCCTAGAATTAAGGCAGGTTATAAAAATACAATGCCTACTCAAATGGACCCTGAGGCCAGCAGAGAGGTGATATTTGGTGACTCTTGAAGAGAGGGCTCCCTGTGGAGGAGTTCAGAAACTGTTATGAGGCAGAATCTCTGCATACAGGAGAACCTCTGGGGTCCTGCGAGGTCTTTTTAGAAACACTAAAATCCTGTGTGGGCAGAATAAACAGAGCATCACAAATTGGGTTCCAATGCCAGTGGCGAGCTCTTTGTACAGAAGAACTCAGTCTCCCTTCCAGGCCATCAGAAGCCAGTTTCCTTCTTGGCAGAGCTTGCCCTGCCCAACCAAGCTGCACTCCCCTGGACCTTGTGAGACCACCTCTGCAACTCCAACTGTAGCTTCGGCTTCAGCTCTATTTGCTTTTAACGCCTGGGTTCTGGCCCTGGCTCTTATGTTGATTGGCTCTGTGACTATGGGCACATCCCTTAACCTCTCTGAACTTGCTTTTCTCACCTGTTATGCGAGGCTGTGGTTTCTCACCTTGCCTACCTCCCTGGATTGTGGAAGACAAAATGAGAGGAGGTGCAGGTTGGGGCCTTGAGAATGCACAAGCATAAGGGGTGATTCTTACTCTGTCCACTTGGCTCATCTCCTGCACGTACATTTTTAAATTAACTAAGGACAAGAACACGGCCTTCTCCTTCCTTTGGGGAACTTGAGAATGTTAGTCTGTTCGTCCTGATGGGCATTTGCCCAGAGGCCACCTTGGTGCTGTCAGCAACTACTTCATAAGGCTTGAGCAGTTGCTTATCTTTCATATTGTTATGATTTCATGTTGTAGAGTCGCTGGAGAGGGCTTCACCCTCCCCTCCTTCTTTGGAAAATAGTGGCTCTCAGTTGTCTTCAGAGCTCTTGAATAGTTGCAAAAGTCCCAAGCAGGCCTGAGTATACTCCTTTCACTTGTGTGGAGTGAGCACACTGATGGCAGTAATTAATTGACCGGGGGCGGGTGGGGAAGAGGGCTTTGTAAACTGAGGACAAGTGAGCGAGTCATGGTACCCAGGCTGACCCCCTCACCTGGGCAGCCTCTGAGGACACCTGCCTCCCATCATGAGGGCCCCTGAGCCCATTGACACAGCCTGACTGCCTCCGCTGGTGGGGGGAACAAAGCCGATCATTTACTGGCTGGAGCAAGGAGATGAATACAATGAGGCTCTTCGACCAGGCCTGGCCCAGACAGCTGCTCAGGCAAAGGGGTTTCGAATGAACGTGTTTCTCTTTAGAACATGTATGTTTTGATTGAATTTGAAGAAAAACATGAGGTGGCTCCCTCTTTGGAAAACAAACTAATTATATACTCCCATGTTGTCTGGTGGTCGGAAGCCGAATATCTCCACAACAGTACTTCAGGGAGAGAATTTTCTTCCCTGTTGGACGTGAGACGCCTCTGTAGGGCCACAGCTGACACTTTTTCAAAATCACATGGCTCGTGGCTTAAAAGGACTCTTTAGGGAAACCTTGAGTGCCGTAAATATTCTGTTTTTAATTGGGAATAACCACCCTATAATTTTTGTGCTCTCTTAATTTGGTTTGGCACATACTGGGTTTTCCCTGGAGTTGGGATCCAGGATCTAGAAAGGTGATTTGCTCTTCTGTGGGCAGCAGAAAAGGTTCCACAGAAGCAAGAGCTGGTGGACCAAGTGATACCCAAAGCCGTTACTGGACTGAACCATTTGCATTTCCATTCAGGTCATGATGTCTCGGCCAAGCTATTGACTTAGCGCTGTTTTGACTTGGGTGGCTTTGACTCTTCCATTCAGGCTTTAGAAACATCATTGAGTTAACAGGCCACACACCAATTCACGCTTCTCCCTCCCTACTCTTCAGCCCCTTTGTGTTAGATAAGGAGGCCTTTCCCTGCTACAAAAAGGTAGCAGGCCCGAGTTTCCATGAGCTCTGTGCCCCTTATACCACCCCCAATTTAGTCTTTGTGCAGGGCTGCTTTTGTTTCCTTCTGAGAATTAAAAGTTAATTGATACCTCAAATGGATGTTGGTCACAAAGCATTTCACTTCCAGTGCAGTCCTGCATCCCATTAGATTAACCCTCTTCTGCAGTTCATTGTAAATAAACATCCCACAACAAAAAAAAAGCTTACCTACCTAAATTCACTTGGTTTCTGCAGTGGGGCTAAAATTCTATGACAATGTCATTGGGTTAATTAATTTAGATTTATGACTCTTGGAGTTCTGTTTTCCTTTGCCTTCCCTGTTTGTCACAGACTGCTGACCAAGTATATCCAAATGTCTGAATTTATCAGTTATCCAGAGCCCTTCCAGAGATGGGTAGTCGTCTCAACCTTAGGCCTCTGATAGCAATACTGCAAGTCCTCCTAAGGGAATCCTGATGCAGTAATCCAATATAGAAGGACTGTATATTCATACTATTCTCTGATAAGAGTTCATTTTCAGCAAGAGAAATATGTGAATTTTTTTCCAAACATGGAGGAAAAAATTTCTCTAGGGTCAACTAAAGCACAGTGGAATGCACCCAATTAAGTTGAGAAATAAAGAAATAAGGAGCACATTTACAATAGACTTTTGCTGTTATTCCAACATTTCCAAGGGTGCACACCAATGATCCTGGCAGAATCTGGGTTCCAATAAGATGTTCTGGAATTTTGAGGCTTAGGGATGAGTAAGTTGTTCTTCCTTCTAAACAAACTTCCCCCATTAAATAGTTCTTGTTAATTATCAGCTAAGGCCACACCAGTAGAACAATTTTTGTTGCCATTAGAGAAATGGATTTTCTTTTTCTTATAAATTAAGGTGTTTAATTCTGGAATGTGGTCAAAGGGCTTGGTGGATATTTAATATCGACTTTATCAGTGTTACTATTTCTATTCCAGATGGGCCTACCTGCCACACAATGCTTCCCATACCTTTTGGAGAATCAAAATGAAACCATGACTTCTCCAAGGAAGATATGCAAATGCCCAAGAAGCATATGAAAAAATTTTCAACATCATTAGTCATAAGGGAAATGCAAATCTAAACCACGAGAGATTCCCTTATATCCACTTAGTTTTCATTTTAGTCGCTCAATCGTGTTCGAAACTCTTTGCGACCCCATGGACTGCAGCAGGCCAGGCTTCCCTATCCATCACCAACTCCTGGAGCTTGCTCAAACTCATGTCCATCGAGTCAGTGATGCCATCCAACCATCTCATCCTCTGTCGTCCCCTTCTCCTCCTGCCCCCAATCCTTCCCAGCATCAGGATCTTTTCCAATGAGTCAACTCTTCGCATGAGGTGGCCAAAGTATTGGAGTTTCAGCTTCAACATCAGTCCTTCCAATGAATATTCAGGACTGATTTCCTTTAGGATGGACTGGCTGGATCTCCTTGCAGTCCAAGGGACTCTCAAGAGTCATCTCCAACACCACAGTTCAAAAGCATCAATTTTTCAGCACTCAGCTTTCTTTATGGTCCAGCTCTCACATCCATACATGACCACTGGAAAAACCATAGACTTGACTAGATCGACCTTTGTTGGCAAAGTAATGTCTTTGCTTTTTAATATGCTATCTATATTGGTCATAACTTTCCTTCGGAAGAGTAAGCATCTTTTAATTTCATGGCTTCAGTCACCATCTGCAGTGATTTTGGAGCCTAGAAAAATAAAGTCTGACACTGTTTCTACTGTTTCCCCATCTATTTCCCATGAAGTGATGGGACCAGATGCCTTGATCTTAGTTTTCTGAATGTTGAGTTTTAAGCCAACTTTTTCACTCTCTTCTTTCACTTTCAGCAAGAGGCTCTTTAGTTCTTCTTCACTTTCTGCCATAAGGGTGGTGTTATCTGCATATCTGAGGTTATCAATATTTCTCCCAGCAATCTTGATTCCAGCTTGTGCTTCCTCCAGTCCAGTGTTTCTCATGATGAATTCTGCATATAAGTTAAATAAGCAGGGTGACAATATACAGCCTTGATGTACTCCTTTTCCTATCTGGAACCAGTCTGTTGTTCCATGTCCAGTTCTAACTGTTGCTTCCTGACCTGCATACAGATTTCTTAAGAGGCAGGTCAGATGGTCTGATATGCCCATCTCTTTCAGAATTTTCCACAGTTTATTATGATCCACACAAAGGATTTGGCATAGTCAATAAAGCAGAAATAGATGTTTTGCTGGAACTCTCTTGCTTTTTCGACGATCCAGCAGATATTGACAATTTGATCTCTGGTTCCTCTGCCTTTTCTAAAACCAGCTTGAACATCTGGTAGTTCACAGTTCACGTATTGTTGAAGCCTTGCTTGGAGAATTTTGAGCATTACTTTACTAGCACGTGAGATGAGTGCAATTGTGTGGTAGGTTGAGAATTCTTTGACATTGCCTCTTTTGGTATTGGAATGAAAACTGACCTTTTCCAGTCCTGTGGCCACTGCTGAGTTTTCCAAATTTGCTGGCATATTGAGTGCAGCACTGTCACAGCATCATCTTTTAGGATTTGAAAGAGCTCACCTGGAATTCCATCACCTCCACTAGCTTTGTTTGTAGTGATGCTTTTTAAGGCCCACTTGACTTCACATTCCAGGATGTCTGGCTCTAGGTGAGTGATCACACCATCGTGATTATCTGGATTGTGAAGATCTTTTTTGTACCGTTCTTCTGTGTATTCTTGCCACCTCTTCTTAATATCTTCTGCTTCTGTTAAGTCTGTACCATTTCTGTCCTTTATTGAGCCCATCTTTGCATGAAATATTCCCTTGGCATCTCTAATTTTCTTGAAGACATCTCTAGTCTTTCCCATTCTATTGTTTTCCTCTATTTCTTTGCACTGATCACTGAGGAAGGCTTTCTTATCTCTCCTTGCTATTCTTTGGATATCTGCATTGAAATGGGTACATCTTTCCTTTTCTCCTTTGCTTTTTGCTTCTCCTCTTTTCACAGCTATCTGTAAGGCCTCCTCAGACAACCATTTTGCTTTTTTGCATTTCTTTTTCTTGGTGATGGTCTTGATCCGTGTCTCCTGTACATTGTCACGAACCTCCATCCATAGTTCATCAGGCACTCTGTCTATCAGATCTAGTCCCTTAAATATATTTCTCACTTCCACTGTATAATCATAAGGAATTTGATTTAGGTCGTACCTGAATCGTCTAGTGGTTTTCTCTACTTTCTTCAATTTAAGTCTGAATTTTGCAATAAAGAGTTCATGACCTGAGTCACAGTCACTCCAGGTCTTGTTTTTGCTGACTGTATAGAGCTTCTCCATCTTTGACTGCAAGAAATATAATCAATCTGATTTTGATGTTGACCATCTGGTGATGTCCACGTGTAGAGTCTTCTCTTGTGTTGTTGGAAGAGGGTGTTTGCTATGACCTGTTCAAGGGCAAAGAAGAAGCCCCAGCAAGATGGTAAGAGGGGCGATTTCGCATTTAGAATCAACCCCCATTCCTGCCAGAGACGCTCAGAGGGCTCAAACAAACCTTGTGTACTCCAGGACCCCACAGAAACTGAGAAAGAACTGTGTTTGAGTGGAGGTACGGGTCAGCAGTGGACTGCCACAGGGACAGGGGCCCTGGGTGCAGCAGACATGGGTATGACATAATTCCTCTTGGAGGAGGTCACCATTAACCCCACCATAGAGCTGCCAGAACCTACAGAGGACTGGGAAATAGACTCTTCAAGGGCACAAACAGAACTTTGTGTACCAGGACCGAGGAGAAAGGAGCAGTGCCCCCACAAGAGACTGAACCAGACTTGCCTGTGAGTGTCCAGGAGTCTCCAGCAGAGGTGTGGGTTGGTGGTGGCCTGCTGCAGGGTTGGGGGAACTGAGTGTAGCAGTGCATGCATGGGATCTTTTGAAGGAGGTGACCATTATCTTCATTACCTCCACCATAGTTTGGCCCCAGGTAAACATCAGGGAGGGAACACAACTCCACCCATCAACAGAAAATTGGATTAAAGATACTGAGCATACCATACTGAGCATGGCCCCGCCCATCAGAATGAGACTCAGTCTCCCCTCAGTGAGTCTCTCCCATCAGGAAGCTTCCATAAGCCTCTTATCCTTCTCCCTCAGAGGGATAACCATCAGACTGAAAACCACAATCACAGAAAACTAAGCAATCTAATCACATGGACCACAGCCTTGTCCAACTCAATGAAACTATGAGCCATGCTGTGAAAGGCCACCCAAGACAGATGGGTCTTGGTGGAGAATTCTGACAAAATGTGGTCCACTGTAGAAGGGAATGGTAAACCATGTCAGTATTCTTGCCTTGAGAATCCCAAGAACAGTATGAAAAGGCAAAAAGATAGGACACTGAACGATGAACTCCCCAGGTCGGTAGGTGCCCAATATGCTACTGGAGATCAGTGGAAAAGTAACTCCAGAAAGAATGAAGAGACAGAGCCAAAGCAAAAACAACACCCAGTTGTGGATGTGATTGGTGGTGGAAGCAAGGTCCAATGCTGTAAAGAGCAATATTGCATAGGAACCTGGAATGTTCAGTCCATGAATCAAGGCAAATTGGTAGTGGTCAAACAGGAGATGGCAAGAGTGAACATTGACGTTTTAGGAATCAGCGAACTAAAATGGACTGGAATGGGTGAATTTAACTCAGATGACCATTGTATCTATTACTGTGGGCAAGAATCCCTTAGAAGAAATGGACTAGCCATCATAGTCAACAAAAGAGTCCGAAATGCAGTACTTGGATGGAATCTCAAAAATGACAGAATGGTCTCTGTTCGTTTCCAAGGCAAACCATTCAGTATCACGGTAATCCAAGCCTATGCCCCAACCAGTAATGCTGAAGAAGCTGAAGTTGAATGGTTCTATGAAGACCTACAAGCCCTTCTAGAACTAACACCCAAAAAAGATGTCCTTTTCGTTATAGGGGACTGGAATGCAAAAGTAGGAAGTCAAGAAACAACTGGAGTAACAGGCAAATTTGGCCTTGGAGTACGAATGAAGCAGGGCTAAGGCTAATAGAGTTTTGCCAAGAGAATGCACTGGTCATAGCAAACACCCTCTTCCAAATCTATGCTAAGCTGGTACTCTAATCCAGGTGCTGCTACACATATGTTCTTTTACACAGGTGTTGATCTGTGTGTGTAATGCGTGTGTGCTCAGTTGTGTCCACCTCTTTGAGACCCCACGGATTCTAGCCTGCCAGGCTCCCCTGTCCATGGAATTCTCCAGGCAAGAATACTGGAGTGGGTTGCCATTTCCTTCTCCAGGGGATCATCTGACCCAGGGATCAAACTTGCTTCTCCTGTGTCTCCTGTATTGTCAGGCAGATACTTTACCACCTGGATACTGTGCCACCAGAGAAGCCCCAGGTGTTGATTTATCTTTTTGCCAAACCCAGCCTGGAACCACTAGGGCAGCCCTCCAGCATCCAGGCCATCTTCTAGCTATTAATTAGGTCATTAAACTGCACTTGCACAGGGTCACAGAAAACACTGTACCATAACGCTCCAACTATCCATGAACGGTGGATTTTGTTTCCTCCAACATCAAAACTATGTTTCATGTTTTCTTCTAATAAATTTGGGAGCCATTTAGCTCAAGATTATCACTGATATAACTTTGGGAGCTGCGGGAAGACACAAACCAGTTGTTGCCATACAAGTTCTCCAGGGGATCTTTTCTGGTATAATTTAGTAATTTGATAAGGACTATTGACTTAGTTTTGAACCACACAGACATTCTTAGCAAACACTCCCTGTAATTACTTTATGTACTCTCAATGGTAAATGATTTGGTAGTGCAGACAGCTGGGGGGCTTCAAGGGCAGACGGAAGGAAGTTCAAATTACTCCTCCACTATTAATAGATATGTGTATGACCTTGGGCAAATTAGTTAACCTCTCTTGACCTCAGGTTTCAAGGCGGACAATAATAACACCTAGCTGGTTGAGACATTAGCATGAGAATGAAACGTGATAGTGGGAACTGATACTCAATGAATATTAGTTTTATTCCTTCCCTTGAAAAGCTTATCAGGACAAATGCATTTTATTCAAAGGAAAGGCTTCAGTGGTCTTATTTTTTAAACATCTAAAATTCTAAAATTAGAATTTTAGTACTTCTCTTTGGAGAAAATAAGTTAAATTTCACATCTTTAGTTGCAAATAATAGTAATAACAGTAAAACATATGGAACTTGAAATGTTCTGACAAGTTTTCACTATGAAAATCCACTAGAACGTCTTCCTTACCATACCTCCCGATCACTTTAAGGCTAGCAAGCTGTTAATTTATTTCTCCATTTTTTCCTGAAGTCGATCTTTACCTTATTCCTAAAGCCATCAGGGCTGATTTAGTTCAGTCGGAACCCAGAGCTAATGAGGCCAAGGTCAGGGCTGGATCCCATGGGGAGCAGTTAGCTTTGCCCCCTTCTTTGGCCCTACCCTGCTTTTCTAACCCTACCAGCTGGTTTTCCACCATGTGTTTGCTCCAAGGGACTGGGGGGCGGGTGAGAAGTAGAGGGTGGCTGTGGAACCTCACTATCAGCAACATAGCTGAAAGCCTGTGTCTTTGGATGAAAAGTACTGCCCATGAAAACCAGTCCCCAATTCCACTGGGCCCTGAAGACAGATGATTAGCACTGATGGCTACGTAAAGGTGCTGATCACAGTCCAGTTTATAATTATCTTCTTTCTAATTTATCCCCTCTTCCTGAATGCCCTCATTTGAGAGTGGCAGCCACTTCCTGATGCTCTAACTTGGTCCTTGGTCATTTTAAGGCCACATACATGATGCCTGCTATTGTCAGCAGTGCCATGGCAAGAATCTTCTGCAAAGCTTGCAACCAAGGTTAAACATTGGGAGAAGGCTCTTGTTAGTAACATCCCATTACTGTTGCTGTGATAAATTTGGCTCATTGACTGTAGTGTTAGTTTCTCAGTCGTGTTGGACTCTTTGTGACCCCATGGACTATAGCCTGCCTACCTGGCTCCTCTGTCCATGGAATTCTCCAGGCAAGAATACTGGAGTGAGTTGCCATTCCCTTCTCTGGGCAATGACAATAAGGCATAAATGAAAAATCTTCCTGATTGAAGGTGGGGAGACAGTCTTTCCTATGGCTTTTGATTGACTTATGTTGCATGTGTGTTTTAATGGGCATTCACTAGCCTATTGGGCTTCTCTGATAGCTCAGTTGGTAAAGAATCCATCTGCAATGCAGGAGACCCTGGTTTGATTCTTGGGTCGGGAATATCCACTGGAGAAGGGATAGGCTACCCACTCCAGTATTCTTGGGCTTCCCTTGTGGCTCAGTTGGTAAAGAATCCACCTGCAAGACCTGGGTTCAATCCTTGGGTTGGGAAGATCCCCTGGAGAAGGGAACCGCTACCCACTCCAGTATTCTGGCCTGGAAAATTCCATGGACTGTATAATCCATGGGGTTGCAAAGAGTCGGACACGACTGAGCGGCTTTCACTTTCACTAACCCATTGCACCTGTGTTACAGAGCAGCACATACTTTATTTTAGCATTTTGTTTGTAAACAGAAAATGATCTGCCAAAGTCCCCAATAAAGGGGCAGTTCCTCCTTCATTTTTTTTTTACCTATTTCCTTCATTAGTATCAAAATGGGAATGAAACCAATTTAAATCTTTTCAATATTTGCATCTAAATTGTGCTCAAACACTGTGTGTGTCTGCTCTTTTGAAGGCAGTTTGTGATTTCAAGGCATTTCTGGCAGCAACATACATGAAAAAAAACCTACATTTTGTATGAATAAGGTTATACACAGCTCAGGCTGAAGACGTGTCAGAGGGAAGGATTAAGAACACTTTTAGGCATCATTTTTATCTCGGAAAATTTCCAACATGTGAAAAGCAGGTTAATATAACGAATCCTCAGGTACCAATCACCTAGTTTTCATGACCATGCCTGTCCATCTCTATCCTAACTCACCCTCCTTCACTATTATTTTAAAGCAAACCCACGATACCTTATTTTATCCCTACGTACTTTAGTAGGTAAAGACTAAAAAACACACATAAGGAACATGATTTCAAGAACATTTTAAATAGATTTGGAGAATGGCAGAAAATCCTGTGATGGGAGAAAATATAACATTTTTTACATCACAGAGTTTTAAAACCTGAAAAATTGATGAGAGGGGCCTGAAGGGAACAGCATGTTTGGGAGTCCTCAGAGAATTGTCACTAGATGAGGCAAAGATGCTGGTACCCAGATGGGTATGCCTGAAGAAGCCTACCACCAAGCTGTCCTGCAGAAAGTCAGAAAGAAGAGTTGGATCAGTGATAAGAACAGCAGCTCATCAAAATGAGTGTACTAAGTGAAATTCCTACAGACTGCTCTTATTTTTTTTTAAGTTGCTCCCAGATCATCATAAGTCATTTACATTTATTGAACACTTATTGTATACCATGTACAGTTCATGGACGACCTTCTGTAATCCTGCAAATGTCTGATATATACTTCTCTTATTCCCATTTTATAGATGAGGAAACTGAGACCTAGAGAGGCCTGAGTGCAGGGCTGTGTTTCAAATATAATCAATCTGATTCCAGTGTCATTTTTGTAACTACCATGCAGTTCTGTGTTTCCCAGAACTTGGTGGGCTTCCCAGGTGGCTCGGTGGTAAAGAATCTGCCTGCCAATGCAGGAGATGCAGTAGACACAGGTCCAATCTGTGGGTCAGGAACATTCCCTGGAGAAGGAAATGGCAATCCACTTCAATATTCTTGCCTGGAAAATCCCATGGACAGAGGAGCCTGGTGGGCTGCAGTCCACGGGGTTGCAAAGAGTTGGACACGACTTAGTACCTATGCACCATGTGATTCTGCCTTTCATCTAGCTTTGAAAGTAGTAGGATCATTGTTAAGTGTAGCTGTTTTAATATTTTTATTTTTGAGCAGTAAGATTTAGAAAATGGAGAGTCATAAATTCTTAGGTACTGAGCCTTATCTGAATCTCAGCTAAAGCTCACGCATGGTAATTTGGAACAAATGCCTCTATCCATTCATTTAGCACACATTTTATAAGGACGTACTACAAAGTATATGCCAGATGCTGTGGTGTGCCAGGATCATTCCTGCCTAGGTGGATCCTTGAGTGCAAATTCTTTTTGCTTTAGAGTTAAGTATATCTCTTTCAAAAGTGAAGAATGCCAAAATTAAAGTTTGAAAGTGCAGTCATTTGGACTCTTGCTTGTAAGGACTAGAGACCTGCTTTAGCTGGTTTAGGCAAAAAGGAGGAATTTATTCTACAGGCCCTGAGGTTGTCAAGGAATCCAGGGATAAGAATGTAGCCGGGCTTCAGGAATGACCTGGGGCCAGGCACTGGGTTAGCAGTCAGGAATTTTCTTTCACTCCTTCTTGTCTCTGCCTCTCTTTTCATGTCAGCTTGAATCTTTCTTTCTCTGCTCCCTGGTCTGCAGATAGTAGATGAGTATTCCTCCCACCTGCATTTGTATTATAGGCCCAGCTAACCAGAGTGAGATCAATTTTCTCTTAGTCTCAATTCCAAATTCATGGATGGTTGCTCACCCCTGGACCAGTCACCTGTGGTCAAGGAAGTGAGTGTCATGTTGTACAAACTGTACACAGCTGCCAGTAGCCACCCCTATAACCATGTGGACTGAGGAGGGAGGGGCAGTACCCAGGAAAGGAAGACAGAGGGGAGGCATGTAAGACAATCTAACAGATACTCAATTAAGAAAGGGGTTACAAATACTAAGAAGCACATTAAAATGCATGTATTCAAGTTTCTTTAAAAATTTTTCTCTTTTAAATTGAAGTATGGTTACTTTAACAGTATTCCAGGTATACAGCAAAATGACTCAGTTTATATATATATATATATATATATTTTTTTTTTTTTTAATATTCTTTTCCATTATAGGTTATTACAAGATATTGAATATATTTCCCTGTGCTATACAGTTTGAGAAGGCAATGGTACCCCACTCCAGTGCTCTTGCCTGGAAAATCCCATGGACGGAGGGGCCTGGTGGGCTGCAGTCCATGGGGTCACGAAGAGTCGGACACGACTGAGCGACTTCACTTTCACTTTTCACTTTCATGCACTGGAGAAGGAAATGGCAACCCACTCCAGTGTTCTTGCCTGGAGAATCCCAGGGACAGGGGAGCCTGGTGGGCTGCCGTCTATGGGGTCGCACAGAGTCGGACACGACTGAAGCGACTTAGCATACAGTAGGTCTTTGCTGTTCATCTATCTTATATAATAGCGTATATCTGTTGATCCCAAATCCTAATTTATCTCATTCCCCAACCCTTTCCCCTTTGGTAACTATAAGTTTGTTTTCTGTATCTGTGAGTCTATTTTGTATATAAATTCACTTGTATCATATTTTAGATTCCACATGTAAGTGCTATCATATGATATTTGTCTTTGGCTTACTTCACTTAGTATGCTGCTCTATAGGTCTATCCATGTTTCTGCAAATGGCATTGTTTCATTCTTTTTTATGGCCGAGTAATATTCCATTGTAATATGACAGAGGGGAGTAAAAAAACCTGGCTTAAAACTCAACATTCAAAAAACAAAGATAATGGCACCTAGTCCCATAACTTCATAGCAAATAGAAGGGGGAAAAGTAGAAGCAGTGACAGATTTTCTTTTCTTGGGCTCCAAAATCACTGCAGACAGTGATAGCAACCATGAAATTAAAAGATGCCTGCTCTTTGAAAGGAAAGCTATGACATACCTAGACAACATATTAAAAAGCAGAGACATTACTTTGCTGACAAAGGTCCACATAGTCACAGCTATGGTTTTTCCAGTAGTCATGTACAGATGTTAGATTTGGACCATAAAGAAGGTTGAGCACCGAAGAATTGATGCTTTTGAACTGTGGTGTTGGAGAAGACTCTTGAGAGTCCCTTGGAGAGCAAGGAGATCAAAACAGTCAATTCTAAAGGAAATCAACCCTGAATATTCTTTGGAAGGACTGATGCTGAAACTGAAGCTGCAATACTTTGGCCACCTGATTCGAGCAGCCAACTTATTGGAAAAGACCCTGATGCTGGGAAAGATTGAAGGCAAAAGGAACAGGGAGTGGCACAGGATGAGATGGTTAGATAACATCACCGACACAGTGGACATGAATTTGAGCAAACTCTGGGAAATAGTGGAGAACAAAGGAGCCTGGTATGCTACGTGTCCGACAGCGACTGAACAACAACAACAAATATTCCATTGTATATATGTACCACATCTTCTTTATTCATTCATCTGTCAATGGACACTTAGGTTGCTTCCATGTCTTGGCTATTATAAATAGTGCTGCAATGAACATTAGGGTGCATGTATCTTTTCAAATTAGAGTTTTCATCTTTTCCAGATATATATCCAGGAGTGGGATTGCTGGATCACATGGTAGCTCTATTTTTATTTTTGAAGGAACCTCCATACTATTTTCCATAGTGGCTGAGCCAATTTACATTCCCACCAACAGTGTGTAAGGGTTCCCTTTTCTCCACACCCTCAAGTTTCTTACTCTTGTTTTGGGGATGAAAGTCAAGAAGCCAAATCAAATATAATTCTAATATCTGCAATTTGTCCACAGGTATAATCATGGCAATTATTATATAACATATGTATCATAGTGTTGAATGCCTTGTCTTGATTCTAGATAGAAACATGTTAACATCAATTGGATTACCACCACCACCACCTCAAAAAAATTCTGACTGAACCTCTCCCATGGTCAGCTGGAACTTCTTTCAGTTTTATTTCAGGTACCTACAAGTTCCTAAATAGGAGAAGAAACTTATAAACCTTATGCTTACTCAAGTTCTTGAGACTGCAACAGGAGTTAGCTCTTTGTGTTATATTAATACAACTATGGGGGAATAACGAATGATACTTGCATTAGTCCTTGTAGTAATTGTGCTTTTAAAAACAGTAAGATGTCCACATCTAAATTACATTCAGAATGAATCTAATAATCCCTAAAAATATCCACTGTGTTCTGGTAATGAGTGTCTTTCACTTTTTAACATTAGCTAATATGTCATCGTACCTCACAAGTAATATTGTATACTTTGCCCATAACTGTTATTCAAACTGGGAAAAATCTCATTTCCTAGGTGTGGTGGTGATTTTCAGCTATTTAAAACCTTCACTCAGTGATGAATATGCAAACAGTTATAACAACATGTTCTTGAAACTGGCATGAGTCATCAATGGCCTCCAATATTTGGCCAGTGAGTTCTGGCAGTTCAGAAGATGCAGGCTACATGAAATTAATCTGCCATCTGTGTTTCTCATCCCCTTTTGGGAAAGACACATCTTTTGTCAGAAGAGGGGAAGGTTCAGACTCCTCAGGAAGGAGCTCTGTGCAAAAAGGAGCTGACTTTCTAGTTTAGACTCGTGAAAAGTCACTGAAGGATTCATGTAAATAAGGGTTGCAGGGTCAGTCCTTCAGTCTTAAAGCCAGAATGATGCTTAACATTCCAGACCACGGCCTTCTGCAGACCACCAGAAGGTTCTTCAAAGGCCATGTTTGCCCTCTTTCCACCCTTAGTGAGCACAAGGTGGAAATTCCATTTCGAGTTCTATAATGAGAACAATCAATACTATTTTTATACTCCCTTATATTTACAAATCACTTCCATGTGCATTTTCTCATTGGATTAGAACCATCCATTTTACAGGGAAGGCCATTTCATTTAAGAGAGAGTAACATGTCTGTGATGAAGGTGAAGGAGGAGAGTGAAAGAGTTGGCTTAAAGCTCAACGTTCAGAAAACTAAGATCATGGCATCTGGTCCCATCACTCCATGGGAAATAGATGGGGAAACAGTGGAAACAGTGTCAGACTTTACTTTTTTGGGCTCCAGAATCACTGCAGATGGTGACTGCAGCCATGAAATTAAAAGAGGCTTACTCCTTGGAAGGAAGGTTATGGCCAACCTAGATGGCATGTTTAAAAGTAGAGACATTACTTTGCCAACAAAAGTCCATCTAGTCAAGGCTCTGGTTTTTCCAGTGGTCATGTATGGATGTGAGAGTTGGGCGGTGAAGAAAGCTGAGCGCCGCAGAATTGATGCTTTTGAACTGTGGTGTTGGAGAAGACTCTTGAGAGTCCCTTGCACTGCAAGGAGATCCAATCAATCCATCCTAAAAGAGATCAATCCTGGGTGTTCATTGGAAGGTCTGATGTTGAAGCTGAAACTCCAATACTTTGGCCACCTCATGCGAAGGGTTGACTCATTGGAAAAGACCCTAATGCTGGGTAGGATTGGGGGCGGGAGGAGAAGGGGACGACAGAGGATGAGATGGTTGGATGGCATCACCGACTCAACGGACATGGGGTTGGGTGGACTCCAGGAGTTGGTGATGGACAGGGAGGCCTGGCGTGCTGCGGTTCATGGGGTCGCGGAGAGTCGGACACGACTGAGCGACTGAACTGAACTGAACATGTCTGTGGTTACAGAACTGGTCAGGCACAAAGCCAGGACTGAAATCTAGGTTTGAGGCTCCAAATCTTGTTCTTTCCTGAGCATACATGTATTGCTTCTCTTGTGGGTATGTGTTGTGAGGAAATCTCCAAGCTAAATATACTGTGGCATCTTGTCTCAAGGGAACTAGGCAAACGATGTAGGGATAGTTGTGCCAAGAGCCGATAAGGAAGTTGATACTTACTTCACAGCCCACCGTTTGGTAAATGAGTGACCACAGGTAATGACATGTTAAGATTTCCCACAATTGCATCAAAAAACACACTTTGGAGCTTTAAGGAGAGACATGCGGAAAAAATAGAGCCTATCCAGATAAGCTGTTTAGAGACCTTTGTTAGTATTTACTCACCTTCCTCTTCTCCCTCCCCCATTGAAAAAATGGGGAGGACGTCGAGAGGTTAAAAATTTTTTTAAATACACAATTTTATTTAGATTTATCCAGACAGCAGATCTAGGCAGCTAGCTTTGGGGAAATTCACTTTAAAAAGTGAGTTCCATTACATGATTTTGAGATGATTTTTTTTTTTATTTTTTAAAAATAATTTATTTTTTTACTTTACAATATTGTATTGGTTTTGCCACACACAAAAATCTGACAGTTTTTTATTTTTCCCAGAAGTGCAGCAATAGCTTAAAAAGGGATCAGCTTATAGTTCTAGGATGTTTTTCTTACAAGATCATGTTTGACTTTCTCATTTACCTTCTGCCGTGTGGATGCAGCTACAAATCTACTGCTTGTCTGATTTTCCACAATGAGCAGGAGGACATGAGTCTCATAACTGTTTTAACACCTCCCTTACAGATTCTTATAAAGACAGCAGTGAGGACACAGCCAGGATGCGCTGTTGAACCGAAATGTGTGTAAACATTAAATATAAACACCAACCTCACTGAGCCCCATCCTGCTTTGACAAAAGAAAGTTATGGCACTTTGGCAGTCAGAATTTTCTGTCTATAAATCCAAGTGAAGGAGAACTTGGATTTTAATGGTGATAATAGTTGCACTCTCATGAATCTGAGCAAACTCCAGGAGATAGTGAGGGACAGAGGAGCCTGGCGTGCTGCAGTCCATGGGGCCGCAGAGAGTCGGACACAACTGAGCAACTGAATAACACACAAAAAATTGTTGATTTATGAATAACAACAACAAAAATAGTTGCATTATGGCTAGTTAATGAGTGTGTAGCAGTGTGAACCGTTTGCTTGATACATTTCCACCTGATCCAAACAACTGTTATCTCCTTATTTCTTACCCCCTTCCCCACTCACCTGGAACAGAACACTTCCCTTTATTGTATCTTATCTAGGAAGAAGGAAATGCCACTAGCTACAGGTAAATATGACCTTTGTGAACTGGTGGAAACCTTCCTCAATGGCTGGCTCGGAGCTTTGGTTTCCAACATGAGATTCATTTCAAAGTGGCCTCGTCAGAGTTTTATACTTAACCATGGATTCATTGGTAGTTGCTGGTGGTTTGTTGATGCAGTTACGCCTAATGCTGGTGAAAGTCCTGTTACTTGGGCTTATAGAAATTTAGTTCAGTTCAGTTCAGTCACTCAGTGATGTCCAACTCTTTGCGACCCCATGGACTGCAGCACGCCAGGCCTCGCTGTCCATTACCAACTCCCGGAGCTTGCTCAAACTCATGTCCATTGAGTCGGTGATGCCATCCAACCATCCCATCCTCTGTCGTCCCCTTCTCCTCCTGCCTTCAATCTTTCCCAGCATCAGCGGCTTTTCCAGTGAATCAGTTCGCATCAGGTGGCCAAAGTATTGGAGTTTCAGCTTCAACATCAGTCCTTCCAATGAATATTCAGGACTGATTTCCTTTAGGGTTAAAATTTAATTACTATTTCTTAAAACATGGGGTTTATTCCAGAACACTGAAAAAATGTAATCATTTGACTTTGTGATATAAAATAGTGGCTAGCTGCTAAATGAATATTCTTTATGTTATCAGATTCATATATTTAGAAAGTTGTAAGTAAAGATCAGTAGCTGTATAAAGATGGGATTGCCAGATTAAAATACAGAGTTCTCAGTTAAATTTGAATTTCAGATAAACAGTGAATCATTTTTGAAGAAGTCTGTCCTATGAAATATTTGGAACTTGCTTACCCTAAAAAAATATTTATTGTTCATCCAGAATTCAGATTTAACTGAGCACCTTGCATTTTTATTTGCTCAATCTGGTGAGTCTGGTTAAATAACACCTATTTCTCCATCATATGAAGCCATCAGATCAAAAAGTAATCATTCTTAACACATAGCTCAATTGAAATAAGCCTGTTAATAACAGGCAACCAACTGGAGAGGAGTATGTTTCAACAGAATGTCTATTAGCTAGCCTATTTTACAAATAATGTTAGAATTGTGCATAAAGAAGTATATGCTTTTATTCATTCTCTGAGTTCAGTGATTCAGTGTTGTAATTAACCATGTAGTAGCAGAGGGGATATTGGGACAATGTGTCCTCCCACTGTGATAGAGAGCCAGATAGCAACTAGGAAAAATTGTCGGAACTTATGAGGCATATGCTTGGGTTTCTTTTGCTGCTATTAGGAAAAAACTACTTGTAAAGTTGATTAGTTCAGAATACTCTACTGCTTCAGTCAGTAGCAAAAACATTGAGACTGTTCCTTGATCTGCTTTCAGTGTAAAGATTTTCAGATTATTCTATGAAAGGAGTAATTAATCATGAGAGCAGTAGCAGCAGCAGCACACTTGCTATTTGTTGAAGGCTGACTATGGACCAGACACTGTGGAGGGCTCCTGACTCCCTGTTGGACTCCAGGTAACTCCAGAGTCCATGCTTTTTCTAGTAGACCACCCTGTACATCATCTCCTCATGTATAGGTGACAATGGAAGGAGGTTGCAGATAACTAAAGAGACCTAACTATTTGATGTATCTTTGCTTTGTTGCTATTATTTATTATGTTATTGTTACTGTTATTATTATCATCTGAAGCGATAACTTAAGGGCTTACTATGTGGCAGGCTCTATATTTTTTTTAATTGAAGAATAGTTGATTGACAATGTTGTGTTAGTTTCAGGAGTATAGCAAAGTGAATCAGTTATATATACATACATATATATATATATGTGTGTGTGTGTGTGTGTATATATGTGTATATATATATATATATATATATATATATATATATATATATATATAGTTTTTCAGATTCTTTTCCCATTTAGGTTATTACAAGATATTGAGTACAGTAGGACAACAGGCACAGGCTCTGTACTTTTAGTGTCTTTTTTCATTGACTCCTCAGATTGGCTCCATGAGGCTTCACAGTTATTCTCCTTTTTAAGATGGTGAATCTTAGAGGTTGTATAATTTACCTGAAGTTACTTAACAGAGCTAGAATTCTAACTAGGTTCAAGTTCCTAATGACTCTGCTGAATTCCTTGTATAAATGGCTAACTTCACGCAGAAGTATCTCAGATTACAGGTCATGCTTTCACAGGTTAGTTAAGCATCACAGCTTAGTAATAGTGGAAAATCCTGCCTCAGGTTTTCAGAACTCACTTTCAGTATAAGATCAATTTGAGGATATTGTATTGATACTTTAAGAATCAAGGGATGGTTGAAAAGAAATTAATCTCATCAATTTTATTAATTTTATTTTCTACATCATTCCAGAAAGGATTTCAGGCACCTTGTCAACTTTTGTGCTAATTAATTTTCAGTTAAGATCAGATTTTAATTTTGCTGGCAATGTGCTACTCAGTCATTTATTTAGCAAACCCTTTTTAGAGCATCTACTCTAGAGCATTGATTGACTCTTGCCCTTGAGGAATGTCATTTGGCCTAGGAGAAAGATAGGTAAAACAAAATTTGGATAAAGTTATCCTCTCAAAGACTTGGAAAAAATCCAGAGATTAAATCTGTTCCAACACAACCTGAAACAAGACAAACAAAAAAATGATTCCATTTCCACCCATCCCTTCCCCAATTCAGAAATGACCAGAAATTTTCTCTTGCACAAGATGAGGGCAGGGATCTCTTCTCTCTTTTCTACTTTACCTCTGAGCTCAGTGTGTTAACACCCTCTGGGCTCCCCTCCCTTCCAGAAAGAACTGGATGCCCCCTTTTGTCAGCTGCCCTGAGGTTGGAACATGAGCCTCTTGATGGGTAATCTTGCTTCACCAGATGGCCTTCCCATTAGGTTACATTCACAGCGTGCTGGCTCCTGTCTTCCTTCCTCATCTCGGTGAAATTCCATGGAGTTGGAAGAACTCTCATTTTCTGGATGAGGCAATCAACTGAGGCTCAGAGAAGCGAAGGGACTTACTATAGGAAACACAGCTGGCTAGTTATTTGTTAGACGCATGACCACAACCTGGGTCTTCTGATTACTAGACTCAAAGTCTTGGACTAATACTGTGAAGCTTTGTACTACCTTCACACTTGGTGTGGATCCTCACAGTCTATTCTTGGTTCAAGAAACAGATTCTACAGAGTGTAGCCATCAGTTACCAAGAGCAGAAGCATGCCTGGTGAGAGTCATGAAATAAATTACACTATCTTTCTGGTTAGAGAGCTTTCATAGCCAAAGACATATATTTGCAGCATTAATTAGAGTGACAACCCCTCCCCACAAAAGCAAAGCAGTTGCCGGTTTGTTATGACTCCCAGGGAAACATCTTTTTTTTTTTCTTTTAAAGTTTTTATTGGAGTATAGTTGATTTACAATGTTGTATAGTTTCAGGTGTATAGCAAAGTGAATCAGTTATGCATACAAATATATTTTTCAGATATTTTCCATTCTTGGTTATTACAAGATATTGAATATAGTTTCCTGTGATATATAGTAGTTTTTATTGGTTATCTATTTTATTTTATAGCTTTTATTAATTACTACTGGAGTATAGTTACCAACATCTTTTTAAAAGTGGGTTTTGGAGTCATTGGAAGAAACTGGAAAACTGGGGCTGAAGGTACAGTAATAGCAGGGAGCAAGTGGCATTGCAGCTGGGAAATTAGAACACTCTTGTCACTTCCGTTGATAGAGAAAGAGAAAGATGGATTTCTCTTTAAATACAATTACAATCTTTTATATGTATTCTGGAGACTTGGTGTGGGTCTTATATGCAGAGTTCATCATGTGAAATACCAGGCTGGATGAAGCACAAGCTAAAATAAAGATTGCCAGGAGAAATATCAATAACCTCAGATATGCAGATGACACCACCCTTATGGCAGAAAGTGAAGAAGAACTAAAGAGCCTCTTGATGAAAGTGAAAGAGGAGAGTGAAAAAACTGGCTTAAAACTCAACATCCACAAAATGAAGATCATGACATCCAGTCCCATCACTTCATGGGAAATAGACGGGGAAACAAAGGAAACAGTGACAGACTTTATTTTCTTGGGCACCAAAATCACTGCAGATGGTGACTGTAGCCATGAAATTTTAAGACTCTTGCTTCTTGGAAGAAAAGCTATGACCAACCTAGACAGCATATTAAAAAGCAGAGACATTACTTTGCCGACAAAGGTACGTCTAGTCAGAGCTATGGTTTTTCCAGTAGTCATGTATGGATGTGAGAGTTGGACTATAAAGAAAGCTGAGTGCCGAAGAATTGATGCTTTTGAATTGTGGTGCTGAAGAAGACTCTTGAGAGTCCCTTGGACTGCAAGGAGATCAAACCAGTCAATGCTAAAGGAAATCAGTCCTGAATATTCATTGGAGGGACTGATGCTGAGGCTGAAGCTCCAATACTTTGGCCACCTGATATGAAGAACTGACTCATTGGAAAAGACCTTGATGCTGGGGAAGATTGAAGGCAGAAGAAGGGGACGACAGAGGATGAGATGGTTGGATGGCATCACTGACTCAATGGAAATGATTTTGAGGAAGCTCTGGAAGACAGTGATAGACAGGGAAGCCCGGTGTGCTACAGTCCATGGGGTCGCAAAGATTCAGACACAACTGAGCGACTGAACTGAACTGATACATATTCTGACTAATAACATTTGATTCCCAATTTTATCTGAGCTCTCCTTGAATTACCCTGACACTATGACTAAACCAGCCAGAGAAAGGACAACCAGCAGGGTTATTTGGTGATGCAGAGACCAGGTTGAATTCATGTGGCATTTTGTAGACCCTGCTCTGGTCAGGTAAGCAAGGATCAATAATTAACATCTCCCAAATGCTTTAAAATTATTCATTGATCACAATAGCACATCTGTAAAGACATTTCCATATGAGAAGCATGAGGCTTTGATCTGTTTAGATCAGACCAACTGGTCCCCAATTGGCAGCCCCCAATTTATAGCTGAATCACGTCGTGTTCCAGACATTAGTATGTAAGGCAGTTGGGAACCTGCGGCATGTTTTCCCACAGAAGCAATATCATTTATGATGGTTAGTTTCTTAGGGTAGCTTGTCAATGACACCATGGGTTGGCTTCAAGTATGTGTAAATTATGGTGTAATTGATGGGAAACAGTGTTGTTAGTTCATATAACAAATCAGATAGAGGAGTGAGACCCATATTTCTCAGAAGATACTGGTAAGGAATTGAGGTAGGTGCTATGATTTAGATTGTGGAACTCAAATCTACCTAGTAGCAAATTCTGCAAATTTGATTTGCCCCTATCATTCCTCATTTGTAAAGGACTAAGATGAAATAACCTGGTGTTGTGCCATCAATGATACAGATGCTGTGAGGAGACCTGGCCTCTCAGCCCTGAGAGGCTCTCAGGAAAGTGGAGTCAGACCCATGGGAGGATGTGCTGCTGGTCTTGCTTCTATTCCATCTGATGTCCTGCCCCATCTTGGATGCACCAGTATTACCTGGAGAAGGAGATGAAAGAATGGAAGAGGGCTTGAGAAATTAGAAGTATTCAAGTTCCTGTTTTTCAAATTAAAAATAGAAACATACATACATGTATATACACAGACATGTGTCTGTGTATATATATATGTATATATATGAATATAGAAGTAATATGTGCTTGTTTTTAAAAAAATTGTGACACAGAAATATTGAAAAGAAGAAAGTAAAATTTGTCCATAATTCTGCCACCCATATATAACTACAGCTAATATTTTGGTGAATATGCTTAAATATTTTTTCTGTGTTTGTGAGTGTACATGCACCTTTTAAAAATTACAGTTCAGTTCAGTCGCTCAGTCATGTCCGACTCTTTGCAACCCCATGAATCGCAGCACGCCAGGCCTCCCTGTCCATCACCAACTCTCGGAGTTTACCCAAACTCATGTCCATCGAGTCAGTGATGCCATCCAACCATCTCATCCTCTGTCGTCCCCTTCTCCTCCTGCCCCCAATCCTTCCCAGCATCAGGGTTTTTCCAATGAGTCAACTCTTTGCATGAGGTGGCCAAAGTATTGGAGTTTCAGCTTCAACATCTGTCCTTCCAATGAACACCCAGGACTGATCTCCTTTAGGATGGACTGGTTGGATCTCCTTGCAGTCCAAGGGACTCTCAAGAGTCTTCTCCAACACCACAGTTCAAAAGCATCAATTCTTCAGTGCTCAGCTTTCTTCACAATCCAACTCTGACATCCATACATGATTACTGGCAAAACCATAGCCTTGACTAGACGGACCTTTATTGGCAAAGTAATGTCTCTGCTTTTTAATATGCTATCTAGGTTGGTCATAACTTTCCTTCCAAGGAGTAAGCGTCTTTTAATTTCATGGCTGCAATCACCATCTGCAGTGATTTTGGAGCCCCCTAAAATAAAGTCTGACACTATTTCCACTGTTTCCCCATCTATTTCCCATACAGTGGGATGATACTAATATTGTTTGATGACTTTAAAAATCTTAATAGCATATTGCAGATATTTTGCATGTCAATAAATATAGATCTATTTCAAAAGATAAGAAAATTTATGAATAAATAATCATTGATCCATGTCAGCATTTTTGACAACAGCTTTGTAGCCCATTGTATGGGTAAACTGTCATTTGTTTAACTGCTCCTCTCTCTGTTTTTAAAATTACTTATTTATTTATTTGGCTGCTCCTGCTCTCAGTTGTGACACATGGGCTCTTTAGTTGTACCATATGGGATCTAGTTCCCTGACCAGGGATTGAACCTGGGCCCCCTGCATAAAAAGCGTGGAGTGTTAGCCACTGGGCCACTCCTCTCTTGACAGGCCCAATTCCTTTTTGTTGCTCTGTACAGATTTTCCTGCTTGGCTTGTGCTGGGTCTGGAGAGCTATTGTTAGTATCTCTTCCCAAACTCACATTCAGTGGGGTCATGTGGGTAGCTCGAAATCAGGTGTGGTGGGTGTATTTACACCATGGAAATTGGCAAATGTTCCATCTAGGGGATGTTTTGTTTCCTTTTCTTTCTCTCCTAGAGAGCTGGCTTACTAGCATATCACACAGAGCTCCTCAGCTCACTCCCTGGCTTCACTTGGCCTGGTTCAGCTGGCCTGATGAAGGGGAATGGAAGGGAGAAAAAAAAAAAAACTGACAACAAGTCATCAGTTAACAACCAGTCCTCAAAGGCTGATAACATAGATCCATTTGTGGCTAATGCTCCTATCACAAAGTGCAGACATTGTTTCTGAACAATGATGGGTAAATAAATAATAATATGGTTTTAGAAGCCAAGTGTTTTGGCAAAAAACTAAAGCTGTGTTGTCTGTTAACCTGAATAACACAGCTTTAATTTATTTAAAGGAGAATTTAATTAATTTATTTAAAGGGAGGAGAAGGGGATGACAGAGGATGAGATGGTTGGATGGCATCACCAACTCAATGGACATGAATTTGAGTAAACTCCGGGAGTTGGCGATGGACAGTGAAGCCTGGTGTGCTGCAGTCCATGGGGTCCCAAAGAGTCAGACACGACTGAGTGACTGAACTGAACTGAATTATCTGTTAATCTGGAAACAAGTTTCAGATTGAATAGATTACAGATGGGTAGCAAAGCTGGCAATAAGAAGAGTCTCAAAAGTCCCCAATGGGTGCTTTGGCTTTTCAGGGATTTTTGTTGCTTCTGTCAGAGAAAGAATGCCTGCCAGTAGAATGTCTCCTGTGAGCCCTTTGTTTGTTCTGTTTATCATGAGACTTTAAACCTGTCGGTGCAATACCAAGGATTAGGGGTGGCATGTCTAGATTTTTCTTCCCTAGTCAGAGTACAGTTGGTCACTCTGGGAAGTTTTGGAGAAGAGTGAAAAAGAAGGCCAAAGAAATACCGGATTTAGGACCCTTAAGGATGGCATAGATACATCACTTTGCTACAGCATGTTTTGCTTTCTGCCTTGACAAACTAGCAAGGACAGAGAGTGTAGGACACTGCATTCATCTGAGGGTGGCTACTCACATCCATTCCTGTCTCTGTCCCTGATACCACACTGTGCCTTAAGTGCCTCAGAAACTGTGCTCAACCATGTTCTTTTTCCCCCATGCATTATGTTTAGCCCCATAATGCTGGTGGTAAAGAGTGTAGGTTCTGGAGTCTGACAGATCCTGGTGGTCACGAGTGTTGGTTTTCAGGTCTGACAGGTCTGGGTTCAAAGCCCAGCACTGCTACTCACACACTATGTGATCCTGGGCATGTTTCATAAAATCCACTCCCCTGCCTCCGTTCCTCCAGCTGTAAGATGAGGATGATGATGTGCCTGATTTGGGGTTTTGTTGTGAGCCTCAATTGGGACGATACCTATGAAATGCATCTTACACTGCCTGGCACTTAGAATAAGGTTAGTATCATCCTGATTTTCCTGGATTGGTCTAGTTCTCTCTGGAAATTTTACAGAAGTGCTTTCAAAAGGACCTCCTGTCTACTCTCATGTGCCCTCTCGGACTGATCTTTATTTATTTATTTATTTTTAATTAGTTTATTTTCTATTTTTTAACTTTACAATATTGTATTTGTTTTGCCATACACTGACATGAATCCACCATGGGTGTACATGTGTTCCCCTTCCAGAACCCCCCTCCCACCTCCCTTCCCATTCCATCCCTCTGGGTCATCCTGGTGCACCAGCCCCAAGCACCCTGTATCATGTGTCGAACCTGGGCTGGCGATTCGTTTCACATATGATAATTTACATGCTTCAGTGCCATTCTCCCATATCCTCCCGCCCTCACCCTCTCCCATCTTTAAAATGATCCTATTCTGATAACAACTCATCCGCTGAAAACAATACACACTGTCTAGTTCATCTCAGCTTCAGCTCTTTCTCATGAAACAGCTTCTGAAGTTTTTTCCATTCTCATCCTTCCTAGCCTGTCTTCTCCAGGGAGCCTTCCCTGATCACCCCAGCCTTCAGAGCTTGCGAACACCCACATAGCTGACATTCTCCAGCAATTCAACTCCTGTTTCTCCTTGGGATCATTCACTTGGCCTTAAGCTGTTACACAGAATTTCCATCTAACCCCCCGTGTCTTGAGATAAGTGCTCCAGATTCCTAAGACAGCAGCAAGGCCTACAGCAATTGGTTTGCCAGATTTAGTGAATAAGAATACAGGATTCTCAGTTAAATTTGCATTTCACATAAGCAACAAATAATATTTTAGTGTGTGTATATCCCACATCTCAAGAGTCTCCTCCAGCACCACAATTCAAAAGCATCATTTCTTTGCATTCAGCATTCTTTACAGTCCAACTCTCAGATCAAACCAGTCAATCCTAAAGGAAATCAACCCTGCATATTCATTGGAAGGACTGATGCTGAAGCTGAAGCTCCAATACTTTTGGCCACCTGATGCTAAGAGTCGACTCACTGGAAAAGACCCTGATGCTGGGAAAGATTGAAGGCAGGAGGAGAATGGGATGACAGAGGATGAGATGGTTGGATGGCATCACCAACTCAATGGACTTGAGTTTGAGCAAACTCTTGGAGATGGTAAAGGACAGGGAAGGCTGGTGTGCTGCAGTCCACGAGGTTGCAAAGAGTCAGACATGGCTTAGCGACTGAACGACAACAATAATATCCCACATACTGTATGTAGTTATACTTAATAATTATTTATTGTTTTTCTGGAATTCCCATTTCCATGGGTGTCCCATATTTATTTGGCAACCCTAATTGGAAATTGAGGAGAAAGGCCCTGAGAGGGCAAAAAGTGAAAGTGAAAGTGAGATCGCTCAGTCGTGTCTGACTCTTTGCGCCCCCATGGACTGTAGCCTACTAGGCTCCTCCGTCCATGGGATTTTCCATGCAAAAGTACTGGAATGGGTTGCTGTTTCCTTCTCCAGAGGATCTTCCTGACCCACAGATTGAACCTGGGTCTCCTGCATTGTAGGCAGATGCTTTACCATCTGAGCCACCAGGGAAGTCAAGAGGGCAAAAGAACTGTGACAAATCATGGGCATGCAAATACTCTGAGATAATTGACTCATTTAACCAGTACCTCTTAACCCACCTTGTCATTTGGTTTCTCTGCTACCAGGGCCAATGTGTACACTTGTGTACTGGGCGCTCCCAGCATCGTTTTGTCTTGGAGGCACCATACACTCTGTTGACGTTAAGATTTATAAATAACCATTTCCTGGCAGATAGCAGTGCAGTGTCTTACTCTAACAAACTCAACTTATCTTGACAATTTTTTAATAAATAGGATTAAGCATCTTGAGGAAGAGGCATCTTTTTCTATCTTACACCAAGGCGGCATCTGGCCGGGGTGGCCCTGTATCCATCGCCGATTAACCATAAACTGTGCTGCAGTATTTTTCAAATCACGAGTTGTGACCCACGAATGAGTTGGGAAATCATTTCAGTGGGCCACAACCAATATTAGTCATGGCGCTGTGATGATGATGATGAAATAGAATATCGGAATGTGTTCCATGTAATGTGTTGCTGTTGGCAGTTTTTATTTTACTATATATGTTTGTGTCTACTGGATAAAAATATATTTCTGATTATGTCTCACTATCTAAAATGTTCAAAAGGCACTGATGTGGTGGTGTCCGGGTTCTGCTACAGGCTAGCCATGTAAACTTCAGCAAATGACTTGACCCTTCTGGGCCTTGGTTACCCCATCTGTAATTTGGGGATAATAATTGTCCCTGCCACAAGGATTGCTCTGAGGATTTAATTAATTAATCCATGCAAAACACTTAGCGTGGGGCCTGGCATGAGCAGGGGATCAATGCAGTTTTTGTTGTTATTGTCAGTGATTAGTCAAGGGCGGAGAGGGTTGGAAGAAACAGGCTCACTAACTGTGGGTGAGCAGTGACAGCTGACAGCCAGATGTGCAAAGAAAGAGAATTCAGAATAATGCAAAAGCAGGCAAGGTACAATGAAGGATCTTCATATTGATGACCCCGAGTCATTGGGAAAAAGTTAAATTATGCCCAGAATGTGCCACTGAATAAAACAAATTTGTAATCCATGCAGAAGACTTTCCAGTGAGGATGATCCGAACAAACGGGATGAACACTTCACTGAAGATATCAGTTAATTGGACAATTAATTCATATGGAAGTTCTGCTTCTGCTGCAAGTCTAGATAAATGAAATTAGCTGTATTTCTCCTATGAGCAAGTCATGACTCCCAGCTATGTTGCAGGCTCTCTGAGGGCACAGACTGAACTGTGTATTCCTTCTGTAGCCCCTGCAGAGTCAGCAGGGGACCAAGCACAGAGCTGTGAATCCTAGACCCCTCATTCCCCAGGCTAAAAAGTGGGGGCATCTCCCCATTCCATGAAGCAGGGCACTTTTGCAAACTGGATCAGATACTAACCCACAGTGTGCATACAGGGCTGGTGGTCTTCATTTCCCCACGCTCCTAGCTAGCTTTGAGAGATGGGAGCAGGGGTGGTAAGTTTGCAGCTGTTCTCTGTCATAAGGAGTGTTCCTGCTTGCTAATACATGCCAAATGCTCACCTCTGTGTGTGTATGGGGGAGAGAGAGGGGATGTATTAGAACTTCAGAACTTTATTAGACTGGTCATTTGTAATTTGTGAGTATGAAGATGCCTTTTTATTTTAATATTTTATTTTAAAATTAAAGTTTTTATTGATGTACAGTTGATTTACAACATTGTGTTCATTTCTGGTGTACAGCAAAGTGATTGATTTAGTTATACATATATATATTCTTTTCCATTATGGTTTATCAGAAGATACTGAATATAGTTCCCTCTGCTATACAGTACGGAGAAGGCAATGGCACCCCACTCCAGTACTCTTGCCTGGAGAATCCCAGGGACGGGGAAGCCTGGTGGGCTGCCGTCTATGGGGTCGCACAGAGTCGGACAAGACTGAAGCGACTTAGCAGCAGCAGCAGCAGCTATACAGTAGGACCTTGTTTATCTATTATATATATAATACTACCTATCTGTTAATCCCAAAGTCCTAACTTATCCCTCCCCCTACCACTCAATTCTGCTGCTGCCAACCCAGTTCTCTTCCTTTTGCCACTTGTTCTTAGGCAAACATTTCCTCCTGTAGGAAGTTTTCAGGTTCTGCTTGTACAAAATAAATGCATAATAAATAAGTAAACAAATAAATGGTTTTCTACTTTTCACTCCCCTTGATATATACTCCAGTAAACATCTTACTGACCATCCTGTCTTACTTCTTTGTGTACACCAGTTTACCTAAATGAGACTCCAGAATGCAAGTTTCCACTGTGGACACTTTTATTTGAAAAATGTGCAGCTTGTTTCTTTACATGCCATACCACCCCTGCAAAGGTAACTGATTTGAACAACCCAGTACATACCTTTCAATGCCTCCCTCCACGCTTGCATAGTTATCTAGAATTTACATTCCACACACATAAGGGATGTTTTCGACATTTTACTTTACAACAGTGGCATCCTAGTATATGTGCTACTACATCTTGCTTTTCTCACTTAACAATACACCATGGAAACCACCTCATTCTGTTAAGTGTTGATATAAAAGGCCGTGGTTTGGATGTACAATTCACAAACATTCCTTCCATTTCCAATGCTTTTATTCCTGTAGACTAGATCCCCAAGAGTGGCATTGCTAGGTTGAAATGTATCTATATTTCTAATTTTAGTAGATAATACCATTTCTCCTCCAGATGAGCTGTAAGGATTCATCTTTCCACCAGCAATATAAAAGAGTACACTTTCTCCAACATTTCAGCATTCACTTTGGTAAAAAACAAATTTAGGATGACCCTTCAATTTGTTATCAGCTATTTGTTGGCTCAGATTGTGAGGTATTTTGAACACAGAAAATATTCGAGTAGACTTAACTTCTAAGCTAGAGCCCTGTGTAGAAAATTGCTTTGATTTTATCCATTTTACCTTTGTGCAGCTTGGGCTCGTCATCAACATGATAGCTACCAGTTGCTAAGAGCTTCTGTGGCATCGAGCTTTAACTTAGCACTCTAATTTAAACCTTAGAACTACTGGGAAACACTTATTCCTTCCATTTCATGAATGAAGAGATTTAGGCACAGAGCAGTTGAGAAACATACCAAAGGTTATACAATCAGGAGGTGACAAAATACATCTAAGTGCAGCATGAGACTCTCAACTACGGTGTCACTAGACTTTGATTGGTGTGTATACCTTTGGGCTATTGGAGCTTGAAACTAGGCCTGATATTTTTAGGGGTGCTGTTTTGCCCTTTATAAGACAGTGAAGAGTGAACTGGGGATACATCCAAGGTCCCAGGTACCCCATGTTTGCACTGGGCCAACTGGATGTGGATTGCTCTGTCTTGCAGACTGTGAGAAGGTAAAGCCCCTCCTCAGGGGAACAGAGCATCCCCCAGCCTAGGGAGATCATGGTCCCAGGATGAGAGGCTGGAGTCAAAGGGTGCAGCAGGAATTGGGAGGCTGGATTTTTATGTCCTGTCCTTGGGCAGAATTTCTGTCACTCAGAAACTGGAGATCTTTCCTTAGGTCCTCTTCCTTCATGGCCATGTTGTTGCCTGAAATTTTGCAGCCTATCTTAGCAAAACAAGGCAGACTTCTGGGGGAAAAGTCTTGGAGCAACCAATCTCCAAGCTTTGAGTATGTTTTCATTCTTGCAGTTCTGTTTCTGTGCCATCAAGACCAGATCATGATGCATTCTTTAACGTCACTGTGATAGCACAAATACTTATGCAAATAGATTCACAGAGGCCATTATTTCCTTGGCACAGAATCTCAGCCAAATATTCCTCATGAGAGATAGTGAAGGACACATTACAATTCTACCCCAAGAGATACATATAAACAGTTAATCAGATGCAGATTGGTCATCAAACAAAGGGAATCACTGATATTAATGCTTTGGCTGGAAATTGTTTCACCAAGAAAGGGTAATCAAAGTAACAATCATTTATTTTATTGAGCACCCAGTAAATGGCAGTTAATCCACATACATTATCTCATTTGATTTTTACCACAACCCTAAAGAGGTAGGTACCATTACTATGCCCATTTTGCAGATGAATCAGTTAGGGCTTGGGGAGGTTACGTGGCTTTCTGTCTAAGATCTTATAGTGAGTAAGCAGTAGAAGCTGAGATTGGAAACCATGAGTGTCTTAGCCATCCTTAGCCTCCCCCTCCCCCCTAGCCTGCTCAGGCTCCTGGAGGCATCCCTTTTCTTGGACAACTGTGTCCAAGCATCATCAGACATTCATAATGACAACAGTTTCCATATCTTTAAGACCTGTGATGAGCTAAGCACTTCATATCTATCCTATTCAGTCTGCATGACTCCAAAACCTGTGCTTTTTGTTCTTTGTTCTCCACTACTCCCAGATGGGAATGCCAGACCACCTGACCTGCCTCTTGAGAAACTTGTATGCAGGTCAGGAAACAACAGTTAGAACTGGACATGGAACAACAGACTGGTTCCAAATAGGGAAAGGAGTAAGTCAAGGTTGTATATTGTCACCTTGCTTATTTAACTTATATGGAGAGTACATCATGAGAAGTGCTGGGCTGGAAGAAGCACAAGCTGGAATCAAGATTGCCAGGAGAAATATCAATACCCTCAGATATGCAGATGACACCACTCTTATGGCAGAAAGTGAAGAGGAACTAAGGAGCCTCTTGCTGAAAGTGAAAGAGGAGAGTGAAAAAGTTGGCTTAAAGCTCAACATTCAGAAAACTAAGATTATGGCACCCGGTCCCATCACTTCATGGCAAATAGATGGGGAAACAGTAGAAATAGTGGCTGACTTTATTTTTTTGAGCTCCAAAATCACTGCAGATGGTGATTGCAGCCATGAAATTAAAAGACACTTACTCCTTGGAAGGAAAGTTATGACCTAACTAGACAGCATATTAAAAAGCAGAGTCATTACTTTGTCAATAAAGGTCCGTCTAGTCAAGGCTATAGTCATGTATGGATGTGAGTGTTGGACTATAAAGAAAGCTGAGCACGGAAGAATTGATGCTTTTGAACTGTGGTGTTGGAGAAGACTCTTGAGAGTCCTTGGGCTGCAAGGAGATCCAACCAGTCCATCCTAAAGGAAATCAGTCCTGAATATTCATTGGAAGGACTGATGTTGAAGCTGAAACTCCAATTCTTTGGCTACCTGATGCGAAGAGCTGACGCATTTGAAAAGACCCTGATGCTGGGAAAGATTGGGGGCAGGAGGAGAAGGGGACAACAGAGGATTAGATGGTTGGATGGCATCACCGACTCAATGGACATGAGTTTGGGTAAACTCCGAGAGTTGGTGATGGACAGGGAGGCCTGGCATGCTGCGGTTCATGGGGGTCACAAAGAGTCAGACATGACTGAGTGACTGAACTGACTGACAGACTCCATCTCTCAAAAGCATTGATGCTTTTGAACTGTGGTGTTGGAGAAAACAATTGAGAGTCCCTTGGACTGCAAGGAGATCAAACAAGTCCATCCTAAAGGAAATCATTCCTGAATATTCATTGGAAGGACTGATGCTGAAGCTGAAACTCCAATACTTTGGCCACCTGATGTGAGGAGATGACTCCTTGGAAAAGACCCTGATCCTGGGAAGGATTGAAGGCAGGAGGAGAAGGAGAAGACAGAGGATGAGATGGTTGGATGGCATCACCGACTCAATGGACATGAGTTTGAGCAATCTCTGGGAGTTGGTGATGGACAGGGAAGCCTGGCATGCTGCAGTCCATGGGGTCGCAAAGTATTGGACACAACTGAGCGACTGAACTGAACTAAACTGAGCTCCATCTCTAGAAATAAAGTTTCCCTCTGTGGAACAAAACTGTGTGCTTCATGTTATTTGCAAAGACGGCTGTTTTCATGCAGCTTGTCACAGATGGGTCTTGTGTCTGAGTCTTGTGAAGTATAAAACATACTTAGCCATTACATCTTGTCTGTAAGCCCTAAGGAACATTATAGAAATTAGACTGACAATCTGTTGACCAAAGTCCTCAAGGGAGATTCTTTCTGTGGTGAAAAGCATTAATGACCATGGAACAATTTACAGTGTAGTCGTGGGAAGTGGGAAGAAAATTTTCAAAACACAATCTCTAGAAGTCCCAGCTGTCCCATTTGTTAGCTGTGTGCCCTTGCATAAAAGAAGATGCAAAACCTTTATGAGCTCACATGAATGTAAGAGGTGATCAGAGTGTGAATGCACATGTCCTCAACCAGTCTTTTTCATATTAGAGTCAAGGGCTAAGGCCCCCAAACTTTGCCTTTAAAGTGAGACTTAACCTCAGCCTCTTCTGCCTACTGAGCTCTAGTTCTCCTTGCCTATTCTGCCTGAAATGCCTGCCATTTAGAGTAATTAATTGTACTCAGACCTGACTGAATACTTGAATCATGTGGGAAGCTTTGAGAGCAAGCTATCATTCACTAGGGACCCATTAAGTGAAAGGTGATTTGTATACATTATCTCATTGGTACTTATCATAATCCTAATGAGGTAGATGCCATTGTTGAGCCCATTTACAGTTGAGTCAAATGGGCCTTGTTCTCTCCCCTAGAAAATCTGATTTAATTGACCTGGGGTCTCAGAATTTTTAAAAAGTTTCCTAGGTTATTTTAATGGTAGCCAGGTATGGCAGATCCTAACTAAGAGACTGATGGGCACTGTTATGGACTGAATATTTGTGTCTCTTCTAAATTGTTGAATTTGGGCCACTCCTAAATGTGTTGTAGCCCTAACCTCCAATGTGATGGTATTTGGAGGTGAGCCTAGGACTAGATGAGGTCATGAGGGTGGGACCCTTGAAATGGGATTAGTGCCCTTATAAGAAGAGGAAGACAGAGAGCCCCCCCTTTTTCTCTCCTTTTTTTCTCTCTCTCTCTCACACACACACTTGTGTTTACCAATATCATAATTACAGATTCAAAAATAAAATGACAAATTCATGCTAAGTCCCAAACAAGATAAGCCCAATGAAATTGACACCAAGATATATTATAGTCAAATTTCTGAAAACTAAAGACCAAGTATCTTGAAAGCAGTGAGAGAAAAAACTATGTTCACTATAAGGTAAAGCAACTTTATTAACAGTGGGTTTCTTATTTGAACTCTGGAGGACAAAAGGATGTAAGATTGCATTTTTCAGTGCTGAAAGAAACATACTGTCGATCAAGGATTTACATTAAGAATTAGTATTCTTCATGAATGAATGGGAAATCAAGACATTCTCAGATGAAGGAAAACTAAGAACATTTGTTGCCAGCGTATCCTTTAAAATAATGGCTAAAGAAAGTTTTCTAAACAGAAAGAAATGATAAAAGAAAGTATTTCAGAATATCAGGAAGGAAGAAAACTCTTAGAATTTACTCTCTTCACAACTTTCATATATAACGTGCACCAGGCACTTCCCTGGCAGTTCAGTGGTTAAGACTGTGCACTCCCAATGCAGAGGGCACAGATTCAGTCCCTGGTAGGGGAATTAAGATCCCACATGCCACTCAGTGCAGACTAAAAATTAAAAATAATTAACATGCAGCAGTGTTAACTATATTTATCAAGTTGTATGTTATATCCCTATTTTTTAAAATAGTCTTTCTGTTCTTTTCTCTCTCTCTTCTTCTCCAGGATTCCAAAGTTCATATGTTTCTCTTGATGCTGTCCCATAAGTCCCATAGGGTTTCTTCACTCTTTTTCATTCTTCTTATTTTTTGTTCCTCTGGATAATTTCAGATGACCTATTTTTGAATCAATTGATTCTTTCTTCTGCTTGGTCGAGTCTGCTGCTGAAGGCCTCAAATTTTTCTGTTCAGTCATTGTATTCTTCAATTCTTCAGCTCTAGGTTTTCTGGTTTTTTTCTTTTTTTTAATGGTTTCTACTTCTTGGTGGATTGTTATTTGTTCATGCATTGTTTTCCTAATTTTGTTTAGTTATCTTTTGTGTTCTTGTAATTTGCTGAACTTCTTTGAGGAGGATTATTCTGAATTCTTTGTCACACAATTTATAGATCTTCACTTCTTTTGGGTCAATTTTTGGCTCTTTATTAGTTTCCTTTGGTGGTATCTGATTTTTATTTATAAATAATCTGATTTATTATTTCCTTTGGTTTACCTGATTTTTCATGATCATTGTTATCCTTACATTGGTATCTGTGCATCTGCAGAAGTGGTCTCTTCTTCCAGGTGTTAGAGGATCATTTCAGTAGGGAAATACCTTCAGCAGTCAGCTTACCTTCAGTTCTGCCTGGGTCATCTGGTGGGATTTTCTGTCCAGGTCTCTGGTTGGATGGGGCTGCTGCCTGTGTTCTGAGGTCAGGTGGTGGCTGCTGTTGGGCTCCTTGGTCACACACTCTGCTGGTTGGGCTTTGCCTTCAAATGGGGCTGCTTGCTGATTTCCCTGGTGGGGTCTGGTTACTGGCTGGGCTCTGCAGTCATGCAGGGCAACTAGTTGGGCTCTGCAATCACATCTGATCAGCTGGGGTTGCAGGATGTGTTTCCTGACAGGATAGTTCTACTGGCAGCATGGCCAGATGGGGCTGCAGACAGGGTTTTGCAATTGGATGGGGTCTCAGTCTGTAATATGCAATTAAGTGGGGCCACAGGCTGTACCCTGAATTTGGGCAGGTCTGCAGGCTGGGCTCTGCGGTTATGCAGGTAGCTGTCCATGATCCACTGTTAGGTTCACAGTCTGAGTTTCCTGGTTAGATGGGGCCTCCAATTGTACCTAGAAGTTGGGTGCTCTGGAGAGTCTGTTCCATGGTTGGGTGGGGTTGCTTCCCAGGCTTCCTGGTTAGGTGAGGACTCTGTAGCTGCCTAGGATCACTCTTTGGGCTCTCTGCTCAGGTGGGGTGAGAGCTTATGATCTGCAGTTCTTTAGGGCTTTTGGCTTGGCTCTCTGCCCAGGTGGGGCTATAGGATGAGCTCTGCAGCTGCCCAGCATCTCTAGCCAGTATCCCTGGTCAGGAAGGCTCACTTCCTGCTAAAATTTGTACTTTAGGAACATCAAACTGCTCTGATTTCACCATAAACTTACCCTGCTGGTTGTCACCTCAGGGCCCTGGTTTATGCTGTTACTCTGATTTGCTCCCTCTAGGAAATATTCCCTGACATCTCCAGTTTAGGTTACATGATCTTCATCTGTGCTTCCACGGCACACTTGCATTCCTTTATCACTGCACTATTGTGCATTATTTAAATGACACTGTCCCTCTCCTCAATATCTTTTGAGCTCCTTGTGGGAAGGGAATGGCTCTGATCGATTATGATGTATGTTGCATTTTTCTCAGGGCTTGTGTGTTCACCATTTCACACAAAGAAAGGTGAACCCATACACGACCCAGTGTGGTTAGTATTTTGTTAATGGATTGATTGATTCCTTCAAACAAGGAATTGTATTTATTTGAAGTAAATGGTTCCTATATTTAAAAATCTGAGGTGGAGAATTGTTTGGGCATTGCTTGTGCTAAATTGTTTCAGTCGTGTCTGACTCTTTGGCAAATTATGGACTGCATCCTGCCAAGCTCCTCTGCCCAAGGGATTCCCCAGGCAAAAATACTGGAGTGGGTAGTGATGCCCTCCTCCAGGGGATCTTCCCTACCCGGGGATCAAACCCATATCTCTTATATCTCCTGCATTGGCAGGCAACTTCTTTACCACTAGCGCCATCTGGGCATTGCCTAACTGAAATCAAATTAGAGAATCGTGGCTTTCAATATCAGCAGAGGCAATGTAAACTTAAAATTTTGAGAGCAAGAACCCATTGGATAGTATCCCAGTTTCCCTTCCTTCTCATGCCCACATTTAGCTAACAAACAAACAAACTAGTTCCTCCCTGACCTCAGCAGTCAGCCCTAAATATTACCCTCTCCTAGGTCTTAGAGAAGTCTTTGCCTTGTTACTAAGAAAATAAAAAGGTCCTTACCCTCTTTCCACAGACCCCTAGAGTCCAGCTTTGCAAGGAGTCCCACTAACTGTGCCCTTTTTATGTCTTCATGGAAATAGAGCTTAGCATTTTTCTTTAATTTTAATCAGCTTTGTAAAGATTAATACCAATTAATACAGCAACAAAGCTATGGTTCTTCCTATGTGTAATCAAAGCTTTGGTTTTTCCAGTAGTCATGTATGGATGTGAGAGTTGAACTGTAAAGAAGGCTGTGCTGAAAAATTGATGATTTCAAACTGTAGTGCTGGAGAAGACTTGTCATTTGGACAGCAAGGAGATCAAATCAGTCAGTCCTAAAGGAAATCAACCCTGCATATTCACTGGAAGGACTGATGCTGAAGCTCCAATACTTTGGACACCTGATGCAAACAGCCAGCTCATTGGAAAAGACCCTGATGCTGGGAAACACAGAAGACAGGAGGAGAAGGGGATGAGAGAGGATGAAATGGTTGGATGGCATCACTGACTCAATGGACATGAGTTTGAACAAACTCTAGGAGATAGTGAAAGACAGGGAAGCCTGGCGTGCTGCAGTCCATGGGGTCGCAAAGAGTAGGACATGACTTAGTGACTGAGCAACAACAATGCAGCAATGTTCTCTTACTTGTCATGCTGAATGTTGACTAGACAAAATAGGAGATGTCTCCAAGCAGTCATTTTTGGTTGGAAGGATTCTGTTCTAAGACTTCTTCACTGCACTAAAGCAGGCTGTGCAATTATTTGCTTTAATGATATGCCTGGGGGTGAGCTGGGTCAGGAACTTTGATACTTGCCCACTTTCTAACAACAACACCCTCTCTAAACATGCTGGAAGATATTTCCCTTCAAGTTAGCTTGGCATTAAAATAGTTTTTCAAGATAAAATATATTGGAGCTTTTTTAACTCTGATGCTTATGCTTCCAGGAATAATACTGAGAAGAATGTTTTGAAAACTTGCTTTTTGGAGACTTTTGTCTCTTACATAACTGATATGGCCAATTTATAATATGAAAGGCTTCAGAAATCAAATAATACCAACAGATTTTGCTCTAGATTTACAGTTCTCTGTGTAAATCTTCTTTTGTAAGAACTGATGAACAATAGATTGCTATATAGGAGTCAATAGTACCAATGAGCAAGAATCAGTTTGTTCTTATTTTTAGTAGAATCAAAAGAAAACTCTCCTGATCTTAGAGGAAATGCTTTCAGTATGAGTATGATGTTAGTCATGGGTTTATAATAAATGGCCTTTACTATGTTGAGGTATGTTCCCTCTGTGCCTACTTTCTAGAGTATCAGTTGATCATAAATTGATGTTGAACTTTATCAAAAGCTTTTTATGCCTCCATTGAGATGATCAGATGATTTTTATTCTTCAATTTGTTAATGCGGTGTATCACATTGATTGATTTGCATATATCCTTGCATCCCTGGGATAGAGCCCACTTAATCCTGCTATATGATCTTTTTAACGTAATGTTGAATTGCATTTGTTAATATTTCATTGAGGATTTTTGCATGTATAGTTATCAGTTGTATTGGCCCATCATTTTCTTTTTGTGTGGTTTCTTTGTCTGGTTTTGGTACCAGGGTGATCTGTCTCCTAAAGCAAATGAAACAAAAGCAAAAATAAACAAATAGGATCTAATTAAACTTAAAAACTTTTGCACAGCAAAGGAAACCATCAACAAAATGAAAAGACAACCTACTGAATGGTAGAAGATATTTGCAAATGATATTTCAAATGATAAGGGGTTAATATTTCAATGTATATAAACAGCGCATACAGTGCAATATCAAAAACACAAATGACCCAATTAAAAAATGGACAGAAGACCTAAATAGACATTTTTCCAAAGAGGACATGCAGATGGCCAATAGGCACATGAAAAGATGCTCAACACCAAGAATAATCAAGGAAATGCAAATCAAAACTACAGTGAATATCACCTCACACCTGTCAGAATGGCTGTCATCAAAAAGAACACAAATAACAGATGTTGGAAAGGATGTGGAGAAAAGGGAACACTCATACACTGTTGGTGGGAATGTACATTAGTACAGCCACTGTGGAAAACAGTATGGAGGTCTCTCAAAAAACTAAAAATATAACTACCAAATGACCCAGCAATTCCACTTCTGGGTATGTATACAAAAACAAAAACACTAATTTGAAAAGATACATGTATCCCAATGTTCATAGCAGCATTATTTATAATTGCCAAGGTATGGAAGAAACCTAAGTGTCTATCGGCAGATGAGTGGATAAAGAAGATGTTATATATATGTAATGCATATACTAACTCAGTCATAAAAAATAAGGAAATTTTGCCATTTGCAGCAGCATGGATGGACTTGGAGGGCATTATGCTAGTGAAATAAGTCAGAGAAAGACAAATCGTCTATGATATCACTTATTAATATATGGAGAATCTAAAAAATACAACAAACTAGTGAATAGAGCAAAAAATAAGCAGACTCAGAGATACAGAGAACAAACCAGTGAGGAGAGGGATGTGGGATGGGCAATATAGTTGAGGGGGTAAAAGGGTTATTATGGGATTATTTGAAATCTCATGCATGAAATTTTAAAAAATTCTAAAGCAGTAACAAGTGAAAAGAATCTTTCTTTCAATAAAAAAGATATGATTCAAGTCCATTAAAATGAAAATTAAATCTATTCATAAGTTTAAAAAAAACAGAGAGAACTCTCTTCTGAAGGATTTATAAGTCTATAAATTATATACCAAAATCAGCAGTATTTTTGAGAATGCCAGTGAATTGTTGATAAATGACTGTGTGTGTGTGTGCTAAGTTGCTTTAGTTGTATCCAACTCTATGGGACCCTGTGGACTGTAGCCCACCAGGCTCCTCTGTCAATGTGGATTCTCCAGGCAAGAATACTGGATCTCCATGCCCTCTTTCAGGGGTTCTTCCTGACACAAGGATCAAACCCATGTCTCTTGACTGGTACTCAGTAATTTCATCATGGCAGGATGTATTATTACAGGGGAGGAATCCACCTCCAGTACTTTGCCTTCAAAAGTTACATTTAAACTCCTCTATGAAATAACTTCCGGAGAAGGCAATGGCACCCCACTCCAGTACTCTTGCCTGGAAAATCCCATGGACAGAGGATCCTGGTAGGCTACAGTCCATGGGGTCGCTAAGAGTTGGACACGGCTGAGCGACTTCATTTTTACTTTTCCCTTTCACGCACTGGAGAAGGAAATGGCAACCCACTCCAGTGTTCTTGCCTGGAGAATCCTAGGGATGGCGGAGCCTGGTGGGCTGCCATCTATGGGGTTGCACAGAGTTGGACACGACTGAAGCGACTTAGCAGCAGTAGCAGCATGAAATAACTTCAGTTGAAGGAAATAGATTGGTATAAGGGTTGTTTGTGTTTTGCAACTGGCCATCATTATTTGACCCTTATAAAAATACAGAGAAAACTAACTTTTTAAATAAAGCAGCAAAATGTAAGCATGTGCAGGCTAACAGTTGATTCTTACATGAATTGGCTGACAAGAAGGTTACTCAACCCACGTGACTAAAATGGGTTACAAATCTACTGGAAATTAGGTGTGTGTGTGTGTGTTTGGCAACAAGGAATGGAAAGTAACTGCAGCAAATTCCTTTACTGACCTTCTCTTCTTAGAACTCCGAACATTATCTCACTGTGTCCTGCTTTCTGTGATTTTACTTGTATTGTTCTATGCTCATGTCCCAATTATAGGCCAGGCCCAATTCTCAACATCATTGGACAGCTATGATCATTGTTAGGCATATGTTGGACAATGAACAAGTGTCAAATTCTATGGTAGACACATTACAGACATGAGAACATTTATTCTTCACCAAATATTGTAAGATTGGTGGAGAGTGATAGGAGATGATTTGAAGAAATAAACAAGAACCAGATCAGGTAGGCCAATACTTGTTGGCCATAGCAGGAATTTAGATTTTATTCTGAATATGAAAGGATGTCATTGGAGGGTTTGGAGCCAAGGAATGATGCAATCTGATTTACACCATAATGCAAATCTTCTGGTTGACCAATAAGAGTATTGACAGAAAAGGGTTAGGAGCAGAAGCATGGAAATCAGTAAGGAGGTTATTGAAATGATCCAGACAAAAGAGACTAGTATCTTTGACCATAGAGATAATGATGGGAGTGTTAAGAAGTGCCTAGATTCTGGGTATATTGTGAAGAAGAAAGGGTTGACAGTTCTTGGCTCTTGGATTGGAAGTAGGGTGGTACATGGCTTAAGATGGTTTAAGGTTTAAGATGATCTCCAAGCTTTTTTTGCCTGAGCAACTGGGTAAACGATGGTGCCATTTATTGTGATGAGGATCACTGGGGGAAAATCAAGGGTTTAATTTTAGGCACATAAAGTTTGAGATGCTTATCAAATATACCGAGGAGAGGTCAGTTAGGTAGTTGGATATATGAATCTAGAGCTCAGGAAAATGTAACTGCTACACTTTCTCTCAGTGCTAAGGGCTAGAACATTATAGGAAGCTATTAGCCTAGGGTGGTAGAAGGACCAACGATCAACTTTTGTTATGAGGAACTAAATCAAGCTGCCACTGGCTGTGTTATATGTTCAATATCACTAAATAACAGAAATCTTTAGAATCTGTAGTAAGACCTGGTTCTGGACTACAATCTTGGGAATCCTGTAGGATCAACACCAAATATCAATAAAAGGCAATATGGAACCTAAAGAGTGTGGGAGAAAAACAAAATTATATTCTATTCAAAATTTCAAAACACACGAAAAAAACTACACTAAGTAATACCACAATGGAAATAAACAATCAGAATATGATTGCATCCAGGAGGAAATGATTTAATGAAAAGGCATGTCAAAGATTTTTTTTAAAGTGTGTTAATGATGCTCGAAGAGCTATACAATTTTAATCAAAAATAGCAGAAAATTGTGAAACAAGAAAAAATTAAATAAATGAAAGTGAGACCCAGTGGATATGAAAGAACCAATTAGAAATTGTGGAAAGAAAAATAAAGTCATTTAATTAATAAGAACCTATCGTATAGCACAGGAAATTCTACCCAGTACTCTGTAATGATCTATATGGAAAAAGAATCTAAAAAAGAGGGGATATATGTATATGTATAATGGATTCACTTTCCTGTACATCTGAAATTAACATAACATTGTAAATCGACTATACTTTAATAAAAATCAATTTTAAAACTTAAGAAATAAAATAGAGTATAAACTTGGGATTGGACACAGAAAATAGCAAAGTGAAAGACTGTACTGAGGAATGATAAATGTAATGTGGAAAGAGAGGATATTTTAAAAATATAACAGTGAAGAGAGATTGAAAGACTTCAACAAATATTCTGCAGGATTTTGTGAGATGGTGAAGAGGATTTCTGAAAAATAATCTGTTTGCTGATACAATAACACAAAAATTCCAATACTGAAGAAACATCCGAGTCCTCAGTTCTGGAGTATACTTCAGGTATTAAGCAGTATAAATGAAAAATAAATACATAGCTAGACACATCAAAGTAACTCTGTAGAACATAAAGGATCAACACTTTAAAAACTACCAGAAAGAAAAAACTGATTACTTTTGAAGTAACTCATGGTAAAAAAAAAAAAAGAAAAGAAAAGAAAAGGCATTACCTTCAAAGTGCTAAAGAAAAGTAATTCTCACAGGTAAGGGTAGAATAAAATAATTTTTAGGTATGCAAAGACTCGGCAAGATTAGAAACAAGAAACAATCATCAGAGGGTAAAGCATCTGCCTACAATGCGGGAGACCTGGGTTTGATCCCTGGGTCGGGAAGATCCCCTGGAGAAGGAAATGGCAACCCACTCCAGTACTCTTTCCTGAAAAATCCCATGGACGGAGAAGCCTGGTAGGCTACAGTCCATGGAGTCGCAAAGAGTCGGACACAACTGGGCTACTTCACTACACTACGAAGAAAGGGAAATTTTAAGATACAGAAAAATGGTTAAAACAGAAATAGGTAACATGTATTGATAAATTTGGACTTCCCAGGTGGCTCAGTGGTAAAAAGTCTGCGTGCCACTACAGGAGACATGGGTTCAACTCCTGGGTCAAGAAGATCCCCTGGAATGACAACCCACTACAGTATTCTTGCCTGGAGAATTCCATGGAGAGAGGACCCTGGTGGGCTACACTTCATGGGGTTGCAAAAAGTTGCAACTTAGCAACTAAAACAACAACATTGATATATTTAATTAATTGGATGTAAAAACTGCTTTTAATGGTTAAGAAAATGTAAAATTAAACATGCTCTAGACAAAATCTGTAATGTTGGGGTGTTGAATTTGTAGTTATGCTAAAACCTGTGTCATATTGAGTAGGTGATTTAAATTCTAAGTAATTGTAGATTGTGTCAGAAAAAGGTACAGTTTTGCATGTCCTTAAAATATCAAGGGTAACTGGTTTTAAAAAGCTAAAAATAGTGTGTATAGCTACAAAATATGCAAAGAAAAATAGAAAATTTTGTAACTCCAACTGAAAGCGGAAAATGAGAAAAATGAAACAAAGAAAATGGTGCTAAACAGAAGTCACAAAAAAGATGACAAAAATATTTCTAAAAATGTCAATAATCACTATGTGAACAGATTCATTTTATCTAAGTGGAAGAAGAGATTGTCAGATTATTTATGAAAAAAAGTCAAGCTAATATGCCGTTTGCAAGATACGTACCTAAAACCAAATCAACAGAATGTTGAAATTAGATCAATAAAACAAAAATATGCCATAATAATTATGCCAAAAAAAGGCTAGTGAAATATGCCAAATATGCCAAAAAAAGGCTAGTGAAGCAAAACAATATCAAATAAAATAGAATCTGAGAAAAAACATGTTAATAAATATAAAGAGGAATGTTGCATAAAAACACAGCAATTAGATATGATAATGGATTTGTATGCCCCTAACAACATAACCTTGAAATGGCTAAAGTAAAACTGCTCTAGATATACAGGGAGAATTTAGCAAATCCATAATTATAGTGAGAGATGTTGGCATACCTGTCTTCAAAACTGGAACAATCAATTGGTGTAAATTTCCAGAAGAGATTCCAAAATCATTCAGCATGTTGAGAATTAGAAAAATCCTTAACTTACATGGGAAAAGATAATCAACAGATGCCAAATGCAAGATGATGTAGTTGGTGAAATTATTTGATGATGGGTTTAAAGCAGCTATAAAATGCTCTGATAAGCAAGGGCAGATGTTTTTGAAATAAATGGGAAGACAGAAAACTCTCAGGAAAGAAATGTAAAGGAGAAGCAAATGGGAGATTAATTAATTAATTTTACAAATGGAAATATTGATCTGAAGAATACAATAACCAAAATTTAAAAATTCACTGCCTGGACTGAAGAGAATGGAGATGATAGAGTAAAGAGTCAGTGTTCTTGAAGAAATATCAATAGGAATAATACCCTGAGCAACAGAGGAAAAAAAAAGATTTTAAGAAAAATGAACAAGGCTTCAGGGATTTGTGGACCAATGCCAAAAAGTCTAACATTTATGTAATCTGAGTCCCAAGAGGTGAGGAATATGTGAAGCAGGAAGCATATTTGAAGAAATAGTGACTGAAAACTTTCCAAATTTGATGAAAGACATAAACCAAGAGATTATAAAAATTCAGAGAACCTCTAGCACTATTCATAAAATTAAAAAATGATAAATTAGGCTTCATAAAAGTTAAAAATGTTGGCTATGAGAAAGACACTACAGCCTGGGAGAAAATATTTGCAAGTCACATATCCAACAAAGAACTTGTAGCCAGTATATGTAAAGAACTCTTCAGTTCAGTTCAGTTCAGCCACTTAGTCATGTCCAACTCTTTGCGACCAGGCTTCCCTGTCCATCACCAACTCCCAGAATTTACAGAAACCCATGTCCATTGAGTTGGTGATGCCATCCAACCATCTCATCCTCTGTCGTCCCCTTCTCCTCCCACCTTCAAACTTTCCCAGCATCAGGGTCTTTTCAAATGAGTCAGCTCTTCGCATCAGGTGGTCAAAGTATTGGAGTTTCAGCTTCAACATCAGTCCTTCCAATGAACACCCAGGACTGACCTCCTTTAGGACGGACTGGTTGGATCTCCTTGCAGTCCAAGGGACTCTCAAGAGTCTTCTCCAACAGCACAGTTCAAAAGCATCAATTCTTTGGCGCTCAGCTTTCTTTATAGTCCAAATCTCACATCCATACATGACTACTGGGAAAACCATAGCTTTTATTAGATGGACCTTTGTTGGCAAAGTAACATCTCTGCTTTTTAATATGCTGTCTAGGTTGGTCATAACTTTTCTCTTTAAGAGTTAAAGAACTCCTAAAAACCAAATAATAAGGAAACAAATAAGCCAATTTTATAAAAAGGGCAGAGGATTTGAAGAGAAACTTTGTGAAAGAACATATGCATGCTTAGTCCCTCAGTTATGTCCAACTGTCTGCGACCCCATGGACTGCAGCCTGCCAAGCTCCTCTGTCCATGGGGGTTCTCCAGGCAGGAATACTGGAGTGGGTTGCCATACCATGTATGGCAGATAAGCGTATTAGCCATTACAGAAAAGTAAGTTAAAACCACAATGGGACACCATGACACATACATTAAAATGGGTACAATTTTAAAAGACTGGTCATCTCAAGTGGTGAGAAGGTAAAAGAACTGGCACTCTCATATAATGTTGGCAGAACAATCACTTTGGAAAAAAAGGTTTGCATTTTTTTTTCTTTTTTCTTTTCTTTATTAACTTTATTTTTAATTAGAGGAGAACTGTTTTATATTGTTGTGTTGGTTTCTTTTGTACATCACCGTGAATCAGCTATAAATATATATATATATATATCTATCCCCTCTCTCCTGAGTCTCCCTCCCACCTACCCCCAATCCCACCCCTCTAGGTCATCACAAAGCACTGAGTTGAGCTCCCTATGTTATAAAGCAGCTTCCCACTAGCTATCTATTTTACACATGGAATGTATATATGTCAATGCCACACTCTCAATTTGTCCCACCCTCTCCTTCCCCCATTGTGTCCAAAAGTCCGTTCTCTGTGTCTGTGTCTCTATTCCCACCCTACAAGTAGGTTCATCAGTACCATATTTCTAGATTCCATATTTGTGTTAATATGCAATATTTGTTTTTCTCTTTCTGGCTTACTTCACTCTGTATAACAAGCTCTAGCTTCATCCACCTCACTACAACTGACTCAATTTCATTCCTTTTTATGACTGAGTAAATATTCCATTGTATATATGTACCACAGCTTCTTTATCCATTCATCTGTCAATGCACATCTGGATTGCTTCCATGTCCTGGCCTTTGTAAATAGTGGTTTGTTGTTCAGTTGCTAAATCGTGTCTGATTCTTTGTGACCCCATGGACTGTAGCATGCCAGGCTTCCCTGTCCTTCACTATCTTCCAGAGTTTGCTCAAACTCATGTCCATTGCATCAGTGATGCTATTCAACCATCTCGTCCTCTGTTGCCTGCTTCTCCTCCCGCCCTAAGTCTTTCCCAGCATCAGAGTCTTTTCCAATGAGTTGGCTCTTCACATCAGGTGGCTAGTGTACTGGAGCTTCAGCTTCAGCAGCAGTCCTTTGCAGTCTCTTAAAAAGTTAAACACTCACCTACATGTGTTCTAACAGTTCCAAGCCTAGGAATTTATCTAGGAGAAAAGAAAGCATGTGTCCATACAAAGACTTGTACATGAATGTTTCTAGCACCTTTATTTGTAATAGTGAAGGGAAGCAACTGCCTATGTTTCAACAAGTGAGTGGGCCAGTAGTTTATGGAAAAAAATTGTGGAATACTACTCAGCAATAAAAAGGAATGAGCTTCTGATAAACACTACATGAATGACTCTCAAAATACTAGTCTCAATGAAGGAAGGTAGACACAGAAGAGTACATGACCTGGGATTCCATTTATATAAAACTGTAGAAAATGTAAAGTAACCGATAAGTGACAGAATACAGTTTAGTGGTTGCTTGGAAATGGCAAGGAGGAGGAAGGAGGGATTACCAAGGGGCATAAGGAAACATGTTCAGTTCAGTTCAGTCGCTCAGTCGTGTCCAACTCTTTGGGACACCATGAATTGCAGCACGCCAGGCCTCTCTGTCCATCACCAACTCCCGGAGTCCACCCAAACCCATGTCCATCGAGTCGGTTATGCCACCCAACCATCTCATCCTCTGTTGTCCCCTTCTCCTTCCGCCCCCAATCCTACCCAGCATTAGGGTCTTTTCCAATGAGTCAACCCTTCGCATGAGGTGGCCAAAGTATTGGAGTTTCAGCTTCAACATCAGACCTTCCAATGAACACCCAGGATTGATCTCTTTTAGGATGGATTGATTGGATCTCCTTGCAGTCCAAGGGACTCTCAAGAGTCTTCTCCAACACCACACTTCAAAAGCATCAATTCTTCGGCGCTCAGCTTTCTTCACTGTCCAACTCTCACATCCATACATGACCACTGGAAAAACCATAGCCTTGACTAGATGGACTTTTGTTGGCAAAGTAATGTCTCTGCTTTTAAATATGCTATCTAGGTTGGCCATAACCTTCCTTCCAAGGAGTGAACATCTTTTAATTTCATGGCTGCAATCACCATCAGCAGTGATTTTGGAGGCCAAAAAAATAAAGTCTGACACTGTTTCCACTGTTTCCCCATCTATTTCCCATGAAGTGATGGGACCAGATGCCATGATCTTAGTTTTCTGAACGTTGAGCTTTAAGCCAACTTTTTCACTCTCCTCTTTCACCTTCATCAAGAGGCTCTTTAGTTCTTCTTCACTTTCTGCCATAAGAGTGGTGTCATCTGCATATCTGAGGTTATTGATATTTCTCCCGGCAATCTTGATTCTAGCTTGTGTTTCTTCCAGCCCAGCGTTTCTCATGATGTACTCTGCATATAAGTTAAATAAGCAGGGTGACAATATACAGACACACTGAAACTAGAATTACAGAAAACTAGCTAATCTGATCACACGGATCACAGCCTTGTCTATCTCAATGAAACTAAGCCATGCCCTGTGGGGCCACCCAAGACGGATGGGTCATGGTGGAGAGGTCTGACAGATTGTGGTCCACTGGAGAAGGGCATGGCAAACCACTTCACTATTCTTGCCTTGAGAGCCCCATGAACAGTATGAAAAGGATAAAAGATGAACTCCCCAGGTCAGTAGGTGCCCAATATACTAATGGAAATCAGTGGAGAAATATCTCCAGAAAGAATGAAGGGATGGAGCCAAAGCAAAAACGATACCCAACTGTGGATGTGACTGGTGATAGAAACAAGGTTCAATGCTGTAAAGAGCAATATTGCACAGGAACCTGGAATGTTAGGTCCATGAATCAAGGCAAATTGGAAGTGGTCAAACAGGAGATGGCAAGAGTGAACGTCGACATTCTAGGAATCAGCGAACTGAGATGGACTGGAATGGGTGAATTTAACTCAAATGACCGTTATATCTACTACTGTGGGCAAGAATCCCTTAGAAGAAATGGAGTAGCCATCATGGTCAACAAAAGAGTCCAAAATGCAGTACTTGGATGCAATCTCAAAAACGACAGAATGATCTCTGCTCGTTTCCAAGGCAAACGATTCAATATCACGGTAATCCAAGTCTATGCCCCGACCAGTAACGCCAAAGAAGCTGAAGTTGAACGGCTCTATGAAGACCTACAAGACCTTCTAGAACTAACACCCAAAAAAGATGTCCTTTTCATTATAGGGGACTGGAATGCAAAAGTAGGAAGTCAAGAAACACCTGGCGTAACAGGCAAGTTTGGCCTTGGAGTACAGAATGAAGCAGGGCAAAGGCTAATAGAGTTTTGCCACGAGAACGCACTGGTAATAGCAAACACCCTATTCCATCAACACAAGAGAAGGAAACATGAGGAGATTATGAATGGACATGTTCACTATTTGGATTTGAATTTATGGTGTACCAGATGTATATGCATGTTAAAACTTATCAAATTGCATACTTTAAACATGGGTGGCTTGTTGTGAGTCAATTGTACCTTAGTAAAGCTGTTCAAAGCAAAAATAGAAACAAAAGGCCTGAAGACTAGGGCCAAATTATAAAGGATTTTAGACGATAAAATGTCTTCCTCCCATGGCACAGTTAGTATACTTGACACCTAGAGGGGCATAATATTTTTAAAATTTTATTTGTTTATTTATTTAGGCCACAGTGGGTCTTTGAGGCTGCACAAGGGCTTTCTCTAGTTGCAGAGAATGGGGACTACTCTTCACTGCAGTGCATGGGCTTCTCACTGTGGTGGCTTCTCTTGTTGCAGAGCATGGGGCTCTAGGCATCTGGGGCTAGTAGTTGTGGCTTGCGGGCTTAGTTGCCCCTCAGCATGTGGAATCTTCCCAGACCAGGGACTGAACCACATGCTCTGCGTTGTCAGGCAGATTCTTAACCACTGGACGACCAGGGAAGTCTGAAGCATAATTTTTTAAAACAGTTGTATTAAGATATTATCTACATGCCATACAATTCAACCAGTTAAGGTACAATTAACCATTTAATGTGCATAATTCAATGACTTTTAATGTATTCACTGAGTTGTATGTTTATTAATAGAAATATGCATGAATTAAAATGAGTAATTATAATCTGAAAGAAAATGCAGTGTAATTTTCTTTGATACAACATTTTGTGTATAATTACCACAGTAAAAGATTATAAGGAAATTTTAAGAAGACCAAAGCATGTGCAAAAGGTACAATTTAGGCAAACAACAGTTATACAACTGTGTGATACCAGTTATTTTGTTATTTTGATATTTATGTAGTATTAAAATGATGAATTAAATGATACATTTCATGTTTACAAGTATTGCTCAAATTCAGTGAAAATATTTATTTTCATGTGTAGTAAAGGTTTCACTATTCTCCAAATTCTACTCTTCAAATTACCTACTTGGTTTCAGACATTAATGCAAACAAGTAATGATGTAGAATCAGAGCTGAAGTAACTCAAGTTGTTCCTTTCTTTATAATCACTGTGCTATAATTTTAAATTAAAATCTATTTTTTAAACATGGAGTATGTTTATTGTATATTGCCACAAGGATTGAAATCCAAAAGTGTGCTCAAAGCAAACTTAAACAGTTCTAAATTGTTAAGAACTTACTTTAGAAAAGAACAGCCTGAGTCTGGGGCCAACTATTTTAAAAGAATCTATCTAAATTAACTTTCCTGCAGAATAAAATAATTAAAACGTGAATACTAAAAATTGGCCAATTTGGACGTTACCTATATATTACAGGGCTTCCCTTGTGGTTCAGCTGGTAAAGAATCTGCCTGAAATACAGGAGACCTGGGTTTGATCCCTGGGTTAGGAAGATCCCTTAGAGAAGGGAAAGGCTACCCACTCCAGTATTCTGGCCTGGAGAATTCCATGGACTGTATAATCCATGGGGTGGCAAAGAGTCGGACACGACTGAGCAACTTTCACTCGCTCACTATATATTACAACTTAACATTAACCACAGCAGTCTTTTAGAACTTAGACCAAAGAAGAAGATTTTGCGGGGAAAATTTAGAAATACTTGGTTATGGTGCTAATAAAAACAAGGCTGACTTTTACTGGGTTTAATTGTTCTTATATCAAAATTCTCTGCTGATACTGTATTCCTTTATTGCTACGGGTGGGCAGAGTACCCCCACCGCCCCACCCTGGGTAGGTTACTGCTCTACTGCAAGCTTCTTATTTTTTAAAAAAAACTTTTTAATTTTGTATTGGAGTAGAGCCCATAAACAATGCTGTGATGGTTTCAGGTGGACAGCAAAGGGACTCAGCCATACATATACATGTATCCATTCTCCTCCAAATTCCCCTTCCATCCAGGTTGCCTCATGATATTGAGCAGAGTTCCCTGTACTATACAGTAGGAACTTGTTGGTTATCCATTTTAAATATAGCAGTGTGTACTTGTTCATCCCAAACTCCCTAACTAACCCTTCCCCCCATCCTTCCCCCCCTGGTAACCATAAGGTTATTACGGAGTATTGAGCAGAGTTCCCTGTGCTGTACAGTAGGACCTTGTCAGTTATCCATTTTGAATATAGCAGTGTGTATACTCCACTAAAAGCTTCTTAACAAGTGGCCTAATTGCTATTGAGTGTGGCCTCCAAACACCATTATTTTAGTATTAATTGCTGTTGGTGACTTTCTGTAGGGTGAGCCTTTTTGCCCTTCTGGGGGCCTTCAGTTACTTATAGCATTGGGTGGGGTACAGTATACATCACAGTGACATAGGTGAGCTGGAGGTGGTTTTGTCACCTGCCTTTTGGTCAGGATCGGTGGGGGGAGTGTCATTATCACCCACCACACATTAAACCCTCCCCCCATCTAGATTCTGGCAAACTCAGCTCTGAAATTTCTCTCCCCCTCCACCCCAAAAACACATGGAACCACCAAAGCCCTTTTTCTTTTTGTGCTTGGGACAAAGTGTTGAGGAAGCTGATCTTCATTTCTTAGTCCTCAGCCGGTCCTTATCCTCCAATGTCTGGCTATCCTGCCAGTCTGGCCCCCAGCCCTCTAGGACCTCAACTCCCTCCCTCCTCATATGCCTACCTCTTCCCTTCCTTTCTTCCCTCCCCACCACAGACACACACATCTCCTGTTTCCAACTTGCTGATTTTATTGTGTTCAGCATCCATATACCATGATGGTCTCAGAATTGTCCCTATGTCTTTGACCATTTCTTCGTAGCTGCTTCCATAGACACAGCTCGTTCTAGTGCTCTGGCCCAGGCTCTGCATTTACTGTTTGCACGGGAAGTTACTTTGAATCGTTGGAGTTTCCATTGCTTCTTATAACTACTCAACTTGTGCTTATATGATTTGTTTTTCAGTTTGTGGTAACAGATGAATGTTGTAGGCCTTATCTTTCTGTTAGATACTCTTGGATAAGAGGGGAATGACTGAGATTTTGCTCTTGATTTAATTTGAAGTGTCCTTCTTATGCTCATGTTTTTCTGCACCTGGAAAGGCAACAGGCCGAGTCAGCTGGACTTTAGTTTGGGAAAGGAGGATGGGAATGTTATAGGAAAGGGGGCTTCATGGGTAGAGATGTGACTTGAGGCAGGCATTTGTGCCTGGCAAGGGTAGGATAGGAGTCTTGGGGAGATCTATGGGGAGGAGAGGAGTATGGGTAGGGTCATCTGACCTTGGTCTTCAATTGATGAGAAATCCGTTGTTCTTTCGTTTTGATTCTTGGCGCTAGCTGTTCTGTGTTTGTGTTTTCTGCATTAATGTTAGCTTATTTTGGTGTACAGATCTCATCAGCCATATTTAATCCTCTAGTGGTGTCTCTCCCAGGGCTTCTGACCTCTCTCTATATATATACCCTCCCCTAGACAAAGGGGAGCTACACCCTTCAGCTTTGTTTGCTCACCAAGGGGCTCCCCTAGCTAATAATAGCCTTGAGGTGGCTTGTACCTCACAAAGGCCCACTCCTGACACTGTGCAAGCGGGGAGGACAAGATGCTGTGGTTGGGAAAAAAAAAGGGATATTTCGTTAGTACCCTCTAAAGATCCATGCCAACGTGACTTGCTACCCCTCTTCATTTCCCCATTTTCAATTATGGTGGGTCTCATGGCAAGGAGAGAGTGTTTTCTCCAAGACATTTCCGCACAGACACTCCCATTCAGCGGTTCATTCTGTTCTCTGCCATCATTTACTATAAGCTATCATCGTGGATGTCTTACCTAAAATCCCTCCAACATAATGTGACCTTATTTAACTCTCCAGGGATATGCAAATGATTCCACTTCCCTCCAGCAAAGTTCCCTCTTGTGCCTCTGTATGGCCCATGAAGGAAGAAAGTTTTTGTTGTTTGCTTCTACATCTTGATTTATTTATAAATACATATGTGGCTGCACTGCATTTGGTGCACTGTCTTAGTTGCGGCACGTGGGATATTCGATCTTCCTTGCAGCACTCGGGATCTTTAGTTGCAACATGTGGGATCCTGTTCCCTGACCATGGATCAAACCCAGGCCCCCTGCATTGGGAGTGCAGAGTCTTAGCCACTGGACCACCAGGGAAGTTCCTCTATATCTTTAAATGATTGAGACAAAAATTGGAGAACATTTCATGACATGAAAATTATATGAAATACACATTTTAGTGTCCATAACAGTTGTATTAGAATATAGATACACTCACTCATTTAAGTATTTTCTGGTTGCTTTCACCTACCACAGATTTGAGTAGCTGTGATAAAGACTGTACAGCCAGACAAGATGGTAGAGGAGTAGGTGGACGTGGGGTACATCTCTCTCCATGGATACATCAGGAATACACCTTCAGACACAGAAGTGCATGCAGAACACCAGCTGAGAGCAGACAGGATTACTTGACCAGTGGAAAAGAATATATAGAACCACGCAAAACTCGGTAGGACAAAGGAACTAGGGGGAAAAACAGGAGTATTAGTAGGACAGGACCTACCCTCAGCAGGTGGGGGAACTGAAGCAGAGGTCTGATCCCCACATCGGGGCAATTGTCTGGGTCAGAGGAGAAACATTTAAGGCTGAGAGTGAAACAGCTGATCTGTGGCAGCCTAAATGGAATGAGAATCAGACAGTCTTTGCCGCAGCAATAGATATGCTGGGCAGGAATGCGGGTCTCCTGGAAGGTGCAGCGTCTGGGACCTGGAGTTTAGGGATTGTGGAGCAATCCCAGTGCGTCGGCTGCTGTTGACTGCAGAGAGATGGATCAAGGGGATGTGAGGGAGGAGATTGTGGTGGGAAATGCCTGTGGAGGAAAGCCAGACAGCCATGGAAGCAAGGCGATACTGCTGAGTCACGTGTAGCGGGTGGAGCCATTACGGTAGCCTCTTTCTCTCCACACGCTAGCATCAGAAGCTGAACAATAGACAGGCTGGCCCATCAAACGCCTGACACACTGAGCTATAGAGTAGGACCCCACCCAGGGTGCCCCTTTAAGTGCCTGATGCGCTGATCTACAGAGTAGGACCCCAGTCGGGGGTGGGGGATTGCCCTCTGTGTGCCTGACTCGCAGAAAAACAGGGACGGACCCCAGGCAAAGGATCCCTCTAAGTGCCTGAATGGGCGGAGCTATGGAGAAAGACTGGCCAAAGAGGCCTTCTGATCACCAGCTACAAGAGGCTTGAAAAAAGACTCTGATAGGGCCATAACTCCTGCTGCAGAGGCAGTTTGTGTCCCTGGACACTTGGCGTCACCAGGGTCCCTGCAAGCCAAGCAGCTGCACCACCCTCCTGCTCAACTCTCACTGGGCAGAGCTGCCACAGGCAAAAAAAAAAAAAGTGCCTTTACTAGATTGACCAGATTTCTTCATTGTTCTGTCTTCAGGCATAGGCACTTCCTGTAAATATACTAAAGCTAACCACGGAAACCAGACATCAAGGTCTGGCTCTTTTCTTCCCTTGAGAGTTCTGCACGAACCCTGGTTCCTGGAACTTGACTGAGGTCACCCACTAAGACTCTGGCTCAGCCAGGACTTCAGAGAAGGTTCTCTGGTCTTAGTTCAGTGCTTTGTGTGTTCTGTGTAAGTTAGAGCCCGAGGGACTGAAGTTTCATACTTTGACTAACTTTATTTGGACTGAGGAAGTTCAGCAGCCGTAGTGTTAGTCTAATTGTGAGACTGCTCTCATCCTCAGTTTCCTCACTTGTTTGATGGCAATGATGATAATACATACCCCGTAGGATTTTGTGATGATCAAGTGAGATAATGTGGGTAAAGCGCTTAAGGTAGTGTCTAGCTCAGGGTAAATTTTCCAGTAAAAGTTGACTTTTACACTTGGCTAAGAGCTTGATCTCTGGAGTCAATAAGGCAAGATTCCAAGCTGCAGTTCTGCTCCTTGTTAGATGTGTGACTTTGAGCTGGTTACTTATCTCTCTGAGCCTCAGTTTCCTCCTCTGTCTTGTAGGATTGTTGCAAGGATGCAGTGAGATCAGCCATATAAAGCAGTGAGTCCAGTGGCTTTCACAGAGGAAGTAATCAGCATTGGATCGTGCTGCATCATTATTCATGGGGAGAGTACTAAGAGAAATTTGATGTGAGTTCCTTGTCTGGAACAGTCTTGATTGTTTAAAGGAGAAAGTCTACCACTAGAGCCTGTATGTGGGGCCCTCCATATTCTATTTTTCCTCTTCTTCCCTCATGTCCCCTCCACGCAATCCCATTCACAGATCCTTCCTTCATACTCAGATATAAAGGGTCAACAGCATAGAACATTTCTCTCACTGGGTTTTGTATTTTCTGAGGGAGCAAAATCCTAAGCTGGAAGAAGGAAGCCCTAATGGTACAGCCATGCTAAACAGCAGTGTTTTTTGGTCTCAGCAGTCTTAAAATTTGGGGGTGGATAATTATGGTGGGGGGCTTTCCTGTGCACGGTAGCATGTTTAATAGCATCTCTGGCTTCAACCCATTGGATAACGGTATCAGAACAAGCCCCTTCATAGTTAGGATGACGAAAAATATCTGTAGACATTGCCAAATGTCCCCTGGGAAGGAAAGTTGCCCGTAATTAAGAATTCTTGGTTTGGGGATTCTGTGGAGGAGGTGAGGCCTTTTCAGTTCAGTTCAGTTCAGTTGCTCAGTTGTGTCTGACTCTTTGGGACCCCATAGACTGCAGCACGCCAGGCCTCCCTGTCCATCACCAACTCCCAGAGTTTACTCAAACTCATGTCCATTGAGCTGGTGATGCCATCCAACCATCTCATCTTCTGTCACCCCCTTCTCCAGCCTTCAATCTTTCCCAGCATCAGGGTCTTTTCAAATGAGTCGGTTCTTCGCTTCAGGTGGCCAAAATATTGGAGTTTCAGCTTCAGCATCAGTCCTTCCAGTGAATATTCAGGACTGATTTCCTTTAGGATGGACTGGTTGGATCTCCTTGCAGTCCAAGGGACTCTCAAGAGTCTTATTCAGCACCACAGTTCAAAAGCACCAATTCTTCGGCGCTCAGCTTTCTTTATAGTCACACTCTCACATCCATACATGACTACTGGAAAAACCATAGCTTTGACTGGACAGACCTTTGTTGACAAAGTAATGTCTCTGCTTTTTAATATGCTGTCTAGGTTAGTCATAACTTTTCTTCCAAGAAGCAAGCGTCTTTTAATTTCATGGCTGCAGTCACCATTTGCAGTGATTTTAGAGACCTCCAAAATAAAGTTTTTCACTGTTTCCACTGTCTCTCCATCTACTTGGCATGAAGTGATGGGATCAGATGCCATGATCTTGAACGTTTTCTGAACGTTGAGCTTTAAGCTAACTTTTTCACTCTCCTCTTTCACTTTCATCAAGAGCCTCTTTAGTTCTTTGCTTTCTGCCATAATGGTGGTGTCATCTGCATATCTGAGGTTATTAATGTTTCTCCCAGCAATCTTGATTCCAGATTGTGCTTCCTCCAGCCCAGCGTTTCTCATGATGTACTCTGCATATAAGTTAAATAAGCAGAGTGACAATATACAGCCTTGACGTACTCCTTTTCCTATTTGGAACCAGTCTGTTGTTCCATGTCCAGTTCTAACTGTTGCTTCCTGACCTGCATACGGGTTTCTCAAGGGGCAGGTCAGGTGGTCTGGTATTCTCATTTCTTTAAGAATTTTCCACAGTTTTCTTGTGATCCACACAATCAAAGGCATAGTCAATAAAGCAGAAATATATGTTTTTCTGGAATTCTCTTGCTTTTTCGATGATCCAACGAATGTTGGCAATTTGATCTCTGGTTCGTCTGCCTTTTGTAAAACCAGCTTGAACATCCGGAAGTTCACGGTTCACGTACTGTTGAAGGCTGGCTTGGAGAATTTTGAGCATTACTTTACTAGTATGTGAGATGAGTTCAATTGTGCAGTAGTTTGAGCTTCTTTGGTATGGCCTTTTAGGATATCTTATAAAATCATACCAGGGGTCATAAGTGTAAATGCATTCCAGGGCCAAGCAGAGATGGAAAAAAAATCAAGGGAGTAAAATACGATAAAGAACGGTGCAGCTTGTGGCAAATTGAGGATTGTATGACATATCTAAAGGCATTCAGAAGGAACAAGAAGCTCTCTGTGAGCCAAAACAATTACAAGTGAGGGTTACAGTCAGCTCTCAGTTTGAAGTTCCAGATGCAGGCCGTCTCTCAAGATGGCTTATGTGCTCTTCTTTGGGGTTCTTGACTCCCCACCTCAATTTCTGCTCTTTCCCTCCTCCCTTTCCTGCCTTCAAAATAGGTATGCCCCTATGTTGTCAAGGCATATTGTATACACGCTAAGTCACTTCAGTCGTGTCCAGCTCTTTGGGATTATAGCCCGCCATGCTCCTCTGTCTGGGATTCTCCAGGCAAGAATACTGAAGTGGATTGCCATGCCCACCTCCAGGGGATCTTCCTGATCCAGGGATCGAACCTGCATCTCCTGCAACTCCTGCATTGGCAGGCGGATTCTTTACTGCTGAGCCACCAGGGAAGCCCCAAGGTGTATTAGGTCATCCCAAAACGTGAAAATAATTTTAAATTCCACTAAAACTTTGGAATGGACAAATTCCACACACTATTCAGTCATCTGAAATTGCCAGTATGTTAAGTGGAAAGGACAATGTTAAGTGGAAAGGACAATGTTAAGTGGAAAGGACAATACCGTGCAAGAATCATAGGGGCAGAAAAGAAAATCCACCAAAGGACACCAGAAAAACAAGAGATCAAAGTGTGAATGGGGATTGTGTCTGAGTGGATTTTTCCTTTCCATTTTTGCTTTCCCACATGAAACAAAAGGTTACAATTATACTTGGAAAAGTCAACACTCGAGAGAAGGGCTCAAGGCCATGTGGGACTTGTCCAGGTGGGGAAGGTGTTGTGAAAAGAAATCAAGGGTACAGATTCCCGTGACTAAGCTAGCCCTCCCCATCCCCGTGCTGTCGGAGGTGTCCTGTCTGCTGAATAACCAGAGAACCTGGAGTTCCCTGCGTGTGGTTATTAACATTCATCATAATTGGAACACTAATCTCTGCCCACCGTGTTCTGTTCTCCAGTTGCTTTCTGCTGCTTTTTAATGACGTGCTTTTGCCTTTTCCCATGTACTCCGCATTATACACACGCTGTACTGCTCTACATTCCCTCGATTTATGCGTGTCTCTAGCAGATGGTTAGGCCAGTCCACCTCCGGTGCTTGTTTAGCATAACAGAGAGCTCAACCACTGGGGCCACTCACAGGGTTCAGCTTGCATTTCTGGATCCTGGTGGGGTAAACACAGAGGGTTAAGGCCAGCACTTGCCATCTCTGACCTACCTTCACAGCAATTAGGGATGGGTTTTCCTTTTTGCTTTTCAAGTGTGGCTTTTCCTCTCCCCCTTTATCCCTTCCCCACTCATCCTTTCCCTTGGGCTTCCCTAGATTTCTATAAGACTTCCCACGGTGGCAATGAGGACAAGAAATTTTCCAGAAAAAAAAGTGCCACCTTGAAAATCCAGGATTGAGAGTCCCGGCCTAATCTCAGTTTTTGGTAACTGATTCTTGGTGGAAATTGGAGGGTCACCCCTCACTGACCCAATCCTTTGGATCAGCAGGAAAGTATGCTGCCTTGACCATCTAGTCTCCTCAGTGTGGTAGGACTTTGAGCACGTGAGGATATGAGCCATTAAAGAAATTGAGATTGACCTCAAATAGCACATTTCCGGTCTCCCAAAGCCTGTGGAGTAGTTCAAGTCACCTCCCAGGAGCTTGGCCTTCTGGCTGCCTCAATTCTGAGCTACACTTCTCCTCATGCTCTTAGCACATTGATTTTAAATTCCTGCTGGTCTCAGAAGTACTTATGGATGTTTCTTATGGCAAAACAAGTTGCATTTTCCCCCATCTGATCTGTATCCTTAGATCTTCTGGGTTTTTATGCATGAAGGAAAAAAAATCTCATGGTAAGGACATCTAAGGAGTGAAAGGTTGCCATTGTTCTAGGATGCTACAAGGTTTGCCCTAACGACTTAAGATGCACACAGCTTGAGATGGGAGAGCTGTAAAGTGCCAGTCTGAAGTTGACTGTAATATGTTATTTCCATGTGGATGGAAAAAATTGATTTCTAATTCATAAAGTGTATCCCCAGATGCCGGTCATTACGTACTTTTCCAGTTTCGGCTTAAAAGTACTCTGAGCAGTGTATTCACAGAAGGCAGAAAAGGGGGGGTGGCTTTCTTCTCACCCCAGGTGAGGAAGGACAAAATGGAACTTTGTGGAGAGGAAGCCAAGAAAACAGTTGGGGTGGTGTGATTGTTGGGGGAGGAGCCTGGATAAATGGTGGTCTCCATATATTTTCAGGACGGCTCTTTTCTCTCCAGAGCTGGAGGAAAATCAATATCTTGTTTTCAGATGGGTAAATGGAGTCGTCTCTTTAAAGTGCCCCGGTCAGTTCACCACACGTCGGGCAGCTGCTGCTTTCCAGGCTGCCCCGCGATTCCCAGGCTAGGAGGATTGACAAGGCGATGATAAACTAACGTGCCCCCTCAGCTCTGGGTGTGCGCCATTGTTCCCGCAGCTGAGACCCTCTGCTGCTATTTGCTTTCTCCCACATACATTATTCAACAGCCCAGGAAAAGGCCAAGAACCTCTTTCATTCAGGAATTCTGTATTAAAATAATCAATTTCAAACTGAAGCCGGGAAGGCCAGCTTGCTACAGGGAGAGCCTATTAATAAGCCACCAGTCTTTTCCATTTGCATTGAACTCATGCTGTATTGTGGTAATATGGGATTATTTTTTTTTTTTCGGTTTCCTCCAAGAAACTAAACATCACATTGGTTCTCCTGCTCTTTCATAAAGAGCATGTAGAAGAGCTTCTTCGTTTGATCCCATCATTAATAGAACACTAGAGGCCATATTTGTGCCTGCTACTCTGTGCTGACTAATTCTGATTTTGAAAGTACTTTAAAAAAGCCATTAACTCTCCATGAAATGGAGCAGGAAGAAAAGTTTTCAAGTGTTTTGTGTTCCATTCATTGGCCTTACATTTCTTGTCTTGCCTCTCCTGCCCCCTGCCTCTAACCATCCCCCCCACACACGGGTGCACGCGCGCACACACAGACGCACACACACACAAGTGGTAATATTCAAGCACCAAGCCAAAAAATTAGAAACCTTTCGTATGTAAGTCAGGATAATTTTTAAGCGCCTTCTTTCAACAGCACCATGCGTGCTCTCCCAAATGAGTGACCTTTTCCGATTTGGTTACTGAAGGGTTAATCAAATTTCCCTTTTTGTAGCTGCCTTATTGTCAAAATTCTTTCTAAGTTTACATTGGCCCTTATTCATGCATTTAAACCAAAAAGTAACTATTAATAATCACCATCATGTAATCAGTTCAACAAACATTTATTGAACACCAACTGTGTATACAGGAAGTCCTTAAGGTTTTGGCTTGATTCCCCAAGTGACATGTTAAACATACATTTTTAATAAGGTTGCCAGATTTAGCAAATAAAAACACAAGGCACTTAGTTTAATATAAGATTTGGAAAAATAAATTATTTAAGTATGTTTCACACAATATTGGGGACATACTTATACTAAAAATACTCATTGTGTATCTGACATTCCAATTTAGCTGGAAATTCTATATTATATCTGGAAGCCCTACTTTTAAAGGAATTCTTGACGTGACCTTGAGGTTTTTGATGTTTGTTCTTTTCTACTTCCCCCTCACCTCCAAAGTTTAGAACAAAGAGAAATTGATTCATCAAAGGCTTAGTTATTAGACTTCAAATGAATCAAAGTTTTACTTTTCCATGTAAGATGAAGTTTTTCAACTAATTTAGAGGAGTCCACTTTTCTTTTGTTCAACTGGTGGCACAAGATAGATATTTTTCAAATTTTGTGACAACATTAAAAATACTAACCTATTAAAAGTAATCTTGAAATAACTCATAAATACTACTATTCTAGTAATAGAGTGATGTAGTAAAGAAAAGTTACTTAGAATAATTTGCTATGTGCCCAATACTGTGCCAAAGACTGCTAAGCTTTAAGAGAGACAAAGCAGAAGTGAATGTATCCATGAACGTGCCCAGTGCAGGATACTCAGTGAATAATAGCTGTGTCCTGGCAAAGGAGAGACACACAGGACCAGCCCCTTGCAATCAGTAGTAGGGGTCCATCCTGGAAGACTGAAGACTCAGCCTAGATTCTGCAAAATAAAACAACTTAGAACTGCCAAAGCACATGGCTATTGTCTATAAGGATGAGTTCTGGTTAACCCTTTATTAAGGGCCATCTAGGTACTGAGGGAGCTGAGGCACTGTTCCTGCCCTCCAGGAGCTCACAGTAGGGTCAGAAAAGGCTTACACAGCACATACATGACAGAAAGATAAGCGTCAAGAGAGCAGATGTAACAGCAGCTACCTTTTATTAATAGGTGTGCTATGTGCCAGGCACTGTGCTAAGTGCTTTCCATGCCTGTATCCTCACAATATCCTTTTTTAAATTTTTATTTTTATTTTATGTTGGAGCATAGTTGATTTCCCGGGTGTTGCTAGTGGTAAAGAATCTGCCTGCCAGTGCAGGAGAGGTAAGAGACATGGGTTCAATCCCTGAGTCAGGAAGATCCCCTGGAGCGGGAGCATGGTAACCCACTGCAGTACTCTTGCCTGGAGAAGCCCATGGACAGAGGAACCTGGCAGGCTGCAGTCTATGGGGTCACAAACAGTTGGACACGACTGAGAGACTAAGCAGCAGTCGCAACATTAGTTTCAGCAGTACAGCAAAATGATTCAGTTATGCATACACATGTATCCATTCTTTTTCAGATACTTTTCCCATGTAAGTTATTACAGAGTATTGAGTCGAGTTCCCTGTGCTATATGTATACAGTAAGTCCTTGTTGATTCTCTATTTTATATATAGTAGTGTGTTACTCTCACAATATCCTTTTGAAATTACCCATGTTCTTCTTTGAGGGTCTCAAAGGACGGAGAGAAAAATTGTTCTTTCAATGCACAAGTATATGATTCTCTTTTCTGTACCATTTATCTAATTTGTCTAGTCCAATGCTAATAGTATGCTGATTTAGTAAGAGTGCAGTGACTTCTTAAAGTGTTTGGATATCTGGTACTACTATATAATAATTTTACTTATTGAGGAAAAAGATGATTTAATAAATGCTAATATTTTTATCAATAACCTCAGATATGCGGATGACACCACCCTTATGGCAGAAAGTGAAGAAGAACTAAAGAGCCTCTTGATGAAAGTGAAAGAGGACAGTGAAAATGTTGGCTTAAAGCTCAACGTTCAGAAAACTAAGATCGTGGCATCTGGTCCCATCACTTCATGGGAAATAGATGGGGAAACAGTGGAAACAGTGTCAGACTTTATTTTTTGGGGCTCCAAAATCACTGCTGATGGTGATTGCAGCCATGAAATTAAAAGACACTTACTCCTTGGAAGGAAGGTTATGGCCAACCTAGATAGCATATTAAAAAGCAGAGACATTACTTTGCCAGCAAAAGTCCGTCTAGTCAAGGCTATGGTTTTTCCAGTGGGCATGTATGGATGTGAGAGTTGGACGGTGAAGAAAGCTGAGCACCGCAGAAGTGATGCTTTTGAAGTGTGGTGTTGGAGAAGACTCTTGAGAGTCCCTTGGACTGCAAGGAGAGCCAATCAATCCATCCTAAAAGAGATCAATCCTGGGTGTTCATTGGAAGGACTGATGTTGAAGCTGAAACTCCAATATTTTGGCCACCTCATGCGAAGGGTTGACTCATTGGAAAAGACCCTAATGCTGGGTAGGATTGGGGGCAGGAGGAGAAGGGGATGACAAAGGATTAGATGGTTGGATGGCATCACCGACTCGATGGACATGGGTTTGGGTAGACTCCGGGAGTTGGTGATGGACAGAGAGGCCTGGAGTGCTGCAATTTATGGGGTCGCAAAGAGTCGGACATGGCTGAGTGACTGAACTGAACTGAAATATATGTAACATCTTTCAAGAGGAAAATTGCATTGCATGGACACTATCTTGCATCAGATACTAAAATAAATTATGATAAAGACTTAAATATAAACAAAATAGTAAACATCTTTCAGGAAATTCCTGAAGACTACACATATAAGACAGGGAACCAGACTGGATGCTCTCAGATTCTATAAAAAAAGAAGAGAGGCTTACTGGACATTATATGAATTAAAAACTTCTTTATGGCAAGAGAAACCATGAACGAAGTCCACAGACAAATAATAGACTTGGAAATTGTTTATAATGCAAAGGACAGACAGAAGGTATAGGTGCAATACACAAAGAGCTCTTGCAAATTAAATAGAAGGGGACAAATATCCTACAAGAAAAATCAACAAAAAATGTGAAGAGACACACTCACACAATAGAAATGCAAAAGGCTAAGCAAACTTATGACAAGATGCTCAAATTTAGTAGTGGTCAAGGAGGCTCAAACTAAAGTAATAAAGTGATTATAGCTTACACCCATCAAACAAGCAAATTTTTAAAAAGTGATACTACCTCATCCTGAACAGATATTGAAAGATCCTTCAAGGTGCTTTACTTCAGCAATCCTGCTCCTGAGAATATGTCCCATGGAAATAAAAGTGTAATACACAACAGTCTATATACAAGCATGTATATTGCAGCACACACATGCACAGAGAGAGATGAAAACAAAGAGAATGCTGTAAATGGGAGGATACTTGAATAAATTGGTAGTGGTCAAGGCAGTGGAGTATTATGCAGAAGTCAAAAAGAATGAAAGGGAAATCTACCAGGGGATTTGGAAGGATTGCCATGAAAAATTGTTTAGTATGAAAATAAGATGCAGAAAGATGTATTAAATAAATCATTTTTATAAAATATGTATTCTAGTGTGTGTAATGCGTATATAATTATGTGACCATGAAGAAAAATATGAAATGACACATATAGAGTTGTTGTTACAAATTAGAAGGGTAGAGTAGAGAGAGAGATAGCAGGTAAAAGATGTGGGGAGAGGAGTGAGCCATGTAAAAAGGGAGAAATATAAAGACTGCACCAAACAGAAACTTCACATATGTGTGTGTTCTCCTTTAAGAAAAATCTATGAATTTTCCCCTGCAACTTCTTCTCCGTGGAGCCCTAAAGAAGGGAATTATCATTGTTAGGTCTATTGCTGGTGACTGTGGCTGTCAGTATGTGTGCAAGGCAAGCCCCCTTGCTGAGTAACAACATTCCAACTGCTGCAAAGTGGAACCTTCACTGGAGTGCCAAGACTATGCCTTTGCCCGAGACCACTAAAAGTCAGAGGGTGCATCAACCTTACATAATGCTTTTCATGGACTTCCCTGATGTCCAGTGGTTAAGAATCTACCTTACAGTGCCCAATGCAGGGGACTCAGGTTCAATCCCTGGTCAGGGAACTAAGATCCCACATACCGTGGGTCAACCAAGCCCATGCACCACAGCTACTGAGCCCATGTGCTGTAGAGCAACAAAAGAAGCCCAAGCATTGCAACTAAGACTCAGTGCTCAGCCACAATTTAAAATTAATAATAATGCTTTCAAAGCTTAACTCCTAATTAGCAAGACTTGATAGCTAAAATGGGATGCTCTCCTGATGTCCTTTTACTCGTTGCAGTATAACCCATCTCTGGGTCACCTCATGAATTATGAAATTGACTTGAGGGTTGTTCCTCTCTGCCTCTGTGACAGAATTACTCTGACCCCTAGCAATCTGTTTCCTCAAATTTCCTCTGGCTAACAATAGGCTTCTGGAAACTGTGTGGGCTGTCTTTTAAATAAAACTAAAGTAAGACAATATACCCTGTAAGAGTTCTACGATATCTATGCTGCTTTGTTAATAAGGGGCTTGCTGTGGTTAAAGGGAAACTTCCCACTCCTGGTCCCTACAGCCAAGGAGGAGGCACATCCCACCAAAAGATCAATCCGATGCAAAGATGTACAGTGCAGCCTTCTTCATCTCTCCAGGCAAAAAAAAAAAAAAAGACAAGAGTTTGAGCTGAGGCTTTGGCAATGGGTATGGAAAAGACAGTCTACTTCTCAAAGTCACCTGAGTATTAGGTGGAACTTAGGTGGTACTGTCTTTACACAGTGGCCCAGTGGGTAAAGAATCCACCTGCAATGCAGGAGACTCAGGAGGTGTGAGTGTGATCCCAGGGTCAGAAAGATACCCTGGAGAAGGAAACAGCAACCCACTCCAGTGTTCTTGCCTGGGAAATTCCATGGACCGAGGAGCCTGGAGAGCTCCATGGGGTCACAAAGTGTTGGACGTGACTGAGTGACTAAGTGCAGACACACACACACACACACATAGGTGGTACTATGTGTAGAAATAGACAAGTCTGTAAGAAGAATAGGTTTGGGGAGGTAAGAGGTGCACAGGTGTCCCAGGCTAGGCATAGGGATGTCAAAGTTGGGTGGGACTTGGAGATTTGAGATGTGAATTTAGGAGAGAGGTGAGATCTGAGAGAGGTGGAGGAAGGAGGGCCAGAAAAAGATAAAGGTGTTGGGAGAGATGAGGGAGGGAAGCTGGAAGTAGGATGGGGCAATGTCTGTTACCGCAGTTATGGTTTCATGATAGAGCTTGATGGGCCCTGATACATACTGCCTGGGGGGTGGAAATGTTAAGGACTGGCAGGAAGCACATGGAGTAGGCAACTGGAAGTGGTGGCAGGGTTGATTTCCAAGGCAGATTGTGAAGGTTTAAGGAGTAGTTGGTAAAGAGGTGACGGAAGGAAATGTAGACCACACCTGGAAGATGCTCTTGGAGGAAGGAGGGCAGGAGTGCAAGGTTCAGTGAAAGTGATGGAGCCAGTAAGCATGTGATCATGTGTAAGGGCAGAGATAAAAAAGCCCATGAGAAGGGAGAGACACAGAGAAAGGAGATAATTACTGTTGACCCTTGAACAAGGCCAGTGGTTAGGGGTGCTGACCCCTGCGCAGTCAAAAATCCACATATAACTTTACAGTGGACCCTCCTATCTGTGGTTTCGCATCTATGATGTCAACCAACCGTGGACTCTGTGGTACTGTAGGATGTATTCATAGAAAAAAGTCTATGTATAAGTGGACCTGCACAGTTCAAACCCATGCTATTCAAAGGTCAACTGTAATTGACCTTGCAAAAGTGGAAGGAAACTTAGGACACGAGGAAGAATATAGGAATTTTTAAGACTTGAAAGAAAGAGAAGAAAAAGGGAATGAGTAGGTAGTGGAGGGGTGGATGGATGGATGCCGACAAAAACATTGGAATTCTGTCCATGATTCTTTTAGATTATGAACATGATACATGTCTGTGGTAGAGAAGTTGGGAAGTGCAGAAAGTTAAAAAGAAGATGAAAGTAACCTGTCCTCCCGTCACCAGGGATAACAGTTAGTTATATTTCCATCTGTTTTTTTTTTTCTATGCAAGTATTTACTTTTATCTGAAAAATTGGGATCATACTGATTAAATTTGAATGGCCTTGCTTTGATTTTTGCTTAATGTACTTGAGCCCTTCCCTATTCCCAGATATATTCTTGGAAAACACCACTATTAACCGGCACAACTGAATGGCTGTGGCATGTTTTGTTTACCTCTCTTTGTTTTAGTGAGCAGTCCTGTTGTGAGTGGTTTGTCAATATTATAAGCGACACTAGTATTCTTAGGAAGAATTCCCAGAAGATACATTAGCAAGTAAAATCGTGAATCAAAAATACTCGATAGATGGCTTCCCTGGAAAAGTGTATCAATGTATATTCCCAGTAGGATGAAGGGTCACTGTTTCATTCCATCTTCACCAAATGTGGACGTTGTAATAAAACATGCACACAAAAGTCTTTCTAATTACTAGGCCAAAAACATATATTATTTTAATTTGTATTCCTATTATTACATACAGTGTTTAGCATTTTAAATATCTTGATTAGGTTTTATATTTCATTTGTGTAGCATCTATTTATGGTCTTATTTAAAATTAATTTTTATTGGAGTATAGTTGCTTTACAATATTGTGTTAATTTCTGTTGTATAGCAGAGTGAATCAGTTATACATATATCCCCTCTTTTTTTAGGTTTTCTTCCCATCTAGGTCACCACAGAGCACTGAGTATAGTTCCCTATGCCAGACAGTAGGTTCTTATAAGTTATCTATATGTATGGTCTTTTCCATGTTTTTTCTAGTGGATTGGACGTTTTCCCTACTTTTTTTTTTACAATCTCCTTATGTAATCAGGGGGCTTCCCTAGTAGCTCAGTTGGTAAAGAATCTGCCTGCAATGCAGGAGACCCCGGTTCGATTCCTGGATCAGGAAGATCCGCTGGAAAAGGGGTAGGCTATCCACTCCAGTAATCTTAGGCTTCCCTTGTGGCTCAGCTGGTAAAGAATCTCCCTGCAATGCGGGAAACCTGGGTTTGATCCCTGGGTTGGGAAGATCTCCTGGAGAAGGGAAAGGCTACTCACTCCAGTATTCTGACCTGGAGAATTCCATGGACTGTAGAGTCCATGGGATCGCAAAGAGTCAGATGCGACTTTCACTTTTACATAATCAGAATACCTATCAATACTTCGCTATATTGTTTCAAAACAAAAATCTTCGTTTTCGGTCGCTCTTTTAATTTTGTTCGTTACAGGTTTCACCTACAAAAGTTTTCAATTTGAATATGGTTGATACTATTATGTATCTCTCTTTTTTTTTCTATTGATTTTATGTTTATAAAGTCTTTCTCTGGCACCAAGATATTTTAAATTTTCACTTTATTTTAATCTATGCATTTATGTTTTCCTTTTCTCCACTATCTCTCTAAATCACAAAATTTTATTTTGGTGGAAAATATGAAGAAAGGATCCAACTTTATTTTTCCAGAGTTAACCAAATTACCCAACACCATTTGCACACTACATTTCATTTTCTCTCTGATTTGGAAGACAACTTATACTAAAAAAAAGAAAAAAAATTAAAGATAATGACAGTTTTTTTCTGGGCTACTTACTGCATTACTATGATCTTTCAACTCTACTTCTAAAGCTGCATTGTTTTAATTACTGTAGCTTTAAATTTTGTTTTAATGTAAGATAATTATTAGTTTATCTAGTCCATTGCTTTGTACATGAACTCAGAACCTCTCCTTTCTGTTTTCAAAAGTTCTGCTGGAATGGTTATGGGAATAGCACTAAACTTGTAACTTACCATGGGAATACAAACATCTTGGCACTCTGGTATATGAAGCAGCACACGGTTTTGGCAAAGCGCTCAGCCTTGAGAGTACTTGAGTTCAGTTTCTGGCATTGGTACTTCCTAGCTATGTGATTTTTAGAAAGTTACTTAATCTTTCTGTGCCCCTATTTCTCTATCTGTTGAATGGGAATACTAATAATACCTGTTTCATAGGGTTTGTGTATAGCTTAAGTACATTAATCCATGTAAAGAAGAACTTAAAACAGCACATGAAACATAGTTGAGCACTAAGTAAAACTTAAGTTTGGTATCTTTCTATTAATTAAAGTATGTTAGGGCCCTGCATAAAGTAAAGTATGGGCAGTCCTCTCTTTGCATGGTTCCAATACTCATGAGTTTTAATTACTGTGATTTAGTAGATAATGCCATTCCTCCAACAACACAGTTGGAATTTGAGTCACCATGGTATATTATGAATAATTGCTACACAGGTGAACAAACACGTCACTTCTTTCAACATCTGTTGGTGATCGGCCACTGTGCAAAATGGGTAGTTGTGCTGACCATTTGTCTCTCAGTGGTAAACTCCATAACATGTTACAGAAACAAGATAATCCAAAGAGTGAATTGGCCAACAAAGATGAAAGTGCAGCAAAGGAACAAAAAGTGATATTGCTAGAAGGGAAGTTGGAATTAAATATAAATGAAGTTAAAGAAATTGCTAACCGTGGAATAGGTCAATGATACTTCAAAAATGATGAAAGTGAAAGAGGAGAGTGAAAAAGTTGGCTTAAAGCTCAACATTCAGAAAACTAAGATCATGGCATCTGGTCCCATCATTTCATGGCAAATAGATGGGGAAACAGTGAAAACAGTGACAGACTTTATTTGGGGGGGCTCCAAAATCACTGCAGATGGTGACTGCAGCCATGAAATTAAAAGATGCTTGCTTCTTGGAAGAAAAGTTATGACTAACCTAGACAGCATATTAAAAAGAAGAGACATTACTTTGCCAACAAAGGTCCGTCCAGTCAAAGCTATGGTTTTTCCAGTAGTCATGTGTGGATGTGAGAGTGTGACTATAAAGAAAGCTGAGCGCCGAAGAATTGGTGCTTTTGAACTGTGGTGCTGAATAAGACTCTTGAGAGTCCCTTGGACTGCAAGGAGATCCAACCAGTCCATCCTAAAGGAAATCAGCCCTGAATATTCATTGGAAGGACTGATGCTGAAGCTGAAACTCCAATACTTTGGCCACCTGAAGCGAAGAACCGACTCATTTGAAAAGACCCTGATGCTGGGAAAGATTGAAGGCTGGAGAAGGGGATGACAGAAGATGAGATGGTTGGATGGCATCACCAGCTCAATGGACATGAGTTTGAGTGAACTCTGGGAGTTGGTGATGGACAGGGAGGCCTGGCGTGCTGCAGTCCATGGGGTCCCAAAGAGTCAGACACAACTGAGCAACTGAACTGAACTGAACTGAAAAGGCCTCACCTCCTCCACAGAATCCCCAAACCAAGAATTCTTAATTACGGGCAACTTTCCTTCCCAGGGGACATTTGGCAATGTCTACAGATATTTTTCGTCATCCTAACTATGAAGGGGCTTGTTCTGATACCGTTATCCAATGGGTTGAAGCCAGAGATGCTATTAAACATGCTACCGTGCACAGGAAAGCCCCCCACCATAATTATCCACCCCCAAATTTTAAGACTGCCGAGACCAAAAAACACTGCTGTTTAGCATGGCTGTACCATTAGGGCTTCCTTCTTCCAGCTTAGGATGTTACTCCCTCGGAAAATACAAAACCCAGTGAGAGAAATGTTCTGTGCTGTTGACCCTTTATATCTGAGTATGAAGGAAGGATCTGTGAATGGGATTGCGTGGAGAGGACATGAGGGAAGGAGAGGAAAAATAGAATATGGAGGGCCCCACATACAGGCTCTAGTGGTAGACTTTCTCCTTTAAACAATCAAGACTGTTCCAGACAAGGAACTCACATCAAATTTCTCTTAGTACTCTCCCCATGAATAATGATGCAGCACGATCCAATACTGATTACTTCCTCTGTGAAAGCCACTGGACTCACTGCTTTATATGGCTGATCTCACTGCATCCTTGCAACAATCCTACAAGACAGAGGAGGAAACTGAGGCTCAGAGAGATAAGTAACCAGCTCAAAGTCGCACATCTAACAAGGAGCAGAACTGCAGCTTGGAATCTTGCCTTATTGACTCCAGAGATCATTTGAAAAGACCCTGATGCTGGGAAAGATTGAGGGCAGGAGGAGAAGGGGGTGACAGAGGATGAGATGGTTGGATGGCATCACCGACTCAATGGACATGAGTTTGAGTAAACTCTGGGAGTTAGTGATGAACAGGGAGGCCTGGCGTGCTGCAGTCCATGAGGTCACAGAGTCGAACACAACTGAGTGACTGAACTGAACTGAACTGAACTTCAAAAATAAACACTGTTGTAGAAAAAGAAATAGTATTTGGGGTTACCAGATGTGGGGATGGGGAGAGAGGAAATTGATTGAAGGCAGTCAAATGTATAAACTTTCAGTTAGAAGAGAATAAGTACTAGGGATGTAATGTACAACATGATGAATATAATGAACACTTCTGTATGTTATCTGTGAAAGTTGTTAAGACAGTAAATTCTTAGTTCTCATCACAAGGGAAACTTTTTTTTCTGTTTCTTTAATGTCATATCTATGAGATGATGTTGTTCACTAAACTTATTATGGTAATCATTTCGTGATGTATGTAATTTATATTATTATGATGTACATGTTCAACTCACAAAAAAGGAGAAAGAAATAGCTAACCATGGGAATTTTGTCACTGCTGCAATTCTAGACATCCTAGATATGTAGTCAAAGGAATTTAGTGAGGGTGAAATTATCGACCTAAATGTCGTTATGAAAAGTTGTTCTGATGAAAAGGAGAAGATGTCCCAGAGACAGCAAAATGCCAGCAAAAACCTACCCAGTGAAGGGACTCTTGAAGATATTTCAGGACATTGAAAATACAAAGTAAAAAATTTTGAATGCTGATCCAGCACTTTAAAAGGAGTATGATAATTTGTCATGGCATAGAAAATATGCTTGCATGTATTGTAAGTGATACGAGGAGAAGAAGGCAAGCACTGTTAAAACCAACATGGATATTTTTTACAAAGTAATACAGCACCTTTTTTTTTGGCCGCACTGGGTCTTCATTGGTGCACACAGGTTTTCTCTAGTTGCAGCGAGCAGAGGCTACTCTCTAATTGTGGTGCGCAGGCTTCTCATTGCTGTGGCTTCTCTTGTTGTGGAGCACGGGCTCTAGGCACACTGGCTTCAGTAGTTGCAGCAAACGGGCTCAGTAGTTGTGGTGCACGGGCTTAGTCACTCCATGGAATATGGGATCTTCCAGAACCAGGAATCAAACCTGAGTCCCCCGCACTGTCAGGTGGATTCCCATGCTCTGTATCACCAGGGAAGTCTGACACAACACTTTAATTTTCAATGTTTCTAATGTAAATGAGTATATTAAATAAATAATAATTTTATTATTTTTCATTCTCTTGTATATTTATAAGGGAAAGGACACTAAGATAATTTTTAGTCTTTTGACAAAAAAATTTTAAAGGTCACAGAGCAATCATAATTTTCCCCATTGATTATTAAGATTGCTTTGTGTAATTCCAGCATTTCTGGTCTTCTTTACAGCTGTGCACTACCTTGCTTGTATTATAATTTTCTTCATATAGCCCATCTCAGACATACATTTCTTAAAATTATTCTTAGATGTTCTAAATTTATTGTCACTGCTGGGAATGGGATTCATTTCTATGATTTTCTAAGAGGATACTTCTGATAGATAAGGAAGCTCTTGCTTTTTGTACTTTTACTTGGAATCTGAATACTTCAAGTTCTTACTATTTCTAACAGGTTTTCTATTTATTTGGTGCCCATCTCTGGGAATTATGGCTCAGGCGGTGTGGAAAAAAGCTCTGGCTAACTCAGAGAGTTGCTTGTCCTCTTCTGCTTTGGAGATGGGTCCTTGTTTCTGATGTCATAGCTCAATAGGCTTGTTTCCAAAGCATCTTGGTGGCATAGTACATCACTCTGAGTTCTAATCTCCAGTAGCCACATACTTGGTGTGTGATCTAAACCTCACTGAGCCTGTTTTCTCCTTGGGAAGTGTAAACAATATTATCTGCCACATGAAATTATTAGAAGGATTAAGTGAGATGCGTGCACAGGTGTCCGACTCTTTGTGACCCCATGGACTATATATAGCCTGCCAGGTTCCTCTGACCATGGAATTCTGCAGGCAAGAATACTGGAGTGGGTTGCCATGCCCTCCTCCAGGGGATCTTCCTGACCCACGGGTTGAGCCTGGGTCTCCTGCATTTCACGTGGATTCTTTACCACGGAGCCACTAGGGAAGACAATTAAGTGAGATATTGCATATCAAACACCTCCCTGAGAGCGCAAAGAACAAGCTATGTCAAGTATATATATCAAGTATTAGTGTGTCATTGTTATTTTGTGATATTTTTATTGAGAAATTATTGACATATAAACTATATTAGTTTCAGATGTAGAACATGATTTCAATATATGTGTACACTGCAAAATGATCCACCAAAAGTTGTTCATTACCACACATGCTTATAAAATTTTTTCCTTGTGATGAAATCTTTTAAGATCTCCTCTCTTAGCTTTCAAATACACAATCAGCATCATTAACTATAATCACTAAGCCATGTATTAGACTCCCTGAAACGATGTTTGGGCTAAGATGCTGGCTTTCAGTCTTACTGCACCTCTTTATCACTGTTTTCTTGTGTATTTAAATGAGGAAGTTGCCCTCTCTTTTAACTCCAAAGTCAATAAGATGAAATGTTGAGCTGGAAAGAAGGGTGTGGCATGAATCTGTCTTCTCTAGTTCCTCCCATGGTGATTGGGTTGATGAGTCCTGAGAGCCCCACCTCAGTATCCACTGGTTCCCTTCCTTTTCCACTCCCATTGTCCTATATCTGGACCTCAGCTTGCACTTGAGCCTCTATAATAGCCTCTAAATAGATCTTTCTATCTCTCCTCTCCCACTGCCGTTAGACCTTGCACCAGGAAATTCCTTTTAAACCACAAGGAAGAGAAATCATGTTATTTTCTTCTTTAAAAAAGAAAAATCCTGTTTGTGTGTTTATTGCTTAAAAGATCCTGACCTAACTCGGCAGACTAATTCAAGACTCTGTATCCTCTGATCACAAGGGACCCTTCTAGTCACATTTCTAGTCACTATCAGTGCTCAACTCTTCCACTTTCCTACCACACCTTCTCACATCACTAACACAATTACCAGCTTCACCCCTGGACACACCCAGTTACTCCCCCATTCCCCAGATATATTCTCTGATTTTCTGTTTCCATGTTCCTCCAGCCTACAATTTACTCTTCATCCCACGTCCATCTTTAAACACCCTGCTCATAGTCACGTGTCATGCCTTCATAAAGCCCTTCTTGATTTTTCTTTCCTACCCTCTTCCTCAGAAACTGAAGTGAATCTTTTCTTCTTCCATGTTCCAAATGTACTTGCTTGTACTATGTCCTGACATTATCTTTCCTCTTGGAAGTAAAGCAGATTTCTGTAAACCAAAAGTTTCTCAAGCATAAGAGCCATGTCTTAGGCATCTAATAGGCCCTGGAGAACCTCCACATACGTTGTGTTTGTCTGCTTGTCATTCACCCATCCCCCCATCAGTGCCCCAAAATTGAAGAAGAGTGAGAACCATGAAAACCAGTTTCTTGTTCACTTCTGTATCCCAAGTGCCCGACCCAGAGTCTGACACATAGTAAGTGCTCAGTCAAAGCTTGTGGCATCAAATACTAGCTCTCCCATTTCATTGACCCCCTTGACCTTGTGATTGGAGCCTTCGGTCAACTTCATCAGCCACTGCTATCACTGCTCCCCCTCTCAGATCTTGAACTCTGAAATGCCTTCCAGTTTCCAAAACTTTCCGTCTTTCGCCATGACTGATGGCCCCCTGACCTCTCCCTATTGTTGCAGTCAGTTCCCCTCTGACTCCCCTCACCTCCCTTCCCAGCTCAACATTCTGTTCTGTTCTTTCCAGAGCCCTGGCTAGGGCGGGGTCACCGGGGCACAGAAATTTAGAGGGCACCACATTTTTCTCCCACCACCTCTCTGGTCTCTGTTGGAAGCCTCGCCCTGGCCCCAGGCCAGCCCCCTTGGCAGTCGCAGAGATGGATGGAGTGAGAGGCCTGAGGTCAAGGGCTGGGAGCGCACCAGCCAGGGGACCTTTTGTGCACAGGCTACCCCTCCCCCTGCCAGGAGCAGCTTCCTTTGAAGAGAAGGCGAGTTTCCCGCTGCTTGCCCCGGGCGCCAAAAATGCCAGTTAGGGTTTGGGTTCTGTCCTCCTTTCCCTCACCCTTGACACCGTGCCAATCTCACGCTGCTTTCCCTGCTCCAGCAAGCCCTGTCGCCAGGCCTCCTGGGACCACCACCAGGTCTAGCCGTTGCCCTTGGTAGATGCTTCATAGCTGCTCAGCCTTTTTTTTTCAACCACAATATGTTGATTCTTGGGGAATATTTGTATTGAGGGGTATTTGTGTTGCAGGATGCATCACACACACACACACACACACACACACACAAGGAATGAGAGAGAACCTGAGGCGAGGCTATATAGGACTGACAGAAGAGACAGCAAGTGTCTTCACCCTTCTAAGTCTCTGCTACTTCATCTGTAAAACGGCACTGATCATAGTATCTGTCTTACAGTGTTGTTCTGAGGAGTAAAGTGCATAGCAGAGTGCCCAGTACATTTAATAAGCACTCACTAGGTTGAGTTCCCTTCTCTGAATTTCAACTTATCATTGTGCGTTTACTCTTTTTTTTTTTTTTATTTTTTTTATTTTTTTAATAAATTTATTTATTTTAGTTGGGGGCTAATTACTTTACAAGAAAACTAGTCAACACACCTGCTATCAGAGATTTAATGAGTGCTAGTTATGACCAACTCCAGAGGCAGCAGCTCCTCTCCCCTTAGTGTCCCCCACTGCACCCCACCCCCATCCCATCAGTGATCCGAAAGGCTGAAGGGCTCCTAAGAGAATTTCCCTTTCAGGATCTAGAAACTCAAAACTTTTTGAGCTGGTGCCAAGAATGTTCACTGCAGTCAACTTTGTCTATCATAAAGAGGCCAGCCTTGGGTTTCAAATTCGGCCACTGTATTGCTCCCCTCCTTGAGTGCAATGGGAGATTTCTGTGCAGTTGAAATTGAAGCCAGCTCTTTCTTTATATCAGTGGGTTTTAAATACCCAGGAACATTTTTATATGTGTTTTTAAAATTGCAACCAACTCTATGGTCAGTATTGTGAAAAGTGAGGCTGCTATAAAGTCCTTTACTTACTTTTACCCAAATGTATTTCTTTTGCGAAGCCGGGCACTCTATGTGCATGTTCATTATATGTTGTTTCCAGCTGACTTACCCTTTAGAAAAGTCACAGCCACAGGAAATGCACGCCCTGGAGGTGACTCAGGCCCTACAATAGCACATCTCCTGCACCCTCAGCCTCTGAGGAAAGTTGGCCGGTGGACTCACCACTCCACAGGAACTAAACCAAACTTTCTATTCACTGCATCTGGAAACATTTGATACATTCACATTTTGCTTATTTTTTTAATATGAGAATCATGTTTTAACCTAGCTCATATCATTTTGAGAGCAAGGTATCTTTAATCCCAACAAAGTCCAATTTTTCATTTTTTTCTTTTATGGTTTGTGTTTCCAGTGTCAAATATAAAAACCCCTGATCTCAAAGATTTTTCCCATGTGTTTTTTTTTCCTGAAAGTCATATATTTTACATCTAAGTCTGTGACCCATTTTGAGTTAGTTTTTGTATAAGGTATGAGACTCAGGTCAAAGTTCATTCTTTTGCCTACAGATGTCTAGGTGCTCCAGCATCACTTGTTGAAGAGACTGTATTATCAATACCTCCATTGAACTGCTTTTGCACCTTTGAGAAATATCAGTTGGGCATATTGGTGTAAATCTATTCTCGAGGTCTCTTTTCCATTCCACTGATCTATGTGTCTGTCTTTCAGCCAGTACTACACTGTCTTGAGTACTGTAGGTAGAGTAATCCGTAATATCAAGTGGCATGATTCCTCCCATTTTTTTTCTTCTTTTTCTTCAATATTGTTTTAACTACTTTAGGGTCTATAACTTTCTATATAAATTTTAGAATTAACTTGTCTATATCTAAAATTTTGCTGGCATTTTGATAGGAATTGCTTTAAACTTATAGATCAGTTGGGGAAGAATTGACATCTTGACTATGATGAGTTCAGTCAGTGAACACAATACATTCTTCCATTTCTTTAGCTGTTCTTTAATTTCTTTCATCAATGTTTGGTAATTCTAAGCATATAAATCCTGTATATGTTTTGCTAGATTTGAACCTATTTCATTTTCCTTAAAGTGATTGTAAATTACATTGGCTTTATTTTGATTTCCAGATGTTCATTGTTAGCATAAGGAATGCAATTGATATTTATGTATTTATCTTGTATCCTAAGACCTTGATGAATTCTTTTGTAAGTAGGAGCTTTCCTGTGAATTCCTTGGGATTTTCTAATTCTACAGTCATTTTGTCGACAAATAGGGACAGTTTTATTTTTTCCTTTCCAATCCATAGGGCATGTATTGCTTTTTCTTTCCTGTTTCAGGGCTAAACTTCCAGTACTATGTTGAATAAGAGTGGTGAAAGCTGCAGTCATTGCTTTGTATTGGATTTTAGGGGGAAAGAATTCAGCTTTTCACCATTATGAATGATGTTAGGTGTAGTTTTTGTAGAAGCTCTTTATCAAGGTGAGGTATTTTTCTTTTATTCTTAATTTGCTGAGAATTTTTGTGTTTTAAATTATGAATGGTTGTTGAGTTTTGTTAATACTTTTTCTGAATGAACATGATCATATGATTTTTCTTCTTTTATCTGTTGATATGAAGATTACATTGATCATTTTTTCCTTGATTGATTTTTGAATATTGAACCAGCCTTAGCTAAATAAATCCCACTTGGTCATTGTTTATAATTCTTTTTATGCATTGCTGTATTTGAGTGGCTAATTTTTTGAGGATTTTAATTAAATTCCTTGAGTTCAGTTCAGTCGCTCAGTCGTGTCTGACTCTTTGCAACCCCATGAATTGCAGCACGCCAGGCCTCTCTGTCCATCACCAACTCCTGGAGTCTACTCAAACCCATGTCCATCGAGTCGGTGATGCCATCCAACCATCTCATCCTCTGTCGTCCCCTTCTCCTCCTGCCCTCAATCCTTCCCAGCATCAAGGTCTTTTCCAATGAGTCAACTCTTCGCGTGAGGTGGCCAAAATATTGGAGTTTCAGCGTCAACATCAGTCCTTCCAATGAACACCCAGGACTGATCTCCTTTAGGATGGATTAATTGGATCTCCTTGCAGTCCAAGGGACTCTCAAGAGTCTTCTCCAGCACCACAGTTCAAAAACATCAATTCTGCGGCGCTCAGCTTTCTTCACTGTCCAACTCTCACATCCATACATGCCCACTGGAAAAACCATAGCCTTGACTAGATGGACTTTTGTTGGCAAAGTAATGTCTCTGCTTTTAAATATGCTATCTAGGTTGGCCATAACCTTCCTTCCAAGGAGTAAGCGTCTTTTAATTTCATGGCTGCAATCACCATCAACAGTGATTTTGGAGCCCCAAAAAATAAAGTCTGACACTGTTTCCACTGTTTCCCCATCTATTTCCCATGAAGTGATGGGACCAGATGCCATGATCTTAGTTTTCTGAATGTTGAGCTTTAAGGCAACTTTTTCACTGTCCTCTTTCACTTTCATCAAGAGGCTCTTTAGTTCTTCTTCACTTTCTGCCATAAGGGTGGTGTCCTTGAGTACTTAAGTTCAAAGTTCTTAAGATTCTGCAGTTTTCTTTTTGTCTTTCATTATTTATTTATTTGTTTTTGATACTGTGTCAGGTTGTGGTATCAAGGTACTACTTCCCCCAGAAAACAAGTTGGGAAGTTTCCTCTTGTATTTTCTGAAAGAATTTACCCAAGATTGGTGTTAATTCTATAAATGTTTGGTAGAATTCTCCAGTGAAGCCATCTGAGCCTGGATATTTTCTTTTGGGAGGAGTGTTAATTACAAATTCAATTTCTTTAATGGTATAAGACCTTTTGGGGTGCTTGTCTCAACTTGGTTGAGTTTTGGTAGTTTGTGGTTTTCAAGGAATTGTTTCTATTTCTTCTAAGTTGTGAGATTTATGAGCCTCGAGTTGCTTGTAGTGTTCTCTTATTTTTCCTCTGCAAGTAATATCCACTGCTTCATGCCTGATGCTGTTTATTTGTGTTTTCTTTCTTTTTATCATTGCCAGTCTTTCATTGATTTTTTTCAAAGAGCCAGTGCTTTGTTTCATTGATTTTTTTCTCTACTGCTCTTCTTTTTTTCAGTTTTATTGATTTCTGCTTACACCTTTATCATTTCCTGCCTTCATCCTCCTTGCTTTGGGTTTATTTTGCTTTCCTGTTTCTAATTTCTTGAGGTAGGAACTTAGATTATCAATTTGAGATTTTTCTTCTTTCCTAATGTTACCATTTAGTGCTATAAATTTCCCCTTTTCACACTGCTGTGGCTGAATCCCACAGATTTTGACAGGTTGTATTTTCATTTTCATTCAGTTCTCTATATTTTAAAACATTTGAGACTTCTTCTTTGATTCATGGATTAAGTGTGTTGTTTAATTTCTTAATGTTTAGAGATTTTCAGTTATCTTTTTGTTATTGATTTCTAATTAGATCCCATTGCAGTCAGAGAACATACTCTGAATGATTTCAGTTCTTTTAAATATCTCACACTATTTGAAAACTGAGTGAGATAGTATTTTTCTACATTTGAGGCATTTGGGGAGCATAGTACTTCATGAAGAGATGCACAGTTCTTTTGTTGGGGCACAGGTGGTTATCAATTCTTGAGTACCTACTGCTCACTCACACTCTCACTGAGTGCGTTATATACATAATTTCATCTAATCCTCTCAATAACCCTTTGTGGCTGCTGCTATGATAAACTTCATTTTAAATAACCCAAGCCCAGAGAGTTTAAGTGACTTGCCTGATTTCAGTTAGCTCAGGTGGGATTAGAATCTGAGTCCTTCCATCTCCAAAACTCTATCCACTAGAGTCACAAGTGAGAAAACTGGTAAGGACCTGAGGAATGGAGCATAGGATGGGACTGTGTCCTAGAAAAGCAACCAGTTATCCAATACTTCTCTTGCCACTGCTCTTCTATGATAGTGTTTATGTGCCTACATCTATTTGACATTTAATTTTTATTTTTTTTATTTTTTTTATTTTTTTTAATTTATGATTATTTGAAACTCTTTTTTTTAATAAATTTATTTATTTTAGTTAGGGGCTAATTACATTACAATATTGTAGTGGTTTTTGCCATACATTGACATGAATCAGCCCTGGGTTTACATGTGTTCCCCATCCTGAACCCCCCTCCCACCTCCTTCCCCATCCCATCCCTCTGGGGCATCCCATTGCCCCAGCCCTGAGCATTTGTCTCATGCATCGAACATGGAATGCTGTTCTGTTTCACATATGATAATATACATGACATTTAATTTTTAAAGTCTTAATTCAGATAATATGGATTTTCTCAGCCACACAATGTCAAATAATTGGTTTGACTAAAGTTTTGTTTCTTGACCTAAGTTTATGAAATTGTAAACTAATAATATAATGGCTAAGTCACTTAACATAGGTCTATGCCATTAATATATCTGTACAAGAGTGATGAAAATATCTACCCCAAAGATTTGTCGTGGCACTGAGATAATGGATCTGAAAGTGTTTTCACCATCAAGCATTATACAAACATATGGAATTATTATATTACTATGATAAATGAAATGATACTAGTGTTTCCTAGGAACCAAGGTCCCTGTCCATTGTGGAGAACAAATGTTTTTGACGTGGACACCATGGACCTCATGGATAAACTTCAGGGTTCTCTGAAATTGTATATACACAATGTTGTAGTTTACTCACTAAGGCTGACTTTGCGACCCCATGGACTGTAACCCGCCAGGCTCCTCTCTCCGTGGATTCTCCAGGCAAGAATACTAGAGTGGGTTGCCATTCTCTACTCCAAGGGATCTTCCTAACCGAGGAATCAAACCCAAGTCTCTTGCTTGGCAGATAGAATCTTTATCACTGAGCCATCTGGGAATCTGGCATATGGGAAGGTATATTGGAGGAAGGAGGCATATCATCTCCTTCCAAAAGATATTTGGAACTGCCTAGCTGAATGGATCGGAGAAGGCAATGGCACCCCACTCCAGTACTCTTGCCCGGAAAATCCCGTGGATGGAGGAGCCTGGTAGGCTACAGTCCATGGGGTCGCTAAGAGTCGGACACGACTGAGCGACTTCCCTTTCACTTTTCCCTTTCATGCACTGGAGAAGGAAATGGCAACCCACTCCAGTATTCTTGCCTGGAGAATCCCAGGGACGGCGGAGCCTGGTGGGCTGCCGTCTATGGGGTCGCACAGAGTCGGACACGACTGAAGTGACTTAGCAGCAGTAGCAGCAGCAGCTGAATGAATGAAGAAATGAAACACGAATGTCTGACGTTATGCTCTAGGAAATAGCACAGTCACTGACTGCCTACTGAAGTGGCTTTGTCAGGTGTAGCCAACTTGGAGAGTGTTTCTTTTCTTATCCACAGACTTGAATGGTCTATATGCTACTTTCTATCTGCACCGAGCATACCAAGAAGCATGTTCGCGAGAGAGAATGTGTGTGTGTGTGTACCCAGATAGGAAGCTTCAGGCATTTCACAGATGGAACAGTCTTCTTTAAGGTTCTATTTTGAACAGGTCTGTAACACTAGCCAATTGGGAACCAGGACAGCTAGTTTTGCAGAACTAAGATGATTCTAACATTCTATTAATAAGATGGAATGACTGAGAACATAGAGACTGTGAAATCTCTGCAATTAATGTATAAGTCTCCAAACAATGCAGTGGTCTTAATACTGTAATATTGGTCTGGACCAAGCCACATGTTGTAAGGAGTACAGAAGAAGCTCAACGAGTGACTGAGAACCCAGGTAATAAAAGAGTTAGGCAGAAATGGAAGGGATGTAATTTCTTTAGCCACATTTGGCTAAGGCATAGCACAGTTCCAAAAATAGGAAGTATTGGAGACGACATTAGGGCTAACCAGTAGGTGTTTGTGAGGCTTGAGTGAGCCTAGAATGACTGCTTGACCTCAAGGGCCTGTGTGGGGGTTGGGACCCAGAACCCAGTCTGTACTAGACTAGCTGTCTATGTGGAATGTCTTGGAGTACATGAAATGCAAGAGAAAAAAAATTGTCGTCCCAAAGGAAAACTGATATAAGTGTCTTTGTAATATCAACCATTGAGTCCAAGCAACTGGAAGTTTGCCAAATAAAATGTGAGGTGCCATTACTGCGTGGGAAAGACCTATATTAAATATTATTTATCTGATATTCAAATTTAACTGAGTGTCCTGCGTTTTTGTTTGCTGGATCCAACAACTCTGGTTAAGTGAGAAGTCTTTTTTCAGGAGCTAACGGAGCAGACTAGCGCTTCTTAGATTTTAATGGCCATACAAATCACCTGAGAAGTCAGTAGGTCTGGGATGGGCCCAGGCACTTGTGTTTCTAAAATGTTCTCGGGTGATGCTAATGCTGCAAGCCAGAGACCATACATTAAATAGCAAGGCGTTACGTAGATTTTAAGGTTAATGTCTCAGGCACCTTTCTTGTTCCATAGTAAAAGTCCCAACATTATCAGCAGTATATGCCTTTTGTAATGCTCAAAACAGTGACACTGGCTTTGCAAGTCTCCCATTAGGCTGAGGGGCGTTTGGGCTGCAAGCTTCCCTTCCTGATGATAGTGAACATGTCCATCAGCTAGTAGCAGTGATGTGTCTTTGAAGGGAATTGCCTGTGATCCCTCTCCAACAGTATGATTGAACAGTGTTCGCTATCACTGTGGACATGCTACATTAGCTGTCTGAACCAAGCCTGTTGAACTTCGATCTCTAGGATGGTAGCAACAGATGCCACATGGATGACATTCCCATTTGAGTGGGGATGTGGCTCTGACTCTTGGCACATGGTCCTCAGGACTGTCATGTCAACATCCTTTTCTCCCATACCAGAGGCACACTTTTTGGGTGACTCTTTTTATCATCGTTGGGAGGGGGCGGGTTGAAAGTTGCATCTGTACGTGTTTTCTGTGCTAATCTGAGAGCTGGACTCAACCGCAGGACTTGGGTCACTTACACACAGAGATCTCATTGTGAGGGGGGAGGAAAATGGCTGCTCCTCAGCTGCACTTTGAAATTCTGCATTAAAAAAAACACTAAGTATTCATAAGCCTCTTATTTAATCAATGAATCCCTTTGTGTTTACATCCCTCACAACTCAGGGAACAAATAGGGTTTAGTTGCTAGAAAGTGAAAACTTCAAGCTCCTCAGAATGGGGGAAATAGGAGGCAATTTAGATGAAAACAGTGAAAATGGCTCCATCTCAGTTTCTTGGTACCTGCTCCTAAGGACATGCCAACCAATGCTTTATTTTTCAGTGTTCTCCACCTTCCGTTTAGGGCATTATCCATAAAGGGGTAACAAGATGCTTCTCAGCATAAATCTGTATTCAGTTGGTTAGACGCTCACCTGAAATCAGGAGACAAGGGAACAGAACAACTAGTGAGGTTTGGTAGTTGCCAGTTGCCCAGGAATGGCCTCTGCTCCGCCATGTGCCTTCACCTCGCTCCCTCCTCTTTTATCTAAACTGGCATCTACCTCTCCAGAATGAGTAAACCATTGGGGAATTGTTCAAAGATCAAACTCTATCACAACTGACCCAAAAGAAAATTTTGAGTTGACATGATTTCAAAATGGGAAGGGAGTAAGTTCATTCTTGGGTTCTCCCACTCATAAAGGTAGTTTCAAGGAGCTCTTCAATATTAATTAGCAGGCTGTGAATTCAGTTCTGTGCAATTATGATGAGCCAGTTTGGGGAGGATGAAAGAGCTAACTTATCGTATTTTTGAATTACTCATCTAGAGGCCTGAATATTTTTGTATTTCCATATTTCTCGAGTAGCACTTAATTTAATCTTAGCCCCATTTTTTTCAATAAACCATTGTTGCATCTCATAAGCAGCACAGCTTCTTCCTCTAACTCATCTCCCCGTGAAATTGGTTTAATGAAGCAGAAAGGTATGAAGCATTAGCAACAGTGGAATCTGTGTGGTAGCATTTCATTTTTCAGAGGCACTCACATTTCCACCCTAATTTATAAAATCAGCACACAAATGATTTTTATCACGGCCATTACATCAGTATAAATTACGGCCTTTTCTATAACACAGCAGTTAGTCAAACTGTTGAAATGATATCTATTAGTCAAGGGACGGGGAGGGTGTGTGCAGAGAGGTAGACAAGAGTTAGTGAAAATGAGGGCTGATGGTTGTCTTACAGAAACACCAATATTAATTTACCATAATGAACAGCAATGGGGTATTTTGCAAACGTACAGATGAAAATTAAATGCACAAAGTGAAGCAAATGGGTCAATTTGTTCAGGACAAAGAAAAGGACCTTCAATAAACAAAATGGTGTGATATAGAGATCGACAGTGATGCAATTAGTCAGGCACTCCTCTTGGCCAGTGGGCAGGCTGCGGCCGCCCTGGGCAGGGGCCATTGTTGTTGGCTCTCGCGTGGGTGTCTTCATTTATCTCATTGTAGGAACTGTCATCCTAGTTTGGTGCCCTGCAGCCTCACCATGTCAAATCCATCCTGCCAGAACCTCCTTGGAGAGTACTGCCCACTGGCATCTCCTCCTTTCACCACTGCCACCTAGGTCACTTGCCAGAACCTTGTAGCCACCCCCTTTCAAGTTAGGCAAACCTCAGTCATCTGACCTCATTAATATGAGCCTTGTGATCATTTAGGGATTAGGTTCACTGTTCCCTTTGCTCTCACTGTGAACCACAGTTTACCAAGCAAACAACTTACTAGTTTGACAGTTTCTTTTAGAGAGATGGTATGGATGGATGGTACAAGATAAGTTTAACCTTAAAAGAATAAATTGTTCACATACTCCAGAAGTGACATTTAACCATAAACAACTTGTGTATAAATTGAAACCCATTGTTGTCCATTGAATGACATGGTCGTTCTGCATAGACTTCTGTGCTGTGAATTCTATGCAACAGTAATTAAACAATATTGAAAAAGTATCCCTTCTTCATACTGGCTTTACTACCATCTACCAGTCTACCTTACTGACAATATGTAAAATCTTTATGGGCAGTTCTGAGTTCTATGTTTATTCAATCACTCATTCCATTAACAGATATTTATCGGGCATATGCTGTGTGCCAGGGACCAGATTAGTGGTTGGGATCCAATGGCAAATGAGCCTTCTAGTGGAGAAAGCAATCACTGAACAAGTAATTCCAGGCAAGTTATATGGGGTTTCCGAGGTTGGTTGTAATTCCACACTGGTTTCTCTCAATTATGTCTCATTACCCTCAGTCAGAGTGTATTCAGGGAATACAGATTCACTGATCATAGGCAGTCACCATGTCTGTTTAGTCACCATTGAAAGTCGCTCAGTCGTTTCTGACTCTTTGCCACCCCGTGGACTATATACAGTTCATGGAATTCTCTAGGCCAGAATACTGGAGTTGGGTAGCCTTTCCCTTCTCCAGGGGATCTTCCCAACCCAGGGATCGAACCCAGGTCTCCAGCATTGTAGGCAGATTCTTTACCAGCTGAGCCACAAGGGAAGCCCAAGAATACTGGAGTGGGCAGTCTATCTCTTCACCAGTGGATCTTCCCGACCCAGGAATCGAACTGGGGTCTCCTGCACTGCAGACAGATTCTTGACCAACTGAGCTATCAGGGAAGCCCCTAGCTTCCTTTGGCAGCATATCTAGATGTATATTAGTTTTGTTTTATTTTTTTAACCAAATTTGATATTCTCTTCAATGATATGAAAATACAACTTATCATTGATTTCTTCAGCTCTCAATCCTGCAATTCAGTAGATCCTAGTATTTTTCAATAGACAGTTTTTCAGCAGTTAGGAAACAGACTTCAATGAAATTTGGCACCTTGGTGAACATTATAAATATTTGCTTGTATTGAATGAGGTTAATTGTTCACAAGCCCACTAATGTTAATATTGGACAAACCTAAAATTAGTGATATCTGGTATCAAATGTCCTAAAATAGAATTGAAAATCTTTTTTGCTTTGTTTTTTTTCTTTTTTCTAAGCACTGTTTTTTTTTTTTATTGAAGTATTGTTAATTTACAATGTGTTAATTTCAAGTGTACAGCACGGTGATTCAGTTTCATATATATATTCTTTTATATATAGGTATATATTGTTTATCAAATTCTCTTCCATTATAGGTTATTACAAGGTATTGAGTATAGTTCCCTGTGCTATACAATAGGTCCTTGTTGTTTACCTATTTTATATATAGTAGTGAATATATGTTAATTCAAAACTCCTAATTTATCTCCCTACCACCACCCTGCTATCCTCCTTGGTAACCATAAATTTGCTTCTATGTCTATGAGTCTATTTCTGTTTTGTAAATAAGTTCATTTGTATCATTTTTTAAATTCCACATATAAGTGATATTTGTGATACCATATGATATTTTCCTTATCTTCCTTACTTCCTTTAATATGATAACCTCTAGGTCCCTCCATGTTGCTGCAAATGGCATTATTTCCTTCTTTTTATGACTGAGTAATATTCCACTGTATATATACATGTGTGTGAGTGTCTGTACACCGCGTTGTCTTTATCCATTTATCTGTCAATGGACATTTAGGCTGCTTTTATGAACATAGGGGTGCATGTATATTTTCTAATTAAAGTTTTGTCTGTGTATATGTCCAGGAGTAGGATTGTTGAATCATATGGTAGTTCAACCTTTTAAGGAACCTCCATAGTGGTTGTACCAATTTACATTCTCACCAACAGTGTAAGAGGGTTCCCTCTTTTCCACAACCTTTCCAGCATTTATTATTTGTAGACTTTTTAATGATGGCCTTTCTGACTGGTGTGAGGTGATACCTAATTGTAGTTTTGATTTGCGTCTGTCTAATAATTAGCAATATTAAGCATCGTGTGCCTGTCGGCCATCTGTATGTCTTCTTCAGAGAAATATCTATTTAGGTATTCTGTCCATTTTTTTGATCGGTTTGTTTGTTTCTTTTTGACACTAAGCTGTATGAGCTATTTGTATATTTCAGAACTTACTCCCTCATCAGTCACATCATTTGTAAATGGGTTATCTTTTTGTCTTGTTTATGGTTTCCTTTAACTGTGCAAAAGATGTTAAGTTTCATTAAGCCCTATTTGTTTTTGTTTTTATTTCCATTACTGTAAGAGACAGATCCAAAACAATATTGCTGTGATTTATGTCAAAGAGTGTTTTGCCTAGATTTTCCTCTAGGAGTTTTATAGTATCTGGTCTTACATTTAAGTCTTTAATCCATTTTGAGTTTGTTTTTGTATATGATGTTAGAAAATGTCCTAATTTCATTCTTTTACCGGTAGCTGTCCAGTTTTCCCAGAACCACTTATTGAAGAGACTATCTTTTCTCCATTGTATATTCTTGCCTTCTTTGTTGTAGATTAACCGACCATAAGTGTGTGGGTTTATCTCTGGGGTTTCTATCTTGTTCCATTGATCTATATGTCTGTTTTTGTGCCAGTACCATATTGTTTTGATTACTGCAGATTTGTAGTACTGTCTGAAATCAGGGAACATGATTCTTTCAGTTCTGTTCTTCTTTCTCAAGATGCTTTTGACTATTTGTTTTTTGGGGATTTCCATAAAAATTTAAAACTTTTTGTTATGGTTCTGTGAAAAATGCCATTGGTAATTTGATAGGGATTGCATTGAATCTGTGATTTACCTCAGGTAGTATGGTCATTTTAACCATATTGATTCTTCCAATCCAAGAACACAATGTATCTTTCTATCTCTTTGTATCATTTTCAGTTTCTCACATCAGTGTCTTACAATTTTCTTAGTACAGGTCTTGTCACTCCTTCATTAGATTTATCCCTTGGTATTGTATTCTTTTTGAACTGATTGTAAATGGGATTATTTTCTTAATTTCTCTGATAGTTTGTTGTTAGTGTATAGAAATGCAAAACATTTCAAATTTGTTGATGAACTCTAGTAGTTTTCTACTAGAATCTTTAGGTTTTTCTATGTATCGCATCATGTCATCTGCAAACAGACAGTTTTACAACTTTATTTTTAATTTAAATTCCTTTTATTTATTTTTCTTGTCTGACTGCTGTGGCTAGGATTTCCAAAACTATGTCGAATGAAAGCAGCAAGAGTGAGCATCATTCTCTTATTGCTTATCTTAGAGGAAATGCTTTTGGGTTTTGACTGTTGTGTATGATGTTAGCTGTGGGTTTGTCACATATGACCTTTATTATGCCCACTTTCTTGAGAGTTATTTTTATCACAAATGGATATTTAATCTTATCAAAAAACTTTTTCTGCCTCTATTGAGATGATCATATGGTTTTTATTCTTCATTTTGTCAATGTGCTGTATCACATTGATTGATTGCTAGATATTGTAGAATCCTTGCGTCCCTGGGATAACTCTTCCTTGATCATGATGTACAATCCTTTTAATGTATTGTTGGATTCAGTTTGCTAGTATTTTGTTGAGGATTTTTGCATCTATGTTCTCCAGTGATATTGGCCTGTAATTTTCTTTTTTGTGTGCTATCTTTGTCTGGTTCTGCTACCAGGATGATGGTAGCCTCATAGAATGAGTTTAGAGATATCCCTTCCTCTGCGTCTGGGAAGTATAGGTGTTAACTCTTCTCTAAATGTTTGGTAGAATTCACCCGTGAAGCCATCTGTTCATAGACTTTGACCTTTGGGGAGTTTTTAAATTACTGACTCAATTTCAGTGCTGGTAATTCATCTGTTCATATTTCTATTTCTTCCTGGTTCAGTCTTGGGAAATTGTACCTTTCTGAGAATGTGTCCATGTCTTCTAGGTTGTCCATTTTATTGGCATATAGCTGCTCATAGTAGTCTCTTATAATTCTTTCTATTTCTGTGGTGTCAGTTGTAACTTCTTTTTCATTTCTAATTTTATTGATTTGGGCCCTCTCCCTTTTTTTCTTGATGATTTTGGCTAAAAAGGTTTTTTGTTTTATAAATTTTGTTTATCTTTTCAAAGAACCAGCTTTTAGTTTCATTGATCTTTTCTACTGTTTTTTTTTCACTCTGTATTTCATTTATCCTCATATTTTCTATGTGATTTAAAAGACAAATGCTTAAAATGATAAATTATGTGTTTTTGTTTATGGACATACATTTATGTAGATTTAATTTGTGACAATAACAATATAAAAGGTGGAAGGAGCTGTAAAGGGGCAGAACTTTGCATATGTTGAAAGGCAGATGTTCTTAATTTAAATTCACTTGTTATAAAGTTAAGATATTAATATTATTTATAATCTCTAGGGTAGCTACTAAGAAAAAAACCTAAAAAATATACAAGAAAATAACTAAGAGGGAATCAAAGTGGTACAGTAGAAAAAAATTATTCACAACAGAAAGCAGTAATGGAGAAAGTAAAGGTGTGAAAAAAGGTATAAGATGTATGAAAAACAGTTCATAAAATGGCAAAACTTAACTCCTTCCCTATAAAATGATTTTTAGACTCTCTAATTAAAAGGCAGACATTGGCAAAATGAATAAGTACACATGGTTTAACTATCCATTTACAGAAGGCTAAATTTAGATCTAAATACACAAATAGCTTGAAAGTAAAAGAAGGGAAAAGATATTCTATGCAAATAGTAGCCAAAAAAGCTGATATGGCTATAGTAATATCAGACAAAATAGACTTTAAGACAAAAAATTGTTACAAGAGATAAAGGATGACATTATATGTTGATCAAAGGAATAATCCATCAGGAAGATATAACAATTATAAAGATATATGAATTTAATAACAGAGCCCCCAAATATATGGAAAAACTGACAGAATTGAAGGGAGAAGTAGACATTCATGAAATAATACTTGGAGTCTTAAATATCTCATTTCAAATTATGGATAGAACAAGTAGACAGAAGATGAATAAAGAATTAGGGGATTTGAACAGCACTATAAGACAAATTAGACTTAACAGAGATACAGAACATATCACCTAACAACAAAATGTGAATTCTTCTCAAGTGTGAATGAAACATTCTGTAGGACAGACCATATGTTAAGCCACAAAACAAGTTTCAAAAACTTTTTCAAAATTTAAATCATAGAAAGAATCTAATCATAATGAAATGAAACTAGAAGTCAATAACAGGAGGAATACACAAAATTTTAATATTGAAATTAAACAGTACAGAGTTAAACAACCAAGTTGAAGAAAAAAATGCAAGTGAAATTAGAAAATACTTTGACATGAATCAGAACAAAAACACAACATACTGACATGTATGAGGTGCAAGAAAATAGTGTTCAGAGGGATATTTATAGCTATGAATTTTTATATTATAAAGAAAGAAAGATCCCAAATTAATAACTGAACTTTGCATCTTAAGGAATGAGATAAAGAAGAGCAAGCTAAATAAAAAGCTACCAAAAGGAAATAAATAGTAAAGAGTAGAGTGGAGATAATTAAAATAGAGAATATAAAAACAATAGAAAGAATAAGTGAAACCAAAAGTTGGTTCTTTGGAAATATCAATAAAACTGAAAACTGTTTAGCGAGACTAACCAGGAGAAAAAAGAGAGAAGACTCAAATTACTAAAATCATAAATGAAAGTTGCATTATTACTTTAGACCTTACAGAAACAGAAAGGATTATAAGAGAATACTATGAACACTTGTATGCCAACAAATTATATAACCTATATGAAATGGACAAATTCCTAGTTGCACACAAACTACCCAACTGACTTCAGAATAAATACAAAATGTGAAAGACATAACAAGTAAGGAGATTGAATCAGTAAGCATCTCAACAAAGAAAGGCCCAGGACCAAAAGACTTTTGGTGAATTCTACCAAATATTGAAAGAAAAATTAACATCAGTGCTTCTCAACTCTTTAGGTGAGAGGCTAAAACTTCCTAACATTCTATAAAGCCAGCATTACCCTGGTACCAAAGCCATACAAAGACAGCACAAGAAAAGGAATACACCAATACCTCATTTGTATATAAATGTAAAAATCCTCAACATAATATCAGAAAACTGAATCCATCAGCATCTTGAAAAGATTATACACCATAACCAGGTGGGATTTAGCTTAAGAATGCAAAGATGCTTCAATATATAAAAATCATTCAAAATAATACAGCACATTAGTAGACAAAGGAAAAAACTCATGTCTCAACGTAGAAAAATCATTTCACAAAACCCATCATTATTTCATGATAAAACACGAATAACAAGTAGAGAGAAGTTTGTCAACATGGTAATGGCCCTATAGGAAAAACTCATGTTGTGTGTGTGTTCTGTTGCCACGTTGTATCCCATGGACTGTGGCATGCCAGGCCTCACTGTCCCTCACCATTTCCTGGTTTGCCCAAGTTCAGGTCCACTGAATCAGTGATGCCATCCGACCATCTCTTCCTCTGTCACCCTCTTCTCCTTCTGCCTTCAGTCTTTTCCAACATCAGGGTTTCTTCCATTGAGTTGGCTAACCAGGAAAAAAAGAGAAGAATCAAATTACTAAAATTATAAATGAAAGTGGCATTATTTCTTTAGACCTTAGAGAAACAAGATTATAAGAGAATACTATGAACATTTGTATGCCAACAAATTAGAGGCAAATTAGGTTCGCACCAGGTGGCCAAAGTATTAAAACTTCAGCTTTGCCATCAGTCCTTCCAAAGAGTATTCAGGGTTGATTTCCTTTAGGATTGACTGCTTTGATCTCCTTGCAGTCCAAGGGACTCTCAGGAGTCTTCTCCAACACCACAGTTCAAATGCATCAATTCTTTGGTGCTCAGCCTTCTTTATGATCCAACTCTCACATCTGTGCATGACTACTGGAAAAACCATAGCTTTGACTAGACGGACCTTTGTCAGCAAAGTGATGTCTCTGCTTTTAATATGCTGTCTAGGTTTGTCATAGCTTTTCTTCCAAGGAGCAAGCATCTTTTAATTTCATGGCTGCAGTCACCGTCCACAGTGATTTTGGAGCCCAAGAAAATAAAGTTGGTCACTGCTTCCACTTTTTACCCTTCTATTTGCCATGAAGTGATGGGATTGGATGCCATGATCTGAGTTTTTTGAATCAAAGTTTAGGGTGGTGTCATCTGCATATCTGAGGTTATCGATATTTCCCCCAGCAATCTTGATTCCAGCTTTTGCTTCATCCAGCCCAGCATTTCACATGATGTATTCTTCATAGAAGTTCAGTAAGCAGGGTGACAATATACAGCCTTTTTGTGCTCCTTTCCCTGTTTTGAACCAGTCTGTTGTTCCATGTCCATTTCTAACTGTTGCTTCTTGACCTACATACAGGTTTCTCAGGAGGCAGGTAAGGTGGTCTGGTATTCCCATCTCTTTAAGAATTTTCTAGTTTGTTGTGATCCACACAGTCAAAGGCTTTAGCATAGTCAATGAGGCAGAAGTAGATGTTTTTCTGGAATTCCCTTGCTTTCTCTATGATCCAATGAATGCTGGCAATTTGATCTCTGGTTCCTCCAACTTTTCTAAACCCAGTTTGTATATATATCTTGAAATTCTCAGTTCACATACTGCTGAAGCCTAGCTTGAAGGATTTTGAGCATAGCCTTACTAGCATGTGAAATAAGCAGGATTGTACAGTAATTTGAACATTCTTTGGCATTGTACTTCTTTGGGATTGGAATGAAAACTGATGTTTTCCAGTTCTGTGGCCACTGCTGAGTTTTCCAAATTTGCTGACATATTGAGTGCAACACTTTAACAGCATCATCTTTTAAGATTTTAAATAGCTTATCTGGAATTCCATCACCTCTAGCTTTGTTCATAGTAACCTTTCCTAAGGCCCACTTGACTTTACAATCCAGGATGTCTGGCTCTAGGTGAGTGATCACACCATTGTGGTTATCCATGTCATTAAGACCTTTTTTGTATAGTTTTTCTGTGTATTCTTGCTACCTCTTCTTAATCTCTTCTGCTTCTGTTCAGTTCTTGCCATTTCTGTCCTTTATCATGTCTCTTGGGTTTTGGAAAAGGCTGTTTGCTACTACCACTGTATTCTCTTGACAGAACTCTGTGAGCCTTTGCCCTGCTTCATTTTGTATTCCAAGGCCAAACTTGCCTGTTACTCCAGGTATCTCTTGACTTTCTACTTTTGCATCCCAGTCCCCTATGATGAAAAGGACCTCTTTTTTGGTGTTAGTTCTATAAGATCTTGTCAGTCTTCATAGAACTGGTCAACTTCAACTTCTTAGTCATCAGTGGTTGGGGCATAGACTTGGATTACTGTGATGTTGAATGGCTTGTCTTGGAAATGAACCAAGATCATTCTGTTGTTTTTGAGATCGCACCCAAGTACTGCATTTCTTCTAAGGGATTCTTGCCCACAGTAGTAGGTATGGTAGTCATATGAATTAAATTCACCCATTCCCATCCATTTATTTCACTGATTCCTAAAATGTCGATGTTCACTCTTGCCATCTCCTGCTTACTTATGTCCAATTTACCTTGATTCATGAACCTGACATTCCAGGTTCCTATGCAGCATTGTTCTTACAGCATCAGGCTTTACTTTCACCACCAGACACATCTACAACAGAGTGACGTTTCCACTTTGGCTTAATGGCTTTGTTCTTTCTGGAGCTATTAGTAATTGCCCTCTGGTTTCACCCGGTAGTGTATTGGACACCTTCCAACCTGGGGGGCTCATCTTCCGGTGTCATATCTTTTTGGCTTTTTATAGTATTCATTACTGTTCATGGGGTTCTCATTGCAAGAATACTGGAGTGGTTTGCCATTCCCTCCTCCAATGGCCCACATTTTTGTCAGAACTTTTCACTGTGACCCATCCATCTTGGGTGGTCCTACAAGGCATGGCTCATGGCTTCATTGATTTATGCAAGCCCCTTCACTATGACAAGGCTGTGATCCATGAAGAGATTTACAACATGGATGAAACTCAAAAATATTATACTAAGTGAAAGAAAACAAGAAGCAAGAAACCCTCTTACTCCTCTTCCCCCAACTTGCAAAAATTCATATGTGATTCAGTTTATATGAAATATCTAGAATTAGCAGATCTAAAGAAACAGGAAGATTATTAGTTATTTCTAGAGAATGGGGGAGGGAGGTTGGGAGGTGACTGCTCAGTGGGTATGGAGCTTTCTTTTGGAAAGATGAAAATATTTTGGTGTTAGAGATGATGGTCGCACAATATTGAGAATGTACTGAACACCTTTGAATTGCACACTTAAAGTGCTTAATTTTATGTTATACAATTTTCACATAAATTTAAAAAGCGATCACTCTAGCTGCCATAAGGAGACTGGATTTAAAAATAGCATGAATGGAGATGAGACAGTTAGAGGCTATCACAGTGGTCCAGATGAGAGATGACGGTGGCCTGAATTAAGGTGCTAGAAGTAAGGATGGAGAGAAGCAAATTAATTTTAGTTATTTAGAAACCAGTATGCCACATCCAAGGTCAGGAGCAGTGACTGTGAGGAGATACCCCGCATCCAAGGGCAGAGGAGAAGCCCAAGCTAGATGGTAGGAGGGGCAAGTTTGCATTTAGAATCAAACCCCATTCCCATCAGAGATGCTCAGAGGACTCAAACAAACCTTGTGTGCACCAGGACCCAGGGACCCCACAGAGACTGAGAAAGAACTGTGTGTGAGTGGAGGTATGGGTCATCAGTGGACTGCCACAGGGACAGGGGCCCTGGGTGCAGCAGACTTGGATATTTCATAAGCCCTGTTGAAGGAGGTGGGCATTAACCCGGCCATAGAGCTGCCAGAACTTACACAGGACTGGGAAATAGATACTTGGAGGGCACAAACAGAACCTTGTGCACCCAGGAGAGGGGAGCAGTGATCCCACAAGAGACTAGCCCAGACTTGCCTGTGGGTGTCTGGGGGTCTGCAGCGGGGGCGTGGGTTGGTGGTGGCCTGCTGCAGGGTTGGGGGCACTGAGTGTGGCAGTGCATGCATGGGATCTTTTGAAGGAGGTCACCATTATCTTCATTACCTCCACCATAGTTTGGCCCCAGGTAAACAGCAGGGAGGGAACACAACTCCACCCATCAACAGAAAATTGGATTAAAGAATTTACTGAGCATGCCCCTGCCCATCAGAACAAGACCCAGTTTCCCCCTCAGTGAGTCTCTCCCATCAGGAAGCTTCCATAAGCCTCTTATCCTTCTCCATCAGAGGGTAGACAGAATGAAAACCACAATCACAGAAAACTAACCAATCTAATCACACAGACCACAGCCTTGTCTAACTCAATGAAACTATGAGCCATGCCCTGTGGGGCCACCTAAGATGGACGGGTCATGGTGGAGAGTTCTGACAAAATGTGGTCCACTGGAGAAGGGAATGGCAAACCACCTCAGCATTCTTGCCATGAGTGCCCCATGAGCAGTATGAAAAGGCAAAAAGATAGGACACTGAAAGAGGAACTCCCCAGGTCAGAAGGTTCCCAATATGCTACTGGAGATCAGAGGAGAAGTAACTCCAGAAAGAATGAAGAGACAGAGCCACAGCAGAAGCAACACCCAGTTGTGGATGGGACTGGTGGTGGAAGCAAGGTCTGATGCTGTAAGGAGCAATACTGCACAGGAATTTGGAATGTTAGGTCCATGAATCAAGGCAAATTGGAAGTGGTCAAACAGGAGATGGCAAGAATGAACATGGACATTTTAGGAATCAGCGAACTAAAATGGACTGGAATAGGTGAATTTAACTCAGATGACCATTATATCTGCTATTGTGGGCAAGAATCCCTTAGAAGAAACGGAGTAACCATCATAGTCAACAAAAGAGTCCGAAATGCAGTGCTTGGATGCAATTTCAAAAAAACCCAGAATGATCTCTGTTCGTTTCCAAGGCAAACCATTCAGTATCACAGTAATCCAAGTCTATGCCCCGACCAGTAATGCTGAAGAAGCTGAAGTTGAACGGTTCTATGAAGACCTACAAGACCTTCTAGAACTAACACCCAAACAAGATGTCTTTTTCATTATACGGGGCTGGAATGCAAAAGTAGGAATTCAAGAAACATCTGGCGTAACAGGCAAATTTGGCCTTGGAGTACAGAATGAAGTAGGGCAAAGGCTAATAGAGTTTTGTCAAGAGAACACACTGGTCATAGCAAACACCCTCTTCCAACAACACAAGAGAAGACTCTACACATGGACATCACCAGATGGTCAACATCAAAATCAGATTGATTATATTCTTTGCAGCCAAAGATGGAGAAGCTCTATACAGTCAGCAAAAACAAGACCGGGAGCTGGCTGTGGCGCAGATCATGAACTCCTTATTGCCAAATTCAGACTTAAATTGAAGAAAGTGGAGAAAACCAATAGACCATTCGGGTATGACTTAAGTCAAATCCCTTATGATTATACAGTGGAAGTGAGAAATAGATTTAAGGGACTAGATCTGATAGAGAGAGTGCCTGGTGAAGTATGGATGGAAGTTTGTGACATTGTACAGGAGGCAGGGATCAAGACCTTCCCCATGGAAAAGAAATGCAAAAAAGCAAAATAGCTGTCTCAGGAGGTCTTACAAATAGCTGTGAAAAGCAAAGGAGAAAAGGAGAGATATACCCATTTGAATGCAGAGTTCCAAAGAATGGCAAGGAGAGATAAGAAAGCCTTCCTCAGTGATCAGTGCAAAGAAATAGAGGAAAACAATAGAATGGGAAAGAGTAGAGATGTCTTCAAGAAAATTAGAGATACCAAGGGAACATTTCATGCAAAGATGGGCTCAATAAAGGACAGAAATGGTATGGACCTAAAAGAAGCAGAAGATATTAAGAAGAGGTGGCAAGAATACATAGAAGAACTGTACAAAAAAGATCTTCACGACCCAGATAATCACAATGGTGTGTTCACTCACCTAGAGCCAGACATCCTGGAATGCAAAGTCAAGTGGGCCTTAGGAAGCATCACTATGAACAAAGCTAGTGGAGGTGATGGAATTCCAGCTGAGCTCTTTCAAATCCTAAAAGATGATGCTATGAAAGTGCTGCACTCAATATGCCAGCAAATTTGGCTGGCCACTCAGCAGTGGCCGCAGGACTGGGAAAGGTCAGTTTTCATTCCAATCCCAAGGAAAGGCAATGCCAAAGAATGCTCAATCTACCACACAGTTGCACTCATCTCACACTCTAGTAAAGTAATGCTCAAAATTCTCCAAGCCAGGCTTCAACTAGATCCCATATCACTTCAACAATACATGAACCGCGAACTTCCAGATGTTCAAGCTGGTTTTAGAAAGGGCATAGGAACCAGAGATCAAATTGCCAACATCCGCTGGATCATCAGAAAAGCAAGAGAGTACCAGAAAAACATCTATTTCTGCTTTATTGACTATGTCAAAGCCTTTGACTGTGTGGATCACAATAAACTGTGGAAAATTCTGAAAGAGATGGGAATACCAGACCACCTGACTTGCTCCTTGAGAAATCTGTATGCCGGTCAGGAAGCAACAGTTAGAACTGGACATGGAACAACAGACTGGTTCCAAATAGGGAAAGAATTAGTCAAGGCTGTATATTGTCACCCTGCTTATTTAACTTATATGCAGTGTACATCATGAGAAATGCTGGGCTGGATGAAGCACAAGCTGGAATCAAGTTTACCGGGAGAAATATCAATAACCACAGATATGCAGATGACACCACCCTTATGGCAGAAAGCAAAGAAGAACTAAAGAGCCTCTTGATGAAAGTGAAAGAGGAGAGTGAAAAAGTTGGCTTTAAGCTCAACATTCAAAAAACTAAGATCATGGCATCTGGTCCCATCACTTCATGGCAAATAGCTGGGGAAACAGTGGTAGACTTTATTATTTTGGGCTCCAAAGTCACTGCAGATGATGACTGCAGCCATGAAATTAAAAGACACTTGCTCCTTGGAAGAAAAGTTATGACCAACCTAGACAGCATATTAAAAAGCAGAGACATTACTTTGCCAACAAAGGTCTGTGTAGTCAAAGCTGTGGTTTTTCCAGTAGTCATGTATGGCTGTGAGAGTTGGACTATAAAGAAAGCTGAACACTGAAGAATTGATGCTTTTGACCTGTGGTGTTGGAGCAGACTCTTGAGAGTCCCTTGGACTGCAAGGAGATCCAACCAGTCCATCCTAAAGGAAATCGGTCCTGAATATTCATTGGAAGGACTGATGCTGAAGCTGAAACTCCAATACTTTGGCCACCTGATGTGAAGAGCTGACTTATTTGAAAAGACCCTGATGCTGGGAAAGATTGAAGGCAGGAAGAGAAGGGGACTACAGAGGATGAGATGGTTGGATGGCATCACCAACTCAATGGACATGAGTTTGAATAAACTCTGGGAGTTGGTGATGGACAGGGAGGCTTGGCGTGCTGCAGTGCATGGTGTCGCAGAGTCAGACATGACTGAGCGCCTGAACTGACTGATGCATATGACTTGGTAGTCAACAAGATGAAGAGTGTATGACAGACATTGAAGACGTCTCCAAGGTTTGGAGGCTGGGTGCTGAGGCAAATCACAACACCATTGGGATTAAAGCCTATTTTACAGAACAAAACTGGATGCCATTGGCTTGCCTGCTGTCACATAGTGAGTCAGTAGGGGAAATACGCCAGTGCTGCTCTCCTGCTCTCCTGACTTCACATATGATACAGCAAATACGAGCAGTGACTTAAATCACTTGAATATTTCAAATAACTGCATAATTGGTTTCTTTTTTAAAAAATGCATATGATTTAGTCTGCCTTTTAAAATATTTCTTTATTTATCTGGCTGTGCCAGGTCTTAGTTGTGGCACACGGGATCTTCTTCTTTGTTGTGGCATGCAGAATCTTTTCGTTGTGACATGTGATCTTCATCTCGGCACATGGGATCTAGTTCCCTGACCAGGGATGGAACCCAGGCTCCCTGCATTGGAAGTGTGGTGTCTTAGCCGCTGGACCACAAAGGATGTCTCTGTAATTGGTTTCTTATTTGCCTTCATTTTATTTTTTTTAACTGAAGTATAGTTGATGTACAGAGTTGTGCCAATCTCTGCTGTACAGCAAAGTGACTCAGTTATACACATATATACCTTCTTTTTTAATATTCTTTTCCGTTATGGCTTATCCCAGGAGATTGGATATAGTTCCCCGTGCTATACATTAGAACCTGGTTTGTATCCACCAACCCTAAACTCCCAGTCCATTCCTCTCCTTCCCCTTCTCCCTGCTTGGCAGGGAGTGTGTGAGTCTGTTTCTGTTTTGTAGATAGGTTCATTTGTGCCCTGTTTTAGAGTCCATATTTAAATGATATCGTCTGATATTTGTCTTTCTCTTTCTGACTTACTTCACTTAGTATGATAAACTCTAGTTGCATTATTTGCCCTCATTTTAATACCTGTGTATAGAAGGATAAAGTTTTACTTATTTATTTATTTATTTTTAGGATAAAGTTTTAGCTGTGATCATATTCTAATGTCGCCTGCCAATGCAGGAGACGTGGGTTCAGTCCCTGGGTCGGAAAGATCCCCTGGAGGAGGGCATGGCAACCCACTCCAGTATTGTAGCCTGGAGAATCCCATGGACAGAGGAGCCTGGCAGGGTATAGTCCACAGCATCGCAAAGAATCAGACACGACTGAAGAGACTTTCCACGCAGGTTTGCATATTCTGATATAAATACATCTCTCCTCTCTGAGCCCAGTGTCTGCCACCTCCCTTTATAATGCTTTCTATCCAGTACTGACAACCTGGAAAGGCTCTTCTCTTATTGGCCTTCTTCCTTCCACCAACACAACCCAGGAACTTGCTGTAGCTCCTCCTTCTCTCTCTGAAGCAATATAGTGATAAGGGACTGAATTTCTGCCTCCTGAAGCCTTCTGGCGTTGAAATGGAAATGAGCCACTCAGAGCATCCCAAGTATAAGGATGAGTAGAAGAGGCTTTGGGCTTGGGCTTGGGGGCTGGGCAGGAAGAAAGAGACAAAGCAGTGACCCTGTCACAGAGGGACCTCAGTCCCAGGTGGCAGGAGGCAGTGGGCTGGGGGCACAGCAAAACCTCAGCTGCTGGAGAGCAACAGCCAGGACCTTTTGTCTCATAATGTATGGAAGAGTGTGTGTATGTATGCGATGATGATGATTAAACGGTACATGGTATCAGCGAAAATTGTTAGCACGGATGCTGATTAGGGATGCTGAAGAACTAATAGTATGGAAGGAAACTGGAAAAATTGGTCTGAGTGTGGAAAAGTAATACTAATTACAATCATTTATGCGAACTGCTTACCATTTATGACTAATTACCACCCAACACAATAACCATTAGGTATATCATTAAATATGTGTCAGATTAACTTTGTTGTCAGTTTTATTTGTGATTAGAACAGTAAACTCTGCATGTATGCTAGTGCTTAATAGTTTGTTGCTCATGCAAGCACGGCTGTCAGCTCACGATTTGAAAAAACATTGTGTTAAAGGCTGGAGCGTGGCAGGCTTTGAATTCCAGGCTAAGTAGTTTGTAGTTAATTTAGGAGGCAATGGGGAGCCCTTACAGAATAATCAACAGGGAAGATACATGATCAGTGCTGTACTTTAGGAATAACAGACTGCCAGGGCTGGAATATTCCTTAGAGATTAATCACCCAATGGTCGCCAGCCAGAAGGCACTGGCAACTACACCAGAAGTTCTGGAGTGATTGTCAAGATTACAGATAACTACACTCAATATTTTGTAATAACCTATAAAGGAAAAGAATCTGAAAATATATGTATATATATGTATAACTGAATTACCTTGTTTTACACCTGAAACTAACACAACATCGTAAATCAACAATTCTTCAGTAAAAAATAAAATTTAAAAAAAGATTTCAGAAAGATTAAAGGGAACCGTGTACTTCTCCATAATAAAGCTGTGCAGGTCAACTACAAAGTCAATATTATTTGTTGTAAACTGGAATCAATCAAACTGGGACACTGATCAGAAGCACTGATGGGCAGTTATGAAATTCTGATCAACTTTTTTAAGTGGGGAAATAAGATAATTGTTTCTTAACACATGAAAATTTTAACATTAGAAAAAATTTTCTAATCATGGGCTACATAGGTTAAAAATGAAACAAAAGGGGTCATGAGTGGTGAAACAGGAGCCTTTATTATAATCCAACCCATCATTTCATTTACAGATGGGGAAATCGAGGCTAGAGAGGGATGGAACTTGCCTTAGAGGAAGATGGATAAATTGATTGGACAGTACCTGTGGAAGGTGGGTAAGACTAGAGACCACAAAACAAGTTCAGTAGCAAATCAAGGTGCCTAAATTAGGCTGGTAAAAACTGACCTACAAGGGAGAATGGTAGATGGGAGAGAATGAAAAAGCAGTGCCAGACAGGACCACTGGTTGCATGTGGGCAGAGAAGAAGCAAAAAGTTGAAGATGAATCTGAAGTCCCCAGTGTGCCTGAATGGGGCAATGATGGGATCATTAGCAGAAATATAGAAGTCTGGAGGAAGAACTGGTTTTGAAGTAGAGCGGAATCATAAGTTTGGGTCTAGACATTTTGACCATAACTTGTAGTGTTGCTATTCAAAAGGAGAATGACAATAGAAATTAGAAACACTTAGCCTTAAATACTAACTTCTTTACACTGTGTGGCTTTTGGTAAGGAATTTTTCCTTTGACTTTCAGTTTCCACAGCTGTAGATATGGGGTGATGGTATCTGCCTTATTGGTATCTTCTTAGTGGGAAGATTAAATGGGAGGATGTATATAAAGTACCTTGCATACTATCTAGCAAGTGGCAAGTACTTATTACTCTTCCCTGGAGGAAGCATAGAGATAGAAAGTTTAAGAAGAGGCAGTTAAGAAGTAAAGAAGAATTCAGGAGCAATGTCAGTGGGTGGTTTAGTCACTAAGTCATGTCCAACTCTTGTGACCCCATGGACTGTAGCCTGCCAGGCTCCTCTGTCCATGGTATTCTCCAGGCAAGAATACTGGAGTGGGTTGCCATTTCTTTCTCCAGGGAATCTTCCTGACCCAGGAATCAAACCCAGGTCTCCTGATTGCAGGCAGATTCTTTACCAACTGAGCTACAAGGGAAGCCCAAGAGATGAAAGATCCCAAGCTATATTTTTAGGATCTAACTGTAAAACACTAATAATACTTTCCCAGGGTTTCTGGGAGGATGAAGACTAAAATACAGGAGAAGCCACGCTTACTGAGAATTTGGGAAGGACTCCAGCAAAAGAACTTGCAGGAATGGGCAGAGGGAGATGGAGAACACACTGTCAATGAAGCCAAGGGAGGCAAAATAATTTGATAGTGGAAAGTTTGGTTCATGGGTCAAATCCAGTAAAAAGATCTAGAAAATGAAGACAGAGATGAGGCCATTTTGGAAGTCACTATTACAGACAGAAGAGCATTAGGAATGAATTAAATAAGAAAGTGGAGCAGCAGAGACAGTAAAGAAAAGGTAAGTCTTTCAACATGGGCTGTGCAACAAGAAGGGTAGAGGTGACAGTAACCCAGAAGAATAATGGCTAAAAGGGAAGATTATTTCAGGCTACTTAAAACCTGAGCATGTTGTGTGCCAAGGGAATAATTCCAATGGAGAGGAATAGACTGATAATGCAGAAGAGAGAGGTTACATTTGTAAAGGAGTCTCTATTAAGCTATGCCTATGCAGCCCCAGTCTATGGCCACTCTAAAGATGCATTTGAGGATGACCTAATGCTTGAGAGAAGTTACCTGAGGTCCAACTAGAAGCCAGCAATCCTATTGGAGCTGTTTGCCTATCCTTGTGAACAAATTACCCCAAGTAAGGAGATAATCTGTGTATGTGTGTGTGTGTGTGTGTGTGTGTGTGTGTGTGTGTGTGTGTGATACAAGACATAATTTAGAGACTCTCAGCTCTGAGTGTGGTTCCCCAAGACAAGGGGCTCAGAATTCTGTCCCTTAGGACTTTTTGATGTAATTAGGCCTTAATGACTTAACAGTCGTTAAAATTAAACCCCCTATTCTCTTTAAAGTATGGAACAAGACCTGGAGGTCCACTATTCCTATTTGACATTATTACGAATATACAGGCTAATATAATTAGACAAGAGAAAAATAAGAGATTAAAAAAATTGGAAGAGAGACTTCTGGAATGGCAGTATGAAGAGCTCAGCAGACATTCTCCCCAGCAAAACAACCATTTAAGGGGCAAAAATTGTTTTGAAAAAACACACAAGTCTTTAAAGTCTCTGGAAATTGACTTAAGACATAAAGAACATGGAGGAGCATTTATTCAAGAAAACCTACTAAATCTTGGTAAGACAATCAGAGTCTGTGGCATGTAAGCCAAACATACTCCCAAGCCCCATCCTACCTCAGGTCAGTGATGGGAGTTCTATTCCAGCCAGTTGTGGCTAAGAAGAGGGCTCCTCTGCTTCTGGTTCCTAGTCTAGGGCTACTGTTTCACAATTGAATAGGCAGGCTGGTAGCATCCCTCATTCCCCTGATTCCATTCTGCAGAACTACTATTTGGGGAAGTACAGCCATGAGGACAAGTGTTCCTTGCCTCTAATCAGCTGACATTTGTAGGACAAGGTCTCTGTCCCAATCCTGACAGGCTGAGAATACTGAAGTTCCAATATTTACTGCCTCAGCTCACTCAGAGATCACAGGTTCCATGCTTGGAGGGCAAGCAAGCAAAACAATCAGGGGCTTTGATTTCCCCTACATCATCTGATTGTAGAACGTGAGTGTCACTCAGAGACACAGGCCACTGATCCACCCTCGGGCTCCAGGATGATAGTGTGGAGATTCTGCCCATCAAGAGAGGTGGACTGTAAGGATGAAGGATTCTGAAACTCTGACAGAAGGTGTTATTTAAAGCAATGGAAATCTTGCTGGCAAGCTCTTAAGAGAGGGCTGGGAGCTATGCGAGATTAGTAGCAGCGAGTGAAACTACCTAGAACTTAAACACAGAATCAAGGAGAGAGATAATAAGAGCCCTGGGGACCCAAAAGGCTGAAAGCATGCAATAGGCTGAAGCAGACTTGAAAACATTCCCACAGTTGCAGACAGACCTGTCCACCTAGAGTGGAAGCCTCATTGGTACTAAAGGATTAAGCACAGTCTCTAACCAAATGCTGGCTGAAAAATAAGCTATACCAGCCCAAGAGCAAATCCTGGGAAGCATGAGGGGATTTTTACTTCAGTATTCACTGTCAGAGCCTAGTTGAGCTCCAGGAAGTAAAACTCCTGAAAGTGTAGGAATTCCACCGGCCCTGCACTCACCCATACCTGGATACCCTGGAGTTCTTAACTCACAAACTTGTTCGCATTGAGCCTCCAGCAATCCATCAATTACAATTCAAATTTTCTTACTCCACATTAGTTTCCATGGAGGTTTCTTCTCCAATAAGTTGTGAGTCTCTGCATTCACCTGTTGGTCTCTCCAGTGTGGGGCAGTGATTTGCCCCATTCCCTCATTTATCTTACAGATCTAAAAAGAGTTGTTGAGTTTTCAGTTTGTTGAGCTTTTTACTTATCATTAGGACAGAGTGGCAGCCCTCAAGCTTTGTATGTGCCAGACCAGTATCCAGGACAATTTTTGTCTTTTAGGTGGTATATTTGAGCCATTTAAATTTAAGGTAACTATTTTTTTTTATTTTTTTTTATTATTGAAGGATAATTGCTTTACAGAATTTTGTTGTTTTCTGTCAAACATCAACATGAATCAGCCATAGAAAGTAAAAGTGAAGTCGCTCAGTCATGTCCAACTCTTTGCGACCCCATGGACTGTAGCCTACCAGGCTCCTCTGTCCATGGGATTTTCCATGGTAATCAGCCATAGCTATACATATATCCCCTCCCTTTTGAACCACCCTGCCATCTCCTGCCCCATCCCACCCCTCTAGATTGATACAGAGCCCCTGTTTGAGTTTCCTGAGCCATACAGCAAATTCCCGTTGGCTATCTATTTGACATATGGTAATGTAAGTTTCTGTGTTACTCTTTCAATACATCTCACCCTCTCCTCCCCTCTCCCCACATCCATAAGTTTATTCTCTATGTCTTTTTCTCCATTGCTGCCCTGTAAATAAATTATTCAGTACCATTTTTCTAGATTCTGTAAATATGTGTTAGAATATGATATTTATCTTTCTCTTTCTGATTCACTTCACTCCGTATAGTAGGTTCTAGGTTTATCCACGGAGAAGGCAATGGCACCCCACTCCAGTATTCTTTCCTGGAAAATCCCAAGGATGGAGGAGCCTGGTGGGCTGCAGTCCAGGGGGTCGATAAGAGTCGGACATGACTGAGCAACTTCACTTTCACTTTTCACTTTCATGCCTTGGAGAAGGAAATGGCAACCCACTCCAGTGTTCTTGCCTGGAGAATCCCAGGGATGGGGGAGCCTGGTGGGCTGCTGTCTATGGGGTCGCACAGAGTCAGACACGACTGAAGCAACTTAGCAGCAGCAGCAGCAGGTTTATCCAGCTCATCAGAACTAACTCAAATGCGTTCCTTTCTATGGCTGAGTAATATTCCATTGTGTATATGTACCACAGCTTCTTTATTCATTCATCTGTTGATGGACATCTAGGTTGCTTCCATGTTGTAGCTATTGTAAATAGTGCTGCAATGAACAATGGGATACACGTGTCTTTTTCAATTTTGGTTTCCTCAGGGTATATGCCTAGGAGTGGGATTGTTGGTCATATGGTGGTTTTATTCCTAGCTTTTTAAGGAATCTCCATACCGTCATCCATAGCAGCTATATCAGTTTACATTTCCACCAACAGTGCAAGAGTGTTCCCTTTTCTCCACACCCTCCCCAGCACTTATTGTTTGTAGACTTTTTGATGATGGCCATTCTGACCAGTGTGAGGTGAAATTTCATTGTGGTTTTGATTTGCATTTCTCTAATAATGAGCGATGTGGAGCATCTTTTCATGTGTTTGTTAGCCATCTGTATGTCTTTTTTGGAGAAATGTCTGTTTAGGTCTTTTTCCCACTTTTTGATTGGGTTGTTTGTTTTTCTGGTATTGAGTTGTATGAGCTGCTTGTATATTTTGGAAGTTAATCCTTTGTCAGTTGTTTCATTTGCTATTATTTTCTCCCATTCTGAGGGTTGTCTTTTCACCTTGCTTATAGTTTCCTTTGCTGTGCAAAAGCTTTTACGTTTAATCAGGAGCCACTTGTTTACTTTTGTTTTATTTCCATTCCTCTAGGAGGTGGGTCATAGAGGATCTTGCTTTGATTTATGTCATCGAGTATTCTGCCTATGTTTCCTTCTAAGAGTTTAATAGTTTCTGGTCTTACATTTAGGTCTATAATCCATTTTGAGTTTATCTTTGTGTATGGTTTTAGGAAGCATTCTAATTTCATTCTTTTGCATGTAACTGTCCAGCTTTCCCAGCACCATTTATTGAAGAAGCTGTCTTTGGCACATCAGATGTTCTTGCCTCCTTTGTCAAAAATAATGTACCCATAGATACATGGGTTTATTTCTGGGCTTTCTATGTTGTTCCATTGGTCTATATTTCTGTTTTTGTGCCAGTACCATAGTGTCCTGAAGACTGTAGCTTTGTAGTATAATCTGAAGTCAGGAAGGTTGATTCCTCCAGCTCCATTCTTTCTTAAGACTGCTTTGGCTATTCGTGGTCTTTTGTGTATCCATATGAATTGTGAAATTTTTTGTTCTCAATTCAGTTCAGTTCAGTCGCTCAGTCATGTCTGACTCTTTGTGACCGCGTAGACGGCAGCACCCAAGGCTTCCCTGTCCACCACCAACTACTGGAGCTTACTCAAACTCATGCCCACTGAGTCGCTGATGCCATCCAACCATCTCATCCTCTGTCAGCCCCTTCTCCTCCTACCTTCAATCTTTCCCAGCATCAGAGTCTTTTCAAATAAGTCAGCTCTTCACATCAGGTGGCCAAAGTATTGGAGTTTCAGCTTCAGCATCAGTCCTTCCAATGAACACTCAGGACTGATTTCCTTTAGGATGGACTGGTTGGATCTCCTTGCAGTCCAAGGGTCTCTCAAGAGTCTTTTCCAAAACTACAGTTCAAAAGCATCAATTCTTCTGCACTCAGCTTTCTTTATAGTCCAACTCTCACAGCCATACATGACTACTGGAAAAACCACAGCTTTGACTACACAGACCTTTGTTGGCAAAGTAATGTCTCTGCTTTTTAATATGCTGTCTAGGTTGGTCATAAATTTTCTTCCAAGGAGTAACTGTCTTTTAATTTCATGGCTGTAGTCACCATCTGCCGTGACTTTGGAGCCCAAAATAATAAAGTCTACCACTGTTTCCCCAGTTATTTGCCATGAAGTGATGGGACTGAATGCCATGATCTTAGTTTTCTGAATGTTGAGCTTTAAGTCAACTTTTTCACTTTCCTCTTTCACTTTCAAAAGCAAGAGGCTCTTTAGTTCTTCTTCGCTTTCTGCCATAAGGGTGGTGTAATCTGCATATCTGAGGTTTTTGATATTTCTCCCAACAATCTTGATTCCAGCTTGTGCTTCATCCAGCCCAGCATTTCTCATGATGTTCTCTGCATATAAGTTAAATAAACAGGGTGACAATATACAGCCTTGCATACTCCTTTCCCTATTTGGAACCAGTCTGATGTTCCATGTCTAGTTCTAACTGTTGCTTCTTGACCTGCATACAGATTTCTCATGATGCAGGACAGGTGATCTGGTATTCCCATCTCTTTAAGAATTTTCTAGTTTGTTATGATCCAAACAGTCAAAGTCTTTGGCATAATGAATAAAGCAGAACCAGTTTTTCTGGAACTCTCTTGCTTTCCCGATGATCCAGCGGATGTTGGCAATTTGATCTCTGGTTCCTATGCCTTTTCTAAAATCAGCGTGAACATCTGGAAGTTCACAATTCATGTATTGTTGAAGCCTGGATTGGAGAATTTTGAGCATTACTTTGCTAGCATGTGAGATGAGCGCAATTGTGCAGTAGGTTGAGCATTCTTTGGCATTGCCTTTCTTTGGGATTGGAATGAAAACTGACCTTTTCCAGTCCTGTGGCCACTGCTGAGTTTTCCAAATTTGCTGGCATATTGAGTGCAGCACTTTCACAGCATCATCTTTTAGGATTTGAAATAGCTCAACTGGAATTCCATCACCTCCACTAGCTTTGTTCGTAGTGATGCTTCCTAAGCCCCACTTGACTTCACATTCCAGGATGTCTGGTTCTAGGTGAGTGATCACACCATTGTGGTTTTCTGGGTCATGAAGATATTTTTTGTACAGTTCTTCTGTGTGTTCTTGCCACCTCTTCTTAATATCTTCTGCTTCTTTTAGGTCCATACCATTTCTGTCCTTCATTGAGCCCATCTTTGCATGAAATATTCCCTTGGTATCTCTAATTATCTTGAAGGCAGCTCTAGTCTTTCCCATTCTATTGTTTTCCTCCATTTCTTTGCATTGATCACTGAGGAAGGCTTTCTTATCTCTCCTTGCTATTCTTTGGAACTCTGCATTCAAATAGGTATCTCTTTCCTTTTCTCCTTTGGCTTTTGCTTCTCTTCTTTTCACAGCTATTTGTAAGGCCTCCTGAGACAACCATTTTGCCCTTTTGCATTTCTTTTTCTTGGTGATGGTCTTGATCCCTGCCTCCTGTACAATGTCACAAACCTCCATCCATAGTTCTTCAGGCACTCTGACTATCAGATCTAATCCCTTGAATCTATTTGTCACTTACATTGTATAATCGAAAGGGATTTGATTTAGGTCATATCTGAATGATCTAGTGGTTTTCCCCACTTTCTTCAATTTAAGTCTGAATTTGGCAATAAGGAGTTCATGATCTGAGCCCCAGCCAGGTCCCAGTCTGTATAGAGCTTCTCCATCTTTGGCCGCGAAGAGTATAATCAGTCTAATTTTGGTGTTGACCATCTGGTGATGTCCATGTGTAGAGTCTTCTCTTGTGTTGTTGGAAGAGGGTGTTTGCTATGACCAGTGCATTCTCTTGGAAAAATTCTATTAGCGTTTGCCCTGCTTCATTCTGTACTCCAAGGTCAAATTTGCCTGTTACTCCAGGTGTTTCTTGACTTCCTACTTTTGCATTCCAGACCCCTATAATGAAAAGGACATCTTTTTTGGGTGTTAGTTCTAGAAGGTCTTGTAGGTCTTCATAGAACTGTTCAACTTCAGCTTCTTCAGCATTGCTGGTAGGGGCATGGACTTGGATTACTGTGATATTGAATGATTTGCTTTGGAAACAGAGATCATTCTATAGTTTTTGAGATTGCATTCAAATAGTGCATTTTAGACTCTTCTGTTGACTATGACGGCTACTCCGTTTTTTTTCTAGTTCTATGAAAAATGACACTGGTAATTTGATAGGGATCGCATTGAATCTGTAGATTGCATTTGGTAGTATAGTCATCGTCACTATATTGATTCTTCCTACCCAGGAACGTGGAATATCTCTCTATCTGTTTATATTGTCTTTGATTTCTTTAATTAGTGTCTTAGAATTTTCTGTGTACAGTTCTTTTGTCTCCTTAGGTAAGTTTATTCCTAGATATTTAATTCTTTTTGTTGCAACGGTGAATGAGATTGATTCCTTGATTTCTCTTTCCGATTTTCATTGTTAGTATATAGACATGCACGTGATTTCTGTGTATTGATTTTGTATCCTGCAACTTTGCTAAATTCACTGATTAGCTCTAATAATTTTCTGATACTATCTTTAGGGTTTTCTATGTACAGTATCATGTCATCTGCAAACAGTGAGAGCTTTACTTCTTCTTTTCTGATCTGGATTCCTTTTATTTCTTTTTCTTCTCTGATTGCTGTAGCTAGGACTTCCAGAACTATGTTGAATAACAGTGGCAAACATGGACACCATTGTCTTGTTCCTGATCTTAGGGGGAATGCTTTCAGTTTTTCACCATCGAGAATAATGTTTGCTGTAAGCTTATCATATATGGCCTTTACTATGTTGAGGTAGTTTCCTTCTATGCCCATTTTTTTAAGAGTTTTAATAAATGGGTGCTAAATTTTGTCAAAGGCTTTTTCTGTATCTATTGAGATGATCATATGGTTTTTATCTTTCAATTTGTAATATGGTGTATCACATTGATTAATTTCCGTATAGTGAAGAATCCCTGCATTCTTGGAATAAACCCAACTAGATCATGGTTGATCAACACTTGATGGTTGCTGAATTCTGTTTGCTAAAATTTTGTTGAGGATTTTTGCATCTATATTCATCAGTGATATTGGCCTGTAGTTTTCTTCTTTTGTGTTGTCTTTGTCTAGTTTTGGTATCAGGATGATGGTGGATTTGTAGAATGAGTTTGGAAGTGGTCCTTCCTCTGCAATTTTTTGAAAGAGTTTTAGAAGGATAGGCATTGCAGCTGCTGTTGCCAAGTCGCTTCAGTCGTGTCCAACTCTGTGCGACCCCGTAGACGGCAGCCCACCAGGCTTCTCCATCCCTGGGATTCTCCAGGCAAGAATACTGGAGTGGGTTGCCATTTCCTTCTCCAAGGCATTAGCTCTTCTCTAAATGTTTAATAGAATTCTCTTGTGAAGCCATCTGGTCCTGGGCTTTTGTTTTTTGGGGAGATTTTTTATCAGAGTTTCAATTTCAGTGCTTGTAATTGAGTTGTTCATAATTTCTATTTCTTCCTGGTTCAGTCTTGGAAGATTGAACTTTTCTAAGAATCTGTCCATTTCTTCCAGGTTATCCATTTTATTGCCATATAGTTGTTCATAATAGTCTTATAATCCTTTGTATTTCTGCATTGTCTGTTGTAACCTCTCCTTTTTCATTTCTAATTTTGTTGATTTTATTCTTCTCTCTTTTTTTCTCGATGAGTCTGGCTAAAGGCTTGTCAATTTTGTTTATCTTCTAAAAGAACCAGCTTTTAGTTTTATTAATCTTTACTATTGTTTCTTTCATTTCTTTTTCATGTATTTCTGCTTAGATCTTTATGATTTCTTTCCTTCTACTAATTTTGGGGGGTTTTTTTGTTCTTCTTTTTCTAGTTGTTTTAGGTGTAAATTTAGGTTGTCTATTCAATGTTTTTCTTGTTTCTTGAGATAGGATTGTATTGCTATAAAATTCCCTCTTAGAACTGCTTTTGCGGCATCCCATAGGTTTTGAGTTGTCATGTTTTCATTGTCATTTGTTTCTAGAAAGTTTTTTATTTCCCTTTTGATTTGTTCGGTAACCTGTTGGTTATTTAGAAATGTGTTGCGTAATCTCCATGTGTTTGTGTTTCTTATAGTTTTTTTCTTGTAATTGATATCTAGTCTGATAGCCTTGTGGTTGGAGAAGATGCTTGATAAGTTTTCAATTTTCTTAAATTTACTGAGGTTTGATTTGTGACTCAAGATGTGGTCTAACCTGGAGAATGTTCCACATGCCCTTGAGAAGAAGGTGTATTCTTCTCCATTTGGATGGAATGTCCTGAAGATATCAATGGGATATGTATCATTTAAGACTTGTGTTACCTTATTAATTTTCTGTTTTGATGATCTGCCCATTGGTGTCAGTGGGGTGTCAGAATCTCCTACTATTACTGTGTTACTGTCATTTTCTCCTTTTATGTCTGTTAGTGTTTGTCTTATGTATTGAGGTGCTCCTATGTTGAGTGCATAGATATTTACAATTGTTATGTCTTCCTTTTGGATTGATCCCTTGATCATTATGTAGTGTCCTTCCTTATTTCTTGTAATATTGTTTATTTTAAGGTCTATTTTGTCTGATATGAGGGTTGCTACTCCAGCTTTCTTTTGCTTCCCATTTGCATGGAATATATTTTTCCATCCTCTCATGTTCTCTCTGTATGTGTCTTTAGGTCTGAAGTGGGTTTCTTGTAGACAGTATATATATGGGTCTTGTTTTTGTATCCATTCACCAGTCTGTGTCTTTTGGTTGTAGCATTTAATCCACTTACATTTAAAGTAATTATTGATATATATATTCCTATTGCCATTTTTTTAATTGTTTGGGGTTGATTTTGTAGATCTTTTTTCTTCTCTTGTATTTCTTGACTATATAAGTCCCTTTAACATTTGTTGTAAAGCTCGTTTGGTGGTACTGAATTCTCTTAACTTTTGCTTGTCTGAAAAGCTTTTTATTTCTCCATCAATTTTGAATGAGATCCTTGCCAGGTACAGTAATCTTGGTTGTAGATTTTTCCCTTTTAGTACTTTAAATATATCCTGCCATTCCCTTCTGACCTGCAGAGTTCCTACTGAAAGATCAGCTGTTAAGCGTATGGGGTTTCCCTTGTATGTTACTTGTTGCTTCTCCCTTGCTGCTTTTATTTATTTATTTTTTCCCTTGCTGCTTTTAATATTCTTTCTTTATGTTTAGTCTTTGTTAGTTTGGTTAGTATGTGTCTTGGTGCAGTTCTCCTTGGGTTTACCCTGTATGGGACTCTTTGTGCCTCTTGGACTTGATTGACTATTTCCTTTACCATGTCGGGGAAATTTTCAATTATAATCTTTTCAAAAATTTCCTCATACCCTTTACTTTTCACTTCTTCTTCTGGGACCCCTATAATTCAAATGTTGATGCATTTAATATTGTCCCAGAGGTCTCTGAGACTATCCTCAGTTCTTTTCATTCTTTTTACTTTATTCTGCTCTTCAGAAATTATTTTCACCATTTTATCTTTCAGCTCACTGATTCATTCTTCTGCTTCAGATATTCTGCGATTGAATCCTTCTAGAGTATTTTTAATTTCAGTAATTGTGTTGTTTGTCTCTGTATGTTTATTCTTTAATTCTTCTAGGTCTTTGGTATTTTATTCTTGCATTTTCTCCATTTTGTTTTCAAGGCTTCTGATCATCTTTACTATCATTTTTCTGAATTCTTTTTCAGGTAGCTTGCCTATTTCCTCTTCATTTATTTGGACTTCTGTGTTTCTAGTTTGTTCCTTCATTTGTATAGTAATTCTCTGCTCTTTCAGAGAATTACTATACAATTTTTTTAACTTATTGTGTTTGATGTCTCCTTTTCCCAGGCTTCAAAGTTGAATCCTTTCTTCCTTTTGGTTTCTGCCCTCCTGAGGTTGGTCCAGTGGTTTGTGTAAGCTTTGTATAGGGTGAGATTTGTGCTGAGTTTTTGTTTGTTTGTTTTTCCTCTGATGGGCAAGGCTGAGTGAGATGGTAATCCTGTCTGCTGATGATTAGGTTTGTATTTTTGGTTTGTTTGTTGTTTAGATGAGGTGCCCTGCACAGGGTGCTACTGATGAATGGGTGATGCTGGGTCTTGTACTCAAGTGGTTTCCTTTGTGTGAGTTCTCACTATTTGATACTCCCTAGGGTTAGTTCTCTGGTAGTCTAGGGTCTTGGAGTCAGTGCTCCCACTCCAGAGGCTCAGGGCTTGATCTCTTTGATGCCAGGCACTGCCGTCTTCATTCATTCATTCAACAGGAATTTATAACACACCTGCTATATGTGGACTGTAGATCTTATAACCAGTGTGCTCCCTCAGAGTGAAGAAAAGCAAATGCTGGTTTATGTTCTGAAATGCAGCTGTTTTCTGAGATTTTTTAGAAATGCAGCAAATCTCTCCACATACCATGAGCTGGAGCACCCTATGACTGTGTTAGTCAGACTCCACTCTGTTTTTCACTACTCTAAGGTAACTATTGATATGTTAGAACTTTGTCCCTTTTGCTTTGTTTCCTCTGGTTCTTGTTCCTCTTTTCTTTTCTTAACTTTCTGTGAGATTCTTGAACACTTTTTAGGATTATTTATTGATTCATTTAAAGTTTTTTAGAGCCCATCTCTTTTTGTATTTTTCTTATTGGTCACTCTGGATATTACAATATAGTTTTGTGACTTATTACAGCCTCCAGGTACCACCATTTACTACTTTGGGTGTATATTAAAAGGAATTGAAATCAAGGTAGTGGCACCCCTATATTCATTGAAGCATATAGCCAAGACATTGAAACAATCTAAGTGTCCCTCAACAGATGAATGGATAAAGGAAACGTAGTATATATAAAATAGAATATCATTCAACCATTATAAAGAAGGAAATTCTATTTGTGACTATACGGGTTAAACTTGAAGGCATTATTTATTTTTTAAAAAATTGAAGTATAGTTGATTTACAATATTGTGTTAGTTTAAGGTGTACAGCAAAGTGATTTGGTTATACATTACATATATTATTTTTATAAGTTATTTTCCATTATCAGTTATTACAAACTATTGAATATACTTCCTTATTGGTTATCTATTTTATATATAGTGGTGTTTGTACATTCATCCCAAGCTCCTAATCTGTCCTCTTAACACACGTATTTCCTCTTTGGTAAACATAAGCTTATTTTTGAAATCTGTGACTCTGTTTCTGTTTTGTAAATAAGTTCATTTATATCACTTTTAAAAAATTAGATTCCAAGTAGAAGTGATATCATATATTTTTCCTTCTCTGTCTGACTTACTTCACTCAGGATGGCAATCTCTGGCTCCATGTGTTGCTGCAAATGGCATTGTTTCATTCTTTTTATGGCTGAGTAGTATTCTATCATATATCTGTACCATGTCTTCTTTATCCATTTATCTATCAATGGACATTTAGGTTGCTTCCATGTCCTGGCTATTGTAAATAGTGCTGCTATGAACATAGGAGTGCATGTATCTTTTCTAATTATAGTTTCATCTGCATATATGCCCAGGAGTGGGATTGCTGGATCATGTGGTAGTACTATTTTTAGTTTTTAAAGAAACCTCCATAGTGGCTACACCAGTTAATATTCCCACCAGCAGTGTGGGAGGGCTCCCTTTGCTTCACACCTTCTCCAGCATTTCTTATTTGTAGACTTTTTGATGATGGGCATTCTGATGGGAGTGCCCCCAGGTGGCTCTCAGGGTAAAGAACTACCTGCCAATGCAGGAGAAGATCCCCTTGGGGAGGGCATGGCAACCCACTCCAGTATTCTTGTCTGGAGAATCCCATGGACAGAAGAGCCTGGCAGGCTGCAGTCCATTGGGTCACAAAGAGTTAGACATCACTGAAGCAACTTAGAATGCATGCACACATTCTCATGGGAGTCAGATGATACCTCACTGTAGTTTAGATTTGCTTCTCTGATAATTAGTGATGTTGCACATCTTTTCATGTGCTTTTTGACCATCTGTATGTCTTCTTTGGAGAAATGCCTGTTTAGGTCTTTTGCCAATATTTTGATTGGGTTGTTTGGGTTTTTTTATATTGAGTTGTATGAGCTGTTTGTATATTTTGCAAACTAAGTCCTTATTGGCCACATTATTTGCAGATATTTTCTCCCATTACATAGATTATAGATTATCTTTTTGTTTTGTTTATGGTTTCCTTTGCTGTGCAAAAGCTTATATGTTTGATTATGTCCCATTTGTTTATTTTTGCTTTTATTTCTATTGCCTTGGGAGACTGACCTAAGAAAAAATTGCTATGATTTATGTCAAAGAATATTCTTGCCTATATTCTCTTCTAGGAGTTTTATGGTGTCATGCCATGTAAGTTTTTAAGCCATTTTAAGTTTATTGTTGTGTATAGTGTGAGGGTGTGTTCTAACTTCATTGGTTTATATGCAACTGTCCAGCTTCCCCAATACCATTTGCTGAAGAGACTATCTTTTTCCCATTGTATATTCTTCCCTCCTTTGTCAAAGGAGGGAATTATTCCTTAATTAACATTAACAAAATCCCCTCATTTATCTGTTGTGTTTGTTCAGTCTTTCATTAGATGTTTATTGAGTGCCTACTATCAAGTAGGAACAAAGCAAAGCCCCTGACCTCATAGACCTTATGTTTTAATGGAGAGAGACAGTCAATAAAAATAATATGCCAGGTGATGCTAAGTAGAATAAAATAATAAAGCATTTAAAAGAAGTAAGAAATGCCTGACATGGTGGAGTTGCTATTTTACACATAGTGATCAGGGGAGGGCTTTCTTATAAGGTGACATTTGGGCAGAAACCTAAAGGAAATTAGGAGGTAAAACATGTAGATATTCATTCATTTCAAAAATATTTATTAAGTACCAACTCGATGGACGTGAGTTTGAGCAAGCTCCGGGAATTGGTGATAGACAGGGAAGCCTGGCGTGCTGCGGTCCATGGGGTCACAAAGAGTTGGACACGACTGAGCGACTGAACTGAAGTGCTTACTCTGTGCCAAGCACAGTTCTAGACTCTTGGGTTACAGCAGCAAACAAGACAGACAAAAAAAAATAAACAACAATCTTGCCCCTGTGGTTCACACAATCAACTGGAAGAAGACAGAAACAAACAATAAAGGTAGTAAGAAATTCATTGTATACTAGATTAGTAGGCGATATGTGCTATGGGTAAAAGAAAAAGTACAGTAGGCTAAGAGGGATCAGGAGTGCCAGATCCAGAGTTTTCAAGTTTAAATAGATGACATCATGGGGGTAAAGAAGGTCTAGATCATGAAGGGTCTTGTTGACCATTGAATGGATTTTGATTTTTACTCTGAAATAGATGGGAGCCACTGGAGAGTTTTGTATGGAACAGTGATGTGACAACTTTCATTTTTGAAGGATCAATCTAACTGCTGTATTGAAAATGAACTTTATGGAGGAAAGATAAAAGTAAAGAGAATCATTAAAAGGCTATTGTCATCACCCAGTCAAGGGACGATGATGACTCGCAACGGGGTGTCAGTAATGGTGATGGTGATAGTGATTGAATTCTGGTTATATTTTAACCATTTTTTTGGACATGTACACACTGCTTTATTTATTTATTTTTGGCCGTGCTGGGTCTTTGTTGCTGCATACGGACTTTCTCGAGTTGCAAACAGCAGGAGCTACTCTCTAGTTGCAGTGCGTGAGCTTCTTATTGCAGTGGCTTCTCTCATTGTGGAGCAAAGTCTCTAGGCACATGGGTTTCAGTATTTGTGACTTGCTGGCTCTAGAGCATTCAGGTTTCGGTAGTTGTGACACACAGGCTCAGTAGTTGCATTGTGTAGGCTCGAGAGCACAGGCTCAGCCGTTGTGGTTCACGGGTTTTGTTGCTCCGCAGCATGTGGAATCCTCCTGGACCAGGGATTGAACCCATGTCCCCTGTATTGGCAGGGAGATTCTTTACCACCGTGCCACCAAGGAAGTCCCCTGGTTATATTTTAAAGGTAGAGAGAAAAGCGTTTCCTGAAATACTGAGTGTAGGGTATGAGAGGAGAGGAGTCAAGGATGACTCCAAGATTTTTGGCCCTAACACTGAAATGATGGAGTTGCCATCAACTGAGATGGGAAAGTTTGTGATTAAAGAAGTTTTGGAAGGGTGTTGGAAGATCAAGAATTCAGTTTTGCGCATGAGCTGTTTACTGGACAACTAAGTGATGGTGTCAAGTGGGAAGTTGGATGCGTTCTAGACTGGTGTGCTCGAGAGAGGTCTGGGATATACATATTTGGTTTGACTACAAACAAATGCAAGTTTGCAATTTAAAGCTATGAAACAAGATGGAATCACTAAGGGAGTAGTGAATGTAGATACTGAAGAGAGAGAGAGTCTAGAGCCTGAGACCTGGGGGTTGAGAGATTAAGAAGAGGCAGTAAGGGAAACTAAGAAGGAGCACTCACAGAGGTAAAGAGAGAATGTGCCTGTATCCATCGGGGAAAAGAACACTCAGGTAAGACAGAACAGCAAGTACACAGAGCCTAAGGCTAGATTCTGTAGGGCATTAGTGTTTATCTTTCATTGTTTTTCTCTCTATGCAGAAATTTTTACTTTATGTAGTGAGATCTGTAAATCTTTTTATGACTTTGGGGTTTATGTCAGGTTTTGAAAGGCCTTGTTAGAGTCATCCTACTACCATTTAAAATAGAGTGTTTCCTTACTAATTTAAAATACCAAATTTATCATATACTAAATTCCAATATGTGTACTTGGATCTGTTTTCCATTGATTTTTCTGTCTAACTGTGGGCTTGTTCCAAATGGCCTTAATTAATGAAGCTTTTATAATGTGCTGTATATGAGTTAAGTCTATCCTCTCTCATTGCTTTTCTCCTTCAGAGTTCTTCTGGCTATTATGTATCTTTCCATAAGAATCTTTGACTAAGTTTATTTGTTCTTGCCCTCAAATCCTTTGTATGTTTGTATGTTTATTGGGACCATGTTAAATACAGTGACTAATTTAGGGAAAATTAACATTTTTATAATATTGAGTGTTTCTAGGCAGGCATAAGGTAGGCCTTTCTATTATAATTATTCCTTTATGTACCTTAGTTGCATTTACAATTTTTCATCTACATATTGCATTTTGCTTGATAACTTTATACACAGGTCATATATCATTTTCCTCTTGTAAATGGGGTCTGTCTTTCCTTTATGCTAAGTAGTTGTGGCTTACGCGTGAAAATGTGTTTTTATGTCATTTTGCTATCCACTCTACTGCATCTTATTGTTTATAGTGGTTTTTCTGTTCATTTTGCTGGACTTGCCTGGCACACAATCAAAGAATCTACAAATAATGATAATTTTGCATCTTTCCAGTTTTTTAAACAATTTTGTTCATATATATTTTATCCACCATAAATCTTACCTGTTTATAATATACAATCAATGGGTTTTGGGTATATTTACAGAGCTGTGCAAGAATTGACAATATTGGGAATTCCCTGGCAGTCCAGTGGTTAGAACTCTGTAGTTCCACTGCAGAGGCACAGGTTTAATTCCTGGTGGGGGAGCTAAAATCCTTCATGCTGTGTATCACAGCAAAAAAAAAAAAAACAGAATCAACAATGTTGAATTGTAAAATATTATCATGATCCCCAAAGGAAATCTTGTACCCATTAGCAGTAAATCTTCATCCTCCCCTTCTCTCCCAACCCTGGGCAACCACTAATCTACTTTTTATTGTTCTGTGTGTATATAACCTACAAATGGGATGAAAGGATACGTGGGTTTTGTGTCTGGTTTCTTTCACTTAACATAATGTTTTCAAGGCTCATCCATGCTGTAGTACATACCAACAATTCATTCTTTTTTAATGTGGTAAATATGTATAAACTTAAAATTGGCCTTTGAATTCTTTTTTGTTGTTGTTGCACCTAGCAGCATTTCGAACTTTCCAACCAGGGATCCAGGTGGCACTAGCAGTAAAAAAAACAAAACAAAACAAAACAAAAAACCCACCTGCCAGTGCAGGAGATGTAAGAGATATGGGTTCGATCTCTGGGTTGGGAAGATCCCCTGGAGAAGGGCATGGAAACCCACTCCGGTTTTATTGCCTGGAGAGTCCTATGGACATAGGAACCTAGCAGTGTACAGTCCATAGAGTCACACAGAGTCGGACACAACTGAATTGACTTAGCAGGTAAAATCAGGGATCAAAACTTTGCCCCCTGCAGTGGAAGTGCAGAGTCTTAACCACTGGACCACCAGGGATGTCCTTAACCATTTTAAAGTGTACAGTTCAGTGGCACTAAGTACATTCACTTTGGTGTGCAACCATCACTACTATCCATCTCTAGAATTTTTCATTATCTGTTTCTATTAAATAATAATGTCCCATTCCTTGGCCCCCAGTCCCTGGTAACCACTATTCTACTTTCTGTCTCTATGACAGAAACTACCATAGACAGAACAGTTGTAGTTACTTCACATAAACGCAACCATACAATATTTGTCTTTTTGTGTCTGGCTTACTTGACTGAATCATATTTTAGTGCATAGATGTACCACAATTTGTTTACCTATTCACCAGTTAATGGACATTTGAATTGATTTTGCCTTTTGGTTATTATGAATAATACTGCCATGAACATTGGTGTGTAACTATTTGTGTAGGCAAGTTTTCATTCCTTTTGGGCACATACATAGGAGTGAAATTGGTAGGTTACATGGTAACACTATGTTTAACCTTGTGAGGAACTGTCAAACTGTTTTCCAGAGTGGCTCCCACCAACAATGTGGGAAGCTTCCAATTTTTGTCATCCTTACCTTACCAACACTTGCTATTAATTTTTTAAAAAAAATTATCATCATCCTAGTGTGTGTAAATTAATATCTCATTGTGGTTTTGATTTGAGTTTCCCCTGGGCATCCCAGGTGGTGCTAGTGGTAAAAAATCCACCTGCCAATGCAGGAGACACAAGAAACATGAGTTCCGTCCCTGGGTCGGGAAGATCCCCTAGAGTAGCAAATGGCAAGTAGCAAGTAGCAAATAGCAAATGGAGATTTACACCTGAGTTTTTTCTTCTAAGAGTTTTATAGTTTTAGCACCTCAAAACTAAAATATATAGGATTACCAAGAAGCCAATCACATGGAAAAAGTTATCCAACTAGTTGAAAGTTTGTAATGGGGTCACAAAGAGTCAGACATGACTTAGCTACTGAACAAAAACAGCAATATAGTTTTACATAGATAGATATAGACATGGATATATCTTTACAAACTTAGAAATAATAAGATCTAGTGGTGGGTTTCCCTGGTAGTTCAGACGGTAAAGAATCTGCCTGCAATGCAGGAGACCTGGGCTCAATCCCTGGGTTGGGAAGATCCCCTGGAGGAGGGTATGGCAACCCACTCCAGTATTCTTGCCTGGAGAATTCCATGGACAGAGGAGCCTGGTGGGCTAGAGTCCGTGGGGTTGCAAAGAGTCGGACACGACTGAGAGACTAAGCACAAAGCACAGTGGTGGGTTTAATAATCATTATAACTTTAGAGTAGTGATGAGCGTGATGATATTTTGAGATATCTACAGCAATTGTAATGTGATATGAGACTATCTGATTTGTATTGATGACAAGGTCATAGCGGCTATTGATATTGCTTCAGTCTGTTGCTTACACTATAACGAAAAGGCACTGCTTCATTTCAATGAGAGGTTAGTAGAAATAAAATGTAATTTTTTTTTTCTTTTGGACTAATAGGATTCAACTTTTATCTAAATGCTCCAATTCACTCTAATTCCAACTGAAGTTCGAAAACATGCATAATTGACTTTCTGGTTGGATTTACTCAAACAGTTCAAAGAGACAAGTTCGCTGAGGCTACCAGCTGCTCTGGGCATTCTCAGGTGGATACCTGTGTTCAGTTGCAAAGGAAAAAAGTGCCAAATGCTAGAAATAGATCATAGAGGAGAATGTCTAAGGGAGAAGTTTAATGAGGGGTTATATTTCCTAGCTCACTGGAAACAGATGCCTCCCACTAATAATCTGTAGATATATTTGCTGTTATTATGGTTTTGAATAGCACACATGCGTGTGCGTGCTCAGTCGCTTCAGTCATGTCTGACTCTTTGTGACCACATGGACTGTAACCCACCAGGCTCCTCTGTCTTTCCTGGGGTTTCCCAGGCAAGAATACTGGAGTGGATTGCCATTTCCTTTTCCAGGGGAGCTTCCCAATCCAGGGATCAAACCTGTGTTTCTTATATCACCTGTATTGGCCGGTGGGTTTACCACTAGCACCACCTGGGAATCTGGATTTTGAATAGGTAGCACATTTTACATAGTTCAGAAGTAAAACTAATATAACAAGGAATCTACAGAAGAGTCTTACTCTCATATATAGTACCATTTACCTGCCCTAAACCCTATAGATAGTGATTTTTTTTATGAAAACAAAAGCAAATATCTACATTTTGACCGCTTTCTTGTACTATACTACTTTGCACCATGCACTTATCACTTACAGTATATCCTGGAGCTTGTTCTATATCAGTGTATCAGAGGATGAGAGCCCTACAGTGGGAATGTACCTGTCATTGTTTATTTCACACATTTTGATTTTTTTAAATTTTTGTTTATTTTTGGTTGTACTGGGTCTTCGTTGCTGTGTGGGCTTTTCTCTCATTGTGGTGGCTTCTCTTGTTGTGGAGCACAGTCTTTAGGACACACAGGCTCAGTAGTTGTGGTTCCTGGGCTCTAGAGCACAGACTCAATAGTCATGGCGCTTGGGCTTAGTTGCATGTGGGATCTTCCCGGATCATGGGTCGAACCTGTGTCTCCTGCATTGGCAGGCGGATTCTTTACCACTGAGCCACCAGGGATGCCCACACATTCTGTCTGATAGACCGTCGAATGATTTCCAGTCTTTACTATTTTGGGGGCTATTTCTAAACTTTTACACATTTTATTTAGAACATGTCATCGTCTAGACTCCTTTGGTTGTTAAGTGACAGGAATTCAATTTAAAGTAGTTTAAATAAAAAATGGGATGCTTATACTACTAAGAGGTGACTCAGTCTTCCCTCCTTTAATTCCATTGTAACTAATGTGAAACTTTTGATATTTTTCTGCTGGTCTAAGGTTCTTAAATTTTTTTGATTAGAATTTAGTTACCTGATGTGTTCTTTGTTCTTTATAATAAATACACGTGGCCAATTGCTCAAAGAATAATTGTATACCAATGTGCAAATTATCTTAGCACGATAGAATTCCATAGACTAAAGTCAAATTTCACAGGCTGTTATTCAAACATACATGTCCAATTGATGGGATATCTAACTAATCACCTTATTATCTGTAAAAATTCAACATATATTGAATATATATTTTTCAAGACAGATGGTGAAACTTTTTTACTTCTGGCCTTTGCTTCTCTTCCTTACCAATTAGCCCATTACAGTTCAGGTATCACTGCTTAGAACCTCCTTGATCTTAAATCAAAAGCTGAGTCAAACCCAGGAACCAGGGCCTTCCCTGGTGGTCCAATGGTTAAGACTTCGCCTTCTAATGCAGGAGGTGTGAGTTCAATCCCTGCTCAGGCAACTAAGATCCCACATACCTCATGGCTAAAACCCCCTGTTTAAAACAGAAGCAAGATTGTAACAAATTCAATAAAGACTTTAAAAATGGTCCACATAAAACAAAGCCCAGGAATTATATACCAATCCTCTGTTGTAAGGTGGCCATCCAGACGATTTGTAGCATGCCTCCATAAAGGTCTTTTTAAGATAAACATCAAAATAAAAGCACAAAGATTAAAATATCCCCATGGAGACCTCATATTCTCCCAGGATCATTTTCAGAATCACAAGTAGGGCAAACACTGTACTTCAGTATACATGTTTCCAGGATATATTTTAGGTGTAAAACTAGGAGTCTAACACAGTGAAGGAGAGAACTTGATCCAAGATAAAATAGGCATTCCTGAAGAATGACCAGACTGTTGCCCAGAAAGTAGAGACAGTCTGCATCACAGTACTTGAGCAAGGTGGGAAGTACTACTTCCACCAGAAATCAGCTTAGTGAGTAGAACACTTGGCCTGGCCTGCATCAAAGAGGTCATCCCGCCCAGTGTATGGAGCCCTTTTTAAAAAAGACATTTGAAAGGGCTAGAAAATAAGACCTATTTGTTTTTCATAACAAGTCAAGTAGATTGGCGTTATTCAGTTTGAGGATGAAAAGAATGAATTAGAGTTGAATATATGAATCAAGATGAAGATCAGTTCATCTCTGTAGGAGGAAGAGAAAATAAGTGACCTTCACTCACAGGTAGATGGTGACTGAGGGCACGTTCTCTGACAATTAGAACATTAAGCAATGGAAGACAAATACAATTCCCTTTAAGGTGAAAAAGGAATCTGTTTATGTGTGGAAGCAGAATGATAATCAAAGAATCTTCTTTGTAAACATTTGGTAGTGTCTGTGGCCTTCACTAAGGGCTAAGGTCAACTGGAATGGAACTGTAGATGCCTTTGGGGATTTGACTCCTAGATAAAGCTTAAGAAATGATTCAAATCTCTTCCCTGAATCTGTTTTAACTGGTGAAAGATTTAAATTACAGGTATATTCCTTCAGGAAATGGCTGGGCTTCTTAGAAGAGAGAGATTAATGAGCTCTACTCTTTGGTATACTCTGAAAAGCAACTGTAGCAAGTTTCATGTTCTCACCTAATTGAATGAGTTTCCTGGGATTAACTTTCTCAGGCTTTTCTGCAAGATACACAGCTTGACATCTTGACATTTTGTCTGTTTGGGATATTTCTCCCAAATCAACCCTTGTGCCATATTCCTAGAGTGACCTTATTTTCTGAAAAAGATTTGTAACATCTGGTTTGAGAAGAACACATTCAGGAATAGTGGTTTGGATTATTCCATTTATTCACCCAATAGTTATTCACTCTGCACCCACTCTAAGCCAAACACTATTCTAACTACTTGGAAAACGACAGTGAATCAAACATACGGAGTTCCTTGCCTTCATGGAACTTACATTATATTGTGAGGGGAGAGAGAATATAAACAATAAGTACTTTAAAGTAAGTAGGCACTTTCTTGGTGGTCCAGTGGCTAAGACTCCAAACTCCCAATGCAGGGGACCTGGGTTCAATCCTTGGTCAGGGAACTAGATCCCACATGTCGCAACTAAGAGTTTGCACGCACAGCTAAAAAGATCCTGTATGCAACAAATAAGACCTGTTGGAGTCAAATGAATAAATATATCTTTTAAAAGTACATTGTATAGTACATTAGATGGTAAAAGTGAAACTCGCTCAGTTGTGTCCAGCTCTTTGCAACCTCATGGACTATAAAGTCCATGGAATTCTCCAGGCCGGAGTACTGGAGTGGAATTGATGCTTTTGAACTGTGGTGTTGGAGAAGACTCTTGAGAGTCCCTTGGACTGCAAGGAGATCCAACCAATCCATCCTAAAGGAAATCAGTCCTGAATATTCATTGGAAGGACTGATGTTGAAGCTGAAACTCCAATACTTTGGCCACCTGATGCAAAGAACTGACTCATTGGAAAAGACCCTGATGCTGGGAAAGGTTGAAGGTGGGAGGAGAAAGGGATGACAGAGGATGAGATGGTTGGATGGTGTCACTGACGCAATGGACATGAGTTTGAGCAAGCTCCAGGAGTTGGTAATGGACAGGGAAGCCTGGCATGCTGCAGTCCATGGGATCGCAAAGAGTCGAACTTGATTGAGCAACTGAACTGAACTGAACTGAACTGAGCCTTTCTCTTCTCCAGAGGATCTTCCCAACCCAGGGATTGAACCCAGGTCTCCCGCATTGCAGGTGGATTCTTTACCAGCTGAGCTACCAGGGATCCCCGTTAGATGGTAATAGGTGCTATTGGAAAAAGAAAAGGCAGACCCAGACAAGGTGAACTGAGCATCCTGAATCCAGGAGTAGGAAGCAGGTTGTAGGATTAAGTAGGATGGTTAACATGGGCCTCTATGAAAAAGTGAATTTTGTTCAAAGACTTAAAAGAAGTCAGGAAGTTACCCAGGTGGACATCTTGGGGGAGAGAGTCCTAGGCCAAGGGAAAGGCAGTGAGACAGAAGAATGCTTTGAATGCAAAGAACAGCAAGGAGGCCAGTGTAATTGGCGAGGAGGAAGTGAGATTAAGAGTAGTAGAAGAGGGTACTTCCCTGGTGGTCCAGTGGTTAAGACTCTGTGCTTCTACTGCAGAGGATGAGGCTTCGATTCTTGGTCAGGGAACTAAGGATCCCACATGCCATAGGGCACAACCTTCCCCCAGCCTCCGCCCCCACCCCCACCAGAAAAAGAGTAGTAGAAGGAGAGGGCCAGATCTGATTGCTGCTTTTACAAGATTTCTCTGTCTAACATGCTTAAAATAAACATGCATGGTTCTGGGGTGCGTGGCTCTGATATCCACAAATGTGATTACCAGAGTTTAGTTAAATAATAGCATCCTTAATAAAATACTTCACATTTCAGTTATCAGCACATATTGACTGAGTAATTTCATAAAGTACAGATTGTGGTGGTTGCTCTTTACAGTCCACACATTACTACATAAATAACAGATGTGCATCACCATCAGTGAGCTATCACTTGACTTCTTTTAAAGTCTGTTGTTGATATTGGTGATACATGTTATTCAGTTTATGCATAGACAGCAAGGTGTGTACTTGTGTCACCTCCTTGATTCACAGTGGTCAACCCAGATGACATCTTACCAAAACAAATCATCAGAAAAGCAGAAATCAGTCAACAAAGTGAAAGTGCAGCAAAGAAATGAAAAATTATAGAGCTGAAAGTGAAATTCGGATCATAGATATGATTTGAATCATAGGTATATGAATACAGGAGACACGGGTTCGATCCCTGGTCTGGGAAGATCACATATGCCGTGAAGCAACTAAGCCCATGTGCCACAACTACTGAGCCAGTGCTCAAGAGCTGACGTGCTGCAACTACTGAAGCCCGTGCACCCTAGAGCCCAGGCTCCACAACAAGAAAAGCCACTTCAATGATAAGGCCAAGCACAGTAAGGAAAGGTAGCCCCTGTTCTCTGAAACTAGAGAAAAACCGGAGCAGCAACGAAGACCCAGCACAACCAAAAACAAATTATTAAAAAAAAAAAAAAAAGCAGTAGCCGTGTTGACACTGCCTCCATTTGACAGACCCATGCTATGCAGCCAGGGAAACTCTGTGCAGGTGAACTTTTTAATACAAACAAGGAAAACTGTAACATAAAGAACAGATATCCCAGAGGGAGTGATGCCAGCAAAAAGTTTACACTGAGGGAACTCTTAGAGATATTTCACAATATTGAAAGTATAAGGGACAAAATGGTGTAAGCTGATCCAAACTTCAGAAAAAGGCATCTTTTTAGAAAAAGTAAAAAATAAAGGGACATTGAGGTTCCAGAAAGGGCATCTTTTTAGAAAAAGTAAAAATAAGTGTGGAAATAGAGAACAAAATCCTTAAAAATGTGTGTTCTCCTCCCTTACACCACACAGAAAAATACATATATTGTGGACGTCCTTGTATGTCAGTAATGTAGATCTACTAATTTTTTTTGTAATGACAGCCTTAGTATTCCAGAGTTCGTGCCATATTTTATTTTACTGATTCCTTACTAGTGAATAGTTTACTCTCAAATTTCTCACCATTACGTTTACTCTCAAATGTCTCACCATGACAAATAATGCTGCAATGATTCTGACCTTATATCTAGATTTTTACACTTACATGAATATTTTTGTAGGACAGATTCCTAGAAGTGAAATTGTTGAGTCAAAGTTATATACCTTAAGAATATTGATGGATATTTCTGATTTCCCCTCCAAAAAAATTGTACTAGTTTATCAATATACAAGAATGCTTTTCCCCCCAGAACTTCATACACTCTGCATATTATCAGTCTGTAAAAATTATCTTACTTATTAGGCAATATGATATCTCATTAGGGTTATAATTTGCATTTCTCTGATCACTATTGAGGTTGAGCATCTTTTCATATGTATAAGTCATTTGCATTTCCTCATCTGTGAATTGCTAGCTCACATTCTTTTCTGTGAGTTCTTTTTTATTTATACTTCTCTATATTTAAAAAGAAAGAGATGAATATTTTGTATTCTTTAAGTAACCTTGTGATTTATTCTTTATCAACCATAGTATCAGAAGAAAGCATTTACTCAATCCAAAAGAAGGGAAAATTTAAATACATGTATTTTCTTATGAATTTGTGGGAAGCAGGAGACAAGAAAACAAATTTAATTGTTTAATTTTGCTTTATCTCAACTTAGTATTAAAATGATTCTCCTTTCATTCCCTGGACCTCCCCAATTAGGAAATGCTATTTGATGACTTCAAATTCACCATGGACCTCTTGTATATTTGTCTAAGTCACTGAAGTCTAAACTTTGAAAATTTAACACAGTAGTTCTGGTTCTATAGTTTTATAAAAGCCGTCTTTGAGGTCAATCCAGAAGGGAGTGGAGGACTGCAGTTATTTGATATATTCAGGCCCATTCTATCCATCCATTCTAACCCTTCAGGCAGAGGCAGATGCATTTTTTTTTGTTTGTTTCAGAATTCTTTCAGAATGACCTCATAATTGCACAACCTCTGTAGGCTCAATGTTGACGAAGAATGAATTTTGAAACGGTGAGGAGGACATGTTTTGAAACAGAGGCAAACAGTGATAATTATTTACAATGCTGTCATCCAGGGAATCTAAGCAAGAATGGCTAGAGATGCTCCTGCGATTGGAGCTGAGGGTGACCATTGCAGAGTCCTGGGTGGCAATGGTTATCCTTTCCTAAGCGTCCTTGTTTCCATTTTTCCTTTACACCAGTAACGTGCTAATTGTTGAGCAGCAGAAGGGCCAGCCCAAACTGATTAAGTCTGGCTTAGTGACCATTTAGTTTAGTTCCATTTCTCCTAAATGGTACTTCAGTTGTCCAAGAAAAAGAGACATGGGGTGGAGGGGACTACCCTGTCCTTAGTTATCACCAGTAACCTCGGCTTAAGGACAACTCCATGGTCAAACATAGTGAATATTAACTTCAGTAAATCTGGTCCATCCTAGACCCTTTTCACTCATGTGTTGCATGAAAAGACCAGCAAATGCTTTCTGACATTTTGATTCAGTGACTTAACTCTTAAATGCAGCTTAAGCATTGTGTGTAATCTTGGCTTCATTGGCAAGCATTTACCTCGACCATAATCCATATTCAGAGAGTGTTTTTTCAGGAAACAGATTAAGATTCCTAGGCTCTCAGGCCTTAAAGTGCATTGAATCTAATCCCACCTGAGCCTTGAATATCCCTTCCAGGTCTCCTCCTGCCCCTCCAAGGGGAGAGGTCACCTCAGCTCAATTCAATTCAACTGGAGATCTCTCCAGCAATATGGTGATCATTGTTCTACGAAATAGCCCAATCCATCTGAAAAGAACTCTGACAGATACAAAGTTCCTGTTGTTGAAGAGAAATTTTTCTCCCAGTAGATTCAACCCATCGATCCAATGGGAGTACAGTCCTTCCAGAACACATTTGATCTCTCTTACACACCACAGACCTGTATATATTTGAAGATAGCCTGTTCCCTTTCTGTAGATACACCCCTCTTCCCCTACCCTACCATTCAGTCTGAATGTTCCCAGCTTTTGTGACTTTTCTCAGGAGGAGACCCTGGCTTCTCCCGTAGCCTAATCTCTTGCTCCTTGCCCGTGCCACATGGCTTCCTTCTATTCCTGAAACATGTACAGCATTTTCTTGTCTCAGTGCCTTTATATTTTTTCTTCCTGCTACCAGAAATGCTCTTCCCTCAGGTAGCAGCCAGGTTTGTTTACTTCTTTCATTTTGCCAAAGCATCAGCTCCTTAGAGAGGCCTTCCCTGACCATCGTCTCGAAAAGAAACCCTGTTCCCATCTCATCATGATCTTCCCCCCACATATATGTTTCTTCATAGCACACATCACTCCCCCAAAAATGATTAAGTGTCTGTTTGTAAGTTTATCTGTCTCTCCCATTAAATAAGCACCATGAGAACAGGGACTGGGCATGTTTTATCTAGCACTTAGTATATAGTCATTGATTGACTCAATAGGATATGGAGGGGTTTTTTAAAATATTTATTTCTCTGGCTACATCGGGTCTTAGTTGTGGCACGCAGGATCTTTTAGTTGCAGCATGTGGGATATGGTTCCCTAACCAGGGGTTAAACCTGGGCCCCTTGCATTGGGAACGTGGAATCTTAGCCACTGGACCACCAGGGAAGTCCCAGCTATGGTTTTATTCCTTTCACCATCCTGCTCATTTCTCAACAGGTTGTCAGTATCCCCATCAAAATGCAGTAGACAGAACTGACAGTGGAAATTGATCCATGAGGTGACCAAGGCAGAATAAAGCAGGATCAGCTCATTCAGTCAGTGAGTATATACTGTGCAGCAGCTATCATGCTAGGTCACGAAAGTATTGTTGTTCAGTCACTCAGTTGTGTCTGACCCTTTGATTGTAGATATTATAGGTATTCTATGGGGGGTGTTATAGTGTACCTGACAAGGGAGCAGCTGAAAAGTTATCAAAATTGTGCTGACAGTTTCCTAGAGAAAACAACTAGAGGGACTGTGGCTTTAAACCTAATTCTGACTAACAGGGGGAATCATTTGGGAGGCAGAAGTGATAAAACCTTAAACAAGGAGTGAGTAAAAAAAACCCACAGTCTTTGCCCTCTGGAAGGGGGATGCCTGAGGCAAGTCTGAAGTCCAAGTCTGTAACGTGAGACTCTACAAGAGAAGACAATTCAAGAGGGTTGGGAAGCTCTCTGAACTGCCACCCTGACTGCCACTACAAATGATCTGGGTAGAGGAATACATGGGAGGATTCTTAACAAAGCCAGAGAATTTGTAGAGGGAAATCACAGAGAAATTCATATTTTAAAATATGAATTTTGAAGTGAAGAGAAGCTTTTTGTCTAGTGCAGGGAGGGGAGATGGTAACCAAAGAAATGTCAGATGGTCATAGCTGATAAGAAGATCAAAGCAGGGTCAGGGGCAGATGGTAACCAACAGGAGTGAGTGTGTGTGTACGTTCTTTTGTTGTGGTGCCAAAGGGACGACTGGGAAGAGACCTAAATCAAGTGCAAGGACAAGATCTGCAAATACCTGGGCATCCCAGGCAGACAGTTTTGAAAATCCCAAGGCTCTGATGTGGAGATATGCTAGGCATCTTTAAGGAATAGCAGGGAAGTGAATGGAGCTGGTTCTTACTGTGGGAGGAGTGCTGGGATATGAACTCAGAAAGATAGAGGGGAGCCCAGTCATATAGGGCCTCATGGCTCTAACCAAAATTTTGAATTTTATTCTGAGATGAATTGTTAAGGAGAGGTTTCGAGTAGAGGCATGGAATGAACTGACCACTACTCAGGACCACTCCGGCTACCGCATTGAGCAGACAACATGAGGACCAGGAATAAGCAAGAGGGATATTTTAGGAGGTTAGTCCAGAAATACAGGTAAGAGATGTGAGTCGTTTAGATTGGAGGGCCAGTGACAGGGCTGGGGAGACAGGGTTACATCGTGAATGTATGCTGAAGGAAGAGTCGATAAGGTTTCTGATGGGTTAGGATTTCTGATGGGCTAGAAAGAAAGTAGTCGTGTATGGATATGAGAGTTGTACTATAAAGAACTATAAAGAACACTGAGCACCAAAGAATTGATGCTTTTGAACTGTAGTGTTGGAGAAGACTCTTGAGAGTCCCTTGGACTGCAAGGAGATCCAACCAGTCCATCCTAAAGGAAATCAGTCCTGAATATTCATTGGAAGGACTGATGCTGAAGCTGAAACTCCAATACTTTGGCCACCTGATGCGAAGAACTGACTCATTTGAAAAGACCCTGATGCTGGGAAAGATTGAAGGCTAGAGAAGGAAATGACAGAGGATGAGATAGTTGGATGGCATCAGCGATGTGATGGACATGAGTTTGAGTAGGATCCGGGAGTTGGTGATGGACAGGGAAGCCTGGCATCCTGCAGTCCATGGGGTCGCAAAGAGTCGGACATGACTGAGTGACTGAACTGAACTGAACTGAGACAAAAGATGTTAGGAAAAAAGAGAAAAGTCAGGGGTAACCTGAAGATGTTTGGTCTGAGCAAGTAGATGAATGGTGATCCCATTTATGGAGATGAAAACTGAGGGAGGAACATGACTTGGAGGGTGGGGTTCAACATGAAGTTGTGGACATACTGAGATTAAGGTAACTGTTAGATATTCAAGTGGAGATGTTCTGTTGGAGGTATATGCTGCTGCTGCTGCTGCTAAGTCGCTTCAGTCGTGTCCGACTCTGTGCGACCCCATAGACGGCAGCCCACCAGGCTCCGCCATCCCTGGGATTCTCCAGGCAAGAATACTGGAGTGGGTTGCCATTTCCTTCTCCAGTGCATGAAAGGGAAAAGTGAAAGTGAAGTCGCTCAGTTGTGTCCGACTCTTAGCGACCCCATGGACTGCAGCCTACCAGGCTCCTCCGTCCATGGGATTTTCCAGGCAAGAGTACTGGAGTGGGGTGCCATTGCCTTCTCCGGTTGGAGGTATATACGTGTGTGAAATTTAGGGAATGGTCTTGGTTAGACATAAAATTTCGGAGTTCTCAGCATATAGATGGTATTCCAATCCAGAGGACTAGAGAAACAAGTGAACAGGGCTGTTAATTAGGTTTTTCTTCCTGGTCCCTTTCCTGCCTCCCATGTGCGTCCCTTGCACCTGGACCACAGGCCTAACTCATCACTTAGCCATGTCTCATTACACCTTTTCAATCTGCTCTGCTCAGAGACCTCTGGCCTTCAGAGCAGAGTATCTCTACTTCTTTGACCTTCATCTGACAGAAACCAAAAGGCTGTGGTATTGAATACAGCTAGAGCAAGCAGCCACTTCTTCCAAGGGACGAATTCTGAGGTCCTGAGAAAATCTCTCACCACCAACACATAAGAGCTCCCTTAGCTGCTGTCGAAATCGCCCAATCATTCCCTTAATTCAGCTAGGAGTGGGGAGCTCTTTTGTTTGTTGTTGAGGACTCATGACCTCTAGAGGGAACACTCTGCAGCCCACCTCACAGAAAAGCACCTTAGAGAAACTGAACTGTTTAACTAACTTGCTAATGTCAGTGAATAACCACAAAAAATACTAAGATTATGCTTCACTAGCATCTAACAGCTGGTTTTAGAGGGGAAAGAGACAGGAGGGTAGGAGAAGCAGAAGAAAAGGGGGGGACTCATTATACTCCTACTGTATACCAAGCACTGTGTTAGGCCATATACACAACATCATCAGCTCAATAATGAACCTTCCCACAATTCTGTGAGGGAGCAATCACTGGACCCAGTTTCCAGGTGAAGAGTGTGAGGTTCAAAGGGTTGAAGTCACTTGCCCAGATCCAGCTCTTTAGTTGGCAGGTGGTGTATCCTTCCACCTGGAGTCCACCTGGACTCTCAACCCTTGTGACCCTGTATCCCTCTGCTGCCCTGACAAGGTCAAGCGGAGAGTGTTCATCAGAGGCCACATTCTGGGGCTCTGGGCTTCACAGTATTTATTACCTGTTACTCACCTCTTTAAAATGTTGATGAGCTGTTGTTCCCAGCTTGTCAAATGCTTTCATCCTTAAACCTTGAAAGGTTTTTTTTTTTCCCCTAAATAGGGCACCCACTGTTTCACACCAAGCTGCAAACTATTTTCTACTCTCAGGTCAGATAAGCAGAGTCAATCCAGGTTTAGGGAAAGCCCAGCCTGTCAGGTCCCCATGCTCCCAGTGGTAAAGGCTTGGATTCCTGTTGAAATGCAGCTGCCCCTAACATCGATGCTGTCAGATCTTTGCATCGGGGATGTGAGTGTCTGACCTTTTGCTAGGAAAGGTATACATAGGGAGTGATGTCCTATTTGTACCAGAGACCACAGGAAACTTGGAAGCAGGCTGACCCTGCCAGGACCGCCTGCTCCTTTACTGGTATGCATCCCCACCACCAGGCGGGACTGAGGCAGTTTACACAGAGGAAGTGACTTCAGTTCAGCAACAGGGAACCAGAGCCACGTCTAGAAGGCTATGTGCCCTTGTGGCTGGTGACAGGGCATCAGGGAGTTGGAGCAGGATCTTTGTGCTGACGGGTAAAGCGGAACTGCTTCTCCTGGATCTGATGGTCAGGGAGATGGTTTCTACCTTCCTCCCCTGGAACCAATGAACTGCATTCAAGTGGAACTTGCACTTCCAAGGCAGCCCAGGGGCCCTATTTAGATCCAAACAATATAGTCCAAAGTCTTCTCTTCTGACATTGTGAGAATAAAACCGTGTGTCATATTTATTCCTTCCTCTGCCAAGATAGCTCTCCTGATCTCAGTTGAAATTAATTTTCCCTCCTCGCACTCCCGGAGCCCCTTGCTTGCACTTCTCCGCCAGTGTTCCCAAGCACCATCCTTATTAGCATTATTTATGGGCACTCCTGTCCTCTCTTTCAGATCATGAGCTCCTGGAGGGCAAAAACCGCAGTTTATTCATCTCTATCCCCCAGGGACTGCGTGCAGGGCCCCGCACATGGTAAGGACTCAGTAACTGCTGGTTGAATTGAGTTATTACTCTCTGCTGCTGTTGTTGTGATTGGCATTCATTTATTTAATCCATTTGCCCCTTAAGAATCTCCTGCCAAGACTCAAAAGCAAAGACACCCAAATACAAAGAGACATGTTTTTTTAGCAGTTGATGGTTCGGGATGGTTTTATTTTAAATCGGCCCAAATGAAAAGCCATGTTTTCTTAGGTCTGGCCAGCCAGACAGAAAAGGTTATCAGCAGATTAAGAGAAGTGTTCTCAAACAGCATCAAGTGTCTTTCAGTGTGTCCAATGGGTGGAGAGCTTTGTGTGGCCTCAAAAGCTAGCTGGAAGGCTACTTGGATTCATTCTGACATATGTCATATTTTGGAGAGAGGTGTTGAAAGCAGAGTCAAACAGACAGCCAGTCAAAGTGCCGCTTGGTGCACTGGAATGGGCGTTACATGAAAGCCTGAGTGAGCGGCTCGCAGAACAAGGCTGCCCCCCGGGTCTTCCCGGGGAGCTACTTGAAAAGCTGAGAAGTATTCAGGAGTTCTCATCACTTGGAGACATTCCCTCCATTCCACAGCGGGCAGCGGGCCTCCGGGACACTTTGTACCGACTACATTCTAGCTGTCAGGTTGACTTTATCTTCAGCCTGTTGATGGTACCCATCGAAAACAGCCCATCTTTATAGACTGACACATTTAGGAACTCCATGGCTTATAAAGTACGGATTCCTCCTGCTGTGATGAGAGAATTAGACGCGAAGAGAGAAGATTTAGTATCTGCAGCGGCAGAGGCAAAGACTCAGGCAGGCAGGCAAGAGAACATTTACAGCACACCAGCTGTGTGTCTGGTCTTGGGCTGGTGGTAACCAAAGCAGATGTGATGCCAGCCTTGGTTATGTTTATAGCTAGGTGGAAGGGGAGGGGGACTTGAGTGGAAGTGCAGAAGGCCTGGGGTGGGGCATGGGACAGGTCTTAAAGAAGTAATTACACATGGCGTGAATCAAGTACACAGAAAATAAGAGCTCTGATGGAGGTGCTAAGAAAGCATGTAAAAGTCAGACCCAGGCTGAAGGGTCAGCCAGGATTTTCTGAGGGAATACATTTTAAACAGAGATCTGAAGGATGAGTAGAAATTAATCAAGTGAGGTATGTGTGTGCATGTTGGAGGGGCTACTGTTTAGGGAAATGGGACCGCATTTCCCATAGTCCTGCAGTAGACTAGACATGGCATGTGTGAGGAACTAAAAGAGAGCCGGGATGCTTGTGGCTTCCCTGGTGGCTCAGATGGTAAAGGATCCGCCTGCAATGTGGGAGACCTGGGTTCAATACCTGGGTTGGGAAGATCCCCTGGAGGAGAGCATGGCAACCCACTCCAGTATTCTTGCCTGGAGAATCTCCATGGACAGAGGAGCCTGGTGGGTTACAGTCCTTGGGGTCGCAAAGAGTCGGACAGGACTGAGCGACTAAGCACAGCACATATGGCACATGCTTGTGGCATGGGGAGTGGGAGTGGTGAGAGATGAGTCTGAAGAAGTGAGCAGCCGCTGGATTGTGCAGGGCCACACCTCTGGGCCTTGCTTAATTGAGGAAATTGAGGGGGAAGGCGCTAAGAAATAGCTTTCAAAGACTACTCAGCGGTTAAAAGAAATGAACCACTCATATATATGCTACAACTTTCACATATTGTACTAAGGGAAGAAAAACAGTGAGGAAAGACCACATGTTTTATGATTCTATTTATGTGAAATGTTTAGAAACAGCAAATCCATAGAGAAAGAAAAGCAGAGAGTGGGAATAGGGAATGACAGAAAATGGGAGTAAGATATTTTGAGGGTGACAGACGGTTCTCCAATTGTGGTGATGATTGTACAACCCTGTCAATGTATTAAACATCACTGAAGGATACACGGAAGTTAAAAAAATTAAAAAAAGAAATGAGCCTTCTGCTCTTCCATGGAGGAATATGAGACACAGGAGAACCCTGTCTCCTATGCAGCCTCGCCCGCCCTCCCCCCAAGACCATGCAGCTCTCAGACTGCATGCCTGGTCTCTAGGGGCAAAAGAGGATGTCTGTTCATTTCCCCAGTGCCCTTAGTCCCATTTGGATAGTGGGCACAAGCAGATCACATCTGCAGAGCTATGTATGAATTGGGCACACAGTGGGGGTGGTTCATTATGCAAGAGGTGGCTGTCATCTTTGTAGACGGGGAAACAGAAGCGTCCATGACCAGCCATTGGGAGAGAGTTATTAGAGTCCAATGAACATCTCTGTTTTTCCAGAAGCCACACTCTCATATTGGTCCCTGGCCAGAGAACCAAGGGGGAGCTGGTCCATGATAAGAATTAGGACCTAACTGCTCATCCAGATGTTATGGGGGCAGTGCCATCACTGACGAGCCTCCGTGGTCCCTCAGCCACTTCTGAGGACAGCCTCCATCTGTTAAGCCTCAGCAGCTTTCATGGGTAATAGTCGCCTAATTGAGGAATTGAGAGTGAAATCAGGGGGCAATCTGTGGCTCAGTCACTATAATAGTGACTTTCCTGGACCTCAGGTGAGAGACAAAAGATCATAACTGATTTCCTGCTCTTCCCAAGGGAACCATTTGTAATAGTTGAAAGCAATCAAGCTGACAGAATGAATTGGCTCTCCGACCCAACAGTCCTTGGGGAGAGTACTATGAAAGGCCACTAAGTTGTTATATTTGTATAATTAAATCTAACATTTTGATCAGTTTGATGAGCACAGTGTTGTCTGTTGCCTTCAAGATCTGTAGAGCAACTCTCTTCTCCCGTCATGCTGACTCTCACTGGCAACAGAATTTTCTATGGAAATTGTAGAAAGACAAGAATGGAACTGAAGGAAGTGATAAGAATGCCAAGGGGCATAACTTTGAAAGAATGAATGAGTTTTTGAATCACGGGCACTCGATGTGACAAATCTACTACCTGGGAAGGCACTTCACGTATGCCTTTTGCTGGAATCCAGATTGACTTGAAGGAACAGACCTCTGCTCTCCTAATTTCTCTTTGCTAAAGTTAGCAGTGACTGCCACAAAAAAAGGGTAGAGTTGGACATGACCACCATCTGTGGCTGGTGAAAGTTTGCACAGAGTCTCTAGTGTGCTACTGAGGTGCTCTCTATGGACCTTTGGTTTGACTTACTTGACTTCTAGGTACTGAGTGTCCTCTCCTTTCACCCCTGTCTACCCCCACCCTCCATTTCATTAAGAGCAGAACTACATCTTTTGTATTTACTGGCTCCTCCTTCTTCTTGTCTTCCTTCTGACCATCAGCAGGATGCCAAAGGAAAAGAGACTCCTTATCATTACCAGCAGAGATTACCAAAAATTAAGAGTCAGAATTTGGAAGAAGATAAATAAATTCCTGTTTGAATGACCTTGGGGAAGCTGTTCATCCACTGTAAGCCTTCTTTTCCTCATTTGTAAAATTAAAATAATAGAATCAACCTCACAGAATTGTTGTGAGACTAAAAGTGCTTGAAACCTGTAAAGTACTTAAAACACTGCCTATGTCACCATAATTGTTCATGCTGCATTCAAGCAGCCACTGAATTAAACACCTAGTCTGTGTAGGCAATGCTTCAGGGCATATGGTACATTACGTGGGGTTCATATGAGTGTATGAAAAGGCAACATGGTATTGTGGAAAGAACATGAATTTGGAAGCAGAAATCTGGGTTCCATTCACCACTCTGTCTTTTACTTGGTGTGTGACCTCAGGCAGGTTACGTGAACTCTCTTATCCTGTTTCTTCATCTGCAGCATATAAATCATGACACTTTTTATGGTTCTGCTGGTAACTAAGTGAGATAATGCACATGAGAGCCTCTCAAATCTCCTGGGGACGTGCCTGTAGCCTAGCTGTTGTTCTTGTTCAGTCATTAAGTCCTGTCTGACTCTTTGCGACCCCATGAACTGCAGCATACCAGGCTTCCTTGTCCTTCACTATCTCCCGGAGTTTGCCCAAGTTCATGTCCATTGCATTGGTGATGCCATCCAGCCATCTCATCCTCTGACACCCTCTTCTCCTCCTGCCATCAATCTCTCCCAACATCAGGGTCTTTTCCAATGAGTCGGCTCTTCACGTCAGGTGGCCAAGTATTGGAGTTTAAGCTTTAAGCATCAGTCCTTCCAATGAATATTCAGGGTTGATTTCCTTTAGGATTCACTGGTTGGATCTCCTTGCAGTCCAAGGGACTCTCAAGAGTCTTCTCTGGCAACACAGTTTGAAAGCATCACTCAGCCTTCTTTATGGTCCGGCTCTCACATCTGTACATGACTACTGGAAAAACCATAGCTTTGACTAGATGGACCTTTGTTGGCTAAGTGATGTCTCTGCTTTTTAATACACTGTCTAGGTTTGTCATAGCTTTCCTTCCAAGGAGCAAGTGTCTTAATTTCATGGCTGCAGTCACCATCTGCAGTGATTTTGGTGCCCAAGAAAATAAAATCTGTCTTTGCTTCCACTTTTTCCCCTTCTATTTGCCATGAAGTGTTGGGACCAGATGACAGGATCATAAATTTTGGAATGTTGAGTTTTAAGTCAGCTTTTTCACTCTCATCAAAAGGCTCTTTAGCTCCTCTTTGCTTTCTTCCATTAGAGTGGTATAATCTGCATATCTAAGCTTGTTGATATTTCTCCCAACAATCTTGATTGCAGCTTGTGATTCATCCAGCCCAGCATTTCACATGATGCACTCTCTATATGTTATAGAGCTATTAGTAATTGCCCTCTTCTCTCCCCCAGTAGCATATTGGACACCTTCTAACCTGGGGGGCTTATCTTCCAGTGTCATATCTTTTTGCCTTTTCATACTGTTCACGGGATTCTGGAGGCAAGAATACTGGAGTGGTTTGCCATTCCCTCCTCCAGTGGACCACAGTTTGTCAGAACTCTTCACTATGACCTGTCTGTCTTGGGTGGCTCTGCACAGCATGACTCATGGCTTCATTGAGTTATGAAAGTCCCTTTACCATGACAAGGCTGTGGTCCATGAAGGGGAGCCTAGTACCTAAGGAATGAATAAATGGGAGACTCATTTTTCTTTCTTCATTACATATAAGCCCTGAACCTCAATCTACCCTCAGCCTAGTTTGGGAAGTAATGGTAACATTTCAGATATTCTGAATTTTGCTGAACTAATATTCTGTGTTATGCCTTATAATTAAATGTCATATTTTAGAGATCTCAAAAAGTCTTACATTAAATCCAAAACAACAAATTGTAAATTTTGGAAAAAGTTCAGCCAGTTCTACCACTCAGATGTGTGGCCCTGGGCAAGTCATTTTACCTCTTCTCTTTCTTCATCTGTAAGATAGAAATCATTCTAGAATTTACCTGATTGGGTGGCTGGGAGGATCAATGAAATAAAGTAGGGAATGTGTTTCACTCATTATCTTTACTTATAGGTGCTCAATAAATAACAACCAGTATTAATATTTAGAAAAGAAAATCAGAATAAAATATTGTGCTTGTTTTTTCTAATTGTTTGGCTGTTGTTATCTAATATTTGATCCCTTTATGTTAGGAAGGAAAATTAGGCAATTGTGAAGCATATTACTAATCTTTGCGACTTGACATTGGAAAAAGCCAGCCACGTGCTCCTAATAAATGCACCTTCATATCCAAAGCAAAGACAGATTGAGAGCTCCTATGTTTGTAATCATGATGACCTCATATCAAACTCACAATGTTCCCTGCTGCCCACTTTACAGATGGAGACACTGAGGCACAAGAATGATACTAAGAAGGAATAGCAGGCAAGGATTTGACACTGTCAGTTTCTGTCCCCTATAATTCTGCCATTTTGTATCCAGTACCAAGGTAGTAAGTGAGTTCTTATCACTTAATTTGCAAAAATTCCAGATGAGTATCTTCCATCCTTGCAGTATGTCTGAAACAATGACTTCATTTAAACGATTTTCATTTTTACATTTATGTTCTCTCTACTCATAGTTTGTTGGAGGCTTTGTGGAGCACCCTGGTTTCTCCCCTTGATGAGAGGCATGGGTAATGAGACTCTCAAAGGTTCCTTCCAGAGTTCAGTAAATGTACATCCATAAAGTTCCATAAACGTACATTATGCATTTGTACGGATGTCCCTGGGATTTTCAAGAATGCATGCAAGGGGGTTCCTCAGTAAAGATGCTTGTGAAAGAAGGTTATGTCCACCTTTCCTTGAATAATCCTGCCAGATACTCTGCAAAATCACCAGGAATAATTAATGCATTCTGGATGACGCGTGCTTGGCTAATTAGACTGAAACACAGCATTGGTTAGCAAGTTGGCTGAGTGCCAGGTAGCAGGTGTCTGCATAGAGTCAGCACCGATTCTTTTTTCAAAGAAGAGAAGGCCTCTGCATGTTTTGTTTTTGAGAAAGTTCGCCTAGGTTTTGCCCTACTCCCACCCTCATTTGGAAATGCTGCGGGTAAAATAAAACTTAAGTTTATCAGCACTAAAAAAAAAGATTATTTCTTTTTAATGTAGTTTTCTTTTCACCACATTCAGTCTGTTTTTAAGAGGTCAATGTATGTTTCTATGTGTCTTTATTTACATCTTATTTTGAGGCACACAACCAGGATCATTTTATAGGGTTTTCCTTTGAGGCCACTTGAACTGGGGCTTTTTGCATGGAGATTACTTTTCTCACTATTTTCCCGGTTGTTTAGTATTTTGCATTTCCAAATTGTATATCATTTTCATCTTTGGATTAACTTGTAGTTTAGCTCTTCAAACAACAAGTTTGTATTATTCTCACTTTCCTCCATCCAAGTATTATAAAATGTCTATTCATCATGAGCCCTCCAAGAGAAGATTAAGGATATTCAGTGATGGGTACGTGGATTTAAGCAGGATTTCTGGATCTTGTAAGTGGGGAACAGCATTCTCTACATACCACTGATAAAGGAGCATCTCTGAATTTGTATGTGAATCCTGGTCCCTGGGGGTCATTGGCACGAACACAGGCTTGAGTCTACAGAGCTTTCCTCAGCCCGAATAATGTGGGCTGGAGAAACTTTCCCAAGAGTTTCTGACATCTTGCTGCAAATAATAGAAGCACTTGTGAGTTAGCATTGTAAGGGTTGCAGGAGCCTCACAGAACTCTGGGACAGGAAACGAAGAGCCACCAGGAAGCCAGGCCATCCTTCTTTTGCTGTTCTCTTGCCTTGGCGTTTCCTGGCACATCTACTTGGATCTCTACTTGTCGTAGGGCTTTTTAGGCATTCTCCCCTGGTTTGTTTAAAATGTCTGTTTGTGTTCAGAAGTCTCCAGGCTATTATGTAAAACAGAAATGATATCATTTTAGAAAGGCTATTGGTGGTGTTGGTTACTTTTAAAAATTGTATTTATTTTTATTTATTTTTTAAACCACTTTGGTTTTTTTAAAAAATATGTTTCTTTCTATTTATTAATTTATTTGGCTGCACCAGGTCTTAGTTGTAGCACATAAGGTTTTTTAGTTGTGGCATGTGAACTCATAGTGGCAGCATGTGGGATCTAGTTCTCTGACCAGGGATCAAACCTGGGCCCATATTTAGAGGGCATGTCAAGTGAAACAACATTAAAGGGTTATGTTCCTTCAGACGGAGAAGGCAGTGGCACCCCACTGCAGTACTCTTGCCTGGAAAATCCCATGGACAGAGGAGCCTGGTGGGCTGCAGTCCATGGGGTCGCGAAGAGTCAGACACGACTGAAGCGACTTAGCAGCAGCAGCAGTTCCTCCAGAAATTCTCAGAACCTTTACTGTGTCAAGGTCCACGGTGACATTCTAAGAAGGGCATAGAAAATGAAATGAATCTCAAACATATCTTAACTACTGAATTGTTTTGTTATTTTTTCTTCTCCCCAAACTCACCACACTTCTTAAAATCTACACTGAATATATGCTTCCAGTGAGTTCATTGCACAGCTGGAAGAGCACGGCCCAGAGAGAGGAAAGGATTGGCCACATTCCTGTAGCTGGATACTGGCAGAGCCAGGACTGAAACTTGGCTTCCGCAATCCCTAGACCTCCTCCCTATCACACACCTCATACGCTCCCTCTCCATACACTCTGGTCCTCAGTGATTTGAAAGCAAACCACAAACCAGACAACAAGGCATATTCTTGATCGGAGAGTAGAAAAATGCCACAGGGACCTTTCCTATGTGTCATCCTGCAAAAGGCTGTGCTTATTCACGCCCATCACTGTCTCATTACTGGCACTCCAGTGTACTTGTTAGCTTTGGAATTGGTAGTGTGCCATGAAAACGTTGCCTGTCAATCAGCATGATCAAAAGCACTTTTGGATGAGGTTTCCCCAAATAAATGGCATTTTTGGTTGTTGTTTCTGATTCAAATCAACAGGCTTCTTTACACTGAGGCCCACTTTCCATGGACACTAAGCTGTGATGGTGAGAACATCAAGGTGGCAGTTTGGAACTCTTTCATTAGAGGGGCTCTTAAAGGGTAGACCCTGGACCATCAGTAGTAGCATCACCTTGGAGCTTGTAAAAATCGGGAACTGTGGGGTAGGGCCCAGTAATGTTTTCCACTAAGCCTTCCAGGTGATTGTGAATGCACACTCAAGTTACAGAACCTTAGAGAAATTGAGGCTCCTGGTCAAAGGACCAGAAAGGAAAGCTGTTCAATTTCAGGTGTGAAACCCAAGCCAAAGACCCACCTTGTAACAGCATGGAGGTCTTTTTTTTTTTTTTTTTGTGGTCTTGAAAGGAAGGGAAATTAAGTAATAGGTGAGAAAAACATACAGCGCCTATTAAGAAAAAGGAAGAAAATAAGGAAGGACCCAACATAGAAAACGATGAACAACATAAAGGATAAATGCAGGCCAGGAAATTAACCTGTTTGGAGGATGTCTTAAGGCGGAGTGTATGTTCTGATTTTTTGGCTTCCATTTGGTTTTTTTGTTTTAATGACCTTTCACTTGATGTCTGGCGTTCCTGAAATACAGAGGTTATGGGGAGAGCTCTCTGGTAGGGAAGACAGGCAGTCAAGACATGTCTGCTTTTAGATCTGCCACTGACTATTAGTGTGATCTTAAGGAAGCCATTAACCTTTCTGTACCTGTTTCCTGTTCTAAAACATAGTCTTTGCTCATCTCAAATGCTAAGGCTGGAGATACACAGAAGTTCTGAAACTATCTAAGTCAACGTCTCAACTTTGCTGGTCTGGAGTCTAAGCCTAGAGATGTGGGCTCTTCTAGGGTTTTTTCTAAGGGTACGGGGCCAATTAGTGTCCATATCAGAGGAAAAGCCTGGTCTCCCAACTCCCAGGCCAGTGGTTGGTTACAGGTACCCTCTACTGGGTATTCATTGACTGTCCTGCTGGGGTGAGGATATGGGGTGACTGGGCACTTTGTGTGGATGGATGGGGTTTGTGGGGGTAAGGGAATAACAGTTGAGCCCTTTGGCCACCTGATGCAAAGAACTGATTCACTGGAAAAGACCCTGATGCTGGGAAAGATTGAGGGCAGGAGAAGAAGGGGGTGACAGAGAATGAGATGGTCAAATGGCATCACTGACTCAATGGACATGAGTTTGAGCAAGCTCTGGGAGATAGTGAAGGACAGAGAAGCCTGGCGTGCTGCAATTCATGGAGTCGCAAGGAGTCAGACACGATTGAGCAACTGAATAACAACACCCCTGAAGTAGGAATGTGAGGTGGGTACACTGCTAGCCTTGGTATCTTTTCCATTGACCTTGGATGAGAGTTACGGGTGCTTCACACCCTGGATAATAGAGAGTTAAGGAAAAGAGGCATGAGCTTCTAAGGCCTCTGATTTATGCCTGACTTATGTGGTGGTCCACAAAGTGTTCACTCCAGTGACTACAAGGATAAGCAATTGCGAGACCCACCAACCCTCCCCATGCAGCTTGGAGATGCCTACCTACTAAAGAAAACCCAAGCAGAGAAATCAAAGACCCTGCCACCCACCACATTGGTGGCACCACATTAATTCCAAGTGAATTAATGCATATTATTAAATATTGTTTGTTAGCATGTATTGAAACATTACTTGGTAGTGGGTGTTTTTCTAAGTAGTCTCTGGGTATTAGTCTACCAGGTATTAATATACGTGCCATGAAAGGGAGTTCTAGATCACATAATTTGGAAAAACATGGGAGTTATGTAACATTAAAAGGGTTGCTTTGCTGCAGGACTTGTTAAGAGCCCTTAGTCCTTTGTTAGGTGCATTGCAACTCTCTAAGGATGAATAGTATACAGTGATTTCAAAACTTATTTTCCTTTTTCTGTTTTTTTTTACTTTTGTTTTCCCCCAACCCATCTATACCTATTAATATTTAAATCTGCATAGAACAACTGAACTATTGAGATAAGAACATTTATTACCCTTACTTTATAGATAGGAAAACTGAGTCTCAGAGAGGCTAAATGACTTGCCCAAGGTCATCTAGTGGGAAAAAACAGCAGAGCCAGGGTTTCAGTCTGGGTTAGACTGGTGCTGGACTGACTGCTGACCATTATGCTTATTGCTGTTTTTATAATAGTGATAATCATAGCTAAAGTTTTTACAGCATTTACTGTGTGGCAGGTAAAGTGCTGTATGTATGTTATGACATTCAACTTCCCAACAACATTGGGAGGTCCCTGATCCTGTTGTCCCCCCATGGTCATTGAAAGTAGAAACATTGTAAAATAAGTAGCTCAGAGCCTGACTAATAGTAGAATCGAGATTTGAACCCAGTTCCATCTGGCTCCAAAGCCCATGCTATTAACTGCTAGGTGCTGCTTTCTAACTTCTTCACGTATTTAGACACTCTTATGACCACAGCGACTGGTTACTCTTGTGTTAGGTGAATCGAATGACACTTTCAGTTTCTTAAGTGACTGTGGCCGTGGAGAAAAGGAATTCCACATAGGCTGCTAGGTAGTGCCGGCAGGAAAGCCCAACAGGCATGCGGATCTCTCTCATGGTGTATAAGTGCCCCTTGGGAGCTGCTGACCCCTAGGAGCTGCTGACCCCTCCACCAGCAAGGGGTTAGCCCCGGACTGTCAAGCAGAGCCTGGGCCTGGAATGAGGATGTTTTGTGGGCCCTCTTGGTCAGAGCCCCCTGCTTTGAGATGGGCCCCATGCAGTCCCTACTTTGGGCGGAGCTGTTCTCCTTTAACAGAGAGGCATCCAAGGCTAACTTGTGGTCTACTGTCCATGCATCCCAAGTGGGCTGCCCGCTGGCTGCATCTGCTGGTTGACAGGCCCTGCCCCATACAGGCTGGCCTGACTGTGATGTGGGGAAGGAGCGCGAGCAACTAAGACAAGCCCATCCTAATGTTCACACCCAAGTGTGAATACAAGCACTAGACTAGCATCTAACATTGGCAAACTTGGCCTCAGGCCGTGTGGGTGTACGGGCTGACTCCCCACCACTGGAAAACACTCAGGCCTCATGGTCACAGGACAGCCCCCAATCTCAGGTCTATAGCTTCACCTCCCTTTCGCTAAACATTGTGAATAAATGTGTTCAGGGTGCCTATAGAGCTGCAGGAGCTGGTGCCCACCTAGAGAACCCTAATATTAGTGGTCTCTGGGAAGCCAGGAATTTATAGACTTGGCTTCCTTCTCTATCAGGCCTAACTATCAACCCACTCCAAGGCCCCACTGCTGCGATAAGTGGGAGTCATGTCATAAGTCACGTCATCAGCACGAGCAGGCCCTGTGCTAGGCACGGGGGGTAAAGTGAGGAACACGTCAGAACACGATTCCTGCTTCAAGGGGACGTGTTTAGTACATGAGACAGACACTAAGTGAATATAACACAGTTCTGGGGGGGTCAGCCTGTACACCCACATGGCCTGAGGCCAAGTTTGCCAATGTTAGACACTAGTCTAGCGCTTGTATTCACACTTGACTGTGAACATTAGGATGGATTTGTCTTAGTTGCTCATGCTCCTTCCCCGCTTCACAATCAGCCCAACCTGTATGAGGCAGGGCCTGTCAACCAGCAGATGCAGCCAGTGGGCATGAGGAATTCTTAAGGACATTAGAGGGCAAGTTCTTGTTAGATCTTTTGACTATTCATGTTTTGTGCTACCTCCCTGTGGGTGCTTGTAAGTCCCAAAGCCATGGCTTTGGCAATAGTTGACAGTGTTGCCTGTGAGCCACTTCCTGCCCTGGCTCACTGGCTCAAGGCACCAGGAAAGTACACTAACGGTACAGAGAGCTTCTCAGGTTTTTTGGCAGAGGAGCTGACCCAAAGAAACAGTAGTTTGAGGCCAGGACCCAGTACTGATTATCAAGCATGAAAACCAGGCACTGTGACTTTATAAGAACCATTGAGGTCCATGTGCTGTATGGGTAGGTTACAGCTCCCAACCCGCTTATCCTAGAATTCTGGAGTCCTAGAGTTTAGGAGGTCAGAAATTAAGGCTCTTTCCTCTTCCCAGTCTCCTTTGTGATCCCAGTCTCCTTTGCTGACTCCCTTCCACTGCTCAGCCTCTTAAAGTTGGAAAACCTCGGGGTTTGGTCAGTTTTCATCTTCTTTTTACTGTGTACACACTCTCCCTAGGTAATCTCATCAAGTCCCATGGTTATAGACAATAACATATGCTGATGATTCCCAAATGTATATTTTTAGGCTCGATGCACATCTCCAACTGCCTAACTGGCATTTCCATGTAGATATTTAAAAGCCTTTGCAAACATAGCAAGTCTGAGAGTGAAGTGTTGATTTTCCTTCAACATACTGTTGTTCCTTTTCCAGTCTTCACTGGCTCTGTGGATGGCACTACCATTCACTCACCAAGTCATGCAAGCCTCTTTCCCTTAGGCCCCACATCCATTTCATTAGGAAGTCCACTGCATCCTTTTCTAAATTTATTCCCCAATCCATCCCCCTTTCTCCATATCTACTGTGATCCCCCTCATCCAAGTCACAAGGATCACTTTCCTCTACACCTGCAATGAAGGGCTTCCCACTTCCGCTATTGCTTCTGTCCAATTCCGTCTCCACAACTTCAGCCAGTAACTTGTTTTCAGTGAATATCATATCATGTCATCCCTCTGCCCCAAACTCTCCTATGGCTCCCTATTTCATCTGAGATAGAATTCAGTCTTTACCACTTTAGAAAATTCTACATAATCTGCTTCTAACTTTCCCTTCCACCTTATCTTGTGCCACTGCTTCCCTTTATTTACCATAAAATTGAACTTTTTGCTGTCCATTGAACATACCAAGCTCTTTCCTGCCTCAGGGCCTTTGCAAATGCTATTGCCTTTGTCTGGAATGCTCTTTGCTTTCATGCTTTGTACGTCTGTCCTTTCAGCCTGTCAGCTTTAGAGTAGCCTAAAAATTAGGCACCCTTATTCTCTATCTCAGCCTCTTAGCTGTTTTCTTCACAGATCTCATCACAACTTATAGTATCTGTTTACTTGTTTTTGATCTGTTTATTTGATTTTGGTGTGTGTGTGGTGTGGGGGAGGGTGGGTCTCTCTTCCCAACTAGAATGGAAACTCTCTGAGGACCACTAGCACTGTGAGGTGTACTTGGAAGTTAAAATACAAATTAATTCAGGAAAATAAGTCATTTCCATTAGAATTATCCAATTTATCAAAGAATTCCCGGGATGTAAAAAATGATAAAGACATTTTGTGAGTGTATCAAAGTTGAAAGGCCTACTCCTTTTCACCTATACTAATGACTTTCAAAGAAAGCAGTATGCTATAACAGGAAGAGCACCCACTAGTTTACAGATAAATAGAAGAAAGGGCCATCAATCTTGGCTTTGCCACTGATATGCTGTGTGACCTTGCAGGAGTTACTTGAGTTCTCTGAGTCTCAATTTCTACATGAAAGTAATGATACTTGCCTCAAGGTGGTTATTTTAAAAAAGAAATGAGATTTAGGCCATATAAAGACACCTGCCACATGGTGGGAGCTCAGTAAGCATTCATTCTTCTCTCTGTAGGGTTAGTCACTCAAGAAAGGCATTGCTTCTTCATTATTCTGTTTTCAAATGGAATTTCTTGCACTACCTACTTCATTTTTGTCTTTGGGTAACATATGGCTTCTATCCAAAAATCGAATTCCAAATACACAGGTTTGTCACCATTGTAGAGATTCTTAAGAATATAGTGCAAACTGGAAATACTCCCCCAGAAGGGGATTCAAAAATGGTTTTGATAGTGGCAACATCACTGAGCTAACTGGCTAGAACCACGTGGATTAGCTGAATTCATATATATTTGCTGAAATGACAACAGCAGCATCTAGGCTCAAGACTTTCCAGATCTTGGTTACAAGATCTTCATTTTAGGACTCCAAATAGTCCTTCTAAGTTGCCAATCTGGATCACCAAGTGGTGAAAGAGCAGAATGAAGCCACATGGAACTTACAGAGTCTCATGTACTTACAGAGCCTCTTCGAGTATGACTGCTTTTGTGCAGAATATTGTAGGAGCAAAGACCCTCTACTAGCTATAGCTCTTGGTAGACCTTTGTCCTGTTAATAGGACTAGTTCACACTTTGGGCCCATCTTGAACTCAGAAGTAGCCTTGAGGTTAGAAGACAAAAGCAGACTTTCGAGGAATCAACGAATGAATTTGTGCTGGAAAAGGTTTCCCTGGGCCAGAGCTCCTGTTGTTTCCCTTCATATTCCCAGGCCCTGACTCCCAGGGGCCTCTAGTCACATATGACAAATGGCTGATCATCCAGGCGAAGTGACCTGCCACTCAATAAACCATATCTCAGCTGATATAGAAGCCAGCTCAGTTTCTCCACAGGGATCTCTTCTTCCTTCCTCTGTATGAATATCTCACATATGGTTCGCTGAGGCCTTTCCCCCCGTGGAGGGAAAACAGACCCCTCTAACTTGTTGGCAAGATCTTTCTTCCTTGTGGAAAGAAGATCTTGGAAGGGCTCTGAAGCTTCTGTTGCTTCAAGTTAAGCTTGGTCAACTTACTCACAAGTGCTGAATCCTCTTAGGGGTGTCAGCCTGAGAGAAGGAGGCCTATTCAAATGGGGGGCCTGCATTGAGGCTGCCAACAAAGACCAATTAGTCTGGATTGTGCCGGCTGCCTTTGGAGGGGGACTACCCTCAGACCACCAACTCGTGCCACTGAAGCGCTCATCCCACCCAGGAGCCAGCTGCTTTCCCTTGGTTCCCACCCCAGCTTCGCGTGACCCCTGGGTCAAATGCTTCTCTCCGGCCCTGGCTTTCACTCCCCTGCCAGGGTGTGGAGCATGCCCCTCATCCCAACAGCATTCTTTTCCCACTCTGTGTGTAAGCTGGTCATGTGTTTTGATGTCATGACAAATGACGCAATCCAGCCTTTCCTGGAAAAAATCCATGTGGCTTCATTTTGCTCTCTTTCACTGCTTGGTGATCTAGACTGTCAACTTCATTTGGAGGAATTTGGGCCTAGTCTTTACATTGCTCATCCTTGTATAAAGTTAGACATTTCTGTGACCAGAAATGTATTCAAGCACTGAGGTGATATCTTTCATACAGTCAGACGTCATTTATTAAGCTCCTACAAACTACACTGCAGTGTGAAGCATTGGATATTTAAGACACAACCTCTGCCTCTCCAAGACCTCGCTGCCAGTAAGGCGTTAAAACCAAGTACATGAATGATTGCTAATGATAGGTGACTTTCACATAGCATTTAGTACATGCCGGTGCCATGATGTTATAAATATTTCATTTAATCCTCTTGGGTCCACAGTCCTTTATCCTCAAATCTAAAATACAACGCTTTAAAAACCCAGAGTTGAGTCATGATTTTTTCATACCTAATTTGACAGAAAAAGTAACCTGAACTTTTTCATGAACTGACATGAGGCTATTTGTCATTTTTTTCCACTTTGTGTAATTATTCATTTGTTTCACTGTTAAAATACTAAGATGTTTGCTTTTAAGCCCTACCCCAGAATCCATGGTGTGGGTGTTTGGTAGGACACAAAAGTGTGCACCATACTTTTTAAAATCCCCAAATTTCTGAATTCCAAAACTCATGGCATCAGGATTTAGGGATAAGGAAACTATACCATGATGGTGTCCATTTTATAAATGCTGAGACTGAAGCTCAGAAAAGGGATGCAACTTTCCTGTAATTTCACCACCAGGAACGGGAAGCAACAGGATTGGAAGGCAGTTTTGTCTTAACTCCAGAGTCCATGCCCTTAACCTCTGAACCATCCCACTGTCTCACCGAAGAGCACAGTATCACAGTGATCATAAAAGAAACCCAGACTGAGGGCTACAAGGAATTTGAGGAGGAAAAGCAGACCTCCGGTGGGGGATTTAGTCAAGCTCTAGGGAGGCAAGGTGGATGCAGGTGGAACTGTACCTTGAAGGGAAGAGTGAACTGTGAAAAGGGAAGAGTCATCGAGCCCAGGAACATCTGGTTAAACAGCAGGCATCCTTGTTGGGGAGAGGAGAAGCTGGAGATCAGACTGAGAAAATAGGTCGGGGACAGAATATGAGGGGCCAGAATGACTGAGTAAGGAGTTCTGAATGAGCACCCACTATGTTTCCCTTGAAGATCCCAAAGCATTTATTAGACATCCCATCACCCTGCTTTCATTCTGCCTTAAAGAAGCAAAGGGCAGATATGAGCATCTCCATATTGTTTTGCTGGCTTTCTTTTACTTTATTTTTATTTTATTATATTATTTTGTATTAAGCAGATGAACAGAATGGCTTGAAAAGGCAGCCAAGAAAATGAGGAAGCCAAGAGGAGCAATGGTCATAAACAGCTATAGGAGAAGTATCTGTGCTGGGCTTTGTTGCTTCTTTGTAAGCCGAGAGTTAAAATTTAACCAAGGAACTCATGCCTCACTGCAGCTGGCAGGGATTCGGTGGGAACTCGGCCGGCACCCCTGTGACAACTCAACATCCCCTTCCTTCTGCGCTTAAAAACTGTTTCCTCCTTCTCCTATTTGGAATCCCAATAAAGGTCTTAGGGGGATGCATCCATTACCAGGAATTTAAACCTAGAATCTGAATATATTCTCTTTTGTCATGAATCATCAAAGTTCTAAATCGATATTTTAGAAATCAGGTCCAGTTCATGAGTAGTGAATTGAGTGTGTCTAATTACATTTTATAGTCATTTAACAGCTGTTAATAATGTAATTTTGTGTTATGCCCAATTTGCACTGAATTACTTTAATGACACACATTGTATTTATTTTCCTTTTTGTGTAACAGTAATCAAACAGTAGGGAATCAACTTGGACATGGAAAGAAATAATTTATTATTTTTATAAGCTTGAAGGTAAAGGATATTTTTATAAGCTTGAAGGTAAAGGATATTTTTAAAAAGAAAAGAATAAATCATAAAAATAAAAGTAGTTGAACACACATGAATGCATATGTTTTCTCTGGCTCATCTTTTTATAAAGAGAAAAATTAATGAGTGTAATACATTTGTTTCCCATCCAAGTCTGTACTGTTTGATGTGAACTAAATATTTGCAAATACACATTTGATTGACAAGTGAATAAACGTCCTCCTCCCCCCCCCCGCCACTCCTCCCAAAATATCCTCCTGGAATGAAAAAAAAAAAAAACCCATTTCTAAGTTTATAGTGTATGAGTTAAAGAGATACAGTATCCATTTAAATAGACACTCCAATGGAAACTTGTATTTCCAAGGAGAGGCCAGAGGAGAAAAGCAGTATAAAAACAAGGGGGAATACAACTTGAGAGCAGAAAAATGCAAAGAAAGTAGGCAGATACTTCTCCCAGTCGTTAGAAGAAACTTCTACAGGAGGTCTTTATTAGGATGCTAAGAAGGCAAATTTTGCCCGCCCCCCCAACCCCCTCAATGGCGAGACAATTGGAATGGGACTTGATGAAAAGTCTGCTTGCGTTTTTCCATTCAGTGTAAGCCCTCGAAGAACCAAGCATCCGGTACTGTGCCCGAATGTGAGTGTTTTCTGCAGCCCACATGGATTGATGTCCTTTGTGTCCGAAGTGAGTGATGAGAAGGGAGCAGAAAGGAGCTCTCCCTGTCTGTGGGCTGCTGGCTGCCATGGTTCCAGCCAGGGCTTGACCCAGCATGTTCTGCCTCTGCCCACTCACCTCCTGTGACCTAACGTGGGAGGAACTACAAATGGCTGGGCCTTCCCTCCAGGAGAGTCAGAATTCTTTTGCAGTTCCTCAAGAGTAGTAGGCTCATTTCATCCTCATTCTTGCTCAGCCTCAGGGACTGGGACAGAGGTGTACCAAAGGGGGAGGGGTGGCAGGCAGGCAGTAACGGGGAGACGGGGTACATTGCCTGTGGCGAATTCAAAGGCAATCATAAAACTGAGGAAAAGTGGGTCTGCTTTTCATGTTCATTGTGACCTGGCCATTCTAGGGACTGTCACTGAGGAAATGCTTCTTCCTGTGGGACTGCCCACTCCCACCCTGCCTGCTCCACTTGGGCAGTCCCCTGTGGTGGAGGTGTGGGGTGGGGCTCTGAGCCCTCACATCTTCAGAGAGTTGGGAGCCCCCAGGCTCTCCAGCCTGTCCCCTTGTCTTGTAATGGTGGGCATTCTTGCCTTCTTCTGCAGCCAGCACCAAAGTCACTTCCATCAGCCTCTTGCCAGCCCTGACTAGCAGCTGCCACATCTGTGCTCCTGCTCATCAGCTTTCGTAGGCCTTTCCTGGCCATGGCTGTGGCTCTTGCCAATGTGTGGGTGAGTTCTCTCTTTCTGCCAATGTTTGCGGCTCTTTATTAGCTTCCTAAAGGGTGTTGTGGCTCCTTTAGTTAACGGAGCCTTCTGTTGAGGAATTTGGGACCCGTTGCCAAGGGCTGGCTTGAGGGCATTCCAGTGACACCACCTGATGTCTTACTCTGCCAACAATCAGCCACTGTCCCCCAGCCAAAGCTCACAGCTTTTGGATCTTTCTCGCTTCAGGGTAAATGTTCTCCTGACTCACAGCACTGTCCTCAGAAGTCAGTGGAGGAGGGAGTAGACTTGAGGCTTAATCCTGGGATCCTGGAGACCAGCTTCAGATGCTCAAGTTCTCACCTGACAGTTCCCTCAGGGCTGTCTGGTACAGAGTTCCAGATTTGACGATGACTGTGTGAAATGGAGAAAGGGGCGGTATCTATGCTTGAGTCAAGGAGCATCAAAACCTATGCAACTGCTTCTGTAATCCTCAGACATATAGAGATTCTCTCAAGACAGCCTTGCAATGGATTCCTCCGCACACCTTCATTACAACGAACAGTCTCTTTCTTCTGAATCTGTCTTTGGATCACAGATCCCCTTGAGAATCTAATGTAAACTCTGCACCCCCTCCTCAGAACAGTGCATGCTTTTACATATGTCCAGAATTTTCCATGTCACATAATTGGGTTCAGTTATAGGAGTCCATTTACCTCAGATTAAGAACTCCTAGTCTAGGAAGTCCTCCTTGTCTTGCTTCCTCTCACTCCCCAGAAATACATCCAGGGCCATCATCTCCATTAGGCTCAGGAGGCACAGAGTATGGGCATCCACAGTACTTTCAGAAGTCCAAGGATAATGTCTTTAATTTCTCAAATCAGAAGAAAATTGAACTATCACACAAAAAGATACTGTAAGATATTCATTTTGACATCAATGCAGTAGTAAAATATGTTTTGATGTTTTTTTATGGAAACAGGTGCCCACAAAGGCAAAAGTGCCTAGGAAGCGTGAAAGTCATAATGCAACCCAGAAAGGTTCTTTTGTGGCATACTGGGGGCATAGACTAGACTAAATTGTTGCACGTTCACACCTCTCCAGGCAAGAAGTCAAAAGATCTGCAGTGTGTTCTCACTGGGCTGAGGGCAGAGCCCAGGATTCGGAACTGGGGGAGCTGGCTTCCAATTTTGGCTTAGCCCTTGATTGCTTGTGGGACCTTGAGAGAGTTATCTCAGCTCTCATTTTCTTCACCTACTGCCAGGGAATAAGCCTAGAAACTGCCTTGATGCCACACTAGGATCGAGTAGTCTGGATGTACAATGAGAAAATATATGTTGAAAGGTGCTTCGTATATGGTGATCTCTTGAGTTTGAAACATAGAAGACCAAGAGGAAGCACTCAGTAAATATTGGTTGATGGAGACACTTTTTACTTGTTTCATAAACTAGCTGTACAAAGTGCTGTACTTAGTTGCTCAGTCGTGTCCAACTCTTTGCGACCCCATGCACTGTAGCCCTCCAGGCTCCTCTGTCCTTGGGGATTCTCCAGGCAAGAATACTGGAGTGGGTTGACATTTCACTCTCCAAGGGATCTTCCCAACCCAGAAATAGAATCCAGGCCTCCCTCATTGCAGGTGGATTCTTTACTATCTGAGCCACCAGGGAAGCCCAAGAATACTGGAGTAGATATCTAAATTATTGAAAGGATTTCTAGACCTGTAATTTCAAAGTGTGAGATGAATTTGATCGAGATCAAAATGCAATTTACAGTTCTATAGCATGGTTAAAGTCATAGGCTTTGTCTAAGCCTTGGATTTGAAGCTTAGCTGTGCTATTTGTAGATGTGTGCCCTTGTATTGGTGTTTTAACATCTCTGTAAGTTCATGCCTTTATCTGTAGAATGGGATGATAATACTTGTACCTAAGTATTCAGTAAATGTTACTTATTATTATTCATCTCTGCAGTGCACTTGGAAATTTGCCTGAGCAATTATGTATTGCTGGTCAGGCATCTTCAGATTTTGGAATGAAAATGGTACAATATTTCAAGCACGATAGTCATGTTATATTATGTCACATAATACATTTAAAGAGTTAAATTTGTAAAAAAAAATAATAATTTTTTTAGAGCAATTAGCCAAACTGTAGAAACCAACTGAGGGTAAACTCTCCTTTTTACTCAATGGCTTCTAAATATTTGAGATTTATTTTTCTTTCCAAGAAATACCTTGTGGCTGCTAAGTCAGACTTTAAAAAGTGACCTGGATATGGAGGTGTGTTACAACTAGGATATGCTTACAACTACAGCAATTCAAATCAAATATCTATGGATGAAAGGAGAGACTATAATTGCTGGACCTTCTTACTAGAAATTGGCCATTGTGTGTGTAGTAGTGATTTGATATTCCTCAGTAATGGTAGAACTTTGGTAAATATCTTATACTACTTCAGTCAACTATAGTCACACAGGTAAAGTTGAGAAGATATTTTATGTTCCTCTCTCACTGAAATAAAATACCCAGTCTTTGTGAGAACATCTTTTATTTTCTTTCCAAGAATAGCATGTCATTACAAACCTTCAGTGGCAATAAAGCAACAATTGAATATTAGTTTCCACCATTTCTGTGGTGAGGGATTAAGCTAGGAAGTATGCCATTACAAAAGTTACCTTCTGAAGGACTGTATTTGGAACACTAAAGTCACAACAAACAACAACAAATAGAGCAAGCATGTTAGAATTTTAGAGGGACGCTGAATCTTTCAAGGTTGATGTTGTTGGTGTTGGTCGAGGAGGTTGGCAATGCAGATGAAAGTTATTCCCACTCCATCTGTGAAAGACTCTGGTGGAACCAACGCCTCTATGGAACACCTGTTCTTCCTGCTGCCACCTGTAAAACTTCACTAAAATTAATGAAATAATGTCCTTATTTCAGGGAAGACATCAATGTCATCAGTAAATTCATTCATGACACGACCTAGAGGCTGCTCTGTGTTATGTTTTCAAACCTCAGCCTACAAATGAGCAGCCTATGGGTTAAAAGAACCTTATGGGCCATACTGATGGAAATTCCTCACTCCTACATGTTCACTGCTACTTGCTCTGACTCTATACCTTAAGCCAGCCCACCCTATCCATGCCATGTTCAGACATTGGCACCTAAAGGCAGATACTTTAGATCTGTTTTGTACCATCTCCTGATTCTCCTGACTTGATTCCCCACTTAGCTTCTGTTCTGTTCAAGTTCCTCCTTGCTCCTGGCTCCTAATGCTCTCTAATGGCTGTAGCTTGCAGCCATTCTTTTTTTCTGTTCCTGGATTTCATGAATGGGGTGTTCTCCCTCAGTTTTTGACCCTGGAGTTGAAACTGTGGCATGAGTCCACCTAGGTCCTGCGATATATCTAGGTCTCCTGTTAACATATCAGAAATTGTGTAGTGCTCCAGAAGTTTCCATCTGGAGGTTGGCTGAAAGATTAAATCCTGATCAAGTGAGTTAGGATTTGGGAGAATATTGAGAAGGGATAGAAGGTACTGGGACCTGATATTCTCCTCAGAGTGGCAGACAATACAAACTGGTCATTTCTCTTATTTTCTTTTTAATTTTTATTGGAGTAGAGTTGATTTACAGTGTTGTGTTAGCTTCAGGTGTACAGCAAAGTGAATCAGCCATACATATACATATATTCATTCACTCTTTTTCAGATTCTTTTCCCATATAGGTCATTACAGAGTATTGGATAGAGGTCCCTGTGCTATATAGTGTTAGTCACTCAGTCGTGTCCGATTCTTTGCCACCCCGTGGACTGTAACCCACCTGGCTCCTCTATCCATGGAATTCTCCAGGAAAGAATACTGGAGTGGGTTGCCATTCCATTCTCTAGGGGATCTTCCCGACCCAGGGATCGAACCCGGGTCTCTTGCATAGCAGGCAGATTCTTTACCACTGAGCCACCAGGGAAATAGGTCCTTATTAGTTGTCTATTTTATATATAGTAGTGTGTATATGTCAATCCTAATCTCCCAATTTATCCTTCCCTCCCCTCAACCGCCTGGTAACCATAAGTTTGTTTTCTACATCTGTAACTCTATTTCTGCTTTGCACATAAGTTCATTGCACCAGTTTTTAGATTCCACATATAAGTGATATCATGTGATATTTCTCCTTCTCTGTCTGACTTGCTTCACTCAGTATGACAATCTCTAGGTCCATCCATGTTGCTGCAAATGGCATTATTTCATTCTTTTTATTGCTAAGTAATATTCTATTGTATGTGTGTACCACATCTTCTTTATCCATTCATCTGTCAATGGACATTTAGGTTGCTTCCATGTCAGGGCTATTGTGAATAGTGTTGCAATGAATACTGGAGTACATGTATCTTTTTGAACTAGGGTTTCCTTCAGATATATGCCCAGGAGTGGGATTATTGGATCATATGGTAGCTCTGTCTTTAGTTTCTTGAGTATACTCCATAGTGTTCTCCATAGTGACTGTACCAATTTATATTCCCACCAACAGTGTAGGAGGGACCCTTTTCTCCACACCCTCTCCAGCACTTATGATTTGTAGGCTTTTTGATGATGGCCATTGTGACTGGTGTGAATTGTAGTTTTGGTTTGCATTTCTCTGATAATTAGTGATATTGAGCATCTTTTCACATGCTTTTTGGCCATCTGTATGTCTTCTTTGGAGAAATGTCCATTTAGATCTTCTGTCTGTTTTTGGATTGGGTTGTTTGTTTCTTTGATACTGAACTTCGTGAGTTCTTTGTATATTTGGAGGATTAATCCCTTGTCAGTCACTTCATTTGCAAATATATTCTCCCATTCTGAAGGTTGTCTTTTCATCTTGTTTATGGTTTCCTTTGATATGCAAAGGTTTTCAAGTTTAATAAGGCCCTATTTGTTTATTTTTGTTTTTATTTTCATTACTCTAGGAAGTGGATTCAAAAAGATCTTGCGGCAATCTATGTCAAAGAGCATTCTGCTTATGTTTCCCTCTAAGAGTGTTGTAGTATCCGATCTTACATTTAGGTCTTTGATCCATTCTGAGTTTATTTTTGTGTATGGTGTTAGGCAGTATTCTAATTCATTCTTTTACATGGAGCTGTCCAGTTTTCCCAGCACCACTTACTGAAGAGACTGTCTTTTCTCCATTGGATATTCTTGCCTCCTTTGTCATAGATTAGGTGACCATAGGTGTGTGGGTTTATTGTTCACTTCTCTTGCTCATAAATCATCAGTCTACATTACTACATTTCAGTAATAGTGGGCTGCTAAAGATGGGAGCCATCACCATGAAATGTCTGTAGTTGACTAGTGGCCACAGCTTGAGAAGGTCTGGATGGCCCAGGTTGCTGATTACCATGATGGGAAAACATTGTCCTAGACATAAATTTCATTAAATCCACATCCCAATTAGGAAACTTAGAATGTCAGTCACATATCACTGAGTATCTCTGGACAGTCTTAATTATGACATCGAGGCTCTCTCCCTACAAAGCACATCCTCAGAGCAAAGTCTGTCTCATGCCAAGCTTAAGACTGTCCATACTGTAACATTAGAAATTTCTTCCTTGGGGATTTGGGCAAGTAGAAAGCTTCCTACCTGTTATGAAGAAAGGAAGAACTTCTGCACCATGAAATATCACAACTTTAGACAATGGTGATAACTGTCGTCTCTAAAATGTGGTCACACATGAGTTGTCCAGACCCAGAGTCAACACTGCTGTGCTGAGTGAAACCAGACTTCCTGTTGAAGGGCAGCCCCTGAGAAGGATTCCAGCTGCAGTTTTCCTTGTAGAGATCTCTACCCTCTAGCATGAAGGCTATCAGGTGTTGGTTTCACAATTGGACAATCACTTGTCTCAAAATTCCTCAACTTGCTGAGAGGTATTAGTGACCCTCTGGTGACCTCACACCTACCCTTCAAACTCAATCCCAGTGTTTCTGAACCTAGCATAATGACTCGGAATGATGAGAAGGAGAAACCGGATCTAGAGAAAGATGGTATCAACAGACAACAAGCTGGTTGTCATGAGGGAGCTTGGTCCAAGAAGGAAAATCAGCTGGTATCTATCTCAGGGGTGAAAACTAGATACGCCTGGATTGTTCCTCCTTACCAGATGTTGCAAGCAGCATCTCATGATCACTAATTCCATCTTCTGCCTACTACTTTAGGGAAAGTGCCAACTGGGTGCAAACAAATATTTAAACAGTATCACCAGTTTGTTGTGCTTGTCAATAGAACCAACAGAACACCAAGGTCATCAAAACTATTTGATGTTCTGAGTATTGTCCTGATAAACACCTCATTTGCTGTGATCCCAGAATGTAGAAAATAGCCACTAACTTAGAAAAAGACGGGGAGGGAAGAGAGGGTTGTCTTAACTAAATGAATGAAAGGTTAAAGTTCTAGAATACTTGAATGATATTGAAGAGCATGTGAGGTTGGATGAAAGGAGAAAGAAATGAAGATTTGTTTAGATGGGGAGTGGGTATGAGTGTGGGCTCTGGAAGCTGAGGTCCTGGACTGTCATCCTGATGTCACCACTGACCAGCTGTATGATCTTGAACCAGTAACTCTCAGTCCAAGTTTCCTCATCAAAACTCAGGAATAATAACTCTCCATGCAATTTTGCTCTAAAAAATAAAATCTATTAAGAGCTAAACTCAAGGATATCTTCAAAGGATTGTTGGGGAGACCACACATGTCAGTTATTCAGCTATTGTCTCGCAGCTTGAAACCCATCCATTCATAGTCTGTTTTGTGATACTGGAACAGGGACTCACAAACTCCATTTCTCTTCTGCCAGCTGGCTTCCTGTTAGGCTCTGCCAATGGAGACACTTGAGGAAGACTGACTGCAGGGCTGGAGGAGGAAGAAGGACTTGCTTCTACCTTGGTGCTTCCTGAAGGTTTCATATATATATTTACCCTAACAACACTTTTTTTTTCAATATTATTGAAGTATAGTTGATTTACAGTGTTGTGTTAATTTCTGCTGTACAGCAAAGTGACTCAGTTATACATATGTATATTCTTTTTCATATTCTTTCCCATTATGATTTATCAGAAGATATTTAATACAGTTCCCTCGGCTATACAGTGGCTTCCCTGATAGCTCAGTTGGTAAAGAATCCGCCTGCAATGCAAGAGACCCTGGTTCGATTCCTGGGTCGGGAAGATTCCCTGGAGAAGGGATAGGCTGCCCACTCCAGTATTCTGGCCTGGAGAATTCCATGGACTGTAAAGTCCATGGGGTCACAAGGAGTTGGACACAACTGAGTGACTTTCACTTTCACTTTCTTTCACTGCTATACAGTAGGCCCTTGTTGTTTATCCATCCTCTGTATAATAGTTTGCATCTGCTAATTCCAAAATCCCAATCCTTCCCTCCTCCACTCTCCTCCTCCTTGGCAACCACAAGTCTATTCTCTATGTCTGTGAGTCTGTTTCTGATTCATAGATATGTTCATTTGTGTCATATTTTATATTCCACATGTAAGTGATATCATATGATATTTGTCTTTCTCTTTCTGACTTACTTTGCTTAATATGATAATCTCTATCTAGGTTCATTGATGTTGCTGCAAATGGCATTATTTCTTGCTTTTTATGGCTGAGTAATATTCTATCGTGTGTGTGTATCCATTCATGTCTTGATGAATATTTAGGTTGTTTCCAAGACTTGGCTATTATGAATAGTGTTGCTATAAACATTGGGGTACATGTACCTTTTTTAATTAGAGTTTTATCTGGGTATATGACCAGAAGTGGGATTGCTGGATCAAATGGCAACTCTATTTTTAGTTTTTTGAGGAACCTGCATACTGTTTTCCATAGTGGCTGCACCAATTTACATTCCCACCAACTGTGTAGGAGGGTTCCCTTTTCTCCACACCCTCTTCAGAATTTATTATTCTAACAACACTTCTTCATTCCAGCAGCTGCAGTTCCTACCAGAAGCAGTAGCTGAATCTAGTTTTTTCATTTTTCTAGCACTTGTAGAACCAGCCTCATCACACTTCTCTCAGAGATACCAACTCTAGCCTCATTGGAGCTCTGTGTCCCAGCTTCACGGGGCTGGTCCTCCAAGCTTGAAGTCAGCAGCCACATCCGAGCAGTGCTCTCCTCTCAGAGGTCTGAGTTTCAGTTCCAAGGGGGCCCTGCTCCAAGCCTCTAAGTTTTAATTATTTCAACCTCTTCTCTGTCTTCCCAGGGGTAGTTGCTACTTTCTGCAGTTGCTATCTTTTTGATACTTTAGAGTTCTTTTTTTTTTAACCTTTTCAATTACCTAAGAAATAACTTTATCATCCCTAGTTATCAATTCTTTATACTAAGTTCTCTCTGTTTGTAAAACTGGTGTGGTCTCTGTCTCTGACTGGACCCTGGCTGATATACTATATAGTATTGTATACTACATAATGTTTATTGATTACCTACTATCTGCTAGGTCCTATTACAAGCATTTTATGTATTTTAACTTATCTCACTCCCAACCACTATCTTAAAGAATGTGAAGGGAATATTATAGTACCTGGCCCATAGTAAGTGCTCATTTAGTGTTAGTCACTCTTTCAGCTTGTGCTCTGCCTAAAATCAGGACTACTAGGTAGCAGTATTAGGGATTCTCCAGGCAAGAATACTGCAGGTGATTTATTTGGGAGGTAGCATTTGCAATGAGTTGGGAGTAATGAGGCAGGAAGGGGAAAAAACCAATAATATGTGTATTAATGGGCAGGTTACTACTGTGGACAAGTGGGGCAGAATCCTATTCGAGAATTTCCTTTGAGAAGGCTAATGTGACATGCCTCTGAAGTGTCCCATCAGAGCACAGGGAGGATGGGGCATTTATATACCTGGTTCCCATCCTACAAGGGCACTAACTCTCCTACATGTTCAAGTTAGATAAATAGATATGCTGCAAGGCATTAGGATCATCTGATAAAGCTATTATTATCCATATGGATATGGACTATAGACTGACCAGAAAGAGGCCATGAAAAGTATTTTCCTAGTACAGATCACAAAACCGACATAGATGTGAGAGAGAATCTACAAATAGTGCCTGACATGTACTATGCATTCAGAAAATGTTTCTTTAACTGAACTATTGATGGCAAGTGTCTGCCGGGAATACTAGTTGACTAACAAGAAAGCATCTGGTAAAATGTTCTTTTGAGTAGAGTACAATTTTCCTTGAGTAGAAGGACTTAATTCTAACCAAGGAAAAGTTAACTGGCAACTAAAATATGGCAGAAACCTTTGAAGATTGCTCCCATGTAACTCAGGAACTCAATGTAGTAAAGGAACTAGATGGTCATGTACCCAGGATGGTCTTTGTTACTAGGAAAGGAAAACATACATACATATGTGAGTGTGTGCAATATATATATATATATATATATATATATATATATATATATATATACATATATAAATACAAATATATATATGCTAGTGCTTAGTTGCTCAGTCATGTCTGACTCTTTGCAACCCCATGGACTACAGCCCACCAGGCTTCTCTGTTCATGGAATTCTCCAGGCAAGAATACTGGAGGGCATAGCCATTCCCTTCTCCAGGGAATCTTCCTGGGTCTCTTGCATTGCAGGTGGATTCTTTACCATCTGAGCCACCAGGGAAGCTCATATATATATATATATATATATATATATAATATATTTTATATATATTATAATAATAATTATAATATTATAATAAAATATATTATATATATTTATATATATAAATTCTTGGGCAGTATGGATAGGCCATATATATATATATATATATACATATATATATATATATAAAACCATAAAAAATATCAACAAAAACCATTATCAGGAAGAGAGAGAGAGAAATTGGTATTCTTGGAAGGGATGTGGGATTATTGTTTTAATATGGTAAATAAATATATTTACATGTTATTCAGGGAAATGTTGAAGAAAATAGGAAAGAGAGGAAATACTGTCATAGAGCAGAGAAAGAATTCAGAGTATGAGGGAAGAAAGTGGCCTTAAGAATAATAGGACATACTTCTTCCATGAGATAGATAGGAATGGTGTAACTAAACATAAATACTGTGTGTGGTGGAGAAGAAGGGGATAGGGTTGAGGAAGTTCTACCTGATTGCTCCAATTTTTTTGTAAATTAGAAAGACTGAGGGTGAGGGAAAATGATAGTGGAGGTAATAGGATAGTAGTCATAAAGAAGATGCTGAGAGGTAGTCAGCAAGATAGCAAAATAGGAGGTCCCCTGCTCATCTTCCTGTTCAGTGACAAGAATTTGGCAGCATACATGGACAGAAGTGCCTTTGTGAGAGCTTTGAGGAATTCAGCTGCAGACTGAAAGCAGTCTTGCCCTCCCAGGAAACCAGCACGAGTCGTGTCTGTCCAAGCCCCTGGAGGTATACCTGCTAACTTCTGTCCCACCGAAGTTCCCCCAAAAGACCCTGTAATTCCGCTCTAGCCCCTCCCGGCTGCAGTCCAGGTGCAGTCCTGCCCACCCAGGGTCTGAGCAGGAGACACATACATCCATGCCCTCAAAGCAGACCTACTGATCTCTATCTGACTGCAGATCTTGAACTAGCCCTGAGACTCATTATAATCAAATTGTCAAAAGTCGAAGAAAAGGAGAGAATTTTCAAACTAGCAAGAGAAAAGCAACTCGTCATTTACAAGGGAATCCTCATAAATCTATCTGTGGATTTCTAAACAGAAACCTTGCAAGCCAAGAGGGAGTAGAATGATCTATTCAAAGTGCTGAAACTACCAACCAAGAGTACTATACTCATCAAAGCTGTTCTTCAGAAATGGAGAGATAAAGATATTTCCAGAAAACGAAAATCTAAGGGAGTTCATCGACACTAGACCTGGCATGCAATAAATGCTAGAGGAGTTCTATTTGAAACAAAAGAATGCTAAGCAATAACATGAAAACATATGAAAGTATAAAAGTCATTGGTAAAGGTAAGTAGATTAGTCAAATTCAGAAACTTAATACTATGATGGTGGTATGTAAATCACTTTTAACTCTAGTATAATAGTTAAAAGACATAAGTATTAAAACAATAATTTGTCAATGGATACACAATATAAAAAGATGTAAAATGTGACATCAACACCATAAAATGTGTGGCTGTGAAAGTTGCTCAGTTGTGTCCAACTCTTTGCGACCCCATGGACTGTACAATCCATGGAATTCTCCAGGCCAGAATACTGGAGTGGGTAGCCTTTCCCTACTCCAGGGGATCTTCCCAACCCAGGGATCAAACCCAGGTCTCCCACATTGCAGGCAGATTCTTTACCAACTGAGCCACAAGGGAAGCCTATCCCTTCTCCAGCGTATTTTCCTGACCCAGGAATCAAACTGGGGTCTCCTGCATTGCAGGCAGATTCTTTACCGACTGAGCTATCAGGGAAGCCAAATGTGTGGGTGCTGCTGCTGCTGCTAAGTCGCTTCAGTCGTGTCCAACTCTGTGCGACCCCATAGACAGCAGCCCACCAGGCTCCGCCATCCCTGGGATTCTCCAGGCAAGAATACTGGAGTGGGTTGCCATTTCCTTCTCCAAAATGTGTGGCAGGGGGAAGTAAAAACATGGAGTTTTTGTATGTGATTGAGTTATATTGTTATTTGCTTAAAATAGAATGTTATATTTCAGATGAGCTTCTTTGTAACCACAAAGCAGAAACCTACAGTAGATATGGAAAAGATAAAGAGAAGGGAATCAAAGCATACCACTATGCAAAATCATCAATTCACAATGGAAGACAGCAAGAGAGGAAGAAAGGAACAAAGGAAATATTAACAGGTTATAAAACAATAAGATGGCATTGGTAAGTCCTTACCTATTGATAATTACTTTAAATGTAAATAGATTACATTCTCCAATCAAAAGACTTACAGTGGCTGAATGGATTTAAAAAAAAAAAGAAAACGAGACTCAACTATATGATATACAAGAGCCTCACTTCAGCTCTAAGAACATATAGGCTGATACTGAAAGGATGGAAAATGATATTCTGCAAAAATGGAAACCAAAAAAGAGTAGGGGCAGCTATACTTACATCAGACAAAATAGGCTTTAAGTCAAAAACTAACAGAAGACAAAAAGGTCATTATTTAATGATAAAAGTGTCAATTCCTCAAAAGGACATAACAGTTGTAAATACATATGCATCCTACATCAGAGCACCTAAATATACTAAGGAAACACTAACAGATTTGAAGGGAGAAATAGACAAATTACAATAATAATAGGGGAATTCAATACCCTACTTTCAACAATGGACAGATCATCCAGACAATAAGAACCAATAAGGAAACATTGGACTTGAAATATGCTTTATACCAACTGGACCTAACAGACATATAAAGAAAATTCTATCCAACAGCAGCAGAATCTACACATTCTTCTAAAATGTAATGGGACATTCTCCAGGACATTCTCCAACATAGATCATATGTTGGACTGCAAAACAAGTCTCAATAATTTCAAGAAAATAGAAAGTATATATCAAATATATTTTATGACAACAACAGTATGAAACTAGAAATCAATAAGAGGAGGAAAATTGTAAAATTCACAAAAAGTTACACACTCCCCGAACAACCAATGGATCAAAGAATAAATCAAAAGGGAAATTAAAAATATCTTGAGACAACTGAAAATGGAAATATAACATACCGAAAGTTATGGGATACAGCAAAAGCAGTTCTGTGTGGGAAGTTTATAGCAATAAATGCCCATATGAAGAAAAAAGAAAGATCTCAGGCAACCTGATTTTACATCTCAAAGAACTAGGAAAAGAAAAGCAAACTAAGCAGACTAAGCTGTGGCCATAAGTGCATGGCTTGGGTGAAGGGGAGGAAAGGCCCCTGTAGATAACATCAGGAGAATGAGAAGCGTAGGTGGGTGGGTTGTCACCAAAGGATCAGGGCTTACAATCTTCCATGACGTTGAAGAGTAACCAAGAGGTTGACTGATGAAAGTAAAATGGCAGGGTAGAGTAGTGGTTAGAACCAGAAATTAACAGCTAGAAAAAAGATGCTGCCTACAGGCCCTCTACTAATAAGGCTGGGAAAGTGAACTCACCAGAGAGGCTGTAGAAGCAGCAGAATCTTCTGGCTTCTACTGGGGGCCCCCCAGGCCTATGAGACATAGTCTCAACTCCTTAGCATGAACTGACCACAGTTCCCTTCACAGTCTGATTCTAAACGCACCTTTGAGTTCATTTCCCCTATCCACCCACTCTGGGCATGTTTTAATCTTCAGAATCAGTTTAACACTTAAATATGATCTAATCTAACCCCTTTGCAATAGAAAGTTATTTACTGCAGTGTGTGTACATAGTGTGGTAGTTAGATGATTTAAATTCTCCAGGCAAGAATACTGGAGTGGGTAACTATTCCCTTCTCCAGGGGATCTTCCCAACCCAGGGATCGAACCCAGGTCTCCTGCATTGCAGGCGGATTCCTTACCATTTCAGCCACCAGGGAAGCCCTAAACAATACTCAATGGAACACTATTGCTTTTTAAAAATATTTATTTATTTCTTTATTCATTTGACTGCCTCGAATCTTAGCTGTGGCATGTGGGACCTAGTTCCCTGACCAGGGATTGAACCCTGGCCCCCTGCACTGGGAGCACGGAATCTTAGCCACTGGACCACCAGGGAAGTCCCCACACTATTGCTTTTGAAAAGTGACACCACGTGTATAGATAGATCTCTGTGGGAGAAGGCAAGGGTGGGATGATTTGAGAGAATAGCGTTGAAAGATGTATATTACCATACATGAAATAGATCACCAGTCCAAGTTCGATGCATGAAACAAGGCACTCAAAGCCGGTGCACTGGGACAACGCTGAGGGATGGGATGCGGAGGGAGGTGGGAGAGGGGTTCAGGATGGGGAACACATGTACCCCCATGGCTGATTCATGTCAATATATGGCAAAAACCACTACAATATTGTAAAGTAATTAGCCTCCAATTAAAATAAATTAATTAATTAAAAAAATCAATCCCTTAAGTTGAGATAATTCAAAGGCTGGACACATAGATGAACACTCCTCACCACCTCTGAATCCCTGCTGATCTAAGTCAATCAATTAGTTAACAGTAACCCAGCACCTGCAAAGGGCCTACACTGTGTTTAGGTGCTGTGCAAGTTATAGCAAAATAATGGCGTAATCCATGTTTTCATAGAACTTTCAGTCACCTGGGGAAAAGGGGACACACACCTGAAACAACTCAGAAGACAACATATAATTGTCAGGGGTTGGGCTGCAGGAGGAAAGAAAAATCATTCAATTAGGGCATTCAAGCAAAGCTTCATCAGAAGACAAAACTTAATGTAAGCTTGTAGAGCTATACATATATTAATACAACCTCAGCAATAATAGTGATAATAGCTATCCCTTACTGTGTGCTTTTAATGTGCCAGGCACTGGGCTAAGTGAGCATTTTACCTGCTTCTTCTCATGCAGTTTTCACAACAATCCTATGAGATGGGAGGATCCCCTGGAGAAGGAAATGGCAACTCAATCCAGTATTCTTGCATGGAGAATCCCCATGGACAGCAGAGCCTGGTGGGCTACAGTCCATAGGGTCACAAAGAGTCAGAAATGGCTGAGCGACTAACACTTTCACTTTCTCATGCATTTTTCACAACAATCCTATGAGATGGGTACTATTTGTGTCTCTGCATAACAGCTGAAGAACCTTAGAGTTAAATATTGATAGTTCGCATGAGTGCTCAAGGTAGTAAGTGGTATACCCAGGCTTCTTTGCGACCCCGGGGTCTGTGCCCCTCATACCTCACTGTCCTTCCTGAGAGCTGCCCAGTCACACTTGGTTAAGCCTGGAGCTGTCCCCAGAACTCCCCAGGGCTTCAAGCATGTTCCTTGTCCCCAGATGGGCTCTGGGCTCCCCAAGCACACTCTTCTCTAGCCGCAGCTTCCAGATGCCAGCTTCTAACATCTGGCCTTAGTACAAGACACCAGGCCCTCTTAAAATAGGCATAGTGTTTTTTTCTATGAAGACATCATGGGCCTGGAGAGCCTGAGATCCTTGAATCTGCCGCTGGACATTCCCTTGGTGTGGATTCTGGCAGGAAGGACCCAGACTGGGCAGTCGTCCAGAGCAGACAGTGCTGGCTGGAGTCCCGGTTCCCTGACCTGGCCCACTGCCCTCCTTGGCTATCAGACAAGGTTCACAGAGCCTGCAGACATCTGTGCCCATCAGAACAGCTAGGGAGCTGCAGGAGCTGGAGACACAAGAGGGTCCCCTTTGTCTCCTTCTGTCCTAACTAATGGCTTAAGTCCCTTCCCAGCAGAGCAGCTGGCAGATTGGCCTCTGACCAGAGGAATACAAGGCTGCCCTTAAAGGGGTGGCCCAGCTGTCATGATCGAACACACAGGTGCACATGGGGGGGGTGCTCTGCCCCTCATCTGCATTCCTGGCCGAGGTGAGGGCTGCAGGCCAGGCCCCAGTGGCCCTGCCCACATTTTTGGAGGGCATGCCAGTCTGGCTCCCGACCTTGTGCCTCTTCTAAGATGTGAGCCCCAGCAGGCACTGCCTTCTCACTCCTTCCACTGAACCCTTGGCATGACACACCAGTGGCTTACACATGGCATCCACCTGTTGGTACACCCACCCACAGAGGCAGTTCTCCTCAAGGATCTTTGAACCCTTCCCCTTGTACTCACATCATCTGCTCATTCCTCCCCTCGGACAGCTCTCCCAGGCGCAGCAGCCCACTCCTGTCTCTCCAATCCTCTCCTCTCCCCTCTACACATGACCCTACCACCGGTCTCCCAGTACATTCACCCACCCACGCATACATGCACACACACTCACACACTTTGTCATAAGACCAGTGCCACTGGGTTGTATTTCGTGGCATCTCTTTGGGAGCTATTTCCATTCCTCAGTGCCCTCTGTGACTGAGTGTAGCTGTGCCCCTGTAGTCCTGTGCCTCCCCACTCCAAGCCATCATGGCAGATTCAGGATATGATTGCCCCTCTCCCAACCAATCATGGATTCAGCCCTACTATAAAGGAAACAACCTTCAGACGTGTAGGATGCCTTGCCTGCCTGAGTGCCTCACAATCACTTGGTGTGGCCAACAGGGCAGCTTGGGCTGGTACATTTCAGAGGAGGAAACTGATCTAAGCCCCGATACAGTGCTTTTTCTTCTCTACTTTTATACTACGTTGCTTCTCCAAAGAGGACACCACCAATACGGTGGCCCAAGGACTGGTGGCAGTCGGGTCCTAGAACTCTTTGTCACGGGTCCATGACAAGATAAGGAGCTAGTGCCAGAATGGAAATCAGTGTGCTGCTTGCTTCACTGAAACGGTCTTGTTATGCAAATAAAGTATCAGCTGAACTAAACAGCATGCTTAGTGACGCTGTCGATTTATGCTGGCACAAACTCTCTCACTCAGTGCCATCCCTGTGCCCAGCAGTCCTGGTCCTCATGGCTGTTCGGCATTAAGCTAGACCTAGTGCAGGACTGCAATGGCAACCCACTGTAGTACTCTTGCCTGGAAAATCCCATGGACGGAGGAGCCTGGTAGGGTGCAGTCCATCGGGTCGCTAAGAGTCGGACACGACTGAGTGACTTCACTTTCACTTTTCACTTTCATGCATTAGAGAAGGAAATGGCAACCCACTCCAGTGTTCTTGCCTGGAGAATCCCGGGGGCGGGGGAGCCTGGTGGGCTGCCATCTATGGGGTCGCACAGAGTTGGACATGACTGAAGCGACTTAGCAGCAATGCAGGACTGAGCCGAGCCTCCAGGGCAAGAGGACTGTGTTGCAGTAGAGGCTGGAGTCGAAAGTAACACAGTCATGGAATAGTCACAGCCCTTTGGGGTGAAAATGGCCTTATACAGCCCAAGCTAGTTCTTGGTTGCCCAAGCGCCACCCTGGAGATCGAGGCTACTCAAAGAGCCAGGCTGCGATGGTTTGTTGCCCTTTTACCCAAGTTTGTCCACTTGTAACGTGGCTGTGCCAGTCCTGGGCCCACCAACCCACAAGCCCATCTCTAGTTTTTTGCTTGCTTTGCTCTGTCCAGCAGTGGGTCTGACCCCTGCAGGATACTTCCCAAAATGACCTGCTACCTGCTCCAGCCAGTGGGTGGTACTGGCTGGAGACAGAAGAAAGAGGAAAGGAGAAGCCAAGAAATTTCTGCTGCCTTTTTCTCCGTGTCCCAGGGTAACCAGCTGGTCCCAATTTGTCCAGATCTCTCCTGATTTCAGCGCTGAAAGTCCGGCGTCTTGGTAAACCCTGCATTTCTGGGAAACCCGGGATGGCTGGTCCCTCCATCACTGCTTCAAGCAGTTTCTCTCTTCTGTGGCTCCAGTTCTTGCCAGAGGGCCCCTCCCTCCCCAGCCCCAGAGACAGCCACTGTGGTCCCAGCTTCTACTGGGTGACCTTGGCTCCGAAGCCCTGTCCCTTCCCTTGGTCCCTTCAGCTTCCTTGCTGAGGCCCAGCCTGCTTCTTCATCCTTTTGGTTCCTCAGCTCGTCACTCACCTGTGTCACCAGTTCCTTCCACTAAATTCCCCGTTGTTTACACTTGAAGTGGTTTCCGTTTTACAGCTTAGACCCTGACTGATGCAATGGGGACAATAGAACTTATAGTGTTATCATGAGGATTAAATGAGTTAAACCACTTAGAGCAGCACCGGGCACGTGGTAATTGCTTGTTAAAAGTGAGCTGTTGTTATTGTTAGTGTGGTGCCAAGTAACATTTACATGCACTTGCCATGTTCCAGGCACTCTGTTAATCGCTTTACACCCATTATCTTGTGTAAGCCTTATAACCTTTATACCTGGGTTAACGTGTTCTTGAGTTAATTACTTGGTAAACCTATTTGCATTTCACACCTAGCAATCCCCAGTTTCTTTTGAACCACTTGTCTTCATGAAACCAACCATACTGTTTCTTTTTTAAATGGTTTTTAAGTTTGTTTCTATACCTGTTTCTATTTCTATAATAGAAACACATAGTATTTAGTGCATTCTGTTCTATTAATTATTAAATTATTTGTGTTCTGGAAATAATTCATTTTATTAAGCACTCTTGGCAAGTCTCAGGACACGGAGAGGAAAGAGACAGGAACTTGCACAGGACGGACAGAGTCGAGAGTGTGTCCACCAGTGGGTCTGTCAGCCCAGGGTGGGCAGTGCCACCTCAGTAAGCCTGGCAGAGTGACAGAGTGAGGGAGAGTGTGGGCTCTGGGGCTGAACTGGGATCGAATCTAGGCTCTGGGACTTTCTACATCTACAGCCACCTCCCATTTTTTACCCTCTGTCTCAATTTCCTCATAGAACGAGAGTACTTTTTTGATAGTACCTGTCTTATAGGTGTTGTTCGGAGGATTCACTGAGTTAGTATTTTTAGTGCTTAGAACAGTGGCTGGCATGCACTAAATACTATGTGTTTGTTAAATTAGAACAAAATCAATACGGGGGTTGATTGTAGTGGGGAACCCAGAGAAAGCTGACACCCATTCCTACCAATTAATTGGAGAAGAAAGCACCCACAGGCCAGGAATAGCAGGAGCCCAGGGGTCAGGAGAGGGTGGGGGTGTCTGGGGAGCAATGAGAAGCAAGTAGCTGAAGGTTGGTGGTGGGGGGAGACTCAAGATTTAGTTTGGGATACAGGTGGTGAGGCCTTGAATGATGTCCTGAGGAATTCAGGTTTTATTCTGAGGGAAGGAACCTGGAGGGCCAGGTTGGGAGGCGGGGTTGCACATAGAACTTTCATTTTCAGAGGGTGGAATGATCAGCTTTGTTTTGTGAGTATACCATTCTTATGTCAGTATAAGTTTAAAGCTGAAAACCCTGTTCAGGTGTAATTTAAAAAGTATATATATAAAGTAGAACCAAGTGACCCCAAATGGGAAACAACCCAAATGTCCATCAACAATGGAATGGATACAGACTGAGGTATATTTGCACAGCGGAACACTATAGGACATAGTTAACAAATGAATTACTGCCATAAGCAGAGAACATGGATGGATTTCCCAAGCCTGATGTTCAGCAAAAGAGACCAGACACATAAGGTCATCTTGTATTATTTCATTTATATAAAGTTCAAAAACAGGCAACACTAATCTATGCTGGTAGAAGTCAGGACAGTGGTTTCCTTGGGGGAGGAGTAGTCATAGAGAAGCCTTTGGAGCTGCTGGTAGTGAAAGTCGCTCAGTCGTGTCCAACTCTTTGCGGTCCCATGGACTATACAGTCCATGGAATTGTCCAGGTCAAAATACTGGCGTGGGTAGCCTTTCCCTTCTCCAGGGGATCTTCCCAACCTAGGGATTGAATCCAGGTCTCCTACATTGCAGGTGAATTCTTTACCAGCTGAGCCACCAGAGAATCCCTGGCTTTGACCTGGGTGTTGGTTTCAGTGTATGATCGAGTTCAAGACACAGAATATTTGTACTTGAACACAACAACCATCTTTGCAGTGATATATCACATATAAAAAAAAAGTCACATCTTGTTTTAAAGTACAAGTTGGGGACATTCCATCCTGCAGAGATTCACCTGACCTTTGACCACAGTGGGATAGAGGAAGTGTGAACACAGGTGTCCATTACAAAGTTGGTGCCCCCAACAGGGAGAGGCCTTTGTTTAGGTGTTGCCAGGTGACTCCAACATTATGCTTCTAGATGCATTCAGCTACAAATGACTGGTTTGCATTATCATTCTGTACCTCTGAAGTTCAAATTTCAAGCACTTTAAACATTCCTGTGAGGAGAGGAGAAGGAACCAGGATACAGGATGGAAGTCAAGGGAGACTTTAGCCTTATCTAGAACGATTTGAGTCTTTACAAGGAGAACTTTTTCAGATGTTCCTTGTATATTTAACACTTAGCCAGAAAAAAAAAGGCACAGCTCTGCCTTGTCATCACATGATGATTAAAAGTGCTGAATATTATTTCATTAAGATTGAAACTTACTAAACCTGGATTATTGTTAAAGCAAATGGATGGCTTGCATTTGTATGTGTGTGTGCTATGTTGCTTCAGTCATGTCTGACCCTTTGTGACCCCATGGACTGTAGCCCACCAGGCTCCTCTGTCCATGGAATTCTCCAGGCAAGAATACTGGAGTGGGTTGTCATGTCCTCCTCCAGGGCATCTTCCTGACCCAGGGATCTAACCCGGCTCTCCCGCATTGGCAAGCAGGTTCTTTACCACTAGTGCCACTTGGGAAGCCCAGGTGCATTTGCATAGTGCTTTCTTTTTAGTTATTGGCTCTTCTGGGTCTTCATTGCTGCAGTGGCTTTTCTCTAGTTGCAGCGAGTGGGTGTTACTCTCCAGTTGCAGTGTACAGGCTTCTCATTGCAGTGGCTTCACTTGTTGCAGAGCACAGGCTCTAGGGAGTGTGGGCTTCAATACTTGTGACATGTGGGCTCAGTAGTTGCGGCTCCTGGGCTCTAGAGCACAGACTCAGCTGCCCCGTGGCATGTGGGATCTTCTCAGATCAGGGATGGAACCTGAGTCTGCTGAATTGGCAGGCAGATTCCTTACCACTGAGCCACCAGGCAAGCCCTGTATAGTGCTTTCTTGATTGACCCTCATAACACCTCTCTGAGGTAGACAGCTGAAGAGACTGAGGACCCTAGAAGTTACATGGGTAGCCCCCGGGCAAACAACAAGTTGGTGGAAAATCACTGTCACCATCCTTAGTCCAAACCTCCTGTCTCTCTTGCTTGCACAACTACAGTAGTTTATCAGTTGTTTTGCAAAATCTACTAGGCTTCTCAATAAGCTCTCCATACTGAGAACTGTGATTTGCTACTGATTTATTTTCTTTATTTATTGTCTGTCTCTTTCACTAGAATGGAAGTTCTGTGAGGGCGGGGATCTTCTTAAACATTCTTTGCCTTACCTTGGTACCTGGTACGCTGTTAGCACTTGATTAACACCTGGTGACTCCATGCAGGAATTAATATATCAAGGAGTCGGTGTATCTGATTTTCAGTGGGGGCTCTTTAAGTTTGAGAAAGTCCCACTCCTTTCTGAGCTCCAGTTTCCCCATTGGTACAATGAAAGAGTTGAACCAGCTGATCTCTGAAGTTTCTTCCAGCGCTAGATAATTGTAAAACTGAGAGGCAGGTAGCTAACTCCACCATTTTTATTGAGACTGTGCTCCAGCTCCACAAACGAGCTTTTGAGTTTGGCATGCCTCCAGCAGACACCTGTTGATGGCTGTACTTACCCAAGTAAGAAGCCACAGTCTCCTTTCTTCCCTCCAGTGTTATTCCAGTTTGAAGCTATTTTAGTCTCTTCAAGGAAAAACTAATTCCAAAGAGACATAAAATAACATGAAGCAACTGACTGCTGATTAATTTGCTAGAAAGGCAAGTTTTGGAAAAAAAAAAAAGGCTATCTTTTGAAAAACTGTGGAAATCAAAACCTAAGTAGTAGTAGTTGAAGACAAGGTCATGTAATGATTTAGAGAACAAGCATTCACTTCAGACAAACCTTGGTTCTGCTGGGTCCTCACTGGCTGTGTGACCATGGCTAAGTTACTTCAGTTTTCTGATTTTCCCTTCTGTAAAAGGAAGAAACTAGCAGAATCCACCCCCAAAGAATGGTTGTGAGGACCCAATGACAGGATGTATTTAATCACTTAGTTAAGTACCTGGCACACCAGAAATCTTCAGCGAAGTGTGGCCACCCTGGTAATGATTATGTGACAATACGTAAAAACTTTCTTCAACTCAGGCTATGAAGGCAACTGGCAAAACCACAACAGAGCATGGTATGTTCAGGAAGGGAAAAAATCATTTCTCCTTGTGAGCCAAAAGATGTCAACAGATTGCACTATTTAAGTAAAGAGAATAGATTGAGGAAGTATGCCAGTACAGGGGTGTGAAAGTAAAAGTAGTGAAAATGTTAGTCGCTCAGTTGTATCCAACTCTTTGTGACCCCATGAACTGTAGCCCGCCAGGCTCCTCTGTCTGGGATTCTCCAGGCAAGAATACTGGTGTGGGTTGCCATGCCCTCCTCCAGTGGATCTTCCCGACGCAGGGATCGAACCCGGGTCTCCTGCACTGCAGGCAGATTCTTTACCACTGAGCCACCAGGGAAGGAAAAAGAACCTGAGGAACCTGAGGAAGTATGCGTTGGGCAGGAGGGCGTTTCTCAGCCCCTCTGATCCCTAGCTTCCTAGTCAGTGCCGGAAGCCCCAATCTCCACATTCCCAGGTTGTAAAGGAAGTCTAACTGTCATCAAGCTTGGGAAGCGCTTAGCTTGGCGCCTGGCACAGAGTAAGCGCTCAGTAAACGGTAGCTGCTGTTAGCCTCTGCTGTTCTTCTTACTGATTGTCCAGCCAGAGCCTCTGCAGTCCTCGGTGGCCTGTGAGGGCTGCAGAGGTTACAGCCCCCGGCTGCAGCTCTAAACCGGTTCTCAGGCTTCTAAATGTTGTGTCAAGTGAAATTCGGGGCCATTTAAAACACAAAGGCGAGGCGAAGCACCCCCTGCCCCCCGCCCCGAAGTGCCCTGGATTTTTCAAAAGGAACGCCGGCTCCTGCAAGAAGTCGCGGTGCCCAGGGCATCCGGGGTAGCGCGCTGGGGAAGCCCGGCCGTCTGGGGGTGGGGGGCCGCGCGCGGCGGGGGCCCAGGCCCCTTGGCGTCCACCCGGCCCAGCCCGGCCCGGCCCCTGGAGGTGTTCCCAGGTACCCGAGCCTCGCGGCGTGTTCAAGGGCTGCCTGCGAAGCTTGAAAAGGGCCCGCCGCCGGGCCGGGCGTTTTGTGTTTGCCAAACAAAGCATGAAGGGAGAGTGAGCAAAGGGGGCGGGCCGGGCGCGGCACAAAGGCCGGGGGCGGGCCGGGCCGGGGAAATACAGTTCAGTGGGCCTGAATTGAGATGCTCGGCCCCAGAGGCCCCGGGCTGGGCGAGCTCAGGGCACACAGGCCCGGCCCCGAGCGCTCCGCTGCATTGATCCGTCCCCCGAGCGGCGGAGCGGGAGGCTGCTGAGGGGCGGGGGGCCGGCGGGCGCAGGGGAGGCGCTTTTCTTTGAAACGGAGTGCTCTCCCGGCCCGCGCGAGCTGGGGCCCTCCACGTGGAGCGTGCCCTGGAAGCCGAGGGGCCGGGCGAGGAATGTCTCCCGTGGGGAGCGGCCGCGACAAAGCCGTCCTCTCTTCCTCTTCTGGCGAAGATGGAGGGGCTTCCCGGGCGGTCCCTGATCGGCCACCCCCACCCTACCCCGCCTGCCCCCTGCATCCAGTGGGTCAGGGGAGGCGGGATGCCTAGCACCGACGCGGGGGCCGGCACCGTGGATCGGAGGGACGGTGGCAAGGACGCGTGCAGACACGGGTGGCTTAGCCCGCTGGGTTTCAGCTTCCTTAGTTCTTGTCCATTGGACCGGGTGGTGGTGTCTTATTTGAACATGACGATGGGTGTTTGTATATTTTCCCTTTGTTTTGGGGGTGTTTTCTAGATCACTGAACACGGTCAGAAATCATTTCTGTTATTAGGGAAACTCTCAACAAACACGGTTCACGATAGAAATGAAACAGACTAACAGACTGAAGGGGAGAGTCTTCAGAGACGCTGAGATGGTGAAACTGTAATACTGATGCAAGTCTCACGCGATCCCAGTAGCCGACCGTTCTCCCACGCCCAGGTCCCACGCCATCGTTCACCGTGACCAGCCCATGCTTAGCACAGGACCTGTCACACGGAGTTGAATAAATACATGGCTGGATGTGGCGCTGGTGGCATCCCGTGCCACTGAGCAAATGAAGTGGCTGAGGTTCAGAGGGGCTGAGCATCGCACTGCCAGGACTGAACTCTGCCAAATGCAAATGCGGGGCCTCCTTCTCCTACGCCCCATAGAATCCTGAAGGGCTTCTTCAAACACGGGCTATTTCATTTCACTCCTCTGTGTTCATTGCTGGACTATGAGGCCCTAGATTTCCTTTCTGAAGACACAAGGTTTTGTTTGTTTTTGTCGTAATGACACACTCGGCATCATTAAGTGTCCGTGAAGAGGAATCTTTTAGTTGCATTAGAAACATGGTTTGCGACCACAGAGAGCCTTGGGAAACGCAGCTCTCCTCGCAGGAAGAGCCAGGCTGCTAATGAAACGGCTTTCTGGGGCGGGGTTTCTGCATTCTCTAAGGGCCGACTTAGGCATTATTGCCAAGGAAAAGCTTAGGCCGTATCTGAACGACACTGTGATTTGTGAGTATAAACAGTTCAGATCCAAGCAAAACGGTTCTTACGCAGAAAAAGAATTTCCCCATCCGTAGCTGCTTTCCGTGACTTTTAAATTGGGATTGATCCTTGAAACTTTGCCATGATTTGAAGTGTACTGAGGTTATCAGGCCAAGTAATTGAGCAAGAGTATACTTTTTGAGGTTAAGTCAGTATTGTTTAAGTCATTTTATGTGAAACCCTTAAAACACGTTTGCACCATAATTTCTTACAATTCCTTTAAAAAAGGTCTTTATGACGATTGCTTGAAAGTAACCTTTGCCAATTTTCTTTTCACTTGAAACATTCATCATAATAATGCATATCAATCTACCACTTTATTTTTCAATTTAGTTCTTACATGTGGTTTTGTGGAATTCTTAAACCTCACTTGAAATATTTTCCTTAAAAATCCACCATGCAAATCCATCCTGATTTAACCCATCCATTTCGATGAAAAATTGTTTTGGCTTTAGTAGGAAAGAGGGCAAGAACATTTCCTTGCGATAATTTTTCCCTCACTGAAAAACCCATGAATGAAATAAGACCTCAGGATTGTCTGAGATCATTTACATACTAATTAGTAAGCCCAGTGTAGTTGAGAGAGACAGAGACAGAGGCACTCTGGAAGTGAGCAGACATGGTCTCCGTGACCCCCCAGCAGCGCAATGGTGATCGAGTTGCTTATCCTCCCCAGTTCTCCGTTCACTCATCAGTCAAAACCCTGGGGATAGCTATTAAGAGGGCAAAATGAAAGGTGTTTGAAAAGCACCTGGCACAGTAGGTGCTTAAGAAATGCTTTTTTACTACTTTCTACGACTCACAACATCCATCACCTTCAGCCCTTAGAAAAAGGATCAGTTTCCTCACCTGTAAAATGGGAATGATGACACTTAAACAATGAAGGTAGTCACATATAGGATATTGACTAAGAAGAGCATAGACTCTGGGCTCAAACTGTCTGGTTTCCAATCTCAGCCCTACTACTAGCTGTGTGACTTTGGGCACTGTATTTGCTCTCTGCCCACTGCCCCACTGTACTCCCATGTAAGGAGGGGGTGGGCAGGGGCTGATTATAGAACCCAGGTGGTGCGAGTACTCAGTGAATTCATGCACTTGGCATAGGGCTGCCTAACCTTCTTGCACACGACTTCCTTTGGCAGTTTGCCAAAGCCTCTGGGCCCCCTTCTCAGAGTAATATTCTTAAATGCAGAAATCCAGTACTTTAGATTACAAAGGGGAAATGAGTTCTAATGAAATAAAGTTGTTGACATATTTTTAAAAACAGATTTGTGGTATATGTGCTCCCACATACACCTCTAAATCTGAAATAAATAACAGATTTAGTCTGTCTTATATCTACCACTATTTCAAGGTAATAATGAATGGAAATGGTATTGTGAGAACTCAGTGGCTGCCGTGTACTGGACAAGTAAGTACCTGAGATCTTGCGGATGGTGATGAAGGCACAGGTGTGGCTAGTAGGACTTTGATTTGTTATCTACATTCATAGTGGAAGGAATGCTCGCTTTCAGTTACAGGTGAATGGAACCCGAAATCTTTTCCCAACTTAATGTATGGGCATCAGATAAAGCACACGACTAATTAACACAATAAATGTCAGCTATTATTACATCAGAGGGGTCGTGTGGAACATGTGAAATAATGAATGTGACAACCATGGCAAACATTGGGCCCATGAGACAGGGAAACTATTTCAGTTGTTTTCACCCATGCACTGCTATCCTGCATGAAAACAGCTGTAGACAAGATGGAAAAAAAAAAAAAAAAAAGGCCTAGCTGTATTCTAATAAAACTTTATTGACAAAAACAAGTAGGTAGGATTTGGCCTATGGACCATAGTTTGCTGCACCTGGCAGTAAAACATCATTCCTTGAGAAACGTTGAATTCAATTTAGTGTTTCAATATATTGTGGCTTGTCAGGTACTTGGCACAGGACCCTACAGGGAAGTGCTGTGCATATCCTTCATAAAATCTTGAAATTGTTCAACAAATGATAGATAATCAGAATAAATTGAATTTTCTTGGCCTGTTACCTGCTATAATGTCTAGACTAGCTTTGTCTATGAAGACAGAGAAACATAAAGCTGACAGCAAGGATGACATGCTGAGTAATTAGAAGCAGCAGCACTTTAATATAGGGGAGAAACAAATGACATTGGAAACTATCAATGGCAATATCCTCTTGGGTTTGGAGCTTTCTCCAAGGAGCTGTAACTACTGTGCAGTGGTGGCCTGCTTGGCATACTGTAGGTGTCCAGTAGATAATTGTTAGTTGACTGACTTTCCCCCTTGGTCCTGATGAGTCTCTAAGGAGGAAGAGAGCAAGCATATATTCCTTCTGAAATCATAGTACTTCCACTGTATAAACAGTGTTCTGGAATTTCTAGGGCTGGTGGAAAGAAAGGAAAACAAAGTAAGATGGTTTGGAGTTCATTAGAATGGAGAAGGAAATGCACTTGGTTGGTTGCTCTTTAGATGGAAAAATCTCAGGGCAACAAATGTCATTCAGCAGCTACTACATGCAGAGTGCTATGGTGAGATAGAGTAGAAGGAAAAAAGATCCAGTGATACGAGAGTAGAAGGAAAAAAGATCCAGTGATACGACTTCCCCGGTGATCCAGTGGCTAAGACTCCACTCTCCCAATGCAAGGGGCCCCAGTTCAATCCCTGGTCAGGGAACTAGATCCCACATGGTGCAACTAAAGATCTCACATGCTGCAGCTAAGACATGGCACAGCCAAATAAACTAATTACTTTTTAAAAAGATACGGTGGTTTTTGCCCCTCCTGCAAAGAAGTTAGGTCATACATTTATGACAGGAAAAGTGGTTGTGTTAGGAAACAAGAGATGACAGTTTAGACCTAGAGATGTTTATCTTTCCAGCCAGCTGTGGAAGGAAATAGGGTGTCTGAAGCTAGTATCTCCTGGTGTCCTTTGTTTCTGGCCCCAAGACTATCCATTTCCTTTTTTACTGTCTTGCTAGTATCTGCTTTCAACGGAGAATAAAAGCTCCCTATGCAAAAGTCATCAAGACATTGTACATGAGAGGGCCCACAACTTTGGTGTGTATGCTCTGACCCTAAACTAGCTTAGATACAAACACAGTGGACTAGAGACAGCTCCCAGTGTGTGACTTTAAACAGATACGCTTCATGGGGAAAAAAAGTTTCCAGACTTTAATGCAGGTCTCAACAATGGCACCTGCATTCAGCTGTAGAAGTTCTCACCAGGAGTTCCTGCTTTTTCAGCTTGTTGGGGTGGGACGGTCCCCACTGCATCTGCCAGAGCAGCAGGGCAGAGGTGTACTCTTGTCAAACCAGGCTACAACTCTAGAAACATTTTCTCATAGAAATCATGTTATCTGATATCTTGAGTGTTACAGATGTCAGATTCTACCTTTTCTGTTTGTTTGTTTTTAACCTGTAGGCATGCCCCTACACCATACAGCTGGAACCACATAAATAAGTGGGTTGGGGAGTTCATCTCAGTCAGCCAGGCACCATTCAGTGGCTTGGTCTTGAGCCATTTCACACCCTGCACTTGTTCCTTGTCCTCTTGGCTTCTGACCTCATACCTCATTGGGTCAAATTTGCTTTACATACCTCATGTTCAGTATCACTTCTCCAGTAAAATCCATTGGTTACCTTCTTTACTATTGTCTCAATTTTCACTGGGAGGGGGCTCAGTGAGGTTTGGGAGCAGTGCTATAGTTGTTGGTGAGAGTATCCTGGATATAGCTTCAAAAAGGCACAAACCAAGAGAGTGGTCAGAGAGGAGAAGCAGATGGAGACTGAAAGTCAATAAGCCAGAGAAGAGCATGCAAATATGTCATGAAGCTGAGTAGGCAGTGGGGAGCAGTTATTGAAAGCCAGGCTGTGTGGCCAGGGAGTAGAGGAGGCTATATAGTCACTCAGAAACCTAGACTGACAGAACCTCCTCCATCTTGTGGCTACATCATCTGGAACACGTGGCCTCTGGTTGCCATCTGTGAAGAGAGTTGCTTACCAGCCATTAAATGATCTGGACAAGAGTTGATTGATATTGCTTCTGCTCATGGTCCATTGGCCTGACCTAATCACATGATCCTGCCCAACTAAAAGGGGGCTGGGAAATGAGGGGAGCACATTAATATTTGATTGACATTTATTGAGCTACCCATGAAAAGACGCTCCTTAGAAAGAAAGCTATGACAAACCTAGACACTATTAAAAAGCATAAACATCACTTTGCCAACAAAGGTCCATATAGTCAAAGCTATGGTTTTTCCAGTAGTCATGTATGGATATGAGAACTGTTCAAAACCCAGAGTTTGTTGAAGACTTGCCTACTATTAAGCTGGGAATGATTTTAGTGACCTCAAGCCTAGGATAGTCATGTGGTGAAATTGTACAGTGAGCAGAGAGCTGTGGCAACTTACTACGACCCCTTCCTTCCATGGTCCCTATCCTAGTGAATGATGCCACCATATATTCAGGTAAACAAGCTAGAAACCTTTCTGTCCTCCTCTGCCACAAATCTCTCCCTCACTCACGAGGCTCCTATCCCATTGGCTTTTTCTCTGTCACTCATACGCTCCAAGCTTGTTCTTGTCTCCAGGCCTTTGCATTTGTTGTTCTTTATGCCTGGCATACACTTCCAGTCTACCTCCATCTTTATTTAACTCTTTCCACCATGCACAGCATATTCTACAAAATATGAGATCACCACCATTGGCTGGTGTTACAAGGCTAGTCACAGAATGTAAGCTCCAGGAGGAGGGACCACTATGTATCCCTTATAATATAGTAGGAGCTCAATAAATATATGCTGGAATGATGTCTAGTCATAATGAGTCACCAGAGAAGGCAATCAAAAGTGTCCTCTCTTCACTTCCATAGTCTTGGGTGTCACATGTGACATATTTAACGTCACCTTCAGATGGGTCAGTGTAACGGTGGAAGTAATTTCATGGAATTTCTTTTCATGTTTTGCCTCGTCCTCTGGGTAAAGTCAGACCCAGGAGCAGTGTTAGTGATTTCTTTTGACTATATCTACAATCAGTAGTAAAACAAAACCCAACACACCCTAGTAACCCAATTTAAAAATGGATTAAGTACTTGAAATAAACATTTCTTTAAAGAAGACCATGCAAATGGCCAGCAGGTATATGAAAGATGCTGAATGTGACTGGTCATCAGGGGAATATAAATCAAAACCACAATGAGATATCCCCTATCAGGATATCTCTTATTTTTTAAAAAAAAAAAAGAAGAGAAGAAGAAGAATGTGGAGAAACTGGAGCCCTTGTACACTGCTGGTGAAAATGCAAAGTGATACAGCCACTACAGTATGGAGTTTCCCCCCCAAAAAAATAGAACTACCAAATTATCTGGCAATCCTGCTTCTGGATATTTATCCAAAAAAATTGAAATCAGTAGCTTGAAGAGATACTAAGACTCCTATGTTCATTGTAGCACTATTCACAGTAACCAAGATGTGAAAACAGACTAAATGTCTGTTGACAGATAAATGGATAAAGAAACTGTGGTATATACCAATAATGGAAGACTATTTATCTTTGAAAAAAAGAAGGAAATTCTGCAATATTTGACAACATGGGTGAACATTGAGAACATTATAATAAGTGAAATGAGCCAGTCACAGAAAGACAAATACTGCAATGATTACATTTATATGAGGTATCTAAAATAGTCAAATCCATAGAATCAAAGAGGTAAGTGGTACTTTCCAGCAGCTGAGAGGAGAGGGAATGGGGACTTAACTAATCAAATGAGCATAACATTTCATTGAAGCAAGATGAATAAATTCTAGAGGTCTGCTGTACAACGTTGCACCTATAGTCAACAATAATATATTACACCCTTAAATTTTGTTAAAATGTAGATCTCATGTTAATTGTTCTTTCCACAATAAAATAAAATAAAAATAAATATTAAAATGAATAAAGAAATGTGATTTCCTTCCTCCTATGATGGTCATAGTAATAGTAATAATAACAACATTAATAGTAGTAATAATAATATTAGCAATCATATATTGAGTGCATATTAAATATATACCAAGCACTTGTTAAGAGCTTTGCATGCATTGCCTCCTTTAATTTTAATAGCAGCTTGAGCTCCTTTCTCTCCTGGGCCTCAGTTTCTCCTGGAAGAAAGTGAGACATAGCTCAGTGTTTGGGGGCAAGGATCTGAGGAAGCAGCAGCCAGTTCTGTTGTCAGGCTTCTAGTACTGAAGGTGAGCATTAAAAATATATCTCAAATCTAGTCAGTGCTGTCAAAAGGAAGTATACCCATTTCCTACTTACCACATTGTTGGAGTTGCTTTAAATATAATTCCTGTGAGAAATTATATTCCAGTGGGAAAGTATTAATGGAATAAATTTAGGAACTACCAGTTGGGTGCTTTTCACTTCCCTGGAAGGAGTTACTTATAGATGTGACAGGGGGATGGTGTCTCAAGGTTCACGGGCCTGACCGGCAGAGGGTATTAATAGATGGTCACCCTGCGCTACCCTCCCTCCATAGGCTCTTTCCAAAGAGGAAGGTGTACTCAATGTGTCATGGAAACTTCCCTCTTGAACCAGCCTGTGTTTGCCCACCTGAGCCTCGGAGGTTTTTACCTCATTGAGAGAGCTCTTATGGTCCTGTACACAAATGGAGCCCTCTTGTCTCCCAGTTTCATCATCTATGAATTAGTTTTCGAGGCACCATCCTTTGGTACTTCTAATTTGATTACTGTTCCCTTTGATTTGCCCCCTTTTTCAAAGCTCTCCCATAATCCTTACAGGAACCAAGACAATGTATACAATTTGGCAGCTAGGAATTTGGGATTTAATAAGTCGCCTGCACAAGCCAACAGATCTACGAATTGCCTGTGGAATTAAGATTCCCTAGCTTCATTTGGAACTGGGTGCAGCTGACCTGAATAATGAAACAGGGGGCCCAAAGTTATGAATCCCCTTCAAGCATTGCTTCATTAGAATCCCCTTACAAAAAAAGAAATGGGACTCATCTCATCAGCTCGATTTTAAGGCATCTGATTAGACCACTATTTTCTCAGCAGGTCCCTTTTCTTTAAACTGTTGACTATGGATGGCCTGCTGAATAGAATGAACTTTGGACCACTAAATTGCAGCATTATGGTTATTTAGTGTAATTTATATAAAAAAAAAAAAAACGAGAGAAGCCATGATCACTTACTTCTTGTTGCTAATGATATCTCCATTTATCTGAACAGGTATGGGTTTGGAATATCTATCTCACGCCCAATACTCATCCTGAAACACTTCCCAATTAGAGACCCCAAAAACGTTCTTTGGAGGTACAAACTCTATAGATGATAAATTAAAAATTAATAGCACCTGCACATATACCTATGAACATCCACCTGTCAGGAAAGCTATGCATTTTAACTGTGTTTCCCTAATAAGTCCTTCCGTTCAGTGTTTGACTTCTAATTCAATGAATTTGGTAAAAGCCTAAAGGGGCCTTTCTGTAATATACTCCATTAGTGCATCACCATCTCTTTGTTTTGAGATATAAGGAAAGGTGTTGAAATTATGTAGTGTTTACTTCACCCACTGTGATAATTAAGTAGTGCATATAATGTGCCATTCTTTTCTGGTTAGTAGGAAATCCAGTTACATCTGCATTGCAAATGTAAAAGCTGTTTTGAAACAATTGCTACCTGAATGATGACCTCGCAGCATATTGACCTGGAGAAGCCTCAGGCCACCTTTAGCTAGGTTTGTTTCCCTTAAGCATCTAGTTACTAAGATAACAGTGTGGTGGGATAGTGAGCAAGGGCGCATGCTTTTGGGGCAAAACAGAGGGGCTGCATTCTAGTTCTATCAGTGATGGCCTGGTGACCTTTTGACTCTTCTGGAGCCTTGATGGCTTTATTTGGAAAACAGGGTTATTTCAAGGCTTAATGGAAAGAGCCTATATAAAGTGCATAGCTCAGTTTCTGATTCACATGGGGACAGTCAGCAAACATTGTACACTTACCCTTCTTCCAAAAAAGTGAAACCCAGATCAGGACTCCACCCCACTTTACAGTATCAGTGATCATCATAGGAAATCTCAAGAAAGTTCCCAAACAAAAATAATTTTATTCAACCTTCACTTTAGAAATCAATATTAGGGTTAGAACATGGAGGAGGTGAGTGATAGGATGGATGAATAATCAATTCCAGCATCCCAGAATCCAAACTACAAAGGAGTTTATCCTCTGGCAGACCTTTTTTTTCAGTAATGGTCTGCACTGAGACATTGGACAGCATCTTTTGTTCATAGTGACAGTGACGTGGGCCTGCTCAAATAAGTAATGTTTCCCTTGGCCATTGGCTCATTGGTGAGGAATGACCAAGTTTGCCTACCTTTGTGTGGGCAGACCCACCTAACCCCACACTGACAACTATCCAGTAAGTCTTTGTATCTTCACACTAGCAGTTGACCAAAAGTGGTCAACCTCTTTTCCATTGGTTTTTCAAAGGGACACCTATAATTCTGCTGGTGCTTGTGGTCTGAAAACTTGGGTCTTAACAGAGAAGGAGAGAGGCATGTGTGAAAGAAGGGGTGCAAGAGAAGAGGCATTTTTACACTTTATGAATACCTGGATGCAGGTGCTCTATCAAGATTCTGAGGTTTAATCTCTATTTGACCACAGAGATGCTCCTTTAGAATTCTGTGTTTAAAGTGAAGTTGGTTACAACTGATGGCCGTCCTGCATTGACTAGTCCAGTTCTCGGCACAGCCCTCTGAAACAGTTTGACTTTCTCTGTCTAGAGTCTAGCTTTACTCTTAATTCTTCATTCATTGCCAAGGAAGAAAATCCCTTCCAAGAGCTTTCAGTGGTGACAGCTGGATGATATTGAAAGCTGAGTACTACACTTCTGGTCTGAGCTAAGCTGGTGATCACTGCTAGTAGGCTCCTCCATTTCTCTGGGCTTGTGTTTGTATTCAGGAGACTTCTGCTGGAATGATACAGCCAGTGTCTTCATGCTCCATCTGGCTAGTACTAGGGGGCAGAAGAACGAGGCAGTCATTGGGGGGCACTTCAGAGCTATGTATTCTTTTGGACTGATCCTCCCCCCTCCACCGTCAAGCCATTGCTTTGAGCATTAGATGAAGATGGGAGCCTCTGGTCTTCTCAGTTTCCCCCTCCTGGTGTGTAACATGTGCCCTACAAGCTGGTAGTGGGTGAAGGTGATCGGGACCCTAGCATTCTCTCCAAAATATATAAGGACTCATACAACTCAATAGCAGAAAAACAAATAATCTGAGCATTTGAATAGGCATTTTTCCCAAGAAGACATACAGATGGCCAACAGGCACATGAAAAGGTGCTCAGTACCCCTAATCATCAGGCAAATGCAAATCAAAACCACAGTGAGATATCAACTCAAACCTCTCAGAATGGCCATCATCAAAAAGACAAGAAATAGCATGTACCAGGGATGCTCTGGAGAAAAGGGAACCCTTGTGCACTGTTGGTGTAGCCACCATGAAACACAGTATGGACGTTCCTCAGAAAAATTCAGAATAGAATTACCATATGCTCCAACAATTTCACTTCTGGGTATTTATCCAAAGGAAACAAAAACACTAGCTTGAAAAGACATCTGTATTCCCATGTTCATCACAGTATTATTTATTAATATGATAGCCAAGACATGGAGGCTGCCTCAGCATCCATCGGTGGATGAATGGAAAAAGAAAACGTGGTCAGGATGCATTCCCAGGTCACTGACAGTAAAATCTTTGGCAACTGGGCCACCACCTTGTATCAGAGACTGTGTTCCCCACCTACCACTCAGGATGGTATCCTCTTCATCAGCCATGAGTTAACCAGTTCATCTTACCACCCGTTTTCAACCACTTCTTTCAATATCACTTTATGTCATTTCAGACCCTCCAAGAGGCAGGTGCCAAGACAAGAAGGGAAATGCAAGAGAATCTGAAGGGAGGGGGGCTTCTGTGAGGGAAAAAGGAGAGTGAGCCAGAGGAGGCAGGGAGGGCTGTCAGTCAATGCTGGTCTGACCTCATGAAGGAGGGAGGAGAAGACGAAGTGTTAGGTAGGGGAGTCTTAGATGTAGCCCAGTTCTAAGAGGAATTCAGCCAGGCTGATGGGACTCCATCAGAGGGCTGCCAGTCTAGCAGGAATGAGCCTGCCTTATGATCATTGCTGTGTTCATTCTTTGGCCAGAGCAGTCAATGAGGTCTCCATGCAAATGGATTCTGAGCACAACAGGCAGGATGGTCCTCAGTTAGGCTCCTCCCATCCAGAGATCTGAGTTGTGCATTTTTATGGCCACTAGAATAATGGGGAAACCAGACAACAACTTGACAGGGTGATCAAAATAGATATCACCACGAGGAGCACACCAGTATCATGTGCCTCCAGGTATGATTGGCTGAGCAGGACACCGCAATGCTTTTGTGGCGTTCCTGCCAAAGATATATAACCTTTATATAATCACAAGGAGGGGCTTCCCAGGTGGCTCAGTGGTAAAGAACCCATCTGCCAATGTAGGAGGCACAGGTTCAATCCCTGGGTCGGGAAGATCCCCTAGAGGAGGAAATGGCAACCCACTCCAGTGTTCTTCCCTGGGAAATCCCCTGGACAGAGGAGTCTGGCAGGCCACAGTCCATGGGGTTGCAAAAGAGTCGGACATGACTCAGCGACTAAACAACAACAACAACAATCTTGAGGAAACATCAACAAATCCAAATTCAGGGTCTATATGTAAAATAATGACCAGTATTCTTCAAAAATCTCAGCGTCATGAAAGACAAAGTCAGAGGAAGTGTTCTGGATGAAAGGGAACTAAGGAGGTATGACTACGGAATTCAGTAGTGACTCTGGATGGATCCTGTGCTGGAGGGGAAAGGTTGCCATGAAGAACATTACGGGACAATTGATGAAATTGGATTGTGGATTCTAGATTTGATAAAAGCATTGTATGGGTATTAAATTTCCTGAAATTTAATTATTGTACTATGATTATATAAGAGGCTATTCTTTTGTTTGCTTTTTACTTGTGATATAGCTGAGGTACAATATATATAAGTTTCAGATGTTAAAAAAAAAGAAAGAAAAAATGTGGTAGCCAATGGAATATTATTGACCATAAAAAAGAAGAAAACATTGCTATTTGTGACAACATGGATGGACTTTGAAGGCATTATGCTAAGTGAAACAAGTCAAACAGAGAAAGACAAATACCATATGATCTCACTTATGTGTAGAATCTTAAACAAACAAAAACTCATGGAATAGTGACGAGATGGGTGACTGTCAAAGGCAGAGGGTGAGCAAAATGGGTGAAGGTGATCAAAACATACAAAGTTCCAGTTATAAAATAAATAAGTCATGGGGATGTAATATACAGCATAGTGACCACAGTTAATAATACTATACTGCATGTTTGAAACTTGCTAAAAGAGTAGCCTTTATGATTTAATTCATTTATTTATTTTTGCCTGTGCTGGGTCCTCATTGCAGGCTTTCTCTAGTTTTGGAGAACAGAGGCTCCTCTCTAGTTGCAGTGTGCTGGCTTCTCACTGTGGTAGCTTCTCTTGTTGCAGACCATGGGCTCTAGAGCATGGGCTCAGTAGTTGTGATGCACTGGCTTAGCCGCCCTGTGGCATATGAAATCATCTAGGACCAGGGATCAAACCCATGTCCCTTGCATTGGCAGGCAGATTCTTTACCACTGGACAACAAGGGAGATCCAAGAGTTTATCTTAAAAATTCTCATCACAAGAAAAAAAAAACGTGTAACTGTGTGTGGTGATGGATGTTAATTAACTAGGCTTATTAAGGTGATTGTTTCATAATGTATACAAAACTGAATCAATATATTGTACACTGGAAACTAATATAATGTTATATGTTAATCATCTTAATTTTTTTAATTAAAAGTAAATAAATAAAAATTTGAAAAGAGAATAATGGAGAAAGTAACATAATATTCTATGTCAACTATACTTCAATAAGAAATAATATTCACCAGCATATAAACAAGTGAAGGGACATGTAAATAAAACAAGATTGAAAAAATTTTGACAATTATTATACTAGGTGATTAAGGGGATTCAATTATACTATTTTCTGTAGTTTTATTTGAAATTTTCCATAATAAAATGTTTAGTAAATTAAAAACTCATGCAGGCTACATTGGTTTTCATGGTTCCTGGAAAACACAAGATGTGATCTCACAGATGACCATGTTCCAACCTGGATGATGATCCCCTTTATGCACTGAAGCATAAGTAATAATTGAATCCTACAGTAATTTGGTATAATTTTACACATTTAAAGCTATAGTCCTTTTCAAAGATACCAGCATTGTAATTTTCACAAATGTAGTAAAATCAATCAAGTCCAATCACTTGAACAGGACACTTCTGGTACATTCTAAATCAACTTGAGCCCAAGGAGGGAGCCAGTCAAGTAGAAGGAAAAGTATGGCCTGGTTACCTACTGACTTGTGATTATGGTCAAGTTATTTAATTGCTCTGGGCATCAGTTACCTCACCTACAAGTGGTCTGTATCAACTGAGAGAACTTACATGAAAATTCTTCATAGAATTTATGAGAAATAAGACCTGGAAATCTAGGGGAGGTTTCACATGTCTTGAAATTTTATAGAGATGGTATACCTCTCCCTTATGAAAAAAGAAAAGCTGCTTTTTGCCTGACTTTAACTATATGAAAAACTTCAAGACATCACAAGGAATTTAATAATATTTTAGTATAAGTTTGGCTAATAAATCAAAGCTAAGATTTATCCTCTCTAAAACTCAACCAAAGGCAGTGTTGGTTGGTTTAGCAGTGAAGTGCATGGACTTGTGCCTGAGCACTTGGGTTCAGAGCCTGGATCAACCACCTTTGAGCTGTCAGAGCGTGGGCAAATCACATACCCTCTTCGTGTCTCAGTAGAATGAGGTTAATCCCTTCTGGGTTGTTGTGAGACTTTAATGAATGGAAAGATATGAAGACGCATAGAGCTGTGCTTGGCACAGAGGAAGCACCTATAAGTGAGAGTGATGACACAGATGATGACGTCAGTTTAGAGCTTTGTCCTTGTGTGAAAGTTCTCATTCTGCCCCAAATGAATTCTTTCAGATTTCCTCAAAAATAGCTGTCCTTTCCTCAGAGAGGCATTGTGGCAAGACCGTGAAGAAAATGTCTCCAATGCAAAGCCATTGGTCATCAACATGACCAATGTGAGAAAAGACAAATCCGTTGTTCTGGGCATCAAGTCCCTGGAAATCTTGGAACTGACAGCATGTCTGATCAAGTGATGCCATTCAAGACATTTAGCCAAGGGTGATGCTCTAGGATGAAATTAAAAGGAAAATGACAAATAAACTATGGCAACTAATCAATACGTGGCCCAGTATGGAAGCTAACAATCCATTTCAAGAGCAAGGTCTGGCTTTTGCAGAGCCTGCCTTTTTGTGGGCAGAACTGGGTTTTGTTATGATCGTGTTGGGAATTACAAAGATTAGTGTCATGAAATCAGCATTGCTCTATAAATATTTCTTTCTCTGTCTTCCTTAATAGTTGGAAAATGAATTGGATAGATAGATAGGCAGTTATTGGAGTGATCCTATTTCAATACCATACTTTAAGAAATTTCTTTGAAATTATGCTGAAACTTTAAAATAGAGACAGAGAGACAGAAAGACATTGTCAGGGCTGTATGTAGATTCCAGATTAAATATGAAAGGAGAAGTATGTGCCTTTTATCTCCTGATTTATCTACCTGATAATAATGGTTACTTTACTTCAGATGTAGTTCTTAGAGCCAGTACCTCAGCCTGGTCTCCTGTTATAAGCATTGACATCCTCTTTGGCATTAAATTAACCCCATTTGCACCTTTTCCTTTAAAACTGATTGAATGGCATCAGTAACCTCCAGAAGGGATTGATAACTCTCTGCTCCTCAGAATGAATGACTGTAGGTCAGGCCACCCGTCCCTTCAACAGGCACCCGTGGCGCAAGGGCTAAGGACATTGAGCACAGCTCAGGGGTTGCCAGACTACAGCCCGTGGACCAAAGCTGGCCCAGCGCCTGATTTGGTAATTGAAGTTTCATTGGAACACAGCCATGCCCATTCACTACGTAGCTCCCTCAACCGCTTTCCCACTACAATGGCAGAGTAGATGCAAGAGGCCATATGGTCCACAAAGCCTCAAATATTTATTATCAAGCCCTTTACAGGAGAAGTGTGCCAACCCTTGCACTAGCTGATGGTTTGTGATTTAAAGCGTTGTACCATGTTTAAAGTCCCTGGGCAGGAGAGGAAAATAAAGTCGGTAGATTGGTGGACTTGATTGTTTGCTTATAGTCAAACTGAGCAGATTGGGCATAACCCTGAAAGGTGAGCCGGGGAGTGTGTCCCTCTGAGCCTTCGATGATTCGATCCCTCTACCACCTCCAGTGGGGCCTTCAGGATTCTACCCGAATCCAGCCTCCCGTGTAAAGGCTTCCCTCACCTCGGACCCCAGGCAAAAAGAAGCACTCTCTCCCGAAGTTTCCAGCACTCCTGGTATAGAAGTGGTCTTAGCTGGCCCATGTGGCATGGCTGGCCCTGTCTCCTCCCTGGTGAGCTGGGCAGGGGCAGCACCCATGTTGTATTCATCTTCACAGCGCAGCCATATCCAATTCAGTCACTTGTTAGATCTAGAGCTCATGTTTCCCACACCAGATACCTCATCACTTGCCTCTGCGTTTCTCTTCTGTCTTACTGTCTCCAGTCTGCAGCTAGAGTGGCCTCCTAGAGGAATTCGGGTCATGTCACTCCTCTGCTCCAAACCCTACACTGGTTGAGACTTGGAACAAAATCAAAAGGCTGACCATAGCCTGCAGGGCCCTGCCTGACCTAATTCTCTGCCTGCATCCCCTCCATCGTCCATCTTGTCCTGCTCTTCTCGTTGCAAGCCACCTTCCAGACCTGCTGCTTTCCTTTCTGGTCCTCAAACAGGCCAACCATACTCCTGCCTCAGGGTCTTCATGTGGGCTATTCCATTTTCCTGGAACCACCTTCTACTCCCAGATAGCTACAGAGCTCGCTCCCTTCATTCAGTCTGGTTACTGCTCTGCTATCACTTCCTCAAAGAGGTCTTCCCTCTCTGAGGGAACAAGAGAGCCTGCCCTTGTCACTCTGTTTCCCCTTAAATGTATGTCTTCACAGCACCCCCACACACACACTTCTTGATGTTACATGGCACATCTACTTCAGGGTTTCTTCCCTGCCTGCCTCAGGGAGGAGGGTCCCTGTCTTGTTTGCTGCTCTCTCTCCAGGGTTTGGCATATGGCCTGGCATCTAGGAGGTGCCCAATAACCATTCCTAGGATACAAATGACTGGAAGAAGTCTGGTGACTCTGACACCTGCGCCACCGTGTTTTAATCATTTCAGGGTCGTAATGTGTGCTAAACTGTACTTTTAAATGAATGAGAAAATGGGTTTTAGGATTAGGCAGAGAGTTCAAATTCTAGCTGTACCAGGTAGCAGTTGCATGACCTCTCCAGGCCTTAAGTCCCTTTGAGTTAAGAAGGAGGATAGTGATATCCACCACACAGGGTTGTTGTAAGGAATAGATGAGATAATACGTGTATTGTGAAATTTTTGATGAGGCACGCTACAAAATGTTATGAATGGCATAATCCCATTTTTGCAAACATGTCATTGTGTTTAGAAAAATGCCTGTGAAAGTATAGCCCAAAATGTTGACAGTGGCCATGAACAGTGAGCTTAGGAGGGATTTTTGTTATGGTTGTTGTTCTATCATCTTCTATAGTTTTTTGTTCGTTTGTTTTTACAACTAAGTGCGTGTCTTGAATCATCCGAGGAAAAAAGCCATTTGAACTTTGAAAAAAACAAGATGAAAATAAGGCTGTGCCCTTCTGACTGCAACCTGCTGCCCGTCATTCTCAGTACTCCTGGGTGGGGGACAGGGTCCTGAGTGGGCTGGCAGGGGAGGGTGGGGTTCAGGCAATGACTGTGAGAACAGAATGGGAGCAGAGCCAAGTTCCTCATCTTCTATAGGCCATTCTCCTCTCTTAGAGCAGGTTAGTCGGTGGGCTGGCCCTCGGCTTCCTCACCAGTGTGGGTACCAGACCTCAGAGTACAGTGGAGAGCATCTGGTGAGCCTGCGGTTATGGCCAGGGATGTAGATGGAGGCTCAGGACTGCACTGCACTGCTGGAGCCGGGAGCCTGGCAAGTTCAGATCCTACCTCACGTAACGGATGACCTTCCTCTATCTGAAGCTCTGTTTCCTCCCCCTCTGAAGCAGGGAAAATGCTTTAGCACAGGCAAACGTACTGTGAGGACTCCAGGGACTCATGTGTCCTACTTTGACCTCAGCCCTGAGCCCCTCCCCCTTGGGGGGGAGAGTCATGAGGGAGGAGGGGGGAGTGGCACCCCTCTGACTGCAGCCACCTTTCCTGGGCCTTGTTTCTGAGTCGTGAAAGGCTGGGAAGGTGGGTCAAGGAAAGCAGAGAGTGAGTCATCACCAATTCTCTTTGTGTCGCTGGAACACATGTGGGAGGGAAGGCACGCCCCGCCTGCCCACTACCACTCCAACAGCTGCTGTGCCCCACAAGTGCGCGTGGCTGCTCACAGAGAGTGGGGAACAGAGACGAGGGCAAGGCCGAGCTGTCCAGCGTGAGCCAGCTGGGCACTGGCAGCCGGAGAGCCCAGTTTTTCGCAGCCTTGCATGTATCTGACCCCCAGAGTCTACTGGGGTGAGTACTGTGTCCCTCCACCACCAGCCCCCCACCACCGCCCCAGCCCAAATTGCGTCTGTCCAGCCCTATAGCAGTCTGGAACTGCTCATTGAAGTGAAGTGGGTTTGATTGTTGGGGATGTTGTTAACCATGAAACACAGAGGGTGCAGAGGTGGGAGGATGGCCATGTGCCCCTGTGGTCTTCACTGTTTTGAGTCATGGTAAAGAGATTATAAGGGTGAGAGAATTTCCCATGTGTTCCTTCTTTCCAGAGCAGGGTGTTGAGCCTGCAAGTGTGCTGGGCTCTTGGGACGCAGAGATGAATGCACCCGGGACCCTGCCCTGGAGGAATAGTGAGGGGCGACACTGGGCGTGCCAGGCAGTCAGAATGCCCAGTGCTCAGAAAGTGAAAGTGAAAGTCGCTCAGTTGTGTCTGACTCTTTGCGACCCTATGGACTATAAAGCCCACAGAATTCTCCAGGCCAGAATACTGGAGTGGGTAGCCTTTCCCTTCTCCACGGGATCTTCCCAACCCAGGATCGAACCTAGGTCTCCTGCATTGCAGGCGGATTCTTTACTTGCTGAGCCACAAGGGAAAACCAAGAATACTGGAGTGGGTAGCTCAGAGGATGGTCCAAAAGGAACAGCAGCGATACCCATCGGGTGTGAGCAGCTCTCCTCACCACTGGAGGCACCATCTGGCTTCTGAAGGAAGTCAAGGAGCTTGCCCAGGGCACAGGCCCTGAAATAGGTGGCCCGAGAGAAAGCACTTGGCCGTGGCAACCCGAACCTGTCTAAATGCCAGGAGGGGCCTTGTCTGTGCGAGGCAGTCAGCCAGGTGAGTGTCTTCTTTGAGGCCTAGGGCAGTTAGTGTTCATCTTTTTTACTTGGGGCATTCAAGAAAAGGACACCCTCTCTCACGTCTGGCCCCAGTGTCCCTTTCCAATGTCATTGCCATTATCTGCTTGCTTTCCCTAGCTTCCGTCTTGCTCTCTACCCACTTCACTACACATGCCCCGTATTTTCCTGCCTCTGTGCCTTTCCAGGAGCAGTACCACCCCTCACAGGGACCTTCCTCAGGTCTGCCTTTGACCTTGTCCAATCAACTGGTGATGGTCAAACCAGTCCTGCAATAAACCTGAGCCCTGTGGCATGCCACTGTCACTATCTCCGTGCCACCAGAGAAACTAGATCTCTCCTTTCCCTTCATGCCCAGGACACTTTGTGGGAGTTAGGAGACCAGACTGAGAAAAACGTACCACCTCTGTGAGCTTAGGCAAAGCTACTCACCCTTTGAGCCTTAGGTTCATCATCTCTATACTGGAAATAATAATAGCATCTGCTTAGCGGAGTTATTTGTAGGATGATATGAGACAATCCATGGAAAGCATAGTGCCTGACACATCGTAAGCACTCAATAAATTATAACTCTTTTTGTAACACCCTAGGTTGTGAGGTACAGCAGGCCAGGGAGTATAGTTAATCTTGGTATTGCGTCTTTTCATTTTAGTGATGAGCACATGGCAGGTGCTCAATGAAGTTGGATCAGACTGTCTTGAATCCTTGCCTCGAAGATCCTGGGGCCGTTCTGGGAGCTGCAGAGTTCAGGGTGCTGATCTCAGTTGCAACAATGTCCTAACAGCTTCAGACCCTACAAGGTCTACTCTTACCAAACAGTCCCTTGAGTTGGGGGTCCCCCTGGAGGGTTGAGCTGTGGTGGGTGTATGTTTGAAAGGGGCTTTTTTCCAGGGGTGGAATCCTCGGTGTTAAAACTAGTGGAACTAGTGGAATAGCTGGGGTATGAGGCAGCCACATGACATGCGCAGGAGATGGTTAAAGGCGCACTCCAGACATCAAGCAGATGTGAGAGAGGAAGTGGGCCCCTGAGATCATCTGGGAACAGCCTAAGGAGCCACTAGGGAGAGGGCGGACATGGAGGGGCAACCCTAGCCTTCTGCTGAGAACCCTCAGGGATCTTGGCAAGAAACGGGGTGGGGCTAGGGCGGGTTTATTTTAAACACCACCTGAGTCTCTCCAGCGGGTCTGTATTGAGTGGGGGGAGGTAAACAGGAGAGGGACAGCCACTGCCATGGGCTGTGACTCATCACGTGATTTTATTAGACTTGAACTCCCCTGGAATAGACTTTATATATTGTTCTTAGCTCTGATTCTTTCTTACTTCCCCACACTTGTTTTATCTCTGCCTCGGCTTTCTCATGCATTTTTTTTTCCTCCTGTTGAAGTTGCTATACCTCTGTGAGCCACCACAAATCTTTTTATTTTTCTGAATGATGTACGGTATAAATAAATAATATTTTAAAAAATACACAACCTCATTTGATGCTCACAACATTCCTTAGATATGATGTCCTTCAGAGAGTATGTGGCTTGGGCAAAATCAAAGAGCTTTTAAGTATCTTCTGACTCTAAGCCTAGTACGCTTTCCACCAGTGGTGACCTGTTGAGCCTGGACTGTGTGCCAGTGACACTGGGCAAGGCACTGGGGACTGGGAATTGACCTGGTGCCACACACATTCTCTCAGGCCTGTGAGGAGTCATCTAACCGTGAAGAATCTGAGGCTCACAAAGCTTAGGTAATTTGGTGGACTCATACAGCAGAGCAAGTAATAGAACCTGAATTCTGTCCCAGATGAGACTCGTTTGACTCCCACTTAGCAAAATAGAGAGCTTATCTGTGAGAGTATTAGAGGTCACATCCTGCCACCCATTCAGTCTGCCACGCTTCAAGTCCATGGTTCTGTAATAACAAAACTAAGAAGAGCTAGCGGAGAAGGCAATGGCACCCCACTCCAGTGTTCTTGCCTGGAGAATCCCAGGGACAGCGGAGCCTGGTGGGCTGCCATCTATGGGGTCGCACAGAGTCGGACACGACTGAAGCGACTTAGCAGCAGCAGCAGCAGCAGCAAGAAGAGCTAGCAATGGTTGCCCACCTTCCAGGGGCCAGTGTGTGTGTTAGTCACTCAGTTGTGTCTGACTCTTTGTGACCCCATGGACTGTAGCCCGCCAGGCTCCTCTGTCCATGGAATTCTCCAGGCAAGAGTACTGGAGTGGGTTGCCATTGCCTTCTCCAGGGGATCTTCCCACCCCAGGGATTGAACCCAGGTCTCCTGCATTGCAGCCGTATTCTTTACCATCTGAGTCACCTGGGAAGCCCTCCAGGTGCCAGGCACCACGTTAAACCCTTGACTTGCACTATTTCATTTTATCCTTACAATAATCCCCTGAGGCAGGTACTCTTCTGCTCCCTTACTTCATTCCCTGTGCTGTGTAATCTCAGCCACACCCATAGCTGCAGGTAGGACCTCTCTTCCGGTGGGTGACAAGCATCTTTCCATAGCCCAGACTTCTCTGGGCACTCCAGCCTGGGATTTCTGCTTGCCTACTTGACTTCTTACTTAAATTTATTCATGCGTTCACTTGGTAAATATTTGTTGAGCACCTATTATATATTAAGCACTGTTCTAGATGCTAAGGATTTAGAAAATAGGGACTTTCCTAGCAGTTCAGTAGTTAAGACTGTGCTTCCACTGCAGGGGCCACAAATTTGATCCTTGGTTGGGGAGCTAAGATCACCCATGCCTCGCAGCACAGCAAAAAAAAAAAAAAAAAAAAGACAAAAATCCCTTTCTCATGGAGCTTACATTCTGGTGGGTAAGAAAGAAAAGAAAAATATCTAGATAGTGAGAAGAGGTCAGGTAAAATAAATAAATAAATAAAGCAGAGACGATATCAAATATTGGAGGAATGCTGAACTTTTAGGTTGGGGTGGGGGGAGAGAGAAGGCCTTGTTGATGATGGTGTTTGAATTGGGGAGGTGAAGGAGGTGGGGGAGGAGAAGCGGGCGTCTGAAATACCTCCAGATCAACAGGTTCAAAACCCAACCTATGACTTCCTTCTTAAAACCTAATCCTTTTCCAGTGATCTCAAGCTGAAGAAATGACCCCACCATCTATTGACTGGATGCAAGTCAGAAACATAGGAGTCATCCCTGACTCTGAACTCTCTCTCCCTTCCCCAAACCCTTATCACCAGGTCTAATCCGTTACCAAGTTCTGTTGCATCTGTCTCCTATTTCCTACTCATGAGGCCATGTGTTTCCCCATCTCCATTTCCACCACTGTGGTCCACGCCTACATCATCTGTTACCTGGACCAATGCAATGGCCTCCTAACTGGTGTCCCTGCTTCTGCTCTGGCCCCCATCTAATCTGTTTTCCTCACAGCACCTAGAGTTACCTTTTTCGAACTCAAATCTCAGAATGCTCTCATCTTGCTTAAAGCTTCCCATGGCATCACATAACTCTTAAGTTCTTACTGGTAGGTTAGAGGCCAAACTTATGATCCATATGGCCTGATGCCAGCCTCCTTCTCCAGTCTTGTTTCATGCTGGTATTGCTTCCCCTACCACCCCAACACACATACACACACACACACACACACACACACAGTCACACTAGCTTTATTTCAGAATCTTAAGCCAGTCGTGTTCTTGCCATGGTAAGACCTTTTTACATGCTTTTCCCCTTTCCTGCAATCTCCTTCTTCACCTACCTCAAGCCAATTTGTGTCATTTATTAAAAGTTACCACCCTCTTCTCTGATCTTCTGGATTAGATCAAATTCTTATTTGGATGTTCTAGATTTTCCCTTTAACACATATAATTTTGCACTGATTTGTCTGCATGTTTGATTTCTCTCTACCTGTCCCACTAAATAGTACCTCCATGAGGACAGAGATTCATATATTCATCATTGGATCCCCAGTGCCCACAACAGTGCTTGACATGTAAGTAGGTGCTCAACAAACGTTTGTTGAGTGAATGAAAGCATGAGTGAGTGAATCATCATTTCACAGATGAGAAACTGAGGCTCACAGAGGTAAAGTGTATCATTCAAGGCGACACAGCTACTTGGTGGCAGAGCAGGGGTTTGAGTCTAAATTTGTTCAATTCCGTCTCCCATATTCTTTGGTATGCCTCTTCCTGCCTTTCTAAATCTACATTTTTAACTTCACTAATTATGTGTGAGCATATCCATGCTGTAAAACTTCAAACCATAAAGATTTTTATAGAGTAAAAAGTGTAGGGGACTTCCCTGGTGGCACAGTAGATGAGAATCCACCTGCCAACGCAGGGGACATGGGTTAGATCCCTGGTCTGGGAAGACCCCACATGTTGTGGAACAGGTAAGCCTGTGCACCACAACTACTGAGCCTGTGTGACAGAGCCAGCGAGCTGAAACTACTGAAGCTCGCATGCCTAGATCCTGTGCTTCACAACAAGAGAGGTCACCACAAGAAGAAGCCCATGTACCACAAAGAGGAATAGGTACTGCTCTCCACAACTAGAGAATGCCTGTGCAAAGCAACAAAGACTCAGTGTAGCCAAAAATAAATAAATAAATAAATATTTTTAAGTGTAATTCCCCTGGCTTTGGTGCTCCTGAGGAGTATCACTGTTAACATTTTTTAATCTGTATTTCCAAGGCTCATTCTGTGCTTGGACTATACACATATAGCTAGCTGTCTATATCATATATGTCTATATTATACACATCTACACAGATAGATAAACATAATTCCATTGGGTTTCGTTTTTTACACTGATGGCTCATACTAGATGTGTTCTTCTGAGGTTTCTTTTATTAACTTAACACTATGCTGTAAGATCCGTTGATGTCAGTACATCAGCCTGGCACTCTCCTTTGCGTACATGAAGAGATGTGGACATATTAAATGATGCACAAAATGTACAAGTGCCATTAAGTAATTTTATTATCAAAAGAGAGTCAGGTATAAGTGTTTTGCTGCAGTTCTTTATTATATGTCACTGTGCTACACTTTAGGGATCCCCAGATGAAGAAGACAGTTCTTGCTTGTATCCTGTCAGCAAAGATAAAGCTAGGCGGTATGAGACAGCAAGGCATGCTTAGGGCAACAGAAGTAGCTCTGTATTACCAGATCCTATAACCTAAGGACAAATGTTAGAGGGACAAGGCCTTGCACATAGGCAGGGGGCTAAATCAAGTGGGGTCTTATTTATCATGTTAAGGAGTGGATCTTTTCCTGAGGGCACAGGGAACCATGTAAGGAGTACTGGTTAGGAATACATCAGCTATAAGTAGCAGACAATTTGCTAATAATATTTTTTCTCAATATAACAAGAAGTCTGAAGGAAGGCAGTTTCTGGCTTTGGTTCAGAAGGTCAACAGTGCTCTTGGAGCTCAGGCTCTATCTTTATAGTCATCATCCTGATTGTGTTGGCTTTCATCTCTATGCTTATTGCCTCATAGTCCCAACATGGCCACATGGCTCCGGTATTACGTCCATGTTCAGGGAAGTTAGAAGGGGAAAAGAGATTGCTCTCAGGAAAGCAAAAATTTCCCCAGAATCTCCCAGCAGATTGAAGCTTATAACTCATTGGATAGAATTGTATGTGGCAGCCCTAACTTCAGGGAAAGCTGGAGGCATTAATATTTAGTTTCTATTGCTTCTAAAGTGAGGGCACACAATGACTGGGAAAGAGTGTTTTGGTCCCCAGCTCAAATGATCTGCTTCCAGTAAGATTTACTCAGGGAACTGGCAGAAACTAAGGAATCAGGCCCTTCTGCCCTGTGGTGCCATTATAATTCTTCCCAAGAGATTTTTTGGGCAACCCTGAAATGCTGGGAAATTTTTCACTCAGACCTGAAAATGTTTGCCAGGAAAATAATGCAGGATTCCTGGTTTGCACAGAAGGAATAGGTAAAGCCCTTATTAAAATAGGATATGGCCACTTCCACCTGGAGAACAGGTCTATCAGTCTCCAAATTGGAGCTGTTGGCTTAAGCCTTGTGTGGGAAAGCCCACACTGTGAGGACACAGTTCTAAGAATCCACTCAGGAAGGATCAGATTTGAACTGCTTGAACTTAGAGAACTGCACTGGCAGCTCCACTTCAGCTTATAGCAAATCTCTCTTGGCATTTGTATGTATGCCATGTCTGAGAGAACTGTAATCTACTGCCAGGAAATGCCACTACCTACAAGAAAAGGAGGACCTACTGGTCACAGTCTCCATCAGGCCCCAGAAAGAAGCGTGTATTCATGCTACTGTCCTGAATCACAGACATGGCAGTAGGGACAGGGGCTTGTGTTTGTGTGGGGAGGTTTTGAAAAGTTAAGCAGGATAAAAAGTTGATCAAAAGCCAGGGGATTTCAGGCTGGGATTGTGGGCCCAGATGATCTTATAATTCACAAGTCTATACAATTGTATGATCTTTCTCTGGAAGAAACTATATATAGAAATGACCAAAAAAAATAAAGTTGAAGGGATATATGTTGCATAGAAGCAGAAGGCCTAAGAACCCAAGCAAGAGTATTACATTAGTAACGGATGTTAATAAAAAGAAGGCTTAGAAAGCTAAAGGACCTCCTTTCTAAAGCAGAGAGCTGGGCTCTAGATAATATCAGTTCAGGCACCACAACCCAGGGAGCTGAGTATCACTAGCTCCATTTTTTACATATGAGATCTGCCTAAGTCAGGTCATATCAATGGTGCACTGTGAAGTATGGAATTCAGTTCCATTTATTTCTGATTTTAAAGTTCATGCTCAAAGGCACCCTCACTACGTTGCATTGAACAGACTTTCCCTGGATGCCAGAAAATGATGATCTGTTTGAGAGGCTATTTTTCAGCAGAGAGAGAGAGTGACTATCTTTTATCTGCAATTTCTCATTAGTTTGGTTTTTGAAAGCCCACTTGAACGGTCTCTGCTTGTTTGTTGGTTTTTTTCATTCGAATGCACTCTGACCTAAGTTGCAATGGATAACTTGTTGCCAGGATATGTCTGTAATAGCCAGAATGGAAAGTAAGCAATAACAAAACAGCACAATCATCGAGTTCTTTGTGATGTCTGCATTTCTTTTTATTAAACCCATTATTTCTGAATCTTTCTTTGAGTGGGGCTAGAGATGGAGGAGAGCTATTAACGACCAACTATTCTTTATTTCAAATCTATTCATATTATAGTTAATTATTGCTCTACAGACATTTAACACCCAAACTACATCCTTTTTGGTTAAATTGTTGATGACTACATGGCCAGATAAATAACAATCTTAAACAAAGATGGGCAGAATAAATTGAAAACTGACAAGTACTTTCATGACCCCACTAACTTTTCAAATAATAAGAAAATTTGTGGGAAGCAATTCTTAACCCTTGACACTCCACGTGAAATGTAGCTAGCTCTCTGATACTTTCTCACACAATCCCACAGTAATTAAGCCCATTCTACAGATAAAGAAATTGAAGCCCAGAGGGTGAAATGACTTGTCTGAGGAGGCCTTACAAATAACTGAGAAAAGAAGAGAAGAGAAAGACAAAGGAGAAAAGGAAAGATATATCCATCTGAATGCAGAGTTCGAAAGAATAGCAAGGAGAGCTAAGAAAGTCTTCCTAAGTGATCAGTGTAAAGAAATAGAGGAAAACAATAGAATGGGAAAGACTAGAGATCTCTTCAAGAAAATTTGAGATACCAAGGGAACATTTCATGCAAAGATGGGCACAATAAAGGACAAAAATGGTATGGACCTAACAGAAGCAGAAGATATTAAGAAGAGGTGGCAAGAATACACAGAAGAACTGTACAAAAAGGATCTTAATGACCCAGATAACCACGATGGTGTGATCACTCACCTAGAGCCAGACAACCTGGTGTGTGAAGTCAAGTGGGCCTTAGGAAGCATCACTATGAACAATGCTAGTGGAGGTAATGGAATTCCAGCTGAGCTATTTCAAATCCTAAAAGACTATGCTGTGAAAGTGCTGCACTCAGAATGCCAGCAAATTTGGAAAACTCAGCAGTGGCCACAGGATGGGAAAAGGTCAGTTTTCGTTCCAATCCCGAAGAAAGGCAACACCAAAGAATGTTCAAATTATCGCATAATTGTACTCATCTCACATGCTAGCAAAGTAATGCTCAAAATTCTCCAAGCTAGGCTTCAACAATACGTTAACTGAGAACTGCCAGATGTTCAAGCTGGATTGAGAAAAGGCAGAGGAACCAGAGATGAAATTGCCAACATCCATTGGCTCATAGAAAAAGCAAGAGAATTCCAGAAAAACATCTACTTCTGCTTTATTGACAACAACAAAGCCTTTGACTGTGTGGATTACAACAACTGTGCAAAACTCTTTAAAAGAGATGGGAATAACAGACCACCTTATCTGCCTCCTGAGAAATCTGTATGCAGGTCAAGAAACAACAGTTAGAACTGGACATGGAACAATGGACTGGTTCCAAATTGGGAAAGGAGTACATGAAGGCTGTATATTGTCACCTTGCTTATTTAACTTATATGCAGAGTACATCATCCAAAACGCCAGGCTGGATGAAGCACAAGCTGGGATCAAGATTGCTGGGAGAAATATCAATAACTTCAGATATGCAGATGACACCACCCTTATGGCAGAAATTGAAGAGCAACTAGAGCCTCTCGATGAAAGAGAAAGAGGAGAATGAAAAAGCTGGCTTAAAACTCAACATTCAAAAAATGAAGATCATGGCATCCAGTCCCATCACTTCATGGCAAATAAACGGGGAAACAATGGAAAGACTGAGAAACTTTATTTTCTTCGGCTCCAAAATCACTGCAGATGGTGACAGCAGCCGTGAAATTAAAAGATGCTTGCTCCTTGGAAGAAAAACTATGACAAACCTAGATAGCATATTAAAAAAGCAGAGACATTACTTTGCCAACACAGGTCCATCTAATCAAAGCTATGGTTTTTCCAGTAGTCATGTATGGATATGAGAGTTGGACCATAAAGAAAGCTGAGTGCTGAAGAATTAATGCTTTTGAACTGTGGTGTTACAGAAGACTCCTGAGAGTCCCTTGGCCTGCAAGGAGATCAAACCAGTCAATCCTAAAGGAAATCATTCCTGAATATTCATTGGAAGGATTGATGCTAAAGCTAAAGCTCCAATACTTTGGCCACCTGATGCGAAGAACTGACTCATTGGAAAAGACCCTGATGCTGGGAAAGATTGAAGGCAGGAGGAGAAGGGAATGACAGAGGAGGAGATGGTTGGATGGCATCACCAACTCAATGGACATGAGTTTGAGTAAGCTCTGGGAGTTGGTGATGGACAGGGAAGCCTGGTGTGCTGCTGTCCATGGTGTCACAAAGAGTTGGACACAACTGAGCGACTGAACTGAACTGAAGGGCACACAAAGAATGAGTGGTAGAACCATGATTTGAATTTAAGTCTGTACAGTCCTCAAATGTGTGATCATTTTGGCTCAGCTCTAAGAATGGGTAAGACTTAGATGTGAATTTCAATCTTGATAGAATAAGTAAACAGAAAAACTGCATCTGAAAATTTCTATTAATGAGCTTGACCTATTGATATTTATAGAGCACTTCACCCAACAACCATTAACTACACATTTTTTTTTTTCAGGTACTCATGAAACATGAACCAGGGCAGACAAATTTGGAACCTTAAAATAAATCTCAATACATATAGAAAGATTCAAGTCATACAAAGTCTGCTCTGTGACCACAGAGAATTAAATTAAAAATCAATGATGGAGTGACTTCCCTGGCAGTCCAGTAGTTAAGAATCTGCCTACCAATGCAGGGGGTGCAGGTTTGATCCCTGGCCTGGGAAAATCCCACATGCTTCAGGGCAACTAAGTCCTTGAGCCGCAGCTACTAAGCCTGCATGTTCTGGAGCCTGTGAGCAACAACAAGAGAAGCCAATGCAAAGAGAAGCCCATGCACCACAACTAGAGAGCAGCCCCTGCTTGCTACAACTAGAGAAAACCTGTGCACAGCAACAAAGACCCAGCACAACCATAAATAAATAGATTTTTAAAACTTTAAAAAATTAAAATAAAAATCAATGATGGAAAGATCTCCAGAAATTCTCTAAATATTTAAACACCAAATAACATTTTTAATGAGCCGTGGGTTACAGAAAATTCAAAAGTAAAATTAGGAAGTAATTTGAATTGAATGCAAATGAAAACGCAACATATCAAAATTTGTGGGAAGCTGCTAAGAAAGTAGTCCTGGGGGAGATTTATAGTACTAAATGCCTATATTAGAAAAGTCTCAAATCGATGGCTTCAGCTATATGATATCACTTATTTGTGGAATCTAAAAAATAATACAAGTGAATCTATATACAAAACAGAAACAGACTCACAGATATAGAAAATAAACCTGAGATTACCAAAGGGGAGAAGAAGGGGGAAGGGAGAAATTATTATCTTATAGTAACCTATAATGGAATATAATTTGCAAAAATATTGAGTCACTATGCCGCACACCTGAAACTAACACAATAATGTAAATCAACCGTACTTCCATTTCAAAAAAGCTGCAGTCATCATGCCAGAGTGATGTTGGCAGAGGCATGGATACATTGATCAATGGAACAGATAGAGAATCCAGAAATTATTATCTTGTAGTAACCTAAGTTATTTTTGACAAAGGTACAAAAGCAATTCAACAAACACCATTTTCAACAAATGATGTTGAAGTAATGGGACGTCCATTGACAAAAAAATTAAATCTCCCTTAGCCTCACACAACATTATGCTGGCTTTAATGCAAATGAATCACAGGCTTAATTATAAAACTTTTAGAAGAAGCACAGTAGAAAATCTTTCGAATCTAGGGCTTGATGACGAGTTTTAGACTTGATAACTAAAGCAAAACCTGTAAAGGGAAAAACTGATAAATTGAACCCCATCAAAACCAAAAAGTTCTGCTTTGAGAAAGACCCAGTTTAGAAGATGAAATGACAATCTACAGACTCGGAGAAGCTATTTGCAAACCAGATATCTGACAAAGGAATACTACCTAGAACTCTCAAAACTCAACAGCAAAATAATAATAGTAATGACAGTAAAAACAAAAGTCCAACTAGAAAATAGGCAGTTATGGAGTCAGAATTCAACTGTGCTCGGTGGCTGCTGATAAGAAACTAAGTAACATGAGTGTTAGTCGCTCAGTCATGTCCAACTCTTTGAAACCCCATGGACTGTACCCCACCAGGCTCCTCCACCCATGGAATTTTCCAGGCAAGAATACTGGAGTGGGTTGCCATTTCCTTCTCCAAGCAACATTAGGGAAAATGGCTTTTTTAGTTTCCTTACTTCTCTAATGAGAAGGACCTCTGGCTGTCTGCTAAGCTTTTCCTGGCTATTTGTATTTCTTTCTGCCGACGTATTGGTAGATGTCCAGGGCCAATTTGGGGTCAGTAAACACCCTTAATTGAGAAAAAGCATGCAAAGAAAGAAGTTGAAAACAAAACCAGAGAATTTAATACCACTTCTCACTTCTGCTAAGATGAAGATCTAGGCCAAGCGTTTTAATTCTTTTAATTTCCACTAGATAACATTATTATGTTATATGGATTATATTAATCATAATATAAAGGTATGTAAATGATAACCACAGATTTGAAGCAAAAGTTAGAATTCACTGTCAAATGCAAATGTACTTATGGGCATAGTGAGCGTTTGAACTCAGGATCAGAGTTATATATGCTATTATATTTCTATACATATTGTGTTTCTTGAGCACCCACTGTGCATACATATTTAATTTTAAAATACATTTAAAAAATTTTAGGAGTTAATTTTCATGAGTGAATAAATATTTCTCAAAATGAATTCTGAAGATTGTTTAGTTATTTTCCCAAAGAAAGGAAGGAAAAAGAAAGTGGTGCTTCTTACTCTGGATGAAGTATCAGTATTCCTTAGCAGAGTTCCCTTCAGTCATCAACAAAGATATATGATATATTTATTTTTAAATTAATTTTTAGCACTGTATGGAGGCAAGAACTCTGAGCTGGCAGTTAAAAGCCCTAAACTGTCGTGCACATTCCACCACCAACTCCTGGTGTGGCCTTGATGAAATCCCTTTCCTTGCTGGGACCGTATTTCCCACGTAAGAGGAGGAGTTTCGACTAGAATATGACATCTCTGGCCCTTCCATAGAATCCTATGAATGTGTGTGTGTGTGTTATTTATCTACTTTGGGAAATAAAAATGCTTTATCGCTCAGAGTATATAAGCCAAGCTGTTACATTTAATCTCAGCACAGCTAAAGAAGCGTTCTTTCCTACATGTTGAGATACAAGTAAAAGAAAAGACTGAATAAATTCCATGGTCAATTACATGGTCAGTGAATCACAAGAGTAGAGGCTCTTGGAATTTGGCAGCTACTGTTAGATTCAAAAGATGTGCTGAGAAGCAACAGTTTTAGCAAGTAGTTTCCCTATTTACTTGAGCCTGGAGGCTGTTGCTAATATTTGGGACCAAGAGTATTGTAGATTGTTCCATTTAACAGCCCTTCTGAAGATCAGATTCTGGGATTTCATGGACTTCCCAGATTTTAATATCATAATCTATGACATGCGGCCATGCCTGTTATGATTTCAATCTGGCCCTGAGTTATTAAACAGGCCAGTGGCTCTGAACTAGGTAGGGGGTCGCAGCTTAGAGGCAACACAGCTGGCAGAATTATTCTTATTCTTCTCTTATTTTCTAGTAGCTCTCTAGGGTCTAGGTCTGTATAAGAATTTGATTCTTTCCTTCCTTCTAGAATCCTTCCTGAAGAGAACTTCCATGAGAATCTGCGCAGCCCTCACTGTCCCTGTCACTTCTCCAACACGATTCCTCTGGGTGAGCGTTTGAACTGAAATCCTGGGGCCTGGGGCCTAAGAGTCCAGTGTGGTAGTCCCTTGACTTCAGTGCAGGTGGAGAGTTTGGTATGGATATAGGAAGGATGGGGTTTCCCCGGTAGCTCAGCTGGTAAAAAATCTGCCTGCAAGGCAGGAGATCCCTGTTCAATTCCTACGTGGGGAAAATCCCCGGGGGGAAGGGATCGGCTACCCACTCCAGTATTCTTGGGTTTCCCTGGTGGCTCAGATGGCATAGAATCCGCCTGCAATGCGAGAGACCTAAGTTCGATCCCTGGGTTGGGAAGATCCCCTGGAGGAAAGCATGACAACCCACTCCAATATTTTTGCCTGGAGAATCCCATGGACAGAGGAGCTTGGAGGGCTACAGTCCATGGGGTCACAAAGAGTCGGACACGACTGAGGGACTAAGCATAGCACAGCACAGCATGGGAAGGATGGGGTCCTGGTGACATGCCAGGAATTGAATGGGTCCAGAGGCAGCTTACACACATACACAAACTTAAAAGGTGAATCTGACTAGAAGTCAGTGTCTCCTTCACTCCATTGTCCAAATAAGATAAATCAAGATATAAATAGATACTTCTTACCCAGGGGCCAGAAATAGCTTTTTTCCCCCTATTTTTGTTTTTTTGGCTGTGAATCATTTGGGATCTTAGCTCCCTGACCAGGGATTGAACCCACACCCTCTGCATTGAAAAGCAGAGTCTTATCCACTGGACCACCAGGGAAGTTCCAGAATTAGCTTTCTTTAATTCTTTGATTCTAAGTGGCAATCTCAGTGTAATATGTATATGCGTGTATGCATGCATATGTATAAATGTATACGTGCGTGCACGTGTGCTCAGTCGCTTCAGTCATGTCTGACTCTTTGCGACCCTATGGACTGCAGTCTGCCAGGCTGTTCTGTCTTCGGGATTCTCCAGGCAAGAATACCTGGAGTGGGTTGCCATGCCCTGCTCCAAGGGATCTTCCCGAACAAAGGATCAAACTGAAGTCTCCTATGTCTCCTGCATTGGCAGGCAGATTCTTTACCGCTGAACCACCAGGGAAGCCCACAAATCGATAAATGCTATGATAAATATGTATCCCCTACATATGATAAATATATATTTATCATATATAAATATATATATAGTTGGGCAAAGCTACCTCCACAGAATAACAGCTGGGAAGGCTATGTTGCATGACAGAAGAAGGACCTGACAATGAAAGCTGGACTGAGTAGCTAAGTTAATTAATGTGAAGTTGAAGGTGAGTCAACAGTGCAATAAGTGCGTCTGTGGACTTCTGTAGGGTGAAACTCGCTCTCCGAGTGGGGAAGTGAGTGAGCTCTGCACTGCCATGTACAAGACACACTCCACCCAGGGGCTGCTACCCTGGGCTGTCAGACAGAGAAATACATATTGCAGAATTTTCTGACGAGAGTTCTAAGGAACACCTAGAGCCTTCCAAATGAGAAAAAGTTAAGAGGAGAGTGAGTGGCCTGGAGATAAACAGCCTTGGTGCACAGGGCTGCCCCAGAACACATGGGGAGTGACCTCTGGAAGACCCAACCAGGAGGAGTGGACGAAAGGTGCAGTATAGAGCAGTAAGAGCTTTCCAAAGAGAAGACAGGTTGCCCCACATGATAGCAATCCGTTCATCCCCGGAGGTATTCAAGCTGGCCATCCATTTGGCTGGGACACTGAAGAGGAGATTCAAATATCACATGCACAGGGCCCTGAGATCCATGGCACATGGCACATGACACATGACACTCTTCAACATGTGGAAAGAGTAGAGTGTCTGGTCCAGGGCACCATACACAGCTCTATAAGTGAAAGTGAAGTCGCTCAGTCGTGTCCGACTCTTTGTGACCCCATGGACTTGTAGCCCACCAGGCTCCTCCATCCATGGAATTTTCTAGGCAAGAGTACTGGAGTGGGTTGCTATTTCCTTCTCCAGGGGATCTTCCCAACCTGGGGATCGAACCCAGGTCTCCCGCATTGTGGGCAGACACTTTACTGTCTGAGCCACCAGGGAATCCCCACACAGCTCTATAGATGTGTAGATATATAGTCATATATCTCAAGTGAGAGATTCAGGAAAAAATGTGGAAAACTTGTACAGTGTACATCTGCTTCTCCAAAGGACACAGAGACATCCTGTGACAATCTCAGATCCAAAGAAGGCATAGTGGTCCTGAGTAAAGTCCACATGGTCATCATTTCTTTAGCAAGCACGATCCCAAATGATGCCTTCTTGAGAGTGGCTTACCTCCTTGTCAGCTGTGCCCTTCATAGTCTAGGCCCTTTCATCCTCCCCGGATGAACTGCAGTTGAAGAAAGTGACCAAAAGTTGATTGAAACTTACTGTTGACAAGAATGTTCTTCTGCGTGGCTGAGTTGGGGGTCGGACATCTGAGAGTTGAGACATCAGGAACTGGGGTGAGTGAACGAGTTTCAATCTCCTGGGAAATCATCTTTGAATCTCATTTGTCCTTGAGAAATGTCCATTGAAGACTTGCTGCCATTCTGTGTCTTGTCCTGCAAATTGGTACCCGCTCCACACATGGTAGTGCTAGCTGGCTCACCAGTAGAAACATTCTTTGGATAGAAATAGTCATTTATGCTGGTGACAGATGATGTTTAATTTCTGGGGATGGCTTTTTAAATTTTTCTACTACTCTAGGACTTTTCTTTTCCCATCTTGTCCATCCTTTTTCATTCCAAATGAATTATTTTTTCAGTGGACATGTCTTTAGAGTAAAGACAGAATGACTTGTAAAAATAGTGAAATTGGGTTCTTTCAGACAAGGGTGACATGTAGCATTTTTTTCTGACAGTTGAGAAACAATAGTAGATCTTATGGGACTTAAGCTAGAATTAGTCTTATCAGTCTCTATTTTTGGTTTATTTCTTCACCCTGTCAGTTTAACTCTGTCTTAAAGGCACAAATAGCAAGGGATGTAACAACATCTGGGATATGGTAGAAAGTGGGCTGAAAAAGATTATTCTTCATTCTGTAGCAGTATCACTTTATGAGTGGGCCAACCACCATGGCTCTCAGACACTGTTAGACCCATGGGGAGCTTATGAGAACATCTGTTCTGACTCCTCACTTTCCTGACAGCTTTTCAGCCTCCTCCCCTTGCCATTGTTCCCCACATCTGAGCAAGCTGATGAGAAAGCTTGGGTGTCCCAACCTCTAGGGCCCAGCAAGAGATTCAAATCACACAAGGCTCCGTACACCTGTGGGAACCTTCACCTCTGCCAACCCCCTAACCAGAGGTAAAACCCCTTCTTTCCCTGCTTTCCCAAGCCATGTTTGGACCAGCTTGGGAACCCTGCCCTGCTTTCCCTAGAAAAACCCCATTATGCAATTAATAACCCTTTTCACACCCTCTGTGTGTATGTTCAGCAGCATCAGTCTTGACATTGGGACCAAACTTTGGGTAGATGACCACAGCACAACTCTGAGGTGTGTGTGTGCTGTTTTAATCAGCATGTTACTGATGAGGAAACTGAGGAACAAGGAGGTCAAAGTCATGCACAGGGACTGTAAAAAACTTACACAATTACAGAAAGCACTCCTGAAAATAAACACACTGCTAAGATTTTCATTCCGACCTGCCTAAGAATGTTCTATGGCCAGAGTGTGCGGTTGAAATGTATTATTAAGCAAAGGTTCTGAGATGAATCTTTGACTTCTAGTTAAAGTTCCTACCCAAGATTATACAGATAGTAAGTGATGGAGCTGGGATCGAATCCCAGGCTCGGGGGTTCTGGAATCTACATTCTAAACATCTCAAAAAGGGACTTCCCAGATGGTCCAGCGGTTAAGACTCCATGCTTCCATTGCAGAGGACACAGGTTTGATCCCTGGTGGGGGAACTAAGATCCCATATGCAACATGGCATGGCCAAAAAGAACACAAACAACAACAACAAAATAAATAAATTTAACATCTGCCTGATAGTAAAACCTGTGCAGCAGTAGAATAAACCCAGGTTTGATGAAGCTTGTGGAAAGGCTATATATAGAATAATCCTCATGCTATATACAAGACAGTGTGCTAAGTTCTTTATTGAATCTTTTTACAACTCTATAAAGTCAATGCCATTATTATCCCCATTTTACAGATAAGGAAATTGGAGGCTCAGAGAAGTTAAGAAACATGCCCGAGGCTACACAGCTAATAAGTGGAGTAGCTGTCTTGAGAAGCTCCATGAGTTGATATATTAGAGGCTGTATGGCCTAATGTTCATTTGGAATGTGGGCATTTTAGTTCTTAGGTCTATAATAATAAAGGTCAGATTTTCCATGTATTGAATGATAAGCCCTTTACATGCATTATCCTAGTTAAATTTAACACTATAACATAAGTACTGCTTTATCTCCATTTTACAGATGAGTCACTTGCGTCTCAGAGAAGTTAGCACAACTTTTTTGAGGAAACTTTTACTAATGTAAGGACCTGGAGAGGAGCTGAGCTCTGAAGTCTGTCTGATTAGAACAACCAAGCTCTGGAAGACTTAGCTGGTTGGATTTGTAGTTTGAGTCTCAGTTCTCTCCTCTGCCGACTGAAAGTACACAATCTCTAGCAAGGACCCAGCCATATCTTTAGGATTTTAAAACACAACCAGCTGCCCTGCCCCAGCCCTCCCCCATCAGCACCTCTTGAGCTGTTGCAGCGTATTCCTGTTCAGCACCTCCTGTCAGATGCCTCGTTCTTGCTGATGTCAGGGACTAGACTGTCACTGGACTGGCCCTGGCTGCTGTGGCTACTCAGGCAGCACATGCTGGAAGTCCCTGTTATCTCTGGGACTGCTCTTTCTGGTATGTAAGGATTTATTCAGTCAAAAAGGAAGAAGGAACCGAGAACCTTCTGTGGCCCGTACGTGTATTTCTCCTTGTGCGTATCCTGGCATTGATATTTCTGGACATGGAAATCCACATACCCTGCCAGGAGAGTGTTGAGTGAACCCACAGAAAATGGAGAAGAATGCAACACTGGGAGAGGCCCAGGCGTGGTCCTTTGTTGTTGTTTAGTCGCTGAATCATGTCCAACTCTTTGCAACCACATGGACTGTAGCCCACCAGGCTCCTCTGTCCATGGGATTCTCTAGGCAAGAATACTGGAGTGGGTTGCCATTCCCTTCTCCAGGAGATCTTCCCAACCCAGGAATGGAACCAAGGTCTCCCTCATTGCAGGCAGATTCTTTACCATCTGAGCCACCAGGGAAGACCAGCGTGGTCCTGTGCTGTGCTGTGCTTAGTCACTCAGTTGTGTCTGACTCTTTGCGACCCCATGGACTGTAGCCTGCCAGGCTCCTCTGTCCATGGGGATTCTGCAGTCAAGAATGCTGGAGTGGGTTGCCATGCCTTCCTCTAGGGGATATTCTCAACCCAGGGATCAAGCCCAGCTCTCCCACATTGCAGGCGGATTCTTCACTGCCTGAGCCACCAAGGAAGCCCCAGTGTGGTCCTAGGGACCCATAAACTGCCACCAAGTCAGCCCTGCCACTAAAAAACTGAAAGCATGCAACTGCCTCAAATTTCTTTACTCAAGATTAGGATGTGATTCTATCTCTCTTCATATAAAGAAAGTTCATATTCACACAAGCTGGAGACGGCCCTAAGACATATGTGGACCCAAAGATGGATGGAGAAACATTACCTGCAGTTATTATTAAACATCTTCAGAGAATTGGAGTTTTGGGGTGGCAGCAGGGAGCCTGAAACAGTGAAGGTACTTAGGAGAAGTAGAAATGCCCCCAAGTTGAGGTGAGTAGGTCTGGCTAAGCAAGTTGGTTATTCCAGCTCTGCTTGGCCTTGGACAAGGCCTCTCCTTTCCCTTCTCAGGCCCTTCGAGTCCTTCCTCATTTTAACTTCAGTGCTATATGCTTTTTTCTTTCCTTTTTTTATTTTTAAAAGTGCTTACAGCTCTAGCGTTATTTGATTTCATTGAAGAAAATGACAAACCGTCATCAAGTGCCCATCATATGTGCCTGTCACTGTGCAAGAAATGTCTAGGCAGACAGGGGTGCTGTTTAATCAAGATGGACAATAGAGAAGTGCTGGTTTGGGGAGGAAAATGATGAGTTAGTTTGGTCCAGTCAAAGTTTGATGAACTATAGGACAGTACTACAGTCAAGAGGCAATTGGATCCAAAGGTCTGAGGCTCAGGAAAACCATACAGATTGTTGGTGATTGTGTATGTGTGTTGTCTATGTATATCTTCTCCCAAGCAGTTGCCTCTCATTCTAAAATACTTTTCCGGGTTTCAAACATGGCAGACCGCATGGACCAGCAACAAACTACCAACACCATAGAAGAGCTCCAGGATCTTCTCAGGCTCAGCCTGGATGAGAGAATCTATGTGAAAATGAGAAACGACAGAGAACTTTGAGGTGGGTTACATGCTTATGATCAATATTTAAGCATGTTATTGAGAAATGCGGAAGAAACTGTGGCAACTATAGAAAGTGAAGGAGAAGCATATTAAGAGATATATAAATCAACAAAATGGAATATTCTGATGCTCTTTGTCTGGGGAGATGGTGTTGTGCTAGTGGTCCCACCATTTAGAGTTGACTGAAACAAAGAATTTATCCAGTGTGGGAAGCAGGAGATTTTATATGATTGCCTCTTTAAACATAGAATATATTCAAAAGAGAAACTGGCATACATTTTTATATTAAGAAATAATCACGAATTCTTCCACTCCTGAAATAAATTGATTTGCAGATAACTCACAAATTCTTAGGCTAAATGGCATTTTTACTTTTTCTCCACCCCTTCCAATAAACGTGATCACCAAGATGCAGAAAAATAAAATAAAATACTTTCCCTTCACTTTGTAGCCATATTTGCAATGCAGTTTCACCTCACTAAAAATTCCAAATGTCCGTGACTCCTTCCACCTTTCAGGTGTACCTGAGCCTCTCCAAATGGGACAAGCTCCAGTTGAGAGACTGCTATGCACATCTGCTGTTGATTTCCATTGCTTGTAATGATTGGCAACATCTCTAGAGTTTATATGTTGCTTATACACTCAGCCTAATTTATTCTTTGTAAAGAAATCATGTAAAGCAACATAGCAGGAGAGCTTGTTACAGGAAGAAATATAGTACATGGAGCGTCTAGGAGATGTCAAGTTGACCCAGAGATCTTTTTCAGGGGGTGGAGGTGGTGAGAGTGTTTCTAGCTAACCTGCAGAATGTAAACAGAGCCTGCAGACAGACTGAAAGACAGCTCTATCAGCTCTGCTGGAGGTGTTGACACTACTATCCTACCCAGGGTGTGAGCACAGAAGCTTGTTACCATTCCAATTTTGCTGAGCTGCTTGGGGCTTTTGACATTATAGATATCCCATTCCTGCACTGAGAGGCTCGTACAAGATTCTTAAAGGTAGAAGGCACCTTGGAGGTCGCTTTCCAATAGAGTGCACAGGCTAATTCTGAATGTTTCAAACTGTGTGCTTGGAAATAATCCATGGTGTTTCAATTGAGCAATTAATAAAGCAGCGAACAGAGAGAATTCTTTTAGCAATATTAGTAGATGGAATCGGCTTTTATTACCATACAAACCCAAATTAAATTTGATGAAGCAATAAAATGAGAACACCAGAGGACTCTTCCTGTTCTAACAGCTTAGGTTAGGAGAGTACATTTGATTTTGCGGTTGCACCTGGTGTTTACAGCAGCCCTTGGGACTGGACATGCTGCCTAACAAACACCTCTCCTACTGTCATCCAGCAGAACATTTTGTTTTTGTTGTTTTAAATAGTTGCTTTGTTGAGATATAATTCAATACTATAAAACTCATCTGTGCAAAATGTACAATTCAGTGGTTTTTAGTATATTCAGAGTTGTGCACCCATCATCACAATTGATTTTAGAACTTTTTCATCACGCCAGAGTGAAGCCCTGTGCCCACTAACAGTCACCCCCTAGTTCTTCTCAATCCCTCCTGACCTTGTTGTTGGTCGGTTGCTCAATCATGTGTGACTCTTTGCAACCCCATGGACTCAGCATGCCAGGCTTTCCTGTCCTTCACCATCTCCCAGAGTTTGCTCAAACTCATGTCCATCGAGTCAGTGATGCCATCCAACCATCTCATCCTCTGTCGTCCCCTTCTCCTCCTGTCCTCAATCTTTCCCAGCATCAGGGTCTTTTCCAGTGAGTCAGCTGTTCACATCAGGTAGCCAAAAAGTATTGGAGCTTTAGCTTTAGTCCCTCCAATTCAGGGTTGATTTCCTTTAGGATTGACTGGTTGGATCTCCTTGCTGTCCAAGGGACTCTCAAGAGTCTTCTCCAACACCACAGTTCACCCTAGGCAGCCCATAATCTACTTTCTGTCTCTATGGTTGTACCTATTCTGGACATTCACATGAATGGAGTCATACAATGTGTAGTTTTTCTTGACTGGCCTTTTTCACTTAGCATAATGTTTTCAGGGTTCATCCATGTGGTAGTATGTATCAATACTTCATTTCTTTTTTAAAAATGAACTTCACTTTTTAGAACAATTTTAGATTTACAGAAAAGTTGAGACGGTAGTAGAGACTCTCCATATACTGCCGTACCCAGTTTCCTCAGTTATTACCATCTTACAATAGTATGGTAAACGCTTGACACTGATGAACCAACAATGATACATTATTACTAAATAAACCTATGCTTTATTGAGATTTCTTCAGTTTTTCCCTAAAGTCATTTGAGTGTTCCAGGATCCTATCCAGAATACCATATTACATTTATATTACTTTGAATCATCATATATTATGTTGAATCGTCATGTCACCAAGCTACTCTTGGCTATGACAGGTTCTCAGACTTTCCTTATTTTTGATGACCTTGACAGTTTTGAGGACCGCTGGTCAGATATATGATACAGTATCCTCAGTTGGGACTTTCCTGGTGGCACAGTGGTAAAGAATCCACTTGCCAATGCAGGTGACACAGGTTCAATTCTTGAGTTGGGAAGGTCCCCTGGAGAAGGAAATGGCAACCCACTCCAGTTATTCTTGCCTGGGAAATCCCAAGGGCAGAGGAGCCTGGCAGGCTACAGTACACGGGGTTACAAAAGAGTCGGATGCAACTGAGCAACTGAACAATAATAACATCCTCCTTTAGGATTTGTCAGATGTTTTTCTAATCATTAGATTGATTATGGGTTCGGGAGAGAAGGCCACAGCAGAAAAGTGCCATTTTTGTCACATCATGTCAAGGTACGTACTGTCAGCATGACTTGTAATTGCCAATGTTGACTTTAATCTTCTGGCTAAGGTAGTGTTTGATTTCTCAGCTGCAATGTTACTCTTTTCCCCCTTTCCATACTGTTCTCTTTGGAAGGTAGTCACTATGAGTAGCCCACACTTAAGGCATGGGGAGTTATGCACATATTTGTCTCTTCCCCTTCCCTCACTGATGTATTTACTTATTTATTTATTTTAAAAATATTTATTTATTTGGCCGTGCTGGGTCTTAGTTGCAGCATGTGGGATATAGTTCCATGACCAGGGGCTGAACCTGGGCCCCCTGCATTGGGAGCATGGAATATTAGCCACTGGACCACCAGGAAAGAACCTGCTTATTTTTTTATATCAGTGTGGATGATGCCTATTTGTTGTATACTTTGGGTTATAATCCAGTATTACTTTATTCATTTTGTTGCTCAAACTGGTCCAGATTTGGTCAATGGAAACTGTTTTAGGTGGCCCCTATGTCCTTTTGAGGCTTCCCTGGTGGCTCACACCATAAAGAGTCTGGCTGCAATGCAGGAGATCCAGGTTCGATGCCTGGGTTGGGAAGATCCCCTGGAGAAGGGAATGGCTACCCATTCTAGTATTCTTGCCTGGGAAATCACATGGACAGAAGAGCCTGGTGGGCTATCGTGCATGGGGTTGCATAGAGTCAGCTAACAAACAAACAATATGTCCTTTTGACTCACCTCCATTATTGGGCTTCGTCTTTCCTTCCTTCCTCTCTCTCTCCTTTCCTTCCTTCTTTGCCTTCTTTCTTAACTTTCCTTACTTTTTGGCACTGCAGGATGCTCCAGACTCACTTTGTGTATTTCTGGCCCTAGTTCTAGAATCAGCCACTTTCCCAAAGATCCCTGCTTCCTTTCATTGAAGAATGATATTAGAAACCAAGACCTGGATTCTTAGCTGTGTTCGTTGCTACTGAGATGTCATTGTTTCTGGGCCTACTCACTGCTGACAGAGCTAGGTAATACATGTGTGAATACTAACCTTGTATATATATTGATATGAGTACTCATTTTTTTTCTTTTTTAAAAAAAATCTAATAGTCATTTGTTATTTATTTGGCTGCACTCGGTCTTTGTTGCAGCATGTGGGATCTTTAGTTGTGGAACGCGAGCTCTTAGTCGCAGTATATGGGAACTCATTCCTTAACCAAGACCAAACCCGGGCCCCCTACACTGGGAGCACAAAGTCATAGCCACTGAACCACCATGGAAGTCTCAGTACTCGATTCCTTTTTATTGCAGAATAATATTCCATTGCATAGATATACTACATTTTATTCATCCATTAATCAGTTCAGAGGCAATTAGGTTGTTTCCACTTTTGGGCTGTTATGAATAATGCCTCTGTGAACATTAGTGCACACATTTTTGTGTGAACATATGTTTTTGTTAGCCCTAGGAGTAGAATTTCTGGGCCATATTGTAACTTGATATTTAACTTTTTGAAGAACTGTCAGTCTGTTTTTCAAAGTGGCTTTACCACTTTACATTCCCTCCAGCATTATATAAGGATTCAAATTCTTCACATCCTCAGCAACACTTGTTAGTGCCTATCTTTAAAGAATTATGACAGCCATCCTAGTTGACATGAAGTAGTATCTCATCATGGTTTTGATTTGATGCCCTCAATGACTAATGACGTTGAGCATTTTTCTATGTGCTTGTTGCCTATTTGTATATTCCCTTTGGAAAAAACTATTCACGTCCTTTGCCCATTTTTAATTGGGTAATTTGGAGGTTTTTTTATTATTGAGTTTTAAGTCTTTATACAGTCTAGATATAATTCCTTTATCAGATATATGATTGGCACATATTTCTTCCTATTCTGTGGGTTTTCTCTTCACTTTGCTGATGCTTGCAAGCAAAACTGTTTAATCTTGATGAAGTCTAGCTTATTATTTTATTTTGTGTTTATGCTTTTGGTGTCACATGATCCATTCATTTTTAATGGTGATCTTTTATTTCGCCTTCTTTCTATAGCAAGGCCTCAGCAATGAGAAACATCCCTTGTGGTGGTGGGAAATACAGAATTTGACCAGAAAGCACTAGCTCCTCCCTGAAGAGTCAACAGAGGCTCCTAAGGAAGGTGATAATCATCACTAACACATACTGCACAAGGCTGAGTGCCAGCCACTGTGCTCAGCGCTCAAAGCATCTTTTTTTTTTGAACCCTCAGAACAAGCCAGAGACATTATTGTTCCCACTTGAAGCTCCGTGTAAATGGTGTCCTCAAGAGCCTACAGCTGGTAACGGATGGAGCCAAGGTGACAGATTCACTCTTGATGATTTTCACAGGCTTGCACTCATCCTGTTAGTTTCAAGTTCCCAGAGCCCCTATTCCTTAAACACACCGTAAACACTCCACATGTATTTTTGAGAGCCTCATAAGGAACAGGCATTGTGCTCAGTATTTGTGAACAAACCAGGGACTGTCTTTGCCCTCAAGGAACTTACAGACTAGGAGCGAGACTAGTGATTGGCAGGATCACACAAATAAATGTAAAATGACCACTGGTATCAAGGCTGGGAAGAGGGCCCAGTGTTGTGAGAGTTTAAAACAGGACACCTGTCTTGTTCTAGAGGAGAGCTTCATGGACACCTTCACCAGAAGAGATGTTTGAACTGAGACCTTGCAGACAACATTGGACCATTTGAGGGAAGAGTTTGGGGCAGAACATTCCAGGAAAAGGGAACAGCACATTCAAAAGCACTGGGGTAGGGAAGAATTTATGTACTTTTACTAGTAGATTTTTTTAATTGTCAAGAAATCTGCGCTTGATATGGAGATTTGGGGGAATCTTGCCAATGCAAGATGAAAAGCGTACTGTGCATAATAAGGGCTTCCCTGGTGGCTCAGACAGTAAAGAATCCGCCTGCAGTAAGGGAGACCTGGGTTGGATCCCTGGTTTGGGAAGATCCCCTGGAGGAGGGCAAGGCAACCCACTCCAGTATTCTTGCCTGGAGAATCCCATGGACAGAGGAGCTTGGAGGGCTACAGTCCATGGGGTCACAAAGAGTCGGACATGACTGAGCGACTAAGCACAGCACAGTGCATAATACTCTGTATCTGAGAAAATTACTGGACTTCAAAATTTATTTAGATATGAAACCATCAGGAACCATGATTTATTCAACAAACACTTCTCAGGGGGATCCTGAGGTGGGAGTGGGGGAGGTGGGGGTTGGAGGAGAGAGGCATAGGAGGACACAGCATTGATCAGGCAATAAGAAGTCACCAGAAGGTTATGAAGAAAGGAAGTGACACTGATAGGATTTCTGTTTGAAAAGTCGATGGGACACTCTGGGGAGAGTGGATTGGTGAGGAGCACAGTGGATGCAGGGAAAACAGGTAGGAGGCCATTGCAGTGGTCCAGCAAGCAGTGATGGTGGTGTGGATGAAGATGGCAGTGATGGGGAGAAGGGACACAACTGACCGTGTTTGTTCATTCGGCCGTGTGGGTGCCAGTTGGGTGCTCACCTAGCCCCTCCTCTCCTGGCCCAGGACACACCCCGTGGGCTTGCTCTGAACCCCGCCCCCTCCCAAGAGGGCAGTGAATTGCAGGCTCCTGGGTTTATGCGCTTTCTGGTTCCTCAATGGCCCCTGCTTCCCGCCGTCCAAGCTGTTCAGCTTGGCTCCCAAGGAGGTCTTTTTCTCCAGTGAGTGGGCCCGAAGAATGACAGAGCCGTCACTAATCTGCTCCTGCTCCCGCTGACTGATGAGGGCGCTTGGCAGGGGGTTGCTCTGCTGTGTTCATTGCAGCCCCCAACCTGGAGGAGAGCTGGAGAATTACTGCTGCTGAGGCTCCCGACCCCCCTCACCCCAAACAAACGAAGGGAAAGCTTGAACTTTCTTCTTTCACAAGGAGACAGTCTTCTGTATTTGCGACTGGGAGAGAATATATTTTGAAGGTGACTTTTCTGATGATAACAGGGACACAGTCCTATCAGAGAAAATTGAAGTACAGATAAATAGAAGGAAGACTAACCAGTATTCAGTAATACTACCCTGCATTTTTGTCTGTTTTCCCACTCATATATACTTCAGTAGGTCACACGTACTGAATATACTTTTGAGCATCTTGCTCTTTTCGATCTGTTTTAAGCGTTTTCTTGTGTCATGGAAATCTCTCCCGGCACAATTTTTAATATCTGCAAAGTAGTCTTTTGGGGGGAAAGTTACTTTACATAACCTTTTCCTATCTGTTGAACAGTTGGGTTGGGTGTAACTTTTACTATCGCAAGTAGGTCTGTGATGAATGTCTTTGTTTATAAATCTATACCTGCATTTTGGATGCCCTCAACCCCTATAGATTTCTAGACAGGAGATTAATGAGGGGAGAGATACAGACAAGCCAGGAAAGAACATCTCCATTAGGATAATTCCCATCAAAAGATAACTCTGCTCCTGTCAGGAGACGCCAAAGATGGACTGTGTTTTTCCCTCTGTAAGGACCCGATGCGCCCATCACTTCACCATTCGCCAAGCATTGGCCACTAGGTATCTGTATGTCAGGAATTACATCTTTTCTCTAGAGACCCTGCTGGATTAAGGGCTTGAGAGGCAGCTGGAGCTGGAATTTCATCAGTTGCTCTCCATCCTGTGGCAGAGTCAGGCGTCCACCAGGCCTGGGAGTCTGGTTCCCCCGGTGCAGCCAGAGAACCAGCTAAGCAACGTTGAGCGCTGTCACTTCCCCTGCAGGGGCCAGTTTTCTCATGTGTAAAACAAGCCCCCAAAGGCAGGAGTTGGGGCTTGACCAGATTTTGTTATTGTTGCCGTTTCAGCCTCAGAGCCCTTATTTCAAATCAAATTTTACCAGATCCCTAAGCTAGAAAGCAGATTGAGGGGCAACTGTCCCCGGAGACGTAGGGGAGGAGTGGAAGAAGGTGGGGGGCAGTGTTGCGCCAGTCTGGGAACTCTGGCCCAGGAGATGGAAGTTGCACTCCAGTGCAGTTCTCTCCCCTGTGGCTGAAGTTAAAAAACAATTATCTTTCATCTATATTTAAATCCTCCAAATGTGCTGATTGATGAAATCCTTTCTCTTAAAGGCAATTTGGAAATCGGACAAAGTAGAGCACAAAGCCGTGGATGTTTAGGGGGGGGGGCCAGTAGTGTGTGAGACCGGTTGAAAGGGTGACCCTGGCACTTCTAAGAAGGCAGCAGCACAATGGACTCTTGGAAAGAAGCGGTGTCAGTTTATTCCCGCGTTGGCACCGCCCCCTCAGTGGGGCGGAATTGCTTGTTTTCAACCCTCCCTGGCCCGGAGTCTTTCAGACCAAACTTGGGTCCACAATTGCTAGCAATTTGAACCCAGAGTAACCGACGGACAGGTATTTTTACGGACGCCCAAACACTGTGAAAGATACGAATGGGGGGTGGATTTGACCAGAGAGTTGCCTCCAGCCCCTCCCCCTCCCCGAACGCGGAGCGCGGGTGGCGGAGGACCTGGTAGCCTGGGACCCTGCTCTCCAGTCACGGCAGCAAGGCTGGCAGCGCGGACCCGCTCGGCGGGGCCCGGGATCCGTGGGACGGGAAGGGGAGCGAGTGGTAGTGAGGCCTCGCCACACCGGACGCAGCAGGCGCCCGGGAGGAGCACCGGGTGGAGGGCGATGAGCCGGGGTCGGTGCATCACGGCCGGGAGCCCTCCCACCCCATGCGGCACCGTCGGGGGAGGCCAGTGCCAGCGCCTGCGGGGGAGGGGTGGTGCCGCCTTCCCAGGAAGACCAGACCTTTCTCGGAGAGGCGTGGTGAGCTTAAGTCTCCGGGATCCGCAGTGGTGTGTAAAAAGCGGGCACGACCCCCGAAGCCGCAGAAAGCCCCCGCCCCTCCTCCACCCCCCTGCCCCGCCCCCGCGAAGCCCGCCCCGGCTCGCAGGTGAATGGTCAGCCCGCACAAAGGAAGCCGGCTGGAAATGTGGAATTCGGACCAATTTAACGAGAGTTCCTGTCGCCTCGAGTCCAGCAGACCTCAAGCAAAGAAACCTGTGGTCAGGAGTGGACGAGGATAAAACACAGTACACCAAGCCGCGCTTACTGGAAAGCCCGAGTTTAGTTATTCTGGGATAGCGAGGTAACAGGATTAGAGGGATTAAGGAAATCACCTCAAACAGATGAGGAGGGGGTAAAAAAACACTGGTTCTATTTGTTTTCTTCCTAGGCCCCAAACAGATTCACTGGGGCCGAGTGGCCAGGCGCGAAACCAAAGGCCTTTCGGGGGGCACAGTGGAATGCCCAAGGGCAAGGATGCAGGGAGAATGGGGGGGAGGGAGGGAGTCGAAAACTAGCTAGAGGCTCAGGTTGAGAGGGAGCCTCTTCTAGAAAACCAGTCAGTGGGCTGGGTTGACAAGTCAAAAAGAGAAAGCCATCGGAGGAGTCTCAGAGATCTTTGCAAAAATCTAAGGTGGGCTGTTGAAAACCACACCTTCCAGCGTTGAATGCTGGCTCCGCCGCTTCAGCCACCGCGGCTGAAATGTACTCGTTTCCTGCCAGGGAGTCCTGAACTATTTCTGTTGAATAGGCTGAGATTTCCGAAGGGTTTTCGTTTTGTAAATTGTTCGACTTGGCTCGAGTGTTTTCCCGCCCCAGTGCACAAAGGTAAATGTGCCCCCTTTCAAGGCCAGTTTCCGTGGCCGCCGCCGCCGCCGCGATCAACAAGTGCGTGGCCGCGGGGTGCTAGCCTCCGCCTGAGTGTGCTCGCTCCCGGAAAGACAAATCGCTTTCTCCTTGGAGTTTCAGTTGAAAATACCGGGAGACGCCGTGTTTGCGATCACCAGTAGTTACGGAGGAAACCGTTCCAGGTCACGCTCGTCTCCCCCCAGGCGCCTCACCCCCGGCCCCGGGACCGGACCACGGTCGCAGTACCGAGGACTGGTTCCCTCCCTAACCCGCACCTAAAGTTTCAGGCCCGCAAAATTACCAGGACTCCATTATGTTGGTTATAAAATTTATTGATCTCTCATTTAGGAACTGAGTAAAACCTTGAAAACCCTGAAACAAAATAGCCCCTTAGCCCTACCACCCAAACGAAATCCACATACATTAGCGCGACGAAATATCAAACAGATCACGGCAGAAATCACCAACTCAACAGCTTAAATGCGGACTGGACAGAAAGCTGTCCCGTGGCCAGGGGCGGCGAGGCGGGAGACATACGCACACCTGGCTATAAATTAACATCGGCCTTGGCTGCCGCGCCGCGGCGGTCAGATCTCCCCCCCCCCCCGAGCCCACGAGGAAAACAGATGCAACGCGACTGGGGGAGGAGGCGTTGCAGTTCTCAGGCCAGCCTCACCCGAGTCCGTTTGTCCCATTCACTCACTCCTCGCCTAACAGCAAACTAATGAGACAACATTTTCAAACGCAACAGAAAAACCCAGGAACCCGGGAGGAGGAGGAGGAGGAGGTGGGGGGCGGCTTTTTCTTGGCAAACAACACAGCGGATTCCCAGCCTACAGAAGGGGAAGGGAGGGAAGGCGGCGAGGGGCCGGCGAGCTCGAGAAAGTCCCATTTCCGCCGCTCCGGACTCCTTTCTGCTTTTGTACAAACCCCGACAGCAACAGCCAAACTTTCCGTCCTCCCCATCATCGGTACAAGGCAACAGTCCCAGGCAAGCAAAGCTAAACAACAAGGTGCCCCCACTCGGGGGTGCAGGGGCGGGGTGGGGCGGAGTGGCGGCGAGCGGCGGCGGGCGCTCAGATGTGGGTCAGCGGCACCGTGCCGTTGACGGCAGTCCCGGCGCCCTGGTAGTGCTGGTGCACGCTGTGCAGGCGGCCGCCCGGCAGCGGCGAGGCGGCGTCCGCCGCGTCCCCGCTGGGCGGCAGGTACATGCTGATCATGTCGCGCAGGTCGCCGAGGCACGCGCGCTGCGAGTGCGATGCGATGGCGGGCTGCGGCGAGCTGGGCTCCGTCTTCATCACCGTGCCCATGGGGCCCAGGCTCATGGCGGCGGCGGCGGCGGCCGCGGGTTGTTGCCCATAGGCGGCGGCCGCGGCGGCGGCGGCGGAGGGCGCCATGCTTCCGTAGCCCGAGGCGGCGGCCGCGGCGGCCGCGGCGTTCATGTAGCTCTGGGCCCCGGGCGGCATCATGGGGCTGTACTGCAGGCCGGTCATGTCGTAGCGGTGCATCTGCGGCAGCGCGGGTGGCGGCGGCGGGCTGCTCATGGTCGCGGGCGGCGCGTAGCCCAGCTGCTCCGGCACCAGCGAGTACGCGCCGTTGGCCCAGCCGTTCACGTGTGTGTACGTGTCCAGGCGCTGGCCCACGCCCACCGGGCTGCTGGCGGCCGCCGCGGCGGCCGCGGCAGCGGCGGCGGCCGCGGCGCCGGGGGGCAGCAGGCCGCCGGGCAGGGAGTACTTGTCCTTCTTGAGTAGCGTCTTGGTCTTGCGGCGCGGCCGGTACTTGTAGTCCGGGTACTCTTTCATGTGCACCGCGCGCAGCCGCTTGGCCTCGTCGATGAACGGCCGCTTCTCGGCGTCCGTCAGCAGTTTCCAGTCGGCGCCCAAGCGCTTGCTGATCTCGGAGTTGTGCATCTTGGGGTTCTCCAAGGCCATCTTGCGCCGCTGCCCGCGGGACCACACCATGAAGGCGTTCATGGGCCGCTTCACGCGGTCCTGATCGCTGCCCCCGCCGCCGCCGCCCCCGCCCCCGCCGCCGCCCCCCCCACCGCTCGCGCCCCCGCTGCTGCCGCCGCCTGCGTTCGCGCCGCCGCCGGCGTTCGCACTATTCTTGCCTGCGCCGCCAGGGGCTGCCGGGCCGCCGGCGCCTGCCGCTGGGGTGGGTGGCCCCACGGGGTTCTTGAGTTCAGTCTCCAGCAGGCTGTACATGGCCGGGGCGGGAAGAAGGTGCGCCAGGGTGGCGGGAGGAGAAGGCGCTCCTGGCGCTGGAGCGGCCACGGTGAAAAGGCCCGGGGACTCCGTCGGAGAGGCGCTTGGGGGCCGCTGGGCCCGCGGGTCGGACGGGAAGGGCAGGCTGGCCGCAGTGGTCCGCGCCAAGTCAGCGGGATCCAGCAGGCTGCTGGCACGTGATGCGTGGTCTCGGGCAGGTCGCATTCGCAGTCTGGTCGGGCGCTCGCCGGGCCACTTATATACCTGCTCGGATCCCCCGGGGTGGGGGCTCGGTCCGCCCCTCGCCACCAGGAGGCCCGGTGATTGACAGGCTTGCAGTGATGCGCCCTGGCCAATCATCACGGAGCCCTTGTTCGGCCAGGCTGGAAAAAAAAAAAAAGTTCGGGGAGTCCTTTCGTTCACCCCAACGCCTCTCTGGGGCCTGGTGACGTGATGAGAGTTATTCAGGAGGCGGGAGTCCCGGACAGCCGCTCAGAGACCACCAATTAGGGTCTGAAAAAGTTTGAAAGAACGAAACTCGAGGAGGTGACTGAGGGGGGAGGGCGGCGCGAGCCGGTTTGGAGGGAGGGGGCAGGGGGGCGCCCACGGGGTTCCAAAAACAACTTTGTCAAGGTCGGGGGGCGTCTGGTCCCAGGGCCACCCTGCACAGCTTCCCGCTGTCTGTGTGGAGGTACTCCGACCGCTTCTGCTGCCAACGCTAAGGGACACAGGACATCGCCAGCTACCCAGGAGGCCTTGGAGACTCGGGACGCAGTGGAGGTACCCCAGGGCTGCAGCTCCGAGAAGCCCTCCCTGGAATCGGCCCCGTTCCGGTGGGACCCTCTGCCGGGAAGCCCCGGGCCAGCGTGCCCAGCACTGAGCGGGGGTCAGGTAGCGGGGATCGGGAGACAGGCTTCGGAACCGCGGGGCACACTGGGGCTGCGAGCTTTCGGTGGTTTGCCTGGTGCCCGGGCCGGGCCGAGACGCTCCCATGCGGTGGTGCGGGAAGTGTTTGGGGGAGGGGGGCGGAGGGGTGAACCGGCCTCGGTTCTCTCCTCCGGGCCCCCGTTTAGCGGCCCCTTTTTGTCTCTGCTCTCTGGCCATTTCGGTTTTTCCAGTCCGATGCCCCTAAGGGGGAGGGTCGGGCCCCTTGGAAAATCCGTTTTCATGGCAACACAGAGCCTCTCCAAGTGAAAGAAAAGTTTCTTGAAGGGGGGGGGACGGTGGCCCGAGAGGAGCCGAGGCCATCCTCGGGGCGCCCCCTCCACCGGCCGCGCACCTGCCGGGACCACTGAGCGCTGCTCTCGCCGCGCAGCCGCGCCGCCTCCCCGGGGAGCAGGCGCTGCTAACGGATGCCGTCCTCCTTTTTTTTTTTTTTAATAGTCTTCCCGACTGGAGCCTCGAGACTAGGAGCGCCACACTCAACCGCCTGTCGGGGTTGTCTGCCAAAGAATAGCTGCGCGGGGAAGCCCGGCTGCGGGTAGCTGGCACCCCGACTATCGCCGCCTCCAGCCCAAGCTAGTGGCTCAGCGTTTGCAACTCCCGGAGACGCCCGAGGCGACCGGTGGGAAGGAAAAGCCAAGCCTGGGCAGAGGTGGCAGAGAATGAAATAACTGTTCCCACGGTGTGGCCCACCAACCCCCTAGCCTCGTGGAAAGATGGGGAACCCAAAGAAAGGCATATATCCTCAGTGTGAAAAAAACCCAAAAAACCAAAACAAAAACAGCTCCAAACCGAGGTTTTTAGCTCCTTAGTGCTAATGCAAGACCCTGCGATCCTGGGAAGCCTGCGTGCCAGGAGCTTGCTTCCCCGTTTCTTGCACAAATTATAAAGTAACCCGCTGTGGCTTGGGGGACGCAGAGCAGGCCAGCCCGCCCTGGGGCCCGCGGACCGCTAGCACCAGAATCCCGCCCAGCAGCAACGTCTCCTGGAAGTTTGGGGTCTCGAAATCCGCCCCTTAAGTTTGGGTTCCACCTGGTTCTGTTGCTCTTCTGGGCGGAAGGAGGCGAACGTATACACAGTCAAGGGCTGCTGCGATCGTTTGAATGGTTGTACGCATTTAGGGTTTTGAAGTGAACTATGTGGAACGGTTCTGTGTATGAGACGTGTGTGTGCGTGTGTGCACGCCCGTGCACGCGCGCACGGGTATGTGCACTTAAGTTGACAAGGACTGGAAGGCATGTCCCAGAAAACAGAAGTGATTTGACAATCTTCACCTGCACCTGTTTTCTTACCAGACTGGATGACACAGACAAAATTTCCTGGGCAAACCCACCTTCTCCCCAAGAAGTCAGTGTGCAGTAGCCCTGCCCTTTTGGCCGCCTTTCCAGATGCCCTCTCGGGTTCTCTGGGCCTCTGAGGCTGTTGCTAAGTGAAGCGCGTTTTAGGAAACTACCCAACCGACGCGCGGCCTGGCGTCCAGTAGCCTGACACATGTCAGGATTCTTTCCAAGTTTTAGGACCCAAGTAAGCCGTTGTGGTGACAGCGCCTGGGCTGCCTACTTGCCTAGGCAAGGGGTGCGGTGCCCGGCCAGCGCTTCTCGCCGCAGCAGGTTATCTGGGGGAACTAGCCACTGCTCCCAGCTGTTTGTCACTTGCTCACGCCCATCCCGCGGTTTAGGTAAACTCCTTCTCACATTACCGTTCTTTTGCCAGATTTATGGCAGTCTTGCTAGGATCAGACACCCTCTCCCACACTCCTGGCTTCCCTCGGAGGTCACGATTAAACCGATCTCTGTGCCTGGTAGCTCTGGGGTGGTCTGCCCAGTCCCAAGTCAAGAGTCACGCCGAAGTACCTTCGAAACATTTGCAAGGACACGTTCTCAGCCCATACTACCATTTCAGTAATCAAGCGAGATTACCATCATGGGGGTGGGGAGGTGGAGGGAAGGTAGAAGGAAACGGTTCTCTTAGCAGTACCGGCGCAGGCACCGGCTGAGCGGCGCGACTTTCCTCGGGGGTCGGGAGAAGCGTCACAGCAGGTACTACCGCCCGAGGGTGCTCGGTCCAGGCGGGGCCCGCGGGGAAGCTAGACGGCCGGTGGAGCCCCAACCTGTGTCTCCGACCCACACCTGCACCCCGCGAGGAAAGCAGAGGGACAAAGCGGGATTCGGGAAGAGTCCCTTCCACTCTTTGCGGGAGGAGAGCGTGTTCGGTAGCTCTCTCTCCCTCAGGGCCTCCGGGAGCCCTTGGGCGGCAAACAGAGCCCCCCGGACGGCGGGTAGGGAACTCGGCCAAGCACCACCTCCCCATTCTCCCCGCCCTCCGGAGACAGCTCTGGCTCCCTAGGACTGGGGCTGGGCCTGGGGATTCCAGGACCCAGGGCGCGGCAACAGCGCCGTTTGTTGGCTTCGGTTGGAAACTTCACCTATAGGCGCCTCTTCTCTCCCTGCGGGGCTTCGAGGTCGCCCCAACCCTCCAAGGAGAGGCAGCTGCATCGCTGCGGGCAGAAGTGGGACTCTCCTTAGAGGGCTGGTGATAGCAAAACTCGGGGGGTGGGGTAGGCTCCAGCGTGGGTGGCCCTGCAGGCTCCCGGTGCCTAGGGCGCTTCCTACTCTGCCTTCCTGTGGTTTGCGGAAATCCAGTGTCCTGGGAGCCTCGTATCTGCAAAGTTAACTCCTTAGCACTTGGCCTGAGAGCTGGTCGAGCAGGGGAGGGGCTGTCCCAGGGCTCGCGCGAGGGTGCCCCCGTGGAACCCTACTCCGCCACTGCTCAAGGGGGGCTTTTTTCTGAGTTTGTGGCACGACTAGGACCCCGCCTCTTAGAAGAGGTGCCCTTTGCGTGCTGGGTGGGGTGGAATGGGTGTGTATCAGTGGCCGCTCCAGGAGCTGCGGCCTGACAATAGAGTCAAGTGTTCGCCTTTTTTTCAAGTGCAGTCGAGCCCAGCGAGGGGTCCGGCTTTGAGGAAGTGCGAAGAACTTATCCCGACGACCCTCAGAGAAGCTTTGCTTGCCAACAAGGGGTGGGGGAAGTTTGCTGATCTAGAGACACTTTTTTTCTTATTTCTTCCTTGAGAACAACCCTTGATTATTTACTCTGGCTCCTGGCCAAGAGGGTGTATTTAGGCCCCAGACTGAGGGTCTTGACCAAGAAATCAGGGGCTTAGGACTGTTGTAGAATCATCTCCCGCAAAAGGTCGCAAAGGTCACCAGCTCTCCAACGAGGCTGGAAGAGACAGCCGAGCACCTCGCAGCTGTTGAGGTCTCAGTCTGATACCCGCAGCACCTCTCCTCCCGCCCCCCTGCAGTTCCCAATAGAGCTCCTGCCCATCAGAGTCTGGGAAGGAGCTGGCGGTCCTAGGCTGGCAGTGCAGTTTGCAGTAATAACCTAGTTGACGCTCTCCAAGGAAAGCTAGGAGCCACCGAGGTGTGCGGTGACACGGTCCTCGGGGTACCAAAAAGTCTCCTGTGGGCGGGCCAACTGTATTCTATCGCACTTTGATGTAGCCGTTTTTAGGAGGGAGGGTGCACTTTTAAAAGAGTTTCCAAATTGGCTTCCCTGGGTTAGCTGAGCTGCGGTCGGTGGGTACGGGGAATCCCCTTGGCCCAGACCTTGGCGCTCAGTTTCAGAGTCCTGTCCACCTGCAGGGTGTGACGACGAGGATGCCAGCCGTTTTCCCTAGGTGTCGAGCCACTGCCAGGAATTTGGCAATCTCTGCCTTCAGCGCCCTCTCTGCCGACCTCACAATGCGAGCACCGCCAAACGCCACCCGAATACGGCCACCTGCCCCAGGGAAAAGGAGGATCTGCCCGGGAACTGGGTCGACCTGGCGGCCTCGCCCCCCACCCCCACACGCGCTCAGCCCTCTGAGCTGCGGAGACCCGCCCCCCGCGGAGCAGCCTCGCTGCACCAGGCAACCTACCCTGCCCTCCCGCTGGGCCCGTCTCCTTCTTCACTTCCTTCTGTGGTTGCAAAGGCACAGCCCTCTCTGGAGGCGAGGTGGCCTGCCAGAAATCGGGGCCGGGGAAACAATAAAAAAAATCGTTATCGGTGCGGAACGGGGCTGGAGTTATTCCACGTCCCGGTATCTCACCTACACACTTATCGAGACCGGGGAGGGGCGGCTCCATTGGGCGGGCGGTGCTTCCCGGGGAAGGATGCCCGTCTGATCACGGGACCTCCCGGCACCTCCCGTGGGACCCGGCCAGCCCGTCGGCCCCAGCCCTAGGGGGCGCAGGATGGCGGGGTTGGGGGCTGGGGAGAGCGCTCCCTGGAGTAAAATTTAAATCTCAAGGCAGCAGACAGCTGTTTTCCCTCCCCCCTCTCCCCCCCACCCCGCCTTCTCTTTTTCTTTTTCGCTTTTTCACTTTCTTTCAAGAGAGGGGAGAGCCGTGGAATTCGATGCGCGGAATCTCTCCGTTCTCTTCCCCTGCCTTGTCGGCCGTCATTGTTTTTCGTGGCACTAAACCTCGGTCGCACACCTACTATGGGCTGCCCGGTGCCGCCCAGCGCGGGAGCAGACCACCGCCCCCTCCACTTCCGCGTCCCTCAGCCGAGAGAGTCGGCGGCCCGGGGGAGCGCCCGGAGGCTGGGGACCGCGGCGCGCCCCGGCGGGGGCCACGCTCGTCCCACCCCGCGCGCTCTTTCCCCTCCGCGGCGCCGAGCCGTGCGGCTCGAGCGGCCGAGACACAGAAGCGCCCGCGGGCCGGGAGCTCCGGCGCCGCCGTCCGAGTGGCGAGCGAGCGAGGCTCCGGGGCGGCTGCTGGCTACGGTGAGCCGGGCGGAGGACGCGCGGCCCGGGAACAGCCAGCGGGCCGCCGCCTGCCAGGTACGGAAGCCGCCGAGCCTCGGGCCGCCCCGTTGGCGCGCGGGTCGGCTGTCAGACGGTGCGACAGGGCGAGGTCTGCGGCGAGGCCCGGCCGCGCCGGCGTTTTGGTGCCCCGGTTGCGGTCACTTCGATTCCATTTCTCGGGAAAGCGTCGCCAGGTTACGACCCCGAGGCTGGGCAAAGGTGATGTTTGTGTCATTAACACCGTCTCCCCTCGTTTCCGAACATCCTTCTTCCCCCAGCCCAGCCCGGCTCGCATTTGAAAAAGCAATGGGCCGAACGTCCCTATAACCCTTCCTAATGGGAAAAAAACTGCCCCTTTTGTGGAATGGTTTCTTTACAAAGCCAACAACCAACCTTATTTTCTAGTTCCAATGGCTATCCCTTTATGAGTTATATTATTAAAGAAATCCGACACTAATTGTGCCGATTTAACTTGTTAATTAGTTGCAAATAAACTATTCATTAGTGGTAAAATAAAATAAAACCCATGTGCCTAGATATCATTCCACATTCACATATTGTAGTGTCTGCATAGCATAGGCATACTAAATTAAGTTCCTAAAAGGTTTCTCCTCAGGATAAATAATTAAAATATATTCTACTTTAATTGACATTATAGAGGACATAAATGAGCTTTTCCTTTTAGAAAGAAATAGCCATTTCTAAATAAAGCTTGCAGTCTGGAGAATGGCGGCTTCAGCCAAATGAATAGTCATTACTACCTTTTCAACGACGTGGGCCTTTTGATCAGAAAAGAAATTAGCTCTAAAAAACAGACAATGGAAGCCTGCCCTGCAATAGGAAGAAAATTAGACGGCCAAGGCTCTTCACAACACCTATTTCTATAAACCATAGAGCTCCTTGCTTTTCAATTACAGCTGTTCATTTCATATAAGGAAAGGGGAAAAACAGGCCTCTAATGTAAACTCGCTTTCACCATAAAGCCTTGCTCCTGGCATGCAGCCAGGCTACCTACTTACTATTGTTTTTAGTCCTCTCATCAATTAGCTAATACTATATATTTTAAATGACTCTGAGGGTATTCACAGACTCTCTCCCCACTTCCCTACCCAGACAAAACCCAAGCTGGACTCCCATGAAAGGGCTACCATTCGGTGCACAGACACTTAAATGTATAAAGTTTAATGTTTTTATTGTTCCTCAAAGAAAAACCATATTGAAAACCCTGCTTTGTTTTTTTTTTTCCCTATATTTCTTAGCCCATTATTGAAAGACCCAGACGAGGTGATGACAGGGGAGGGACATAAATGAGCAGCTTTCAGTATTGTTTCTAATTGTTCATAGAGCTAAATCCATCTCCAGATCATTTTTCTGTGCCCTGTAGACCATAATTTGGTTTATACATCTTTGTGTTTTTAAAATATGCATTTTGTAATTTGCCAGCCCCATTGGTTTGGTGTCATTAGATATAATTTCATTTTAAAAAATTATGACGTCTTCACCATTTGGGTGAAATTATCTAGCTGGCAAGAAGAAAAAAATCCCATTTGTAGGGTGTGCTACAAAATAAAATCTTCAACATACATAAACCAAAAATATGAGAAAAAATATTTGGTAATAATACCAGAGAGTCTTAATAAGCCTTTGCATGTTCTAGAAACATCAAAACAGAGTCATGGGTTGGGAAGGCTTTGCTTCCCTTGAAAATAAAATACTTACTTATCATCCGATCTTTGTGAATCACTATGTAAATTCTCTGGAGAACTAAATAATAGGGCAATACTATAGGGTTAGTCTGGGAACTTGCAGATTCGTGTTGTGCTCATAAAAGGACTTAAAATTATTTTTAAAAATTCAGTCAAAGAGGATTGATTTGCTCACTGTAAAACTAAAGGAATATTTTTTACCTAACTATAAAATCATTTAAATAAAATAACACAATAACCATGAACTTGTCCATGAAGGATGTCCTTCCCTTTATCCTTTAAACAACCTAGAGATATTCTTCCAATTTAGAAAGAAGGAATGGACAAGAGCAGAGCCACTAGGATGATTATTCAAAGTGTTTCCAAAGAGCAACTACAAGAAATGGTACCCAAATAGTTTATGCTCCTGTTTCCACTCACATTCCTTGTTGAGTATGCTTCTATTCAATGGTTTCCTACCATAATTTTTGTATCAAGTAAATTATTATGTTTGCTTTGACTCTTGAGCATTTACTTCTTTGCTACTTTGTTCAAATGGATGTCAGAATACAGTTACCAAAAACATTTTTCCAAGGAGCGCAGAGTTGCCAAGTCATTGAGAAGATCCCCTGGAGGAGAAAATGGCAGCTCACTCCAGTATTCTTGCCTGGAAAATCCCATGGACTGAGGAGCCTGGCTGGCTACAGTCCGTGGGGTCACAAAGAATCAGATACAACTGAGCCACTGAGCATGCACTCATGCATGCTGAAGAAGGGACTCTTTCTTGGCATGAAGTCCCTTTATTCCATGAGACCATGAGATGGTGTCTGTTTTCAGAAAGAATTCCACAGGAGCAGGTTGGAAATCATCAGCTTGCCAAGGCGAGGTTTTATGGCAGAGGTCAGCAATATGTGATCACAGATTGGTAACTGAAAGTTGTCCAGACCGAAAGCTGCATGATTATTTTGATGGGCCCAGCCCTATGTATTACAGCACTTGGCTTTCATTTTGAAGGAGGATTCAGGTGTGTGATGTTGTGGGCAGTTGAGCTGAAGTTTGGGGGAGAGTACAAAAACTGCCTGCAGAGAGGCCTGAAGGTTTAGCTTCAGCAGCTTTGGAATGGGACAGTATATTCAGAAAGGGAATATAGAAAGAAATGTTTCTCAGGACGTTGACATGAAGTGTTTATACTTATCTGAATGAGTTTGGCAAGTTGGTTTTTTTTTTTGAGGGATAATTGACATATAATATTATATTAGTTTCACTGTACATGATTTATTAAATATTTGTATGTATTGCAAAATTATGACTGCAGTAAGTTTAGTTAATATCCATCCCCATACATAGGTACAATATTTTTTTCTTGTGATGGGGACTTTTAAGATCAATTCTCAGCAACTTTCAAATACACAATACAGTATTATTAACTGTAGTGAGCAAGTTTATTATTCTTTCCGAACTTCAGTTTTCTCATCTGAAAGAAGTGGGTAGTCAGGCCTTCTTCAGTGGCTTAGGGTAGAGATTCAGTGAGATAATACAACTGAAAGCATCTGGCACTCTGTTTAGCACAGAGCACCCTCAATTAAGAGTTATCTTGTTTTTCAACTGGGCTTTCTTATTCCCGTGAAACAGGATTGAAAATTCCTCTAGTGTAGGGGAAAGGGGCCCATGTCACTTTTCTTCCCCCTTACATGGTTATGCACAGATGTTTCTGGAATGAATCATAGTCCTTGAGGAAGTCCTCTTTGAATGAGAGAAAAAAATGAACTAATTACTCCATGGTTCCAATTCGGCATCTCAGTCTCCCACATTCAGCCCATCACTTGAGATTGTTTCCATCAGGGCCGTCTAGAGAGCACTCACTGATGTGAGGGGGGCTTTGGTTTGTGACAGAGGGGCCTCTTGTGTTTAATTCTGAGATAACATAAAATATCCTTAATAGTAGAGACATGCCTGCTGTTAAAAATGTACAATTAGTGTCATATGGGTCTTACATCCTTTATTTTTGCCTAAAATGTAAGTTTTAATTTTTTTCCTTCAGAGCTCAATAGAAAGAATATTCTTTCTACAGATTGCATCAGGAGTTGTGTTGAAGCAGAAGCCTTGTTCTGATTTCATAGCTTTTATGTTTTCTCTGAGGTCTCAGAAATAGGCACAGTCGACCAAGCCAAGGAAAGAAAAGTAGTTGTAATCACCTGCAGAGATTAGAATCTTATCATTTCTTACAGCAGCCTCTAAAAAGACTTAGAGAATCACAAAAACCATTTTTTAAAAATAAATAAATTGGAGAGACTTCAGTTCAAAGTAAGAGTAATTCTATAGTTAGTCTGTGCCATTCATTGCATTTGAAGAAACAGATCTGGCATGAAACCTTGATTGACTCCTAGTTACAACTTTTGCTGAAAGACTACGGAGGGCTCTGCTGGATAAAAGTGCAGCACAGAGGAAAGGTCAAGAGCCCAGATCTGGTTTGAATCCTGCCCCTGGCCCTTACTAGAAGTTACCTAACTTCTCTGAGCTTCAGTTTCATCTATAAAAATGGGAATTGATGATACCCATAAGATGATTGGGGAAAATAAACAAGATTATGTAAGTAAAGCACCAAACTCAGTGCCTGGGTACATAGTCACAGGACTCAGTAAATGTTAGTTTATCATCATCACAGCAACCTTGTGAGCTGTGTAGCACAGATGGGTACAAGCTTACTTATATTTTAACAGATGAGGAAATAGGCTTAGAAGGATTAGTGTCTTGTTCAAAATGGCAGAGTGTATTGTGGCCAAAATCAGCCATAGAAAAGACCCCTCCTGACTCCTTGTCCAGTTATTTATCCACCAAATTATAGTTTGCTTGCACTTTGTCAATGAGTATTATTTTCATTAAATTGCAAAGCCTAAAGTGCTGTTGTTACTATACCATATTAAGAAGGATATAATTTTTCCTATGTTTAAGTAAAGCCCCTCATGATGTCCAGATGTCTTAGTGAACAGTGACAAATGGCAGAGGAAGAATGAAGAGGGACTATACCTCCCCTAGGTTGTTCCCGCAGAGGAGGGCTTCAGAGAGACACCACCAGTTCTCAAACTACACGAATTAGAAACATTAAAACTGACACTGAGTCAGATTCAGGATTAAATAGATAAACCAATATATTAGTGTGAGCTTCTCAGAGAGGGCACCCTAATCTCTCATGGCGATGCCTATTTCCCTTTGTGCATAGGAGTCGAAACAATTCTGTATTTTGTTCATCAGCCCTATCAGGTAGGCCTCACATCGAAAGCCATGGCAAAGCAGTCTGATGATATAGCATCCAACTCACCAGTAGTAACCTCCCACTTTTGCCCAGGGTTCAAGTTAATCTCTCGGCTTATGTCATACACATTCAAAGGTAGGTTTGCCAGAGGTTCCAGAAAATTGTAATGATGGTGATCACTATAGGTTGACACTGTACATGGTCTTTACAGATGTTATGGTATTTGTTTAATCCTAGCAGCCTGTTTAAGGCTACCTTACAGAGTGACAAAGCTTTGAGATTTCATCTCTACCTTGAAATGATGGGTTCTTTCCACTACACTGCCCTAGGAGGGCCTGATTCCCTTACTGTGTGATTTTAGACAAAGAATATCCTCCCTGGATTTCATTTGCCCCACGTGAGGAATGAGGGCGTTGGACTAAATGCTTTCCCAGGGCCCTTTCCCTTGAAAGATTTTGAAGATTCCAAAACTTTCCATATGATGCTATTTTTAATAGTAAGTAAACAGAAGTGGTCTTGGATTTTCTTCTGAAATGGCAGTTCTCTTAGATGTGCTACTTAGAGCCATCAGCTCCACCACCTCGGGCAGCAAGCAAATTGTTGGAGAAGCAGAACCAAGCTGAGGAAGCTAGGTTCCAGAGCTTTATCCACAAGAGAAGGCACCCCCATCAGCTGTGGGCTGGGGCTGGAGGAGAGCCTCTGGAGTTGTGTTACTGAATGTTTGTGTCCCTCTCCAATTCCTATGTTGAAGCCTCAGCTCTGTAGGGAGTAGCTGGGCCTCTGGGGATCAGCTGAGCCATCCCCTGAGTGATGGCATTTGGAGATGGGGCTTTGGGGAGGAGATAAGGTCATGGAGCACTCATGGGGATGGGAGTAAGTGCTTTATAAGAAGAGGCCAGAGAGCTAGCCTGTTCTCTTTCTGCTGAGGGTGGATACAAGAAATGGGCAGTCTTCAACCAGGAAGCCTGCTCTTAGCAGAACTCAGCCATGCTGGCTCCCTGATCTTGGACTTCTCAGCCTCCAGAACTGTGAGAAATAGTCATCTGTCTTTTAAGTCACCCAGTCTCTTATGGTATTTTGTTATGCCTGCCCAAACTGACCAAGACAGGTTAGAAGAGTACAGGGATAACAAGGTGACCTGGAGCAGTCACCCACTGCTAGTTACCTACCACACCTTCCAGGAGCTTGGGGTGGGTTTCAGGAGGTAGAGGAAGCCAGGGATCACATGCCTGCCCCTTTCTCATCTCTTTAGCCTCATCTTTCTTGACTCACCTTGCCTTCCCTCTAATGCACTGCAAGGAATCACTTCCTTAGAGTTCTTGATCAGTTTCTACCCTTTGGCTTTCATCTTCACAGATTTCCTTCATCTGCTTGGAACTCCTTCCTTAACTGCCCTCCCCTCCTCCTTCTGTTAAATGATTAAATGTTACTCAGTCCTCAAGCTTCAGCCCAGGTTGCCTGTTTTCTAGAACATCTTTCCTGATTCTCCCCCAGCCCCACAATTCAGGCTGGATTGGGTGCCTTTCCATGATGCTCCCAAGATGCCCGCCCCCCCTCCACCGTATGTTTATTCTCTCAGAGCTCTTGCCACACTCTTTAACCACCATTGGTTTATCTGTTCACTTCATCCCTTAACTGTGAGCTCCTTGAGGGCAGGGACTTTCTTCTTTCATTCTGGTTTTTTCAGTACCTAGCCCAGAGCCAGGGCCATGGGGGCACAAAGTGTGTGACAACAGCATATGATCAGGACCACCCACAGTGCACACTGAAATGGGATTTCATAGAGCCAAAGAACATCTGGATCATGCCCCTAACGAGCTCTCAGCTCCCTGGGGAGTAGCTGGGCCTCTTGGGATCAGCTCTGGCATTGCTTGTGGGAGACTGCTGGGAAAGCATAGAGCAAGAGGCACCTTCAGGAACGTGACATTGATTTTCCTCCCCCACCTGATGTGGCAGATACTCTGGCCATCCTCCCAATTTTATCCATGGAGGTGGTGGGAGAGGGGACAGGAGCACGTATGGCTGTACATTCCATGCTCCCCTTGCCGACCTGTGTGCCCTGGCACTGGCCTGCATCTGTGTGGAGGGAGAGGTTCTCTTCCTCTGTTGCAAAGGCATTCTTCACTCACTAAACCATGAACCTACAAGCTGCTTGCACGCAAGGAGGTGACTTGTTCTGATTGGCACAGAGGAGTCCTATGATGTAATTGGTGGCCCCAATGTTTTGGGCCCCAGGATGAGCAGAAAAGTGGATACTCGTGTGTATTCACGCTCTCAGGCCTGGCACTGTCATCGTGGGTCTGTCCTCACATTTCCAGCCCAAAAGAGGTAGGAGCAGTCTTTGGGCCCATAGAAGAAAGGTGTTCTCTGTGCTGATGAGATGGGGAATGTCCAAACCAGGGATGGCAAGGCAGGCAGAGTGCCTGTAGTAATACAGAGAGATACAGACTGCAGTCTCTCTCTCCTCTCAGCTGACCAACATTCATGCCCGGGGTCAGGAGGAGGCAGTGATAAAATTGGAGTCAAGTTATTCTGGGCTCACATGGCTTTTCAGGTGTCATTTAAATTATATTAATCTGACTTTCACATCTGTAAAGTTGCCCTGTGTGTGAAAAAGGAAGGCAGGGTGTGGGGGCAGCCTCTGCTTGAATGCTCTGGATTCCCAAGGTAAGGGATCATGTTGAATAAACCCTTCTCAGTTTGCTATAAGCCTTTGATCATTTCCTGGAGTTTTTGAATACTTATCTTTGCTAATTTTGACTGGTTTAATAGAAGTCTCTCCAGGTGAGAGACTTCTCGAAGCCACTTCCCAAAGTCTGTGAATCTCTTTGAAGATTTGTTAGCGGGGAAGTGCCAGTCTGGATTTGTGCATTGGAATGTCATCTTGGCTGCTGACTATAACTGCCAAGATTTGTGAGTGTTAAATACCCCTGAAAACCTCTGATATACTGAATAGTACCTGCTAGATGCTTATTCTTTTGGTTGTTAAATTCTTTCTGATCGGCTCAAGTGCCTATGACCTGAGAAGTATCACTTGCTTCCCCCTGGTTCTCAGTTTTCTCAGCTGTAAAATGCAGGTTATCTATTTCTTTTGTTTGTTAGTTGTTCATTCATTCATTCTTTGCATCTTTCTTTCCTCTCCATGACCAGATAACCTGGTTTGTCTTCCAGTCTATGTCATTAGAACTTTAATATCTTCTACCTGACATAATTTCCATTTGATTTAGGGTTTGTTTTTTTTTTTAAATCCATGGTGGTATTCTCTGAAAAGAGGCAGTTATAGCAGTGGGCTCCAGGAAGAAGTCTGTACGTGAGAAAGCAGACACCATTTTAACAGGCTTTGCGGTTACCTTTTGTCCTCATTTTGGAAAGTTACTCCTGACTTTTGAGGCCCCACAGGGCATTGAACAAAGGTGGGCATATGCAAAGTTCAGGTAGAGTTTAGGCATATTATCTGACATCAATAAACTTTCATTTTGGCAGCAAGAAAATAAATGATTGTTCAGCCATTTTCAATTATATTAAGTCAAGAAGCTAGGCTGATGCTTAGTCTTGTTAAATGCCCATTTTTATTTTTTTTTTTAATTTTAATTGGAGGCTAATTACTTTGCAATATTGTAGTGGTTTTTACCATACATTGACATGAATCAGCCATGGGTGTACATGTGTTCCCGATCCTGAACCCCCCTCCCACCTCCCTCCCCATCCCATCCCTCTGGGTCATCCCAGTGCACCGGCCCTGAGCACCCTGTCTCATGCATCGAACCTGGACTGGTGATCTGTTTCACATATGATAATATACATGTTTCAATGCTATCCTCTCAAATCATCCCACCCTCACCTTCTCCCACAGAGTCCAAAAGTCTGTTCTTTACATCTGTGTCTCTTATTCTGTCTTGCATATAGGGTCATCATTACCATCTTTCTAAATTCCATGTATATGCATTAATATACTGTATTGGTGTTTTTCTTTCTGACTTACTTCACTTTGTATAATAGGCTCCAGTTTCATCCACCTCATTAGAACTGATTCAAATGCATTCTTTTTAATAGCTGAGTAATAGTCCATTGTGTATATGTTCCACAGCTTTCTGATCCATTCGTCTGCCGATGGACATCTAGGTTGCTTCCATGTCCTGGCTATTGTAAACAGTGCTGCGATGAACATTGGGGTATACGTGTCTCTTTCAATTCTGATTTCCTCGGTGTGTATGCCCAGCAGTGGGATTGCTGGGTCATATGGAAGTTCTATTTCCAGTTTTTTAAAGAATCTCCACACTGTTCTCCATAATGTAAATGCCCACTTTTAAGAGATCAGTTACCCTACCTTGGCCAATGTGGAAGAGACAGATGCTACCCTCCAGGAACTCAGTCTATCAGAAGAGTAGCTGAAACAAAAGCCAGGGTGTCCTCAGGGCATTTACAAAGGTGTCCAGTGCTGTAGGAGTAGAGGGGAGAGAGGGTGCCATTTTGTCTGGGGTATTTTAGAAGGATTCTTGGAGAAGGTGGGCTCTGTGTTGTGAGCTGTGCACTGTAAGACACAGATGGGCAAGGATCCTTGATGAGGAAGCAATGAGCACAGAAGCTCATTAAGTATGATAGTGCAAGGTGTGTTTGGGAAATGGTAAGATCCATGTGGCTTAGAGCTGGAAGGAAGCACAGTGTAAAGGTTGGTGGAGGGGGGGAGTTAGGGTTGAATTGTGGAGGACACTGAAGGCCAGGCAGAAGACTTTGAGTTCATTCTCTGTGCAATGAAGCACCAGTGGTCCCCACCCCACCCCACCCCTCTGCCCACCTCAGGTAGGATTTACATACAGTGATTTTTAAACAAAATGGTAATCATTATAATGATGCTCAAAATCAGTTCGGAGAAGGCAATGGCACCCCACTCTAGTACTCTTGCCTGGAAAATCCCATGGACGGAGGAGCCTGGTAGGCTGCAGTCCATGGGGTCGCTATGAGTTGGACACGACCGAGCAACTTCACTTTCACTTTTCACTTTCATGCATTGGAGAAGGAAATGGTGACCCACTCCAGTGTTCTTGCCTGGAGAATCCGAGGGATGGGGGAGCCTGGTTGGCTGCTGTCTATGGGGTCACACAGAGTTGGACACAACTGAAGCCACTTAGCAGCAGCAGCAGCAAAATCAGTTATAAATTTGCAATGGAGAAATTGGGTCTTTTAAAAAATTCTTCTGAGATCCCAGTCAAAAAAAGAAAATGTCCTGGTAATCCTTAGTGCACAAGAGAAGCAGTATGGAGAAGCTTGAGGTACTGCACCCGAATGCCTGAGACCTGAGTCTGAGACAAGTCACTTCCCTTCTGTGGGCACCTGCGTGCTCCTCCCTGGAAGGGAGATGACCATGGCCTTCTCAGATGGTTCGGTTAATCAAGCGATGTAATAGAGATCTGTTTGTAAACTCTCAGACGCTATCTGTAAGTAAAGAACTGTTTTTCATTAAGAACAGAAAATTTCAATAAAGGTGGATTCCAAAAGAGATTCCTGCCAGGCGTTTCAGCCTGGGGCCAGTGGTGGGAGGAGTTCAGTAATGAAAATGTGTGTCCTCAAGAGAACAACACACGCTCTCAGCATAAGCAATGGGTCTGACTGAGGAAATCCTTCTTTCTGAAAAGTAAAAGTGGGAGGGAAATGGCCCTGTTGGGGATTGCTGATGTCTTTCCGATTGGCAGTGTCTTACCAAGTGCTGGCAGTGTTTCCTCTTCCATTGCCTTTGGTGATATTGTTTTATCAGCAGTCCCCAGTGGACTCAAAATGCGACTGTTTTCAAGAAGTTTTCTCACTAGCTGCTGCAGTAGGCAGGTCGATGTGATATGGTTGGTGGTCAAGCTTTATCCTATATGATGGAGGGGCCCCTGTATTAAAATCCTCAGTTTTGTGAAATTCCCTGGTGGTCCGGTGGGTCCCCTGGGTCAGGGAACTGCAAGCTGCATGGGGTGGTGCCCCACCAAAAACTCTGTTTTAAAAGATGAAGTCATGTGTCGCTTCATTAGAGAGGGACAATGTTAAGGAAATTATGAGAGTGGTTGGACCTTTTAGCTTTATCCCATTATAGCTACTAAGTTAATAACAAGTATTGCGTGTGTCCAACTTGGAAGCAGTAAGAAGGGAAAGCCCCAGCCTCCAGATTGCATAGAAGGAGGAGAGGAGGATGCAGGGACTTGGAAAATGTAGAACTGGGCACAGAGAAGAAAGGCAGATTAGATGTTATGGACCCAGTCCTTCCTCCCTCTGTCCTCCAGTGCCACTGAGTGTCTAGTTGTTGCTGAGATGGAGATCTGGCTAGAAATGACACTCTGCTTTCCAGAAACCAAAAATAACCAGAGAGGGCTATCAAGTTCTAGCCCTTCTGCTCTTTTGATTTATAGCTCTTAAATTCACGGTGTCCTTTCCATACCCAAACCACTGCCTCACCACCTTCTTTGCTCTAAGCTTTCTAATATCCAGATGTGACCCTGTCACTTAACCTGTTTTGAATCACTCAGCGGCTGTCCAGTTACTGTAGAGTAAAGCTAGACCCATGAATGTGGCAGTTCAGGGTCTTCCTGATCTGGTCCCTACCTGCCTCTCTCTTCCTTCCCTCCCAGTCCTGTGATCAGATATTTATGTTTTAGCTCAAGCTTTACTTCCTCCATCCCCTGCATACCTGGTGTTGTTCTATGGTCCTGCCTTGGTGGATTCTGTATACAACGTTGCTGTAATTATCGAGTCTCCTGATCGTTTGCTTGCTTTTCTCTCCCTGGGCGATGTTTTGAGCTACCTGAGACAGGCATTATTCATTTTTGTATCTCAACTCTTTTCTTCCTCTCTTCACCACATCAGACCATGAGTAACTTACTCTCCTTGTCTCCTGACACACACCATTTATTTCTCCTTCTCTTGCATTCCTTTTCACTTCAGTTCACTTCAGTTCATGCTATTTACCAGGCAGTGTGGTTGTTTTTGGAAATAGGAACATAAGGAAGGTATTATACGGTTGCTGTTTTGAGGGTCTCACAGTCTAGTCGGGAAACTGCTGGGGACAGAAGTTGTCACGTGCAGGCTGTGGAGCCCACAGACCCTTAGGAATGGCCCCGGGAATGCCTTTCCTCCTTTCCTGGCTCCCAAAGGAGCAGCCCTGCCCATCTCTTTTACTTTGGGGATTCTATGGAAGCTTTTGCTTGGGTGGGAGGCAAAGGGATTCCACTGGGGGAAAAAAAGCAAATGTTTGGATACCGTGTTTTAAAGTAAGAAATACTGTGTAAAGCACTATTAAAACAGTCTACACAAAAGAGACAGACACCCTGTCTTCTGGTTTGGCAAAAGTCGGTTTCTTTGCTAAGCACCCCCTCCCCCCACCACTCTGTTTATGCTTTGAAGGGAGTTTGGGGGTAGGTGGGTGGGCACGCTTCCACCTAGTTCCCATCTTTCCTACTTGTCCCCACCTCCCTTGCCAAGTGAAAACTCCCCCGTATATAATTTAGATGTCTTCCAGCTTTTAGGGAAATAACATTTTAGCTCTCCCAAAGCATGAAGTCACCCAGAGAGGAGGTGTGTCGAGTCCCCTGATCTCAGACCAGGTTCGTGGCCATGGTTTCTGTCCCTTTTCTATTTGTCAGCTCCCTCCCCTCTCCTCTTCCCCTCCCAGAGAATGTGAGCCCTTGATGGCAAGTGTCCTCAGTGCCTGGTGGTGGGCCCTGCAGACAACAGATGCTTATTTAGATTTGAGGAAGGAAGGGAAGAAGTAATAAGGAAGTTGTCATTTAACCCAAAAGGCTTTTAAGGCATTACTTCAGGTCTAGGTGAATGTGGCCTTGGGGGAACTAGGGTTTCTGGAGCACAAGCTCAAGGCTCTGTCCAAGGTACTTTCACTCAAGAGTTCACTTATTGCCACCGTCACCATCCTGTGCCAGGAAGGCATGTCACTGGAAGCGACAGTATCTTCCAGGCAGTCGCCTTCCTAACATGCTAAGAGCCTGGATTCATGTTTGAATCTACAACCTCGTGCTGAGAAGGACAAATCTCTTCAACTTTGAAAACCACAGTTTCATGCCACAGCCAAAGAAAATATTTTTTCCCTGTCCTTCTGGTTGATTGATAGTGACATTTTAGTTATTGAAAGTGAAAGTACTAGTTGCTCAGTCGTGTCTGACTCTTTGGGACCACATGGACTGTAGCCCACCAGGCTCCTCTGCCCATGGAATTCTCCAGGCAAGAATACTGGAGTGGATAGCCATTCCCTTCTCCAGGGGATCGTCCCAACTCAGGGATTGAACCCAGGTCTCCTGCCTTGCAGGCAGATTCTTTACCCGCTGAGCCACCAGGGAAGCCCAAGAATACAGAGTGGGTAGCCTATCCCTTCTCCAGCAGATCTTCCTGACCCAGGAATCGAACTGGGGTCTCCTGCATTGCAGGCGGGTTCTTTACAAGATGAGCTACCAGAGAAGCCCATTTAGTTATTAACGTGCTGGATTATTCTGCTTTGGCCACCTTCTGGGTATGTTTCAATTCTTACTGGGGGAAATCACTATTTTACTTTCCCTCACTGCTTAGGGAAAGTCAAATTTTCCACCAACTTTCTACATAAGGGTTATGCAAAAATGCATATTCGTCATCAGGAAAATGTCTTCATTAACACATAAATGATGGTTCATTACCCGCCAACATGTTAATGTATGGTAAACTCATTTATTGGCATGCAAATTCTAAGTTGCTCACCCCAGGTTTTACCTAAGCCACTCACCTCTACGACCTCTGAGGAAACCTTTGAAAAACTGTTTCTAAAATTTTTGTCCTGTAGTTTCCCTAATGGTCAGAATTCCAACAAGCAGTGGATCTGTAGGCTGACTGAAGAGCTGAGGCTTCTGCCAAACTGAGAAAGCCTTGCTTATACAGGAAAAGTCATTCGGCCTTGTTTCCATAACATAGTTTGTAATTGAGTTTATTACCTATGTTTATCCTGTGAGCATCCAGAGAGGTACTAGGAAAATCACAAAAGATACATTTTAGACATGTAAATAGTCATAAGTCTGCCTTAATAGTTAATGTTCCTACCAGTGAGGACCAAAAGATAGTCATAGATCTCCATTAAGGTCATTCATTCTCACTACATATATTATCGAATTGACCAAGGGATCAACTCAGGCCAATGTGTATTTGAGCATCTGGCTGTTTGAATCTATCCACTACTGTAGCTGTGGGGTAGGAGAAACTCTATCGCGGATGTGCTGTCACTTTACCTTGTCTGGACAAAAAAGTTTGTTCGCTTTTATTGTCCTCAAATTAAACTACTCTCTGTCTGACTCTTCAGGTTGTCTTCAGTGTGTGATTAAACACCGGGAGAATTGTCAATATCGCTCAGCTTCTAAGTCATTAAACGTCCTAATCCTTCACATTCCTTGCGGCTGAGGCCATTTTCTTTCCGTTTGCTCTCCAGCATTTGTATCAGCCGCCAGGAGTCTGGTGACATTCTCTGTGTCGGAGATGGGGAGCTTGACAAGAAGTTTACAACTCACTAATAAGTCAGTGGGAAACAAGCACCGGTCAACACATTCCAAAGCAGATGCAAACCCACGTGTGGCGCTGCCTCAGAACAACTCCAGTTTACCCTAGGGTGCTCATGCCTGCTTCCATCCAGTACACAGGCACTAGAAAAAAACTTATCTCATCTTTAGTAGAGATCCCAGTTGTTGAAATTGGAGAAATTAATGCATTCTCTTGAGCCCAAACACCTGTTTATTCGGTATCCCCTACCATGAATAATCAGTTCTCCTCATGATTATGGTAAGTCTGTTGAGAAAACTGCCCATCTTCTTATTATAATTTTTGTGCATACTTAAAATGAATATTCAACTGTGATTTGTCAAGAGCTATGTCCAGTCCTTAGGCTGGCACAATGGTATATGAGTAGGGCAGATGCAGAAAGGGGTTTTAATATAAAGATAAAATGCTTGGGATTTTTCAGTCTCATCCTTATATAATACCAAGAACCACCTCCATCCTCACTCTCCCTTTTTCTAACACGCCTGGTCAGAAATGTATACTCCAAAGGAAGGTAATTATTGTAAGGCATCCATATGATTACAGATTACTCGATTCTAAATCCTTCTTCTTTGGCAAAATGACTTGATTGATTTTGGAATTTGAACCTCTTTGTGATACACCGCTTAGAAGTGACCATTTCAGCAAAGGCAAAAGGGGACTTAGACACACTCAGAAAAGCGTGCTGCATAAATAAGGAGAATCACACTGAATTGCCAAAGATTATTTTAATGGCTAGAGCCCCTTCCTGTTACAATAATTACAGAAACATCTTTAAGCTCTTCTCTGAAGAACTTCTGAATTGAAATAGAAAATGTTTTAATGAATTTAAAATATTTACAAATTCGTACTAGAAATTTCAGGAGGAATGATTTGTGTGTTCCCTCCCTGCTCATAAGCAGTCTATAACACAGTTTCCTTCTAGAATCTGCATACTATTTATACAATTACATGTAGCATTGTGTTGCCTAGAAATATACCTCTTTAGGATGACTGTCCTTTTAAGGAAAATAAGCATAAATCGGTTTTATGAAAAGCTACATTTCAGAGTGACAATGCTACTTCCTTTTGGAACTGCAAAAGAAAAATGAGTCTGGTCATAATTTCTGCTTGTAAGTTTTAGCTAAGTGGTGACAAATATCATACTATATTATACATCAGAGGACAGGCATGCATCAGTTCATATTTCTGAAAGCCCGTTAGTTATCGTAATGGAAGTGAAGATTTCTCTCAAGCACCTGCCTGGAACAGAAGTCCTTCTGACAGACTGCATAACCTCTCATTAAATCAGCATTCAGAGAACTAACCAGCAGATGCTGCTGACATGAACCCTGATGTAATCTCTTTAACCTTGTCCTGTAAGGCACACACAAGTCATGACCGGGGAATTCAAAGTAAATTAGGTTTTACATGAAAGTCTATAATCTAAATTCAATTAGATTAAAACGATGCCTGATTTGTGCTGGTGATGAAATATTCCATTGTAGCTATTAGACTTTTTTTTTTTTAATTCATACACGGAAGTGTATGTTTCCTATCCCTACCTTGTTTTTTAAAATGATCAGTTTTCCATCACAGCCCTGCTCCCACATTCTTAAAATGAAGAAGCTTTTAAAGAAAGAAGTTATAAGCAAAAACAGCTATTTGTTTCTTGAGGTAATCCACTGAGATGGCAAATATTCTCTGCTTTCAGGAATTCATGGGAAAAGGATCACTTTGTAAGTCCAAATGTAGTTGTCCTCTATGTTGGAAATATTTTCTCTGTATTTAATATCAGAGTCTTAGAACTACTTTATTACATGTAAGCTTCATCCTGTAACTATTTTGTTAATCATTCTGATCAACACAATTTCTCATGGAAATTCAATCAGTGACAGTTTAAAAAGTCATCAGTTGTTACCAGAATTCCTCTGTTATGATTTTACGTTTCTTGTTCCTTTTCTGTTTTTAAGTATGTAATTCAACTTTCCGAGGATAACCTACAGAGAGTTCAAAACATTTTGGCTTCAGCTATTTTTTTGAGCCAGGAGCTGAGTTGCAAGAAATTTTACCATTTATTTCTTAAAGTTCTAGCTTTTTGTCTCTCACATCTTTAACATCTCCACTCTCTCGCCATAACCCTCAGGGGTTCCAATAATCTGATGCCCAGGAAACCCCAAATCTCTCCCCTCACAGCTGCCACCTGGAAATGGGCTCAGTGGTAAAGAACTCATTGGCCAATGCAGGAGCTGCAGGAGACATGAGTTTGATCCCTGGGTTGGGAAGATTCCCCTAGAGGAGGAAGTGGCAACCCGCTCCAGTATTCTTGGCTGGAGAATCCCATGGACAGAAAAGCCTGGTGGGCTATAGTCCATGGGGTCGCATGGAGTCAGACACGACTGAGCCACTGAACAATGACATGCAGCCACCACCCAGATGGGGATGAGGACATCCCCAGAAGGCCAGCAGACCCCAAGTTGCTCTCCTAGCCACTCTTTGGACTGGCTATCAGGAGTTGAAACTTGACCTGGGCATTGACATGCCAAATTCTTCATCTCATTTAGCTGAATCTACCTTTCTGGACCGGACTTCCCCGATGGAGATTTGGGTTTGATCCCAGGGTGGGGAAGATCCCCTGGAGGAGGGCATGGCAACCCACTCCAGTATTCTTGCCTGGAGAATCCCATGGACAGAGGAGCCTGGCCGGCTACAGCCCATGGGGTCACAAAGAGTTGGATGTGACTGAGTGGCTGAGCATGCATACACCTTTTTGGACACCATCCACTCAATAAGTGTTTAGAAACATGTATATTATCATATGTGAAATAGATCATCAGTCCATGTTCAATGCATGACACAGGGTGCTCAGGGCCGGTGCACTGGGATGACCCTGAGGGATGGGATGGGGAGGGAGGTGGGAGAGTCAGAATGGGGAATACATGTACACCCATGGCTGATTCATGTCAATGTATGGCAAAAACCACTACAATATTGTAATTAGCCTCCGATTAAAATAAATAAATTAATTTTAAAAAATGTATATATATATTTGGGATTTACTCTGACTTTTCTGCAGTCTCTTTTCTTAAGCAAGTGGAGCTCCTAAATAGCCTATTGCTCTCTGACTCTTAGACTGTAGAGTCCAAGTCCAGAGGATCTGCCAGTAAGCGGAGCAATAGCCTGGATTCCCAGGTCTCAGCCCAGCCCTCTAGGTTTCAATCTGGGATCTGGGAAAAGAGCAAAAGGAACCATTTTCACACGTGATCCTGGGCACAGTGTTAAACTGGTTAACAAAATGAAAGTGTCAGTTGCTCAGTCGTGTCTGACTCTTTGCCATCCCACAGACTGTAGCCTCTGTCCATGGGATTTCCCAGGCAAGAATACTGGAGTGGGTTGCCATTTCCTTTTCCAGGGAATCTTCCTGACCCAGGGATCAAGCCCAGTTCTCTTGCATTGCAGGCAGATTCTTTACCATCTGAGCCACCAGGGAAGCAGGTATAACCATATGTAGCTTTGATTTAATGCTTTAGGGTTTTCTAGAGCATTTTCTCCCTCAATACTTTCTTGAGTCTTCTTAGTCACTCTGAAAGGCCTGGGCTATTCCTCTCTTTTACCGAGGAGGGTACAAAAACTCAGAGAGTGAAATGACTTGCTTAGGATCACACAGCCAGAAAGTGGAGGTATTTGAATTTTACTTTAGATCCGTCTGACCTCCAAGCTACTTAATAGAGCAGGAAAACCTACAGAATCTTGTCCCCGTGTTCCAAAATGCTATCCTTTCTCCCTTTATATTTTGTTTTCTGCAGGATAGTGGTCTCTAGGCATTGCTCTTTCTCTGCTTCCCCTTTCTACCTCACAAGGCCTAGTAGTTTGATCATCTGTTGAACCAGTGAGACATGGCAGTGGCAGCATGAGGGCAAGTCCTTCCATAGGGACATTATCCCAGAGCCACTGTGGAAGGAAAGAGTTAGTATGGACTGGAAGCAGTGTCAAAGTGAGGCAATATAGTCAGGCTCAGAAGAGTAGCTGGGGATTTGTGAGCTGATTTGTAGATATTGCCAGGAGAAATATCAATAACCTCAGATATCCAGATGACACCACCCTTATGGCAGAAATGAAACAGGAACTAAAGAGCTTCTTGATGAAAGTGAAAGAGGAAAGTGAAAAAGCTGGCTTAAAACTCAACATTCAAAAAATGAAGATTATGGCATCTGGTCCCATCATTTCATGCCAAATAGATGGGGAAACAATGGAATCAGGGAAATACTTTATTTCCTTGGGCTCCAAATTCACTGCAGATGGTGACTGCAGCCATGAAATTAAAAGAAGCTTGCTCCTTGCAAGAAAAGCTATGACCAACCTAGACAACATATTAAAAAGCAGATCCATTACTTTGCCTACAAAAGTCTGTCTAGTCAAAGCTATGGTTTTTCCAGTAGTCATGTATGAATGTGAGAGTTGGACCATAAAGAAAGTTGAGCACTGAAGAATTGATGCTCTTGCACCATGGTGTTGGAGAAGACTCTTGAGAGTCCCTTGGACTGCAGGGAGATCCAACCAGTCCATCCTAAAGGAAATCAACCCTGAATATTCATTGGAAGGACTGATGCTGAAGCTGAAGCTCCAATACTTTGGCCACCTGATATGAAGAACAGACTCATTTGAAAAGACCCTGATGCTGGTAAAGATTGAAGGCAGGAGGAGAAGGGGATGACAGAGGACGAGATGGTTGGACGGCATCCCCAACTCGATGGACTTGAGTTTGAACAAGCTCCGGGAGTTGTGATGGACAGGGGAGCCTCATGTGCTATAGTCCATGGGATCGCAAAGAGTCAGACACAACTGAGCAAATAAACTGAACTTGCAGATATTGCAGCACTCAGCAAAGGAGGCTGCCCTTCTGTGAGTGGGCGGGGCCAGGAGGGAGATTATCTGGAGCCACCCTGTCCAATAAGGTAGCCACTACTCACATGTGACTATAGTGTGAATTACTTCAAATTAAGTCACACTGAAAAATCAGCTGCTCAGTTGCAGCAACCCCAGATTAAGTGTTCAATAGCCCATGGCTACCATATTGATCAGAGCAGATATAGAACATTTCTGTCATTGCAGAAAGTTCTATTGGATATTGCTGGTCTAGACCAGTGACAGCCTTCATGCTATGTGCTGAGAATCTCACTCAGCAGATGGAGGTGCACCCCAGACTCTGCAGACCTCTGAGGATGCTGCTCCTTGGCTCCCGCTTCCTTATGTCTACTACTTTGCAACCCTGTAGCCAGTGCCTCATTGAAGAACCATTGTTTCTTTTTCCTTTCCCAACTTTGGCTCTTCTCCTTGAAGGTGAAGGCAGGTCTTGTCTTGCAAAATAAATTTGTTCTCTTTGTTACTAAAATAGAAGGGAGTCTAGTCTTTGGGGGTCTTGAAAGTGGGAAGGCAATATTAGGATCCTCCGCCTGAATTATAATTCTCTTAGCCTACCTTTCCCCACTTTTGTCCAACAATATAACTTCTTAGCAAATTATATACTTAGCCAATATGAGACTAACTTGTTCCCCTTTCCCAATCGGGTCTTGAATATTTGCATCTTTTGGGGTGAAGGCCATGGAGGCCTTTATAATTTTGGTCGTGGGGTCATGAAGATCTTTTGACTTTTGAGGTCATGAGCACCTTTTGAATCACCTTAGATTTTAGGATGCAGTTTGTTTGCAATGCCAGTAGGGGTTTTCGTATTTATAGTGTCTTATTAGTATTGGGAATTAAACCCTTTTATTAACGGCTGGACATCTTAAAACAATCACCAGTCATTGTTAAAGTAAAGAACAGTTCATTATTTTTCATATCTTAAAAGATTGAACCCTTCACCATGATTAATAAAGGATAGTTGTTATCTGCTTTGGTCACAAAAATTCAGGTACAAAAGAAACACTTTGGCAAATTAAAAGTAAAAGGGTAGCATGAACACTTGTATCTGCACAGCTAATTAAAAGACTTAACTTATTAGGCCTTGAGGGGGGAGGAAAAAAAGAAACAAACAAGTATAATTTGCCAGATTAATTTTATGGTCTGTTCTATTTAATCAAACTATACCTTTTAGTGAAAATGACAAATCTCAGTTGTCAGAATGGGGTAGATAAGGAAGATAAAGGTCATCTATTTTAATGTCACAGAAGGTCTTATTAAAGGAACCTTAATTACATTAGGTACCCATGAAACATTAATTAAATACTGTCTGAAATAATTAGGTCCAAGTTACTGATGGTTTAATTAAACTCAGTTTCTTATTTTATAAGAAAACTAAAGGTCCAGTATCTCTATCACCAGCATAATTGATAGTATGTCAAAAAGGCAAAATAGTAACCTTGACCAACCACAGGGAGAGGGTGCTGTGGCTTCCTAGGCCTGGTGTGCATTGCTGGTTCTCCACTGTGGCCCTGCTGCTGTGAACACCTCGTGATGTGTGGGCCTTGGCTACCTCTGAGCTTCTGGGCAAGAAAACCTAAGTGCCCTAGACTAGGGGAGATGGATACAAGACAGAACAAATGTACCACCTAGAGCTTGAAAAGTTTAGGCCACATAGGCAGAAAGGTGAGATGCATTATATATGTGCCTTTTCCTTTTTACAAATCGTGGGGAATTCCCTGGCAATCCAGTGGTTAGGACTCTGTACTTCCACTGCTTGGCAGCTGGGTTCAATCCCTGGTCAGGGAAACCAAGATTCCGCAAGCTTCATGGCATGGCAAACAAACAAACAACAACAACAAAAACCAAAACCAAAGAACCAAAACCATCCTGCCTTTTGTCAGCTCTGCACATGTACGTTAGAAATGCTAGACACCTTTATGACCACTCACAATCTGCACAGACGGTATCATGGCATTGAAAAAGACTTCCCTAAAGTCCGTTCTCATGTTTATTTAATATCTTTATACATTAACATTCATTTTCTTCTTTAGTTGTAAGTCTTTGCTCTTAAGATCATGGGCTTTGGACTTAGACAGCAGAGTTTGAATCTCACAGCTGTGTGACCTTGGACTAGTTAGTTCTTTGACTTTATCTTCTCATCTGTAAAATATTATGTGTGATAATAGCTACTTAACAGAGTTGTTATGATGATAATACTTTAATGTATATAAAGCATTTAGCCCAAGTAAAAAGTATATGGTGAAGCCTAAACATGACGCAGGACATCCTGTGGTCTACAGCAGGGGTCCCCAACCTTTTTGGCACTGGGGACCAGTTTCATGGAAGACAATTTTCCCACGGGTGGGGTGGGGGATGGTTTCAGGATGATTCAAGCACATTACGTTTATTGTGCACTTTATTTCTGTTATTAATACATCAGCTCCATCTCAGATCATCAGGCATTAGATCCCAGAGGTTGGGGATTTGAGGCCCAAGTTGAATTAGTTGCAGGTGAATCCAAGGGACATGCCTATTTAAAAGAATTTAGAATATGCCAGAAGGGGAAAAAAGAGGATGATGCCAAAGCAAAAAATGTAGCTGAAGTGAGCTTCAGGTCTGATTGTTTTGTTTGTTTGGTTTTGCTTCAGCTTTTTGAATCTCAAGCTGACAAGCCAGGTCCCCCCATCGGTGATCTGGGTCAAGGAGAACAGCTGTCGTCTGACCCACCACATGCCAGGACAGCCAGCTCTTCTTTCACTTTGAATAAACTCAAAATAATCAAGATGATAGTCTTATAGTTTGTAAAGTCCATTCACACCCATTACTGTTTACCCTCAAGGGCTCTGTGAGATGCTGTGCTCCTAGTAGCCCCAGAGCCCCGTGTTACACACAAGCACACTGGATCACAAAGAGGTTAAGACACATGGGAAGCTCACACTTCGCCCTGGAGATTTCGACTCTATTTACTTGGGTTTCGGTCCCTGACACCACCCTCCCCAAGCTCAGCCCTGTTGGGGGGTGGGGACCCAGGCCTGTGGGCTCAACTTGAAGGCTTGTAAAGGAGGAGGAGGAGGAAGAGGAAGAGGGAGGAGGAGCAAGCAGGGACAAAAATTGAATACATATCAGGCCATTAACAGAAAGTTTGCTGACCCTGGTTTAGTGCAGCTCTTCTTCAACTTTAATGTGCATATGAATCCCCTGGGGAGCTTTTTCAAATGCAGATTCTGATTCACCGGGTCTGGAGCCTGACCTGAGAGTCTGCGTCTAACAAGATCCCAGGTGATACCCACTGCGGGTCCTCAGAGCACACTTTGCATAGTAAGGGCTGTGCTTCACACCGACTCCACACCCCTCCACCCTCTCGCTCCATGTAGGCGCCTTCGCTATGGCTACTTATCATTTGTATCCTAAGGAATTTCACTTCTTTTCAGTGTTCAGAGCCTGTGAACTTTCAGCAATTCACCTTTAAAGCACCCTAGATCTTTTCCCTCCTCCATGGTGACGGCTTCTGCCTGCTGACTCCGCTGTCTATTCCATTTCTATGCCTGGAGCGTGGTGGTGCGGTTGGAGGGGGGGGGAGGACAGAGAAGCCCAGGACTTAGTCTCTGGCCTCCAGGAGTGCCTTGATGAGGCCTACCCACGTTGCTCCATCTGGGCTCATATGTTCCCTTTCCTCCTGTCTCTGTACTTGTGAGTCTCACTTCCACAACAGGGACTTCCCAGGTGACACAGAATCCACCTGCCAGTGGAGGAAATGCAAGAGACCCTGGTTCGATCCCTGGGTCAGGAAGATCCCCTGGAGAAGAGAATGGCAACCCACTCTAGTATTCTTGCCTGGAGAATCCCATGGACAGGGAAGCCCGGGAGGCTACAGTCCATAGGGTTGCTGAGTCAGACATGACTGAGCAAACATACACCTACACATCGTGTCTCCCGCAAAGACCCTATTTTCCCATCACCTTGGGTTCTCATATATGCTGTAGACTTGGGGTCTTTCCTCCTGGCTCTCCAGCCTTCTGCTTTGGCCTCTCCTCTGATCCCTCTTTCCTGGTCCTTGACTTTCTTCCCTGCCAGGAGCTTTCTCCATTTTCTTTTGCTCAGCTCAGGTATGGCCGTCTAGTCCATTTGCACACAACTCTCACCGCATAACTCGGGGTCAAGCCTCAGGAGTCTGCTTTTATAGGGGGTCTTCCCCTTCCACAAGATGGCCAGCTCCCTCCTTTGTGAATCTAATCTATTGGATTTATTTAGATGCTAAGCAAAAGGACTATGACTTATTTCATTTCTGTTTTACACCATGTCTTGTTAATAATGAGTGAAAAAAGTGAAAGTGTTAGTCGCTCAGTTGTGTCCAACTCTTTGCGACCCCATGGACCATAGCCCGCAAGTTTCCTCTGTCCATGGAATTCTCCAAGCAAGAATACTGGAGTGGGTAGCAATGCCCTCCTCCAGGGGATCTTCCTGACTCAGAGATAGAACCTGGGTCTCCCATATTGCAGGCAGATTCTTTACCGTCTGAGCCCCAGAGAAGCCCAATAAATGAGTACATATTCATAATTCATAACATTTATGACACATCCTCATTGAGTACAGTCATTGGTACTCAGCAGTCATTCATAGTTCAATGAAAGTTGTGTTCTTGGCTGGACCCAAGCACTACAGTCCTTCCTCTTTAGAGAGAGAACTTCTCTGATTATCATCCTACCACTCATCCTACTACTTTGGTTTGCAGTGTGTGGGGTGACTCACCATTGCAACCTTCTTTTACTCCAGAAGTCCTGTTATTTTAAGCTGAATGGCTGGCTTGAGTCCAAAAAAGTTAAGTTTCACTTTTTGCTGCTATTTTATTCTTTGGGCTCTCTATCCCCACCTACTCCAAACATCTCTCAGTTGATTCTGTTTTTTGTCCCCTTACAGGCCTTCCCATTGACCACGCTCCCCATTGCCAGACTGAATAAAAGAGAATCATGGACTGTAAACACTAGAAGGAACTCATCTGATATGACTGTCTCAAAATAAGGGCAGAAACTGAAGTGCAGAAAAGGCAAGCTGTTTGCCTAAGGTCACACACCACATAGTTGGTGGCAGAGCAAGACTAAAATCCTCACCTACTTTTCTTTTCGTCAACAGATGAAATATGAGGATTTCAGTCTTCCTAAATCTGTTGCCTCATATGCATGCATGCTAAGTCACTTCAGTCCTGTCTGACTCTGTGACCCTATGGACTGTGGCCCACCAAGCTCCTCTGTCCATGGGATTCTCCAGGCAAGAATACTTGAGTGGGTTGCCCTGCCCTCCTCCAGGAGATCTTCCTGACCCAGGGCTTCAAGTTTAAAAATCATCCACGTCTCTATTTCTGCTTTGCAAATAAGTTCATCTGTATTATTTGAGGGGATATATGTAAGCTTCAGCAATACGTGAACCGTGAACTTCCAGATGTTCAAGATGGTTTTAGAAAAGGCAGAGGAACCAGAAATCAAATTGCCAATCTGCTGGATCATTGAAAAAGCAAGAGAGTTCCAGAAAAACATCTACTTCTGCTTTATTGACTATGCCAAAGCCTTTGATTGTGTGGATCACAATAAACTGTGGAAAATTCTGAAAGAGATGGGAATACCAGACCATCTGACCTATCTCTTGAGAAACCTGTATGCAGGTCAGGAAGCAACAGTTAGAAATGGACATGGAACAATAGACTGGTTCCAAATAGGAAAAGGAGTACGTCAAGGCTGTCTATTGTCACCCTGCTTATTTAACTTATATGCAGAGTACATCATGAGAAACGCTGGGCTGGAAGAAACACAAGCTGGAATCAAGATTGCCGGGAGAAATATCAATAACCTCAGATATGTGGATGACACCACCCTTATGGCAGAAAGTGAAGAACTAAAGAGGCTCTTGATGAAGGTGAAAGAGGAGAGTGAAAAAGTTGGCTTAAAGCTCAACATTCAGAAAACTAAGATCATGGCATCTGGTCCCATCACTTCATGGGAAATAGATGGGGAAACAGTGGAAACAGTGTCAGACTTTATTTTTTGGGGCTCCAGAATCACTGCTGATGGTGACTGCAGCCATGAAGTTAAAAGACGCTTACTCCTTGGAAGGAAGGTTATGGCCAACCTAGATAGCATATTTAAAAGCAGAGACATTACTTTGCCAACAAAAGTCCGTCTAGTCAAGGCTATGGTTTTTCCAGTGGTCATGTATGGATGTGAGAGTTGGACAGTGAAGAAAGCTGAGCGCCGAAGAATTGATGCTTTTGAACTGTGGTGTTGGAGAAGACTCTTGAGAGTCCCTTGGACTGCAAGGAGATCCAATCAATCCATCCTAACAGAGATCAATCCTGGGTGTTCATTGGAAGGTCTGATGTTGAAGCTGAAACTGCAATACTTTGGCCACCTCATGCGAAGGGTTGACTCATTGGAAAAGACCCTAATGCTGGGTAGGATTAGGGGCAGGAGGAGAAGGGGAGGACAGAGGATGAGATGGTTGGATGGCATCACCGACTCGATGGACATGGATTTGGGTAGACTCCAGGAGTTGGTAACGGACAGAGAGGCCTGGCGTGCTGCAATTCATGGAGTCGCAAAGAGTCGGACACGACTGAGCGACTGAACTGAACTGAACTGATAGCTGATTCACTTTGCTGTATAGCAGCAATTAACACACATTGTAAAGCAACCACACTCCAGTAAACATTAATTAAAAATAAAAGTAAATAAGGCTGAACAAGAAAAAAAATCATTGAAGTACTAGAAAAATAATGTGAATGCATGCATTCTTTTATTTTTTTATTTTTATTTTTTTAATTAGTTTATTTATCTATTTTTTTATTTTACAATATTGTATTAGTTTTGCCATACATTGACATGAATCCACCATGGATGTACATGTGTTCCCCTTCCTGAACCCCCCTTCCACCTCCCTCCCCATCCCATCCCTCTGGGTCATCCCGGTGCACCAGCCCCGAGCACCCTGTATCATGCATCAAACCTGGACTGGCGATTCGTTTCACATATGATAATTTCCATGCTTCCATGCCATTCTCCCATATCATCCTGCCCTCGACCTCTCCCATAGAGTCCATAATACTGTTCTATATATCTGTATCTCTTTTGCTGTTTCACATACAGGGTTATCTTTACCGATTTACTAAATTCCATATATATGTGTTAGTATACTGCATTCTTTTAAATTCACTATACATATGACTATTATTTACTAATAGAACAGTGCTGTGCTTAGACGCTCAATCGTGTCCAACTCTTTGTGACCCCATGGACTGTAGCTGGCCAGGCTCCTCTGTCCATGGGATTCTCCAGGCAAGAATACTGGAGTGGGTTGCCCTGCCCACCTCCAGGGGATCTTCCAAGCCCAGGGACCGAAGATCCTCTGGAGGAGGCATGGCAACCCACTCCTGTATTCTTACCTGGGTAATCCCATGGACAGAGGAACCTGGAGGGCTACATTCCATAGAGTCAAAAAGAGTCAGACACGACTGAGCACACAGGCATGCAATCTTTATTTTCACATTTTTCAAGATACTTATTGGCCAACATTAACTTTTGTGGCTTTCTACTAATTCCCCAGCTAATCTTTCACACATGTATTTAAAATAGCATTCTTTTTGGAAAAAAAATAGGAAGTTTCTAGCATATTTGCTGCCTTTCTGACTCTTGCTAGTAGTATACTTAAATGCAAAATCCAAGAACTTCTCACCATGAAACCTGCAAACCTAAGAAAACCTCAGTAGGATGGTAAACCTAAACCTGGGAAAGCAAAAAAAAAAAAAAAAGAGAGAGAGAGAAAGCCAGCCAGGCTGTCATCCACTAATTTGTTTGTTTGAGAAGTCTAATATATCTCACATATTTGTTGGAAAGCCAAATACATGCTAACCAAAATACTATTTTGGAGTGCTGCTCCTCAGAAACCGGAAGTGATTGTAAAGCCCTTTGCACGTCTTTTTGCTGTGTCCACCGTGAAGCATGTGCACGCCAGACCTTGACAAAAGTTCTGGGTTTGAGACAAAGGGACCACAGCAGACACATGAATGGACTCAGGAGTCTGGATGGCTCCATCACCAAGTTAACACACTATGGGATATCTCTCTCCTTCCCCTCTTCCCAGCTAGAATCCCCTAGATTTCAGGATGTGGCTTTATTCAAAGAGAAGCAGTTTGTAAGAAGAGGTCTTCCCTCACTTCTTCCCTCCCTCATTCTTCTTCTTCCACTCACCTCATCCTACTGGGGCCCTTGTTGCCTTTCTGTTTTTCTCAAGTTACTTATCGACATGTTTTTTGTGTTTTTTGCCCAGAATAACTTGGGGCCTGTGTCTCTGCCTTTATGCAATGCATTCGGATTCAGGGAAGACTTGATGTCATCTTTTCTAAGACAGTCACCCAGGAAGCAAGCTGGTCACACAGGCTGAGTTAGCCATGACGGTTCCCAAAGCTTTCCCCAGGAATTATCCTTTGGGGGTTTCAGTGCTAAGATATGCAATCTCAAAGTGTGATTTATCTTGATAGGGAACAGAGCGGTTTGTCAAGCTCAATACATTTCTTTCGTTGAAGAAACAGAAATCTTAAATAAAAGTTATCTGGGATCAGTGGCCTGGCCCCTGCTTGGACCCTTGTTTACCTGAGGACAGAAAAAAAATAAAGGCTCTTTCGAAGCTTAGGAGCCCTCTGCAAAGGCAGGAAATTATATGCAGCACCTCCTAGAGAACCCTCCAGAGGAGCACCAGACAGCAATAGGGAAGAAAGGCCATTCCAAATCAGCATATTCATTTTTCATTCTTGCCTGGCCAAAGGAAAAACAAACCAAGATGGGACAAGCCTCTTGTAAATACACCCTTATCATAGAGCCTGAACTCTTAACACAGCAGGCAGGTAGACGGATGGGCTTGCACTGCTTAGTGTTGGAAAGCCCTCCCCGAGGGCCACTGCAGGGCCAGTCAGGGGTCCCGGGAGATGAGTATCCAGCCTGGCAGCCCCATGAGGCGGCTGGACTTCACACTTTCCTCCTAAGAGCACTTACCTGCTCTCTTGCCTACTTTGCCATAAAGATCTTTCCTAAAAAGAGAGTGGCCAATGAATTATGGAGCAGGAATGTAATAACGAAGGTAGAAATGTGTCCTGTTATCAGTCACACACATTCAAGCCCAGCCCCGGGCAGCACAGTAGACAGTGACTATAAGCTCTGGGATCTTCTCTTTCAACCAAGATTGCTTCATACAAAAGTTGACAATGCTCGCCTGAAAGCCATTATTGATATTCAACATCTTTTAAAATAGCTGAACAGACTAGACAATAAGGCATGACAGAAAACTTGGACAGGAGGCTGGCTTGGAGGCTGGCTTAAGAAAGAAACATGCTATTAAAAGTAGGCAACAAACACACATTGATGAATGTTTAATTTATTTGAAAATAAGAATCAACTTGGCCGTTCATTTCTTTTCCTCCTCTAAAGCGACAAAGACAAGCAGCACACAATTTCGGTTGCTTGTTGGGGTATATCTGCCGTCTTCCTTTTTCACATTGAAATTCTTCTGCGCGGTGACTCAATGATCCTCACTTACTATTTGATGAGGCGGGGAAGGGGGCTAGGAGACTCCTTGAATGGCCTTTCAGAAAGGAAGTGGAGCACCTAAAGGTGTCCTGGAGCCATCATAAAATCATCCATTCTAACTTCCCTTCATTCATTCAGCAAATCTTTGTTGAGCAGCCACAATGCACCACCGGTATACAACAGTGAACAAGGTAACACCGTCTCTGCCAGGGTCAGCATTTGTCCCTGTTTGCCCGACACTGTCCTGGTTTGGGGGCTTCCCAGTGGTGCTAGTAGTAAAGAATCCACCTGCCAATGCAGAAGATGCAGGTTCCATCCCTGGGTCGGGGGAAGATCCCCTGGAGGAGGAAATGGCAGCCCACTCCAGTATTTTTGCCTGGAGAATCCCATGGACAGAGGAGCCTGGTGGGCTACTGTCCATAGGGTTGCAGAGTCAGACAGGACTGAAGTAACTACGGACTCATGTAGATCCTGATTTTTAGTCCTAGACATCCATGAATTCACCCAAGGTAGGTGGGTGAATTCTGGAGGCCTGAGTCCTGGTACCAGGCCTGCTTCTTACCAGCTAGCTGATCTCAATGAGTCCCAATGATCTCAATAAAGATCTAAATGACTTTACTGAGTCCTAGTTTTCTCCTATAAATGGAAAAAATAATAGCTATCTCCAAGAGTTATTTTAAGATGAAATGAAGTTTGGTTGCCAGTTCTGTAGAAACTGCCTGCGTTGACAGCTTTTCACCAACAACAGAAGATGGGAATGTAGATGTAGATGTGCCATTGGGCCTGGAAATAGCAAAGGCTCCCTGCTGTGCTGAACCAGCGTGGATCCTACTAGAAATCTGGCGGAAATATCCAGTTCCTGGTGTTTAGATGAGGTAGGGTCTGAGGTCCACAGTGCTTTGATGGAGAAAGGGACCAACCCCCAGGGAGAAGACCAACTGGTAGCTTAACCACTCTGTCTGCTGCAGGTGCAAAGAAAAAAAGCAAGTACTTGTCCTCCAAGCGGGGATTTGGACTCAAGATGAAAGCATCGAAGTGAAAGGGGGACATGTGTAATCCTACATTAGCCCTCTCTGCTGCTGGGGGTAGTTTTTACCTTTCTTTTTCAGGGGTCTCATAAAGACTCCTTTTTATCTTTGCCAAGCTCTCTCTCTCCCTTTTCTGTACTTTATAATCTTACTTAACATTCCATGAGCATCTACTAGGCACCTGGCATGTACAAGGGGCTGGACTGCTCAGAGGAAGCAGATCTTGTCCCTGTCCTCAAAAAAACTGGCAGTCTAGTCAGAAATACACACACACATGCACACATATGCACACACACACACTCAGATTTTTTTTAAAGTTTTTGATTCCTTCCTTTTTTCAACTGCTTTATCTTTTTGGAAAGTAGCTTAAAGGTCTTCATTTCTCCCAGGGTTCAAGTGTCCCCCCTTCTGCATCTCAGCGGATGTTACCTTCCATACCATGCCTCCTATCTTGTCAGGAAGGACTCACTTCAGAGGTACCGCTGGTGATGGTTCTCCAGGCATTGTGTTGCAAACTAATGTGACTTTTATGATTGAAATTCATTCAGTTCAGTTGCTTAGTCTGACTCTTTGCTACCCCATGGACTGCAGCATGCCAGGCTTTCCTGTCCATCACCAATTCCCAGAGGCTACTCAAACTCATGTCCATTGCGTCGGTGATGCCATCCAACCATCTCATCTTCTGTCATCCCCTTCTCCTCCCGCCTTCAGTCTTTCCCAGCATCAGGGTCTTTTCCAATGAGTCGGTTCTTTGCATCAGGTGGCCAAAGTATTGGAGTTTCAGCTTCAGCATCAGTCCTTCCAGTGAATATTCAAGACTGATTTCCTTTAGGATGGACTGGTTGGATCTCCTTGCAGTCCAAGGGACTCTCAAGAGTCTTCTCCAACACCACATTTCAAAAGCATCAATTCTTGAACTTCATTAGCCCACACTAATACTGCAGGCTGTCTCATCATTACTTGGTAATATTGCTATTTTTAAAGCTTGTCAGTGGAGAAGACTCTCAATCTCCACTCCTGACATACAAAGAGTGGAGGCATATTTCCTGCTTGCTTTGAATTGTTTGCAACAAGTAACCTCCTACCCTCTTATCAGCAAGCTGCTCGGTTCTGTATGGTGATGAAGGAGTACGACGTCAGCAATCTTGGCAGCGTGCCTTTCATTAATTCAGCCTATTTATTGACCTCCTTTGTTGATGGGTCCCTTGTTCAGCAAGGTGAGGGCTACAAAGGGAGGAGGAAAGGACAGCATTTTAAGAACCAGCCAGAGAATTGGGGTTAATGTTGTGATCAGAGACCAGGATGGCACAGCTCTTCTGCCCTTCATCACATTAACACATTTGCTGAGCACACCAGGTAGTGTCAGGGATTTTTCCTGTGTTGGTCAATTTTACACAGTCCTAAACAAGTATAAGATCAAATCCTGCTCTAAAGGATCTTGTGATTGTGGGACACCAATGTGTGTGTGTGTGTGTGTGTGTGTGTGTGTGTGTGTGTGTGTGCGCATGTTCAGTTGTGTCCAACTCTTTGCAACCCCATGGACTGTAACCTGCCAGGCTACTCTGTTCATGAGTTTTTACAGGCAAAGATACTGGAGTGGGGTGCCATTTCCTACTCCAGGGGATCTTCCCGACCCAGGGATTGAACCCACAGCTCTTGTGTCTCCTGCATTGGCAGGCAGATTCTTTACTACTGCGCCATCTGGGAAAATGGATCTGCAAAACAGAAACAACATAGCATGTCCAGGAGGCTCTGAGAGGCATGGACTAGGAGGTGCTATAGGGTTCTGAGGAAGCAGGGAAGCATGGAGGTGGTCTTCATGGAGACAACTGCTCAGTGGTGGAAGCAGGCATGGTCTCTACAGATCACTGAGTAGTCTTGTTACTATTAATAGAAAACCAGTGACCTTTCTTCACCCTCATTTCTTCAGAAAAGCCATATTGAGTCATTATCAGCCATGCGCTGATCGTTACGGGCAGCTTGTGAACCAGTGTCCATCCTTGGTGTTTTTCTACCTCATTGCTCACCAAAATCTCCATGTCAACTTTACTTGACATACAGGTTCTGGAAGTTCTTTTATAACTTTTGATTATACCCACTTCCATAGAATTTCATCATTATAGAATGGTCATAATTTGAATTTTCTTGTGTGTTTTTTTTTCTTCTAAATATCCCATAAACTGGCAGCAGTTAAGGGCAAAGACAGAAGTACAAGGGAAAATTATCTTCTTGTTCACTTCTTCTATCACATAATAACTGGAACATCACTGCTATCTTATCTATCATGTCCTAGGTACCTTATACACATCATTCTTAATTTTTACACAGTCCTTCTAAGTTAGGTATTACTGCCTGCATCTTATAGATGAAGAAACCAAGGCACAAAGAGGTTATTAACTTCCCTGGGGTCATCCAGCTGGTAGAAGCTAGCACAAACACTACTGATATACACTGTTAGCAAAGTTCATGGAACAAACTCTCTTGGTGTGAAGGAGGCTGGTCCTACCAATTTTATCTTGGCTAGCATAGACTGTTTAAGTCTACATTTTCATTCATCTGCAGTGAGAAAACCTGGCTATTTTCCACTTTTGGATTCAACTTTTCAAACTCCTTGGTAGCAGGTGGTTTATTCTACTACTAGTTTGAATGTGCTCTCTTAGGGAAAATTGTATTTTGTCTTAAATCCCTAAGTTGGCTACCCATGGGGCTCAGCTGTACTTCATTTCTCCTGCAGGGACTGCATCCTGCCCACAAGCTCTGTGGCAAAGCCAGGGCTTGGGACTTTACAGTCCCTGTGTGCATCCCACAGTCTTGCGTCTAAACCAGGAGACTCTCAAATGTCCCACTTCTGTCCTAACTCCGGGCTAGGAAGGCGGATAGCTGGACCTTTTAGAATGTCTTCACACACAGCCTAGAATTCACAGCTGTGAACCAAGGTTCAAAAAGGACATTCTTCTCCTTTCCCCGCTCTTTAGTTAAGTATGAGTCTCAGCTCAACCCTTCAGTCGGACCCTGCATTGCAGGCCAACGTGGAAGACAGCCCGTGTCTGGACAGGGGCTGAAAACATTCTCCTGAGTTGCTATTTTTTGACTTGAGATAACTGCATTCTTTAAGGCTGCCTCCGGGAAAGAGAATAGAAAGGGGGAGGTACGTGCCTGCATTTCTCTGTTGGTTCAGAAAAGTACCTGAAGCGATGATGTTGGAACGTCGGAGACAGAAAGGGGGAGGTACGTGCCTGCATTTCTCTGTTGGTTCAGAAAAGTACCTGAAGCGATGATGTTGGAACGTCGGAGACATTTCCTGTTTATTATGCTGGGGAGAGGAGTGGCCCAAAAAGAAGAGGGGGAAAAAAGCATTTTGTGACTATGTTCACCTTCTCCAAGTGCTTGAGAGTAGATGAGAAATGTGGAGGAGAGGCCTCTTGGCGTTGGGGTAGGGGGGCCACCATTGTGAGGCAGCAGTACCAGACTGCATCAGGGGCTCCAGGCACAGGCCAAGCACACAATCTGGCTGGAGAAGGAGGCAGGCTGTGTTCATTCACAGGCCCGTATTTAACCCTTTCTCAGCTCCTACTGTCTCAGTAATTGCTTTCCTTTTTTTCTCTTCCACCCGTTCACAGACAATGTGGCGGCAGGAATTTCTAATACAATTTCAGAATGACCTTGAGATTGTGTGGGGTCTGGGTCACCTCGTGAAGCTAAGAGGAGAGACTGCCTGCCTTCTGGGGAATTCCCAGGAAATGATTTATCTTAATGAGATGTAGATAGGTGTATTGCTCACACTTGACCCTGTTGTATATTTTTCCCCCATCCCCTCTGGGATAAACAACGAATAATCAAGGCAGTGAATAATTAAGAAGGAATCTCATGTTCCCTTTGGAGTTCAAAAATAAGGACATTTTTTTTTCCATTGGGATTGTTCCTGAGGCTTGGCCTATCCTATCTGCTACTAATCTCCACTTTGCACATAATGGGATAAGAATTGGACCAAACTAACAATTACTTCATTCAATGACTTTTTTTTTTGAGTGCCTACTATCCCTGTTGGCTCAGATGGTAAAGAATCTGCCTGCATTGCAGGAGACTTGGGTTCGATCTCTGGGTTGGAAAGATCCCCTGGAGGAGAGCATGGCAACACACTCCAGTATTCTTGCCTGGAGAATCCCATAGACAGAGGAGGAGCCTGATGGGCTACAGTCCATGGGGTTGCAAAGAGTCAGATATGACTGAGCACCTAAGCACAGCACACCTGTGCTAGGCATGTTCCTAAGGGCTGGGGTACAATAGTGAACAAAACAGTTAACAATTCTAGTCCTTGATGACCTTATACTCTAGTTGGGCAGAGACAGACAATAAACATTAGTTTAAATAAATCAGTAAAATACATGTGGTTCCCCTTCATACCAGCCTGAAGGTACAAAGATATACTGAATACTAGAGTCGAGTCCTCTGGACCTTGCCTCTGCCACCTAGCATGGGGAAACGCCTGGGTGCCCCTCCCTACTTGGGTGCTTTTTGTTCCTTAGCAGACCACTACTTGAAATTTTTTTTTTAATTGGAGTATAATTGCTTTCCAATGTTGTGTTTCTGCTGTACAACAAAATGAATCAGATATATATATATATATATATATATATATATATATCCCTGCCATAGAACCATAATTTTTTCTGTATAATAAGCTGATCTTTCATGTCTTCCTAGATTGAGGGAGGGACTTTTTTTTTTTCTGCAGCTAGCTGAGGCCTTGTTTCCTCAGTCAGGTGTAGAGCTTCCTTACCCTCTCCCTATCTTTTTGTGGTACCTTCTGACCTTTCCCCCTCTGGCCAGATTGCCACTTCTCCCTTCATCCCAGATTCAATCCCCATCTGTCTGTGATGTATTGCAATAGTATGGCTGGTGTTCCCAATCAGGCTCCTTTATAATTATAGGTCAATATCCATTAACTTTTGTTGGCTCTTTTAAACTTCACTCATATTTTCTCAAAATAAAAGATAGTGTATGTTCACGAATAGAATCTGGTAAATACAGATAAATACAAACTAACTGATATTATTAACACCCAGAAATACCTTAATAAAGCATCTTTTTTTTCCAGCCAGGAATTGAACCAGTGGCCCCTGCAGTGGAAGTGCAGAGTCTTAACCACTGGACCACCCGGAAAGTCCCTGTCTTGACATTCTTAAGTTTTGAACAAGGGGTCTCACATTTTCATTTTGCACTGAATCCTGCTATTTATGTAGCTGGTCCTGCTTCCTTGTAACATTGCTGGTGTGTCTCTTTCTTGTCCTTGCTCTATCCATGTGTTGGCTTTAAAAATAGTTGGGATTACACCATTTGTATATTTCTGAATCCTACTTTTTCCCCTTAACATAATCTATGAATGTTCCTATTTCATCAGCTATTATTTGAAAGCATTTTCAATTGATGAATGATATTCTACTACTTATTTAACTGTTTTCCTGTTTTTCAACTTCTGCCTTATTGGTTGACTTGAGATCTTGTTTCATAGGTCAGTGGTAGAACTTTATTGTGCCAAACAAATATGAGAAATCCCTATGTGTCTAAGGTCTCTCAGGCGTTTTTGCAAAGAGGTATTAGTGATCCCTCAGGGATGGGATTCAATCTGTTTTCCAGGTTTTCCATGTTTTCTGACATTATCCAAGAACAGGGGCACCAGACTTCCTCTGCTGGCATCACAAAGGATTTGTTCCATCAGCCTGGGTGATGATTTGCTGCAGAAAATTGATGCCTGGAACTTTATACCTCAGATCTTGGTTATTAATTGTCATGCCTGACCCCTCCTCTCAACTCCCAACACAATTCTTCTGGGGCCTTTGGAATTCAAATAAGTCCTAGAACTGGGCAGACCCCTAGAAAGTGTTGGAAATCCCTCACCCTGCAAGTGAAGAATCTCTAGCCCAGAAGATAAAGGTTCAAAGACTCAGTCTCTAACCATAGAGACGGAGATGAGATTTGAGCCTGGTTCTCCATCCATTGATGGTTTTTATTTTTTTAATTAATTAATTAATTTTAATTGGAGGCTAATTACTTTACAATATTGTAGTGGTTTTTGCCATACATTGACATGAATCAGCCATGGTGTACATGTGTTCCCCATCCTGAACCCCCCCTGCCCACCTCCCTCCCCCATTGATGGCTTTTCTTCGTCAGTATTCAACAATGTTCAGTTGTCAAAGAGAGGGATGCACTGCCTTTCATTTTGCTCAACTTTAGTCCCTTTTTATTTTTTTAAATTAATTTTTATTGGAGTATAGTTGCTTTACAATGTTGATTTAGTTGCTACTGTACAGCAAAGTGAGTCAGCTGTACATATACCTATATCCCCTCCCTTTTGGACTTCTTAACATTTAGGTCACCACAGAGTATTGAGCAGAGTTTCATGTGCTGTACAATATGTTCTCATTTGTTATCTATTTATACATCCTAACCCTTCTTGAATTAACCTAAGAGCTTCTTGAAGGTGGGAGATCTGTAAGTACTTAGCAAATGATGGTGTTTTGAAGATGCATTTATGCCCTTGTTCTTTGTCCCCAGTAGTGGAGAATCCAGGGGTAGGGTGAGGCCAGGCAGGACAGCTGTTATATTGCCTCCTCTTGAAGCAGGTTGCCTCACCCCTTGTGAAGGACAGTGCTCCCAGAATACCTGACAGACACTTGGGACAGGGAAAAGGAGTCCATCATTCATTGGGCATTAAGATGCTCCAAAACGAGTTTCAGCTGCTGAAGATAGGAAAAAGGTAAAAAAAAAAAAAAAAAAAAAAAAAAGATTGTTCTTGGCTTTGAGTATTAGGACAACTGGTATTTTTTTTTCTTTCTGCTCTTTGAAATTTCACATTATTAGAATCAACTTTCTCATTTTTATAGAGGAAGAGATGTTTTAAGGGGAAAAAAAAGGCAAGTATGTTTGAATGGTTTTATTTTCCCAGTAGGAATGGAAATGATGGCTGGGCAAATTGCTTCCTTGACCTGTAGTCCTAGTCATTCTCTCTGGCCTCCACAGCTCATGGGCACAGAGAAGAATGACTATTAAATTAAAGCAGTTGGCATGTGAAATATTGTCCCCTCTCTAAAGCATTCTTAATCCCCCCAAAACCATTTTGTTGCACTGGTTCAGCCAGATGCTAGAAAAAATGCAATTCATTTCCCCTCAATATTTGAGTCTATGGGACTGTGGCTTTTTCTTCTGTGCCCATAGTCATGTGAGAGGCCGGGCATGACAGTGGTGCTTAGAACACTGCTAGGTAGATTCTACTGGAAGTTGAGGTTTAGGCGAGCTGAGTGTCCAGGCCAGCCTCAAAAGAGTTTGCTGACATTGAACCAAGCCTGACTACTTGGTGGAATGAAACAGTAGAACAGGAGTGAGGAGGTGGCCAGGAGCCAAGCAGAGCATGGCATCAGAAAAGCATGGTGACAATGCATGAAGACCGGCTGCCAACATAGAAATGGGACCTAGTCTCTGGGCTGGGGTTTGAGGGAAGGCATCTGTTTGGGCAGGAAGAGACCACTGGGGCCCTGCCTGGGTCTCCTGACTTCCAGACTGAAGTTGTGAGCAGGTCAAGATGGAGACTAAGACCAGGGTTTCAGAATAGAGGTCCAGCAACAGGATCCATGGCAGGAATTGGAGGTCTCATGTTGACAGTAAGGGGCTTCCAGGGTGGTGCAGTGGTAAAGAATCCACCTGCCAATGCAGGAGACCCAGGAGACGTGGGTTCGATCTCTGGGTCAGGAAGATCCTCTGGAGAAGGAAATGGCAACCCACTGAAGTCTTCTTGCCTGGGAAGTCCCGTGGGCAGAGGAGCCTGGCAGGCTACAGTTCATAGGGTTGCAAAGAGTTGGCTACAACTGAGCCACTGAGCATGCACATTGACAGTAAGATGGAGCAAAAGCTGACCTGATGCCAAGTCCCCCAGAGATTAAGGAGCGTGCCTAAGGCCACAATGCCTAGGGGCTGTGACACTGGGCTAGAGCTTTGAGCAGAGGTGAATCTGCATGTTGGACAGTGGTTTGGGGAGGGGGCTTTGCGGGCAGAACCCAAGGCAAGTTGTTACATGTTTTCTAGAGGTTTGAGAAAGATCTGAACTCCCTTGATGATAGGAATTCACACTGGTCTTGAGAAGAGTCAGTTCTATCTTAGAAAATAATTCATCTTTGCATCAATCATTTGACATATTTACACACAAATACATAATTGTGTTATCTGTTGGTGTTTATAGCCAATACTTAAATTCTCTAATTAGAACCTAAGCTCCTTTCTGTGCAGAGCGCACATTCATCTGAGGGTGAGTCTGCTAGGCCATGTGGCCACCTAGAATTAAATACTATTTTATTGCAGTCTATAGAATAATAGGTTGGCCCAATATTAAAGGTTTTCTCTGGCTCCTTCAATAGGCTCTCAATTCACAAATTCAAGGTAAACCTGTTTTCTTCAGCATAAAGCTTTACTCTTTGTTAGGCTTTAATAGACCAATGTGACCCTGAACTGGTAGACTCTAAGTTTGCTTTTTCCATGCTACTGGCTGGGTTAGCCATGGTGGAGGGAGATGTAGGGGGCAGGGGTGGCAGAAAAAAGAGGGAGGGAAGGAAGGAAAGAGGTACTGTGCTTCTGATAAAAAATGATTATGTGCAATGAAAGAGTTTTTCATACCTGAATTTATCCAGCCTATATCAAGGCAATAGTCCAGGTGAGCAGGGTAAGACTCACAATGATATGTGAGGTTCTGGGATCTAATTTCCAACCCATCCCCTCCTGTCCCCCACGTTCCCCCTCCCCACCACCACTCTGAATGGAAAATGCCAAAGGCAGGTGGGCTGTGAGGGCTTCTGCCTCGTCAGCAGCTACCCACAGTCGGTTATCACTTAATATGGCACAGAAAGAGCTTAGAGCCCCTCTGGAGAACGGAATCTTTTATGACCATCTGTTTATCCAAGTCAAGCAATGAAAAAAAGTACAGAAAGTTTAAGAGTTCAATGGCAACGTTCCTGGGAGGAGAAAACATTTAAGCGCTAGGATGAGGAGGTTTGGTGCTGTCATGCTCAAGCTGTGCAACTTAGGGCAGTTCTGATGACCTCTCTGGGCCTTAGTTTTAGTAGAATGTCACTTAGGATAGCTGGCTCACCGTGAGTTTGTTGAGAAGACAGAAGAACAAGCCAGCCCAGCACCAAGCACACAGTAGACACTCAGCAATTAATTTCCTGTTTGCAATGCAGGCATGGAGTGAAGCTTCGGCCCTCAGACAATTCCCGTTCTTACACCGCAGTGGCAGGACCAGGTGGGACTTGATTTTAGAAAATGCATGTGCAGAGCCGAGTAGGACAAAAGCCTGCTTTTGGCTTCTGCTTCAAGATGACCAGGTTCCATATGGCTTCACCTGCTGTGCACTGTTCTAATTGCAATCAAAACGGATCTCATTAGAGTTACAATGGCCCAGGAAAATGAAGAGTGGTTACCATGGTCCACTCCCCGGGCCTCCCAGCCACGCGGTCAGAGAAGCAGAGTCGAAAATGTTTCTTATAATTACAGTGTCCTACATGGCACCCCGAGGAAGTTGGGAGCTTCATAAATAGCCTTTGAGAATTTTTCTTTCTATCTGGCAAGTGTTTATTACAAATAGGTGGGGGTCTGCTTCAAGGGCAATGTATATACACACCCCTTCTTGAAACATACACATGAACTTGGTATAAGAGGCCAGTGTGGACGAGAGTAAGGAGCGGTGGCTGTGTACAAATTCCTGGTTGAAATAAAGGAGTTAGCATTTCTATGTGATGCGTTCATAGCAGTGTTTGGCACACAGTATGCGCCATCAGGTTTTACTAAATGATTAAAAAAGAAACCCAACTCTACTCTGTATGTGAATAGATAACGAATGCGTGCTTTCTTTCTTTTTTTTTAATTTTAAATTAGTTTATTTATCTATTTTTTAACTTTACAATATTGTATTGGTTTTGCCATACATTGACATGAATCCACCATGAGTGTACATGTTTTCCCCTTCCAGAACCCCCTTCCCACCTCTCTCCCCATCCCATCCCTCTGAGTCATCCTGGTGCACCAGCCCTGAGCACCCTGTATCATGCATCAAACCTGGACTGGCAATTCGTTTCACATATGATAATTTCCATCCTTCAGTGCCATTCTCCCATATCATCCCACCCTCGCCCTCTCCCATAGAGTCCATAATACTGTTCTATTTATCTGTGTCTCTTTTGATGTCTCTCATACAGGGTTATCTTTACCGCTTAACTAAATACCATATATATGTGTTAGTATACTGTGTTTGCGTGCTTTCTTACTTCTGGGGTGGATAAGGTGGGATAAAACACCATAGTGTACCTTGGGGAGCTAGTCTAATTTTGGAGAGGACAAAGTGGGTGTGGGTCATTTGCCTTTGTATGATTTTGGGTGGTTTTCTGGGCCACATACCTGCAGTGTGGGTATCTCCAACCCGGTGAAAGTGGGGCCATTTGGCTCGGGGCTGTGGATTTTTCCTGAATAACAACTAAGATGAAGGAACCAAGCCCATGGCTTAGTTGGTCAGAACTTTTTCGGGAAAAGCAACAATAAACTCACAAAGCAATAACACAATATGAGTTATTATTATTTTTTAGACTTCAGATATGCTGCATTTATTTATTGTTTGCCACAACGTGGGACCTTAGTTTCCCAACCAGGGATTGAACCTGTACCCTGTGAAGTGGCAGCAAGGATACGCTTTAAGCAAGCTTTCATATCATGTGTGTATTTAATGAAAAGACAGACTGTAGAAATGTACATGCATCTACATTTTTAGTCTGTCTCTATAGTCTATCAAAATAAATCACTTAGATGGTTTAACTATGAGAATTTAGAAATTTTTTCTTGTCTAAGTGGTGTTCCTTACTGGGATGAACTAAAAAATGTCCTTCAGTCACCCTGAACCTTTATTAGAGGCTGAAATCTTGTGCTGCTGTGCTCAGCTCTTGTTCTGTCTCCATTTGGGGTGTTAATCACTGCTTGAGCATTAGAAGCCCTTGTGGTACCTCGGCCTGGCTTTACTTTCCAGAGAAAAGGCCTTAATTTGCTTGCTCAGCTCTTTTCTTTCACTCTTAACGCTGCCTGTGCTTGCCGTCTCCTCCTCCTGTGTTTCATTTTTGTTCCAGGAGGAGATGGCTTTTCATTTCTCTCTGGGTAGTGTTGTCCTGGATGGGCCTATCTACATGCAGAGCTCTGGAGTTCTGTGATGTGGATGCAATTCCTAGGGTCCTTTTTGATGAGAACCCCTGAGCCCTCAGGGAGAAGCAACATGGTGCTCCAAGGACACTAAGATTAATACTCCCCATTCCTCTTGCCATGCACAAAGGAGGGGTGAGGGCCAGTCAAGGGTTCTTCAGGAAGTCAGACAGAAAGGAGAGAATTTGAAGGGCCCCAGAGCCATTCAGTGCCCTGGTAGAGAGCTGACCGGTAGAGATGCCCTAGCCCATGAGGAGGTACAAAGAGGTAGACATTCCTATCCTGACTTTGTGGCGTCACCTCCTCCTTGGCATATGGAATTGTCCATTTGAACCGGCATTAGAGAGGCTGTGGCCATTTCTGAGCCAGCCCTCCAGAGGTCAGTTGAGACAGCTGTCATACCAGAAAGGAGAAAATCGGCTTCCTCATGGAGCAAGAAGAGAGATAACCCTTGCTGGATAACTGTATGGTTCCCAAGGTAGCAGCAGCTGAGCCTTTGATGGTTGTAGCGATATGGCGTCAAGGCTAGGAAGCAGACCACTGGCCATCCGAAGCCTGAACCAAGAACAGCTACATGGTCCAGAGGGCAGCATTTAAGGAGGTGTTGGAGTAGAAGAGCTGCTAGGATTACTCAGCTGGTTTGGTGACAGCCTGATCCATCCGTTATAATCTTTCCCAACAAAGAATTAAGCAGCTACACAAAGATCTAAGGGGAGATTTAAGTAGCCAAAGATAATCTTTACCGAGGAGTGGGTTAACTCATTTCTTTAAAAATCAGTTCTACCAGAGAAAGATGGTACCCTGGTATGAGTAGCCACTGGGCTAATACTAGGGACACTTTAAAAAAAAACATAGTTATAATATCATTTCATGTATACTAGAATAATACTTCTTTAATATTAAATACTCCATATTCACATTTCCCTGATTGTATAAAAAGTGTTTTGTTTTGTTTTTGCACTTGCTTTCTTAGAATCAGGATCCAAACTACATTGCATTTGATTGCTATGTCTCTTAAATCTCTCTCTCTTTTTTATTATAATAGCACCTCCCCCTCCACACACATTCTATTTTTCTTAATGACATTTTTTGTTGAAGAAACCAGTTTATTTTTTCTTCAGAATTTCCAGCATATTGCATTTGGCTGATCTGTTGGTGTCATGTAATATCTCCTCCATATCCCATATTTCCTGTAATTAGATAGTTAGATGTAGAAGATTGATTAGATTATTACTTATTATTATCATTTAGCAAAATTACTTTGTAGATGTTACTGTGTATTTCCTATAATTATCAAGAGACACATATTGTTTGGTTGTCCAACTTTTAGTGATATTCAGATTCATCAGTGAGTGTAGGTACTGGCAGCTCAATCTATCAATTATAAATTTTCCTGTCAACATTTCACCTCATGGTTTGAGAATTCATGATGATCATTTCCTAGATTTTTAGAAGCATTGTGGATTCATGGATTTGTTAATGATCATTACCTTTCAATCTACTGAAGTCTTTATTTTTTTAATGCTCATATTAGCTCATTTTTGGCCAGTGGGAGCCCCGTAAATTTGATTTTTGGTTCGTTTTGACAGATCCCTCTACTGATTGGTAGCTTCCTTGCTTATGGACAAAACAAGATGTTACAGACTCATCTTGAATATTTATTGTTCTAACAGGATCAGTCATTTCTCTAAGGAGACTTGGCTCCTTTTGGGGGCAAATGCTTTACTTTGAGACCACTCAGACCAGTATCTGAGCGTTAGGGATGCTCATTGCTACTGGGTTGTCATTATTTTTAGGGCTTTTTAGCGAGCAGAACTAGGAACTATGGGGTTTTTAGAAAGAGAAAAATGAATTGTGAGTTCAGTTTCCAGTTCAAATTAAGATTACAGGGCTTTCAATGAATTCTTTTGATTTTTATTCATATTTCTTTGTTATCTTCTCTGTGGCGGTATATATTATCTGTGAGTATCAGTTCAGTTCAGTTCAGTCACTTACTTGTGTCCGACTCTTTCGGACCCAATGGGCTGCAGCACTCCAGGCCTCCCTGTCCATCACCAACTCCTGGAGTTTACTCAAACTCATGTCCATTGAATCGGTGATGCCATCCAACCATCTCATCCTCTGTTGTCCCCTTCTCCTCCCGCCTTCAATCTTTCCCAGCATCAGCATCTTTACCAATGAATCAGTTCTTTGCATCAGGTGGCCAAAGTATTGGAGTTTCAGCTTCAGCATTAGTCCTTCCAATGAACATTCAGGACTGATCTCCTTGCAGCCCAAGGGACTCTCAAAAGTCTTCTCCAATACCACAGTTGAAAAGCATCAATTCTTCAGTGCTCAGCTTTCTTTATGGTCTAACTCTCACATCCATACATGACTACTGGAAAAACCATAGCTTTGACTAGAATATTTCAAAATGATGCCACCAATATTATTACAATGTGACTAATCCAATTTTCTTCATATTTATCCTGTTTAGATTTCACTTAGCATCTTAGATCTGTAAATGTATGTCTTTACTACATTGGGGGAAATTCTGGCCATTATTCTTCTAATGTTCTTTGTGCCACATTATTTCTCTTTTTTCTCCTTTTGGAACTGCAATTACACTTGTGTTAGAATTTTAACATATATAGATTGATCCATAGGTCCCTGAAGTTCTATTCATTAAAAAAAATCTTTGCTCTGTGTTCTTCAGATTTGATAATTCCTGTTAAACTGTGTTCAAGTCTCACTGAATCTTTCCTCTGTTTTGTCCATTATACTGTTAACCCATCTAGGGCTTTTTAAAATTTCAGAATTATATTTTCAGTTCTAAAATTTACATTTGCTTCTCTTTTATGAGATTCCCTGGTGGCTCAGATGGTAAAGAATCTTCAATGCAGGAGACCCAGGTTCAATCCCTGGGTCAGGAAACTCCCCTGAAGAAGAGAATGGCGAACAACTCCAGTATTCTTGCCTGGGAAATTCTATGGACAGAAGAGCCTGGTGGGCTACGGTCCACAGGGTCACAAAGAGTCAGACACAACTGAGCGACTAACACTTCCCTTTCACAGTTTTATACTTTCTGTTTCTCTGCTGACATTTTTTATCTTCTCTGTTCTTTACTTTATTGTGCATAGTGATAATAGTTGCTTTAAAATTCTTGCATAATAATCTCAACATCTGTGTCATATTGGATTCAGTGTCTATTGATTGTATTTTCTCTTAAGATAGGCCGTATTTTGTCTGGCTAGCATGTTTTCTGTCTTATGATTTGAGTTTGTTCTCATATCTGTATATAATGTGTTTTCTTTTCCAAGATTATTTTATGATGTTAAAATTATAATTGATTTTCAGCAATTTGATTTTAATGTGCCTTGGTGTGGATCTCATTATGTGTGTCCTGTTTGAGCCTTTCAATCTGTGGTTTAGAGTTTCTATTAATTTTTTAAAATTTAAAGCAATTTTTCCCCTCAAATATTTTTTCCTTCCATCATCCTCAATGAGAACTCTTTACTCTGGTTGTTGAGAAATCAAATGACTCTCCAGGCTCTATGAATTCTAGAAATTCTTTAGCTTTTAGTTACTAGTCTTTTTTTTTTTTTTAGCTACTAGTCTTTCTTATAGTTTCTCCCAATGTAGAGTTCTAAAGCTGTTTTCTGTGTGATCTGTCTTCTCCAGTACTCTGTCCTACAAATTCTAACTACTTCAAGCTCCCAGGGATCTGATTTCTATCAAGAATTCTTAAGTCAACAAGTCCTCCATGTTGTGCTTACATTTCTCTCCACCTCATCCTCTACTGTGGTCTAACAATGCATCCAGGTAAGAAATAAAGGGTAATTATGGGGCTTACTTTGTATCTCTTTTCTCTTCTTGGGTGGATCACAGTCTTCTGCTGCCTGTTGCCCAGTGATTAAAAACTTCATTTCATATGTTTTGTACAATTTTCTAAAAGTTCACATCAAGAGGGCTAATCTACTCCTAGTTATTCCATCATGGCTTGAAGTAGAATTCAGCACTGTTTACAAGATCTAATCATATTGTTATGGTTTACTCAAGAGATGCCATTACAAAGACGGTAATGTGAATGCTTGGAGTTGTGCAACATAGGTTCCTATGTGTATGTCTAGTCAATTCTTCTGTTGTCTGGCATTTAATGATTTATATCCACCACATCATATCTATGCTTTCTATCAGTGGAAGATCCTCCCCATCACTGGATTAGGTATGGTAGATTCTTCTCAATAATCTTTACCAGTTTACTCAGATAGGCTCACAAAAGCTGGTTAATTTTTAGGAACTGTGCAAAGCTGGCTGTTAAAGAGACATTATTATATACTAAATTGTATAAAATTTCAATTAGATAAATTATATAAAAATCAAAAGTAATAAATATTCAAAACTCATCATTTCCTAATTGTTTTACTGTATAGTATGATTATCTTTTCACTTATCATCATTTATGTGTGTTCTAGTTCTATTGTAGAAATGCTGTATAGTGGTGTGCTAATGCATATCTCTTCACAACTTCATGTTCAGTGACATCATATTAGTAGCAAAAATCAGCAAATGCCACAAATTACTGGGGTTGTCAAACTATGGAAACCCAACCTGCTGCCTAATTTTGCCCATTTGTTGACATAATGTGTATGATGGCTGTTGTGCTACACAGCAGAGTTGAATAGTTCAATAGTGACAGAGATCATATGACTCACAAAACCTAAAACATTTCTTATATGGCCCTTTACAGGAAAAGTTTGGTGACCTCTGATTTATTGTTTCATTAATTGTTTAGGCTTAGGAAAGTGATGAGGAAAATGTTAGTAATATGTAATATAAATAAATTTTGAAGTATATTATGTCTGTAGCTGTTACATTGTGAATAACACAAAAGTTTGAGGAAGTATTCCTCCAATATTTAATTCAGCAAAGAAGTTGCTCAGATCACTGACAAACACACCTACATCTTCATTGCTTCACTTTTGCCTTCTTTCTAATGCCTGTTCAGTCGCTCAATCATGTCTAATGCTTTGCAACCCCATGGACTGTAGCCCTCCAGGCTCCTCTGTTCATGGGATTCTCCAGGCAAGAACACTGGAGTAGGTTGCCATTTCCTATTCCAGGTAATCTTTCTGACCCAGGGGTCAAACCCACGTCTCTTGCATTGCAGGCGGATTCTTTACCACTGAGTCATCGGGGAAACCCTTGCTGTCTTCCTAATATGAACTAAAATATCAACCAACATTCATATCAGATCTGCACTCCTTCTTGGACTGCATCCACAGGAAAAGACTTTGGCAAAAATCAACAAAAGCATTCTATAAAAATCAATTAATTCTATGGAAATTACAATAAATGTGTTGTTTATCATTATTTATGAATTGTATGTTATATGCCTAAATATCAATAAAGTTCACAGTAAACTATATATAATGTATACACACAAACATATATACTATATATACTTCTATATATGGTAAAGCTATATATTTTTTCTTTCTGCAGAGCTGGTTGTTAAGTATTTGTAAGCACACTACAGGTCTACATGTTAAGATCCCACCAGAAAATATATAAATAGTTCAATTTTCCTTATTTCTGCCAACAATTGGCAGCATCCAGTTTCCTAATTTTTGTCAAGTTATAGATATAAAGTGACACCTTGATGTTGCTTTAGTTTGCGTTTTTTAAAATCACCAATCTGTTTGAGCTTTCCTTTATATATTTGTTAGCCTTTTGGATAGATAGATAGATAGAGCCAGACTCTGACCTTTCTCTTGTTTCATTGATTAATTCATATAGCCTTGTTAAAAGTATATTATTTAAATATTTCATGATTAAGGGAAACATCAAACATAAACAAAACTAGACTGATTAATATAATGAACTCCTATGTAATCATTGCCAAACCTCCATAATCATAAACTCACAGTCATTTAAAACCTATATTTCACTCACTCTCCACACCTTCTGTATTATTTTAAATACAGACTAAGACATGTCATTTTATGTGTAAATATTTCAGTATGTATCTTTAAAAGATACAGAATTAGAACAAAAACAATCGGAATGTAATTATGACAAGAAGAAAAGAACAATAACTCATTGACATGATCAGATATCTAATCAGCGTTTAAATTTCTAATTGTTTCATAAACGTGTCTGTAGTTTTTAATGGTTTGAATCAGGATCCAAATAAAGTGTGATTCATTGATATGTCTCTTAACTGATTTTAATTTTCTGGTTCTGCCCTCCATCTCTTTCCCTTTGCATTTTATTTAAGGAAGAAATTTGATTCTCTTTTTCCTGTGAAACTTCCTAGTCTTGATTTTGTTGAATGCATTTCTATTCTGTTATTCAATATGTTCCTCTGTTTCTGTATTTCTTATAAAGTCATAGTGGAATCTAGAGACTTGATCAGATTCAGGTTTGGTTTTCTGAGAAGGTGACATCGTAAACAGTGGTGTTTTCTTCCATCAGGAGGCTTTGTTATCTTTCTTTTTGTGATGATCAGTGTCTAGATACATTATTTCGTTGAGGAATGCAAAATAATGAAATTGTAATTCTTTCACTTCTCCCTTATTTTTAGTTGGAATACTTCAATTAAGAAAAACATCTCCTTATCTAGTATTTGGTTACTCAATGGTACAATTCATTTAGGAGTCAGAGTTACAGCTTGATTCTTCTGCTTTATTTACATATTTTCAAAATAATAAGTTGGTTTGTTGGCATCTTTAAAAGTAATTAATTAGTCTTTTAAAAATTTGTTTTATGTTTTTGGTATCATCGTAAACTCGTGGATTTAAACATAATTGATATACTTCAATCTATGGCAGTCATTATTGATGCTGAACTTGATTACGTTTGGTCTTTGGGAGCCTCTTTGAGTTGGCTCCTGGGTGAGTCTTTTCAGCATGACTTAGTGATTTCTGTACTGCCTCCTTCCTATATGGCAAGCCAATGTGTTCCAGGTTTATCTTGTACATTTTCTGTCTTAGACCTGCAATCAGCCATTTCTCTAAGTAGCTTTGGTTTTGTTTAGTGGGAAATGGTATTTGAGGACCATAATCTGGGTAAGGGTAAGTGTTAGTTGTTCAGCAGTGTCCAACTCTTTGCAACCCCACAGACTGTAACCCACCAGGTTTCTCTGTCTTTGGAATTTCCCAGACAAGAATAATGGAGTGGGTTGCCATTTCCTTCCCTAAGGGATCTTCCTGATCCAGGGGTGGAACCCGTGTTTCCTGCAGCTCCTGCATTGGCAGGCAGATTCTTTACCACTGAGCCACCTGGGAAGCCCCTGATTAGCATACATTCAAAAAATATTGCTACAGATTTTAAGTATGTCAGTATCTAGTGGAACATTGTGATCTTTTTAGTTCTTATTTTTCAAAGTTAGCTATTTGTGGCCCTTTATTTTTCCATGTAAATTTTATTTTACTTATTATTATTTTGTGTGTGTGTGGTTAAGGCTTTATTGGTAATCAGGCAGGGCTGGGTAGGGAGCACAGTGGGGGAGCAGGGTCCACATACCAGGCCAGGACTGGTCTTCAGGGCGGTGCTGAGGAAATCAGGCCTGAGGTCTGTAGGCCAGGGTTCTGGTGAAGTGACTCATGGGAGGAAAAAAAAAAAAAAAGAACACAGAAAGGAAGGATGGTCTGGTTGCCTTTGGAGCAGAAAGCATAACATCAGGGGATGAGTTCACTGAAGAAGAGTGGGATGCTGCTGTAGAGTTTTAAAGATCCTGGATGAATGGGATTGGAGAAGAGTTGGGGCCAAATAAGGCCTAAGTGGAGGCAAATGGAAAGAAAAGAGAGAGTAAGGTACTGGGGTGCAGGGAGGTCCAGCAAGCGCAACACTGGCTCCTGGATCCATCTCCTGCCTTCCAGGGTGCTACTTATTGCCCCACATGGCTATCCTTGAACATAAAGTGTGTGGGAGGAAGCAGCTGGAATTCATGTATGCAGAGATCCTCCTTAGGCCCTTAAAGCAGGTGAGGAAGTCTTTAAGCTTTAGGAATTCATCCAGGCACTTGGGGTCAAATATAAAGTGCAGGCCAGGAAACCCACATAGGTGAGCTTGTCCCCTGCAAACCAAGTCCTCGTCCCCAGAAACTCTGAGTAGAGCTTCATATTTTCAGGGATCTCCTTCAGGTATTGAGAATTCATTTTCTCAGAGTGATGGCGGTGGCAGACTCGGGCCAAGTCATCAGCAGCGTCCATAGCCTGGTTCTCCATCACAGCCATGCATATCTTCTCAGTCTCACCAGTCACATTGTGCTTGTGAGCAGTGGAGTCAAGGGTGGCCTTGCACTGGGTGAGCTTGTGAGCCCCATTAATTAAATAGGGCAGATTGAGGAAGTCTAGGCCCAGCTTGAATTTTTTACTTAGCCACTGGCTTCTGTCATAGTTGGGACTGTCCCCTATCCTGTACTTCTCATAGTTTGAGTTTGTGCATTCCAGGAGCAGGCGGACTACATGAGCTAGCCTGTGGAGGTGCCAGTAACCCAGGGTCATTGCCATGATCAGGGTCAATGGATCCAGGCACCCCCTCCACACCACTAAGGTGGAAGTGCACCCTTCATGTAAATTTTAGAGTAAGTTTCTCAAGCTTCTCAAAGAATGCAACCACAGTTTTGATCAGAATTTTCTTTTTATATATCACTTTGAGGTGAATTGACCTTTAATAGTATTAAGTTGTCCCAAGCAAGATGCTGGAATGGCTTTCCATTTATTCAGATCATTTTCTAGGTCTTTTGTGTTTCTTTTTTTTTGCCATTGAGGTCTTGTATGTGTGTGTGTCTATCTGTCTGTCTGTCTCTCTCCCCCTTAAAAAAATCTTGCCTAAGCCCTGCCCATCTTACTATTTTTTCAAAGAACCAGCTCTCTGTTTTTTAATCTTCAATGTCCTTTTTTCACCATTTCATTGATTTCTCCCTTGTGTTATTTTCTTTCTCCTGTTTTTCTCTGAGTTTGCTCTGTTGCCCTGTTTCCAAGTTCTTGATCTAAATGCTTAACACTTTTAAAAATTTGGTTTCCTGATAAATGTATTTAAAGCCTTAAAGTTCTTTCTGTGTCTCACACATTTTGACCTATGATGTTTTAATTGTCCTTGAGTTCTAAGAATTTATAATTTTACTCACAATTTACCTTTTTAACCCAACAGTTTTATAGTAATATGTTACTTCACAAACATACAAGAGTATTTTTTTTTCTGTTTTGTATTTCTCAGACTTGTTTTTGAATTTATTTGTGATATTCTTCAGTTCAGTTCAGTTCAGTAGCTCAGTTGTGTCTGACTCTGCAACCCCATGGACTGCAGCACGCCAGGCCTCCCTGTCCATCACCAACTCCTGGAGTCCACCCAAACCCATGTCCATTGCGTCGGTGATGCCATCCAACCATCTCATCCTCTGTCATCCCCTTCTCCTCCCACCTTCAATCTTTCCGAGCATCAGGGTCTTTTCAAATGAGTCAGTTCTTCACATCAGGTGGCCAAAGTATTGGAGTTTCAGCTTCAACATCAGTCCTTCCAATGAATATTCAGGACTGACCTCCTTTAGGATGGACTAGTTGGATCTCCTTGCAGTCCAAGGGCCTCTCAAGAGTCTTCTCCAACACCACAGTTCAAAAGCATCAATTCTTCGGTGCTCAGCTTTTTTCACCATCCAGCTCTGACATCCATACATGACTACTGGAAAAACCATAGCCTTAACTAGATGGAGCTTTGTTGACAAAGTAATGTCTCTGCTTTTTAATATGCTGTCTAGGTTGGTCATAACCTTCCTTCCAAGGAGTAAGCATCTTTTAATTTCACGGCTGCAATCACAATCTGCAGTAATTTTGGAGCCCCCCAAAATAAAGTCTGCCACTGTTTCCACTTTTTCCCCATCTATTTGCCATGAAGTGATGGGACTGGATGCCATGATCTTAGTTTTCTGAATGTTGAGCTTTAAGCCAACTTTTTCAATCAACTCTTTCACTTTCATCAAGAGGCTCTTTAGTTCTTCTTCACTTTCTGCCATAAGGGTGGTGTCATCTGCATATCTGAGGTTATTGATATTTCTCCCGGCAATCTTGATTCCAGCTTGTGCTTCATCCAGCCCAGTGTTTCTCATGATGTACCCTGCATATAAGTTAAATAAGCAGGGTGACAATATACAGCCTTGACGTACTCCTTTTCCTATTTGGAACCAGTCTGTTGTTTCATGTCCAGGTGATATTCTTAACTGGTTGCATATTTTTATTTTTCTGGACTGGTTGCATATTTTTATTTTTCTGGAAGTAGCAATTTGCCCTTCTCGAATGGACTCAGACCACGAAGAGTTCGTATTAAGCTATAGGTTGTTTGGCCAGGTTACCTAAGCTGAAAAGATTTAACATTTAAAAGGTGAGATCTTGATTAGTTACTGTAAACCTGAACTTGATTCCCCTGTCCTTACCATGTGATGTTCCCAAGAAAGAATAATGGTAATATATGTGCTCTCTACCTCATTGCTGACAAAACACTTTTAATAACCACTTTTAACTTTAGTCACCCAAACAGCCTGGTGAGATAGATAGGAAAATCATTTACCTCTGACTTCATCTGTCAGACAGCTTCAAAAATACTTCCAGACCACCATGGGTTGTTGTGAGGATTAATTAATTAGAACCAATAATCCTTTCTCACTACCGCAGTGGGTTGTGGCACTCTGGTGAGATAATGGATATGAAAATACAAAGGCATACAGGCTTCTGAGTTATTATTTTGGTAGTAGAAACAGTCAAGTTCCTCCTTGTTAGAGCACGTTTAGGAAAGGCTGGAAAAAGATACCATGAGTGAGCACCAGATCTGTTGCATGGACCTGATGTATGTTTACTGATCTGTTAAGTATCAAATGGCCTAACTGGCACCAGAGTCATCTTAGGTGTGCCACCTGGGCAGTCACATAGGGACCTTGCCCCCAGAAGGACTCCATAATTGGTTTGGTTTGGTTTTGTTGATGTGAGCTATTTTGAATGTCTTTATTGAATTTGTTGCAATATCACTTCTGTTTTTGTGTTTTGGCCTCAAGGTATGTAGGATCTTAGCTCTCTAGCTCGGGATTGAACATGTACCCCCTGCATTGGAAAGCGAAGTCTTAACCTTTCCACTACCAGGGAAGCTTTATTGTTGCCTTCTAAAGATTCATAACAATGTTATCTTTGATCTGTGTTTTGTAAATGAAATCTGATGAAATAACAAAGCAGGTGCATGAACAGTGGAGATGTGCTTGATGGTAGTGTGTGCACATGTGGGCTCAGGTTCACAGGAATGGCAGGTTATGTGGGCACAAATAGACCTTTTGTATAGTCTGGCCCACGTAGGGCCCCAAGGCAGTCTGCCTAGGAACTAGGTCCAGACTGGTGCTGTCCATGGTGGGTGGCTGCAGCTGCAGAAGCAGCAGCCCTGGTAGCAGGAGCTGTTGGTGCAGGAGTGAGCAAGGACTCCACCCTGGGGCACATAATGGGAAATGGGCTTGCCTGTCTGTCCCTGTAGGATTTACATAAAGATGAACTTGACATCCTGAGTTCTATGACAAGAGCTGCTCTCAGTTAGGCATTAAGCTTTGTCAGTAAATTAGTACAAAATAAAGGTGTGCATGCGGAATGGTAATAATGTATATATAAAGGAGTTATTAGAATTCTTCTAAGAGTTTAGACTCTCTGGTTTTGAAAACTACTGAAACATTGCAAAATAAATAACCACAGGAGGTTTAGACATATAAATTAAATTTAGGGATCAACCTATTCAACAGAAAAGAACACTGTTTTCATATGCAGCCTTGAATGAACCACTAATTAATGAGGAAGAGAAATTTTAAATTAATTTCCCTTATAATTGAATTATATATACATCATGAAGCCACTTTTGGTTTATTGTACAACCTTCACAAGTTATAAATGTCAGAGGAAAAATTAATACACTATTATTGTATAAATATACATTTAAAATTAAATTCATACTTACACAAAGCTGATTTATATGAATTAAATCTTTTTAGAAAAATAGTTCCATCACAGTCATAAATTCTAGATGTACCAAAATTTATACATTAACCCAAAGTTGCTACAGGCCATAAAATACTCATATCACCTCCTGTAACAGTTGCATCAGAAGGAAGTTCCTTCTCTAAAATTGAAATTATTAAAAATCATTTGCCATCTTGCATTTGCCAAGAAACACTGATGGCACTTTCAATTATGTCCATTGAGAACGAAGTTGCTAAAAGTATAACTTTTGATAACCTAATACATAAATTTGTAGAGTACGAAGACTCTTGAGAGTCCCTTGGACTGCAAGGAGATCCAATCAATCCATCCTAAAGGAGATCAGTCCTGAGTGTTCATTGGAAGGACTGATGTTGAAGCTGAAACTCCAATACTTTGGCCACCTCATGTGAAGAGTTGACTCATTGGAAAAGAGCCTAATGCTGGGTAGGATTGGGGGCAGGAGGAGAAGGGGACGACAGAGGATGAGATGGTTGGATGGCATCACCGACTCGATGGACATGGGTTTAGGTGGACTCCGGGAGTTGGTGGTGGACAGAGAGGCCTGGCGTGCTGCAATTCATGGGGTCGCAAAGAGTCAGACACGACTGAGCGACTGAACTGAACTGAACTGAGCCAGAAAAATCTTATGATCAATCAAGTTATCACATTATTAAAGTATTAGTAAATTTATTGTGTTATAATATTCTGACACCAAAAATATTTTTTGCAATTTGTACATTTATGTTGTTAATCATTGTGGTAGACAGATTAATGTCCCTCCAACTCCATCCCAAAAACATCCATGTCCTGACCCCCAGAAACCTGTGGTTATGTTACCTTACTTGGTAAAAAACACTTTGTAGTTGCGATTAAATCAAAGATCTTGTGATGGGGAAATTATGCTGGATTATCCAGGTGGGTCCAATGAAATTACAACAGTCTTTATAAGAGAAAGAGGGGGGAAGGAGAGTCAGAGAAGGAGATGTGATGAGGGAAGCAGAGATGAGGAATAATAGACAGGGCAGGAAAAGCAGGAAAGAGATTGGAAGATGCTCTGCTGCTGGCTTTGATAATGGAGGAAGGGGCCACAAACCAAGAGATGCTGGTAGTTCCTGAAAAGGCAAGAAATGAATTCCCCTCCCCCCCAGTGGAGCCTGCAGGAGGAATGCAGCCCTGCTGATGTCTTGAATATAGGACTTCTGAGCTCCAGAACTGGGAGATAATACATTTGTGTTGCTCTGAGCTACTAAATTTGTGCTAATTTGTTACAGCAGTTGTTGAGTCACTCAGTCATGTCTGACTCTTGCAACTGCATGGACAGTAGCCCTCCAGGCTCCTCTGTCCATGGGATTTCCCAGGCAAGAATACTGGATTGGGTTGCATTTCCTTTTCCTGGGGCCCTTCCTGACCCAGGAATTGAATCTGAATCACTTACAATGGCAGGCAGATTCTTTACCCCGAGCCATCAGTAGTAGAACACTTTTAACTTTCATCACTAATAAGATTATCACTATTACCCCTTGCTTCATTTTAATAAAAAATGTAATATTTGAAAATGCTCCATGCTCAGTCATGTCCAACTCTATGCAACCCCGTGGACTATAACCTGCCAGGCTCCTCTGTCCATGGAATTTTCCCCAAACAAGTTGCCATTTCCTCCTCTAGGGGATCTTCCTGACCCAAGGATCGAACCCATGTGTCATGTGTCTTATGCATTGCAGATGGATTCTTTACTGCTGAGCCACCAGGGAAGCTCCGTATTTGAAATGAAAATATTTTATATCTTAGTACCTTTAATGGCACTTTTTCCCTGCTTTGTGAACAGGGGCCTTGCATTTTCACTTTTTTCTAGGCCTCATAAATGATGTACCTGGCACTAATCTTGAGACATTCAGCAGGAACTGTGCAGCTGGCAGTCTAAAGCTCAGGAGAACATTGTGGCCTCAACATAATGATTTGGAAATCATCGGCAAATAATAATTTGTACCATTGAAAATAGGTAAGACCACCGGGAAAGAGTAAAAAGAATGGTGTTCCTAGGCCTATCCATTCCACAATACATATATAGTTTGTTCGGGTGTTTCCGTAATGCTTAACAGAAAAACCCAAATGAACTTTTTGGCAAACCAAATACATACACAGAGTTTTTGTGTTTTTTTTTAAGCATCTGTTCATTTTCTAATATACAAATAGGAATTCAGCTCAGTAGCTCAGTTGTGTCCTACTCTTTGTGACCCCATGGACTGCAGCACACCGGGCTTCCCTGTCCATCACCAACTCCTGGAACTTGCTCAAACTCATGTCCACTGAGTCAGTGATGCCATCCAAGCATCTCATCCTCTGCTGTCCCCTTCTCTTCCTGTGTTCAATCTTTACTAGCATCAGGGTCTTTTCCAATGAGTCTGTTCTTTGCATCAAGTGGCCAAAGTATTGGAGCTTCAGCTTTAGCATCAGTCCCTCCAATGAATATTTAGGACTGATTTCCTTAAGGATTGACTGGATTGAACTCCTTGCAGTCCAAGGGACACTCAAGAGTCTTCTCCAACACCACAGTTCAAAAGCATCAATTCTTTGGTGCTCAGATTCCTTTATGGTCCAACTCTCACATTCATTCATGACTACTGGAAAAAGTATAGCTTTGACTAGACGGACCTTTGTTGACAAAGTAATGTCTCTGCTTTTTAATATACTATCTATGTTGGTCATAGCTTTTCTTCCAAGGAGCAAGCATCTTTTAATTTCATGGCTGAAGTCACCATCTGCAGTGATTTTGGTGCCATCCAAAATAGTCTGTCACTGTTTCCACTGTTTCCCCATCTATTTGCCATGAAGTGATGGGATTGATTATATTCTTTGCAGCCAAAGATGGAGAAGCACTATACAGTCAGCAAAAACAAGACCGGGAGCTGACTATGGCTCAGATCATGAACTCCTTATTGCCAAATTCAGACTTAAATTGAAGAAAGTGGGGAAAACCACTAGACCATTAAGGTATAACCTAAATCAAATCCCTTATGACTATACTGTGGAAGTGGGAAATAGATTTAAGGGATTAGATCTGATAGACAGAGTGCCTGATGAACTATGGACAGAGGTTCGTGATATTGTACAGGAGACAGGAATCAAGACCATTCTCAAGTAAAAGAAATGCAAAAAAGCAAAATGACTGTCTGAGGAGGCCTTACAAATAGCTGTGAAAAGAAGAGAAGTGAAAAGCAAAGGAGAAAAGGAAAGATATACCTATTTGAATGCAGAGTTCCAAGGAATAGCAAGGAGAGATAAGAAAGCCTTCCTCAGTGATCAATGCAAAGAAATGGAGGAAAACAATAGAATGGGAAAGACTAGAGATCTCTTCAAGAAAGTTAGAGATACCAAGGGAACATTTCATGCAAAGATGGGCTCAATAAAGGACAGAAAAGGTATGGACCTAACAGAAGCATAAGATGTTAAAAAGAGGTGGCAAGAATACACAGAAGAACTGTACAAAAAAGATCTTCATGACCCAGATAATCACGATGGTGTGATCACTCACCTAGAGCCAGACAACCTGGAATGTGAAGTAAAGTGGGCCTTTGGAAGCATCACTACGAACAAAGCTAGTGGAGGTAATGGAATTCCAGTTGAGCTATTTCAAATCCTAAAAGATGATGCTATGAAAGTGCTTCACTCAATATGTCAGCAAATTTGGAAAACTCAGCAGTGGCCACAGGACTGGAAAAGGTCAGTTTTCATTTCAATCCTAAAGAAAGGCAATGCCAAAGAATGTTCAAACTACGGCACAACTGCACTCATCTCACACACTAGTAAAGTAATGCTCAAAATTCTCCAAGCCAGGCTTCACCAATACGTGAACCAAGAACTTCCAGATGTTCAAGCTGGTTTTAGAAAAGACAGACAAACCAGAGATCAAATTGCCAACATTCGCTGGATCATTGAAAAAGCAAGAGAGTTCCAGAAAAACATCTATTTCTGCTTTATTGATTATGCCAAAGCTTTTGACTGTGTGGATCACCATAAACTGTGGAAAATTCTGAAAGAGATGGGAATACCAGACCACCTGACCTGCCTCTTGAGAAACCTGTATGCAGGTCAGGAAGCAACAGTTAGAACTGGACATGGAACATCAGACTGGTTCCAAATAGGAAAAGGAGTACGTCAAGGCTGTATATTGTCACCCTGCTTATTTAACTTATATGCAGAGTACATCATGAGAAACGCTGGGCTGGATGAAGCACAAGCTGGAATCAAGATTGCCGGGAGAAATATCAATAACCACAGATATGCAGATGACACCACCCTTATGACAGGATGTGAAGAAAAACTAAAGAGCCTCTTGATGAAAGTGAAAGAGGCGAGTGAAAAAGTTGGCTTAAAGCTCAACATTCAGAAAACTAAGATCATGGCATCCGGTCCCATCACTTCATGGCAGATAGATGGGGAAACAGTGGTTGACTTTATTTTTTTGAGCTTCAAAATCACTGCAGATTGTGATTGCAGCCATGAAATTAAAAGACCCTTACTCCTTGGAAGGAAAGTTATGACCAACCTAGACAGCATATTAAAAAGCAGAGACATTACTTTGTCAACAAAGCTCCGTCTAGTCAAGGCTATGGTTTTTCCAGTGATCATGTATGGATGTGAGAGTTGGACTATAAAGAAAGCTGAGCGCCAAAGAATTGATGCTTTTGAACTGTGGTGTTGGAGAAGACTCTTGAGGGTCCCCTGGACTGCAAGGAGATCCAGCCAGTCCATCCTAAAGGAGATCCGTCCTGGGTGTTCATTGGAAGGACTGATGCTGAAGCTGAAACTCTGTTAGTCTTTGCCCTGTTTAATTTTGTATTCCAAGGCCAAATTTGCCTGTTACTTCACGTATCTCTTGACTTCCTACTTTTGCATTCCAGTCCCCTATAATGAATAGGTTATCTTTTTGCCTGTTACTTCTAGAAGGTCCTGTAGGTCTTCATAGAACTGTTCAACTTCAGCTTCTTCAGCATTACTGATTGGGGCATAGACTTGGATTACTGTGATATTGAATGGTTTGCCTTGGAAACAAACAGAGGTCATTCTGTCGTTTTTGAGATTACACCCAAGTACTTGCATTTCGGACTCTTTTGTTGACTTCGAGGGCTACTCCATTTCTTCTAAGGGGTTCTTGCCCACAGTCGTAGATATAATGGTCATCTGAGTTAAATTTGCCCATTCCAGTCCATTTTAGTTCACTGATCCCTAAAATGTTGATGTTCACTCTTGACATCTCCTGTTTGACCACTTCCAATTTACCTTGATTCATGGACCTAATATTCCAGGTTCCTGTGCAATGTTGCTCTTGACAGCATCACACTTTACTTCCATCACCAGTCACATCCACAAATGGGCATTGTTTTGCTTTGACTCCACCTCTTCATTCTTTTTGGAGTTATTTCTCCACTCTTCTCCAGTAGCACCTAATTGGGCACCTACCAACCTAGGGAGTTCATCTTTCAGTGTCCTATCTTTTTGCCTTGTCATACTGTTCATGGGCTTCTCAAAGCAAGAATACTGAAGTGGTTTGCCATTCCCTTCTCCAGTGGACCACGTTTTGTCAGATGGGGATAATATTTTATATATATTTTTCATATACTGATGTTTTTCCTTCTATGTACTAAACTCCTAGGAGTGGGATTTCTGTTTCAAGGATATGCATTTCAGGAATGAAATAGTGGTTCCCACCTCCAACTGCAAATAGATAATATTATCATGCCTTGTGACTTTAATTTGCATTTCTTTAACTGCTAGTGAGCATCTTCTTAAATGTTTACCTACCACTTGGATTTGTTCTGCTGTGAATTGTTTGCTTTTATATTATGCTATCTCTCCCTCTATTCCTGTCTCTCATTCTGTTATTTTTGAAAGAATATCTACACCCTGGCCAATACTTTGTATTGTCAGTTATTTTAATTTTAACCTTCTAGTGGGTATGAAGTGGTATTTGATTATAGTTTCAGTTTGCTTTTCTCTGTTGACTAGTGACATTGAGTACCTTCTCATGTGCTTATATCTTCTCTTGATAATGTCTTTTGATGTTCTTTGGCCATATGCAAGATTATAGATTTTAAGCCTTTTAGTCTCATAAGTGCTTAAAAGATATGTGTATGTAGGTGTATGTGTATATTTAACTAGTGTATCAGTTGTCTATTAAATTTGTTTAGGATATATTTTGTCATCTAAATCTCATTTTTTTCACTGGATAATATACACATAACATAAAATAATAAAATAATATAAACATATGGTTCAGTGACATTAAGTATGTTACATGATTACTATCCATTTCCAGAACTTTCATCATCACAAACTGAAATTCTGTATCCATTAAAAATTATTAAATTTTAAAATAGTCAAATATGTCAGGTTTTTCTTTTCTAGTGTCTGTTCTTCTGATCTTGATTAAAAAGTTTCTCTGTCTGGATTGTATGTGTGACTTCTTAGGTTTTTTTTTGCACTATTTTTATTGTTTCATTTTTATGTCTAAATATTTAATTCACTTGCAATTTATTTTTATATGTGGTGTGAGGGAAGGAGCAAACTCCATTGTCTTCCAAGTGGAGTGCCAAATATATGTATCAGTGTATACATTAAGTAAAGAATCTTTCCCATGTTGAATTACAATATCGTTTTTATCATAAACTATCATAAATACTGGAATCTGTTTCTCAGCAGTTTGTACCCACATCTAGTTGTCTATTTCTAAGCCAACATTATATTGTTACAGCTTAATATTGAAAAAAATCAAATTCCACCTCACTATTGTCCTTCACAATTTTCCTGGATATTCTCAGACATGTATGTTAATACTATTTTATTTAATTAAAAATACACAAACCTATTGGGATTCTAATAGGTATTACATTCATTTATATATTATTTTTAAGAGAACTGACACTTTTATAATATTGTCTACCTATCCAAGAAAGCAGTATATTCTTCTCTGTTTTCAGATTGAATTTTATGCCTTTAATAAAATTATTGTTGTTTTCTTTACCTAATTTTTGTACTTCTCATTTTGAGTTTATTCCTAATGTTAATATACATGCTATTGTTGATGAACTATCATCTCTCATTTCCACTTGATTTCCTTTGCTCAACTTAATGTCTGTGAGATTCATTCATGTTGTATGTATAAGTAGTTCATTCTTTTGAATGCCGAGTAATATTCCTGTGTATTTAATACACTACAAGTTATTAATTCATTCACCTGTTGATGGACATTTGCCTAAAATGAATAAAGCTGCTATAAATGAACTTTTACACGGTTTTTAAAAAATGAATACATGTTTACATTTCTTTTTGATAACTTCCTAGCTGTGGAGTTCCTCCAGCTCTATGTTTAACTTTATAAGAAACTGCCCAGCTTTTAGAAAGTGGTTTATACCTTTTTAAGCTCCCACCAGCAATGTAGAGTAATTCCATTTGCTCTGCATCTAGGTCAACATTTCATCCTGCCAGTCTTTTTAATTTTAGCCGTCCTAGTGAGTATGAAGTGGTATCTCATTGTAGTTTTAAATTGCATTTCCACTTTGACTAATGCTGTTGAACACTTTTTCATGTACTTATTGGCTGTTTGTATGTCTTCCTTGAGTAGTGTCTGTTCAAAATCTTTTGCTATTTTTTTTAAGTTGAGTTGCCTTTTTATTATTGATTTTTTGGAGTTCTTTTGTCAATTCTTTGTCAGTTGTATGTACTGAGAATATTTTCACCCACTGTGGGAGAGTTGATTTTCTTACCATGTACTTTGGAAGAATAGATGCTTATAATTTTCAGTGACTTTCAATTTATCATTTTTTTCCTTTAATCCTTTCTTTACTGCCTTTTGTACTCTTGTTAAGGAATCTTTATCTACTTCAAAGTCATCAAGATATAGACCCATTTTTTTTTCCTAGAAGCACTATAGATTTAGCGTTTATATTTAGGCCTATGATACATCTCAAGGTAATTTTTTAAATTGAGATGTAACTTGCAAACCATGAATTCACCATTTTAAAGTGTACAATTCAGTAAATTTTAGTATATTTGCAAAGTTGTCAACCATCACCACTATTTAAGTCCAGAACATTTTTATCACTCTCCAAAGAAACCCTCTACCTATTAGTAGTCATTTCTGTCTTCCCCCTAGAAACCATTAATCTACTTTTGGTCTCTATGGATTTGCCTACTCTAGGTGTTTCATATAAATGGAATCCTATTAATATCTGACCTTTGAAGTCTGGCTTCTTGTATTTAGCATAATGTGTTCATAGTTCACCTATATTGTAGCATGTACCAATACTTGATTCCTATTTATGGTAGAATAACATTACACTGTATCGGCATAATATACTTTGTTTTTCCATCAGTTAATGGACATTTAGGTTGTTTCTACTTTTTAGCTATTATGAATAATGCTGCTATGATCATTGTTGTACAAATTTGTTTACACATATATGTTTTCCAATCTCTTGGATACATACTTAAGTGTGGATCATAGACCTTCATCAAATATCAAAAAATTGTATCTGTGTGGGTTTGCTTCTGGGCTCTGTATTCTGTTCTAGTTTTTAAATTTTTTTTATCCTATGCCAGTAGCACATTGTCTTGATTATTGTGGATTTAAAATAAATACTGAAAGCAAGTAGTATATATTCTCCCACTTTTTCCTTCCAGAAGTTCTGCTCAGACTATGATTGTGATTAACTGAATTTTGGGAAAATAGACATCTTAACAATATTGCACAATCCAATTTTAAAATTTGCTATTATTTCACCATGTATTTAAATCTTTTACTTCTTCTCTTAACAATATTATTTCTTCTTTAAATGGTTAATAGGATTGGCCAGTGAAACCATGAAACTCACTGGTCCTGAGTCTGGAGTTTTCTCTGTGGGGAATTTGCTTTTTCTTAAAAATCAGCTTTGTTGAAGCATAATTTATAATAAAACTCATCTATTTTAACTGCATAGTTCCATGATTTTGGCAAACAATGTCATCTGCATTAGAGTTTTGCTTTTTCCTTTCTGGTCTCTGTAACTTTTGTTTCATTTTCTTACCTAATACCCTGGTTAGAACCTTGTCTAGTACAATGTTGAATAGAACTAAGAGCAGTCATCTTTGCCATTTCCTTAATCTGAAGGGGAAAGTATTCAGAATTCCATTGTTAGTGTGATATTTATTGTGGAATTTTTGTAGAAGCCCTTTATCTGTTCAAAGAAGTTTTCTTCTGTTCCTAATTTTTTTCCTTTCATTATGAATGATATTTGATTTTATCAAATCTTTTCTGGTATCTCTTGAGGTTGATCATACAGTTCTTCTTTGTTATTCTCTTAATATAACATATTACACTGAGTAAAATTCAAATGTTAAATCTCCCTTGAATTCCTGGGACAAATCCCATTGGATCATAACATATTAAACTTTTGCTAGATTTGATTTGCTAAAATTTTATACACCCATGAAATATAGTTCCGTGTAGTTTTTATTTAATGTCTTTGGTTTTGGCATCAGAACAATAATAGCCTCATAAAACGAGGTGGAAATGTTCTCATCTTTTTTATTCTGGCTGAAATTATAAAGAACTGAAAACCCTAATTTGGGGCAAGAACATGGAACCCCTGGTACTCTCATATATTGCTGGTAGAATTTAAAATTTTTTCAATCATTTTGCAAAACTATTTGCCAGCATCTACCAGAGCTTCACACACATTATAACCCAGCACTTTAACTCCTAGTTACACACTCAAGAGAAATGAGTGTATATGTCCACCAAAAGATATGTTCAAGAATGTTCATAGACGATTTATTTATAATAGCAACAACTGAAAGCAACCCACATATTTATCAAGAGGAGAATGGAGAAATAAATTATGGTATGTTCATAAAATGGAATTTTATAGAAGAATAAAAGCAAACTACAGATACATTAGTATCGACGCATCAGAAACTTAATGTTGAATCAAAGAACCCGGACCAAAAGAGTGTATACTGTGTGATTCCATTGATAAAAAGTTCAAGTACTGATAAAACTAATGTATGGGTTTAAAAATTGTGTTAATAACCAACTCTGGATAGAAGTGGATTTTGACACTGAAAGAGCCGGAAGGATTCTCTTGAGTGATGGTAATATTCTCTATTTTACCCTGGGTGTTAGTTACACAGGTATTACAAATGTGGAAACTCATAAAGCTGTACATTTAGGTGCTTTACCGTATATGATTTATATTTCTAATACAATAAAACATGTATTATTACACATATTAAAACTGCCTGGAACTCAGTCAGCTTTTTTCAACTTGCAAACTTTATTTTTATTTACTAAGGGAAGATGTTTCTTCTATTATTTGTTTAATTATTGCCCCTCCTAAATGTTCATTTTCTTCCTCCTAAAATTCCTTTTCTTCACAGATTAGATATTCTGGGTTCATTTATTTTCTAAGTCCCTTTTACATATTTTTGAAAGAGTTCTACTCTTTCCTCCAGGCCTCTATTTTTTTTTGTCTTGATAAGTGATCAGCTTTTCTTTCAATTTATCTAAACCTATCTTCTTCAATTTTACTGAATTTTAAAATTTAAATATATAATTTTGTACTCAATTTAAAAAATATTTATAATTGGATTTTCTTAGCTGTACATGTTTTATTTTGTTCAAGTAATGATTTTTTTCTCTCCTCCAGAGCAGGTCTATTTTACTGGGGCCCTGCATATAGGCATTATTTTATTCTTTCACTTTCTTCTTGTTGGATTCTCTCAAGTTGTAAGGTGATGATATAATTTATCATCCAGACTTTAGTGCAAGAAGGACTATTAATAATTATTCCAATATCAACAGAGATTATCTCATGGTAACTATAATGTATGATCACCACATGTTTGGGTGCCAACTTATGGCTTGCATCTCTGAGTTAGATGCTGGAGAATGATAAGCAGCAATGATCCTATAGTGAGGGGAAACTCAGAAATTTTTGTCCTTGGGGATAGTCAAGAGTACTGGATGGCAAGTTGCCAGACTCTAGTCTTCTAATTTGTAAGGACCATTAATAGAACATCAAGAGGTACTGTAATAAAGAATGTCAGTGTCAACAGAAAATCCAGTTAGATAAAGGCTGGAGAATGCTTATTGATTTCATAGTTAAAAGATACTAGTCTCCATATAGAGAACAGTTTCACTATTATAGTACAGGGAAAAAACATATTGTAGTGGATTTTAGAGTGAGAGATGTTAAAAACTTAGATGCCAAGAGTAGACTAGTTGTTTTTCTTTTGAAGGAGGAAGGGAGGGTTGGTATTAAGGGCACATGTGAGGGTTTGGTCTTGAATGGGAGGAAGGACACTCTACTCCCTGAAAATGAAGATAAAGAAGTTTAGAATATATGTGGCTATAGATAGGGTCTATCCGGCCTCTCATGAGTTGAAGTAGGCTTACATTTAATATATATATATATATATATATATATATATATATATTGAATAAGGGCCCTTAGGCAATGGTTTGCTAAGCTCATCTATGCAGCTGTTTGATGGGTGAATTGCTAGTTTGTATCCTTCATAACTTTATACCTTTTCTGTTGGAGGGTTTTTTTTTTATTGATTTATAGGAACTGTTTATTCTGTTTGATCACAAAGTCACAATATTAGTCCTTTATCTTATTTTGTAGATATTTTCCAAAGTTTTTCATTTGTTTACTAACTTTACTTGTACTGTGGTCTCCTTTTCTCTATACATAATTTTATTTTATATGGAATTAAATCTATCTTTTGCTTTATGGTTCCTGAGTTTCATGTCATACTTAGAAAGGTCTTCCTTGCTCCAAAATTATAGAAATATTCTCCTATATTTTCTTCTATTGCATTTCTTTTAATTGTAAAAGTATTTGAATATATTTTTAGTTTTATTTGGTGACTGGGATATAATTTTATTTTTAAGTGGATAATCCATCATTATTCCATTGATTTGAAATACCATTTTTATTATAAATTCCCATATATGCATGGGTCTGTTTCTGAACTCTGACTTTCTAAATTATGCCCTATGAATTATTTTGTGTTATTTTATATGGCATCTGTTTCATTTCTAATGTATTATTGCTTGCATAGGAAGTCTATTGAGTTTATATATATATACATATATATATATATAAATGTACTTTTTTGTTGTTTCTAATAGTTTTTCTCTTGAATTTTCCAGGCTGTCATATCATCATCTGCAGATAGTGATAATTTTGCCTCTTCCTTTTCAAAAGAAATACCTTTTATCTTGTTGCAGTGGCTAGAATTTATATGATAATGTCATATAATAGCAGTGATAATGGATATCCTTATTGTGTTCCTCATTTTAATGAGAAGAGCTCTTGTGTTTCATTGCTAGGCATGCTTGATGGTAATTTTTGATAAATATTCCATCATGTTTAGGAAGATTTCTTCTATCCCTAGTTCATTATTTTTTTTCAAAATAGGGATGGATGTTGAATTACCAAATGCTATTTTACCATCTATTGAGATAATCATATAATTTTTCTCCTTTAACCAGCTTATGTAATAAATTATGTCAACAGATTTCCTAATATTGGGCCATCCATTTTTTGGGGGGAGTTGTTGCCTTGATCAAAATGCATTCTTCTTCTAGTTGTGTTCTAATATGTTGTTGAATTATATATTTGCTAATGTTTGATTTAAGATTTTTATGTTATACTCTTAGACAGCTTTAATCTGATAATAATTTTCTTTCTTTGTGCTCTCTGTCAGTTTTGATATTGGGTATTTTCAAACATTGTGAAATTAGTCGTGAATGTTTTCACGCTCCCAGTGATATAGCGTGTGCATGTACATGTGCGTGCACGCTCAGTCTCTCAGTTGTGTCTGACTCTTTGCGACCCCATAGACTGCAGCCCACCAGGCCCCTCTGTCCATGGGATTCTCAAGGTGAGAATACTGGAGTGGGCTGCCATTTCCTTCTCCAGAAGATCTTCCTGACCCAGAGATTGAGCCTGTGTCTCCTGTGTCTCCCGCAATGGCAGACAGTTCTTTATAACTGAGCCACTTGCGAAGCACCCCACCCCCAATGATACAGAGAATTATATAATTAAATATGATGTAGTTAAAATGTGAAAATGATATAGAAAATATCTGTTCCTTGAGAGAATGATAAAAATTATGTATAAACCATTGTGAACCTAGTGTCCTTTGGGGTAATAGATCTTTGTCAACATATCTAATTTCATATTTAGTGATTATTCATTGTAGATGTTTTGGTCTTCTTTTGGTAGTAACTATATTTTCCTAGAAAATTATCCATTTTAGTGGGAAAATTATCCATTTTATTTAGGTGTTCAAGTTTGTTGGCATAAACTTTTCCTAATATTTGTTTTTATTTATTTATTTGGCTGCACAAGATCTTATTTGTGGCATGTGAGATCTTTAGTTGTGGCTTGTGGGATCTAGCTCCTGGACCAGGGATCGAACCTGGGTTACCTGCACTGGGAGTGCAGAGTCCTAGTCACTGGACCCCCAGGGAAGTCCCCATTGGCATAAACTTGTACATACTATTCTCTAACTTTTAAACTCATCTCTTTTGACTCTCTTTTCCTGTTCATTCTCTTATTAGTATTTATTGAGTACCTGCTATGTGCTGGGTATTGTGCTATGGTTTCTGGCTTTCATGTCATATTCAGTGGCAAACAAGACAGCTGAGATATTTGCCCCCATGGAATCTACATTTCAGTGTTGAATATTTGTATTTTCTTTCTTGGATAAGCTTGCTAAGTGTCTGTTTCATTGATATTTTCATAGGGAAAACAATTTTATTTATCAAGTTTGCTGTTGTTATTCCTAATTCACTAATTTCTTATTCTATTTCAATGTTGTCTTATGGAAATTTTTAAACATAAACAAACATAGAACAGTATAATGGACTCCCATGTACTAAACAGTTATCAATTGGCTTTGGCCCGTCTGTTTCATTTGCATGCCTAAATCACTGAAGTTTTTAAAGCAAACCTCAAACATCATTCCATCCACAAATGCTAAAGTAATACTTATTTGATAGGTAAGTTCTCCTTTTGAAAATATAACAATAACATTATTACTCCCCCAAATTAATGACTCTTTAATATCAGATAGCAAGTCAGCATTCAAATTTCCACAATTGTTTCCTAAGTGTTTTTAATATAATTTCAAAGCACCTCCCCCATTAAATACTTATTAGTTACAAGGAGGAAAAAAAAACTTTAGATAGGAAAAGCCTGGCTGATATCCCAATTTTTTTAAAAAAATATTTTTTTCCCTGAACCAATATCCAATTCACACATTGCAAATAAAATGTCCCTTTATTCTTTTTAAATCTATACTAGTTCTCTTACCCTCTTTTTTTTTGCAGTTTATTTGCTCAAAAAGCATTTGTCCTGTAGAATCTCCCACATTCTAAATTTGTCAGCCTCCATAGAAAACAAACTTATGGTTATCAAAGGGGAAAGGGAAGGAGGGGAGGGATACATTAGGAGTTTCGGATTAACAGATAACAAACTACTATACATAAATTAGATAAGCAACAAAAATTTACTGTATAGCAGGAGGAATTATTTTCAACATCTTGTAATAACTTACAATGACAAATAGTCTGGAAAAGAATATATATATATATGTACATATATATATATGTATAACTGAATAATTTTGCTGTATACCTGAAACTACCACAATATAGTAAATTAACTATTCTGCAATTAACAAATAAATAAATAAATAAATTTGTCAGCATTTGGTAGTAACACAGGCACTTTTGGCTTTAATTTGAGCTATAGTTTTTGCACAATGTAGTCTTAAAACTTAATTACATTTAATATGACATTGTCTTTAAAACATTTTTTATAGTGGTAAAATTTTTAACATATCCCAAAGTGGATGGAATAACACCTGTTTTTTTTTAATTTTTATTTTATTTTATAAAAATTGGGGTATAATTGACATAGAACATATTCATTTCAGGGTGCAACATAGTGATTTGATATTTGTATATATTGCAAAATGATCACCACAGTAAGTCTTATTAACATCCATCATCTTGGAATAACACTGATTTAATGTGCTTGTTCTGAAAATCATATGGTTATTAATCACTTATAGATCTGTTGGTCTCTAAGGAACTAGTCTCTAAATTCAACTAGTTTGATTTTCAAGTCAGTTTATGTGTAGATATGCACAAATTCCTACTATTTGAACCTAGGAAATACTATATTTGCAAGAATAAATTAAGAAATGAATTCTGCATGGAAGTGAACCATTGTTCTCCTGTAGGCCAGTGTTTAGGTCCAACATTCATATATTAGTCTATTCTTGGCAAATTAACAAGTCTTAGGGGTCAGGTTAACCTGAGGCGTCATGTTAATATTGATAACAGTACACTAGTCTTCTCTGCCCTTTTGGCGTGGTCCATAGAAACTTAATAAACAATAGGTGAGAAACAAGTAAAAACACATTTGAATGATGAATATTAAAATATATCTTGTCTTCTTTTTGCTTAAAATCTTTTGAATTCGGCTGCCAGTTCTTTCAGGTTTTGAGTCTGTCTGAACCATTTCTCAAATTTAATTCCAGTTTAGATTTCTTTTAAGGTGAAAGTCACTACTCTGCACTGTCATAAGTTTGTTTCTTTTTTGTTAATTTATGTTTTTAATTAGTTTATCTATTTTTAACTTTACAATATTGTATTTGTTTTGCCATACAGTGACATGAATCCACCATGGGTGTACATGTTTTCCCCTTTCAGAACCCCCTCTCGCACCTCCCTCCTCATCCCATCCCTCCAGGTCATCCTGGTGCACCAGCCCTGAGCACCCTGTATCATACATCGAACCTGGACTGTTAATCGGTAAAGTTTGTTTCTTTTAAAGTGCATGTCACACAGATTGTCATGAGTTTCTCCAAGAGTATTATACTGAAAGACAGCTTTGAAAACCTGTAGAGAACTCTTCTTGTATCTTCTGTCTTGATATCTCTAGAAAAAAGAATTTCAGGGATGAAGCTTAAACACAGTTGAGGTCCCTTTGGAGGGGGGAGGGGAGAGAATATAAAATTACACTGAAATTAGGTATGGAAATGAATATTTATTCAGAATAAGACTTCCTTTTTCTGAGTTTCTTTTAGGCAGTTTACCAGACGGATTGCATACCAATGCTTTCTGATTGCTCCTTATCACTACCCAGAAAACCTGAAAGCTCCCAGCACTCTCGGAGCCCTACAGCTCTAACTGCCAGTGGAGCTTGGTGGGGCTTGCTGAGAAATCTTCCTCAGACCACATTGTTTAGCTTCCAAGCACAGTGTCCTCGCAGTTTGATTAATTTGACCTTTACCTTTGTTATTTAGGTAAGAGGTGTTATGGGGGCCTTTGTTTTTACAATGGTCAGGGCTTGGTTCAGGAAGGCCCTGTACTTGGGTTGAGTGTTTTGTGGTCACCGTCTTGAAATTCTCAATTTTATCTTTGGACATATGTTTTGTAAAAGAAGTCCAAGGAAGACAATGGAGCTTGCGCCAGGGCTTTGGGGCTTTCTCGGATGCCCCTTCCTGTCTCCCACCACATCCCGGCCATAGGTTCTTGCCCTGCTCCCTGCCTGCTGGTCCCTCCAAGCTTCCTCCTCGCACAATTCCTACTCCATGGCCCAGTGCCTACGGCGGCTCTCCGCGCCCCCCTCCCTTCACTCCCCAGCAATGCCGGCTGGGGCAACAAATGAATCATGGCAGCTGGAAGAGGCCCAAGTTCTGCTGCTGCCGGTTGCAGTCCACTCGGGGTGGGGCCCCAGACCTCCATAAAGGGAAGTTCAGTTGTCTGCGTGCGCCCCAGGGCATCTTAGGGTGGGGCCAGACTGAAGCGATTCTTCTCTGGGTTAGCAGAGCCACTGAGGCTTCAGAAGGCTGCCTGGAGCGGGAGTGATCCTCTCACTCACCGCTGAGTCGGGTACCTATTTTGTCTGGCACTGAGGTTGCAACCCTTAACAGTTGTTCATCTGTTTAGGGTTGAGGCTGCCGCCAGTGGGAAGGGAAGATGGACTACTGCTTTTTCATTTTGCCCTGTGCCCTGCAAATTGTAGAGTCGGCGCTGACGGCAATGACTTAAGGCTTCTCTTCCCAGAGGTATATGAATGACCATTTTACCCTAAGAATTAAAACATCCGGATGCTTTCTGCATATGTGCATAGGGTGCACCAGGCTGGAATGGGCTGTGTTCAGGGACACGGTGAAGTCAATTAAGTGCTGCTTGAAAGCAGTTAATGGAATTTCAGATGCTTGCTTCAATTTGACCTGTTTTTAAAAAAATGTTTTGGGTGTGCTCACAAGCCATGATAAGATATTAAGGGGTTGGAATGTAGGTGACAATTAGGGGGTGGAATATAGGTAAAGATTTTTAAGACCTGGAAAATTTAAAATTCTAGGGAAAATGAACTACTTCCCAGTAAATTATGATACGTTTACCTAAAAATGAGGTAGATATATGTGTGTGAATATGGATTCTGTCTAAAATAAGTATTAAGAGAGAAAAAAGTTGTAGAACAGTGTGTAGTTATGGTGTCATTTGTGCTATGGAAAGATAAATACCACGTTTCATCACTTGTAAGATTTTCCTCATTTTAATATCACTGAGATCTTCTTTAGCATCTTTGAAATGATTCTATCATCACGTGACAGTTGTGTTATAATTTGTATTCTTTGAATATGTTCAACAAAACTTGCAGAATCTGTGTTAGCCACATGAAAGAAAATCCAAGATGCCAGTAGATCACTTAAGCACATAAAAAAAGTGTTTTGAGGGAAAACAAAGTCGTCAATGATGGAGTCAAAATGTGATTCTTAAAAGTTGGATTCAGAATAAGTACAACCTAAAAAATATCACAACTAATTTGTTTCATTTACCTTTCCCCTTTGATGCATGCACGAGAGAGTCTGCATCTACATCTAAATAAGTCTACAAATCTCTTATAACAAATAGAAAATAAAGATTCTGATAACAAAACATTGTGGCATCAGTGTTTATCAGTGTATCCTAATATACATAAAATAGTCAGGCATTTTATAATCCATGATGCATTTTGTTTGTTCAGTTGCTCAGTTGTGTCCAACTCTTTTCAACCCCACGGACTGCTGCATGCCAGGCTTCCCTGACCTTTACCATCTCCCACAGTTTTCTAAGACTCATGTTCATTGAGTCAGTGATGCCATCCAACCATCTCATCCTCTGTTGCCCTCTTCTCCTTTTGCTTTCAATCTTTCCCAGCATCAGGGTCTTTTCCAACGAGTCGGCTCTTTGCATCAGGTGGCCAAAGTATTAGAGCTTCAGCTTCAGCATCAGTCCTTCCAAAGAATATTCAGGGTTCAAATCCTTTAGGATTGCCTTAAGGTCAATGATAATTAAAATGCAAACTAAAGCACAAGCTATATATTTTTATGTATGAAATATGTACATTTCTAGGAGGATACACAAGAATTTGAGCTGGGAATGAGTCACAGCCTGTAAGGAGTGTTGTCAGTGAATAAGGTGAATTATAAAACAAACAAACAAGAACATAAAACATGCCAATTAATGCAAATCAATGAGAATTTCCAAGTTAAGCATTAAAAATCACTTTCATCACAATGTAAAATGATAGTTTGTGGGAAAAAGAAAAAAGAAAATGAATCATTTTGAAGGGAATTTGCACCTCTCCTTAGAGATATCATTGACTCAACAGAGAAATGCAACCTCACACTTGACTTTGTCTAGACAGTGGAACAAAGTTCTACACATCCAGGTTGAAGTATTCCCAAGGACTTTTGTAGACTTGATGTTGGTTTTTAAACTGTTTTCCTTGAACCTCCCCCTCCACCAACCAATGAGCTTGATTTGTAATTTTTTTTATGTATTATAGTCACACATAAGATTTTATTTGGGAATAAAATAAAGTTTGTTCTTTCTACTTCTATGTGAAAATGGTATTTGACAACTGCCTCTTATGTGGGCTGAGATTGCACAGAAACAAAAGAGTCAGGAGGCATCAGAACTACACCTGGAAAGGTAAAGTCTTTGTCAACTGTATGGACTGAGGGGCTTGTATAGGAGACTGAGTAGCAAGAGATGAAGTGAATATCTTCAAGGGAGAGACAAGGAAGAGGTGCTCTCTGGATGTCTGGGATCAATCTGGGATCAAGCTTGTCAACAGAGCCTTGTCTATGGTAGTCCTTTTAGTTGTTACTCCTGCCCTTGGGGACATGCTACTGCCACTTCAAGGAGCCATAATGAGCCAGACAAAAGCAAACTCTCCTTGTAGTCATGGCATTTATGGACTTTGAGGATTATTTAAGGCCATTTAGTTCAGACACTACCTTCTTTTAGCCTTGACATTGTGTACTTATTCTTCAGTGAGTGGATCAGTTTGCAATCCTGAGTATGGTGATTAAGAGCCCAGGCTTGAAGTCACCCAACTTGGTTTATGGTTCTGACACTTAAAAAGCTTGTGTGTGGGCACTTCCTTGGTGGTCCAGTGGTTTGGACTCCATACTTCCAAAGCAGAGGGGTCGGGTTCGATCCCTGGTTGGGGAACTAGGATCCCACATACTGCGCAGTGTGGCCAAAATGTTTTTTGAAAGAGGTATGTGTGACCTTAAGCAGGTCATGTCACCTTCGAGGCTCAGGTTCCACATCTGTAAATTGGTCATAGTCATCTCAATTTGCTAAAGTTGCTGTGCTGGTTGGATAGTATATTTGTAAACTGCCTCACATACATTAGATACTCAAGACATAGTATTGCTCCTACTACTCAAACAGTCCACATCTGTATCTGTCCATTTAATTTTCTGGGCTGTGTGACAACTAAATACATAAAATATATGGTCAAAACTGAATTGCTTCACCTTTGTGAAGACTTAGCACTCCTCTTCTGTGATCACCTTCCATAGTTTCATGCCCTTGACGTCCACCTATTACTGCATATGTACTCCATCTTCTAGGATTTTTGTGAATACTTGGCAAATATTAGTGGCCCAATAATTGCTAGTTATTATCAGTGGACAGTGTTGAGGATAATGACTGCTTTTGGAATCAGACAGATGCCCATTTAATTCTTACTTTTTTCACTTACTGGCTGTGTGACATTTGGCAAGTTACTTAACCTTTCTGAGCTCAATTTCCTTTACAGATAATGGAAAGTAAGAATATTACTGGAACTCACTTAAGAAGAATATTTCAAGGATCAGATAATGTATATAAAATGCTTAGCACACAAGACCTGGTGTACAGTAGGTGCTCAAAAATGAAAATATTAATTGTAATACAGAAGCTGATGGGTCCTTACAACTATGAAATCAAGTTTGCCACTGAGAAATGAGGGGAGATGGGCACCCTGAGGTGTTGTTGCCCCATGGACTGACCAGGCAGCTCCACTTTCCTTTTTTATTTGCCTCTCTAATCCCAATGCAAGGAGATCCGACCAGTCCATACTAAAGGAAATCAGTCCTGAATATTCATTGGAAGGACTGATGTTGAAGCTGAAACTCCAATACTTTGGCCACCTGATGTGAAGAACTGACTCATTTGAAAAGACCCTGATGCTGGGAAAGATTGAAGGCAGGAGGAGAAGGGGTCGACAGAGGATGAGATGGTTGGATGGCATCACTGATTCAATGGACATGAGACTGAGTAAACTCCAGGAGTTGGTGGTGGACAGGGAGGCCTGGCGTGCTACTGTCCCTGGGGTCGAAAAGAGTCGGACAAATTGAGTGACTGAACTGAGCTGAACTGAATCCCAATGTGCCTGCTAAGTTGCTTCAGTCATGTCTGACTCTTTGCAACCCTATGGACTATAGCCTGCCAGGCTCCTCTGTCCATGGAATTCTCCAGGCAAGAATACTAAAGTGGGTTGCCATTTCTTTCTCCAGGGGATCTTCCTGACCCAGGGATCAAACCCACATTTCTTGCAGCTCTGGCATTGGCAGGCAGGTTCTTTATCACTAGCACCCCCTGGGAAACCCACCTCTAATCCCAATACTGTACTGCCAAATAATGTGGCTACAGGGCTATTTAGGTGTTTCAGGCTATTTGCTTCCCCCATTAATGGCTGCTAGGCCTTCTGTCTGCTTTTTCTTCTGCTTGTTTCCTCACTGCCTCCATCATATTTTCCTCCTGGTAGCCATACCCTCCACTGATTTATTCTCCCTGATGTGTTACTTATAATTGTTAGGGCAATCAAACCAGCTACCCTACCTTGTTGCTGGATTGTGTCAAAAGGGTATCCAGCCTAACTTTTAAAATGGGCAAATGATCTGAGTATATATTTCTCCAAAGAAAATACACAAATATCTAGTAAGCAGATAAAAATGCTCAACATCATTAGCCATCAGAAAAATGCATATCACAACTATAAGCCACTAGGATAGCTAAAATGAAGAAGACAATAACAAATGTTGGCAAGGATGTGGAGAAATTGGAGCCCTCATATATTATTGAAGGAATGTAAAACAGTGCAGCCTCCTTGGAAAAAAGGCCTGGTAATTTCTCAAAATGTTAAACAAAGTATATGACTCAGAAATTCCTCTCCTAGTTATATACCCCAAAGAACTGAAAACATATGTTCACACAGAAGCTGGTACAAAAATGTTCATAGAAGCATTATTCATAATAGTAAAAAAGGAAACAATTTAAATGTCTATATATACAGAATATAGTATATCCAAATGATAGAATACTATTCAGTCATAAAAAGATTGAAATAGTGATATGTGCTTTAACACGAATGAGCCTTAAAAGCATTGTGCTAAGAAAAGAATACAGACAAAAAAAATTTATTATCTTGTATGATTCTATTCATATGAAACATCTAGAATAGAAAAATATATAGGCACAAAATGCACATTAGGTCTTGCCAGCAGCTGGAGGGAAGAAGAAATGGGGGGAAACCGCTCAGTGGGTACAGAATGTCTTTTGAGATGATAAAAATGTTCTAGAAGAGTAGTAATGGTTGCACAACTCTATGAATGTACTAAACCTACTGAACTGTACACTTAAAAAAGAGTGAATTGTATAGTATATGGATTATATCTGACTAAAACTGTTTAAAAAATTATTGGGCAGGCTTTGCATGAAGGCTGGAAGACCCCATCCTTGAGTCAAGCAGAAATGTGAAGCATGAACTTGGCAACCTCAGTTTAGGCCTTTCTCTTTTTTGTTTTTTTATAGTTAAAACAAATTTATTTTTTAAAGCAAATTTTTAAGCCATGTCAGTCAACTTAAAATACATTTAAATGTTAAATTACTAAATTTCCATTTAAATATTCCCTCTTCTCTCAATAATGCTATTCTCCAGAAACAGCTAATCTTTTTTTAATTTTATTTTTTTTAAATTATGAGAGTATGGTAACACATTTACAGAAGACTTAGAAAATACAGAACAAGTTTACATATAGTTCCAATGTATATTACCATTATTTTTTAAGTAGATAAATTAAGATTTTTAGTTGGAGTTTCAATATCAAACTCTCAAAAATTAATAGGATGAATATACAGAGAAGTAGAAGGATACAGTAGACCTGAAAAGCACTGTGAACCAATTCAACAAAATTAAGATTTATACGATTTTCACACAACAGTAGGATACAAATTCTATTCAAGTTCCTGTAGACTGTAAACTGGGAGACACTGGAACATATCCAAGGACATAAAACAAGGTGCAAAAATTTCATGGTCTAAAGGTATTGAAATCATATAGAATCTGTTCTCTTATCACTGTTGAATTATGTTAGAAATCAATATCAAAAGAGATTTGAAAATAACCCACATATTTTCAAGTGCAATGTGATATTTACCAAGAGAGATCTGCAACTTAGCCATCAAAAGCCTCAATAAAGTCAGACTGAAAAAAACACAGAAGGTGACTGCAGAGAAGAAAGCATTTAAATGAGAAATTAGTATCAAAATGAGAAATTAACATTAAAGATACTTTAAACAAAATCCCATGTATTTGCAAATCAAATGTCCACTTTTAAATGATGGATGTATCTAAGAAGTCATAACAAGGAAAATTAGAAAATGTTTGTAATAGAATAAAAATGAAAAGAGAATGTACCAGAATTTGTTGCATACAGCTGAAGTTGCTCAATGCAATTAAATACGATGTGGAGTCTTGAATAAGGTATGAAAACAAATAATGGACACTAGCATAAAATATTGTGAAATTTGAACAAAATCTGTTCTTTAGTTAATAATACTGTATCACTTGTTAATTTCCTGTTTGTTTTGTTTGCAACATAGTATTTATTTATATTCTCAGAATTGGATTAGAAGTTTCAAGCCTCATTATAAATTTTTTAAATTACTAATACAAATTTTCTAGACTTTTAGCAGTCATGCTGCTGCTGCTGCTAAGTCTCTTCAGTCGTGTCCGACTCTGAGTGACCCCATAGATGGCAGCCCAGCAGGCTCTGCCGTCCCTGGGATTCTCCAGGCAAGAACACTGGAGTGGGTTGCCATTTCCTTCTCCAATACATGAAAGTGGAAAGTGAAAGTGAAGCCGCTCAGTCGTGTCCGACTCTTCGCGACACCATGGACTGCAGCCTATCAGGCTCCTCCGTCCATGGGATTTTACTAGATGCCAAAATACGTGGAAGTATATCATAGTTTTGAGTGAATATAAATTAGAATCTAGCATTCTATCATACTAAGTCAAACAAGTGGAATCAAAATGTCATAATTTTTTTTAGCTAGGCAAAGATTCATAAATTTCCTAAAATATGTATATTATACATACTATATATGTCAGTGATACTTGCTCAGTCATGTCTGACTCTTTGTGACCCCTTTAATTGTAGCCCACCAGGCTCCTCTGTCCATGAAATTCTCAAGGCAAGAATACTGGAGTGGGTTGCCATTCCCTTCTCCAGAGGATCTTCCTGACCCAGAGATCAAACCCAGATCTACCGCATTGCAGGTGGATTCTTTACCATCTGAGCCACCAGGGAAGCCCTACTATATACTATGCTTGATAAAGGCTTGAGAAAGAACAAACAACAACAAAAGAGATGGAGAAATTGGTCAACAGAAAATAATAGAATTCTATGTCACTAAAACTACCATTTAAAAGAAAAACTTGTGATCACTTTTTAAAATCCAGATGCATAACAGAATTCTCTTGGAATTTTTTGAAAATTACAAATGCCCAGCTATTGCTGTTCTCCAAAGCTCCAGATGTGTTTCCAATGAGCAGCCATGTTTAAAAACAACTGGACTATATAATGATCTTTTACTTTTGTCTAGTTTGTTTCACTTTTTCTATCATATTCAGTGCTCCCATTTCATTTAGTTTATGCTTTTCTCCTCTTTTGATTGAAGTTTATCTGGATTGCTGAGGCTGCCAGATTAATGACTTTCCACTGAGGTTTGTATTTGAAAAGGCAAGTATATTTTCTTATTTATGGCTTCTAATTTTTTAAAAATGGTGCTTTTATAAACATAACTGCTACTATCATGTACGACAGTGCTCTGCCCACTTTCTCTGTATTGTGTAATTCTCCTGGCAACCCTTGAGGGTAGGTGCAATTATTAGCTCCATTTTACTGAAGAGAAATCTGAGGCCCAGAGACATTAAGTAACTTGACCAAGGGTAATACAGCCAATAAGTAGCATGGTGGGAATTTGAATCCAGGCCATCCCACTTCCAGCACCCATGCTCCTCATATCTACACTACATGACTTCCAAGTCAATCTAAACCCTCGATAAAGAGCCTCGACACTTTATAGGTTTTGTTCAGGGTGAGGGGGTGATTGGAGCTGTGTGCTGAAATGACGAGCTTGCTCATAAACAGCTGATGAAGTAGCAAGTCACCAGTTGAAATATGATCTTGCTTCTGTGGCCAGCCTAGGCAGTGATGCTAACCCAGCTGAGCCGCCATCAGGCCCACCAGCACACCCCGTCTGAGGCCTTTTCTTTCCCTCCTCAGGTGAGGTCTTTATCACGTTCTGTCCACTCTGAAGGTGCCTACCCCAAGGCCACAGCTTTCCTCTCATTTGGAGACTGGCCCACACAACAAATCTCTGTGGGGAATGTTGCACAAAAGAGCTCTGGAAAAGAAGTAGCTTAAAATGCTCTATTGCAGTGCTCTGGCAAAAGGACTAATTGGCATTTTTATTCCAAAGGGGGGGGAAAATTGCCTAATAGCAAGAATCAGTGAGTACTACCACCCCTGCAAACTGTTCATTCTTGTTTCAGCTCAAAGGCCTCAAGTGGAAAAAAACAGCTCTTGTTAGCTCAGTGTTTTGTGTGGTGGAGTAAGACTAATGCTGTTTAAATTCTATGCACAGGCCAATTAAAATCACTAAGCAGTTCTATCTTTCTTTTGTTCCTTGTTCTTTTTTTTCCAAACGTATTTTATCCTAACCAAGCACACACAGTTAAAACTCGGATTCCCATCACTTACCCACATTAAATGTAGAAATCGGGGCAGAGATTTTTTGCAAAGTCTTTTGCACATGTATTTACTGTAAACTGACCAGATTTCAGAGTTTAAAGCGTCATTGGAAAACTGGGCTATTTTCTGAGTTGAGTGGAAAGCAGATGGCTGTGATTTCTACCTTAATTCATCCAGTTGAGTAGTTGGGAGTCAAATCCCACACAAGCAGAGTGCAAGAGGGGTGGGAGTGGAGATGGATGAGAGGCTGTTAGTGGCAGAGATTTTCTTCTGGCACTTTGGGGGAAAATTGACTTTTTGATAACCTATGTCAACTTATCTGTTTCATTCTGAATCTTTTCTAATGGAGGGAATAAAGGGAAGATATACCTCTTCATGATGCCTCATCAGCAGCTCTGGTCCAGATGGGGCCCCCCTAAGTATGAAGCCTAAAATAAAATGTCCTGCCCGTTAGAGGACAGCAGGCCACATAGGTTTGCAGATGAGACTGTGACTTTGGCATTGATTGTGACTGAAAATACAGATCTTGTTCAAACATTGTCATTCATCCAATTGCTCAGTTTTAGTTTTACATGGTTCTGCATCCATGCTGCTCCTTACACTTGGAAGGCCTTATCTCACCCCTATGCCACCCCCATCTTTCCATATCCAGATACTCCTCTTCTTCAAACCACAATTCAGACCCCAAATGTCATTGGATTAAACATCATTGGATTCTGCAAGTTGGTGATCATCTCTCTCTCTTTCTTGCATCCCTGGAATGCATTGCTTGTGCCTCTGTCAAGACACTGGACACTTTTTAGTCTGTCAGCCTGGTGGCATAGGCTGCTGTGTTCAACTACTAGAACCATAAGCCCTGTATCTTCCATAGAGGCTGCATAGGGCCTGGTTTAAATGAAATGTTGAGGGGCTTCCCTGGTGGCCCAGTGGTTAAGAATTCGTGCTTCCAATGCAGGGGGCCTGGGTTCGATTCCTGGTCGGGGAACTAGATCCCACATGCTGCACCTGCATGCCGCAACAGTCAAATAAATAAATATTTTTTAAAAATTAAAGGAAATGTTGAACAAACAAGTGAACAAATGAGTGAATGAATGAATTTCAGGATGAAGAAATATACCTGAGGGCTTGATACTGCTACTAGATGAGGTTACACCCAACCTGCCATTGGAAAAGTACTGAATACCTCCCAGACTTAACTGAGCTGAGCTGAGGACAGCTGGAAGCTTCGGTAAGATTCCTTCTCCGTTGGCAGAACCTGGGACTTGGCTCTCTATTGCTGTATAGTGCCTGGCTCTTCAGCATTCAGGATCTCCTGAGAAAAGAGTGGTTTTACATCGTGCAAAAGGGGCTGGTGCCCCTCGCTGTAGGCACCTCTTAAGTGTCAGTTGTTCATGATGTTACATGAAGGTCTCTGAAAAAAGGATTGTGAAGACCCAGCTTCTGCTCTCTGAACAGTGCGCTGATGCAAACACATGCACAGACTAGGGAATAAAACCTTTCAGTTTACATGTGGGCTTATAAGAAAATGTTGAGGTGAGGTATGAGGTCCACACAGGTGAGGACCTGGATTGGGAGAAAGGAGGGAAGCAGGCTCTGGATGTTGCTTCCACATGCAGGTACTGGATTCCGTTTCCTTTCTCACAGATTCTGCCTTCTTCCTCTTCTGCTTGAAGAAAATACTTGACTAACGCTGGCACCCTGTGAGGGTGGCCTCTTTAAAGCTCTAGTCCTGGTTGAGAATGAACGTTCACCTTTTCAAGGCTTCACAGAAACACATGCAGACCAAGACATAATGGCTTGAGATTCTTTCAGGGAAACTTTTGCTTTAAAAATGGAGATCTCTGGAGCTCAGGGGGAAAAAAAATTAAAAGATGACACCTCTTCACATGGCATATGGTGCCTGGATTAGAAGGTGTCTGTGGTGGAGTGGATAGAACTGTGTATGGGGCTTTGGGACACCTGGGATCTAGCCCTCACACTGCCATCCAGTCTAGGAGGCAGCCAGTGTGTTGCTTTAACTGTCCTAGGACTCAGTGGCCTGTCTCTGAATTGAATAGTTAGACCATATCAACTATGAATCTGTGTACTTTGCAGAAACTAGGTGTTACCAGATTGGTTTCTCATTCAGTATAGAATGCATTCTCTTCATTCCAAGGGATTACTTGGGGGACTTTCTATTTTTCATAAACTGTGGAATTACTGGAGGAGATAGCTTCCTTTTACTGGATTGACATTTTGTGTTCTATAGCCCCAAAGCAATCTGTTGTAATTGACTTTGCTATGTGGGGTTTTATTTCAGGCTATAGCATAGGAAAATGATTTTTTGGTTCATCATAATTCAACAGTATTGGGCTACCTAAGCTCTCCTCCAAATTTTGAACATCATTAATGAAAAAGAGAAGCCATAAGCTCCCCTGTCACACTGTTCAGTTTGGAACAAAGAGCATTTGAAAACTTTTTCTGGGGCAGGTTTATAGGTGATGATTCTGTGCTGTACTGCTCACAACACGTACTTGGTAAATTGATGAATGATGATACAGTTAGATGATTTGAGGGTTTACTCCTTGCTCTCAAGGCCAAACACCTAGGATTCAGTCTCTGCCAGGGATCTCCAGTGGCTTTTTGTCAGAGGATATGGTCACCCTTTTGGATGTCAGCTGGTATTAGCTTTGCAATCCCAAATAGCTTTGAAATCCTTGAAGATGTGTAATTCATGTCATCCAAATACCCAAGATATGTTGACTAAGCACTTTGTTGTTTTTCAATTGCTCAGTCACGTCCAACTCTTTGCAACCCCATGGACTGCAGCACGCCAGAATTTCCTGTCCTTCGCCATCTCCCAGAGCTTGCTCAAACTCATGTCCATTGAGTGGGTGATGCCATCCAACCATCTCGTCCTCTGTCATCCCCTTCTCCTCCTGCCTTCAACCTTTCCCAGCATCAGAGTCTTTTCTAAGGAGTCAGTTCTTTGCATCAGGTGGCCAAAGTATTGGAGCTTCAGCATCAGTCCTTCCAATGAATATTCAGGACTGATTTCCTTTAGGATTGACTGGTTTGATCTCCTTGCAGTCCAAGGAACTCTCAAGAGTCTTCTCCAACACCACAGTTCAAAAGCATCAATTCTTTGGTGCTCTACTAAGTACTACTTTGTGCCAAACATTGTTCTAATACAACAGTGAACACAACAGACACAAATCTCTGACCTCATAGGGTTTATATTCTAGTGGGGCAGTCGGGTGGCAAAGAGACAAAAACCAAAATGAAGAAGCACCTAATATGTCATATGGTAGTAACAACTCTGGGGAAAAATAAGGCCTGGAGAGTGGGTAGAGAATGGTGGTGGTGGACATAGCAATTTTCAATTTGTTTAAAATTTTAAACTTTTTGGAAGAAGCTTATATTTGAGGCAATATGAGGTAGTGGTTCCAAATGTGGGCCAGATCACAAAGGGACTTGTACTTCATTGTAAGGAGTCTAAATTCTATGTTCAGTATGATGAAAAACCAGGTGCCTTATGTAGAAGAGTGACATGATTACATTTCTGTTTTGCAGTGACCACTGTGCCTGCCATGAGGAAAATGGATTATAGATGAATAAGAGTATGGATAGGAGGACAGGTTATGAAGTTATTAAAGTAGTCTAAGCAACAAATAATAGCTCAGACCAGGCAGGTAGTAATGGAGGTAAAGAAAGAATCAGGTTTTGTATATATTTTTGAGGATAGAGCCAATCAGGATTTACCAATGGGTTGAATGTGGGATTTGAGGAGAAGAGTAGAACTGAATACATTCTTAAATTTTTAGCCTGAGTAACTGAGTGGACGGTGATATTATTTAATGAGAAAGGGCCATGTGGGAAAGAACATGTTAGATAGGGCATCAAGTTTTATTTCCATCTTCTTAAGTTTGAGGTGTTTAGATACCCATGCAGAGGTATTATTTGGAATATGCTCCTGGAACTAAGGAGAGGAGTGAGAACTGTGTCTTCATTCATTCAGAAACATTTATTGAGCACCTACTGTGTTCCAGGAGGACTTCCCAGGTGGCTCAGTGGTGAAGAATCCACCTGCCAATGCAGGAGATGCAAGAGAGGCTGGTTCAATCTCTGGGTAAGTAAGATCCCCTGGAATAAGTAATGGCACCCTACTCCAATATTCTTGCCTGGAAAATTCCATGGGCAGAGGAGCCTGGCAGGCTACAGTCCATGGGGCCACAGAGTCGGACACTACTGAGCACAACACAGTACAAAAATGTGCCAGACACTGATATAGTCATTAGAGATAGAGTGTTGAACAGAACAGACATATTCTCTGCCCTCATGGAGCTTACTTTCTAGTGAGCAGTTTCAGACCTTAAGAAACAGTGAAGTAAACAATAGGGTCTTACCATATAACACAGGAAACTATATTCAATATCCCATAATAAACATTAATGGAAAAGAATATGGAAAGGAATATATATGTGTATTTTATATATATATATATATATATAACTGAGGGGCTTCCCTGGTGGCTCAGACAGTAAAGAATCTGTGTGCCATGCAGGAGACCCGGGTCCGATCACTGGATTGGGAAGATCCCCTGGAGAAGGAAATGGCAACCCACTCCACTATTGCCTGGAGAATCGCCATGGACAGAGGAGCCTGGTGGGCTACAGTCCATGGAGTTGCAAAGAGTCAGACACGACTGAGCAACTGAGTGACTCACACACACACACACACACACACACACACACAACTGAGTTGCTTTGCTATAAAACTGAAGCATTGTAAATCAACTTACTTTAGTTTGAGAAAAAAAGAAACAGTGAAGCCTATAAACAAGACCAACTCAAAGTTTGATAAGTGCTATGATAAAAACAAAGCAGAGTGATGATTGTAGGGGGTCTTTATAGACTCAATCAATCCTCTATCTGAATAATCACAAATTCCAGACTGGTGTGGTAATAAACAGTGAATTCTTTTCAAATGTTAAGTATTTTTTAAAGATATAGGCCCTTGTATTGGGATTGAATTAAGGATCTTGCAGCTAAATCTGGAAGACTCAAATTTATTTATGCCCAAAAGTAGCTAAGATGGGTGAGCTTGAAATCTTGAGCTTAGTTCTTCATCTTGCTTCGTGATGTGATCAGTTATGAAATCACATGCAAATTTGTTTTGTATTTTATATACATGATATTACCATTTCTGTCCTTTATTGTACCCATCTTCGCATGAAATGTTCCCTTGGTATCTCTAATTTTCTTGAAGAGATCTCTAGTCTTTCCCATTTTGTTGTTTTCCTCTATTTCTTTGCATTGATCACTGAGGAAGGCTTTCTTATCTCTCCTTGCTATTCTTTGGAACTCTGCATTCAAATAGGTATATCTTTCCTTTTCTCCTTTGCGTTTAGCTTCTCTTCTTTTCTCAGCTACTTGTAAGACCTCCTCAAACAACCATTTTGCCTTTTTGCATTTCTTTTTCTTGTGGATGGTCTTTATCACTGCCTCCTGTACAATGTCACAAACCTCTGTCCATAGTCCTTCAGGCACTTTGTCTACCAGATCTAATCCCTTGAATCTGTTTGTCACTTCCACTGTACTTTTGTCACCTGATGCAAAGAACTGACTCATCAGAAAAGACCCTGATGCTGGGAAAGATTGAAGGCAGGAGGAGAAGGGGACGACAGAGGATGAGATAGTTGGATGGCATCACCAACTCAATGGATATGAGTTTGAGCAAGCTCTGAGAGTTGATGATGAACAGGGAAGCCTGGTGTGCTGCAGTCCATGGGGTCACAAAGAGTCAGACACGACTGAGTGACTGAACTGAACTAATACATATTTTCTCTATTATATTGACCACCCTTGGGCCCCTCAAATTTAATTTGTATATTTTTGCAAACCAGCATGGCCATTGTTGGTGGAAGACAAAAATAATGAATTAACATTCTTTTTCAAGGAGTTTAAGTTTTGACTTTGTAGTATGAGAAATTTACTGTCCACAATCTAGTTAGACAGCCCATCTTTGCTTAGCTTAACACATAAGTCTACTTCTGTCTTTACTCTTTCAGGGCTCTAGGCTCTTTCTATTCCTAATATGAGAGGAAGTAGAGTTAATTGAATCTGATGTCTAAACCTAATGCCTGGGTTCTGGCCCCAGTGGCTCTGAGGTGGCCAACAGACCCCTAACTCCTGAAATCTCCCAGGTTTTGTGGTTGGGCTCTCTTCTCCTAGGCTCACTTCTTAGGTTGCCTTATTATGATGGTTCTTTAAAGCTGAATAAATGTTTCTGAAGTGATCTACGATACAGAACTTCACTTTCTAATTCAACTGTTACTGCTGATAAGGGTTATAGGTCAAAGAAGAGAAAGCCTAACTGATCTTTAAGTTGATGTTTCTCTTCAGCAACCAAACCATGCAACAGTTTGATTTTAAACTCTTTGCCTGGTGTCTCTTTCTTCATCCCTTCTTTCTCTTATTTCCAAAAAGCGATATGAAACTATTTTTCAACGATTTTATTTCTTCTAAAGAATTGTATATGAGTTACCAAGCTCATATTTTAAAGGTAGAACACTGAGGCCCAGAAACGTCGTTGGAAGCATGTGTGTAATCCAGTGTTCTCAAAAACTTCCCCAAATCAAACTTAATTCAATAGAATATGTTAAATACTGTTTCATGTGTCTGTGGTTTGGGGAGTGTGGAGAGGTCATGTGTATAATAGGGCTGGGGGGGCGAGGGGAGAAATTAACAAACAACTGACCACACAAAGTTGGAGTGTTAAGACTCAGACAGGTGAAAGGTACTGAGAAAGTCGTGGAAAGAGAAGAATTAAGACTGGGCTGAAGGGAGGTGGAACCTGCCCAGAGCATCACCATCAGTGATGATCAGACCGACCATCAGACCGACTCTTGTGTCTCCTTGCTTGATTTCAGAGACAGCCCTGCAGGGAGCCAGATGTTTTTTCTGCATTATTTTGCTCTTCAGTTCACCTTACTACTTATTGTTCTCTTTGATTCAGATTTTGGAAGACGTTTTTGTAAAATATCTGTAAAAAGACCAAATATCCCAGTGTTGAATACAACAATGTATTGGATGTTTGGGCACTCAAGCAACACATCATAGGAACTATTTGAGCACCTCTTTTCATGACAGGCCATGTGTGGACAAACGTTAAAATATAGAAAAAACACCTTTTTCAGATAACTCTCAGCACCTGGAATCCCCCCGTGTTACAGGAGAAAAACAAGACAAGACAAAAATAAACAAAACAAAGCCAGAGCTAGAGACTTGGTTATTGTTCTTTCAACTCCATGGAGAATAAATGAATTTTTTTTTCCATGTTGTGATCAGCTGTAATCTCTGCTTTAAAAGACAATAATAGGCTTGCTCAAAAGTTGCTTTAATAGATTTTTTTTGGGGGGGGGGCATTAAGCATCCTAAGAAAAAACAGGCTATATGCAAATAAAGTCATTTCTGTTTCTGGAAATCACGTTTATAAGCACCACAAATACATTTCAATTGATAAAGAAAGCAGTAGGTAAAAATGTGTAGTCAAATACTTCCTGTTCACTACCGACATATACATATTTTTCTAGTACATTGCTCAATTGTGAAATCAGGGGCAAAGCATGCAATAAACATTTTTTTTGCAGCAAATTTTAGTAAAATATCTGTAAAAAGAAGACCAAATATACCAATGTTGAATATTACAATGTATTTGATTAATTTTTTCTTCTTTTAATACAAAATTGTCAGATAATCTTGTCCTGCAAAAATACTACATTTTAAAATTCAGTGTGGTGCTATCAGGCACCCCCGGTTTCTTCGAGCTATAACTGGTACCGAGCTCGTGCTGCTTGTCAAAATTTAATGAGAGGGCCCGTTCTAAAATAATTGAATTTTCATATCAGAACGAACCAGGATTACTCAGACAATAAAATTGCTGAGTCCTGTACTGTTACCGGCAAATACCTTTTGCTTTGCTCATGAAATCAGTATGTAAATGTTCAGGGTTTGTATTTAAGGCATCTTAGGCATTTGGAGTTGTAGTACTAGCAATAATTTCAAATGGTGCTGGTGATAAGTAGCTGGTTTTTTATAATGTTCAAAGTGTAATTTGTTTGGTGAATCAGGATAAGCATTTGGTTTATATTTTATATAAATGTTAATGCATTTGCAGTTTAATTATGTTTCTTAACTTTTAACATTTCAGAAGTCAAATTTGAAGACTAGTCCATCAGATTGTCTTGCTTTTATAACCTTCTGAAAAATGGGAGCACCCCCATGCAGTGAGTAGAAAAAGCAAGAGGTGCCTGTAAAGTTTGCGTTGGTGTGTTCTGGGAGCCAGGAACACTGATAATGGAGTGGAGAAATGCCATGCCTTAGGTGTGCCCTCCGTAACATTGAGCTCGGTGATACAGCTTCATTCCTGAGAGCCCTCCATCAAACAGCAAGAAAGACACCTCCAGGGAGTGGCTAATTTCTTTCTTTTATGATAGTTGACTTGGAGAGCAACTGTGAATAAAGTAGTATGATTTCAAAAATTAGCAAGAGTTTCTGTAACATTGCAATGATGGAGGATCTACGGATAGAAATGAGTTTTTTCTGGTGTGGTGGAGAAACTTGTTCTAAGAAGTTATTTCTCATATTCTTATTTTTAAAATGATCTGCAGGTTTCTAGCCTTTAAGCTAATAGCTACTCACTCAAAAGTTAGCTCTATAACATGTAACAGACAGAAACGTTTGTCAAAAACATGATTTTTTTCATATCTCCTTCATGACATGGCTTGTTTTAGTTGAAAGAGAATTGGACAATGCAGCTTTAGATGCAGAAGACTTAAGTTTGCTTTGTTTCCCATCATAGACTTCAAGGGTTGTTGAACTACAGCTCACGTGCCAAATTTGGCCTGTTGCCTGATTTTGTAAATAAAGCTTTATTGGAAGGCAACCATGTTCATTCATTCATGTATTGTCTATGGCTGCTTTCATGATGCGAGAGCAGAGCTGAGTAGTTGGAACAGAGACCGTATGGCCCAAAGAGTCTAAAATATTTACCACTGGCCCTTCAGAGGGCTGGAAAAGGTCTGCAGACCCCTGATTCAGTAGAGAGCTTTGGGCAGATGATTACTTTTCATCTTTCATTGGCAGTGGCGATGACGACTATAGTAGCTATTGTATACTAAGCGCTGTGTGTCAGACACTGTCCCAAACACTTTACACTCATTTAACCCTCATAGCAATCTTATGTCATAGCCCTGTTATTATCCTCACTTGATGTATAAGGAAAAGTAGACACAGAGGATAAGTGACATATCACACTCAGAGTCAGGCAGACTGGCTCAAGAACTTATGCTCTTTTTGTTTTAGCTTTTTATTATGGAATTTTCCAAACATACAAAGAAATAAAAAGTATAATGAATTACTAGGTACTCATTGCTCAGTTTCAATAATTAATAACAGATTTTTTGTTTTATCTACTAGCCCTCTCACCATACCTTCTAAACATTGTTTATGTATGTAGAGCAAATCTCAAGCATCATGTCATTGCACCTGCAAATACATCAATAGATATCTCAACAGAGAAATTTAAAAAACTATAACCAATATATCATTATGATATCTAACAAAATTCACAGAAATTTCATAATATTGTTTAATATCCAGTCTTTATTAAAATGTTTCTGACCGTATGAAGTTTTTCTTTTGAGAAATAATTTGTTTAAATCAGAATCCAGACAAGATCTATTCATAGTATTTAGAAATTATGTCACTACATTTCTCTTAATATATAATAGCCTCTACCTTCATCTTTCCCTACCCCTGTCATTTATTAGTTTAAGAAACAGGTATATTTTAACCGTCTAATGTTGCATATTCTGGATTTGACCAATTGTTTCTTTTTGGTGCAGTTTAACTTGTTCCCCTGTTCCCGCTATTTCCTTAATACTCATAGGTAGATGTGGTGAAAAGTGAAAGTGTTAAGTCGTTCAGTCGTGTCGGACTCTCTGCGACCCCATGGACTGTATCCTGTGGGGCTCCTCTGTCCATGGAATTCTCCAGGCAAGAGTGGGTTGCCATGCCCTCCTCCATGGGATCTTCCCAATCCAGGGATTGAACCCGAGTCTCTTTCATTGCAGGCAGATTCTTTACCTTCTGAGCCACCAGGAAAGGTAGGTAGATACAAGTGGTTGATTAAATCAAGGTGTGTGTGTGGGCAAGTGTGCACGCATGTTTTTGGAGACTTCTTCATAGTTGGTGATGTATTTCCTCTTGTATTACATCAGGAGGCATATACTATCTGGTTGTTATTGTTAAAAAGTGATGCAAGCTTTCCTCAGCAAGTTCAGGTGATGTCAGCCTGATTCTGTCATTACGAAGTTTTCCTCCTCAGTTTTTTTTCCTAATGATTTTATTATCAATAAGTGATTTGTGTCCTAGATCCATTATTTTATCGAGTTGCAAAATGGAGATTTGGGGATTTTTTTTTCATTTTTTCATAAGGAACATTCCCTGATCAACTATTTGGCTACCTTGTCTATGAGTGCTAAGTCGCTTCAGTCGTGTCTGACTCTGTGCAACCACATGGACCATAGCCTGCCAGATTCCTCTGTCCATGGGGTTCTCCAGGCAAGAATACTGGAGTGGGTTGCCATACTCTCCTCCAGGGGAATCTTCCTGACCCAGGGATAGAACCTGGGTCTCTTACGTCTACCTGCATTGGCGGGTGGGTTCTTTAACACTAGTGTCACCTGGGAAGCCCTGACTACCTTGAGATACAGTTTATACAGGAGAAACAGAATAAATACTTAATTTTTATCCTTTATTTGTGAATTCTTATTGTGATGAGTTAGTGTCTTAGCAACTTCCAATCATGATGATGATAATTTGTTTTAGTATTATTAAAACTTGTGGATGTTTCATTAAAGTCAATCCCTTCCTCATGTGGGCTACTCTTGTACCTGTATGTATTGTTACACTCACGTCTTCTTTTAATTTACTTGTTAATATACTTTGGCCACCTTATGCGAAGAGCCAACTCATTGGAAAAGACCCTGACGTTAGGGAAGATTGAGGGCAGGAAGAGAAGGGGGCGAAAGAGGATGAGATGGTTGGATGGCATCACCAACTCAATGGACATGAGCTGGAGTGAACTCTGAGAGATAGTGAAGGACAGGCATCCATGGGGTCACAAAGAGTCAGACATGACTTAGCAACTGAACAACAACACCAACATAACTTATAAAGTCACCTTCTCTAGACTGTGAAAACTTGAAAGGCAAGATCAAATCTTAGGCACCACTATCTTGGCTCCTAGAGCTCAGTACTTGTTACCTAGTAAGCTCCATGTACCCACAGATGCTCTTGGCTTGATTAGGACCTCTGTCCTTTGAATGTTCTGGATATAAATGTGTTGTTTTCATTGTAGTGTGAATAAAAGTTGGTACCTACATTAAAAAAAAAACAACTCTTGTGGATTTTTGAATATATTCTTGCTTCCATAGATTATAGTAAATCTTTCTGATGCTTTAATTGTCCCATTTTTGGCCTGTGGGAGCTGCAGTTGGCTCTCATGTCCCAGTGGTCTTTGAAAGCAAACTTGCTCTCTGGTACAACAAGGTATCCCAGGACCTTTTTGTACATTTCATCCTCCAAACCTAGAATCAGTCATTCCTCCAGAAAGTTCTGGTTCCTTTTGCTGGGAAATGTTACTTAGAAATCACAGTCTTGGCACTACTCATTGCTACTGGGTGGTCACTGCTTCTAGACTTTTCAGTGGACAAAGCTAGAAAATGTGTACTTTATAGAAAGAAAATAATAAATCGTAAGTTCATTTTGATATTTCCAATGTACATGTAAGACTTCAGAATTTTTACATAAGTTCTTTGATTTTATTTATTGTGTCCCTTTTTTTCTTATATTGACAATCTTGGTGCATAGTGATAGCATATTTGTTTGCTTTATCCTAAAATTTACATAAAGCAGTTAAAAATGGCACTACCAATATTACTACCAACAGTAAGACAACTTAAATTTTCTACTCTCTTAACACGTATGGTGTTAATGCTTCTCAGTAAAATGGAAATTATAATCTTGAATCTGTCAGAAAATTCTATGGGGAAGCAGGTGATCTGTTGAGATTCTTTCATCTGTGATATTTCTTATAAATCAGTATGTCTTAGACAATTTCATAAATTCACGAGATGGCTAAAATACTTGTGATTGAGCCAGAAGGTTCCAGTTCTAAGTTCTTTACCAGGCTTTGACTTAGAAGTTCGATGATCATTTGCTATAAGAATATATGCCCCTGCAAATACTATTAAAGCAAGCAACCATCGAAAGCTAAATTTAAGGATCGTATAGAATGATTCACATATTGTGTATTGCTTTTTGGTATATAGAACATCTTCATGTATTTCATCTCACTTGATCCTCACATCTCCCCAGAGTCGTTGTTGTTCAGTCACTAAGTCACGTCTGACTCTTTGTGACCCCATGGACTGCAGCATGCCAGGCTCCTTTGCCCTCCATTATTTCCTGGAGTTTGCTCAGATTCATGTCAATTGAGTCAATGATGCTATCTAACCATCTCATCCTCTGCCACCCCCTTTCTCCTTTTGCCTTCAATCTTTCCCAACATCAGGGTCTTTTCCAATGAGTCAGTTCTTCGCATCAGGTGGCCAAAGTACTGGAGCTTCAGCATCAGTCTTTCCCATACGTATTCAGGGTTGATTTCCTCTAGGATTGACTGGTTTGATCTCCTTGCAGTCCAAGGGACCCTCAAGAGTCTTCTCCAGCACCACAGTTCAAAAGTATTAATTCTTCAGGCCTTCTTTATGGTCCAACTCTCACATCCATACATGACTACTGGAAAAGCCATAGCTTTGACTATGTGGACCTTTGTTGGAAAAGTGGTATCTCTGGTTTCTAATATTCTGTCTAGGTTTGTCATAATCTCAAAAATGACAGAATGATCTCTGTTTGTTTCCAAAGAAAACCATTCAATATCACTGTAATCCAAGTCTATGTCCTAACCACTAATGCCGAAGAAGCTAAAGTTGAATGGTTCTATGAAGACCTGTAAGACCTTCTAGAACTAACACCAAAAAAGATGTCCTTTTCATCACAGAGGGTTGGAATACAAAAGTAGGAAGTCAAGAGATACCTGAAGTAACAGGTATCTGGAGTACAAAATGGTCTTGGAGTACAAAATGAAGCAAAGGCTAACAGAGTTTTGTCAAGAGAACACACTGGTCATAGCAAATACCCTCTTCCAACAACACAAGAGACGACTCTACATATGGACATCACCAGATGGTCAATATCGAAATCAGATTGATTATATCCTTTGCAGCTGAAGATGAAGAAGCTCTATACAGTCAGCAAACAAGACCTGGAACTGATTGTGGCACAGATCATGAGCCCCTAGGTTGTAGGTACCTCTATTATGTCTTGCAAATGAGAATTAAAGGGGTTAAGTACTTTTCCATAGTCACACAGCCAGTAAGTGGCCAAGCAGGAGCCCTCTGCTGCTGTGAGTCTGAGGTCAGACTCATAACCTAGCGTTTCTTCTAGCACATTAAGATAGTCAACATACACTAGGGTGATGTCCATAACCTGGTAGTGCTGGTCCTTTTCACTTCTCTGGGAAGATGAGGAAAGAAAATGCTTTGGGATATTCTTCTGAGAAGGGCTAATGGTTCTTGCTTTTCATAGCTCTTAGGTGGTCAGGTGCGGGGCCTAAGGCACGGATTTGAGCACCCTTCATTTTTAATGTTTCTGTTGTTCTCCCTTTCCCATGTCAGCTTGGCCGTTTGAGTTATTTGAAGGAGGAGGAGGAGACATATTTTTCAACTCAGAACATAACTCCACAATATCAATGCCTGATATGGCTTCTATTCAACCAGTCACTGCCAGGGTTGTCTTCCACTACCGCTCTCTGTGACTATAAGAGAACATCCTACTCTGTTTTCTCTGCTGCATTAAATGGAGATTTCAACTCATTTCATATTAGTATTAAATGGAGATTTCAACTCATTTCATATTAGTATTAAATGGAGATTTCAACTCATTTCATATTAGTGATAACTCAGCCAGAAAATATCAATAATTTCCCCACTGTTACCCAGTCCAACTAAAACACTAATTTCTCCTCAAAAACTTCTTGTGTATTGATTTCAATGGTAGCTTTCCTGAAATTTATGAAATCTTAGAGAAATATGAGGATTAACCACAAAATATAGCCAAGCGCATGAAGTTGAGTGTCTATTCTACTAACCTCCCAGGAGCTGGGGAATGTCTGAATTGGACCTGAAGAGAGGAACACTGGAGTGTTCGAGAGACTGCCACATCCATTGTGTTCCTGTAGTTTGGTTGAGTTAGGGGAGACATAGGAATTTTTCTACCACGTGTACTGGCGCCAGTGGAGAGAAAACTGGTGAGAACTCAGGAAGGGAGGAATTGCCATTTGCTTCACTGGTGCCAGCACTCCCCACCTCTAACTTTCACAAAGGGTCTGGAATCAGAATTCTTGGAGTCAAATCCTAACTTCACCAAGTTCACCTTTGGGAAAGGTTCTGAATAGTTCTGTGCCTCAATTTTCTTATCCATCAAGAGGAGATAAAATAGTACCTCGTTCATGTGCTCATGAGGATCCAAGAGATAATTTCATAATGCTTACCATAGAGTTTGACACACAGCAATGTGTTAATATATAATAACTGTGTTAATATATATTAAATATATATACATTTAAGTAAAGGATAATTACTTTACAATATTGTATGACAAAAATCGCCCCAGTATTCTTGCCTTTAAGGATTTGACAGAGGAGCCTGGTGGGCTACAGTCCATGGGGTCTCAAAGAGTTGGACACGACTGAGCGCCTAAGCACATGAGCACTCAACTGCTGTATATTGTTATTAATCATGAATGTTCTTATGATCATTCTCATTATCATTTTTATCAAAATAATATATTATCCAGGCCTCAAACCCTCTTAGTGGTAGCTGTGGACTCTTTATTCATCTATCTTGGTTGCTTTATTAAAAAGTAGGAGTGCTTCTTTAATAGAAAGCATTAGCCAAAATGACCCCACCCCTGAAAAAAAAACCCTTTACAGCAGTCTCCAGATTATTCCCTCTGTTGTGAAAATGTGACTGGTCCTAACTGAGAGGCTTCGTGTGCAAAGAAAACTATACAAATGATTGTATAATTATAATTTATACTATCTTTTGCATAGTTTTGTATAAATATTAATAATTTGTTTATGTTGATTATGTCATACTTATTGAAATGATCATTTTTCAATATACTCTATTACATAATAAATAAATAAAAATAAATAAATAGAGTATTAATATAGTCTATTAAATAAAACATATCCATTAACTTCATCTGTTCCTTTTCCTTTTTATTTTCAATGAGACTACTGGAAAATTTCAAGACACTTCTGTGGCTTCCATTCGGAGCTCGAATTTTATTCAGTTGGACAGCACTAGCCTAGAAGCCATGGCTGCACATTTCCTGGGTCCACCTCACACCTTACTTTGGGGTTCGATGAGATTTTCCTTATCCCTCTAGCCCTAGTGCTAGTGATTCCCTCCCCTTTCCTTGCTCTTTGCTTCAAGCAGGCAGTTCACCATTCCTTCTAATCGACCCTGCTCCTGTACCTGTAAGGTGTGCTGACTCTCACAGCCCTTTGCTCCTAATGGGCAGTGAAGGGGGCCATGGCTACTCCTGGGCTATTTGTGGATTTCCCTCCTGGGTCTCCTGACAGCATTTGGTTCACCCCCCACCCCTTCAGCATGGCGCACATTGGTTTCTGGTTAGATTTATAGGTCTTTTCCCTCTACTCTACTGTAAATGCCTCCTGCATTAAGAGGGCAAGATTTTAACCACTGAACCCCCAGGGAAGTCCGCCCATACTATTTCTAGTTTAACTCTGATCTCCACTGACCAAGGTAGCATCTTGCAGAAATTGTTTGCTCATTAAGTACTGCATGGACCGCCAATTACCGTCTGGCTGCATTTCCTGCTTCCAGTTGTCCACAGCAGTCCCAATCCCAGTGTTGCATGGCCTCCAGTTCCCCAGTGAGATTTCATCCATAGTTATCTGTCACCTCACTTGCCACCAGGCTCTCACTGTAACTCTTTGGATGATCCCTCCTCTGTTTGTGTGCAGATGGGCTAAGCCGGAGCACAGCAGGTCAAGTAGCAGTTCTGCTATGCAGCCTGGAGGGTGAGTGTCCCAGGGGGAGGGTTGAGCTCTCTTGTGGGGCAGCTGGCTGTATGGTCAGTGTGTAGCAAGCTGCAATAGGCTGTCTCATGCCTTGGTTGCAAGGATATCCCCAATGTATTTTGTGGTGGGCATCCTTCCAATTTTGTGGGTGATGCTGCCATGTCATTAGTGGTGAGCAAATGATGCACAGAAAGCAGAGTGGGTAGAACCTTGGCAGAAGTGCGTTTCCTAGCAACATCATTAACTAAGTCGGACCACCGTTTAGTCAGCTTTGCCTCCTGTGGCCTGATACCATGGTGACACCACACTCTCTCTGGCCACTCCATAAACCTTACTCTTCTGGTTCTCTGTCTTTAGAGGAACTGGAGAGAATGATCACTTAGCAGTGCACTGCTAAGAAGCTAAAATCGATGGCGACTTTTCACTTTCGTCCTTTCTCCCCTGAGGCCTTTGACTGTGTACTTTGTGTGATTTGTTTCCTGGGGATGGACAGCCTTGTAACCTTTTTGTCATATAAATGTAGAGTTTTTGCTGAAGCATCCCATGTCTTTCTCATTATGACGGCTGCAAGCAAAGATTTATTTATAATGATGAAAATGATAGAATATTTATTTGGCTTAGGTTCTACCCATTTTATAAGGGCTTTCAGTCCCCATCGGATTTCTTCTACAATGTTCCAAGAATTGTCAAAGGAGTGTTTGATGTGCACTCATGAGCTATTTATTCCTCCCAACAACCTCATGGCTTCTTTTTTTTTTAACAAGGAGTGATGGTCTCTTTGCTCCGTCTCCACTCCAGGTGGGGATTGACCTGGCTCTGTACACACGTTGCTGCATCTTGCTGTGTTTCAGAGACTTTAGCATCTCTCTCTCTTCTTGTCTCCCCCTCTTTTTCTCCTCTTCCTCTTCTTCTTCTGCCTCCCATTCCTCCTCCTTCTCCTATTGTGGTGGTCTTGTCACTCTAGGACTCAAGTGTGTAGGGGTCAAGCCTAGGGATAATCTGAATGACAGGCACACTGATATTCTTAGAAGAATATCTTCCCTCCTTTCCCAAGCTGACCTACTAAACTTGGGCCAAGTTGAAGCACTCTACCTCTCCATCCAATGGAGGTATTCTTTTCCAAATGCTACCCCATCTGAGTCAGTAGAATATTGGTGGCCCTGCCCTATTGGTCCTCCAGACAGGCTAAAGTGGCCAAGCTCAGACCCTGGACCACTGCTGCGAAGAAAGGCCCATCAACTTCTTATTAAAAAACATATTATAAAACTTTAATAAAGTATATTCGTTAACACTCAAATAAAGAAGATTCAAATTGATATACTGTGGTGATAGGTTGGAAAACTAAATATGTAAATATAACAATACTTTCTTAAATAATGTAAAAACAATAGGTTTTTTTCCTAGCATTATTGATATCAAATTGACATATTGCATTGTGTATGTTTAAGATGTACAGTGTAATGATTTGATAGACATATATTGTGAAATGTTTACCACTAGAAGGTTACTTAGCACCTCCCTCACCTCACATATTTGCCACTTTTCCTGTGGTGAGAGCACTTAAGATATACTCTCTTAGAAATTTTCAAGTGTACAATCGAGTGCTGTTAACTATAATCACCATCTAAGTATTAGACCCTCAGGGCTTAGTCATCTTATAACTGAAAGTTTTCATGCCTTAACCAACTTCTTCCCATTTTCTTCAACCCCTAGACATGGCAACCACTATTTTGCTCTTGCTTGTGTGAGTTTATCTTTTTGAGATTCCACATATATGTGAGATCATACAGATTTGTCTTTCTCTGTTTGACATCTGTTAGCTCCTCTATCTGCTTCAGTGCAGTTCAGTTCAGTTCAATCAGTCGCGTCTGACTCTTTGTGACCCGGTGGACTGCAGCACGCCAGGCTTCCCTGTCCATCACCAACTCCCAGAGCTTACTCAAACTCATGTCCATCGAGTCAGTGATGCCATCCAACCATCTCATCCTCTGTCATCCCCTTCTCCTCCCGCCTTCAATCTTTTCCAGCATCAGGGTCTTTTCAGATGAGTCAGTTCTTCACATCAGGTGACCAAAGTATTGGAGTTTCGGCTTCAGTAGTGAATATTCAGGACTGATTTCCTTTAGGATGGACTAGTTGGATCTCCTTGCAGTCCAAGAGACTCTCAAGAGTCTTCTCCAACACCACAGTTCAAAAACATCCTAAACATCCTAAAACATCCTCAGTGTGGGCATGGAAGAACCCATTCCTCTGTCTAGGGTTCTCTCAGGAACTCCACGTGGCATCCACAGTTGGAATCCTTGCCTTACTGATCCTAAGATGCCTCTTTCTTAGATTGCATTGTTCACCATGTATTTCCCAAGCACATGCCAGGTGGTAGGCCCCATGAAGGGTTTGACATGAATTCTGTCTTGAAGGAGCCTCCAGAATAGAATTTGAGATGATACAACTCCACAACCAACCCAAAATAGGAATCTCTGTAACAGTGCTCTGTCCTCTGCCTGGCTCTTTACCAGTTTTCAAAGAAGGGCTTTCTGCTATAGAGCAGTTTGAATTGTTAGAGATATTTCCTTTTTTAAAGCTGAAATCCATTTCTCTAACACTTGGTCCTAGCTTGTATTGTCTGTAGCCAGACAGAATAGAACATTTCCCTTTCATGGTAGCTCCTAAGATATTTTAAAACAGCTCTCATAGCCCTTCTAAGTGTCTTCTTTCCTCCAGTTTTCAAAGCCATTTTCTTAACATGTCATCATCACTCTCCTCTGTATGTTCCCTTGTTTTGTGTTGCCTTCTTTGTGTAATGAAACTCAGAAATAAATTCAGTACTCTAGGGGTGATCTGACAATCAGGAATAAAGTAGGAATATAATCTCTCATGATTTGAACTTTAGACATTAAATGCAGCATCTTTATTTTTTAGGAGCTCTTCATTGACATTCCCTTTCTAAGAGACCGACTCCTATAATAGAAGCTAAGAGCATCAAAGACCAGCCACTCATTCACCTAGTACTCCTTCCAAGAATGATAGGGACTTCAGTAGAGTTCGGGGCCAGCCAGATGGCCATATTCTAACTGTGATGTCCATCACTCATGTCAGCAGCAGTGTCCATACTATAATACCGTGCTTATGGTGTGATTTTGGCTATATCTGTAGCTGTCACCAAGTCCTTCCTTTCCCCACACTATTTCCCTAAAGACTAATGATGTTGAACATCTATTTATAGGCTTATTTGTCATTTGGATACCTTCTTTGGTGAACTGTCTCCTCAGGTCTTTTGTCCGTTTTCTAGTTTAATTGTCTGTCTGGTATTTTTAACTGCTGAGTTTTTAGAGTTCTTTATATATTCTAGATTCTAGTCCTTTGTAGGCTATGAGGTTTCTGTAATACTTTTTCCCACTCTGTAGCTTGTCTATTCACCCTTTTCACTTGGGCTTACACTGAGCAAAAGTTCTTAATTTTAATGAAGTCTAACTTATTATTTTTGCTTTTTATGGATCATGCTTTTGGTATCAAGTGTAATAATGCTTTGCCTAGGTCTAGATCCCAGAGATTTCCTCTCCTTTCTTTAATTTCTGCAAGTTATGTAGTTTTACAGTTTACATTTAAGTCTGTGATCCATTTTGAGTTAATTCTTGTAAAGGTGTAAGGTTTAAGTCAATGATATCTATTTACTTATTTAGCCTATGATGTCCAATTGCTCCAGCACCATTTATTGAAAAACCTAACCTTCCTATTAAGCTTTTGTCAGGAATCAGTCGGACACATTGTGTCAGTCTGTTTCTGAGTTCTTTATTCTGTTTCATTGATTGATGTCACACTATCTTGATTACTATAGCTATAAGGTAGACCTTAATATCAGGTAGAGTGATTCCTCCTTCATGATTCCTTTATTATTCAAGACTTTTTAAAGCTATTCTAAGGTCTATACCCTTCCATATTGTGCTGCACTCAATATGCCAGCAAATTTGGAAAACTCAGCAGTGGCCACAGGACTGGAAAAGGTCAGTTTTCATTCTAATTCCAAAGAAAGGCAATGCCAAAAAATGCTCAAGCAATTGCACACAATTGCACTCATCTCACACGCTAGCAAAGTGATCCTCAAAATTCTCCAAGCCAGGCTTCAACAGTACATGAACCACAAACTTCCAGATGTTCAAGCTGGATTTAGAAAAGGCAAAGGAACCAGAAATCAAATTGCTAACATCCACTGGATCATCAAAAAAGCAAGAGAGTTCCAGAAAAACATCTGCTTCTGCTTTATTGACTATACCAAAGCCTTTGACTGTGTGGATGACAACAAACTGTGGAAAATTCTTAAAGAGATGGGAATACCAGATCACCTGACCTGACTCCTGAGAAATCTGTATGCAGGTCAAGAAGCAGCAGTTAGAACTGGACATGGAATAACAGACTGGTTCCAAATAGGAAAAGGAGTATGTCAAGGCTGTATATTGTCACCCTGCTTATTTAACTTATATGCAGAGCACATCATGAGAAATGCTGGACTGGATGAAGCACAAACTGGAATCAAGATTGCTGGGAGAAATATCAGCCTCATATATGCAGATGACACCACCCTTATGGCAGAAAGTGAAGAAGAACTAAAGAGTCTCTTGATGAAAGTGAAAGAGAAGAGTGAAAAAGTTGGCTTAAAACTCAACATTCAGAAAACTAAGATCATGGCATCTGGTCCCATCAATTCAGAGCAAATAGATGGGGAAACAGTGACAGATTTTATTTTGGGGGGCTCCAAAATCACTGCAGATTGTGACTGCTGCTGTGAAATTAAACGACACTTGCTCCTTGGAAGAAAAGTTATGACCAACCTAGACAACATATTAAAAAGCAGAGACATTACTTTGCCAACAAATGTCCATCTAGTCAAAGCTACTTTTGAAAAGACCCTGATGCTGTGAAAGATTGAAGGCAGGAGGAGAAGGGGACGACAGAGGATGAGATGGTTGGATGACATCACCGACTCAGTGGACATGAGTTTGAGTAAACTCTGGGAGTTGGTGATGGACAGGGAGGCCTGGCATGCTGCAGTCCATAGGGTCACAGAGTCAGACACGACTGAGCGACTGAACTGAACTGAACTGAACTGATGGTTTTTCCAGTAGTCATGTATGTATGTGAGAGCTGGACTATAAAGAAAGCTGAGCACCAAAGAAATGCTGCTTTTGAACTGTGGTGTTGGAGAAGACTCTTAAGAGTCCCTTGGACAGCAAGGAGATCCAACCAGTCCATCCTAAAGGAAATCAGTCCTGAATATTCATTGGGAGGACTGATGTTGAAGCTGAAACTCCAATACTTTGGCCACCTGATGGGAAGAACTGACTCATTTGAAAAGACTCTGATGCTGGGAAAGATTGAAGGTGGGAGAAGAAGGGGATGACAGAGGATGAGATGGTTGGATGGCATCACCGACTCAATGGACATGAGTTTGAGTAAACTCTGGGAGGTGGTGATGGACAGGGAGGTCTGGCGTGCTGCAGTCCATGGGGTCCCAAAGAGTTGGACACAACTGAGCGACTGAACTGAACTGAACTGACTGATACCCTTCCACATAAATTTTCGAATAAACTTGTCTATATCTACAAAAAACATTGCTGAAATTTGTACACGTGCATGCTACATCACTTCAGTCATGTCTGACTCTTTGTGACCCTATGGACTGACTGTAGCCTTCTAGGCTCCTCTGTCCATGGGATTCTCCAGGCAAAGATACTGGAGTGGGTTGCCATTTTCTCCTCCAGGGGATCTTCCTGACCCAGCGATCAAACCCACACCTCTTATGTCTCCTGCATTGGTAGGCGAGTTCTTTACCACTAGTGCCACCTTGCATTAAGCCTATAGACACTAAAAAGTAGGTATCTTTAGTGTGCTGAGTTTTCCAATCCATGAACATAATATGTATCTCCATTTATTTCGATTTGACATCTTAATGGATTGTTTGTCTTTTATATTTGAGACACAGCATTTCTTATATCATCTTGATCCAAGTCTTTGGTTAGATATATGGATTGAAGATATTTTCTCCCAGTATGTAGTTAACCTTTTCATTTTCTTTATAGTGCTTTTAAGAACAGAAGATTTACATTTTGACCAAGTCTACTTTATTTCCATTTTTTATTTTTTTTCCATTATATTTTATGGTGTCCTATCTAAGAAATCTTTGCCTACACTAAGACTACAGAAATTTCTGCCTGTGTTTTCTTTAAGATACTTTATAGTTTGAACTTTCCCATTTAACTCTATGATCCATTTTGGGTTAGCTTTGGTGTGGATGTGAGGTAAAGTTTGGAGTTTATAACTTTTATATAGACATCAAACTTCCCTAGCATAATTTGTTAAATAAGCTGTACTTGCCACGTTGAACTCCTTGTTGAAAATGAATTGAATGTATGTGCATGGGTCTATTTGTGGACTGCTATTCTGTTGCACTGACCTACTTATTTATTCTCAAGTTACTCCCATACTATTTTGATTACCATAGTTTTACAGTAAGTCTTGAAATCATGTAAAGTCCTTTCAAATTTATTCTTTTTTTCCTCTACAAGATTGTTTTGGCTCTCTCAGGCCTTTTGCAATTCTACATAAATTTTATAATCTATTTGTTAATTTCTATAGGAAACTTTGTGAAGATTTCATTGGGATTACATTGAATCTGTAGATCAGTTTGAGGAGCATTGACATCTTAACCAAATGGAATCTTCTAATTCATAACTATGGTATATAGTGCTTTACATATTTAAATCTTCATTCATTTATCTTAATCTTTGTAATTTTCAGTGTAAAGATCTTGCACATCTTTTGTTAAACTTATTCTTAAACATTTAAAATTTTGATGCTTTCTAAGAAAAATTTATTTATTTATTTTAATTGGAGGCTAATTACTTTACAGTATTGTAGTGGTTTTTGCTACACATTGACATGAATGAGCCATGGGTGTACATGTGTTCCCCATCCTGAACCCCCCTCCCACCTCCCTCCCCATCCCATCCCTCAGGGTCATCCCAGTGCATCAGCCCTGAGCACCCTGTCTCATGCATATTTTGATACTTTTTAAATATATTATTTTTCAAATTGTTTTCAAATATATTTTCAAATTGTGTGCTCTTACTATATGAAAAAATAACAGAGTTTTGTATACAGACCTGGTATACTATGATATTAATACATTTACCCCCTAGTTTATTTCCTTATTTTTCTCTAGATTTCTTAGGGTTGTCTACATAAACAGTTATGTTGTCTGCTATTTATTTCATTTACTTGCCTTATTGCAATGGCTGGAAGGTCCAGTAAAATTTTTATACAAGTGGTGGGAACATACCTTCTTATCTTGTTACTGGTATTGGGGGATTGATGTTCAGTATTTACCACTAAATATGATGTTATACTTTAAGACTTCTTCTTGATATTGTTTATCTAAATGATGATGTGTCCTTTAATACCAAGTTTACTGAGACTTTTATTATTAATGGATATTGACTTTTGTCAAATGATTTTCTGTATCTGTTGAGATGAATATATGTGTTTTCTACTTTATTATGGTAAATTATATTGTTTAATTTTGAAGGTAAAACCAATCTTGCATTCCTCATATACACATCAATTGGTGATGATGTATTACTGGATTCAACATGCCATGGGTCAGCAAACTTTTTTCTGTAAAGAACCAGATGTTAAATACTTTCAGTTTTATAGGCCATATGGCCTCTGTGGCAACTATGTAACTCGGCCTTTGTAGTCAGAGACCATACGTAATTGAATGGACATGGCTGTGTTCTGGTAAAACTTTTATTCACAAAAACAGGTGGCAGGCCAGATTTGGTCTGTGGGCCATAGTTTGCCAACCTCTGCAATATGGCAATGTTTTGATAATGATATTTGCATCTATTTTCATAAGAGAAATTTTCCTTTCTTAAAATGTCTTTGACAACTTTTGAAATCAGCATTATGCTGGCCTCATTAACTGACTTCAGCAGTGCTTCCTCCTCCTTTACTTTTCTGATAGAGTTTGTATAAGATTGATATAATTTCTTCTTCAAGTGTTTGATGAAATTTATCAGTGAAACCATCTGGACCTGAGCTCTTTTCTTATGGGGACGTTTTTATTACAAATTCTATCACTTTCATGGATATAGGATTATTCAGATTTTGTATTTCTTCTTGAGTCAGCTTTTAGAAGTTGTGTTTTTAAAGCGACTTTCAATTTCTTCTAATTATTGAACTTATTGGGTTAAAGCTGTTTGTAATATTAAATTATTAGCCTTTGAATGCCTGTAAGTTCTCTAGTGGTGTCTCCTGTCTTACTCCTTTATTGGGAGTTTGTGTTTACTTTTTTATTCTCATCACTCTTGCTAAACACTTATCCATTTTACTTTTTGAAAAGAACTAATTTTTTTGTCTTCTTAATTTTCTCCTTGTTTTCTTATGATTTTCTCTTTCATAGATTTATACACTTATTCTCATTATCTCCTTGATTTTACTTAATTAGAATTTAATTTGCTCTTTTTCTCTAGTTCCTTAAAGTTTAAATTTATGTCATTGAATTTTAAACTCTTTAAAATTTTCTAACATCAGCATTTAAAGCTATACGTTTGCCACCAAATAATACCTTACTTGAAAACCATAAATTTTGATATGTTGTGATTTTATTTTCATTCACTTCAAATACTTTCTAACATCTGATGTGATTTCCTCTCTGGCCAATGGGTTATTAAATCTGTTACTTAATTTCTGAATATTTAGTGTCTACATAGTTGTTCTCTTTTTGATTTCTAATTTAAATTTACTTTGGTCAGAGAAAATATGATTTGAATCATTTAAAATATATTGAGAATTGTTTTATGACCTATAATATGGTCTATCTAGATGCATGTTCCTGGTATATTTGAAAGGGCTATATATTCTGCAGTTGTTGGGTAGAATATTCTATGATGAAAAGTTTGTTTATATTCTTAACTTTTTCTCTGTACCTAATATGGCTTTTTTCTTCCTGCATTTGTTTTTCTTGTTGTTGTTATCATTGGCTTAAAGGAATTTAATTATAATGTGTTTGGTACGAATTTCTTTGTGTTTATCATGCTTGAATTCATTGAGCTTCTTGTACCTGTGGATTTATAGTTTTTATCAAATTTGAAAATTTTAGGGTCTTTATTTTCTCAAATATTTTTTTTCTGTATACTGGCTTTTGGGAACCACAATTATACATATGTTAGGACTGCTTGAATTTGTCCTGTAGGTTGCTGATATTCTGTTCATTTTATTTGTCTTTTTAAAATCTTTATGCTTTATTTCATATAGTTTCTATCATCATGTTTTCAAGTTTACTGATTCTTTCTTCTTAGATATCTAATTTGCTGTATTCCATCCAGGGTATCGTTTTGTTTCCCAGATATTTTATTCTTCCTCTTAAGAGAAATTCCATTTGATTATCAACCATTTCTCTCTTCACTATGTTCACGTTTTCCTTTATGTTTTTGAATGCCATTATAATAGTTGCAACAGAAATACCATATGATTGCATTACTGTTGTTAATTTTTTTTAATATATATAAATGTATACATTAAAAAATAAGGACAAACTTTTCAATCTTTCCTTGTCCATATCTTCATAAATATTTCCCTGCTCAGAGATCAGTAGTAATGACATTTTGATGTGCATATCTGAAACTTTTTCTATGCTGTAACATACATATATATGTTCTAACTCAAATATATAGTTATCTAAAACATAAATAGGGCTTCCCCAGTGGCTCAGCAGTAAAGAATCCTCCTGCAATGCAGGATGCATGGAGACACAGGTTTGATCCCTGGATCTTCCCTGGAAGATCCCCTGGGGAAGAAAATGGCAACCCACTCTAGTAATCTTGCACAGAAAAATCCCATGGACAGAGTAGCTTGGCGGGCTACAATCCAGGATGTCTCAAAGAATAGGAGATGGCTGAGTGACTAAAAACAAACAAACAAAAAAATTAATAGGGTCATCCTGTATGCATATTGTTTTGCCATTTGCTTTTATTTTTGTCCAAAATGTGTCTTTGGAAATTTCTTATATTAATGTATGTAGGTCTATTTCAATTACATTATCAATTTGTGTTTCATGGCTTTAAAAAGTAACTAATTATTGACCTACTTAGATTATTTCTAAGTTTATGCCATTGCAAGAAGTAATATACATCCTTATAAAACATTTTTGTACATAGTTATTATCATTATTTCTCTTACTACAACTAATAGTTTGCATTTGTTGTGTGATTACTATGCCCAAACTTGAGTTTTTAAAGCATCATTCTGGCTACTGTGTTGATAGAGAATAGGGTGTTGGGTGCAACTTGGGAGACCAGTTAGAAGGCTACTTCAATACTCCAGGTGAGGGATGATGGTGAGAACTGGTTGGATCATAGATATATTTTGAAGGTAGTATCAGCAGGATTTGCTGCTGGGGTGTATATGGAATGTGAGAGGAAGCTAGAAATAAAGAATGACTCCAGTGTCTCTCATCTGTGTAACTAAGAAGGATGAAATTCCTATCAATTGAGATGGTGAAGACTGTGGGAAGACCAGGTTTTGGGGAAGTCAGGAGTTTGATTTTTGACCTGATAAATGTGAGATGACTATTACACATGCACTTAGAGCTGTTTTATATACAAATCTGGAGTTTGAGAGGTACGTATGTGGGCTTCCCTCATAGCTCTGTTGGTAAAGAATCTGCCTGCAATGCAGGAGACCCCAGTTCGATTCATGGGTCAGGAAAATCCACTGGAGAAGGGATAGGCTACCCACTCCAGTATTCTTGGGCTTCCCTTGTGGCTCAGCTGGTAAAGAATCCACCTGCATTGCAGGAGACCTGGGTTGGATCCCTGGATTGGGAAGATCCCCTTGAAAAGAGAAAGGCTACCCACTCCAGTATTCTGGCCTGGAGAATTCCATGGGCTGTATATTCCATGGGGTCACAAAGAGTCAGACATGACAGAGTGACTTTCACTGATGTCACTGATGATGTATTGGGAGTTACCAGTATATAGATATTATTCAAAGTCATGAAACTAGATGAGATCACCAACTGATTAAGTGTAGATAAAAGGGGAAGCAATTTCTGTTAGAGACAGATAAATAAATGATATGCAAAGATGTAAAAAAAGATTATAAGGGAAAATATAATTTTTGATGTGCACACCTGAAACTTTCTTCTCTGTATTTACATACATATATGTTCTCAGTCAAATATATAGTTATCTGAAACATAGTTATCTGCATATGGTTTTGCAGTTTGCTTTTATTTTTGCTTTATATACATGGAGTGTGGGTCTATTTCTGAACCTTCTATTTTGTTCCATTGGTAGTATTTCTGTCATTATACCAATACCACACTGCCTTGATTGTTGTTGTTTTATGATAATCTTTGAAATCAAGTAGTGAAACTTTCCAACTTTGTTCTTCTTTTAAAATTTCCTTTTGCCATTCCAGATTCTTTACAGTTCTATATGAATGTGATAATTATTCTATCAATTTCTATAAAAACCTTTTCTGGAAGTTCAATTAAGATGGTTTTAAATCTATAAATGATTTAGGAAGAAGTGACATCTTTAACAATTTTGAGTCTTCCAATTCACGAGCAAGGTTTATATCTCCATTTATTTCATTAATTTCTCTCTGCAATGTTTACAGCTTTTAGAGTACAGACATTGTTGTTGTTCAGTTGCCAAGTCATGTTATTTTGGTATAGTTGTAAGTTCATATTCTGTTGTAAGAAATAATAAAGATATATAACTTAGTATACCCATGATTCAGTTTCCCCTAATGATAACAATTTGCAAAAGTGTAGTACAACACCACAACCAGGAAATCGATATTAATATGTCTACCATATTCAGATTTCACCAGTTTTACACATGTGTGTATTTAGTTTTATAGTTGATTCATATGAAGATCACTGCAGTCAACGAATAAGAGAGTGCCATCACCACAAGAACCCCTCCTGTTGCCCCTTTATAGGCACACTCATTTTTCTCTGCCCCCAATTCTGTAACTCCTTGGAACCACTAATCTCCCTCTCTGTAATTTTGTTGGTTTGAGAAACTTATATAAATGGAATCATATGGTATGTAACCTTTTGGGGATTTTTGTTTTCCATTTAGCATAATTCTCTAGAGATCCATTCAGGCTGTTGTGTGTATCAGTAGTTACTCATTTTTTTATTGCTGAGTAGTATCCCATGGCACCATAGTTTGTTTGACTGTTCATCTATAGAAGGACATCTAGGTTGTTTCCAGTTTCCAAACTAGTAGGAATAAAACCATTATGAACATTTGATTAAGGGGTTTTGTGTGAGCATAACTTTTCCATTCTCTGGGATAGATGCCCAGGAGTGCAATTGCTGAGTTTCATGGTAATGACAAGCGCAACTTTGTAAGAAAGAGTCATAATTTTTTCCAGTGTGGCAGTACCACTTTACATTCCCACCAGTAATATAGGAGTGGTCTAGTTTCTCTGTATCCTTGACAGAATTTGGTGGTGTTGCCATTTTTATTTTAGTCATTCTGATAGGTGTATAGTGATATTGTAGTTTTAATTTGCCTTTCCTTCATGGCTAATGATGTTGAACATCTTTTCATTGGTTTTGTCATCTTCATTAAAATGTATGTGCATTTTCCCCCCTATTTTGTAATTAGTCTTTTTGTTTGTTTGTTCGTTTTCCTGTTGTGTTTTGGAACTTATATGTATATTCTTCACACAAATCTTTGTCAGGTATATGGTTTGCAAATATTTTCTTCCAGTCTGTAGGCTTGTGTCTTCATTGTGTTCTCAGGTTTGAAGCACAAAAGTTTTAAATTTTGATGACATAAATTTTAAAATATTTCCTTTCGTTGATAATGCTTTTGATGTCAAATCTAGGAACTCTTCACCTAGCCCTAGGTATCAAAGCTTTTCTCCTATGTTTTTATAAAAGTTTCATAATTTTCCATTTTCCATCTAAGAGCATCATCCATTTTGAATTAATATTTGCATAAGATGTGAGGTTTAGGTCAAAATTTATGTTTTCCCTGTGGAAATTCCTTTTTTGGGGGCTTTTAAATTATGAATTCAATTTTTAATGGATTATAAGATGGCTCAGATTGTGTATTTCATGTTGGTTGAGTTTTCAAAACTGTTTGTTCTGGCTGCCAAATTTATGAGTGTGAACTCTCTCATATTTCCTTATTTTATTTTATTAGCTGCAGGACTTATAGTGATACCCCTTGTTTTACTCTGGATATTGGCAATTTGTATCTTCTTTTTTAAAAACTATATCAATCTTCTTAGAAGTTTATAAATTTTAATAATTTTTAAAAGAGCCATTTTCCTAGAGGAAAACATAGGCAAAACACTCTCCGACATAAATCACAGCAGGATCCTCCATGACCCACCTCCCAGGATATTGGAAATAAAAGCAAAAATAAACAAATGGGACCTAATTAAAATTAAAAGCTTTTGCACAAGAAAGGAAACTATAAGCAAGGTGAAAAGACAGCCTTCAGAATGGGAGAAAATAATAGCAAACGAAGCAACAGACAAACAATTAATCTCAAAAATATACAAGCAACTCCTGCAGCTGAATTCCAGAAAAATAAACGACCCAATCAAAAAATGGGCCAAAGAACTAAACAGACATTTCTCCAAAGAAGACATACAGATGGCTAACAAACACATGAAAAGATGTTCAACATCACTCATTATTAGAGAAATGCAAATCAAAACCACAATGAGGTATCATTTCACACCAGTCAGAATGGCTGCTATCCAAAAGTCTACAAGCAATAAATGCTGGAGAGGGTGTGGAGAAAAGGGAACCCTCTTACACTGTTGGTGGGAATGCAAACTAGTACAGCCACTGTGGAGAACAGTGTGGAGATTCCTTTAAAAACTGGGAATAGAACTGCCATATGACCCAGCAATCCCACTGCTGGGCATACACACCGAGGAAACCAGAAGTGAAAGAGATGCGTGTACCCCAGTGTTCATCGCAGCACTATTTACAATAGCCAGGACATGGAAGCAAACCTAGATGTCCATCAGCAGACGAATGGATAAGGAAGCTGTGGTACATATACACAATGGAATATTACTCAGCCATTAAAAAATACATTTGAATCGGTTCTATTGAGATGGATGAAACTGGAGCCCATTATACAGAGTGAAGTAAGCCAGAAAGAAAAACAACAATACAGTATACTAATGCATATATATGGAATTTGAAAGATGGTAACGATAACCCTATATGTGCGACAGAATAAGAGACACAGATGCACAGAAAAGTCTTATGGACTCTGAGGGAGAAGGTGAGGGTGGGACGTTCTGGGAGAATAGCACTGAAACATGTATATTATCATATGTGAAACAGAACACTATTCCAGGTTCAATGCATGAGACAAATGCTCAGGGCTGGGGCAGTGGGATGACCCAGAGGGATGGGATGGGGAGGGAGGTGGGAGGGGGTTTCAGGATGGGGAACACATGTACACCCATGGCTGATTCATGTCACTGTATGGCAAAAACCACTACAATATTGTAATTAGCCCCCAACTAAAATAAATAAATTTATTTAAAAAAAAAAGAATAGTAATTAAAAAAAATAAAAAAATATAAAATAAAAAAATAAAAGAGCCATTTTCATTGATTTTCTCTATTTTCTTATTTTTAATTTTATCCTTTGGTGCAATTATAGTCATCCCTTAGTATCTGCACAGGATTGATTCCAGAACCACCCCCCTCTATATCAAAATACACCAATGCTCAAGTCCCTTATAAAAAAGGCTTCTTGTACCATCAGCCCTCTGTTTTCCACAGATACTATATCTGTGACTGTATCTTTGTCATTCTATTCTTTTCTTGTTTGCTTTGGTTTTATTTTGCTCTTTTTCCCCTAGTTTCATGAGGTGGAAACTTAAGTTATTGATTTGCAAACATTACTTGTTTCTAACATAAGCATTTACTTCTATAAATTGTCTTCTCTGTACTATTTTGGCAGCACCCCACAAATTCTGATATGTTGTAATTTTCATTCATTTTTATAGGCCTCTGATAGCAAAACTAGATAAACAGTACAAACAAAACAACATAAAATGACAGACCAATATCTTGCATGACTTTAGGCACAAAGTTCAGTTCAGTTCAGTCGCTCAGTCGTGTCCGACTCTTTGCGACCCCATGAATTGCAGCACGCCAGGCCTCCCTGTCCATCACCAACTCCCGGAGTCCACCCAAACCCATGTCCATCGAGTCAGTGATGCCATCCAACCATCTCATCCTCGGTCCTCCCCTTCTCCTCCCGCCCCCAATCCTACCCAGCATCAGGGTCTTTTCCAATGAGTCAACCCTTCGCATGAGGTGGCCAAAGTATTGCAGTTTCAGCTTCAACATCAGACCTTCCAATGAACACCCAGGATTGATCTCTTTTAGGATGGATTGATTGGATCTCCTTGCAGTCCAAGGGACTCTCAAGAGTCTTCTCCAACACCACAGTTCAAAAGCATCAATTCTTCAGCGCTCAGCTTTCTTCACCGTCCAACTCTCACATCCATACATGACCACTGGAAAAACCATAGCCTTGACTAGACGGACTTTTGTTGGCAAAGTAATGTCTCTGCTTTTAAATATGCTATCTAGGTTGGCCATAACCTTCCTTCCAAGGAGTAAGCGTCTTTTAATTTCATGGCTACAGTCGCCATCAGCAGTGATTCTGGAGCCCCAGAAAATAAAGTCTGACACTGTTTCCACTGTTTCCCCATCTATTTCCCATGAAGTGATGGGACCAGATGCCATGATCTTAGTTTTCTGAACATTGAGCTTTAAGCCAACTTTTTCACTCTCCTCTTTCACCTTCATCAAGAGGCTCTTTAGTTCTTCTTCACTTTCTGCCATAAGGGTGGTGTCATCCACATTTCTGAGGTTATTGATATTTCCTCCACAAAATATTAAGCAATTGTACCCTCCAATGTATAAAAATAATTACACACCATGACCAAGTAGGATTTATTCCAAGTTTACAAGATTTGTTTAACAGGCAAAAATCAGTCAATGTGATCTGCTGTATCAATAGGCTAAAGAAAAAAAATGATTTAACAAACTCATGGGAAAAAGATAGTTTATTATGTTTGCCCATTCTGCTGTTCTTATTTCTTTTCTGAAGTTCCAAACCTTCTTCTGCCACAATTTCTTTCTATTTAGACATTTTCCTAAAACCATCCTTTAATGATAACTTTTTTGGGGAACAGATTCTTAGTTTTCCTTTGTCTGACAATGTCCTCATTTCACCTTTATTCCTAAAGAATATTTTCATGGATTATTGAATTTGTGGTTGACGAGCTCCACCTGGCACTGTTGGGTGGTGGTGAAGGCTCGTATCATTGCCAAGCTCTGTCGTGTCACCAATATTATCCCCTACATTGTTTAACACTATGAACTTGGAAAAGTGTTTTCCTTTTTATAAAAATTGAAATACAGTTGATGTACAATATTATGTTAGTTTCAGAGGTTCTACGTAGTGATTTGACATTTGTGTACACCACAATAACCTAGTAACCATCTGTCTCCATACGAAGTTATTACAATATTATTGACCGCATTCTTTATGCTGTATATTACATCCCTGTGACTTACTTATTACATAACTGGAGATTTGTGCTTCTTAATTCTCTTCACCTATTTTGCCTCCCCCCACCTCCTCCCCACTGGTAATCACCTGTTCATTCTCTGTATCTATAAGTCTGTTTTCATTTTGTTTTGTTTTGTTTCTTTAGATGCCACATCTAAGTGAAATCATACAGTATTTTTCATCCTCTGTCTGAACATTTAATTTATGTAAACTCATCTGATTCCTACCCCAGAAGTGATATAGTTATCTCAGTTTTATATGTGAGAAAATAGTTTGCTGACATATGGAAAGAGTTGCTCAAGCTGCAGTCCATGGTGTCAAAAAGAGTTGGGCACAACTTAGCGACTGAACAACAATGAGATAACACAAGTGGGAAGAGAGAGGAAAGAGAACCTACATCTTTCATCTAAAAGTTCAAAGATTTCCCTACCCTGGGACACCGTGGCCAATCTCTCTTCATACCCATGGCCAATCAGTTTCCAGATCCCACCATTTATTTTTTTGATCTAACTCTTGCATTTGTCCCTTCCTATCCATTTCTGGTGACCACTCTTTTTCACAGATCTCTATCAGCTCACCTGGATGGGCACAGTAACCTGAATGGGAGGACTTTGACAATTGACAGTTGATTTGCTACCATCCTGCCCTGAAGTAAAAAACTATATGTGGAAGAGTTCACATCGCCTTTTAGAGTCGTATATGTCAAAAGTCTCCCCTCCTTTCTCTAGTATCGCTGACACTGATATATGTATCAGTTCAATTCAGTTCAGTTCAGTTGCTCAGTCGTGTCCGACTCTTTGTGACCCCATGAATTGCAGCACGCCAGGCCTCTCTGTCCATCATGCATTATTTACCAGGTGAGATTCTGTTATTTTAGAAATGAAAAGGGCCTGAAAAGCTAAATGTTGACTATAAAGGTGCAGTAGGGGGTGTTTTTTTATGCATAAGTTAATTTATTTTTTAAATCATAATATCAATACTTTATTTATTTAATTTTTTTATTTTTTATTGGTGTATAGCTAATTAACAATGTTGTGATAGTTTCAGGTGAACAGTGAAGGGACTCAGCCATACACATACTTGTATCCATTCTCCCTCAAACTCCCCTTCCATCCAGGCTACCACATAACATTGAGCAGAGTTCCCTGTGCTGTACAGTGGGTTCTTGTTGGTTATCCATTTTAAGTATATAGCAGTGTGCACATGTCCATCCCAAGTTTTGTTCTGAGCTGAGTCATTCAGAACCTTCTGCCTCTGAGAGTAGTTCAGTCAGTTCGCTGTTTTATGCTTCTTTCCTTATGTCCAGTCCTACTTCAATTTTGAATTTTCTTAGTATCGCTTAACTCACTTCTCTTTAAAGGCTATTTTGTAATAATGTGTCATTTCTATGTAAACTTATGACCTTTTCTTGTTTGCCATAAAAGAATGCTCATTGGTATGTATCAGCTGAAATATGATTTTTGTCATTCTACTACGACGTAAAGAGTCACTAATATGGTCTCTAAGTCCTAAGAGACTTTAATACTTCTTTGCTTATCTTTGATCAACTTGGTTATAGAACTCTAATTATATAAAAAATGTAACTATCATAATGTCAACCACATTTACCCTTCTTGATATCCCATGATTCTTTGCACTAAGGGCGCAAGGCCAGGTCCTTGCTGACTGCTTGATAACTGAATGAGTGATTATTCTCCTTGTTAATGGACAATGATATAGAAAACTCTTCCATATGTGCAGAATATTAATGAGAAGCTGCACAAGCTGAGATAAGACTATAAGATGCTGCAAGCAATCGCTTATAAGAACATTATAAAAAATATTACTCGTCAAGAATGTATCCAGACTGGGGGTCTCTGGGTGACGAATGAGGAAGAAAAGGGAGACCCGCACTCTTACCGTGAATGACCGAGTAATTCACAAACAACACTTGTCCCATGGTTTCTAATATCGAGTTTTCCATTTAAATTAAAAAAAAACCCACTTTGTTAGATAGCTTTGCGGATTGTGAAATGGGGAAGGGAAATACCTTGCTTCGTTCTCAGCCTCTTTAATGCTTTCTGTGCCAGCTACAGTGTGTCAAGCATTTGTCCTTCATGAAAAATGTCGCCAAGATGACTGCTAAAAGAAATTTCAACCAACTCCAAGAAGCCGGCTCATTCACAACACTGTTCATTTCCTCAATTTTGTTTTCAATTTGGGATATTGTCTATAATTGGCAATTTTAGGAAAGCCGTTTTTTTCTACTCTGCATTTTTGGATGATATACTAGAAAAAGGGGAACACTCATTGGATATTGTTTAATTCTCCAGTTCAATTCACATGGGCTCTGTCAATAGGATTTCTGAGTCAGTTGTAACGGACACATGGAATGTCACAGCCACAGGGGGCTGAGAGATCATTTAAGCCTGTTTTTCTCAACTGAGTAATGTAGAGATCACTTTTAAAGGGGGGAAAATTCTTACTAATCTCCAGTGTTGACTTTAATTATTTTCAGAATGCTATTAAAACAAGAGTGTAATAATATAAATGAAGTGTGTAATGTAACATGTATATTTCTATGTAAATGTATATTTTAAATAATACACATAAAATTAGGTGCAAACTCCTTATTCATAGAACACATGTGATTATTCCCTTCTCTGTCTCCTTTCTTCTAGTCAAAGAAGGACACCTGCATCCTATACAGCGTCTTTGTTTGGTAAGAACCCATCTTTTGTCTGACATGTCCACCTTTGTGGGGTGTTTTTTTTTGTATGGCTTTTAACAATTATAACAACACTTGGTTTCCATTCAGTTGGTTAACACAGACGCATGAATGGGCAGAAAAATAGCATGGCAGCACTTGATCGGAAGACTATACCTTTGGAAACTTTTAAATAAATTATCGTAGAAATGAAAATGCAAAATTAGAGTATTTTAACAGCAATGGATGAATCATCTCCCCTGACATATCTGCAGGGCCTAGTTTGAAAAATATCCATTTACAAAAGCAGAACTGTTCATCAAAGTCATAAACAAGCCAAAAGTATAGCTGGAAACAGAATCCAGAACTGAACCAGTTTCTTGGCATTTAGTACAGCAGTTTCCACAAAGCAGTTCAGTTCAGTCGCTCAGTCGTGTCTGACTCTTTGCGACCCCATGAACTGCAGCACGCCAGGCCTCCCTGTCCATCACCAACTCCCGGAGTTTACCCAAACCCATGCCCATCGAGTCGGTGATGCCATCCAGCCATCTCATCCTCTGTCATCCCCTTCTCCTCCTGCCCCCAATCCTTCCCAGCATCAGAGTCGTTTCCAATGAGTCAGCTCTTTGCATCAGGTGGCCAAAGTATTGGAGTTTCAGCTTCAACCTCAGTCCTTCCAATGAACACTGAGGACTGATCTCCTTTAGGATGGACTGGTTGGATCTTCTTGCAGTCCAAGGGACTCTCAAGAGTCTTCTCCAACACCACAGTTCAAAAGCATCAATTCTTCGGTGCTCAGCTTTCTTCACCGTCCAACTCTCACATCCATGACAGACTACTGGAAAAACCATAGCCTTGACTAGACAGAACTTTGTTGGCAAAATAATGTCTCTGCTTTTAAATATGCTATCTAGGTTGCTCATAACTTTCCTTCCAAGGAGTAAGCATCCTTTAATTTCATGGCTGCAAGCACCATCTGCAGTGATTTTGGAGCCCCCCAAAATAAAGTCTGACACTGTTTCCACTTTTTCCCCATCTATTTGCCATGAAGTGATGGGACCAGATGCCATGATCTTAGCTTTCTGAATGTTCCATAAAGCAACACTGACTTTATTTGTATTTTTATTTAAATGTATCCACTCTAAGACTAAAATCAGAATAATGCTGCTTCGTGTTCTCTCTCATAATGTTTGGAGTTTTATATCGTTTAGATGCATGAAGTTTTATCTATCCACTGTCATTATCTGTTTTTGTTTTTTTTTTAACTTGGAATCTTATTTGTTGTGACAATAGAGCGGTGTCTTATTTTTATGTCCGTGCCATTAGCGTTCAAGGTATGAGGAACAGATGATAGTAGAAATTTTTATGGAAAAAAAAGTCTTGAGAAAAAAGATCAAGGCTCCTGGATGCAGTGCATTTGGCCAAAGGCAACAAGAGTTTCTGGGCTTCCCAGGTGCCTCCATGTTAAAGAATCCACCTACCAATTCAGGAGCCACAGGAGACGTGGTTCAGTCCCTGGGTTGAGAAGATTCCCTGGAGAAGGAAATGTGAACCCACTCCAGTATTCTTGCCTGGAAAATCCCCCACATGGAGGAGCCTGATGGGCTACAGTCCAACAACAGCAACAAAAACATGAGTTTAGATAGTTGAAACAGTGACAACTTCTAAGATTTGTAGATAGCCGCTATTATGGAGGTTCTAAATTCCACCTTTGGGGACAAAAAATAAAGGTCACTGGACAGGAAATTAAACCACGTTTCCCCCCTTGACCTCAATTTCCCCTCATGAAAGATGAGGCAGTGGGTGAAGTGATCTCCCAAAGTTTTCAGCTCTGATTCTATGTTTTGTTCTAAATCAGTAGTTTAATTGTTGTCCTGCATTTTTTCCCTTTATTTCCTCCTACAATTTTGTTCTCAGTTTTGACTGAAATATGATATGACCAAACAAAATACAGTTTGCTCTGAGCCTTTTTGATGCCCTTAAAATCAGAGAGATATAAAGTGTTTCATGCTGCATAATCATTGGTTTGGCCAAAAAAATCTGTTTGGGTTTTTCTGTAACCCAAACGAACTTTTTTGCCAACCCAATACATAGCTTAATAACAACTTCATTGGTTTCAGTTTTACTTGATAGCCCTTATATTTTATTTTTCTTATAAAGGTTACCTTAATTATAAGTTTTGAGCAAATAACATGTTGTACATGTATAAAGACAGAGATTACAGGAATAATTTGTTGCTGTCACCATCAAATGACACATGCACTGATGTTTACATGACACCTTGAAAGATGAATAGGATTTGGAAGGCCAATGGATAAAAATAGAGGGCATTTGAGGCTGGGGAGGAGGCAGGCCAGATGAGCCTGGTATTTTCATGGGACAGTAAAGAGCAAGGGAGTGGTGGCGAGAAGGGAGAAATTCAGCAAAACTTTCAGAGGGCCTCTGCCAGGCTGCAGAGGGCCTTGGATGTCAGGCAGAGAGTTTGAGCTTGATAAGCAGACAAACGGATCCATCAGGGCTTTCTGCTGCCTCTGTGTAGATGTTTCCTGCTCAGCATTCAATAATGGGCCCCAGTCTGGGGCCTGCCAGGTCATTGGTTTTGTTCATCCTTTGGAGTGATGTGCTCTCTCCTTCCTTGAAAGCTCCCTTAGCACTTCGTCCCTTCTTAGGGGTTGCTTTAGGTGACCCTTAAAAACCACTTGGCCCTTAGTTTCCTCATCTGTAGAATGAGGATATGAGCGTAGGTCTGTCTGTCAGTCTCTTTCTTGCTTTGTCTCTCTCTTCCCTAAGACACTCGAGTGACAGTAGAATCTTAACAGCAAAGTGTCAAACTACAGTAGCTGTTATCTACCTGTGTGGAGCCGGAATGAGTGAAGTTTGGGAAAACAAATGCCACAGATGATTGTCCTGCCAACTTTAAAACCCATAAATTTTTAAAAGTTTTTCCAAACTCTGATTTTTTTTTTTTTAATGAAAAGAAGTCAATTTAGTGCACTGGAGACTTTGGAGAATACACTGGAAAAATCAACCATGTTTTTAACAGCTAGAATTCCTTTTGACTGCAATTAACAGAATATCCAACTAAATGTGGCTAAAATAATAAGGACATTTTATTATCTCACATGCAGAGGTAGGTTGGTTCTAGGGTTCCTTAATTCAGTGGCTCAACCATATCATCAGAGCTGTTAGGTTTCTTCCATCTTTCTACTCTGTCATCCTCAGCAGCTCCAGCATGATGGTGTCTCCCCTCTTGGTTGCAAGATGGCTGCAGTGGCTCCAGATTTTTTATGCAGGAAAAAATGTCCAAGAAGAGGAATAGGGCGCATTTCTTATTTTTTTCTTTTAATTATGAAAGAAAACCTTCTGTAGCCAACTTCCCTTGGGTTCCACTGGCTAGATAAGCAATAGTCACATGCTCACTTCTTAGCAGCAGGAGAGGATTAGAATGTGAGTATCTGGCATATCCGGCTTCTATAGTGAGAGTTAGTTCTGCCTGAATAGGAGAAAGTGGGGGGGGAGGAAAATGGGTGTTGGGAAAGCAACTAATAGCTCCTGCCACATATGTTCTTTTTCCAACACTCATCTTAAGACCCCCTCTTCCTTTACGTAACCGCTGGCTAATTAAAGCTAGGTATTTAGCATAAATCAGAGCTTTTGTGAATTATCTGAATAATTAGAGTCATTGTAAGCCCAGGGCCTTTATTTTATTTCATCTAAAAGTTTAATGATAAATGGGCTTCCATAGCCCAAAATGAGCTACTCTGGTTCTGAAACTGGATGTAATTTTTTATTGAATTGGGCTTTAGGAAAATAACTTAAAATGTACAGGGACTGTGATAAAGAACAGCTTAAATTCTCGATTTTTTTTTTTTTTTGCTTTACAAATCTCCATCAGCTACCAAAAATAAGACCAGATTAAAGGAGTATGTGAATATTTAATGTAAAATTAGGAATATGTGGTTAAAAATCAGGAAAGAGTTTAGAGCTATGACCATGAATAAATTGTGAAATATCAGCTTACTTCTCTGCTACAACACTGATCTAAAGAAGCTTTTCTGTTTCCCCAGCAACCTCGCACAGCATTAGCTTGCTTCCCTCAGAGTAAATTAAATGTGATTTTCAAGTACTACACTTCATTATTTCAGAAATCACAATACCTAGCAGAAATAAGAACATTTCATAAATCATATTGGAGTTTATTTTTAAGGCAGAGCAGAGAAAGTATTTATTGGGAAAAATGTTATTTTTCTTTTAAATCTACTAAATTTCCAAAGACTTACAAATCATCTCTATGATGAAGCAGTAAATGGGACATAGTATGTTTAATTTACTTAAAATACATTAGTGATTGCCCAATAATATTTGTTTTAAAACAAAAGAGTTTTAGTTAGCTGAGACACAAAGATAAAAGCCACATTTCAAATAAGCTTACTGATCAGAAGCTCTGGAGGATAAAAATCGTATTAATGCTAACAACTCTTTTCTAAAATCAGATTCTCTTGTTCATGCATTCAATCACTTGTTTTCCCAAACTTGACATATACATTAATATTATGTCTGTTTTACATACACACACCCCATATAGGTGCATTCTATGCAGTGTGTACCCCAAATCAGTAAATTTGAATGTTTGAATAAGTCAACATCTGACTTATCTCCATCTGTCTTTTTTTTTTTACATCTTCATACTGAAATTGACATAAAAGCTTATCTTTCATATTTAGTGGCCAGGTTTTAAAGGCCTTTTGAATTTAATCTGTGTCTGTTATAATACTTAGCCCAGTCTGCCTTGGATGGGAGTAGTCCATGTAGGTGACTGATTCCTTTCTAGATTGTGAGTAACTTAACAACAGAGAAAGTGTTTGGTTTATTATGCACTATCCATGGAGGCTGGGCTTCCCTGGTTGCTCAGTGGTAAAGAATCTGCCTGCAGTGCAGGTGATGTGAGTTCAATTCCTGGGTTGGGAAGATCCCCTGGAGAAGAAAATGGAAACCCAATCCAGTATTCTTGCCTGGGGAGTCCCATGGACAGAGGAGCCTGGTGGGCTACAGACTATAGGGTCGAAAAGAGCTGGACAAGACTTAGTGGCTAAATAACAAGAACAGCCTTGTGTTAAGTGAGTCGTCAATAATGGTTCTTCAATAAAATCACTTACTATGTGACTTGAGTCAGGAGTTGCATTCTCCAGAGCAGTGGTCTCCAGAGTAGAGTATTTACACCCCATAAACTGTGTGTGTAAGATGAATCATCTGGGAAGTAAAAAGGATATATTAAAAGTTGCATTTACTCTGATCCTAAAAAGAAATAAATGGATCTTTAGCAATAGCTAGTATGTAATTTGTTAGTAGTTCAAGTATATACTTTAATACATACAATGAAATACATACATATTAGGAGCACATGTTCATATTTTATCACAGATAAGGATTATGGAAGTTTGGAGACCACTGTTTCAGTTGTAGAATGTCCAAGTGGGTTGATTTCCTCATAGGGGAGGCACACTGCTTTCCAAACCTTCTAACTGCTGGCAGATACCCCAAATTCTACCACACTGCCTCTTTCTTTAGCATAATCAAAAGTGTAAACCTAAGAGTCTGATCTGGATTTGAATACTAGTGCTTCCACTTACAACCATGTGACCTTGGATGAAATAGCTCACTTTTTAGTTTTCTCTTCTCTAAAATAGACATATAAATGCGACTTTACAGGGTAGTTGTGAGAGTTTGTAGACATGTGAAATAATTAGTAGATAGTTGAAATTCAGGAAATACTAGCTGCTTTCAGCATATGTTAAAATTTTAAACATATAAGCTTTTGGTTATCAGTCATGAATACATCTGCATAAATGAGTTTGAGGTTGTGTTTTAATTGTAGTAAAACACACATACACAGTGTATCATGTGAAATGCCAGGCTGGATGAATCACAAGCTGGAATCAAGATTGCCAGAAGTATCAACAACCTCAGATTTGCTGATGATACCACTCTAATAGCAGAAAGTGAAGAGGAACTAAAGAGTATCTTGATGAAGAGGAGAGTGAAAAAGCTGGCTTGAAATTCAAAATTCAAAAAACCAAGATCATGGCATCTGGTCCCATCACTTCATGGTAAATAGAAAGGGAAAAAGTGGAAACAGTGACAAATTTTATTTTCTTGTGCTCCAAAATTACTGCAGATGGGGACTGTAGCCATGAAATTAAAAGACACTTGCTCCTTGGAAGAAAAGCTATGACAAACCTAGACAACGTATTAAAAAGCAGAGACATCACTTTGCCGACAAAGGTCTGTATAGTCAAAGCTATGGTTTTTCCAGTAGTCATGAACAGATGTGAGAGTTGGACCAGAAAGAAGGCTTAGGGACGAAGAATTGATGCCTTCGAGTTGTGTTGCTGGAGAAGACTGTTGAGAGTCCCTTGGACAGAAAGGAGATCAAACTAGTCAATCCTAAAGGAAGTCAACCGTGAATATTTGTTGGGAGGACGGACGCTGAAGCTGAAGCTCCAATACTTCGGCTACCTGATGGAAAGAACTGACTCATTGGAAAAGACCCTGATGCTGGGAAAGACTGAAGGCAAAAGGAGAAGGAGGTGGCAGATGAAGTGGTTAGATAGCATTATTGACTCAACGGAGATGAATCTGAGCAAACTCCAAGAGATAGTGGAGAACAGAGAAGCCTGGTGTACTGCAGTCCATGGGGTTGCAAAGAGTCGGACACAACTTAGTGACTGAACAGCAACAACAAAAATACAAATAACATAAAAATGACCATTTTAACCATTTTAAGGTAAAATTCAGTGGTTTTGATATGGTCTAAATGGGTCCCTCAAAATTCATGTGTTGAAATCCTGGTCACAAAATATGATGATCTTAAAAGGTGAGGTCTTTGGGAAGTGCTTAAACCATGTAGGGCAGGGGGAGCTCTCATGAATGGGATTAGTGTTCTGAAAACCCTTGGCCTTTACACCATGTGAGGACTCAGTGAGATAGCAAAGTCTATAAGCCACAAAAAGGGTCTTCAGGAGAACATGACCATGCTGGTGTTTGATTTTGGATGTCCAGCCTCCAGAACTGTGAGAAATAAATGTATGTTGTTTATAGGCTATCAAGTCTGTGATATTTGGTTTTAGCAGCCTGAACGGACTAGGACAAGCATTTAGTACATTCATAGGGTTGTGCAATAATTACCGCTATCTAGTTCTAGAACTATTTCACCACCACAGATGGAGACTCATACAAAGTATGCAATCACCTCTTAATCCCTCCTGTTCCCAACCCCTGGTAACCACTAATCTGATGTGTGTGTCTATGGATTTGCCTATTCTGGATATTTATACAAATAGGATCATAAAATATGCACTCTTTTGTGACTGGCCTCTTTCACTTAACATGTTTTCAAGGTTCATCCATGTTGTAGCATGTATTAGAACTTCATTCCTTTCCTCAGGTAAATAATATTCTGTTGTATGGATAGACCACCTTTTGTTTATCTAACCGTCAGTTGATGGACATGTGGTTTGCTTCTACCTTTTGGTTATTGTGAATAGTGGTGCTCTGAACATTCGTGTATATGTTTTTGTGTGGACATTTTTGTGTGTATATGTTTTTGTGTGGACATGCATTTTTGATCCTCTCATGTATGTACCTAGGAATAGAATTCCTGAGTCACAATGTGCTCAGTTGCACAAAGTGCTTAGTCATATCCGACTCTTTGTGACTCCATGGACTGTAGCCCGCCAGACTCTTCTGTCCATGGGATTCTCCAGGCAAGAATACTGGAGTGGGTAGCCATTGCCTTCTCCAGGGTGGGTTACAATGTTTGGAGCTTAAACATGCAGGATGGGGTCTCATGTGGGAGGACAGGAGGATCCTCATGTAATGATGCAGCTCAGGGAGGAATGGGAAGGGAAGAAGGGTAGTCTGGGGACAAAGGCTTGATCCTCCCCTCACTGCCACATCTTGACTCAGCACTCTGGGAATTTGAGAATTCTATATTTGAAACTGCTTTTCTGCAAAGTTGCAGGTATTGCTTTTTCATATTATAAGACTTCTTAGGACATGTCTTTATCCCTAGGGCATCAGGAGTCTAAGTGTTTCTCTCAGAAGATCATATTTCACAGACTCCTGATTCGGAGGAGGAGTTGTTGTTGTTTAGTCACTAGGTTGTGTCTGACTCTTTGTGATCCCATGGACTGTAGCCCGCCAGGCTTCCCTGTCCTTCACTATCTCCTGGAGTTTGCTCAAACTCATGTCCATTGAGTTGATGATGCCATCTAACCATCTCATCCTCTTTTTCCCCCTTCTCCTTCTGCATGCAATCTTTTCCAGCATCAGGGTCTTTTCCAATGAGTCAATTCTTTATATCAGGTAGCCAAAGTATTGGAGCTTCAGCTTCAGCATCAGTCCTCCCAATGAATATTCAGGATTGATTTCCTTTAGGATTGACTGTTTTGAACTCCTTGCTGTCAAAGGGACTCTCAGTAGTCTTCTCCAGCACGACAGTTCAAAAGCATCAATTCTTCAGCCCTAAACCTTCTTTATGGTCCAACTCTCACATCCATCCATGACTACTGGAAAACCCATAGTTTTAACAATACAGAACTTTTTTGGAAAAATAATGTCTCTGCTTTCCAATATACTGTCTAGGTTTGTCATAGCTTTATAGTTACATGACCATAATTTCATGGCAGTACCAAGGAATGATAGTGTGATGCCTAGGAAATTTAAGAGTTTGGCTTTGAGAGTATTTAAGGGTATAAGCTATCAGAGCAGTAAACAGTTCCACTCAAAGAACCACATGGGTGTGCCATAATTGTGGATGTATTCCTAAACACAGAGAAATAGTGATTGCGAGGCCATTGCCATCCACATACTTTGAGGGTTTTAAAAAAAATTTTAATTATTTTAAGTGGACTGTCTAAAATATAGTGTTTGTCGGTGTGCTTTGTCACAGAATAGCTGAGAAACAGAATTCTAGTGAAACCTGCTTCTGCTTGCTGATGAGTTTTTGTTGAAGCCTCATGGAAACTGTCAGGAGTCAGTTTAGAGAAGAGGGAGGCCCTTTCTGTCAGGGATAATTAAGGAAGGATTTGTAGACAGAGTGGTATTTGAGCTAGATTTTGAAGCTAATTGTGCAAGTACAGGATGGAAGAAATGACTTTAGCAACCCAAAGGAAAAGGGGCTAGAGTTTTAGTCCATAGTAAGCCTATGAATTGACATCTTCCTTAAAACTTTCCCACACCTATATTGGGGGAACTGTGCTTGGTGATGGAGATGGGGAGCCAAATCAGGCTTGGCCATGCCCTGGAGAGGCTCACAGTTTGTTCGAGGGAGATATGCTAATAGATAGCTATACATGTGAAACTATCTGCCCATTTGGCACCTGAAAGCAATTGGAAGACTTGGTGCATAGGACTCAAGACGGTATGCGGTGAGAATTGAGACTGAGGCTGTGGGCAGAAGCCCAATCATTGAGACTCTTGTCCAACATTTTAAAGAGTTCATGCTTCATCATCTATGAGTCATGAGTGCAAGATGTGGTTGCCATATTTCCACCATTTAAAGATTCTGTCCATAGCTTACAACTTGAACCCAAATGATCTCTATTGCACCTGATAAAATGTTTCACACTGAATGCATGCCGTTCTCTCTCACTTTCAGATATATTAAAATGGAGAAACCATGAAATTCAGAATTGAGGAAATGTAGTGAGTTGATGTTAGCCTATATTAATTGAAGTTTAGGGTCTGTAATGATGGAGACATTCCCTGCTATGCTGATTATAATACACCTCTGTGCTTTTTCTGATTCATTTTAAAAGGAACATCTAGACAAACCAAGTGCATTGGGAGAAAGGTGACTAGGCTAGAGAAAGACTCCACCATTCTCTATATGAAAAAGATACAGAAATCACCTGAGCTTCTGTAGTACTCCACACTTTATTACTGGAACTTGCTTGCCACTCTCAAGGCCAAAGTTTATCTGTCTTCTTTACTAGACTCAAGTTTCATGAGGTAGAGAGTGCTGTTCTCTGCTGTGTCCCTGGTGTTTCTGCTTAAATTTGACATTTAATGCATCTTGAATGAATGAGTTAGTGACTGAGAGGCTAAGGCTTGGAAGCAGAGATGAGGAGAGGGAACTATTACATCTTGCGAAAGCTGGCATGTGGAAGTGGTAACATGCTTTTTTCCTATGGTTGTCTTCATATAATGAGGTCCCATAGATGTATAAAAGAAACCATAGGGACACAGAATGGTCTCCAATAAAGAAACTCTTTTCTTCTCTAGTCACTTTAAGACAAAATGAGTATACTGTATATACTATACACTGTATCAGTTTTTCACCTTATTTGGGGCAATCTGATGAAAACCAAGGTCAGTCTTCCCATACAAAAATGCATATACAAACATACAAACCATCCACAGCCTTTCCGTGGCTCTCACGTTAAGGACCTCATTTCCACTGCTTTTGCAGTTAACAAAAGCACCTTTACATACATTATCTTAGGAATAGTGACACAGGGGGAATGCAAGGCTAAACTATGAAACCCTTAGTGCAGGTGAAGGAAATAAAGCTCAGAGAGGTTAAGTCATTTGCCCATGGTCCCATAGCCAATAAATTTTGGAGCAGGGATGGGAGCCCTGTGTGTCAGGCCCAGATTCAAGAGGCTCTGCCATGCGTCATGGTTGCTTCAGTGTCCCTAGAGATGTTCAGACAGGCTTTGCTACCTCTGGGCAGGCCAATAGAGGCGTTTTGAGCATTGACAGGGTGGATGTGAAATACTCGGTAAACATATAAAATACAAGCGAGAAAGTGCTGTGTGCGTGTGTGTTATCAGAGAGACTATAGAGGGTAAGAGGTAGACTCTGGAGACAGACCACCAAACTTTGAACCCAGTTTTGGCTACTTGGCAGACACATGATCTTGGGCAAGTTATTTAACTTTAAGTATCAGTTTCTTCATCTGTAAAATAGGGATAATAATCGTATCTTCCTTATGTGTTATTGAGAGGCTCAAATGAGATAGTATGTATACAGTGCTTCACACAGTACCTGGCGCTTGGTAAGCACCTAGTGAACATCAGCCATTCTCAATAAATGATAGTTAATGTTGATGTAATTATTGTTGTCATTTGAAGTAATTTTCATTTCAATAACACCATCAATCTCTAAGGAGGAAATTGTTTCTCCTGCCCAGTGCTGTGAAGGAGTTTTTCTGTACTTTCATTCAAGTGGTGTGCTTACAGGAATATGCAGGTTTAGCCTCTGCCTGGGGTTTTTTTCTTTTAAGATTAGGTATAGGGATTTAGAAAAATAGTGGAAATAATGACCATAATTTTTATGGTTTTAGTTGATAAAGAAGCTTATAATGAATATTTGTATTTTGACAAAAAAGATACACTGATATTTTTCCCAGTGTAAAGCAATCGAGAGAGAGAGACAGTGCCATTGCCCCTTAAAAATTAAGCATTTCATCAAATTGGCTAAACGTTTAAAATGTCTGCAGAAGGCACAAATGTATTCATACACTATGTTAACAATTGTCACTTTTGAAATGCTGACCATCAGGGGAGATAAAGAGTGGGGTAACAGCTAGTGATCTAGGAACTAGGCAAAATCCACAGCTGACATCCTACACTAAAATAAAAGAAGCGTTAAGTTTCCCTTGGTGATTTTGTCAGTGCCAGTAACATCTGTAAATGTAAATTTTGTTTTCTGGCAGATAGGTGTTAGTTAGATTAGGAGAGACAGTTAAAAATATGGCCCTTCAGATTTAAATGGCAGGTAACATTTAAATTGTAAGTGGTAAGAACAATGGTTTGATAAAGTGACTTTTGGAGGGCTTAATCCTGTCACTTTTTCCAGCAGTAGATTTTTCTAAGCTTTTTTTCTTTCCTCCTAATATAAGCATCTGGCATGGAGTCTGGTTATGTGTGATATTTTAAATTATAACCCTGTGCTGTGCTGCTATGCTTAGTCGCTCAGTTGTGTCCGACTCTCTGCGACCCCCTGGACTGTAGCCCTCCAGGCTCCTCTGTCCATGGGATTCTCCAGGCAAGAGTACTGGAGTGGGTTGCCAATCCCTTCTATATGGGATCTTCCCAGCCCAGGGATTGAACCCAGATCTCCTGCATTGCAGGCTGATTCTTTACCTTCTGAGCCACCAGGGAAGCCCAAATTATAATCCAGTCTATGTTTTTGTACACTACTGAAATTTATTAGGCAAGCTTAATGGCAAAATCCATTTAACTTGCATTTTAATTCTCTTTAATTTTATAGAATTTGAGAACAAACTACCAACCAAGATGTCAGATTTACCATGTGATGGTTAATTTTTTCTTCCCAGGTTGCCAGTTTTCTCAGAATTCAAAACTTTCTATAGTTCTGGCAAGGAAGATAATTGAAGAGAGAAAATGAATCCATATTTTATAAAGGCAAAGAAATGGAGTGGTGATTTAGAATTTCACATGCTGGTTATTAAAATGATCACATAATTTTTATCTTTCTAAGTAAAGTGAGGTGGAGAGTTGAAGCAACTATCTAAGGGGGGAAAGTCCCATATTTATGTCAATTATTTTGTTTAAAGGTTTGCTTACTTCCCTCCCTGAGTGTCATGATCTGGGCTTGACAAGTCAAGTTTATTTCTTCACTATAAAGTGAAGTATCAGCTATGTTCTCTGAATTCAGTGTCTTTCCTACCTGTATTTCAGTATTTCATCTGTATAGAGGGAATACCAGCAAAGCTCATAATAACTGCCTGCATTCCTAGGAAAAATGCAATTAGTAGATACTTAGGATTTTAAAGCAACCTATGCAATGATGCCTTGCAGTGCAAGGTGCTAGTGTTTCTACACTACACACAAAGGAAGACATTTGGAATTCAATGTACCTGACTTTGGCCTAGGTTTGACAAATTCTTGAGGCATTATTGTAATTAAGGGAACTGACTTTTGTGTTCCTCCATTCCTCCCAGTTACCAAATAGGATTTTTTTTTCCATCACAAAAGAAAGGAAAAGGGTTGGAAATTAGTAAAGATTAACATATACACTTCTTCCTACCACTTCTCATGCCTGATTGTCAAAGTTCTGCACTGAATAAAATGAAAGTATTGCCAAAAAGGTAACGACCATTGAATTTAATATTAATACGTTATACAGTCTATGTTGCATGCAGGTAGGCAGTAGCTTTTGGATCTGAGCTGTGAGCCCACCTTGACTGTGGAGATATTTCCTCACGTTATTTTAATATGAAACAGTATGAGGAACAATCTGATATACACTTTATTTTGAGTGACAATCTAGAATAGAGAAGGGATTGCCACTCAGGAGATCTCAGTGATAGAAGCAGAGGTGCCTTCTGCTATAGCTGCTTACAGTGATTTCTTTTTCAAGAAGAGGGTTGTACTTTTTTAATAAGGAGATGATGATGGTCCGGAAAGACATTGATTGAGAGTATTAAAAATAAGGTCTTCTATTTTCATATGAAGTAACAGGTGAAAAGATGAGCACTAAAAGATGAATGGACAGAGGAGCCTGGTGGGCTACGGTCCATTGGGTTGCAAAGAGTCAGACGTGACTGAAGCGACTTAGCATTCATGCAAGAGATGAATGGGGCCCGTGCATGCCCAGTCTCACAGTGTTTTGTTACCTGGACTTATTTTTCTGTCTCTGTTGCAATAATTAAGTCGTGCGACCCTTGTCTTATTTTTTTTCCTTTCTCCTCCACCCAAATTAAATCCAAAACACTGTTGAGTGACACGGGTGAGATGGCTTGTCCAGAAATTTCATATCCCATTAGGAGATTCTCGATGGGGACTTTAGTCACAATTTCCTTTTTTTCAGTTTGCAGAGGAGATGTGAGGTAGGTTACTCTGATGATCGAGCAGAGGATCTTGTGGTCTGTCTTGCCATCCACAGTGGGGAATCGGTTAAATTGACTTCAGCTCCCAGAGTGCTGGCCTATGCCCTAGACAGCTCTAGCACCTGAGAGGAGAGGGAGTCAGAGCTAGTTACCCGCCCACCTACTTCTGAAACAGTCCTGTGATCTCTGGTGTATCTTCCCATTCCAGGTGCAAAAGACAATTGCCACTTGCTGAGAGAAGGCATTTGTCACTTTGCAGGAAAAGGGCCAGGCGCTGGAGGTGGGAAGTCATTCTTTGGTCTAGACCACCCAAGTATTTTCTGCAGTTTCAGGACTCAGCCAGGGATTCTGAAAAGGGGGGAGGAAGGTGTGAGGAAAATGTGGTGAGAGATTTCAGAATGTCAGTCTGCTATCACCTGGGCTGTGTTCCTGGGCAGTTGTTGTAAAATGTGGCATAGCTCTCAGGTACTTTAAGGGTGGGGAAAACAGCATGGGGGTGTGGAGACAGCTTGGGATTTGGAGTCACTGGCCAAGTACCTGAGTGCCCAGTGTGCAACCTGAAGCAAGTCATGGTACCTCTCTGAGCTCTGCCAGCTTCACAGGGCTATGCTGAACATCCAGTCCAACAATGACTCCAACCTGCTATGCTCCTCTGTCCATGGGACTCTCCAGGCAAGAATACTGTAGTGGGTTGCCATGCCCTTCTCCCGGGGATCTTCCAGACCCAGGGTTCGAACTGGGGTCTGCTGCATTACAGGTGAATTCTTTACCAGCTGAGCTATCAGGGAAGCCCTTTCTGAAACCACTAAACCCTAAATCAATGTTACTTATTTGTGTGAGAGCTCAGGACTGGAAATGTGGATTTGAGCCATCAATATAAGCATAGGCATGAAAGCCTGCAGGAATTCTTATGAGATTTTTTGGGGGCAGTTTAACTCCTAAAATTAACAGATTTTGTAAATCCAAATTTTCTCATATCAATTGTGCTTCTTCTGTTGTTGACCTTCTTTAACATTTTCTGTCCTTGAGGGTGAATTTGGACCCTTTCCTTGCGAAGCCAAAATCCTGGCAGGTAGGCTGTACATTGATCTGTTCAAAAAGTGTCTGCTGTTCAGTCCCGCCACTCCATCCTTTTACTGTGGGGCATCTCTTCTTGGCCCTCCAAAGGGAAGTTGAGGAACCAGCCAGAGCTGCTGACCCCTCTGCCCTGACACCTGAAAGGACTTGCCCAGTGCCATGGACACCAGGGAAAGATTTGCCTCAGAGAGGGGATGGAGATCTAGGAAACTCCAGTCATACTCAGCTGAAGGCATCTCAGGAACAAGGGCTGTGACTGAGGAGGGGATAGTCGGAGGGGGAGGGACAGTCCACTTGGGATCCGCTTGGAAGAATGAAGATGAGACAGACAATTAAAATTCACTTCCACAGAGTTAAACTTACCATGCTGGCTCTTCCTTATTTGGGATGTCCATCTTATTTTCAGTATGTCAAATAAATGATTGGGGATGGTAGTAAGTGAAAAAAATATGAACTACATCTGGAATAAATTGTCTACAACATATAACTTTCAAACAGTCATTTCACTTCAAATCCGGCTTTTGTCACATACCACACAATGATTCATTATGTGATTTCAACTTCAGCTTTTGAAAACATAAATCCATAATGTTGGCTATTTAAAATTGCCAGGACTTCCCTGGCAGTCCAGTGGTTAAGACACCACACTTCCACTGTAGGGGGCACAGGTTCAATCCCTGGTTGGGGAACTAGGATCCCACATGCTGCATGGTATGGTCAAAAAAAGATAAAATTGCCAAGGAGAGTCTTCTGTGAGAAAAACAAAACAAAACCTGGGATACACTAGGGAACAGCAAAAAAAGACTATAGCTCTAAGTATAGCAACTTAGACTTAAGTTAGAGGACTAGCTATTACATTTCTTGTCATTTTTACATACTATGAAGATTCAGAGTGGTATTATTTGGCAGGCAGTATTATTTGGAGGCAGGTGTTAGACATGCAATTATCATAAAGACTCTGTGAAGAGGATGTCCACAAGATACAAATTTATCTTTATTCTAATATAGTTTACAGAGTTTTTTTCTGACAAATTACACTACACTTTATGGAAATGTAACATTTTGTATGAATGGAAAGGGTAAGCCTAGTTGCATACTAATGAGGGAGACAAAGTAGCCTCACTCTTATTTGCAACTGGCCCAGACCTTTCCATTAGCAAATTAAAATCTGTTCAAATTTATTTACTAATATATTAGGAGAAGCTTCAGGCTAACCCCTTGACCTATATTATATAGCAAACAACTGTAGCAGTGAAAATAATTAATAGCATGTAATACACCTCCTGTTTATTTCTTCTTCATGCCCAAGGGTCAGCTGTATAGTGGGTTTGCCATCTGCATTAGGTTACAAGGGTATATTTACTTAAAAATGATCAATTATAGTTTTAAATGGCTTTCCTTAATCGCAGTCTTCTTATTCAAGTGTGATACATATATATCCTTTGTGTTTATTTGTATATTATATCGCCTGCTCCTAACTAAGTCTGAGAGGAGTCTATTCATTTGAAAATAATGTCTCCCGAAGCCAGCTATGTTGTTTGTGTTTACTGCATATTCGCGAGAGCTGTGGCTTTGTTCGTCCTCATTACACCAAACTGAATCGATTAGTGTTCACTGTATATCTAGGAGAAACCTCTCAATTATCTTGTGGATCCTTGTAAGAGAGGTCTGGTTGCTAATGGACTTGAAATTTGCAAAGTGAATGTCAGAGTCTGCGAGGCTTGCCAGGAGTAAATGAGCGTACTGGGCTTTGCTGACCTCTGCTGTCTGTTTTTAAAGGCAGTGGTGCTTTTTCTCTATGCAGAGAGGTTGTTTCCAGGCATGGTTTAGAGTCTCATTCTACTGTAGAGCTGATCACAGTTTTGAGCGATGGAAATGAAAGTGCTCTTGGAATAGCAAGTGCACACACAGTAGCAGAAGGGCATGCTCTGTACCTGTCTTATCTGAGAGCCAAAGCCCATGCACCTTTCACAAATATAATTCAAAATTGGGGGCCAGGAATTCACACATAAGCAATGCTATCCTTTTGTTGCAATGGTTTCAAAATCTTTGGCAGGAAAATTTCCAATATCTCATTGGTTCAGAATAATATATGTGCTGGGATGGTTTTATGATGAGAGGGTCCTCCAGGTAAAAATAAAGCTCAGAGAAAAGAGGTGGAAATGGAATTATAGATTGTGGGAATGGTTTGGGATACAGGGCTGCAGAGTAGCTGCGAAGGTAGGAGGGAGACTTCTAATTTCTCTTTGACAAAGGTAAAAGGTTCTTATGTTTATGACCCTAGGGAATTGCATCCTCCTTTCTCTCTAAAATTCACCAGGTGAAAATATTTTCCTGTCTATAGTCTACCTGCTTGTGAACCTCATAAGCAATCATAAATTGGAGTGAAGAAAGGTGAGAGCAGGTTCTGAAGAACTCTGTAGCACCCATCATGTCAGTATCCTTACATTTCTACACACTAAAAAGTATAACCAAAATGAGTTGTTATTTTTCTTGTCTTCATGAGCATAATCCTGTGGTGGGGTGAGACTAGGTGTCACTCTATTTCCTGTTTTTCCATAATCCAGGCTGGCCAGATGACTTGAAGCACAGCAGTGTCTTCTATTTGTGTAATACCAAGATATGCTGACATCTCCCAAATAGCTTGGGAAGTGGTGGCAGCCGTGGGTATTTGCTTATTTCACAGATGAGCAAACAGGTACAGAAATTTAGTGACATGCATAAAAGTCACTGGATTGAAACATGAGAGATGCAGAATAGAACCAGAACCTGTGATTTCAAAGGCTTCGTAAAAGCATTTAGCTCTGGAAGGATTCTGAAATAAGAAATCCCCCTGAAGTGCCCATCTTGCACTAGCACCATCTTTTCCCCTGGAATCCCCATCCCTTTCTTACTTTCTCTTCTTACCACTCTCCGACTCTTGTTCGCAAATTCTTGGCCAATGCCTTTCATCCTTTCCCCTGCTTCTCCTGTGGCAGCCACTAGCAGCTTTTCCCTCAGCTCAGAACCCAAAGAGTTATGACATGCCCCTTCCAGGTTTGGACCCATACTCCTCCTCTTTGTGAAGCGGAATGAAAAGACTTGCTTATCCTGTGAGAAATGCATCCTTTGATAACTAGAGTAAATTGCTGTGCTGATGCCATAAATGGAACTAATTTTACCTGTTAGCCTTGATCCCTTTTTCCCAAATGGCTAACAGCTTCCTCTCTACCTGAAGGATTAAGGTCCCTATTGAGAGGCGACATAGGACTGTAGGCTCTGCTGTTGTTCCTCTGGGTTACAACCAGTCTTTTGGTTGTTCTGATTCAGCGCTTTCTCTTCAGTAATAAACTACAGCATTTCCATAGTTCAGTTGTTCCTACCCTATGGGCTACACCAGGCATTTACTGTGGATGGAATAAATAGTATCTCAGAAAATTAAAAACTATTGTTTTAAAAAAGTATGTGAATACTGTTATACCTAGCTAAATACAAATTGATTTAAAGATAATACTGACTTTATAGTCACAGTTTATCAGTTTAAAGTTTCTAAATGTACAGGTATATTCCTACCATGTGGAAATCAATGAAGCATTTCAGTGTTAGATATCTTAATATGTAAAAAAGAGAATCTATAGCAAAAAGAAATGAACTGGAACTCAGAGGACCCAGGTTCTAATCATGGCTCAGTTATAAATTCTGGATCCATTATACAGTGAGTGATTTGGAGCAAAGGGGTTTTTCTCCAGTCTTGTATTTTTCCACTCTAATAAAATATTTATTTATTACTAAATACTTACTGTGATTCTGTTATACTGCTAACACATATTCAATACTTATCAATATGCCATTCATCAGCCTTTTAAACATTCACAGTGGCCCTGTCAGGTAGGTATTATTACCTCTCCTTTCAGAAAAGGTTAATGAAGCACATAAAAGGAAGGTATTTGGTTCTTTTCTGTTGTTACATAATTTTTTTTAAAAAGGCCATTACTTCATTTAGAATTCACCATGGCATCCAGTGAGAACTTCAGTTAATCTTATTTTCCAAATAAAGTTACTGTTTACTCAGTATTCTTATCATTTATTTTATTTTTGGGTCATACCACAAGACTCATGGGATCTCAGTTCCCCCACCAGAGATTGAACATGGGCCGTTGCAATGAAAGCCTGGAATCCTATCCACTAGGCCACCAGGGAACTCCCTCTTTTTACTTATTTTATTTTTATTTAAAAAGTGATTTATTTATTTGGCTGTGCTGAGTCTTAGTTGTGGCATGCAGGATATTTAGCTGCAGCATGCGAACTCTTTAGTTGTGGCATGTAGGATCTAGTTCACCGACCAGGGATCGAACCCAGGCCCCCTGCACTTGGAGCTCAGAGTCTTAGCCACTGGACCACCAGAGAAGTCCCCTCTTATCGCTTATTTTAAACACAACCTTTATCATATACTGAATTCTTGTATATACAAGAACTGCTTTGGATGCTATTTTCTGATGCATTGCTCTGTCTTCCTAGTCCTGTGCTATTTCACTGTGTCAACGACTGTAGTTTAAAATCTTTTAATATTTTGCAAAGCATGCATAACTTCTTTATTTTTCCTTAATATTTTCTAGAGGTTAAAAAATCCAGACCATTCTTGCCAGTTTTCCTTTCTGGATGAATAATTAGACTCAGAGTTTCAAATGCAATTGGAAAAAATGTATAGAATTAAAATTAATTTGTAGAAAATTGACTTTTATGGACCATGGTAGATATCTTTATTTATCCTCATAATCTTTCATATGCTTTAGTAAAGTATGATGGTTGCATTAATGTAGGACTTACCCATTTTGTGTTGGGTTTATTTCTAGAGATTACTCTTGTGGATGTGTAGAGCTAGTTTTTGAAGGATAGGTGAAATTTGGATTTGGGGAACAAAAATAGCACATTTGAGGGCTTAGTGAAGAAAATAAGCATGTAATGTCTGGGAGAAGGTATAAGAGTTAATTATTGGGTGGTAAAAACTTTATAGGTAGCTCTCTATTATGTGTAGGATAAGTTTTACTAACAATACTTGCCTTACCTCCTTCAATGGCAGGCAACCCACTCCAGTATTCTGGACTGGAAAATTTCATGGACAGAGGAGCCTGGCGGGCTACAGTCCGTGGGGTCGCAAAGAGTCACAACTAAGAGACTAAAACTTTCTTTACCTCCTTGAAAGGATTGTTATGAAGGTTCTTAAAATGTGTGAGATATATGAAAATTAGTCTAGTCCAACGCAAACAAACAGAATTGTTGAGGACTATTTAAATGTTAGATGAACACATTCTGACACCTTGTGGTCATTTAAGGGTATGTATGATGTTAGAATTCCATTGGTTGAACTGAAAGTATATGGATTGTCCACAAAGTCATATTTAGAGCTAAAAGGAGGGATCTTAGAGATAATCTAATCTAATCTAATCTAATCTAATTTACACACAAGGAAAGTGAGTCCCAGAGAGTGGGTCGTCTCTGTTCCATCTCACACAGCTTTTTAGGAACAGAGCTGGGATCTTTTTTTTTTTTTTCTGACCTCTTGCCTGTTGCTCTTTTTACTATAATTTGTCCCATTTGCTGACTTTTTACAGTTAGAGGAGAAAACAACTCAAAATTATCATAGTTTTAAATTCCTGGGAAATTTCACTATATAATTTTGATATCATCTCTGAAGAATTTAAATCACTTACCTGTGTATGTGTCAGGGTGATGGTGGTGTTTTCTATGGGTGGAAGGGAGGAATTAGGGCTGATTTCTGGGTGTTTCTCAAGCTGGCCAAACTCTGAGCCTTAAAAAACGTATCATTCTGGCTCAGTGCAGTGGATCTACACAACAGTTTGAACTTCAGGGACCTAGAATATTTTCTAAGCTATTCATGGGATTTTCTTAATAGCCCAAAGAGATCTGTATCTTCCAGGAATGGGTCCCTCTTTCTATGCCTGCTGCCCTAAGTCATTGGAAACGGAGCCTCAGCCTGTCAGCAAGAGAAGTTTGGGTGGAGTGGTGAGGATGCAAACCTGGTTGGAATGGATTTGATAGACAGGGGAGGAAAAGAACTAGAGACAGTGAGTTTGAGCCACTCTTTTGATGAGCTTTACTGTGAAGGGACAGCAAATTTACTGTAAATGGAGTAGCAGCGGGAGGGGACTGAGGGAAAGAGATGATGAGAGAAATGACATGTGCTTGTATGCAAATGGGAATGTCCTCCTTAAGGACAGGAGGGTGTCCTTGAGTTGGTGATGGGTAGAATTTTGTGCACAGGTGGAGGGGTTGGCACAGATGGACAGGAGTGCAGAGATGACTGCGGATGCAGGTAGAAGGGGGAAGGAGCGCTGGGAGCTGGTGGAATTTCTCTTTTGACCTTTTGTATTTTTTTAGTGAAAGAAGAAATGAGATCTTCACCTGGGTGTGAGGCTGTGGGAAAATGTTAGGGATTTGAGGGGACAAGAAAATATATTAGACTGTGTTCTAGGAGAATGGGAGAGTAAATGGACTTGGGAAATTGAATAGTGTAGTTTTTAGGAAACAAGTCCTGGAAATTGAGTTTCTGGGTCAAAAATTACATGCGCATTCTTTTCTCTTGATAGATATTAACAACTTATCGCTATAAAAGTTAAACCCATTTATACACCTACAATTGATATATGAGCTTATCTGTTCACCTGTTTCTTTGGCAACACAGTATGTTATCAAACATTTTGGTTTCTTTCAGTATGATAGTTGAAAACCCGCATTTTGGTGTACTTTTATTTATATATCTCTTCTTATACCTGAAGTAAGCATCTTTTCATATGATTAAAAGATGAGAGGATTTTTCCAGGAAAAGACCTCTCAATCTCAAGAGGTAAACAATTCTCTTTCATCTCTATGGCTAAACCTATACTGAGACCCAGAGCCCCAGACCACAGAAGCTTAGAGGCAGGAAAGATCTTAAAAGAGGTTTGGAGTTTTGTCCAAGCTCACAAGAAACAAGTGAGGGTTAGAATAAGGACCATAAGCCAGGATTCCCAGTGTCCTGGTCAGGACTCAAGTTCTGTGGTCTTGGAGGAGGCAAGTGATGAAGCATTCATACATGAGCTTTTGGAGGATGAATCAGTCCATGTGTTTGTGATGGATGAGGGTGGCTGAGGAGCAGTGGTCTGCTCATAGCCGTCATTTAGCAAACATGCAGAAGGGAAAGAAGGGAGAGCTTTGCAGAACACAGCAGTGGCTTGCTGGCTCATAGAAGCCCGAATTAAGTGGTCTAATAGGTTCCAGGAGAGAAAGTCAAAACCGAAGGAAAAACTCGCAGAAGTGCACAGGACTGCTGTGTCTGACCATGTAATCTATGTGCTGCACAGAGGGCCTTGGAGGGTGAGGGCAGGCAGGAAGGCCAGAAGGTCAGCCTCCATTTGCTGTGTCATGAGCCCACAGGCTATGCAAATCCAGAGAGGATTTGCATTTCTCCTTTGTCCAGCCAGAAGGAGCTTTACCAGTTTGTTACCCTAGAGGGACTTCATTTCCACATGCATCTGTCCTGAGGGGGTGCCTTTCTCTAATTTGAATAAAAAGGCTGTGCAGCAAAATGTCCCTGACAATGGCTGTGGGCCCTCACATGCCCTCCCAGGCCCTCAAGTTCCAATTGTGGAATTGTGTGGAAAGAATGGAGTCAGGGCTAGCAGTTATGCAGCTATGGAAGGAGTTAAGAGGGAGGGGACTGAGTAGAGATAGGTTTAGGGAGATAAGGACAAAACTTGGAATAATACAAGGAGCTGAAATGTTAATAAAATTAACATAATGTACTCCATATCCAGCAGATAATTTACTGTATTTACATAATTATGAGGAACTATTCACATTGAATGTGTGCTGTCATTAACATGGAACATTAATAATAGACTCCATTTCGATATAGAGATTTCCATGGATCCTGCCTAAGGATGATGCGCAAATTGGTGAAGTATTCCTTATTTTTAATCTCATAATAGCCTATAATGGAATATAATCTGCAAAAAAACTGAATCACTATACTGTATACTTGAAACTAACACAATATTTTAAATCAGCTCTACTTTAAAGAAAAAAAAAGAAGATTCCATTTGGTTTCTCACCTGCCTTGCTGTAGTACAGGTTAGGAAGTCTCTTCATCAGAAGATAAGAAAGTCAGTGCCAGGGAGGAATTAAGACTAACACAAATGATATTATATATAATATATTATAAATTATTCTGTTATATAGCTATTATTCACTTTGTAAGAAACTGAATCATTTTTGCATACATGTTGCATTGTATGCAACATATGTCTCCAACAAATATTCATTTTCTGAGTATAGCTTTTCAGGTGTTGGCTCCTCATTTGAGATAAACAGAATTCCCACTAGCATTTGAACAATAAAAACCAAAGTAAAACAAGAGACTAGCTTTAAAGAAAGCTGTACCCTTGTAAATTATGTGTCTGGACTAGTACCCTTTATCACCAAAACATGTGCCTCAAATTACAATTAAAGTCATACAGCCGTGTTCATATGATCTGCTTAAGAAGGAGGATTTTGTGTGTGCCAAGCAAAAATAGTCAAAGAAAATAAAGCAACAATCCTTAAAGAGAATATTCATCTTAAAGATATGGAAGATTATAGTACTTAATTTATGAGCAAATGATTATCTAATTTATTGTGTTTTATAGACAGTGCTGATAGCCAATACACAGGCAAAGACAGAATCATATAGTATGTGAAAGAAGCCCTAGTCCATATTTTCTTTTGAAATAACTGTAATCTCACAGAATGTGAATACTGTATTGATTTACCTGAGTACTTTGATGAAAATCCGCTATGTTGATGACCACTATTGTTTTCATTCGATTTGGCCGGTGATTGATTCAATTTTATGGGTGCTGCAAAATACTTGAGACAGTTAACTGTCTTGAAAACCTCTAACAGTGAAAAATAATTACCCTTGTATACAATTTTACTTCCCCTGTGGCTAATGTAACTTTTTAAGCCTATCAGTTGTTCAGTTAACTTTTACTCACCTGAATAAACCATGTTCAAATGAAGTGGACATTGCACTAAAAATACAAAAATGAAAAGAAGAAAGAGCATTGAAACTTTGTTCATTATCTAAATATTTTAACTCTTTTGTTATATGAAGAAAAGGAAGAGTTAAGTCTAATTATCTGTCTTTTCTCTAGCCTTTGAACCGAGATCCTCTGCTTACTTGACAACTCTGAAGAGGAGCCAGTAAAATGAAGTCACACACGTCATCATAGTGGTATTACTACACAGAATCAAGCCAGCCAATGGGGTGACTAGGAGAATGAAGAGGCAGGCCTAGAAGGCTGCTTAGAGTGGAGTGTAGTCCTTAGAGTGTAGGCATAGGGGTGAATTAAGACTAGATCTCTGCCCTCAGGGAGATTGTAGTTTAGTAACAGAAGGCAGACAAGATATTTATGACAATTCAGGATGACACTAATCACACAAATAAAATAAAGGAGACAGTAGAATATAAACAGGAGGGATTTGGTTATCAAAATGCCTGGACCCCAATCCTGTTCTTTCACTAGTTGTTGATGTAGAGCAAACTACTTGATCTCTGAAGCTGTTTCCTTATCTGAAAAATGGGGGTGAAAATAACACCTCTTTCACAGAGTTATTGTGATGGTTAAATAAGATCATCAGTGTAAAGTTCACAGTCCTGTCTGACACCACAGATCTACATCCATAGTAAATCAACAGCTCAGTATACCTCTAACCTTTGGGATACTATTCAGAGACCTAAACCCAAGTGGCTCCCTCCCAGAGTTTCCTGTATGGAGACAAATTGGATAATTGCAAAGCCCATCTAGTAGTTACCTAATATCCCTAAGCAGCTGATTATGGCAGGTTTTTGCTTTATTCCTGTAAGACCCCACTCTTGTCTTTCTCCCATCATTCTGTGATTGCAAATGATCTTGTGGGGCCTTGGCCCCACTCTGTCTCTGCTCTGAGTTCTCTGAATTTCATCTCTGACTCAGTCCCTCCATATTGGTTTATCTCTGAACCTTGATGTTTGCTCTCTTTTGATTTAGTTCTGGACAGGTAATCTGTTCATGGCACTGGAACTTTAATCAGTGTGTAAGTCAGGATTCTACTAGAGAAGCAGAACCAGTAGGAGATATATATAACACATATATCATATACACACAAGTATCTTATATATATATATATATATGAGATATCACACATACATACATATTTTCTATGATATCTCTATCTATCTATCTATATCTATCTATCTACCGATCCTTCTATCTATTTATCAAGAAATTGGCTTATACAGTTTTGGAGACTGGTTAGCCAAGTTTGGGCATGCTGACAGGTTAGAAAATCTTGAGCAGGAGCTGATACTGCAATCTATAGGCAGACTTCCTTCTTCAGAAAAATCTCAGTTGTGCTCTTAAGGTCTCTCAGCTGGTTGGATGAGGCCCACCTACATGATTGAGGATAATCTCCTTTACTTAAAATGAACTGATGATAAAGGTTAACATCATCTACAAAATATCTGCACAGTAACACCTCGAGAAGTGTTTGATCAGATAACTCTACTATAGACTAGCCGTGTGGCCACACATAAAGCAAACTAAACATCACACTCAGTTTCTCTGAATTCCTTTAAGCTTTAGTGAACATCTAGTGCCCCTGAGACTTGGTCCTTCCATTGTCAACCCACTCCAGTATTCTTGCCTGGAGAATCCCATGGACAGAGGAACCTGGCAGGCTAAAGTCCATGAGGTCACAAAGGGTCAGACACAAATGAGCATCAGTTATTCTCTATTCTTGGCTTTAATATGCCACATACTCAGTCCAGCTAGCTACTGCTACCCACCCATAAGGATGTGGCTCTTCCTGAATGATGTTGACAGAGGTGTAGAGAGAAGTACAGGTTAGAGGGCCATTTAATTCTATCTCTTCATCTTCTAATCCCTCTGGAAACCCCTAATAAACAATTAGGCTTGAGATATAGTAATTCATGCTATATTGGTGATTTATTAAACAGCTCATTTCAGGTGATAGTGTGTTGAGAATCTTCCAGTCCAGTGATTTCTAAACATCTTAATCCCTTGAGGAACTTTAAAAATCCTAGTTCTTAGATGTCAAGCCCCAATATCTACTAATTCTGTATTAGGGAAGTACTGCATATTTCCATTTGAAAATATTTTTCCTGGTGATTCTGATGCACAGGCAGTTTGGAAACTGTTGAAATGGTCTAGTCCTCTTGTATGACTGATGAAGAAATTCTTTTCATAATCTTTAAGCGGATCTATAAACTTACCCATCTTGTCTTTCAAAGTGCTTCTCTTATTTCTAAGAAAGGGTGCCCTTTGGGGTTGATTCTCTTTCATAACATTATGCATTTTTCCTTCCCGTCACTCTTTCCAATCGGGCTACCACCTCCCATAAACAGGCTTAGCCTCACTCCAGAATCTCTTCCTCCTTCTATCTCTCCATCAATTACCTGGCACCACCATACATCCATCCCGTTACGTAGGTCAATAACTAACAGTCATCCTAAATGACTTTTTCCCTTACCTGGATTTTCTTTCTCTGTTATAGCAGCAGTAATATACCCTCTTGACTTCACTTCCAAAATACATCCTGAATTTTATCCCTTTTCACCATCTCCTCTGCTTCTACCTGAATCGAGCCATCATCATACTTTGCCTGGACTCCTCTTCTACAAGACAGTCTTCCCAAATCTCTCTGCTTTTACAACTTGCCAACATACAGTCTGTTCTCAACACAGTAGCCAAAATTAAAATTTTAAAATATAAATTATATCATGTAATTTCCCTGCTTAAGTCCCTGTAATAGCTTTCCATTGCAATTAGCTAGCCACATTTATTACCATTTCCAATAGGACCCTGTGTGATCTGACGTTTGTCAATCTTTATGGCCTCACCTCCTACCCGTTTCCATGTTTTTGTCTCTGTACATGTCAGGCTTATTCAGTCTTAGGACTTTTACGTTAGTTGTTCTGTCAGCTCAGGAAGCACTTCTGCCTTTAGTTTCTTGGTTTCCTCCTGATCAGTCCGATCATGCTTCAAGTGTCAGTCTCTCAGAGTGGTCTTTCCTGAGGACCTAAGATGCTCTATCATGTAACTCTGTTTTAATTTCTTGTAGCACTCATCATTATCTTACAGTCTTATTATGTGTTTGATTCCTCATTTTGGTCTGTTTTCTGTCTGAAACTTGTAAGCTCTTTTAAGCATAGACCTTGTCTGTCTTATTCACTGTTGTACCGCAGCATCTAGCACAATGCTTGGCTTTTCCCTCTTTCCCCTTTGATTGACTATATAGTGCCCAGAAGTATTTTTTGATCATCAGAAGTAACACTGGACTGTGGTATCAGCTCCTGCCCAAGAATTTCCAACCAGTCAGCATGCTCTACAGATTGTAGACTTGCCTAACTAGTCTCCACAACACTATTACATCAAAGCCAAGATTAGAGTTTATTTATTTGATATTTTTATTAAACATCAAACCTTACAATCGCAAATGCTTTTAAAAATAATTTTAACTCAGAATCTTAAAGATAACAAAGCGCTATGACTTCCATTAGTTCTTTTACTTGTTCTTTACAAATATTCTTTGTAGTAGGTGGTATTATCTCCAATTTATAGATGAAGAAATAATTGTTAATGTAAATTTCTGTGTTCATTCAGACATTTATAATGTGCTAGCTGGCACAAGGGATAGAAATGCAGTAATCTAGAAAGTTCTAGATTGAACACTGGTCTTTAGCCTCCAAATCCTCTTCTCTGACCTCTACATTAGAACCCTCTGTTGAATATATGAATCATTAAAATAGGACAGGTCATGTGTTTCAAAAAACTAAAATAAAAAATATTATATATATTTGCAGTAAGTCTATGAAGTCATTGTTGATCTCTTCTAGGTAGACTTTATGATGTTGATTTTTTTTAAAAAAATCTCATTTCTTGATGTTAGAACACAGATAAATTTTAATTTTGGTGTAATATAGAAAATGATTCCTCTTTCTGTCAGAATGTGAGATTCTTTTGGTATTTAGACAGTTGGAAACTATAAAATTAACGATTTTACAATGTATATTAAACAAGTAAATATTATTTTCACAAAAAATGTATTCTGAGTATGCTGATATAAAAAAACTTTTCTGAGGGGGAAATAAAAGAAGTAACCCTAGTCTTCTCTGTGTTCTTCAACTAAAATCAGGACTACTTTAACGAGTTTGTAACACTACTCTCCGAAAGGCAATCTGCAGAGGAGGATAGTTAGAAAGGTGAAGAGTTTCGAAATGTCAGTTGTCTGAGGAGTAGGTCATGAAACTTCCATGTTTCATCTGGAGAAGGGCAGACTGAAAAGAGCCATCTCAGGTTCATCACCAAGGCTCACCCTCTTTTGCTCGTTTGTACTCTCTGACTTTCTACCTAGTTTTGAGTCATTAATGCTTCCTGTTGGGTTAAAGATAAGCTCAAATTCTGGGCCTTTTTTTCTCCTTATAACCCAAGCTTCTGAATTCAGATGGAAATCACACTTCAGTTCACATTCTTGGCAGAAAAGTCAAGTTTCTTAGGTGACCTTCTGTGATTGTATTTATGCTGTACCGACACCAGTGCAATCTCTGCTAAAGGCTCTGTGCTGATAGATGCAAAAAAGGCTGGAAAACTCCATTGGCTTTCTTTTTATGCAAAGAAAATTAGTTAAATGCATCATATTCTCAGGTTCCTTGGGCATTACGTTGCAAACACTATCATCTTCTCTTTTATCTCCTGATTTAAAAGAAATTGGTGATTTTTCATAGCAGTTTCAGGCATTGAAACATCAACAGCTCAGGATACCAGTCCTAGTGCAATGTAGTTCCAATTCTGCCAGTCCTTCTGCCAGAGACTGTTTCTTATTTTCCCACTGAAATGGGTCCTGAGGATCTTACCTTGCTATTGGAGTGGCGAGCATGGCTCTGTTGTTGCATCTCTTTAGTGTCTGCTGTGGTTCAGCAGTGCTGTTCTGCTTTTCCCAAATGGGGACCCAAAGTCTCACATACACAGTGTTGTTGATGACCTGCCTTAAGAATCCAGAGTCCTACCTACTGTATAGCACAGGGAATTCTACTCAACACTCTGTAATGGCCTATATGGGAAAAGAATCTAACAAAGACTGGATATATGTATATGTAAAACTGATCCACTTTGCTGTACACCTGAAACTAACACAACATTGTAAATCAATTATACTCCATCTATGTCCATCACTAATATTGGCCTGTAATTTTCTTTTTTGTGTGATACCTTTGTCTAGTTTTGGTATCAGGGTGATGGTGGCCTCTGAAAGAATCCAGAGTCCTAATTTAGTATTTTTGAGGGTTCTCCCTAAACAGTTTGTTTAATTTCCAATATTTTATCTAAATTGAATTGCATTTTTATCAGGAAATAATTTGTGTGTGTCTGTGTTAGTTGCTCAACCTTGTCTGACTCTTTGCAGCCCCACGGACTGTAGCCCTCCAGGCTCCTCTGTCCATGGAATTTCCCAGGCAAGAATACTGGAGTGGGTTGCCACTTCCTTCTGTAGAGGATCTTCCCAAACCAGGGATTGAACCCAGGTCTCCTGTGTTTCCTGCTTTGCAAGCAGATTCTTTACTGTCTGAGCCACCAGGGAAGCCCTAATAATTTAGATCAGGCCTAAACTAAAGTCACTCCTTTGTATAAATATTCTTCCCTGAACTCTCCAGTGAAAATATTTATACATTATTTGGAAATGGTAACACTCACTTTAGAACTTAAGATAAAAATCACAATTCTCCCTTTTCCTGGTATCCTTTACCAGACTTGCTATCACAAATTATACTAACATTTTAAAAGCTATTGGGGTAGCTGGGCCTGGGAAGTTATTTTTGTCAATCATTCACTAAATGGTTTTCACAATCATGGAAGATTGTTGCCTAGACACATTGTTTTGTTGAGAGTTGCAAAATGGTGGGTTTTTTTCCCCCTATTTCTTTCATTTCTTCTGCATGTAGTAGTTGGAAATTTAAAGTGCTTCCACTTAGCTAGTTGACTATGTTGAAATACAGCCTGCACGGGAAAGTTGAGGTAAATGCCTGAGTATTTCCCTTATCAATTTTCAAAATATGGGGTTGTTACCCTAGTAACTACCAATGGTGATCAATAGTTTGATGGAGGAGTTAAGTGTGATTTTTATATATTTAATGCATTGCAGTAATTGCAGGTGCTTTTTGATGATCCTTGCTAAGTCCTTAGGAATCCCTTAATGTTGGCTCCTGAATAGGACTGGAAGTTCCCATTAGGCAACCAAACTGGCAGGTCAAATCAAGAGCCATTGCACTGAGATGCCTGGAAGAAAAGAGGGCTGGTTGCTGAGGGCCAACTCTACTTATTTGGCCTAAAGTAACGTGTTGGACTCACAATGAAGCCATATAATTTTCTCTCCGTGTTTTGTTATTTTTTCACATATGACTAAGTGCTTACTTGGGTGCCTGTATTAATCTTTTCATAATTACCTTTTGTTCCTTTTACCCCTCTTTGTAATTTTACCACACTGGGAACCACCCTTCACCACATCCCCACACTGTCAGAGTTTTGAATATAAGTTGTGAAAGCAGGTATCACTAATCTTCTTTCCAATTTCAAAAAGAAAGCTTCCAGTGTTTCACAGAACGTATAAAATGTGTGCACTCTCTCTCTATGCAGACACACACACAATTTGTTGATACATTCAGGTGGTCTTTAGCAAAAGAGCTGCTAAATTTGGCTTGCGAGCCTGCCATATATACAGTTGGTAAGAAGTCAATGAGCCAAGGAACTTCCCTGGTGGTCCAGTGGCTAAGACTCTGTGCTCCCAATGCAGGGGGGGCCAGGTTCGATCCCTTGTCAGGGAACTAGATCCCACATGCCCCAACTAAAGATCCATCATGCTGCAACTAAGACCTGGTACAGCCAAATAAATTAATAAATATTTAAAAAGAAGTCAATGAGCCAAATGAATGCACGGAGTCTCACATACAAGGACAGCAAAAGCAAGATCAGAAGATCAGCATGATGTCAGCGCCTCATGTCCCTCATCCCACAAAATGACAGTGAACCACAGGGACAAGATGACAGATGACGTGAGCAGCAAGGTGCTCTATCATGGAGGAGCTATTTTCATATTACATCTAATTTGTTTTATAGCTTGAAGTGGTACCCTAAGAGAGGAAGCAAGACGGAAAATCCCATGCCTCACTAGAATGAGGGAGGCTACCTCCTGGCAGCCCTCCAAAAGACAGCAAGGAGGTGAGAAACAGTCCTCATAAGGCTGCTTGTCTTGACATGTTCTGGGGAGGATCACAGAGCATTTCACCAAGACTTAGGTCAACTTGCTGTTGGTTGAGCCTTGCCTGTGTGGAGAGGTGGCAGGTTGGTAGCACACCTGAGCAGAGGCATTCCCCTACAACCATGAACAAATCCTGAAAATTAAGGGAGCCTTTTAACTATATTGATACACTATAATAAAAAATATTTTTTATTATTACAATAAAGTTGTACTAATATGAAGCACAAGCTGAAATCAAGATTTCTGGGAGAAATATCAATAACCTCAGACATGCAGATGACACCATGCTAATGGCAGAAAGCAAACAGGAACTAAAGAGCCTCTTGGTGAAAGAGGAGAGTGAAAAAGCTGGCTTAAAACTCAGCATTCAGAAAACTAAGACCATGGCATATGGTCCCATCACTTCATGGCAAATAGATGGAGAAACAATGGAAACAGTGACAGACTTTATTTTCTTGGGCTCCAAAATCACTGCAGATGGTGACTGCAGCCATGAAATTAAAAGACGCTTGCTCCTTGGAAGAAAAGCTATGACAAACCTAGACAGTGTATTAAAAAGCAGAGACATTATGTTAGCAGCAAAGGTCTGTCGAGTTAAAGCTGTGGTTTTTCCAGTAGTCATGTATGGATGTGAGAGCTGGACCATAAAGAAGGCTGAGCACCAAAGTATTGATGCTTTTGAACTGTGGTGTTGGAGAAGACTCTTGAGAGTCGCTTGGACTGCAAGGAGATCAAACCAGTCCATCCTAAAGAAAATCAATCTTGAACATTCATTGGAAGGACTGATGCTAAAGCTGAAACTCCAATACTTGGCCACCTGATGTGAAGAGCTGACTCATTAGAAAAGACCCTGATGCTGGGAAAGATTGAAGGCTGGAGGAGAAGGGGACGACAGAGGGCGAGATGGATGGATGGCATCACCAACTCAATGGACATGAGTTTGAGCAAGCTCTCGGAGGTGGTGAAGGACAAGGAAGCCTGGCGTGCTACAGTCTATGGGGTTGCAAAGAGTGGGACACGACTGAGCGACTAAACAACAATATTTAATGAGTCAATTATATTGTGTTCTGTAGAAATCCTTCAGTCTTGGTAAATCAGGATTTTACCACTAGATGGCGCATGACAAGCATTCATCCTTCAATTGGTTAGTATGGAGGGACTACAAACTTAATTCTCACTAGTGTTGTGTTTTTTTTTTTTTGCAGTCTCACTAGTTTTAAAACATATATACATTTTAGCTTCCCTGGTGGCTTAGACGGTTAAGAATCTGCCTGTAATAACTTTAAATATAATTATTGTGCAATAACTTTTTGTTAAAGCATTTTATTCTTTATTTTCTGAAATTTAGAGCAAAGAACAATGCAGTAAACACCTGCATGTACTTAATCTCGATTTACCAATTACTTGTTGTTGTTTAGTCTCTAGGTCATGTCTGACTCTTTGAGACCCCATGGACTGTAGCCCGCCAGACTCCTCTGTCCATGGGATTTCGCAGGCAAGAATACTGGAGTGGGTTGCCATTTCCTTCTCCAGGGGATCTTCCTGACCCAGGCATTGAACCCACATCTCCTGCATTAGCAAGCGTATTCTTTACCACTGAGCCACCAGCGTATTGCTAATTTGCTCTATCCTTTCTTTGATTTTTTTCTAAAGCATTTTAGAGTAATTTGTAGATGTTATGGCACTTCACCTCTGAATACTTGAACATGTGTCTCATGAGAACAAATCTATCATCCCACATTATCATACCAACTATTATATTGATCTAATATTACCTAATATCTAGCCTATATTCAAATGTCCCAATTTTTCCCCAAATGTCTCTTATAGCATTTTCTACTGAGGATCCAATCCAAGATCACACATTGCATTTGGTTGTCATAGCTCTTTTTGGGGGTCATATTTCTTAATCTTCTTTAATCCAAAACAGTTTCCCTGCCCCTCCTTTTTTTCTATACAAATATGAAAATGCACATATATTTTAAAATATTTCCTATGTATTTCTTCCTCCACCGAGTGTCCAATATTTTTAGGCAGATAATGTAACAACCCTAATTATAAATGTTATCCCAAATGGATGACTTTTTTTAAAAAAATAAAATACTTCTAAGTGCGGCAATTGTACATGTCATGTATAACAAAAACCCATATAGAAATTTGAGGGGTAGCTCTTTGTTAGATTACAAGCTTTTTAGAAAGGTAATGGAATGTGTTTATTCATTAGTCTAGGGAGACTATACATTTCTATCCACAGTATTTTGAATGTGGTGAGACTCAATACATGTTTGAGGGGTGAATGAAAGGTTTTCTCTCTCTTCTTTTACTGTAGTAAAATATGCACAACATAAAACGCATCATTTTAACTATCTTAAGTGAACAGTTCAGTGGTATTAAGTACGTTCACATTGTTGTGCATGGTTCTCTTTTAATAACCCAAGGAATATATGTTAATTGTAGAAAAGTTATTAAATAGATAATCAAAAAGAAAAATGATCTAAACACCCCTCAAACTTGCCGTCCATAGAAAACCCAGACATAGTTATTCCTAACATTTTGGTAAATATCCTTTTAGTTTTCTTTATGTATACTTATTCCTAGCCAAACTACCACACAATTGCACTCATCTCACACTCTAGTAAAGTAGTGCTCAAAATTCTCCAAGCCAGGCTTCAGCAATACGTGAACTGTGAAATTCCAGATGTTCAAGCTGGTTTTAGAAAAGGTAGAGGAACCAGAGATAAAATTGCCAACATCTGCTGGATCATCGAAAAAGCAAGAGAGTTCCAGAAAAACATCAATTTCTGCTTTATTGACTATGCCAAAGCCTTTGACTGTGTGGATCACAATAAACTGTGGAAAATTCTGAAAGAGATGGGAATACCAGACCACCTGACCTGCCTCTTGAGAAACCTGTATGCAGGTCAGGAAGCAACAGTTAGAACTCAACATGGAACAACAGACTGGTTCCAAATAGGAAAAGGAGTACGTCAAGCCTGTATATTGTCACCCTGCTTATTTAACTTATACGCAGAGTACATCATGAGAAACGCTGGGCCGGAAGAAGCACAAGCTGGAATCAAGATTGCTGGGAGAAATATCAATAACCTCAGATATGCAGATGACACCACACTTATGGCAGAAAGTGAAGAACTAAAGAGCCTCTTGATGAAAGTGAAAGAGGAGAGTGAAAAAGTTGGCTTAAAGCTCAACATTCAGAAAACTAAGATCATGGCATCTGGTCCCATCACTTCATGGGAAATAGATGGGGAAACAGTGGAAACAGTGTCAGACTTTATTTTTTTGGGCTCCAAAATCACTGCTGATGGTGAGCAGCCATGAAATTAAAAGACGCTTACTCCTTGGAAGGAAGGTTATGACCAACCTAGATAGCATATTTAAAAGCAGAGACATTACTTTGCCAACAAAAGTCCGTCTAGTCAAGGCTATGGTTTTTCCAGTGGTCACGTATGGATGTGAGAGTTGGATGGTGAAGAAAGCTGAGCGCTGAAGAATTGATGCTTTTGAACTGTGGTGTTGGAGAAGACTCTTGAGAGTCCCTTGGACTGCAAGGAGATCCAACCAGTCCATCCTAAAGGAGATCAGTCCTGGGTGTTCATTGGAAGGACTGATGTTGAAGCTGAAACTCCAACGCTTTGGCCACCTCATGCGAAGAGTTGACTCATTGGAAAAGACCCTAATGCTGGGAAGGATTGGGGGCAGGAGGAGAAGGGAACGACAGAGGATGAGATGGTTGGATGGCATTATTGACTCGATGGACATGGGTTTGGGTAAACTCCGGGAGTTGGTGATGGGCAAGGAGGCCTGACGTGCTGCGATTCATGGGATCGCAAAGAGTCGGACACGACTGAGCGACTGAACTGAACTGATTCTTAGCCATATAAGATATAAAAATGATCATATTATATATACTGTATAGTAACCCGCCCTCATTTTCTTAGCATGTAGTTAATATTCTCCATGTTAATAATAAATAAGTGGGTTGTTTTTGATCTGGTTATATTTTATCCGCTATTTTTGCAACGTGTACCTCCAGTAACCATGAAGGTGGGTGGGGAGCATGGTGACAGGGCTAGAGATACAAACGAATTCTGTGCATTAATTTTTTTCTCTGAGCACAGTGGATAACAACACTGATTTAGAGCCTGGATTTATAGCTGTGTTGCTATTTGTAATTTGGGGATCACAGAAAGGGTTAGGCATCTTTCGCTAACGTCCATCTGTAGGTCAGGGGTCTAGTGACAACACTGCCCCAAGGGACAGGGACCAGACAAGAACAATCTCTGTCATTTGATTGGAATGTCTTTGGAATCTGAAATCTTCCCAGGGAGAACTTGTTATTGAATTCCTGCCTTGCCTTTATTGGGGAAAAGGCATGCATCTTGAACAATAAAATGGCAATGCTCACCACCAGAGACTAGACGTTGTGAATGTTCTCTGATGCCTAGTAGGACCACTGCAGAGAAAAATATTAATGAGACTGTTGCTAGGAGATGGGAGAGCCAAAGATCATGGCTTTGTAGGGGTTTCACTGGAAAGCAAGGCAATTTAGGTATGTTTTAAATCAGCGGTTTCACTATTAAATTCCACCCTTTGTTGAGCATGCGCTTTTTAGCATGTAGTGTTTAATATGATTTTATGTTTGGGGAGGAATTTTGAGGATAATGCCAAGGCATTTTTTCCCTTTCCCTCCAGCTAATCCCTTCTTCGCAGCACAGCTCATTTTCCATCGGCCGCTGAGGCTCTTCCCCCCACCCCTTCAGTGCGACAACTTCCGAGCTGGTGGAGAGGCAGAGCGAAGGCAGCTGGTAAGTAGTGGAGAAATCTTTTGTAACATAGATATCAGAACGTTTTTTTATAGCAAGCGACATGTTTTGATGGATCAAAATAATACAGAACTGTGGAGGAATTTCTGATTTTAATCCATGGCATTGAGAAAATGGCTTAATTCAATTCTAAACATTCCACGGTCACTTTTCTAGTTTAAAGCTCATTTCTGAAACGGTGAATGAATTTTTAGAAGGAAATATAGAAACTTCCCTTTTGTGATTCTGGTTAAGATAGTACCTCAAAGAGGACTCGATGAAGATGTTATTGAAATGAGAAATTGCGTTCGGAATGCTATGGCAGCTTTAGGATGTTTGCATTAGATGTGATGAAATGGATGACGATTCACAGTGTTCTAAGATCTGATTTCCTTTCACGGTATGGAGAGCGCATAAGAAAAATGTTATTTTGCAATGGGGAAAAGAATACCATGCCTCATTTTTTTAATTAAGAAAATCATGTGACTGGATGTCTGTACAGGAGAGAAAATGAGAAGGAGGGCACACTGTAATGTTCAGATTAATTGCTTCACATGAGAGATGAACATGTGTTGAATGAGAAAGATTTAAATTTGGTTTTAGGATGAAACATCATGAAAGAGAAATAATGACTATTGTGACTGTGCCTTTATTTGGAAAATAATTCATTTGTATTTGTGGACATCGATTTTTACAGTAAAGACAATATGATCAGTGCTTCTTCTTGGGAAAGGGATGTGGAAAAAATAGCAGATTCCTATCAACAAAGCTTTTATATTTGTTTCTGAATCATGCCTGAAAATGTTTACACTTTCGTGTCTCCTTTTACCTGGAAATTGCTTTCGTAGATACGTTTCTGCAAGAAAAAAGAAAAAAAAAAGCTGAAGTGCTGGGTTTTTTATTTTTCTGAAATTCAGATTGCCTTGGCAATAGGAAGCAAAGGAGGAAAAGATAGATAAGCAGATTTTTTGAGTTAGATGCCAAAATAGCAGTCAGGGAGGAAAAGATAAGAATGAAATAGCTTTAAATAAAGTTGGTAAGAGGGGCCATTTTTTCCAAGCTGAAAATGTCTGCTGGTGGCATGTTTTGCAGGAGGTGGTGGGGAGAGTATGATGAAGCCATAGGAGGGAGGGGGGGCTTCGAACAGAGCACTGCGGCAAAGAGGATGACTGACACATCCAGGGACACGTGACCATCCTCTGCTGTAGTGAAGAAGATTTTCCAGGAGTCCATCTTGTATAAGAAATTCTGTACCTACTAACATACAAATACTACTATAATCTTTACATAATACATCTTGAGTTTATCTGGTTTGCTCCATCGTTGATAAACTTGGGCAAATTTACTCTTTGCTTTTTATTGTCTCTAATCCCAGACTTTCTTTTCTGTACTCTCATCCCTTTTATAGCCCATATTAAAATCAATATCTTATTAAAATATCTTGCCGTCCTTCCCCTTTATTATAAAAATTCACATATTTGTTGTAGAAAATTGGGGAAAATCTAAAGATGCCCATACAAATTACCCATAATCCTATAACCAAGAGCTAATTGCTGTTAATATAGTCAGTCCCTCTTCTCTGAATACATGCAAATCTATGCATAAAATATGTATTTATATATAAAATGAAGATCCTATGCACATATCCTTTTCAAACTGCTTTAATCACTAAGCAATATATTGAGAGAAATTTTCCATATTTTAAAATATCCCACAAGAATGCGATATTTTGTGGATGCTTAATTTTCGATCATATAAGTGTTCCACTAAATGTCCAATTATTGGAAGTTTCTACGTGCAATTTTTGCTGTTATAATTTAAGGAATATCTTTCCATATAAACCTCTGTGTGCTTTTTTGTTTTTTGTTTTTCTCCTAGGATAAATCCATAGCTGTGGAATTCCTGGATCAAATGGTACGAAACAGTTTAAGGTTTCTCCCCTACCCCGCCAACCCCATACAATATCGCCTCATTTATTTATCATATGTGTGTGGTAAAAGCATTATTTTCCAGTTTATTTGCCTATTTATGTTTTATCATTTATGGTGAGTTTTCTTAAACATGTTGCAGCTTTACATTTTTAGACATCCATAACTATCACGTTTTGATTTTGTGATTTCTTTCTTTTATGAGTATATTCACCTGCATTTTTCCTAGTCATTTACTTGTTTCATTCTTTGTAATTAACTCTAATTCGTCTAGAATTCATTTTGGCATATGATATGAAGTAGATCTAATTTTGTGTTTTTTCCAAATAAGGTCACCAATTGTTTCAGCATCATTTATTGAATAATCCAACCTTCTTCCACTCATTTGAAATGGCAAGAACTGTCCTCCCACTAGATAGGGTGTAGCTTTCCACAGGTCGGCCATTTTCTCTCTACCTAAGAAGGTTACATTCAACAATAGCACTGGTACCTTCTTGCAGCTTCTGACAGCTTTCTATACTATAGCATGACGTTCTTGCTGATGCCTTTAACAAATTCAGGGCACACACAGTTTAGGGCAGTGGTTTTCAAACAGGATTTAAAAATTTTAAATAGTCAAAAAATTATCTTTCTGAGATGCGTTTTACAAGCGAAAATCAAGGAATCTTGATATATTAAACCACTGCTCCAGATGTACTATTCCTCCTAGACACAGCTGACAGCCTAATTGTGTAGTCAAATAATACTCCTGGGGTTAGTGTTATTCCTAAAGTTCCTCCTTCAACCTCTTTTTCTACTCCTCAGGTACTCGGAGAATTAAAGCTGACTGGATTCAGTTCCTGGAATTTTCTAGAATGGTAGAAGTGGAAAATGTAAGAAATGTATAAGGAACAAAAATAAATAATGTTTGCCAGCCTGTTGCTGGCAGTAGTCTGATCTAGGCATTTAAAGGAGGCAGGATGAGTCCCAATCCATGCCACCACTGCCACCATCTCTTGTAGAGAGGGACATACCCCTGTGAATCGCCTCTTTTTACTGCAGGTATAAGGCTCAAGCATAAACCACGGAGTCTTTTAGTGGGCGATGGGTTAAATGTTGCTCAAAGAAATATTTGACTATTAAAATCACCTGCTACCCACTGTTGACCCACTGACTCCCAACACAGTATTCTTTTCTCTGTTGACTTCTGACTCGCTTCTAGCCTTTACTGATTTAGGAAGAAAAAAGGGGGGCGTGGGTGGGAGGATGCCTTGCCTGCCCTTTCTGCAAGGGGCTCCTTTGGCTCACAGCCGCAGCCCCAATCATTCCTAGATTTGCGGTATTAGGCTATGATTTGTTTGTGGCTGGAGGTTGGTTTCCATGGCAATGGCAGCTCACCAGGGCATGCGCATTCGCTCTTCCGCAGCGGCAGAATGCGGCTGTGGAGGCGAGGGAGGGGTCATGGGGGCTCCAGACGCTGAAGGTGTTATTTTGCTGTCTTGATGTCAGTTCTTCTGGGCTGAAATGCCACCATTATGGTATATAGAGCATTGAATTTTTTTTTAATCCTCGGAAGGCTTTGAGCCACTCCCTTTTTCTTCCTCCTATATTACCTGCTCTCAGTATGTCCACCAGAGATCATGTAGTCTTCCCAATCTTTGAGGCCACTCATCCACAAGGGGATCTTGACGCCTCAGGCCCCCCAGGGGATTCATAATGGTGTGGGCACAGGTAACAGACTGCCTGGTTTCAAACCTCCACCGGTGGCTAGTTGCATGACCACAGGTATAATTTTACTTAATCTCTCTGTGCCTCAATTTCCTCAGATGGAAAATGGGGGTAATAATAGCGCCTTTAGAACAGTGTCCCGTAATGATAATCAGTGTATAAGTGTTGGCTATTATTCTTTGTAGATATTAAAGGAGACTTGCCCTGAAACAGACTTGTGCTGCAATGTACAAACTCACCCTCTAATGTCCCGTGGCCAAACAGCACAAGCCTGGCAGTTATCCCTACAGCACAAAGACTCTTCGCTTTGCATGTGGATAAGCACCAGGGCCACAAACGTGCCTCACAGCACACATTTCACCACATCACCCAGCCTCACCCAGGGGCACACATATCCTCCCTGCAGCCAAAAGTCTCACTAAAGTATGCAGATCTGCATCCCCTGTGACACAGAGAGACTCTACCCGAGACACACAGACCATTACAGCCCCTCTGATTGTCTCCACGTCACACAGAGCCTTTCCCTGGCACACGTAGAGCCCACAGACACAGCCCACAGAACATAGATTCTTCCAAAAGCAAGCATCTTCTCAAGGCCCAAAGACTCACTCCAGAGGTCACAGACATGCCCTCCCATCGACCAACACGCCCCATGACACAACACTCTTCACCACACAGCAGGGACTCAGTCCGTGGCACATAGGCACCCCATGGAACAAAGGCTTTCCCCACAGCATCCAGATTTCTCCCATGCCCCACCTACTAAACCCATAGCTGAGGTCCTCCGCAGGGTGCAGACTCCGCTTGCATCTTCCTGACCCAGCACAGGGACTCTCACCAAGGGCGAGGACTTTTCCCGGGGCACAGAGACGCCCCCCAGAGTACGCAGGCCCTCCTCCGGGCACAGGACCTCCTCCCCCTGCTCCCGGCACACAGCCTCCCCCATCCCAGAACACAGTTCACTATACAGCTTGAAGACCCACACAGAGAGACACACAGACTCTCCGCTGACAGACAGGCGAACTCCACAGCATGCAGACAAGCAGCACAGGACCCAAGCCCGCCCCAACGGACACAGATGTGGCCCGCAGGACACAGACACGACTCAGATCACACAGACTCACCCCACGAAACACACAGACTCACCCCACGAAACACACAGACTCACCCCACGAAACACAGTCCCCCTCACCGACGCTCCCCACAGCACACAGTATACTGTCTCCAGTATCTAGGCTCACCCCACAAACCCAGCTGTCTCCCCAGGACCCAGGCCCTCCCCCTGGGCACACAGACCCTCTCCGCCTCAGCGGACTGGCCCCAGGACACACAGCCTCTCAGTGGGACACAGTCGTGTCCACAGCACAAGGACGTGCCCGCACCACCTAGACCCTCCCCACAGCTCCAAGACTCAACCCACAGCACCAAGATTAAATCCAGAGCACAGACTCGCCCCACTGCACTTGGACAAGCTCACCCCATCACAGAGAGATGCAAAGACGATCTTAACATGTATCCCCCACCCCCTTGGACTGTGGCACGACACACCATCTTTCCCTCCAATGTACCAGTTGACTCCACAACAAACACAGACACCACACAATGCAAACACTCACCCTATGGCACCCTCATGTGCCCTACAGCACCCATAGCTCCTCCAAATATGCACTTCTCCATAAGGCACACTGTGGCCTTGGATCAAGAAAGCCCCTGTCAAATTCTTCAGACACACTCTGTGATACATAGACACACCTCACAACTCACAGCATTACTTCCCAGTGTGCAAACTGGCCCTACAGTGCACAGGCCTGTTCCACAACAGACACTCTCATGCTGTGGCAGCACCTAACTTTTCCCTGAAATGTTCAGATTCGCCCCTCAGCACACAGTCACCTCACAACCTCCATACAACCTATGACAAAGCACAACCCTACACTCAATGATGCAGAGTCATGTGACAGGACACACTTGTCATGTAGATTCACTTCACCCAAACCATACTCCTTAGGGTGATTACGCAGTGCACACACACACCCCCAAACACTCACCACCCTTTGCTCTACAACCTCCTGATTCACCCATCACACACAGATGGCTTTCACACCAAGGTTGGCCCAAGGAGGCCCAAAACTTCATCCAGATGCACAGATTCTCCCATCAACACACAGACTTGCTCCACGACACACACAAACACCACAGAACCCTGAGCCTCACCCCAAATACTCAGTCAAGCCTTTCAAGTCATAGATTTGCCCCACGACATAATCACACCCACAAAACTTAGAATTCACAGAAATGCCTGTGAACACATAGATTTCTCCCTCAATGCATAGAATTGCAACACAACACATATTTACCCTAAGATAGAAAACCTATAAAGCACTTGAGTCTTCCCCAATATGTAGACACACAACACACACTATTACCTGTGCAACGCCAAGATTTCCATCATAGTTTACAGACGTGCTTTACCATCCCACTGAGCTGCAGCCCTGGCCCACAACACACACCACTTGTGTAATGGCTAAGAGCAAGGCCTCTGGACCCAGACTACTTGGGTTCGAATTCAGGTTCCACCCCTTTCTACTTGTGCACATTGGGTAAGTATATTTCTCTGTTTTTTGGCTTGCTCATTTGTAAAACAAAGATAACAGCCGTACCTATTGAAAAGGGTTGTTGTGAGTATTGAATGGATTAGGATATGCTAAGCGCTTAATACAGTGCCTGGCACACAGTAACTGTTTCAGTTGTTAATGTAATTAACAATGTAATTGATAGTACCATTGCTAATGTGAAAAGGGTCAACCCCAGAACATCTGGGAACATTACAGCACACAGACGCTTCACCACAACAGCCACACACCCTACAGAGCATGGACAGGATCCTAAACCAGATCCTGCTCGCCACACACAGAGCTTCATCACAGTTCAGAAGTGTGCTCTGTGATGCATGGGCTTGCTGCTTAATACACACACTCACCCCCACAGTATCCAGACCCACAACACAACACATGCACACACGCATGCACCCTCCAACTCGGCGATATGCCCTCTGTCACATGAACACACCCTATCACGCACAGATTTTGTCCCATCATGTGTAGATACAGCACAGAACTATGCTCCTAAGGTCATGCTCCTCAGTGAATAAGTCTTGTGCCTTGATTGTGACTCATCCCACAGCATACAGCATCACCCAGCTTGCCTCACGGGCACAGAGAACACTTCATAATACGTGTCTCACCTCCCAGACCCCTCGGGTGCTTACTGTGTAAGCGCTCAGCATTGCGTAACACACACCCTACTCTGCAACACGGTGTCCTCAGCCCAAATGCACACCTGCATGCAAAGCACCAGCATGCCCCAACAACACAAAGACACTTCCTGTAACATGAGCACAGCTAGGCCCCAGATGTGCAGAGATATTGTACACCAATACACACCCCCCCCCATGCAGAGGCATCCTAAAATGCCCAGACCCTCCCTCCTCAATTAGCTTCCCAGCTGACACAGTGGTAAAGAATCTGCATACCAATGCAGGAGACACGAGAGACCGGGGTTCGATTCCTGGGATGGGAAGATCCCCTGGAGTAGGAAATGGCAACCCACTCCAGTATTCTGGACTGGAAAATTCCATGGACAGAGGAGCCTGGCTTGCTACAGTCCATGGGGTCATAAACAGTCAGAGACGACTGAACACGTACACACATTCCCTCCTCAATGACCTCAGAAAACAGGCACATCCCTGCAAGATAAACACGTTTCCCACAGTACACGTGGTCCCCTCATCACTCACAGAACTGCGTCACGATTACAGACTTCCCCTACATGACTCAGTCTAGGGCAGCAATACCCATCGTCCAGGGACTAGATGTACAACATGTAAACACACCTTTCCAAATCGACACTCCTGCAAACACACAGGGTTCTCTGACAGCTCACAAAATTGCTTCACCACATACCTGTCCTTTAAAGCAAGAGCTCAGCACAGTGGCCACAGTTGGTGCAGAGTGGAAAGCCTTGCCACACAGGACAAACATTAGCATCTTTGCTTCCAAACTTGCTATAAACAATGCCCCCTCTGCACAAGACCCATCCTGAAACTCAGGGAGAAGCCTCACACACTTGGATGAATTTCTGCTCTCTGTAGGGGCTCTGCAACCTACACTATACCACCACACCGACAGAGACCCCACAAGGTCCAGAGATATGCACATCCCCAAACAAAGCAGCAGTGCAGATTGTGGTTAAAAGCTTACTCTTAGGATTCAAGCTATCTGGCTTCCAAGCCCACGTGTATTGTTAACTAATCATGTGCCTTTGGAAAGGAGTCTTAACGTCTCTGTGCCTTGTTTTTCTCAGGTATAAATTGGGAGTAATAGTGGTACCTACTTATTAGGGCTGTCAAGAAGAATAAATGAGTGACTGCTTATAAGGTGTTTAGAAGAGTGCCTGGCACAGAGTTAGTGTTACGGATGTTAGCAGATCTGGTTGTTGTTGTTACTGTTGTTTCTGCACGTGCAACTGGACCATAATGGTACAACTCAATCTAAAATAATTCGAATTAACACACAGCATGCAGCTCAGAATCACATCACAGCTCACTCCCACCACCCTTTCCTTACAATTTCACTATCGACTGCAGTTAGCCCACAACACTGGGAAGCACCTACTGTGCAGAGTCTCTAACACACGGATGCATCACATAACACACATGGCAGTGCACAAACACACCCATGACACACAAACTCATCCATGCAAACACTCATCCCATTGAACTAAATGCACCTTGTCAAACACACACACACACACACACACACACACACACAGGGGGTCTACAATACATATACCACAGAACACATTGGCCTCACAACACAAAGAACTCACTTTAAAATCCCTAGAAACAATCCGTAACACATAGACTTCTCTAACACAGAGAGCTGATCCATATTGCCTTGACATGCCTTATAGCATATAGACTTGATTTCACCACAGACTCCTCCCACAAAGTAGAGAAAGGCATCATGACACACCATCTTGTCGCACTGCGTACAGTCTAGTCTCCGAAATCCTGGGTGACCTCCACAGGGTATGGATGTCCACAAAACCCACAGCCCCCCCAAGGGAACAGAATTACATCACAGTGCAAGGGCCCCAAACACCTTTAGTTGTGTCCACCTAGTCCTCCAATAGATATGCAAGGCCCAGAGCCCTCAAATACGACCTGTGACTGGTAATGCAAATGTCTGCCCACCTTACCCACACTCACATCAGAACATCTGGAGGGAACTTACTGCTGACAGACCACCCCACACTGCACAGCCATGCCTCACAACATACAGATATTCATCTCAAAGTACAGACACAACCCCAACCCACACAACCTGCTCCATAATGCACAGAGTGATAACAGTGCAAGACATGCTCCACAAACACCTGTCTGCCATGTCGTACACACATTCATCACATAGCACCATCATGCCAAGTATAAAGCCCAACAAAGAGACATCCCTGGTGGTCCAGTGGTTAAGACTCTGCACTTCTACTGCAGGGGCACGAGTTCAATTCTTGGTCAGGGAAGTAACATCCCACATGTCCAAAGTACGGCCTAAAAACTACCCCAACAAAGCACAGGTAAACCCCCCAGTGCATAGACCTGCCTCATAACAAAAGACACCATGCATGGGCTGGGATCACCATGCACACCCTCACTCTATAAACCTGGTTTGCTCCACAATAGATGCAGTCACTCCACAATGAAAACACTAGAGCCGCAACACCCAGGCTCACTGAAAAGAGTTTCCCCAGCACAGAGGAGGCCCTATAACGTGCAAGTATGCTTCCTTACCTCCCAGGCTTGCCCAACCAAACCGTGCAAGGCATACATCACACACCAGTCTGGACAGATGGTAGAACACCTTGTATACAACACAAACATGACTGATAGCATACTTAGTCCCCTGCAGTGCACAGACTTACCCCACAGAGCACACGCTCATCCCCGTACGCAAAGGCACATCCTAGAGCACACAGACATGGGCTGCAACCTCCAGGATAACCCCGCAATGTCCAGATTCACGTCACAGTACCATTAAACCCCATATCATTAATGCAGACAGAAGTGCACAGCACACAGACTCGCCTTCAAAGCACATAGCTGTACAACACAGCACAGATGTGGCCTAGAACTGAGATGTGGTGCCCAACACATACACACACACACACACACACACACACACACACACACACACACCGCACCTTGCTGGGGAGACACCTGGCTTACAGGGAAAATAGGAGCAGCAACTTGTCATGCGCAGCACAAAGGCACACCCTGCAATGCTTATCCACAACCTATTACAAGGACTGACCCCACCACTCTGAGCTCAACACACAGTGTACAGAATTGCAAAAACCCAACAGGCAGACACAAATACGAAACCCAGACTCTTCTTGGAAAACACAGAATCGTGTCACAAAGCCCTGATATGCCGCACGGTGCAGTGTCAAGTCACAATGAGGAGACACAACTCATGCCACAAGACTCTTCTTACAATGCAGAAATGTGCCCCAGCACGCGTCTCTCCTAGATGTTCTCCAAAGACAGTGCCGAAACTCTGCTCACCACTCAGAGACCCACACAAAGGAGCATACAACCAGCCCAAATTGGGCAGATTCCCCAGGTATTGTAGAGGGTCAACTCAAGACACACAGATGTGTCACACAACACTCACAGTTGACACAAAACACATGCATTTGTACACACATGTCCCTCAGCAAAATAAGTGCTCCCCAACACTTGCAGTCAATGACAACACAACCTCCTCTCCCAACAAGGCATGGAATAGCATCTTAGGATACCACCCATTCTGTTGAATACAATCTGTAGAACCTTCTCACAGTTAACACACTTAGCCCATAATACGAAGATTTGCTCAAGCAGTGTAAACACATGCACTATAACATGCAGAAACACCCTACAATATACTGACACATGCGAGATAGAGATTCCTCTCAGAACTCACAGACTTACATTACAGCACATTAGCTCACTATTCAGGGTACAGATGAACTCGACACACACTTTTTGCCCCACACCACACTAACTCCACAAATTTCAGACTTGTCCCAAAACGTGCAAATTTGTCCCTTGGAGTCTCAAACTCACAGTGCAATACACAGACTCTAAAAATAATTGCCAAACCACATGAAAACATAAAAGCATGCCCCCATAGAAACACCCTCATTAAGCCCATAGTTGTGTTTCAATGGATAGGAAAGAACAACAGCACTCCCACTCAGCTCACAATTCTTGGGGTCACCCCACAATGCACAAAATTGTATCATACTGCACAACCGCAGTCAACAACTCACAGATCTACCCCAGAGAACAAATTCGTGCCACCACACACTTAGCACACGACTCCCAAACTTGTACTAAACACTCACACTTAGCCACAAATACACAAACCCATCCTGCATCAAGCCCAGTGTGACACACACACTCACATCTGCCCCACAGTGCCTGTACACACATTAGAATGTACAGGCAACAGTCACAACTTAAGACACTGCCAAAACAATGGGTAGAATCCAATCACACCACCGAGCTCTCGCTACATTGGCCAGACTCACATCACGGCAGTCCAAATTACACAAAATGTAATAGATGTTCTATACAAAGCTGTTCTATACATCCTGTTTACATCCAACAATCCACACATATGCCCCCAAAGATGTAGACCCCCCAGAAACACAGAGAAGTGCATAACAACTTACAAACACTTCTCAAAACATGCACTTCATAACAACTGGACTCCTCCACCATATCTGCTCACATCCTCAAATGCAGAGACTTGCTCCCTCCCCCACCCGCAAAGTCTTGTCCAGGATCTCTAAAACCTGTGACAGAAAACTTACCTGCCTGACAGTACATACACAATTTTACACAACTTCCAAATTCATCCTACAATGCACAGGCTTTCCCCCTACACACGGCCTAAGTCCACAGTGCAGAGACTCATCTACAAAACAAACAATGAGCCCATTATGCACCACAACCACCAGATGCCCCCAAACACACAGAACGTGCGCCACAACTCCAAAAACCACCCCGCCATGTGTATATGAGCCCTACAGTGCCTAAACTCTCCCAGAACTCCAAACTCAGCTCTCAACGACCTAGACCAGATGACTGATGATATTACGCATGCTCCACAACGTGACTCCCATTGCAGCCCGTAGAATAGTATCACCATACACAGGTTTCTCTCACAACGCAAAAATTCTCCAAAAAAACCGAGACTTGCTCCCTGAGGCATCCAACATCACTATAACACTTAGATTTGCCTCAGAATCAGTCTTGCACCACAGTACTCGCCAAATGTCTCACAACATCTACAGTGACCTTATAATGGACAAACTTGCCCCACCATGTCCAGGCTTACCCCACCACACCAAGACATGCCCTCTAACCCACAGGTAACTTCCATAAAGCCAAAGTCTCCCAATACTGCAAAGCCTCACTTTACAACATCAACTCACCCAATTTTACCCAGTGGTAAAAGTACATTTAAAAAATATCCAGCCACAAATTCAGTCTTGCCACACAACGCCCAGACGTGTCTTCCAGCACACAAACTAGCTCCATAATCCCTAGCTACAGTTAACCTATGATGAGCAGGTGTATCCTGTGACACAGAGACTTCTCCCACAAACGCAAAACTGCATTCTGATGCACAGATTCACCCCAGCACGTACACACACAATCGCTCTGTAAGGCAAATACTTAACCCCACAAAGAAAACATGTGTCGCCAACCCCCAGAATTGCCCTAGGACACACAGACTTTCCCCACGGGAGGAAGACATGATCCCCATTACAGAGTTGTTCTCCTCACCAGATGTACTTTCCAACACAGCCTTGCACTTTGTCACCCCTACACCTCAGCAAAACCTCCCAGAGAAAAAGTGCCTCCTACAATGTGGAAAACACCTTGCAAATGCAGGGACATGCCCAACCGTTCCAGAATGGCCACATCAGGCTCAGACTTCCTCCCCAAAGCAAATTCACTTGGAAACACCTAGAACAAAATCACAACTTACAAGCACACTCCCGATCACGTTCTCCCCACAACGCACTGCCATGCCCCACAATATTCAGACTGATCCGCCTGCACAAAATCTCACAATTCAATACATGAGCCACAATACTACAGACAAGCCTCAGAGTACACAGGCTTGTCCTACACCACTGAGAGACACGCCCTATAATGCATAGACTGACCTACCACACAAACGTACCTCACAGAGCAAATCTTTACCCAGCATAAAGATCCCAAACTCCAGACATGTTCAGTCATACACTGTCATATGCTACAACACAGAATTACTTCATGAAGCAGATATGCCTACAGCACACAGGGTAATCTTAACGCAAATACGCAAGCTCCTGCACACCCAGACTCACCCCTAATAATACACACTCTCTTTAAAACACCAGAATATACCCATCACCTCGTCCAGAATCAGTCTAATCATACAGTGTGCAGCATGGACCACATCTTCCAGAAATGGCATACTATGTAAAGACACAACTCCACTTAGGGGACTGTCCCTCTTTATGAAGCCACATAGATTGCTCGTGAGGCACAGATATATCCTACAGTGCAAAGGTTATCCCTATGACATACCAACTTACTATAGAATCTCCAGAATCAACCCATGACATGTTGTCTCACCCTGTGAGTCAAGCATATGCCCCACAACACACAGACTGCAGTGTGTATACCACAACAGCTAGACACGCCCTACATTGTGAGGACATGTCCTTCAGTCCATAGATTTACCTGATGGTACATCCAAAAAAGGCTTCCCCAGTGGCTTAGTGGTAAAGAATTTACCTGCCAATACAGGAGATGCAAGAGAAGTGGGTTCAATCTCTTGGTTGGGAAGATGCCCTGGAGGAAGGCACGGCAAGCCACTCCAGTATTCTTGCCTGGGAAATCCCACAGACAGAGGAGCCTGGTGAGCTACAGTCCATAGAGTCGCACAGAGTCAGACATGACTGAGTGACTAAACACACACACACATCCAAAAAATCCTAGTCATAAAAATCACAATGCTCCGAATCACTCCCACAAAACACACTCACTCCAAACCTCAGACCTCACAGGACCCATAATTCATAGCGATAACCCATAATCCACAGCTTCACCTTACACCCTATAGCTATGCCTCCCTTAATGCAGAGAACAACATCACAGTGCACATATGAATCATACCAGTCATGGACTGACACCATGAGAAACTCATAAGCCCTACCGTTTACTAACACTCCACATACTTCACACACACTTGCCCCACAACAGCTAGACTCACCTTCCTTCAGACAGACTCAACACACAACATTTAGCCTCACTCCAACTACACAGAGACATGCCACCTAAACTCAGAAACTAGCCCTGGGACACTCAGACTTGTCCCACAGTCCTCACAGAAGAGCCATACTGAGAGACACACGATCCACAGCACACATATTCATCCCACAATGCCCAGCTGGGCCCCAGACTTCACCGATACCCTCATAACATCCAGACTTGCTACATAATTTTCAGAAGGCTTCACAAGAAAAGCAGGGTAGTAAGTGTGTGTCCTCTGGAACATTCAGATTGACTTCATGAGGCATCCACACTATCACGTTTAAGCCTCAACAACAAGTTGTTACTCTGTAGGACACGAACTGAGGACCTACGTGCTCACACAGGATTTTGGCATGTGAGTTCATTTCTTTGGCTCTGTATAAGCATTTGTAAACATGGATGAAATATTTCCTTTTCAGCCATTCCAAGGATGAAATGAGATAGTTTCAGGAAAGAATCAAGGTTCAGGACACAGGCTTGGGAATGCAGTTGTGCCTGTTCCCAGTCCTGGTTCCGGCACTGGGAACTGGACGCATTCGAGAGTAGAAGTGGTTCAGGGTAGAGCAGAAGGCAGAAAGCTTTCATGTCAGTCAGGCCTGGTTTTGAATTCTGCCTCTGCCACTTGTCAGCCATATGATGCTCATGATGCACTTTAATTTTCTGATCCTCAGTCTTCATTTGTCAACTGTGGATGATGCTGGTTCCTGCCTCCAAGACTGTTGGACAATATGGCACCAGGTATCTTAATCTGCATTTCTAGTCAAAGAGAAGCAGTAGAATGGGAAAGAAGGTTGCACCAGGTGGGCCCTGCCTAGGCCCAGCGGGAGGAGGAAGATAGGTGCATGCCAGGGTCTCTGACAGAAAGGTCCCTGATGGCATCAGGACCGGAGGATCTGAGCAGCCACCATATATGGCCTTCAGATTATAAAAGCCTGTGTTATTACACCATAGTTACCATCTTTAATAATGCACATTTTCTGAAGAAGGCCATCGTTTTGTTTTTTTTTTTGCTCACATATGTGTTTAGTTTCAGACCTTGAGATCTATCTTAGAATGCTTCAGAAAAGTGAGTGGATCAGTTTTATTCTATTGTTTGTTGTCTCTCTGAATGTATTTCTCATTCTTAAAAGAAGAAAAAATTACCAGTGTCTTTAAAAGTTTCCTTCCTGGTCTCTTGCTCCTTTTTTTTCCTTTAAATTTATTTATTTTAGTTGGGGGCTAATTACTTTACAATATTGTAGTGGTTTTGCCACACATTGACATGAATCAGCCATGGGTTTACATGTGTCCCCCATCCTGAACCCCCCTCCCACCTCCCTCCCCATCCCATCCCTCTGGGTCATCCCAGTGCACCAGCCCTGAGCATTTGTCTCATGCATTGAACCTGGACTGGCGATCTGTTTCACATATGATAATATACATGTGTCAATGCTATTCTCTCAGATCGTCTCACCCTTGCCTTCTCCCACAGAGTCCAAAAGACTGTTCTATACATCTGTGTCTCTTTTGCTGTCTTGCATATAGGGTTATTATTACCATCTTTCTAAATTCCATATATATGTGTTAGTTTACTGTATTGGTGTTTTTCTTTCTGGCTTACTTCACTCTGTATAATAGGCTCCAGTTTCATCCACCTCATTAGAACTGATTCAAATGTATTCTTTTTAATGGCTGAATAATGTTCCATTGTGTATATGTACTACAACTTTCTTATCCATTCGTCTGCCGATGGACATCTAGGTTGCTTCCATGTCCTGGCTATTGGAAACAGTGCTGCAATGAACATTGGGGTACATGTGTCTCTTTCAATTCTGGTTTCCTTGGTGTGTATGCCCAGCAGTGGGATTGCTGGGCCATATGGCAGTTCTATTTCCAGTTTTTTAAGGAATCTCCACACTGTTCTCCATAGTAGCTGTACTAGTTTGCATTCCCACCAACAGTGTAAGAGAGTTCCCTTTTCTCCATACCCTCTCCAGCATTTACTGTTTGTAGACTTTTGGATAGCAGCCATTCTGACTGGCGTGAAATGGTACTTCATTGTGGTTTTGATTTGCATTTCTCTGATAGTGAGTGATGTTGAGCATCTTTTCATGTGTTTGTTAGCCATCTGTATGTCTGCTTTGGAGAAATGTCTGTTTAGTTCTTTGGCCCGTTTTTTGATTGGGTCGTTTATTTTTCTGGAATTGAGCTGCAGGAGTTGCTTGTATATTTTTGGGATTAATTCTTTGTCAGTTGAAAAGGCCATCTTTTAATGCTTATTTTTGTGGCTATTTCAAGAGCAGGAAGAAAATCTTGAGCCCCCTCTGCTGGCCGAACAGTAGAAAGGCAGGTGAAGAAATGCGTAGAAAAGTCTTTCTCCAGTAAAGTAGTTACATCAACATATATAACCTTCATCACAGATAAGTACCTGCACACCAGAATACACACATACACGCATAGTGCCACAGATATTCACACTGACATAGACCTACAGGTGTGTCATCATCCCACAGATCATACATTCTTTCAGCCACAGCCAAAGACATGTGTTTGCACAAATATGAGCATATAACCCAAAGTCCCAACAGGGATCATCATATGTCTACACAAATACACATATGCATCCACACAGATCCATACAAATGCACACAGCTCTGTATGTAGACACAGAGCACCATGTAGTCAGAAATATACACTCCACACTCGCACAGGCCCAGAGAAGCATGCAGAGACATATGTATGCCAACCTAGGCATCCAGAGGATGTGTTTACTAATTCATAACCTCAGAGTTGCAAAAACACAGATGCATACACATACAGACATATGACAACATATAGATGCTTCTAGAGGCTGATGGGGTACATGTCCATTCCCAGACACTTCAGATGTTTATGCAGACATATAGACAAACCCATGGAAGCTCACACAGACACATGGGTGTTTGCCTGTGTACACACACACCCATAGACTTCACGGAGTTGTCCATATGCAGACACAGGTGTATGTGTTTTTATTGATACACAGAGACACGGAGACATTTACACAAAGACTGAAGCGTGGAGATTTATTCATAGGTAGATACATGTGTTTTAAATATGTACTTACTATTATTTTCATGCTCACAGGATCACATGGATCTACACACAGAGGCATAGATGTTATTAAAACATACCTGAGCACACATGTTCCTGCCTGTACATGCAATCTACATGCTCATGCTCACCATGAAAACATATAAACGTGCACACATGCATATGTATAGAAATGACCATGGGGATGCACATGGGAATGTTTGTGCATGTTGGTGTGCATGTAGAAACACACAAGCATGCAGCTGTGCACACATACATGCACTTGTACATGGAGACATATCCATGTACACACCGACACAACAGAAATGATCCATAAATAAATCTCTACATGCATATACATACAGAGACAGTGCTGTATACATATAGAGACATAGACTTTTATATATAGAGAGATATGCATTATATATAGATACAGGGGAGAGAATGAGGCAGGGAAGAGAGAGGGAGATTGATTCATATGCAGAAGTGTATACCTGCAGATATGGGCATATAGGCACACAGGCCTAGAGACCCACACAGAGGTATACATGGGCAAATATGTCTGCACTCACACACACTCACTTAGATGCACAAGAGGAACATACAAAGTCACACTCATGCACAGAATCTGTTAGATTCACAGAGACACAGGCATGTAGACAGAGACAGAAATACATGGACTCACATCCATGTAGACGCACAAAGGTATCGACACTGAAGCTTGTACAGATACATCTATACAGATTTACACACGTGAACACATTCCACTTGAATGTACAAATGGACAGGGAGACCCACAAATATACCTGAACAAACACAGAGGCACACAGGAACACAAGCATGCATGTCTGTGCACACAGACATAGAAAGGTATGCACCCACACTGGCAGAGCCCAGCACACCTTCACAGACACACAGTTGCACAGACACATGTGTGTATTGTCATATGTATGCATGCAAACAGAAGTGGGCATAGGTACCACAGAGGCATATACAAACCAAGAGGAACAGAGACACAGCAGAACACATAGGGAAAATCCCCGTACACAGAGTCCTCAAATGCACACAATGACATAAATGCCTGCACGTGGACACACAGATGCATTCACCCAGAGAGTCATCCAAAGACATTAGTTCTCATGCAGACAGACTTATGCAAACTCACACACATGTGCCCATAGACATGAGGATGGTCACACAGACATACACATCCAACCAGAGGTGGAGGAACAGATGCATGAACACCAAGGCATGCGTGTGTGAATAGAGAAGCCCTGAGACACAGATAAAGAGGCTTATAGGCAAGAATGTACACATGTGGGTACATGGACTCCCACCCCTACACACACCTATGTCATGTACACACAGATACACAGACATGCAGAGGCCCACAAAGATGAATATTTGCAAACAGTAAACATGAGGACAAAACATGTCCACACAGGCATGGGTGCTATCTTATACACACGGTCTCTTGCAGAGATATAAACACTGAAGACAAGACTTCAACCACATAGATGCTGACACGCTCCAAAGCCCCTTACAGGAACATGTACACAGAGCTCTATAAATGCACTTGCCTATATGGACACACAAATTCACATGCAAATGTAGATGGCAGGCATCCCCACCCAGAAATACACAGGCACACAAAATCTTCAGCCTATAAAAGCGAGAGACATACACATATGCATGCATGTGTGCTAAGTCATTTCAGTTGTGCCCAACTCTTTGCGACCCCATGGACCGTAGCCCTCCAGGCTCCTCTGTCCGTGGGATTCTCCAGGCAAGAATACTGGAGTGGGTTGCCATGTCCTCCTCCAGGGGATCTTCCCAACCCAGGGATCGAACCCACATCTCTTTAAGTCTCCTGCACTGGCAGGTAAGTTCTTTACCATATATATGTAGAAATAGAGACAAACCCACAGGCACACAAATGCACAGATGCACAGAGATGCACCCTCACATGTCAATATATACACACATTGACTTGTGCTCATGTGTGCACATGCACACATGATCTACAAATGTACTCCTATGCCCACACAACACTCAGTCTAAATGTACATCAAATATAAGAGTGTACAGACACTAGTACATCTGTCAATGTAAGCATATAGGTGTATCCATGGGCTTAATCATGGTACAGACAGAAACACAGACTTCCACATGCATAGACATAGAGACATATGCAGACTTAAACATATGAAAACAGACTCAACCACATATAAAAGAATGTGACTTTTAGTGCATCTTTTTCGTAGCCTCTTCAAGAGAAGAGGAAAATTAGTGAGCTCCCTCCGATGGCTAAACTATATAAAGTGATGTGGAAATTACCAGAAATATCTCTGAAAGCTCTGGATTGCACACGTGTTTGTGTGTGTGCACACACACACACTTCTACATGCACAAATCATGGACATAAAATCACACAGAAGCACAGAAATATAAATATGAATAGGCAAATATAGAAAGACCCATAGACAGTTACACACACACAACCCCAAAGTATCTCAGAGTGTGATATTTAAGGGTGTGGCTATTTAACTTGCAAATGAACAAAACAAAACCTGCATTTGCATCCCATATCTGGCACTTACTGACTCAATGATTTGGGGCCATTTTCCTGCTTTCTCACCTGTATCCTGGGGGTTATATTAACACCTAGCTCTTAGAGCTGTTTGCAGATTCAGTGCAATGAAGGGCTTAACCTTGTGCTTGGAATGTCCCAGAGGCCGCTGCTGCTGCTGCTTTTTGGTTTTGCTAGAGCTGAAGTACTTAGTTGAATAGGGTTTGAGTTTTGTAGTTAAACTGCATGGTTATATCAGAGAGATGTATTAGTTAACAATATTTGTAAATGATATTAATGAAGAATAAATGACCCTCCCAGACAAGGCTATTTCTGAAATTTTCAGAGATGAGCAGGACTTCTTACTGTCCTTGGGAAATGGAAACACCTAAAACAAATATTTCTTGCTATTGTTGTATGTCGTTGTCACCATTCTATGTTATTCGTATCCTTTTCCTTTTTGCAGGAGATAGGAAGATTGAGAGAGCTGGTGGAAGCGGGGAAGAGGACGTCTTTCGCCACCTAGTGACCATTTTGAGTAAGTACAGTATTTGTGGGTTGCTTAGAAATACTCCCTAAAATTTCACCCATTGCAAGGTTGTATAACTGCCCTGGTGAATAAGCTGGTATACATCAAGTTATAGTGGTTTCTGCTATACCATAGACCCCACCCTTATCCACTGTTTCGATTTCCAATGTTTCGGTTACCTGCACTCAACTGTGGTCTGAAAATATTAAATACAAGTTTCTAGAAATAAACAATTCATAAGTTTTAAATTGCACGCCATTTTGAGTAGCATGATGAAATATTGTGCCGTCCTGCTCGGTCCCACCCAGGATGTGAAGTATCCCTTAGTCCTGCACATCCCACTCGTTAGTCACTTAGTATCAGATCGACCATTGAGATATCACAGCCTTGTGTCCAAGTCACCCTTATTTTGCTTAATAATGACCTCAAAGTACACAAGTAGTGATGCTGGCAATTTGGATACACCAAAGAGAAGCCATGAAGTGCTCCTGTAAGTTAAAAGTTCTTGAGTTAATAAGGAAAGAAAACCACGTTGTATGCTGAGGTTGCTAAGATCTACGGTAAGAACGCATCTTCTACCCATGAAATTGTGAAGAAGGAAAAAGAAATTGGTGCCAGATTTGCTATTGCATCTCAGACGGTGAAAATTACAGCCACAGTGAGGGATAAGTGCCTAGTTATGATGGAAAAGGCATTTTATTGTACAATAAGATATTTTTGAGAGAGGCCACGTCCACATAACTTTTATTACAGTGTATTTGTTCTATTTTACTATTTTTCATTATTGTCATTAATCTTACTGTGCCTAATTTATAAATTAAACTTTATCATGGGTGTGTATGTATCAGAAAAAATATAGTCTATATAAGGTTGAGTACTATCCACGGTTTCAGGCATCCACTGGGGGTCTTGGAACATATCCCTGGGAATAAAGGGGGAACTATTCAGAAATTAACAAGTCATAAAATAAAAAGAAGTCTTTGTTTCTAAAATTCTTTCCCTCACTCAGTTTTCCTCTGGGATTCAATGAGACTATGTTTTATAGCAGTGGTCTTCAAACTTGCTAATTATAGGCTACCTAAAATAATTTTGAGAAACTGTCTCCCTGTCAAACATCTTGAAGTTAGCATCTGAAATTTCTTATCATAAGTTTAATTATTTGTACAGTTATCATTTGCAGCATATTATAAATATTTATACTTTTAATAAATGATTTAATGATTTAATCACATTTTTAATCTGTCCAATGAGCTAAAAATACCATGCTAATTGGAGAAGGGAATGGCCACCCACTCCAGTATTCTGGCCTGGAGAATTCTATGGACTGTATAGACCATGGGGTCGCAAAAAGTTGAACATGGCTGAGTGACTCACTTTCACCTTAATCTGTCCAATGAGCTAAAAATATCATGTTAACTAGATACTCATCATTGTTAATTAAGAGCAAACAAACTAGAAAAAACCATGAACAGTTAGAAATTTTACATGATTTTATTATCTCCTTGAAAATACCATTCCATTCAACTTCCTTCACATAATTTATCTTAATGCAATTTATTTTTGTGTTTAAAGACCTTTTATTGGTCACCCGTACATCTCTGCAAAAATATAGGTTGAAATAAATTTTCCTATAATGCTAAGCTTCTAAGTACTAAATCTTTTATCATTAAATTATTAGTAGCACACAGTTTATCAGAAGAGTATAAAATATTACACATTTTGAAAAGTAAAAAATGAAAACTAGAATTCGGTTGGCAATGCTTTTCTTAAGTGAATTTGATTGTTTATTTTTCCCCAAATTAGTTCATGGCTTGAAGGATGACTCTTACTTCTAATGAGACGGAGTACAGTATAAATTTTGTTCCCATAAATAAGGAGAAGGGAACAGAATGAGTGTCCAAGTCACAGGTCAAAAATCACATGGTGACCAGTCATTAAAAAAAAATAATAATGACTTAAACTTTTTAAATTAATTTTTTAAATTTTTAACCGACAATTTGGCTGAGCCCATCTTTAATTGTTTGAAAGAAAAGAAGCCCAATTTATAGAAGGGTTTCTTGCTGAATCATTAATTTTAGCATTTCTGGGAGGTTTACCAGAATAACCTTATTACCGAGGTTTAGCAAATGACTATTATATATCATTCTTTCATTTTGAGTCATTGTTTTTAATTCAGTGGACTTACAAAGATTGGGAAAATCAAAACACTTAGCTCAGTTGTCACTTAGTTAATACAGTAATTTTGACAAAATCACTTTAGTTTATTATTTCCTGTAAATATGAAACTTTGAGGCTACCGATTTGGATTATTGATTTTGCAGGAAACATTTATAATATAACTCAGTTGGCAAAGGCAATGTTCATATCAAAATAATCAGCCAAATCAGCTTTATCTTCAGATAAAGTGTCCAACTTCACTTTTCAATGGAGAATATAAATTAATATGCATTTTGAGGAACATTATTTAAACCATGGAGAAATCAATTTGGGGACACCTCTGGTTAAATATTTTACTAGCAAAGTAAATAGAAGATTAAAATGAGATTTTTATTTATTTCAAAATAAAGAAATTAAATAATAACTTTGTTTCTTATATGTAATTTAAAATCAAACAGTGTAATATGTAGCTAACATGTTATAAAACAAGGAATTGAATGGTATGCATAGTTTCTTTTGGTAAACAAATATCCCAATTTTGGGTTTCTGGAAATAATTAAGAATAATGTATAAAAATTTTTAAAGACATTAATTTTTTTAGGCCACAGGTTTAAACTATTCAACCATATTTTATAAAAGAGAAAAGTATATAGAGCTAAAAAATAACTGGTCTGGCAACAACCATATTTTATTTTTTGATAATAAGTGCTAGAAAATCTGTAATTATAAGATGAAATGAAGATTGACTTTCATTGGGAAAGATATTTCAAGATACAATCTGAGAAAACATGTTTTAGCTAGTTTAATTGAATGATGTACCTTATTTGAAAGAAATCACATACAATTTCTATACATGTTTTACCAATGTAAACATTTTGTAATACAAAAAACATTCTAATTATGTGTAAAAGAATCAGCGTGGACAGTATATGCAGCTATTAGGAGGTGCTTTTCTTTCCAGTTAATGACAGATATAAGTGATTAGTGTTGAGAATAGCTGCAAAATAATGCTTAATTTTAAGCAAATGGGAAAAAAAGTTGTTCTTGGACAGATCAATTTTAGGCAGGAAGAGGCATGGATGTTGAGAAGCTGAGTGTGGATTTCCTGCAAACTACCCCTGCTCACATACTTTCTGAAAAGAATTCATGGATGAGTAGCCACGTTTGAAGACCACTGTTCTAAACTGTCATCAGCAGGATTGCTCCAGAGCAATTTATCGTCAGTTAGGATAATCAATTTTTTGTAGTTCACAATCACAGGAGTGCAGTGGAGGTAGCTGCCACTCTTGATTTTCTGCCAACTGCTTCTATGACTGACCATGTTTGAGCCAAAGGTTCTGAAAGGGATTATTTTTGTTTTGCTGATAAATATGTATATTGACTAGACCTCCATTGTCTGATATTGGAGCTGCTAGCAACAAGTAGGTATTGAGCATTTGAAATGTGATTAGTGCAAACTGGGCTTCCCTGGTGGCTCAGTGGTAAAGAATCCGCCTGACAATGCAGGAGATGCAAGAGACCGGGGTTCGATCTCTGGGTTGGGAAGATCCCCTGGTGAAGGAAATGGGAACCCACTCCAGTATTCTTGCCTGGGAAATCCCATGGACAGAGGAGCCTGGTGGGCTACAGCTCATGGGGTTGCAAAGAGTCAGAAACAACTTAGTGACTAAACACAGACTAGTGCCAGCTGCAATATATTCTAAGTGTAGAATGCAACACAGCAAATTTCAAAAACAGGGCACATGTAAAAGAAATTTTTCATTAATATTTTTATATGAGTACATGTAGAAATGATAATATTTTGGATATATTGAGTGAAACAACACACATTATTAAAATTAATTTTACCTGTTTTTTAAACTTTTTAAAATATTGTAACGTGAATATTAAAATGATACATGTGGCTTGCATTATATGTTTTATATGATGGTGCTACTCTAGAGCTCATATTAAAATTCTCTAACTTCCTCTAAAAAGCATGATCACAGAAAAGATTGATTTGTCCACAAATGTTGAAATTTGTAGCCGTTTTTCTTAGGAAAAAGTAAAAACACCCAAACAAACCAATATTCCACTAAAGATATTGAAAAAGTAGTCTTTTATTTGTACCTGGAAATTTTCCCAGAATGAACTTTGGATGGCTTTTCAGTGGATATATGTAAAGTTTTACAAGCTCTTCAAAATTGTCAGTGGCAGATATTGCATTCTACAGAAGATGAGATGTGTTTCATCACATTTGAGATTTTTTAATGTAATATGTTTTTATGTAACACTAAGAAAGAAAAAAATACTAAATAAACTGTGATGTAATGCTTTCATATCCATAAAATTTTACACTTACCGCAAGAGCTTTTTTTGGCATATATGGACATACATCGTGATCATCTATCATGACAGCAAAATAGCCACAAGCAGGTTTGAGTATGTATGGCAGTGACATTTCCCTTTCAACTGCCTCCTGGCTGACAGGGATTGTAAAATGCCACTGATTGTAAGACACATTCTGATTTCAGAGATATGAAAATGTGAAGAAAGTATGCATCTTAGAATCGGTTAAATATGGTCAGTCATTTGTCAAGAAAGAAAGGATCACAGAGGACAGAAAGCCAGACTCCAAGACATCAACCTAGTGAAAACACCTTTTCTGTGTGTGATCGGATATACAAAACCCAAAATGTGGCTCTTATTCAAATTTTATCATAGAGCACTTAAAAAACATTGCAATATACATTTCATGTTAGTTGTTTGATGGTTTTCCTAGCTTTCTTTTATTTGTTTCCTGGCTTGGAAGTGGGAGAAGTGGAGGAGAAGGGGCCGACAGAGGATGAGATGGTTGGATGGCATCACCGACTCAATGGACATGGGTTTGGGTAAACTCCGGGAGTTGGTGATGGACAGGGAAGCCTGGCCTGCTGCAGCCCATGGGGTTGCAAAGAGTCGGACACGACTGAGTGGCTGAACTGAACTGAACTTGGAAGTGGGAGAATTAGGAAAGAATCGTGATGGGTGGGGCTTCGGCGGGGCACAGTCTGGCTCTCTCCAAACTGAAAATGTTTAGCATCTCTGGAGTGAGAATCACTTAGCACAGCCTTGTGTGGGGCTGTGCCTTCAATGGCACTGTTTGTCCTTCGCGAGCGGGGTAACCAATGCAGCCTTTCTGCCTGCCCCTGCTTAGCTTAGTTCTAACATATTCACCGTATCCTTTCTTGATTGAAGGGTCTAAGAGAGAGAGGGATGGAGATAGAATTGCTTTCCTAGTTTTTGTTTTACATAGTATTTGAGAGGCTGAGCAAGGTGAATAAAAACTCCACAGGAAGTCCATTATGTCAAGAATCAATGAAGGAAAAACACAGTCTAGTATTTATCATCCAGAAATTGTGTGAATCTCTGATTCTAATGGTACTCATGATGATATATTTATGAGAGGAAACAAATTTCAGAGTTCTCAGGAAGTGAGAAAAATAAGAGAATCCCAACCATGTTTCCTCCTTTGTCCCTACACTTGTCCTAAGACTTAAGTGTCTCTTGAGGGTTCAGAAGCAGGGCCCAGCTTGTGACCAGTGCAGCCTCATTGGGCTTAGAAGGGCTCCATGCTTGCTTTAATGCTCTGCTGTCATGGTCTAGAAATTCTTAATACCTTTTTAAAAAGGAAGTCCCACATTTTCATTTTTCCCTGAACCCCACAAATTATATAACTAATCTTGTTCAAAAGGAGACACTTGCCAGAGAATAATGAACTGAAGTTGCCAAATTAAATTAGAAGCATTGCTTTTCTAATATTGTGTCCTGAATCCTTTTTGTCAGTACTTGTAAATACAGTATTCCTAAGCTACTATTGTTGTTAGGAATAATAGTTGTAGAAGTAATCGCAGGAATGGTAGTATCACTCAACAGTAATTTGTATGGACTTCCCCACTGATTCATAGGACCTGGGGCATCTTCTGTGTCTCTCTTTTCTGATCTGTAAATGGCAGTGACATTTCACCTTAACCCCAGATAAGGTTAATTGTTAGAATTAGATTGAAATGCCCGTGCAAGTACTTGTGATCTCTAAAGGTTGAAGCAGATACAGAAGATGATTTATGCCCCTCCCTGGCATGGAGTCTGGGCAGCACCAATCTGCTGGGGTCCTGGTGCCTGAGTTGCACTCAGCGGTGAGGCCACTCTGCCCCATGACTGTATAACAGATACCCAAGGGGGTCTTAGAGCCGGACGGTCAACACCCCTGCCATGTTAAGAGCCTGCCAAGGCACATTACACTGCTGCCAAGATGGCTGGGTCAAGGCTCCTGGCTGGAAAACACTGCTATGGGGACAGGGCTAGGGGGCTGAGAAGACATGAGAGGAAGTGTGGCCAGGAAAGATCCTCTGAGTCCCTGGGACCTAGTCCTGAGGACTTTTTCTAGGGCATGCGTGCATGCTAAGTCGCTTCAGTCATGTCCAACTCTGTGCGATCCTATGGACTGTAGCCTGCCAGGCCCCTCTGTCCATGAGGATTCTCCAGGCAAGAATACTGGAGTGGGTGCCATGCCCTTCTCCATGGGATCGTCCCAACCCAAGAATCGAATCTGTGTCTCTTATGCCTCCTGGCATAAGGAGTTCCTATGCCAGAACCTGGCAGGCGGGTTCTTTACCACTTGTACCACTTGGGAAGCCCGTGGGCTATATCCGGGATTAAGGAGGACACAGCCATAGGTGCCAGCCACTTCAGATGGCCACAGGAGCTTTCTTATTGCTCAGAATGGAGTTGTATTCAGAATTGCCATTATCTGAGTAAGAAAAGTAGACTTTTGTCTCCATTATGTAAAGGAACTCATTTTCCTGGATATGGGGGTGGGGGCGGGTAAAATGGCATAATGGAAGCTCAAAGAAGCCAGGCTTTTAAGTGTGCAAGAATGCCTGTAGTGACTTTGTGATACATACTGCCAGCCTTATTTAAACAACTGCAGGGTTTTGTTATGATGCAGTGGAGAGAGGGGAAAGCAGCACTTCAAATGAGGTCACAGAAATTGGAATATCTTGGTAATGTCTTCTGTCACTAATGGGGTGTGGTGATCGACAGTTTCCTTTAGTTCACATATCAAGTATAAGACTTTTTGTTTCTTGTGTGTGGCAAAAGCGAGGATGGGGTGTAGTTTTGTAGGAATGAATGTCCAAGAGGAAACTATCTCTTGCCTAAGATGATGCAGTGTGTTCGGTTGCATACATCTATTAGAAAATGGGAGGGGACTGTGTTGTGTCCCCATGCAGAGGGTGAAATGGCCGGGAGATATGTTCATTATTTTGATGTTTTTTGCATTAGAGTTTGCACTCCAGGTTTAGTCTGCCACAAGGGCTGCAGATCTGGTAAACCAATAACAAGCAGCCAACATCTGGTCTGTGATTGCTCCAGATCTGAGACTGCCAGCTGCCCAGCAACTTGACTTGGGGAGGATACCTGACAGCCTAGATCAGGATTGGAGATGGGGGATAAGGCTGATGATTGGGCAGCTGTCCTTGTGCGAATGAGCTTGCCACCGGGCATGTGTGTTTTGAGAGACTTTCATTCCAAGAGAGCCTGTAAAGGGAAGTTGGCTGTTGCATGCAGAGGTCGGGACAGGCATAACGATGCTTGTAGGTAAGAGGATATGGTGTGGGGAGGGTGCTCTGGGGGACTTCATGAACTGGATGGAAAGGGGCCATCTGTACAAGTGCCTGTACCTGACTTAGGTAAGGCCCCGCTCAGGTTGGAATCATAGCTTTCTTGAGCTGCCTGCAGCACTGCCTGAAATCCCTACTGTGTGTTCCCACACCAACCAAGAGAGGCCACATCTGTTGATGAAGGCAGATTGGAATCTCAGTGATGACCTCACTTATAGGAAGATGATAATATCGTCACGGAGTTGCAAAGAACCCTTCAAGGCCATTTAGTGCAATCATTATATCTTAATTTTAAAACCTCCGATAAATGGTTTTTTCCTCCAGAAATGGGAAGCTCAGTGTTTCCTGAGGCAATCCATTCAGCCTCTGGCCATCTTCAGTACTTCTGCTTTGTACTGGACTGAAGTCTGCCTCCCTGGGAGGCACATTCTGAACTCTGGGACAAGTCACATCCTGCTGACATGTGGCGCTTTTGGTCACTGAAGACATTTAACTCTTCTCTTTGCCTAACTTAGACTGTCCGCTGTTCTCCATTTGACAATTTAGCCCGTGTTACCCTTACCCTTGTTTCCCTCTTCCTGAGAGTCCAGGTCCCCAAGATCCCAAAGTTTGGACAGTATTCCTGGTTCAGTTGGACCATCTGTTCCTTAAGCTGAATATCATTCGTCTATTGACTGCATGACATTTATGATCAGATTGCAGTGTTGAGCCACTCAGAGTTTCCAGACAGTCTAAATGCATCTGAAAGGTGCCTTAAACCTGCTTCACTAAGAACCCCAGGGATAACCAAAGCTTCTAACCAAAAGTATTTTACTCACTGAAAGTTAGGTCATGGGGGTATGTGCATGCGTGCTCAGTTGCTTCAGTTGTGTATCACTCTTTGCGACCCTATGGACTGTAACCCACCAGGCTCCTCTGTCCATGGGACTCTCCAGGCAAAAATACTTGAGTGGGTTGCCATACCCTTCCCCAGGGGATCTTCCCAACCCAGGGATCGAATCCACGTCTCCTGCATCTCCTGCATTGCAGGCGGATCCTGTACCCACTGAGCCACCTGGGAAGCCTCATGGTGGTACAGGGGGGAACAAAAATGGAGGGTAGAAATTTATCTTCTGTTGAGAGCTGTAGTATCTATTTTTCTTCTGCATATCCTTAGTTTATCTACATATCATTTCATATGGACTCGGGGAGCCTGAGAAAATACGGAAAAGTGAATCTTAGATAGGATCGAGGAATTGCATTCATCATGTGCTTTGCTCACAGTGAAGTGGGAGTGAGCTGAAAATTTCTTTTTTCATGTCCCCATCCCCCTCAGCCTCAGGAACATACAACATCTTCTGCAAGGAGAGGAAAAGAGGACTTGGTCACTCAAAAATATAGCAATCTAATCTGTTTCTTCCTCTAGATTTTAGCTAAAAGGTTTTTTTACTACATGGGCTGAAAAGTGTGATACATTCTATATATAATTAACTAAATAATAATCCCCAGTAGAATGTAAAGAAGACTTGATGTGGTGGATTCATAATGCAGTGTGATATTACATCTCTGAGAATGTTCACATTCTTGATGGGTTTATATAACCGGCACACATCACAATGATGACTCACTTAAAATTATGTAATGAACACTGCATGCAAGAGTTAAACTCAAAATTAGGGTAAGAGGGGTGATTGCTGTACATGTAGCTATAGAGATAGAACAGACTGAGGTGCTGGGAATGTTCTGGAAAAAAAAGTCATCTGGGTGAAGACTTTGCTTGCATTGCACTGTGTTCATGATTAAGTATTCTGACGCCTCTTACTCTTGGCATTTGCTACTTTTGTTGCTCTTCCACCTCTCTTCATGCGGCTAGAGTTCCCACGGTTTCAAATCTGGCTCCTTGCCTTTGCCCTGCCTTTAGTTTCTGCAGAAAACAGCATGTAAGTTTCAAATGCAAAACTGAATTCATTTGAAAAACAAAAGATTAATCCATTTTCAAAAATGTCTACCATAAGTGTATAGGAGTTTTCTTAGTAGGAAAAATAAGAAATGCAATATTAAAATAAAAAAGTTTATTTAGGTAGAGGGTGGAATGCACTGGGTTTTGTGTTTTTTTCCAAGTTTGGAACTCTGGGCTGCAGTCATTGTGAGCGTGTGAAGCCAGGTGTCCTGACTTGGATCTCTGGTCCCTTTTCAGCTGGCAGTTGGAAGGGATCCTGTGCCCAGCTGCCTTCACGAAGAGCAGAACTGGGCCAGGGGCAGCAAAACTCTGTTCTCCCTCTCCCAGGCCAGCAGTCTGTTAATAAGGAGCAGAGTGTGCGATGGATGCTAACGCCTTATGCAGTTAAAGGCACCCCATGCTCCTTTACAGATGAAGAACTGAGATAGGAATGTGAAGTATTAACCTCCACTCTAGAAGAAACCATCTCACTATTCATTTTCATAAAACTTTATTAAAGTTATGAGCTTCAAATTTAATTGAAATATTCAGGAAACTGCTTCTTGGGTCGAGGAAATTAAACCGTGAGGCAGCAGAGGTATTTCATTGAGTTTCAGTTTAATGGAAGCCATTGGACACTTGATCCAGGAGCGGTACAGCTCTCTTTCTCTGCGTTAGTCAATCTCTTTCTCTTCCCTCAACCCAATCAGTTAAGGGTCAGTTCCCTGATGTAAATTTTATCTAGTTGATAAAATTGATCCATTATCTAGTTGATATCATTGATCCAGGCAATGGAACATCTTATTATGGCGTGCCAGATAATTAGAGTTTACTGCATCCCTATTTATTGGCATGTTGAACAGTCTTGGGAGGGGGAAATTTCCTCTTTATCCTTCTTGAATTCTTTGGACCAGTCTAATGATTAAATTGACATAAGACAGATCGCCAGGAGAAGAAAAGAATGACCAAAGGAGGCTGAGAAGTCCTTTTTGTGTGCAACTACTTGGAAAGTATTTTTAAGCTTTGCAACTTAAAAACATAACTATTGATAGAGGATTGTTTAATCTACAAAATACACTGTAAGTCCAAAGTGAGATGCATGTGGTATAAAATAAGACCTGGAAATCTCCACTGGTTTGCCTGTGGGCGGAATAAGTTTTGAAGAGGCTCCAATTTCTTGCCATGGCTGGATGAACAATTTGCTGAGGTAGAGTTTCAGAGGAAACAAGAAGATTAGCTTTGTATTTGATGCAGAGTATTAAGGGCTTTCTAAAGAGATTAAATCAAAACCTTATTACAGTCCACTAATGCTGTATTAATGTTGCAGACATTTTTTGCTTTTCAAGTTTTTCATTTAAACTTGTGTTTGTGAATATTATTAAATTTCTTGGGATTAAGGATTTTGAAAGCCCCTTGTTTGTAAAGCTCTATTATTGAGTTCTCTGTAGGAGCTCAGAAAGCCCTCTGCACATATAACCCCCAAGTCCTAATTATTACACGGGGGCTTAAGAAAGACAGAGGTGTTGAAACAGCTTTGGGAGAGAGAGGAACTTGGCCCATGGAAGACAGATGTTTGCAATTGTTCCTCCACCTTTTCCATGTCATCCTCTCACCCCTATCCTGTATTGCTGGGTGATGATGATTCTAGGGACATGGCATTAGATTTAGCCCTAGTGGAGAACTTTGGTTCAGCCTCTTTCGTGGGCTTGCAGAAATTCGTGATCTGGAAGTGTAGAGTTGCCTCGCTCTGGCTCATCTTGGTTCTTTAGACTCTTCTCCCTCTCTCCCTTTGCATGCCACTGCCTTCACCTAGAATGTACCTCTTCCTCAGTTTGCCTGTTCAAACTCACCCTATCCTTCAAGGCTCATCTCAAATGCATTTATATCGTCCCTTACGCCTCAAATAAGAAATCCAATCTTCAGTGACATCTGGTAGTCCCAGCTCACCACACTCTATGGCAAAACCTAAAAATCTTATCAGCTCCAAGGTCAAGAGAAGGAGGTGGAGAGAGCAAGGCCCTAGACTTTCTTGTGGGGAAAGGCTTCTCTGATGCTAACATCAGCTGTCTAGAACTGTGTTTATTGCTCCAATGGCCAGGCATGGTCGTTTGCTTGTATCTTCCCAATAAGGCTTGTGAACACTGCCAGATTAACTGAGCTCCGCACAAGCCCCATAGTGAAGATTCTCTTGCTTCTTCTGGGCAAATAGGTTCATGTCTTATAAATATCTCTTTGATTGGGAAGGCTGTCTTTCACATTTTTGGTAAAAATTCACACCCACCTCCTTGGGGGTAATGCAAAGCTGGACAAGCAAGAATGCATGACTTTTCTGGGTAAATGGTGATCTTCTCACCACTGTGTGATTAAAGCAGAATAAACTAAGACTGTAGCTTTGATCCTCAAGCCCAGATTTCAAGTGTTGGAGTTTGTCAAAACTGCCTCTCTCTTCTCCCCATCTCATCTCTGTGTCCATTTCTTACCCTGAGCTGGTCAAAATGATCTGGACACAAACTTATACAGGTTGGAAGTGGCAAAAAGATGCACCTCCTATAGTGTTGCGTATGCATGTCTCTGCACACTTAGGTTTGGGGATTGTATGTCAGCTGGTTGTATGTTCCCTTATGCATCCTGAGAATCAGTTCAGTTCAGCTCAGTCGCTCAGTCTGAACCAACCATCTCATCCTCTGTCGGCCCCTTCTTCTCCTGCCTTCAATCTTTCCCAGAATCAGGATCTTTTCAGATGAGTCAGTTCTTCACATCAGGTGGCCAAGTATTGGAGTTCCAGCCTCAACATCAGTCCTTCCAGTGAATATTCAGGACCAATTTCCTTTAGGATAGACTGATTGGATCTCCTTGCTGTCCAAGGGACTCTCAAGAGTTTTCTCCATCACCAAAGTTCAAAAGCAACAATTCTTTGGTGCTCAGCTTTCTTTATAGTCCAATTCTCACATCCATACATGACCACTGGAAAAACCAAAGCTTTGACTAGATGGACCTTTGTTGGCAAAATAATGTCTCTCCTTTTTAATATGCTGTCTAGGTTGGTCACAGCTTTTCTTCCAAGGAGCAAGCGACTTTTAATTTCAAGGCTGCAACCACCATTTGCAGTGATTTTGGAGCCCAAGAAAACAAAGTCTGTCACTGTTTCCTCTTTTTCCCCATCTATTTGCCATGAAGTGATGGGACCAGATGCCATGATCTTAGTTTTCTGAATGTTGAGTTTTAAGCCAACTCTTTCACTCTCCTCTTTCACTTTCACCAAGGGGCTCTGTAGTTCTTCTTCACTTTCTGCCATAAGGGTGGTGTCATCTGCATATCTGAGGTTATTGATATTTCTCCCAGCAATCTTGATTCCAGCTTGTGCTTCATCCAACCCAGCATTTCTCATGATGTACTCTGCATAGAAGTTAAATAAGCAGGGTGACAATATACAGCCTTGAGTTACTCCTTTCCTGATATGGAACCAGTTAGTTGTTCTATGTCCAGTTCTAACTGTTGCTTCTTGACTTGCATACACATTTCTCAGGAGGCAGGTCAGGTGGTCTGATATTCCCATCTCTTGAAGTTTGTTGTGATCCACATGGTCAAAGGCTTTGGCATAGTCAATAAAGTAGAAGTAGATGTTTTTCTGGAACTCTCTTGCTTTTTCAATGATCCAACAGATGTTGGCAATTTGACCTCTGGTTCCTCTGCCTTTTCTAAATCCAGTTTGAACATCTGGAAGTTCATAGCTCATGTACTGTTGAAGCCTGGCTTGGAGAATTTTGAAGGTCACTTTGCTAGCGTGTGAGATGAGTGCAATTGTGTGATAGTTTGAGCATTCTTTGGTACTGCCTTTCTTTGGGATTGGGAAGACTGACCTTTTCCAGTCCTGTGGCCACTGCTGAGTTTTCCAAATTTGCTGGCATATTGAGTGCAGCACTTTCACAGCATCATCTTTTAGGATTTGAAATAGCTCAACTGGAATTCCATCATCTCCACTAGCTTTGTTCATAGTGATGCTTCCTAAGGCCCATTTGACTTCACATTCCAGGATGTCTGACTCTAGGTGAGTGATTATACCATTGTGATCTGGGTCATGAATATCTTTTTTGTATAGTTCTGTGTATTGCCACCTCTTTTTAATATCTTCTGCTTCTGTTAGGTCCATACCATTTCTATCCTTTATTGTGCCCATCTTTGCATGAAATGGTCCCTTGGTATTGCTAATTTTATTGAAGAGATCTCTAGTCTTCCCCATTCTGTTGTTTTCCTCTATTTCTTTTCATTGATCACTGAGGAAGGCTTTCTTATCTCTCTTTGCTATTGTTTGGAACTCTGCATTCAAATGGATATGTCTTTCGTTTTCTCCTTTGCCTTTCTCTTCTCTTCTTTTCACAGATATTTCTAAGGCCTCCTCAGACAACCATTTTGCCTTTTTGCATTTCTTTTTCTTGGGGATGGTCTTTATCACTGCCTCCTGTACAATGTCACGAACCTCTACCCATAGTTCTTGAGGCATTCTGTCTATCAGATCTAATCCCTTGAATCTATTTCTCACTTCCACTGTATAATCATAAGGGGTTTGATTTAGGTCATACCTGAATAGTCTAGTGATTTTCCCTACTTTCTTCAATTTCAGTCTGAGTTTGACAATAAGGAGTTCATGATCTGAGCCACAGTCAGCTCCCGGTCTTGTTTTTGCTGACTGTATAGAGCTTCTCCATCTTTGGCTTCAGAGAATATAATCAATTTGATTTCGGTATTGACCATCTGGTGATGTCCATGTGTAGAGTCGTCTCTTGTGTTGTTGGAAGAGGGTGTTTGCTACGACCAGGGCGTTCTCTTGGCAAAACTCTGTTAGCCTTTGCCCTGCTTCATTTTGTACTCTAAGGCCAAATTTGCCTGTTACTCCAGGTATTTCTTGACTTCCTACTTTTGCATTCCAGTCCCCTATAATGAAAATCTCCTTGACTTCTGTGTACCTTGCAGCGTCTAGCACAGTGCCAACTGGAGAGTGGCCAGTCAATGCCTGAATGCACAAAAGACAGAATCAGTGTTTAAGGGTCAGTGTGGATCTATGTTTGTATCTAATATTTTGGATATATTCGGTTATATAAAATGTGTTAGAAAATTAATTTACCTGTTGCTTTTCACTTTTATCCATGTGTTATCTGAAACTTTAAAAATTTTATCCATAAACTATGTTATATCTTGATTGGATAGTCCTGGTCTAGAGAGTAACTCCTATTGTATGTGATATAAGTTCCAGTTACTTGGAAACCTCTCAAAGTTGAAACCATCTAAACTTGCAGTTCTCAGCCCTGGAAGCACTTTAGAATCACAAACACTTGATTCCTCCTAATGATTTTGATTCACCTAATGCAACTCATAGTGATCATTTCTTCTGTGCTCTGAATTCCTTCCATAAGGCCGTAGATTGTGTGATCGTAACGATATAGGCCTCTGTGACATGAATGGCAGAAACATGTGTTACCCCAGGTTGGCCAGCTGCTGGATGAAGGGGGCATGCAACACTCAAACAGGCTTAGTTCAGACCCTCAACTAATTTTCCAGGATGAACGGACCCTCTTCTTAGCTCTTCTGTTGTTAAAATCAAGCAAACATACAGGAAACACTAACTTAAATTAATTCTGTCTTAGCAGCTACTTCTGAAAATCAGCTTACTGCATTCCATCTGGCCTCCCAGGGAGATACTTAGTATTACTTGTTCTGTTTTCAGAGAGGAACATGGGGTCAAGGAGTGTGACCATCTCTTTCCTTAAGAGAATTCCTTCTGCCAAATTTGTGTTACTTTGTTTGGCTTTTGTTTTAGTGGGGGGATTTTTTGAAGGGAACTTTTAAGGGGTCTAAGGAAGGGAACATAGAAAAGGCGGCTTGATTGGAACTGGACCATCTATTTTGGAGCGAGCAGTCATTGAGTTCACATTGATTCCTAGTAGCACAGGCTGCATCTTCTAATCTGACCCTCAAATTTTGGGAGTTACCTTCTCCAAGGTCCTGTTAGTTCATAGAGCTCTAGGTGCCTGCTTAGTCTCTACGGATGACTAAGGCTGGAGACCTGGTAATGAGCTAGGAATAAGCTGGCAAAATAACAGAAAAACCCCTAAGCTTTTATATCAGATCCTACTGAATTGTATCTTGGGATGCTGGGAAGTCAAAGCACTTTCTGACTCTAGGGGTGCTTGAAAAAGAGGTGCTGAGTTATTGTGATCATGAATGGCCAAATTTGGTGCCACCTACAGTGTTGATAAGGGCTTCCCTGGTGGCTCAGATGGTAAAGCGTCTGCCTGCAATGCAGGAGACCCAGGTTCGATCCCTGGGTTGGGAAGATCCCCTGGAGAAGGAAATGGCAACCCACTCCAGTACTCTTGACTGGAAAATTCCATGGATGGAGGAGCCTGGTGGGCTACAATCCATGGGGTCACGAAGAGTTGGACACAACTGAGCGACTTCACTTCACTTCACAGTGGGTAATAATGTCTTGTCAAGGCAGTAGAGAGTTACTAACAGGAAAGTTCCAGTAAATAGGGGCTTCCCTGGTTGCTCAGCCGGTAAAGAATTTGCCTGCAATGCAGTAGACCCGGCTTCAATCCCAGAGTCAAGAAGATCCCCTGGAGAAGGGCATGGCAACCCACTCCAGTATTCTTGCCTGAAAAGTCCCATGGACAGAGGAGCCTGACAGTCCATGGGGTCACAAAGAGTCGGACATGAATGAGTGACTAACATTTTTTTCCAGTAAATAGTCCTCTGCATCCACAGTGTCCTGAGACTCTTCCAATCCTCTGTCTAGGATTTTTGATTAAATACTACTTCCCTGAGTGAAAGATTCAGTCAAAGATGCCATGTTGTCTGGGTTATTATGGAGTGGCTCTGTTGCTTACTAGCTATGTGACATTGGGCAAGTAACTTCTTAAAGCTCCATTTGTGAAACAGGAATCACAGTAGGACCTACCTCTCATACCTTTGTCAGGACGTGTGATGAATTACTCTACATATCTCCAGCACCTTAAATGGTGATGATGTGCCCAGAATAGTAGCTGAGGAAAGGTCTGTGGGATGAATAGATGAATGAGTTAATGAATATTAATATTGCAGTGAAATTGTCCACTTTTTCAAATCAATCTGAAAGTGCCAGGGTTTTATTGGGAGCAAATTGCCAAAGGTAAATTAGTTAGTCAAATATTTAGATTCAGGGTATCTTCACTCCCCACGTATTTTCACAAAAGAGATACTAGACTTAGATGGAAAGCTAAAGATAGCATCTTTTGCCAGTTGGCTTTGAGTCTCACAGTGTCCAGAGTATATGTTTGATGTTGCAGAGATATTTTAAGGGATTAAATTGGTCTCAAATATGAAAAATGTTAAATGCAGGTAATTTATAGCCCAATGTAAGTAAATGCTACTAAGTAAAGATCTATTAAAATGGACAAGCAATAGTTAGAATGGTGATTAGTAACTATATATTATTGAAACATGAACCTTTAAGTCCTTGAAGAAAAAATAATTCTCTGAACTGCTTATAAAATTTCTCCCCACTAAAAATAGAACAAACAAGTAACAAGTACCCAACTTTTTCTTTTTAAGGACAGCCCATAAGAGGATGGTGATTTAACGTAACAAAGAGATATTGCAGAGCCATGAATCTAGATTTTTTAATGTAAGGTGAAGTTTGAAAAGATAACATCATGCTTTTTTTACCCCTGAAAGTCCATCTTTATACTATAATTATAACCCAAATCACATTTGAACAAAACATCAGATAGGGTCAAATTGGAAACCTCTTGTGTTAAGAGATAGTTGTGGCTGCAGAGAATAAAAGTGACGTGCTTTGCAGTCAGGTCAAGTGTAGAGAGAGTTAACGCTGGCAGTAATAATCCAATGGTGAAACTGTTAGTCACTCAGTTGTGTCCAACTCTGTGACCCCGTAGACTGTAGCCTGCCAGAATCCTCTGTCCATGGGACTCTCCAGGCAAGAATACTGGAGTGGGTAGCCATTTCCTTCTCCAGGGTGTCTTCCCGACAGAGGGATCAAACCTGGTCTCCCGAGTTGCAGGCAGATTCTTTACAGTCTGAGCCACCAGGGAAACCCAGTCCAGTGGTATTCCAACTTTAAAGCCAGATCACCTCCATGACTTCATTTTATTTTTTCTTAATCCATGGATCAGTTTCTCTTGGAATCTCCTTCACAGGAGCTCTATGGAATGGGGAAAGAGAGAAGAGAATAATAGAACCTGTTACATGTCCAGAGACAAAGTGAGAAAGCAAAAAAAGGGATGCAACAAAAGTAAGGGAAGCTGAACATATAGCCAGCCCAGCAGCTACTACAGTGAGCTGGGTTGCAATGTCATTTGAGGCTTTACCCTAGCCCATGTGCCTGGACGAACATAAGGAAATGTGCGTCTACAAAGCCATTACTTTATTTTCAATTTCGTTAACAGCTTTTAAAATCAACACATTTTATAGCAATTAACTATAATTACAAATCTTACAAATATTTTTATGGATAATTACACACCTAATTATTGTTCCTTCATTTAATTCTAAAAGAAATTAACTCTGCCATTTTGACAAGTGCTTAGTGTTTTCAAAACTGTGAATACTCTATTACTTAAATTTGTTGTTATACATTTTCACAAACTTTTCCGAAATCTGAAACTGTCTGTAATACCTTCAAGCAAGTCCCCTGTCTGCGTGCTGGTCCCATACTACTCTCATGCCTACCATTGCTTGGAAGGGACTGTCACCACTGCTAAGGAAAAATGACCCACTCAATTAGTTAGTGGCAGGCTAGAGAATTTGGCTCCATATTTTCTGATGATGGTTGGTTGGGTATTTGACAGCTGGATGCCAAGTGGATTATTGATTCATCTGGATTTCCACAATTGACTTTCTGTCTTCAGGCTACTAAAATAGTGTGTTTGGGGGAGATGAAAAAAAAAATTAGAAACACTAGTCTGTGTAACTTAACAGGTTTAATTTAAGCTAACTGCATTAAGATATTTGATGTGCATTGACAATAGGGTAGGTTAATGGGAGATATATTGAGTACTGGGACTTAGATGTGTTGAATGAATCTCTGAAATTCAATTAACTGGTCCAGATATCGTCTCAAATGCTGTTGGTGGTGGGGATGGTTCAAGTTAATCAGTACTGATGAGGAATTCCAATGAGCTATGTTTGCAGTGAATTCTTAACAAGAGGGGAAGAATAAAGGGGAAGACACATGAGACCTATGACCAAGTTCCAGTTCAGATGCTTATGATTTTTCATGTGACCTCTCATGATTTTTCAGAGGGATGAATTAGACAATGTGGGTAAAATCATTGAGGATTGTATTTGACAGGTGGTAGGTTCTCAGCAAGTGTTCTTTTCCTTTCTTCCCTTAAATTATACATGTATTGTTCTATAAATAATTCAGTTTTCAAGATTACTTCATTCTGAAAAATATTTTATTTTTGCTGATTTAATTTATCAATGTCATAAGAATGATCCAGTATTAACTTGCAGACCCACGTGATTTGTTTTATGATTTTTAAAACCTTTCTACAAGTGCATTATCATATACACTTTTTAAGTACTTTTCTTTATAGTACTAGGTGCTAAGATAAATCCTTAATAATGTGAAAGAAATTCTAAGTTAGGGATATAGTTGCATTGGCCAATGAATGCATAGATCTTTTTCTAGAACATGTACAGTTATTGTATGAACCTGAAACTAATTTTTTTCTTTATAGGCTTTTATCACTTGGTCTTATTGTTTTGGAAGATGGTGGTGTTTGTTCTAATTTCTCCAGTTGCGAGGCAAAGGATAATGAATTGCCTCTAATGTCAGTTCTCACAATGATAAGTGATGGCCACTTGTTTGTATCTGTGTGAGTGACAGGTCCCATAGTACTCACAGCCCTTCCATCACACAAGGCTCACCTCAGTCTGGATGGCTAATCCCCACCCTCCTCGGGTGGGGATTTTTTCATCTTTTCTTTGGGGACCCTATGAGCCCATCATTGAGGGGCTATATCATTGTGATGAATCACTCGAAAATATTTACTGAGCCCATTTACTGGACCAGTAATTCTGCCAGGTGATGGAACTATAGAGATACCTATTTGTAAGATCAAACCTTAGAGATACCTAAAACGTTGCCCAACCCTAAGGTGCTTATAGTCTAACAAGGAGCTAAGACTTGTCTGTGGATAACTGTAATACAAGGTAAGAAACGAAAGTGCCGCAAGGAAGAACAAGAAGCTATTAGAGTTCAGAGAAGGGAGTGATTACTTCTAGTAGGAGGAATCTGGGAAAGGCTTCACTCATTCATTCATTCACTCATTCAACAAACAAATGAACAAGAGGTTATGCTAGGCTGAGGATACAAAGCCAAATAAAACAACCTCTGTCCTTGAGTTTACCTCCTAGGAAAAGGCAGATACCCAAACTAATGACAGAACTGTGGGATAAGGTTAAGTGTTACAGACAGTTAAGGTAAGAACAAAATAGTAAGGTAGCTTAGGAGTTCAAAGGGTTTCCCTGGTGGCTCAGCGGTAAAGAATCTGACTGTAGTGCAGGAGACATGGGTTTGATTCCTCCATCAGGAAGATCCCCTGGAGAAGGAAATGGCAACCCACTCCAGTATTCTTGCCTGGAGAATCTCATGGACAGAGGAGCCTGACACGCTACAGTCCATGGGGTCACAAAGAATCAGACATGATTGAAGCGACTTAGCATGCACACAGGAGTTAATATCATTGAGGAAGCCAAGGAGGGACTCATGGCTGAAGCAGAGTTTGAGCTGAGTTTTCTTTAGTGAGTTTATCATCTAGTGAATGTGACTGCTATGCACATAGAGAGCTCTAATACCATGTGAAAGGTGCTAAGTGCATGAGAGAAATTCAGCAAAGAGTTATGAGGGAGGATTCAGGGGTGAATATGTTAACTTCAGCTGGGGCCTCAGGTACTTACCAAAGAGATCACATTGGAGCTGGGCCTTGCAGGATGAGTAGTTCAACAAGGGAAGGGTAATGGAGGGGATAGTACAGAAGGGACAGCATGAATCAAGTTGTGACCTCTTCCTGGCAATGAAGCTGAACCTGGCCTCTGTACCCCAACACCAAATTAATTTTCAAAGACAGAGTTTTGAGTGAAGTAAAAAAGAATAGCTTTACTGCTTTGCCAGGCAGAGGGGTCCACAGCAGGCTAAATGCCCTCAAAATTGTGTGTCCCAACTTTGAGAGGGTAGTGAGAAGTTTTATAGTAATGGTTCAAAGAGGGTGTGGTCAGCTCGTGGACATTCTTCTGATGGGCTGGTGGTGATATAATAGGAGTCAGTGTCAACAGCATTCAGGTCTCAACTGGTCTGGGGTCTGTATACTTGTGAGCAGCATACCATCTTTAATCGTTAACTTTTTCCCACCTGGAGGAGGTTTCAGTATCCGCAAAACAGATCAATGCAAGACTGTGTGTATCGAGGCAAACCAGGACCTTTCCCCAAGGCTGCTTTTTGACTGTTCCTCCCTTATCTCTGCATCCTCTCCCTTCCCTAATTAAGCAACTGTTTGAACCTGCCCATTGGAACTCAGGGAAGGTCTTGGAGGCTGAATGAAGCCTAGTTCCTGTAGTCAAGCAATGGGAGACACAAAAAGCTTCTATGTCCAGGAGCTCCATAGAGTCCTGCTCAGTATCAGTAAGTCCTCTGAAGTGGCTGAAGTAAACTCGGCTGAATGATGGCACAATGTGAGGAAAACATAAGGTGCATCCAGATCATGGAAGGTAACCAATGCCAAGCTGGGTCGCTGGACTTCACTGAGTAGGCAGTGTGTCTTTTCTTCTGATTGTGCTTTGGGATTGAGGCAATATTAATTAAAAGCTAGGGTTCTGCAGTTGGACTGCTTGCATTTATATTCACATTCATCAGTGAACGAGCGAGTCTCTTAGCCTCTCTGGGTCTTGGTATTAACATCTGTGAAATGGGGGTGACAATAGACTGTGTCCCACAGGTACAACCTCTGAGGATTGATTTAGTTCATGTACATGAAACTCCTAGGACAGTGCCTAGCAAAAGGGAACACTGTATGTGCCAGTTGTTGTTGGTAGCACTAGCAGTAGCAGCAACAATACTGCTGCTGCTGCTACTGCTGCTAAGTCGCTTCAGTCGTGTCCGACTCTGTGCGACCCCACAGATGGCAGCCCACCAGGCTCCGCCATTCCTGGGATTCTCCAGGCAAGAACACTGGAGTGGGTTGCCATTTCCTTCTCCAGTGCATGAAAGGGAAAAGTGAAAGTGAAGTCACTTAGTCGTGCCCGACGCTTAGCGACCCCATGGACTGCAGCCTACCAGGCTCCTCCATCCATGGGATTTTCCAGGCAAGAGTACTGGAGTGGGGTGCCATTGCGGAGAAGGCAATGGCTTCTCCGCAACAATACTAGCTGTGATATAAATAAGTAGCAACTTTAGGGAACTTTGGTGCTGTGAATTTATAAGGACAACTTAGGATAACCTGACTTGCTTGAGAAAACCAGTAGTGAACCTCAGGGGCTATTTAAAAATGATCAATACTACACTCTTTGCATAATTGTGAAGATACACCTGAGTTGAGCCATGTACTAGCCACATGCGTAGCCAGGACTCAGCAGCTAGAAATGGCTCAGCCACAACGTTAGCTGTCAAGACAATGGGGGCAACCAATAAAACAGGTCCAAGATTATGTCCAAGTTAGAGTTTCAGAAATACAAATCACATCAGCAAAGCTTGCAAACAGTAGGCATCACCTGTGGTTAAACTTAAGATTGTGCTGAAAGTGAGGCAATAAAAGAATTTCATTCCCATGTCCCAGGTTCCTTAGCTTTCACACCCTTACCTCAAGCTGTAATTTTAATATGAAAGTGCAGCTATTTCCAAATACAGTCTGCGCTCCTGTCCCCAGGTTGAACCTCCTCTGGTTGCATATCCTTGGATTCAACCAACTGAATGTGAAAAATTCAATCCACAGTTGAATCAGCAAATGCAAAACCAACAGATAAGGAGGGTCAAGCGTACTACACCATTTTATATAAGGGGCTTGAGCTTCTGTGCATTTTGCTATCTGCGAGAGGTGGAGTGGGGTCCTGGAATCAGCCCCCTGCCTCCCTCAGGAGCTACTGAGGGATGACTGTAATACTAAAGTGTTCCCACAGGGGTCGTGTTCACAAGAAACAGGCACAGTCCAAGAACCATGATCTGCAAAGCTGTGAAAACTGTTCTTTCTCATTTGACCCTTTGTGTGATTTGGGGTGCAGTCGACAAGTATGACTGCATTTCACAGGTAGCCCATGATTGATTATATTCCCATTGTGTGTCCAACTGTAGATTCAGCCAATGAAATGTCCTTGTATACCTGTCTCTTTCTTTTGGGTTGCTCTAACCTTTGGCTCACTTAATCTGGTTCTTGGTCATCACTAAAGCACACAGGCTGCTGTTCCAGACAGTGGCACCTTAATAAGCACTGGAAGAGACCACAGATCTCCTTTTTCAAATGAGCTTTAGCATAGCGAGCTCAAAGATCCCTTTGCAGATTCACAGCAAGCCTCCGGAAGTTCCTGAGACACAGAGCAATTAAAATGATCTCTTTTTTGAGACCTTTGTGTCTTACACTCTGAAAGCTCTGTTCAAACATCATTTTGCAGGTCTAAAAGTAAGGGAATCATATTGCATTGGAAAAATGGTTATTATATGTCTTAAAATCAAAACCTTTAAATCAGATAAATAAATAAAACCTTTAAATCAAAAAGGATTTAAAAGTGGCTGGTATTCTGCCAGTAATCAAACAGCCCTCCAAGGATTAAGCCTTAAGTGTCTTATGCGCAATTTATTCACCCTCCCTCAGAAAATGGATCTTAACTTACACCTTGGTTTTGATAAACATCAATTAAACATTTACCTACAATAAATCGTGTTGTATTCCTTAGAATTTTTTCTTAACAAGGGATATTTTGGATGGCTCATGTTTGTTTAAAAAGACTATCCTTGGAAATTTACTAAAATAAACATACTTGTGGCAAATAGAAGCTTTCAGTAGAGTAGAGCTAGAAATGTAGAAATGAGGGAACTTATTAAGTTCAGAGGGCGTCTGTGAACAAAACTCTTGCCTATTGGTATGACCCTGAATAAATAAGGTAATGTTCTGACTCCGTTTGTCAACAGAAAAATAGGTCAAAGAATATCTGCTTATAACACTGTGTAGTCTGGAGAGAGGATTAATTAAAATACTATACAGGGAAGTGCTTTGTAAATGACCAACTACCATTCAAATGTAATTACTATCGTAATCATCCCTGTCCAAGGTCCTACAGCTTAAGGCTAGCCAGTTAGTTTACCTAAATAAATGATAATAGTACACTCCCACCTTTCCCCACTAGGTGGCAGGCGAACCGCTTTGATAAAATGCTGAGCAAGTTGAGGCTATAAAAACCACAGAGACGCTGTGGTTTGTGAGGCGGTGCAGCAGCGCACAAAGGGTGAATTAGAAACTGTGAAAAGCAGAGGTGGCTGGTATTGTTAAAGCCAATCTCATTCAAACGCCATTGATTTAAACTTACCAAAATTTTGTATCTATGAAAATATGGTCTTTTTCTAGACTACTAGAAAAAGGACAGCCAAGCAAATAGTTTCTGCAAATGAGGAAAATGTTTAGTCCAGTCAGAGTTATAACTCACAGAGTTACTGATTATTGGTATCACCACTTTACAGGAAATGGTTTCATCAGTATCAGAGGTTGACAGACTTTTGTAAAGGCCCAGATAGTATCTCTGTTGCAATAACTCAAGTTTGCTTTTATAGCCTGAAAACAGCCCAAGACAGTTAAAAGAAAATGAATTGGTGTGGCTGAGTTACAATAAAACTTCAATTATGGATACTGAAATTTGAAACACATATAACTTTCACTTGCCACAAAATATTATTCTTCTTTCGGTTCTTTTCTACCATTGAAAAGTGTGAAAACCATTCTTAACTCAAAAACACCCAAGAAGTGGTTGCAGGCCTGACCGGGCCCCCAGGGGGCAGTTTGCAGATAGATCCCTGTATGAATACCCTTAACTACCTGACTGGACAAGCTCTTCAATTAATATAAATAAGCTTTTTACTGCTTTCCTAATAAATATTTCAAAGTGACTATTCTTTTTTGTGTATAAATTATTAAGAATCCTTGTGATATTTTTTGCCTACCTCTCCATGTAGACTTTTGTCTTGTTTGTTGGATTATAAACAAAAGAATTAAAGTAGTTATTGCATTATTTTTAGAAGTTGCCAGGAAAAAAACAGGACACCCTGTTATATTTACATTTCAGTTAAACAACGAATACTTTTGAAAGTATAAGTGTGTCCCACATACTGTAAAGGACATACTTGCATGAAAAAATATTTGCTGTTTATCTGAGATTCACCTTGAACTGGGTGACCCATGTTTTTATTTGCTAAATCTGGCATTGGTTCTTGTATTTAGGGACGTTGTCTGTGATGCATTGACTAAGGCCTGAAAAATAATCAAAAATCTGAAGACAGGCCTCCTGAAGCAAAGTATGTCTTTGGAGCTTTGAGGGAAATGTGCACCTTAACACATGAGAACAACTATGTGGCCTAAACAGCCGTGGCTCACATCCATTTTCATTTTTCCAGAAGTATTTGTTTAGCATTCTTAGCTGCCAGTCTCAGACAAGCTTTGCAAGAAGCCTGGAGTAATCAGCGGATGGGCATTTGTAGAGAGCATCAGAGAAACTCGAGGTCCTATTAAGGAGCTGAGTGGAAACAACAAATTCCACCCCACCCCACCCCCGCCCCCGCTGGTATTCTGAGGGGCTGGGCTTATTTTTGGCCAGATCCTACCAGAAACCGTTCCCTTCTCTAAACTCTTGTTCATGCCTCTTGATGGCGATTTCAAGGCTGCCCAGGCAGCGATTGGTGGGTTTGCTTTGAGGGCGTATTTGTTTGGAGGCACCCCTGGTACTACATATTGGCTCAGATTTCATTTGCTCGGTGACTTTTCACGAAAGACACCGAATGCTACATCCTACCCAGATCTGATGCTCGGTCCCATTTGCCGCCCGCCCAAGAGACTGTTACAGACCCTCGTGGAGTCTTTAATCCCTTGGGCTTTGAGACCGAGTTAATCAAGACTGCCTCTCGGCCGCCGCTGCTAGGACCGAGTTGAGGCGCGGCTTGGGGTGGGGAGATCGAGGTGGTGTTCTGACCCACAGTCATCGATCGGGTCGGAAGTGATAGCACGCGGTCTTCCCATCCGTGCGGGGGATGAGCCCGCCACGCGCCGAGGGAGTGGGCCTCCCTTGGGGGTCAGGTCTCTCCAGAGAGCCGCGGGATAAGCACGGCGGCGCGGAGGGGAGCTGCTGCCGAGCCGCCGCCCTGCACACGCAAGAGGAGTCCTCCCCACCGGGAGCAGAGCGGGTCTCGGCTGTTAGCAGAGGAGATCGCGGAGTCTGGAGCAGCCGGAAGCAGGTGAGCCGATGTCCTTTCGGTGTTCTCCTTGAACCAAACAGGTTGCCCTCGGGGGCGGGGGAGGGGGTCTACCCCCAAATTAGCCGAGCGAGCGATCCGGAGTATCGTCGGCTCCCAGTATCCTCCTCCGAGCTGCCTCTAGCTTCACGATCACACCCATCGCCAGGGGATTTGAGTTGAGGCCCAAAATTTAAGGGGCAGGGGACAACGAGATACTTAGGAATGAAGATGAAAGTTTTAATGCAGTATCTTTAAAGTGCAAAGTTAACGCCAAAAATATTCCAAGAAGAACAAAGTATGAAAATATGACATAAAGACATCATCCGAGCCTGACTTGGGAGGGACTTGACCCTGCTCGCCTCCCCCTAACCCCTGACTTGGCAAGGCAACTTCACAGTTATTCCCACCGCTCTCGTGGTCCTAACTCCTAGCCCTCTGTGGTTTTTATTTCTTTGCTCTTCCGGTTGCAATGAGCTGGGACTTAAGTTTGTCTGTGCCTCTTCGGCTTCGGGGAAGGCAAATGGACTGCGGCTTCCCTACCCGGGCTTTGCTCAAGAAGGTGGCAAGGAAGGTGTGGCGCGCGGAGACGAAGGTGAGAGCTTACCTAAGGGTCTCAGGTACAAAACTCCGCATTCATTGCAAACGCCAAAAACAAAACAAAACAAAACACCCCACGGAAGTGAGGCACAAAAGGAAGCGGTGGTCCCTTAATTAGGGCTTAGGAACCCACTCAGAACTGGGTTGAATATAAATACCTTAAAGGACCCACAAGAGGCTGGGAAGGGCTTTTGAAATGGTTTTGCCGAAAAAGGGATGTCTCTGAACTTGGGGACGCCTTATTCCTCGCGGGCCAGCCACGAACGTTTCCTGGCATTGCAATTCAGTCTGAGATTGCAATGATAAAAACACCTTTAATGAGGATCACACTCCATCATTTGCAGTGCATGTCCCCGTATCTTACGGCTTTTAACTCTCCTAGCAGGTGGCCAGAGACTCCGCTAGGCTCTGACTAAAAATCGCCTTTCAATGGTCTCTATCCCTTGAAACTTTTTTTTTTTTGCTGATCTTTTTTTTTTTAATTTTTCTTATTGTTCGCTGTCCTTAAGGTTGTGGTTCAGTTGCTCAGTCGTGTCCGACTCTTTGCGACCCCCTGGACTGCAGCAGGCCAGGCTTCCCTGTCCTTCACCAACTCCCAGAACTCATGTCCATCGAGTCAGTGATGCCATCCAACCATCTTGTCCTCTGTTGTCCTCTTCTCCTCTTGCCCTCAATCTTTCCCAGCATTGGGGTCTTTTCTAATGTCAATTCTTCGCATCAGGTGGCCAAAGTAGTGGAGCTTCAGCTTCAGCATGAATCTTAAGGTTGAGAGAGAGGATAAATGGGGCATCTAGCCTGAACTTGGGAGGTGTCCTGGTTGTAGTCCAGATTAGGAAGAGGCTGGCCACTGGGTCCTTGATTGCCAGATTCCTTAAAGAGTTCCCTAACTGAAAGCTTTCTTTTGTCTTATGAAAGCCAGTGAAAATGAGGTCAAGAGGCTGAGCAAATGGAGGAGACAGGGAAGCTATTGTTTATGTGCCTCTTCTTAAAAAAAAAAAAATCTTTGGAAGCTTTGAGTGTGTCCAGTCCTCCAAAAGAACAGGAAAAAAAAAGTGAAATTTGTTGGAGTGCTTGCCCGATCCTTGCTAAATGTGTTTGTTTACCTTGTGTGTGTGTGTTAGTCGCTCAGTCATGTCCGACTCTTTGAGACCCCATGGACTACAGCCTGCTAGGCTCCTCTGTCCGTGGAATTCCCCAGGCAAGAATACTGGAGTGGGTTGCCATGCCCTCCTCCAGGGGACCTTCCTGACCCAGGGATCAAACCCGAGCCTCCTGCATTGCAGGCAGATTCTTTACCATCTGAGTCACCAAGGAAGCCCTTACTTTGAGGAGCTTACCTTCAGGAGCTTACTTTGAGGAGCTATTAACTCAACATTCCGCTTAACATAAAACAGGAAGAAGTGGGGAAGTGCTGGCATCGCACCGCAGCTCTGTGAGCTGTTGCTTTCCTTCTCCTCCCGGATTTAGCTGTTCCTCTCTTTAGCCAGCAGAGGGCACTGTGACTACATACACTCCATTTTGACATTTTGGAGGGGTCGAGGGTGGGGTGGGAAGGAGAATTTTCAGAGCTATAAAGATTGCTTGGATCCAGAAAGAAATGTGCACTGTTTTCCATGAAATTTTAGTAGGGTAAATAGATTATTATTTAAGAACGTATGGATGTCTATTTGATTAATAACCCATCCAACCAGGAAAGGAAAGTGAAGATGTTTCATAACTGTCTTTGTTACCAAGGATTGAAATAGCAAGAACAAAATAGCTATGTGATAATGAATATCAGCAGGATATCCCTAAATTATTTAGGACACAACTAGTTAGAACTTTTTCTCCTAGGAATGTTTGTGTTGAGACCTAGTAACAGGGAAGAATAGGTCTGATTTATCCTAAACATCTGCTTTTCTGTTCATTGCAACCATAAACCCTTTCATTAATATCAGGACAGTTCAGCACAACTCTATTTCACCAAAGAAATCTGGCATTGGAGGCCCTCCATGATTTTCCTCAACAGACTTCCAATTTCCTGTTTTGACTATCCACTTGTCCCAGGTGGCTCAGTGATAAAGAATCTGCCTGAAATGCAGGAGACGAAGGTTTGATCCCCAGGTTGGGAAGATCTCCTGGAGGAGGAAATGGCAACCCACTCCAGTATTCTTGCCTGGAAAATGCTATGGACAGAGGAGCCTGGTGGTCTACAGTCCATGGGGTCACAAAGAGTCAGACACGTTTAGTGACTACACAGCAGCAACATCCACTTCAGCCACAACATCCATGTTTCAGCCTCATCTAACTGAATCCCCATACTTCCCTAGCAGTTCCTTTACTCTTCATCTCCCACTCACTCGCCCCTTCCATAAACACTGGAAATCCTACCCATTCTTCAAAGTCCAATTCAAATGCTGACCCTTTGTGAGTGTTGCATGTAGCTCTTACTCTCTCTACTGTAAGCATTTGTGCAATAAAATGAAGATCTCTTCTTCTGTTCCAGATACTGTCGAGATAGTCACAAATGATGAATACACAGGGAAACATCACTACAGGGAAATGCTTGTGCTGTAACCAGAGTAAGCATGGGAGGGAGGCTCTGAGAGCTTTGATCAGTGCTTCCCAGACAGTCATCGAGTGCTTCTCAGATAGCCAGAGGGAGCAGGGAAAGGCTCCTGTTAGAGGTGATACTTGAACTAGCGTTAAAGGTTAAGGAAATCTGGATGACTGAAATAGCCCCTTAACTGGCTGACTTGTAGATTACAGAGGATGAAGGGAAGATGTAGTGAAAGATAAGATGGGGAAAGTAGGCAGGCGCCATTATACAGAGGAATTTGGGCTTTATTCAATAAGCCATGGGGACGTCTTTCATGGGAGTGATTTAAAGTGGAGGAAGTACTGGATCAGATCCCATATTTAGAAAGCCTGCTCTGGAGGCAGTGTGGTCTATATGGTTGAATGGCAGACAGATTTAGAAATTTATATCACTCTTCAGATGAGGAATGAGAAGGGCCTGGACCACTGTAGATAAAGTAGGAACGGACATGGGAATTCCCTGGCGGTCTAGTGGTTAGGACTCAGCACTTTCACTGCGGTGACCTGGGTCCAATCCCTGGTCAGGTAAGTAAGATCCCACATGGCCAAGAAAATAAAAGAAATGGACAGAAAGGGCCAGATTAGGCCCCCATAATCCATAATACATTGTTTGCAACTCTTATATGAGGCTTTCTACCCTTATAGTGAGTTCTATTTATCTTCCCTAGGAGACTAAGTTCCTTGAGATCAAGATTTTCTAATTCATGTCTTTATTCCTCAGGTCATGTGGCCTTGTCCGTGATAAGCACTTTTGTCAGCATAAGTTGAAGAGAATGAATGAATAGCTGAAATTTTTGATCATGAGGATCTACTTTTGAAGTGCCCTATTACTGCCCTTTGGTCTCAGAAGCCAGTTGAATGACAACTTTGTTTAACATATTAGTAAATGCATTGTGGGTAGTTTATAAATGTTAAAAAAAAATAAGATTTCTCATGGAAACCTCACCACTGGTTACCATTTATGAGTATTATACTTGAAAATGTTAAATGATTTTGATGGTCTGTACTTTTTGAACTCGCCACTTGCACGTGTGTGTATGTTTTAAGATTTTTGAAGGATGTTAGTTCTGCACAATTTTTACAAAAGCAAACTCCTTGTGACCAAATGTCCTTTCATAACAGAAGCTGCAACGAACTCAGTCTTATTTGTCCATACAAATCCTCAAAGGGTGTGATGTTTTATAAAATTCTTTGTTCTTGGTGAAATTGCTAACAGGAAAAAAACATCCTGAGATCCTTCTGCCCTTTTGGGCACTTGAACAGGGTGAGCCCCAGCTCATGACCACAGAGCTCAACCAGCCAGGCTCCATGTCTCCTCATAGAGGGTGACGGGCATTCTCAGATTCACAAGGACTAGAAGCATGATGTTACACTCTCTAGCTAAATGTACTTTGGAAAAATATACCTTGCAAAGAATTGCCCTTTGTTATTCCATTATTTGGTGATGGACAGGGAGGCCTGGCGTGCTGCGATTCATGGGGTCCCAAAGAGTCGGACACGACCGAGCAACTGAACTGAACTGAACTGAACTGATTCCATTATTTATTATCATCCTAATGAAAGGTTGTTGCTAAGCCATGAAAGACGCCTGGATTCTTGGCCTCCGGAGGAGAGGAATTCAATCTGGTGCCAGTGACAAGGCTTGATCGCCCAGAGCTTTTGTGTAATAAAGTTTTTATTAAAGTATAAAAGAGATAGAGAAAGCTTCTGACATAGACATCAGAAGGGGGCAGAAAGAGTGCCCCTTTGCTACTTGCTATTTTTTTAGCAGAAAGTTATATACCTACTAGCAGGCTGCTGATTAGAGAAAGGAAATGTCTCAAAACTCAGAGAGTGGCACCAGGCCCCTCACCCACAACATGCAATTTGAGTTAACATTGGCACAAGGTGAGTCATCCCAGGCCATAAGAGGATTGACATGAATCTTAAAGAAAGGCAGGTTTCCAAGCAAATACATAGTATCATTAACATAGCTTAAGAGAACATTTGCATGAGGAAAACATACTGGTTTGTCAAGTTGGTTCTGTCTTAGTCAAAACTGACTTGAAGAAACACAGAGTCTAAGGTAAATACATAGTTCATTAACATAGCTAAAGAAAAACTTTTCCATAAGAAAAATGCATTGGTTGGCTCAAGGTTTGAGAAAAGTTAAGTTCAGGTGGAACCAGGTGTCCTCATGGCAACAGAAAATTTAAAAGAAACCTCCTTTTAATTTTGTATAGGGAAGGGAAAAAAGTCTGATACTTGTAGTTTGTTTCCTCCTGCCGCTTAAGAGAGAGAGAAAATAACGTCTGACACTTGCAGCCTATTTCCTCTGTTTGGGGGCCCCTAGCCTTCTTGCCTGTTACCCTCTCACTAAAAGCTTCAAGTCTGTACAGCTTGCAGAACTGAAAGCTAATGTGGAAAGTTTACTTCCGAGTCTTTATTCTTCACATTAACTTGGCTCCAGCATCTTGCAAAAGTGGCATATCCTTAGCAAAGTCAGAGAACACAGGATTAAACTCTGACCCAAAGTGAATATTATGGGTAGAAGTATAGCTATCATTGGAAAATTGGTTGAATAAAGTTTTACCCAGTGATTTAGTTAAATATAGAGTCATGTCATTCTCCCTACCTGGCGCTTCAGTTTTTAATGCTCTTATTTGCATGCATAAAATGTATTTTAGTTTTATATGCTTTTTTATCCTCTTAGGGAGGGGAAGGTTTTTAAAAGCAAAGCATGAAACATTTGACTACATAAATATTTGAAACATCTTTATGGCAAAAGACAAAATAAAATAAATGACACGCTTGGAGAAAATGTTTACAATATAGAATTAAAAATAAGAGTTCCTTAATATGCTAATGGCTTCCCAGGTAGCTCAGTGGTAAAGAATCTGCCTGCCAATGCAGGAGATCACTGGGTCTGGAAAATCCCCTGGAGAAGGAAATGACAATCCGCTCCAGTATTCTTGCCTGGAGAATTCCATGGACAGAGGAGCCTGGTGGGCTACATTGCTTGGGGTCACAAAGAGTTGGGTGCGACCGAGCAACTGAGCACACACACACACACATACACACAATATGTTAATAGTGCCTGCAAGTCATTAAGAAAAACATTAAAAAGTGGGCAGAGGATATGAACAGACAATTTAAAGATGAAATAGAAATGGCTTTCCATATGGAATGATGATGAAAGAAATGAAAATTAAAAATGAGATACTTTGTGATTCACCTTCTGCTTGGCACAGATTGCAGAAGTGGATAGTATTTCATGTTGGTGAACATATGGGGGAAAAGAACTCTTATCCACTCTTAGTGAGCATGCAAATTGGTCTAACTTTTGTAAGGGCAATTTGGCCGATATTATTATTATTATTATTCCACATTTCTGTTCTCCTCACTAGCTGCTAAGCTACTTGTTCAGACTGCTTCTGTTCCTGTCTTCGTTTCCCATTTTTGTGTCTGTTTTTTCCTAGGTGGTGATACTTGTTCTCATCTCAGCCTGGTAGCCTGACCTTGACTCCTGAGTTCTGTGATCCCTTCACAACTGCAAGTCATTCTCATATGAAATTAGAGTTTACCTGGTCTGCACCTTTGAGAGTTTCGGGACAATATGCAAATTCCAGTTACCATCATGTTGTCTTGCTGAGTATCTCACGTGACAGGACCAACATTTGGGTTGCTTGCTGGTACCCTGGTTCTTCTACCCTTTGTTGCTTCTGCCACCATCAATTGCACACATGTATAGTCATGCCAAAGCTATTTTACCCTTTTTATTTGTCTTGTGAATGTTGTCATTTGCTCTTTATATGATAGTGTTGTGTATTGCTCAGAGACAGAAAACTTTCAATAGCTGTAATTTTGAATAAGAATGGTATCCAAGCAAAAAACCAAGAAGGTAAATGATAGAGAGGCAAGAAGGGTGAAGAGGACAAAAAAGGTGGCAAACAAAATGAGAATTCTTGAAATGCTTGATAATGGTGAAACCAAGACCTCTGTAGGGCATTTTTGGGTGCTAATGAATCAATAAAGAAAAATGAGAAAGCTATTAAGGCCAGTGCATCAGAGGCACACCAGAATCATTGAGAAAATCATACAACTCAAAATGCCAAAATAGACAAAAAGGAAAGAGATTTGCATTTGTGGCTTCTAAAACAGAGAAGGCTGAATAGACCTCTTTCTATGTGTAAAATCTACTTGCAAGCATCACAAACATGCAAATTTAAATTTTGATCTGGATGGAAAATTGTAACATTCATCATGAGTGGTGGGATAAGTTTAGGAACCACCATGGTCTGTATGAAAAGACATGGCTGGCAGAGGAAGCAGATCATGAAGCCACTGCAGAATATTGAAGGAATGGATAGAGAAAAATGGCTATATGCCTGAACAGGTCTACAATACTGATGAAACAGTCTTGTTCTGGAAGTGCATGCCTACTTGCACATCTATTACAAAGGAGGAGACAAAGACCAGAGGCTTCAAGCCTGGGAAAGATAAGCTCCAAAGTTCTTTGTTCCAATGCTTCTGGTGACTTTCTGACTAAACCCGTGTTGCTTCACAAGTTCTGCAGTTCTTGCCCTCTTAAGAGAAAATGCCAGAAACCCTTTTCTGTGTATATGCAGGGAAACCATAAGATATGGAGCACTGAGAAACTCTTTTTGGATTGGTTTTTGAAGTGTTTTGTTCCTGAGGTTAAACAATATTTAAACCAAAAACATCTTGAATTCAAATTGTTGCTGGTTCTGAACACGGCTCCCACTGATAAAAGTGTGATAGTAAATGCTGATCTTTGTGTTAAAGTCATCTCCATTTACCCCAGTACAACTCCATTCCTTCAACCCATGCACTTGGGAGTATATTTGACTACCTGGCAACTCTTATGAGAGAGACACCTGAAATTATTGTGAAAGTAGCTCATCAAAATTTCTCCATATGTAATGCTTTTGATGATAGTAGAAGAGTCAGTGAGAGAAATAAAATAATCAGCCCTTAATGGAGCCTGGCAGAAATTTCAGAATGAGGTTGTAACTAATTCTGAAAGTTTCCTTCCAGTGCCAGAAGAAATTGAAAATGTAGCATCTGCAAAAACGTTTGGGTGGTGAAGGATTTGAAGACAGTGAATTAAGTGACATTGCTGAACTGTTAGATTCTAACCCTCAGAAGATAGTTGAGAAATATTTCAACTGTTAGAGACCTGATCACATCACAAGTTGATGAAAGAAGTCAGTATAGGTTAACTTCCAGAACTTGAAGAAGGTTGAAGCACCCACTCCACAAATCAAATTGCTGTGATGATTCAGAGAAAAGAGATCCTTTGGTGGAATATTTATTGACTTTCAGGCAAAGCTTAAATGATTACCCACAACCTTATAAAGGCAGGAATAAGAAACCTTCAAACAAAGGCCAGTAAGCGTTTTCTCTCTGCTTGCTTCAACAGAGAGAAGAGGCTGGACCATCGGACTGCGTCATGCAAACCCATGCTACAAATGGCAGACAGAAAGACCTCACACAGACAGTGGAACCCTGGGATTCAGACTCTGACAGCTTTGATGATGTGATGATCCATGCAGGAGACTGAGCTTACTCATATGCAGATAAAATCCTGTTTTCTCCATTCTTTCACTGTTACTACTGTGATTATCAGCCTTTTCAGTGATGCATGGTATTCTTCACCTTGAGCTCAGAGAGAAATAGAAATTAGTTGTCCAACAATCTCAATTGCTAATGTAAAATTCGTAAAATTTCATCAAGGCTCACTTTACTTAGTGTTTTATTCTGATGAACAAACCAATTGTCTCTCCGCCCCAATTTTCCCTCCAAAGCTCATAAATTCCTCCAACACAAATTCCCTTACAATGAGGGTCAACTCTAGGACCTAAGGAGGGGGCTACTCATTTTGATACACTTTTGACCCTAAAATTTATTTTAACTCTGTTTAAGCCTAACTTGCTGTCTCAACAGAAAGGATACAAATCCCCTTGTTAATTCATTTGGTATAAGTTCATTTGTTTTGCAGCAATTGTATAAGATACTGAAAGGCATGGTGTGTCCTGGAAGGCAGTACATTTATCGCGGATTCCTGGATTAACTTTGGTACCTAATCAAGGAGGAGAAGCTGCTAGAGTTCATTGCCATCCATCCTCTCTGTTCTTATATCTGGTCTTCCAAGTGATTTAAATGGTTAAATATCCTCTTCCCCAAAGGTGGTAGAAATACAGTAAGTTTTCCCCTAGCCTGGAAAATCTGAAAGATAGGTTCCCTATATCTGAGTTTGCAGTGATCAGAGAAAGGGGACAAGAATACAAAAGTTAAAAGTCTTGGCTTGCGTAGTTACAGTTTGGATGACAGACATTCCTCAACATGTTCCAAAGAGGCAGATGAGTGTTGAAAACCCATTACTGGGTGATAGGGATCTAGGGACTCACCATAGTGCCAGGGGAGCTTACACTCTTCTCTAAGTCATGGTGGTTTTCAACACTGGCTGCCCATCAAAATCGTTATGGGGAGCTTCAAAAGCAGATTTCTGGGATCTGTCCCTAGACTTGCTAAATCGGGAATGAGGCCAGCAGCTGTTGATTTTGAAAGCTACTCAAGTGATTTTTTAATAGAGTCATGGTTGAAAACCACTACTGTTGAAAACCATAATTATGATAGAAAATATAACACAAATGATAGTGAGCCCCAGGGGGTAGGAAACCTCGATTCCAATTTTCTACTCTGCCACGGGCTCAATGGATGCTCTTATTCAAATCATCCTACTCTTTCCTTATCTGTCCAAGGAGAGAATAGGAACACTTGGTCTCTGATGTCCTTCTATCTCTGACATTGTTACCTTGAGAGAAAGGTGCATCAGCCTCATTGGTTGATTTTGAGACTACCTAAGCCCTTTCATAGAGACCAAGGTAAGTAGTAATACTACTGTCTTGTACTCTTGTTATTTTAAAAATGGTTCTTGTGGCTCAGGCTTTCTTATGTTTTACTCCCTCTCAGAAAAGAGTTAGTCACAGATGCCATAGAAGAAAGGGAAACCAATGTAACATCAACTCTGACTTACAGGGTTTGCATTATATATATAATGTATAGACATTGTCAATAAAACTAGATATTTTGTTTCATTTCCATAAACCAAAGCAGAGAAATATGTTAACTGTTTCAAGGTTCCATGGATAACTGGGGTACTCTTAATCATACCTAGAGGTAAATAGTTTTAAGCGAATGATTATTTTACCAGTATAATCAGCAGTTCCATATGATTTTAAAGAATGTAGTTTCCTGATAAGTTTATCATTTATTGAGATTATTGCATTGGCAAGTTTTTGTCTTAATTTGACCAGAAATAGAGAAATAAAACTTTAAGTTGAATAGCATCCATCAGGAACTGTTAATATAAAATAATACAAGGGGAAACTGACTATTATATGATTCTGGTGGTGGTAGGAATGCCTAGACTTTGGCTTGATATATGGAAACATTTGTCTAGGGCCCAGACCATTTGAAATAAAATACTGGGGTAGATCTAATTCTTGTTTATGGCAATATCCAGTTCAAATAATTTAAGAAGTATCATTGATGAGGGTAAAAGGCCATTTTAATATGGTTCAGTCTAACAAGTCATCAGGGCTTCCGAGGTGGCTCAGTGGTAAAAGAATTTGCCTGCCAATGCAGGAGACACAAGAGATGGGGGTTCCATCCCTGGGTCGGGAAGATCCCCTGGAGAAGGAAATGGCAACCCACTCCAGTATTCTTGTCTGGGGAATCCCATGGACAGAGGAGCCTAGTGGTCACAAAGAGTCGGACACAAGTGGGTGACTGAGCACACACAGGTCTGCAGAACACAGGAGGATGTGAAAGTTGGTTTAGACTGAGTGATAGAAATAGAAGTTAATGATAACAGTGCCACGTACATGGGTGTTCCTTTTTTCTTTTTTAAGTTAAGACTAATTCCTAAAATTGAAGAACTGAAATTTCTTTTGGTATATTTTATATACAATTTGAATGGAAAGGATCTTCCTGTTGTCAGATGACTCAGGTAAATTCTGGTCTTCAATTTTATGAAGCACATGGAAATTTCTTTCTTTACAGACATATTTAACAACTGGCAAAAAGAAAGAAAAGAAAGACAAAGCAGGTAGAGAGAAAGGATAGCTCAGGTTGCTGAAATTTGTAGAAAATATTAGAAAACTGACATTACATTGAAAAAGAGCATTTTGTTTGCTTAGAATCTTTTAAGATCAAAATGCAAAGAAGGCTCTTTAAACTACACATTTGGATCATATAGCTGCCAGCACCTGAATGCTAATAAAGGGCTTCTACAGCTTGTATAGTCTCAAAGAGTGTATGGGTCATGTTTGTGCTATGAAATACATTACTCACTGAACTTTGCATAGTTTTATTACCTTTTAAAGACCTTTGATGTAAGTGTGTTATGGTTGTTTTCCTGAGAGTTCAGAAATAAATATGTGCTATGAACAGAGTGTATATGCTCTGGGGAACTATAAAATCAAGTAGAAAATAGGTGAAAGGATAAATAGTACATTTCGTTAACAAATATGGAGAGAAGTTAAATATGAATCTAGTGTGGTTGAGATGTTGCACTTCATTTTTCTTGCATTACTACATAAAGCCGAAGATAAAATCAACCTATCATTGCAAAGACCCAGAGTTGGTTCTTGATTAACTGGCAGTGGTATGATGAGTGGCCTAATGATGTGAACATGGGACTTAGAGTGAGGGCTTTGCCAGCGACTTCTTGTCTGCCTTGAACTGGGGACTCCCTCTCTTTGGGTGAGTGGTACTTAGTCCTGGCAGAATAACCCTTAGTCTGTTGAGGTGTGAGAAATTAGCGTGGGTCTTAGGCTTGGGAATCAAGTTCAGGTATCTGCCTGCTTGCAATCCTATCCCTGCCAATTAACAGCTAGGTAACTGTGGCCATGTTTTTAAACCATTTCAGACTTCAGTTTCTGATCTGTAAAATGAGGTTGAAATATGAAATGTTTAATACAGTGCCTGGCATAAAGTAAATGCTCAATAAGTTGTTGCTATCACTATTATTTTAATGTGAATAACCATTAAAGAACTAGAATATGATCATTCACTATCTTTGCCAAACTTTATCTGATTTCCTTCAAAATAAGTTATACATGATGGTCTCACGAAGAGAGAAGGAGTAAACATTGATGTTAAATATTTCTGTTTGTTTGCTTGTGAGGGATACCTGACAATAATTCCTTAGTCCCTGTTATACCTTGACCTTAGTGATTTCATATGATATATTTATAATGTGGTTATTTATTTATATAGTGATTAAGGGTAACGACTTTTCTCACATGGATGTGTTTCTATTCTTTAGAAAATAATCCATCCACCTGGTTCCACTTTTAAGATAACTAAGTGACTCTGTTAATAGGAGCCAAAGAGAAAGCTATATGGGACCTTAAGCTATATAGACCTTGGTGTGCTTAAACCACAAAGTATTAGTTCAGCTGCCTTTGAGAGAAATTGGATGTCTAAGTGATCTTACTAGATGAGAACAAGACAGTTCCTTACAACTAGCTTCTGAACTTCTTTGTATTGTATTTCATGTATTCTGTGATAGCATTCAAGCAGTTTGAAATAGTCATATTTAGAATGCTAAGTATTCATTGTAATACAGATGCTATGTCTGCTGAGCAACAGAAATGTAATTCAACTTAATTCAACCTTAATTCAACTATAATGGTCTCATAACTCACATCCCATCCAACCTTTTAAGTGTTTTAACCTGGAGTCTTTGGTGTTCTAGTTTTATATATATATATATATATATATATATATATATATATATATATATATATGTATATATAGTAGTTTTTGGCATTCAACATCTTGCCTCTTGACTGACTTTCCTTGTGCAAACTCTGATTCTGGTACTTTCTTATTGAAAAATCTTCTATGGCTGCCCATTGTCTATATATTCACCCACTTAACCTTGAAGTCTGGGCCCAATCTCAGTGTACCTTAACTAGTTTTGTCTGCCAGTGTTTCTTTTTTGCAATATAAATGATAGTCCCTCCCTTCCTCAGCCCTGTCTTTAGCCTATAGCTCAATTCTGATCTCTTAAGTTTATCAGTCTCGGGTGAGTAAGACCAGAAATCAGAAACTTATTGTTTGAAGCCAGAGTACCTGAGATGAACCTACCAAGCTGTAATCTCCTTCCTGTTCTCCTCCATCACTGCAAACACCTAGAGATTATTTGGCAGTGGTAGGATGACAAGAACACGGGAATTAGAGTGAGAGCTTTGTCACTAGGTCCTTGGCTGCCCTGGCTGGGGACTCTCTCTCTTTTGGTGGGTGATGCTTAATCTTGGCAGGATAACCCTAGTCTATAGTGGTGAGTTTCTTCTTTTAAGAAAATATTTTTGTGTGAGTTTCTTCTTAAGCTTCCAATCTACTAAATTAGGGCATCCTCACTGAACCCTATCCCCCTAGGCTGGGGCCTTGAATACCACCCCCTTAATTTTGGCTCTGAATACAAATCTCCTTGTTGAGGGCCCTGAAACAATTAATTGGAGATCTAAACTTCATTCTTAGTTTCCTGCCAGCTTTGTCTCCTGAATAGCATCACATGCATAGGATCTTTATTTACCTCTGGGCTTCAAACTGCTCTATCCACTCTTTTCCATGAGTGCTAGATTGGAATGTACTTAAAGTTTACCACACCCTAGTTGTGGTATCTAGAGCTGGGCCTGGCAAACTAAGGCCCTTGAGCCAAGTCTGGCCCAGCTCATTTATGTGTTTTCTAAGGTGGCACTACAGTGGTAGAGTTGAGTAGTTGCAACAGAAACCATGTGGCCTGCAAAACCTTAGATATTTACTATCTGATCCTTTGCAGAAAACTTTTGCTGACCCCTGATCTAAAGCCAGGTAGTTCCCCTGGCCATGTCTTTGCTTGTTCTTTGATAATTCCTCATTTTTGTGCTGTCAGTTGCTAAACCCCCAGAATCCCAGTTCACTGAAACTATGAGATATGTTCCAATCTATAGAAACTACTTACTTTTAATTGAATTTGCCTGTTTCCTCTTTGTCATCTTCCTAAAAATCCTTTCTCTATGTTTTACTTTTTAGTGGAAGAGATGCTATATTCATAAAGACTGTTAGTCTTATGTCTTTTGATGTTACATCAGATCCTAGTATGAAAGTCTTTCAACTTTGCCAATATTTTTCAATATGACCTTCTAATAGCTCTAAGATTAAAAAGGACTAAGATTAGTCCTTTTAGTTTTTCAGTGTCTCTAATATCAGGTCTTCTGAGCTATGTGTCTTCTAATATCTCCAGTTGCCAGATCTTCTAGATCTTCTACATGTTACAATTTCCATGTTTTCTACTCTCTGGCCTGCAGTATCTTCACTGCCAATGTCTTCTAATCTCCTCAATATCAGGGTCTTCTAATATTCCCCAAAATTAATCTTCTAATTCTATGTCTTGCCTTTCAGGGTCCCGAGTTCTAAATGCCATTTTTTCCCTATGTTCCCAATCCACCAGTGCCTCCTAGAGAGATGTTCTAGAGTTCATGTATTTCATTGTGTACAAAAGTCTAGCTCTTCTAATATCTTCCAGCACATATATAGTTCAGTTCCTGCAACTTATAGTGTCTCCTAAATCCTGATTTTACAATGTTTTGTCATCACAAGTTCCTCTAATGCTCAAGTCTTTCAATATCTCCAAGAACCTGGTCTTCTAACATTCAGGTGTTCCAACATCCTCAGTGTTTGAATAGCTTGGTCTCTTAATATCTTGATCTTTTAATGTCCAAGTGTCCTAATGTCCAGGGCTGCCAACATCCTTGCCTTACAGCATCATGAAAACTACATCGTCCAAATTCTATGTTCTTTAACATAAATATGTCAATATCCAGGTTTTCCAGAGTCTCCCAATATCCAGGCTTTCTGATTTTAAGATTTCTAAATGTCTAGGTCTTTTATTTTCCATATCTTCCAATGTTTGGAGCTTCCAAGGTACAGGACTTGCAGTGTCTCTAGTTTTCAGGGCTTCCAGTATCCATTAACACCAACACTCAGGGCCTCCAATGTCTCCAATGTCCAAAATAACAAATGTCCTCAAAATCTAAGACTTCCAATGTCTCCAACATCCTGTGCTTGCAATGTCTCCAATGTCCAGGGTTTCCAATGGCACCAGTGTCAAGGTCTTCCACCGACTCTAGATCTTCCAGCAACTCCAAGTCTTCCAACTAATTCCAAGTCTTCCAGCAACATCAAGGTCTTCCAGCTAAACCAGTCTTCCAGAAAATCCATGACTTCCAGTCAATCCATGTCTTCCAGTAAATCTAGCCTTCCAGCAAATATAGGTCTTCCAAAAAATCCATATCTTCCAGGAAAATCCATGTCTTCCAACAATTTCAAGGTCTTCCAGCCAACCCATGTCTTCCAGAAAATCTTTGTCTTCTACCAAATCCAAGTCTTCCAGCTAATTTATGTCTTCCAGAAAAATGCAAGTCTTCCAGTCAATCTATGTCTTCCAGAAAGAAGTCCAGGTCTTCCTCTCAGTCCACGTCTTCCAGAAATATCTACGTCTTCCATCAAATCCAGATCTTCCAGAAAAATACAAGTCTTCCAACCAATCCATGTCTTCCATCAAATCCAGTCTTCCAGTCAATCCACGTCTTCCAGACAAAATCTATGTCTTCCACTAAACCCAGGTCTTCCAGCAAAGCCACGTCTTCCAGAAAATTCATGTCTTCCTATAACTTCCAGGTCTTCCAGCAGATCTACGTCTTCCAAATTATCCAGGTCTTCCGGACAATTCGGGTCTTCCTGAAAATCCATGTCTTCCAGAAAAGCCATGTCTTCCAGGAAATCCATGTCTTCCAGAAAATATTTGTCTTCCAACAAAACTGTGTCTTCCATCAAATTCATGTCTTCCAGCCTATCCATCTCTTCCAGAAAATCCTCGTCTTCCAATGAAGGTGCACCTTCCAGGAAATCCACGTCTTCCAGAAAATCTTCGTCTTCCGATGAAGGTGCGCCTTCCAGGAAATCCACGTCTTCCAGAAAATCCTAGTCTTCCAATGAAGGTGCGCCTTCCAGGAAATCCACGTCTTCCAGAAAATCCTCGTCTTCCAATGAAGGTGCGCCTTCCAGGAAATCCACGTCTTCCAGAAAATCCTTGTCTTCCAATGAAGGTGCGCCTTCCAGGAAATCCTTGTCTTCCAACAAAGCCACGTCTTCCAGGAAATCCTTGTCTTCCAACGAAGGTGTGTCTTCCAGAAAATCCTCGTCTTCCTACACCTCCAGGTCTTCCAGCATCTCCAGGGCTTCCAGCATCTGCTCGTCTTCCAGCATCTCTGTGTCTTCCAGCATCTCCACGTCTTCCAACATCTCCACGTCTTCCAACATCTCCACGTCTTCCAACATCTCTACGTCTTCCAGCATCTCCATGTCTTCCAAACAACTACTCAGTCTTCCAAAAGCAGGTTCAATATCCACGTCTTCCAACGTCTCCGGTGTACCGGTCTTCTAACATTCAAGTCTTCCAGTGTCTACGATATCCAGGTATTTTAACATGTTCCATAGTTCAGGTCTTCCAAACTTTCCCCAGATCCAGACCTTTTCAAAATTAGTCTTCCCAAGTCCGAGCCTTTCCATGTTCAGATTTTTCCATAGACAAGTCTTCCAACTCAAATATTGCTGCTTCTAGTAGAATTAGCTTTAAAAAATTGAATAGGGCATTCCTTCAGCCTAGTAGTGTTTTTTGCTACTAGGAAATGTGTATTCATTCTTTACAACTTTTAAAGATAGTGTTTATTAAACAGCTTCTGGAGAATAAACACACATAAGATTGCTGTGATAAGTTTTGCAAATTTACTAATGCTCCTATTTTTTATAAAGTCAATTCCGTTTGGTACAAGTGAAATTATTATTTTAATGAGAAAAACTCCTGTTTAGAGAGTTTATTATTTTAGATAAAGCTAACATATAGTGTATTAACCATTTCTTATAACATCAATTTTTGTGGTTTAATCTTATGTGGCGTAAATAATAATAACAGCAACAACATTAACATAGCATTTGCTATGTCCAGGCACTGTTCTAAGGTCCTTACATGCATCAACTCATTTAATCTTCATAAGAACCCATTGAGGTAGATACTATCATCCCTGTTTTACAGATGAGGAAACTGGCATACAGAGGTGAAGATCATAACTCTTCAGTAGTGAGAGAAATAGGTCCATGAAAGTATGTATAGACCAATAGAATATGCACTGAAGCATTAGTAGAGAAAGTCCCCAAAGGAAACTTAATACATTATGCTGTATTTACACAATGGAATATTATACAGCAGAGAAATGAGTGGGCAATGGATAAACATATTATATATATATGAATATGGGTAGACCAGGGGCTTCCCTGGTAGCTCAGCTGGCAAAGAATCTGCCTGCAATGCAGGAGACCTGGGTTCAACCCCTGAGTTGGGAAGATCCCCTGGAGGAGGGCATGGCAATCCACTCCAGTATTCTTGACTAGAGAATCCCCAAGGACCGAGGAGCCTGGTGGGCTACAGTCCATGGGGTCGCAAAGAGTCGGACATGACTGAGTGACTAAGCACAGCACAGCACAAGTCCCAGAAGACGACATATAATAAGATATTCTTTTATATATTAATTATTCAGAACAAGTAAAACTGAAGGATATTTTATTTAGGTGTACACATATACTAGGGATTAAAAGTATTTTATGAGAAAGTAAAGGAAAGGCAATAAAAAATTCAGGATAATGGCAAGTGGGACTGAGGAAGGGCGGTTGGAATAGAAGTAGAGGGAAGTCATTGTTAGTATTCTAGTGCTGCTCAGGTTTGATGGATGAGTGGGTGGTATTCATTCTATAATTAAAACATATTGACTAATTATTGTGTGACTATTATGAAATTAAAGAACAAGTCTGCATGTTCTATGACAGTGTGAATGGATGACTCATAATCCATTTCTGTGCACTTGAATTTTATAATATTTTCATAGGCAATTATCTCTGTGCAGTGGGAATACATGTGCTTTTTGTTCTCTTGTGTCTCTTTATTCTCTGAATTTTTATAGGGAAAATACAGTATTATCTTAATTGAAAGACAAGCCAAAAATTACGATCTCAAATATGTTAAAAATGCATAATAAGGACTGAAAAGAAAAGTGGTGACAATTTAATGCCTCTGTGTGGTGAGAATTCATATCACTTTTTCTCTGTTTCCTTATAGATTTTTTTAAAAATCCAAACGCTATAAAGTGAGCTTATGTTATTTTTACTGTTAAAAAATAATACATGCTTATCATAAAAGTAAAATTACAGTGGTATATAAAGTAACAGGTGAAAATATCCCTCTTCTAGTCCCACAGCCCAGAGATAGCCATGATTATTTGTTTGCTTTGTATCTCCAAGTTCTTTTTCTGTTTATGTGTTCTTGTGTGTTTTATAAAGCAAAATTATGCTATACTTGTTATTCTACAACTTGATCAACCTGCACCTCCCAGCACTGGGATCAATAGAAAGTCATTGTTAACAGCCAGTAGAGTTCTATAATAGGTGAACTATATAACTTATTCGATTTTTTCCACATGATAGGTCTTCAGGTTGTCAACAGTTTTTTTTTTTAAACTGTTACAGATAATATTATAAAAACATTTTTAAAATCTATCTTTTGCACATTTAGAAATATTTTCATAGACTAATACCTTAGAAATATAACTGCTAGATCAAAGGGTTTGCGCTAAACTGCCCTCCCGGCATGCCGGACATTATTATTCTTTTAAATATCTGTCAGCATTTTGGATGAAAAACTGATTCTCCTTCCTTTATTTTCCCCTAAACACCAATTAAGTTAAGCATCTTTTAATATATTTCAGTTCAGTTCAGTTCAGTCGCTCAGTCATGTCTGACTCATTGTGACCCCATTAATTGCAGCATGCCAGGCCTCCCTGTCCATCACCAACTCAAGAAGTTTACCCAAACTCATGTCCATCAAGTCAGTGATGCCATCCAGCCATCTCATCCTCTGTCGTCCCCTTCTCCCCCTGCCCCCAATCCTTCTCAGCATCAGAGTCTTTTCCTATGATTCAACTCTTCTCATGAGGTGGCCAAAGTATTGGAGTTTCAGCTTCAACATTAGTCCTTCCAATGAACACCCAGGGCTGATCTCCTTTAGGATGGACTGGTTGGATCTCCCTGCAGTCCAAGGGACTCTCAAGAGCAAAGTAATGTCTCTGATTTTTAATATGCTATCTAGGTTGGTCATAACCTTCCTTCCAAGGAGTAAGCGTCTTTTAATTTCATGGCTGCCATCACCATCTGCAGTGATTTTGGAGCCCCCAAAAATAAAGTCAGCCACTGTTTCCCCATCTATTTGCCATGAAGTGATGGGACCAGATGCCATGATCTTAGTTATCTGAATGTTGAGCTTTAAGCCAACTTTTTCCCTCTCCTCTTTCACACTCATCAAGAGGCTTTTTAGTTCCTCTTCACTTTCTGTCATAAGGGTGGTGTCATCTGCATATCTGAGGTTATTGATATTTCTCCCAGCAATCTTGATTCCAGCTTGTGCTTCTTCCAGCCCAGCGTTTCTCATGATGTACTCTGCATATAAGTTAAATAAGCAGGGTGACAATATACAGCCTTGACGTACTCCTTTTCCTATTTGGAACCATTCTGTTGTCCCATGTCCAGTTCTAACTGTTGCTTCCTGACCTGCATACAGGTTTCTTAATATGTTTATTAGCTATTTATATTTCTTCTGTTAGAGATTGCTTGTTCATATCCTTTGCCTATTTTTCTGTTGAATCATTTGTGTGTTTTTTTTTCCTTCTTGATTTGTAGGAGGTCTCTGGATATTAGAGTTGATATCCTTTTGTCTGCTATATATTGCCAATGTCTTTTAAAAAGTTTATGATGGTATTTGGCATAAATGTTAATTATGTAAAAAGGCAAACATTTTAATCTTTCTTTTATAGCTTTTGGTTTTGTCTTATATTTAGGTAGGCTTCTGTAACCCTAGATTATAAAAATACTCTCCTGGGACTTCCCTGGCAGTTCAGTGGGTAAGACTCAGCACTCCCAATGCAGGGTACACAGGTTCAATCCCTGTTTGGGGAACTAAGATCTCACATGCCTCATGGCAAGATCAAAAAATAATCTCCTATATTTTTTCTAATATTTGATATATTATTACTGCTTAGTGTCTTAATCCATATGTAGCATGTATGGTGAAAAGTAGGGACCTATGTTTACTTTTTCAGAAGAGAGCTAGTTTTCCTAATCTATTGATTATATTGAATTATATCTGCACTGATTTGAAATTCTCTCTGTGGGTATGTTGTTTGTGTTCCTTTTCTGTTCAATGTTTGTCTATTACTGAGCTAGTATCTCACTGCTTTAATTATTGTAGCATTATAATATGCTTTGAAATCTGCTCCCCATTCATTATTCTTTTTTTTTTAGCATTTACTTGGCTATTTTTGTATATATTCTTTTTCCAGATGTATTTTACAGTCAACTCATCAACTTCTATGAAACAAACAAAAAAATTTCTCAAAGTGCCTTGGAATTTTTGAGTAATGTGTCAAGAAAGGACATCTTTACAATATAGAGCTTTGCATTTGTTTTGTATCCAGGCATGATATGAAATTCTGTTCTTAGTTCTGTGAGAGTTCATTCCAGTTAGTGATCTTGAATTCCAAGATACACAATCATGTCAGCTGTAAATAATGAAACGTTTGTCTTTTCCTTGCTAATGTTTATATCTAACATTTTTCCTTTTTAGCACATTGGTAAAGATCTTATGACTTCCAGGACAATGCAGATTTATATGACTCAATAGGTATCCTTCTCTTGTTTTTGGACTTAATAGAAATAACTCATTGTTTCACTCTAAAATATGATGATTGCCATTGTTTCTGATAGATACCCTTTTTCAAGTTATGGAAATGCCCTTCTGTTCATTATTCCAGCTTGACTTATAGTTTTGTCAGGAATGTATATAGAATGTTATCAAAGGCCTTTTCTGGTATATGTTAAGGTGATAATATGGTTATTGTCCTTAATCCATCAATGTATAGTTACATTAAGAGTTACTAATGTTGATCTATTCTTGCATCCTTGGAATAAAACTAACTTGGTAGTGATGCTTTGACTATGTTGATATTTCATTTAGAATATAAATCTCTGTTTTAACAAGTCCCTGGAGTAGTGCCTCCTTAACATTTTCAAATCATGGCAATTAAAGCAAATGTGTATTTTCTTTTGTTTGGTAATAATGTATCATATTTCTACATATTAAGTCAAACTTGTTCATTGTTATTCAGTTTTTCCCTTTTTAACTGCTTGATCTAAATTTTCAGATAATAGTATGGGGTATCTTTTTAACCTTTTCTGCTTTACATATTTGAACTTTTTTTCCATTGTGTTAAATTTCATGATTTTCTTATTGCATTGTGTTAATTTACAACATAAAGAAACCTTCTTTAACCCATTTAATGCTTCTTGCTTTGACATTTCTTTGCTACCTCTACTGGGTTTTTGTTAGCATTTGTCTGGTGTATCTTTATCCACTCCAATATTTTCAACTTTTTTGTGTTTTGTTTTGAGTTTATCTTTCCAAAACAGCATGTGATGTGATTTTTTTTTTTTACTTCATCTGAGAATGTCTGCCTTTTAATTCATAATTAAACCTTTCACATAGGTTACAATTCTGTCAAATTAGTAATAATTCTGTCATTTAAAAATGTTTAGTTTTTTTCTTGCTAGATTTGTCAAAGTGCATTTCCTCTTTTTTCTTATATAGTCGTTTGGAAGTTTGAAATATCATTTCTAAGAGTGGTTGCACTAACATTTAAATCCATATTTTATTTTATATATTTTTGCATTGTGAAAAATTATGTTTAAAGTGAGCATTTAATACTTTTGTAATAAAAGAAGCATTTGTTTTTAAATGCATCCAGTATTTGTTCATTCCTTACCAGTCTGATTCTCCTTGCTCAGGGAAGATCATAGTGGGTCTTATCTCATCTGGAAGAACATACCAAAATTTGTGTCTCTATTCTGAACCAAGCTCAGCATCAAAAAGTTTCCATCCTCATTAGCAATGTGAAAAATGAGGACGAGCTCAGGTGTTCATGCCGTGTCTGCCCTCAAGTTCCTAGTAGGTGAGAAAGACCACAGATTCAATTTATAATAATGTCCAGATTCAGATGGTCCTAACACAGAGTTTGTCTGAGGACTGCAATCATATATGCATTTTATACAACTTGTTTCTTGCTTACTTAATTTTGTCCCTCTTGAGCCTCATCATGGACTTTTCCCCCAAGTATACCCACATTCATGTTATTGCTTCAAAGTCACTGTTTTTTGTTGTTGTTGTTCTGGTTTAATGAAGGCTTATTAATCCAATTTTTCATTTGTGTTTTGATGCTACTAACTTTTTTCCTTTTCTACTGGCTTTATTATACGATGATAGGTGTTACAAAACTGTACCATGAGTTCAAATGATAGCACTGGCAGCCTCAGTCCCAGTTTAGCAGCCTTCATTTTGCTCTATTAGTTTATATTTCTTTAAAATGGTCACAAATTGCATAGCTCCAGACGATCTCCATAAAACCCCAGTGTTCTGCAAAGAAAAATCTCCACCACCACCAGAGGAATTCAAAAGTGTAGGATGTGAGTAGCTCAAATAGATTAGCAAGCAGTTCTCTAAAAGGTATCTTTAGTGTTTTTTTTTAAAAAATGGGAACTAGTATCTTTTGTATTGTTGCAGGCAGTTTGAACTCCAGTTTCTTAAAGGCTTTTAGAATTAAAGCAGACATTTATTACCGCAGTATGGACCAGTTCATCTTTGCAAACAGCAATTATCAGAAAATGTAGCTAACGTCAAAAATTACCAGACTTAAAAATTTTATCCAGAAGCTTCAGGTGGGCTCATTTTTTTATGCCTAAATAACTCACAATTCTGTTTGTTTCATAAGCAGCAACACATAAAACACCAGAAATTTAAGATAGCAAACTTCAATTGCAATTTTATGTCCACGTCAGTTACTTATCCTCCTTTTTCTCACCCTCATCCCACACCCACTAATCCAAGTAGTGACATTCTTTACATGGTTTCATATTGAAACAAGGACAAAACAGTTATTTAAAGTTTTACAGCCAAGATCAACATGGATTAAGATATATCATTTCAGTAGCCCGATTTTTAGTTCAGTGGTAACTTGATCACCATAGAAAAGATACACAAAGTCCCTCTCTTCCAGGTTACTTTGTTGATAGGGCCTATATTGCTTATCTATTTTGGTATAACAAACCACTTCAAAATACAGTGGCTTAAGTTGATAATCTTTTTATTATTATGAGCCTATGAATTTGCTGGGCATGTCTTCTTCATTAGACTCACTTATGTGTCTGCAGTCAGCTATGGGTAAATTAGGAAGCAGCTTTTTTGATCTTGGCTGAGTTCTTTCAGCCAAGGGAGTTGGTGCTGGACCGGGAAGCCTGGCATGCTGCAGTCCATGGGGTTGCAAAGATTCAGACACAACTGAGTGACTGAACTGAACTAAACTGAGTTCTTTCACATATTGGGGAATTTGTCAGTAAGCTTCCCTGGTAGTTCAGTTGGTAAAGAATCTGCCTGCAATGCAGGAGACCCTGGTTCGATTCCTGGGTTGGGAAGATCCACTGGAGAAGGGAAAGGCTACCCACTCCAGTGTTCTGGCCTGAAGAATTTCATGGGCTGTATAGTCCATGGGGTCGCAGAGTCAGACAAGACTGAGTGACTTTCACTTTCACTTAGAATAACAAAGCGTGAGTATTTGGAGGTGGGGCCTTTGGGAAGTAATTAAGTTATGAGGGTAAAGCCCTCATGAATGGATGTTTTCATTTCAGAGAATATATTCAATAGAATCCCCGAATTACTGAAAATTGTCTCTGACCTGATGTCAGCAAGATGGCAAACCAGGAGGTCCCAACACTGACTCCTCCCACAAAAAAAACAACAAAAACTGAATTGCATGCCAATGAAAATATCCCTTGGAGAGCTCCAGAATACCAAAAAAGAAGTACAATAAAGAAGCTGAAAGAAAGGAACAAAACAACTGTAAGACAAACAGAAAACAATAAACCAAATGGCAACACTAAGTTCTCACTTATCAATAATTACCTTAAATGTACATAGATTAAACTTACTAAACAACAGACATACAGTGGATGAATGGATAAATAAACATGATCTAGTCATATGCTACCTACAAGAAACTCACTTTGAGTTCAGTTCAGTCACTCAGTCATGTCTGACTCTTTGTGACCCCATGAACCACAGCATGCCAGACCTCCCTGTCCATCACCAACTCTCGGAGTTTACCCAAACTCATGTCCATGATTCGGTGATGCCATCCAACCATCTCATCCTCTGTCATCCCCTTCTCCTCCTGCCTTCAATCTTTCTGAGCATCAGGGTCTTTTCAAATGAGTCAGTTCTTCACATCAGGTGGCCAAAGTATTGGAGTTTCAGCTTCAACATCAGTCCTTCCAATGAACACCCAGGACTGATCTCCTTTAGGATGGACTGGTAGGATCTCCTTGCAGTCCAAGGGACTCTCAAGAGTCTTCTCCAACACCACAGTTCAAAAGCATCAATTCTTTGGCATTCAGCTTTCTTTATGGTCCAACTCTCACAACCGTACATGACTACTGGAAAAACCATATCTTTGACTAGACGGACCTTTGTTGACAAAGTAATGTCTCTGCTTTTTAATATGCTGTCTAGGTTGGTCATAACTTTCCTTCCAAGGAGTAAGCATCTTTTAATTTCATGGCTGCAATCACCATCTGCAGTGATTTTGGAGCCCCCCAAAATAAAGTCAGCCACTGTTTCCACTGTTTCCCCATCTATTTGCCATGAAGTGATGGGACCAGATGCCATGATCTTAGTTATCTGAATGTTGAGCTTTAAGCCAACTTTTTCCCTCTCCTCTTTCACACTCATCAAGAGGCTTTTTAGTTCTTCTTCACTTTCTGCCATAAGGCTGGTGTCATCTGCATATCTGAGGTTATTGATATTTCTCCCAGCAAGCTTGATTCCAGCCTGTGTTTCTTCCAGCCCAGCGTTTCTCATGATGTACTCTGCATATAAGTTAAATAAGCAGGGTTACAATATACAGCCTTGATGTTCTCCTTTTCCTATTTGGAACCAGTCTGTTGTTCCATGTCCAGTTCTAACTGTTGCTTCTTGACCTGCATACAGGTTTCTCAAGAGGCAGGTCAGGTGGTCTGGTATTCACATCTCTTATAGAATTTTCCACAGTTTATTGTGATCCACACAGTCAAAGGCTTTGGCATAGTCAATAAAGCAGAAATAGATGGGTTTTTTTTGGAACTCTCTTGTTTTTTTGATGATCCAGCTCAATGAAACTAAACCATGCCATGATGGGCCACCCCAGATGGACAGGTCATGGTGGAGAGGTCTGACAGAATATGGTCCACTGGAGAAGGGAATGGCAAACAAGAGACTCACTTTAGAATTAAATAAACACAAAGGTGGAAAGTGAAGGGATGAAAAAGATATGGGATGGTGAATGGTACGAAATGTGTGAAATGTGAATGGTAGGCATAGGAAAGCAGAGGTAGCTAAATTTATATCATACAAAATAGACTTTAAGTCTAAAACTATTTCTAGGGACAGAGAAGTTCATTATATAGTGATAAATGGTGATTCAACAGAAAGATACAGCAATTATAAACCTACGATCAAGAAAGCAAGTATTGACAGATTTAAAGGCAAAAATTGGGAGCAATCAATAATATAGCAAAGGACTTCAATATCCCCAATTACAATAATGGATAGAAAATCCAGAAAGAAAAATCAATAAAAAAATAGCTGACTTGAACTCTAGACTAAATGAACCTAACTGACATATATAGGACTTTCCATTTATAGCAGAAGAATACATGTTTGTATATCAGACTGTATACAAAAATCAACTCTAAATGGATGAAAGGTTTAAATGTAAGATTGGAAACCATAAAAGTCCTAGAAGAAAACTTAGGGTAAAATCTCCTTGGTGTTGGTCTGGGCAATGATATTTTATATATGACAGAAAAAGCATTGGCAACAAAAGCAAAAATAGATGAATGGAATTATATTAAATTAAAAAGCTTTGTTTGCACAGCAAACAAAATAATCAATGGGATGCAAAGGCAACCTATGGAATGGGAGAAAATATTTGCTAATCATGTATCTGATAAGAGGTTAATACCTACATTGTATGAGAAACACATACAACTCATCAAAAACAAAACAGGAGAGGCACTTCCCTGGCAGTTTAGTAGTTAGGACTCCATGCTTCCACTGCAGGGGATCCCATTTCGATCCCTGGTCAGGAAACTAAGATCCCAATGTGTGGTGCTGTGGGAGTGGGGGAGGGGGCGGAGAATAAGACAAAAAAAAAAAAAACACCTCAATGAAAAAATGAACAAAGGCATGAATAGACCTTTCTCAAAACACGACATACAAGTGGTCCATAAGTACACGAAAAGTTTCTCAGCACCGCTAGTCATCAGGGAAACCAAAACCCTAATGGAATATCACCTCACAATTGTTAGAGTGGCTGTTATCTGAGAGACAAAAGACAACTAGTGTTGGTGGGAATGTGGAGAAAAGGGAACACTTGTACACTGCTGGTGGGAATGCAAAATGATGCAGCAACTATAGTATGGAGTTTTCTCAAAAAATTAGAAATAGAGCTACCATATGATCTAGTAATCCCTCTTCTGGGTATACATCCAAGGGAAATGGAATCAGAATCTCAAAGGGGTACCTACACTTCCACGTTCATTTTGGCATTATTCACAATAACCAAGATACAGAAACAACCTGAATGTCCATTGATGAAAAAACAGATAAAGAAAATGTAGTGTGTGTGTGTGTGTGTGTATGTGTGTGTGTGTGTAGTAATAGGCATACCTCATTTTATTCTGCTTCACTTTATTATGCTTCACAGATATTGTGTATTTTTTTTTAAAACAAATTGAAGGTATGTGAGAACCCTGTATCAAGCAAATCAATCAGAGCCATTTTTCCAACAGCATTTGCTCACTCTGTGTCTTTGTGTCACATTTTGGTAACTCATAATATTTCTAACTCTTTCATTGTTATTTGTTATGATAATCTTTGAGCAGTGGTTTTTGATGTTACTATTGTCATTGTTTTGGGACACCATGAACTGTGCCCCAAAAAGACAATGAATTTAATCAATAAATATGTGTGTTCTTACTGTTACAAAGCTGGTCCCTCATCGCACTCCCTCTTCTCGGACCTCCCCATTCTCTGAGACATACATTAAAATTATGCTAATTAGTAACCCCACAATGGTCTATAAGCAGTCAAGTGAAAGGAAGAGTCATAAGTCTTTCAATTTAAATCAAAAGCTAGAAATGATTAAGTTCAATGAGGAAGATATGTTGAAAGCAGAGACAGGCCAAAAGCTAGGCCTCTTGCACCAAACAGTTACCAAGTTGTGAATGCCAAAGAAAAGTTCTCTAAGGAAATTAAAAGTGCTACTCCAGTGAACACAAGTGACAAGAAAGCAAAATATCTTCATTCATTATAGGGAGAAAGTTTTAGGGATCTGGATAGAAGATTGAACCAGCCACAACCTTAATCCAGAGCTTAATCCAGAGCAAGGCCCTAACTCTCTTCAATTCTCTGAAGGCTGAGAGGGGAGGAAGCTGCAGAGGAGAAGTTTGAAGCTGGCAGAGGTGAGTTCATGAGGTTTAAGGAAAGAAACCGTCTCCATAACATAAAAGTGTAAAGTGAACCAGAAAGTGCCAAAGCAGAAACAGCAACAAGTTATCCAAAAGATCTAGCTAAGATAATTAATGAAGGTGGCTACACTAAACAGCAGATTTTCTTTGTTTTAAATAAATTTATTTATTTTAGTTGGGGGCTAATTATTTTACAATATTGTGGTGGTTTTTGCCATACACTGACATGAATCAGCCATGGGTTTACATGTGTTCCCCATCCTGAACCCCCCTCCCACCTCCCTCCCCATCCCATCCCTCTGGGTCATCCCAGTGCACCAGCCCTGAGCATTTGTCTCATGCATTGAACCTGGAATGGTGTTCTGTTTCACATATGATAATACACGTTTCAATGCTATTCTCCCAGAACGTCCTACCCTCACCTTCTCCCTCAGAGTCCATAAGACTGTTCTATGCACCTGTGTCTCTTATTCTCTCTCGCATTTAGGGTTATCGTTACCATTTTTCAAATTCCATATATATGCATTAGTATACTGTATTGGTGTTTTTCTTTCTGGCTTACTTCACTCTGTATAATGGGCTCCAGTTTCATCCATCTCAATAGAAGCGATTCAAATGTATTTTTTTAATGGCTGAGTAATATTCCATTGTGTATATGTACCACAGCTTCCTTATCCATTCATCTGCTGATGGACATCTAGGTTGCTTCCATGTCCTGGCTATTGTAAACAGTGCTGCGATGAACATTAGGGTACACATGTCTCTTTCAAGTCTGGTTTCCTCGGTGTGTATGCCCAGCAGTGGGATTGCTGGGTCATATGGCAGTTCTATTCCCAGTTTTTTAAGGAATCTCCACACTTAAACAACAGATTTTCAATGTAGATGAAATAGCCTTCTATAAGAAGAAGATACCATCCGGGACTTTCATAGCTAAAGAAGAGGAGCCAAGGACTAATTTTAAAGCTTCAAAGGACAGGCTGACTCACTTGTTTGAAGCTAATGCAACCGATATGAGGAACTGACTCATTGGAAAAGACTCTGATGCTGGGAAAGATTGAAGGCAGGAGAAGAAGGGGACGACAGAGGGTGAGATGGCTGGATGGCATCACTGACTCAATGGACATGAGTTTGAGTAACCTCCGAGAGTTGGTGATGGACAGGGAGGCCTGGCGTGCTGCAGTCCATGGGGTCACAAAGAGTCGGACATGACTGAGCGACTGAACTGAACTGGACTGAACTGAATGCAGCTGGTGATTTTCAGTTGAAGCCAATGCTCAATTACTATTCTGAAAATCCTAGGCCCCTTAAGAATTATGCTAAATCTACTCTTCTTGTGCTGTATAAATGGAAGAATAAAGCATGGGTGACGGCACATCTGTTTGCAACATGATTTACTGAATATTTTAAGCTTATTGTTGACATCTATTGCTCAGAATAAAAGATTCCTTTCAAAACACTGAGAAAGGAGAGAAAGTACCTGGTCATCCAAGAGCTCTGATGGAGATGTACAATGAGATTCATACTGTTTTTATACCTGCTAGTACAGCATCCATTCTGCAGTCTACGTGTCAAACAGTTTTGACTTTCAAGTCTTATGATTTAAGAAATACATTTTTCAAGGCTATAGTTGATCATACATAATGATTCCTCTGATGGATATGGGCAAGGTAAATTGAAAATGTTTTGGAAAGGATTCACCATTCTAGATGCCATCAAGAATATTTGTAATTCATGGGAAAAGGTCAAAATATTAACATTCACAGGAGTTTGGAGGAAGTTGATTCCAGCTCTCATGGGTGACTTTGAGGAGTTCAAGACTTCAGTGGAGGAAGTTACTGCAGACATGGTGGAAATGACAAGAGAACTTGAATTAGAAGTGGGGCCTGAAGATGTGACTGAATTGCTGCAACATCATGATAAAATTCTAACAGTTGAGGAGTTGCTTCTTATGGACAAGCAAAGAAAGGAGTTTCTGGAAATGGAATACATTCCTGGTGAAGATGCTGTGAAGACTGTTGAAATGACAGCAAAGGATTTAGAATATTACATAAACTTAGTAGATAAAGCAGTGGCAGGCTTTGAGAAGATGGACATCAATTTTGAAAGAGTTCTACTCTGGATAAAATGCTATCAAATAGCATTTCATGCTACAGAGAAATTGCTCATGAGAGGGAGTCAATCAGTACAACAAACTGCACTGTATTATTTTAAGAAATTGCCACAGCCACCCTAACCTTCAGCAACCTGATCAGTTAGCAGCCATCAATATTGAAGTAAGACCCTCCACTGGCAAAAATATTAAGATTTGCTGAGGGCTCAGATTATGGTTAGCAATAAAGTATTTTTAAATTAAGGCCTGTATGTTGTTTTTTAAAACATAATGCTATTGCACATTTAATAGTTTATAGTATTAGCATAACTTATATGCACTGGGAAATCAAAGGGGTTTCCCTGGTAGCTTAGACGGTAAAGAATCCGCCTGCAATGCAGGAGACCCTGGTTTGATTCCTGGGTCAGGAAGATCTGCTGGAGAAGGGATAGGCTACCCACTCCAGTATTCATGTCAAACTCACTTTATTGCAATATTCACTTTATTGTGATGGTCTGGAACCAAATCTGAAATATCTTCAAAGTATGCCTGCATACACACAATGGGATATTATTCCTACTTTAAATAGAAGGAAATTCTACTATTTGGGACAACTTGGATGAACCTGAATGACATTACGCTAAGTGAAATAAGCCAGATAAAGACAAATACTTATACGTGGAGTCTGAAATAGTTGAAGTCATAGAAGCAGAGAGTAGAATGGTGGTTATGGGTGGGGGTGGCTAGAAGAGGGACAAATGGAGAAACTTTGGTCAAGGGCTGCAAAGTTTCAGTTATGCAAGATGAATAAATTCTGGGGATAATATAGAATAATGTGGCTATGATTTAACAATACTTTATTGTATACTTGGACTTTTCTAAGAAAGTGGATCCTAAGTGTTCTCACATAGACTCACACAAATGGAAGGAAACAGAAAGTGGTAGCTATCTGAAGGGAAAAGGCTTCCCTGGTAGCTCAGTTGGTAAAGAATCTGCCTGCAATGCAGGAGACCCTGGTTTGATTCCTGGGTTGGGAAGATCCCCTGAAGAAGGGATAGACTACCCACTCCAGTATTCTTGGGCTGATGGAAATGTTAATTAGCTTTATTAGAGTGATTTTTTTCATAATGTATAGAGCATATCAAGTAATCAAATTGTACACCTTAAGTACAGACAATTTTGCGTTGTAGAATATACCTCAATAAGAAAAAAGGAAATTGTCTTTGCTCCTAGATGATAGTTTTCTGGTATACCCAAAGCCTATTTCTTTGCAATGGTAAAGTAATAGATTCAAAAGCCTTTTCCTTCAGAATTCTACAAACATTATCATAATATATAATAGTATTCCATATTGTGGATAAAGAATTTAATGCCAGCTAGGACAGCTAAACTTTTATTCCCTCTCTCTGAATTCTCCCATGATTTTCACTTTATTCTCATAATGTAAATCATGTGCATCGATTAACTTTTGTTGTATAACAACGCAGTTCAACATTTTATGGCTTAAATTATTTATTGAGCTCTGGTTTGGCGATTTGGGCTGGGCTCAGCAACTTTTCTGATCTAAGCTGGAATCACTCATGCATTTGCAAGTGTAGTGAATGGCCTCACATGTCCGGGAGCTGACTAGGTGTTGTCTCAGATGACAAGAGTGACTGAGTGTTATAATCTAGTGGAAGAGCCTGGATTTTCTTGCATGGCAGTCAGGGACTTCAGGAACAGCAGGAGAGCAAGCCTTGATGCACAAGTGCTTTTCAAGTCTCTGCTTGCATTATATTTGCTAATATCTCATTGGCCACAGTAAGCCACATTGCCAACCCAGATCCGAGGAGCAGAGATACAGAAGTCTAATTCTTGAGGGAAGGATCTGTGATATCACATTTCAAGGGCAAGGATATAGAAAGTAGAATGATGTGTGGCCGTTTTTACGATTGACCACACTCCTCTCATTTCATCTCCTACCCCTCCCTCTATCACTCACTCTACTCTAGCCAAACTGACCTCCTTGCTTTTCCTCAGAAATGGCAGGCATGCTCTTACCTCATGGCATTTGCACATACCTATCCTTTTGCCTAAAATACTGTTCCACCAGACATCTGCATGGGTAGTTCTTTTGGCTCTTTCGAGCCTGTGAGTTGGCAATTTGTCCTGAGCTCGGCTGGGCAGTTCTTCTGGTCTCAGGTGGGATCACTCATGTGTCTGTGATAATCTGGTAGGTCAGCTGGGTGTTAGGAAGGCTTCAGATGTAATGGCTGTGTCTGCTCCATGTCACTTCTTACCTGCTAGCAGACTAGCCTGGGCTTATTAGCATGGTAATCAGAGGGTTGGTTCCAAGCAAACATAGAAGTACCTGAGGCCTTTTGAGACAGAGCTTGGAACTAACACAGTGTTACTTGTACCACATTCTATTGGTGGAATGTGGGCTATCTTTGGGCTTCCCAGATGGCTCAGTGGTAAAGAATCCACCTGCAATGCAAGAGACTGGGTTCAATCCCTGGGCTGGGAAGATCCTCTGGAGGAGGGCATGGCAACCAACTCCAGTATTCTTGCCTGGAAAATTCCATGGACAGAGGAGGCTGGCGGGCTGCAAAGAGTCGGACATGACTGAAGCAACTGAGCACTGGCTATCTTTGGCAAGCCATGAAGCCAAGTCAGATTCAAAGGGGCTCCTTGATGGGAGGAACTTCAAAGTCACATTGCAAAGGGACACAGATACAGGGAGGGCAAAAATAGTGGTCCTTCTGGCAAACAACATACCACAGTGTGCCATTTTTCAGTATCTTGCTTTGAAACAATAATCTTCAGTTCAGGGAAGTGTATCTTCTGTTACACCTTAAATTATGTTTTCTCTTCTCTCCTTTCTCTTCTTCACCATTTGGAACTTCTATTAGAGAGACTTTGACTCACCTGTATCTCTTCTCCATACCTCACAACTTTTCTTTCTTATCTTCTCTCTCCCTCTACTCTTCCCCAAATATTCTAAAAGAATTCTCTAATGGGATTTACAGATATCTAATTTGATTCCCTGCCATGTCCCTTCTGCTATTAGGCCTTATCTTGAGGCAGTGTATTCTTTTGAAGTCTGACAATTTTATCTATAATGTTTATAAACTGTTTGCTTTATAACTATACCCTTCTAACTCTTCTATGGGTACAAAATCTTCTTAAATATCTATGAGGATTTTTTTTCTAAAGTTTTCTTCTGTTTCCTGCATTAATGCTTTGCAGTGAGTTCCTCTTTCAGCTTAACATCACTTTTTCAGGCTGTTTATTATCTTCAGGCAACAGGCAATTATTTTTCAGTTACCCTCTTCTGAGCTGCTCAAGTTAATTACCAATGATCATAATATGAATACTGTCCCTGTTGTTACTGTGGATCACATAACATTGAGTTATTTGTTTGAGAAACAGTTCAATGGAAAATCAGTGCTTGTGATTTGTAGTATCTGTCTTTGTGGCTTTCAAAAAGGGGCTTCTGTTTAAGCACTGTTTGATTTTTGTCTCCTTGGCATCCTAATGCATATGCCAGTGCTTTCCTGATTAGCAGTCATAGAGGCCTCTGCTATAGCTGCTTTGAAGCATGTTTTTTTGTGAAGCAGAGTTTCACAAAAAGTGAAGCTCTTGTATTTCAAATAGCCTATATTTTGAGCCACACTATTCTAAACATATCCTGAAAATTTGGTTGAAAATTCATCCAGGCATTTTCATTTGATATGTGATGATAAAAATATTCAACACACCATTGTTTGTAATTTCAAATAATTGAAAACCTATTTGAAGATCTTTTGGTGTATTATATAGCATTTATCACAAACATATTGATATCTGTGCAGTGGAAGGATGCACTATTACACATTTGAATTTTCAAATTACATGTGTAACTTTAAAAAAATGTCATCTGGGGTTAACTGGTAGTACAATTATATGGAATTTTTATTTCTTGTGATATATTTTAAACTAAGAGGAAAAAGCTATTTAAAAACTAAATTATGCAACATTAGCTCAATAGTGTAAAAATGCTTAGAAAAAATGGGGGAAAAGATCCCAAAGTGTCAATGATAGTTATCTCAGAGTTATAAATGGTTTTTAAATGTTTTCTGTATTTTTATAATTTCCTTGAGATATAGTATTTCCTAAGCAGATAATAATGAAGAGTTGAACAGAAATAAAGTTCACATGATGAACAAAAACAAAGGCTTTCTGTATTTTAGGTATTGTGCTTTCATGCATGCCTGCTTTGTCGCTTAGTCACGTCTGACTCTTTGTGAGCCCATGGACTCTATGCCGCCAGGCTCCTCTATCCATGGGATTTCCCAGTCAAGAATGCTGGAGTGGGTTGCCAATTCCTCCTCCAGGGGATCTTCCCAACCCAGGGATTGAACCTGTGTCTCCTGCTTTGCAGGTGGATTCTTTACCTGCTGAGCCATCTGTCCAAGTTATGAGTTTCTCATTGTAATGTTGGTGCCTAAAATCATTTAAATAAGGAAAAGTTGATGAATTTCTGGAATAGTGAAGAAACACAACTATGGTTTTGCTAAAACATATTGGGGATTAAATGGAAAAGATATCTAGATTGGATCCACACTCTGGTCTCAGGTCAAAGTGGTCTATCTCTCTTGGAGGGCTTATTTTGCATATTACTCATTAACCACATGTCCTTTATTCCAGTATTCACAGTAAGTGGTTTCATAGGGACAAATTCCATGTCTTAAAAGTTGTTATATTTTCTGCAATTTCTAGCGCATAGGCATTCAGTGAGTATGTGATGGTTGAGGAAAAAAGTGGTGTAGCTCATTTCACGGCACTGAATGGACTCTGACACAGCAAACTTGCTCTTTTACTGTCATGGAGGCTTAGATAGTACCTAATGTGAAGAATTCATGGCACAGAAAGGTTATGCATCTTACCCAAGGTCACACAGCTTATAAGTGAGTGGGTTGGGATTTATACTCAGGTTGTTTTGCTCTGGAGCTTGGGGTGCTTACCAATAGACACTATGTCAGACAGCATGACAGATTCTGCTGGGGAAAAAACATCCCAAATAGATTCAGACAATGTGTTATGTAGTCAACAAAAGCAAGATCACTATCATCAGCTACCCATATCCTTTGTGCCACAGGGGCACACTGAAACAAAAGGGGACAGATGACAGACAACAGAAGTAGTGCGTTATCTTGCTGCTGAGTGCCCAATTCCACACTACAGCTGAGAAGTTTTAAAGCCTACAGCTCTCTCTAAACTCTACTATCTAGATAAAATCTGGTTAGTGGGCAAGTAAAATCTGGTAAGTCAGCTCATTTGAGTAAGTGGAAGATGTAAGCAAAGAAGCTGCACAGTTTAGTTGATAGGCTAAGAGGCAAAATGCCCTGATATGAGTGAGGATCTTGGTCTTGGTTTACTGAACATCATGTGAAGTTTTAAGGACTTATTATACAAGGCTGAGAAGTCCTTCAAGAAAAGCATCATGTCAGAATAGCCATTGGACTCAAATCAGGAAAAGTTTAAATGATTGTTATAGGATTATATTATCTACTCTTGAGAGTTTGAAGTGAAGTGAAGTCAAAGTCGCTCAGTCATGTTGACTCTTTGCAACTCCACGGACTGTGGCCTGCCAGGCTTCTCTGTCTGTGGAATTCTCCAGGCCAGAATACTGGAGTGGGTAGCTGTTCCCTTCTCCAGGGGACCTTCCCAACCCAGAGATCGAACCCAGGTCTCCCACATTCCAGGCGGATTCTTTACTGTCTGAGCCACCAGGGAAGCTTAGAAGGGATATATTGTGGCAGTGGGCTGCTATGAAGTTGCTAAAAAGACTCATGTCCTTGTCATTGCTGTGCAATTTCATTTTCAAGGTGATTTTTCTCTTTACCTAGTTTCTTAGTTTGCTGAAAATAAATTTGCTGGTATAATTGTCTTCAGAAGACCACAGGATTCTGTAGCTAATTTCTTAATATGTAACATTTAAATATAATATAAGAAGTCACATATGAAACATTACATTTATTAAATAATGGAAAATAACTGTAACATGGAAGTTCTCTCAGATTATCTTTCTTTTTCTTCCAAATATGAATGTGTTATGGCTGCAGAACTAACGTGAGCCAATATCCATAAACGTAAATACTCATAAATGGGAACTTATTGCTGTGAAACTTTGTTAGATTATGATTTGCTCTAGAGAAAAATCTTGGAATTAACCAAACTGATACGAACCTCAAACAGGGAATATATTTACTGAAATGCGCGCACACACACACACACACACACAAAATCCCAAACTTGTATGTATACTTGAGAGGGATCCAGAAGACTATTGACTCCAAGACTAACTCAGTGATCTGAAGTGACATTTCCTTGCCTTTGTGAGGATTTAGCTGCACAGTCTCTAAGAGATCTTCCAATTCTGACATACGGAATCTATGATTTTCATAATGTACCATGATTCATTAACCTTTTTTTCCCAGTAATTCTTTAGTGTAGTAGCATATTTATTACCTAGTACCTTATTGATATCTGATTGTTGCATTGTAATTGATTATTACTCTAGTAGCACTAAATATTGAAGTTAATGAAACGCATAGGAAGAAATATATGATTTTGCAATTCACATGCTTGGACAAATCTCAATCACTGCTTCCTGGGAAGCAATGATAGTTGTAATAAAATAATAGCACTTTAGTCGAAACAATCATGGTCTGTAAGGGAACTGTAAAAAGACTCCAACTGATGAGTTTGCTATTGGACACTTCATATTTAACAAATGCTAACTGAGAGGGTTTTTATCATTGATAAATATTAAACTAAATGCAAATTTACAAAGTAGTGGGTTTTCATTTTAGGCAGTACACCAGAATCTCTGCTTTGCTTTTCAGTAAATGAGTCTTGTAAAGTCTCCTTGGGATTAGAAATACAACACATGGATTCACAATCCCAATCCTGACTTTCAGAAATGTCTTTTTAAAAACTGGAAGGCCAAGCTCTTCATTTATTTTTATTTATTTTTAATTGACAAAGGAATTAAGAAGCAATTTCTGGTTTTATACTTCATTGCCTCTGAGCTGGCTTTCATGTTTAATTCTTGGGCTGCATACATTCTTAATAATTTAATATTTAAAGTATCATAAAGCTAAAAAGATGCAGACATCCTGGTATGGGAAATCAAAATTGCAATTAGAGTATCATCTGAATCAGTCATTAGGGAAAGATCTTTTGAAGTGTTAGTGTAAGGGATAAAATTACCTTAGGGGTTTTCCTTCAACAGGTTCAGTTTATTTGACTACAAAGGCATTGTTTTTGAATGTGTAATTGCTATTGACTGAATATCTGTGTTCCCCCACTCCCCAAATTCATATGTTGAAACCTAACCCCCAATGTGACGGTATTTGGAGGTGGGACCTTTTGGAGGTGATTAGGTCCTGAGGGTTGAGCCCTCATGAATGGGATTAGTGTCCTTATAAAAGAGATCCCAGAGAGTTCCCTCACCCCTTTCACCATGTGAGAATACCTCCAAAAGACTGCAGTCTATGAACTAAGAAGTGAGGGTTCACCAGACACTGAATATACTGATGGACTTCCCAATCTCCAGAACTTGAGAATTAACTTTCGTTATTTATAAGCCACCTTGTCTCTGGTATTTTGTTATAACAACCCAGACAGATTAAGATGATGATAGAAGGAAATAATAATAATGTGATTTGGGCTTCCCAAGTGGCACTAATAGTAAAGAACCCACCTGCCAATGTAGGAGACATTAAGAGATGCAGGTTTGATCCCTGGGTCAGGAAGAGCCCCTGGAGGAGTAAACAGCAGCCCACTTCAGTATTCTTGCCTGGAGAATCTCATAGACAGAGGAGCACGGTAAGCTACAGTGCATGGGGTCACAAAGAGTTAGACATGACTGAAGCGAGTTAGCACACAGCAATCTTGTGATTTATGATTTAATGTAGTTACAAGAGAGAGAACCATATTGGTAAGAGGTTTCTGAAATAAGGAATATCACTGGCATTGGGAACCATAGTTTCACATGCAAAAACATGATTCTAAGGTGTTGCGTGCGTGTGCATGCTAAGTCACTTCAGTTGTGTCCAACTCTTTGCAACCCTAGGGACTGTAGCCCCCCAGGCTCCTCTGTCCATGGGGTTCTTCAGGTAAGAATACTGAAGTGGGTTGCCATGCCCTTCTCCAGGGGATCTTCCCAACCCAGGGATCAAACCTATGTCTCTTATAAGTTTCCTGCATTGCAGGCGGGTTCTTTACCACTGGCGCCACCTGGGAAGCCCTCTAAGGTGTTAAGCACACAATTTATGTTGTTAGTGTAAATACAGGTACCATCCCAACCGCCCAGTTTTTCAAAAGTTTGTTTTATACACCTTTGCTTTTCCAAAAGACCTACATTAGTACCTGTTTTTACTAACTGAAAGAAATCTGAAAAGAATTTTCACTTTTACCTAAAAAGGTGAAAAGCAAAAATAGCATTTTGCTTTGCAGCAAGCTGAGTCGTTACAGAGCATAACAGCATCAGGCACCATAGCTTTGAATTGCGTCTGTGAGCATCTGTGCTTTGTCTCCATTTATTTTGTTCCTCCCTTAGCAAGATGTGTCCTGAGGTAATTGCTTCTTTGTTTTATGCCATTGTGGCTCACATAGAATTTCACAGGGGTGTGCTACTTTCTGATATGAAGGGAAACCTGTCTCATCTTTACTAGTATGATTTTTTCCTGTATAGTAAGATTATATGTAATAAGATTTCCACAAGATATATTTACAACTCAGCCTATGGAAGGCAGAGAGGTGGTAGGTAGAGAGAGCAATGTCTAGGCTTCTATTTCTAACTCTGCCGTATTTTAACAGCTGCTACCTTGGGTAAGTCCCCTTCCTGCCATAGTCCTCTGTTCCCTCAAATGTAACATGAATAGCTTAGATGAGAGGCCTTTAAGGGATTCTAAAAACATTGTCCTAGGCTTGCAGCTGGGCAATAATTTTTCACCTGATGGATTATGTGTGAGTTAGTCACTCGGTCATGTCTGACTCTTTGTGACCCTGTGGACTGTAGCCCACAAGGCTGCTCTGTCTATAGAATTCCCTAGACAAGAATACTGAAGCAGGCAGCCATTTCCTTCTCCAGGGGATCTTCCTGACCCAAGAATCAAATCTGGGTCTCCCGCACTGCAGACAGATTCTTTACCGTCTGAGCCACCAGGGAAGCTGAATCTAAAAGTATAAGTTCTTTGTTCAGCTGTTGCAGGCAAATGACACATGATCCCAGAGACTATCGTTTTATGTATGACTAGGAGAACCTGCTTTTTCGCTTAACAAATACTCATATACAGCTTACTCCATGCCTGGCACCGCCCTAAGCAATGTATAAATACTGATTAAACAACACTGTAGGGAGATGTTAATTTTATTGCCCCCACTTTATGGCTGAAAAACTGAGGCACAAAGATATTAGGTAATTTGCCCAAGGACACATAACCAATAAGTGGCAGAGTTAGGATTTAAATCTAGTAATCTGACTCCAGAGTCCATGCTCTTGACCATTATTCTATGTTATTAACTTACTAAGATCTTACTGTATAGCACAGAGAACTATATTCCATATCCAGTGATAAAAAATAATGAAAAAGAATATTTAATAAAAGAATGTATATATGTACATATATATAGATACATATATATATTTGTGTGTGTATATGTGTACTAGTCACTCAGTTGTGTCTGACTCTTTGTGACCCATGGACTGTAGCCCACCAGGCTCTTCTGTCCATGGAATTCTCCAGGCAAGAATACTGGAGTGGGTAGCCATTTCTTTCTCCAGAGGATCTTTTTGACCCAGGGATCGAACCCAAGTCTCCTGCATTGCAGGTAGCTTCTTTACTATCTAAGCCACCAGGGAAGCCCATACATACATATAGTTGAATTTGCTCTACAGCAGTAATTAACACAAATCAACTATACTTCAATTTAAAAAAAAAATTACCAAGAGAGTGATTAATGATTTTTGAAGCTTGATCTTCATAAGCTAAAATCAGCACATTGCTTAAGCTTACTGAAAACTCAAATTCAGTGTTGTAAGTCTCCCATGGTGCTTGTTCACACACAGCTTGCTGCTAGAGTTCTCATGGTTTTCAGTAAGACTATTTCAACAGCACCTCATTTGCAAACCCACAGTGGTTTGTGATTTACCATGATCATGCCCTTTGCATTTGAATTTTAAATTACTGTTGGTGTGTTTTGAATAATTTCATCAAGAGTGTGCCTTCCTTCATTCTCAGCTTTCATATTATTCCTCTTTGGGCTTTACTGAATGTAAGAAGGAGGTCACACTGAGCCATATTTTTCTTTTTTTAAAAAAAATTATTTATTTGGCTGTGTTGTGTCTTAGTTGTGGCATGCAGGATCTTGATTGCTGTGCACAGGTTCAGTAGTTGCAGCTCGTGGGCTTAGTTGCCCCTCAGCATATGGGATCTTAGATAACCAACCAGGGATTGAACCCACGTCCCCTGCATTGCAAGGCAGATTCTTAACCACTGGAGCACCAGGGAAGTCCCACTGTATTTGTCTTGACGTCCTCTCTCTTAGCTCTTAAAGACTGTTACAGCTCTGAGATCACATACTTCTTGTAAAGGCTCAGTTTAGTGCTCTCATTCCCTTTACGTCCTATATGAGCAGAGTAAGGAGGATGGGGGAGGTGTTTAGTCTTCCAATTTCAGTTTATTTCTCTAGTTACCTGTAGGCAATTTAATGAAGACCATGCACAGTGAAAGGTGGACTGAGGAAGTAAATTATATGGTGCCATATTTGTACTTTCAAAAACAACACAGGTTACTACTTAAAAATTCAGGTTCTAATGTTAATGATCAGAAAAGAACTATAGTTCAGTTTATGCTTTTTCTAACTATTACAAAGACTTAGACCAACTCTTTTCCCTTTTACAACAAAATTTATAGTTCCTATGAAGCTGTGTGGCTTACATTTAGGGAGATGTGGCAGGTATAGAAATGCAATATTGGTATATCCAGTAAGTCTCAGATTGGAACAATTTCCATGGCAACTTATTTCAGTCTTCTTTAATGAAACATTTGCATAGTTCATATACAGAATCAGCATTCTGTTGTTTGGCTCCCAGCATATTATTTTGTGTTATGAGATGTCATGTGTTCCAATTCTGGTGTCACATGCTGATATTTTTAGATGTAGAAAAACAATGGTATTATTTGGTGGTAGAAAAACTGTTGTGTGCTGGTCTCAGCCGATCAATAACCAATGTTGTGGCTGGATTGGCCCTTATGGTTCTTATTATGATTGAAAGATAACTTCAGCAATAACCATCAGGAGAAAATTTGTAAAAGATTCATTGCACATCCTGGAAATTACATGGCACGTCTAGGGCCACTTGGGCTTCCCTTGTGGCTCAGTTGGTAAAGAATCTGCCTGCCATGCTGGAGACCTGGGTTTGATTCTTGGGTTGGGAAAATCCCCTGGAGAAGGGAAAGGCTACCCACTCCAGTATTCTGGCCTGGGGAATTCCATGGACTGTATAGTCACGAGGTTGCGAAGAGTCAGACACAACTGAGCAACTTTCACTACCTAAAGTTAAGTCTCACTACTAGGGCCACACAGTGAGGTTGTGGGAAGAAAGGGGAAAAGAGGGAAAGAGGGAGAGATTCCACGGGCCTGGTGTTCTATTTATTGGGGTCAATCCACACTTTTGCACCATGTGAACTAGCACGTGACTAAGTGTGTTCATGAATGTATGCATGTTACATACAAACTGTATATTTGGACCTCAGCTCTCTGTTCTTTCACATGTTTCACCTGTGGAGCCTCCACATGTGACAGTTTAGGGGCCCAGATTAGACCAGGTGGTTACTCAGAGCTTCTGAAGTAGCAGAATCAGAGGGCATAGCCAAACCAGAGTTGAGAAAAGCAAGACTTCAGAGTTGGGAAAATGGTGTCAAGTTTTTGATCCAGTATGAGATGAGGCTGTAAATGGCATAATTAATAACAAAGGTCAAAGCTGGGATGAAAAGTACCACTTAGTGCACTGAATAGAAGGTAGGTTGTGAAACAGATTGGAACAGAGACTGTGGATAAATGTTAAGAATGCCCTAGAGGAATCCTCCTTATCCATGGCTTTGCTTTCTGAGGTTTCAGTTACCTGAGGTCCAGCATGGTCTGAAAATATTAAATAGTAAATTCCAAGATACACAATGCACAAATTTTAAGTTGTGTACCCTTCTGAGTAGCACAATGAAATCTGATGACATCAGCTCCATCCCTCCCAGGACATGCATTACTCCTTTGTCCAGCGGAACCCACCCATTAGTCACCTAGTAGCTGCCTCGGTTATCAGACAGAGGCAGTACCGCAGTGCTTGCATCCAAGTAATCCTTACTTTATACTTAATAATGGCCTCAGAGCACAAGAGTAGTGATGCTTGTAGTTCAAATATGCCAAAAAGAAGCTGTAAAGTGTTTCCTTTAAGTGAAAAAGTCTAAGTTCTCAACCGAATACAGAAAGAGAAAACATTGTATGCTGAGGCTTTTGTGAAGAAGGAAAAAGAAATTTGTGCTAGTTTTGCTGTCACACCTCAAACTGAAAAATTATGGCCACAGTGTGTGATAAGTGCTTAAGATGGAAAAGGCATTAAATGTATACAATAAGGTATTTTGAGAGATACCACATTCACATAAGTTTTATTACAGTAAATTCTTGCAATCATTCTATTATTAGTTATTGCCATTAATCTCTTACTTTAATTTAGACATTAAACTTTATCATAGGTGTGTATGCATAGGAAAAACATAGTATATATAAGATTTGGCACTGTCCTCTGTTTCAGGCATCCTCTAGGGATCTTGGAATATGTTCTCCATGAAGACGGGGGGACCATTGTGCATGTGGTTGGGGGTAGAGGTGGCCTGATGCCATGCTGTGGACATGATTCCTCACAGGAGGTTTGCAGAGCTAGATATCAGCTGCATTCAACTGAAACCTTGAGAAGGAGTGGATCATCCTTTCATACTCCCTTGAATTGCCTGTTCAAGCCAGGCATATGTATAGTTGTGTAGGAGATGGATTGCTTCAATGCTATGACCCTTAGAGCAAGCTTTGAAGCAGCCTTCACAACCATGTTGCAAGCTATTGGACAGCTGTGTGGGCTTGGGAAGTTTGTAGGTTGTGCACAGATGCTCAATTGTGTCCAACTCTTTGTGACTCTGTGGACTGTATCCCACCAGGGTCCTCTGTCCATGGGATTTTCCAGGCAAGAATATTGGAGTGGGTTGTCATGTCCTCCTCAAGGGGCTCTTCCTGACCCAAGGATAGAACCTGTGTCTCCCACATCTCCTGCATTGTTAGGTAGATTCTTTACCACTAGCGCCTTAGGGAAGCCTAGGGCTCTAGAATTGTGTGGGAAGGAATAAACGATTTCTTCAGTGAGTTTTTCTTCATATTGAAGGCTTAGAAATAAGGCTCATGTATATTTTACTGTTATTACATATCATATCAAAAAAGCCACGTAGGTGAATTTGTAAGCAGTGCCCATTACATCTACCTAATGAGTTTGTGGTAAAATTGTTTACTAAAATTTGTGTGCAACTACCCTACAGGTGAGTTCAGGGTATCCCACTCCTTCCAAATTTCTCTGTTGAAATACCCAGTAACAATTATCTTTCAGAAAGTTCAAGACATGGGTTTTTGATGAAGATTGTGATTTTAGGAATGGTGCAAAACATCTGTTATTTTGAGCTAGCTTTCCAAAGGGATGTCTTATTCAAAAGTTTAATATCAGAATTGAGGGAATTAAGTGGTTGAGACCTACACGTTTCATTTTCTGCAAATTTTATTTTTTATTTTCATTGGTGGAAAATTAGATGAAATTATGGATGTGCTAGCATCTTAATTTTAATTCCTTTTAAAATAAATAATACATTAGCTCTCCTGCCCCAGAGGGAAGAATATAATTGAAACACTGTATTCATTTCTTCAAGACAGAAAAAGTAAGAGGTAATGGCATACTCTGACACCTTAGCTGCTTTTTGAAATCTCCAAGAGACCGGGGTGGGGGTGGGGGTTGACATCATACTGTCAAAAACATAATTTTTTGTTAGAAACAAACATATTCCTCTTGTTATTTCTTTGTCAAAAGCTATTCATTTTGCCTGTAGTTAATGTTTTGTAAGTTTCTATATCTAGCTAATATAACAGCATCTTTGTTGATGTCTCTTATGAAACTTTGTATACACAGTGCAAATTTAAAAATTAATATTATAATTTGCTTTGTAAAACAATGTAGTCCTATATTGAAACAGAACACTTCAAGAGTCTAGGAGTGGTTCATCTAGGGGTAATTTAGGACACAAATGGTGGACACAAAATTGAACACTCATGGTTATGTATTGGTGATGTTGATGGTGTATCTACAACATAGCCCCACTAATTCCTTACTAAAAATAGTAGTGATGACTGCTATTGTAGGGCCATTAGACCACATATCACACTGTTCTGTAATTATTTATGTGTCTACTTTCCTCTCTGCAGTGTGAGTTTTTCAAAGGCATGGTCCATGTCTCATTCATTTCTCTATTCCCTGCAGTGTTAAACTCAGTACCAGGCCCATCATAGTTGCTCTATAAATGCCTGCTGTTTGCTTTGTATAGGAAAACAGAACTGTTTTGATGATTCTTATTTGGACGTCAGAATTTTCAAACTCCAAGCTCCACACTTACATGGAGGTATTACATGCTTGCCCTACCTCTTTCCCCCATGTCTATTGTCTTTCCCTAATATATGCATATCCTTAACTTCAGCCATAGGTTCCATCCTATTCTAAACTGTATGTACTCAGGGGAGAGGCACCAATATCACAATAGGCCCTCTTCTGTGAAGGTCAGGGCTAGTGTGTGCTGTATTTGTAGGAATAGGGATAAGACTGTAGGCTTAGCATGTGACTAACAGGGGACTTATACTCGGCCATCCTTTTCCAACAGGGAGTCTAGTTTGGCCTGGCTTTGTGTGCATGGGAAGTAGGTGCCACCTGTATCATGTGATCCTGCCATGTCTGAAAGGCATCTGTAGGGAGTTGGAATGGCCACGGTTTGTCAGTACATGGCCAGTTGTATCTTGAATTGGTGGAGACAAATGGGTAGTTACACCTTAGGAATATATGTCGTAATTGTGACAGTCCAAGAAGTTTGAGAAACTGCAAAACAGTCAAATGAATGTGCTTTGTAGGGTCAGAAGATTTGGGTTTGTGCTGTAATGGTGTATTAGTTGCTCAGTCGTGTCTGACTCTGCGACTCCATGGACTGTGGCCTGCCATGCTCCTCTGTCCATGGGATTCTTCAGGCAAGAATACTGGAGTGGGTAGCCATTCCCTTCTCCAGGAGATCTTCGCAACCCAGGAACTGAACCTGGATCTTCTGTATGGCAGGCAGATTCTTTACAGTCTCAGCCATCAGGGAAGCCCCAAACATGAGTGTTCTTGCATTGGCCGGGAATCAAACCTAGGCTTCCTGCATGGCAGGCAAGAATTCTACCACTAAACCACTAATGCTTACAGTGGTAATGATGTGCTTTGGGTTAAATCACATGACTTCCCTGAAACCCATTTTCTCATCCATAAACTGAAATTAATAATAACAACTAAAAAAAATAATAGCAACTCTATTGCCTTGTGATCTAGCAATCCCACTCTTAGGCATACATCTGGAAAAAAAGCATGGTTTGACAGGATACGTGCACCACAGTGTTCATTGTAGCACTGTTTACAATAGCTAAGACATGGAAGCAACCTCAGGGTCCATCGACAGATGAATAGATAAAGAAGATGTGGTACATACATACAATGGAAATTACTCAGCCATAAAAAAGAATGAAATAATGCCATTGCAGCAACACAGATGAACCTATAGACTATCTTACTACGTGAAGTCAGACAGAGAAGGAAAAATGTTACATGATATCGCCTATATGTAGAATCTGAGATATGACACAAATGAACCTATCTATGAAACAGAAACAGAATCACATACATACAGAACAAACTGGTGGTTGCCAAGGGGGAAGCAGATGCAGGAGGAATGAATTGGGAGTTTGGGATTAGCAGATGCAAGCTTTAATACATAAAATGGATAAAAATAGGGTCCTAATGTATAGCACAGAGAACGATGTTCAGTATAGCACAGGGAACGATGTTCAGTGTCCTGCAAGAAACCATAATAGAAAAGAATATGAAAAACCATAACGGAAAAGAATATTAAAAAGGATACGTAACTGAATCACTTTGCTGTATACTGAAAACTAATACAACATTGTAAATAAACTATATTTCAAAAAAAACACAATAGCACGTCTATTAGCCTCATAAGGATATTTTCAAGACTAAATGTAATGATATATGTGAAAATAATATGGCACAAATATATAAATATTATCACATATTTAATTGTAATTTCAAGTGTTCAAAGTTGTTTTGCACTAAGTGTGAGAAAGAAGCCTCTTTTCTATTATGTTACACTATTTTGATATTATTCTGGCTAAAATGTAAAAACTCAGATAGTTAAATCATTATATAGACTGTGACCACATTGGAAAAAAAAATCCTTTAAATAACGTAATTTTTCAAGAAGGAGTAGAAGCTGCAAGTGGCAACCAGAGGCATGATTTGTGACTAATAAGACCTTGCATTATCTTAAAAAGTTACTTATTTGGAACAGTGCTCCAGGAAATCTAATTTGAGATCATTTAAATGTCAGTAAATTAAGGGGCCCAGATGATTAAATATAGTGTACAGATATTAAAAGCTGCAGGGATGAAGGGCAAAAACATTATTCTCATTCCGATTAAGAATTGCTACACAGAGTTCTTTTTCTAGTGTAGTAGATATTAAAAGCTACATCTTTTGTTTTGCATTTCTAAAAACTCAATAGTGGATTAGGAAATGTGGAGAGAAGAGAGAATAATATATTTTAATATCCTTAAGACCTTGAATGCTTTCCCTTGCCTTTAGAGTAAAATTAAGCTGAAAAAACTAAGTTGGAGAAGGTGTTATGTAATTCTTGGGATTTCCATTGATAACTTCCATTCCAAGATCCTCTTGTGACCACCTTAAATTAATATTTAAATTTTTGTTGAATGATTACTATATCCTGGGCAACAGATTTGGAGGGAGAAGGAGTCCACAGAAGCATGAGGTGTAATTCTTTTTTTTAATATTTGTATTTATTTATTTATTTGGTTGTGCTGGGTCTTAGTTGCAGCATGTGGACTCTTAGCTGTGGCATGTGAGATCTAGTTCCCTGACCAGGGACAGAACACGTGTGTCCTGCATTGGGAGCATGGAGTCTTTGCCACTGGACCATCAGGGAAGTCCCAAGATGTGATTCTTTTGAGGGGTGTCTCAGTGTTGGCCAAATGTTCTGGAACTTTAGTAAGCCTAAGAATCACCTGGAGAGCTTATGAAAATGCAGATTTTCAGCACTCATCTGCAGAGCTTTTGATTCCACAGGGCTGGGGTGGAGCTCTGGAGTCTGAATTGCTATGCAGAACCCAGGTAATTCTAATTCACACTCTACACTGGTCTGGAGGAAGCAGCAGTTATGTATCAATACAAAGAACTGTGATTAATAGTAGAGATACAGAGCCTAACGGGAGTATTGGGAATGGGAAAATGACTTGTGTCTGGTGAAATTTAGGGAAGTTTGCAAAAAGAAGTCTGGTTTGAGCTGAGCAATGAAGTCAGGATGGCTACAGGTGGGTACGATGAGGTAGGGGGGAAGGGAGAATCAAAGAGGCAGGAGGAAGCATTCCTGGTGGAGGGTTAGCAGGAGGAAGCATTCCTGGTGGAGGGTTAGCCAGCAAAAATGTCCATATGTGAAAGCACTTGGGGAATGGTAAATAATCTGATAAGGCCAGATTGTGAAGTGCCTGTAGTACTATAGTAGTTGTTGTTGTTCTGTTGCTCAGTCATGTCCTACTCTTTGCGACCCCATGGACTGCAGCACACCAGGCTTTCCTGTCATTCACTGTCTTCCAGAGTTTGCTCTAAATCATGTCCATTGAGTCAGTGATGCCATCCAACCATCACATCCTCTGTCGCCCCCTTCTCTTCTTGCCCTCAATGTTTCCCAGTAACAGGGTTGTAGTGGGAGATACAATAAGGAAAAGAGAGCCAAGTATTAGACTGTGGAGTTATTTGAAGTAGTCTGACTTCTTTTTAAAGGCAACAGGAGCCTTTGAGGTCTTCTAAGAAGGAATGCCACCATTATGGCAGAAAGTAAAGAAGAACTAAAGAGCCTCTTGTTGAAAGTGAAAAAGAAGAGTGAAAAAGTTGACTTAAAACTCAACATTCAGAAAACTAAGATCATGGCATCCTTTCCCATCACTTCATGGCAAATAGATGGGTGAACAGTGGAAACAGTGAGAAACTTTATTTTTGGGGCTCCATAATCACTGCACACGGTGACTGCAGCCACGAAATTAAAAGAAGCCTGCTCCTTGCAAGAAAAGCTATGACCAACCTAGACAGCATATTAAAAAGCAGAGATATTACTTTGCCAACAAAAGTCCATCTAGTCAAAGCTATGGTTTTTCCAGTAGTCTTGTATGGATGTGAGAGTTGGACTATAAAGAAAGCTGAGTGCGAAAGAATTGCTGCTTTTGAACTGTGGTGTTGGAGAAGACATTTGAGAGTCCCTTGGACTGCAAAGAGATCCAACCAGTCAATCCTAAAGGAAATCAATCCTGAATATTCATTGGAAGGACTGATGCTGAAGCTGAAACTCCAATACTTTGGCCACCTGCTGCCAAGAACTGACTCCTTGGAAAAGACCCTGATGCTTGGGCAAGATTGAAGGCAGGAGGAGAAGGGGCTGACAGAGGATGAGATGTTTGGATGGCATCATCAACTCGATGGACATGAGTTTGAGTAAGCTCGGGGAGTTGGTGATGGACAGGGAAGCCTGGCGTGCTGCAGTCCATGGGGTAGCAAAGAGTTGGACGTGACTGAGCGAGTGAACTGAACTGAACTGAAGAAGGGATACGGCATCATTACTTTCGCTCTCACTAGTGACTCATTAATTCTTCATGACAACCCTTTAAGACTGGTGGTATGATCTCCCATTTTACAGTTGAAGAAACTGAGGCTCAGAGAGATGAAGTCCTGTGCCTGAGGTCTCATAGCCAGTGCCTAACAGAGTCAGGACTCATATTGAAGTTCCCAAATGCCGTCCTTAGGTGGCTACAAGGTAACAAGCAATGTGGATGCTGCTCACTACAATGGGGAAACATACCCATTATTCATCATGCAGTAAGACGTTGTTATGCAAAGCGCTAGGCACTCAATTTCTTATATAAACTTCTTCTAAAAACCAGATATTTAGTTACATGATTTGAAAAGTTAAATCTAAACTACAATGAAATGTCACCTAACACCGGTCAGAATGACCATCATTAAAAAACCTACAAATAATGAATGTTGGAGAGGGTGTGGAGAAAAGGGAACCCTCTTGCATTGTTGGCAGGAATGTAAATTTGGTACAGCTACTATGGAGAACAGGAAGGAGATTCATTAAAAAACTAGGAATAAAACTACCTTATGATCCAGCAATCCCACTCCTGGGCACATACCCTGAGAAAGCCACAATTCCAAAAGATACATGCACCCCAATGTTCATTGCAGCACTATTTACGTTAGCCAGGACATGGAGACAACCGAAATGTCCATCAACAGAGGAACAGATAAAGATGGCATACATATATACAATGAAATGTTAGCCAGAAAAAGGAACAAAACTGAGTCATTTGTAGAGACATAGATGGACATAGAGACTGTCATACAAAGTTAAGCAAGTCAGAAAGAGAAAAACAAATATTGTGTATTAATGCTTATATGTAGAATCTGGAAGCATTGGGATAGATGATCTTATGTGGTGCTGGAGAAGACTCTTGAGAGTCCCTGGGACAGCAAGATCAAACCAGTCAGTCCTAAAGGAAATCAGTCCTGAATATTCATTGGAAGGACTGATGCTGAAGCTGAAACTCCAATACTTTGGTCACCTGGTACAAAGAACTGACTCATTGGAAAAGACCCTGATGCTGGGAAAGATTGAAGGCAGGAGGAGAAGGGGATGACCAAGGATGAGATGGTTGGATGGCATTACTGATTCGATGCACATGAGTTTGAGCAAGCTCCGGAAGTTGGTGAAGGACAGGAAAGCCTGGTGTGCTACAGTCCATGGGGTCGCAAAGAGATGGACATGACTGAATGACTGAACAACAATTTACAAAGCAGAAACAGAGATGCAGATGTAGAGAACAAATGTATGGACATCAAGGAGAAAAGGTGGGAAAAGTGGAAGGAATTGGGAGAATGGGATTGACATGTATATACTATTGATAGCATGTATAAAATAGATAACTAATGAGAACCTACTGTATAGCACAGGGGACTCTACTTACTGGTCTGTGGTGACCTAAATGGGAAGGAAATTCAAAAAAGAGGGTCTGTCTGTATATATATATATAGCTGATTGACTTTGCTGTACAGCATAAACTAATACAACATTGGAAAGAAATTTTTATACTCGAATAATTTTTTTAAGCTAAATTGTATTACAAGTCTGAAAACAGAAGTTCTTTACCCAATCCCTTAGTCCTGCTCTGGAATATATTTCTGTTGTTACCAAGCCAAACTCAGGTTTGCTTGCTGGATGCACACCAGAGCCAATCTACTGACACCAGGTTGTGATGAAGGAAAGAATAGTGCTTACTTTCAGGGTGCCAAGCAAGGGACTGGAAGACAGCCTCAGATCCACTCCAAGTTGGCCTTTGAATTAGGAGTTTTTAAGTGGGAAAAACAAAGAAATCAGGGTTAACCATTGTCTTGTAAACATTTCTCAAAGTAGTTTTTGGGCGGTCAAGATGCCTATGCTTTGCAATTCTCTGGTCTGGTGGTCCATGACAGGGGTCGGGGTGGAGTCTGCTAGGTCATCTTGTCCTGGAGAAACCACCTAAGTCTGTATATTCATGATGTTATCAACAACAGCAATTGTAGTCATCTGACTGTGATGACCTAGAGGGGTGGGATGGGTGACGGTGGGAGGGAGGCTCCAGAGGGAGGGGATATATGTATACATATAGCTGCTTCATGCTGATGTACAGCAGAAGCTAGCACAACACTGTAAAGCAATTATACTCAAATAAAATTAATTAAAAATCAATATTTGTGCAAACATTATTTTGATTATTATGCATTGCTGAGTCATACAGTGTACTGTAACTATTAAAAACTATACAGTTTTACTTTCCATAGAGTTAACAATCCTCTTATTTTCTATTTCTTTGTTTTATTTATTTACTGCTCCCTGTATTTTCTCTGGACTTCCCTGGTGGCTCAGTGGTAAAGAAGCCACGTGTAATGCAGGAGATGCAGGTTTGATCCCTGGGTTGGGAAGATCTCCTGGAGGAGGGCATGGTGACCCACTCCAGTATTCTTGCCTGGGAAATCCCATGAACAGAGGAACCTAGTGCACTACAGTCCATAGATTCTCAAAAGAGTCAAACATGACTTAGCAACTAAACAACAACATTATCCTCAGACTCTCTACCAGACAGCTAAAATCCATTGTTACAACCACATGACAGGTGTTCTTGAAGCCCAATATCTCTCTTCCTCCACTCTTCTCTCTACCTTTCATAATCTCCTGGCTATCTAAGCCAGTTCCATGACAGCTGTCTGGGAAAGCTCAACTTTCCTTCACCATTTAATGGGGGAGTTTTCTTGTGGTGATCTCCAGTTTCCTGGACTCTACTTCTCATTCTTTCTTGGTTTACTTATTTGTTTTAGTGCAGCCCATCTTCAAATAGCTTCCTAAGAAGGTGTCATGTGATTTATAATAAGAAATTTATGTTTGATCTGTATCCCCTTTTCTAGAGGGCTTCTCTTGTGGCTCAGCTGGTAAAGAATCCGCCTGCAATGAGGGAGACCTGGGTTCAATCGCTGGGTTGGGAAGATCTCTTGGAGAAGGGAAAGGCTACCTGCTCCAGTATTCTGTCATAGAGAATTCCATGGGTCCATGGGGTCGCAAAGAGTGGGACAGGACTGAGCGATGTTCACTTTCACCTTCCCTTTTCTGGCACAGAGCTGCTAAAACTCTTGGCATTCCCTAAGTGTTGAGAGCAATAGTGTGTTTTGTTATGTTAATAAGGTGATTTAGGAAAGCCCTTGTGTCAGAGAAGGGTTGGGGCTTGTTGCCAGGGTAACCAACCCTGAGAATAGAGGATTGGAACTTTCAGTCCTGCCCGCTGACCTGCCCAGCAAGATGGGCTGAAGATTGAGTTCATTCACCAATGGCCAATCATTTAGTCAATTACACCTGTGTAATGAAGCCTCTTTAAAAATGCAAAAGAATGCGATTTACAGAGATTCCAGTTTGGTGAACAAGAATGCATCCATATGCCGTCCTGCATGTTGCCCTCACTATCTCTTCATCTGGCTGTTGTTCATATCCTCTAACATCCTTTGTAATAAACCAGTAATCTAATAAGTACAGTACCCTCCACCCCAAGCAGTTTTACTTTCAGTGGTTTCAGTTACCTGGGGTCAACCACAGTCTGAAAATCTTAAATGGAAAAATGCAAGAAATAAATAATTGTAAGTTTTAAGTTGCACACTGTTCTGAGTAGCACAATGAAATCTTGTGTTGTCTCACTTTGTCCTGCCCAAAACGTGAATCATCCCTTCACCTAGAGTTTCTGGCCCCTACTCAGTTAGTAGCCGGCTCCGGTATTTCAGTATCACAGAGCAACTATTTCAGTATCACAGCTTTGTGTCCAAGTAACCCTTATTTTACTTGGTAAAGGCCTCAAAGCTCAGGAGTAGTGATGTTGGCAATTCAGACACTCCAAAGAGAAGCTGCAAAGTGCTTCCTTTATGTAAAAAGGTAAAATTTCTAGACTTAAGAAGGAAAGAAAAAACATCATTTGTGAAGTTGTTAAGATCTACAGTAAGAACAAGTGTTCTAGCCATGAAACTGTGAAGAAGAGGAATTCATGCTAGTCTTGCTGACTGGCTGACACTTCAAACTGCAAAAGTACGGCCACAGTGTGAAGTAAGTGCTTAGTTAAGATAGAAAATAAGATTTTTGGTGAGATACCTTATTAACGTAACTTTTATTACAGTTTATTGTTGTAATTTTTCTCTTTTACTATTATTCATTATTGTCATTAATATCTTGTGGTGCCTAATTTTAAATTAAACTTTATCATGGTTGTTTATGTATAGGAAAAAAACATAGTCTCTCTATAGGGTTCAGTTGTTTATTTGCTAAATCACGTCGGACTCTTTTGCGACCCTATGGACCCTAACCTGCCAAGCTCCTCTTTCCATGGGATTTCCCAGACAAAAATACTGGAGCAGGTTGCCATTCTCTTCTCCAGGGGATCTTCCCAATCCAGGGATCGAACCTGGTCTCCTGCATTGGCAGGAGCATTTTTTTTTTTTTACCGCTGAGCCACCTGAGAAGCATATATAAGGTTCAGTACTAGCCACAGTTTCAGATATCCATTAGAGGTCCCTGGGGAGTGGGTGGGTGGGACTACTGTGTTGACAAATTAAAAATAGTAATAAAATAAAATAAAAAGTCCTTTTTTTCCTAAAATTTTTTCCACCACTCAGTTTTCCTCTGGGCTTTATTGAGACTATGTTTGATTATAATATATTGTTCTAATTGTTCTATTTTATTATTAGTTATTGCTGTTACTCTTTTACTGTTCCTAATTAACAAAATAGACTTTGTCTATCACAAAATAGACTTTATCACAAAATAGACTTTATGGATATATAGGAAAAAAACATAGTCTATTTAGGGTTGAGTGCTATCCACAGTTTCAGGCATCCATTGTGTGAGGCCTTAGAATGTATCCCCTCTTCATATAAGGAGGAAACTACTGTAAAATGTTTCTCTGATTTCTGTGAGCCACTCTAGCAAATTAACTAAACCCACAGTCTTTGGACTCTCCAATTTATAGGGCGTCAGTCAGAAGCACAGGTGACAACCTGAATTTGCTCCTGGCATCTGAAGTGGGGGGCAGTCTTATGGGACTAAGCCATTAACCTGTGGGATCTGTTGCTAATTCCCAGTGGATAGTGTTAGAATTGAATTGAATCGTCAAACGCCTACCTCCTGTGGGAGAACTGCTTGGTGGTGTGGGGAAAAGCCACATACCTGGTGTCAGAAGTTTTGTGAATGTGGTAGTAGTGTTCGAGTAAAGGAGAAACACAGGAGGGAAGAGACTGAGTTTGTCCACTTGGGAGACTTATGGGGATAACTTTTCCCCATACAGTACTTTGCACCTCTGAAAAAGTATTCTGATTTAACACTTGGTATAATAGTTTGGCACTCTTCTCACACACTAGTAAAGTAATGCTCAAAATTCTCCAAGCCAGGCTTCAGCAATATGTGCACCATGAAATTCTAGATGTTCAAGCTGGTTTTAGAAAAGGCAGAGGAACCAGAGATCAAATTGCCAACATCCGATGGGTCATCGAAAAAGCAAGAGAGTTCCAGAAAAACATCTATTTCTGGTTTATTGACTATGCCAAAGCCTTTGACTGTGTGGATCACAATAAACTGTGGAAAATTCTGAAAGAGATGGGAATACCAGACCATCTGACCTGTCTCTTAAGAAACCTGTATGCAGGTCAGGAAGCAACAGTTAGAACTGCGCATGGAACAACAGACTGGTTCCACATAGGAAAAGGAGAACGTCAAGGCTGTATATTGTCACCCTGCTTATTTAACTTCTATACAGAGTACATCATGAGAAACGCTGGGCTGGATGAAGCACAAGCTGGAGAAACATCAATAACCTCAGATATGCAGATGACACCACCCTTATGGCAGAAAGTGAAGAAGAGCTAAAGAGCCTCTTGATGAAAGTGAAAGAGGAGAGTGAAAAATTTGGCTTAAAGCTCAACATTCAGAAAACTAAGATCATGGCATCTGGTCCCATCTCTTCATGGGAAATAAATGGGAAAACAGTGGAAACAGTGTCAGACTTTATTTTTTTGGGCTCCAAAATCACTGCAGATGGTGATTACAGCCATGAACTTAAAAGATGCTTACTCCTTGGAAGGAAGGTTATGACCAACCTAGACAGCATATTTAAAAGCAGAGACATTACTTTGCCAACAAAGGTCCGTCTAGTCAAGGCTATGGTTTTTCCAGTAGTCATGTATGGATGTGAGAGTTGGACAGTGAAGAAAGCTGAGCGCCGAAGAGTTGATGCTTTTGCACTGTGGTGTTGGAGAAGACTCTTGAGAGTCCCTTGGACTGAAAGGAGATCCAACCAGTCCATCCTAAAGGAGATCAATCCTGGGTGTTCATTGGAAGGACTGATGTTGAAGCTGAAACTCCAATACTTTGGCCACCTCATGTGAAGAGTTGACTCATTGGAAAAGATCCTGATGCTGGGAAGGATTGGGGGCAGGAGGAGAAGGGGGCAACAGAGGATGAGATGGCTGGATGGCATCCCTGACTTGATGGACATGGGTTTGGGTAGACTCTGGGAGTTGGTGATGGACAGGGAGGCCTGGCGTGCTGTGGTTCATGGGGTCACAAAGTCGGACACGACTGAGTGACTGTACTGAACTGTTAATAGTTTGAGGTGGCTCAGAGATAAAGAATCTGCCTGCAATGTGGGAGACTTGGTTTTGATCCTTAAGTTGGGAAGATCCCCTGGAGAAGGAAATGGCAACCCCCTCCAGTATTCTTACCTAGAGAATTTCATGGACAGAAGAGCCTGGTGGGCGACAGTTCACGGGGTCTCAAAGAGTTGGACACGACTGAGCAACTAAACAATAATAGTTCACACTGGGCACTTAGTATGGAAACAAATCTTTCAGTTCTAGGGATTTTTCTTGCATTATTTCTTCGATTTCCTACTTCTTTGTTTTCCTTGTCTTCTATTTCTGAAACTTGTATTATTTGGGTGTGGGTTCCTCTCAATTGATTCTTTAATTTACTCACTTTATTCTATGTATGTCGTTAGTTCTATTTTTGGGAAATATTCTCAACTTTAGCTTTAACCACCTGTAATGGATTTTAACATATGGGAAGTATAATTTAAATTTCCAAGAGCTCTTAATCTCTAATCATTGTTGTTTTTCTTTTTAAAAAAATCCCAAATTCAATATTCTCATAGATTTGACAATTCCTTCTAATCTCTCAGGCTACTGATTATAAATTTTTGAAGGTTTTTTCCTACTTTTTGGGTTGTCTAGTTCCACTGAATTTTTTGTTTATCTTGGTGTTTATGTTGGAGACTTCCTTTACGTTTGCTCTCAATTGTATTTAATGGCTATGCACAAAAAGCTGATAAGTTTCTTGCTGATCAGTGGTGTTTTTGACTGGTAGTCTGCATTGTAGGTCAGTTATGAGGGGGCCAGCTATCAGTACCTGCCACTCCAGAGGGAAATGTCCCATCCTTCCTGGGTCAGAAATATAAACTTGGGTTACAGCATTCTGGGAGCCAAGCAGAGAAAGAGGATTGTTGGGGCTCTTTGCTATTCATTTCTCTCTTTATTTTTCTGGTTCAGGATAATTCATTACTTTTGTTCAGTATTCTTTAATCTTGAATAGTTTCTAAGTCTTTCTTTGTCTTTAATGACCTTAACATCCCCACCCTTAGCACATGTGGTGTGTGGGATCTTAGTTCCCCGACGAGGGATTGAACCTGTGCCCCTTACAGTGGAAACATGGAGTCTTAACCATTGACCACTAGGGAAATACCCTTGCAGTATTTAGACTTACTCAAGTCCTTTGTTTTCAGCTTGGTGTCCCTAAATTGTTTAATTTCTCCAGAGTATAAATATAAATTTCCCTTCTGTTCATATAGGGGAGAGATGGCCTGAGTTTGTAAGGAGGAAAGGAGAAAGGTGAGTAGATGTGCTTCTTATGCAGGTTTTCAATCCCACAGTTGACCTCTTGAGAAAACAGAACAGGATCTGTCTTTGCCTACCTTTGCCTATCTTTTCTTTCTGCAAGTATTTATTGCATGGTTACTATGTGGCAGATGCTAGCATCTGCCTAGAATAAAATGGTGAATAAAGACAAATGTAGTCTTTGCCCTTCTGGAGCTTGTGTAGTGGTGGTTTAGTCGCTAAGTTGTGTCCAACTCTTGTGATCCCATGGACTGTAGCCTGCCAGGCTCCTCTGTCCATGGGGATTCTCCAGGCAAGAAATACTGGAGTGGGTTGCCATTTCCTTCTCCAGGGGATCTTCCTGACCCAGGAATTGAACCTGGGTCTCCTGCATTGCAGGCAGATTCTTTGCTGGCTGAACTACAAGGGAGCTTATAAAAGACCCCAATTAATCGCAAAAATTGTTGTAAAGTTATGACTAAGATAAGTGCTAAGAAGGAAAAGTAAGAGGTAAAAATAAAAACAATAACCAAAGGAATAATAACCATAACAGCTAATAGCCTCCTCTTCCTATCCTGGAGGAGTGTGTACTGAGAGATTTGACCTATTTAGAAAGTATGGAAACTTTAGCCGAGATCTGAAAAGTGAAAAGGAATTAATTAGGGTACGGCCGGGTGGGAGCATAGACAGCCTCAAGGAAGAAGAAACAACTTGTGGCAAATACCTGTGGTGGGATCTATCTAAAGAGGCCTGAAATAAGGCAGTGTGACTGGAGTGAAGAGTGAAACTACACATAGCTGTGATTACATTAATATTAACTAATTAAAGCTCTAACTTTAAAATCAATTTTTTCCTTAAGCCTTTAAGTTCAATGTAAAGCTTTGTTATTCTATTCATAAATCTGGTATGTTTGTACAAAAGTTAAAAAAAAACACTTTCACTTGTTCTTTTAGTAACTCTTAATATATTTTCCCTTAAATTTTTTACTTTAAATGCATTTGGAAGTTGAATAAATTTGACTCCCATAGATGTTTCAAATATTTGACAGGGTCATCTTGTGTGCATGTTTAGGTGCTCAGTCATGTCTGACTCTTTGAGAATCCATGGACTGTAGCCCACCAGGCTCCTCTGTCCCTGGGATTCTCCAGGCAAGAATACTGGAGTGGGTTGCCATTCCGTTCTCCAGGAGATCTTCCCAACCCAGGGATCAAACTCAGGCCTCCTGCATTGCAGGTGGATTCTTTACTGTCTAAGCCACCAGGGAAGCCCAAGAATACTAGAGTGGATTGCCATTTTCTTCTCCAGGGGATCTTCCCGACCTAGGGATTGAACTTGGATCTCCTGCATTGGCAGGCGGGTTGTTTTTTTTTTTTTAAACCACTGAGCCACCTGGGAAGCCCCCAGGGTAATCTTACATATCTAATAAACAAAATGTTTCTAAGTCCTATAGTAATGCTGATAAATTTAATTAACCAAAAGGTAGCTCAGATGGTAAAGCATCTGCCTACAATGTGGGAGACCCGGGTTCGATCCCTGGGTTAGGAAAATCCCCTAGAGAAGGAAATGGCAACCCACTCCAGTACTCTTGCCTGGAAAATTCTATGGATGGAGGAGCCTGGTAGGCTACAGTCCATGGAATTGCAAAGAGTCTGACACGACTGAGCAACTTCACTGGTTCACTGGCTAATGGTCTAAATCACATTCTGATGATCATTCAAACTTTGTATATACAGATAACAGAATTCTCTTACTTGTTTTAGTAGTTTAATGAAAATTAAACATTTCAAATTAAAATATAATTTTAGAACCTCCAACAGGTCAATTTTTATGAAATGTCTTAAATACCTTAAATTGCAAACTTGCAGACTAATCAAGATAATAACAAAGCGTATTCCTAAAATGAGAAGAGTTATTTACTAAGGGTTTGGTTTGCTTCAATATTTATATACTTATTTCTGTATCTTACTGGCTATTAGGGTTGCCAGATTTAGCTAATAATAATAAAATACCTAGTTAAGTTTGAATTTCAGGTGAACAATGAATAACTTTAATCAGTTCAGTTCAGTTCAGTTGCTCAGTCATGTCCGACTCTTTTCGACCCCATGAATTGCAGCACACCAGGCCTCTCTGTCCATCACCAACTCCCGGAGTCTACCCAAACCCATGTCCATTGAGTCAGTGATGCCATCCAACCATCTCATCCTCTGTCATCCCCTTCTCCTCCTGCCCCCAATCCTACCCAGCATCAGGGTCTTTTCCAATGAGTCAACTCTTCGCATGAGGTGGCCAAAGTATTGGAGTTTCAGCTTCAACATCAGTCCTTCCAATGAACACCCAGGATTGATCTCCTTTAGGATGGATTGATTGGATCTCCTTGCTGAAATTTAATTAAAATGGGTGTCCTATATTTTATCTGGCAGCCCTACTGGGTTTGCAAAATCACTTACCCTACTGGGAGAGCAGAGTTATACCATTTCTGATGGACTACACTTACTTGGTCAGAGATTTGTGGTCATAATATTGTTACAGGGTCAAAGATTTGTGACTATAATATGGTTACAGATTAGGGATCCTAATCAGAAATTATAGAGACCTGGGTTCTACTTCATGGATGATTCTACCCAAGTCACAGTTTAACACGCTGAGATATTTCAAATTACCTGAATGTGACCTACTATGTCAGTGGTGACCCCAAGTCAATGCATTTTAACTGGGATATAGTTTTGTAGCCATGGACATCATGGATTCTTTTGGGTATCTTCTAGGTTTCACCATTATCTAATGTTTTTATTGTAACTGGTTTTAACTGTTTGTATCATTTAAGTTGATGGAATTGTATGCTTTGAAGTGATGGAATTCAGCCAGCCCCTGACCCAAATCTAACCATGCAAGACCTTAGAGGTCATTGGAATAATGTGGCTTACCCCTCCACCTCACCTCATAAAAGCAATAGGGAACCAGAGAGGAGTTTAAGCAACAGTGTGACATCACCAGATTTTTGTTTTTGGGAAAAAAATAACACTGGTTGCTGCACAGAGAATAAATAGGAGGGGTTTGAAGTGGGTGATGGAGACTATGAGGCTTTTGCTGTAGAGGAACTCAGAGATTATGATAAACTTGGTTGATGCTGATATAGAAACAGGACAAGTTTGAGGCAGAATCAATAGCACATGGTGATAGACTGAATACAGGCAGTATGAGAGGGGGTGGTATCAAGGATGATTCCCATGTGTCTGGTGTGAGTGATTGGATGAATATTGACATTATTCACCCAGACAAGAAACAAGTAAGGAGGAGCCGAGCCATTTGTTTATGTTTTTCTTCATTTGTTTTGCTCTCTTTTGGCAAGAAAGGGGAGAAACAATGAGTCCAGTCCGGGTATATCTTAAAAATACATATGGACCACATAAGTGGAGATGGTCAGCAAACATCTGGAAATGCATTTCTAGCTCATCCTTTGGTTTCCATCTATGGCAACTGAATCCAGAATTTTCCACAGAAACATAATTACAGTTTGTGTTTTCAAAGGCTTTCTGCCTGGCCATGTTTCTCCAAAGAAACTTGTAATGTGCAAAGTATCCAAAATCAACTTTAGTATTAGAGCAACTGTTCTGAACTGGAATATTCTACTCTCTTGTTGGTTGGTGATAGTATTTTAAAACTGTCACTTCATTGATAGATTCAGGGTCATATCCCTATTTTTGGTATTTATTTGAATGATGTGTATTTATTTAAACCAATATCCAGAAAAACACTGTCTATATGACTTAATTTAGACTTGAATTTTGTGCCTTGTTAGTCTGTTTAACGATGCTAAGCTATTTAGAAGAAGTAGGTAAAAAATAAATCTTTGAGCTTGGATGGCCTGTTCACAGTCAATTGACTTCTACCTTCAGGAGATGGGAAATTAGTGAGCTCTATCCTTTCTGTGACAACAGATTTTACTCAGTTCTTTTTAGGTGTTACAAAGAATTCTTGTACCTTTTTCAATTAGCCAGTACTTCCTCATGGTGTTTTTAATTTAGGGAATTCCTGCTCTTCAAGACATAACTCTATGGTTTGTACACTTTGCTGGTATGCTTTATGTAGACAGTGGCCTAAATAATATTTTGGTCTCTTTCTCACTTTGTTTTTCCTAGCCCATGCATTTTCCACTCTTATTCAGAATAAGTAGTTGGAGGTCTTGATGGCAGTTTTCATTCATTCTTTTATTTATTTTGTGTAGGATATCTTGGGATAATTACAAAGATAGAATCCTAAAAATAGCTTGCTTCTAAAGTGAACTTTTATAACATATGCTAATTATTTTGATTTTTATTCAGCTGCAGAAAGCCATTCATCTGTTCTATTCAAGCTATTTTTCTGATTACTGAAAATGAGAATATAATTATTATTTATTAACTACTCCCAGTACTTTCTCTGGAATACAAAGTATTGTTATTTCTATACAATGCAACTTTTGACTAATTAATTAGAATGTATGCCCATATTATCAAGAGTGTTTATCTCTATATTTGGAAAGAGGACAAGAACACTTTTAGATTTCTTAACATGTAAATTCTTTGCAGGCCTGGTTCCATAGCTAGTCTGGGGCTTAATAAATCATCTTCAGAGTAAATCGCTTACTGGTAGTCGATGATGAATAACTCTTAAGTATTTAGAGTTATTCTTAAGTAACAGTTACTCTTAACCTGAAATCTTTCTTCCCAAATGATGAGTGGCTAATAGAAAATAAAATATAACCATGATGTCATTAAACAGTTAAATTAGTCATGAGATAGTTTTCAGGAACCAGAATTGTACAGTAAGGAACCTTTCCAACCTTGTGGTTAGTTTTTAAAATACTTTGATGACTAAAGCAGGATCAGGGGTAAGATGATTACAATCAAATTTCAAAGATACACAAGGAATCAAGCCAGAAAGGGGTGGGAGTCAGAAGTAGAGACAGAAGAAAAATAAAAAATGCAGGCCTTGAGAACAGTAGTCCAGAGACTAAAATCCAGAGGGAGAGGTAACATGTGAGATGCAGATAATACTAGAGACATCTCAGAAAGAGGGGAGCAGGTCCAAGTGAGGCTATAATACTGTTGAGACCATTTTTTTTTGACTTCACTTTTTCATTGCAGTGCACGGGCTCTCTCTAGTTGTGGAATCACAGGCTCTAGAGTGCCCAGGCTCAGCAGTGGCAGTGTGTGGGCTTCTCTAGTTGTGGCACACAGGCTGTCTAGTTGCAGCGTGTGGGTTTAGTTGTCCCACGGCATGTTCCCCCACCAGGGATCAAACCCATGTGTCCTCTGCACTGGAAGGTGGATTCTTGACTGGGACCAGCATCCTCAACCTAGGTTTAAATTTTCCCTTTACTCACCTGGTCATAGGAAAATCCTCAAGCGATCATAGGTACAGGCTGAAGAAAACATAGTAGTATGATAAGAGACAGATCAAAATAGTTAACACTCTGCCCATGCAACTTATTTTTGCCTTCAATGGCTGAAAGTTAAAGTGTGGTGCTTGACCACCTGGAGCCCACTAGACAACCAGGCAAAAAATAACGCTACAGTTTTTGCTGGGTGATTGATATTATGTAGAACAAGGGTGCTGCAACATGGTGGGGCAGAGAAGAGCATGAAAGGAATTTTGGGGAATCTCCGGGGTTATTCTGTTGTTCTACAAGTATGCCCACAGGTAAAGCACAATGGTCCACTACTAGAATCATACAAGTAGGGCAACTGAGAGCTCAGATCCCTCAGGAATGAAAACTGGATCATACCACTCAGGTAAGCATCCTAAATAACAAACAGCTGCCTACCAGAAGAATTAATAGGTACCAGAAAAGTGGTGTTTATAAAGTCTTATGAATTATATATTTTATGCATATTTGATACAAATAATATTGAGCATAACATGTTAAATAGTGATATCCCAAAATAGCTTGCCTTGGTTGGTGGTGGACTATATTTCACTGTGTTACCCATGAGGTATCAAAGCCCTTTACGAAAGGAAAATCTTAGAAATTTGGATTCCAAGTAGGGAGAGACCTCCAGCCAAAGAGGAGATAAACTCCTGTTTCTTCCCTGCCTCCACTCTTGCTCCCAACTCTTGTCACTGCATTCAGAACCATGTGGTGTGTTAGGGAAAGGACAGAGGCAACTGAAAGTCCACGAACATAGAATGCTCAGGTTAAGAAAATATAGTTATTCTCAGCCCTTAATCACCACTTTCTATTCCTCTCCTGAGGTCTTTGTTCTTGTTCCCATGGCCTGTAGTGAGGTTAGCCTGCGTCCTGAATCTCTCCTATTACATGCTGATGGTAGACATCACTAAACAATTAAGGCATGATTTCCCATTGAGCTAGACTGGTTACACAGCCGCAAATTGTTTGGGTTGGAAGTTGAGATGAAATGTATTTAATGTCTTGCATTTTCCTAGTATCAGGAAAAGGAATTAGAAACAACTATAGGAAAGCCTGATCACATGCTCATTCATTTCTTAGTAGGCTGACAGCAAAAGCATAAGAATAGACAGTTGTGTCTATATATTCTAATGCCAGGAAACAAACAAAAAAATAAACGCAGAGTGATGGCAGTAGAGCAGAGAGCAAAATAAGCTATTAACTAAGTGAGAGCAGTGCTTTTCTAATTCACCCAGTATTAGGAAAGACTGCTGAATAAGCATCTATAATATTAATCAATAGGTTATTATCCCATTTGATAAAAAGTGACCAATTATGAAGCGCAAGAAAGTGCAATTATATGGTCACTCATCACCTAGAGGAAGGTAAGGGTGATTACAGGCATAAAATAAAACACTACAGCATGCATAGAAAGTACTTCAATTACACTGTAGGTTTGTCATACAAATAATTAATAATAAAAATATACTATTAAGAATACCAGAAGCCAGGAATTCCCTGGAGGTCCAGGGGTTTAGGACTCTGCGCTTTCACTGCCATGGGCCCAGATTTGATCCCTGGTTGGAGAACTAAGATCCCACAAGTCACACAGCCAAAAAAAAAAAAGAAAAAAGAATACCAGAATTCAGAAAAAAAAAGTTTCCTTTAATGTTAACCCTAAACAAACTTTACCATCATTGATCTACAACAGCTATGTCACTAACCATCAGTATCAATGGGCTCAAGATTTTTCAGACCCAGCTGCCTTTTCCAGCTCCACCAGCCTCAGTAGCCCCACAATTTCTGAAAACACACTAAGGAGAAAGCACTCTCTGCTGCTCATATCTGATAGAAATCAAAAGCTGGATTTTGCTAGACTATCTGTTAACAAATTCAGTGAAAATGTTTATCTCAGCAACATTGCAAAGGACAAATATGGTACTTAAATTAAAAAAAAAACAGAAACCTTAACTTCAAAACTGTCCCATTAGAAAACCACATACTAATTCAAAATATGCGGCAGGCAAATAAAATATTTTTGGAATTCCTTCCTGAAAATTTCTTCATAGCGTGCCTTTGAACCAAAGAATTAAATGTTGTCTCGCAATATCATAATTTATTTTTCAATCTAAAAAGATAATGTCTGGTTTATTCACCTTCTGTTTTGACTATCCTTGGCTTTGAAAGACTTTTGGTAGTTTCCAAAATGTAAATTCGTCTTTAAGAAGAAAAGGAATTCAAACTATGTCCCTCGTGTTTGAAGATCCCCCCCAAATACTTTGTGCGATAGTTGCTTCCCTGAAATGTGTTTAATTTTCCCATATAAAAATATGCATTATTTATTCATTTATTCACCCACCTAGTTATTTGACAAATGTATACTGATACCTAGTCTCCTGGTAGATTTCCTCTAGAGGCTGGAGATGCAGGACTAAACAAACAAACAAAAGACAAAGGTGTCTGCCTTGAAGTAGCTTATAGAAAAGTAAGGTGAGATGAACAATAGATAATAAACATAATAAATACTATATAGTAGGTCAGGAGATAATAAGTGCTACAAACAAAAGATGAAGAGGGGAAGGGGAATGGGAGCCATGAAGGCTAGGGGTAGAAAGTTGTAGTAAAGAAAAGGTGACAATTTGAGCTGAGGTTTAAAGTAGTGAGAGTCTGCCTTCTGGATATTTGGGGTAACTTCTATAGGGAGGGGAAAAGAAGTAAAGAACACATTTGATATGAAAGAACAACAAAATCAATGAGGATGAAATGGATTGAATAAAGGGAGAGTAAAAGGAGAAGAGGGGCCTTCCCTGGTAGCTCATTGGTAAAGAATCTGCCTGCCAATGCAGGAGACTCAGGTTTGATCCCTGATCCGAGAAGATCCCTAGGAGAAGGAAATGGCACCCCACTCCAGTATTCTTGCTGGGAAATCCCACGGACAGAGGAGCCTGGTGGGCTACAGTCCAGGGGGTTGCAAAAAAGTCAGACAGCACTGAGCAACAAAACAGCAAAACAAAAAAAGGAGATGAAGGCAGAGTAGTTATCGAGGACAGATCATGTAGACTGATGTAGGTCTCCTGGCTTTTATTCTGGATAATTTGAGGAGCTATTACAAGGTTTTGAGCAGAGGTATTACATGGAAGATCCCCTGGAGAAGGAAATGGTAACCCACTCCAGTATTCTTGGAGTGAGTGTCCTGGAGAATCCCCATGGACAGAGGAGCCTGGCGGGCTACGGTCTATGGGGTCACGTGGAGTTGGACATGACTGAGCGCACACGCCCACACGCCCACACTACATGGCTTGATTTATATCTAAAAGAATCACTCTGGGAGTTCGACTTCTAGTATGTCTAAGTAGTTCCTATTGGACCTGCCTCTCCATAGCAGCTATAAACTCTGGAAAAAACTGATTACACAGGAAAGTGAACAAAAGTGGGGGCTGGAGGGCACATGGAGAGGTTGGCACTTAGAAGAAGAAATGGATGGGGCTACAGCTGCTGCTGCTGCTAAGTCTCTTCAGTCGTGTCCGACTCTGTGTGACCCCATAGACGGCAGCCCACCAGGCTCCCCCGTCCCTGGGATTCTCCAGGCAAGAACACTGGAGTGGGTTGCCAGTTCCTTCTCCAATGCATGAAAGTGAAAAGTGAAAGTGAAGTCACTCAGTCGTGTCCGACTCTTCACAACCCCATGGACTGTAGCCAGGCAAGAGTACTGGAGTGGGGTGCCATTGCCTTCTTTCGGATGGGGTTGAGAGTCCCCTTTTCAGGTTTCAGCCCCAGAGCAGGCTGAATGCAGTGCCACAAAGTGGCTAAAACTCTGACCAAAAACCTGTAGCCTTTCCAGCTTTAAGAATTAGAGTACAAAGGCTGGGCAACCATGGCCTCAGCAGCTCTGGCTGATGACTTGTGTGCAGGGCAGACTTCAAGCAGCTGAGCTAAAGGTTAAAAGAAGCAGAGAAGAAATTAAATGAGACTTGAACAATAGCCCAAGAGACAGACTTAATGGAGGATCAAGGGGAACACTTATTTATGGATGAGAGGGAATTTCTTCCTAAAGAGTTAACATTTATGCTGAAATCTACAGGATAAGGAGGAGCAAGCCAATGAAGGCTAGAGGGGAGGGGAGAGGGAGAAATGGAATTCCCGGCTTTGGAAACACCATGACCAGAAACTCAAAGGCAGAAAAGAGCCTGGTGTCTTCCAGGAAATGCAAGGAGGCCAAAATGTGGAATATATTCATGGAGAAATGGGTCAATTGATACTAAAACAATAAATGCTCTAAATATGAGGTAGGGAAAAAGCATTAAAATTGATCTCTATCCTCAAGGTGCTTATAACCATGTCAGGGAGACAAACATGCTAATGTCAATGAAACAACTGAACTTCAACACTAGACAGCACGAAGTTGGCCAATGTTTTGAGTTTTCAAATCATATTTGCAAGAATTATCTTATTTGGTCTTCATAATAGCTCCATGAGGCAGGTACTCTTATTGTTACTATGCTTATTTAACCTGATTGTTTTCTCTCTGTCCTCACACGATAAGCCCTGTGGGGTCGGGCCAGACCTGTTCTCATTGCACTAGGCACAGCTTTGAGTTCAGAGAAGTGCTCAGTAAATCCTTGTTAAATGCATAAGTTTAACAGATTGGAAACTCAAGGCTTTGAGGGGACAGGACTTAAATGGTCAAGGGAACACAGCATATCCAGGATAGAATCACCCAAAATTCATGGCTCTAGTCTCCTAGGCCAATATTATAACTTGACCAATGATATTCAAATCGCTCTCCCTATCTCTTTCTCTTCATCCCTCTTTCCCCCATTTTCTCCTTCCTTTCCTGTTTCCTTCCTTCAAGTAGCAGAATGCTTTGCTTTCAAACATTTTTTTTTTTTTTTCACTTGGATATGGAAACAGAGGGCTTCCTTGGTGGCGCTTGTGGTGAAGAGCCCATCTGGCAGTGTAGGAGATATAAGAGACGTGGATTCAGTCCCTGGGTTGGGAAGATCCCCTGGAGGAGGGCATGGCAACCCACTCCAGTATTCTTGCCTTGAGAATCCTATGGACAGAGGAGCCTGGCAGGCTACAGTCCATGGGGTCACAAAGAGTCGAACATGACTAAAGCAACTTAGCACACACATAGAAACAAAAACTTCAGTTATAAATATATTATAAATATTTTATACATTCAGTGTTATAGGATTTATTATATCAGTCACTGACAATGATGACAGTTGTTGTGATGGACATAGAGATTAGGCATCAGGTGTCTAGATGATAGTGGCTGTCTGTCATATGACAGCCTTGCCATCCAATTTATTAAGGAATTTTGTTTTGAATGCCCAGTATTGAGAAAATCCAGATGAATCCTAAGAAGTGTAGTAGCTAAAAATAGTAACAGGTGTTAAATAGTGTGCCAGCAATCTTAGGATGCTTAAACTCGACTGATCCTGAAACATGAAAGAGGATTAGGAAAGGATGTCTTTATTTTAAATTTGAATCACTAACAACATCTGTTAACTTCCATGCCATGTTGTTAATAAAAAAATCTGACAAGAAGCCTTTAGCCTGCTGCAACCCTTTATACTATGATAATACTTTCATAATGCAACATGTTATGTGTACGTTTGTCATTGCACAACTGACTGTTATGCAGAAAGTGAGAACAAGCACTGATGATATGACTGTCTTGTTTTGCATTTCATTGGGTCCAATACATGCATTCCATGATCCTCCTCTTATTTGTAGAATTTTGTGTGAGTGAACCCACACAGGCTTGAAATAAAATGATGAGTGGAGACCTATAACTTCTCTAACCAGTGATATATGTCCAAAAAGCTCAAACCCATAATAGAGGTGATAGGAAGAGTTATAGTCTGAGATCTGCCCTCAAACCTGTTCTGTGCTACATCAGGAAATATATCTATGGCTTTCGCTCAAACATGGTACATTTGAGTGAGCTTATTATGTTTACTATAGGAAATTCCATGGACAGAGGAGCCTGGTGAGCTACAGTCCATGAGGTCACAGAAGAGTCAGACCCAGCATATGTTAACAAAGAATTTAGGGTGGTTTTCTAAAATTAAATTTAATCCAAAATATTTGTACCCTTGAAGCACTTCAAAGTAGTCCAAGTGTTCTATAAAACTAAGCCAGGCCCTTTCCATCCTAAAGGAGATCAGTCCTGGGTGTTCATTGGAAGGACTGATGCTGAAGCTGAAACTCCAATACTTTGGCCACCTGATGTGAAGAGCTGACTCATTTGAAAGGACCCTGATGTTGGGAAAGATTGAGGGCAGGAGGGGAAGGGGACGACAGAGGATGAGATGGTTGGATGGCATCACCAACTCAATGGACATGGGTTTGGGTGGACTCCAGCAGTTAGTGATGGATAAGGAGGGCTGGCGTGCTGCAGTTCATGGGGTCGCAAAGAGTCAGACATGACTGAGCGACTGAACTGAACTGAAGCTACCTCCAATGTAGGTGGGATGACTTTGTGGTGGGGTAGGCAGCTATGGTCTGGCCAGCCCTGGCAATGAGGTATTGTGGGAATTTTCCTCCAGTGTTCCAGACATGGATGTGCATTTTGCCAACCATCTCATGCACAGCCACTGGAAAAAAAGCAATAGACTTTTGCCTTCCAGTTTAAATGCATTGCTCTGTTCATCAAAATTTAGTTGGAAAACTGAGGGAATATTTGAATTTTTATATTGTTGTTAATATTCTTTGCCTTTCTAGTCTATCATCAATCTGTAAGGAGAGATTCTGGAACATCGAGTTGAAGGCTATGTGATTAATTAGGTCATTTGGTTTCATTAACTTAATAACTGAATAAATAATTTCTCAGAAATATCTGTCACCAATGCTTATTTGTCTTTATATCAATATTTTTTCAATGAAATCGAGTGTTTTTTATGCTCATGTAAATGTACTCTTGTAAAAAGTTTACAAGAAAAGGGCATTGAACCTATTTTGTGGGGAAGGATAAATGTGTGAGAGAGACAGACGAGGGAGTTGGACTCTGATTAGGTGGTTTGCCCTTTCCAGCCTTAACAGATCTGAGGTAGAAGATTCCTGTTAGTAATGACAGTTCTCAGTGCAGTAATTCTCAGAGTCAGTGTGGGAATGGAGCCATATCAAATCCTGAAGGGCCTTGTGTATAGCTTGAAAATCTGGGAACTTTAATATGAGTGTTTTCTCACAGCTTCTCAGCCTACGGAAATCCTACTGAGCTTTTGGGAGTGCCTCCATAAGACATCTCAGACCTTTCTTACTTCTTATTCATCAACCATTCATCCCTTCTCTGACTTCTACAGAAGTTTTAGGGCCCATACTACTTAACCTAGCTTAATAAGTAGACCAAATGGTATGACTCAAAAAAGTGTACTTCATCAGGAGTTGAAAGACATAGATTTTGGTTTGTGCCCATGTGCCCCACGGGGCAAGTAACTCACTTATTTTGATTCCTGTCTATTAAAGGGTTATAGTAGTAATAATTCTACCTTCCTCATAGGGGTAGACCCTCATAGGGCTGTTATGAGGGTCAAATAAGATGATTCTTGTTCAGTCGCTAAGTTGTATCTGACTCTTTGTGATCCCCACAGGACTGTAGCCTGCCAGGCTCCTCTGTCCACAGGACTTCCCAGGCAAGAATACAGGAGTGGGTTGCCATTTTCTTCTCCAGGGGATCTTCCTGACCCAGAGATTGAACACCTGTCTCTTGCATTGGCAGGCAGATTCTCTACCACTGAGCCATGTGGGAAGCCCAAATAAGATGATTCTTACAAATGTTTTTTTGAAACTCAAAGCGTTGAGCAACTACATGCTTGTATTGAAGTTCAGTTGTTTCATTGACATCATCAGTTTTGTCTCCCTAATATGGTCATAATCACCTTGAGGATACAGATGAAATTTGAAGTTTTTTTATTTCCTTAGAGTGCTGCACATATAATAAATATTTAGAGCAGTTATTGTTTTTGTAATTATCATTTACATTTACATAGTGTTCCATTGTGGCTAAAGCATTTTCACATACATTATATCCATTTTTATATGCCAACAGACTGAGATTCTGGGAGACACAGTGACTTTTCCAAGGCCACACAGTTAGTGTATTACACAAGTCTGCATGCTTGCAGTCTGTGGCTCTTTTCACTCTGTGATTAGATCTTTTGCAGTCTGGGTGCTATCAAAAAGGTACTTTGGTCTATCAGTTCATGCAGTTCTGGTTATAGAAGAGATTTGACTTTGTAAACCACGGAAGTCTTCTGAGAGTGACAATATTGATTCTCTACAGCTGACTGCACCTGTGCCTTTGACTGCTTTATTTTCTCTCTCAGTATACCAGTTAGTGTAGTTAGAGTATGGCATGTACCCAGAGTGATGCCTGGTTTGGGATATCTCCATTTCAATGAAGCCAGTTCTTAATTTTTGAGATGGTGAATTTTCCAGGTCTCTGTTGGGCTGGTCTTTTCCCTTTCTGCTAAGGCCCACTTTTTGTACATGTCACTGTGAGCTAGAATTCTGATCAGAAGGTTAGCAAGCAAGGAGAAATGAAGGTGACCAGTTTCAGTCCTAAAATGTGATCCTTTTTCACCACTCTGCACAAAATGTTTTAGAGAAGAGACTGAAGTTATTGGACAAGCACTCATTTAAAAATTATCTGGGTACTTTCCCCTTCCTGGTCCTAATTTGGTATTGATGGGTCTTAAGTTAGTACTGACTATGTCATCCAAATTAATCCAAAACAACTGTAAACAGTCAATGAAAAAACATTGTATACTGATTATTATAATTAAAACCTGAATTTAAGTCAAAATGTGCTCTTTAAGTGACCCTCGAGTTTGACTAGGAATGATAATAATGGTGATGCAGTGGGCTACTGACAAGACCTTCACAAAATTCTCATCAATTTCTACAATGTTTTTGACATTTCATCAAAGCTCAGGAGGAAATGGAGCAATTATTTATTTGACTTTAGAAATCACAGGGTGTCAGAATGCACTCAAGTGACTTCAAATGAAATGCTTTGAAAAATAAGAACTGCAGTGGGTGCATCACAACTGAAATTAGAGCAAGTGTCAATATGTCAGCTGCAAAGTGACAGGTCTTAGACAAGGCACTTAAGGTTAATGAGAGATGTTTAATTTGGCCAGAGTGACCAGAAAACTTCCAAGATGTGAGCTCATCTTAGAAAAGGGCAACTTATGGCAAGGATCTAGAGGAAGCTGATGTAGCTTTTAAGCAGCAAATTTCTATCATAATATAATAGTACTGTTGTATTAGTATTAGTGTAAGTGTTAGTAATAATAATGCAGCTGCCATTTGTTTGATGCGTACTTTGTGCCAGGCCCTGTACACTAAAGCATGGACCCATGTGACCTGATTTATCCTCACTCAACCTTATGTTGCTCCATTTACTTCTGAGCAAGCAGAGGCTTAGGGAGTGAAAAGCTGGGATTTGAACCTGTGTCTGTGACAGTGTGGAGTCCAGTTTTCTAATCCTTTATCTATGACATGGGTCTGTGTCAGATCTAACATTTACTGTACTGTTGTGTGACCTTAGAGAAGGTACTTGCCCTCTCTGGAAATATCTCCATCTGTAAAATGAGGGAACTTAACTGTGGGTTTTCCTATCTCTAGTCTTTTAAGAATGAATGGGTACATGACCTTTGGATAGGGTGAGGTGTTGTGGAGGAGTAGAGGGCAGGAACTGGTATGAAAAAGGTATGCAGGTGAAACAGGAACTGAGAGCTTGGATGGGCACTCTCGCTCTGTGATATGAGCCCCCACTCTGCTGCATACTAGTTTGTACTTTTATCGACAGCCTTTGTTATTCTGGGCTTCAGACAGGCCTAGAGGGAGGGAGAAGAGTAACTGGACATGAGGAAAGAAGGTTCTCATTTGGCGTTTCCTCTTATTATCACACTAGTCTCTGGAGGTGAGCACATCCCAGTGGCCTGAGTCTGAACACATGGAAACAAAATGAAAGCCCTACACTGAAAGTCAAGAAACTGGCAGTTGAAAAATGCTGATGTGGAGGCAAAAAAAAAAATTTTTGTTTCTTTTTTTTCCAGCCATTAACAAATTCTTAAGATAAGTAATTTAAATGTAATATATAATGTTTTTAATATTTAATTTTGTAGAAAATTAGATATATGTATACATAAAAAATGAAATTTAAAAGTATCCACAATCCCACTGCTTAGAGAACAGTTCTTGATATTTTCATGTATATTGTGACAGACTCCAGATTTTAAAAACCAACTAGGCTATTACCAGAGTGTTTCATAATCTGCTTTCCATATGTGCTCCATCTAAAAGTTTCCATACTTTTATAATCATATTCATAACTGTTTTCTAGGGCCTTGAGTACCATAAAAATACATACTAGTCCTATACCTTATGTTCTTAATATTACAGTCTGCAATACTTGTTACCTACACAAATATCTTTTACTACAGGATATTTTTATATGGTGGATTCCAAAGAAATGTACATGACATGTTCTGAGGCATTGTCCTTTCTCATTCAAATATTTCCAGAATGTTTCTCTATTTCTAATCACCTTGGGGCAGGAGTGGGGTGGGGTGGGGGAAACAATCCTGTTATTCAGATTGGTTTTTTTAAATAAAGGTGATTATTTGATATTAGTAACCTAGACTGAGAATGGGAAAGATAATATGGGTAATTCTGTACTATCATTCCTTGACCCATGACTGGTAGCACATTGTTTAGTCACCAATTATCTTTGCTGATAATACTTTTAATCAATTACTGGCTGATTATGTAGTTTTATTTCTCACTCTATCTGTAAAAAGAAAAATTTTTCAAGAACCAACTCCAAATTATACTATTTTTTTCCTTTACCTCAATTTGCCTTTTATCCTGAGAGATATTTAGAAGAGTAAATTGGTGTTACTTTGTGTAACCATCTGTTCTCTGAGGTGGATCTCTTTAATTTTTAAGGATGACTTTGGTCTTCTCAAGGTCAAGCCAATTTTAAAATAGAATTTTCCTGAATATTATATTTTAGTGTTCTGAGAGAGGCGGTTTTCACACTCCTGAGGGACAAAGATTTCTGAAAACCTTTTTGATGGAAACTATGGTTCATAATGATCAAAGTCTCCTCCCAATCTGTTACTTTCTTTGAAAAGCTTAAAAGCACATTGTTCCTCCCCTGAGTATATCCCCTAGCAAAATTCTTGCACATCCGCACAGAAGACATGTACCAGAATACTTGTTATGAGTCATAGCAAAAATTGTATCTTAAATGTTCTATCAATGGGAGAACAGTTAAATATTATAGATTTTTATATGCTACCTGCATTCGCATGAGTGAATTTCAAAATACCCCAATATAAAATGTTTTTGGTGTTAAAAAAATAAAATTAAAAAAAATTGTCAAGGAAAAAACTGCCATATGATAAATATGGCAGAATATCATTTATACAAAGTTTAAAACTATGTAAAACATTTCTGTTTAGACAAGCTGAGTTATGCTACTTTAACAAACACTCTGAAATCTCAGTGACTTAGATCCATGATACGTCCAGCACAGATTATCTGGGGTCTCTGTTCATGAGTAATTCAGAGTCCCAGGCTGATATAAACTTAATTTTATCACATGCTTCACTGATCACTTTACCAGTGGGAAGCAGATAAAAGTGACTTGCATGGTCACTTAAAGCTTCTTAAAGCTTCTCCCTGGAAGTGGCACATTTCCTTTTTGCTCATATTTCATTGTCCAAAGAAAGTTACATAGTCACACTGAACTTTAAAGGACTGGGAAGTATAATCTTACTATGTGAGTGTAAGATCACCCCAAGTATTTGGTTGTTGTTGTTTAGTCGTTAAGCAGTCTCTGACTCTTTGCAACCCCATGAACTGCAGCACACCAGGCTTCCCTGTCCTTCACTATCTCCCAGAGTTTGCTAAATTCATGTCCATTGAGTTGGTGATGCCCTCCATCCATCTCATCCTCTGTCACCCCTTCTCTTCCTGCCCTCAATCTTTCCCAGTATAAGGGTCTTTTCTAATGAGTCGGCTGTTCATATCAGGTGGCCAAAGTATTGGAGTTTCAGCTTCAGCATCAGTCCTTCCAGAGAATATTCAGTGTTGATTTCCTTTAGGATAGTGTTTGGTGGATAACTCTAGTAACTACCAGACTAAACAGTACTCTGTAGTGCAGATGGATATATGCAAGTATGGTAAAAGTACACAGTTCTGAATGGAAATACTGAACACTAAATTCAGATTAGTGATATCTCTGTGGATGAGAGGAAGAAGAGAGTGGGATGGGATGAGAAAGCTGAATAACTAATATCTGCCTCTTCAGTTAACTCTCTTCTCCACTCTGCTCTCTGCCAGGGGAGGCTGATCTGTATCAACTGCATAAATGGATTTTCCATGTTCTGTGGCTTTAGGAGGGATTTGGACAATGGGGAAGCTGGTAGGAATCCAGAAAGAGGGTGGAGAGTATTCTCTGGCTCTCTCTCTGTGAGGTTACCTCAGACTGCCTATGTTTGACCAGAGGTCTCTGCTACACTCAAAGAGGCCAATTCTATATGATATTCTTTGGATTCCAAGCATATCTCCTTTTCTTATCCCTTTGGGCCTAAAGATGGTAACAGCTTTGTTGCTACTAATCCCAAATTTCTGCACTGTTTTTTGTAGCTCTCTCATACCCACACCTTTGTAAATTGTCATTTTTCTATCTAAATCTCCTGGAATGATCCCATATTGAGTGTGTCACTATGTTTCTTGTTGGGATCCAGATGGATACATAAAGATAAACAGGAGGTTTTATTTATATCTCTAATGTTTATTTCATATGTTGAGTTGTTGGCACATAGGTGTTCATTATAATAGTCTCTACGCTTTTGGGTTAAAGACCTAAATGTAAGACTGGATACTATAAAACTCCTAGAGAAAAACATAGAACACCCTTTGACATAAATTGCAGCAATATTTTTTGGAACTGTCTCCTAGAGTAATGGAAATAAAAACAAAAATAAACAAATGGGGCCTAATTAAACTCAAAAGCTTTTGCACAGTAAAGGAAACTATAAACAAAATGAAAAGATAACCTACAGAATGGAAGAAAATATTTTCAAGTGGTGCAACCAACAAGGAATTAATTTCAAAAATATGCAAACAGCTCAATATAAAAAATAAGCAGGCAACCCAATCAAAAACTGGGCAGAGGATCTAAATAGACATTTATCCAAAGAAGATATGCAGATGGCCAACAGGCACATGAAAAGATGCTCAACATTGCTAATTATCAGAAAAATACAAATCAAATCTACAATGAGGTTATTACTTCATTCCTGTCAAAATAGCCATCATCAAAAAGTCTATATAAAATATTTCATAATTAAAGAACAAACTCAAAAACTCTGTCAAACTACACCACAAACATCACACACAATACCTACCCCCTCAAAAACCTTTAAAATTCTATTCTTTAAACCTATTCTATTGACAGTTTCTAAATATAGAATGGTGATTAAAGTTGCTTTTTGTTCCTTTTTCCTTTGTGATTTTGTTTCATAAAAATAAAGCAAAATAAATAAACAATAAACAGTAGAAGTTCTGTTAGCTGACCTCTGAGTGGTTTCTGGGTCCTCTATGATACATGTAATACTTGTAGCACATGTAAAGCTCATGGCTGGTAGGCATCTCCTTGTGTGCTTATGTGGTCCTTTTCCTGCTGGTTGAGGTATATGCTTATCAAGAATCATTTGTATATTTGCAAATGTTTTTATATGTTAATTAAACTTGATATAATAACAATTCAATTAAATGTCAAAGAAACCAATGTGATATAACTATAAAAATAAAGTTTTTTTTTTCATGTAGGAATGCTCAGATAAAAGCCTTGGAAAAACACAATAAAGGTGAGCTCTAAAATAAATCTGTATTAGTCTGGAGTGAGCAAGAAAATTAAAAATTTGTAACAATATTATAAAAATTAGAATGCCTCTCTCAAATTGTTTGTTGCTTTTTAAGTTATTGCTCCAATGCAAATAAAATGTAACTAGAAATAATAATAGCATAGAAATGTAACTAGAAATAAAATGTAACTAGTATTCAGTGTTAGTATGCATTTCATAAGGATGAGGAACAGAACTGTGGATACATCTCAAGAGAAGACCTTGGCTTCACCTTATAGGACTAGTTAAGGAATATACATTTTGTGTGTTATGTTAAAAATATGGAAAAGAACTACAAAACTCTAATGAAAGAAATCAAAGCTCTAAGTAAATGGAGATGTTCCATATGCATGGATAGGAAGAATCAGTATTGTCAAGATGTTACTTCTTTCCAATTTATTTTATATATTCAATTTAGTCCCAATTAAAATCCCAGGAAAACCCTTTTGGCTCTCTGAGCGGCACCATGGTGTTCGGCAAGAACAAGCACCTTATGAAAGGAGGCAAAAAGGGAGCCAAGAAGAAAGTGGTTGACCCATTTTCTAAAAAAGTTTGGTATGTTGTGAAAGCACCAGCTATGTTCAATATAAGGAATATTGGGAAAACATTGGTCATGAGAACTCAAGGAACCACAACTGCAACTGATGGCCTCAAAGGTTGTGTTTTTGAAGTGAGTCTTGCTGATCTGCAGAATGATGAAGTAGCATATAGAAAATTCAAGCTAATTACTAAGGATGTTCAGGGCAAAAACTGCCTGACTTATTTTCATGGTACGGATCTTACCTGTGACAAAATGTGCTCCATGGTCAAAAAATGGCAGACCATGATTGAAACTCACGTTGATATCAAGACTACCAATGGTTACTCTGTGTGGGTTTTACTAAAAAATGCAACAATCAGATTTGGAAGACCTTTTATGCCCAGCACCAGCAGGTGTGCCAGATCCACAAGAAGACGATGGAAATCATGACCTGAGAGGTGCTGACAAATGACTTGAAAGAGGTGGTCAATAAATTGGTTCCAGATAGCACTGGAAAAGACATAGAAAAGACTTGCCAATCTACTTATCCGTTCCATGATGTCTTCGTTAGAAAAGTGAAAATACTGAAGAAGCCCAAATTTGAATTGGGAAAACTCATGGAGCTACATGGTGAAGGTAGTAGTTCTGGAAAAGCTACTGGGAACGAGACAGGTGCAAAGTTGAATGAGCAGATGGATACGAGCCACCAGTCCAAGAATCTGCTTAAAATGCAGACTTTTAATGGTGACAAATAAAAGATCTTATTTGTGGTAAAAATAAAAAAAAATCCCAGGAAATTATTTTGTGGACATTGACAAACTGATTCTACAGTTTATAAGTAAAAGCAATAACCATGGATAGCTAACATAACACAATCCTGAAGGAGAAGACAAAGTTGGATTGACATTACCCAACTTCAAGACTTACAACAAAGCCAGAGTAATTAAGACAGTGTGGTTTTAGTAAAAGAATAGAAAAATTATCAATGGAACGAACAGAGAGCCCAGCAAAAACCCAATTAGATAGACCCAATTAACAAAGGAACAAAGACAATACAATGGAGAGAAAATAGACTTTTCAATGAAAAGTGATAAAACGACTGGACATTGACATGCCAAAAAAAAAAAAAAAAAGAATCTAGACACAGATCTTTCTCAAAAATTAACTCAAAATAGATCACCTACCTAAGCATAAAATGCAGGATTACAAATTAATAGAATATAACATAGAAAACGTAGATGACCTTGGGTATAACAATGACTTTTTAGATACTATTCCAAAGGCATGATCCATGATAGAAATAATTGATATCTTAAACTTCATTAAAATTATAAACCTCTGTTCTGCAAAAGATACTGTCAAGAGAATGAGAAGATAAAGGACAGACTGGCAGAAGATATTTGCAAAAGACATCTGATATAGGACTGTAGCTCAAAATATATAAAGAGCTCTTAAAACTTAGCAGTAAGAAAGCAACAACCCAATTAAAAAATGGACAAGATAACCCTATATGCGAGACAGAATAAGAGACACAGATGCATAGAGCAATTTTATGGACTCTGAGGGAGAAGGTGAGGGTGGGACGTTCTGGGAGAATAGCATTGAAACATGTATATTATCATATGTGAAACAGAACACCATTCCATGTTCGATGCATGAGACAAGGGCTCAGGGCCGGGGCAATGGGATGACCCAGAGGGATGGGATGGGGAGGGAGGTGGGTGGGGGGTCCAGGAAGGGAAACACATGTAAACCCATGGCTGATTCATGTCAATGTATGGCAAAAACTATTACAATATTGTAAAGTAATTAGCCCCCAACTAAAATAAATAAATTTATAAAAAAAAAAAACAAACGGACAAGAGACTCGAAGAGACACCTCATGAAAGAAGACATATACATGATGAATGAACATACAAGATGCTCAACAATGTCTATCATTAGGGAATTGCAAATTAAAACCACAATGAGATATTGCTACACAAGTATTGTTACAAATAAAATGTAACTAGAAATAATAATAACATAGAAATGTAACTAAGTATCATTGTTATCTGGGTCATTAAGACCTTTTTTGTATAGTTCTTCCATGTTTTCTTGCCACCTCTTCTTAATCTCTTCTGCTTCTGTTAGGTCCTTACCATTTCTGTCCTTTATTGTGCCCATCCTTGCATGAAATGTTCCCTTGATATCTCTAATTTTCTTGAAGAGATCTATAGTCTTTCTGATTCTATTGTTTTCCTCTATTCCTTTGTTCTGTTCACTTAAGAAGGATCTCTTATCTCCTTGCGAGTTTCTGGAACTCTGTGTTCATTTGGGCATATCTTTCCCTTTCTCCCTTGCCTTTTGTTTCTCTTCTTTCCTCAGCTATTTGTAAAGCCTCCTCAGACAACCCCTTTGCCTTCTTGCATTTCTTTTTCTTTGGGATGGTTTTGGTCACTGTCTCCTATACAGTGTTATGAACCTCCATCCATAGTTCTCCAGGGACTCTGTCTACCAGATCTAATCCCTTGAGTCTATTTGTCACCTCCACTGTATAATTATAAGGGATTTGATTTAGGTCATATTTGAGTGGTCTAGTGCTTTCCCCTACTTTCTTCAATTTAAGTCTGAATTTTGCATTAAGGAGCTGATGATTTGAGCCACAGTCAACTCAGGTCTTGTTTTTGCTGACTGTTTAGAGCTTCTCTATCTTTGGCTGCAAAGAACATAATCAATCTGATTATGTTTTGGTGTTGACCATCTGGTGATGTCCATGTGGAGAGCCATCTTTTGTGTTGTTGGAAAATGGTGTTTGCTATGGCCAGCGTGTTCTTTTGACAAAACTCTGTTAGCCTTTGCCCCACTTCATTTTGTCTTCCAAGGTCAAAGTTGCCTGTTTCTTCTGGTATCTATTTTTTTTTTAATTTATTCATTTTTTAATTGAAGCATAATTGCTTTACAGAATTTTGTTGTTCTCTGTCAAAACCTCAACATGAATCAACCGTAAGTATACATATATCCCCTCCCTCTTGAACCTCCCTCCCATCTCCCTCCCCATCCCACTCCTCTAGGTTGATACAGAGCCCCTGTTTGAGTTTCCTGAGACATACAGCAAATTCCTGTTGGCTATCTATTTTACTTATGATAATGTAAGTTTCCATGTTACTCTTTCCATACATCTCACTCTCTTCTCCCCTCTCCCCATGCCCATGAGTCTGTTTTCTGTGTCTGTTTCTCCATTGCTGCCCTGCAAATAAATTCTTCAGTACCATCTTTCTTGATTCCATATATATGCATTAGTATACAATATTTATCTTTCTCTTTCTGACTTTCTTCACTCTGTAATAGGCTCTAGGTTCATCCACCTCATTAGAACCGACCCAAATGTGTTCCTTTTTATGGCTGCGTAATATTCCACTGTGTTTATGTACCACAGCTTCTTTATCCATGCACCTGTCGATGGACATCTAGGTTGCTTCCATGTTCTAGCTACTGTAAATAGTGCTGCAATGAACACTGGGGTACATGTGTCTTTTTTCATTTTGTTTTCTTCTGGGTATATGCCTAGGAGTGGGATTGCTGGGTCATATGGTGGTTTTATTCCTAGTTTTTTAAGGAATCTCCATACCATCTTCTATAGTGGCTGTATCAGTTTACATTCCCACCAACAGTGCAAGAGGGTTCCCTTTACTCCACACTGCCAGGAGCCAGCCCATGAGATCCCACCCATGACAGAGTCATGGGAAAGAGGAATGATTGAGCACGGCTTCTCAGGCCTCAGGGATTCTCGGAAGGCTGCCTCAGCGCTCACCTTAAAGCTATCTGTCTTTCTGATGTTTTCTATAAAAAACCTCTTCTTATTTTCTATGACTTAAGCAAAAGGCCTTTCCCGATTTCCTTCTAAAATAGATCATTCTGAAACCTCAAATCAACAAGGCCCCTGAATGGTAGCACCCTAAATAAAATTATCTGGGATATAGAGTATGCTGATCTAAATTCCTTTTGCTAACATATTAGTTTGTTTAATAAATAAGCCTGTGCCTTTAGAGCTAATATACATGACTGCTCCTTAATAATAAAACAGCATTGAGAGCCTCCGCACAGAAAGCCCCTATGGGCACAAAACCCTTCGCAGGAAAAAAGGCTTGTTAGGAAATATAAGAAATATTGCTTTATGAAACTGTTACTTAGTCTATATTTACTCACTGTGTTTTTACTCTTAACGTATTTAGCCTATATAATGAAAGCATAATAGCTAAAAATTTATAAAAGTTTGGCTTTAATACAAATAATTAGACAATTGTTGATTTAACTGATGATTCTTACTTGGAGCTGACCTTCAGCTTGCTGTTCTTTGACTTTATGGAACTACATTCTTTTCTGTTAAGCTCAAGGCATAGAGTAAATTACCGAAAACAGGTTTTACCTTGAAACTTTCTATTCATGAATTCTTTCCTGCTGTGTCTGATACAAAAGTGTTCTGACTGATCAACCCTTATCAATGGAGAGTCACAAGATGTTAGCAGGCTCCCAGACCAGAAGATGATGTAAACAAAATGAGGCTTTTGGTAAGTAAAAACATACAAACGGTTTCGATGAAGGTAAAAACTGCTGGCCTATTAAGCTGAATTGATAGGCCCATTAAGCTGAATTCATATGCCCATTAAGTTAAATTGGTATGCCCACTAAGCTGAATTGGTATGCTTTACATTTGTTTCTATGTACCACAAAAAATATAAAAGCTGTCTTAAAAATAATAAAGTTGGGAGACACTTGGAAACACCGAGACTCGCTGTGTCTTCTCATTCGTATCGCCGACGCCGTCCATCCTGAGGGAACCCCTGGACCTGCTGGAGCTGGACTCCGGCACCACACCCTCTTCAGCATTTATTGTTTGTAGAATTTTTAATGATGGCCTTTCTGACAGGTATGAGGTGACATCTCACTGTATTTTTGATTTGCATTTCCCTAATAATGAGCGATATTGAGCATCTTCTCATATGTGTGTTAGCCATCTGTATGTATTCTTTGGAGAAACGTTTGTTTAGGTCTTTTTCCCACTTTTTGATTGGGTTGTTTGTTTTTCTGGCATTGAGTTGTATGAGCTGCTTATATATTTTGGAGATTAATCTTTTGTCAGTTGTTTCATTTGCTATTATTTTCTCCCATTCTGAGGGTTGTCTTTTCACCTTGCTTATAGTTTTCTTGGCTGTGCCTAAGCTTTTAAGTTTAATCAGGTCCCACTTGTTTACTTTTGTTTTTATTTCCATTACTCTAGGAGGTGGTTCATAGAGGATTTTGCTTTGATTTATGTCATCAAGTGTTCTACCTATGTTTTCCTTGAAGAGGTTTATAGTTTCTGGTCTTGCATCTAGGTCTTTAATCCATTTTGAGTTCATCTTTGTGTAAGGTGTTAAGAAGTGTTCTAATTTCATACTTTTACATGTAGCTGTCCAGTTTTCCCAGCACCACTTATCAATGTGGGAGACCTGGGTTCTATCGCTGGAGAAGGGAATGGCTACCCACTCCAATATTCTGGCCTGGAGAATTCCATGGACTGTATAGTCCATGGGGTCACAAAGAGTAGGACATGACTGAGCAACTTTCATTTTCACTTTCTCCTATAATGATGAGGACGGCTTTTGGGGGGTGTTAGTTCTAGAAGGTGTTGTAGGTCTTCATGGAACTGGTCAACTTCAGCTTCTTTGGCATCAATGGTTGGGGCATAGACTTGGATTACTATGATGTTGAATGGTTTGCCTTGGAAACAAGTTGAGATCATTCTATCATTTTTGAGATTGCACCAAAGTACTGCATTTCAGACTCTTTTGTTGACTCTGAGGGCTATTCCATTTCTTCTAAGGAATTCTTGCCCACAGTAGTAGATATAGTAGTCATCTGAATTAAATTCACCCATTTCTTTATATTCCTAAGATGTTGATGTTCAATCATGCTATATCCTTCTTGACCACATGCAATTTACCTTGATTCATGGATCTAATATTTCAGGATCCTATGCAGTATGGTTCTGTGTCAGATTTTACCTTCACCACCAGAGACATCCACACGGGAGCATCATTTCTTCTTTGTCCCAGTTGCTTCATTCTATCTGGAGCTATTTGTAACTGCCCTCTGCTCTTCCACAGTAATATATTGAACATGTACTGACCTGGGGGGCTCATCTTCCAGTGTCATATCTTTTTGCCTTTTTGTACTGTTCATGGGATTCTTGAGGCAAACCATGAAGTGCTTTGCCATTTCCTCCTCCAGTGGACCACATTTTGTCAGAATTGTTCACTACGTCCTGTCCATCTTAGGTGGCCAGGAATAGTTCATGGCTTCATTGAGTTATGCAAGCCCCTTTGCCACGACAAGGCTGTGATCCATGAAGGGAAGACAAGTATTAGAATAACCAAAATTCAGAGCCCTGAGAATGTTAAATGCTGATGAGGATGTGGAGTAATAGGAACTCTCATTGATGGTGGGAAAACTACATGGTACAGCTACTTTGTAAGATTGTTTGGCAGTTTCTTACAAAACTAAACATACTCTAATATTATCCAGGAATCATACTCCTTAGTATTTTCCAAAAGCATTGTAAACTGATGTCCATGCAAAAACCTGTACCTGGTATGTATAGCAGTTCTATTCATAATTGCCCAAACCTGCAGTCAAATGATGTCCTTCAGTAAGTGAATGAATAAACAAACTTTCAGACAGTAGAATATTATTCAGAGCTAAAAACAAATGACCTGTACAGCCATGAAAAGAGATGGTGGAATCTTACTGGAAGTGCATATTACTAAGTGAGATAAGCCAGTCTGAAAAGACTCTGTATGCTCTAAAAAGTAATCTATTAAAAATATTTAGCATAATTTTTGATTCTTATTTCAACTGACTTTTTAGACTGCTTACAATAAATAAGAGGTCTTCTACATTTGCGTTAAAAAAGACTGAGAATAAATACAGATGCCCCTTGAACAACATGGGTATTAGTGGGACTGACCCCTCATGCAGTTGAAATTCTGCTTTTAATTGTATAGTTCACACTTCATACCTGTATGTGCACATCTGCAGATTCAACCAACTGTGGATTATTTGTTCTATACACATTTTTTGAAAAAAAAATCCACATATAAGTTACCCATGCAGTTCAACTTATTTTTTAAAGTTTCAACTGTATGTCAATATTTTAAAATCCCTCATCCCTGGGTGGTATATCACAGATGGATTTTTAAAAATTTTCTTTACATGTTATTTTTCATTTTTCATATTCTCTTATAATAAATGTTTACAATTTAAAGGTTATCTTTAAAATATCAGAGATAATGTGGAAGAGTAAAAATAGCCTGGACTGCAGGGTAATTCTTTAGAGGTAATTCTCAAGAATCCTTCTAGTATTCTGACAGTTATAACATTTAAAAACTATACTTGAAATTAACATCCTATCCTGGTGTGACTACTTTGATATTGCAGCACGTTTTTTGTTTGTTGCTTTGTCCTTTTGCCATTAGCAGATGTGCCTGAAGTTTCTTTCTGTTGCCCACATGATGTGTTATGGATTCTAGAAAATTTTATTTCTCCTTGGAAGTATGGCAAAAATTGCCTGCTTGTTGTAAATATCAGTTTGTTGGGAGATATTCATAATGTTGGGTTTATGCGCTGTCTGTAAATCCACTCCTTCCTCTTTTGCCTGAAGATATACTTGGAAATAGAGTGTTTCATTACTTAAGTAATTTTCCACAAAATATCAGAAATAAATTAGAGGAGAGAGGAGTACACTCAAGTGAAATATATTGAATATAATTGTTTATATGTACTACAGAAACTAAACTTGAGAGAGAAAAGAGCATATTTTTCACAAGATGCTCCAAGGGGAAAAGAAAATGCCATATTTTAGTAGAGAGAGAAATTTAGGAATGAAGTGTTCATAAGCTGAAACAACCAGTGGATACAACTTTTAAGAACCAACTTGTTTCTAATAAAATACCAGTCAGTGACAAAGCCAGGATATGGTCATCCTCAAGTTGTCTTGTTCTCAGTTGGCCTGCCGTAGTCATTCACCTTTGGCTACTATTGTGTGGTCCAGGCTTCTAGTATTATGATTCCAATGGGGAGGAGGGCACGGGTATTCTTATGCTGAAGGCGATCTTTGGTGCCCCCATCTCAGTTTATTTCTACTCCTGAGTACTTATCATGTGTTAATATGTGCACTTAATTCTGGAATGTACAGTCTAGAAGGGAAGACTCTTCTGCATAAAACCTGTCAAGCCCAGGCAAATGGTAGTTGTCAGTAGAAAGGCAAAGTACTGCCAGTATGTGTGGGTAAAGAGGGAAAACAGTTTGGAGAATGGAGAGGAAGGTAGTGGCTTCTCAGCTGATATTTGCAGGACCATGTGCACTCAGGGTCTAGTGGGAAGCTTGCTTTGTTTGGCATTATGTCTTCCTGAAGCTTATCACACAAGACCAAGAAGGTTGATTTTTGAATGAATATTAGAGCTGATAAGAACCACTTTCGAAAGAGTGCTCTGCTCTTAAGAGTAGGGTGCACTGGGGAAAGGGCTTGACTGGAGAAATCACCTTTTCCTGTTAACCCTCCAACCCTATCACACCCTGCACCGTAATATGCCTCCATTGGCTTATTCTCCAGATGAGTAGAAAAGTTATAACACTTAACTCTTTTCTATCTAGCATCCAATCTTTGATAAGAGGCTCACATTAGGTCATTCTTCAGATTCTCACTTACCTGGATCTTCCTATGGATACAAGAGGAAAAATACAACCATGTCACGTTAAAAAAAATATATTAGGAATATCAAAGTTTCTTGTTCCAGCCTTTACCTTCCTTATGTATAAATATATTAAGAAGGTATAAAGAATTATTGAAAGTGTAATATGTATACATGGGTTTTCTGAGTATGGAGTTTCTACAGCTTGTATTTGGATAATTATTTGGCATCTGTAATTAGCTCTTTATTATTAGATCTAATGGAGATGAACAAAGGTCGGACAACCCAAAGAGACAGATAATTACACACCTCTGTTATTCTGAGTTCAAGTATCTTTCTTGACACATCCCTTCCTCATATCAGAATGACCCGAGGATAGGAAAAGCCAAGATAAAAATTTGCCTTCTTCCACTTAGGAGGAATAAGGTACTGCCCTCTGTAGCCTCCATTTACATTTATAAAATGTTAGGAAAATCTGTCATTTGTTTGGAGACTATGTCTCTGAAGTTTATATTATGACTAAAGATGTAAATATTTAATTTTAGTTAATTTACCTCTAGCTACAACTGTTTAGTAGACAGCGAAGTTTAGTGTTTAGTAGACACTATGATATATGGGAATCTCCTGAAAGAAATAAGTATGCTGTTTTGGACTAGTAAGACTTCAGCTTCCCAGGTGGCGCTAATGGTAAAGAACCTACCTGCCAATGCAGGAGACATAGAGACTGGGTTCCATCCCTGAGTTGGGAAGATTCCCTGGAAGAGGGCATGGCAACCCACTCCAGTATTCTTGCCTGGAGAATCCCATGGACAGAGGAGCCTGGTGGGCTACAGTTCATAGGGGCACACAGAGGCAGACACAACTGAAGTGACTTAGCATGTACAAGACTTGAGCAGAACATGTTGGCTATTTTCAAACATCTGAAGGATTGCCATGTGGTTGTTTAGAAACGTTTATTGTGATTCCACAAAGAACATTCAGAACAAATGAATAATCAGTTACACAGGGCCCAATTATGGACTTTATGAAAGGAACTTTGTAACAAGTAGTATGTTTAAAACTTCAATGGGTGACTAGACTAAATGTCCTTCAAGGTCCTTTTTCTGTACTGTGAATCTGTGATTGTATGATGTAAATGTTGGTAATGGTATACTATAGAGAGAATTTCTTTCCAGCTAAATAGCCATGTAATACAAAGGTCATTTAAGACACCCAGGCGAGGTGGCCTTGTCTATTTTTTAATTAAATCCTGGGTGAAATATATTCTGTCAATCTCTGAGATTAATTGTTCTATTTTCTATTCATTATTTTTAAGAAAATTCTGTTACTAAAGTAATTTGTGGAAAAAAAGAAAACTAACTTTTCAAGACCTTTTTCTTGAGGTTATCAACATATCAGTTTCATGATTCCTTCATTTTCCAGCTTTTACAAGTTTCTAAGGTTATGTCTCTAAAACACTGACAGGTAAACATTGCGAATGATGCAGTTCCTAGGTTAGATAATGGTTGATGCTAATTACTTCAGGTAAGAGTGTAATCTGACTAGATGGAAGCAGTTAACTTAATTTCTGTGTTTACATTTGTGTAATCATGTCTTTTGTGTGATAATCAACCTAGGAAAAATTATAAAGTTAAAATAATTATGTATTTCATTTAAAAATTCAAATGCAATGGCATATCAAATGATTCAAAAACAAATATTTACAGTGCACACTCTGATTGAAGCAATATGCAGAAACTGTGGATACAGTGGGAGGCATGGCATAGTCTACGGAGATAGATAAACTATTAATCACATCTTGGAAATTAATTTGATGATGAAACGAGAAGCATATAAGGGGTATGGGAACACAGAGAAGAACATTTGATCTAGCCTGGACTTGGAAAGGTGTGGAATGAGGACAAAATACATTGTTGATTCTGTACCAATTTAGATATTATCTTTCTCATTTAATCTGTCAACACTGTATTCTTTTCCTGGGCTTAACTGCCCTCAGATTCACCCCTCACTTGTCCTCCTCTCTACCTTGTAACATACATGGGCTAAATCCTACAGTCTGCAATTCTTAGGCTGGCTAACATTTTGATTCCATCTAAGTTCTGCCAACAGGCAAACCAGAAGGATATTAAACCCAGAAGAATGGAACAGCCAGTTTTTCTCCTTCCTCTGCATCAAGTGGTTTCCCTTTAATAGCTACATATTTTCCCTGGTTCCAGCCCTATCAGATTGATTCACCATGGCTCCAGGTCCTATTGAACCTAACACTTCTTTATGTTGCTAATTATTGGATTCCCCAACTGTCGACTGTTTAGCTTCTTTGTCATTTTTGTCACCAATTCTCTGCTTTAAACATTTATCATGGGTTCTATCTTCCTGGACAATCTCTGACTATTACACGTGTGGCCAATAATAGTGACAGATTTTCTAGTATTAAACTTCATCACATTCCTGGGATAAACCCAATTCTGTCACCAGCAATTAAATAGGTTTAAGTTTCTTCTATAGTTAATAAGGGCTTCCCTGATAGCTCAGTTGGTAAAGAATACACCTGCAATGCAGAAGACCCTAGTTTGATACCTGGGTCAGGAAATCCCCTGGAGAAGGGATAAGCTACCCACTTTAGTATTCTTGGGCTTCCCTTGTGACTCAGCTGGTAAAGAATCTGCCTACAATGCGAGAGACCTGGGTTTGATCCCTGGGTTGGGAAGATCCCCTGGAGAAGGGAAAGGCTATGCACTTTCATAATTAATAAAAGAAAAAACATAAATACCCCTGGATCCTGAAACCTTTTCTATATAACACTACATATCTCTCATATTCTCCATCTTTTAACCAAAAATATTTTTTGCACTTCTAGTTTTTATATATATTTTGAAAAATTCTAATAATGTAAGTAATCAGATGATATATTTAACTTTAACTGTGTGATGCAACCCAGGTGCTACTCAGAGGGAAATATAGAGCCTTAAATAGATGTATTTAAAAAATAAGAAAGCTATTTCATTACTTAAATGGGTACATTAAAAAAAATCTTAGATAACTGCAATACAAGTTCACGGGAAATCTTTTACCAAACTAAGGTTACAAGGGAACTTCCATCCCCCCAGAGCAAACATGCTTTAATGTGTAATAGTAGAAGCATTTCCATTAAAGTCAGGGAAAATAAATAGATACATGCTATCATCTTTATCACTTAAAATGATACTGGAACACAAAGTCAGAACTGCGGCTATCAAAATAAATAAGAGGTATGAACATTGAAAAGAAAGTTATACTACTTGGTGATATCACCTGTGTAGAAAATTCTAAAGAATAAGCATGTGGAATATTCAAATGAACAAGAAACCTCAGAAAGTATAAAGCCAGAGTCTTGTCACATAAAAGTAGTAACTGATTAGAACATGTAATAGAAAATATCCCATTCACAACAGCGATAAAATCCAAAAAGTACCTTAGAAGAATCATCACAAAAACGTTTTAGATCTTTATGGAGGCAACTATAAAAGTTTACTGATAGATTCAGGTAAAGTTAAGTCTCAGATAAATAGGGCAGTATATCATACTTACTGATGGGATATACATCATTGTAAAGATGTCAATTCTCATTTACAGATTTCACGCCTTACTTGTAGCTGCTAAGATGACAATGGCCCGTTGTCTTCTCCCAAAATCAAGCCTGGAACACCATAGAAGGTACAATAAAAAGTACATAATAAACTCTAAGCAACAAAACATGAGAAACCCCTGGGGAAGACTGAGGAGTGTGTTGAACTTGTGTTTGGGATGAGGAAGTCCTGGGCCTAAGAGAGGTTGGAGAGAGTTTATTGATTATAATAGAAGGAAGATGACAGTATAGGGAGGAGTAAAGTTTAAAAGCTTCTGCTCCTACTTCAATATAGTAATCTGAGGCTGCCCCCCAGACCCCAGATGCCAGTATCCTTGAGGACAGCAGGACAGCAGGAAAAATGGGTGGATTTAACCAGTATGACTTGAGTCTGCTAATAATCAGTTGAAACCCCTTTAGTGGGTAAAAGACCGGTCTTTTTAAAAAATACATACTATTTTAGCAGACTATAAAAAATGGACTGAAAATGGAATAGTGAGTATCACAATGAATCACCCACAGTAAGGGTAGATATTCATGAAATACACACAAACACACACACACATATATTCAACATATATATTTGGTAGAGATACACAATGTACAATATATTTCTAAGAATCGGGGTTATAAAAAAGAAAATCACCTCACTGGACAATGCAGAGTTAGATAAGCTCAAAAGAGGCAGGACATCCCATAATCTCAACTGTTCAGCTTCTTCCATGTAGAAAATATATTTTTTAGAACAAAATTTTCTAAAATCTAAGTCTGGCTGGTGAAGAGACGCTTTAGGGAGTTGAGCTTCATCTCTATCATGGATGCTGCTACTCTCTTACACAGCATCTAGCCTGGAACCTAAAACCATTCTCTGTAGGACGTGCACTTGAGCAAATGGCCAGAGATGGCAGGAAGGGATAATTTCCCATTTTGTATTTAGTTGAGAACCCAGGGTACAAGCTGAGGACTCTCAGAGAGGATTGAGGGGTTCACCCATGCCAGAACAGAGGGTACCCCACAGAACCCTGCTTCACTGCTGATGTCAGTCCTGGGAGACTTCAGGCATAGATCTCAGGCTGAGCAGCCCCCTTCATTTCCATCTTGGTGGGTCTCAGGAGGGTAGAGGCTTTGGTCTGAAGGTGGCGGACATAGGTCAGCAGGGGGAGGAGGAAGATTTGAGGCTCTGAAGAACTGGGCCTTGGAAACCTCAGGGTGTAGTCACTGGATGTGGTCAGAAGGGAGGGACAGGTAACACTGTCATCAACCGATCACCACCAGACATCAAGTTGATGACCCTGAGGGAGGAGCAATTAGAAGCCTGCCCCAGACAGAGGAGGTACTACAGAATCCAGCCCTTTATTTGCTTTCAACTCTAGGAGGTCCTAAAGCATGATGGCTGGGTGTGGGGTTCCCTGACTTCCCACTAAGGCATCAGAGAGAGGTGAGGACCTTGCTCTGAGGAGCCCTGTTTCATGTCAGTAGAGGGGAGGGGACCCAGGCCTTGCCAGGCATCCAAAGGAGGATCTTGAGGAAGGACTGTGGTGAGCCCCTTCCCAGACAGCGGGGGACCCACAGAAAGCCGCCCATGCAGTCAGCATGAGATGTCCTGGGTAGTCCAGTCAGATAGAGTGCTCCTCCCCCATGCCCTCTTTGAAGAGGTGCTTAGGGAAATGGCGACTTTGAATCAAAGGACGCATCATCAGGTCAGCAAAAAGAAGGGCATACAAGCCTTGTCAGGAGTAAATATAAATACTATTTTGGACAAGTCTGCGGGTATGCCTGCAATCTCAGGGCAGGCCAGTAGCTTGCCCTGCCTCTGCTGTCAACCCTCCATAGCCCTGGCACGCATGCCTTGATGTTCTCGAGGAGTAGGGGCTTGTGCTGGAGATCGCGAGGGAAGCAGCCCCGGCAGAGCTCAGAGTCAAGGTGAGGACTCTGAGCTAGGACTGCATGGCTTTTCCACACCAGAGCTGGAATCCTGTCAGTGCCCTGCAGAAAGAGTGGGAACCCTGGCTTCGCCTCACAGATGGGGTGAAGAAACCTGGCCACTTCTCATAGTAGAGCTGGAAACCCCGCCCTGCCGCACAGACAGCCATGAAACTGGGCCCTGTCCCGCAGAAAGAGCAGGAACCCTGGTTGTGTCTCATAAGGTAGAGCTGGAAATCCCGTCTTGCCCCACAGAATGAGCGGGAACGCTGGCCGTGTCTGATAGGCAGAGCCGAAAATCCACCTCGGTGATAGGGCGGGGAAACCCGGCCCCGCCTTAGCCCTGCAGTCATCCCTGGGAGACAGTAGGTGCGACCCCTAGAGGTGGTGTGTCAGGACCATTTCTTCTGGAGTCTGAGGGACACGAGGAGTCTGAGGAAGGAGTCCAGCTGTTGTCTGTCAGGTGAGGACCCAGAAGCGGGAGAAGCCCACTGCAGGTCAGGTTGGGGGAGCCCCACCGTGTGCTTGCTTTCAGCTTTGAGAACATGTAGGCTGCCTGGACATGCGGTGAGGCTTGTTAGAGGCTGGACTTGGGGCACCAAGGAACGAGCCCAGGCCCTGCCAGCCTTTGAGGCGAGGACCCAGAGCAGGGGAGAGCGGCCTCCTTAGCCCCCGTGGACGGGGCCATCTGGCATGCTATGCCTTGGCCATCCTTCCCAGGCCTCAGGCAGGGGTCCCGAGTGTGATGTGTCCTGACTTGCGCCCAGGGTGTCAGTGAAGGACTCAGGGTGGGAGACGCGGAGGCGAGTATGCGGAGGAAGGCTCCCGCTCCGCCCTGTGAGGCTGAGGGGTCCCCCCGGGGACCCAGGGGCCCATGATGCCCTCCCTGCCTGCTCTCAGCCCTGAGGCAACCTGAGCGGGGCTATGGGGCACTGCAACCATCTTTGTCTTCTTCTGTTTTTGGCGCCTTGTGGTGATGGTGGTTGAAGGGTGAGGGAACGGCCTCAGGTCAAGAGAAGGAGGGGAGGCGGGCCCGTGGGGTGTGAATGTGAAACTCTGAGGGTTGGGGGGACCTTCCACAGACGAGGAGCCCCACCAACCCCACGCTGCCGCTCCAGTCACCCGGAGGACTCGGCCGCGGCGCTCGGGAGTGGTGGTCCTCGCTTCCTCAGGACGTGGTGGGACTGGTCTCCTGAGAGAGAGGCCTTTGCCTGTGGGGTGGTGGGAATACCCTAAGTGGGGCCAGAGCTTCCTGCCGCAGAAGACATGCTGGTCAGCCCCTACTGTCAGCCCTCAGAGGTGCTGGGCAGAGGAGTGGAATGGGAAGGGGTGGGAGGTGGGGGAGGGAGGGTGTGGCCTCTCCTTACCTTTCTCTGGATGTTCTCAGGGGAGTGAGGAGAAGTCTGAAGGAGCAGGGATGTTTCGGCAGAGGAAACAAGTTGCAGGCCTTCCCCAGGGTCAGATACAGGACTAAGGGCACGCCCTACACCAGAACACATGGGACCCAGCAGTTCTCTGCTCTTGCCATCAACACAGGAGAGCCAAGGATGCTTACTGGATTTGGGCCCTACTTTTTTTTCTGGGGGCTTCCCAGGATGGAAAACCTGGGTCTGGTGGGTGTGCCTGAGTTCAGCAGAGGGAGGCGAGCCACTTGCTGTCAGGTGTCAAGATAAGTACTCTGAGAGAAGATCTACAGGACCTCCCACCCTATGAAGAGGGGTCTCCCAGAAACCTGCCCCTGCTGTCAGCCCTGCAAGGCCATGTAGCAGGGATGCCAAATGTGGCTTTATTGACTTCCACTCTGGGGGTCTCAGGGAGGTGAGACATTTTCTGAGGGGTAGACCTCTGGATAACAGAGAGGACTGTGAGGGAGGATTGAGAGGACCTCCCTCCCCAGGTAGATTTGGCCTTGCCTGCCCTGAAAATATCTGTCTTAGAGAGAAGGGGCCCCAGCCCAGCTCTGCTCCTCTTGTTAGCCCCAGGAGACCACAGGCAGGGTTGGCCAGATGTGGCATTTCCTAACTTTTGCTGGGGAGGGGGGTCTCAGAGAGGTTGAGGGCATCCTTTTGAAGGGGAGAAACATCAGTTCAGAACAGGGAGGACTTTCAGGCTCTGTCAGGAATCAAGGTAAGGGCCATTGACAGGCCTGAAGATCCCCCCTTCCCTGAAAAGAAGGATGCCACAGAATCTCAGCCCTAGGAAGATCCAAGCAGGGGTGAACAGAGGGGAGGAGCTCTCACTTCTGCCACAAGCTCTACTAGGACTTCAGAGGATGGAGTGTCTCAGGGAGATGACGTCTGGGTTGGTGTAGAAAAATTCAGGTCAGCGGAGGGTGGGACAAGCCTTGCCAGGGGTACAGATGAATACTTTGAGCGAGGATTGAGTGCATTCCCTATGCCAGAACAGACCCCAGGCAGGGGTGGCTGGACTTGGTGTCTTTTTACTTTCTATGGAGTGTCCCAGGGAGATGAACACTTTGGTCTGAGCTGATGACATTGGCCAAGGAGGAAGTTCCAGAATCTGAGGAGTCAAGGTAAGGTAAAGGCCTTGAAGGAGGACTAAGGTTACTCCCTAACACAGACAGAAGGAGTCTCACAGAAACTCCACCCTGTCCCCACTATCCACCCTGGAAGGATCTAGGCAGGAATGCTCAGATGTGGTGTACCCTCACCCCCTGCAAGAGGTATGTGGAGGTGTCCCTGGAAGATAAAACCTTGGTCTGAGAAGGGTGATTTCAGGTCACCACCTAAAGTGGGCAAGGCCCTCCAGGAGTAAAGAATACATTGAGGGAAGACAGAGGGAATTACCTATCTCAGAAGAGGAAGCTCAGCCCCTGCTGCCAGCCATGGGAAACCCCCAACCAGGGGTGGTTGGACGTAATGTCTCTTTACTTTTGTCTTGAGGGTGTTTACGTCTTGAGGTGAAGGCCTTAGTGTGAGTGAGAAGACAGGTCAGCTGAAGGAGACACATCAGATCAGAAGAGGGAAAAGTCCCAGAGTCAAGGTAAGGACACTTGGTGAGGACCAAAGGCACTTTCAATCCCAGAAAGAAGAGACCCCATGGAGTCTAGCTATCTTTTGTCCTCAGGCCTGGAAGGATTCAGGCAGGGTTGGTTGTATATGATATGCCCCCACTTTATCCAAGGGTGAAAGAGTTGTCTCAGAAAGGTGAGGTCATGGTCTGAGGCAGTAATGTCCAGTCAGCTGGGGGTGGTCTAAGCCCTGTCGAGGTAAAAATGGAGACCATGAGGGAGGACTGAAGATAGCCCTACCAAAGGACACATGCGGCCCAGCACTTGCTTTTAGCACTGGAAGGACCTAGCAAGGGTGGTAAGATGTAGTGCCTCATTTTTGTCCATGGGTTTTTCAGGGAGGTGAGGTCCTCGTTCTGAGGAAGTGGCAGTCTGTGGGGAAGCTACATCAGGTCAGCAGAGGGAACAGTCCTGGACTCTGCCAGAGTTTAAGGTAAGGTAGGGACTCTGAGTGAGGACTAAGGACACACCCTCACCTGAGGACCCAAGGCATACCCAGCTCTGCCCTGCCCCTGTGGTCAGCCCTGGGACGCCCTGGGCACAGTGGTCAGATGGTGTACCCTTACTTCCTTCTTGGTGGTCTCAGGCAGGTGAGGGCTTGTTCTGAAGGGGCCAGACAGCAGAGGGAGTCCCAGAACCAACCAGCATCAATGTGAGGAATGAGGGTAACCCTCAGCTAGGAGAGAGGGGGAACCCACAAACTTCATTCAGCTCCTGCTGTCACCCTGGGAGGCCCTGGGCAGGTGTGGCCAAAAGTGTTGCCCCTTCACTTCTCATCTGTTTCAGGAATGTAAGCTCTTGCCTTAAGCTAGCAGAGGCAGGGAGGGAGGGGGCACAAGCCTTCTTAGAACAAAGGTAAGAACCTTAGCATGCAGGGGATCATCCACTCCAGAACAGCAATGACCTCACAGAACTCAACCCCTCCTCACACCTGTCAGGGGCTCCAGGAACTATGAGGTAAGGGCCTTGGTGTGAGGCACATGTCCTCAGGTCAGCAGAGCAGAGGAAGCCCAGGCAGTGCTGGGAAGTCAGGGTGAGGTGCATACTCTGAATGTCTACCAAGGACCCCACCTATTCCAGAACAGAAGGGACCTCACAGTGCCTGACCCCAGCTGCCACAGTCATCCCTGGAAGCCTTGGGCTGTGCTGGTTGGCTGCACTCTGAGGAGCTTTCTAACATCCTCTTACAGGTTCCCAGGGGACAAACTGTCCAGGGAGACAGGAGCCCTGTGAGGCCCTAGAGAACTCCCTATAGAGGAGATCTGTAAGCCAGCCTTTGTCAGAGCTGCCAAGGGTACATTTCTCTGCTGAGGCTGCTGACCCACTTTCTCTCTCCCTTAGGCCCGTGGGATCCCATCTCCCACCATCCTGCTAACACTTCCACCTGCTCTCTCCAACAAGAGTTATAATGCCTTACTCTTCAAAGCGTCCACGCCTCACATTTGAGCCAGGGTTTCAGACCCTAAGTGAGATACAAGGCCTGCTGATGGTTCAGGATCCCATGCCTGAGGAGGAGGAGCAGGAGACCTCCTCTTCTTCTTGCTCTTTCACCTTCTCCTACCCCTCTCCTTCCCCACCTTCCTCTCCTCTGATATTGGGCACAGCAGAGGAGAAGCAGCAGGAGGAGCAGGAAGAGGAGAAAAAGCGGGAGGAGAAGGAGAAGGAGCAGCAGGAGGAGAAGGAGCAGGAGGGGGAGCAGGAGGAAGAGAAGGAGCAGAAGGAGAAAGAGGAGCAGGAGGAGAAGGAGCAGGAGGAGAAGCAGGAGCCTCCGGAGAGTCTCGGGAGCTTCTTCTCTTCCACGTCATGGGGCACATCAGATGAAGACTCCAGCAGCCAAGAAGAGGAGGGCACAGGCTCTCTCCAGGCCTCAGAAGACACCGAATCCTTGCCCGGAGACCTGCTAAATGAGAAGGTGGCTAATTTGGTGCATTTCATGTTCCTCAAATATCAACAGAAGGAGCCCATCACAAAGGCAGAAATGCTAAAGGTTGTCAACAAAAGGGATAACAAACAATTCCCTGTGATCTTTAAGAAAGCTTCTAAGTGCCTAGAGGTGATCTCTGGCCTTGATGTGACAGAAGTGGACCCTAAAATCCACTCCTATGTCCTTGTCAGCTCATTAGCCCTCACCCATGATAAGACAGTTAGTGATGATCACAGCATCCCTACAAATGGCCTCCTGGTAATCATCCTGGGTGTGATATTCATAGAGGGCAACTGTGTCCCTGAGGAAGACATCTGGGATTTCTTGAATATGATAGGTATCCATGCTGGGAGGAAGCACTTCATTTATGGGGAGCCTAGGAAGCTCATCACCAGAGATTGGGTGCAGGAGAATTATCTAGAGTACCGGATGGTGCCCAATAGTGATCCTTCACGGTATGAATTCCTGTGGGGTCCAAGGGCCTATGCTGAAACCAGCAAGCTGAAAGTTTTGGAATTTTTGGCCAAGATCAAAGGGACTGACCCCATTTCCTTCTCAGGCTGGTATGAGGAGGCTTTAAGAGATGAAGAGAGAGCTGGGGCCAGAAATAACTCTATGGATAGTAATACTGCCATGTTCATTGCGTAGCATTTGCCAGTAATTCCTGACCCAACTGAAGAATGCACTGTGTTTGAAGAGGGCAGTCAGGTTTCTAAGTAGAGGAGAGTTGGGGTCAGGCTGGGAAGAACACTCTGTGCAACAACTTTGTTTTCCTGTTTGTATGGGTGACTTGAAAGTTGATCGTTTTTTCTTCCCTTTCAATATGTTTTTCAAATACTCTTCCTTTTAACAGGTTTATTGACTTTAGAATCTGTTTATGAATGATGTTGATCACATTTATTGCTAAACATTTATCAGATTAAAGAATAAGAGTTTTGATATTTTGCAAAACAGAACGGGGAACCTTCCATTGTATTTTGTGACCTGGAACAAGATAACATGATATTGGGATTTTCTTGGAAATGTGGAAGAACTCAGCAGGCAATAGAGAAAAAAATGTAAACCGTGGTTCATTTTTGGATGCCCATACCACTTTAGTCTATTCTTCTGTAAAATTTAAGATATGTATACCTGGATTTGTATGGCTTATTCAAGAAAGTAAGAGTAATCTAAACAAACCCTACTTTTTGGATTCTCTTAACCACTTTAGTGTATTGTTCTGTAATATTAAAATATATACCTGTACTTGCTTGGCTTATTCAAGAAAATAGGCATAATCTTAACAAATCTTAATTTTTGGATTCCTTTTAGCTATTTTAGTCTATTGTTCAGTAAAATTAAAAGATGTATCCTTGAATTTGCTTGGCTTATTCAGAAAAGTAAGGGTGATCTTAATCTTAGTAAATAAAAAACTACTCACTGACTCATTTATTCATCAGACATTAACTGGATATATTTTCTTTAGAAAGCACTGTGATAACAGTGGAAATCCAAGGATAAGCAAGACATACTCCTGCCCAGAGAAGAAAAGAGGTTAGGAGAAGCAATAATATCAGGAAGATAGTAAGATGTCCTCCATTACCTAAACAACAGTTGAAAAAAAGAGTAAGGAAGTAGGACTCCAGATGCGAGCAGGTGAGTGGAAATGCCTTGAGCTAGGGCAGTTTGGGGCTTTGGGAACCTGCATTTCCTTCTCTGAGAGTTAATTATTAGATAAGCTATGGGTGATGGCAGAGGCCAGACTCTCAGACTGTGTGTTATAGAGGTGAGAGAAGAGCATGCAATGGAAAATTGCTTAGTAGTTACTTTTGGATCAGAGATAAACCAGAGGGAAATCCCTACCTGGGGCAGGTATGAGAGGTACCCTGAACTCTTGTTCCAGTGCAGTTAATACATTGCTTAAAGGTATTCTATACATATCATCTGCAGTGATTCCTTGAGAATAGGGTGATACTCTCTTGAGGTGATACCCAGAAGCCACTAGGCTGGCATTCCTGTCCCTGGCCTAAGAGAGTCAGAGCCAACTCTGTTAAGCTCCCATTAAAGATAGGTTATCTTGAGTGTGCATGCATACTAAGTCGCTTCAGTAGTGTCCGACTCTTTCTGACCCTATGGACTGCAGCCCGCCAGGCTCCTCTGTCCATGGGATTCTCCAGGCAAGAATACTGGAGTGGGTTGCCATATCCTCCTCCAGGGGATCTTCCTGACCCAGGGATTGAACCCAGGTCTCCCACATTGCAAGCAGATTCCACCCGCATCTCTTATGTCTCCTCCACTGGCAGGTAGGTTCTTTACCACTAGCCCCACCTGGGAAGCTTGCATGTGAAAGTGTTACCTCCTCAGTCATGTCCAACTCTCTGCAGCCCCATGGACTATAGCCTACTAGGCTCCTCAGTCCATGAAATTCACCAGACAAGAATACTGGAGTGGGTAACCATTCCTTCTCCAGGGGATCTTCCCGACCCAGGGATCGAACACAGGTTTCCCACATTGCAGGCAGATTCTTTTACATCTGAGCCAGGAGGGAAGTCCATCCCATCTTGAGTGTAATTAGGCCAAATCTAAGCAAGGTCTAGACTTTGGTGGCGGTGAAATGAATGAAAACAGTATTTTAGATGGATGAGTAGCTGGGAGAGAAGGAAAGCATTTGACTTAAATTCTAGGAGCTTTGAGTTATATTAGCTGGGGAAATTTACTCATACCCCAACTTAGTAATCCTCTAAGAGGAAAAATTTAGTGAGTTTTGTGAAGCTGCATTTTTGCCTGATTTGATTATCTGTATGTTATTTGGGACATCCTGGATAAAAACAGAATCCCAGAAGACAGGGTAGTAAGGTCTGGGGACAAAATAATAGAAATAATTGCCATTCATTAAAGACCTAATAAATGCCACTGTGATAGATGCTTTTCTTATTTTCCATACATTCCAGCAGTGCTATAAGAGGGTTTATCAAACCTATTTTATAGAGGATACATCCAAGGCTCATAGTGTTGGTAATTTCCCCAAGATTATACTGCTAGTAAGTGATAGGGATGAGACTAGACTATGGTCTGAATTCATCTAGGGCCCATAACCTCCTAGCTTATGGCAGGTCTATCTTTTATTCCATTCTCTTCTGAGTACTGTGTAACCTCTCAGGTGACAAAAAGAAGGACATGTGACAAGGTACTAAAAAAAAGGAAGAGAAAATGAGAATAAAACATAATTTGGGGATTGTCTGAGCTTTGTTTATCTAGGATCCTGTTGCTTAGAGACCTGGGATACCTTCATAGTTAACTCTACCCAGGTGCTGGCATTTGTGTCCAATCCTAGCACTATCCTGAATTATAGCACACTTCCCCTTATCTTCCCCAGTGTGCCTTCTTGTCCAATTCTGGAACCTGGCCTGCTGGACAGCTCCTCACTATCTCTTCATCTGAAAGCTGTGCCCTGTTCCCAGTGGACGACCCAGAACCACCAATGCCTTCCCCCCAACAGAGAACATTCCTACTCCCTGCAAAAGTACCCTTGCTGTTTCATCTTCACTCTGGAGCCCTGATAGCAGCAGCCCCTTCACCTTTGAAGTTCAGTTTGGAAAGTTCAAATAGACAGTGTAGATTATACTGATCTGTAGTGAGTTAAATGGTGACCTCCAAAAGATATGTATTTAAGATATATATATATATATCCAGATAGATATATCCGAGTCCTAATTTCCAGTATCTGTGTATGTGACCTTATTTGGGAATAGTCTTTGCAGATGTAATTATGTTAGGAATCTTGAGATTATTTTGGATTTAGGGTAGGCCATAAATACAATGAATGGTGTACACATAAGAAAAAGGAAAGGGAGATTTGACACACACAGAATCACAGAGAAGAAGGTGATATGAAGGATGGAGGCAGAGATTGGAGTGATGCATTTATAATGCAAGGAATACCAAGGATTGCTGGCGATAACCAGAAGGCAGAAGAGGACTATGAGATGGAATTCTCATTAAGATTTACAGATAGTCCTGGGAAGCTAATACATGTTCATTCTCCCTAGGTGTATTTAATAGAATCTCAAAGTGTCTTCCAAATGTGCTTGTTAGTAGAGTGTGATTTGGCACATAATCTACTGGCTATTGGAATATAACTCTGAAGTTAGACACATTACTTTTGAAACCACCATAATATTTGCAGTAGGACTTTAATGGGATGTCTTTTTGAAATTGACCACTGAACACATACAGAGATGGATGTGCTTATCTATCTGGTTAAAAACCAAAGCCTTCCTCATAAATAATAGATAAGGAAAGACCATAGAAATCTCTGTGCAATCGAACGTCTACAGAGGCTGAATTCTTAGACTCTCTGTAGTCTTTCTGGGAGATGAAAATGGTTCCTTAGCAGACATGCTAGCTCTGTTAAAAAAAAAAAGTCTTTGTTGTGAACTGTATGTTTATGCCCCCCACAAATTCATATGTTGAAAACATAACCCCCACTGTGGTAGTACATGACCATGTAACAACAGAATGAGAAGATAACTGTCTTCAAGCCAAGAAAAAGGTCCTCTCCAGACACCAAGTCCATCAGCAGCCTGATCTTGGACTTCACAGACCCCCAGAAGACATATAAATTTCTGTTGTTTAAATCACTAAGTTGATGGTATCTTGTTAAAACAGCCTGAACTGACTAAAACAACCATCCTTCCACTACCCCTTGTCTGTGTACCTGCTGCGCAGGAAAGTCCTGGTTTGCAGTGTGCTAAAAGTCACCTGTACAGGAATGTTCAGTCATGTAGAAGGTAGCAGAGGCTCATAAAAGATTCTGGCCATGTATCACAAGGAAGGAGAAAATTCTCAGTCTGCTGAAATTAAAAACATTATTGCAAGGAGTAGTGAAGCAAAGTGTTATTGGGTGAAGAAGGGTGAGTTCTCCCTGCCTAGATTATAGAATCCTTTGACAACTAGGTGTGGTCTTATATTAGAAAGCACCTGTCACATAGTAGGTTCCTGAAAAGTTGGTGAATCTCAAGGTAAATTGGGTTTTCTCAGAAACTCCCTTCAAGAAATAAAGAGAGTTGTCATAACAAATTACAATCACTGCTTTTTATTGAGCACCTACTAGGTGACAGCTTATGGGAGAGAGAATATGTGAAGGCTTACGGAATAGACTACAAGAGCTCATCCACATTTTGTCTTCCTTACCTTCTGGGTGGTCCACTGGTAGTTAGGCAGGAGCCAGTATACTCTTTCCATGCTTCCGCTGCCATTCAGCAGCAAACATGAAGATCCCCATGTTGGGATAGTGGTGCTACAAGATGGAAGCAGCCTGTATCCTTGAGTCACCTGAAAGCAGAAAGTCCCTGCCAATCCAAATCAGAGTTTATGTGAACAACAACAACAATTGTGTTAAGTCACTCATATGTCAGGTTTTGTCTACTGCATCAGCAAGCAGTTAATTTACTGATTAACACACAGAACCTATTTCTGGTTTTAGGCCTACTTATATATTCTACTTAGAAAGCTAGTAGTTCATATATTCTTGTAAAAAAATTCTAAAAGTAAAAATCAATCACAATTTTCCCCTTTCCAAAGTTCCTTCAAAATCCATACCCCTTCTCAGTTGTTCAGTCACCAAGTTGTGTCCGACTCTTGGTGACCCCATGGAGTGCAGCATGCCAGGCTTCCCTGTCCCTCACCATCTCCCGGAGTTTGCCCAAGTTCATGTCCATTGAATTGGTGATGCCATCCAACCATCTCATCCTCTATTGCCCTCTTCTCCTTGTGCCTTCAATCTTTCCCAGCATCAGGGTCTTTTCCAATGAATCAGCTGTTTGCATCAGGTGGCCAAACTATTGGAGCTTCAGCATCAGTCCTTCCATGAATAATCAGGGCTGATTTCCTTTAGGACTGACTGGTTTGATCTCCTTGCTGTCTTAAGGACTCTCAAGAGTCTTCTCCAACACCACAGTTCAAAAGCATCAATTCTTCAGTGGTCAGCCTTCTTTATGGTCCAACTCTCACATCCATACATGACTACTGGAAAAACCATAGCTTTGACTATATGGATCTTTGTTGACTAAGTGATATCTTTGCTTTTTAACACCCTGTCTCGGTTTGTCATAGCTTTCCTGCTAAGAAGCAATCATCTTCTAATTTCATGGCTTCAGTCTGCAGTGCTTTTAGAGCTCAAGAAGAGGAAATCTGTCACTGCTTCCACATTTTCCCCTTCTATTTGCCATGAAGTGATAGGACAAAATGCCATGATCTTAGTTTTTTTAATATTGAGTTTTAAACCATTTTTTTCACTCTCCTCCTTCACCCTCATCAAGAGGCTCTTTAGTTCCTCTTCACTTTCTGCCATTAGAATGGTATCATCTGCATATCTGAGGTTTCTGCTATTTCTCCCGGCAGTCTTGATTCCAGCTTGTAACTCATCCAGCCCGGCATTTTGCACGATGTGCTTTGTGTATAAGTTAAACAAACAGGGTGACAATAAACAACCTTGCTGTACTCCTTTTTCAATCCTGAACCACTCAGTTGTTCCAGACAGAGTTCTAACTGTTGCTTCCTGACCCGCATATAGGTTTCTCAGGAGACAGGCAAGATGGTCTGGTATTCCCATCTCTGTAAGAGTTTTCCACAGTTTGTTATAATCCACACAGTCAAAGGCTTGAGCATAGTCAATGAATCAGAGTTAGATGTTTTTCTGGAATTCTCTTGCTTTCTCTATGATCCAGTGAAATTTTGCAATTTGGTCTCTGGTTCCTCTGCCTTTTCTAAGCCCAGCTTGAACATCTGCAAGTTCACGTAATGCTGAAGTCTAGCCTGGAGGATTTTGAGCATAACCTTACTAGAATGGGAGATGAGTGCAATTGTCCAGTGGTTTGAACATTCTTTAGTACTGCCCTTGTTGGGAATTGGGATGAGGATTGACCTTTTCCAGTCCTGTGGCCACTGCTGGGTTTTCCAAATTTGCTGACCTATTGAGTGCAGCACTATAACAGCATCATCCTCAGAGGTAACTACAATTAAAAATCTGGTGTGTATTATTTTAAAGGTTGTTCTAGGCTTTCCCATAAATACATGTATTAAAATATATATTGTTTTTCTTTTAACATACTCGGTAATTATGTATATATTAATCTTCCACTTACCTTTGCCATTTAATAAAGAAAATGTAAGTTCTTTCCTAGCCAAAAGACCAGGAAAAGTTTGGCCTAACAAGAGAAAATCTTTTAGCAATACTTGCCTCGTGCTAGCCAAACACTAACAGACAAACTACAACATCCACATACCATCGGCACACTAAAAGGTTATAGGAAGGAGTGGGGAACTGATCTTCCATTTCTAAGGCTGAAGGTGGTAATGCCAGAATTCCCCTAGCAGGGTAATGTTGGCAAGGCTTAACAAGGCATTGGTCTTCATATTCCCTGCCTGGCAGAAACACGCAACATCCTTATTCCCCTCCAAGGTGGGGTGTGTGTGTGTGTGTTGGGGGCAGAGGAGAGAGCTGGTCTTCCAAGTCTTCCAGATGGCACAGTAGGAGGTGCTCTGACTCCCCCTCAAAGATAATGTGATCAGGTTCCAGCCTCTTTCCCCACATGACATTGGGCCACACAGAGCTATGACATAGCTCTGAAGCAGAGCTATATGGCACACCTCCTCTCCACTTTCCTAGTTTCACAGTGATACTGTGCCAGTGGTGAGCGAACAATCTACCCTGCCCTATAGGTTAGGTACCAAGAACTAAAATTGTTGAGAAAGGCAATGCACAGAGGCTAACAACAGGATAATAGAAGCAGTCTGAGTCATCCCTCTTTCCCACTCATACTGGTGAGTAACCATGTTACTTGGCAGAAAGACAAGTTTACATTGTGGCTGGGAGGTACCCAGGAAGTGTGAGTTAGTTCTTTATGTTTGCCAGGACAGTGTCAGTTCAGTGAAAGAGGGAGCTGAGCTTCCACTCTGTCTATAATAATGCTATGTGAGGCAGCACCTTACTTTTGCTGAGAAGATGTTGGTGGGGACCACAGGAAAGTTGAACATGGACCCGTCATGTATCTCAACAGAGAAACTGTCTGCTAAAAAGAAAGAAAAAAAGGAATCGGATCTAGAATTCATAATATAATGTCCAAAATGTGCAGGATATAATTGAAAAACAGCTTTCATACCCAGAACCAAGTAAAGCACAATTTGAGAGAGCAAAGACAATTAGCAGCTGCCAATACCAAGGTAAATAAAATGTTGGAATTATCTAACAAGAATTTACAGCAGCCATTAGAAAACAGGTTCAACAAGTAACTATAAATTCTCTGTAAAGAAAAAAAAAGAAAAAATGTCAAAAATGAGGTAGAAATTATAAAAAAGAAACAAAATATAAAACTGAAAAATACCGTAGCTGATATAAAAATCTTGTTGGATGGGCTCAATAGTAGAGTGGAGATGACAGAGGATAGAATCAGTGAACTTGAGAAGAGAGCAATAGAAATTACTGATCTGAAAAGTACAGGGAAAATACGCTGACCTTATCTAATCATCAAAATCTACTCTGAAGACTTCTACTTCTGACAACATGGAATATATATATATTTTTCTTATTATTCCTGCTGTGAACAACTAAAAATCCTAGACATTATATTCAAAACAAATATAAAAGGACTCTGAACGGTGAAAAGAATCAACCAGACTGGCTAAGGGCCTAGGAGTCTGAGGAATGGCAAAGAGGTGAGTTTGCTAAGTTTCTTTTTTTCTTGCTTTGTAAGTCCCAGTTGTGGAGCTGAAGAAACCAGCAATCAGGAAATACCAATAGATGCAGACCAAAAGAAAAGCCCCAGAAAAATCCTGCTTTCTCTAGCCTAAGGACAAAGAAAGGGGCAGCTTAGTAAGACAGAAACCTTTTAGACAGTAACTGCTCTACTCCAGCCAAACACAGCACAAGTAACGGTGGTGTCATCCCTGCACACAACAGCCAAGGCTGAGTGGGGAACATAGTAGGCTTCTATCTTCACAGGCCTGTAATAAGGCAGCCCCACCCCCCTTGCCAGGGTGATGTCAGAGAAGGGCAAAAGGAAACAGGACTGTCATCACCACTGGACAGCAAGAGACCACTTGTGGGCCTGGAATTTCACCCCATCCAGGGTAGAGAATCTGAGGGAACCTCCAATGCTCAGATGTCAACGGAAGCCAAATTGGGAATTTGAACTTCTACCTCTACCTGTCAGTAACAAGGTGGCGTCACTCTTCCCTCCTGTGCCAGAGTCAGAGAAAGCCAGATAAAACAAAACCTTTAACAAGATTCAGGGTCTCATAACACACAAAATGTCCAAGTTTCAACTGAAAATCATCATACCAAGAACTAAAAAGATCTCAAATTGAATGAGAAATGCAATGCACGGAGGCTAACAACTAGATAGTAGAAATGCTAGAATTATCTAAGAGACTTCAAAGCAGTTGTCATAAAAATGTTTCAGTGAGCAATTACGGACGTGATTAAAACAAATGAAAAAATATCTGCAGAAAAGATATACAAGGTTTTAGCAAAGAAATCAATGATATAAAAAAGACTTGCAGGAGTCCTGCTCCAGCAGGTCCAGGGGTTCCCTCAGGATGGACGGCGTTGGTGGAGAAAATGATGCAGTCTCTCGCTCAAAGCACTGGGCTGCATGTTAATTTTAAGCATCAGGTCTTCTTTTAGACTTTTACAAAAGCATTAGGTCAGAGGTATGACATCTTCAGTTTCCCCTCACCGATATATACTGTCTCCATAAATCATTGTTGTCCTTCAGAGTTCTCTCTTAAGTGTCCTTGTGATAACATTGTAACTCAAGTTTGTCTCTGGGCTGTATATTACATTCCTCAGTTTATTTCTTATCTCTTTAAATCCTGTTATCCCCTAGTAACTTCAGCTCATCATATCCTAAAAAGGCTTTTAGCTATTAGTATCTCTAAAATACCTAGTTTCCATAAGCTATAGTAAAATATGCCAACACTACAACATACCTTAAACTTTTAGCTTCTAATTATTCTTCATTATTCCTAACCCCTAAACTCAGCAAACTTCTTTTGCCATAAACATTCCCCTTACAGGCAGGTTTCAGATAACAATGTTTCCTATGGTCTCAGGCTGCAGCCTATGTGCTCATCCTGGAACATTCTTTGTAAAGATCCTTGAACAAATGTCAATAGTTAACTTTATGGATTATAACATTCTTTCCAGCCAACTCAACCGGAGGAAGGAAAGGACAAGTCAGAATCACAAGACCTAACTCCTTCATCCCAGGACCGTGCCTGCGGGATGAGGAGAGGGGGTTGGGGCCGTGCCTCCATTTTGTCAGTAATGCCTATCGCGGCTCCCGACAAAGACTCAAAATCAGGGAACAATTTAGATATTCTAGATTAAACAAACTGTCATGTATCTGTACCATGGAACACTACAAAGCAATATAAAAGAATGAACTATTGATAAATAACATCTTGGATAGTTCATGGGGTCAGAAAGAGTCAGACACGACTGAGCAACTAAACTGAACTGAACTGAAAGGAGCAGAATTATTTTAGAATCATACATAGGATTTATATCATGAAGTGGCAGAGATCAAATTGGTTTCTATAAAAGTCAATTCATGGAAATAGAGAAAAATAGAATCTACTCTAAGCAAGAATCCCCTTTCTGGAATGCCCTGGTGGTCCACTGGTTAGGACTCCATGCTTTCACTAATGAAGACCCAGGTTCAATCCCTAGTTGGGAAACTAAACTAAGATCCTACAACCTGTGCATTTTGGCCCAAAACAAAACAAAAACAGCCTTCTCCCAAAAGACTCCTCTTCCCAGTAATTGCACCAAGAAGCCAAACACTTTCCATTATGGAGAGTGCACTCTTCTCTGAACAGCAGCAGCAGCAGAAGTGGCTTGTGTTCCTTGACGAACACAAGTTTTCCTTTAGCTTTCCTCCAAGTATCTATCCCTTTTCCTCAATTCATTGATGTGGACAAATGATGTTTTCAGAGTCTTGTAGAAATTGCTTTGCAAATGTAGCTTCCAATCCAGTCCTTCAGGATCCACTTGTGACTAGAGTGCCATCTCTAAATCTCTCTTAGATGAAAATTATGAAACTGTCATTATTCTTGAGAAAGCATACTAGGCCTCAGTCCAATTCAGACACTGAGCCAAAGTTAACTTCACTCTTAACTCTGCCCCTAGACCCAGTTTTCTACCCATATCAGAATTACTGGGAACAAACAAGATGATATTCCTGTCCCCAAAGTTCCTGAAATACCTAAAGCTAAACTTTCATATATGTTTCAAAGAAGAATTTTAAAAGTGTCCCCGAGGGGCATGCAAGAAATGGTATGTTTAGCCATGGGTCACATAATTATTGCCTAATTGATTTAAGGTTGGGCCACAGTTTGTGTAACCATCCCCAACAAAAAGGAAGCAACCAAGGTGGTTGGGAGGAGCATCTGGAACAATGAGGTTAATGATAGAAACTTCTGGGGAAACCATCTATCATGGCAGGAAAGTCCAAAACACAATGCTTCAGGGGCCAGGCCAGATTTATGTTAACAACACAAATCACACAGCTGTAACCAACTCTCCAAACATGTTAGAGAGGGTAAGGTGAAGCTCCTCCGAGGACTACTAAGGTAGTGGTTTGAAGATAATATATGACCATGACAAAAAAACTCAGGAGTCTCCTGGAGAAAACAACCATCAGTTCAGGGCCACAGCAAAGATATAAATATTTCATAACATCATGCTATGTCTAAAAAAATTTTCTTGGATTTGCAGCACCCAGCCTCCCTTCTTATGTAACTTCCTCCAAATAAATGTTCAGAAATTTTGTAAATGGCTGAGGCATTCGAAACAGACAGTAAGAGAAACTGAAAGCCAGGTCTCCATGAACACCCCCACATAAGGCAAAAGGTGGTCTAAATCTTTCATTTTTACCTGTGCAAAACTGCCTGTGATGATGTTAGAGAGTTATCAAAAAATAAAAACAATTTGAACCAAAAGAAAAAGAAGGAGAAACAAAAATTGTAAAAATGTCACCTTGAAACAATCGCTGGATTTGCCTTTCTCCTCCTGTGGAAGCAGTCCGTGGGGTTGCAGAGTTGGACACTACTGTGTGACTAATACCTTCACTTTTCCTGTGGAAAAGAGCTCCAAGTCAGGAATCTCTTCTACATATCTGACAGCTCATTTGTTTTCACTAAATTGCAATTTTTGAAAAGAACCATCTTGCTTGGTACCAAGACACAGGCAATGTGGAAGTCCCAAATGACAATGATCCTATCCTATTAGTAGACCAAAAAGAAATGATTTAAATTTTTATTTCAGGCAAGTATCTCTCTAAATTGAAGATCATTTCCAGACACTAAGGAGGGCCTAGGCATAAAACAATGTTTCAGAGTAGTTGTAAATTAAATTATTTTTAATGCCTCTTTCTTAAACATTTACTGAGCACCTACCATGAATTAGGCACCAATCATAGCTAAATGTACAGTTACAATTCACAAAAAAAGATGTATAGTCACAAAAAAATGTATAGGCATTAAATGTACAGTTACAATTCATACCATTAAAGGGTTCACTGTAGAGTAGAAGAGGCAGATATATAAATTAGTTCCTATAGTACACTGAGAGAGTTGTTATTGACTGAAGAAACATTAAGTGTTATGGGCACAGAAGTGCTAATGTTTGGAGCACTGAGTTACAGAAGAAATGATGCTGTTGCAGAATCTTGACAAATGATTATAAGTTGGACAAGAGAAGTGAGGACATTCTATACAAAGACAATAGTAGATTTGTAAAGGGCACAAAAGTCTGAAAGAAAATACTGTGTTCAGGAAAAATAACATGGTTTTGTCTGGTAGGATGCATAAAATACATAAGAGGAAGGAGCATAGGATTTTTTAAAAGAGAAGACAGTGTAAGGTAGAGCATATTGATGAAGCAAGAGAGAGGCACGAGGTAAAAGTGAGGCACTCTCTATAGTTCTCTTCTACTTCTGAGCCCTCACAAGAATAGCTCTTAACAGTCCATTCACTGGCAAGGCAGACTTTTTCTAGCATGCACCTCCAGACTCTTCCAGCCTCTGCCCATTACTCAGTTACAAAGCCGCCTCTTTTTTTGTTACAGCAGCAATCGCACTTCCATTATCAATTTTCTATCTTAGTCTGTTCTGTCGCTATAATAAAATACAGACTGGATGGCTTATAAACAACAGAAATTCATCTCTCATAGTTCTTCTGGAAGCTAGAAGTCTGAGATCAGGTTTCTACAGAACGCCCTCTTTTAAGTTACAGACTTCTCATATCTTCACAAGCTGAAAAAGGGCAAGGAGGCTCTCTTGGGTCTCTTTCATAAGATCATTAATTTCATTCATGAGGGCTCTGCTCTCACAGACTCATCACCTCCAAAAGGCCTCACCTACTAATACCATCACATTAGGCATCAAAATTTCAACATGTGAATTTTGGGAGGATGCAGACATTCAGACCATAACATGCTGTTTACAGTATGGAGAACATTTGGAGGGTGGCAGGAGTAAAAATGGGGAGTTTTCGAGGAAATATTTAAACAGTAGAGGGATACAGTATAATAGTTCATAAGAATCTGAACTAAAGCAGTAGTGGGGATGGAAGAGTCGAAATATTAGAGTATACTCACCAACACTTAGTTTGGTCAACCTTATTAATTTCAGTCATTTAGCAAGTGTGTAATGGCACATCATTGTGGTTTCCCTATTCCAAGTTATTATGTTGAGAATCTTTTCCTGTGCTTATTGTCCATTCACATAAATTACTTGCTGATATGTCTGTTAATATTTTTTTTTTACTTTTTATTGCATTGTTTTCTTATTATTGAGTTTTGAGAGTTTTCTGTATACACTGGATACAAGCCCTCCATTGAATACATGATTTTCTAATATTTTCTCTTATCCTTTCATTCTCTTAATATTTTGGAGAGAAGTTTTGTTCCTATTGAAGCCAATTCTATCCATTTTTATTTTAATGGATTTGGTGTTTTGGTATTATATCTAACAAATTGTTGTCTGGCCTGCCGTGTGTGCTAAGTCGCTTCAGTTCAGTTCAGTCCAGTTCAGTCACTCAGTCGTGTCCGACTCTTTGCGACCCCATGGACTGCAGCACACCAGGCCTCCCTGTCCATCACCAACTCCCGGAGTTTACCCAAACCCATGTCCATTGAGTCGGTGATGCCATCCAACCATTTCATCCTCTGTCGTCCCTTTCTCCTCCTGCCCTCAATCAACTCTTTGTGACCCTGTGGACGATAGCCCGCCAGGCTCCTCTGTCCATAGGATTCTCCAGGCAAGAATACTGGAGTGGGTTGCCATGCCCTCCTCCAGGGGATCTTCCCAACGCAGGGATTAAACCTGCGTCTCTTATGTCTCCTGCATTGACAGGCCGATTCTTTACCACTAGTGCCACCTGGGGAGCCGGTAGTCTGGCCTAGGACCCCCCAAATTTCTCTTTCATGCTTAGTTTTAGAAGTTTCATAGTTTCAAGGTTTACATTTAGGTCAGTGTTTCATTTTGAATTAAATTTTGTATATGGTATGAGGTATAGATCCAAGTATTTTCTACTTTCTTTTCTGGACTCTGTATTTTCTTCCATTGGAGTATTTGTCTATCCGGATGCCAATTTGTTAGGTAAAAGCGCGGTGGCCTCGCCCGCCGGCTCCGAGCTTTCTCCACTGGTGCGGCGCGGGATGGGACGGAGGGAGACATCCGGGGGTCCGTCCGTCGGCTCGGGCACGGGGTCTGCCCAGGCGGCCGGCGGTCGGTTCTGGTGGTCTTTCTAGTAGGGGAAGGAGAGCGAGAAGGTGGGGGGCGGCATGAAAAGGGTCTTCGGCGGGAAGGCGGCTCCTGGCCTTCCGCCCCGCCGCCCCGTCGCCCCCTCCGCGTCTCCCCCCACCCCGTCCCCGCCACTCGACCCGCACTGCCCGCCCCACGCCTGGCCTGCCCAGGTGGCCCCTGGCCCCGGGTCGTCGCGTCTCTCTCCCGCCCGACCTCCCCGCCACATACCTCGAGGTTGGCGGGCCGAGGGTTCTGGGGGGCCGAGGCTCCCCCCGCTACGCACCTTCGCCTCTGGCGGTGGCCACGACTGCCCCCGGTCGCGACCGCACAGTCCGGAGCCTCCGGTGCGTCTCGCGGGCTGCGCGGCGGGGCAGGGGCGGCTCCCCTACGCGGGGCCGCTCGCCTGCCGGTCGCCGCCGGCCCTGGACCGGTCTGCCGGGCCGGTCGTCGCTGGTCCATTGCTCTGCTCTCCGCCAGGTCGCCGGGCGCCTCTCCCCACCCCCTCCTCCGAGCCTGGGGATTGCCCTCCGACCGGCCGGCCGGCCGGCTCTCTCGGGCCCTTCCTCTGTCGTGCCCCTGCCCGACTGCGCCACGCTTCCCGTCGGAGCGTCTCTCTGCCCTCGGTGGCGGGGGAAGGGTGCCTGGGACGTGGGTGCGGGGAGGGGCCGCGGCGGTTGGGGAAGAGGAGGGGGCTGTCTGGGTGCGAGGAGGGCTCGGCTCCGTTTCGGGGGGAATGGGGGGAGAGGTCGTCGGGGAGTGGCGGCGGCGGCGGAAAGGATTCCGGGCGGCGGTTGGCCAGCGCCTGCCGGCCCCGCGTCACGGGCTGGTAGCGCCGAGGCCCGCAGGCGGCCGCGGTGGTCAGGGTCTGGACCGCGGGCCCGTGGGGAGCCACGCCCCCGCCTGGCCCGCCTCCCCCTTTCCAGGAGCGGAGGTTTCAAGGCCCCTGGGTGGGGGCGGGCGGCGTCGCCCGCCTACCTTGGGGTCGGGGCGGTCGGGCCAGTCCTCCAGTCGCCCCTGGGGGCTGGAACGCCGCCCCTCGCACGGTCACCCCTGTCGCGGCCGTAGGGAGTTTTTTTCTTTGGGGGGGGTGCTTCCCGGGTGGCGCTAGCGGTAGAGAATCCACCTGCCAATGCAGAAGACCTGAGAGACGCTGGTTTGATCCTTGGGTCCGGAAGATCCCCTGGAGGAGGGCATGGCAACCGCCTGGAGTATTCTTGCCTGGAGAATCCCCATGGACAGAGGAGCCTGGTGGGCTTCAGTCTATGGGGTCGCAGAATCCGACACAACTGAGGTGACTTAGCACGCAGGCACATGTCAATGCCATGCTTTATTGCTAATGTAATTTTGTAATAAATTTTAATATTGAAAGGTTGTTGCTGAGCCACAGAAAAACGGCGGGGATTCTTGACCTCTGGAGGAGAAGAATTCAATCCTGGGCCAGAGACGAGGCTGGATCACTCAGAGCTTTGGTGTGATAAAGTTTTATTAAAGTATAAAGGAGACAGAGAAAGCTTCTGACATAGGCATCAGAAGGAGGCAGAAAGAGCACCCCCCTGCTGGTCTTCAGCTGGATGTTATCTAGTCACTAGCAGTTTGTTAATGTAAGAAAGGAATGTCTTAAAACTCAGAATGGCACCAGACCCCTCATCCATAAGATGTGTTTTGGAATAATCTGGGCACCGGACATTCCGGGTCATAAAACGATTGACTTAAAAAAAAAAAAAATAAAATAAAACGATTGACTTGAATTTTGCAGAAAGGCAGATCATGCAAATAGTTTCATTTACATAGATTAGGGGAACAATGTCTGAGTATAACATACTGGTTTGTCAAGTAGGTTCTGAGCCAATAGGCGGAAGACAGCGTTTGGGGTAAATGCCCAGTACATTAACATAGCTTAAGACAGACATTTCCATAAGAAAAATGCATTGGTTAAACTCAAAGTTTGAGAATAGTTAACTTCAGGTGAAACCAGGTGTCATGGCAACACAGTATTTTAAGAGAAACCTCTTTTAAATTTGTATAGAGAAGGGAAAAAATATCGCTGGTTTGTTTCCTCCTGCCGCTTAAGAGAGATAAAATGTCTGACACTTGCAGCCTATTCCTCCGTTTGGAGACCCCTGGCCTTCCTGCCTGTTGCCCTCTCTCAATATCAGGCAATATTTTGTAACTATTATTCTCTTTCAAAGTTATTTTGATTGGCTACTCTAAGCCCTTTGCATTTCCGCATGAATTTTATAGTCAAACTGTCAAGAGCTACAAAATTTTTACTGGGAGTTTGGGTTTGAATTGAATCTATAGATGAAGTTAGGAAGAATCAACATCTTAACAATATTGAGTCTTCCAACTCCATGAATATGAATTATATTTCTACTTATGCGGTTTGCTTTTAAATTTCTTTCATCAGTGCTTTGTATATTATTGCATACAGATCCTGCCTGATTTTGTTAGATTTACATATAGACACTTTACTTTTGGGTGGTGCTGTAAATGACATTTTTTTTTAATTTAAAATTTTAATTTCCAATTTCATTGCTTGTATATAGAAATGCCATTGACTTTCCCATATTGTCTTTACACTAATTTGTATCCCACAACTTTGCCCAAGCATACTGGAGTGGGTAGCCTATCCCTTCTCCAGCAGATCTTCCCAACCCGGGAATTGAACCCTGGACTCCTGCATTGCAGGTGGATTCTTTACCCACTGAGCTATCAGGGAAGCCACAATTTTGCTAAACCCCCTTAGTTCTAGATATTTTTTTAAAAATTTCCTTGGGATTTTCTGTATAGACAATCATATTATTTGTGAATAGAGGTAGTTTTAATGATTCCTTTCCACCATGTATGTGTTTTATTTCTCTTGTCTTATTGCACTGGCTAGGTCTTACTTTTATTTTTAAGTAAAAATGTTAATATTCAGAGTTCTGGGGTTAATTTTCAACAATACATTGGCAAAGTTTCTAGATGTTACTGAATGATATGAGACTGATTATTGAAAGGGACTCCAACATTTCTTGGAGAGGGTTCCATTGTTGGCTAAGGAACCAGGGTAAATTTGTTGATGTTTCTTAGTGAGACAAGAGTCAATAGTAAAGTCTGCCCTCTGAGTCAAAGAGAGGAAACTGCCAAATTTGGGGGGAGGTGGTATGGTACAGATGTAATATTGCACTTCTAAATGCGTAGGTGATATTGCAAAGCACCCATTTTCTCATTTGGTGCTTAGGATAGCTCATGGATGTTGGGATTACTAAATTCTTTTACATACGAGGGGAAAATTGGACTTCAGAAGACAGAATGTACTACCTAAGCTTACATGGCTTTGTGAGTCCTCGTTCAATGCTCTAAGAATCACTCATCTATTTAGAGATCCTGATTTATGAATTGAGGAAGCTCTGGCCTCTTCTCTACTTGCTGAGACCAGTCTATATTAAGGAGCAGTTTTACATATTGTCCTGCTAGTGTACAAGGGTTGGATTAGAAGTTTCTGACAAACTATCCTCTTGCTTTTATGTAATCAACTGCACATCAGGGAGTTGTACTTTTTCTGACATTTGACCCTTTAAAAATGACACTGTGAGTACTCGATTCTTTGATAGCTAGGCAGATAAATGATTTCCACTAAGTTATGCTCCTGCCCTGTCACTCCATAGTTCTGACTGTGTAGAAAGTTCAAGGACACAGAAGCGCTTCTGATGCGTGAAGCTTTCAAACACACAGTCTAGGGACCCCAGAGTTAGACTTCATCTTGCTAACAGGTATAGAAAATGCCACAGCTAGTATGTTCCATTTCCATTCCTGAAACCTCCAGATGCACTCTGGGTTAGTTTGTGTATGATTGATGTCTTTGCTCCAGTGATATTGGCTTCAGATAGTAGTCCTAGTGTGTCTCTTTTTTGGCAAAAGCTTTCACAAATCCCACCTCCTTTGTGTTCTGACCTCTTTTTGCACCTTTAGGACAGCACTTCTCACTGCATTGTAAAAGAGTTATAGTAGAGATATTTATGTTTCAAAGCTTCTGCCATCCTTTCCCGCCAGGCTGTGTGCTTCTTGAGAACAGAATTCCTCTATTATTGACCGTTGTGTCACCTATGTTGAGAGCAGGCCTACCTAGAACAAAATTGGGCACTGAATAAATATTTGATTAATGGAATTGAAGAATTGTTGTTTTGGTCCTTGATATGAGCAGCAACAAAATATCCTTTCAGGTTATTTTCATTACGAGACTTGCTTTCTGAATAGTTAAGCAGAGGGTAGTATGAAACTTGGATTGTAGATACCTCCGAGCTATGCTTCTAGCTACTCTATAAGGAGAAGAAAAGTAGGAATTGTTGTTTCTCCAGTTGAGTTGTCTCTGGTTGGGGCACGCTCCTTACACCTCACAGGACCATATAGTCATATGCCCCACAGTATATATTCCACAGAATAACTTAGTAGAAATCATTTATCTGCCTAGCTATCAAAGAATCAAGTACTCACAGTGTCGTTTTTAAAGGGTCAAATGTCAGAAAAAGTACAACTCCCTGATGTGCAATTGATTACATAAAAGCAAGAGGATAGTTTGTCAGAAACTTATATTCCAACCTTTGTACACTAGCAGGACAATATGTAAAACTGCCCCATAATATAGACAGTCTCAGCAATTAGAAAAGAGGCTATTCCTCAATTCATAAATCAGGATCTCTAAATAGATGAGTGATTCTTAGAGCACTGCATGAGGACTCACAAAGCCATGTAAGCTTAGATAGAACATATGCCCCACAGTATAAAAGACAAGGCCCCTGCCCTCAAAGAGCTTCTATTCTAGACAGATAATAAGAAAATAACCCAATAAAAAAAGAGAAAATAACCCAGCAAACAAACAAAGCTATAATTACAGGTTGTTTTGATATGAAAGTAACGAGCAAAACAGTGTGTTAGGGTGTGGTAGGGAAAAGGTTGGTTGCCTTGGAATGACTTCTCAGGAAAGACCTCTCCGAAGACATGAAGACATGACGTTTGTCCTGAGATTGGCATATTCCAAAAAAGACCAACGACATGAGGAGCTGAGAAAAAGTACTCCAGGCAGAGGAATCAGCAAACACACAGATGCTGAAGTGAGAAAGAAGATTGCTTCTTTGAGGAATAGAAAGGAGGCTCATGCAATTAAGGTGAGAAGACAGGTATAAGATGAGATTAAAACATTGGCAGGGGTCAGATCCTCTGAGGTCGTATAACCTATAAAGGAGGACTGGGAATTGTATTCTGAGTGTGGTGGGAAGCCACTGATGGGATTTAAGCAGGAAAATGACAATCTGCTTTATGTTGAGAATCAACTGCTGTTTGGAGTTTACTAGACTCTTGGGTATAAAGGGCAAGACTGAAAGTAGAAATACCAATTAGCCAGCTGGTGAGAGATAATTGTGATTTGGTTTATCCTGACTGCAGTAAGGATGGAAAGAGGTGCATGGATTTGGGGATATATTTTGAAGATAAGTTAACAAAAGATGTGTTGGATTGAATATAAATGATGAGCAAGTGGGAAGAATGATGGCCTCTTGATTTTTGGTCTGAGCAACTGGGTGAATGATAATGCTATTTACTGAGACAGGAAAGACTGTGGAGTGAGCTGGCCTTGGTTGTGAAATCTGGATGCTGGCCATATTAAGTTTGAACTTTAATAGAGAACTATATGAAGATGTTGAGAATATAACAATTTGAAGTTCACAGAAGAGGTTAAAGCTGAAACTATAAACTTGGTATATAAGTGATAGTTCAAAGCATATCCCAGGGTGAGATTTTTTTTGAGGGACAAACTATTTTTAGAGAACAGTGCCCCTCAATATGGGGACTCTTCAACAATGAAAGGCCAAGAAGAGGAAGATGATACAGCAAAGACGACTGAGATGATTGGCCAATTGTGTATGAAGACAGTCGGGAGAGTGTAACACCCTTAGTACCTAGAGATGGGAGTGTTTAAAGAGAGAGTGTTTAAGACAGGAGCACAGAGGGGTCCGCTGGATTTGGAAACATGGGGGATCATTGGTTATCTTTTGAAGAAGATGAGAGAATTCAAGTCAGTTGCTTCTAATTTCTCAAAAGGAATGTGCTAAGTCCATTAGCTAAGAGTATGTGAGTGAGGCTATGGCACGTTTGAGGAAAGATGGAAAAGTTACAAAATGGATATGGTAAAAGCAAATTTATCAGGAGAATGTAGGATTTCCTGGTACTACAGAGTGCCCATGTGAGGTTTGTGACTATGGGTTTAAATAGGACTTTTCCTCAAGTAATATCCAACTGCTAAGTTTTACATGTGAGAAAATTATATACTCGGGTTCAACCAAGGTTGAAATGTTACTCCTTGATCAGAGGGATAGAAGGGTTAGTGTATAAGAAAGAGAAGAATTGTAATGCTGGATAATGGGATCTAATTTGGGTAAAGAAGTGAGGACATGGAAATGGTGATGGGGTTAATGGACTGGACCTGACAAGTTTGCTGAAAGATTGTTTGAGTGGGAGAAAGAGAAAGAATGAGAGGTTGAAATCAAGATTTCAGAAGCAATACAGTTATTGGTAATGTTAAACTTCAGTGCATGCACATGGGAGTGAGTGACTTAGACGAGGGAGAGGGAGAGAAAACGGGAAGAAATTAAAAAGCTGTGGATCTAGAGTATTAGACATTCCATGCATGTGATTATTGACATCCCTAAACATTATGACCTGAATAGAAATGGAAATGATGTCAGAGAGCCATGGCCAAAGCCTTTAATGAATGAAGAAGAGGCACTGGGAGGTTGGTGCTGGGTGCATGCTAAGTGGCGTCTGACTCTTTGTGACCCTATGGGCTGCGGCCCGCCAGGCTCCTCTATCCATGGGATTATCCAGGCAAGAATACTGGAGTGGATTGTCATGCCCTCCTCCAGGGGATCTTCCTGACCCAGGGATTGAACCCGTGTCTCTTTCATCTCCTGCACTACCAGGCAAGTTCTTTACTACCAGTGCCACCTGGGAGGTTGGTCGTTGGTAGCAACTAGGAGAGGTAGCATTGTTTTATATATAATGGTATGAGTTTTATAGGATCTTGAGATTTTTTTTGAATAAAAGAAATAATTTTGAAGTAGCGGTAAGGAATAAGGCTGCCTCTGGCTCTGGGATTCAAAGATTAAGAGAGAAAAATATCCACTTTTGACAGCTTCATGTCCTCATGGGACAGGCAGGTCTTGATTAAGATGAGGAGGTGGAGTGAGGTTGAAGAGGTTGAAGATATAGGAGACTAGATTGAATAGGGAACATGTTCCCAAGAATTTAAAGGAATCGTTTGGTGAGTGAGTCAAATTAAGGAATACAGAGAGCAGTATAGGGAGGAAAGTCTAGGTGAGTGAGGCAAAGAGTATGTATGGTCAGGTGGGAAATGCATTCAAATTATAGACCCAAATACCATATTTAGTTCAATGATTTGTTGGTTGTGCATATGAATGGCAAGAAGCTGGGGGTTTAGGTATGTTCTCACCAAGAATGTGACGAGATCTGATTGCCCTGTGGCTTGTGAGTAAGTAGGTAGGCTTGCAGCTTACCATGTAGTAGTTATGCAGAGCAGGAGGCCATGTGATGGACACCATCTCCCCCTAATGAAATATTTGAACCTCTGAAAAAAACAGGAGTGGAGCAGATTTCCCTTTGTGCTTATGAGTTTGGAGAAATGGCAGTGTTTAATTTAGTGCCACTGACCTCTGCATAATGTGCAGCTTCTGACCACTTGGAATGTGTTTTATGCTGAGAAATATATTATCCATCCTAAGCCAAAGAGATACCAGGTAAATGTTCTGTTTTCAGCACTGACCCCAATCCTTTAGAAATAGAGCCAAACCCTGCTCAGGTAGAGTTTTGATTGCTGGTTTTAAAGTATACTGCAAGGACACATAAGTGTTGCTGTAGATTTACAAGAAAGGAAGCTTGCTTCTTACCTTCCATCACCATGGCTGGATGGCAATTGCCATATTGGGAGGATTCCTACCCCTTCATCCGTCAGTTCAGTCACTCAGTCATATCCAACTCTTTGCAACTCCATGGACTGCAGCACGCCAGGCCTCCCTGCCCATCACCAACTCCCGGAGCTTGCTCAAACACATGTCTATTGAGTCGGTGATGCCATCCAACCATCTCATCCTCTGTCACCCCCTTCTCCTCCTGCCTTCAATCTTTCCCAGCATCAGAGTCTTTTCCAGTGAGTCAGTTCTTTGCATTAAGTGGCCAAAGTATTGGAGTTTCAGCTTCAGCATCAGTCCTTCCAATGAATATTCAGGACTGATTTCCTTTAGGATGGACTGGTTGGATCTCCTTTCAGTCCAAGGGACTCTCAAGAGTCTTCTCCAACACCACAGTTCAAAAGCATCAATTCTTGGGTGCTCAGATTTCTTTTTAGTTCAACTCTCACATCCATACATGACTACTGGAAAAACCATAGCTTTAACTAGATGGACCTTTGTCAGCAAAGTTACATCTCTGCTTTTTAATATGCTGTCTAGGTTTGTCATAGCTTTTCTTCCAAGGAGCAAGTGTCTTTTAATTTCATGGCTGCAGTCACCATCTGCAGTGATTTTGGAGTCCAAGAAAATAAAGTCTGTCATTGTTTCCCCATCTATTTGCCATGAAACAATGGGACCAGATGCCATGATCTTTGTTTTTTGAATGTTGAGTTTTAAGCCAACTTTTTTACTCTCCTCTTTCACTTTCATCAAGAGGCTCTTTAGTTCCTATTCACTTTCTTCCATAAAGGTGGTATCATCTGTGTATCTGAGGTTGTTGATATCTCTGCAGGCAATCTTGATTCCAGCTTGTGCTTCATCCAGCCCAGCATTTCACATGATGTACTCTGCAAATAAATAAGCAGGGTGACAATATATAGCCTTGACGTACCCCTTTCACAATTTGGAACCAGTCCTTTGTTCCATGTCCGGTTCCAACTGTTGCTTCTTGACCTGCATACAGATTTCTCAGGAGGCAGGTAAAGTGGTCTGGTATTCCCATCTCTTTAAGAATTTTCCACAGTTTGTTGTGATCCACATAGTCAAAGGCTTTAGCATAGTCAATGAAGCAGAGGTAGATGCTTTTCTGGAATTCTCTTGCTTTTTCTGTGATCCAACGGATGTTGGCAATTTGATCTCTGGTTCCTCTGCCTTTTCTAAATCCAGCTTGAACATCTGCAAGTTCTTGGTGTACATACTGTTGAAGCCTGGCTTGGCGAATTTTGAGCGTTACTCTACTAGCGTGTGAGATGAGTACAATTGTGTGGTAGTTTGAGCATTCTTTGATATTGCCCTTCTTTGGGATTGGAATGAAAACTGACCTTTTCCAGTCCTATGGCCGCTGCTGAGTTTTCCAAATTTGCTGGCATATTGAGTGCAACACTTTAACAGCATAATCTTTTGGGATTTGAAATAGCTCAACTGGAATTCCATCACCTCCACTAGCTTTGTTTGTAGTGAGGCTTCCTAATGCCCGCTTGACTTTGCATTCCAGGATAACTGGCTCTAAGTGAGTGATCGCACCATTGTGCTTATCTGGGTCATGAAGATAATTTTTGTATAGTTCTTCTGTGTATTCTTACCTCCTCTTCTTAATATCTTCTACCTCTGTTAGGTCCATACCATTTCTGTCCTTTATTGAGCCCATCTTTGCATGAAATGTTCCCTTGGTATCTCTAATTTTCTTGAAGAGATCTCTAGTCTTTCCCATTCTATTGTTTTCTTCTGTTCCTTTGCATTGATCACTGAGGAAGGCTTTATTATCTTCTTTGTTACCCTTTCATAGTGGGAGGATTTCTACCTCCCATTCTAGGGTGCCAACCATCCACTTTCTTCTTCTCTATTTATCTTCCCATCCTACGCTTTCACATTCTTCCCCTAAAACTGGAAAGGGCTTCCTTTTGGGGTCATGTTAGATGTGCTTTCTTTTAACTCTGCCTGGTTTCCTAGGGCAGGATTGGACCTGTCTCTACCTGCTGTTGAACAGCCATTTCCTGATTCCTGTAATGATTCAAGGTAGAATCTTGACAGTTCTACCCCTGCTTTCCAGTCTGACATTTACTTAAGTATACTTCTTGTTGAAGTAGGCATGAATAAAGAAAGCTGCACAAGTCAAAACATGTAATTCAATGCATTTGTACAATAGAAATATACCTATTTATGCATCAATCATATCGAAACACTCCTCGTTTCCTCTTCACGGTCCTTCCCTGTCATTACACCCCTCTACTGAAGTAGCTACTATCCTGAATTTTATACTCTTAAAGTTTAGGCTGATATTAATTCTACTTGCTCTGATATCAATACAAACTGTTTTTCCTTTGTTCAGAAGGCTATCTTAACTACTTGGAGTGTCCAAATTGTGCAACAAGACTGCATCTTGATTGGCAGTGTAGTGGACTGGCTGTATTATTTTTGACTTCTGGAAGCAGTCAATCAGAATAACTTTCTTGGAGCTGATCTTTCACCCCAGTTATACATGTGTAAGACTGGCCTCTTTTTCACTTGCATTTATCTAAGGGAAAGCATAGGCAACTAAAGGTCCTGCTATTAATAGATCATCATAAAATGGAGAGTAAATCTGGTGATGTAGTTCTGGTGTCATTCATAGCATATACGAATCAGGAAGGCTCTACTATCCATTCCCAGTATTCTCATGTCACACAGTATTCTGTCTATGTTTTCCTCTAATAGTCTTATAGTATCTGGTCTTACATTTAGGTCTTCAATCCATTTTGATTTTATCTTTGTGTATGGTGTTAGAAAGTGTTCTAATTTCATTCTTTTACATGTAGCTGTCCAGTTCTTCCAGCACCACCCATTGAAGAGACTATCCCTTCCCCATTGCATACTCCTGCCTCTTCCATCAAAGATAAGGCACCCATAGGTGCATGGGTTTATCTCTGGGGCTTCTATCTTGTTCTATCGGTCTATATTTCTGTTTCTGTGCCAGTACCATACTGTCCTGATGACTGCAGCCCTCCAGTACAGTCTGAAGTCAGGAAGGTTGATTGCTCCAGCTCCATTCTTCTTTCTCAGGACTGCCCTGGCCATTTGGGGTCTTCTGTGCTTTCATGCAAATTGTGAAATTTTTGGTTCTAGTTCTGTGAAAAATGCCATTGGTAATTTGATAGGGATTGCACTGAATCTGTAGATTGCATTTGGTAGTACAATAATTTTCACAGTATTGATTCTTCCAACCCAGGAGCATGTAATGTCTCTCCATCTGTTTATGCCATCTTTGATTTCTTTCATCAGTGTCTTATAGTTTTCTGTATACAGCTCTTTTGTCTCCTTAGGTAGGTTTATTCCTAGGTATTTCATTCTTTTTGTTGCAATGGTAAATGGAGTTGATTCCTTAATTTCTCTTTCTGATTTTTTGTTGTTAGGGTATATGTATGCAAGTGATTTCTGTATATTGATTTTGTATCTTCTGACTTTAGTAAATTCACTGATTAGCTCCGGTAATTTTGTGATAGTATCTTTAGGGTTTTCTGTGTATAGCATCATCTCATCTGCAAACAGTGCGAGTTTTACTTCTTTTTTTCCAATCTGGATTCCTCTTATTTCTTTTTCTCCCTTGATCACTCTAGTGGTGAGAGTGGGCCCCCTTGTCTTGTTCCTGATCCTAGAGAGATGCTTTCAATTTTCCACCATTTAGAATAATCTTTGCTGTGGGTTTGTTGTATATGGCCTTTATTATGTTGAGGTAGGTTCCTTCTATGCCCATTTTTTGAAGAGTGTTTTTAAACCATAGATGAGTGCTGAATTTTGTCAAAAGCTTTCTCTGCATCCACTGAAACTATTGTATGGTTTTTATCTTTCGATTTGGGTTAATATGGTGTATCACATTGATTGACAGGCAAGCCGTTCTTTGATGGGATATGTTTAGGTGTGGATATTAAAATGATGTCTCACTACAAGAATTGTCCAAGTTTTTATAGTCTGGTTTAAAATGTTATACAGCTAATTACTAAGGTTTGCGGGTTTGAATAGGCTCTACATACGCTGCTTGCAGGGAGAAGGTCTTCCTTTGTGTTTAGTAGGTATAGAAATTATATTTGGATTTAATATTCTCTACCCATCTTATACTTGAAAAAACATGCTGCAAATTTATGTCTTTTCTCACATTCACACATGATACTGCGTCTCCCTCTAGTCTCTCCCTTACCCCTACCATTACGTCTCTGATCTCATCCCTTGCTGCTCTCCTTGTTTCTCACTCTGCTCCAAACTCAGACATGCCAGGACAACTCCCATCTCAGGTCTTTGCACATGCTGTTCCCTCTGCATGGAATTCTCTTCTTCCAGATGTACAAAGAGCTCCTCCCTCACTTCTTTAAAGTTTTTACTTAACTGTCACCTTCTGTGAAGCCTTCCTTGGAGTTCCTATCTAATATGTTAATGCCCATTCCAGACACTTTGTCTTTCCTTTATCTGCTTTATTTTTCTTATTAGTGTCAATTATTTGTCTACTATTTGTAGACTGCAAGCTCCATGAGTGTGTGGTTATTTGCCTGTTTTGTTCATCACTGTATCTCTAAGACCTAGAACAGTGACAGGCATATAGTAGATACTCAATATCTGAAGATGGGGCCACCTTGTTGGAGCATCTTGTCTCTGTAAGTGAAGCCAGGCTAGCAAAGAACAGTGATATAATGGTCTACTAGAACTACCATCTGGTGTTGCTTCATGACACTTATTTTTTATATAACAGTTTTGTATATAAATGAATGAGTTATTATCAGTCTATATACTTTGGCCACCTTGAGCAGCACAAGGAAACAATTGAATGATCTTTCAAGCTATGACACGAGCATTTTGAAGTGTTTGTTATAGTTGCATAGTTTATATCACAAGACATTGTTCAGACTTATTTTCTATCGCTTTAATCTTCTGTTCCTTTTTTACCTGCCCCTAGAAGATCTGATAAAGCTATGCTTATGTTTGCATCTCATTTCTCTGTGCTGTCTTTTATGGAGTTGTTTTGTAACAATAACAAGGAGAAGGAATAGGGGGTCAATGATTAGATTTGTTATTATAGACATTTAATTTGTTAACATAAACAAACTTTCGAGAAGTTCAGCTTCCTGTCTCTCAGTGGAGGAGGAGAAAATTCCCCTTTTGGCCTACTTGTCACTTGTTCATCCTCAGGCTGTTTCTGAATGCCAAGACCAACCTGTGGGAAATCTTGAAGCTTTACTGGGTCTTATTCTCAGCAGTGCTAAGAGATATATTTCTGTATACTTCATACTTTCAGCTACTCGGGGAATTGTCTTTTATGTTAATTAGCATATTTCCAAACTTTAATGGTATATCCAAAATCCTTGAAATGATAATTTACCTCTTTTCCTATCTGCATATAGCAAATATTTCATACTAAATTGAACGTGAAATGTGGAAACTGGAAAATCAGGCAATAGCAAAATTTAAATTGAAGAATTAGATGCATTTAAATTACTTGAAGGAATGATCTGATTAACAGTTGTTATCATTAAAGTCACAGTTTTATGTAATATGGCATATGCTCGATAAAGTCAAACAGCTCCTTTTCTTTCTTTTTTTTTAGACGAAGAGTAACTTTATTAGCATAGGAAGCTTGTGAGAGATTCAAATGGGCAGGCAAGGGAGTGCAGCCCCAAGAACAGAGAGGGCTACATTTTCATAATCAAAGAACAAGTGAAGAGGGGAGAAGACCACCTTCTTCCTCAATCTTAGGCAGAAGTCAAGTCTTTTTTTTAATTAATTTACTTTTTACTGAAGGATAATTGCTTTACAGGATTTTATTATTTTCTGTCAAACCTCAACATGAATCAGCCATGGGTATACACATATCCCCTCCCGTTTGAACCTCCCTCTCCAAACAGCTCCTTTTCTTAGAGGCATCTTTATTTACATTGGTTTCTACCTTGAGCAACTCTGAATCCTCAGGGAATAAACATGAGCTGCACATCATCTCAATAAGTCAGCTAGTTTCTGTTTGTTGTATTGGCTGTGATGATGCTGGATTTTCAAGCCAGAATCTGAACCAAAGTTATTGACTGATTATTCTTGTGAGAAAAGGAATTTGGACTATTTGGAATAAGGGCAAAAAATTAATTCAAGAGGGCAGAATGACTTGTGAGAGGAACATAAGAAAAAAGGTGTCTCAAGCTAGTGTTTACACTCTGGGAGAGGATTCACATGAGGTGGCTTCTATCTTGAGCAAATGGTGACACCCTCAGTGAGAAGAGAGAGACTGATTAAGAACTATGCAGAACTCTGATAACTGTGTTTCTGGACGAGGAATCAGTGCATCTGAGTTTGACTCCCAGATCCACCTAACCAGAGGCAAGTCACTTTATTTTTTTGGAATCTCTGTTTACCCGGGGAATGATTCACATTTTGAGTATGAAAGGAAATAGTAGATATGCAAAAACAAGTAGCTAAAATCAGAGCAGGAATCTGAAAGTGTATGGGAAATTGCAAGGCTGAATTATAATCGTAACTATCTTTCATATAGTACTTTACTACCTTATAAAGCACTTTAATGTAGTTATCTCCATCTCTAAAACTTCAACTTACTGTCATATTGATATTTTCATGTTTCCTCCATCATAGCTATTCTGCAGGAGATTATAAGCAAAGAATAACTTGATTGTCATCCCAAGTCTACAGGATTTCCTTTTTGTTTGCTTTTCTTTGACCGAGAAATTAAGTTTGACTGTGGTTATAGCAGAGGAGCGAATTTGGTCGCTAACTTACATGGCCATGAATTTCCATTGTCTTTGCCAACCATACCTTTTATCAAAACAAAGCCCACTGGCTTATGCTTTATCTATCTTTGGGGACATCCTGATATTTCTTTTGTAGTGCTGAGAGAGAACCACCTGGCCTTTTTGTATTTCCAATATCATACTTGCTACCCTCTGGGCATTTAACAAATGTATGTATCATCGTCTCCATTTTTATTAGTAAGAGTCTTCTGTGTGTCACTATGTCTTCTCTTAGGTCATGAATAATCTACATTATATATACTTTTCCTAGAACGACTCTGTTACCCTGCCATAGCCAGGATTTTACCCCTTATCTGGCCTTTCTAAATCCTCATAGGTTTGCTCACATTTATATTACTGAAATTATTCCCACACTAAAATGCTAGCACCATGTCTAATCCATGACTGAATTGTACTGTCAATGTGAATGTGTCTGGCATCTGCAATTTCTGATATAGTTTAAAAAACTATGAATATCACTTTGCTCCTGATAACCATTTTAGATCTTCTTCGGCAAGGCACATAGCTTTCCTCTATCTGCATGCTAATTATTTAATAAATCCATTTATTGCCTGCTAAAGTAGTTTTCTTAACAGGAACAACGTATCATATTTCCGTATAAAGTGCTTATAAAAATAAGATGGAATGAAGTGTTTCCAGAGGAGAATGATTATGGGGTTGAGCTTTTCAAAGCTACAGTATTAATTTATTAAATTATTCCAATATATTCTGAGTTGTTAACATTGCATTGGAAATGTCGACGACTGGCTGGAACTTGACATGGAAATGTCTCATCCATACAGCAATTGCATTTCATAAGCTTTTCTTAAAATAGTCATTTTTCATACTTGGAGGGACGAATATCTTCTTAGGGTATTTTTTTCAGTGTATTGCTTTTGACTATGTACCCCTAGATCCAAAAATGTTTCCTTGATGACATAACACTCAGTATTTATTTACAACAGAGCAAATAATAACCATTTTTGAAGAAAAATAATCTAGCTTGTCTGATTTGGATCTTGAATACAAAGCTCACCAGAAAATGATTTTTTTTTTCCTCTGTAGAAGGACCAGCAACCAATCACTTATGAGACCTTTGTAGAGCATTCCATTGTTGAAGATACATGCCAGGTGCTGGTTCTATGAGAGATGCAACAAAGTGTGAGCCATAGAGTATCACAGACACAGATCTCTCTCTCTCTCTCTCTGGATATTAGAAGAGATTCATAGCAGTGATTTGTTTCATCATACCTTGGAACCCCTTAAGTACCATGATCTTAATCATCTTATTTCTGACATCCCCACTCACTTCTATACATGTGCTGTTTTCTGTGTAAATTTGTATTTCAAGTGCTATATATTTTAAGTGCTGTTATAGAATTTTGCAAAAAGCTAATGGGCTTTAGCAAAATTAATTGTATCTGAGTGATAGAATGGACTTTAAAACTAGGACAAACACACAATCCAGCAAAGATTTGCAAAGTAGTAATGTTTTGCATCTAAGTCAATAATCTCGCTGATCTCTAGCTCTAGAAAGGACTGGGAAACACTCAAGGGTTTGGCACATTTTTGGTGGTGAAAGTTGGGGTGAGGCTCTTAGGTTTTATTCACAATGTGGCTATGAAAGCTGAGAGATAGGCATGGTGCTGGAAGGGAAAGAGGTTCATTGCTGATGTGAAGAGGAAGATATAATTTTAATAGTTGATTTGTTTACTGACATTCTCAGAAGTAAATATCTGTACTTACGAAATCTTGTTTTTTCCCTATTTGTATATTTACTATACTTGTTTTTATGTTAATTTAATTTTTATATCTTCATGGCATTTGGTAAAACTCTTGAGATCTCCTGGAGATGGGAATGCAACTCACTTCAGTATTCTTGCCTTGTTAACCCCATGGATGGAGGAGCATGGCGGCCTACAGTCCATGGGGTTGCAAAGAGTTGGATACAGCTGCGCAACTAACACTTGATCTACACTTATCTTTATCTTGAATAATAATAGGCCATCCCGCTCAGCTCTCCAAAATGGATTCTTGTCTGAACTTAGACTGATGTTTTCATGATGAAGTCTGGTAGTAATGATGGTAAGAACCAGAATGAGACACCCTTGTTGGGAAATTAAAACAAGGATGGAGTTTGGGACTGACAGTTGAGTCCACCCTTTCATCATGGGAATTCTCTAGGGTCTCTTGCTTTGAAATTCAGGGACATCTCCATGCTTTGTTTAAAAAGGAAGGCCATTCCTTACTTGTGGTAAGATGTTCTTGGACTAGAAGCCCAAGTTATCTCCTACACTAAGCTCCAATCTGCACAGAAAAGCCCAGGTTAGACCTTTGGAGCAGGGATCCGCATATACTCCACTTAGTCATTTATCACACAACAGTTGTTGGTTGAGTGCCAGGTACTGTTCTAGGTCCAAGGGAAAATGAGACAAGCAGTTCCTGTCTTCACAGAAAATAGCAAGTAATTTTACTTTGACCTACATATCCTCATCAGAGGGACTGGCAAAGAAACACCCAAGGTACCCTTGAGTAAGAATAGCACCACTAACACCTTGCTAGGGAGTCCTGACATTCTCTATTATGCACTTAGTTTAGCAGGTATTTATCAAGTGTTATTTCTGTGCCAGGACCTGTGCTAGGAACTAGAGATCCAGATGAATAAGTCCCTTGAGAATTATCAGTTTTACCCCTATTAAAACCTATATGTTAAGTGGGATGGAGACTATGTTTACTATCAATTTAGAGCATTTCAACCTGAATCAGGTAATTAGATCCTGGCTAATGCTAGGCCCTAATCAAATGATGCATAAGATAAGGATAAGTTACTTTATTAGCTGTGTGTATATGGCAGGGGGATGGAGTAGGGGGCAGGGGAGATGGCACAGTTCTAAAACTGGGCAGGCTTCCTGTCAAACTCAGAAGAGGGAATAGCTTTTAAAAGTATTATCTCTGTGTATTTCTTTTGCAATACACAGTGCAAAATGAAAACGCAAGGCTCCTTGTTCAAAAAGCAGGGAAAAGTGACATTAAAGGTACAAAAAATATATAAAGTTTTTCCCTTTAAAAATATTTTATTACTTACAAAATGTTGTTCAGCTGCTAAGTCATGTCTGACTCTTTGTGACCCCATGGACTGCAGCATGCCAGGCTTCCCTGTCCTTCACTGTCTCTTGGAGTTTGCTCAAACTCATATCCATTGAGTTGGTGATGCCATCCAACCATCTCCCTTTGTACTCCCTTCTCTTGTCCTCAATCTAAAAGGAGTAATAGTGATGTGTAAGAACATAATCTTATAAAATGCAAAGAATAATACTTTTTGTCATAATTTTATAAATGTATAAATGATATTATTAATGTAATGTCTTGATGGGTCACAAGACTTCTGTTTCACTTTCCTTCCAGTTCATTTGTTATCAAGTTTACAGTAAGTCTATTTTCAATTTAGACAGCTGAAAGGACCATCAGCTACTCTCAGCAAATGCAAGATCCCAAATATGTTTTGATATTTTTTTTTAATTTTGAGAAAGGATACAACTGTTACTGTTAAGAGTATTTTATAGGCTGTGACAACATGGGGATAAGACTATAATACATTTTTCCACATATGAATTTTAGTGCATCTAGAGCTGATGATTCTCATGGAGAAATGTTTCTAAAAAGATTTAACTCTTCATTACAATAGGTGAGAAAGAGAGACAATGTTGTGTTTAGAAAACTTGTGTTCAACTCCTCTCTTACTGAGTAACCCTAAGCAAATCACTTGAACTCTGTGACCCTATGTTTCCTTATCTGTAAAATGGGAATAATTTAAAATTACACAACTCTTTTTTGTGTTAATGAATACTTCTTGAGAACCTACTCTGTATCTGTCACTGTTTTAGGTGCTGGATATACAAGAGTAGTTCCCTCACAGAACTTCATTCTTGTAAGGAAACACACAGAATGAACAAAATATGCAAGAAAATATTTACTATATCATAAGGGGTAAGTCCTGTGGGGAAAAAAGTGGGAAGGGGGAGGAGGATGGGGGTTGGGGGAAGAAGGCCATGTAAAGAACTCAAGTGACCAGGAAAGGCTCCTCTGATGAGATAGCATTTGAGCAGAGATTTGGAGGACATGGAATCCGCCTGCAATGTGGGAGACCTGGGTGTGATCCCTGGGTGGGGAAGATCCCCTGGAGGAGGGCATGGCAACCCACTCCAGTATTCTTGCCTGGAGAATCCCGTGGACAGAGGAGCCTGGTGGGCTACAGTCCATGGAGTCACAAGGAATCGGACACGACTGAGTGACTAAGCACAAAGCACAGCGCACTGGAGGACGTGAGGGGAGAGGCCATGCAGATTCTTGGAAAAAACCATCCCAAGGAGACAGCACAGCAAGTGAAAACACCAGAGAGAGGAAGGAAACCACACAAAAAGGCAGGCTGGTAGATCACATAGGCCTTATAGCCTCCTGTCAAGACTTTGGCTTTTATTCTGAGGGCAAGTGAAATTGGGAGCCATAGTAGAGTTTTGAGCAGGGTAGTGACACACTGTGACTTGAGTTTCCAAAGGATCACTCTGGCTGTTGTGCTGAGAATAAACTGGGGCAGGGAAAGAGTGGAAGGAGGGAGGCTAGTGAGGAGGTGGTTGCCTTAATTTGAGCAAGATGTGGTGAAGAATAGTATCAGGAAGGGTGAAAAGTAGGCATAACCTGGATACATTTTGGTGGCAGGGGTGACAGGATTTTCTGACAGACTAGATGTGGGATATGAGAGAAAGCATGGAGTTGAGGAGATGCCACATTTTGGGGCCTGAGCAATAGGAAGCTTCAATGAGACAATAAACACAAAATGCTCAGCCCAGTGCCTGGCCCATACTTGCTACCTGATCAATTATTATTATAACAGATCTAGGTGATCCCCAGAATTCATCAGTCCATATATGCAAAATACATCACATTTAGTATAATAACCTACATACCATTCATTCTTTGCCCCCCTAGCTGGCTCACTAATCAACCCACCTTCCCTTAAGTTGACATTCAGGGAGAGAGACCCCATTTGATTGTCAGGAACCCTGGATCCTACTTCATTTCTACCACTGGCCTGTTATGTGATCCCAGGCAACTTCTTATTGTTCAGCAGCCAAAAGTGTTGATTAACATAGTAGAATTGAATAATCTTCACTACTTAGCACATAAGATGGTGAGGATGAAGCGATCACTGTTTATGTGTTGATTGTCAAAGTGTTAAAGTGACGCCAATTTATTAAGTGGAAATGTTCATTGTAATGGCTATTCCTGTGGAGATTTTAATTTCAGATAGGAAAGGGGCTGTAACTCTTTCGGTTTTCTTAGAAGAACTTGAAGGTACTCTGAGCGCTAATCTTTTAGTGCTAAGCATCTTCCATTTAAGAGTTTCTTATATTCTTTGAAGCCATTTTTAATTTACTTACCAACTTTTCTCCTTTCAGGCTCAGTGACTGTAAGCCAGATATTCCTTTGCTTAAAGAATCTTCTCGACTCATTTGGTGGCTCTAATTCTGGATGGCAAATAGCTTTCATCCCTTTGGCCAATTCTAGTCTGTTGATGACTGGATCACTGAATTGAGAATGTTCCTGAAGCCTTTCCCAGGCTCAGTGGAGAGGAACATCCTGATTCATATGCTTTGGAGGGAGAAGAGGCTGTGTACTCTGAATTTGACATCCACGCTCTAAGACTTAGCTTGGATTGCTTTCTCACCTTAGAACTCTAGCAGCATGTTGACCCAAGCTAACTGCTCTGGATTTTCTTCGTCTTATTTTTTTTAATGCAATAGAATTTTTTTGCTAGCAACCCTCTTGTGCAAAACCCTTTACCTCTCCAAATTTTTACTATTCTCTGGGGCCACTCCACAGATACAGCCACTTTTAATGGTTTCTTTTGTATTCTTCTAGAAGTTTCTTGTGCATATTCAAGCTTGTGTTGATATTCCATTTTTTACAGTAATAAGAAAATACTGTAAGTATACTGCTCTTTTTTTTTAATCTAACAATTTATCTTGGTGCTTACTATATAAACACTTTATTGATAGACATTTACATGTTTTATATTTCTATGTATGTGGTGCTGTGCTAAGTTGCTTCAGTCGTGTCTGACTCTTTGTAACCCTGTGGACTGTAGTCCTCCAGGCTCCTCTGTCCATGGATTCTCTAGGTAAGAATACTGGAGTCAGTTGCTGTGCCCTCCTCCAGGGGATCTTCCTGATGCAGGAAGCGAAGCAGAGTTTCTTACATATCCTGCATTGGCAGGTGGGTTCTTTACTACTAGCACCGCTTGGAAAGCCCTATATTTCTATATCAACACTCAATTGATAGGTATTTTTATAATCATCTCAATTTCACAAATGAACAAACTGAGATACAGATCAGTTAGATATCTTGCCCAGGGTAACCTATCTAGTAGGTTGTAAAGCCAAGATCCAAACTAGGTCTGTCTGATTCTCTGACTCATGCTTAAACACCCAGCTCTACCAATGTTACTGATTAATACTGGGAGTGCTTGAAAAAAACATACTGGAAGTGCTTATATTCCTGAATTTCTACCTTGAGAAACCACGGGACACTGAGGTGTGTGCCCAATCAAAGCACAGCCTATAGCTCCACAGGACTTTCCAGCTTCCAAATACTGTCATGCATATAATGTCATTAACTTTTACATTAATTGAATTTCTCTTCTGTGCCAGGCACTATTTTAGGCCTGAACATGAAATGATGAATAAAACAGTATCCCTGTTCTCAAGGCACTCATAATGAGGTGAGAGAAACAGACTTGTAAATAGAAGTTCACAATGCCAAACAATAAAGAGTATTCTGTAATAGTTCTTTAGACTTTTCTCCAGCATGACGTGTATTAGTGGTTGGTCAGTTATTTTAAAATGGATTAAATTGGAGAATAAGAAATACTATATATATGCGTAAAATCTTTTGTTAGGATTTAAATATGTAAGTTTATACACTTGCGCATATTTTGATGCAGGTCTAAGGTCTTTTCCCTGAATATGGGTCGGATGAGTGATTTCCCTCCTCTTTCTTGCATAACCACATTCATAACATTTTACTAATGATTTGCAGTGTCGGTTTCTTTAAACTTTACCATAAAATTTAATTTTAAAAATATACAAAGCAATCATAGCAGAGAATCCTAGATTTTAATGATTTTTCACAAATCATTAGATTTGCCTCACCCACTCTTCACTTGACAGCAGTTTGTTTTTTTTTTTTAGTGAGTTTCCTTCTGAAGCAATCATTTCAGTTTCATAGAAATAGCAACTCTTTCTTTTTATACTCTTTTTTTTGGGGGGGGTTATGTAATATCTTAACTAAATTATGGAATTATAATACCCCAGGCATAAACAGGTGTGGGAACAAACCAGAGTGATTTTCCTTACACAGGGAACTCATTCAGTGGGAGCAAAAGTGAGCAGTCACTCCACTGTGCTTCAGTGTTGCCTCATGTGTGGCTTGGGTTCAAATCTCAACCCAGCAACTTGCATATTATGTGATTGTGGACAATTTGCTTCATTCTCTCTTCCCCAGTTTTCTCATCAACAAAATGGGGTAATAATAGTGTTATTGTGAGGACTGTATGAGTACTAGTAGAATGCTTGGAACAGTAACTTACATAAATTTTAGCTATTATTGCTATTTTTCAGATAGTAATCTATCAGCTGTGAATTTCCTGAGGGTACTAGACAGAATTTTCTGCAGAGGGAAGGGAACATTTCAGTTGTTTGGGCAAGTCACTTAGAGTTTGATTAGGTTAAGATTATCATCACGATAGGAATGAATTCTGCTGCTATGGATTGAAAAAGGCTCTACAGCAGTGGTTCTAAAGGCTGTACATTAAAATCACCTTGAGGCGCTTTAAGAATGTTCTAATACTCATGCCCCACACTAAACCAGTCAATTCAAGGTCTCTGGGAGTGGATTCAGCTGCTCAGGTGATTTGATGTGCAGCTATGGGAACCACTGCCTTATAGGGAGGTATGATGGTCTCACTGCTGAAAGATGAGTGAAATTTCAACAGAGATGCTGGCAACAACTCTGAGGTTGGTGATACAGATGCTTTTATCTTCACGTTTTTGGATTAAGGATCAGGGATTTTGAGAGTCTAAGCTCACAAGGTGTCAGAGCAGAAAAAAACATTTAGGTCTTCTAACATCAGCTCCAGTGGTCTTTCTACAACTCCAGGCTGACAAAACTAAGAAAGATCAAAGCAAACAATGAGTCCAAATAAATCTGTTGCATCTTTTCTAAGTAAAAATTGTCACATAATGTTTTGTGGAAGTTTTGAAGAGAAATAATAATCTGAACTTTATATGCAGATAAAGTTTACATTTGTATTTCTTCCCGAGAGAAATGTTTTCTAATATCTGAGTTATAAATACAGCATTTTTTTTTCTTGCAGTAAGTGTTTTATGGCACAAATGTGATTAGAGGCTAAATGTTTAGTAAACTTTGAGAGATTTGCTGTTTACTTTTTAATTTATGTTAGTAATGCTCAGTAAAAATGTTTTTCTCTTTCCTCTGTTATTTTACCTAATGTACATAGAATACAGTAAATTATATCATATGTGAAACCCAGCTAGACAAGAAGCGTATAAATTGAATAGCTTAGCGGTTTATTGAAACAACCTATCCCACTACTATGCACACACAGGCACAGAGTTTCTAAATATAAAACACTCTATAGCTAACTGAACTGGAGTAATAAAAGCTAATCAGATTAAATAGAGAATACTTCCAAAGCCTACACAAATCATATTGCACCAAGATTTGATGTAAGGATTTTAGAAGTTTTTCTTTCTCTGTTTATAGACATAGCATTTTATGTTTTCCACAATAACAGACCAAAATAACAAGGTTTAATCAAGTGCTTTGAAAAAAGTAATTTCTTTGTGGTGATTTCATAGTGGGAAATTCAGCTCTTTTTTTCCTGTAATTTAAAAATATTGATTAATTTTCAAAAGGCTTCTGAAGTAGAATTACAACTTTAAAAAGGCTAAAAGTGTGACTTTGCTCAATGGTGATAAAAGCTCACTAGCCTCTCAAAGAGTCTGACTGAATAAGAACAGAATGAATGTGCAGACTTTAATGGGAAGAATGGCTACAAGTAATGACTTGAAAACTTCACTTGGTTAGTGTATTAGTTTCCAGTGGCTGCTATAACAAATCATGTGGCTTTAAACAATAGAAATTTATTTCCTCACAGCTCTGCAGGTTCGAAGGCTTAAATCATGGTGTCTGCAGGGCCACACCCACTCTAGGTCTCTACAGGAATTGATTCCTTTAATCTTTCAGCTTCTGGTGGCTCCAGACACTCCTTGGCTGTGGCAACATCACTCCAATCTCTGTCTCTGTTTTTACATTATCTCTTCCTCTGTATGTTTGTGTCTTCTCCTGTTCTGTTTCTTGTAAGGACACTTGTCATTGGATTTGGGCCCACATGGATAATCCAAGATGATTTCATCTCAAGATCCTTAACTTCATTACATCTAAAAGACCTTTTTTTTCCCCAAATAAGGTAACATGCACAGTTTCCAGGTATTTCGATGTGGACATATCTTTTGGGAGGTCACTCCATTTTCAGTGGAGTTCAGTCTGTATTATGTGCTCAGAAACATTTAAAACAATTAGGAGAAGCACATATTTACCTCAATATCTTATTTGTATATTGAAAACATGGATGTAGCTTATTTAACCCATGTTTGGCCAAAATACAACATTTAACCAATCAGCTTCCACATCCTTAAGGTTTGCCTGTAACCAGTATAATCTCATTTCTTGACAACCTAATAAATGGAAAATTAGAGGTCAGGACATAATTGAAATCTCATAAAATAGAAAATGCATAAGTGCTTCTTCCTCTTTTTTTTTTTGTTTGCTAATAGTTCAGAACTTTATAAACATGAATAATCCCACACAGGCATTCCTAAAACTCAAAATCAAAGCATTGATAAATGTAGCTGCTTAGTTGTGCCATTTTCAAATGCTGCTTGTAAGTTGAGCTTCCCTTGTGGCTCAGCTGATAAAGAATCCACCTGCAATGTGGGAGACCTGGGTTTTATCCCTGGGTTGGGAAGATGCCCTGGAGAGGGGAAAGGCTCCCCACTCCAGCATTCTGGCCTGGAGAATTTCATGGACTGCATAGTCCATGGGGTTGTAAAAAGGCAGACACGACTGAGCGACTTTCACTTACTTGTAAGCTCAGTTCAGTCACTCAGTCGTGTCTGACTCCCTCCGACCCCATGGACTGCAGCATGCCAGGCCTCCCTGTCCATCACCAACTCCCAGAGCCTACTCAAACTCATGTCCATCACGTCGGTGATGCCATCCAACCATCTCATTATCTGTTGTCCCCTTCTCCTCCTGCTTCAATCTTTCCCAGCATCAGGGTCTTTTCCAATGAGTTGGTTCTTCATATCAGGTGGCCAAAGTATTGGAGTTTCGGCTTCAGCATCAGTCCTTTCAGTGAATATTCAGGACTGATTTCCTTTAGGGTTGACAGGTTGGATCTCCTTGCAGTCCAAGGGACTCTCAAGAGTCTTCTCCAACACCACAGTTCAAAAGCATCAATTCTTTGGCACTCAGCTTTCTTTAGAGTCCAAATCTCACATTCATACATGACTACTGGAAAAACCATATTTTTGACTAGGTGGACTTTTGTTGGTAAAGTAATGTCTCTGCTTTTTAATATGCTGTCTAGATTGTAACTTGTAAGTAACTGAGTTGTTTAAGGATCAAATGAGGTGATGCATTTTAAGTTGTTTATAAATTGTATTGTGCTAGTGTAGAGAATTTGCTATTTGTGAGGGAGATAGTAACAAGTGTGATAAGATTGGTCACTATCAAAATATGTTGGCTAAATAGAAGGTAAGGAAATTTTTACTCAACACATCAAACAGGTTTGCACTTAGTTGGGGTGGTCATGCAAGTGTAGTGTCTGTTCTTAGATCAGTTTAACAGGTTATATCCATTGTCAAGAATGAATTGAGTTTGCATCAGAGACAAGCTCCTTGTATAGGAAGTAGCTGAGTCAGCAAGGTGAATTCCTTCTTGCTTGATTTTTGTTCACTGATAAGAATTGATTTGAGATGTAAAAATAGATGAAAATCTCAGAGAAAAGGATTATAAAATGAGGGACTGTGAGACCCTAGGGAAATAAGAAGCTGTCAGCAAGATTAAGAAATAACTTTAAAGGAACTTCTCAGATTTGAGACATATAGTTGTAAAGATTCAGTAGTAAGAAAATTCATAGCCAACGTAGTAATTCAAAGTAAAATTTTCCAACTTTAAACAACCAAATCCCATCCCTCTCCCCCCCAAGTAAATCTTACCTGGAAGTCTACTACATCAAATGGATTAAATGCAGTTGCTTGAATTGCATTTTATGAAGTTGGGGCACAGAGATGAGTGACACTTGGTATACTTGTCACTGTTGGAATTTTATACTGCTTATATGATTATCTGATCAATAGCTGTTTTCTCCACTGCACAGCACTCCAGGCTGGAACTTTGTTTCATTTTACTCACAGTTACATTCCTAATGCCTAATGCAATGCCTAGAACTCAATATGTACGTGTGTTGATGAATGAATGGATGGCAGGGAAGCTAAGACAAGCTAGTTAGGTGTCAACATCTCTGACAGCAGTGAAGGCAGGAAAGATACATTTTCTACCATCTCAGCATTTATCACCAGTACTATCATTCACAGAGAACACTGCATTTCAGTGCCTGACACAGTCCCTAGAACATACTAGGTTTCAATAAATGTTTGTAAAATAAATAGTATTCAGAAACTACTAGTTGAATGAATGAAGTGAAATGATCAAATGAATAAATGAGTGTCATGTGATAGTAATAAAATAAGAGGTTCAATTTTTGGCTTAAAATAATTTAAAAGATAGTTAAAACAAAACTTCATGAAGAGTTCTAGTGGAAACCTCCTAGGTGTCCTTTGAAAAGCTCAGGGCTCTATTAAACATAAGTTTCACTTTGTTTATACCAATTCCCCAGAATTGCATTGTCTGAAAGTGTGACACGTCATAAAACACTGGAGCCAACAGTGGTGCTAAAGCCACCTTCACTCAGTACAAATCACTGACTTACAGTTATCCCCAGGAGACACTGAGTGCCCCAAATGTGGACAGCTCCAAAAGAAGTATGGCCAGTTTGAAAGAATTGTGTGTCTTTAGGAAACACACAAGCTCTTTATTTAAGAAGAAGCGGTATAAATTACAGATGCTTGAAGGAAACCCTATCTTGCACCTTAGCTAGATGTGTAAGCAATTTACCATTTAATCTATGGTGTGTATTGCAGCAAGCCATTGCCTAAAGATGAGAGCAGATCAATTTGCTAACCAGTCATCCAGAGCATCACCAGACCAAAGCACCAAAGCCTTGTTACACAGTGATTTTGTACAGAATTTCCAGAAATCCAAAAAAATAAAAAAAGAGCAACCAACTGTGGCTCTGTGTGTGTGTGTATGTTCTGGGGGCAGGGGGTGATCTGGGCAGCAACAATCCTTGGAGACTCACCTGCTGAATCTCCTCCTGAGTTTCCATGTGTGAGAGCATCAGAAGGCCTTAATTAACTGCTTCAGTGGGTGAACTTGGCCCTGGGGAGAGTGAGCCAATCTGTCCTCAAAGTGAGGATCTGCAGCTGACTGGCTCTAGGGTGGCTTCCAGGTGGTCTATAGATGGGTTCAGAATGAAAACCATGCAAACCTAGGGTTGTTTCTTTTGATAATTATATTTTTTCAAAATAAGAAAAATTTTACGTTTGTATACATGGTTGTCACAAGAAGTATAACTAATATAAAATTATACATCATAAACAATGAAAATGTCCTTTCATCAACTATCCTCATCAACCCTACCAAAGCTGCCCCACACATCCTACTTTCTTGACCAGAGGTAATCACTGATGCCTACTTGGAATCATGTTATGTGTCCTCTCAGACCATTTTCTATTTATATGCGAACATAGCTAGGTACATTGCTAAGGACTGAATGTTCATGTTCCCCCCAAACTTACATGTTGAAGCCCTAATCTCTAATGTGATGGTAATTGGTATCTCCAATTACCTTTGGGAGGTAATTAGGTCATGTCAGTAGAACCTTCATGAATAGGAATAGTGCCCTTATAAGAAGAGACATGAGAGAGATGATCCCTTTCAGTCATAAAAAGATACAGAGAGAAGGTGGTGGTCTACAAATCAAGAAGGAGACTCTCACCGAACACTGAAGCCAACAACCCTTTGATCTTGGATTTCTCAGCCTCCAGAACTGTGAGAAATAAATTTCTGTTGTTGAAGCCACCCACTCTATGGTATTTGTTATAGCAGCTGGAACTAACTTAAGCATACATATACAGATTTTTGAAACACATACATAGGATCATACTATATGTGTTTCACTATGATATACTTTTTTCACTTAACAGCATGTTGGACATATTCCTAGCTGAGTAATTTTTTTAAAAATTAGTAGCTTCAATGAATAATACTTTGGTGTGTTTCCTTCCAGGGCTTTTTTTTTCTGTACATATATATGCATATTTGGTTGGTTTTGGTTATTTTTATACAAATAGGTTCATGCTCTATGCATTGTTATATTATCGTGTTTTTCCCCTTATTAGCATATGTGAAGATCACTTCATGTCAATACATATAGGTCTTCCTCACTCTTTTAAACTGCTGTTTCAACTGTGTTAGCAAAATAAGGATAGTTTATTTTGCAAGTCCTTTACTGATAGACATCTAGGTTGTTTTCCCAGGGTGTTTCTGGTGGTTATTTCTGTTGTGTTTATTTGATTATAAACCATAATGTAATGAATCATACATCTCCGTCTTTTTGTGTCAGGGTGATATTATTTCTATGGGTGCAATTCGTAGGTCAAAGGATTTTCACATTTTAAATCTTAAGAGATACTGTCAAGTTCTCCAAATGGCCTCTTTCCTCACATCCTTGATAGGACTTACTATTGCTAGAATTCTTATTTATTGCAAATTTGACAGGAGAAACTTATGTCATTGTTATTTTAATTTGTGTTTTCCTGATTGCTAATGAAGTTTGCCTGTTGTTTTTTAAAAATTTGTATTTTCCATTCTGTGTCATTCTGCCTCCTGATTGTTCTCTGTGAGTGCATGCATGCTAAGTTGCTTCAGTCTGTCCAACTCTTTGCAACCCCATGGACTGCAGCCTGCCAGGCTCCTCTGTCCGTGGGATTCTTCAGGCAAGAATACTGGAGTAGGTTGCCATGTCCTCCTCCAGGGGATCTTCCTGACCCAGGGAATGAGCACGCATCTCTTACGTCTCCTGCATTGGTAGGCGGGTTCTTTACCACTAATACCACCTGGGAAGCCCATTCCCTCCTCTAGTTTCTTCCAAATCTGGGCCATCCTACACAGTGCTACTTACTCATTGAGTTTTCCTAAAGCCATTTCTTATTACTATACTTACCTGATCAAAAACCTTTACTTCAATCTACCAGGTATTTATTTCCTTCCTGTTGTGAGCCATGGCCTGTGCTAAGCAGGGAGGCACAGTGATGGTTCACTACCCACAATCTGTTTGATGGTACAGGAAGCTCTTATCTCTTCTCTCTCCACCCTTCACCTGAGTTGTGCAACTAGCCCCCAAGTTCAGAACCTTTGAAAGGCCTTTAAAAATAACTTTGGAATAATTGTCTCTACACTTGAACTCTGTGCAATCCAAGCTCGTTTTTGCTTAGGTATGAAATGCATGGCTATATCCAACAAAATGAGAATGATTCTGAAATTTTTTCTTAACTCAGTATTTGCAGAAAAGCAGTTACGACCCTGTCTGACACTCTCAGCATAATGCTGGGGCACAACACTCGTTCCCCACTCACTTGCTGATTGCTTCTTCCCTCCAAGCTAGCATTTCAGCCTCACTTCAGTGGGACTCCTATCTCATACCAATATCATTCATTTAGATCACAAATTGAAGAATACCCTGTTGACCTTGTGAAAACCCGTTGGGTGGGTTGTCTCTGGCTATACCAGTATCCAAGTCCTGCACATGGCTAAATCTTTGGAATCCTTCATTTTGGTGTCAGAGAGAATCACAAGTCTTTTGTTAGCTGGATATTTGCCTCCTTCCCCACCCCTTCCCCCCCATTATCCCCAATGCCTTTTGAACTGTCATTAGAGTGCATTGTTCAGGAATAGCGATGGAAACAATATTGCTTTTTAAGAGTGAAGTTTTAAAGTTTGTTATGTTCTGCCACTTCTAATTCTAGAAAAGGATTAGTGCTAATCGCTTCTTTTTAATATCCAGTAAAGCATCTTAGGTGATGATGTTGATGATATGTAGTCTGAACTAGGGTGGGGAAAACTTCAATGGGCCTGCTCCACAGTAATTGGTATTTCATAAGTTTCATTTGGGCCTTTGTGACAGAGGTAGTGAGATTTGTTGAAGAGATAAAAGCTCAAAGAAATGGAATTGGCACTTTGCTTTCCAGCTGTCTCTTTTGAAGTATACTTCAGAAGTTTTAATAGGTAGAAACTGTCTGAATTTAAATACTATTTTCTGTAAGCTTACTGATACAGTCCTTTTTTGATGTGGTACAGAGATGCTTGTAGCTGGAGTTCAATAGTCATTGTTGCCAATAACTGAAGTTTGTTTCACAAACCCACTTATTTTGTGTATTGGTTGGAGGATAGGCAGCTCCAAAAAAGTACAGTTCTCTGGTGCTCAGCAACCATTGAAGGTGGTAATTAATGGGAAAAAGAATCTAGATGGACCAAAATGAATTGCATTCATTCCTCAAACAGTGCACCAGGATATTTATACACAACTGCTCAGACCAAGCTAGTAATGCATTATATTATGTTTTCGTTGCAAACAAAGCTTCAGATTTCTACAACAAAAAGTGTAAGACCTCAGTGATAAGAATTAATTTGAACTCAGAAGATTTAAGGCTTAATTAGAATTCTGATCCAAGACAGCAGACTGTGTGAACTGCTGTTGCTAAACTGTACTGTGTAAACACTGCATACTAATGGAGTGTGCTTGTCAACTCAACTGGCATTTCGGTGCAGTAAGCTTGTCTTTCTGTCAGCCAAGTGCATCATGGGAAAAGATCAGCATCTCAAAGGAGAGTGATCTGCATGTGTAAAGAGAGGGGGAAAAACCTCGAAGAAAAGGAGCTTTTGCATGTATTTCAATTGTTCAGAGGTTGAAAACAATGTCTTCTAACAATGTGTGTTTTGGACCAAGGATAGCAAGGGTTTTCTTTCTAAGAATTAGAAGATAAACATGCTTTTTTCAAAAAATTTGCGTCATAGTATTGCAGGAAGGAGGACCCCTTCCAGGGCCCAAAACCGGGCTCTTGTCTAATGCTCAGAAATGAATTGTCTGAGGAGACACATGTGCTGACAAAGCAAGAGATTTTATTGGGAAAGGGCACCCGGGTGGAGAGCAGTAGGGTAAGGGAAACCAGGAGAACAGCTCTGCCACGTGGCTTGCAGTCTCAGGTTTTATGGTGATGGGATTAGTTTCCCGGTTGTCTTTAGCCAATCATTCTGACTCAAGAGTCCTTCCTGGTGGTGCACGCTTTGTTCAGCCAAGATGGATGCCAGCGAGAAGGATTCTGGGAGGTGGTCGGACATGTGGTGTCTCCTTTTGACCTTTTCTGAACTCTTCCAGTTGGTGGTGGCCTATTAGTTCCATGTTACTTACCAGGACCTCCTGTCATAAAACAACTCATGCAAATAGTTACTATGGTGCCTGGCCAGGGTAGGCGGTTTCAATCAGTGTGCTTCCACTAACAATAGTATCTTGTAACCCTTAGCTAAGTGAAGCATGCCACAGTAAGACCACAGAAAATGAAAAGAATTTAACAGTGTTTTGAGTTTTGAGCTTTTCTCTAATCCCTCCTGTGGAAATATTTGTTTTCTCAAATCTACTATTTCAGCCAATTTATCTACATCAAGAGGCATTTTAAAAAAATAAGCAGCACTGGAAATTCCCTGGTTGTCCAGTGGTTAGGGCTCCGTGCTTCTACTGCTGGGGGCCTGGGTTTGCTCCCTGGTTGGTGACGATTCTGTAAGCTGAGCTGCTTGGCCAAAAACAAGAGCAACAAAACAAGCAAAAAGGTAAGCAGCAACATAGCATAGCCAATGTGAAGAACAGGAGTTGGCTTGTGTAGACAAGTTTCAAATCCTGACTCTGCCTTTGAATTACCTTGAGCAAGTCACTTTATCTCTGCAACAGAGCTTCTTATCAAATATTGACATACAAAACTATGTCATATTGATTTGAGCGTTAAATGAAATAATGTATGTGAAAGTCCTGGCCCTTAATAAGTGATTAAGAAACACTTATTGAATAATTTGCGACAACTGATATTTTAAAAAGTTTATCTTCTCAATGACATTATAGGGTTATTATGATGTCTCTGCTCTACTTTTAGATGGACTTGTTTTATATCCTCCTAAGACTGAGGGCCATGTCCCTGAGATTCTTTGTTCTCAGCTCTACAGTATGCACAGGGTTTTTTAATAAGCGATTTTTGCTTGCCTCCGCTAAGCAAAGAAGAACAAGTTTCTCCTTCCTACTTATCCTCTGATCCTTTCACCAGTATTTTCCTCAATGACATTTGTCTGTCAGGTTCAGAGATTGTCTGTTGCAGACAATTTTGGCCAGAGTTCATTATGGTTATCTGTGAGGGAGTTATTTCAGTATAAGCACTGAGGAAGAGAAGAAGGAGCCGGTACATGGAATGAAGCAAAGAGAGAAAGGGGTAATAATAGTTAATGCTTATTACAATTATTGAATGGTTAGTGCATGCAGATGAGGAATTTGAGGCTTAAAGAAGTAAGTTAACTATCCAAAGTCATACTCAGATAGATCCACAATCTTTTGTCTAAAGTCAGATATGTTTCAAGATTCAGAAATTGCTGGATTGGATTTTTAGAAAGATATACGCCATATATTACATAAGATTAGCAACAGAATCAGTGGTAACACCACATAATCAAATGCTTTTAATCTTTATGCATTGAAAAATATGAATATTCACACTTAATAAGATAAAGACTTTAGGTAGATGCATATTTGTCCAGATCAAGTCACGTGTTGCTGCCAAATAAGTTACAAAACATCTTTATTTTTAAAAACTTTTTAGCTTTTGTAATTTTAGATAAGGAGTTGCCGGCTTGTGGTAGGTAATAGAGACCAGTGAGAACCCAGATATGTCAGACTCCAGAGACGGGCCACTTCCTTGTTGTATCAACTACACATTGCTGCTGAACAAGGTGCTGGGAATTTAAGAGCTCAGGAATGCAAATGCTTTCTCTTAGGGTTCTGGGAATCGAAGTCTAAAATGGATTTCCCTTGGCTGAAATCATGGTGTCAGTAGGGATGTGTCTCTTTTGGAGACCAGGGGATGATATGTTTCCTTCCCTCGTACAGTTACTTGAGACTGCTTGCATTCCTTGGCTCATAGTTCCTTTTTCCATCTTTAAAGCCAGCAATAGCAGGTTAAGTTATTGTTACATCACATCACTTTGACCTTCTCTTCTGCTATTCTTTTCCATGTTTAAAGAGTCCTTGTGATTAAATTGGGTCTAAGCAGATAAACTAGGATGTCATAGCCAGGGTTCTCCAGAGAAACAGAAACTGTAGGTTGTATGTGTGTGTCTGTGTGTATACATTGATGCTCCCCTTGCCAGCTTCTATGTTTGCATGGGCCAGTTCTGAGAGAAAGAGAGAGGGGAGAGAGAGAGCACATGAAAGAGAGAGAGAAAGGGAGAAAGAGAGAGATTGATTTAAGGAATTGGCTTATGAAAACACAGAGGCTGGCAAGCTCAAAATATACAGGGTGGACCAACAGGCTGGATACTAAGCACAAATGTTTTACTTTAAGTCTGAACATCATCTGCTAGAGAATTCCTTCTCACTTGGGAGCAGTCAATATTTTGTTTTATTCAGGCCTTCAACGGATTGGATGAGGCCCACTCACATCATGGAGGGCAATCTGACTCACTCAAAGTCAGTCCATTGATTTAAATGGTCATCTCATCCATAAATGCCATTACAGAAACATCCAAAATAAATGTCTGATGAAATAACTAGGCCCTGCAACCCAGCCAGATTGCCACATAACATTAACCATCACACAGAATAATCTCCCTCTCTCAAGGTCAGTGTGCTAGCAGCCTTGTTTCCATCTTCAATCTTAATTTCCCCTTGTCACAAACCCTGACATACTATCATTTCCAAGGATTAGGCCATGTATAGCTTTGGGACTATTGTTACGCCTACCACCGTGTGGTTGTACAAGTTGTGTATAACACAGTTCCAAGGGGATGCCACTCACATGGATTGCAATCTGCATAGCAATGTGATGTGGAGGTCCTGTTGCATATTTGTCTATAGGGAGAGAATATAGTAAAACCTTTTTTCTAGGCTCAGCTTCTGGAAAACAAGATGATGATAGCTTCTGCATTAATCTATTGGCTAGTTCGCGACTTCACTTTCACTTTTCACTTTCATGCATTGGAGAAGGAAATGGCAACCCACTCCAATGTTCTTGCCTGGAGAATCCTAGGGACGGAGGAGCCTGGTGGGCTGCTGTCTGTGGGGTCGCACAGAGTTGGACATGACTGAAGCGACTTAGCAGCAGCAGCAGTTCCATGGGAACTCAGACAGGGCCAGGTTCCCTAGAGAATCACCCTGTGACACAGAAGGGCAGGTGTTAGGCTTTTGTTGCTGTTGTTTGTTTGTTTTGTTTTGGCCACATTGCTTGGTATCTCAGTTCCCCAATTAGGGATCAAATCCAGACCTGCTGCAGTCAAAGTGCAGAGTCCTAACCACTGGACTGCCAGGGAATTCCCTTTAGGTTTTCAATTCCAAATCTTCTCAGGACCAAGCCAGGAGGGTCTCTAGTAGACTTTTATAACTCAGACAGCATTGCCTCCATAATAATAATAATTCTTTGGGCGTTTAGTGGAAAGGAAGAGGAGACAGCTGCTTTTCTGATGTGTAAGGTTTCAAAGGAACTGCTCCCAGGCCAGGCTCTGACGTAAGGAATTCTTGGGCCTGGTGTGGTTGAGGGGGTAATGGGTATAATCTCAATAGCTATGGAGCCAGTGAGTCTACAGACTCTTTCTGCAGAGGAACATTTTTAAGGAGAACCAAGAAATTGCTAGAGTATTCATATTTTTATTGGTTTTGCACAAATGACAGAAAAACCAAATATATTCTAAATACTCAAGTCAGCAGAGAGATGAACCCTTACCAAAATTTGCTCTATCCCCATCTCTCCAAAGGAAGATGAGGAAAGAAACAGCACAGGAGAGAAAAATCAGAAAGTCTTTTCAAATGTGCTGGGGCCATTCATTCAAGCTATTTCAGGAAATCTAGGAGTGAAGGATCCCTCTTTTGTGCCTAAAGTGAAAGATCTCATTTATCATCATTTGCAAAATCCCAGTGAGTCAAAACTCTATCTTCTGACCCTTCTAATTTCTATAGTAAACAGCCACACTCTAGATGTTTCATTGTTGTAAAGAGTCATTACCAAAGATTGCTAGGTAAATTGGTAAAAGTACTGCTGTCAGTTTATAATCACTATTTAGTTTTTTGTTGTGTCTCTTTCAACTCCTGTTTCTGGCCTACTATTGCTCAGAGCACAAGCAATACTTCTGGTTTTGATGTTGATTAGCTTTTATTAGCAAAGAAGGAGGTGGCAACCCACTCCAGTATTCTTGCCTGGAGAATCCCAGGGACAGAGGAGCCTGGTGGGCTGCTGTCTATGGGGTCGCACAGAGTCGGACATGACTGAAGCAACTTAGCATCATGCATGCATGCATTGGAGAAGGCAATGGCAACCCACTCCAGTATTCTTGCCTGGAGAATCCCAGGGATGGAGGAGCCTGGTGGGCTGCCGTCTGTGGGGTCACACAGACTCAGACACGACTGGTGTGACTTAGCAGCAGCAGCAGCAGCAGCTTTTATTAGCAACCAGAAAGTTTGATCTAGATTAAAACAGTGCTGGTGAGTGTAGAGAACATGAAGAGAGGTCAGCAGGTTAGGCGAGCAAATTGCCACCTAGTGGAGGATGTGACCTCAATATTTCCTTTTTGCAGGAAGGATCAATGGCTTGGGAACAAGTTCTTGGAAACATACCAGTTGTTCAAAATTAAGGAATAAAAAAGGAAATATCTGACAGGATTTGGAACTCATAAATCCTTATCCAAAAGGTCAGTTTTCATTCCAATCCCTAAGAAAGGCAATGCCAAAGAATGCTCAAACTACCACACAATTGCACTCATCTCACATGCTAGTAAAGTAATGCTCAAAATTCTCCAAGCCAGGCTTCAACAAGACATGAATCATGAACTTCCAGATGTCCAAGCTGGATTTAGAAAAGGCAGAGAAAACAGAGATCAAATTGCCAGCATCTGCTGGATCATTGAAAAAGCAAGGGAGTTTCAGAAAAACATCTGTTTCTGCTTTATTGACTATGCCAAAGCCTTTGACTGTGTGGATCACAATAAACTGTGGAAAATTCTGAAAGAGATGGGAATACCAGACCACCTGACCTGCTTCTTGATAAATCTGTATGCAACTCAGGAAGCAACAGTTGGAACTGGACATGGAACAACAGACTGGTTCCACATAGGAAAAGGAGTACGTCAAGGCTGTATATTGTCACCCTGCTTATTTAACTTATATGCAGAGTACATCATGAGAAACCCTGGACTGGATGAAGAAGAAGCTGGAATCAAGATTGTCGGGAGAAATATCAATAACCTCAGCTATGCAGATGACTCCACCATTATGGCAGATAGTGAAGAAGAACTAAAGAGCCTCTTGATAAAAGTGAAAGAGGAGAGTGAAAAAGTTGGCTTAAAGCTCAATGTTCAGAAAACTAAGATCATGGCATCTGGTCCCATCACTTCATGGCAAATAGATGGGGAAACAGTGGAAACAGTGTCAGACTTTATTTTTTTGGGCTCCAAAATCACTGCTGATTGTGATTGCAGCCATGAAATTAAAAGACGCTTACTCCTTGGAAGGAAGGTTATGACCAACCTAGATAGCATATTTAAAAGCAGAGACATTACTTTGCCAACAAAGGTCTGTCTAGTCAAGGCTATGGTTTTCCCAGTAGTCATGTATGGATGTGAGAATTGGATGGTGAAGAAAGCTGAGAGCTGAAGAATTGATGCTTTTGAACTATGGTGTTGGAGAAGACTCTTGAGAGTCCCTTGGACTACAAGAAGATCCAACCAGTCTATCCTAAAGGAGATCAGTCCTGAGTGTTCATTGGAAGGACTGATGTTGAAGCTGAAACCCCAATACTTTGGCCACCTCATGCGAAGAGTTGACTCATTGGAAAAGACCCTAATGCTGGGTAGGATTGGGGGCGGGAGGAGAAGGGGACGACAGGATGAGATGGCTGGATGGCATCACCGACTCAATGGACATGGGTTTGGGTAGACTCCGGGAGTTGGTGATGGACAGGGAGGCCTGGCGTGCTGTGATTCATGGGGTCGCAAAGAGTCGGACACAACTGAGCGACTAAACAGAACTCAAATGAAATGCCCACTGGGTTGTTTGTTAATGGGATTAGCACTAGTCTTGTCAAGTCTTTGGTAGGACTCCAAAGCCCAAGCTTATTCTATTATATGACATTATTAAATTATGCTCAGTATCTTCTGTTTAATGTATAATATATTTTAGAATGGAGTGAGGGCAATCTGACTAAATTTTATGACTTCAAGCAGAAATAAAAACAACTTATTGCTTAAATGTAAAGACTTTTGTTGTTGCAAGATGAAACAACATAAAGAAGACATTACTATCTGTCATTGATTAACACAGTTTACTGTTTTAAGTTCTCCAGATTTTTTTCAATTGTCAGATAGTCATAGTGTAAGACAAGTGTCAGTAAAGCTTTTCTATAAAGAGCCAGATATGAAATATTTTAGGCTTTGTGGGCCAGATGGTCTCCGTTGCAGCTATTCAACTCTGCCATGATATCATAAAAGCAGCCATAGAAACTGAATAAGTGAATGAGTGTGGCTGTGTTCCAATAAACTTCATTGACAAAAACAGCTGGAGGGCCAGATTTGGCCAATGAGTAGGTTGTAGTTTGTTCACCCTTAGTCTACATGACAAGAAATAAACTCAATTAATTAACTCAATTTCATTAATATGCTATAAAAATCAGTAATAAGGAATAGTCATTCGATCTGGTCAGATGGTTATATAATAGCTGTACAAACCATTGTCTCCTCTACAGTTTCAGTGATCCTGAATTATTAGTGTCTTTGCTTTGTCTCTCTGATGTTCTCTACTGTGCTAAGATGCCATAGGATCCTGTGGGAGAGAGGGAAAAAATTGGAGATTGGTGGTCATAGATTAGGGGACCTGGAATGCTTGAAGAAAATAGGATAATTTGGTGTAACTTGACTCATGTATAATACATAGGTATGATTTATCCAAGTGATTTACTTTTTACTCTCTGACAGAGGTAACAAATTACTTGACCAAGACAAAATGGATATACGGTGCCTCCATCACTATTGGCCATGGAGGTCAGACTCCAGCAAACACTCAGTTCTGTTCTTTTTCTGTTAATGAAAGCAAGCATTTAGATTATAAAGTCTGACTGTGTTGACTCTCGTCTTACTGAGGAAAAATGCTCCCCTCTCTCAGTATGTCTTAATTTTAAGTCAATTTAGTGCCAATGACCAGGTTTTAATTTTAAAAGTCAAGTGTACTTACAAATGTCAAGTGCACATACAAATATCAAGTGAACTATGTAGATACTCATATCCTCTCCTACTGAACTGTAGAAGGCACCATATGGAAGATCTGTGACTCAAGGATTCTGATTCTTAGTGGAGTTTGTTCTTGTGCTGGAGGCATAGCTATGTAGTCAGTTATTGTACTCACTCTGCAGCCTCACAATGAAATTGGAACAGTTTTCAGAGTTGGAATCAATGAACCACATACTTGTTTATAAGAAGTTACATAGAGAGTTCAAGCCCTCTTGGTGAATTTTTCAAAAGAGAATAGGATCAACAGGAAAAACAATTTCAGGAGAAATTGCTTGTGTGCCCATCGAACAATATTTGGAAGTGGCCTTTGGATTATCCACTTACTCAAGTGACTGGAACACCTTTGCCTTCTTGTCAGTAAATCCTTCCTGCTTGTGCAAGGGGAAGCATGGCTACAATTTATATTTTCACAATTTATATTATTACTTAAATCGATCCTTTTTTCCCTCCAAACTTTTTTTTTTTGGCCTTTAAGAAACATGCAAAGACTGTATAGTATGTGTTGAGTTTTCTGCACATGGATGCATTTCTTCCTTTATCCATTTAGCGTATACTTATTGAGCATTGACTGTGTTAGGTGCTAGATAGAAACAGTAGTGAACTCACAGAACTTACATTCCAGTGGAAGGGACAGACCTTAAATAAATAATCACCCAAGTAAATTGACCCTGGCGGCTCAGTGGTAAAGAATCCACTTCCCAATGCAGGACACACAGGAGACGCAGGTTGGATCCCTGGGTCAGAAAGATCTTCTGGAGAAAGAAATGACAACCTGCTCCAGTATTCTTGCCTGGAAAATTCCATGAACAGAGGAGCCTGGTGGACTAAAGTCCATGGGGTCACAAAACAGTTGGACACGACTGAGTGACTGAGCACTCACACAAATAAATACTAAAGAACTGTGGTAAGTGCTATAAAGGAAAATTACCCTGTGCTGTTAGACCTTACTATAGGGATAACTGACCTAGTCCAGGATCAGGGAAGGCTACTGTAAGGAAGTGTCCATTTGGGCCGAGATTGGAGAAATGAGTAGAGTTTCACTAGACAGAGTAGGAGGAAGAGCATACAGGGAGAGGACTTTAGATGCAAAGCCCTTGAAATGGAAAAGAGCCTAGAGCCTTGAAACCAGACTAGTGTCTCTCGAAGACGGAGGAAATGAGTGGGACAGGGATACAAGACTCATTTCTTCATCAGTTATTCTGGGGGAACCACTGTGTATGAGGCACTGTGGTAGGTACTACAGATAGAATCATGAAAAATAAAATTCCTGACCTCATGGAGATTGTGCATAACTCTATATTAATTTAATGTCCTCTAGTAATAGGTGCTTGGAAGATGATGCTGGATGGTCAGGGAAGCTTCTCTGAGGTGGTGCCATTTAAGCAAATATAATTCAGTCAGATTAATATCTGGGGGAGACTTTTAGGCAGTGGGCTCATCTGGTGTGTCTTTTAGACTTTATTAAATGTTCTCAACAGCCTTAAGATGCATATACTAGGTAACTTTTGCTAAATACACAGCCTATACATGTCAGGGTAAGATTTAAGTTGCTTTAGTCGTGTCTGACTCTTTGCGGCCCTATGGACTGTAGCCTGCCAGGCTCCTCTGTCCGTGGGATTCTCCAGACAAGAATACTGGAGTGGATTGCCATGCCCTTCTGCAGGGAATCTTCCCAACCCAGGGACTGAACTCACGTCTCTTATGTCTCCTGCATTGGCGGACAGGTTCTTTACCACTAGCACCCCCTGGGAAGCCATGATTTTAAACCCAAGTCTATCTATTCCTGTCCTCTTCCCATTATATGATACTGTTCCTTTAGGAAGTATTAGGCTGTTCTATACATGCACAAGTCATTTAATCATTTCAGTCAAAATTGTCACATCTGAAAATGAACATACTCCTTAACATGTTTCCTGGAGAGAACCCCAGACTAATGATGACAAAGGCATTCTCACCTTTTGGTGCTGGAGGATACTCCTTTGGGCCTGGTATGAGGAAAGTGCATGCTTACTGTGCAGTCTGCAGTGTGCTTGGAAAGGTTGTATACCATACATAAAGTCTGAGACTGATAAGAGACAGGTTCTGTGCTCCTTATTCCATTCAATTAGTTGTGCAAATTTAGACAAGCTACAACCTCTCTGAGTTCCAGTTTCTTGATATGCAAAATGGCATAATTCTATCTTTCTTGTCTACCTCTTAGAGTTGTTTTGAATATCCAATTTAAATGTCCCTACCTTCAAAACACCCAGAATCCATGAATTTCTCACTATCTTCACTGGTACAACCATGTATACTTCTTTCCTGGATTGTTACTATTGCAGACCAACTGGTCTCCCAGTTTCACACTTGACACCCCACCTTCTCACTCAATTCTGAATGGAGCAATAAGGGTGATCCTGATAAAAGCATCAGATCTTAGTGGGACTTCCTATTGTGTTCCAAATCCTCCAGTGGCTCATTAATTCACTCGTAATTAAAACCAATCTGGGAAAGATTGAAGGCAGGAGGAGAAGGGGATGACAGAGGATGAGATGGTTGGATGGCATCACTGACTCAATGCACATGAATTTGAGCAAGTTCCAGGAGAAAGAGAAGGACAGGGAAGCACTGGCATGTTGTAGTCCAAGGGGTTGCAAAGAGTTGGACATGATTTAGTGACTGAGCAACAACAACAAAATTAAAACCAAACTCCAACATATCCACTCATGATCTTCCTACCTACATTACCACTCTGGCCTCACCTCCTCATCCAGTGCTCTCATTCACTCTGCTCCAGCCTCACTGGTTTTCTTGTTATTCTTCAAGCATGATCTCAACCCAGAGGTCTTTGCTTGCTCTTGCCTCTTCCAGGTACACTATTTGGACAGAGAGCTACGTGGCCAACATTCACACTTCCCTCAAGTCTCTGCCCAAATGCCACCTTCTCAACGAAGCCTCTGAAAGTGAAAGTGTTAAGTTGCTCTGTCATGTTCGTCTGTGTAACCCATGGACTGTAGCTCACCAGGCTCCTCTGTCCATGGGATTCCCCAGGCAAGAATATTGGAGCGGGTAGCCAAGCCCTTCTCCAGGGGATCTTCCTGACCTGGGGATCGAATTCGGGTCTCCCACATTGCAGGCAGATTCTTGACTGTCTGAGGCACCAGGGAAGCCCCACTGAAGCCTCTATGACCATCCTATTTAAAATGGAAACCACCTTCCTTACATCTCAGACCCACTTACTCTGCTCTACTTTTGCCTTTGTTTTTTCCATAGCACTACTTATTGTTTAATACAATACATATTTCATACAGAGACCATATAATTCTGTACCAACTGAGAAATGTTTGAGAGTGGAAGTGAGTGCTATTACATTGACACCAGGACAGCAGGTGTAAACTGGGACTGCTGGACTTCACAAGGATAGGGACCTCTGGCCATTTTGTTGTTTGCTTATTTTATGTGTCAATAGCAGTACCTGACATACTAGGGTACCAGTACATATTTTTGAACAAATGAATGAATACTACATATGAAATATGTCTATAAGATATAAAGTACTATAGACAGGTATCTTAGCTATTCATTTTACTCAGCCTGTCTCTCTCTCTCTATATATAGATACATATATTATGTGACATATATGTATATATTTTCATCTATATACTAAATGTATATTTAATAGCAGCAAGTTCTTACCACTTTATCCCTTTTATTCCTTAGGATAGAGTAAAAGATAAGTTTTGTCATATATTTTACGTGTACTTTAAAATACTAAAGAGTGATTTGAAAATAAACATCATGTAGGGTAAAGTATTACTAGTGGGTTGAAATGTGCTATTTATTAAAAAGATTTTTTCTCCAGAGGGCACATCTCTCTGATGAGGACTTACAGATACTGACAGGCACGTCAAGGAGTTGTTGATGTGGCTTGACTGAAAATTAGTTTGATGCGTATATGAGGCTGCTTTTCTTCCCAGGCGGTGCTAGTGGTAAAGAATCTGCCTGCCAGTGTAGGAGATGCAAGAGACACGGGTTCGATCCTGGGTTGGGAAGATCCCCTGGAGTAGGGGGTGGCAACCTATGCCAGTATTCTTGCCTAGAAAATTCTATGGACAGAGGAGCCTGACAAGCTACAGTCCACGGGGTTGCAAAGAATTGGACACGACTAAGCACACACACATATATGAGGCTGTGCAGTAGAAGCCAAGGCAACTTCCATCCCTATAGAAGATAAAGTACACCATCTATTAATTGGGAAGTGGATAGGAAGCCTGGATGGAGTGGAGTGAGCTGCAAAGTTGAGCAGCTAAGCCCAGAAGTGATGTCTGATAAGGACACACTCAATTTCATTAATGATTGAAATGTGACTTAACCAATGTCAGGCTGTAGAAAGCGCCTGGCCAACAACTGGAAATAGCCATTTATTTACTGTTACAATGCTCTACATCCATTCATTGCTCCATCTGCACTCTTTATTGACCCACTCTTGAACAAATTTCTGGCAGAAATGAAAATACAATGTGCTTTTATCAAAGTTAATGAGTGAACTGAATCCAAATGTGAAATGGTTTATATTTCATTTTGCTTATTCTGTAGTTTTGGAATTGCTTAGATGAATAACAGTGTGCAATTTACTTGTAAAGCCAAAGCAAAATCAATAGATAAGCTTTCATGCTTCTTCTCTTAGTTGATGATATTGATGATGATGATGACGATTGAAATAGATCATTTCTTTTTAACCAAATTTAAAAACAATTAAACAAAAAACAATAAGGCCTTGTTGGGCTTCCATCTTCCTCTCCCTTTTGGTAAATCGAATTTGGTTGAGTTGACTTTTCATGCTTCCCACTCCATAACACCTGAATACCTTTTCCATCCATAGTGCTTTTCTTATATTCCAAGTGTGTATCACAGAACATAGTCAGAAAAGTTCTTTGGGTTCAGCTGGATTATGAAAAAAGACAACATTTCAGCATTTAATCTTCTCTTCAGGCATTTAAGAAATCAGAGTCACGATCAATATAGAAAGAGGTAAAACCTTTACAATTTCAGCAATGGAAAAGAGAGGAGGGAGAACATCAGTCTTTCCACTTTCCTTTTACAAAAGTGCTTGAGTTCTTTTCAGAGTTTTCAGCCTTCCGATAGCCTTAGGAAGCCTCTAGTTCATATTCCTACTCAGCTTTTATGGTTTGTATCACACAAGCTTGCAAAGTCAACTGATTACTTTAAATCCTAGAAAGTGCTTAAATTAGAAAAAGCAAGCTTGAGCAGAGCTGAACATATAGTAGGAAATCAATAAATGTGTTAATTTAATGTGGGCTGATTGATGTCTTCTGTAAGCATATTTATCTGCCAATTCATCTCTTCTGTGTGATGCCAGGTAACCTCCTAAGGTTTGAGCAGCTAGAGAGGAGATATAAATGTGTGAATTTCATTGTCACGAACTCAAATATAGAAATTCATTTTCTTTCTCAAGTGCCTAGTTTACTTTATAGGAGTAGAACACAAAAACCACAACCATAACAACAGCAATAAAAATCTTAATCTAGTTATTTCCAGGTAGTGTTAGTTACTCAGTCATGTCCAACTCTTTGTGACCATTTGGACTGTAGCCTGCCAGGTTCCTCTGTCCGTGGAATTCTCCAAGCAAGAATACTGGAGTGGGTTGCCATTTCCTTCTCCAGGGGATCTTCCCAACCCAGTGACGAACCCAGGTCTCCAGGTAAACTCAGTCCAAATCTGTGATGTCTTAGTTAATACAAATGAATAATTCTGCCAACATTCAAATTTAAAACATCTTCTCATGTTTTCTCTGTTACCTCCATCTCCTTGCTGTTTCTTTTAAGCTTTTGAGCCTGGTGGTTCTGTTCGTGGGAATTTAGCTTTATGAAGCTGCTATATGGCCCTAAAGGCATGAATCTCATGTCCTTTACTTATATTCCATGACCTTTAAAGAACTTGGTGGAAATTAAAGCTGGTAAGCAAGTCCAAGGATTCAATGTGGTGACCAGAAACCCCACTGCCCAAGCTCATGCACTGAAAAGATGTCAAGTCTTTGGAGCCTAGCTTCTTGTTAATGTTTTGTTATTGTTTAGTTGCTAAGTCATGTCTGACTCTTTGTGACCCTATGGACTGTAGCCCGCCAATCTCCTCTGTTCATGGGAATTTCCAGGCAAGAATACTGGAGCGGGTTGCCACTTTCTTCTCCAGAGGATCTTCCTGACCCAGTGATGGAAACTGTGTCTCCGGTATTGCAGGCGGATTCTTTTCTTCTGTGCCATTGGGGAAGCCCTTTGTTAATGTTTACTGTATTTCATTAACTAAAATAGTTTAAAACAATAATTCATCCATCCAGTATTTTTTCAGCAGTTGCTCAGTGCCAAATAGAGCACTTGAGAGAGAGCTATGTTGAAGAAGAAAAAGGTCCCAGGACCCACAGAGCGCTCAGTCTACTGGTTAAGGTAAATATCTAACCAAAATGTCAAATGAGATTTATGCTTAAAGAGAAACAAGATTACTTTGAGAATATGTAATAAGGAGCCCTTGCCTGGCCTGAGAGGTCAGAGAAGACCTTCTCAATGAGGTGACACTTAAATGGAGAGCTCAAGGACAAATGGAAATCAGTCATGTTTAGAGAAGCCATTGGCCTTGGCTCCAATAAATCTGAAAGCTACTCTCATCCTAGACTGTATCTGTTCTAGCTATTAAACCAGAGGCCTGCTTAGAAGTGGTAACAGAAATTCTTCCACCCCCCAGGTAAGATACCATGGCTGGTCAAATAATTATTTCTGTCTTAACTGGTAAGTCTTATTCTTCTTCCAATGTGACCTCTCCTCTTTCAGCTGTAAGAAAAGGAGCTAAAGTGAACCCAGGAGAAAGTTGACCTGTTGGCCCAGAGAAACAAAGGAGCCCAAATGTCTTGCCTCTAAGTTCAAAAAGCAAGCATTCAAGTATAATGCGGCAAGATTCAGGACCACATGGGGACAACTCGTCCTCTTTACCCTTCAAACTCACCAGAAAAACCCTTTGAGCCAAGGAGAGTAGAAGGCCACTTTAGAGCAGAAAGCCAAAGATTTGTCACCATTCTTTACAGAACTGGGATGGGAACAGAGAGAAGCATGAGCATTGGGGAAAGTACCATCCTGGTGTGACAAAGTAAAAACGATAACATCCTCATGGGCAACATAGGCAAAAAGAGGGTTTAAGAAGGGGACGACAGAGGATGAGATGGTTGGATGGCATCACTGACTCAATAGACATGAGTTTGAGTAAGCTCTGGGAGTTGGTGATGGACAGGGAAGCCTGGCGTCCTGCAGTCCGTGGCGTCGCAAAGAGTCGGACACGACTGAGCAACTGAACTGAACTGAAGAACACTCATGCAACTCATGGAACTCTGCTCAGTGTTATGTGGCAGCCTGGATGGGAGGGGAGTTTGGGGAGAATGGATACAAGTATATGTTTGGCTGAGTCCCTTTGCTGTTCACCTGAAACTATCACAGCATTAATTGACTCTGCCCCAGCACAAAATAAAAAGTTAAAACAAATGTTCATGCAACTTTGGCAGCTCCAAAGTTTCCATGGGTGCCCAGTGAGGCATAAAAGTTGACAGAGAACTAGTTGATATGCCTAGTGTCCCAGGGCTATGATGAAAGTACAGGGCAGCTCTGCCCACTCCATAACCCAAGATTCCCCTCTCTGGAATAAGGAGAAGTTACAGTTATGTAGTGGCCATGTGTCAAAGTGAGAATCGTCATATGCAGTTTAGATCTTGGAGACACCATATGAGAAGTGTGCAGAATATAGTCAAATATCATTACACTATAAGAATGATGGCTCAGATGAAAACATACAAGAAGAATCCTGAATTAACTCAGGTGGTAGAAATTAGTTCAAGTAGTTTAGCCATGAACTTGAGAGATGAAGCATTTTGAAGACTTTCATCTATTCAAATTAGATAATGATGATGGGAAATGATGTAAGGACGCTACTTGAACTTATAAGAAACCAACCCTAGTTGAAGGATTGGATCTAGAGTTCCCTGGAGCCATAGTGATTTTTTTAAAAAAAAACCTCAAGTTTATACAGTTGCAAACAAATAGAGTCTCACTGCTATGTTGTTGCCTCTGTTACTCCATCCCACTTTCACATCTGTGGCTCATAAATGAGCACATTTGTGTATGTGTACACTAAGTCACTTAAGTGATGTCCAACTCTGTGTGACCCTATGGACTGTAGCCGGCCAGACTCCTCTGTCCATGGGATCCTCCAGGCAAGAATACTGGAGTGAGTTGCTGTGCCCACCCCTAGGGGATCTTCCCGACCCAGGGATGGAACCTGTGTCTCTTACGTCTACCTGCATTTGCAGGTGGATTCTTTACCACTAGTGCTATCTGGGAAGCCCATAAGTGAGCACAGTATCTTTAAAATCTTAGGGAGGATTGGAATAAAATAGAGGGATAGTGAAGTGAATCAAATCCATAGTATTAATACCAGTATGTGAAGTTCAGAATAATGTGTGTAGCAGTTGATATTTAATTTGCTTATGATGTTGAAGAGAACATGGCATCTTTTAGAGTGACAGTTTGAACAGGTTCCAATTTCAAAATTTCATTAATTTGTGATTTTTATTAAAGTATGTAAGATATTTTGAATACATTTAAGACAGAAGAGCATGATGGGCTACAGTCCATGGGGTTGCAAAGAGTCGGACACGACTGAAAGTGACTTAGCACTTGCACATACTATTAATGCACTAGAATATTTAAGATAATTTTATATTCTTTATATTTACAAATTTGACTTATTAAATGTGTAAGAGTTGTTCAAGCAAGTAGTAAGGTTTTGATTTTGGGGATCAGTATACCTAGTCCGGTATTTGAAGTGCTTAAAAAGAAAATCAGATATATTTGATGTATATATGCACTTTGAAATGTTGAAGAGAATTGAGGCAACTGAGTTTACAGACAGGATTAAGCAGAATTTAATCTGTTCAGCCTGAGTTGATCTAACATTAATTGAAGGCTCTCTTGCAAGTGATTAACAAAGTGTACTAGATTTATGGAATAGACTATGATTTTTATCTACTTTTTATTTTGTAATTTAAATAAATTAATATCAAACCAAAGAATGGCAAATCGTGTTTCCTGTACACCAAAGACCCCTCTTAGACATCAAAAATTCAGTGATGGAACCTAGTCATTCACCCACAGGCCATCTCAGTCACAACTTCCAGGAGCACTGTACATTTCTTGTATCAAGAATCAGACTAGTAGTGGCAGAAACTGAAGGCTGCCCACTCAAGATGCCATTCTCAACTCCATCTTCCTTGCCAATCTCCCATGAAGGAAGATGGAATACCTGAAATGTTACTTTCCCTGCCTTCTTGGAAGCAAATTGTAGCCTGTGACTCATTTCTGCTAAGAGGAAGTTTTGGGGGACCTTCTGGTCTCTTCATAGCTCTCTCTCCAAGGCCTAATGCTCTATTTGACACTGAGTAGCTGCTAAAATTATGAAAAAGAATAGACATATGTATATGTATAACTGAATCACTTTGCTGTATACCTGAAACTAACACAACATTGTAAATCAACTATACTCCAATATAAAATAAATTTTTTTAATTTATTTATTTTAGTTGGGGGCTAATTACTTTACGATATTGTAGTGGTTTTTGCCATACATTGACATGAATCAGCCATGGGTTTACATGTGTTCTCCATCCTGAACCCCTCTCCCACCTCCCTCCCCATCCCATCCCTCTGGGTCATCCCATTGCCCCAGCCCTGAGCATTTGTCTCATGCATCGAACCTGGAATGGTGTTCTGTTTCACATATGATAATATACATGTTTCAATGCTATTCTCCCAGAACGTCCCACCCTCACCTTCTCCCTCAGAGTCCATAAGACTGTTCTATGCATCTGTGTCTCTTATTCTGTCTCGCATATAGGGTTATCGTTACCATCTTTCAAATTCCATATATATACATTAGTATACTGTATTGGTGTTTTTCTTTCTGGCTTACTTCACTCTGTATAATGGGCTCCAGTTTCATCCATCTCAATAGAACCGATTTAAATGTATTTTTTTAATGGCTGAGTAATATTCCATTGTGTATATGTACCACAGCTTCCTTATCCATTCGTCTGCTGATGGACATCTGGGTTGCTTCCATGACCTGGCTATTATAAACAGTGCTGTGATGAACATTGGGGTACACGCGTCTCTTTCAATTCTGGTTTCCTCGGTGTGTATGTCCAGCAGTGGGATTGCTGGGTCATATTTTTAAAAATATTGAATTTTTCTGTATATCCTTTGTATTAAAAAAGTGATTCAATGTCCATAGCCATAGATAAATGTATTTTATAATAATATAATCATATTAAACATGCAAAAATATTAAGTGAATGGATAATTGTTTTTAATTATTTTGTTAATGAAATGCAGTAAACATGAACAAGAGGCTAGACTCCAATGGCTTGGCATCTCTTGAATACATGAGCTTGGCGTTGGCATTGGATTCTTAGACTTGCTGACCAGTTGTAATTTTGATCGTGTTCTTTAGAGGTCGTGGGATGCAAGTGAAAGGCATGAAATTCAGGAGGTGAGGGCCTGTCTTAGCATACACAAAATGTGACCTCTTCAGTTTCCAGGGAAGAGTAAATTTTCCTATTGCTATCAATCAAAAACACAGTGTTATTTTCAGTGTTTAGCTGCATTGAATGGAGTGATTTTTACTAATGTGTTAAAACTTGTTAGTTGAGAAACACTTTTGCAAACTGTAAATGGGAATTGAGATGAATCTAAGGCTTTCTTTCATTTTGCAAAGCAGAAGAATCTTCCAGGATTTATTTTCTTCCTGACATTCTTTTATATAAGGCATTTGAGCAGACTTAAGATGAAACAGAGATTTTTCATGTCTTTTGACCCTGAGCCATTTATATGAGAGAGGATTTTAAAACATGAATATTTTTGGCTCTAACAACTGCACCTTTGAAATGGCATGAAACACAGTGTTTAGAACTGCAAATATCACTGACATTTAGAAAGTGCAAACAATGTTTAATAGCATAACAGAAAATTTATTGCTTCTGCATGAACATAGGTATTGCTTAGGAGTTTATGGTATTTAAGAGTTAAATAAATCAGTGGAAAACTCACTATAGACTAGCTCTGTGTAACCAGAGGTAGGTATAATAATTAGGAGGACTGTGAAACTCCTTTAATGCTTCAATATGCCATATATCTGTGGCAGCCTGCTGTTCTCTGAGTCCAGATTGCTGCTTTGTAGGTAGGTATCAATCTTCACTACTTGCTGTGTTCAACCTTTCTGAATCTGTGTTCAGGATCCATCTGTTCAGCTATATTTGCTAGTGTGTTTCCTTATGAAATAAATCCTTCAAAAATATTCATCTCCAAGTGGTGTCATGCTACCTGCTGGGTTATATTTGTCAGACACTATAATAGTATAATAGTCTTTAACCACAGAGAATAGTAAGTAAAATATGCAAAACAAAAAAAATTGTGTATTTCTGCTGAGGCCAGGGCTGCCTGGGGAATAAACAGTGGTACTCCTGACAGATTGGTCAGAAGGGATGGTAATTATAAAAGATGGCCATGGCTTGGGAGTTACCCTTGACTCAGAATGTGGTGCGTGAGCTCGCTCAGCAGTTCTGAGGCTTGCATCCTGGTAATGCTGCTTAGTGTCTAGCCATAGGAAATAAAAGCAGAGAGAAATGATTGCAAGTGGCAGTAGGTGTAACATCCAGGAACCTACCACTCTTCATTAAGGGAAGAATTTGGTGATTCCTTAAAGATGAAAAATGCTTTGAAAATTTGGACAGATTTTAATTTTGAAAGATGTGATGCTCTATTACCCACTGTCTTTTTCCATTTTTTATGCTGATACTTTTCTACAGTTCTTTTTTCCTCTTATGGGTTTTTTTTCCATGTTTTTATACGCTTTGAAAAAATAATATTGAAAAATATTTTTTAATAAAGATGATTAGAGAATCTTGAAACATATTGTCCATGTGACAAGAATGTCCAATGATTTGTTCTCATTTAAGAAGGCATAGAGCATTAGACCTGGAAAGACAGTTCCTGTGTCCCTGTTAGAGATTATTTTTCAACAAACATTTCTTGAGTGCTTACAGATAAGTAAACTAGAGCTCAGAAAGGTTAATCACTTTGTTGCATCAATAAAATCAGGCCCATATTCTCCCATTTTTTATTTTGTATATATAAAGCTTGATGCCGCTGTTTACCAATATTTTGTATTTCTGTTCCATCTTTTACTTTGCACTATGAATTTATTCTTTGTTATTATTTTATATAATGTTCATTTGCATTGATCTCAGGTTTAACAATTTTCCTCTGTATCTTCCTATATCTGAGATTTTCTGTAATTATTTTCCTTAAAACTTAAGTTCATATTTTAATAGTCATTTTAGTAATGCTATACACACACACACACACACATACACACATATAATGGCTATATGATTCCATCTTTCTCTTATTTTGCAAGTATGTTTTTATGCTATTTATTCATATGTATTAATTCTTCCATTTATTTACTTATTTATACAACCAATTTTGAGGGGTGCCGACTCTAGAGAGAATGTAGTTCTATGTGCTGGTGAACACAAAGGTAAACAAAAATTATCACGGCTGCTCTCCTCATAGAGCTTAGGTCTGATGGAAGAGAAAAACATTAAATAAATTATCACATAAACACATAAGTTCAACATAACAAAAGAAAATAACAAAGGACTTAATATAAATCCCCAAATGGAGATAGAAGGGACTGATCAGAGAAGACTTCTTTACAAAAAAAGAACTTTAAATTGAAACCTAAGCATAATGTGAGTGGATGGTGGGGAAAAGTCTTCCATGCAGTGGGAATAGTAACCTCAACAGCTCTGAGGCAGCATAGAGTTTGTCTATTTCAAGACAGAAGAAAGTCAGGAGGGCTAGTGTGTACTTCATAGGGAGGGATAATGAGATGAAGCTGGAAAGAAAGGAGGGGGTTCTATAGCTACACAATTCAGGGCTATGTAGACCAAAATGGAAGCCATTACATCTTTCAAGTAGAGAAGTGACATGATTGGTCCAAGTTTATATGTATATCTGCACATTCTGCACATAAACTTTTTAATCTTACTATCATTTATTTATTATATCTAAAAATACATGTCACATATGTAAGTTTGGAATAATAATAATAAAATGAATGATGAACACCTCTGAACCTACTACCCGATTTTGGATGTACAGGATGACCAATACCTTTATTTTTGATATTGCCTACGAATTCTCCCCCAGTGCCCTTCCTCTGTCATATCCCCATGCTCAGTGCTCAGTTGCTCAGTCATGTCCAGTTCTTTGTGGCCCCATGAAGGGTAGCCTGTCAGGCCCCTCTGTCCATGAAATTCTCCAGGCAAGACTACTGGAAAGGGTTGCCATTTCCTTCTCCAGGGGATCTCCCTGACCCAAGGATTGAACCCATGCCTCTTGTGTCTCCTGCATTGGCAGGCAGATTCTTTACCACTAGCGCAACTGTGAAGCCCATCTTATCCCCATATTACTGTTCAAAATTTTGTTTTTATCATTCTTTGCTTTTTCCTTTTTACAAGTACTTTTATCATATAAATATAACCTCTAAACAGTATAGAGTTTTTTGTTTGTTTTTGAATTTCATAAAAGCGACATAACACAATATACACAACTCATTTTTAAAAACTCACCATTATATTTGCAGGATGTATCCATGTTGATAATTTAGCTGCAGTCATGCATTTTCACCAAGGTATAATATTTTGTGGTGTGAGTATCTCACAATTGGTTCATTTTACTGTTGATGGACATTTGAGATGTTTACAAGATTTTGTTGTTACTAATTTTCTCATACGTGTCTCTTGATTAAAATATTAGGGAGTTTCTAGGGTGTATATTTAGGAATAGAATTGCTAGGTCATATTCTGGGTGCATGTTTAGCTTTGTAATATAATGTCATATTGTTTTCCATTTAGCACTTCTACAAGTATTATGCTAGTGGTGGTGCTAGTGGTAAAGAACCTGTCTGCCAGTGCAGGAGACGCAAGAGACTCAAGTTCAATCCCTGGATCAGGAAGATACCTGGAAGAGGGCATGACAACCCACTCCAATATTCTTGCCTGGAGAATCCCATGGAGAGAGGAGTCTGGCAGGCTGCAGTTCATAGGGTCGAACAGAGTTGGACACGACTGAAGAGACTTAGCACACATTAGGATTGTATTAGTTCCTCTTGTTTCACATCTTCACCTGCAATTGGTATTGTCAGACTCTAAACTTTTGCTCGTTTCATGTGGATAAAATGCTATCTCATTTTGAGCTTAGTTTGCATTCCCATGATCACTAATAAAGTTCAATGGTTTTCAGGATTGGTAATATTCACTCTCTCTTTTGTGGAACATCTGTTTGGTTTCTACTCATTTAAAAAAATTATTTCTATTTGTGTCATTGATTTTGAGTTCTTTATATATTTCTATACTAATAAAGATTTTTTTTCAGTTTGTTTCTTACTTTTTCACTCTCCTTATCATGGCTAGCTCAATGATCAGAAGTTATAAACACTATGGTAGTTAACTTTTTCAAAGTTCTATTTTGTGGTTTGTGTGTGAGTGTGTGTGTGTTTCAACAAATCATTATCTACTCAGGAGTCACAAAAATAGTCTTCTGTGTTTCCTTCTATAAGTTTTATTATTTGTATCTTTCCTGCCTTATTGAGGCATAACTTACAATTAAAAATTTTATATTTAAAGTGTTATAGTGTGATGACTTGATGTATGTATACATCATAAAATGATGAAAGTTTGCCGCTACGGGCCAGGAACGACGCCGGGATTCTTGGCCTCTGGAGGAGAGGAATCCGATCCAGGACCAGTGACGAGGCTTGATCGCCCAGAGCTTTTGTGTAAGAAAGTTTTATTAAAGTATAAAAGAGATAGAGAAAGCTTCTGATATAGACATGAGAAGGGGGCAGAAAGAGTGCCCCTTGCTAGTTTTTAGCAAGAGGTTATATACCTATTAGCAAGCTGCTAATTAGAGAAAGGAAATGTCTCGAAACTCAGAGAGTGGCACCAGGCCCCTCACCCACAACATGCATTTTGAGATAACATTGGCACAAGGTGAGTCATCTGGGCCATAAAACAATTGATGTGAATCTTGAAGAAAGGCAGATTCTAGGGTAAATACATAGTTCTGTTAACATAGCTTAAGAGAACATTTTCATGAGTAAAACATACTGGTTTGTTGAGCCATTATCAGTTCTGAATCTTAGGCAGAACCAACTTGAAGAAAGGCAGAGTTTATACATAGTTTATTAACATAGCTTAAGAAAAACATTTCCATAAGGAAAATGCATTGGTTAGCTCAAGGTTTGAGAAAAGTTAAGTTCAGGTGGAATCAGGTGTCGTCATGGCAACATAGATTTTTAAAAGAAACCTCCTTTTAATTTTGGATAGAGAAGAAAAAAAAAATCTGACATTTGCAGTCTATTTTCTCCGCTTGGGGACCCCTAGCCTTCCTGCCTGTTACCCTCTCAATGATTACCACAATCAAGCTGATTAACACATCCATCACTTCATATAGGTACCAATTTGTGTGTGTGTGCAGTGAGAACACTTAAGATTTACTCTCTTTGCAAATTTCAATTAATTACAGTCATCATGTATACATTAGGCCCCCAGAACTTATTCACCTTGTAGCTAAGTTTGTACCTTTGACCAATATTTTCCCATTTCCTCCACCTCCAGCCGCTGCAACCACCATCTTATGAGGTTGACATTTTTAGATTACACATATCAGTGCTATCATATAATATTTGTCTTTCTGTTTCTGGTTTATTTCACTTTGCATAATGTCCTCTTGGCTCAACCCTGTTATCACAAACAGACACTTAGTTTATTTCCTTATCTTAGCAATAGTGAATAATGCTGAAATAAGCATGGGAGTGTAGATATCTCTTCAAGATACTGATTTCATCTCCTTAGAATGTATACACAGATGTGGGATTGCTAGATCACATGGTAGTTCCATTTTTAATTTTTAATGGAACCTACATATGCTTCTCCATAGTGACTACACCACTTGACATTCTCATCAGTGATGAAAAGAGTTCCCTTTTCTCCACATCCTTGCCAACACTTATTTCTTGTCTTTTTGATAATATCCACTCTGACAGGTGTGAGGTGATATCTCATTGTGCTTTTGATTTGCATTTCTCTGATGACTAGTGATGTTGAGCATCTTTTCATACGTCTTTTGGCCATCTATATGTCTTCTTTGGAAAAATGTCTATTCCAGTGCTTTTCGCACTTTTAAATCATTCTAAATTTTTTTTGTTTTGCTATTGAGTTTTAAGAGTTCCTTTTATATTTTGTATATTAACTTCTTATCAGGTATATGTTTTGCAAATATTTTTTCTGTTCTGTAGGCTGACTTTTCACTCTGTTGATTATTTCCTCTGCTGTTTATAATCTTTTTAGTTTGATGAAATCCCACTTCTCCATTTTTGCTTTCTTGACTGTATTTTTAGTGTCACATCCAAGAAATTATTGGCAAGGCCAATGTCATGAAGATTTCCCCCTATGTTTTCTCCTAGGAATACAGTAGCTTTTAACTGTTCAATCTGTTTTGAGTTGATTTTTGTATACGGTATAAGATAAATTGAACGAGTTGGGTTTACTTATGATTCATGTGGCAGGGGAGAACATGCTCCTTGGGGAACCTTGAGGCTTCTCAGGAAGATGTGTTTGATCCAGCTTATTCTGGGCTATGGGATTGAGTTAGGTGATTTGCGGGAGGGTTGAAGAAAGTAAGGCTTTGCTCTAGATTTGGTGATGTCAGGAGGTGAGGGTGATCTTCACAACTGGGCATCTTAGTAAATCATATCTACGAGAAATAAAAGCTACCACATGCATAAAACTGTAATTGGTATAGAAGCAGCAGTCATGTTAGTGAAGTTAACGATATTTGGTCATTTTTGTGTTTGCACAATGTTTATTTTTTGTCAGTGTTCACGTGATTATTGAGTGGATTTTTTTTTTTTTGTCTTGATACAGCATGGTCACAGAGTAGCCTTATGTGATGTTAATGTTCTGTGAAATTGTTCATGTTCAACAGGAAACCATCAAGACCTTGCTGTGAGTGTCAGGCCAGCTCCTAACAACATGCAGACCCAGTGATAGCCCCAGTCCACCTCTCTGACATCAGTGCTGCTTTTCTCTTAAACTGTGTACTACAAAGGGCAGAACAAATTTTGGTGAACAACTATTTATCTCTTACACAGTGACTAGAAATTGATGATATACATCTGACAGGCAAATTTTGTGAACTTCTTCAGCAACTCTCAGCTCTTCTCGCGAAATTCCTCTGTGTATATATCTCTACTGCATGTGATATATGTCAATATCATGAATCAATGAGGAAGAATGAGAAGAAGTTGGTGAGTGGTTGCCATGAAGATTGGGAGGGGCTAGCATGACTGGATGACATGAATCCCAAAGAAATTGCATTTTTTCCCACAAAAGAAGTAGATGAAAATACTGTCTTAAGGTGTACTTTAGAAATGGTTAAGTGGGGTGTGAGAGACAAAATACCTTCCCCTTAGTAGACCAAAGGGAAGGCAGTGTCTTCAGAGGACAACTAGATTCAAATGATGTTTACATGATGAGATGATCAATTGACAAATGGTTTAGGACTTTTTACTCAAAATTTGTCCCACTGACCAGCATCATTATCAGCCAGGTGCTTGTTAGAAGGACAGAATCTCAAGCCCCACTCCAGACCTACTGTATCAGAATCTTCATTTTAACAAGATGCCCAGGTGATTCAAATGTACATCAATGCTGATAAAGCACTAACTGAGGATTTAGAGGAACTTGCTGACCATAGAAAGTGAAAAAGGTAAATTGGTGGCTCAGACAATAAAGAATCTGCCTGCAATGCAGGAGACTCCGGTTCGATCCCTGGGTTGGGAAGATCCTCTGGAGAGGGGAATGGTTACCCACTCCAGTATTCTTGCCTGTGGAATCCTTTGGACGGAGGAGCCTGGTGGGCTACAGTCCATGGGGTAGCAAAGAGTCAGACACAACAGAGTGACTAACATTTTCACTTTGGGGCTTCCCAGGTGATGCTAGTGCTAAACAATCCACCTGGCAATGCAGGAGACACGAGATACACGGGTTCTATCCCTGGTTTGGCACGATCCCCTGGAAAAGGGAATGGCAATCCACTCCTGTATTCTTGCCTGTGAAAATCCATGGACAGAGGAGCCTGGTGAGCTGCAGTCCATGGGGTCACAAAGAGTCAGACATGACTGAGCATATAGATCATAGTTGCTGACGACAGACTGGGTATTCCAAAGGACTTAGTGAAAGGCTTGGGGGGCTGGGAATAGAGGCAGGAAAGGTTGACTGAGCAGGGAAGTTGAAAAGAAAAATACAGATATAAGAACGCAGACTTTCTTTACCCTTTCAGACTGCCTCTCAATGTCCATTCCTTCCTCCAGCTCTCAGAATGTGGTGGCTCTTTCCCATGTCACTTCACCGAACACAGTTATTTTTTAGCAGTTTGTCTAAAATGGATGATTACAGTGGTATTATTTTCCTCCCAATCTTTCTATTTTCCAAATTTCTTAGAGTGCTCACATACTGCTTCCCTAGTATGACAAAGTAATATAAAATATGTATTAAGGAAGTAGAAGGGTTAAAATGTTAGGCTGTGTCATGATTTGCTACTCTGCAGGAGTTAGCCTATCAGCTGTTACCTGTCAGCTGACCCATTTACAACCTCCGGTTCTTTAGAAATCAGTACTATCTCTGGAGATAAGACTTATAGTGCCAAGGGAAGCTTTGCAATTTTTCTCCTGGCTGTGACTTTTCCCATCTGATTTGGCTACCTCTCTGGTGCAGAGCATACCCGAAACAACCTCTGTTGATCACATGGTCAAGGATAACTCACTAATCCTGCAGAGGCATAGGAGGGTTTGGTAAAAGCAATACATATAGAAGGGAATGATGGCTTTTGAAAAGGCATCCACAAAACACAACTGTTTAGAGATGTTCATACATTACTGTTATTCTTGTATGCTTTAAACAGTTGTTGGAACCATGCACCTACAGTATACACTGTCTTTTTATGCCAATCAGAGTCTTTTCATAACATTCAGAGAGATATTTCATTCTCCTGCAGCAGAAAATATATATTTAGCCATTCTATGACTCAGAGTTACAGTTCCCTTCAACAGTGCCTCTTCCTCGGCTGAAGCAGCTGAAATTCATTTATAGATTTCTTTATCACCCAGCTCACAGCACTTAAAGAGATTCTTATTGCTTGACCCTTTTTCATACCTGATTCATTAAAAAAAAAAAAAAACCCAAAGCTGCTATGAACCTCACAAAGTTTCTAATTTAAATGGAAGTAAAATGTGACCTTTCTTGTGAAGCAATGATTGGAAATCAGACCAGAACTTGTGAGGTTTTGTAATGGGATAAATAAAAATTATAATGCATCTACCTGCAGTAGGAAAGATAGTATCTGGTAAAATGCTGGTGTAAGACAGAGTCGTCTAAAGTTGATGACAGAATCTAATCCCAGTTTTTATATCATCCACTGTTAAATATACAGTGTCAGTCACTGGGCAAGCAACATTTCACTAAAAATTATTTCTTCTTAAACTGAAAATTATTTCTTCTTAAACAACCCTTTGTAAAAGTCATGCTAATAAATAATTCTACTGACTCTGTTTAGTAAAGGTTAATGCTGCAAAGGATCCCGAATGGTGCCCTCACTTTTGGAATGAACAATGGTTTCCCTACCAGTGTTTCTCAAAGTGTGATATAAAGAATCATGTCCATGATAACAGTCACCTAGGGTGCCTATTAAAAACACAAATTCCTAAACCCTAACTCAAGCCGAGTCAGATTTTTCAGGAAGAGACTTGGTCACCTGTATATTTTTTAAGCACTTTAAGTAATTTTTACCAGAAAATAAGAATGCTAAATTTTAGTCAGGAAGTACCTGCATCAAGAAGATATGGTGGTGGTTTCCTATTAATTATGTAGATTCCTGGGTCTTATTAACTTTCTGAGAGATGAGAACCATTGGGTCTTTACTGAAGAACTATATCTTTAGCACTGACTGCTTACCCAAACCTAAAAGATAATTCATTAAGTGCGTTCAAAGTTCAAGAATAGTTTCAGAAGGCCTCTTTCTAATTGAATCTGAAAGATAGAAATAAAAAGTATAAGATAATATACATGCTGATGAATATTGCAGCCTAATATTTTCTTTGTATCACACCTTGAGAAACTTCAGAAATAAGTCATAGATCTTGCAAGTGTTGATATCACCTATTCTGGAATTTGAGAATAATTAAATAGAAGAACTAAAGCAGTAATGTTACTGAACCTTTCAAGCCAGGCCCCAACTAGGGTCCTTCTGCGTGGCATGGCTCGAGTCAATAGAATGAGACGGAATTTGTTTCACAAGAAAAAGTTTTATTTTTGGGGCAGAACATGGAGAGGTAGGAGCTTACACTCCAGGGCATAGGTCCTGCCCGACAGGCGGTCGGCGGGGCTGCTTCATAGGGTTCTCAGCAGCGGGGAGGGGGTGGAGTTCTCGCGGGATTCTCATAGGATTCTCGCTGTGTTTTCTCGAGGTTCTCGCAGTTTCAGATCCGCAGTGTGGGATACAGTATCTCCGGATGCAGAGTGCCGGCGCTGTTTTGGACTGAGGTTTTGGCACAGCACTTTTCAGTAAGGCTCGCCAAGTTGGCGTGTCCGGAGAAGCAGTTCTGCACCGGGACCTCTAACCTGACATGTTAGATGTGACCCCTCTGCACATGGTCCCCTATGGGCAAGTGAAACTAGACTAAGCAAAAAGGAAGCAGTTAGATCTTAGTTTATCACCTAGGTTCCAGCTTATTTCTCCTTGTAACCCAGTGGGCTTTGCTGGTCATGGTAAGTTTAATAATACAATCATTATGATAAAGGTAACATAAAAAAAATCTCTTTTGGGGGCTTCCTAGGTGGCACTAGTGGTAAAGAATCTGCCTGCCAATGCAGAAGATGTGGGTTCGATGCCTGGGTCCGGAAGATCCCCTGGAGGAGGAAAAGGCAACCAACCCACTCCAGTATTCTTGCCTGGAAAATCCCGAGGACAGAGGAGCCTGGCGGGCTCTAGTCCATGGGGTCGCAAAGAGTCGGACATGACGAGTAACTAACACAAAGTTTACAAAGACATTTATCAAAAATGTCTTACCTATAGAATTTATTGTTTGATCTTACAGTTACCCCAACGCCTATATAGGTAGGCCAGTTTTATGCCTGAAGAAGTTGGGGTTTAAGATGCAATAGATAAGGGGCTGTCAGGGCTAGAATGCATGTCTTTTTTCTAGAAGCTTCTCGAAGTCTACCTACGACCTAGTTCCCTGTACTTGCTGTGCTTGCTTTCTCATACCCCAATGAATCTGCTGCTTGACGCAGCTGTCCTAGAAGCCACTAAGCATGATTTCTTACAGCCAAACAATAATAGCAAGCGGCTTCTATCTTTAGCGAAATTTCATGCTTGAATATCATAACACTGCTTAGGCCAAAATGAAGGGGCTGTGTTATTCTAGGTCCTCAGATAAGATGGCTTATTTTATATTCTACAGGAATTCTGCTGTATGTGATTCTACTCCCAATGTGTCCCACCTTCATTCCTCCAGCAGGAAATATTCTGAGAAATCTGGCTTCAGCACCAAATATTCATTATAAGGTTCTCATTTTATGGACTCCTCTCCCAAATAGCTATCCTGAGTTCAACCTTGTGTTGCCCTTTTTCTACATGTTCTCTGCAGGGAATGGTAGAAGTTGCTGTGGCAGAGAGAAGAAGGCAACACATTGGCCCTCACCATGTTGATTTGATATTTTGTCTATTCTTCATGCCTTTGGGAAAAAAAAAATAGAAAATTTGTATTCGGTTTTAAAATATTATGGAAACCAGGGTTGTATTACCTTGTCAAATTCTTCCCTCTTGTATTTTGGAAATAGGGACATTTGTCTGGATACTTTGGCTATATTTAAATATTCTGAATTATTTCTTTATTAAAGAGCAGCAGTGTTCCTGGGAGTAGAGCATAGACATATGTTTGAGAACAGAATGCTGTGCACTTCAACAATCATTTCTAAGAAAACGTTTGCCCTTTGACTAGACACTGCATATTCCCCCTCCCCGTACAATTCCTCAACTGGGCATGTAAATAAGTCTGGCCTTGTCATAAGAATAGTTTTATTCTCAGTATACATGTATTTCATATAAGTAGATGTCAGTGAGTGTTTTCCCAGGTATTTGTGGACAAGAGAATAACTTAGAGGAATAATCTGAGAGAGAATTTAAGTAGTTAAATGGATTGTTCTTAGATTTAGAACTTTTCTCATTTGTGCCTTAACTCTTTCCCAAAAGGGCAGCAAGAGCCAGACATACTGTAGTCGAAGCTTACCATCCAGAAGCTCTTCTGAGAAGGTTAGTAATAATGAGTTTCCTGGTCAAGTCTGCTCTGAAACAGTTTCCACAGCTTATCAGCCAAGTTCAGCCTTGGCAGGAGAGAGAGTACAACTCAAAAAAAAAAAAAAATAAGTGGGGGTGGGGAGGGGAGAGGCAGCTTCTGGAAGCAAAAGCAGGAGTAATTTTCCACCTATCCGATGACAAGTAGTCAGATATTACTTTAATTTGAGTTTCCTTTGTGGGGATGAAACACATTTGGCCTACCTAAAACCTGTTCACCTCGAAAAACACTGCTTGGGTTACTGCTACAGAACAGGAAAGACAAAAATTGAGGCTGAGGGAGGATTATTATGTGAAAAAAATATTTCAATTTTTATTTTAAAGGAAATATATGATGAAATGTCCTAAAGTTGTTTGCAAAAGTTGCCTCAGCCCAAGAAAAATATTAGACATCTTAATAGAATATAGGAAAGCGTGGCTTGGGTTTAAATATTGCAACAAATGAAATGGAGGAGCTGGAGTGACTGCTTGAAATGCCACTAGGCAAATTTCTCTTGTCCAAAGTAATATAAAGGCCTGGATTCCATGTGATAACTGTCAGTGCTGATAATATCAACATAGAAGAAAATCTGTTTTAGTGGTGAATTCTTGCACTTCCTTAGTAACTAATTTTCTTATTTTAAAAATTGATTTTCAAGATTTTCATTATGAATACTTGGCTGTGCCACTGATATATGCATGAGTTATGTGTTTAATTACCATTACCGTCATGGGTCTTGGGAGTTGAACACACTGGAGTAAGAACTACAATTATCTATCATATAGAATATACAGCAGCGATGCTATTTATGAACTGGTTATGTTCCCTGTTCCTAAAGGCTCTTCTCAAGGCCATTTTTTTCTAAGTTGCACTATAAAAATGACTGCTAAGATGTTTATTGGTGGAATGTAGTGTTGGCCATTTGTTCTGGCTTATGAATTCTTGGTATCTATACAGTTGGGTAAGTCAAAACTTTGTGAGCAGTTTCTGTATTATGGCAGAAAGCGCTTGATAGTGTGCGATCCAAATTATTGTGCTGGCTCTGCTAGTGACTGGATTTGTGACTTTGAGTAAGTCCTTTCATATTATTGGGTTTCAGTTTCTGTATACGGAGAAACCTGGGCCAGATGATCTTGCTTCAGGTTCTAGTTTAAAGCATCTTGAGCCCTGGGATAGGTTTACATCAGAGCAGTTACCATGTGCATTTAAACACAAGCAGACAAACCTATTCACTTGGGCCCTGCTACAATGGGTTATTTCTGCTCTACTATTAAAATAGACTTTAAAAAATCGACTTTATTTAGGTGTAATTATATTTATTTAGATATAATTGATATACAATAAACTGCGTCAATATAAATTGTACAGTTTGATGAATTTGGTAGTCCTGTATACGCATAAAACCACCACCGCAATCAAAGTACAGAACATTGCCACCATCCCAGAAAATATTCCTCATGGAAATTTGGGCAGTTTGTCCTTCCCTCTGCCTCTAGCCCTGGACAACAAATGTCTGTATTTTTTCACTAGAGATTAGTTTGCGTTTTCTAGAGTTTTATATAAATGGAATCATACAGTATGTACTCTTTTCTTTATGGCTTCTTCAACGAGCACAGTTATTTTGAGATTCATCCATGCTGTTGCATGTATCAGTACTTTGTTTTTAAAATTGCTGATTAGTATTTCATTGTATGAATATTCAGTTTTATTTGTTCATTTATAAACTGATGAACATAAGGATTGTTTCTAGATTATGGCTCTAGTGAATAAAATTGCTATGAACATTTGTGCAGACATATATTTTTATTTCTCTTGAGTAAACACCTAAGAGTGGAATACTAGGTTTTGTGGAAGGCATATGTCTAAATTGTTAAGAAACTGACAAATGCTTGAGCTATACCATGTTACAGCTCCATCAGCAGTGTGTGAAATTTCCAGTTGCTCCAAAACTTACCAATATTTGTTAAGGTCATTCTTTTTAATTTGATTATTCTAATGCATGTACAGTGATATTGCATTGTGATTTTAATTTGCATTTTTTCTTATGACTAATGATATTGATTATCTTCATGAACTGACTTACCATTTGTATATTTTCTTGGTGTCTGTACAAATCTTTTGCTCATTTTTTATTGATTAGTTTGGTTATTATTTGTAAGAATTCTTTATAAAATCTAGATATAGATAATTTGTCAGTATATGCATTGTGAATATTTTCTACCATTCTCTGGCTTGTAGCTTTGTTTTCTTCATGATGTATTTCAAGAGTAAAAGTTTTTAATTTTGACGAAGTTAATTTTATTATTTTTTATTTTTTCGTAATTCTTATGTCCTAAGAGATTTATGCTGACCTCATGGTTGCAAAGATTTTCTCCTAAGTTTTATTGTATAAGTTTTATAATTTGAGCTTTTACATATAGGTCTATGATTCATTTCAAATAAGTAAGAGACAATGTTCTTTTATATGAAACAGATATACAAATATTTAACCATATTTTGAAAAGACTCTGCTTTCCCCCATTTGATTGCCTTGAACCTTTCATGACTATCTATTGTTTTTTGCAATTGTTTCTTGCATCTCTATTCTGTTTTATTGATGTATCTGTTTATCCTTTTGCTAAAATCATGCTGTCATTTATTATAACTTTATAGTAAATCTCAAAATCAGATAGTGGAAGTCCTTCCACTGTGTTCTTTTTAAAAATTGCTTTGGCTATTTTAGGTTTCAATTTTTGTATCAATTTTAGAAACATTTTGTCATTTTCTGCAGAAAAGCCTGCTAATATCTTGATTAGGTTTGCTTTGAACCTATAGATCAATTTGTGGGTGGAGTGGCATTGTAACAGTACTGAGTCTTCCAATCCATGAACAAGGTATATCTATTTATTTAGATTTTCTAAAAGCATCTCTCAGTAATGTTATGTAGTTTTCACTGAAAGGTTTGCACATCTTTTATTAAACTTAATCCTAATTATTTTATGATTTTTTTTTTTTTTTTTTTAAATATTTATTTTTATTTGGATGTGCTGGGTCTTAGTTGCAGTATGTGGGATCTAGTTCCCTGACCTGGGATCGAACCTGAGCCCCCTGCATTGGGAGTGCAGAGTCTTAACCACTGGACCACCAGGGAAGTCCCATATTTTATGATTTTTAATGTTATTATAAGTGAAATTAAAAAATTAATTTTCTAGAGGCTTGCTGCTAGTATAAGAGATAGAATTACTTTTTGTATATTAATTTTATACCCCATAGTTTTTCTAAAGTTTATTAGTTCTAGTAATTGTTTTGTTGCTTCATTGGGATTTTCTATGTAAGTAATCATGTCATCTGCATACAGAAGTAATTTTATTTATTTCCAGTCCTTATGCTTTTTTTTTTTCTTCTTACTTTAATGCCCTGGCTAAGACCACCAATATCATGCTGAATAGAAATGGTGAGATTAGACATGCTTGCATTGTTCCTCATGTTAGGGGAAGCATTCAATATCTTATCAGTTAAATATTATGCTAACCGAAGAGGCTTCACAGATTACCTTTATCATGTTGAAGAAGTTCCATTTTATGTCTATTTGGTGAAGTGTTTTTATAATTAATTATTGAATTTTGTCAGGTATTTTTTGTGTAATATCTTTGTTAGATTTTGATATCAGGGTTGTGTCAGCTTCTTAAAATGCTTTGGCAAGTGTTTCTTTTTCCTCTGTTTTCTATATGACTTATTCTTTCATTGGAAGGTTGATAGAATTCACCAGTGAAACCATGTGAGCCTGGAGTTTTCTAGTGAGAGGATTTTGATAAAAATTAATAGACATTAAATAATATTAAGATATTAGGATATTAACTTATATTTGAAAAAAATTGCCTGTTTCATGTCATTGGTATACAGTTATTCAAAATGATAAATCTTTATTGTCAGTATACACTCTACTGATGGTTCCTCTCATTAAAATTGTTTCTTTGTATTTCTTTTTTCTCCCCAGTAAGAGATTTATCAATTTTCTTTATTTCTTCAAAGAACTAGCTTTTGGTTTTGTTAATTTTATATTGTGCTTGCCTGTTTTCTATTTTGTTGATTTCTGCTCTTATCTTTATTTTCCCTTTTAACTATTTGGGTCTACTTTGTTCTTCTTCATCTAGATTCATGATGAGCACCTTAATTCATTGATACTTAGGTGTTTCTTCTCTTCTCATATAACTATTTAAAACTAAAATTTCTCTCAAAGTACTTCACTAGTTGTATAACATAAATTTTTGTGTTGCATTGTTATTAATTTTCAAATGGTTCTGAAGTTGTTTTCTGATTTCTTATTTTACCTATAGATTATTTAGAAATATTTTATTAGCAAACTTTTAATGAATTTCTCTCTAGTTGTTCTATCATTTGATAAGAAAGGGTTGTTAAAATTCTTCACTATATTGGGAATTACCTATTGTTCCCTTTAGTTTTATCAGTTTAGTTTTCATGTATTAATATTTTGAAATGCTGTTATTAGACATAGGTGCATTTATGATTATCATGTCTTCCTCACTTCCTTTTTCAGTTCGGTTTAGTTGCTCAGTCCTGTCTGACTCTTTGCGACCCCATGGACTGCAGCACGCCAGGCCTCCCTGTCCATCACCAACTCCCAGAGTTTACTCAAACTCATGTCCATTGAGTGATGCTATTTCCTTTTTCGGAGAAGGCAATGGCACCCCACTCCAGTACTCTTGCCTGGAAAATCCCGTGGACGGGGGAGCCTGGTGGGCTGCCGTCTATGGGGTCGCACAGAGTCGGACACGACTGAAGCGACTTAGCAGCAGCATTTCCTTTTTAGATCTGTTAATACTCTTTTTCTTAAAGTCTATTTTATCTGATAGTATAGCCACTCCTTTATTTTTACACGTAATACTTGCATAGTGTGTCTTATTCCACCCATTTATTTTCAACCTATCTCTGTCTTTATGTTTAGCATGTGTCTCTTGTGAATAGCTCATAATTGAGTCTTGAGTTTTTCATTTATTCTGATAACCTTGACCTCTTAACTGGAATGGTTGATCTATTAATATTTAATGTAATTATTAAATGGCTGTATTTACATCTGTCATTTCATTCTATTTTTCATTATTTGTATTCTGGTTTTTATTCCTCTGTTATCTCTTTTCTTTCAGAATGGCAACAAATTCTCTTAGTGCTCCTTTACTTGAAAGTGTCATTGCCTTGCTTTCACACTTGAAGATTATTTTGCTGGATATAGAATTCTGGGTAGATAGTTTTTCCACTTTTTTCTCCAGCAAATTAAAGATGTTCTGTAAAGATATAGTCTCCTGGACCACCTGCTTTCTGAAAAGAAGTTTGTGGCAGTGCCAATTTTTGTTACTGTACATACAGTGTGTTTTTCCTGAGGGTTGTCATTATTACCTTCAGGAGGGACAGTTTGTTACATGTTTACTCCTCCATGTAGGAAGTGGAACTTATGGTAAAATTAAAGCAATTTGGCCATTCTTAATTGTCAAAGTTCATGGGTAGCTTTCAGTTATTGGGTAAAGCAAATCCATGAATTTGTTCTTGATTCTATTAATATATTTCAATAAAAATAACTTGCATACCAAATTCAGCCAATGAACAAACATTTGTTAGCAAGCCTTACCCCATTCTTGGTGAAATTCCAGCATACTGTCCTTTTTTTTTTTTTTCTCATACTGTCCTTTTGACATCTAGACAAGAACCTTGCATGAATGCTTCACTCCAGGCAGTTGTTGTAATAAGATGTAATTCTATCAATCTTCTACTTGGATTTAATGACAAGGTTTCTCCATGAAGAAGCGAGATATGCGACAAAAATAATCCTTAGGCATAGAGTTCAATTTGGAAGATTACTAGAATGCGTGCTCACCAGTTAGTGCACCCAGTTAATGTAAGAATGGAGGTGCTATTGCAGTATTTCCATTGCAATATTTCCAGCCAATCTACATGCATTAAATATAACTAAATTAACTACAAAAACTTATTTCTAATGCCCCTTAAGCTAATGAACCAAGCCTCTTATTTAAAATAAGAAGTGATGGTTCATCCTGATTAGAGCCTTTCAAAGCCAGCTACAAATAGTGTGCTTTTTTGATTAGGGCATTTCAAATATTAACTAACTCCTCCTAAGTGTATAAATTAAAACTACATAACATGTCTATGTCAATTGTCTATACTAAAGTAGTCTAATGTAACTTATAGATAATGTAAAAGCTGTGCTGCGGCAGAGTTCCCCTCCGTCTGTTATTGTACCTTTATTGATGAAGTTTCCTAGTTCTTCTTCATTATCGTGGTTAATTCCCACTGTCCACCCCCACCCCTAAATAAGAATAGGTGAGTTTTGTGCTTTGTGGTACTTATAGCCATACTTACAGCATACTCCAAGGATGAGATAAAAAATAAGAAATTGTAATTGTTTAGGAAGACAGGTTCTACCCAGATAAATTTTCTCAGCCATTTGTAGAACTGTCCATCTCTGGTTAAAATATGCCAACTGACACATAATATTTTTTAGTGGAAAAATGAAAGGATTCCTTCAGATTTAAAATTGCTTTCTCAAAGAAAGGATAGATTAAAACTCACACTTAAGTCTTATGTTAGTTGATTTGAAATGCTAAAATAATAAAACCACAGTCTGGGTAGTTTATAAACAACAGAAATTTATTTCTCACAGTTGTGGAGGCTGGAAGTCCAAGGTTAGGGTGTCAGTATGGTCAGATTTGGGTAAAGGCCCTCTTTCTTGTGGCAGACTGCTGCCTTTTCATTGTGTCCTCATATGGTGGAAGGGACTAAGGAGTCTTGAGGTCTCTTTTTAAAGAACATTAATCTCATTGTGATGTTTTTTTTTTTTTTTTTTTGCCATACATTAACATGAATTGGCCATAGGTAAACGTGTGTCCCCTTCCTCCTGGATCCCCCTCTCATCTCCTTCCCCATCCTATCTCTCCAGGTTGTCACAGAGCACTGGCTTTGCATTCCCTGTGTCCTATATCAAACTCCCACAGGCTATCTATTTTACATATGGTTGTAAAGTAACTGTCTTCCAATTAAAATAAATAAATCTAAAAAAAAAACCCATTAATCTCATTCATAAGGGCTCTACTCTCATGACCTAATCACCTCCCAAAGGCCCCACCTTCACATACCATCGCATTGGGCATTAGGATTTCAACATATGAATTTTGGGGTTCCACAAGCATTCAGGCCATAACAAGTCTGTATGCATATACTTTATACTTGGCATCTTCATATTAAAAGAGTACTTTGAGGACTTCCCTTGTGGTCCAGTTGTTAAGACTCTGCCTGCCTATGCAGGAGACATAGGTTCAATCCCTGGTCTGGGAAGATCCCACATGCCTCAGAGCAAACTAAACCCATGCCCCACAACTAGAGGGCTGGTACACTACAGTGAAAGATCCTGCATGACATAATGAAGATCCCACGTGCTGTAACTAAGACCCCATGCAGTCAAATAAATAAATATCTAAAAATAAAGAAAGAAATAAAATAGTACTTTGACCCTAGAATGGAGAAAAGAAGGTAACATTATTTTGATTGCATACTCATTTTATATAGGAAAAATAGCTTATTTATTGGAATAAATTAAGATAGCCAAATAAATAAATATTCCAGAATGTGTTCCCTGGAAACAAAATCTGAGATGGAAAGTTGGGTGCTGATCTATTGTGGAATACTCTTGGGAGATTTACCTGCAAGGAAGTGAGGAAGGGAGAATTGAGCAAAGGGAAAAGCTGACATAAATTTACAGCTGAGGCCTCAGGTAAGCTGACAGAGAGTTTGGGGTCAGAGACACTATTTCAGCTTTCTCAAATAGAGGTAAGGTGGCTGGAGCTTTGTATCTCTTTCTTAGCCAATCATTAGCCATGGACAATCCCTAGGAGGAAACAGGAGTGCAGGTTGAGGCAACTGTTTTAGGCAAGGATAATGTCCAGTGAGGGACTGAGCCGTTAGCCATTAAGCATCTGATACATCCACCCTCTTCCTTCCCCCTTACAGTAGGTATATCAGCCAAGAAGATATAGGTGGTGCACAACATTATGCAATCTTTTCACACTGCTCAAAGCTACTTGTCCCTTATGGTAAGTTTGCCCCATTTGAAATAGTTTGCTTAGAAATTTGGTTGGTCTTATTAGTTATATTTCCCCTGGGAAACCATATAAGAGAAGGGTCAGAAGCACAAATGGCAGTTCTGCTGCTGCTCTTGATCTTGAGACTACAAACAAGACATACAATCCTCCTCAACGACATATGCTAGATCCCTTTCACCCTCCGCTAGTGCCTGTGCTAGCCTAAATAGCTCACCTGGTGGATTGATGGAGACTTTCATCCCTGAACCCTGGGTTAGCACATTGAAAGGCAGAGAGATCTAATACCACTCAGACTGCTTCAAGAAAGGGCACCTTGCACAAAGGTGAGTGTGGTAAGCCAGCAGTTCCTAGCTGTTGGCTCGTCATGTCTCCTTTTGTTTTTGAGTAGAAATCATGCACTTCTAGGGTGGCTGCAGACAATGACAGAACCTTGTACAATTGTTGAACTTGAACCAGATTTCAGACCTAAAACCCACTGACCAAAGAGATGGTTGGATCCCTGGGAAGTGGAACTCTTCTAAAGGAGCAACCTGTTGTACTGACAGCATTGTGGCAGGTCTGTATCATGGTCTGAGGGGTCCCCCTACACAATCCTACCTTCTCTCTTTTACTTTCACTAGTGTTCTCTCCAATAACGTCTTTGATATGTATTGGTATCGCCTTACGGAGGACCCAACCCAACTGTTACAGTGGTAACTGAAACAGTGTAAGAAAGCAGGCATTTAAATATGGTTTGGGGGCTGAATCACACCATCCTTGGATGTGATGGAGGATAATCTCTAGCACTAGATGAAGGACCAATTGCTAAAAGTTCACCAGTTTTCCAGTAGGATGAAATGCTCTGGCAGGTGCAATGTTTAAAATGTTTGAAGCAAAAATGCATACAAAGACAATGAAGTTGGTAAGATACACTGGTGCCCTAGAGAGCAATAATGACAAGATAAGAGCAGTTAGTAAGCAGTGGGGAAACTAAGTGTGACAGCCACAGGAGCTCTTTGGTAGCTTACAAAGAGGCCTTTATACCTTGCAAAGAGAGACAAGATGAAGCTGAAGACCAAGTAGATCCTGGACAAGTTCAACTGAGTAACAGTCCAGATTACAGCTGCTGTGTTGGCCATGGTATCATCAGTATTTCAGAAGGGAAAAATATCAAGATCAATTTTAGTCTGTTCTTGTATAGATGTATCATATGACACAGGAAATACCTATAGGATTGCTTCTTGTCTAAGTTTCTGGTGGTCCACCCTCATTCATGTTTTTGTAGCTGCCTGACTGGTGAACTAACTAAATGGGATTGTGATGAAGATGACCACTCCTGCAGTCTTTCAGGGTGGTACCAATCTCTATCATTTCTCATGTGAGATAAGGTACTGTGTTTGAATTACTATTTTGGTAGATGTACTGCAGTGATGGGGGGAGGGGGCATTAGCAGTGAGTGATACAGTTGTCAACCATCTACAGTTGATGGTCCCCATCGTTGTGAAATGGGTATAAGAACTCTTTAAGAGGAGATCTGGGTGGAGCACCATAGTATCCACCAAAGTACTATGTATAGCCCATCAAAGTGTGTGCATGTATATGTTTGTGTGTGTGTTTGTGTGTGTGCACATGCATGCTTTAAGAGAAGTCTTTTCTTCCATCTGTGCAATCGAGGCAACACAGCCTTCTGAGTAGTTCTGAGTTTCTGATATAGTTTAGATCACAGGTCATGGCACAGGGAATGCTCTCCTGGGGTTTTGAGGGTGGTGCTGTTCTCACACTTCACAGGCCATTCCACAAGGATTTGAATGCTGCCAGTCCTGCTTCATATCCCATCTTCCATTTTCACAACTCTAGTAGCTGAGTCCAAACCCTGGTTTTGTCTTGGATCCTTGATGTGGCTTACTTGGTTAATTTGCTTGTGTTATCCTTGTTGGCTTGGAAACAATTGTATGAGGCAGTAGGGCAGGAATGATTAGCCTTATTCTGCAGATGAAGAAATGGGGATTGAGAAGCTAAGTTACTTGCCTCTGGTGAAGTCTCAAAACTTACTTTTAGGTCAATATTCCAAAGTGTGGTCTGGGGAGGTCTGCATGAGAATTGCCTGGGCTTCTTGTTAAAGTGCATGACGTTTAATATTATCTGTACTAATAAAGTAAATTTATCTAATCCAGACCTCTATGTGCAAAATAAAGCATTAAAAGTGAACTGTTAAAAAAAAAAAAAGTGCATGATGTTAAAATCCTAAGCCTTACGTTCCATATAATAACTCCACAATTTTTGGTCTGGGAAATCTGCATTTATAAGAAGCACCCTGCCCATTCTTGTGCATATCAAAGTAGGAGAACAATCTGTTTATATAGTGTTGCTACTCAGAATTTCTCAAATCCTGAAAGATGATGCTGTGAAAGCACTGTGCTCAATATGCCAGCAAATTTGGAAAACTCAGCAGTGGCCACAGGAGTAGAAAAGGTCAGTTTTCATTCCAATCCCTAAGAAAGGCAATGCCAAAGAATGCTCAAACTACTGCACAATTGCACTCATCTCACACGCTAGTAAAGTAATGCTCAAAATTCTCCAAGCCAGGCTTCAGCAATACATGAACCGTGAACTTCCAGATGTTCAAGCTGGATTTAGAAAAGGCAGAGGAACCCGAGATCAAATTGCCAGCATCTGCTGGATCATTGAAAAAGCAAGAGAGTTCCAGAAAAACCTCTCTTTCGGCTTTATTGACGATGCCAAAGCCTTTGAGTGTGTGGATCACAATAAACTGTGGAAAATTCTGAAAGAGATGGGCATACCAGACCACCTGACCTGCCTCTTGAGAAACCTGCATGCAGGTCAGGAAGCAACAGTTAGAACTGGGCATGGAACAACAGACTGGTTCCAGATAGGAAAAGGAGGACGTCAAGGCTGTATATTGTCACCCTGCTTATTTAACTTCTACGCCGAGTACATCATGAGAAATGCTGGACTGGATAAAGCACAAGCTGGAATCAGAATTGCCGAGAGAAATATCAATAACCTCAGATATGCAGATGACACCACCCTTATGGCAGAAAGCGAAGACAAACGAAAGAGCCTCTTGATGAAAGTGAAAGAGGAGAGTGAAAAATTTGGCTTAAAGCTCAACATTCAGAAAACTTAAGATCGTAGCATCCGGTCCCATCACTGCATGGCAAATAGATGGGTAAACAGTGGAAACGGTGGCTGACTTTATTTTTCTGGGCTCCAAATTCACTGCAGATGGTGACTGCAGCCGTGAAATTAAAAGATGCTTACTCCTTGGAAGGAAAGTTATGACCAACCTAGACAGCATATTAAAAAGCAGAGACATTACTTTGTCAACAAAGGTCTATCTAGTCAAGGCTATGGTTTTTCCAGTAGTCATGTATGGATGTGAGAGTTGGACTATAAAGAAAGCTGAGCACCGAACGATTGATGCTTTTGAACTGTGGTGTTGGAGAAGACTCTTGAGAGTCCCTTGGACTGCAAGGAGATCCAACCAGTCCTTCCTAAAGGAGATCCGTCCTGGGTGTTCATTGGAAGGACTGATGTTGAGGCTGAGACTCCAATACTTCGGCCACCTGATACGAAGAGCTGACTCAGTTGAAAAGACCCTGATGATGAGAAAGATTGAGGGCAGGAGGAGAAGGGGACAACAGAGGATGAGATGGTTGGATGGCATCACCGACTCAATGGACATGGGTTTGGGTGGACTCCAGGAGTTGGTGATGAACAGGGAGGCCTGACATGCTGCAGTCTGTGGGATCGCAAAGATTTGGACATGACTGAGTGACTGAACTGAACTGAACTCAGAATTTTTAGGTAATAACCGATAGCATGTTAGAAATGCTGAATCTCAGCCCTACTCTCAGCCCTCACCTCAGAATTACTGAATTAAATTTTCATTTTTACAAGATGTCTCCAAATTATTCTTATGGAAACAAAAGTTTGAGCCCACTGTTCTATGGCAGCCATTCTCCAACTTTAGCATGTGGTCAGATCCCCTGGGAGGACTTGTTAACCGTTTGCAGGATCCCACCCCCAGAGATTCTGGAGTTTGGCTAGAGAATTTGCATTTCTAACAAGTTCCCAGATGATCCTGACGCTGTTGAGACAGGGACTGCACTTGAAGGATGCTGCTCTAACATGTGGTTTTCAAATATGCGTGTTCATTCGAATCACTCAGGGAGTTTTAAAAAAAAAAGTATGTAGATATCAAGGCCACTCCTGATGAATCAGCACACTTCAGGGTGGGGCCCAGGCAGACAGAGTTTGAAACCTCCTAGGTGATTCTAATATTCAACAGGGTTGACAATGTCTTCTTTTTAGGAATCGGGATTTCATTCTAAGACCTCGTGCATTCAGCTATTCCATACTGCATCTGTGCAATACAAGGAATCTATGTAACCACCTCAGAGTAAAAAATATTAATTCATTTGTCAATGAGTACAGAACCCCTATATGGACTGTTTTTTTTTGTTTCCTTTGACTAAAATATTAGGTAGAAGGCTATCTTTCTAATAGATCTCTTTGCTTTCTCTTTCTGGTTTGTTATCTGAGTGCATAATTTCCCACCTATGACTTGAACAAGCTGTCAAGTCAATACTTGTTGTTCCTTACTTTTTATTCTTGTCTTTTCCACGACTATCTTCATTCCCCCCTCAGCCTGTTTGATTGTTTAAGTGAGAGGGTGTAGGTGTGCATTGAGTATAATTCAGCCCCTGCCCTCTCACCCCCCTGCCAACCTCACCATTCACTCTTAAAGTTCATACTCAATGGGCCTCAAATTATAATTCCAAATTATTTGAAGAATTTCAACTAGCAATTGTCTTTAGAATTCGATTGAATCTACCAGTGAGTATATTCTTTTATATTGATTCATGGAAGTGTGTGTCTATAGTTCCTCTGTAGTATATTTTTATTCTTCCCAAGGGGTTCTCAGATTTTTATGGGAAGAAATGACTTTCCTCAGAAGCTGTAAGATCACAGGAGAGTATGCCTGTGTGTGTCAGGGTGTGGGGATAGAGGAATGGAGGAGAAGGGTGTGTATATTAGGGGTCTGGATGCAGGAGGCAATAAGGGGACAGGTGGAAAGGCTGCTGATCCCAGGATCAGAGTGGGGACAGGGAGAGGATACTGCTGCAGTTGCTGTCCAACAGCCAGGGATTCTTGAAAACCCAAGTGAAGAAGATAAGGTGTCGCCACTGGTTGGCAGAGCTACCAGTAACACTTTGAGATCTACTAGTAGTTGAAACTCTGACTTCCAGACTCTAGTCTGTGACTTTGTTTACTTGGTGTACTGGAAATCATCATGTGACTCCAAAGTCCGACTCCATAATTGGAAATCTTTTTGTGTGTGTGTGAAACTGGAGAATTAACTTTCTTTTTCGAGACTTAGGAAGAGACTGAGCAGGTTATCATGAGATTCTTCCTGAGCATAATGGCCACCATGGCAAAGCTGCTAAGATTTGATTTTCATTAAGATAGGAGGGCTGTGTCAAAGCTGGGCAACTGTACCTTCTTCACTCTTTCAAGGGGTCTTGAGAATTACAGCATTATTATCACCATGTAATCAATACCATTATCTTTCCCAGGTGTGTTTTAATGGGTACAGTGGATTCTGGGGATACTGCTTAATGTTAACATGTCCTATATTCCAGCTAGTAGAGAGAAAACAAAGACTAGATGTTTTTTGCTGTGATATCTGGTCTTTGCATCTATAACTCGATTACTGGTGGCCACTGTGGTCCTTTCAGAAAAAGCCAAGATTGGATTAAAATGCAAGACTAGGCTTAGAATTAAAATCCCTTTGAATTACACTATTGATTTCAGAAACATAATTACAAATATGATTATCTAGTAAACCATTTCTGGTTTCAGTATGTGCTACATGAAAGCCAGATGTGTACACTCGTGCAAAGATCTCGAGAGACTGATTTGTTGTGGCAGCTCAAATGTTTACAGCTTGCACTCTGTACTTGAGTGCGTTTTCTTTGGAGATAATTGACTCAGTGCATTTGAACACATTTTTGTCTGTGATTGGTTATGTAGTACAGATTTCAAGCTCAATTTAGTTAAGAATCTGGCTCTTTGAATGACTTATCTATTCTGCCGTTTAACTCTAACTTGCTTGCAGTCCTCCATGTACCCTCCCACTTACCTCTTTAATCATTCTTACTAATAAATTCTTGAAAGTTTTAGGAAAATATCAGATTTTTGTTGAGCTTTACTTATAACTTTTCATTTTCCAGTTTCCTCAGCAGTAAAACTAGATTGGTAAGAATGCATGTATATCAATGTGGCTGATAAAGCTCTATAAATTGAGTTAAAATCCAATGCAAAGTCCAAAAATAGCAATCCTTCAAAAATATCAAAATACTCACTACATTTTCTTTTCCTTATAATACTAATCTGTGATTTCCTGGAGGATAGAGTCCATGTTTTCTGTATCTTTGGTACATACCATGGCACTAAATAAAACAATTTGCGCAAAAGATACTCTGCATAAGCAAATGACCTCATCTGTGTAACCTGACCTAAGTCAATCGATCAGTCGAACAATTGTCAGGGTTTCTTGGCAGATACTGGAAGTTTGCTGCTACGAGCCATGAAAGACACTGGAATTTGTGGCCTCTGGAGGAGAAGAATTCGATCCAGGGCCAGTGACGAGGCTTGATTGCTCAGAGCTTTTTGTGTAATAAAGTTTTATTAAAGTATAAAAGAGGTAGAGAAAGCTTCTGACATAGACATGAGAAGGGGACAGAAAGAGTGCCCCCTTGCTAGTTTTTAGCAAGGAATTATATACCTATTAGGGGCTTCCCAGATACTTCCTGACTTGCTTCCTGAGAAATCTGTATGCAGGTCAAGAAGCAACAGTTAGAGCTGGATATAGAAAAACAAACTGGTTCCAAATTGGGAAAGGAGTACGTCAAGGCTGTATATTGTCACCCTGCTTATTTAACTTATATGCAGAGTACACCATGGGAAATGCCAGGCTGGATGAAGTACAAGCTGGAATCAAGATTGCCAGCAGAAATATCAATAACCTCAGATATGCAGATGACCCTACCTTTATGGCAGAAAGTGAAGAAGAACTAAAGAACCTCTTGATGAGTGTGAAAGAGGAAAGTGAAAAAATTGGCTTAAAACTCAACATTCAGAAAACTAAGATCATGGCATCCGGTTCCATCACTTCATGGCAAATAGATGGGAAAATAATGGAAACAGTGAGAGACTTTATTTTTTTGGGCTCCAAAATCACTGCAGATGGTGACTGCAGCCATGAAATTAAAAGACACTTGCTCCTTGGAAGAAAAGTTATGACCAACCTAGACAGCATATTAAAAAGCAGAGATATTACTTTGCCAACAAAGATCTGTGTAGTCAAAGCTATGGTTTTTCCAGTAGTCATCTATGGATGTGAGAGTTGGACTATAAAGAAAGCTGAGCGCAGAAGAATTGATGCTTTTGAAGTGTGGTGTTAGAAGACTCTTGAGAGTCCCTTGGACAGCAAGGAGATCCAACCAGTCCATCCTAAAGGAGATCAGTCCTGGGTGTTCATTGGAAGGACTGATGCTGAAGCTGAAGCTCCAATACTTTGGCCACCTGATGCGAAGAACTGACTCATTGGAAAAGACCTTGATGCTGGGCAAGATTGAGGGCAGGAGGAGAAGGGGACAACAGAGGATGAGATGGTTTGATGGCATCACCGACTCGATGGACATGAGTTTGAATAAGCTCCAGGACTTGATAATGGACAGGGAGGCCTGGTGTGCTGCAGTCCACAGGGTCACAAAGAGTCGGCCACGACTGAGCGACTGAACTGAACTGAACTGATAGTTCAGCTGGTAAAAATCAGCCTGCAATGTGGGAGACTTGGGTTCAATCTCTGGTTTGGGAAGATCCCCTGGAGAAGGGAAAGGCTACCCACTCCAGTATTCTGGCCTGGAGAATTCCATAGACTGTATAGTCCGTGGGGTTGCGAAGAGTTGGACTCCACTTTCACTTTTCACCTATACCTATTAGCAAGCCGCTAAACTGACTCGATGGACATGGGTTTGGGTAGACTCCGGGAGTTGGTGATGGACAGAGAGGCCTGCTGTGCTGCAATTCATGGGGTCGCAAAGAGTCGGACGCGACTTGAGCGACTGAATTGAACTGAATTAGAGAAAGGAAACACCTCACAACTGAGAGAGTTGCAACAGGCCCCTCACCCACAACATGCATTTTAAGATAGCTTTGGCACAAGGTGAGTCATCCCAGGCCATAAAACAATTGACAGGAATCTTGAACAAAGGCAGATTTCCAAGCAAATACAGAGTTCATTAACATAGCTTAAGGAAGACATTTCCATAAGAAAAATGCAGTGGTTAGCTCAAGATTTGAGATAAAGTTAAGTTCAGGCAGAACCAGGTGTCGCCATGACAACACAGGATTAGAAGAAAAAAGAAAAAAAAAGTCTGCCACTTGCAGTTTTATTTCCTCCTGCCACTTGGGGACCTCTGGCCTCCCTACCAAGGTTATTAACACTCTCAATATGAGTAGCTTCAGAAAATGAAAGGTGCATGGGAGCTATGTATCTTGTCCCCTATAACCTTGATACCAGGTGGTATGTTATAATTGAAAGCAAGCATTAGCCCACACTCCAGCATACTTGCAAACATTTATTAATGAGCAGGCACAAACACAGTTGGATAACCTGTTTCTGTGACCAGTTCCTACTGTCTGTCTCCTTAGGGCCTCTAGGCACTTAGTCAAAGCACTTCACATGGAGGAAAGAGTTCTTTCTGAGGCAAAGATACTGTTACGAAGACAGAGTTGGCTACCACATTCATAGGCTCAGGTGACAGAATTCCGTATTTAATGTCAGTGTGTGCATGCTAAGTCACTTCAGTCATGTCTGACTCTGCAACCCCTTAGATTGTAGCCCGCCAGGCTTCTCTGTTCACTGGATTCTCCAGGCAAGAATACTGTAGTGGATTGCCATTCCCTCCTCCAGGGTATCTTCCTGACACAGGGATTGAACCTGCATCTCTTATGCCTCCTGCATTGGCAGGTGGGTTCTTTAACACTAATCCCACCTGGGAAGCCCATAGATCCAAAAGCACAGTGTTCTGGATCTCAGATGCTACTTCAAGTGTATAAAGCTGCTGGTCTTGACAAGAATGTTCTATCTCATTCAGGAAAGACATGATGTAAATCTTCTAGACAAACACATATCCTCATGCTAACTAATCAAGCCTCCGGTACAGATTTGGGCACCTGTATTTGGATCATTTGTAATAGCTCCACAGGGAGTGAGGACCTCTGAAATATGGCCCTTCAGGTGCTTAGTAACTCTGGAGTATGTGTTTCTGAGTAGGGCACTTCAAATGGTAGCTATCAGAACCCAGGATGTGTGAGAGGGTTAATTTACACATTGTCTATGCCTGGAGTAACAGGCAAGTTTGACCTTGGAATACAAAATGAAGCAGGGTAAAGGATAACAGAGTTTTGCCAAGAGAACACACTGGTCATAGCAAACACTCTCTTCCAACAATACAAGAGAAGACTCTACACATGGACATCACCAGATGGTCAATGCAAAATCATATTGATTATATTCTCTGCAGCCAAAGATGGAAAAGCTCTATACAGTCAGCAAAAACAAGACCAGCAGCTGACTGTGGCTCAGATCATGAACTCCTTATTGCAAAATTCAGACTTAAACTGAAATAAGTAGGGAAAACCACTAGATCATTCAGGTATGACCTAAATCAAATCCCTTATGATGATACAGTGGAAGTGAGAAATAGATTCAAGGGATTAGATCTGATAGACAGGGTGCCTGAAGAACTATGGGCAGAGGTTCGTGACATTGTATAGGAGGTGGTGATCAAAACCATCCCCAAGAAGAAATGCAAAAAGGCAAAATGGTTGTCTGAGGAGGCCTTACAAATAGCTGAGAAAAGAAGAGAGGTGAAAGGCAAAGGAGAAAAGGAAAGATATATCCATTTGAATGCGTAGTTCGAAAGAATAGCCAAGAGAGATAAGAAAGCCTTGCTAAGCGATCAATGCAAAGCAATAGAGGAAAACAATATAATGGGAAAGACTAGAGATCTCTTCAAGAAAATTAGAGATACCAAGGGAACATTTCACACAAAGATGGGCACAATAAAGGACAGAAATGTCATGGACGTAACAGAAGCAGAAGATATTAAGAAGAGGTGGCAAGAATACACAGAATATAAAAAAGATCTTCTTGACCCAGATAACCACAATGGTGTGATCACTCACCCAGAGCCAGACATTCTGGAGTGCTAGTCAAGTGGGCCTTAGGAAGCATCACTACGAACAAAGCTAGCGGAGGTGATGAAATTCCAGCCGAGCTATTTCAAATCCTCAGAGATGATGCTGTGAAAGTGCTGCACTCAATATGCTGGCAAATTTGGAAAACTCAGCAGTGGCCACAGGACCAGAATAGGTCAGTTTTCATTCCAATCCCAAAGAAAGGCAATGCCAAAGAATGTTCAAACTACCCCACAATTGCACTCATCTCACATGCTAGCAAAGAAATGCTCAAAATTCTCCAAGCCAGGCTTCAATAGTACGTGACTGAGAGCTTCCAAATGTTCAAGCTGGATTTAGAAAAGGCAGAGGAACCAGAGATCAAATTGCCAACATCTGTTGGATCATAGAAAAAGAAAGATAATTCCAGAAAAACATCTGCTTCACTGACTGCACTAAAGTCTTTGACTGTGTGGATCACAACAAGCTGTGGAAAATTCTTCAAGAGATGGGGATACCAGACCACCTTAGCTGCCTCCTGAGAAATCTGTATGCAGGTCAAGAAGCAACAATTAGAACCAGACATGGATCAGTGGACTGGTTCCAAATCGGGAAAGGAGTATGTGAAGGCTGTATATGCAGAGCACATCATGTGAAATGTCAGGCTGGTTGAAGCACAAGCTGGAATCAAGATTGCCAGGAGAAATATCAATAACCTCATATATGCATATGTACCACCCTTATGGCAGAAAGCGAAGACAAACAAAAGAGCCTCTTGATGAAGGTGAAGGAGGAGAGTGTAAAAGCTGGCTTCAAACTCAGCATTCAAAAAACTAAATCATGGCATCTGGTCACATCACTTCATGGCAAATAGATGGGGAAACAGTGGAAACAGTGACAGACTTTATTTTCTTGGACTTCCAAATCACTGCATATGGTGACTGCAGCCATGAAATTAAAAGATGCTTGCTCCTTTGAAGAAAAGGTATGACCAAAAGCAGAGCCATTACTTTGCCAACAAAGGTCTGTGTAGTCAAAGCTGTGGTTTTTCCAGTAGTCATGTATGGATGTGAGAGTTGGACTATAAAGAAAGCTGAGTGCCAAAGAATTGATGCTTTTGAACTGTGGTGTTGGAGAAGACTCTTGAGAGTCCCTTGGACAGCAAGGAGATCCAACCTGTCAATCCTAAATGAAATTAATACTGAATTTTCATTGGAAGGACTGATTCTGAAGCTGAAGCTCCAATACTCTGGCCACCTGATACGAAGAACTGACTCATTATAAAAGACCCTGATGCTAGGAGAGATTAAAGGCAGGAAGAGGAGGGGACGACAGTGGATGAGATGGTTGGATGGCATCACCGACTCGATGGACATGAATTTGAGCATGCTCTGGGAGTTGGTGATGGACAGGAAAGCCTGACTTGCTGGAGTCCATGGGATCACAAAGAGTCAGACATGACTGAGTGACTGAACTAACTAGCTAATTATGACAAAGTTTCCAAAATTAGATTCCAAACAATACAGGTACGTCTTTTCTCTCCTCCTTTTCCTTGAATACCCTGTGAAATGAGCTTGCTTTTATTTATTTATTTTTTTTATGAGGTTGCTTTTAGAATGGGTGCTTCTGATTGTCTCTGGCCTTTATAATTGTGGGGGAGGAGTCTCAGAATATGTCTAAAGATGCCAAACCTTTACTTTCTCTCCTACCCTAATGTGGGTTATGTTTGAGATCCTCTCTTGATGGCTTCTTTTGGAGACAGAGTCTCCAAATGGCTCATAAATTGAAGTTATGTCCCTTGGACGCATTGCACACCTAAAGCAAACTGCCTCAGTGATGCAGATCCACAAGACAAAATGCCTGGCAGAAAGTGAAAAATCCCACTATCTACAAGCAACAGGTTTCTGTTCTGATGCTACATGTCTCTGACCAATTGCTCCTATGGCCCCAGAAATGTAGATCAGAGGTCTACATACTGTGCCCCTAGGGCCAAATCTGCCCTGCTGCCTTTATTTACTTTACTGACAAAGAAAGTTTCATATGTGCATGATCATAGCTGTTCATTTACATTCTATCCAAACATAGCTATTTCATAGACATTCACTGTCTATTTCAGCTTTTATACTACAATGGTAGAGTTGAGTGGTTGTGACAGATGTGGTGTGTGACTTGCAATGTCAAATATATTTACTATTTGGCTTTGCAGAAAAAGTTTGCTAACTTCTGATACTGATTATAGTGCAGCAATAAAGAGGCTTGTACCTCACTTTCCTCATAAGTCAGTGGGGATATAATATCACCTATCTCTTACAGTGCTATGATGAGTTAATCATTGGTGCATGTAGAAAGAATTGGAGCATGTCTGAAATATTAATAGTTTTCACTAAATGTTATTGTTAGATGAAAGCACATGAACAAACTTTACTTAATATAGTTGATTCACAGCTCTCTGAGAGACTCCTCTTTCTATTTGTCTTCCTCTTCATTTCTCCAGGGCTTCCCTTGTGGCTCAGCAGGTAAAGAATCTGCCTGCAGTGCAGGAGACCTGGGTTCGATCCCTGGGTTGGGAAGATCCCCTGGAGAAGGGAAAGGCTACCCACTCCAGTATTCTGGCCTAGAGAATTCCATGGACTGTATAGTCCATGGGATCACAAAGAGTTGGACATGACTGAGTGACTTTCACTTTTCACTGTCATTTCTCCAGGGAGAGTCTATTTTTTTTATAATTTGGTTTTTATTTTTATAAAAATTCAATACACATAATTTTGAGTCAAATAGTTCTCAAAGCTCATTACTAAAATTCAGCCTATCAATCCCCTAGCACCACACCCAACTATTCTACTTCCTCATTCGCAATGCTTGTCACTTTCAGTTACTTTACTTTTTCTTTTCATATTTATTTATTTTTTATTAATTTATTTATTTTAGTTGGAGGCTAATTACTTTACAATATTGTAGTGGTTTTTGCCATACATTGACATGAATCAGCCATGGGTTTACATGTGTTCCCCATCCTGAACCCCCCTCCCACCTCCCTCCCCATCCCATCCCTGTGGGTCATCCCATTGCCCCAGCCCTGAGCATTTGTCTCGTGCATCGAACCTGGAATGGTGTTCTGTTTCACATATGATAATATACATGTTTCAATGCTATTCTCTCAGAACGTCCCACCCTCCCCTTCTCCCTCAGAGTCCATAAGACTGTTCTATGCATCTGTGTCTCTTATTCTGTCTCGCATATAGGGTTATCGTTACCATCTTTCAAATTCCATACATATGCATTAGTATACTGTATTGGTGTTTTTCTTTCTGGCTTACTTCACTCTGTGTAATGGGCTCCAGTTTGATCCATCTCAGGAGAAGGTGAGGGTGGGACGTTCTGAGAGAATAACATTGAAACATGTATATTATCATATGTGAAACAGAACACCATTCCAGGTTCGATGCATGAGACAAATGCTCAGGGCTGGGGCACATGTGAAAAAGATGGTTGTTTAAAAAAAAATCAACTCTCAACAAATTTCAAATATATATCAGTATTATTAACTGTGGGGCTTCCCAGGTGGCTCAGTGGTAAAAGAATACACCTGCCGTTTGAGGAGTCGCAGGAGACATGAGTTCGATCCCTTGGTTGGGAGGATCCCCTAGAGGAGGAAGTGGCAACCCACTCCAGTATTCTTGGCTGGAGAATCCCATGAACAGAAAAACCTGGTGGGCTATAGTCCATGGGGTTGCAGAGTCAGAGACGACTGAGCCACTGAACAATGACATGCAGCCACCACCCAGATGGAGATGGGGACACCCCCAGAAGGCCAGCAGACCCCCAGGTGCTCTCCCAGCCACTCTTTGGACTGGCTATCAGGAGTTGGAACTTGACCTGGGCATTGACATGCCAAATTCTTCATCTCATTTAGCTGAATCTACCTTTCTGGACTGGGCTTCCCTGATGGAGATTTGGGTTTGATCCCAGGGTGGGGAAGATCCCCTGGAGGTGGGCATGGCAACCCACTCCAGTATTCTTGCCTGGAGAATCCCATGGACAGAGGGGCCTGGCGAGCTACAGCCCATTGGGTCGCAAAGAGTCGGACACGACTGAGCAACTGAGCATGCATACATGCATGCACTCTTAACTATAGTTGTAATACCGTACATTAGGTCTACAGAACTTATTTTTCTTGTAAATGAAACTTTGTATACTTTGACCAACATCTCCCACTTTCTTTTTCCCCCAAGGTCCCTGCAACCACCTTTCTTCTCTCTGCTTCTATGAGTTTGGCTTTTTTAGATGGAAGTCAGATCGTGCAGTAATTTGCCTTTTGGAGTCTGGCTTATCTCAGTTAGCATAATGTCCATTTGCTCTTTCTTTTCCTTTTGTTCCGGGGTGAGTTATAACTTAGTGCATGTCTTGATGGGATGAGTCAGTAGCACAGACAGAACTTTGATCTGTGGTGAATTAGAAATGTGTTAGAAGTCATGATGTTTTGCATTAGTGTCTGGGGGTCTAGAGACTGTGAGTGGGTTTGGAGGGGGATGGGTTGAGTGGGGTTTGTTGCACGTAGTCTGACTTTGAAACTCCTCTTGATCGGGAATTCCAGGTTGCAGATGATGCAGTCCCCTTTCTGGAGCCGGGACTCGAGTGTGGTAGTCAGGTGAGAAATGATTGAAGACTTTCTCCAAGGTTGATGGCCTTCCTAGACAAAAGGACAATGGATGAGCTGGGAGATGTTGCCAGTTTGCTTTATTCTGAACATCAATTAGCTTGTGGGAGATTTGCTTGACTCGTCCCAAGTCATAAGACTTTGTTACAGTCCAGACCAGTTGCTATAGTTCTATGGGAAGCTTGCAATTTTAACATTCATTCTCTAATTTCAACCAGTGCTTGAAAAATATTCGTGGCTCAGGGAGAGGTGCAGTTTTATCAAGGATTACAGGTTCTATATACCAGCCCTGAAAAAAAGTGGTTAGTCAGTGAAAGGCTGATACTGAGATGTAGAGCAGCCGAGGGGTGGGAGTTAAGCTGCTGATATTTTTGTAGGGAAGAGAGGTTTTTGGAAAACCAGCCATATCTCAATGCATTGATAGATTTCATTTAAGCAGCATATGTTCTGCTGACCCATGAGTTGTCAGGGCTCCCATTCCTCCCTGTTTAGAGCAGCCAAAGGGCTGCTGACTAAGGGAAGCTAAAAAAAAATGAACTGACCTATTTATTCCTTCACATTGCCCCTCCCCCACAGCCTTATCAAAAGAGAATATCATTGCTAAAGATAATTACCCTGTTCTCGCCAACCTTGTAGTGTATTCCAGGTGAAAAATCACTTTCCTCTAGGTCTCAGCCCTTTTTTTCCTTCTGGAGGCATTTATCCCCACTGAAGCCAGAGGAATTATGCTAAGAATAGTAATAGCCAGAAAAGAAAGGGCCATTATAGCCTTTTCCAGGTGTGACCAGTGGGTAGCATCTGGTCAAGAATAGACCTTCAGACCCAGGTGCAAAATTCTAGCCTATGCTGCATTCTTAATCTTTGTGCAAGGGACTTAGCTGAAAAAATAGACAATGCTAATTTTAGGTGTTTAATCATTTTGGGGATCCGTTCATTCAAAACTAGTACACCAAAAGGAAAGTCTAGGAACTTTAAGGAAGATGCTTATGTATTTTATTTTATATTCCACACACCTTATCTTCCAATTCTGATTGCATTTTCATAGGAGACTTGGAGGGAAGTGCTGTTTTCCAGCTGCACAGTCTGGTACTCTTAAAATGCACACTTTAGCCTCTTTTGGCAGCTTCTCTTCCTCAGTAGGGTCTGCCCATATTTTATGACTGCTTTTCTTTTCCTTATGCTCGTTTTAAAAGTGAAAGTGAAAGTTGCTCAGTCGTGTCCGGCTCTGTGACCCCATGGAGTATACAGTCCATGGAATTCTCCAGGCCAGAATACTAGAGTGGGTAGCCTTTTCCTTCTCCAGGGGATCTTCCCAACCCATGGATCCAACCCAGGTCTCCTGCATTGCAGGTGGATTCTTTACCAGCTGAGCCACAAGGGAAGCCCAAGAATACTGGAGTGGGTAGCCTATCCCTTCTCTAGCACATCTTCCTGACCCAGGAATCGAACCGGGGTCTCCTTCGTTGCAAGTGGATTCTTTACCAACTGAGCTATCAGGGAAGCCAGATATGCTCACTTACCTTGCCACTAAATTGTATGTGGGGGTGAAAAGATCTATGCTTCAAATGACAAATAATAGGGAATTTATTTTTTAGCTGAAACATCATTCTCAGATAAATCTTTGGTTCTTTACCATAGCCATGTTGATTAATTAACTATAGTGGTCCATTTTCTCAGTTATTTTTATTTTATAGCAAAAACAATATAATAGCAGTAAAAAATTCTGAAAAGGAAAAACATTAACCTTCAATTCTTAATCCCATGGTTCCAAAACAACTTTTTTTTTTTTTTACATATTCTCCTCTGAGTAATGTCCACAAGCACATACATTTTTGCATAATTGTTAAGCATTGTGTGCATGCAACTGTGTATTCTGCTTTTTATGATATGCAGTCTGTTTTAAACATTTGGCAAACTGTTAGTCATCATAGCTATATTTAACAACTGTGAAAATTCCGTGGAATGGATGGGATATGTTCTCTGGTAGCTCAGACAATATGCTTAGCTGTTCCCTAATTATTAATAGTCTTCTCTGCCCCTCTTTTCCCCTCCTCTCTCCTCTTCTTCCCTTCTTTCTTCTCTTCCTCTATCCACCTACTTCCTCCTCCTCTCCCCCCTCTTCCTCATCTTCTTCTTCCTTATTCTTTCTGCTCTTCCTTGCCATTATAGATAAAATGAAAAACATCTCTGAATATACATATTATATATATTTATAGCAAGTCATATATATATATATGCATGACTGCAGAGAACATAGCCATCTTTTTATTTTTCTTTAGGGGTGAATGCAATATTAGAGATTACTAGGAGAGAAAAGGAAATCTGAATTTTATAACAGTCACTTAGGCACAGAAGCAATAGGAGTGCATAAAATTTACTTTGGGCTTCCCTGGTTGCTCAGCTGATAAAGAACCCCCCTACAATGCGGGAGACCTGGGTTTGATCCCTGGGTTGGAAAGATCCCCTGGAGAAGGGAAAGGCTACCCACTCCAGTATTCTGGCCTGGAGAATTCCATGAGCTGTATAGTCCATGGGGTCACAAAGAGTCGGACACCACTGAGTGACTTTCACTTCACTTCAAAGTAAACAGTGGATTATAATTATTAAATTATTTGTTATTTTAAGTATTTCTTTAAAATGGCCATGATAAATAGAATATCACAACTGAAAACAAATTGTATTTAAAATACATACATTCACTCTCCAATGTATATGAGCAGTATTCTAAACTGTTGACATATACAAATTCTTTATAGAGTACATTTTAAAAAGTGTATAAAAATATTTCCTCCTCCAGGGGATCTTCCTGATCCAGGGACTGAACCTGCATCTCCTGGATCCTGTATTTTAGATTTCACATATAAGTGATATCATATGGCATTTCTCTTTCTGAGCTACTTACTATGATAATCTCTAGGTCAATCTACATTGCTGCAAATGGCATTATTTTATTCTTTTTATGGCTAAGTTCATGCCACATCTCCTTTATCTACTTATCTGTTAATGGACATTAAGATTGTTTCCATGTCTTGGCTTTTGTAAATAGTGCTGCTATGAGCATAGGGGTGCATATATCTTTTTTAATTATAGTTTTGTCTGGGGATATACCCCGTATTGCTGGATCATTTGGTAACTGTATTTTTAGTTTTTTGAGGAACCTCCATACTGTTTTCCATAGTAGCTGCACCAGTTTACATTCCCACCAATGGTCTAAAGGGGTTTCCTTTTCTCCACACCTTCTCCAGCATTTATTATATGTAGACTTTTAAATGATGGCCAGTCTGACTGGTAAGAGGTGATACCTTACTGTAGTTTTGAAGTACATTTCTCTGATAATTAGCAATGGTGAGCACCTTTCAATGTGCCTGTTGGCTATGTGCACATTTTCTTTGAAGAAATGTCTATTTACATTTTCTTTGAAGAAATGTCTATTTACATTTTCTGCCCAGTTTTTTGATTGGGTGGTTTGATTTTTTGTTATTGAATTGTATGTGCTGTTCATATTTTGGAAATTAATTCATTGTTGATTGCATCATTTGCCAATATTTTCTCTCAGTCCGTAGATTGTCTTTTCATTTTGTTTATGGTTTCCTTTGCTGTATTTCACTCTTTTAGCTTTGAATTTTGAATTCTTCTTTGTAGTTTCTTTTGGTAGTTTTCAGAAAACCTTCAGGGGAGCTTTGACAAAGTATGTGGCACAGGATGAGCAATGGCTACATGCAATGTTAAGAGAAAGAAATAAACACAAAAATAAAACAACTCTTTCTATTAAAGTTCCAGAGAAAGCTTCAGATGTTCACAATAAGAAGTAAACTTTGCCCTGATGATTTTCTTGTTTCTTCTCTCATTTCAAAATGGACTCACAGGTCTTATAGCAAGCAGCTTCTTCATTAGTAATACTCTCCCAAATTCCTTGTCTGTCATTAAATTCAGCAGAGCTTCTTACACAAATATCATGCCTTCTGTCTGTTATGACTTCAAAAGGAATTTGTAAGGGACATGTTATCCGTTCACAACATCAAACATCTATAAAGATCATATAACCATAAGCATACTTCGTGATGGTTGGAAACTCCAAGAGGGAGAGCGGCTGTTGCTAGGATTATTTTTCTCTTATATTTGGCTACTTCTGTTCCCAATACATTGGACTCTTTTAACTGAATTTTTAAATAGGAAAGCTTTTAAAAATATACTTATCCTAATAAATGTTTTGGAAATCTATTGTTAATATTTCCAACTCTTAAATCATTATCATCCGTCTTATTCTTGATAGCATCATCCTTACAGTGAGATAACTAACACATTTGTGAAACATTCAACTGATTATTTCTTTGACCATCCAATGGTTTTGAATTTGTAATATTTATGTGTAAAGGAGCTCTAGATAAGAGAGTGTTGATGTGTAATATTCATAAGTGCTTGAAATTCTCTTTAAAAGCTCTATTCTCTACATTTTCAGTCATAATTTAGGGTTATTCCTTTTAATCAGGTTAACCAAATATGTTTCCTATTGGTCTAGTTCTTCAGGGTAAGGCCATATCCTTATGAGAAAGCAAAATACTCGTTGATTTTGTATTTTCTGGAAAATCTACATCAGAAACGCCTGAAGATTTTAGTTACAAATGGGGTTTAAGAGCACTAGAATATTTTTCTCTAAAGCCAAAGTAATTTTGACTGTCTTTTCTTATGAAAACAGTAACAGAACCATCATTCAGTTCAGTTCAGTTCAGTCGCTCAGTCGTGCCTAACTTTTTGCGACCCCATGGACTGCAGCACACCAAGCTTCCCTGTCCATCACCAACTCCTGGAGCCTACTCAAACTCATGTCCATCAGGTCGGTGATGCCATCCAACCATCTCATCCTCTATTGTCCCCTTCTCCTTCCTTAGATCTTTCCCAGCATCAGGGTCTTTTCTAAGGAGTCAGTTCTTCACATCAGGTGGCCAATTAATTCTCAGCAAATTGTGATTTCAACTCTGATTTCAAAATTTGTCATTATTTAAAAAATCATGTAGCATTTTATCAACATGGTCTTGATTAGCCTGCAGCCTGTCTTGCTGAGCACTGGCAAAATCTGTTGTCCCCAAGTCAAATACTGATTGCATTGCCTTTGATAAATTTTTCTGGCTTGCATGCTGGGTGGTACCACCCTCTCAGATGACTGTTTAATGGACACTGTCTGGAGTGATTTTTTGAGGTGAACAGTGATCATCTTCTCATACTCTACTGTATTTTTTTTGAGGGGCAGCTGGTCTCCTGCTCAGCCGAGAGGCTTCCATTTGTTCAGGGTACATCAGCCTTGAAGTAGTAGCCTGAGTTGAGGTACTGGTGATCACTGGCCTGGTCCTCAGTGGGGCAAACAGCACTAAAGAAAGACAATGAGAAGCAGCCACTCAGGTCTTTGGAGCTTATCTGGAGCCCCAGAGAGGCTCAAGAGAAAGCCAAAATAGAGACTTAATGCAGCCAAAGTGGCAACTGATGCTCGTTTCTAGCTCCTTACTCCCCAGTGCCATGCTCTGGGCAGACATTTTACCATAGTCCCCATTGTCACATGCTCCCCTGAGCTCTAAGAAGGTGATCAGAGGGGCTGAAGGAGAAAGGCCTTTCGTTATGACTTCCCTCTTCAGTATTCTCCTTTTGTCCACCTGTCCTCTAGGCTTCCTGTCACTTAGACCCTTTAAAACACACAAGAGATCATTAGCTTTTCCTAATGTTGTATTTCTAGCATAAATATTGGTGCTCATAGAGGCTTTCCCTGACCAGTAAAAGCTAAAATGATCCACATTGTTTTCCTGATAACTCAAGTGTTTTTCCTACTCAGTGTAGCATATGAGCTTGTGCTCTGTATTCAGACTGCCTGGGTATGATTTGCAGCTGCTCCTCTTGTAAGCTATTTGACCTTGAACTAATTGCCCAACATAGGTGTACAGCAGTTTTCTCCTCTGTAGAATGATAATCTACCTTTTACAAAACTTTCTGACCCAAACCTACTCAGTAAACATTGGTCGTAATATTAATACTCTCATTGCAGTTTGCAAGTACACGTTTATGGGTCATTTACTTGTTTAATGGTTCTTTCCCCCACTAAAGAGCAAGGATTGCATATTTTTTGTTTGTCACCGCATGCCTATCATACAGTACAGTATTTATGACACAGGGACTTAAAAATATTTGATGAATGAATCACTCCTATAGAGCGTCAAAGTTAAATAACTGCGTTTTCATTGCAGTGTTATAATAACTCAATTATTTACCTCTATATGCATTACTTATTTATAGCCAAGTTCTTTGCTTTCAGATTTTTGTTCTACATGTGTTATGTTTCAGCCATTATACAAACCCCTTTTGTAGCTGTGCCTATATAAAGACAGAGTTTCCCAGGTGGCGCTAGTGGTAAAAAATCCCCCTGCCGATGCAGAAGACCTGGCTTTGATCCCTGGATCAGGAAGATCCCCTGGAGAAGGAAATAGCAACCCATTCCAGTATTCTTGCCTGGGAAATCTCATGGACAGAGGAGCCTGGTGGGTTATAGTCCATGGGGTCGCAAAGAGTCAGACATGACTTAGTGACTAAGCTACAACAACAACATATATACATATACACAAGCATATATGCATTTATACACAGGCACATTTATCATATATATAGTATACACAAATAGTATTTAACCAATAATAATGAAATGGAAACAACTATGTCTACCATCCAATTTAAGAAATAAAATATTACCAGTGCATTTGAAGCCTCTTGCGTGTCTGTTTCTAATCCCATATGCCCCCAACAACCACCCTGAGATACTACTCTGAATTTTGTATTAATTATATTCTTACATTATTTGATAGTTATACCATAAATGTCTGTATCCTGAAACAATGCATTCTTTAAAGTTGTCTGTTTTTTGACCTTTGTATTAATGTAATCTTGAAAGTGAAAGTGAAAGTCACTTAGTCGTGTCTGACTCTTTGCGACCCCATAGACTATATAGTCCATGGGATTCTCCAGGCCAGAATACTGGAGTGGGTAGCCGTTCCCTTCTTCAGGGGATCTTCCCAACCCAGGGATCGAACCCAGGTCTCCCACTGTGTTCTGTTTTTTTTTCTTTTTCTTTTTCTTCCTTCTTAATTCTATGTCAAGTACGATTGTAGTTCATTTATTTTCGCTGTGATATTGTATTTCATTGTATGTCTATAACACTATCCATTTATCCTGTATACTATTTATGGATATCTAGATTGTCATCTATATTTTCATAGGAACAGTACTGCTATGAACATTCTTATAATGTCTCCTGGTACACATATGCAAGAACTTATCCAGTATAAAGCTAGGACTATAATTTGGGACTGTAGGGTGTGTCATCTTAAACTTTGCCAGATTGTTTCTCTTTTTGTGATGCCCACATCTGTTGGTGATTTTATATCAGTTATTTTAATGTAGAACTACAAAATGATATTCTAATTTTATCATTCGTTCTTCATTTATTGATTGGAACACATCTATGAAGGGAAACTGTCCCCTCAACTACTATTTGGTTACCCATGATACAATTCATTTAGGAAAGGAGAGGGTTAATGGTTCATTGCTTTCTCTTTCTTTACCAGTTTTCAGAGTAAGGAGTTAGATCTCTAGCATCCTTGAAAGTCTACCAGCACATATTTTTTTTAGCACCGCACTGAATATGTGGATTTAAACATAAGGATTAAACACATTTTATCTCATTGAAATGATTATTCTTATTGAGGTTCAATTTGTCCTACCTTTGGCTGATAGAACCTCTTCAATAGGTACCTGAGTTTCTTTTTGACAAAATCCCAAACACCTTTGATAGCTTCCTTAACTTCTTATATAACGATATGTCTCAGGCTCATTCAGTTTTTTCACTTCCACTCCTAGACCTATAATATTCTATCTTTCCAAGGATCTCTGCTTTCCTTTATTTATTTATTTTTTGTCTGCTTTCCTTTAGTGGGAAATAGTGCTTTAAGACCACAGTCTGTCTGGATGCTTGAGGTCCTTATTTCTAGGACATTTCAGTGGACAGAGCTAGGGAATATTTTTCTTTAAGGTGAATCACATCGTGAGTTCACACTGATGTTACAATTCAAATTCAAGAGTATAAATTTTTAGTTAATCTCTTTGATCTGTCTCTTTTCTTTCATGTTGAAAATTCTGCTTCCAAATGACACTGACACATTTGTTTATTTTATCCTACAACACACACACCACAGTCTCAGAATAACAATCTGGGTCTACCACCATAAATGTGATTTTTGTTTAATTTTACATTGTTGTTCTTTTGAAATAATTTTCTTAAAAGTCTCCTGAAATAATTATGTGTCATTTTGCCACTACCTGATACATAGCTAGATTCATATAGTTGATTTTGCTTTCAGACTTTAGAGACTGCCTTATTTGGATTTAAATTTTAAAATTATGTAAAGTGAAAACTATAAGTCAAGGTATATTCAAAGAAATATAGTACCCATTCCTCTATCCTCCATCCTTTACCCTTCCTTCCACAAACATGTTTTGAGGTTTTGTTTTATCCTCCCATTTTAAAAATAAACCAGTATGTATTAATATGAGTTAGCTCCCTGCTGTCCTCCAAAAATAAACAATGACTTTTTAACATACCACAATGAAGCCATGGATTTAAACATGTGTTATGTGTTTTAATCTATCAAAATTTTGTTTTAATAGATGGCCACATTTTCCTATTTTCAGTCAGTAAAAGTCTCTTTAAGTTGGCACCAGAGTTTTTTTGGGCACAACCTCAGTGGTCTTTGATAGCTTCCATGATTTCTGGTATGACAAGATGTCCTTGCTCCCTCCTTTCTTAAACAGTAGCATAATATGCAGTTTTCAACTTATAAGAATGTAATATAATTTGTTCATACAGCATGCTATGGACATTTGGGTTGCATCCAGCCTTTTGCTATATTATAAATAATGCTTTGATAAACAGCCTTGCGTTTTATTTATATATTTACCAGCATGTATTTCCTGGAAGTATGCTCTCTTGGTCAAAAAGTACATTCATACTCAATTTTGGGGACAGTTTCTTAAAAAACAGACCATCTAGTAAATTGCAAGCCATTTATAATCTGGCTGGCTATACTTTAGAATAGGCTTTCTCATGATAGATGACCAGTTCCACTCTTAGTCCTAGTGAAAATGGGGAAAACAAGTTAATTGGTCTTTCTTGACAGTCAGTAGGATTTGCCTGATGTTGTGTGGAAGGTTTGCTCACTGACTGTGTTTATTCAAGATTCCTTCAATCTGGGCTAAGAGAGTTGACCTTGAGGCTGAAGCATGCCTTTAATACTGCTGGGAAAGTTGAGTGAAAAGGCCATATGGAATGTTGTTACCAGATAATCTACATACCCTACACAAGGTATGCCTTTTTGAGGGAGAATGAAGCCTGACAGCTAGCACACAAGTAAATTTTTAAAAGTAGCACTTCTCAGGCACTTAAGAAATGAACCCTATGTGTCTCCTCCCACCTCATTTCTCCTGCTTCTGTTCTTCTCAACTCCCCCATGGGTGCTACCTTAATATTCCCACTTCTCCCTCATTCATTCTTTCACTGACTATTTATCGAGATAGTTTGTATGCATGTTTCTTCTAGGATGTTTTAAGACTTACCTTTATTGAAGTTCACTTTTGATACAGAGTGTTTGTCACTGCATTGTTAACATAGCTCTCCTACTCCACCTAATACAGGCAGCAAAATACAGCCTGCCTGAATTACCGCTTACTAGAAAATGGCTTCTCTCTTATTTGTATCAGTTTGTAATCTTCATCTTGCTTAGTTAAGTCTGACATTCAGTATCTTGAGTCTTGCCCTCTACTAATTCTTTTTTTTTTCATGTTACTTTGCAGGCTGTTAATCTTAAAGGGTATTTAAGTAAATACAAATGAGGATGAATGTATTTACTAAATTTTTAGCCAAAAGAGAAAAAAATGCCATAAAGGGAGAAACTGTAGAGAGAGGATTTGAATAATTATTTTATCTCTTTAAGTGTTTTGTTGTTGTTCAGTTGCTAAGTTGTGTCCAACTCTTTTGCGACCCCAGGGACTGCAGCATGCCAAGCTTCCCTGTCTGTCACTATCTACCAAAGTTCGCTACTAATTCTTTTCTTTAGATTTTTTGCCTACATTACAGTGAAAGGAGAAATGGCCTTATCTCCTTTGGCTATGAAAAGTAGCATCCTTCTTGATTAAGGTACAAACTGAAGATGACAATATATGTATTCCATGACATTTCCTATGAAACAGCATTAAATATTTTCCCTGCTACATGCCCTTTGCAACCTCTAAAGTTTCTTTTTCTTCAACTATTTTATGACTTTTATCATATGAACAGGCCTTACCCTTGCTAGTACTCTTCCTGGGGATCAATTGCCCACTTATAGTACAGTTTTAAGTATATGTAGCCTACTCTCCTTGAATGGGAGAGAAATAATCCTTGACAGTACCCACCTGGATTATATTTCATTGTGCTCTGTTTATCAAAAATGTTCTATTTTATCACTGAGAATTTGCCCACCAATCCAGTGGTCAGCTCCCTAGAAAAAAGAAAACTCCTTTCTCAGAGGATAGGTAGGAGAGAGATACTTACTATGCAATTATTTATATAAAAGTATAAAAATCTTCCAAAAATTATATGTACTTGTTAAGTTATAAATAAAACTGATACGGACAGAGTCTAAATCTTAAAATCCCTTTATGTGAAAAAAGACTGTTGGAGAGAGAGTCTAGGTGCTCACTAATCTCATTTACTCTTGCTGTTTACACAGGAAGACTACATTTCTCATTTTCCCTTACTGCTCTATTGGGCTCTATAACTGGATTCGGCCAATGGGATGTGTGCAGAATTGAAATAAAACCCTATAGGATCACCCACAATCTCCCTTCTCTTTCCCTGAAGACCTCAGAAAGTGAAAGTTGCTCAGTCATGTCCAACTCTTTGTGACCCCATGGACTGTAGCCCACGATGCTCCTCTGTCCATGGAATTCTCCAGGCCATAATACTGGAGTGGATAGTCATTCCCTTCTCCATGGGATCTTCCCAACCCAGGGATCAAACCAGGTCTCCTGTATTGCAAGCAGATTCTTTGCTGTCTGAGACACCAAGGAAGCCGTAAGACCCCAGAGGCCAGTATTTAAAATGACAGCACCATAAGGGGACAGAAGTCATCACTTAAAGGACAGCTTCCTGAGGAGCCTCCAACCCACAGTCAACTGTGAAATGAATAAAAAATAACTATTATGTTAAGCCTATGAAATTTTAGGGTTATTTTTAGATCATTTAGCAAGCATTACCTTAATGACTATGAAAACCAAGATTCAGAGAGATGCTTTAGGTAACCCAGATGGTATTGTTAAGAATTTTTCAAGGTGAAATATCTTAGGACAGCCCATTGTTATAGTAAAGCCTTTATTATATATTTGATAACAATTTTCACTCTTCATAAAGAAGCAGAAACTGAGAGAAGAGTTAGTAACTTGCCTAAAATCACACAACCATTAACTTGTGAAGCCAGATTCAAACTCAGCCCTTTGTTCCTCCAAATCCCATGATATTTGAGATCTGATGTCAGTAAGATGGCACAGTAGGAAGTCTGTGTTCCTTCACAGAAACACCAATAAAACAACAATATTGGTACCAAACTGTCTTTGAAAGAAATTTAAAAATAGCTAAGAGGTAGAAGCACCCTAGAGGAGCACAAACCAATAACGTATGAGGAGACTGAATCAATAATCAAAAACTTCCAGGGCCAGATGACTTCCCTGGTGAATTCTACTAAAGATTTGAGGGAGTATTAATGTCAATCCTTCCCAAACTCATCCAAAAAATTAAGGGGATATTTCAAAATTCATTTTATGAGATCAACATTACCTTCATACAAGGCACCATAGTGATAAGAAAATTACAGACCAGTATCTCTGATGAACATAGATACAAATATCAACAAAATATTAGCAAGTTGAATTCAACAGCATAGTAAAAGAATCGTAAACCATGATTCAGTTCCGTTCAGTCGTTCAGTCATGTCTGACTCTCTGCAACCCCATGAATCGCAGCACGCCAGGCCTCCCTGTCCATCACCAACTCCCAGAGTCTACACAAACCCATGTCCATCGAGTCGGTGATGCCATCCAACCATCTCATCCTCTGTCATCCCCTTCTCCTCCTGCCCCCAATCCTTCCCAGCATTAGAGTCTTTTCCAATGAGTCAACCCTTCGCATGAGGTGGCCAAAGTATCGGAGTTTCAGCTTCAACATCAGTCCTTCCAATGAACACCCAGGACTGATCTCCTTTAGGATGGACTGGTGGGATATTCTTGCAGTCCAAGGGACTCTCAAGAGTCTTCTCCAACACCACAGTTCAAAAACATCAATTCTTCGGTGCTCAGCTTTCTTCACCGTCCAACTTTCACATCCATACATGACTACTGGAAAAACCATAGCCTTGACTAGACGGACCTTTGTTGGCAAAGTAATGTCTCTGCTTTTAAATATGTTATCTAGGTTGGTCATAACCTTCCTTCCAAGGAGTAAGCGTCTTTTAATTTCATGGCTGCAATCACCATCAGCAGTGGTTTTGGAGCCCCCCAAAATAAAGTCTGACACTGTTTCCACTGTTTCCCCATCTATTTGCCATGAAGTGAAGGGACCAGATGCCATGATCTTAGTTTTCTGAACATTGAGCTTTAAGCCAACTTTTTCACTCTCCTCTTTCACTTTCATCAAGAGGCTCTTTAGTTCTTCTTCACTTTCAGCCATAAGGGTGGTGTCATCTGCATATCCGAGGTTATTGATATTTCTCCCGGCAATCTTGAATCCAGCTTGTGTTTCTTCCAGTCCAGCGTTTCTCATGATGTACTCTGCATATAAGTTAAATAAGCAGGGTGACAATATACAGCCTTGACGGACTCCTTTTCCTATTTGGAGCCAGTCTGTTGTTCCATGTCCATTTCTAACTGTTGCTTCCTGACCTGCATACAGGTTTCTCAAGAGACAGGTCAGATGATCTGGTATTCCCATCTCTTTCAGAATTTTCCACAGTTTATTTGTGATCCACACACTCAAAGGCTTTGGCATAGTCAATAAGGCAGAAATAGATGTTTTTCTGGAACTCTCTTGCTTTTTCAATGATCCAGCAGATGTTGGCAATTTGATCTCTGGTTCCTCTGCCTTTTCTAAAACCAGCTTGAACATCTGGAAATTCACGGTTCACGTATTGCTGAAGCCTGGCTTGGAGAATTTTGAGCATTACTTTACTAGCCTGTGAGATGAGATGAGTGCAATTGTGCGGTAGTTCGAGCATTCTTTGGCATTGCCTTTCTTTGGGATTGGAATGAAAACTGACCTTTTCCAGTCCTGTGGCCACTGCTGAGTTTTCCAGATTTGCTGGCATATTGAATGCAGCACTTTCACAGCATCATCTTTGAGGATTTGAAATAGCTCAACTGGAATTCCATCACCTCCACTAACTTTGTTCGTAGTGATGCTTTCTAAGGCCCACTTGACTTCACATTCCAGGATGTCTGGCTCTAGGTGAGTGATCACACCATCGTGATTATCTCAGTTGTGAAGATCTTTTTTGTACAGTTCTTCTGTGTATTCTTGCCACCTCTTCTTAATATCTTCTGCTTCTGTTGTTTACCTACCCCTAGCCAAATGTAGGTTTTTTGAAAGTAACACCCTTATCTATCTTCTCTATCCTTATATCCTTAATGACTAGACCAGTAACTTGTATATATTGTAGGTGCTCAATAAATATTTTATCAGTGAATGAACAAACAAATGATCCAGAGTGCATGGCTTGAAAAATCACCTTCTCAGAGGGTTTGTTTTACATCTGTTTCTTGAAAAGAATCAGGAAGGCACAGTAGCTTTTGAACCTAGTGATTACTGCTAGAGGTGAGAGAATCTCTTAATAGTGTACCAGTTGAGGAGATTGAAATTATGGCATCTCAGTAATTAAGATGCTAAAAAAGGTGGTGGACCCTTCCATGATCAGATCTTGTCAGGGAAGAGGAGAAACAGAATTTGGCTGCTAGGCCAATTTTTGTAATTTCATTCCTTTTTTCCTCTTGGTTCGTCTTCATAAGTTAAAAGCCTGTATTACAGCAACCCCCTGCAATTTCCACAGCATGACAATCAAGAGGAATTATGTGGCTGGAAAGCTTTGCAATACAATACAAATGGAGGGGTTCAGCAGCACTGCAGTGCCTGTTCTTTCATTTCACTGTCAGACAATGACACAGTTACAAGCAATTACTTACTAGATGTTTGAAAACTATTGTGAAAAGCCAGCACCATTTGCCAAAAGTAATTTACTGAAACTGGGCATAATCGTGCCCTGAACTGAAGTTTTCTGATTTGCCCACATTTAGATGACTCCACAGAAATTATTTAGCAAATTAATGAATAAAAACACATAGACAAAAATCTCTGTGCATGGAAATGCATGACATTAACACTGGAGGTCACAGATCCTTAATGATTTAAAGTAAGATTTTTCTTGAAAAATAGATAGGAAGTAAGGTAACATATTTTGCTTGATTGAATATAAAATACTGATACAGAGGAAAATAAGATATATTAAAGCTTTAGAATCCATTTGCCATTTTGACTAGACTTTGTTAACAATTATAAATTGCAAATGTTGATTAATGACATTCTTTAACTACTTAAATATGACAGCAATAAAATAAGTTTTTACTAATTTGGATGAGGGAAATTTTAAATTTTCTAAAATTCTAATTTATAAGATAGTTTAAAGAGAAGTTGAATTTCTTTACTTTTTCACACCTATTGGCTACATTGGCCAACTAACTATTACCTTGTCTGTAGGGTCCAATACCTTTTTTGTGAGTTGATGAGAATGGTTTATAATCCGTACCTGAATTGTTTGTTGATGCTTGGTTGTACTAGGTTTTCTGAAGTTTAAACATTCCTCTTTACTTTTATCTATTGATATTTTACCAGCTTAGCAATCCTAACCCTATGATTTTACTTTCAAATGACTAGTTTTTCAGTAAACACTTATTTATTTAAAATAAATCAAGCAATGCAGAAGTACAACAAAGGGAGAAGTCACCCCAAAGTCCATTACCCAGAGACAACCATTGGTAACGTTAGTGAATATCATTCCATATATTTCTTTATGCAAATATACAAGTGGCTGAACAGCTGGATAGATTCATGAAGTAGTTTTATAAAAATGGGATTATACTGTATTCATTTTAAATTTAAAGTTGTACATTAACACACTACTATGTTTTTAAAAAATAACCAACAAATACCTACTGTATAGCACAGGTAAATCTGCTCAATATTCTTTATTAACCTAAATGGGAAAAGAATTTGAAAAAGAATAGATATATGTATATGTATAACTGAATCATTTTGCTGTATACCTGAAACTAACACAACATTGTTAATCAACTATGCTCCAATATAAAATAAAAATTTATGAGAAGGAGTACATTGAAGTCAACTTGAATTTAGTAGAAATTAGAAGAAAATTGAAAAAATTGTCAAGGTTAAGCAAAAAATATATATATATTCAAGCACTTTTAACTTTTTAAGCTCCATGGGAGATTTTTAGACAGTACTTGTTACTTATTTTTATTTTTTCAAGGCTATTAGCATTTAAATTGACTTCTAAAATCCTAATTCCCATAATGGTTTAGTTTTAATTCTCTATTTAAAAGCATTCAGTACTTACCATTAGTTTTTTGGCCAAAGCTTTTCTATCCCTAAGTTCTATATTTGGATTAATCTCTCAGTTGACTGCATTATGAAGTAATTTTTTCAGGTAGGGCTCATGGTGGTCCTTAAATGTGTACATGCTTGAAGAAGCCTTTTACCTTTATACACAAAGGGCAACTTGACTGCTTATAAAATCATATGCCATTTGTCCCCCTTCTCAGGATTGCAGAAATGATTCTACTATCTTCTTGAATTGACTGTTATGCTTCCTTTTACCACAACTTCCCTCACAACATCTGATGTCTGGTTCAGTTCAGGTCATTTCAGTCACTCATTCATGTCTGAATCTTTATGACCCCATGGACTGCAGCACACCAGACTTCACTCTCTATCACCAGTTCCTGGAGCTTGCTCAAACTCATGTCCATCGACTTGGTGATGCCATCCAATCATCTCATCCTCTGTTGTCCCCTTCTCCTCCTGCCTTCCATCTTTCCCAGCATCAAGGTCTTTTCCAATGAGTCAGTTCTTCACATTAGGTGGCCAAAGTATTGGAGCTTCAGCTTCAGCACCAGTCCCTCCAATGAATATTCAGGACTAATTTCCTTTAGGATGGACTGGTTTGATCGCCTTGTAGTCCAAGGGACTCTTGAGAGTCTTCTCAAGCACCACAGCTCAAAAGCATCAATTCTTCAGTGCTCAGCTTTCTTTATGGTCCAAATCTCGCATCCATACATGACTACTGGAAAAACCATAGCTTTGATTATATAGACCTTTGTTGGCAAAGTAATGCCTCTGATTTCTAACATGCTGTCTAGGTTTGTCATAGCTTTTCTTCCAAGGAGCAAGCGACTTTTAATTTCAAGGCTGCAGTCACAATCTGCAGTGATTTTGGAGCCCAAGAAAATAAAGCCTGTCACTGTTTCCATTGTTCCCCATCTATTTGCCATGAAGATGGTACTGTATGCTATGACCTTAGTTTTCTGAATGTTGAGTTTAAAGGCAGTTTTTTCACTCTCCACTTTCACTATCATCAAGAAGCTATTCAGTTCCTCTTCACTTTCTGCCATAAGGGTGGTGTCGTCTGCTTATCTGAGGTTATTGATACTTCTCCCAGCAATCTTGATTCCAGTTGTGCTTCATCCAGCCTGGCATTTTGCATGATGTACTCTGCTTATAAGTTAAATAAACAGGGTGACAATATATAGCCTTGACATACTTTTTTCCCAATATGGCACCAGTCTGCTGTCTCATGTCTGCATCTAACTGTTGCTTCTTGACCTGCATACAGATATCTCAGGAGGCAGGTCAGGTGGTCTAGTATTCCATCTCTTTAAGAATTTTCCACAGTTTGTTGTGTTCCACACAATAAAGGCTTTCGCCTAGTCAATAAAGCAGAAGTATATGTTTTTCTGGAACTCTCTTGCTTTTTCTGTGATCTAACAGATGTTGGCAATTTGAGCTCTGGTTCCTCTGCCTTTTGTAAATCCAACTTGAACATCTGGAAGTTCTCGGTTCACATACTCCTGAAGCCTCGTTTGGAGTATATTGAGCATTACTTTGCTAGTGTGTGAGATGAGTTCAATTGTGCAGTAGTTTGAACATTTTTTGGCATTGCTTTTCTTTGGGATTGGAATGAAAACGGATCTTTTCCAATCCTTAGCCACTGCTGAGTTTTCCAAATTTGCTGGCATATTGAGTGCAGCATTTTAACAGCATCATCTTTTAGGATTTGAAATAGTTCAGCTTTAATTCCATTACCTCCACCAGCTTTGTTTGTAGTGATGCTTCCTAAGGCCCACTTGACTTCACACTCCAGGATGTCTGGCTCTATAGGTGGGTGTTCACATCATCGTGGTTATCTGGGTCATTAAGTTCTTTTTTGTATAATTCTTTTGTGTATTTTCCCCACCTTTTCTTAACATCTTCTGCCTCTGTTAGGTCCATACAATTTCTGTCCTTTATTGTGCCCATCTTGGCATGAAATATTCCCTTGGTTTCTCTAATTTTCTTGAAGAGATCTCTAGTCTTTCCCACTCTATTGTTTTCCTCTATTGCTTTGCATTGATCACTTAGGAAGGCTTTCTTATCTCTTGCATTCAGATGGAGATATCTTTTCTTTTCTTTTTATTTATTTATTTTAATTGGAGGCTAATTCCTTTACAATATTGTAGTGTTTTTTGCCATACATTGATATGAATCAGCCATGGGTTTACATGTGTTCCCCATCCTGAACCCCCTCCCACGTCCCTCCCCATCCCATCCCTCTGGGTCATCCCAGTGCACCAGCCCTGAGCACCCTGACTCATGCATTGAACCTGGTCTGGCGATCTGTTTCACATATGTTAATATACAGGTTTCAATGCTATTCTCTCAAATCATCCCACCCTCGCCTTTTTCCACAGAGCCCAAAAGTCTGTTCTATACATCTGTGTCTCTTTTTCTGTCTCGCATATAGGGTCATCATTACCATCTTTCTAAATTCCATATGTATGCGTTAGTATACTGTATTGGTATTTTTCTTTCTGACTTACTTCACTCTGTATGATAGGCTCCAGTTTCATCCACCTCATTATACCTGACTCAAATGTATTCTTTTTAATGGCTGAGTAATATTCCATTGTGTACATGTACCACAGATTTCTGATCCATTCGTATGCCAATGGACATCTAGGCTGCTTCCATGTCCTGGCTATTATAAACAGTGCTGCGATGAACATTGGGGTACATGTGTCTCTTTCATTTCTGGTTTCCTCAGTGTGTATGCCCAGCAGTGGGATTACTGGGTCATATGGCAGTTCTATTTCCAGTTTTTTGAGGAATCTCCACACTGTTCTCCATAGTGGCTGTCCTAGTTTGCATTCCCACCAATAGTGTAAGAGGGTTCCGTTTTCTCCACATCCTCTCCAGCATTTATTGTTTGTACACTTTTTGACAGCAGCCATTCTGATCAGCATGAGATGGTACCTCATTGTGGTTTTGATTTACATTTCTCTGATAATGAGTGATGTTGAGCATCTTTTGATGTGTTTGTTAACCATCTGTTTGTCTTCTTTGGAGAAATTTCTGTTGAGTTCTTTGGCCCATTTTTTGTTTTGGTCATTTATTTTTCTGGAATTGAGCTGCTGGAGTTGCTTGTATATTTTTTAGATTAATTCTTTGTCAGTTGCTTTTTTTGCTATTATTTCCTCCCATTCTGAAGGCTGTCTTTTCACCTTGCTTATCGTTTGCTTCGTTGTGCAAAAGCTTTTATGTTTAATTAGGTCCTATTTGTTTATTTTTGCTTTTATTTCCATTACTCTGGGAGGTGAGTCATAGAGGATCCTGCTGTGATTTATGTCGGAGAGTGTTTTCGCTATGTTTTCCTCTAAGAGTTTTATAGTTTCTGATCTTATGTTTAGATCCTTAATCCATTTTGAGTTTTTTTTTGTGTATGGTATTAGAAAGTGTTCTAGTTTCATTCTTTTACAAGTGGTTGACCAGTTTTCCTAGCACCATTTGTTAAAGAGATTGTCTTTTCTCCATTGTATATTCTTGCTTCCTTTGTCGAAGATAAGGTGTCCATAGGTATGTAGATTTATCTCTGGGCTTTCTATTTTGTTCCATTGATCATTGTGCCAGTACCATACTGTCTTGATGACTGTGGCTTTGTAGTAGAGCCTGAAGTCAGGCAGGTTGATTCCTCTAGTTCCATTCTTCTTTCTCAAGATTGCTTTGGCTATTCAAGGTTTTTTGTATTTCCATACAAATTGTGAAATTATTTGTTCTAGTTCTGTGAAAAATACCATTGGTAGCTTGATAGGGATTGCATTGAATCTATAGATTGCTTTGGGTAGTATACTCATTTTCACTATATTGATTCTTCTGATCCATGAACACGGTATATTTCTCCATCTATTCATGTCCTCTTTGATTTCTTTCATCAGTGTTTTATAGTTTTCTATCTATAGGTCATTTGTTTCTTTAGGTAGATTTATTCCTCAGTATTTTATTATTTTAGTTTCAATGGTGAATGGTATTGTTTCCTTAATTTCTCTTTCTGTTTTCTCATTGTTAGTGTATAGGAATGCAAGGGATTTCTGTGTGTTAATTTTATATCCTGCAACTTCACTATATTCATTGATTAGCTCTAGTAATTTTCTAGAGGTGTCTTTAGGGTTTTCTCTGTAGAGGATCATGTCATCTGGAAACAGAGTTTTATTTCTTCTTTTCCAATCTGGGTTCCTTTTATTTCTTTTTCTTCTCTAGTTGCTGTGGCTAAAACTTCCAAAACTATGTTGAATAGTGGTGAGAATGGGCACCCCTGTCTTGTTCCTGACTTTAGGGGAAATGCTTTCAATTTTTCACCATTGAGGATAATGATTGCTGTGAGTTTGTCATATATAGCTTGTATTATGTTGAGGTGTGTTCCTTCTATGCCTGCTTTCTGGAGGGTTTTTATCATATGTGGATGTTGAATTTTGTCAAAGGCTTTCTCTGCATCTGTTGAGATAATCATATGGTTTTTATTTTTCAATTTGTTAATGTCGTGTATTACATTGATTGATTTGTGCATGTTAAAGAATCCTTGCATCCCTGGGATAAAGCCCACTTGGTCGTGATGTATGACCTTTTTAACATGTTGTTGAATTCTGTTTTCTAGGATTTTGTTAAGAGATATCTTTTCTTTTCTCCTTTGCCTTCATCTTCTCTTCTTTTCTCAGCTATTTGTAAGGCCTCCTCAGACAACCATTTTGCCTTTTTGCATTTCTTTTTCTTGGGGTGATCTTGATCCCTGCTTCCTGTACAGTGTCACAAACCTCCATCCATAGTTCTTCAGGCACTCTATCAAATCTAATCACTTGAATCTATTTGTCACTTCCACTGTATAATCATAAGGGATTTAATTTAGGTCATATGTGAATGGTCTAGTGGTGTTCTGTACTTTCTTCAATATAAGTCTGAAGTTTGCAGTAAGGAGTTCATGATCTCAGCCAATGTCAGCTCCCGGTCTTGTTTTTGCTGACTGTCCAGAGTTTCTCCATCTTCAGCTGCAAAGAATATAATCAGTCTGATTTTGGTATTGGCCATCTTGATGATGTCCATATGTAGAGTAGTCTCTTGTGTTGTTGGAAGAGGGTGTTTGCTATGACCAGTGCATTCTCTTGGCAAAACTCTATTAGCCTTTGCCCTGCTTCATTTTGTACTCCATTTTGTACTTTATTTTGTCTGGAAAGATTTCACCATTGAGTCATTTTTATAAGACCCCTTCATATTGTTCACTGCTATGGAGAAGTCCAAGGCCAGTCTGATGTATTTCTTTCTCTTTTGTAAGTGCCTTTTTCCCCCTTATCTGAATGACTGAAGAATTCCTGAAGTCAGTAAGTAATGGCTTCTGCTCTGAAGAGTTCAGTCTTGACTTTCCTCTGTGCTGTCTCTTTATCTTATCAGTCTGATTCTGATCAGTCTGTATCCTCACTAGATAGGTATTAGAAACACTTTTCAAGCTGTAATTAATACATTTTCCTTTAGAAATACCTCTGCATGTAGTGGTTGAGTGTAATTCATTGCTACATCCTCCTATAATATCAGGATCTTTCCCCCTCCATTGGCCATGACTTTTTGGATGCTTTGGCATGAGGTTAATTTGCTTCTGATAAACTCACCACTCTTCCTGTTTTTATTGTCTAAAAATAGTGTTGTTTTTCATTGCATAAGAAAATTTTCCTTCATTATTCTTTCTTATCAGGAAGTATAAAGTAATATTTGTCTGATTTTTCCATCATTTTATTTAAAATATTTTCCAAACATACAGCAAAGATGAGAGAACTTTACAGTGAACACTTTCATACTCATTTGATCAGTCAGTCAATGCTCAGTCAAGAGGCAGAAACCGTATCAAAATTTTGAGTGGGTAAATTAAATGTAAAGTATTGCTGACCAAGTTAAAGCTAGTTAAGTATAGACAGTCATCATTTCTCACATTAGTGCAGAACTGTAAAAATGACAGAGCAAGCTGAAACTTTGCAAAATGATCTTAGTAATCAGTGGGGGAGAATTGATTGCATTTAAATTTTTTGTCAAAATACTGAAGTATTCTCTTACTGTTTTTAATATATAGGAGACTAAAGAGCAGCAAAAGTTATGTATATTTAGTATAGTTTAACTTAAATGTTAGAAACTTTGAGTGTTATAGTGTTTCATTTCTTTGTAAAGATTTATCAAGAGTTGTTTGAATAGTACTTGCCTTTTTCTTCTTGGCATACAACTTAAGATATGAAATGAGCCTTGGCGAATTGTCATAGTTGTAAGTTTGGGTTAGCTTCCAACATTTCATTCTTTGCACTTTCAATGTTGTAAAATATCTCTAAGATTTCTTTTAATGTGTAAGGTTTTGCTGGAATCTCTTATTTTAGGGTATCTTCATCTTTTGAATCACAGTATTTCTACACTTATATGTCTATAATTTGACCCTCACTATGTTCTTCTGGCTTCATTTCTAGAATCTCTTGCATGGCAACAATGTCAGCATTTCCAGAGTGAGCTATTCTATAACTTCATTTATGCTTGATTTTATTTTCACTTCCAACATCATCACTTTTTGTTATTTTTGTTTCTTTGCTCCACTTTCATCTTTGTTGGCCAATTCTTTTTCTTTTTTTTAATTAAATTAGTTTATTTATCTATTTTTTACCTTTACAATATTGTATTGGTTTTGCCATATGTTGACATGAATCCACCATGGGTGTACATGTGTTCCCCTTTCAGAACCCCCCTCCCACCTCCCTCCCCATCCCATCCCTCCAGGTCATTCCAGTGCACCAGCCCCGAGCACCCTGTATCATGCATCGAACCATTTTTATAAAATATCACATGGATTTATCACTGGAAAACAAGAATTCAGCACACATACATGCTTTGCTGTCTGTGCAGGAACTGAATGTCATGTGAGGTGACCAACCAACAGCAGACTTTGAAAGAAATGACATGATTTGTTACTGATCATAACATGCATCTATTATTCGTATAGTGATTTGTGGACTGAAGAGCAGCCTGAAAATTTTGTGCTTTATGCAATTACTTACAGTTATTATACCCTTGTAACTAAAATTCAAAATGTGTTTTTGGGCAACTGGTAGTTATTTAACCAAATTGTGGTAAGTCACAGACGTATAAAGTAAAAGCTGTCTCTACTCACACAGATTAAAGAGAATTCTAATGTATAGCTGAAATATTAACTGAAAGAAGCTACCACTTTAGGACTGAAGGAAAATGGATCATAAGACCTTTGTTTAAGTTCTAAGAGAACTTAAAGTAAGTTCCCCCAAAGGCAGAGATTCAGGTATCTGAGGATTTGTAACTTCGAGAAAGAGCATAATTTCTACTGCTGTGAGTATAGAAAAGGGCATCCCTAAACTATAAGAGCAGCCTGTCACTGTGGTGATGAAGAAAGTTGCTGGAGGCCACCAAGAACAGCTTGGCACATAGTGAACACTTACAGACATAAGCTGCATTTGAGATCCCATAGTGTTCCATTCTATGGATATGTCATGAGTGAACACCTTGGCTATTTCCAGTTGGGGCTATTGTGAATAATGCTACTATGAACATTCTTGTATAATTTGCCTTAATTTGCCTCATTTTTAAAGATAGGTCAAATCTGTGTGTGTGTGTGTGTGTGTGTGTGTGTGTGTGCTTTCTTAAAACATTCTGCCTGTGAACGAGAAATGAAAAATGAGGAAACATGTTCTGACACAGAAAGCATTATTCCTATTCTAAAATTAAAATACAAAATTTTATCTATGCTTACTGATCAGGCTAGAGGAAAGCAGTTGAATAAATCAATGGTACTTTACTGAATCAGCGTTCCCCCTAACAAACTGATGTGTATGTGTATGTGTATGTGTAGACATTGCCTCAATTCGATGTTACTTCTCATTTGTTTTAATTTTATATTTCTCCTGTTAAGAAAACATACAAAACAAGTGTTAACAGATGCATACACTGGAAACTTTCTTTTCTTCATTTTTTCTTTTAATGCTTCTAATACTCATTCTCATACAGTTGTATACAACATGCACTATATGGGATTTACTCTAAAATATTAATTTTAGTGTTTTTGTATTGAAAATTAATTGATAATGATGGCTTCAAATATTTGAAAATGATGGCTTTAAATTTTTGATTAATACAGTAAGTGCTCAAACATTTTTATTTGGCAATTAAATGAAATTAATTGCCAAATTAAATGAAAGTTGGAAATCTTATCTGTTTTTTTCAATTGTTGGGATGAGACCCATGGTGTTTAATCAAAGTTTATAAAAATAATTTCAGTCATTCACATTTTAAAATAGTTTCTCATTTTGTTTCTGGCTTACACTAAGCATGATTTTATGGAATTATTATTGTGATTGTATTACAGTATTTGTTTTTAAAATATGGACTAGCACCACCTTTCAAATGTATTGTGTACCAATTATTGAATACCAAATACAGTGTTTAATGAAGACAGTGATTTTCAATGCAGAACACATTTTCTCAAGAAACTGTGTTGGAAAGGTGCTTTGTCCCTGAATTGTATCTTTAATTTTTTTTTTAATTGGAGGATAATTGCTTTACAATATTGTGATGTTTTTGCCATACATCAACATGAGTCGGCCATAGGTATCCATGTGTCCCCTCCCTCTTAATCCCCCTTTCCACCTCGCTCCCCACTCCATCCCTCTAGGTTGGCTTTGGGTTCTGTGCATCATACATCAAACCCCCTCGTTATCTATTTTGTATATTGTATGTACTTTGGCCACCTGATGCGAAGAGCCGACTCACTGGAAAAAACCCTGATCCTGGGAAAGACTGAAGGCAAATGAGAAGGGGACAGCAGAGGATGAGATGGTTAGATAGCATCACCGACTCAATGGACATGAGTTTGAGCAAACTTTGGGAGATAGTGAAGGACAGGGAGGCCTGGTGTGCTGTAGTCCATGGGATCTGAAAGAGCCAGACATGACTTAGCGATTAAACAACAAAAAAATATATTTCAATACTATTCTCTCAAATCATCTCACCCTCTCCTTCCACCACTGTGTCCAAAAGTCTGTTATTTATGTATGTGTCTCATTTGCTGCCCTGCACTTTGGATCATTGGTACTATCTTTTTAGGTTTTATATATATATATATATATATATGTTTATATACAATATTTGTCCTTCTCTTTCTGATTTACTTCACTCTATATGATAGGCTCTAGGTTCACCCACCTCATTAAAACTGACTCAAGTGCATTCCTTTTTATGCTGCTAAGTCACTTCAGTCATGTGCGACTCTGTGCGACCCCATAGACGGCAGCCCACCAGGCTCCGCTGTCCCTGGGATTCTCCAGGCAAGAACACTGGAGTGGGTTGCCATTTCCTTCTCCAGTGCATGAAAGTGAAAAGTGAAGGTGAAGTCGCTCAGTCCTGTCTGACTCTTCGCGACCCCATGGACTGCAGCCTACCAGGCTCCTCTGTCCATGGGATTTTCCAGGCAGGAGTACTGGAATGGGGTGCCATTGCCTTCTCCGATTCCTTTTTATAGTTGAGTAATATTCCATTGTGTGTATGTACCATAACTTTTTTATCCATTCATGTGTTAATGGACATTGAGGTTGCTTCCATGTCCTAGCTATTGTAAGTAGTGTTGCAATGAACATTGGGGTACATGTGTCTTTTTCTATTATGGTTTCCTCAGGATATATGCCCAGTAGTGGAATTGCTTAGTCTGTAAAAGAGTGAAATTAGAGCACTTCCTAACACCATACACAAAAATAAACTCAAAATGGATTAAAGACCTAAATGTAAGACCAGAAACTATGAAACTCTTAGAGGAAAAGAGGCAGAACACTCTCCGACATAAATCACAGCAAGATCCTCTATGACCCACCTAAAAGTAATGGAAATAAAAACAAAAATAAACAAATGAGAACTAATTAAACTTAAAAGCTTTTGCTCAACGGAGGAAACTATAAACAAGATGAAAAGACAACTCTGAGTGGGAGAAAATAATAGCAAAGGAAACAGCTGAAAAAGAATTGATCTCTTGAATCATATCTTAATTTAGATCTGCATAACATCTCACCTGAGCCATTTACAACAACATTCTGTTTTCCTTACGTTCACTATCTGTTCTCTCCAAACAGACTCCTGAGGAGTCTGATGAGTCGTAAATAGCTCCTCCCTACTATCAAGGTCCTAGATCCTTTGCCTTTTGATCTTGTCTACTATTGCAACCCTGTTTTCCATCACACCTCTGCTTCAGGATCCCCTGCTCCAGCCAATCTAAGCTCTTTACTTATAATATCTTCCAGAAACACATTGTACTTTTTTTACTTCTCTTTCCTTTTGTACATACTTGTTCTCTCTGTCCTACATGACCTTACCTATTCTATTTTCTAGGCTTCCCTGTGGCCTGGATAAAATATTGCTAAAGACTCCTTTTCCTTTGCTCTTTTTCCAGGTTCACCAAGTGTAGCCCTCTGATTAGAATTTGGCTCCCTAGATAGGTCTGCCTTCAATGAAGAAATATATGGGTCAAAATTTCTGGGCTTTGAAAGCTAAAGACCAGACCCAAGACCATAGTAAATTCACGGTCAGAATCACCTTGGTTTCTTTCACCAGCTAGCCATATTACTTTTATCTGACTTTCCTTTTCCATCTTGTCTTTTAAAAATGTTAGCTCACTTTCTTTTTTTCCCTCTTCCTGGCCAACATTTGTTTGCTTTTTAAGTGTAGAGATAATGCATGTAAACTACTTAGCATAGTGACTGACAAATAGTAAGAGCCCATAAAATGTTGGCTAATAAAAATGAAAACAACAACAATTAAAATAGTATCATTGATATTTGTCCTGAAGAGATTAAGAGATTATCAATTAGTAATCAGTTTCTAGCTTGCTTTAATGGTTGTGTCCATATACTCTAGAAATTTCCAAGTATACTGCTATATTGTCTAAAGCCTCAACTCTTTAGAATTGTAGAGACAAGTCAAATGCTTATAACTGATTAATATTATTAGCACTTTATATTGGAGCACTGGGTATCATGTTGTTATCAAAGTTAATCAGTTGCTATGATCATTATGAAAACTTCAACAATTACAATATTCTGCTGTTCTGATAAATCATACTTTAAATAGCATGTCAAGAACCAGAGGACCTAATAAAGAATCAAACCGTATGTCTTAACTAAGTATTCATGTAAAAAAATCCTTTTGTTCCAACATCGTTTTAAAAAGAGGTTTTCATTGCTGGATTTTCTTCCTAAAGTGTCTAATTCCTGTTGATAAATGTAGCTAGACTGCACAAGGTTGTTGGCATTTGTCAAATTTTCATAACAAAATTTTTACTTGAAAAGCTAATGTATAATTTATTTTGTACATATATCTCATTTTAAAATACTTTAGCAAGAGAACTTGAATAAGATATAACCCTGGGTGTAGAGCATGCATATTTTATTAATGCAAAAATTTAAATATACTTAAAATATATATTATAAGGAAATGCCTTATTTTAACAAATATGTAAAATATGGTTTAGCCTAGTGTTTTGTATAGATTTGTACTTGAAGAGAACTAAGAAACAGAGGTTTTATACATATTGATATTTGTGTCTGGGACTCTGTTATAAAATATTTGCTTTACTTTTGAGTTTGCAATCAATGATTAGACTATCCACCATCATCCCTATGCTTAAAGACCTTTATTTTACAGAAGGTGTTGATTATACTACCAATTTGTGCAACTTAAACCTCAGAATATTTTCCTCGTTCTATGTAAAATATATCTTCAGGGCTTTCTGTGACTGTCTCTGCACACCAATAGACAGATTTTTGCAGACTATAATGTGCATTCAGTCAGTCCAGAAGAGCTGCCGTTATTACCTCCTCAGTGAAAAATATACTGTGGGTACCTGCCAGCCACTTTACCATTTTGATTCCATTAGATTTTATAAACATTTATTGCATGCTTAAGATTGTGCAGGTTTTGTTGAGGAACAAGATGAGTAAGACAATGCTGATGCCCTCAAGATTTCATAACTAAGCAGAGGAGAGGAGAAATTGGTCATAATTATTCTAGTGTCAGAAGAATGTGCTAGAATAAACCTAGGAAAGAGCCACAAGGTGCTGCAGAGGTTTGAGGGAGGGAGCTTTTGCATTAGGGAAAGCTTTGTAATTGAAGTAATCCTTGAAGGGCAGACTGAGCATAGAAAGGCACTTCAGGCAGGGGAAACAACATGAGCAAAGGCACCGAGGGGGAAGAAAGCGATTTGCTATACACTACTGTGGGTCAGGCAGTACACTAAAGCTTTCTATACGCTTGCTCATTTATTCTGTGCAATCAACCTGTAATGTGCATGGTACTATTTCCATCTTATAGATATAGAAGTTCAGAGCTGGTAAAACAAGTGGCAAAACTGGTATTGAACACAGATCAATACAACACCAAAATCCATGTTCTTTCCTCTCAGAGGCAGGAAAATTCAGTCTGGGAATAAGAAAGAATAGAGTTACTCAGAACATGATGTCCCTGAAATATAGCATAAAGGACAAGATGATCAGTGGAATCCGTAAAGATCTAACTATGTTACACTAGATATTAACAAGTATCTTGGGCAATGTTCCATAGACAAATATGTATGGAAAATGCTGCATGCTATATCTATCCCAGGACGGACATATATAGGTTGTGCACGTGTGCTAAGTCACTTAAGTTGTGTCTGACTCTATGCGACCCTATGGATGGTAGCCCACCAGGCTCCTCTGTCCATGGGATTCTCCAGGCAAGAATACTGGAGTGTCCTCCTCCAGGGGATCTTCCCTACCCAGGTGTCAAACCTGACTCTCTTACATCTCTTGCATTGGCAGTCAGTCTCTTTACCACTAGCGCTACCAGAGAAACTGAGCCATGTATGAATTGTATATTGCTTCAGTTAGTGCCATGTAATAAGTTACAATATGAATAGCGACCTCTAGTGTCGTGCAGTGCACAATATGCACAACCGTTTGTTACACATCAGCTCTCTTGGAGATTCGCAAATCATATTAGCATATGAAAAAGCTTGGGAAGTTCTATAGTAATGATATCCAGTTAACCCTATAACTTTCACAAGTATTTGACCACGGGGTATCTATGAATACTTCATGGAAGACTAGCATTCTGTGGAACACAATTTGGAAAACACTGGGCTAATCATTCGTACTTGATAGATCAGATTAGAATAGATTGACTTAGCCATATAATTCTTGTGTGGAAATTCTGCCAAAGACATTTATGTATTAGTTTAGATGACATTACTTCCATTTTCACATGATACACATTTTCCTTTCCCAATACACAGCTCTGAGAAACAGGTTTCCTTGAGCAGAGCTTATGTGCTGAAAATAGGTTACAGGTATGAGGGCATATTTATTCCCTCAATCTTGGGGTGACCTGATGGGGCCTGAGGCAGCGGGAGTTTCTGGGCTGGTTAACTTCCTGCTCAAGCAGACTTCTCCATTTATCCCAGGGTAAACATTATAATTTTCTTGGTATGCTGTGATGTGGGAATGGCCGGGAAGCACTGATTTTGGAAATAGCCAGGAGTTACTTGCTAAAAAATCAAGTCTTGTTTCAGGAGGTAGAGGGATGTTTTTCCTCAAGCACCAAAAGTATTAGTTGGTAAAGCCAATGTTAGAAGAAATCAGCATTATTACAAAATATACTTCAAAAGGAAAGACAAATCAGATATTTGAGAATGATTTTTTGATCACTTTGCTTATCAAGATGTGAACATCACATTAATCTGTTTACTGCTCATGATTAAAACTTTTTGGGATAACAGCAATTACTCATTTATGTACATGTATCTTGAATACGAACAATGTGAATCTGTAACAGTAAAGAAGGCATTCAGGATGAAGTGGCACAGCTCTTTAAATAGTCATTTCATTTTGATTGAAAAACTTTGCTCAACTGAAAGAATAACAAAAATGCTATTGTTAAAGAGAAAAAAAAAAGAAACTTTGGAAAGTTGTGAATGTCTAAAATTTCCTGCAGTTATTTTTGCAAGGATTGATTCATATTCAGATTAGCTTCCTGCCAGATGGAAGAAACACACAGTAAATCAACTTTTGCAGAAGAGAAATAAAAAAGAAGCACAAGCTGCTATTTAAAGGGTTTTCTTTCTTTCTTTTTGCCATATTAATAGCACATTAACCCATAGGGAGTATTAATGCAAGAAGCTAAACTATGGGGGCTACCATTCTATCCTTTAGAAAGACAATATTTTTTGGTCCAATGGATTGAGAAAAATTAATTCCTTGAATTGCACATCCAACATAATATTTCTGTTTAATGATGGTCAGGCCTCATGCATACCAAAGCAGAAAGAAAAGGGCAAATATGTGGAAGTTGGAAATAAATTACTCTTCTTGCACCCAGTGAACCACTACTTTATGCGCTTGATCCTGGGAAGAATTAAAGTCCACAGTAGATAAGATGGATTGATGTGTTTGGGGGCTCACCAAACCCTGGTTCATGATGTTCTGGGAGGGTGCAAGTGGAGCCGGTACGTACAGTGCCTTAAAGGAGGTCTGTTTGTTCTGGCCAGGTCAGCCAATGCATAAAAGCAAACTCTTGCTACGTGCCCAGTGTTGGAGATGAGATCTTCTCTCTGTACCAGGAGTCATACTCCACATTTAATTAATTCTTGTTTCTCCTGGCTTTGAATCTTCAACTTGTTCTTATCATGATGTTTTTGTGCTGTGCTGTTCTCAGTCGCTCAGTCCTGTCTGACTCTTTGCGACCCCACGAACTGTAGCCTGCCAGACTCCTCTGTCTATGGAATTTTCCAGGCAAGAATACTGAAGTGGGTTGCCATTTCCTTCTTCAGAGGATCACCTTGAGCCAAGGATTGGACCCGAATCTCCTGTCTCCAGCATTGGCAGGGGGATTCTTTACCACTGTACTACCTGATATTTTGGCCTTGCCCATTTAACTCTACACCTATTTTGTTCTCTCTTTTGCTTATGATCTAGGCTTTCTCCATGATAACACTCTTCTCTCTATTGTAGTTCAATAAAATACCTTGGGCTTTGACTCTTTAGGCTTTATCCATACCCAAGTGCTCTCTCTCATATACTGACTCCATGGAGACAGCTTTTGAGCTGACCTGTCTCAGCCTTGTTGGACACTTGGATGATAATCGTAACAATTTAGCTGTTAACATTTGTTTACTGAGCACCTATCATATGTTAATCCTCTCAACAGCCCCATGAGAGAAGTAGTACTAATAATTCATTTTCTTATAGCTGATGAAGTAAGACTCAGACAGTTGTGGAACCTGTTACAAGATCACAGAGCTAATGTTGTCTTTTTAACAAATTGTGCTGAAACAAAATGACATCCACATGCAAAAAAATGAATCTAGATAGAGAACGTACACCCTTCACAAAAATTGACTCAAAGTGAGTCGTACACCTAAATGTAAAGCATTAAACTATAAAACTCCTAGAAGACAACAAAGGAGAAAAACTAATTGACCTTGGGTGTGCCAATGACTTTTTATTTGTTTAATTAAAAAATTTCAAGAAATTAAAGTATAGTTGATTTGCAATATTGCATTAGTTTCAGGTTTACAACATAGTGATTCAATATTTTTATATACCACTGTGATGAGTTTTTAGATGCAACACCAAAGGCAAGATCTGTGAAAGAAATAATTTGTAAGCTAGATTTCATTAAAATTAAAAACTTGTACTTTTTATTTTATTTTTTTTCTAATTAGTTTATTTATCTATTTTCTAACTTTACAATATTGTATTTGTTTTGCCATACATTGACATGAATCCATCATGGGTGTACATGTTTTCCCCTTCCAGAACCCCCCTCCCACCTCCTTCCCCAGCCCATCCCTCCAGGTCATCCTGGTGCACCAGCCCCGAGCGCCCTATATCATGTACTTTTTAAAAGACAATGTTGACAGAATGAAAAGACAAGTGACAAAGCGGGAAAAATATTTGCAAAATACATATCTGATAAAGGACTATTATCTATAATATATATTAAAAAAAACCTCTTAAAATACAATTATAAGAAAAGGAACAACTTGTATAAAAAAATAGGAAAAAGACCTAACCGATACCTCACTGAAGAATATATATAGAAGACAAGTAAGCATTGGAAAATATGTTTGACATCATACATTATCCAAGAACTGCAAATTAAAACAGCAATGAGATACCAGTAAACACCTGTTAGAAGGGCTAAAACCCCAAACACTGATAACACCGAATGCTGATGAGGATGTGAAGCTGTACAAACTTTATTGCTGATGGGAATGCAAAGTGGCACAGCTACTTTGGAAGACTATTTGGCAGTTTCTTATGAAACTAAACATATTCTTACCACACAACCCAGCAATCACACTCCTTGGTATTTGCGTCAGTGTTTTGAAAACTAATGTCCACACAAAACCTGCACGCAGATGTTTTTAACAGCTTCACTCAAAATTGACAAAGCTTGAAAGCAATAAAGTTATCCTTCAGTAGTTTAATGGATAAATAAACTGTAGTTGTCCAGACAAAAAATATTATTTAGTTCCATAAAGAAGTGGGCTCTCAAGCCATGAAAAGACATAGAAGAAACTTCAATTCATTTTACTAGATGAAAAAAAAAATCTGAAAAGGCTATCTATTCCATCTAAATGACACTCTGGAAAAGACAAAATTATGGAGACAGTATAATGATCAGTGATAGCCAAGGATTAGGGTGGTGGGCGAGATGAATATGCAGAGTACAAAGGATTTTCAGGGTAGTGAAAACTATTTTGTATGATACTACAGTGGTGCATACAATACATTATATATTTATCAAAACTCATTGTGTGCATGTGTGTGCATACACAGACACACGTCCACACTCCACTCTTCCTTTATTGTGAGTGGATAGCCTACCATTCTTATGATATGACACTGAGCCCTAGAGACCATAATTTATTTATTTATTTATTTATTTTATAAATTTATTTATTTTAGTTGGGGACTAATTACTTTACAATATTGTAGTAGTTTTTGCCATACATTGACATGAATCAGCCATGGGTTTACATGTGTTCCCCTTCCTGGACCCCCCACCCACCTCCCTCCCCATCCCATCCCTCTGGGTCATCCCATTGCCCCGGCCCTGAGCCCTTGTCTCATGCATCGAACATGGAATGGCGTTCTGTTTCACATATGATGTATAAATACCTCATTTGACAGATAGATAATCTCATGTTATAAAGTCAATAAAATCATTGTTGAAAAGATTAAAAGATTAAAAACTTCCAAAATAAGCATTTAAAAGATCAGTTTCCTTCTTCAAACTATTTTAGTAATATTTTTGTAGATCTGTTCCTTTTAATTACAGAGTGATATATTGTACCCACTCACTTTGTTTTCAGTGTTATTGCAGTGTACCTTATAAGTATGCAAAGCTATATCAGATGCTAAATGCTTGAAGCATGAGGTTCTTTGGATTTTTATTCTTAATTATTGCGCTGAATTTCTTATTTGGGTCTGGATTTCATATGAATAAATTACTCTCCAAATACATAATTTAAAACAATTAATATTCAGTCTACTTTAATACAAATTAGAATCTAAGCCAAATTCATTTATGAACAAGAATGTTAAGTAGTAATGCCGTTCGAAACTCCTAAAAGTTGTAGTCACGCAACATGCAAGTTATTCTGCCATGGATAGATATTTAGGATCAATCTCCCCAAATCCAATGATTATATTCTTTGATGCTGTGGTTCCTGACATTTATAGACAATCCTAATGCCTTCTGATTTTTGTTTGCTCTGGATTGTTAATATCCTGGAACTGATAGATCAGAAAAATAACTTTAGAGCCTGACAAAGTCATTTTGTTGAGTTATTTTTCTTTGAGGCTATAGCACTATTTCCTGCTTCTCTGCTCTATCCAATTCTGTTCATGACTACTGCTTTACTCTCCTTTCTATTATAGTTTATGCTCGTTTCCATATTTTTGTTTACGTTAGATTGCAGTCTTCTCAAGAACATGGGACACTTTTAAAAAATATTCGTAGTATTTAGTGAAATAATTTTGCTCCAAACGGATGCTGAATTAGTAGGTAAGTGATCCATGTTCTGGACAAAGGTAGTCCATCTACTTTGCATAAAGAATAAGTGAGTTGTGAAAGTTTAAGGTTATTTAGAGTCACAATGAAGGGACTTCCTTGGTGGTCCAGTGGATAGGAATCCATCCTCCAATGCAGGGGATGGGCCTCTGATCCCTTGTCGGGGAACTAAGATCTCACATGCCTTGGGGACAACCAAGCCAGTGCACCACAACTAGGGAAAGCCCTGCTAACAGCAACAAAGACCCAGAGCAGCCAAAAATAGAATCACAATGAAAAGTGTTACATACAAACTCAATAGACAGTGTTGGAATCGAAATTTGTTTTCTAGCTCATAAATTATTTCATCAAAGTTGGATTAAAAATGATTAATCTAGCATGAATTGTAAGAAGAGAATAGAAACAGAATTATATGTTTTGTCCATGAGTAATACAAATAAGTGCAGGAAAGATTCCTAAAAAGAAAGATTTAAATATAATTCTAAGTTTAGATAGTTCACTTTGTCACTGGTGATAAAAGATCACTTCTTCAACATAACAATCTTAAATGTGTATGTACTTAACAATAGAGTTTCAAAATACATGAAGCAAAAATTGACAGAACTGAAAAGCCAATTAATCAAAATTTATACTTGCAGATTTCAACATTCCTCTCTTATTAACCAATAGCATAAATAGACAGAAAATCAATAAGCTTATAGAATACCAGGACAACACTTCCAATCAATTTGACACAATGGCATATGTAGAAGACTCCAAACAAAAAAAGAGGAATATACTTTCATTTCTAGTAAGTATGAAATAATCTAATAAAGTAGATGCTAACCTGGGTTATAAAACAAACTGTAAGAACTTATATATATATATATATATTTAATTAGAGGATAATTACTTTACAATACTGTGATGGTTTTTGCCATACATCAACATGAATCAGCATTAAGTGTACATATGTCCTCTTGATCCCTGCCCCCACCTCCCTCCCCATCCCACCCCTCTAGGTTATCACAGAACACCAGCTATGGATTCCCTTCCTCATACATCAAACTCTTGCTGGCTATCTATTTTAAATATAGTAATGTATATGTTTCAGTGTTATTCTCTCATATCATCTGACCTTCTCCTTCCCCTACTGTGCCCAAAATGTCTGTGTCTCCTTTGCTGCCCTGCAAGTAGGATTGTCAGTACTATCTTTCTAAATTCCATATATATGTGTTAATATGCGATATCTGTCTTTCTCTTTCTGACTTACTTCACTCTGTATAATAGGCTGTAGGTTCATCCACCTCATTAGAACTGATTCAAATGTGTTCGTTTTCATAGCTTAGTAATATTCCATTGTGTATATGTACCACAACTTCCTTATTCATTCCTCTGTCGATGGACATCTACTTCCATATTGCTACTATGTGGTAGCTATTGTAAATAGTGCTGCAATGAATATTGAGTACATGTGGTTTTTTTTTTTTTTTTCAATTCTGGTTTCCTCAGGGTATAGGCCCAGTGGTGGGATTTCTAAATCATGTGGTAGCTTTATTCTTAGCTTTTTAAGGAATCTTCATACTGTTCTCCATAATGGTTGTATCAATTGGCATTCCCACCAACAGTGAAAGGGGATTCCCTTTTTTCTACACCCTCTCTAGCATTTATTGTTTGTAGACTTTTTGATGATTGCCATTCTGACCAGTGTAAGATGATATTTCATTGTAGTTTTGAACTTTGAAGAAAAACGAAAGTGTGTTTCTGGATCACAATGTAGTTGAACTAGAAATAAATTAAAGATATCATGAAAATCTCCAAATATTTTGAAATTAAAAACAAGTGTCTAAATAATCCATGGGTCAAAGAAGAAATCATAGGGGAAATTGGAAAATATTTTTCATCAAAAGGAAGATGGAAATATGTCAAAATTTGAGGGATGCTGCTAAAGCAGAACTTAGAAATTTATAGCATAGTAATAGCTGTTAGATTGGTGGCATCAGATATGCAGATGATACCACTCTTATGGCAGAAAGTGAAGTGGAACTAAAGTGCCTCTTGATGAAGGTGAAAGAGGAGAGTGAAAAGGCTGGCTTAAAACTCAACATTCAGAAAACTAAGATCATGGCATCCTTTCCCATCACTTCATGGCAAATAGATGGGTGAACAGTGGAAACAGTTAGAAACTTTCTTTTCTTGGGCTCCAAAATCACTGCAGATGGTGACTGCAGTCATGAAATTAAAAGACACTTGCTCCTTGGAAGAAAAGCTATGACCAACCTAGACAACATATTAAAAAGCAGAGACATTACTTTGCCAGCAAAGATCCATATAGTCAAAACTATGGTTTCTCCAGTAGTCATGTATGGATGTGAGAATTGGATGGTGAAGAAAGCTGAGTGCAGAAGAATTGATGCTTTTGAACTGTGGTGTTGGAGAAGACTCTTGAGACTCTCTTGGAGTATAAGGAGGTCAAACCAGCCAATCCTAAAGGAAATCAACCCCGAATATTTTTTGGAGGGACAGATGCTGAAGTTGAAACTCCAATGCTTTGGCCACCTGATGTGAATAGCCAACTCATTGGAAAAGACCCTGATGCTGGGAAAGATTGAAGGCAGGAGAAGAGGACGACAGAAGATGAGACGGTTGGAAGGCATCAGCGACTCAACGGACATGAATTTGAGCAAGCTCCAGAAGTTGATGATGGACAGGGAGGCCTGGTGTGCTGCAGTCCATGGGGTTGCAAAGAGTCGGATACAACTGAGCAACTGAAGAGCAACAACAAATTAGATGCTTATTTTAGAAAAGAGGAAAATTCTCAAATCAATAAAGTTTCTACTTTAGAGAAATTGGAAAAACGAACAAATTAAACCCAAAACAAGTGGAAGAAAGAATGTTAGAAAGGTAAAAGCAGAAATCAAATAAAAGTGAAAAAGTTCAATACAGAAAGTCAGTGAAGTGAAATATGGTTCTTTAAAGAAAAATTAATAATAGGGATTAAAGTTTAATCAGACTGACCAAGAAAAGAGGTGATAGGAATTTTAGATTATCAGGAATAAATCATCAGTTACAGACCCTCCAAATGTTAAAAATATAATAAAGGGATATTGCATATAATTCTGCATCCGTAATTATAGATACAGTGGGCAAGTTACTTTAAACACAGCAAACTACTAACGCTTAATTTAAAAAATAGCTTGAATAGATCAATATCTATTAAATACATTGAATTGAGCAATCTTACAACAAATAAAACTCCTGGCATAGATGACGCAGGGGCTTCCCTGATAGCTCAGTTGTAAAAATTACCTGCAATTCAGGAGACCCCTGTTTGATTCCTGGTTTGGGAAGATCCACTGGAGAAGGGAAAGGCTACCCAATCCAGTATTCTTGGGCTTCCCTTGTGGCTCAGCTGGTAAAGAATCTGCCTGCGATGTGGGAGACCTGGGTTCGATCCCTGTGTCAGGAAGATAACCTGGAGAAGAAAATGGCAACCCACTCCAGTATTCTTGCCTGAAGAATACCATGGACAGAGGACCCTGGCAGGCTACAGTCCACGGGGTTGCAAAGAGTCAGACATGACTGGACTACTACCACTCCCTCACTCAATAAAGAATACCTTAAGAAAAGATCTGCAGCTTACCTATTTGATGGTCAAAGACAGTACTTTCCCCCTAAGATCAGGAACAAGGAAAGGATATCCATTTTCATCATGCATAACCATCACCATACAAGACCCATATTCAGCATCTTACTTTGCCAATACAATAAGGCAAGAAAAATGCCTGAAAGGTACATATTTTGGAAAGGTAAAATAATCTAGACTAGAAAAGTCTTTATTCACAGATGACATGTTTATGTAAAAAAATCTCAAATAATATTAAAAAATGCTATAAGAACTGATGACTGAGTTTAGCAAGTTTATAAGATATGAATTTATTATAAAAACACTATTTATATATTAGCAATGAAAATTGGAAATTGAATTTAAAAAGAAATAATACAATTTATAGTAGCATCAAAAACATTAAATGTGTAGGTATAAACCTTATAGTGGAGTCAGTTATTAAAAACTAGAAACACTGATAAAAAAATCAAAGAAAATCTAAATTAATAGAACATATTCATGGATTGGAAGACTCATTGTTAGAATTTCAAGTTATTCCCAAATAACAAAGTTGGAGGGCTCAAGATACATGATTTCCAAACTTACTATAAAGCTAAATATATTTAAACAGTGTAATACTATAAAAGTGATTAGATATATTGAGATAAAGATAGATATATAAATTAATGGAACAGAACAGATAACTCATAAATAGATTCACACAAATATATTCAATTATTGCTTGATAAAGTGCCAAAGGCTTTGTGATGGGGAAAGGATAGACTTTTTAGCAAGTGGTGGTGGAACAATTGTATATCCTTATGCAAAACAATGAACCTCAGTATGCATACTTTGCACCATACAGAAAATTAATTCAAACGTGCTCATTGTCCTAAATGTACAACCAGAACAATAAATGTCTTAGAAGAAAAAAATAGAAGCATATTTTGTGGCCCTAGGCTAAGCAAAGATTTCTTACATGCTACATTAAAGCGTAATACCTACAAAAAATTGATAAATTGGACTTCATAAAATTAAAGCATCTACCCTTAAAAGACACTCTTAAAAAACCAAAGGCTGAGAGAAAATATTTGCAAATCACTTATCTGATAAAGGTCCTGTAGCGAGACTGTATCATGCACTCTCAAAACTTAATAATAAGAATATAAACAACTCATTTTTTAAATGGACAAAATATTTGAGCAAACACTTCAAAAATGAAAATATATGAATGGCAATTAAGCACAGGAAATATGTTCAACATGATTAATCATTAGCAAATTAAAACCATGCTGAGGACCTTTTCACCTCTATTAGAACAACTTAAAAATAAGAAGAAATGTGAGAACACTAAGTACTGGCAAAGATGAGTAATAACTACTGGCAAGGAGGAGAACTCCCATGCACTGCTGGTCAAATGTAAAATATTATCAGCTAATTATACAAAATAGTTTGGTACAGACACACAGATATAGAAAACAAATTAGTGGTTACTACTGGGGAGAGGGAAGGTGGGAGGGTCAAGACAGGGGTATGGAATTAAGAGGTACAGACTATTATGTATAAAATAGAAAAGCTACAAGGATGTTTGGCACAGCACAGGGGATTACAGCCATTATTTCATAATAACTTTTAATGGAGTATAATCTATAAAAATATTGAATCACTATGCTGTGCACCTGAAGCCCATACAATATTATAAATCAGCTACACTTCAATAAAAAAGTTTGTTAGCTTTTTAAAAAACATAGACATACATTTGCAATATGACTCAATGATCCCACTCCGAGGTATTCACCCAAGTAAAATGAAAGCCTATAGTCAAACAAAGGCTATATGTACTGCTTTGTAGTAGCTTTATGCTTAACCACCAAATGCTGGAAACAAACCAAATATCTTAGTTGGTGATTGGATTAACAAACTTTGGTACATCCATACAATGAAATATCATTCAGCAATATAAAGGAAGGAACTAAAGATACATTCAATGATAAGAATGACTCTCAAAATCACATATGACAAACCTAGACAGCATATTATACAGCAGAGACATTACTTTGCTGACAAAGGTCTGTCTAGTCAAGGCTATGGTTTTTCCAGTGGTCATGTATGGATGTGAGAGTTGGACTATAGAGAAAGCTGAGCGCCGAAGAATTGATGCTTTCGAACTGTGGTGTTGGAGAAGACTCTTGAGAGTCCCTTGGACTGCAAGGAGATCAAATCAGTCAATCCTAAGGGAAATCAGCTCCAATACTTTGGCCACCTGATGAGAAGAACTCACTCATTGGAAAAGACCCTGATGCTGGGAAGATTGAAGGCAGGAGAAGGGGACAACAGAGGATAAGATGGTTGGATGGCATTATTGACTCGATGGACATGAGTTTGAGCAAGCTGCAGGAGTTGGTGATGGACAGGGAAACCTGGCATGCTGCAGTCCATGGGGTGGCAAAGAGTCAGACATGACTGAGCGACTGAACTGAACTGAACTCAAAATCACCATGTTAAGTGAGTTCAGTTCAGTTCAGTTGCTCAGTCGTGTCCGACTCTTTGTGACCCCATGAATCGCAGCACGCCAGGCCTCCCTGTCCATCACCAACTCTCGGAGTCTACCCAGACTCATGTCCATCGAGTCGATGATGCCATCCAGACATTTCATCCTCTGTCGTCCCGTTCTCCTCCTGCTCCCAATACTTCCCAGCATTAGGGTCTTTTCCAATGAGTCAACTCTTCGCATGAGGTGGCCAAAGTATTGGAGTTTCAGCTTCAACATCAGTCCTTCCAATGAACACCCAGGACTGATCTCCTTTAGGATGGACTGATTGGATCTCCTTGCAGTCCAAGGGACTCTCAAGAGTCTTCTCCAACACCACAGTTCAAAAGTGAAGAAAGTCAAAAAAACCCTACATAATGCACCTTCCATTTTCTTGGCATTCTCAAAAAGGCAAAGTATATTAGAAAATATGAGATCAGTGGTTGCCTGTGGTTGGGGGTAGTAATGGGAATCAACTGCAGACAGGCATGAGGGATCCTTTAAGAATAATGAAAATTCTCTAAAATTGAATTTTGGTGAATGTTGCACAAATTACTGGAAAACATTCAATGCATATACTCTCAATGGGTGAATTTTATGGTATGAAAATATTCCTTAATGAACTTGTTTTTAAAAAGCCACCATAAAAGGAGATATTTGCACACTCTCTCTTATGTGTAGCTGTCCACTTTTCCCAACATATTTTTTGAAGATACTGCCTTTTCTCCATTAACTCCTTTGTCATAGATTAATTGACTGTAGGTATGTGAGTTTATTTCTAGGTTCTTTGTTTTGTTCCATTGATCTATGTGTCTGTTTTTGTGCCAATACCATGGTGTTTTGATTGCTGTAGCTTTATAGTATAGTCTTCAGTCTGAAAGGGTTTTATCTCCAGCTTCATTCTTTTTTTCTCAGAATTGCGTTGGGAGTTTGGGGTCTATTGTGGTTCCATATAAATTTTAGAATTATTTGTTCTAGTTGTGTGAAAAATTTCATGGGCATTTTCATGAGGAATACATTAAATCTTAGATTGATTGGGGATGTATGGCCATTTAAACAATATTTAGTCTTCTAATTTAAGAGCAAAAGATATCTTTCCACTTTGAATTGTCTTCAGTTGTCTTTAGTAGTATTTTATAGTTTTCAGCATATAGGTCTTTCCCCTCCTTGGTTAAAAAAACAGGATATCCAAATTGTCAGCAAAGCACATAAGCGAATGAAAAAAGTAGGCACATTAAAAAATGCTCTGCATGATTTGTCATGAGAGAAATGGAAACAAAGTCACAGTGAGATACCACTATATGTATACCAGAATGGCTCAGATGAAAACAAATGATAATGCAAAGTGTTAAAAAGATATAGAGCAACTGGAGGTCTCATCCACTGCTAGTTTGTATGCAAATTGATAGAACCATATTGACAGTCTTTATCAAAGCTGAGTGTACTTATGCTGTAGCTCAGCTATTTCAATTTCATTCCAATATACTATGAGTATATATGCATACTCGACATATATATTCAGTTCAGTCACTCAGTCGTGTCTGACTCTTTGCGACCCCACGGACTGCAGCAGGCCAGGCCTCCCTGTCCATCACCAACTCCCGGAGTCCACCCAAACCCATGTCCATTGAATCGGCGATGCCATCCAACCATCTCATCCTCTGTCATCCCCTTCTTCTCCTGCCCCCAATCTTTCCCAGCATCAGAGTCTTTTCCAATGAGTCAGCTCTTCACATCAGGTGGCCAAATTATTGGAGTTTCAGCTTCAACATCAGTCCTTCCAATGAACACCCAGGACTGACCTCCTTTAGTATGGACTGGTTGGATCTCCTTGCAGTCCAAGGGACTCTCAAGAGTCTTCTCCAACACCACAGTTCAAAAGCATCACTTCTTCGGCGCTCAGCTTTCTTTACAGTCCAACTCTCACATCCATACATGACCACTGGGAAAACCATAGCCTTGACTAGATGGACCTTTGGTGACAAAGTAATGTCTCTGCTTTTTAATATGCTATCTAGGTTGGCCATAACCTTCCTTCCAAGGAGTAAGCATCTTTTACTTTCATGGCTGCAGTCACCATCTGCAGTGATTTTGAAGCCCCCAAAATAAAGTCAGCCACTGTTTCCCCTGTTGCCCCATCTATTTGCCATGAAGTGATGGGACCGGACGCCATGATCTTAGTTTTCTGAATGTTGAGCTTTAAGCCAACTTTTTCACTCTCCTCTTTCACTTTCATCAAGAGGCTCTTTAGTTCTTCTTCACTTTCTGCCATAAGGGTGGTGTCATCTGCATATCTGAGGTTATTGATATTTCTCCTGGCAATCTTGATTCCAGCTTGTGCTTCACTCAGCACAGCGTTTCTCATGATGTACTCTGCATATAAGTTAAATAAGTAGGGTGACAATATACAGCCTTGACGTACTCCTTTTACTATTTGGAACCAGTCTGTTGTTCCATGCGCAGTTCTAACTGTTGCTTCCTGACCTGCATACAGGTTTTATCAAGAGGTAGGTCAGGTGGTCTGGTATTCCCATCTCTTTCAGAATTTTCCACAGTTTATTGTGATCCACACAGTCAAAGGCTTTGGCGTAGTCAATAAAGCAGAAGTAGTTGTTTTTCTGGAACTCTCTTGCTTTTTTGATGATCCAGCGGATGTTGGCAATTTGATCTCTGGTTCCTCTGCCTTTTCTAAAACCAGCTTGAACATCTGGAAGTTCATGGTTCATATATTGCCGAAGCCTGGCTTGGAGAATTTTAAGCATTACTTTACTAGCATGTGAGATGAGTGCAATTGTGGGGTAGTTTGAGCGTTCTTTGGCATTGCCTTTCTTTGGGATAACATATATGTATACATGTTTATTTAAACACATGGATAAAAATGTTCATAGTAGCACTATTTGCAGTGTCCCCAAACTGGAAACAACTCAAATTCTCATAAATAGTAAAATGGCTGAATACATTGTGGTATATTATTAAAACAGCAATGAAAAGTGATGAACTGCTATTACAGGCAACAACATGGATGAATTTCACAAACATAAATTTAATGGAAAAAATCAAACGGTAAAGTGAACGTACTGTTAAGCTTCATTTATATGCAATTCAAAATCAGACAAAACTAATGAGAAAGAAGTTAATATAGGAGATGCTGAGATGGCTGTGTTGATGTTGGTAGCTAAGTCCTAGATCAACATGTTTGGTTGTTGTTGCTTAGTTGGTAAGCCCTGTCCAACTCTTTTGCCACCCCATGGACTGTAGCCCGCCAGGCTCCTCTATCCATGGGATTTCCCAGGCAAGAATACTAGAGTAGATTGCCATTTCCTTCTCCAGGGGATTCTCCTGACCCAGGGATCGAACCTGTGTCTGCTGCATTGTCATGTGGATACTTTACCATTGAGCCACTTGGGAGCCTGCTGGATCAACACAGGGAAGCTATAGCTGAGAGTGAAGTCTCTGAAGCTGGACATGGAGACCTTAAGAAGTGATTGGAAAAAACCACTCTGACCAAGTGCATAGTACTTGTTATTATCTCAGTTCTACTTGCACCTAAGGAAGCTTTGCCCAGGGATGAGAGCAAATGGAAAAAAATTAAACAAAATTCAAGACAGAAATAGTCTCTGCCAGCCAAGAAATCCTGAAAAGGATCTTGCCGTGGATATAAAGATGAAGAAAACATGAGTATTTCTGGATGCTGTTGTGCTTGATTCTGGATAAATTTGATAATCTAACTGACTTCTCTTACCCTCACACATGAAGAAAAGTTCTTGCTGGAATTGTCATGACAACAGGCACAGACGTGAAAGATCCCAAAGTGATAAGCGTTTATAACAGAAACAAAATGGAATAATGGCAAATTCATGAGTGATTGTGGCCTTGCATTAAATGCCTGTCATGCAGAAATTACATTGCAGAGATTTTTGTTTAGATTTCGTTAACTACACCTCGAGCTTTACTTAAATAACAGAGATGATTAAAGAAGATCCATCTTTCAGAAACCAGAACAAGGAGGGTTTAAACCAAAGGAAATCAGGTGAAACTGTATATCAGCTCCTGTGGAGATGCCTGAATTTCTCATCACGTAGACCAATACTGGCACAACCATCAGACTTACTCAGTGGCAACTATCTTTAGAATATGGCTATTTAATCTCTTTGTTGTTTAGTTCGCTAAGTCGTGTCTGACTCTTTGTGACCCCATCGATTGCAGCACACCAGGCTTCTTTAAGATGACTTTATTTTACAGTGTTTAAGTACTTAGAAATAAAGACGTGGCAGCTGCTCTGTGGCTATCTTAAGAAAGTCAGAGCCATTTTAAAAGGATGAAAGATGATTCTGGCCCTCTCAAGACCTTCTAAGGCCTCTTCAGTTGAATCCCTCTGCAAGATAAATCTTTACCAGTTGAAACTTTTGCTTTCCATACAAGTTATAGTCTGGACATGGCACTTCCATGTTTTTCTTTTGTTCATGCATATGTATTCATGTTCTGTCTCAGCAGCAGAATCTCATAGATGCCATGAAAATTATGTACTTGTTGACTTTCCAAGATTCACTTTGAGCTGGAACTTGCTGGATGTTCATCCTTCCAAAAGCCACTCAGGGTATGTCCTCACAATGATAAGCTACCACCCATAGAGCAAACCCTTAGGAGGTCCTGACAGAACCTTCCTGGGGCTCCTAGGAGGCCATGATGGATATAATTGAAATGTACCCATGGCAGGTAGATGATGTTTCAGTGGTATGTCGCATCTACCCTTTACATCTTTATTATTTTTAAAATTTTTTCATCATCAGTGGTTAACAGTAAAGGGGACAAGAGCTTTAGAATTCAAGAGTTTTAACTTCTGAAGTGAAAGTCGCTCAGTCGTGTCCGACTCTTTGCGACCCCATGGACTATACAGTCTATGGAATTCTCCAGGCCAGAATACTGGAGTGGGTAGCCTTTCCCTTCTCCAGGGGATCTTCCCAACCCAGGGATCCAACCCAGGTCTCTAGCATTGTGAGCAGATTCTTTACCAGCTGGGCCACAAGGGAAGCCCTTTAACTTCTGAATGGGCCCTTATTTAAAAAAACACAGTTAAGGTATTTTTTTATACTTTTGAAAGTATCTTTAAATCACTTTATTCAAGCTTGAAACTAAAACCATAATCCTAAACTAAAATACATTTCTTTTGGTGTGTCTGTGTATGTATGGTCTGCCTTGCTTTGTAGTGCTTGGCTACTAGCACATTTTTAATTTGAGAAACGAGAGTGTGGATTTTTATTCAAAATCATCTATTAGAGCATATACATAAGCAGAAATGGGGAAAGCAGAGGTTGTCCCAGATCAAAATTTACAGCTCTCTTTAGCCCTTATGACATTTTTTGAGAAGAACAAAATAGAAAGACATAAAATTTGATGGTTGGTGAGGTTAAATTGTAGCATAATGTCTGTTGAACTTTAAATGATAGATATGAAAGAAAATATAAGTATTTTGTTGTAATAGTAACTTAGTATGGAAGCTGCCTTTGGAGTGAAAGGGAGGATAGTAACTGGTAGGGGACAATAGGGAGACTTCTCAGGATATTGCTAGTGTTCTGTTTCTGATCTGAGTGGTAGTTACAGGATAAGTTAACTGTGGGGGAAAAAGCATCAATCTGTACAATTACGATATGTGTAATTTTTGAATGTATGTCATTTTTTTCAATTAAACATAAGAATTATGCATATTATTTCATCTCTTCACTGTGGAGTGGACTTAGCTTTTCAGTTTAAGAGAAGCTTTATTTCAACAAAGCAAGCTTGAAAGTCATCAAGAACCTGTCTCTGATCCTTTCACTTGACATTGTATGATAGCAATGCTAAGTACTGTGATCTTCATCAAGAAATTCTTAGCATTTATAGCATATAGGCTTAGGCTGGAGTGCAGTTTACAGTCTTGGAATTCCTCCTCAGACGTCTTCCAGCTCCCTTCTGGGATCTCTGCTGCACATTTCCTCCACAAAATGGAAGCAAAGAACTCAAACAATATCATACTTTATTTTTAGATCAAAACAAAAGAGTCTGTTGGATTCTCCATCCTTGTTCCCTCAGGAAATTTGCCTCTGGCTAACCTTTGCATGCATATTTTGCTGGCTGCAGTGTAGACACTGTGTCTTTGTATCTTTTCTCTTTATCTACCAGAACCATAAACAGCCCTTTAATTAGCCTGTGTCACATGGATTCAGCAAGACAAAAGCACATGGATTGTGTCTGTTGCTGACATCTGCCAAAAAAAGAGATACAAGCCTTCAGAGTAAATATCCTCACCATTTTTGGTCATATCTACAAAATGTTTGTTTAATTAGGAAACCCTGTGCTTAGGATTTCAACATGATACAGAAGAAAATACTTGATAACTTCAGTTTGATTTTTAAAAATTGTTGACTAAATATGTGATTGAAAAAAATAGTTATATTCAACAGTAATACATGAAATGTCTCAAAGTCTTTCCTTAAACTCCAGTATTTGAAAATAGGAAATTAAGTGATTTGTTGGGGTTAGGGAGGTTGTGTAGTTAATGATCAGGACAGTTTAGGAAGCATGACTGGTAAGTTATCAAATATTTCCTTTATCACTACCTGTTTCTATTTCTGATATTAGATAATTTTTCATTTAACAAATATTTATCAAATGCATACATATACTGGGTGGCTTAAATCATTTATTCTTTCATAGCTCTGGAGGCCAGAAGTCCAAAATCAAGGTGTCTATGGGGAAATGCTCCCTGCAAAGGCTCTAGAGGAGGATCTATTCCTTGGTTTTCCAGCTTGTGACTGTCTATACTCCTTGCCTTGTGGCAGCATAACTCTGACATCTGCCTCCTCCTTCGTTTCTCCTCCTCTTTGTGACTTCTTTGTGTGTCTCTCTCTGCCTCTCTGATATAAGGACCCCTGTGATAATATTGGGCCCATTTGGATAATCCAGGATAAACTCCTCTTCTCAAAATCGCATCTTTTGCCATAGAAGGTGCCACTCACAGGTTTCAGGGATTTGACATGTATATATTTACAGGAGGACATTTTTTGGACCACCATAGAAAGGAAAGAGTGAAAGACTCAGAACGAGGTCAGAGATGTGGCCAGCTGACAGGTCATCAAGGCCTTGGCTATTTTTTAGAGTAAAATGGGAAATCCAGTGACACTATCCAACTCATTTTACATTTTGTACTGCTTGCTCAGTTGCTTCAATCATGTCTGACTCTCTGCAACCCTATGGACCATGGCCTGCCAGGCTCCTTTGTCCATGGGATTCTCCAGGCAAGAATACTGGAGTGGGTTGCCATTTCCTTTTCCTTGTACTGCTTAGGGAAGCCCTTTCAACATAACACTTGTGTAATTGTGATAAGGGAAATCTTGGTCCTTTCTTGGTCACTTGATGGATCTCACTGATCCACATTGTGAAGAGGGGGTTGTCCACCCCTCAGAATGAAGCCTTAGTGATGGTTTAAAATGAAAAACCAGATTCAGAGACAAAACTTGTCTGTGCCTTCTGAGCATACTCAGCTCTTGTAAGTTTTCAAAGAAAACTCAAGGACAGTGCACTTGGTAGCAGAAAAGGTAAGTGAGCCTAAACAGCCCAGAAAAAAAGGAGGAGGAAGACAAGAGGGCACCGCATAGAGCATCCATAATGCAGCTAAAATTTGACCTCACCCCATCCTGTGTTCACTCTATCACCCTCATCTTTGTCCACATCGATATATCTACACAGAGCCTGTATTTCTGCCTGATCACAGAAATCCTTACCAGCCACATCAAAAAGCTTAGGCTTCACCCTAAGAGCAATGGGAAATCACTGAAGGTATGTAACTAAGACTCGAGGTGGCCTGGCTTTTGTTTCAGAAAAATCACAAAGGCCATAGTGTTAGGGGTGCATTGGACAGAAGCGGGAGGGAAGAGGACAGCCCGTTGCCACGGTACTCCAGGCAAGGGACCAGGAGAGCCTGCCCTAGGGACTGGCAGTCACTGCTGTGGGGCACCGTGAAGAGGATGAAAGAAATCTTAACACTCATCACTCTCACAGCAAACACCGCTGAAGGAAAGTGTTACAGTAACAGTGTCACACTATATGATATATGCTAAAGAGGATGGGTATGTCCATCAGTCCATGTTTTCACGTGGTCCAATCCACTTGTAAACTCATTGTTCTGACAAATCAGAACATAGATATATTAGGACCCAGGCATGTCAGTGTCTCTAGGAAGAAACCTGTGGTGTAAGTACCAGCATAGATTGCTGCAGAAAGAAACTATATGTAAAGGTTTAGGTTTCAGGCTATGTTCACAATCTGAAAGTGAAAGTGTTAGTGGCTCGGTTGTGTCTGACTCTTCGCAACCCCATGACTGTAGCCCGCCAGCCTCCTCTGTCCATGGAATTCTCCAGGCAAGAATACTAGAGTGGGTAGCATTCCCTTTTCCAGGGGATCTTCCCGACCAAGGGGTCGAACCTGGGTCTCCTGCATTGCAGGCAGATTCTTTACCATCTGAGCCACCAGGGAAGCCCTATTCACAATCTTCCTCACCTTAAATGACTGCTGCTGTTTTTGCTTTGATAATTGAGTTCAGATTCCAGAGAACATTTCAAACCAACTATACCATTTTCTGAGCCACCAGGAGAGCTCTCTTACTGTCACCCTGTTTATTTAATTTATATGCACAGTGGTGGTGGATGGTGCTAGTTGCTCCGTCATGTCAGACTCTTTGTGACCCAGTGGACTGTAGCCCACCAGGCTCCTCTGTCCATTGGATTTCCCAGGCAAGAACACTGGAGTTGGTTGCTGTTCCCTTCTCCAGGGGATCTTCCCAACCCAGGCATAGAACCTGGGTCTCCTGCACTGCAGGTTGATTCTTTACCAGCTGAGCCACCAGGGAAGCCTATTTGAGTGTGGGGCTCCTCTGTCCATGGAATTTCCCAGATGTCCTGTATTTCCCACATTGCAGGCTGATTCTTTACCATCTGAGCCACCAGGGAAGCCCATATACAGAGTACATCATGCTAAATGCCAGGCTGGATGAATCACAGGCTGGAGAAAGTTCAACAACCTCAGATATGTAGATGATACCACCCTAATGGCAGAAAGCGAAGAGGAACTAAAGGGCCTCTTGATGAAGGTGAAAGAGGAGAGTGAAAAAGCTGGCTTAAAACTCAGTGTTCAAAAAACTAAATCATGGCATCCAGTCCCGTCACTTCACAGCAAATTGTGTGTGTTAGTTGCTCAGTCGTGTCTGACTCTTAGCGATCCCATGGACTGTAGCCCAACAGGCTTCTCTGTCCATGGGATTCTCCAGGCAAGAATACTGGAGTGGATTTCCATTCCCTTCTCCATCATAGCAAATAGATAGGTAAAAAATGGAAACAGTGACAGACTTTAATTTCTAGGCCTCTAAAGTCACTGTGGACAGTGATTACAGCCATGAAATTAAAAGATACTTGATTCTTGGAAGAAAAGCTATGGCAAACATAGACAGAGAATTAAAAAGGAGAGATATCACTTTGCTGACAAAGTTCTGTAAGATCAATGCTATAGTTTTTCCAGTAGTCATGTACAGATGTGAGAGCTGGACCATAAAGAAGGCTGAGCGCTGAAGAATTGATACTTTTGAACTGTGGTGTTGGAGAAGACTCTTGAGAGTCCCTTGGACTGCAAGGAGATCAAACCAGTCAATCCTAAAGGAAATCAGTCCTGACTATTCATTGGAAGGATGGATGCTAAAACTGAAGCTCCAATACTTTGGCCACGTGTTGCAAAGAGCTGACTCATTGAAAAAGACCCTGATGCTGGGAAAGATTGAGGGCAGGATTAGAAGGGGATGACAGAGGATGAGATGGTTGGATGGCATCACCAACTCGATGGATATGAGTTTGGGCAAACTCCAGGAGATGGTGAAGGAAGGAAAGCCTGGTGTGCTGCAGTCCATGGGGTTGCAAAGAGTTGGACACAACTTAGCAACTGAACAATGACAGCACCATTTTCTATCTGCACAAACCTAGAGGGGAAAAATGACCCACTGGAGAGATTAATAAAGTGAGCAGAATCCTAGACTAAGACAGTTCAGTTTTACAATTCCTGAGGTGATATAAGTATTCATTATCAGACATAGCACACATTTTCATACTTAAAAGTCTCTTTCTTTGGATGAATACTTGTATGATGACTCTTGACGATCAAGATCCAGAAAAAAATAAAATACCCTTATACCTATAAGAAGCATTTTGCAGTTTCATGGATATAACAGAAGCATTAAAAATCTTATGCATGTTTGACTGTCTCTGGATGGTTCTGTGACACAGATTAGAGGTAACCCCCACCTCCCTAATTTCACAAAGGAAAAATGCTGATGAGTACAACCAACATGTCTATTCCAGTGTCTCTGTGTACTACTAATTTTGTTCATATTTAGTGATGAATGATTTTGATGAATTTTAGACTTAGATCTACTATGACTGCTAGTGGGACAAGCAGCAGGAGAAACTCAGGACTAATGTACAAAGACCATCTGCTTCAAGGGAGAAGAAAAGGGAATAGATTTAAGGTAGTTTCTGGCTGCTATACACTGCCACATTCCCATGAGAGACAGAAGCAAGAAGAAGTGTCTAGAACTCTGTAAAACTTACATTCCCATGTAATGGACCAGCTACATAGTTTGTAGGGCCCAGTGCTAAATGAAAATGTAGGGCATCTTGTTCACAAAATACTAAAATTTCAAGATGGCTGCAGTAACGTATTCAACAGAATGTGAGGCCATACTGAGCATTGTGCCCTATGCAACTATTCACCGTATTGGCCCTGCTCATAGCATGCTTGACTGGCTCATATCAAACCAGTTTGCTTCGCAGAACCTCCCTATTCCCTCACTACCACCTTTCCTGCTTCTAAAGTTTACCTTAACCTATGACAAAAATAACAACTAATAGCTTTTGTCACTTGTTTGTCTCCTCTGGCTGGTCCTATCATGGGGGCTCTATCCTTACGACCTCATTCAAACCCAATGACTTCCCAAAGACCTTGCCTCCAGATGCCATCACTTCAGGGACTAGGGCTTCAATATGTGCTTTCAGGGGCACACACTCGGTCTACAGTACCACCTTACTGCAGTGAGTTTTAAACTGGGTTACCTGGAAATATCTCAGAGACCACTGAGGGCAATCAGTGAAAGAACAAGTGAGTGGGCCCAAGAGCCCTAGGTAAATTTGTTTTACTGTTCAAGTTTCCATGTAAGCACCCATCGTGGGAAAAATTGAAGGCTCTGTCCACAAGAAAGCTTAGAAAACAATGGGTTATTTGTTTTGAGATAAGCAGGGCAAATCGTATTTTCCTCAATTCATGAGTGGGGAAAATAGATGAACATGTATTATATTCTGAGTGCCATGTGAAGTACTTTTGCATGTTATACCCCTTAATTCTTATAACTCCACAAGGTATGGGGAATTATGCACAATTCATAAATGAGGACACTGAGAAGCAGATAAGTTAATAGACCCATCCAGCCAATCTATAGCAGAGCTGAGATTTGAACCCCGGCCTAGTAACAAAGCACACGTTGTTTCCATAATACTATCTGTCTCCTCATTCAGGTAAGACTACCATTTGCTTCCCTAGCAGACACTCGGCCACATAACTTACCAGGTAGTTTTTGGTCAGACTCCTGGCTGCAAGCCCACTTCTGCAGTTGAAGTAGCAAATAGAAAGCTGGAAAGCAATTGAATGGGAAAGATAGACGCCAGGGCTTACTGTCTCTGAGGCCAGAAGTAAGCCATGGGCAGGGATGGCCTGAGTTATAACTTCAAAGGTATTGTACTATTTGTCCTTTGAGAGCTAGACACTGCATCAGCTCAGAGCAATACAGTCACTTACAGCAACCACTCCTGCAAATGCAATTTTCAGCATCAAAGAGTCTTAACACATCTTAGAGTCACAGTGTCGTGTTAGTTCTGTGTAATGACTGTAATGTCTAACAGAGGAATGAATCCTGAGGAGTCTCTTATAATATAATTTATTCCATGCTATAATGTTGCTGAATACGCCCAACACTCTATCCAGAGTTTGAAACATAAGTGTAAAACTCCATGGTTGCTTTGGAAAAATCACTTTATAGACTTTAGGACACATAGACAAGATATACAGTTTGTACTAAACAGCTGTGATCTAGCAAGATCAAAGGGAAGATTTTGTGTGTCAGTAAGAATGAAGAAACTGATTCCACTGACAGCAGAGGCTGTGCTAAGGCTGGCGGTTTTTAAATAAGTAGCTTAAACAGACCTCTCGCTGTTAGCATGTACATTTTCTCACACAGAATAGAGATAAATTGTTTTTCTGACACTTCTTAAAATGGTCAGGATTAAACTGAAGGCAGTTGATCTTATCTTGAGAGTGAAGGTATTGGCATTTTTGATGCAGTCACAAGTGTCTGTAATAGAATGGAGCTGCAACTGGTTCCAAGCACCCAGCTATAGTGGTTCTCATATCTTCTAATGCCACAGAAATAAAAGAAGACTTGCACACTTTCCATCCTCTCAGTCCTCTATTTAAATGAAAAGAACATGAGGATGAAAGCACAGCTTCCTTCCCATTAGTGCCAACAACTGCACTTCTCTCTTTTCAAATTTGCTTCTTAGGAATTCTAGTTTTAATAAGTGCTTGGGCACCAAGCATTTTCACGAAAAGAAAAGCTGTCATTTTTACCAGATATGCAACCTTTAAGTTGAGTTTAATATAGTAGGAGGCAACACAAAATAACTTAATATACTATATTATTCTATGCAAATTATAGTTTTGGGGCAATACTTAGGTGTTATACATCTTCTGTTCATAGGACAGCTTTTATATATAGACCATCTGAACATTGGGAGAATCTATTTCTTATTAGACAGAAAGTCTATAGCAAGCTAAATAGGATCAGAAAGTGTAAAGGTCCCTATTTCAAAATGACAGTGAGAACTGAATTTTCTGTTCAATACCAGAAAAGCTCCTGTAGAGGCTGCCAAGCTGTACTCACTTGGCTAGCTCTGTGACACCGAAAAGGAGGGAACAGTGCTGTCCTAAAGGCCCCCATCTTCTGACCTCTCCCTGAGTATGGCCCTACTGTCACGTCCATGGAAGTAGCCTTATTTTTTTCATCTGGAAATTGGACCCAATTCCTGACTTCCAGGACTCTTTTAAACATTAGGTTAAATCTTGATGAAAAGTGCCTACCACTCTATAAATCATAGCTTTTGATGTTATTATTATTATTATTGTTGTTGTTATAAAGAAGAGAGGGTAAATGCCACACAGTACAACAAGCAAAAGTATTAGCCCAAGGCATGTTTCCATAATAGCAAAACAGAAAGGACATGTCAGAACTACAAAGAAGCCAGAAGATTAAAGACCAATTCTCAACATAGTGATTGAGCAGCTGTGGAACTCTGACCTTCTGAAAACAGCATCCTCAGGCACTATTCCACTATGATAACACAGACTCAAAAATGCTCCTCTAACATTTGAAAATCACTGTATTATACAAGTAAGTTGATAGGCATGTTCATATCTCCATCCCTTTTATTTTCTGCAGTATACATTAACAGGTATCTACCCAATTTTTCTTTCTTTAATGGAGAACTTCACCTTCTATCATTTCATTCTTATTTTGCTACTTGACACATAAATGCTTTTCCTGAAAGCAAAGTACAATTTAGAACATAGAACATTTCTAAATTACAGGTTGTCTGAAACTCAGGTTGCCATTTTAGAAACACAAACTTCAAAACCGAAGAGAAATAGCAGAAAACAACAGTGGTCAGTGCCGCAGAAGCCAAACAAACTGGAGGTGACATTACAGTCCACATTTTAATTTTTTTTCTTGAATAAGTGATCTTTCCCACTAAATCTCTGAAACTCTCTACTTAGCTTGTATGCTGTGAATCTGCCTAGCATTCCTCAGAACATACCTCTTTTGATTAAGATCAAGACAGACTTGCATTTTTGCAGGAAGCTGTACTATCATTCTGGAGCATATATCATAGATAAAGGGCACAGAATGTTTCCAACACTGTCTTCTGTTTATTCCCATGGTGTCCAAGGAACCATCAGACTTAGACAAGAAACTGAAAGACTTGGTAACACAAGCAGTATTTTCTTCCCTCTCTTCTACTGCTTGTTGGAGACTTGGATATTCCCCGGTGGCTCAGACAGTAAAGAATCTGCCTGCAATGCGGAAGACCTAGGATCAATCCCTGGGTTGGGAAGATTCCCTGGAGAAGGGCAGGCATGGCAACCCACTCCAGTATTCTTGTCTGGAGAATCCCCATGGACAGAGGAGCCTGGTGGGCTACAGTCCATGGGGTCGCAAAGAGTCAGATACAACTGAATGACTAACCACACGGAGAGCTGTCAGTCTTGAAGGACTCTCAAGGGAATCAACCTGTATAAAACAAAAAATCAGATTATATTATCCCTTTGCTTAAAAATCTCCAGTGACTTCTCATGAACGTGGAATGAAACTCACAACCCTTGCAATGACTGCTATGGGATCCTTATGATCTGGCCTCTGCTGACTTCCTGAAACTCACCTTCTTTCATTTTCCTCCTTGTCTACTCTGCTCATGCTTCACTGTCTTTTTTCCTTTTTCTCAAGCAAGTTCAAACTCATTCCCACCTGAGATCATTTGTACTAGATGATCACTCTCTCTGGAAGACTGTTCTCCCAGAACTTTATATATATGAATTTCTGAACCAGATGGACAGGTTCTTTTTTTGAGTTAGGAATGCACTGCAAAGGCACATGGATAAATATTTTCTTAAACTGAATATGATGAAAAAGGAGAAAATATGCCCAATAAACACATTAAACCAGTTATTAAAGGCAACAGAAGGCAACATTTAAAAATAAATGTCAGAAGTACTAAAGATTAATATAAAGAAAGAATCCTGAAGAAATTCAGGGCTTCAGATGTGTGTATGCCAATGTGCCTGGCATAGATAATAAACAGAGATAACCTGAGTTTATTTATCTTCTTGCCTGGAGAATCCCCATGGACAGAGGTGCCTGGTGGGCTACTGTCCATGGGGTTGCAAAGAATCAGACACGACTGAGTGACTAAGCACAGCACAGCACAACCTGAGTTTATAAAAATAAACTGATAAAGATGGTATCACAAGTAGTAGCAAATTTTAGTATAATGAGAATCAAGATTAGAATCCACTGATGAAAAGTCTCCCCTATATGCCTGATGTGCTGGAGTACTTGATGGGAAACCATGTGTGAAAAGATAAAATTAAAGAAGAGACATTGCTACATATAGTTTCCTAGGATGTGGAAAAATTACTATTTGTCATATGCAAAATTATTTCAGAATTATGTACACATCCTTCTCTGCCCATACAGGTCAGGCAGCACAATCCAGGAGTAGTTGGTACTTGACCAGTGCCAGGGTAGCTGGCAGGGCTTAAACGTGGAACATCCATAGCCCTTGGGTTTGGTGTAGGAAAGAAGGAAGAAATAAATGGGTAACTGGAGAGAGTAGTAAGTGCAAATGAGTAAATTGTCGATTGGGTACATACCTCTTCCAATGTGAATGCACCTCTTCCTGATGCCCATCACTGAGTTTTGAGGAGCCCCAGTTTTCAGCCTATTTAAATGTAATTATGGATAAAGTTGGCTTGGGGAAACATTAGGGAAAGCTCTTTTATCTATGCTTGCTATGTTTCCTTTAAAATAAATTCCAAATGGGGGAGATTATAAAGAAAATTACTAAATAAATTCAATATTTATGAATAATGGATAATGAGAAGATAGCAAATATAACTGAAAGTGTAAGTCACTCAGTCGTGTTCAACTCTTTGCGACCCCATGGACTACAGAGTCCGTGGAATTTTCCAGGCCAGAATATTGGAGTGGGTAGCCTTTCCCTTCTCCAGTGGATCTTCCCAACCCAGGGATTGAACCCAGGTTTCTTGCAATGCAGGTGGATTCTTTACCAGCTGAGCCACAAAAGAAGTCCAAATATAACTGAAGGGATTATTAAAAGTATTGTTGTCAGTTTTATTCCCATTTGGCATCTGAGCACAAAAGTCAGACTCACATTATACTCTTACAATTTTCCCTCACAGGTATTTCACCTAACAGATTTTTTTGCATGTCTAATCCTCCTTTGACTTTTGATTCTCAGAGGACATAAACTAATCTTCAGACATCAAATACAAATATATAAATATGTAAAAACTGAAAGCATAGAAATATATATATATCATATAAACTCAATTATAAGAAAACTCAAGTGCCTATAGTAATAACAGAGAAATAGACTTCAGGATGATAAAAGCTATTATAGATTAAAAGGGATAGTTCTTGGTGATAAAAGTATTGATTCTTTAAATGGCATAACATTCAAATTCTTATGGACATCAAAATTGTTAAAACAGACAGAACTTAGAAGCTGACAAATCCATATTAATACTTGCAGATGTCACAACCTTTACTTCACTAATTGATAGAAGAGAAAGACACAAAATCTGTAAATATATAGAAGACTAAAAAAGCACCATCAACCAACTTAGCCTAATTAACATATACAGAACTCTTTACCACCAACAAAGGGCTTACCTAATGGCTCGGATAGTAAAGAATTTTCCTGCAATGCAGGAGACCACAGTTCAATCCCTGGGTCCTGAGAAACCTGTATGCAGGTCAAGAAGCAACAGTTAGAACCGAACATGGAACAATGGACTGGTTAAAGACTAGGAAACAACTATGTCAAGGCTGTATATTGTCACCCTACTTATTTAACTTTTATGCAAAGTACATCATGTGAAATGGTGGGCTGGATGAATCACAGGCTGATATCAAGATTGTGGGGAGAAATATCAATGACCTCAGATATGCAGATGACACCACCCTACTGGCAGAAAGCAAAGAGGAACTAAAAGGTCTCTTGATGAAGGTGAGAGGAGAGTGAAAAAGCTGGCTTAAAACTCAACATTCAAAACATTAAGATCATGGCATCCAGTCCCATCACTTCTTGGCAAACAGATGGGGAAACAATGGAAACAGTGACAAACTTTATTTTCTCGGGCTCCAACATCACTGCACAGTGACTATGCAGTGACTGCAGCTATGAAATTGAAAGACACTTGCTCCTTGGAAGAAAAGCTATGACAAACTCGGTGAATTAAAAAGCAGAAACATCACTTTGCCAACAAAGGTCTGTATAGTCAAAGCTGTGGTTTTTCCAGTAGTCATGTATGGATGTGAGAGTTGGACCATAAAGAAGGGTGAACGCCGAAGAACTGATGCTTTTGAACTGTGGTGCTGAAGAAGACTCTTGAGAGTCCCTTGGATAACAAGGAGATAAAACCAGTCAGTCTTAAAGGAAATCAACCCTGAATAATTATTGGAAGGACTGATGCTGAAACTGAAGCTCCAATATTTTGGCCACCTGATGTGAAGAGGAGAAGGCGATGGCACCCCACTCCAGTACTCTTGCCTGGAAAATCCCGTGGACGGAGGAGCCTGGTGGGCTGCAAGTCCCCGGGGTCGCCAAGAGTCGGACACGACTGAGCGGCTTCACTTTCAATTTTCACTTTTCACTTTCATGCATTGGAGAAGGAACTGGCAACCGACTCCAGTGTTCTTGCCTGGAGAATACCAGGGACGGGGGAGCCTGGTGGGCTGCCGTCTATGGGGTCGCATAGAGTCGAACACGACTGAAGCGACTTAGCAGCAGATGTGAAGAGCTGACTCATTGGAAAAGACCCTGATGCTGGGAAAGATTGAGGGCAGGAGGAGAATGAGGTGGTTGGATGGCATCACGGACTCAATGGACATGAGTTTGAGCAAACTCTAGGTGATAGTAAAGGACAGAGAAGTCTGGTGTGCTGCAGTCCATGGGGTCATACAGAGTCAGACATGATTGAATGACTGAACAACCACTACCACCAACAAGGCTTCCCAGGTGGCTCAGTGGTAAAGAATCCCCCTGCCAAAGCAGGAGACACAGGAGATGTGGTTTCAGTCCTTGGGTTGGGAAGATCCCTTGGAGTAGGAAATGGCAACCCACCACAATATTCTTGCTTGGAAAACTTCGTGGACAAAAGAGCCTGGCAGTCTACAGTCCATGGGGTTGCAAAGAGTTGGACATGACTGAGTGACTGAGCATGCATGTACTACCAAAAAATAAGAAGATACATTTGTTTAAAAGGCACACTGCAACATTAAACTAGATAAGCCATAAATAAGACTCAGTACCTTTTAAATGAATAATGTCATAGAGTGTGTGTTGTATGAAAAGAGTAAGATTGAATTAAAAAATGAGTAAGAAAAAGATATCTGAAAAACCCTCAAATATTTGGAAATTAAATCTGACCACAAAGAAAACTCTGGCTACACTGGTCAGTTTTACCAAACATTTAAGGAATAAACAGTGCCAATCCAACACAAGCTCTTACAGTAAGTGAGAAAGGAGGGGGTCACTTCTTAACTAATTTCTGTGGCCAACACTACCTGAATACCAAATCTCTACAAAAACATTGCCAAAGAAAACTAGACAAGTATCCCCCATGAACATAGATGCAAAAATCTTCACAAAATTTTAGCAAATGTAATTCTGTGATAATAAAAAAAAAAGATTACTTGATGACTAAGTGAGATTTGTCCCAAGTGTTAAAGATTGTTTTTGTATTTGAAAATTATTTGGTGTAATTCACCATGTCAATAAGCAAAAATGATCATCTCAACAGATGCACCCCCCTACATCTGACAAAATTTAGCATTCATCCGTGTTTAAAATTCACAATAAATAAGGAATAGAAATATAGGAAATATAAGAAAATCTATAAAAATCTTACAGATAATAGCATACTCAATGGTAGAAGGATGAATGTCTTCTCTTTAAAATAGATAGTGTATTAAGGCAAGAGAAAAATGGCACGTAGATTGGTAAAAACATGTAAAACTGTCTTTATTTGCAGGTAATATGATCATTGTGTAGAAAATGGTAAGGACTAACAATCAAGTATAGTAAGGTTTCAGGATGCAAGGTCCACATATGTAAATAAATTTTATTTTTATATAGTAACAAAAATTATAATGAAGTGAATTCATTTAAATGAATTTAAATGAAAATATTAGTAAACAGTAGCATCAAAAATATGAACTACTTAGAGATATATTTAACAATATGAATAAAATTGTACACTAAAAAAACACAAGACACGGCTAAGAAAAAGTAAAGAATATCTAAATACAAGAAACTCTGTAACAGGTTCATGGATTGAAAGTTGAAAAGTCCACTATTTCCTAATTGATCTATACAGTTAATGCAATCTCTATTGAAATTCCAGAAGACACTTTGAAGAAATTGACAGATTGTTTATTAAATTTGTATGACAATTGAAAGAACCTGGAGTAGCTATAATTTTGAAAAATGAGAACAAAATTGGAACATTTACATAGCTTGATTATAACACTGATCATCAGTACAGAGAAATATTTGTACAAATATAGATCTGTATTATTACATAGATCAGTGGAACAGAATGAAGTACATAAGGAGACCCAATCATTTTTTTTTGTTTTGAGAAAAATGGCAAGATAGAGATAGTCTTTTCAAGAAGGGGTGCTAGAAAATTTGACTATATGCAAAAAGAGAAAAAGCGAATTTAAAGCCGTTATTAATCATTTCCACTAGTGGAATGTATCATCTATTTTGAGTTAATTTTTACATACCATCGTCTATGGAAAATCAACACCTAGCATGATTAATGATGAAAAACTGAATACTTTCTCTTTAAGATTGGAGACAAATTAAGTATATCATCTCTTATCATATTTAATCACATTTTTCTTGGCTATTCTTGCCAATGAATAAGGTAAGAAATGTCATTCAAATAGGCAAAGAAGAGGTACAATTCCCTTTATTTGAAGATGACATGCTCATGTACAAAGAAAATTCCAATAAATCCAGAAAAACGCTAGAAATAATAATCAAATTTAGCAAGGTTGCAGTATCCAAAGTCAATATAAAAATTCACTTGCTTTTGTATATACTAGCAATGAAAAATTAGAAAAGGAAATTGAAAATTGTTACCTATGATAGCATTAAACATATGAAGCATTTAGAAATGAATTTACAAAAATGTATGTAAAAATTGTGCACTCACAAATATAATACATACCTGAAAGAAATAAAAGTAGACCTAAAAAAAAGAGAGATAGGCTATGTTGATAGATTAAAAGACTGAATATTGTTGAGATGTTCATTTTCCCAAATTGATTCAATGCAATCACAATCAAAATGACAAAAGGCTTATTTTGTAGAAATGACAAGCTGATACTAAAAGTTTTATTGAAAATGAAAAAGACTTGGTATAGTGAAAAATTTTTGAAAAAGAGGAGCAAAGTGTGAAGACAGATAATACTGAAATGTTGCTGCTATGAGCCATGAACGACGCCGGGATTCTTGGCATCTAGAGGAGAGGAATTTGATCTGGGGCCAGTGACGAGGTTTGATTGCTCAGAGCTTTTGTGTAATAAAGTTTTATTAAAGTATAAAAGAGATAGAGAAAGCTTCTGACATAGACAGCAGAAGGGGGCATGGACAGAGGAGCCTGGCATGGGGTCACAAAGAGTTGGAAATGAATAAGTGACTTCACTTCTTCTATATACCTATTAGTAAGCTGCTAATTAGAGAAAGGAACTGTCTCAAAACAGAGAGTGGCACCAGGCCCCTCACTGACAACAAGCATTTTGAGATAGCATTGGCACAAAGTGAGTCATCCTGGGCCATAAAACAATTGACATGAATCTTGAAGAAAGGCAGATTCTAAGGTAAATACATAGTTCATTAACATAGCTTAAGAAAAAACATTTCCATAAGAAAAAATGCATTGGTTAGCTCAGAGTTCGAGAAAAATTAAGTTTAGGTGGAACAAGGTATCGTCATGGCAACACAGAGTTTTAAAAGAAACCTCCTTTTAATTTTGTATAGAGTAGGAAAAAATGTCTGACACTTGCAGCCTATTTCCTCTGCTCGGGGACCCCTAGCCTTCCTGCCTGTTACCCTCTCAATATTTGAGTTCAAGAGACATTGTGATACTTATGCTAGGAGAGATATATAGATAAATTGAAAAGAAACGAGAGTCAAGATATGATTATTAACTTTTGACAAAAGTGCCAAAGTGATTCAATGGGAGGAAAGGATAGCTCTTTCCTCAAATGTCACTGAAACAACATGATATGAATATGGAAAAAAATAGACCTCAACTCTTCACTCACTGTATAAAATTTAACTCAATATATCATACACCTGAATGTAGAACTTAAACTCTGAGACTTCTAGAGTATCTTGGGATATTAAATATTTTTATGTTACACAGTGAAGAACCTTAAAGAAAATTCATAAATTGTACTTCACCTAATTTAAAAAAATTGCTGTTAACCATATTAACAATAAAAATATTGTTAAGAAAATTAAAATATAAGATTCAGAGAGAAAATTTCTTACTAATAATCTCTGCAAAAGAACTTGTGTGTAGAATATATTCAGAAAAATACAATAATGAGACAAAGAACCCAATCAGTCAGTCAATCAGTTCAGTTGCTCAGTCGTGTATGACTCTTTGTGACCCCATGGACTGCATACAACCCAATTAAATTGTGCATAAGATTTGGACACTTCACAAAAGTTGATAGGTGAATGGCCCTCAAGTACTTGAAAACATGGTAAAACAATTAGTTACTAGGGAAGTACAAAATGAAACCATAATGAGATAACACTATATACCTCTTCTATAAAGACTAACAGTATCAACTGTTGGCAAATATGGTCAGCAGTGGAAACTCTCATACATTGCTTGTGGGAATCTAAAATGTAACAACTACTTTGGAAAATAGTGTAATAATTTCTTTAAAGCTGAACTTGAACTTATACTCAGAGCCAGTAAGTTCACTTGAAGGTATTTACCCAATGAGAAATGAAAATACATGCCTTCACAAAGGACTGGCATACAAACATTCATAGCAGCTGTATGAATAGGAGCCCCAAACTGGAAACAGGGCAAATATTCAACAGCAGATAATAGATGAACAAATTGAAATATATTTATACAATGGAAGAATACTCAGCAATAAAAATGAATAAACAACTGATACATGCAAAAACATGGATGAATCTCAAAAACATTACTCTGAGCAAAATAAGCCAGAAACAGAACACTTACTGTGAGATCCCATTTTATATGAAATTCTTGAACAAAAAAAAAGGGATCATTTTGACACAAAGTAGGTCAGTGCTTGCCTGGAACTAGGTTGGGTGTGCCTGTAAAAGTGAGGGTTATGTGAGCCTGCAAAAATGAGGGTTATGTGAAAGCTCAAGCTTCAGTGGTTTCACAGTAAATCTGCCACTGATAGTGGATAATAAATAAAATTTTAAAAGACATAAAAGACAGCAGCAAAGTGTTGGCTAAGTAGGCACAGTTATATCAGGGCCTGAGTTTCCCTTTTTCAGAAAGTTAGTAGTTCTCCTTGAATTCATTATTCTTTTTAAAAGTAATTTATTTAGTTGGAGGATAATTGCTTTACAATATTGTGATGGTTTTTGCCGTACATCAACATGAATCGGCCATGGATATATATGTGTCCCCGCCATTGTGAACCCCCCCTCCACCCTATTTTTTTATTCTTGAGCAGCTATCTGCCCAGCTAGTGACCACATTCCTCACCTTGTGTAACACGTGATAAGAATGCAAGAAATAATTGTTGAATCATTGACTTTGCTGTTCATTTCTGATACAGCACTTATTTATTCTCCTCAATCAAGTAAGTAGGAAAGTATAAAGAAATCATCACTCTGCAAAAGCAAATCAAAGCCAGAAACATTTGTGGAAAACTGTGTTGGACAAAAAACATTATTAAAGCCATTTCTGGACTCCTGTTTCCTATTTTAACTACCTAACAGTTTCATTGGATGTATGGCCATAAAATCCTTTTCCAACTCCAACCAAAATGTAAGAATGAGAGTAGAAGAAAAGATGGTTAGTGCTAACCCATATCTACAGAGGAATAACCTCAGAAATTATATCTCCTTCTAATGAGAGACAGTGCTTCTTGTTCCACTTAACTGGCATCTAAAAGATACTAATTGATAACATGTGAGTGTCACAGACTGGTAAGTTCCACCGACCAAGAAAGATATTCATGATGGCTCACTGTCACAAGAGACCATCCTGTGGGCAGAACTCCTTTGTGTGAAAAGACAGAAAAGCTGCTGTATGACCTAAATGACTTATTTTCAGTTGCTTCAGGTAGCAGAATTTTGATATCTGAGTGATGCTCCCTTATCCATCCTCCGGGAAATACCCAATGCAGGATATGTGTGTAAAGGACAGAGATATAGCTATAAGTTCAGTGATCCAGATAACTGAAAGTTAAAATGCTCTTGGAAAATGGAAAGGACTTCTGATACTGACCAAAATAGAGTAAGCCCATTATAGACTACTCTCCCATTGATTATAGCTAAAAATTGTGGAAAGAATACATGCAGGAACTGCCTGAGGACTCTTAAAAGTAAATAACAACAGGAAGATTAGAAAGAGAAGTCAAAACTTGAAGAATGACTAAAATGGTGCTGAATTTCTTGATTTTATTTTTCTCCTTTGTAATGGGTTTTTACCCAAGGCTGGAATATGTCACAGAGGTACACAGTGAAAATGAATACCGAAAAATTTTAAAGAATTTTTCTCTGCCTTAAGGGAAGCCCTAACTGCAAGAGAGCTTTAAGGGGACTACAACTCGAAGAGAAGCCTAACATTCTGGCCAAAAGAAACAGAAATAAGGGCCCCTGAGAGCCATCAAGTATGGGTACAACCCTGGAGAGGAGAACGCTAGAGAAAAGGACCTCCTAAATCAGTGTATGAACCAATACATATCTTGGGCTTGCTCCTGAGCAGCACACACATGAAATACAAACAATGAAGCCTTGTTTGAGTACTGAACTGTAACATAAATCACCACCTAAGTCTAACCCCTAAGTGGCACATAACCTGGGGCAGACCCAAACACCATAGTGAAGATTTTGAAACCTGAACTGATACTGTAACCAGTGCTCACAAAAGTTGAGGCACAATTTGTGATTTGAACTTAATCGTGTCAATTGGCTCCTAAATCAAATAAACAAAAAATCTACACACTACAGAGGATTTTAACGGGTCACAGAGTCTTACAACATAATATTCACAATGTTCAGAATATGGTCTAAAATTACTCAAAATGCAAATAGGTAGGAAAATCATACCAATTCTCAAAGAAAAATACAATCACTATGTGACAACATTGAGAAGACACAGATGTTAGAATGAACAAATATTTTAAAGCAGTTGTTAAAGACATGTTATATGAGGTAAAGTGAATTCTTTTAGAATTAATGGAAAGATAGAAGTTCTTGGAAGAGAAAGCAACTGAAAAGGAACCTAATGGAAATTTTAGAAACAAAATATAAAGTGCCTGAAGTAAAAACAAACAAACAAACAAACCCTCATTAGTGTACTTAGAAGCAGAGTGAAGATGACAGAGGAAGGATTCAGTTAACTTGGAGAGTGATCAATAGGAATCATTCAATCTGAAGAACAGAGTGGGAAAAAAGAAAATGTGGGACAATCTCATTGGAGGTAGTAGTCATGTGATTAGAGTCTCAAAAAATATAAGAAAAAGATATCGATACCCAAAATTTGGAAGAAATAATTGCTAATAATTTACCAAATTGTTCAGAGACATAAATTTACACATTCAAGAAACTCAGCAAAATAAAAGTTAGATGAACTTAAAGAAAACCAAAATTAGATTCATCATAAACAAAGCATTGAAAACCAAAGATAAATTTAAAAAATTCTTGAAAGCAGCTAAATAAAAATGACACATTACCTAAATAGAAACAGCAGTTCAAATGACTGAATATTTTCCCTCAGAAACCCTGATGATCAGAAGACATGAAACATCTTTAAAGTGCTCTAAGGAAAAAAAAGAAGATGAAAACTGCCAGGCTAGGATTCCATATCCAGTGAAAATTTTCTTTAAGAATGACAGCAAATTAAAGACATTCCTAGTTGAAGAAAATGAAGAGAATTCATTGCTACCAGACCTTCTCTAAAAATATGTTAAATTAAGTTGTTTACATTAAAGGGGAATGATACAAGGCAAAAATTTGGAACTTCAGGAAAGAAGGAAAAGCAAAAGAAATGGCCACTATCTGCATAAATATAGCGGACTATTTTTGTCCTCTTAAAATTCTTTAACATGTATATCTCTGTTGAAAGCCAAAAGGATAATATTATCTGGTGAAGTTTTCAGTATATGAAGGTGCCACATGCATGACAACTATAACATGAAGGTGAAGAAGGAATTCATGGGGCCTGGACTCCATCTTAGGCCTGTTCGTGCTGATCATGTTTGGCCACCTCTCTAATGGACTCTGAACTCTGTGCTTAGTGCCTGTGGAAACGACAATAGAAGGATAAGACCCCCTCCGGACAGGGGAATCTTGAAGATCGTATCCAGGTTACTCATCACCTAAGAGAAAACATGCACTAATACCCCTACCTCCGGACAGGTCATAAATTTTTTATGTAACCTCGGGCTTATTGATTATTGACTGTTTGGAATGTAACCTCAGGCTTATTGATTATTGACTGTTTGAACACATAACACATGAATGATGGGGTTATCGTGATTGTATTTACCTTTCCTTTGTTTATGTAAGTCACAAGGAAGTTGGGTGGTGGGTTCAGACACATACACATGGGGTATAGAAGATTTTCACAAATGCTGGTCGGGGTCCTTGGCTAAGAGGAGACTCTGCCTTGGGCCCGCCGGTGTAATAAACTGCACTTCACTATCTGCGTCATCCTTCTGAGTGAGCTTGTTTCCCGGAACATGTGGCTATAACAAAGGTAGTAAGATAAATAAATTCTTGTAGCTCCCTATCACTTAAAAAAACCCCTAATAGATTCAAAAGACTGATTAGAATTTAGCTTCAACACTTAGTAACATCAAATAAAAATATTAAAAATATATTTAATAAGACTAGGATAGATATGGTAATTGGAAATAGGACTGACATTGATAAATTAGTTATTTGTCAATTTCATAAAAGTATTTACAGCAAGGTATGATTTGGCGGGATAAAAACCTCTGTGCTGATAAGAAGACCTGTACAAAATGCTTGACAGTAATACATATACCATATGACTATTTCACGTTCAGGACAAATATGTGAGGGAGGGAAATGATCATTTATTGACTGTCACTACAAATCAGGTGCTTCCTATGCATTTTCTCATTCAGCTTATCATTTCTATTAGGTAGAACTTATGGTCCCTTTCCTTTGATGAAAAGAAAAGATAATTCAAAGAAGTAAGGTAAGTTACCCAATGTTATAAAGATAGGATTTGAACCTGGATTTGGTTTCAATTTCACACTGTCACTTAAAGTATGTACTGTAAATACCTTAGTCCTATAGCTATCAACACAAGTGATGATAAAACGAAGGGGAAACTAGCCAGGCATTGTTATTTTAGTGTTATTTTTATATGTAAGGGATAGATTTTGACAGAGGGGGAACAAGAAGGAAGAAAGAGCAAATAGTTAAAAGTTAAAAAATTTTAATCAAGTACATTTTTTGTTTTGGTGCTCCTAGTTTCTTGTGTGATTTATAAAAATAAATTCGTTTCAGACGTTTTTTTTTTGCCCAATGATCACATAACTTAGAGAAAATTTTAATTAAAACCATGATTCAGTTTTTAAAATATTGTTTAAGGCAACTGCACTTAGAAGAACATTTTTTGCATTTGGTACACTATGGTATGGTTTTAGTTTTTCTTTAAACTCATACTCTATTCTTATTTTCATTCTATTCTGGCTCTCTCAAGACTCACTCACTTTACCAATTCTCGTTACAAGAGTTGTTAGGCTAAAAATATGCACGTATGTTCCTGAAATTTTTGTCTTCCTTCCATTTTAACCTCAACTTCGCAATGCAAAGTTCGGCATTTTTTGATAACAAGGACTGAAACCCAGCTATTAGCAAGACTGAAACCTACCAAGCCTACACCTTGATGATGATCAGTAGAAAAAGACCTGTTTTTCAGGATATTCACATCAACCTCAAAAGTTAGAAACAAATTTCTAAAAGTTCATCTCACTGTGCACATTTGTCTTCATATACATAAAATATATGTTTAAAAAAGTTAGTCTCATTATAATAGTTTTCATCATGGCAAAACTAAAGGGGTAACAGATGGTTTGCCTTAGTGTGTGAACTGCATTTGTAAAGGACAAGAGGTATGTAAATGTTCTGGGAAGTTTCCCTTCTTCCCAAAAAAGAAAATTATATTCAGAATATTTGAATAAACTAATTTCATAGCTGTTGATTTTTTCTAAATAAAAATCAATAATGTATGACCCATATGATTATGAATCAACTTTTATTTCAGATCCTAAATATAGTCCCCCAAAGTCTCCTGGATAAATCTAATTTTAAGATATTTGACTTATTACTGCATTATCATACTGGAGAACCCAATGTCAACTGATATTGGAGGATTAAAGGATACTTTAAAAACAATTGATCTTGAGATTTTAAGTTCTTGCTATAAATTCTATTGAGACAATCGTTTCAAGTAAAAGAATTAAGAAAGGTCACTGAATGTATTGATTGCAGTGGTCTCAATTTAGTCACACAGACGGGCTCATTCCTTGCTTAATAGTGTCATCTCAAATGAACAGGCTCAATTCAATTGATTCTGATAGGAAAAAAAAGAAAAAATAAGAAAAAAATTGGTTATTCTTGGTAAATAGATTTTTGTGAAGCAAGTAAATCAGTTTTCATGACTATCAATTCTAACCCAGGAATAAAGAACAAAAAGTTTTATAAAACAAAGTATTCCCCAAATTATGGAAAAATGACTTCCTTATTGCTTTTCCTTTCTTATCTGATATCTTTTTTCATTTTATTTAAGAGTCAAATAAAACATTAGTAATATCAGTTCTGTTGAATAAAAGTCAGCATAAGTATCATAATGGCAAGGAAACTATTTTTTACAAACATTATAACTTTTACCATGCTTTAAATTATAGTACAGTTCTTCCCTAAAATAACAGTATGATAGAAAACTAAGCTTAACATATAATTCAAGAAGCTTCTCTTCACCAGAAGACTACTAGGAGAGTATTGGATTATTTATGAGTGAATTTGCAATTTAATGTATCTGATTTTCTTTCCAAGTCTTACTATGTGCATCTTTTGTACTGCAACTGCAATGTCTATATTTTGATCTCATTGAATATCACGTGTAAATTATAGCTCTACCCCCACATGTATTGGGGCTAAGACTGATAAAAATGGATGTCAAATATAAAAATAAACAGCCAATGCACACGTCCTAGAATGCAACAAGTTTGGTATGTTTGAGAAAAAAATATGCTGTGGCCAAACAACAGCAGGCATGGGGTGGAAGATGAGATAAAAGAGGTTGCCAGAGGCCAGGTCTTACAGTCTTGTAGGGAAGGAGTCTAGATTTTATCTTAAGGTTAATGGAAAGCCATGGGAGCATTTTGCACATGAGAACGACATAGTCTGACCAACTTCTGAAAGGATTATTCTGTCTCTTGGGTGGCAAATAAGCTGAAAAGGACAAAGGAGAGGAGCAGGGAGATCAATTCAGAGGCTACTACAAGAGTACAGGAGACAGCCAATGAGGGTGGTTTGAATTAGGTTTGTATTAATAGTATACCACAGAAAGAAGTGGTTGAATTCTGGACATATTTTAGAGTCTATTGGGCTTGCTGATGGATTGGCTGTGGGGAATGAGGAAGATAGAAAAGAGGAAGGGTGACTCCTGGCTGTTTGATCCAGGGAGCTGAATGGATGGTACTGTAAAGAAAAAGGCTGTGGAAGATCAGATTGATTGTGTAGCAGCCATAGATCAAGTGTTTTGTTTGCAGCATTTTAGGTTTGAGGCTCCTATTAAATGTCTAAGTAGAGAAGACAATTAGGTAGTCATATGTTAGTACAAAACTGAAAGTGGAGGTCAGTGCTTGGGGTACTATGTAGAGTCATAGACAGATTTGAAATTGCTCAGGGAATAATGTAGGTGGGTTGAAGAATAGTGGAAATATTGCAAATACTTCAGTATTTTTAGCTCATGCAGAGAAGAAGCAAGTACGATAATCAAAGGTGACTGAGACAGAGTGCCTCGTATTATAGGAAGTAAACAGGACAATGTGTCATATTGGAAGCAAAGAGAAAGAAAAACGTTTTTAAAAAAGAAATAAACCTTCTAAAAGGGGGTTGAAAGATTTAAGGATGAAAAGATACATCTTCTAAGAAGTATTGCTTTTTAAGAAAAGGAAGAGAGAAATGGGGCTGTAGCTGGAAGATGATGTGCTGTGCTTAGTTACTCAGTCGTGTCCAGCTCTTTGTGACCCCGTAGACTGTGGCCCGCCAGGTTCTTCTGTCTATGGGGATTCTCCAGGCAAGAATACTGGAGTGGGTTGCCATGTCATCCTCCAGGGGATCTTCCCAACCCAGGGATTGAACCCAGGTCTCCCATATTGCAGGTGGATTCTTTACTGTCTGAGCCACCTAGGAAGCCCAGAAGGTGATGTAGGGTAAGAAAAATATTTATTTTTGTTTTTAACGTAAGAGACACTAGAGATATTAAAGATTTTTTTTTTTAATGTTTGATATAGGAGAGAGAAGGGAACAGTCATTGCTGGAGTGATGACCTCAAGAAGGTGAGAAGGGTATAGATGAGGTGGATACAGACACAGTGCGGGTAGGGGTCTAGGTTTGGAAAGAGGTAAAAATTTGTGATTTAGCTGCACCAAGAAAATGGATTTAGGGGTATGGAAGATAATTGTAATTATTTCTACAAATTCAAGCATTCCCTGTACTTTACCCTCATGGTTGTAACTCCATACTCATCATCCCATTGCTGCCTATACTCCTACACAGTTTATTCTTCATAACCTTCCAAATATGGGTTAATCAAAGAAGGTACTAGGGGAATCAAGTCAGAAAGATGACTTGTCCTAATTTCACAAAAGCGATTCCAAATTCTCTGAATTTTACTTTTAGTGTGGAGGCTAAAAAATTGTTTGCTTCAGAGGCATAACTCCCTCAATTCTTGGTGAAGTTGAAGGCAGAATCAATGTTGTTTGATCCTGACCAGTCAAGGGTTTAGTGGACTGTAGAGCTCCAAGACCACTTAGCAAAGCAACCTGGAAGCTTTGTTTACCTCATCACTTCCATTCTGTAAGAACTCTCTCTAAGGGCTTCCTCCAGTGTTGCTTTACCCTCTTTTGTCACATCCTGAGCAATCTGTCAATGTCATATTTTGGAAATAAAGAGGTTTTATTTATTTATTTTTTTTAAATATGTCACCCCATAATATATTCAGTTATCTTCAGTAAGCAGACACTACCTGTAGAGCACAGTGGAAAGTTTTATTGGGGAGGCAGGGTCTCCAGTCTGTACTTTGGGCATTTGTTAGAGACCCTGAGGATCGTGACATGATGCAATACACCAGAAAGCAAGAGCTGTTATTCCAACAGTTCAATCACCAGCTCTGGTCCTACTATCCTCTATTGCCAAAACCAAACAATTCTTTTTGTGTTTCACATTAACATAGCATTTTCGGAATCCAGAACTCCTAGCGATTACTTAGTTCAGCAACTTTACTGTTTATATTAGGTAAAGTGAGACCTACATTAACCTAGAGATTTGCCAAAGTTAACCCAGCATGTTAGTGGTACAGTCTAGACCTACTGATTCCTTATGCGTCACTCTCTTCACCATGCTACCATGCTGCTTCCCTCTCTCCAGGAAGCACTTCAGTGTAGCAACAGTTTTCTCAGAGAGACAAAGTAGCCAGGTTGACTCCTGACATCACATGCACTGCAAACTGTAAAGCAACTTCCCCAGGGACCATAGCAAAACCCTTTCAAAGTGAAGGAGCAAGAACTATAAAATAATAAGGCAGAGGAAGCAGAAAAGTAATAACAAGAGGAGAAACATAAAGATATAATGTCCTGAGAAAACAGGAGAAAAGAATCTAGCATAAAGAAAAATGAAGAAAAACATCTGGCATGAGGAAAAATAAAGATGCATCTATAAATTGTTTGAAATAGAGGGGCAGAAAGGAAGCTGAGTTATGCAGCACTCTGCTAGACTGATGAGGACGAGTCAACCCAGCTGCCCTGACTCTTCCAAAGGCCACTCTATTTCTTGCTGGTGATTCATCTTACCCTGACAGAGATAGGCTTCCTGCCTAGCTGTTCTTTTCCTGATTGCCTACTTTGCCTAGATTTGGTATTGCAAAATGACTTTACTGTTGGTATCATCTTTTCGTTTGGGATCGCATGGCCTTAGAGCTAAAGATTTCATTACAAGTATAAAACACTTAAAAGTTTACAAGATGCTTACTCATACTTATCTCTTTGGCCCTCACAGTAAACTCATGAGACATATACTGAGACCCTCCATGAAGGCTGTGGATAGGTACAGAGGGGCAGGAGGCCACGAAGGTTCATAAAGCCAAATAGCCTCTGGAAGCACACCAAGTCAAGGAGGACATTCCAGAGGGGACCAGGAGAAAGTCAAGGCCACAAGCCAGGAGAGGCTAAATCACATGTCCAGGTGCTGAGGTGACAGAGGAGGATAAGGAGAATACAGAGGAAGGAAAAAGACACTGGATTAATGAGTAAGGATGAGAAGTGGATGGGGCTATATGATTCAGAAGTGTTGGCGTCTATAAATATTAACCGTGCTTTAGAATGCTCCAGTCAGATCCACTGACTCTTTGCTATACTTGCATACTCTATTAAGCACCCATTTTCTTTAAGTCTTTGACCTTTCTATTCTGCCTGGAATGCTCTCCCAGCCCACCCCCTTTCTACAAGTCTTGTCTTACTCCCTCACCTTATGAGATCTCTATTAATATATCACCTTACTAGTGAGGTTTCCCAAACCTTTCCTATATCACCCAAGACACCCTCTCCCTCTCTGCTACTTTATAGTTCTCCACAGCATATACCACCATCTGAGTATAGACATATATGTAGATATACACATACAGATCTATCTATATCTATATCTATCTATGAAGGATATGTCTACACACATATACATACACACATACATTTGTCATCAGCTTATCCCAATTTTAATATGCTCAAGAGGACAGAGATTTCGGTCTCTCTTCTTTATTCTGTCTCCCCAGCTCTAGGAAAATTGTCTAGCCTGAAGAAAGCACTCAATAAATATTTGTTGGACAAATGAATAATTTCCCCATCTCTGCAGGTAGATTGCAAATGTCTCAAAAGGCAAAAACCATGTCCATTTTCATCATTATATCTCCAGTGTTTTGCAAGGGGCTTGGGACACTATGAATGCTCACAAGGGATTGGTGGAGTGAGAAATGGACAATCTCACATTCCTATGAATCAAGCTGCAGTATAACCTTGAATTCTTTGTCCCACCACAACTGCTTTGTTATTCTGAGGGCATCCATTCTCCTTGTGTGATCATTTTCTGAAAACTAATGTAAAATGAACATGGCTATTCTCTGAGAACTCAGTTTGTTCTGGTTTGTCCGTATCTGCTGAGGTTTTTGCTCTTGATGAGATATTTGTTAATTAGCTTACAAGTGGGGAGGAATAATTTCATACATGTGAGCAATATCACATTAAAGTATCTTGAAATGTTATTTGAAGCAACTCGATTTTTTTTTTTTTTTTTATAAATTTATTTATTTTACTTGGGGGCTAATTACTTTACAATATTGTAATAGTTTTTGCCATACATTGACAAGAATCAGCCATGGGTTTACATGCAACTCGATTTTTAAACAGAAAGATATAAAATACCCGCTAAGTATGACTAGCTAAATGAGTTACCTAATCAAAATGTCACAAATGATTACATAAATGAATACATTCTGTAGTTGAGTTAGTGGATTTCCTTTTTTAGAGTATAAAATCCTTAATATCCAGATCATGCTTTCAGTGTGTTCTTTATGCAGCCTAACACATTTTGACTGCTCAATAAATAACAATCGAATTAAAATCATGACAACTCTAGCATTAATACATCCAATACAGTTGTGCTTGGGGCTTCCCTGGTGGCTCAGTGGTAAAGAATCCACCTGCCAATACAGGAGACACAGGTTCAATCCTTGGGTCAGGAAGATCCCCTGGAGAAATAAATGGCAACCAAGTATTCTTGCCATGGACAGAGGAGCCTGGTGGGCTACAGTCCATGGGGTCTCAAAGAGTCAGACAAGACTCGGCAACTAAACAAGAACAACAGTTGTGCTTGCAGGTGCCTTTCTCTTTCATTAGTAAGTGCTTGCCAAAGGGTTTGCATAACAAATGCAGTACAACCTTAGTCATTGACATTTTGTCCTTTATCTTACAAAAAAGATTTAGAAATAGTTATAATCTATAAACAGTGGAAGTAAGATATAGATAAAAACAGTAGCAAAAGTTACTGGAGTTCAGCTCAAAATGATAAAGTAATAGATTAGAATTATAAGAAGCCACTGACTTTCAAATATTCTTGAGAACAAATTATAGGGAACACCTTGACTTATAGGAATAGACAAGCAAGACCATCAAATGGCTCCTTTCACAGATGATTTTCTCTTCTGCTATCAGTCTGTCTGCCATAGTCACTGTCAGTATGATCTAACAATGAGATTTGGATAGGGACAAGTGGACACTCTCTCCATACACTCTCTTCTGTAATGAGTAGGTTATTGTTGACTAACAACAAAAGGGCACGGTGGTTATGCTTTTGTATTCTTGAGATTTTCCACAGATTAGTTTATAATAGCACATACACTCTAACATATATGTATAAACTCATTAGTGTTTCATAATCTATTATAGTATGTGGGTTTCACCCTTCTCTGTTTAATTTCCTGTGATCTTTGTAAAGCTGAGAGGAAGATGCACTTTAGTAAATTTATATTCCGTTGTATATTGGGCAGTTCAGTTCAGTTCAGTTGCTCAGTCATGTCTGACTCTTTGCGACCCCATGGACTGCAGCACGCCAGGCTTCCCTGTCTATCACCAACTCCCGGAGCTTGCTCAAACTCATGTCCATCGAGTCGGTGATGCCATCCAACCATCTCATCCTCTGTCATCCCCCTCTCCTCCTGCCTTCCATCTTTCCCAGCATCAGGGTCTTTTCTAATGAGTCAGTTCTTCGCATCAGGTGCCCAAAGTATTGGAGCTTCAGCTTCAGCATCAGTCCTTCCGATGAATATTCAGGGCTGATTTCCTTTAGGATGGACTGGCTGGATCTCCTTTCAGTCCAAGGGACTCTCAAGAGACTTCTCCAACACCACAGTTCAAAAGCATCCATTCTTCGACACTCAGCTTTCTTTATGGTCCAATTCTCACATCCATATATGACTAATGGAAAAACAATAGCTTTGACTCCTTTGTCAGCAAAGTAATGTCTGTCACTCCTTTTTAATATGCTGTCTAGGCACCAGTGTTAAATAAAATTGTAATATTATTTTAATCTTCACAATAACTATCTGAGGTAAGTGGTTAATAATATGCCCATTGAAAAGAATGAAAATAAGAATCAGAAAGGTTAATTCACCTGCACAATATTTTACGATCATGAATTGCCCAAGCCATGATTTAAAACCTAATAAACCTGACTCCAAAGCCCATATTATTTCCAGAGTAGCAGGGCTCCTTTAAGTACTGTAAAAGGGTATCTGACCTGGAGGTCCCTGCAATGGGTACAGTCACTGCCCTGGTGCTCAATTGGCTATCTATTTTGGATGTCAGACCTTGTACACTTTCATATACAGTATTCAGTATAAACTTCAGTGCATTATTACTTCTGTTTCTAAGATGAAACATCTAAAACCTGACAGGTTCAGGCAACTTTTTCAGAGTCACACAGCAAGAGGCAGATTCAAATATCAAATTTAACTCCTCCCACTGAAAATCCTATGTTTTGCCACTGATTATCATGCTTTGTTTTGCTATTTAACTCCATGTATGTATGTTAATACATGTGTGTGCACATACACACACACCTGTTTTATTTCCTTTGGACTGTAACCTATTGTAAGTATTATATTTTATATTAATTTATATGTTGCATTCTTCCTATTACCTGATTCTTAAGAAATGGAACTATGGCTTTATTGGCAGTATAAAAATGATTTAATAGAAATGTCAAATAAAAATGTATTTGTAATAATATCTGGAGAAAAGTAAGCTGTTCACAGTGCATCAAGTGTTTTCAGTATACTCTTTTATTTCAAGATAGGAATCAAGAAAGAAACACCACCAAAAATATATTTTCTCCAAAGTCAGAGAACTTTGCTGAAAGCTGCAGTGCAGTGTAAACTTAATGTTTTATTAAATTTTAATTGACATTTATGAATATGAGAGTAAAGGAGAAAGTTGTGACAGGATGAGATGTTTTCAACTTTTGTGATAAGTATAAGGTTAGCTACTTTGTTGTTGTTTAGTTGCTAACTCATGTCGGATTCTTTGCGACCCCATGGACTGCAGCACACCAGTCTCCCCTGTTCTCCACTATCTCCCAGAGTTTGCTGAAATTCATGACCATTGAGTCAATTATGCTATCTAACTATCTCATCCTCTGCCGCCCCCTTCTCCTTCTGGCCCTCAGTCTTTTGCATTCAACATTCTTTATGGTTGTTAAGTAGTCTATAATTAAAAGTAAAATGAAAAAGTAAATTAGATTTTTTAAACCAATGGGTGGAATATGGTTGACAGAACTGGTTTGTGTGCCCCAAACCAAATGGTAGCTAGTCCATGTTTTATGAATACAAGGCATCAAAGGAATATGTGCAACCTGAACTTTTTTTTTTTTTTTTTGCTCTTTCACGGAAATGTTCCTTATTACTGCAAGGCACTAGAACTTCACATGACTTATCAATAATTCTGCTTAATACAGTTATATCATGAATTTATTTTTCGAAGATCCATGAAAACTTCTGTGAAAAGAAAAAAGTTGGCCCTAGGCAAATGATAATAAAGGTAATTACAAATGAATTGTTAAAAAAGATAAGCAATAGATGTGTGGGAAGTTCAAGAAGAGGACACATGGAGTGATTCTGTTAATTCTGGGATGGTAGAGGCAGAAGACCTATTCATTTCCTTAGGTAGATCATTCATGAATCAAGAGAATAAATTAAAATTAAAATCCTAGTAACTGAATTCTGTTAGAAAAATTTTAGTCTTTTCCTAGATTCAGTCATCATGATTTTGATATTCAAATTGTCCCTGTTACAAACATCACCTTTCACTTATATGAGAAAATCAGCACATGAGATGAGAACACTCATTCATTATTGTCAGGCATTAGATTTTCCAGAGACAGTTTTAACGTCAGTGTTCTTAACTTCAGGGTTATTGAAAAACCATTGAAGTCCCAGCACTTTTTTCTCTCTGGCCATCTACATCCCTGTGCTCTAAGCCTCTGCCAATCAATACTAAAAGCCGTTACTACAGTTAAGCAGATGTGCAATAATTCTGGGGCTTCCCAGGTGGCAACTAGTGGTAAAGAACCCACTTGACAATGAAGGAAACACGAGATGCAGGTTCAATCCCTGGGCTGAGAATATCCCCTGGAGGAGAGCATGGCAGCCCACTCCAGTATTCTTGCCTGGAGAATCCCCGTGGACAGAGGAGCCTGGAGGGATACAATCCATGGGGTCTCAAAGAGTCAGACGTGACTGAAGCGACCTAGCATGCATGCACGCACAATACAATGCTCCCTTACCTCCAGACCTTTGTATACATAATCTCTATGAAGAAATTTCTTCTTCAGATTTTTTAATAAAATTAAAGTAAAATTGGTTGTATTTGGTGTCTAGCTCTATGAATTTCAACTCAGGTATAGATTCGTGTAACAACCACCATAATCAGAACAGTTTCATCACTCCCAAACTCCTAGTGCTGTCTCTTTAGAATAACATCCTCTGCAAAACTCTAACTCCTGGAAAATCACTGATCTGTTCTCTGTCACATAGCCTTGTCTTTTCCAGAGTACTGTGTAACTGGAATCATACAGTAGTTACATTTTGAAACTGAGCTTCTTTTATTTGACACAGTGCTTTGAGATTAATCCAAATTGTGTGAATCAATAGTTTATTTCTTTTATTGCTGAAAAGAATTCCATTGTGTAGATATACTACAGTTATTCAGTCATCCATTGAAGGACATTTGGATTGTTTCCACTTTGGGATTACTATGAAAAAAGTTGCTAAGAACTTTCATACACAAGCCTCTGTGTGAACACATGTGTGACAGGCTGAGTAAAGTTCTCCAAAGATGTCCACTTTCTAATCCCTGAAAATTGTGAATATATTACTTTGTGGCAAAATATGCTTTTCAAATGTGATTAATTATCTTGAGATGGGAATATTATCTTGGGTTGTCCTGGCAGGTCCTAAATACATTCACAAGTGTCCTTGTAAGAGAGAAGCAAAGGGAAATTTGCCCCAGAGAGAAGAGAAGGCAATGTAATCACAGAGGCAGATGTTGGAATGATGTGACTATAAGCTAAAGAACACAAGTAACCACCAGGACATAGAAGAAACAGGGGACAGATTCTCCTGTAGAGGTTCCTGAGGGAATTCTCTCCTGCTAACATCTTGATTTAAGTCCAGTGAAACTGATTTCAGATTCCTGGTCTCCACATCTGTAAGGGAATATATTTCTATTGAGTCACTTAAGTTTGAGGTAAGTTTTTACAGTAGCCAAAGGAAACTAATACAATAAGTCGTCTTCTTCTAGGTTAAATATCCAGGAGTCCAATTCTTAGGTTTTATGGTAAATATGTGTTTAACTGTAAAAGAAAGTACAAAACTATTTTTCAGAATGAGTGTAAAATTTGCATTTCTGTCAGCAGTATGTGAAAGGTACATTTATTCTTCATGCTTATAAGCATGTGATAGTATCTTTCATCATATCCCTTTAATAGGTGTGTGCTGATTGTGATTTTAATTTGCCTTTCACTAATGAAAAACAATGTTTAACATCTTTTCATGTGCTTATTTGCCATCCATTTACCCTCTTGACTGAAGTGTTTATTCTAGTCTTTTGCCCATTTTCTAGTTGGGTTGTTTGATTTTTAACAATTGCATTTTGAGAATTTTTTTATATAGTATAGATACTGGTCCTTTGTTGGATATGTATGCTTATCTTTTCATCCTTTTAATAGAGTCTTTTACAAAGCAAACATTTTTAATTTTGATGAGGCTACATTATTTTTTTCTATGGATCTTGCTTTGGGTGTCAACTCTAAACTTTTCATCACACCCTCAGAAACAAAGAATTTCTTCTGTTTTTCTTTTAAATCTTTTATAGTTTTACAATTAGGCCCATGATCCATTTTGGGTTAATTTTTGTATAAGATATGAGGTTTAAGTTGAGATTCATTTTTTGCATTTGGTTGTCCAATTATTGCAGTACCACTTGTTGAAAAAGTATCTTTTCCCCTTCAAGTAATATTTGCATCTTTATCATCTCTCAGTCAGTCATACTTTTGAAAGTCTTCTCTGTCCTTTTGACTTACATTGTTGCCATGATTCCACATAGTATTAATATGGATAACTGTAGCTATATAGAAAGTCTTAAAGTTCCTCTAACTTTATCCTTATTTTTCAGAATTATTTTGGCTAATATAGTTTCTTTGCCTTTCCTTATACATTTTAAATAAAATTGTCTGAACAAATAATACTGCTGAAATTTTGATAAGAATTGCACTAAGGTTGTAAGATAAATTTTGAAAAAATTGACAATTTTACTATGTTGAGTCTTCTGATCCAAAACCACATGATTAATTAAGATCTTGTTTGATTTTCTTCATCTGTTTTTGGTAGTTTTCAGCATCAGGATCCTGTTTACTCCCTAATACCAGAACAAGACAAAGACATTGCAAGAAAGGAAAAATACAGATCAGTATCTTTCATAACATATATCGCCTTGTTTTTCAACAAAATTTTCAACAAAGATTCACAAATAAAATGCAAAGATGTATAAGAGAATTATATATACCAGAACCAAGTGAGATTTATTCCACGTGTACAAGGCTCATTCATCATTTAAAAATCAATTAATGTACATTGTGAAATAGTTAGCATTATCATGTTAATTAATGCATTCATCACCTCACATAGTAAAGTCTTTTCTTGTGTGTGGTGAGAATGCTTAAGATCTACTCTCAGCAAATTTCAAATATATAATATTTATTATTAATTATAATAGCCATGCTAAATATTAGATACTCAAAACTTAGTCACCTTACACTGAAAGTTTGTACCTATTGAGCTTGTTGTTGTTCAGTCATGTCCGACTCTTTCCGACCCCATGGACTGCAGCATGCCAGGCTTCCCAGTCCTTACCATCTCCCACAGCTTGCTTAAAGTCGTGTCACCTGAGTCAGTGATGCCATCCAACCATCTTGTTCTCTGTGGTCCCTTTCTCCTTCTGCCTTCAATCTTTCCCAGCATCAGGGTCTTTTCTAATGAGTCAGCACTTCACATCAGGTGGCCAAAGTATTGGAATTTCAGCTTCAGCATCAATCCTTCTAATGAATATTCAGGACTGATCTCCTTTAAGATGGACTGGTTGGATCTCCTTACAGTCCAAGGGACTCTCAAGCGTCTTCTCCAACACCACAGTTCAAAAGCATCGATTCTTCGATGCTCAGCCTTCTTTATGGTCCAACTCTCAAATCCACACATGAGTACTGGAAAAACCATAACTTTGACTAGACAGACGTTTGTTGGCAAAGTAATGTCTCTGCTTTTTAATAAGCTGTCTAGGTAGTTCATAACTTTTCTTCTAAGGAGCAAGTGTCTTTTAATTTCATGGCTGCAGTTACCATCTGCAGTGATTTTGGAGCCCAAGAAAATAAAGTCTGTCACTGTTTCCACTGTTTCCCCATCTATTTGCCATGAATTGATAGGACCAGATGCCATGATCTTAGTTTTCTGAATGTTGAGCTTTAAGCCACCTTTTTCACTCTCCTCTTTCACCTTCATCAAGAGGCTCTTCAGTTCCTCTTCACCTTCTGCCATAAGTGTGGTGTCATCTGCATATCTGAGATTATTGATATTTCTCCTGGCAATCTTGATTCCAGCTTGTACTTCATCCAGCCCAGCATTTCGCATGATGTACCCTGCATATTGTAGCTCAGCTGGTAAAGAATCCGCCTGCAATGCAGGAGACCTGAGTTCAACCTCTGGGTTGGCAAGATCCCCTTGAGAACAGAAAGGCTACCCACTCCAGTATTCTGGCCTAGAGAATTCCATGGACTGTATAGTCCACAGGGTTGCAAAGAGACATGACTGAGCAACTTTCACTCACCCTGCATTTAAGTTAAATTAGCAGGGTGACAATATAGAGCCTTGATGTACTCCTTTCCCAAATTTAAACCAGTTCATTGTTCCATGTCTGGATCTAACTGTTGCTTCCTGACATACAGATTTCTCAAGTGGTCTGGTATTCCTATCTCTTTAAGAATTTTCCACGTTTTGTTGTTATCCACACAGTCAAAGGCTTTGGCATAGTCAATAAAGCAGGAGTAGATGTTTTTCTGGAACTCTCTTGCTTTTTCGGTGATCCAGTGGATGTTGGCAATTTGATCTCTGGTTCCTCTGCCTTTTCTAAATCCAGCTTGAACATCTGGAAGTTCTCGGTTCACATACTGTTGAAGCCTAGCTTGGAGGATTTTGAGCATTACTTTGCTAGCATGTGAGATGAGTGCAATTGTGTGGTAGTTTGAAAATTGTTTGGCATTGCCTTTCTTTGGGATTGGAATAAAAACTGACCTTTTCCAGTCCTGTGGCCACTGTTAAGTTTTCCAAATTTGCTGTAATATTGAGTGCTGCACTTTCATAGCATTATCTTTTGGGATTTGAAATAGCTCAGCTGGAATTCCATCACCTCCACTAGCTTTGTTCATAGTGATGCTCTCTAAGGCCCACTTGACTTCACATTCCAGGATGTCTGGCTCTAGGTGAGTGATCACACCATCATGGTTATCTGGGTCATGAAGATCTTTTTTGTATAGTTCCTCTGTGTATTCTTACCTCCTCTTCTTAATATATTTTGCCTCTATTAGGTCCATGCCATTTCTGTCCTTTCCTGTGACCATCTTTGTGTGAAATGTTCCCTTGGTATCTCTAATTTTCTTGAAGAGATCTCAGTCTTTCCCATTCTATTGTTTTCCTCTCTTTCTTTGCATTGTTCACTTAGGACGCCTTTATTTTTTCTCCTTGCTATTCTTTGGAACTCCACATTCAGATGGGTATATCTTTCCGTTACTCCTTTGCCTTTTGCTTCTCTTCTTTTCTCAGCTATTTGTAAGCCCTGCTCAGACAATCATTTTGTCTTTTTGCCACTTTTCCTCTGCCCCATTTTACTCTTTATTGCTATGATATTGTTTTCTTTTTAAAAAATTTTATTTTTGTTTAAAGAATAATTGATCTACAATATTGTGATGGTTTCTGCCATACATCAATATGAATCAGCCATATGTATACATATGTTTCTCCCATCCTAAACTGCCCCCATCTCCCTCTCCATCCCACTCCTCTAGGTCATTACAGTATATTCCTACTGCCTATTCACTTTACATATGGTAATATATATGTTTCCTGCGAGAGTGATACTGGCTTCTGTTTAAAATCCCATATATAAGATACTTGTGTGCGTGCTTAGTTGCTTTAGTCATGTCTGACTCTGTGCGACCCTATGGCTGTAGCCCACCAGGCTTCTCTGCTCTTGGGATTCTTCAGGCAAGGATACTGGAGTGGGTTTCCATGCCCTTCTCTAGGGAATCTTCCTGACCCAGGTATTGAACCTATATCTTTTGCATCTCCTGCCTTGCAGGTGGATTCTTTACCAACTGAGTCACCTGCTCAGTATAAGATATACTCATATATAAGATAACATATAGTATTTATCTTTCTTTCTCCAGCTTATTTCACTTAGCATAAAGCCTTCCAGTTTGATTCATATTGCAAATGGCAGAACTTCCTTCTTTATAGTTGAACTTCTTTTTTAATAATATTCCATTGTGTAGTGTATATATATATACATATATATATCATCACATTATATACTTAAAATATATAAGAATTTAAAATTTATTCCTCAATAAAGCTGGCAAAAAAGAAAAAAATAAATTAATGTAATCCATAACATCTATGGGATAAAGAAAAATTACATGATCATAAAAATTAATACATAAAAAGCATTTGGCAAAATCCAGCACTTACATGATAAAAACTCTCAGCAAACAAGGAATAGGGGGAACTTCATTTATTTGATAAAAGACTATATCTTACAGCTAACAAGATTATTATTTTAATTGAGGTATAGTAGGTCTACAATATTATATAAGTTTCAGGTATAAAATGCAGTGATTCAACATTTTTCTAAATTATACTCCATTTGAAGTTATTTTGGAGAATTGGGTATATTCCTTGTGTTATACCATAACATCCTTATAGTTTATTTTCTACATACAAGTTTGTACTTCTTAACCACTTAGCCCTATCTTGCACCTCCTCCTTCCTGTCTCCACTGGTAACTACTAGTTTTTCTCTATATTTGTGAGTCTGTTTCTCTTTTGTTACATTCATTCATCTTATTTTAGATTGCACATATAAATGATAACATAGAGTATTTCTCTTTCTCTGCCTGACTTGTTTCCTTCAGCATAATACTCTAGAGGTTCAATCATGCTGTTTCAAATGGCAAATTTTCATTCTTTAATACCTGAGTAATATTCCATTATGTGTGTGTGTGTGTGTGTGTGTGTGTGTGTATATATATTCCATTATATATATTATATATGATTATCACATAGTTAATGTGTTATATTTATTATTTAAGGTTTTCTGTTTATATATAGTAAATATATCATTTATAATAAATATAACATTACATTGTTTAATAATACATGATATTACAATATATATAAAATATATATTTATTCTGTATATATTGTATATATAATATGTAATATATTGTATATATACAATGTGTCATATATATTGTATGTATATTATATAATATATATATTACAGTGTATAAAATATGTATATATTGTACATATAAAATCATATAATGTTTAATATAATATATAATCATATAATATATGTTGTATATATATGCTATATTATATTACATAAATTGTGTATATAATATATTATATATTTTATAATATATGTATATGTTTATGTGATATATACTATATAGTATATAGAATTGTATATATTACATTTAATATATAGCATATGATATTGTATATACTACATATATAATATGTAATTATTAAATACTGTATATATCTATATCTATACATATACATATATGTATATAAATACATATACATTTTTACACATATATATTATAAAATGTGGCATAATATTAATATATAACATGTAATATAATGTATATAATGTATGCTAATAATATATATTGTATAATATATATGTATATATATGGCTATACAGTTCAGTTCATTTGCTCAGTCATGTCCAACTCTTTGCGACCCCATGGACTGCAGCATGCCAGGTCTCCCTGTCCATCATCAAATCCTGGAGTTTACTAAAACTCATATCCATTGAGTCAGTGAGGCCATCCAACCATCTCATCCTCTGTTGTCCCCTTCTCCTCCTGCCTTCAGTTTTTCCCAGCATAAGGGTCTTTGCAAATGAGACAATTCTTTGCATCAGGTGACCAAACTATTGGAGTTTCAGCCGCAGCATCAGTCCTTGCAATGAATATTTAATACTGATTTCCTTTAAGACAGATTGGTTGGATTCTATGTATAACATATATAATATATGTATTGTATATATTGTGTATTGTAAATTATATATTTTATATACATAACTATATGTCATATATGCATAATGTATATAATTATTATATATAATTGTATATGATATATATACACAATATACACTACATGATATACACAATAATATATATACACATATAGGTATATTACACATGTAAAAATATATGCACATATGTAATAATAACATACTGCACAGATGTATATATGTAGATACATATATGTATGTATGTAATAAAGATGATGGAGAAGGAAATGGCAACCCATTCCAGTATTCTTGCCTGGAGAATCCCAGGGACAGAGGAGCCTGGGGGCTGCCGTCTATGAGGTCGCAGAGTCGGACACGACTGAAGAGACTTAGCAGCAGCAGCAGTAAGATGAATATGTATACATATTATATATACACACATATGTATACATATATACATATATCTTATGTACATATGTACACACACATATATATGCATGCATATACATATTACATGTTGAACATTGTATATTGTAAGTGCACATTACATCTATATTCTCTATACATGATATAGATAATTATTATACATAACTATACATAATAAAAGATATACATATAATATGTAAAATTATACAGACATATACATATATTATGCATAATATATACACATATATATCAGTATCATATATACATACATATATATGTATACAAAAGAAAGAGAAAAAGAAAGTGAAGTCACTCAGTTGTGTCCAACTCTTTGCGACCCCATGGACTGTAGCCTACCAGGCTCCTCCATCCATGGGATTTTCCAAGCACAAATACTGGAGTGGATTGCCATTTCCTTCTCCAGGAGATCTTCCCGATCCAGGGATTGAACCTGGGCCTCCCTCATTGTAGGCAGAAGCTTTACTGTCTGAGCCACCAGGGAAATCCTATGTTTACAAACATGGATATAATATGCATACATATATACATGCACACACACACAAACATACAAAATACATATTCATGCATATACATATATGTACACACATACATGCTATATGCATTTATATATGCACACATATGTATATGTTTACATACACACACATACATGCATAATATGCTAATATAGTATATATTGTGTACATAATATACAAGTATTTACATACCTGCAGTATATACAATATATTGTATGCTAAAATATATATTAGATGACTATATATGTATTTATTGCATTAACTATTGTGTAATAACTACGTACATATTGTATTTTTTTTGTATGTTTATAATATATAATGTATATATGTCACATAATATATAAGTGTATAGTGCATATATAAAATATAGTAATAAATTACATAACACAAAATATATAGACCATATAAGGTATATGTGTACAATATATGATATTTTATATATATTATATATAAAATTGTTGATATCGTATAATAAATATAAAACAATGAATAATATATAATATTGTATATACTACATATATGATATATAATTTATTGCATATGGTATGATGTACATGTGGTATAACATTTATGCATAATATGTATACATATGGAATAATATGGTATAATATATATATGGTCCAATATATATGTATGTACATATAATATAAAGTATGGTATAATATATATATACACACATCTGTAGTATGATATATATGGTATAATATATGTTGTATATACCTAGTATATTAATAAAATACATACACATATAGGTACATATATATACACACAAACATGTATAAATATAAATATGATATGAATACACATATATGTACATGTGTGTACATGTAAATATACACACAAAACATATATACAGACAATATGATATGAATACACACGTATGCATATGTAAATATATTTTGAAATATTGTATATATATTGTATTTTTATGTAACGAAATGTATATAGCATATGTATATGTGTATATAAATGCATGTACATGTATATTCATATATAATGCATATAGTATATTAATATATGTAAGTTTGCACATATTAACATATATGTAATAAGATACAGGCAATATACAATTGTGCATATTGTAAAATATATATGGGCATATACTATATATACATGCATATTCATATAATACATACATATAATACATGTATATATACACATATATAGGCAATATATGTGTATATATACCTAGATATATCTTATACAATATACATTATTATATATCATATATACTATATTATGTATATTTGATTTGTATATTATTTATATTTGACATACACAATATATATTGTCATACATAACTTATAACATATGTATACATATATATACATATATACATGTATACATATACACATATATATGCATACATATACATATGTATATATACATTTATATATATGATCTATAGTGTATTATATACATAATGTATAATATGTATTGCTCATATGTAATCTATAACATTGTGTTTTGTATATTTAATAAAATCATGTAATATGTAATATATATTATATATAACATACACTATAGGTTGTATATATAACATGCAATATATGTGTTGTATGTAATATATGTATTTATAATATGTATATGTGTTGTATGCAATTATATAATATATTATACAATATTGTACATATTAAATATATAAATAAATGTATATTAAGTATATCTAAACATTATATTACATATATACACACATATATATGTGCATATTTGTGCCCATATATACATCTGTGAAATATATAATCGTTACCTATATGTAAAGGTCAATACCTATAAACATATGTATAAATGTATGTATATATTATGTTTATTGCATGTATAATGTATATTATATGCATTGTATTACTTCCATATATGATATAGAGTACATATTAATATATATTATATGCGTTGCATTATATATTATATACACAATCATATATTTTGTTATATCTTACAATCACTTCAGTTCAGTTCAGTCGCTCAGTCATGTCAGACTCTTTGCAACCCCATGAAATGCAGCACGCCAGACCTCCCTGTCCATCACCAACTCCCAGAGTTTACTGAAACACATGTCCATTGAGTGGGTGATGGCTGCCAACCATTTCATCCTCTGTTGTCCCCTTCTCCTCCCACCTTCAATCTTTCCCATCATCAGGGTCTTTTCAAATGAGTCATATATATATGTGTGTGTGTGTGTGTATTTAATATATATACACATATATATGTATATATATGATATATATAATATATATATTAATTTGCTATATATATATATTATAATACATTATATTTTATATTTAAGGATTATGGCTCCAGTCAATGGGGTCACAAAGAGTTGGATAAGACTGAGTGTCTTCACTTTCACATATCTGTAAATATATGTGTACATGTATGTATACATGTAACCATACACATATACACATGCACACATAGATAAGTACATGTAAACGTGCACATACATAATACATGCATATGCTTATATATACATATTTATGGATATATATACACATTATATGTCCATATATGCACATATGTACATACATATACATGCTTGCATATGTATATATATGATATGCATAGCATATGTATACACAAAGGTGTATGTTACATATACATGTATATAGGAGCATATAATGTATACATATATATTTATACACACATACATACGTTTATATGTATAGATATAACTATATGTGTATATTCAATCATGTAAACGTGCAGCTTTTGGATACATTTACATATACATACATGGGAGCATGCACACATATATGTGTAATGTCCATGTGTACATATATGTAGATACATATGCACACACCACATATATGATACACACATGTACACATTGCACGCATATGTATATACACATACATGTATGTGTATAGGTATAATTATATCTATGTATCTATATACATGTAACCAAGCATATATACTTGTATGCATGTTATGTGTATTTACATTTATACATATATGTCTATACATTCATAAATATAGGTATATACATGAATAAACATGTATATTGGCATGACTATATATATAAATATATACTTGCCTACATATGTACAAACATGCATAAATATATGTATATGGTTTTATGTATACTAATGTATGTATATTAATAAGTATATGAATGTTTTTGCAATGTATATGTATACCTATGCACATATACTTATGTGTACATGCATGTATACATATGCAAATACATATATACATTTAATGTATGCATATATGAATAAGTATATGCATGTTTTGGTATATGTATGTATACATATGTGTTTTATACCTATGCACATATACATGTGTGTGCATTGTACATACATGTGTGCATATGCAATTAGACATATATATTGATTCATATACATATTTATGTTTACAAACATATGTATGTATATGTACATGTACATGAATGCTATGTATATATGTATATATAAATATGTGTGTATGTATATGTGTGTGTAGATGTGTATATGAACTTCTCTTATTGCTGAGATGGTAAAGAGCCTGCCTGCAATGCTGAAGATCCGAGTTCAATCCCTGGATGGGTAGATCCCCTGGGGAAAGAAATGGCAACCCAGTCCAGTACCCTTGCCTGGAAAACTCCATGGATGTAGGAGCCTGGTGGGCTCCAGGCCATGGGGTCACAAAGAGTCGGACACGAGTGAGTGACTTCACTTTCATGTATGTATATTATATATGCATGCATGTGTATATGTGTGTGCATATATATACATGTATTCATATATGTACAGATATAAATATGCATGTGTATATATGTATATGTGCATAAAATACATATACATATATACACGTATATCGAAGAAGGCAATGGCACCCCACTCTAGTACTCTTGCCTGGAAAATCCCATGGATGGAGGAGCCTGGTGGGCTGCCATCTATGGGGTCACAAAGTTGGACACGACTGAAGCAACTTAGCAGCAGCAGCAGCAGCATACATGTATATATTTTAAAGATTTTAAATATACGCATCAATTCATATATATTATCAATATATTAGGTATGTTTTATAGAATATATAATATATCACAAGGTCAATAACAAAATATACATTTTGTTATAAACATTAAATATGTAAAATATTATATTTAGTATGCACAACATAATACTATATATGATATATATCATACACTATAATATGTAATGTATTATATATGAATATCTATATAGTATTGATATAATTACATATAAAATTCATATTTTTGATATATATAAATTATTGGGTGCTGACAGATATATAGATATATAAACTTAGATATATTATATATCTATAACATATATGTAGGTAGCCCTGGTTGGCTCAGATGGTAAAGAGTCTGCCTGCAATGCAGGAGACCCGGGTTCGATCCCTGGGTCAGGAAGATCCCCTGGAGAAGGAAATGGCAACCCACTCCAGTATTCTTGCCTGGAAAATCCCAAGGATGGAGAAACCTGACAGGCTACAGTCCATGGGGTCGCAAAGAGTCGGACACGACTGAGTGACTTCACTTCATAACATATATGTCCTATACAATATTTTTGAAATTTAGGTATATATTACAGAGATGTAATTATATATCATATATAATTATATATGAAGTATAAATAGCAGTATACATATGATTGAACTATATATATTTCACATAATAGACCAAGGTATTGTATTTAAATGTAAGAATTTAAATATTATGTATGTGTGACATAAAATATTACAATACATAATTATATCATATATAACATTGTATTTGCATAATACTTATATAATAGATATATTATATGTATACATATATGTAAGTGCACACATGTATATACATATGCACATATATGATATACTTGACATATGTATACACACATTCATATACACATAATACACACATGTAAATGTATGTGATACACATAGATGTATCTGTTACATATACATGTGTGTATATACATATATACATGTATATTTTATATATGTATACATATATTTCTTATATATTTTATACATATATATGTACATATATAGATATTTATACATATATGTACAGATATACATTTATTCACACACATATAAATATATACATATATATTAAAGTGTTATATCTGCATAATATGTAATATATATATACAAATATATTAAATATCTCATATGCAAAAAATAAGATCTGTAGTTAATAATACAGGTTTATATATACACATATATATTTAAAAATCATAGTATATTCTTTTCCCTGTGTGTGTATATATATATGTAATATGTAAAATATACATTTATACATAAAATATACATAAATATATTTTTATATATAGACATGTCACACATGCAACATATATATACACACATATTTATACACACATTTTTATACATAAATGTATAGATATATAAACATGTGTACATATAGATTATACATATATAGAAATATAAATATATATTTAAATGTTATATATACATAGTATTTAATATATATATATATTATACATACACATGATAAATATTACATTATATGTAACATAAAAAATATATATAAATACATATACTATATATATATATACATGTACATTTAATACATATAAAGGTATATGTTTACCAAATTATACATATATTTTAAATATAGATATATATACACATATGTATTATATCAAAATAACATATATTTATACATAAGTATATGTACCATATATTATATATTGTATAGTATATAATATATTATGGAAAAATAAAATTTTAATGTATAATATAATATATATGTTATATATATTATTATAAATGTTGTAACATTTTGTACCATATATATATATTATACAGAATGTGTACATAGTATATATTTATACCCATATATGCATATTCCATAATATATATACCTATTTAATGTATATACCTGTATGCATATAAAATATGTATGTACATATATAGTATATATATTGCATTATAATTCATATTGTAACATATATGGTATACCTTCACACTGGTTTTAGAAAAGGCAGAGGAACCAGAGATCAAATTGCCAACATCCGCTGGGTCATCAAAAACGCAAGGGAGTTCCAGAAAAACGTATGTTTCTGTTTTATTGACTATGCCAAAACCTTTGAGTGTATCGATCACTGTAAACTGTGGAAAAGTCTTCCAGAGATGGGAATACCGGACTACCTGAACTGCCTCTTGAGAAATCTTTATGCAGATCAGGAAGCAACAGCTAGAACTGAACATGGAGCAACAGACTGGTTCCAAATAGGAAAAGGAGTACTTCAAGTCTGTATATTCTCACCCTGCTCAGAAAATCACACACAATATATATGTGTGTGTGTATGTGTATATAAATATATATGCGCATACAAGTATATACAGCATAAATATATGCATAAGTGATATATGTGTATATACATACATGCATACATATGTATATACAACATAAATATATGCATAAGTACATGTGTATATATATGTATATGTATATACATGCATGCATATGCATAGTATATGTGTGGATATGTATATATATACCTATATATGTGTATGGGTGTATATACATGTATGTGTGTTTATGTATATACACATGTATATGTGTACATGTGTATATGTGTACATGTGTATACATGTATACATATGTATACACACATACAGATATAATTATGTATGTATATGTGTGCATATATGTACACATATATGTATATATATACATGTATATGTTTATAAAGTATATATAGATATATACATGTATAGTTTAAAAAGATTTTAAGTAGATATATAGATTCATGTATATTATCTATATAATAGATATGATTTACAAAATATATGTAATATTCATATCAGTTATATAACAAAATATACACTATGTTATAAACATTAAATATATAACATAATATAGTATATATAGCATAATAATGTATGTACATAATATATAATAGCAAATAACATATATGTATATCTATATATTATGTGATATAATTTCATATAAAGTTCATATTTTCTTTTTTTTTACATAAAATATTCATATTTTTACATATAAAAACATACAGGTATATATGTACACATAGATGCCTCTATATAATAAATGTATAGAATATCCATAGATATACACATGCATATATGTACATACACATATGCATTATTACTGATGTATTGAATATATACATACGTATATGTGTGTATATATATGTATGTACATTTATATGATATATACAATATATAAAAATTGTTTTTATTTTAAAACGTATATTTGTAAATACAATATATACATATGTGGAGAAGGCAATGGCAACCCACTCCAGTACTCTTGCCTGGAGAATCCCATGGATGGAGGAGCCTGGTGGGCTGCCATCTATGGGGTCACACAGAGTTGGACATGACTGAAGTGTCTTAGCAGCAGCAGCATATACATACGTATTCATATAATGCATATATATGTATACAGTGTATAGTTATATATACATTGGTTCAGTTCAGTTGCTCAGTTGTGTCCGACTCTTTGCTACCCCATGGACTGCAGCACGCCAGGCCTCCCTGTCCATCACCAACTCCCAGTTTACTCAAACTCATTTCCATTGAGTTGGTGATGCCATCCAATCATCTCATCCTCTGTCGTCGCGTTCAACATCAGTCCTTCCAATGAACATTGAGATCTGATTTCCTTTAGGATGGACTGGATGATCTCCATAAGCTCAGCTTTCTTTATAGTCCAACTCTCTCATATGTATTTATGTATACATACATATGCCTTAAAAATTGTACACTGTTAGTATTTATCATATATATCATGTTATATATCTTATATATACAATATGTATTATGTCACATATATATTACACATACCATATATTTATAAATATATATTTATTATAGGTATATGTACATAAACATGTACATACATTTAATACATACATATGCATATGTGTATGTGATAAATACTCACATCCGTCCAGTCGTGATGCCATCAAACCATCTCATCCTCTGTTGTCCTCTTCTCCTCCTGCCTTCAATCTTTCCCAGCATCAGGGTCTTTTCAAATGAGTCAGCTGTTTGCATCAGGTGGCCAAAGTACTGGAGTTTCAGCTTCAACAGCAGTCTTTCCAATGAACACTCAGGAATGATCTCCTTTAGGATGGACTTCTTGAATTTCCTTGTAGTCCAAGGTACTCTCAAGAATCATCTTCAACACCACAGTTAAAAAGCATCAATTCTTTGATGTTCATATGTATATATAAACATATATGTACCTACATAGATATATTCAATATATAATACATTTTATATTATATATGTAATGTATAAAATGTTTTATACTATATATTATATGTCACATATACAATATATACACATTTGAGAAATCCATATATTATATACAATACATACAATATTATGTGTTATATATTAAACATATATTTCATGTTATGTACTTATTATACTACACATTACATAAGTTTATTATGTATACAACATAAAAAATCTTATATATTCTATATTTGCACTATATATTATACTTATATATTATATGCTAGTTATCATATATATAAATTTATACATTCATATGTATAAGCCTGGATATAAATGTATGTATATGTATGTGCATATACATATAATACATATGTGTATATATATATACATGTAATATGATATAATGGCATAATCACATTGTTTATATCAAATATATAACATAACATAAATATATGAAATATATATATATACAATATTATGTATTGTACATATACAACATATATGGTATGTATAGATTGTATTATGTGTTTTATTATGTTTTATATATACAGTATACACGTATATAATATGTTATGGATATACAAAATATATATATATTAGATGATAATGCAATAAATATAAATAGTGATCTAATATATATTTTAACATAATATTTGGTATATATAGTATATATAATATGTTTATACATTATGTGCATTATATATGTTTTAAAGCCATATTATGTATATATCTATATGCATGTATGTACAGATACATATGTATGCATATATTATGTATATATATCTATATACATCGTACATATGTGTATGGATGTGTATTTACATGTGTGTACATATGTGTATGTATATATGTATGCACATTGTATACATGTTTGTATACATATATGCACATGTATGTAAATATTGTGTATATATGTTATTGGTATATACATATATAACTTATCAATATATGTCTTATATTATGCATAATTGTCGGAGTCCTGCTCCAGCTGGTCCAGTGATACCCAAGGGATGAACGGCATCGGCGAAAGGAAAGAAAGGAGACGGAGACAGGAAAGAAAGAAACAGAGGTTTTTTTGATGGCCCAAGGACCATAATCTTCATTGCTTTAGTCTCTATTTATATAGCACATGTTCTTCTATGTAATAATTCTTACAATATTTTTCCATTCAGATCAACATCCCCTGATTTGAAGATGTGTTAACAGTTTTTTCCTAGTCCTTTGTCACATTTTGCTTACATGTTTACCCTGAAACCTATTTTTATTCTGAGAAACCTGTATGCAGGTCAGGAAGCAAGAGTTAGAACTGGACATGGAACAACAGACTGGTTCCAAATAGGAAAAGGAGTACGTCAAGGCTGTATACTGTCACCCTGCTTATTTAACTTATATGCAGAGTACATCATGAGAAATGCTGGGCTGGAAGAAACACAGGCTGGAATCAAGATTGCCGGGAGAAATATCAATAACCTCAGATATGCAGATGACACCACCCTTATGGCAGAAAGTGAAGAAGAACTAAAGAGCCTCTTGATGAAAGTGAAAGAGGAGAGTGAAAAAGTTGGCTTAAAGCTCAACGTTCAGAAAACTAAGATCATGGCATCTGGTCCCATCACTTCATGGCAAATAGATGGGGAAACAGCGGAAACAGTGTCAGACTTTATTTTCTGGGGCTCCAGAATCACTGCTGATGGTGATTGCAGCCATGAAATTAAAAGACGCTTACTCCTTGGAAGGAAGGTTATGACCAACCTAGATAGCATATTTAAAAGCAGAGACATTACTTTGCCAACAAAGGTCTGTCTAGTCAAGGCTATGGTTTTCCCAGTAGTCATGTATGGATGTGAGAGTTGGACGGTGAAGAAAGCTGAGCACCGAAGAATTGATGCTTTTGAACTGTGGTGTTGGAGAAGACTCTTGAGAGTCCCTTGGACTGCAAGAATATCCAACCAGTCCATCCTAGAGGAGATCAGTCCTGGGTGTTCATTGGAAGGACTGATGTTGAAGCTGAAACTCCAATACTTGGGCCACCTCATGCGAAGGGTTGACTCATTGGAAAAGACTCTAATGCTGGGTAGGATTGGGGGCGGGAGGGGAAGGGGACGACAGAGGATGAGATGGTTGGATGGCATCACTGACTCGATGGACATGGGTTTGGGTAAACTCCAGGAGTTGGTGACGGACAGGGAGGCCTGGCGTGCTGCGATTCATGGGATTGCAAAGAGTCGGACACGACTGAGTGACTGAACTGAACTGAACTGAAAACATAGTATATGAATCATATTATTCCATCTACTTATTCTGTACAGCCTGCTACTACAGCAAATACAGTGTCTTGCTTCAGTGAATAAGTACTATAGTGGTGTCTAAGGTCAAGAGTTCCTCATAGTACAGCCATTGTCAGTGGTGGTTTGTTTACCATCTACCCACATAATACAAGACTATTTCTGGCAGGGACAAGTCTTTTGCAGTTTACCTAGAAACCATTTACAATACAATTCATATATTTCTTTATGTTTATGCTTAGATTCTAAGGGGCACAAATATCTCTAGCGTCCCAATCTTTATGAGAAAAGGTAATTGGCTTGGTTTCTGTAATTTTCCCTGATACATGACCCAAGTTTTCCAAAAAAAAAAAAAAAATGCATGAATGAATTTGTAGGCCATGCCAAGAGAAACATGGATACTTGGAGGGCCATATGGACCCTAGTGCTAATTAGGATACTGTCTGTGAGCCATTTCTTACAGGTTTCAGGGCCTGTACCAACTAACCTTGTCAAAGAATTTTAAAATAAGGTCATTATGATGCACATTCTGAAAAATACACTTATCCTTGAATATCAGCTTGGCTATGGATTATTAAAAAAAACTTTTAAAGACAAGACTGTCAATAACCAGAAAGACTTCTACACTTAACCTATGTGGTAGAAAATTATTTCATGACAATATATTTTAGTGACACCAGCATATTCCTCTCTTTAGATTTCTGAGGTGGAGAGAATTGCTGTTCTGAAAAGTAGTAATATCTATGTGCACTATTACTGGAACAAAGAGTGTGATTAATCCATATTCTGCAACAGTTCCTCACTAAGCTATATTTAGTATAAAGAGAAAAATGTCTAAGCCTTCCATCCTCATGCAATTGTAGGTGCTTGATTGTTATGTGTGGAACTGAACCTATAGGCATACTTATGCATTTGTGATAAAGAAAAGGTAATTATATATTTTATTAAATTATATGGGTAGTTTGTTCTGATATCTCATTCTGACTCATGCTCTAGCCTTTTTTTTTCTTTTTTGTATGGAAGATTGTAGGGAGGCCTGATTTGTCAGGGATATAGATTTCTGTCTAGTTAAAGGTCAGGTGCCAAACAATTGATTTGATTGCTGAGCCTTTAGATCATTAAGTTGCCTGAAATAACCTTGTTGCAAATGTTCATCGGTGATCCAATCTGAGATTCTGCACTCAGGGCTTACTTATTAGTATCTGTGAAAAAATACTAAGTTGAATTTTGCCTTTGTAATTGCAAAAAAAACAAAATGTAGTCAGATATATGTATGCCACCAGAGTAGAAGATTTGTATATGAAACTACTTGTGACTTGAGGATATACATGTGTCCTCTCCTTTTCAAGACTTTTCCTATGGCCTGATATTCTACCGTTAGGAATTTCTTTATTTTTTTACATTCAAACTGTGGCAACTTTGGAGAGTGAGATGACAAAGTTCTGGAATATGAAGGATCAGACCGCATGAACTGCAGCAGTACTAAGCTTGTGAACAAAATGAGAATGCTGAGCACCTGTAGGAACGTATTGAGAGAATGGGCAGAGAGGTCAGTGCCAAGCTTTTCCTTCTTTAAAATTTTGCTAGCAGACTTTTCCAATACTATTTTACAGAATCCAAAGAAACTTAAATCTTATAAAAGGAGGAACACTGGACTTAGACTCCAGGGTCCTAGCCCAAGCTATGTTCATTCATTGCATGCCCTAGGATAAACCTCTGGAGAAGAAAATGGCAACCCACTCCAGTATTCTTGCCTAGGAAATTCCATGGACAAAGTCTAAGCCTGGTGGGCTACAGTCCATGGGGTCGCAAAGAGTCAGATACAATTTAGCAACTGAGCAGAACAAGCCTCAGATATGCAGATGACACCACCCTTATGGCAGAAAGCAAAGAGGAACTAAAGAGCCTCCTGATGAAGTTGAAAGAGGAGAGTGAAAAAGCTGGCTTAAAATTCAACATTCAGAAAACTAAGATCATGGCATCCAGTCCTATCACTTCATGACAAATAGAAGGGGAAAAAATGGAAACAGTGAGAGACTTTATTTACTTGGGCTCCAAAATCACTGCAGATGGTGACTGCAGCCATGAAATTAAAAGACACTTGCTCCTTGGAAGAAAAGCTATGAAAAACCTAGACAGCATATTAAAAAGCAGAGACATTACTTTGTCAACAAAGCTTCATATAGTCAAAACTATGCTTTTTCCAGTAGTCATGTATGCATAAAGAAAGCTGAGCGCCGAAGAACTGATGCTTTTGAACTGTGGTGTTGGAGAAGACTCTTGCGAGTCCCTTGGACTGCAAGGAGATCAAATGCTAAAGGAAATCAATCCTGAATATTCATTAGAAGGACTGATGCTGAAGCTCCAAAAGTTTGGTCACCTCATGCAAAGAGCCAGCTCATTAGAAAAGACCCTGAGGCTGGGAAAGATTGAAGGCAGGAGGAGAAAGGGATGACAGAGGATGAAATGGTTGGATGGCATCACCAACACAATGGACATGAGTTTGAGCAAGCTCTGGGAGATGGTGAAGGAAAGGGAAACCTGGCGTGCTGCAGTCCATGGGGTCACAAAGAGTTGGACATGACTGAGCGACTGAACAACAACAAGGACAAGCCAGTGAACTCCTATGAAAAAACTCATGTAAAATATGGTAATTTGAGTTGATGCCCTTGGAACCCTAACATTCTGTATTTTATAATTTAGGTACCTAAAATTCTGTTTAATATCTAGGGAAGGGCATATTATCTAGCAAACTGATGAATTATGTTTCCATTTCAACTATAATTGTCCAAATCAGTTGTTTAAAACGTAACCTCTTCCTTGATTACAACATTTGAGCTATGGTTCTGATTTGCAGTTTTGGAAGGTGGTTATTTTTCTACATATGTCATAGTGCAAAAGCCCTTTCGTTTAAAATTTGTCACTGTTTCATGAAATTCCACTTTACTGCTTTCAACTTAGTTTCATTATTTCTTAAGTCTTTTAGGTATTCTATTATATCCTTTTTCAATCACTCCACATATCAGTCCATCATACATGTATACATTTTAGCTTTTACATTGTTGTCAGCAAAACCAGAATTTAATAATTCTACATGGCTGTCATATAATAATGATTTAAAAGAATTTTTAAAATTAATTTAACTTCATTTAACTAACCTAACTTCTTGTAGTCCTTAAACTATTTCTGATTTGGCCATCTTTACTAGTTCCCTAAATTCTGTTCATAAACTACTTATGGAGGTTTTATAACTCCTGAGATGAATGTCTACAGGTTAGATAGTTTAAGTGCCCACATCATAGCTTTCTGGTTATTCTTAGTTATTCCCCATGAGTCAACCATCTCAGGCTGTTCATAAGTTTCTATATTCTTCCAACTTACATACCCAGAGAACATTATATAGCTATAGATATGGATTTATATAACTATCTATATTAATCCATTTATATATACTTTAGATACACATATGGATATACAGATGTATATAAAAGTAATAAAAATCGCATGTAGAGATACTTGAAAAACATTGGTCTTAATTTAGATTAATTTAATGCCAATTAACAAACATTTATTGAGCATCTACTGTGTACCTTGATCTCCTTTGACATGTGATTCTATACGGAACTGCTTGAACAATAACAATCACAAAGGATGCCAGAGAGTGGCATCACATCTGCATTTTTTCCTTTCAGTGAAGCTCACAGGCTAATATTTCAGTTAACATTTAGAATGGACCAAGGTCTCTCATCTTCCAGTCTTCTGGTTTATTTATTTTATTGATATGTGTGCTTCACTGGTGGCTCAATGGTAAAGAATCAGCCTGCCAATGCAGGAGACATGGGTTCAATCCCTGGATTGGGAATATTTCCTGGAGGAGGAAATGGCAACCTGCTCTAATATTCTTGCCTAGGAAATCCCATAGACAGAAGAGCCTGGTGGGCTACAGTCCATGGGGTCACAAAAGAGTTGGACATGACTAGCAACTAAACAACAACAATGCTTGATGTAACTCGAATCAAATCCAGATCATTTTGCCTCTTGTCTATGTAATTAGCTAAAACCATATACTGTCTCTATTTTGTCATTCAAAAGTATAAATGTTGTCCTTAGAATTTATGAAAAGATTTACAAATAGGGAGATTTAGAGTTGGACTAGTATCTCAGTTAAGTATTATAAGCTACCTGTAGATATCATTACTTTTTACTCTTAACCAGGGTTTCTAAAAATGTTTTTAAAATTCAAATTTATCATTGATAATGTCCGTTTTGGACACTATGAAATATTTCACAAACATAAAAATATATACAATGTGTATATGTAAGATACAAGGAATATAATGACCTCTTATGTAGTCACTATCCATCTTAAAGATAACCACTATCTTGAATTATATTTTAATAAAAATTGTATATATTAAAGCATATAGCATGATGTTTTGATATAGATATACTTAGTGAAATGGTTTCTGCAGTCAAGCTAATTAATGTATCCATCTCCTCACCCTATGTGCATGTTTTGATAAATTTATACCATCAAATTTTGCTTGATCTGGAGTTCTGGTATATACTTGTTTGACTTTACATTTTTTCATTCAGTGTTATGTTTAGCACAAGACTTTGTGTGAGGAATGAGCCTTTCTTGCTTTAAGTCATCAAGATTTTTAAGCTGTATATTATCTAGCATATACTAATCAATATTGTCACTTCCATTTTCTTAAGAGCATAGAAAAAAGAGAGCAAAAGTGAAGAATAATGAATTTAAGGCTGCAATTACATGAATAATTGTCTTTATACATGTTAATTATAGAGATGTAACTCCACTAAGTAAACTTAGTTTAATTCTCATTATTTCTCATATAAATACATGTTGTCAGATTCACAAGTGAAACTTCTTGAAGGCTGTACCTGTAGCTACTCCAGGAAAAGGGACACTCTAAAGCTAAGTTGATACTAAAGTAGACCAATGAAGAAAAATAGCTCTTAACACCATCAACCTGCAATCTTTTAAGGCATTTGGGTGGGGTGGCTATCCTGTAAGGCAGATACCACCTAGTGTCCTTTCTGTTTCAGTTGGCTACACTGAATTACTGATCTAAACCATCTTGGAGGACCTGTCATAATGCTAAGTTTCCTGAATTCACAAACCTTTTCTTTTATGATATGAGGACTCTAGGGAAATCTGACAGGCATTCCATTTTGTCTCTGATTCTGAAGTTGAACATACCGATGCCATATGGCAGCATCTGGTCTATGAAAAACAAAGCAAAAAAATAATAATTTCATTACAAATGTTTAAAAATAAGTTTGAGGGGTTTCCAAAAACTGACTACAATAGCAGTATTGAAAGTGGTATTCCAAATTTCTTGGAAATGATTTTAATTTGAAAGTGTTTTTTTAAAGCATATACCACAAAAGAAAGAAAATATTTAACAAATTAACAGATTAATGGGTTAATGAAAGAGTAGAGTATGAAGGAAATGAGTGTGGCTCTATCTTTGTGGTGAGAGTTAATTCTTAGGTAGGTTGATAAGGAGTCCAGGGCCCTTGAGAAGAAAGGGGTCTGGGGCCCTCAAGGAGAAAAGGGACAAACATTGCTTTGTCTTAGTTACATAAGATGTTTTTTCTTAAACATCAAGTTGTTATAACAACGTCTTTAAGACTAACTTTCTTTAAGCCTAGAGCTAATGATTACACAACAAAAAAACTCATCTTGCTCAAGGGTATGTTTTTCCTTAAGCTTGTACTAATGATTGAAAGTGTTAAGTCACTCAGTCATGTCTGACTCCTTGCAACCTCATGAACCCCCATCTTAGCCTGCCAGGCTCCTCTGTTCATGGAATTCTCCAGGCAAGAATACTAGAGTGGATTGCCATTCTTTCTCCAAGGGATCTTCCCAACCCAGGGATGAAGCTCAGGTCTCCCACATTGCAAGCAGATTCTTTACCACCTGAGCTACCAGGCAAGCCCATGATTATAATGATTATATAACAACAATGTATCTTGCTCCAGGACATTATTCTCTTTCTTAATAAGAACCTTCTGACTAATCTTGTTTTCTTAAAACATACGTTGTGGGAGTGTGTCTGGTGAAAAGAAAGAAAAGTGAAAGTGAAGTTGCTCAGTCCTGTTCAACTCTTTGCAACCCTATGGACTGTAGCCTACCAGGATCCTCCGTCCATGGGATTTTCCAGGCAAGAGTACTGGAGTGGGTTGCCATTTCCTTCTCCAGGGGAGCTTCCTGACTCAGGGATTGAACCCAGGCCTTCTGCATTGCAGGCAGATTCTTTACTGTCTGACCCACCAGGGAAGCCTATCTTTGTGGTAACAGAAATGTTTTGCTATGTGACTTTGTTAATGTCAGTAGTTTGGTTTGTGATAATGTGCTATAGTTCTGCAAGATCTTATCAGTGAGGTAACAGGTAAGAAGTAAGTGGGATTTCTGTATTAACATTACAGTTGCCTATAAATCTATAATTATCTGAAAATGAAAAGTTTAATTAAAAAAGACAAGCAACAGAAAAGGAGAAAATATTTGCAAAACACATACCTGGTAAAGGACTTGTATCTAGAATATATAAAAGAATCTTACACATTAGTAATGAATAAACAATCCTATCAACAAATGGGCAAATGATTTGAATAGATATTTTACCAAAGAAGATATATGAATGACTGATAAACATATGAAAAGAATACTCAAACATCACTAAATCTTTAGAGCAATGAAGATAAAAATTACACAATAAGACACTCCTTCACACCTACTAGAATGGATATAATCAAAACAATAGATCAAAAATAAAAAGTGCTCCAGAAATTGGAAATGACGTACATTTCTGGTGGGACTATAAAACTGCACAGTTTATTTGGAAAAAAAGTTGGCAGTTCCTCAAAAAGTTAAACATAGTGTTACCATATACCCAGAAATTCCACTCCTATGTATATACCCAATAAAAGTGAAAATATATTGCACACAAAAACTTGTATACAAATGTTCACAGCAAAATTATTCATAGTAACCAAAAGGTGTAAACAACCCCAAAGTCCATCAACTTATGAATGACTAAACAAAATATGGTATATCCATCCAATGGAATATTATTTAGCCATTAAAAATGAAGACGTACTACCACACCTCAGTAACTTAGTGAAAGAAGCCAGACAAAAAAGACCACATATTTTATTATCCCCTTTGTATAAAATACCTTCAAAAAAGCAAAGGTAAAAAGAGAAAGGAGGTTAGTATTTACCTGGTGTGGTGGTGAAAAAAATGGGACTAGCCACAGGAAGTATGAATGTGCAGAAAGTTTCATATTATGGTGACAAAAGTGTTATAAAATTGATAAATGGTGATGGCTTAGGTAATTTTAACAAACTTGGTAAATTTTCCCCCAAAATCATTGAATTGTACACATGATAAGGGAAAATTATATGATATGTAAAATATGATTCCATAAAATAATTTCAAAACAAGAACACAAAGAATTCTATGTATTATCTCTCACGGGTTACTGGGTAGTGTAGGTTTTACTCTCAAGAATACTGGTTACTTGAATATTTTCTTCCTCATGATTGTTCGCTATTTAGAAGTCTATTGAGAACTCTAATCAGGTGCAGAATTGTTATTGTAATGGGTATCTTGAGAGTTGTTAGACGGTGGGCTATTGCTTCCTTTGGTGTAAATGAAGAAAACAAGGGAAGAATGTATCTTTTATTTGTTTCTTTCCAATTCAGTTCAATCTCTATGCTGTTTTAATTCCATTCAAAATGACTTAGTAACCTTCTTTCTGAGGTACATTTATCAGGAACTGTGTTTACACTATTTGAAGACTTTTACAGGAAGTCTGCAGAACATGAGCAAAAACAATTATTTTTATTAGATAGTTACAAAGGTTTTATAGATGTGTCTTAAGTATTTGGAGTATTGCAAACATTCACCAAAGATGACATTATTTTCTTGATGTATCCATAAACTGTCATTAAAAAATATGAAGGGAATTCATAGTGACAAAAGTACATTATGCAGATAACATCAAAAGTTTTGAATATTCATCATTTAATGAAAGATATACATTCCTGCAAAGTCCGCTAAGAACTGATTGTGTATCTGTGTGTGTGTGTGCCTGTGCATACAGATTGGAAAGAGAGAAATAAAATGGTCCCTGCTCATAATCAAACTGATAATATATGTAGAAAAATCCCAAGAAAACTGAAGAAAATAACTTGTACAACAAATAAGTTTAGCACAATTGCATGATATAAGATCAATGCAAAAATCAGTCATATTTCTATATACTGGCAATGAACAACTAGAAACTGAAATTTAAAACAAAATTCAATTTATAATCACCCAAACAAAATGAAATATATATGGATAAATCTAACGATACATAAATATTTTAGGTGATATTTATTTTTAAAGTACGTTTAGGTTTAAAGGAAAAATGAGTAGAAAACAAAGATGTCCCTCCCTACTCATACAGTGTTCACTATTACAGTTGGTTCTCCAGCAATTCCACTCCCAGGTATACATCAGGAAAAAACAAAAATAGTAATTCAAAAAGATACATGACCCCAATCTTCATAGTATCACTATTTACAATAACCAAGATACAGAACTGACCCAAGTATTCATCAATACATGAATTGATGAAGATGTGCTATGTATGTGTTTGTATATATTTATATATATTTTTTTATTTATAAATCATGCAGGCTAAGTCACTTCAGTAGTATCAGACTCTGTGTGACCCTATGGAATGTAGCCCTCCAGGCTCATCTGTCCATGGGATTCTCCAGGCAAGAATATTGGACTGGGTTGCCATATCCTCCTCCAGGGGATCTTCCAAACCCAGGGACTGAGCTCATATCTCTTAAGTCTCCTGCATTGGCAGGCAAGTTCTTTACCACTACTGCCACCTGGGAAGCATATATATGAATATATATATATATATATATATATATATATATATATATATATATATAATATACATAACTGTGTGTATTATTATAATAGCATTATATAATAATAATATACTTATAATTATAAATATATATAATTATATGAAAATATAAATAGGATTGAAATGAAAACTGACCTTTCCCAGTCCTATGGCCACTGTTGAGTTTTCCAAATTTGCTGCCATATTGAGTGCAGCACTTTCACGGCATCATATTGTAGAACTTTATAATATATATTTCATATATTAATAATTATTTTAATTATGATGTATATTGATACATATATTTTATATATTATTAAAAATAACACATATATTATATATAACATAACATATATTAATATATATTAGTGAAGTCGCTCAGTCATGTCTAACTCTTTGTGACCGCATGGACTGTCACCTGTCAGGTTACTCTAACTGAGATTTTCTGGGCAAGAATACTGGAGTGGGTTGCCATTTCCTACATTTATATATAAAAAATATATATAATAAGATATATATTATGTGATTATATAATATAATATTACATATTATATTATGATTATATACTATATATTAAATATAATTTTAATTATATAATCTAATATATATCATAATAAATTCTATTTTATAGAATAATATATATATGTTGCATAATAGGCAGTATATATTATGTATTATATAATATCTAGAGCATAAATACGTGTATAATGTATAATATGTATGCTATATATGACAAGATATAACTAACAAAATATACTAAACAGAATATAATATATATGGCATACTATATATTGTATAAAATATATAGCACAATAAATATACCATACAATAAATATGTATATAATATATAATATTGTATATAGTACATATACAGTATATAATCTGTTATAAATGATATATAATAAAAGTATATACATATAAATATATGTAAACCAAATAATGGATATATATAATATAGAATTTAGTCTATAATGTATATATTAAAAAATCATATAACATGTACTATAATATATACAATATATAATATATTTTGTATATTATATATAATATTGCATACTGCATATATTATATACACTTTTATTATACAAGTATATATTGCATATGTTATATAAAATTGTATATATTACATATACAATATATAATGTAGCACATATTGCATATACCTATGTATGTATATATACATATAGGTATATATATACATATACATATACACATATATACTATAAGATATATACTATAAGGTGTATAACATACTATATAACTGTGTTATATAATATAATGCATACAATATATACAAATAAGATATATTGTATAATATTTATGTGGATATATGACAATATATGTATAACATATATATGCATATGTATTGTATATAAACTGTATTGTATACTATATATTATATATATATTATATATACATAATATATGTCATATAAATAATAAATATAATTATTATAGACAATGAGATATATATGCATAATATAACTTATAGAATATACATAAATATATACATATATACATAACTATACTAGTATAGACATATACATATATGTATTAAAATCTACTGACCATATGCATATATGTACACACATATAGGCACACACATATATGTTTATAAACATATATGTTATAAAATTGCAGATTTATACACATATGTAAATATGTGTATGTATATATCTTATTACATAGGTACACAGAGACATACATATACATACATATATGCAAACAAATTGTATTTTCTCTACAGTATATGGTATATTTTGTAACATATATGTACATAAAATCTATATTAAATATACCCCACATAAATAATTACTACAGATAACTATGCATAATATAAGATATATATCTATGTTATGTATGATAGAGAATATATATATTATATATCACAAATATATATACATAATATACACATACGTATATATTTTAATATGTAAACATGCATACACCTATACATATACATATATAATAAGCATACATATATACATATACATATGAACACACATATGTAAATACACATGCAAAACTACACATTCATGCATATGTATATACATATAACACATACAACTAGATATAAATATCTGCTATGTTTAAACATTCATGAGCATACATACATATACATATTTGTATGTGTACATACATGCATATAAATTTATATACACAATAAACTAACATAAAATAAAATATATATGGATTTTATACATATACAGTATATATACAATATATTATATATTTCAATACATATTATTTTACAATATAATATATTACAAAATATATATTTATTGATTATATACTGTCTAATATATAAGTACATATTGCTTATCTATAATATATAATATAATGTATACCTATCATATAATTTATTGTATATATATCATATATAATTTATACTGTATAATATGTGTATATTGTATACACAATATGTTAAAATATTATATATAATATTTTAATCTATACCATGTAAAATATGTTGTTTATATCATATATAATTTATACTGTATTGCATATAAAATATATGATACTATTATATATAACAGTATATAAAATATGTTCTATGTAAACAATAACATTGTATATACATAATACATATCATTGCATATATTTCATCATATATTTGTATATTTGTATATTAAATATAATATAATAGACAATAAATAGTATATAATACTGTAATGCATTATATATGCTATAATACACATGCATATAAATATACATATGTATGTATATATATATATTCATGTATGTATACATACGTGTATATATATACATACATGTTTGTATACATATGTGTGGGGGGGGTTCGCTGGCGGCTCAAACAGTAAAGTGTCTACCCTCAATGCAAGAGACTGGGTTCAATCCCTGGCTCGGGAAAATCCCCTGGAGGAGGAAATGGCAACCCACTCCAGTACTCTTGCCTAGAAAAATTCCATGGATGGAGGGGCTTGGTGGGCTACAGCCCTTTGGAATTGCAAAGAGTCGGACACGACTGAGCGACTTCACTTCACTTCACTTCATATATATATACATATACATAAACACAGATACGTAATATGATAATGTATATTGTATATATCTAATATATATCGATATGATATACACACAATATATAAATACATAAACATATATGTGCATGTATGTACACATGCTTGCATCTATTCCTATAAATGTAAAAATGTGCATAGATATACACGTGCATAAGTACATACACATACACATTATTAATGAATATATATGTATATGCATATATAAATGTGTATAAGATGTATACATGTAAATACAATATGTACATACATATTCATATAATACATACATATGTATACAGTATACATTATATATCTATATATACATACCTATGCCTTAAAAATTATACACTATAAGTGTTTATCATATATATTATATATTTGATATGTATGATATATATAATGTCAGATATATCATATCATATATATATATTTATATACATATATAATATATATATTATTGTTATATATATATGCATAAATATGTGCCTATATTTAATATGTGTATATGCTTATGTATATAAACATTTATATATATATTATGTATAAACAGACATGCATTTGTATAATGTATATATTTTTCCTTATTTTTATATAATAAAATCATGTAATATGTAGTATAATAAAACTTATATGCTGTATATATACAATATATTTATAAAATATGTATATACTATATATGTGATATATAATGTATAGTGTGTAGCATTGCACACATTAAATATATAATGCATAGTGTATTATGTATTGTATATATCTTTATATACATATATGTATATGTTAAAAGATATATGACATAATATATGAGTATATATATATTTATAATACAATGTACATAATATATGTTAATGATATATGTTATATAACATATTTGTATATATGTGGCTGTATATGTATAACATGTACACATATGGAAACATACAAACATATACATACATATTGCATGTTGAATATTACATATTGCATGTTATATATGTACATGTTATCTATATTACATATGTGACATATGATTATTATACATAATTATGTGTTGTGAGCCATTCTGGATCTACTGCTGGATGACAAAGTCACGGCACCACTCAAGAAGAAACTGCAAAGTGGTTTCTCTCCAGGATCGGAACCTTCCTTCCTGTTTCTATGCCTTTGTTGTGGCTAGCTATGTTTCTTTCTTTGATGGCTGGAGTTGTAGGGGCTTCCATGATGAGGTCGTGAGAGTCCAGGAAAAAGAAAAATGATCCCTTGCCCCAGAGAAACATTCCAAAAAATGATTAAACCTACTGAGACCCCTGGCTGGTGGGTCCCTAACACTCAGCCAGGGAATAAGGCCATGTTCATTTGGAAAACAAGCCCTAAGCCTATTGTGACCTGGCCTCATGAGGAGATTATTATCCATGACTGGAAAACTTGGGTCATGTATCAGGGAAAATTATAGAAACTAAGCCAATTACCTGTTCTCATAAAGATTGGGATGCTAGAGATATTTGTGCCCCTTAGAATCTAAGTGTAAACAGAAAGAAATATATGAATTGTATTTTAAATGGTTTCTAGGTAAACTGCAAAAGACTTGTCCCTGCCAGAAATAGTCTTGTGTTATGTGAGTAGATGGTAAACAAACCACCACTGACAATGGCTGTATTATGAGGAACACTTGACCTTAGACACCACTATAGTACTTATTCACTGAAGCAAGACGCTGTGTTTGCTGTAGTAGCAGGCTGTACAGAATAAGTAGATGGAATAATATGATTCATAGACTATGTTTCAGTAGAATAAAAATAGGTTTCGGGGTAAATATGTAACCAAAATGTGACAAAGGACTAGGAAAAAACTTTTAACATCTTCAAATCAGGGGATGTTGATCTGAATGGAAAAATATTGTAAGAATCATTACGTAGAACGTGTGCTATATAAATAGAGACTAAAGCAATAAAGATTATGGTCCTTGGGCCATCAAAAAAACCCTCTGTTTCTTTCTTTCCTGTCTCTGTCTCCTTTCTTTCCTTTCACCGACGCCGTTCAACCCTTGGGTACCCCTGGACCAGCTGGAAGCGGGACTCCGGCAGCCAAATACCTTTCTCTTTTAAAAGCTTCCTCTCTCTTTCTCCAAAAGTAAACCTATGTTTTGAGAATTGTTTTTCTCTCTCTTCAAACTTAAAGCACAATTAGTTTACCAAAAGGAGAACTGTGGTTTGGTTTCTATTTGAGTTCTGTATTTGGAGAAAGAAAAAAGAGACAATTCATCTTGTATCAATTTTGAATGAGGCCTGAGTCCCTTATTCATTAATTATCATTTAAGACATCAACAGATGTGCTCTATATTTGAAGGAATAGATGGCTTTTATGGAGCTTATCTTCTGATGCTCTCCAATTGCCAAGCACAGCAGTCTCTGGAATATCGAACAGGCTAATGGAAGTGCCATAGTGATACACTGTTGCAGTTAGGAGCAGAATATTAAGCATAGAGTTCTTTAAGTATTTGGTTATAAGCACATACTCTCAATCCTAATAAAGAATAAAACGTCTTAATATCTCATTGCAACAGTTAACAGCATTAAATATCTCAAAAATAACATTATAAATTTGAGGGAACAATACATCACATAAAAAAGTAAGGGGATGTGGTGGTATTTCATTGTTTACAGCCCAACCAATATGTGTATTTCTACAGTAATTAAACTTTCTGGATTCAGTATGATTTTGAGTTTCTAAATCGTATATGCATATTAAAATATGAGAATTCAATTATCATCATGTAATGCATTTAGTATTCAGTCGATTGGATTATCTTCTGGTCTAAACTCCTAATTATAATATCTATCAGAGAGAATGAGAGAGCATGTGAGCATGAGTGAGTGCTGCTGTTCAGGACTGTAATTGAAAGTTAACAGGATGTTTCATTACTACCCAGATATGATCCAATTCCACCTATAATTTCACTAGGAGAAAAAATAGTGCTTTATGTTCAATTAATTTTGAATAATTTTTATTGTTTATATTTTTATAATACACTCTGTAAAGGTAATAAATCGTGTCGATTTTCCATTTGATTTCAACTATCTAATCAGCTTGTGAGTAACGAGGAGCATTATAAAGTGGCAATGCAATCTTGAATACACATGGAAACAGCACCACAAATCTGCTTGCCTATTACTTTCAGTGAAGCTAATAATCAAAAGTGCCTCTTATAAAAAGTACTGCATATTATAGCTTCAGAGAATTCAGAGGATATCTCAGAGAACTGCTATGCATAACTGTTCACGAAGGTCAAAATAACTAATATAGCAGGGGATGTGTTGCCAAGGGGAAGGGAGATTTTTCCAATCTTGCAGAGGCCCACAAGTCCATAAGCCAACAGTATTATAGAGCTATAAGACAAACTCAAGGGGAGTTAGCTCAAGAAAGGGAAGAACTGACCTAGGGAATTATAAGGTATCACTAACATTGATCAGCTCTTTCACATACATTATTTCAGTGGTTTCCGACTGCATTAGAATATAATTCAGCTGTTATAAAAGAAAAATGTAACAATGGATTAAAAACTGATGTCTTTCACATAAAGGTCCAGCTTGGTGGATCAGCCTAGTATGGGTGGTCCTTAACAATCAGTGGTACAGGATCACAAGATGACTGCTCTACTTTCTCAACATAGTTTTCCAATTCATGACCCAAATGGCTGATCTAGATTCAGATGTAATTTCTGCATTCCACCCAGCAGAAAAGGGATGATAAATAAAGAAGAGGGCAGGCTTTCTCTTTGTCAGCATTCCCATATGTTGCCTATTTTACTTATGCTTACATCCCATTAGGCATAACTTTATGGCCTGGCCACTCATAGTTGCATGAGACATCATGAAATATAATCATTGTTCAGGCAGTTATGTGGCCAATTAAAAGTTATTTGATAAGAAAGTGAGAATGGATATTAGAAGCCAATTAGAAGTCCTGTTACAGCAACAAGTGGTCTGTGGAACTCAAGTGACCATAAAGTTATGGCAAAGGAACCAACAATTAATGTGTATACCAAGTATTAACTACAAATGGAACAAATATATCTCATAGATATATGCACTGTTATATAATAAAATTTAAATATATTTAAAAGAGACACAGATAAATAGAACAGTATTATGGACTCTATGGGAGAGGGTGAGGGCGGGATGATATGGGAGAATGGCATTGAAGCATGTAAATTATCATATGTGAAATGAATCGCCTGTCCAGGTTCGATGCATGATACAGGGCACTCGGGGCTGATGCACCAGGATGACCCGGAGGGATGCGATGGGGAAGGAGGTGGGAGGGAGGTTCTGGAAGGGGCGAACATGTGCACCCATGGTGGATTCATGTGAATGTATGGCAAAACAACTACAATAGTGTAAAGTTAAAAAAATAGATAAATAAACTAATTAAAAAAAAGTGTTTCTTGTTTCTGCACAGCATTTCTATCATTGCATATTGTCCAAGTCAGTAGATACTAATGCATACTTTCTTCATGTGGGGAAGAGAAAAACTGAAGCTTGTAGAGGTCAAATGACCCGTCCCCAAATTAGGCAACTAACCAGTGGAGGATCTGTGACTCCTGCCTATGTTTTCTGTGAACCCACAGCTGATATTTCAGTTTTCATTCCAATCCCAAAGAAATGCTATGCCAAAGAATGCTCCAACTACTGTACAATTGTGCAAGCTGTGTTTAGATGAGATCAGGCACCTTCAGGGTATATGGCCATAGACAGAGCTGGATTTAGAAAAGGCAGAGGAACCAGAGATCAAATTACCAACATTTGTTGGATCATAGAGAAAGCAAAGGAATTCCAGAAAAACATCTACTTCTGCTTCATTGACTATGCTGAAACCTTTGACTGTGTGGATCACAACAAATTGTGGAAAATTCTTAAAGAGATGGGAGTACCAGACCACCTTATCTGTCTCCTGAGAAACCTGTATGCAGGTCAAGAAGCAACAGTTAGAACCGGACATGGGACAATGGACTGGTTCAAAATTGGGAAAGGAGTACATCAAGGCTGTAAATTGTCACCCTGCTTATTTAACTGATATGCAGAATATATCATGCAAAATGCCAGGCTGGATGACTCACAAGCTGGAATAAAGATTGCAGGGTGAAATATCAAAAACCTCAAATAGACAGATGGTACCACTCTAATGGGGCTTCCCAGATGGTGCTAGTGGTAAAGAACCAGCCTGACAATGCAGGTTAGACGTAAGAGACATGAGTTCGATCATTCTTGCCTGGAGAATCCCATGGACAGAGGAGCCTGGCAGGTTGCAATCCATAGTGTCACATGGAGTCGGATACAACTGAAGCAACTTAGCGTGCACACACGCGCGCGCGCGCGCACACACACACACACACACACACACACACCACTCTAATGCCAGAAAGTGAGGAGGAACTAAAGAGCCTCTTGACGAAGGTGAAAGAGGAGAGTGAAAAAGCTGGCTTAAAACTCAACATTCAAAAAACTAAGATCATGGCATCCAGTCCCATCACTTCATGGAGAATAGAAGGGAGAAAGTGGAAGCAGTGACAGATTTTATTTTCCTGGGATCCCAAATCACTATGCATGGTAACTGCAGCCATGATATTCAAAGACACTTCCTCCTTGGAAGGAAAGGTTTGACAAACACGGACATTGTATTAAAAAAGCAGAAACATCACTTTGTTGACAAAGATATGTATAGTCAAAGCTATGGTTTTTCCACTAGGCATGTACAGATGTGAGAGTTGGACCATAAAGAAGGCTGAGTGCCAAAGAATTGATGCTTTTGAATTGTGGTGTTGGAGAAGACTCTTTGAGAGTTCCTTGGACTGAAAGCAGATCAAACCAGTCAATCCTAAGGGAAATCAACCCTGAGTATTCACCGGAAGGGCTGATGTTGGAGCTGAAGCTCCAATGCTTAGGCCACCTGATGTGAAGAGCCGACTCATTGGAAAAAAACCCTGATGTTGAGAAAGATTGAAGGCAGAAAGAGAAGGCGGCAACAGACGACGGGATGATTGGATGGCATCACTGATTCAATGGACATGAGTTTGAGCAAACTCCAGGAGATAGTGTAGGACAGGGAAGTCTGGAATGCTGCAGTCCATGGGGTAGAAAAAGTCAGACATGACTTGGTGATTGAACAAAAACTACAACATGATATACAAATATGAATAAATGACATGATTTAGGGATGTCTAACAGGCATATGGATATTGGAAATCAGTTGCTAAAAGACAAAATCAGCTCAAATGATAAAAAATCTGAGTTGTTAAAAAAAAAACTGAGTTGTTAACATAGAGGGACTATGAGTGATGGAACACATTTTATTTTATAACTGCCTTATTGGAATAACTTGAAAATGAATCAGGTTAGGGCCCAGAAATATGAATTGAACTATCACTGGATTGCAAAACTGATTTTGCTCTTAACCTTCAAAATGCAGCACACTTTCTAAAGTCACACAGAATAGAAAGCATTCCATTTTCTGTGTCTATTAGGAAGAAATTTAGCTTTTGTTTCTCACTGCCCAGTGCCTCACGCCACAGGAGTTACCCCATTATGGTGCTCTTTCTTTTGAAACCCTGGGTAATGAGAATGAACTAGATATATTCCATAAAACGGCTTTTGCAGATTTAAAAATAAGAATTGCATTTAGCTCATTAAAAAACCTTTGTGGAAGAATTTCCATTGAAAGAAGCATATTTACAAAACTTATGTGAGAAAAGTAATACGTGAAAATTTTATTATTCCATAAGTACACATAATATGGTTCAGAAATGTTACAGAGAAAATTATTACATGGACAGAAAGAGTTAATATGCAATTGAATGTACATCATCTAGCAACATAATGAAACAGTGGAAAGTAATCATTACTTAAAAGTGCATGGTGTAGACAAAATGAATAGGGTCATTTTCATAATGTCTTTGTGGGTTATGAGCCAAATCTTCCCTAAGAATATGAAAAAACGGAAAAGAGAAAGTCACTTAGTCTCCTGAAGATTCTCTCATATGTAACTGCACAATTAGCCAGGGATAAAATCCAATTGTTTCTAAACTACCTGTATCTTTGCACACTAAAATGAAGTATTTCACAGAAACATCGGCTGCCAGCATTGCAAAGGCACTTCCTTTAGTGACTGCCTACTCCAAACCTTCCTTTGTAGATGAGTAAACTGAAGCTCAGAGGCAGTAGACAATTCACCCAAGGCCAAGACTTCAAGTAGAGGAATGTTTTTGTGTTTGCTCAGTTGCTCAGTTGTGTCCAACTCTTTGTGGCCCTATGGACTGTAGCCCATCAGGCTCCTCTGTCCATGGGATTTCCCAGGCAGGAATACTGGAGTGGGTTGCCATTTTCTCCTCCAGGAGATCTTCCCTACCCAAGGATTGAACTTCCATCTCTTACAGTGGCAGGCAAATTCTTTATCACTAAACCACTAAGTCCCTGGTGGCTCAGACAGTAATGAATCCACCTGTAATGTGGGAGACCTGGTTTCGATCCCCGGGTTGGGAAGATCTCCTGGAGGAGGGCATGGCAACCCCCTCTAGTATTCTTGCCTGGAAATTCTCCATGGACAGAGGAGCCTGGTGGGATACAGTCCATGGGGTCAAGCACACAAGCCACCTGGGAAGCCCGAGTAGAGTAGATCTAGGACTAAAGCCCAGTGCTATTTTCAATCCAGCACACACGTGTAATATCTATATTTTTAGTGTTACATATTGAGTTTTTTCCTACCAAATCCTTTGAACTCTGGAATGTTGGTTCCTTAAATGTATTCTTCAACAAAAGCAGATATAACTCAAATTAGTATGTTTGTTTAGTAGGCCCTCCACTTATCTAGCAAGAAGAATAGGCAAAATTGAATTGAACTGAAATAATCAAAAGTTATAAACTATAAGTATGCCAGCTGAGACAGCTGTGTCATCATTTTGTCCTTTGTTCTTGCTACAATGGAATGTGAGAAGCAGAATGTCATTGCAAGTAACCCAATGAAATTGCAAATGGAAAAAGCCACTGAGTTGATTTCATATACTTATAGGAAGCAAATCAGAATGAGATGATCTCATTTGACACTTCTCTTTTGTGTTTCTTAATCCTTTTTACAAATTTATCAACAGTACACATTTTAAAGTATTCACTCTTTTTCCTCAGAATTCTTTGGAGAAGGGGAAAGTGAAGTCCCACATTTTAATCTATAAAACGTGGGAGAATTTGGAGATAACCATTTAACAGTTCCAGTTCTCACTTTTTGTTCAAAATATTATATTATTATAAAACTCTTGAAAGTATCTTTGCCAAATTCTTACTAAAATACTAAGGCATAAAAAAAAGAAAAGTAAAAATAAACAATTCTAAAAAACTGCAATTCATAATTATTACAAGGTCAGTGAATCTGAACGAAGAAACCCAACTAGTGACCTATACATGCTTCTTCCCTGAAATAGAGCAGCTCAAATTGCTTGGCAGGCAGCACTAGTGGTAAAGAACCTGCCTGCCAATGCAGGAGATGTAGGAGTTGTGGGTTTGATCCCGTGGATATCCCCTGGAGAAGGGCATGGCAACCCACTCCAGTATTCTTGCCTGGAGAATCCCGTGGACAGAAGAGCCTGGTGAGCTACGGTCCATAGGGTTGCAAAGAGTTGCACATGACTGAAGTGACTTAGCACAGACATGCACAAAGAGGAAGTAGCTTCTGATCTGTGTTTTGGGAAACACTAATTCTAGAGGGAATCACTTCTTATTTGGAGATGAATGAAGGGAAAAAACAGGAGGCCCGTGTGAAGCCATTAAAGAACAAAAGACAGGAAACTTAATAATAAAGACTTGGAAAAATATCATGCTACTGAAAAGTATCTACTACAGGATTCTAATTAGTTTTTAGAAAATAATTTGGAAACTCTTACAGACAATAAGAAAACATGGTATGCTCTCGCTTCTCTGTCTGTGTGTCTGTCTGCTTTCTCTGTCTTTCTATATATTCTTGCTAGTACAAATGAATTTGAAAATTAATGAAAAATGTATTTGATTCACAACCATAACAAAACTATACAATACCTACAAATAAACAAGACAAGAATGTGCAGGATATATGTGAGGTGAACTGCAAACATTGTCTAGGGAAAATAAAAGACATCTTGAAAAATTAGAGATGTGTACATGGTCCTGGATGGGAAGACTCAGTATTGTAAATCTGCCTAATCCCTTTCAAATTAGTTTGTAAGTTTAAGGAAGTAGACATTTTAAAATTTGATTTGGCAGAATAAATGGCCAAGACTTATATATAATTTTTAAAGCAAAGTAACAAGGGTTCGGGAATTCAACTAGATACTAAAATTCACTTTTAATAAACAATATTTAAACAGTGTTCTACTAGTGCAAATGGAAGAGACATATCAACACCAGTGACCACGGCATATCTTTTTGCGTTTCAAATTGATAAAGATTTTGTAAAGGATGACTTATAGTGCTGGCACATGTTGAGTAAGATAGCCATCTCATGGACTGCATGCACAAAAAATGATATAGTCTTTCTGGAGTTTAGCTTGACAAAGTACATTGAAAGCCTTGCAAATACACATATGATCAGGTTCAGGATTTCCAATTCTATAACATGTCCTAAGGAAACTACCAGAGAGAAAACCAAAGATTTTTGTGTAAAGTTATTTGTGTGAACTCTATACATGACAACTAAATAATGCCATAATTGAGATGCCTAACAATAATGTATTATTAAATAAAATATAGTTCCTTCATAGAATTCATTATGTACTCCATAATAAATATTCATTGAATAAATGAATTAATATCAGTTCAGTAAAAGTCATGTTGGAGGAAAATATTTAATGGAATGGGAAAATACTGATTAAATAATACAAAATGAAAAGACAATTATAGTAATTATCTTTTAATTAATTAATTACTTTTACTACATAAATTATCTTTTAATTAATTATTAACTTGTACTACATAAATAATATATATATTCACAAGAAAAATACACAAAAATTGTGTCTGATGTATTATTTTGATAGTCAAGTATTTTTCTCTTCTTTATATTTTCTATATTTAAAAAGTTTATATATTAATATGCATTATTTTCATATAAGTTAAAAAGTAAATGTTTTAAAATTATTCACTCTCTCACATCAACAGATTCTTTTCCTGGATTCTGGTTCATTATTCTGGAACTAATATATATTAGTTTTAATCGGTTTCCTGTCTTTTACTTTGGTTTATAAATAAGACGAGTGCATCTTGTGACTAGTCCCAATTTATGGCTACATACCTGGTGTAATTATTAGTAGCTCCTTCTCATTCCCTAAAGTGTCCCAGCTTGTACAACGAGGTATATAGTTGGTCACTTTATTTATAATAGCATTCTTTTTATCAGCATCAACATCCATACCTCCCTTAGGTTCAACATCAGTTCGGGTTTTTAAGGGTGGTGTTTCTCCAACATGGTTTACTGTTGGATACAATTAGCACATAAAAGCATTGCTTTAGCATTCAAACTGAGATTTTTCAGCTATAAAATATATGCCGTGCCACTTCTGAAAGCAATTGTAAAGCTATTCTTGAGAGGCAGACAGGGGTACAAATCGAATAGAAGACTGTGATAGCGTTCAAGAAGAGAACAAGGACAAGGGAAACATTCTGGATTTCCCCAGCTGTAGTAAAGGATAGCTGAATCCAGGGTAAAGTCTACCTTATATAAAAGTAAATGTGATCTCATGACTGTAGATGCTTTCCTGAGGCCCCGTGGACCACGTTATCCTGCATTCATTGTCCCCTAAGGTGAAAAGAGTGATAAGGTAAAAATCTCTTTGCAGGGTAGTAATTGTTCCCATTCCAGGGTAGTATCCACAAAGAAATCTATTTTTCAGTTGTATACTATGTTTTTTTTCTTTTTCACCTTCACACTAACCTCAATGCACTGCTGCCTCTGTTGCAACTTAAATGCAGCAAACTACTATTTTAGCTGATTTTAGCTTTCACTGCCACTTTCTTTCAGCTTTCACTGTGCCATTGCTATCCTTGGGAGTTTTACTAATAGAAGAGATGATTAGGAAGAATAAAAGCCTAATCATAAAAGTACTCATTTTCCCCAAATCTCTTTATTCAGTGTCCCTTTGCTACACAGCGTTGGTTACCCTGCTGATAATTAATAAACAACAAAAAGAAGGCTCTTTCATAAAACCAAATTATAGGACATCTTTCAAAAACAGTGCCCGTGAGGACTCAGACATCAGGTTAATAAAACTAATTTTTCCTAAGGGTTTCTTACAATTTAGGGTAATTATTTTCTTCCATTATTTTCATTTACCTGGCAAGAAACAACTCAGAATGTTTAAGGTTGGTAGCTAGTGGAGTACACTGAATGAGGGACTATGATGTAATTATGGGAGCACCCCAGAGTATTCTATTATTTAGCAAACAAAAATAGAACGTGCAGCACCTCACATAATTACTGGTCCATCTTCACTAAAGAGCCTTAGTTTCAGTCCCAGTGGTTCCTGTCAGATCAGAATTATGATTTGCAAGATTGAAAAAAGTCAGTTACTGAATTTCAAAGTGCTGGCGACCTGTTATTCAGGCCTCAGGGTTGGTTGTCCTAGGAAGAAGGAAGGTGTCTTCTGTAATCCTTCTGTGTTTCTTTTTGGAATCTCTTCAGAGACTTAAGAGAAGAATGTATAGCAATACAGAAAAACTTCCATACACATCTATTCTCACAAATGCTTTTTTTGTACACTAAGTTAAACATACAGGTATTGTTATTGACTAAATAGCTAAAATATAAAAATAATAAGGAGACATTTACCGTCCTAAAATTATACCAGCATCAAGTCTATGTAGTCAAAGACATTAAGATTTGGATATTATTCCTCACAACTCTTCACTTTGATGGTTTATCTTCAGTTAATGACAGTTCAGACATAGTAAATCTGAAATCATTATTCCAGTCATTTGAAACAAAGGGAAGAACCTATGGATGCATTTGCTCCAGGACTATATCCAGAATCTTTTTCATGTAGATTTTTTTTCTTAGTCAAAGATCTTCTTTTCTACCTCTGCCAACAAGAAGGGACTGAGGATCAAACAAGGAAAAGAGGCTTTCATGAAAACTTGATGGGGGAGAACAAAACCCAGAATGGTGGCACAAATTGATTTTTAAGTATGTCATGATAGAAGAGATCTTTTCTTTTGATTTCTAAGAAACAATACAAGCAGCTGTTAGTCATAATTTCAGTATGTTTTGTAAATCAGTCTGGCTTTCCAATTATTCTTTCATTTAAGGAAACAAAATGAAGATGATAATGCTATTCACTGCTATTTCAAGTTTAAATCAGTAACCCAAATTAGCAACATATCTCTTATGAATTTCATCCACTAGTCATTATTTTTTTTCCATGTAACTCAAGGTCATTGAGTTTCATGATTATATATTCAGAATTGATGCTGCTGTACTAAACACTATTCTATTATTTTACAAATTAATTCAAATATAGTCTAGGTTTACAATCAAGTTCACCTTCACATTCCAATTTGTTTTGAGAACTATTTAGCCAACAAGATAGTTTATTGTAATCCACCAATAGTGGTATGAGTATTAATGGACCAATTAAAATAACAATTTAGTAGCCTCTGGAGAAAACGGAACTTTCTCTGAACCTGATGGCAGAAGGTACTTGAGCTAGCATTGCAATCTACCTTGCATCTCCAAACAGAAAAATATTAAGCAATCACTGTTTATAGTAATAACCTTTAATAAGGTACAGAGCCAGCAAGAGGATGGGAGTAGGCCATGGAGATACTATGCTTTCAGGGCACCTCCCCAACACCATCCAAAAATACCTCCCTTAGCCAATTACTGAGTCCTAAAGTTCTGTTATTAGAGAATTTCTCCTTTAGTATAAGACTTTGGAGCCTTTTAAAATAGTAATCCTTCTGAATTAAGTCCTGCTTTTTGTTTTCTAAAAAGTTATAATTTGGTATTTCAGTGTATTTCTTTTTCTTGAGGGTATTTCCTGACAACTAAAACAAGCAGCTCATTCCTCTGCTATGCATAGCACTGATTTTTTTCCAGCTTCACTGAGATATAACTGATGTAACCTTGTGTAAATTTAAGATGTATAGGGTGATTATTTGATATATGTTTGTATTACAGAACAGTTACCAAAATAAGATTAGTTAACACATCCATCATATCACATACTTACCATTTTTTGTGTGTGGTGAAAACATTTAAGGCCTATTCTCTTTAAGCTTTATCATCCTGGTAGTGTTAATTACATATTATCCTGAGGAAAGGACTAGATAGAAAAAGAGAAGTGGAAAACTGTAAGTACATTGAGATCCAAATAAAGGAGACAAAGTCTAAAAAGTAAATGGGAGATCAGAGATGCCAGAAACAAGCCTAATTTTTACTTAAAAAAAAAAGCCTTTTCTTAAAAGGAGAATCAACAAGTCATTAAGTCATAGAGTGAATTCCATTTTGGGCCAAGTCTAGGCCTATGGAATTGCCTTGAGAATAAGGAAGAGGAGCAGATCTAACTCAGACTAAGTATCTAATGCATATCGAGTATTGTGGTTGACGCTTCATGATAAAACGTCTACCCCTCAAGGCAAGATGGAGAGAGACCAATTAGGAAGCTACTGAAATCATCCCTGACACAAACAGTAAGTCAACAAAGAACAGCAACAGCAACAGCAAAAATCCACACAAAATTACAATCTTCTAAATTATGGCAATGGTAGTAAACAACTGATTCCAATTTGATCTAACTTGGTGACTGGTTGCATGTAGAGAGATTGAAAAGGAGGAAACAATGGTGGGTGAAAGGTTTGGTTTGGAAAACTGAGTGAGAAGAGCTGGCAACCTTAACCCTATGTGAATTTTAAGAGTCAGTGTGTGTTATCTAGGAAGTTGTGAATTCAGAATTGAACAGATTCAGCTTCAGTTGCCTGTGTGATAGCCATTTGGAGATACCTGGAGTCTAGAAGAGAGTTCTTAAATTAAGATATAGTTAAAACTTGGGAAGTAGGCAATTCATGAAAAAGAATAAAGTGAAGACTGTGATCTAACATCTAGGAAACATTTTAAAAAACAAGACAAAGGAAAGGATCAGTGAAGGAGATTGAGAAAGAGCATACGGTTATATAAGAGGAGTAGAGGAAGAGAGTAATAAATATTATGTAAGCCAAAGGAAGAGCATTTCAGGAAAGAAATGATCTATAGTGACATTTGAGAGAACATTACAAGTAGAGTGATGGGAGCAGAAGCTAGATTTCAATACGATGAGGAGTACATGAATTGAGAAAAATGGAATAATACTTACTGAAAGCTTATCTGAGAAAGGAATGAGAAAGGTAGGGGAGTTGCTAGATGGAAGCTGTTAGGTCAAAAGAATTTTAAAATTTGTTTTTAGCTTTTTTTTTTTTTTTTGAGTGGAAAATTGGCATTTTAAAAGAAGGAGAAAAGAAAAAGTCTAAGTTGAGTATGTGGGAGAGGAAGAGGTAATCAATGGTTTCCAGAGGAGTGAGAAGGGAATGGAATTCAAAGCACAGGTTGAATGATGTATCTTGATCTGAGACTGGAAGAAAAGAGAAAATGGTTGGTAAGTGTGGATACTAACAGCTTGTAGGTAGAGAGTCAGGAAACTGAAAGATTTTTCCTAATGAAGTAGAATAGTAATCCTGAGAAGGGTGAAGAACGTTTCCAATAGTTTCAAAGATGGTGACGGAGTGACTTGTCAACTTCAATCTTCAGCTTCCCCTGCATCCATACATTTGCGATGTCACTGACGAACGTAAAAGGTAAATTGCCACACCTTGAGTTTTGACTTGGCCAGATTTGGCCTTGTAACTTGCTTTAACCAAGACAATGGGACATAAGTAACAATACGCCTGTTCTGACCCTATAATTTAAGAGGACTCACATGCTTGTGCTTGCCCTCCTCTCTGTTTGCAGTGACCATGAGAATGTCCCAGGATAGCTGTTGACCCTTTAGCGTAGGCACTGGAAGGAAACATGTGGGGCAGAACACCTCCAACAGCTATAGTGTTGAAGTAGAGACACCCAGCGAACCCAGAGATTTGTGGGAATAACCTTAAGGCACCAAGTTTAGACAATGATTGTTACACATACTTATGGTGGCAGTATTTAACACATCCAAGGGACTGACCAAAGGTAAGATGACAGGTACCTCTTATCTACTCCAAATGACTTTAGGAAGAAGGGAAGTAGAAAAGAAAATTAAAGGAGGGCATTGAGGCTCAGGAGAACCTAAAATACTTGCCCAATGTTATAGACAAATTCTGAAACTAATGTTAGAACTCAGGACTATCTGTTTTCAATATCAAGTTCTTTTTGCTATAAGTCTGTATGCCTGAGAAGGACGGTCTAGGAGTCAACTTCACATACCTGAAGAATTCTGGATGGAGGTGACCTTGGATTAGCATGAAAATGTCCAGGCACCAGGAACCAAAGCTTATATTCTAAGGCTGGAAACATATGAAAAAGTCATTTTATATAATATATTGGCTTTCTAGGGGAACTCTAAATTCCCCTTGGAGGTATGATTTTTTTCTTAAAAAAATTGAGGATAGTATGAGAGCATCTGAAAGAATTTACCATCAGACTGGGCTGGATTTGAATCCAGATACGTAACTGACTTGCTATGTGAATTCACTCAAACCTCTCTGCACTTAACATGTCAAATGGACAAAACTTATATTGCTGTTTTTTTCAGGGGATTTATAAATTTAGACAACTTTCCCATAGTAGTTACTCAATAGAGGATAGCCCCCCCACCCCCGGCTTCTAATAACAAGAGCACTACCATCTATGTGCATACATACTAATCAACAAGGATAACAACAACCACAGCAAAACAGGCTTCTTTCAAACTAATTCTTCAGAAGATGTTATGTAAAAAATATTTCTTTTAAGAACAACAAAAATATACTACCTACTTGTCTTACTGTAAATATGTGAATTTCCCCCTACTCTTCCCTTTCATTTTGTTGCTCTAAATGTATCTTTCAGTGCAGTTCAGTTCAGTCACTCAGCCGTGTCTGACTCTTTGCCATCCAATGGACCTGCAGCGTGCCAGGCTTCCCTGTCCATCACCAACTCCGGAGTTTACTCAAACTCATGTCCATCGAGTCAGTGATGCCATCCTCTGCCATTGCCTTCTCCTCCCACCTTCAATTTTTCCCAGCATCATGGTCTTTTCAAATGAGTCAGTTCTTCACATCAGGTGGCCAAAGTATTGGAGTTTCAGCTTCAGCATCAGTCCTTCTAATGAATATTCAGGACTGATTTCCTTTAGAATGGACTGATTGGATCTCCTTGCTGTCCAAGGGACTCTCAAGAGTCTTCTCCAACACCACAGTTCAAAAACATCAATTCTTTGGTGCTCAGCTTGGTTTATATCCAGCTCTCATATCCGTAAATGACTACGGGAAAAACCATAGCTTTGACTAGACGGACCTTTGTTGGAAAAGTAATGTTTCTGCTTTTTAATATGCTGTCTAGATTGGTCATAGCTGTTCTTCTAAAGAGCCAGTATCTTTTAATTTCAAGACTGCAGTCATCATCTGCAGTGATTTTGGGGCACAAGAAGAAAAAGTCTGTCACTTTTTCCAGTGTTTCCCCATCTATTTGCCAGGAAGTGATGGGACCGGACTTACGATTATACAGTGGAAGTAAGAAATGGATTCAAGGGATTAAATCTGATAAACAGAGTGCCTGAAGAACTATGGACAGAAGTTCGTGACATTGAACAGGAGGCAGTGATCAAGACCATTCCCAAGTGCAAAAAGGCAAAATGGTTGTCTGAGGCAGGCTTAGAAATAGCTGTGAAAACAGGAGATGTGAAAGGCAAAGGAGAAAAGTAAAGATACACCCATTTGAATGCAGAGTTCCAAAGAATAGCAAGGAGAGATAAGAAAGCCTCCCTCAGTGATCAATGCAAAGAAGTAGAGGAAAACAGCAGAATGGGAAAGACAAGAGATCTCTTCAAGAAAATTAGAGATACCAAGCAAACATTTCATGCAAAGATGGGCACAATAAAGGACAGAAATGGTATGGACTTAACAGAAGCAGAAGATATTAAGAACAGGTGGAAATAATACACAGAAGAACTATGCAAAAAAGATCTTTATGGCTCAGATAATCACAATGGTGTGATCACTCACCTAGAGCCAGATACCCTGGAATGTGAAGTCAAGTGGGCCTTAGGAAGCATCACTGTGAGCAAAGCTAGTAGAGGCGATGGAATTTCAGTTGAGCTATTTCAAATCCTAAAAGATGATGCTGTGAAAGAACTGCAGTCAATATGCCAGCAAATTTGGAAAACTCAGCAATGGCAACAGGACTGGAAAAGGTCAGTTTTCATTCTAATCCCAAAGAAAGGCAATGCCAAAGAATGCTCAAACTATTGCACAATTGCACTCATCTCACACGCTAGTAAAGTAATGTTCAAAATTCTCCAAGCCAGGCTTCAACAGTATGTGAACTGTGAACTTGTGAACTTCCAGATGTTCGAGCTGGATTTAGAAAAGGCAGAAGAACCAGAGATCAAATTGCCAACATCCGCTGGATCATCAAAAAAGCAAGAGGGTTCCAGAAAAACATCTGCTTCTGCTTTATTGACTACATCAAAGCCTTTGTGTGGATCACAACAAATTTTGGAACATTCTTCAAGAGACAGGAATACAAGACCACCTGACCTGACTCTTGAGAAATCTGTATGCAGGTCACGAAGCAGCAGTTAGAACTGGACATGGAAAAACAGACTGGTTCCAAGTCTAGAAAAGAGTATGGCAAGGCTGTATATTGTCACCCTGCTTATTTAACTTATATGCAGAGTACATCATGAGAAACGCTGGGCTGGATGAAGCACAAGCTGGAATCAAGATTTCCGGGAGAAATATCAATAACCTCAAATTGCAGATGACACCACCCTTATGGCAGATAGTGAAGAAGAACTAGAGAGCCTCTTGATGAAAGTGAAAGAGGAGAGTGAAAAAGTTGGCTTAAAACTCAACATTCAGAAAACTAAGATCATGGCACCCTTTCCCATCACTTCATGGCAAATAGATGGGTGAACAGTGGAAACAGTGAGAAACTTTCTTTTCTTGGGCTCCAAAATCACTGCAAATGAATGATGACTGCAGCCATGAAATTAAAGGACGCTTGCTCCTTGGAAGAAAAGCTATGACCAACCTAGACAGCATATTAAAAAGCAGAGACATTACTTTGCCAGCAGAGATCCATATAGTCAAAACTACGGTTTTTCCAGTAGTCATGTATGGATGTGAGAGCTGAACTATAAAGAAAGCTGAGTGCAGAAGAATTGATGCTTTTGAACTGTGGTGTTGCAGAAGACTCTTGAGAGTCCCTTGGACAGCGAGGAGATATAACCAGTCAATCGTAAAGGAAATCAGCCCTGAATATTCACTGGAAGGACTGATGCTGAAGCTGAAGCTCTAAAAGTTTGGTCACCTGATGCGAAGAACTGACTCACTGGGAAAGACCCGGATGCTGGGAAAGATTGAAGTCAGGAGGAGAAGGCAACGACAGAGGATGAGATGGTTGGATGGCATCACTGACTCAATGGACATGAGGGAGTTGGTGATGGACAGGGAGGTGTGGCATGCTGCACTCCATGGGGTCACAAAGAGTCAAACACGCCTGAGTGACTGAACTGAAGTGAACTGATGGGACTGGATGCCCTGATCTTAATTTTCTGAATGATGAGTTTGAAGCCAACTTTTTTACTCTCCTCTTTAACTTTCATCAAGAGGTTCTTTAGTTCTTCTTTGCTTTCTGCTATAAGAGTGGTGTCAACTGCACGTCTGAGGTCATTGATATTTCTCCCAGCAATCTTGATTCCAGCTTGTGTTTCCTCCAGCCCAGCGTTTCTCATGATGTACTCTGCATAGAAGTTAAATATGCAGGGTGACAATATACAGCCTTAACGTACTCCTTTCCTGATTTAGAACCAGTCTATATTGTTCCGTGTACAGATTTGCATACATATTTCTCAGCAGGCTGGTGAGATGGTTTGGTTTTCCCATCTCTTTAAGAATTTCCCACAGTTTATTGTGATCCACACAGTCAAGGATTTCGGAATAGTCAGTAAAGCAGAAGTAGATGTTTCTCTAGAACTCTTTTGCTTTTTTGATGATCCACGGATGTTGGCAATTTGATCTCTGGTTCCTTTGCCTTTTCTAAATCCAGCTTGAACATCTGGAAGTTCACGGTTCACATACTGTTGAAGCCTGGCTTGGAGAATTTTGAGCATTACTTTGCTAGCGTGTGTGATGAGCACATTTGTGTAGTAGTTTGAACATGTTTTGACATTGCCTTTCTTTGGGATTAGAATGAAAACCGACCTTTTCCAGTCCTGTGGCCACTGCTGAGTTTTCCAAATCTGCTGGCATATTGAGTGCAGCACTTTCACAGCATCATTGTTTACGATTTTAAATAGCTCAGCTGAAATTCCATCACTTCTACTAGCTTTGCTCATAGTGATGCTTCCGAAGGCCCACTTGACTTCTCATTCCAGGATATCTGGCTCTAGGTGAGTGATCACACCATCGTGATTATCTGAGTCATGAAGATCTTTTTTATATAGTTCTGTGTATTATTTCCACCTGTTCTTAATATCTTCTGCTTCTGTTAAGTCCATACAATTTCTGTCCTTTGTTGTGCCCATCTTTGCATGAAATGTTTCCTTGATATCTCTAATTTTCTTGACAAGATCTCTATTCATTCCCATTCTATTATTTTCCTCTATTTCTTTGCATTGATCACTGAGGAAGGCTTTCTTATCTCTCCTTGCTATTCTTTGGAACTCTGCATTCAAGGTGTATCTTTCATTTTCTCCTTTGCCTTTCGCTTTTCTTCTTTTCACAGCTATTTCTAAGCCTGCCTCAGACAACCATTTTGCCTTTTTGCATTTCTTTTTATTGGGCATGGTCTTGAACACTGCCTCCTGTACAATGTCACAAACCTCCAGCCATAGTTCTTTAGACACTCTGTCTATCAGATCTAATATCTTGAATCTATTTGCCACTTCCACTGTATAATTGTAAGGGATTTGATTTAGGTCATATCTGAATGGTTTAGTGGTTTTCTCTACTTTCTTCAACTTAAGTCTGAATTTCACAATAAGGAGTTCATGATCTGAGCCACAGTCAGCTCCCGGTCTTGGTTTTGCTGACTTTATAGAGCTTCTCCATCTTTGGCTGCAAAGAATCTAATCAGTCTCATTTCAGTATTGACCATCTGCTGAGATTCATCTGTAGAGTCTTCTCCTGTGTTGTTGGAAAAGGGTGTTTGCTATGACCAGTGCGTTCTCTTGGCAAAACTCTGTTAGCCTTTGAACTGCTTCGTTTTGTACTCCCAAGGCCAAATTTGCCTGTTACTCCATGTGTCTCTTGACTTCCTACTTTTGCATTCCAGTCCCCTATAATGAAAAGGACATTTTTCTTGGGTGTTCGTTCTAGAAGGTCTTTTAGGTCTTCACAAAACCATTCAACTTCAGCTTCTTCATCATTACTGGTCGGGGCATAGATTTCGATTATTGTGATATTGAATGGTTTGTCTTGGAAACGAACAGAGATCATTCTGTCATTTTCTAGATTGCATCCTAGTACTGCATTTCGGACTTTTTTGTTTACTATGATGACTACTCCATTTCTTCTAAGCGATTCTTGCCCACAGTAGTACATATAATGATCATCTGAGTTAAATTCACCCATTCTAGTCCATTTCAGTTTGCTGATTCCTAAAATGTCAATGTTCACTCTTGGCATCTCCTGTTTGACCACTTCCAATTTACCTTGATTCATGGACCTAACATTCCAAGTTCCTATGCAATATTGTTCTTTACAGCATCAGACTTTACTTCCATCACCAGTCACATTCACAACTGGGTGTTGTTTTCGCTTTGGCTGTGTCTCCTCATTCTATCTGGAGTTATTTCTCCACTGATCTCCCATGGCATATTGGGCATCTACCAACCTGGGGAGTTCATCTTTCAGTGTCCTAATTTTTTGCCTTTTCATGCTGTTCATGGAGTTCGCAAGGCAAGAATACTGAAGTGGTTTGCCATTCCCTTCTCCAGTGGACCAGAATAAATGTATCTTTACTCTGTGTTCAATTCCACTATGAATTCATGTGTGACTTCCCCTTCTATTCCACAGTATTTCTGTCTAGGCTGGACAAAGGACAGTATGACTCAGGGACTAGGAAATGATCCCATCTCTTCTGCCTTCTAAATCCTGCCATATGCCCAGCCTAAGGGGTGAATTCAAACATTAGGGGATGAAATTGAGAATGAATAAATTTTATTGATCTATTCTGTCAGCAAATTTCTTTCTCCCTTCAGTTTAGCAGGTGTCATGTTCAGAATAAGTGTAGAAGAATGAATGGTTTCACTCTGTGATCTATTTTTGAAAAATATATCTTCTCTATACACCTCTATTGAAGGAGCCTACCCATTCTAGTTTTCTTGCCTGGAGAATCCCATGAACAAAGGAGCCTGGTGGGTTACTGTTCATGGGGTCACAAAGAGTCGGACATGACTGAGTGGCTAAGCATACTCCTCTTCTCTTTTTTTTAAATTAATTACTTTATTTTAATTGGAGGCTAATTATTTTACAATATTTTAGTGGTTTTTGCCATACATTGACATGAATCAGCCATGGGTGTACATGTGTTCCCCATCCTGAACCCCCCTCCCACCTCCCTCCCCATCCCATCCCTCAGTGACATCCCAGTGCACCAGCCCTGAGCACCCTGTCTCATGCATCAAACCTGGACTGGTGATGTTTCCAGAAGAGAAGGAAAAGTGACAAATTAGTATAATGAACTGTGTGTCAAACATAGAAAATAATAATGATTCTAGGTAGCCTAATGATAATAGTAATGATAATAGCTATTACTTTTTCATATTTTCATAGTGTATCAGACATTCTCTAAGGGATTTATATGTGTTAATTCATTGAATCCTTATACTCACCCTATTGATTAAGCACTAGTATTCTTCTTATTTTACAGGAAGCAAAACTGTCTCCAACTATAATAGTGGATTCATCTATTTCTCATAGCTCTGTCTGCTTTTGCCTAATGTATTATGGTGCTCAGTTATTAGCTACAAACCCTTTAAGGATTGTTATATCTTCTTGGAGAACTGACCAGTTTATCATTATGCAAAGCTTTTCTTTGTTCCTGATAACTTTCCTTGCTCTGAAGTTTGCTCTTCCTGAAATTAATATAGATATTCTTGTTTTCTTTTCATTAGTGTTAAGATGGTATATCTTTCATCACCCCTTTACATTTAATCCGTATGTATCTTTATATTTAAAATGGGTTTCATGTAGAGAATATTTATCTGAGTCTTGTTTTTTGGTCTATTCTGACCTGTTTTGAAAATCTTTTTAAATTTGTGTATATAAAACATTGATGCTTAAAGTCATTACTAGTATAGTTGGATTAATATGTACCATATTTGCTACTGGTTTCTGTTTGTTGTCCTTATTATTGCTCCTATTTTTGTCTTCCATACTTTCTCTGCTTTTTGTGGTTTTAATCAAGCATTTAATATAATTCCATTTTCTCTCCTTTCTTGGAATATCAGTTATACATGTTTAAAAAATTTAATAGTTGCCTTAGAGTTTGAAATATACATTTACAACTAATCCAAGTCCACTTTTAAATAATACTATACCCCTTTATGACTCAGTTCAGTTCAGTTGCTCAGTTGTGTCTTACTCTTTGCAACCCCATGGACTGCAGCACGCCAGGCCTCCCTGACTCGTGTGAGTAACTTACAGTAACAAAATAATTCTAATTCCTACCTCCTTTACTCTTACTTTGTGTCATTGTTGTCATTCATTTCACTTATTTATAAGGGCACATAATTAAATAAATTCAAATACATTGCTGCTATCATTTGAAAAAACTGTTATCTGAGATCAGTTACGAAAAAGAAAAGTTGTGATTTTTGCCTTCACTTATTCATTGTCTCCTGCTCTTCCTTTCCTTATGTAAATCCAACTCTCTTTCTTAAATAATTCTGCTCTCTGAAGAACTACTTTCAACATTTCTTGCAAGGCCAGTCTGCTGACAACAAATTCCTCAATTTTCATTTTTCTGAGAAAGTCTTTATTTCTCCTTCCCTTTTGAAGGAAAATTTCACAAGGTACAGAATTGTAGGTTTTTTTTTTTTTTAATCTCAGAATTTGTTCCATAGTCTTCTTGCTTGCATTGTTTCTGAGGAGAAGTCATGTGTAAGTATTATCATTACTCTTCCATAAGTAATGTTTCTTTTTCCTCTAAAAAAAAAAAAGTGTCTTTCCTCTAGATACTTACAGAGGCTTTATCTTTGATTTTCTGAAGTTTGAATATGATATGCCTAGATTTGGGTTTTTTTTTTGTTATTTATCATATTTCTTGGTGGTCTCTGAGCTTGCAGGATCTGTTGTTTGGTGTTTGACATCAACTTGGAAGAAATTCTCCGTCATTCTTTCAAATTTGCTTCTTTCTTCCTTCCTTTCTTCTCCTTGTGGCCTTTCTATTATGCATATATTACACCTGTTATAGTTTTCCCACAGTACTTGGATATTTTGCTGTTTTTTTTCCCTCTTTGTTTTGTTTGATCTTTAATTTTGGAGATTTTTATATCCCCAAGCTCAAAGATTCTTTCCTCAGCTGTATTCAGTCTTCTAATAATCCTATCTAAGGCTTTTTAAATTTCTGCTAGTGTTTTTTGATCCCTAGCATTTCTTTTGGTTTTCTTCTTAGAATTTCCATATCGATGCTTACATTGCTTATGTTTTTGTATGCTGTCTACCTTATGTATTACTTAACATATCAATCATAGTTGTTTTAAATTCCTAGTCTGATATTTCCTATTTATCTGTCATGTCTGGTTCTGGTTCTGATACTTTCTCTGTCTCTTTGCTTTCTGGTTTTTAGTATGCCTTGTGGTTTTTCTTGATAACCAGAAATAATGTCCGAGGTAAACTGGACTTCTGTAAATAGGCCTTTAGTAATGTGGTGGTAAGGCATAGAGCAAGGGAAGCATTCTATATTTCTATGACTATGTCTTAGTCTTTTGGTGGACCTTCATGTTTGGATGATGGACTTTAGAAGTGCTGCTTTTTGGGTGTTTCCCTTCTCCTAGGAAGATTAGTCTCTGAAAAATCCTAGCAGGTTAAGTTCTAGTAAAATGGTTTCTCAAAAAGGCAGACTTTGTTAAGAAAAACAGAACTGAATGCTCTGGTGCATTTTTAACATGATTCCTTTCCCCCTTTCCCTGCAGGAAGCACAAGATTTTTCTCTGATATTCACTGTGAGGACCTGATAGAGTTCCTAGAGGTAAAACATACAAAAATGTGGGGGTCTCATTATGGAGCCCCTTGGAATTTTTAACTCTCAGAATTGTCTACTTAGAGCCTCTAGCAATTTATCAACCACAGTTTAGGTTTTTCTACTCTTGCTCTGGTTCCCATAGAGGTTTCTGGCTATGAGTTTCTTCTCTTATGAGTTATAATTTTCTGTATCTGCCTTTCTGTATTCTTATGGAATTGTTTGCCCTATTATTTATTTAAAAGTGGCAGCTCCTTTTACTGCAAATATATGTATTTTAAATGGCCTACCAGCACATTTCATAAAAGTTTGTAAGAACGCAACCCTTGTGTTTTCATTTTGAAGGTTCAGCATTAATCATAGAACTTCACTTACTTTTACCTTCTAACATAACTCAGGTATGATTTAAGTGGAGAAATTATTACATTTTTTATTATGGCAAATAGTTCTAAGTTTTTCACTACTAGTAACAGTTACAATTATCTGACTCTTCTATAATAACCTAAAACTTTATAGCATGACTATGTTTCCTGAAGTTTATAACTAGTAGTCTATTCTACAAAAGCTATATTAAAAATGGCATTAGCTTTCTAGACTACTTGCAGAAATAATCTACTTTAGACAATTTAGCTTTAATTATAAAATTTTTTCCAAAATGATACTTCCATAAGAAATATTTCTAGCTACCTTAAATTTATGAGTATGAGATGATTGTGTGTGTCCATGCATGTACTTGCATGGCTGTGCAATTGTGTACGTGCTCCTGTATATCCACATGTATAGTCGCACATTAAGTCTGATTTTAGGACAAGCATCCATTTGCAAATAACAAGTGTGCATGTAAAGCATAACATTTTATGAAGATGTGCTTACACAGAGCTAAAAAATGTGACAACTTTCTGATCATGCCTTCCTCCCCTTCAGTTCTTTTTTAAAAAATTTCTAATTTTTTAATTTTTAAACATTTATTTTAGTTATTGTTGTTCAGTCACTCAGTTGATTCAGACTCTTTACGACCCCATGGACTGCAGCATGCCAGGCTTCCCTGTCCTTCACTATCTCCAAGAGTCTGCTCAAACTCATGTCCATTGAGTTATTGATGCCATCCAACCATCTTGTCCTCTGTCACTCCCTTCTCCTCCTTGCCCTCCATCTTTCCCAGCATTAGAGTCTTTTCCAATGACTTGGCTTTTTGCATCAGGTGGCCAAAGTATTTGTTTTTAATTGGAGGGTAGTTGCTTTATAATATTGTGTTGGTTTCTGCCACACATCAGTGTGAATCAGCTATAGGTATACATATGTCCTCTCCCTCTTGAACCTCCCTTCCATTTCCCACCCCATCGCACCCCTCTAGGTTGTCACAGAGCACCAGGTTTGACCTCCCTGAGTCATACAGCATATTCCCACTGACTGCCTATTTTATATATGCTGGTGTATATGTTTCCATGCTACTCTCAATTCATCCCACCCTCTACTTCCACTATGTCCACAAGTCTATTCTCTGTGTCTCCATTGCTGCCCTGCAAATAGGTTCATCAGTACCATCTTTCTAGATTCCATATATATGTGTTAATATATGATATAATTTTTTCTCTTTCTGACTTACTTCACTCTGTATAATAGGCTCTAGGTTCATTCACCTCACTGGAACTGACAAATGCATTCCTTTTTATTGCTGAGTAATATTCCATTGTATATGTACAACAGCTTCTTTATCTATTCATCTCTCAATGGACATCTAGATTGCTTCCATGTCCTAGCTATTGTAAATAGTGCTGCAGTGAATACTGGGGTACACATGTCTTTTTCAACTATGGTTTTCTCAGAGTATATGTCCAGTGGTGGGATTGTTGGGTGATATGTTAGTGTTATTCCTAGTTTTTTAAGGAACCTTGATACTGGTCTCAATAGTGACAGTATCAATTTATATTCCCACCAACAGTGTAAAAGGGTTCCCTTTTCTCCACACCCTCTCCAGCATTTACTGTTTGTAGATATTTTTATGAGGGCCATTCTGACTGGTGTGAGGTGATATCTCATTGTACTTTTGATTTGCATTTCTCTAATAATCAGCTCTCTTTTTAGATCAAATGGTACCTCCTTTCAGAAATCACCAGTCACTACATCTAGAGTACCTCCCACACGCTACCACATTCCTTGAACAATTTTTTCTTGGAATCAGTTTCTGCTAAATGGTACATAATAGGTACTCAATAAATATTCATTGCATGAATTAGTATCTGCTACTCACAGATGAAATTTAGCAGACAGAGCTCTCATCCAGTATTTCTTAAACTTAGCTGTGGATCAAAAATTACACAGGAAACTTTAAAAAGAATCTTAGTTATCAGGAACTGAGTTCTGGAGATTCCACTCAATAGGCCTGCTTTGCTTACTGCTGTTTCCTTAGCACAGCAAGTGGCATATAGCTAGAGTTCAAGTAAGTATTGGTCTAATTATTACCATATTATTATGAGTGTTTTACTTATAGTGGCTTTCAATCTGGTTCTCTGCCTCCTGTTGCTACTCTGTCTCCATGTTCTCATAGCCTTCCATTTCATTTTCCATCTCACTCATGGAATGCTTTTCTGAAATAGCAAAACTGAAGATGGCACCACCCTGTGTGAAAAGGCTCATCATTCCCTATTTTCTTCAGGATAAAACCCAAGATCCTTATGCAGTGAGCAGGACATTTTACAAACTGACTCCAGCCTATGCCTACATTTCTATCCTTTCCAACACTGAACTTCTTCCAGTATACCATGCCTTTACATATGCTATTTCATAGGTCTAGAGTGTTTTCCGATTTTCTATGTCAAATCCTTTTGTTTACTTTAACACAAAAATCTAATATTACTTCCTCCAGGAAGCCCTTCCTGAATTTCCTAGGCTTAGTTAGCACTTAGCACAAAATGTGGCATATATTTAGAACATAAAGTCAAGTATTATTATTATCTAGTCATAGTATTAACTGTGGTTATTTTGAAGATTTGTTTTGTCAGTTGCAAATTGGCACTTACCAAGGGTGTTGCCAAGGAGTAAACAACAAAGGCATTTGCCATCTGTCTCTACAGAGATTAAACACTGTGCTGCTATAGCTGGTGACCTTCAACAACCCCTGAGGGAGGTCAGGGTGGAGTGAGGCACTCTGTGCTCCAGGGAATCTAGTGGTCTTTAGATAGTTGGATGTTTTTAGGAACAGATTTTATGATCTCAATCCTTGCATCTCCTCATATCTAGAGAAGCACTAAATCCCTTCATGTGACCTCAGGTCCACATGACTAACAAAAAATCTTTTGTAAAATGAGCGCTTAATGATATTGAACTCCCCCTTCACCAAAACCTTATATATTGGCTTTCCCCCACTGCTGCTTGGGCTTCTCTGATAGCTCAGTTGGTATAGAATACACCTGCAATGCAGGAGACCCCAGTTTGATTCCTGAGTGGGGAAGATCTGCTGGAGAAGGGGTAGGCTGCCCACTCCAGTATTCTTGGGCTTCCTTTGTGGCTCATCTGGTAAAGAATCTGCCTGCAATGCAGGAGAGATGGGTTTGATCTCTGGGTTGGGAAGATCCCCTGAAGAAGGGAAAGATTACCCACTCCAGTATTCTGGCCTAGAGAATTCCGTGGACTGTGTAGCCCATGGGGTCGCAAAGAGTTGGACACAACTGAGTGACTTTCACTTCACTGCCGCTTTGGAGCAGTCTCTCAGAGCTATCTGAGATGCTGCCTCCCAGGCTGCAGTCCTCATTTTGCCCCAAATAAAACTTAACTTGCAACTCTCAAGTTGTGTATCTTTGTAGTCAACAGTTTATTTTTTAAAATGAGCAACAAGAAGCAAAAGCTTTGAGTGAAACTAAGGTAAAACTGTAACTACTAAGCAAAAGAATTTTCTTTGCCATTTTATCTTTGTACTGACTCTCCAAGGATAAGATAAAACTTTGAGGAGATACTTCTCTCAGAGACAATCTCTGTGTCCTTCAGTTCAGTCTGTCGTCAGAAGCAGCATCATGATGTATCATTTCATTTGAGGATTAAAATAGAGTTTTTGAAAGGATTCCTGAATAGCTGTGGCCTTGACATGAAGCAGCACATTCCCCATGGAGCAGAATGCTACGGGCACAACTTTCCCTGAAACAGTGTAAGTTTGAGTCACAGTTCTTCTGCTTAGTAGCTGGGCAAGTCATCTTATATCTCTAAGCCTCTGTTTTCTCATCTGTAAAATTAGAATAATGAGTAAATAACTCTCCTGCTTGCTTGAGGAGGATTTTGCTTTCACCCTCCAAGTTCTCCAGTTTGAATCCTATTTTGGAGAAGGCTTTTTTTCCCCAAAGATATTCTGATAAAGGTTGGATCATAAAAAACTTTTTATGGCTTAATGATACAAGAGAATCCCCAGGGATTAGGGAATTATATTCATTGCAGTGATTTGAAAAGTTTTCCAAGCAAAGAAAGTAGAATGTATACCTTGGTTGAACTTACATATGGCCTGATGCAGCAGGTGTAAGCCCCAAGCATTTGGAAGACTTTTCATGGTTTCAAAATATATACATATATATGATTAAAAAATCTATCTCAAAATATTCCTATTTTTGTGTTAATATAGAAATGTTTTCCACTCCAAATTTTCAAGTTAATTTAATATTCTAGGAGGTTGCTCCATGTATATCTTTGAAGGGCATATCCAGACATACAAGTATGGGAGGCCTGGCTTTAATCTGTTATCGTTAGTCAGTGATATAGAGAAGAAAAGGGATTTGTGTAGTTATCTTGGGTTGGATTTTGGCAAATTGTGTGTGTTTAGACTGTGTGGTATGTTTTTTCTTGCTCATTCACTTGTATCAATTCCTTTTAGACTGTCTAAACAGGTCTTCCCTTTGCCCTTAATAGGAGAAGGGAGACGCACCATGCTAAGTTTTTTTGCATTCTTATGTGCAGAATGCTGTATGTTTTATCAAATTAGGTTTTATAGCTGGTTTTTTAATCTGAAAAATCAACATGAATCTTTATCTCTTTGGAGGCTGAGATTTAAACTACTGACCTTCAAAGTGAAGGCATCTGTTGGCTAAGAATGGGGACTACTGGGATAATTTTCCCCATTTTCCATGACCCCCTCACATTGCCTACCCTTGCTTCTGCCTTGAGTGGCAGGATAGAGAAGTTTGATAAAGCCATTTTTCAGTCTCAAGATTCCAAAATATAAATGCTGATATTCACCATACAAAGACTTGCCACTTATCTACCATTAAAGCAAAGACCAACTGCCACCCATGAAAGAGCTTGGTAAAAGTGTATAAAATCTTCTTAAATTAAAAAACGAATCATCCATTTCACCTTCTCAGGGTCAGGGCAAAGCAGTTCTCAGGGAGGCATTTGGTCTTCAAATAGTGTTCTAAGTGGACCTATCTCTACTGGTGTTGCCAAAGTCGCCACCTCAGTGACGGCATGGGATACAAAATTAATAAAGAGAAGCATCAGGGAGAATCTTCATCAGCACTAATGAAATGAAGGGTTTCTTTCTTGGAATCGCCCTTTCAAATTTGCATGCAGCAAGCAACTGCTGGGCCCTGGAGCTGACTGGCTCTGAAATGTTCTGCATATTTAGTAGCACATGTTCCTATGTGCAGCTCAGGGAGGCAGGTGAGCCCATCTCTATATGGTAACCAGCCATCTGTTAGGTACATTTTTGGACATAGTGGAAGGAGGCAGCTACAGGACGGCTGATCGTCTTGCTGATGGGAGTGCTGTGCTTCTGCTATTTGACTGTGTCTGAGGGACTTCTGGTCATGCTAGACTAAGTTTGCTGCTGAGGTGTGACTCTTTGTCCTGTTGCTTCCTCATGGCCTGTCAAGATGTTCATTTGAGGACTGTGAAAAGACTCTACAGATTCCCATATGAGCTTTTCAAATGTGGCTTATTTGCAAAGGCGACAGTTCTCAACCCCATAAACAGAGCATTAGGTGGAATGGTTGAAAAATGAATAAAACTTGTCCATGCAGACTTAAGAGTCTTCATTCCCTTCCCTAAATGCTGTTCGAGGATCATTCCTCCCGGGAACCGCCATTTTCTTGTTCCTTTGTCCTTGTTCTCTTGTTTCTTTGTTCTGCATGACAAAACCAGGGGTCCAGACAATAAGGGGGGAGAAGGCAATGGCACCCCACTCCAGTACTCTTGCCTGGAATCCCATGGACGGAGGAGCCTGGTAGGCTGCAGTCCATGGGGTCTCGAAGAGTCGGACATGACTGAGCGACTTCACTTTCACTTTTCACTTTCATGCATTGGAGAAGGAAATGGCAACCCACTCGAGTGTTCTTGCCTGGAGAATCCCAGGGATGGGGGAGCCTGGTGGGCTGCTGTCTATGGGGTCGGACAGAGTCGGACACGACTGCAGCGACCTAGCAGCAGCAGCAGCAGACAATAAGGGATGTGGAGCGATATAGAAATGCTAGGTTAAGTGTGCATCCTGATTTCTCTCGGCATAGATGTAAGATCTGGAACCAGGGCCAACTATTTGCTAGTCTAAGTAAACTTCACATGGTGACATTCTACAGAGCTTTAAGAAGCAGTCTGGGTAGAAAAAAAAGACAAGATTTTATTTCTAATTAAAACTAAAGTAATTCTACCTTACATTCAACGTTCTGGTTTGTTTGTTTGTATGTTTTAAAAGATTGCCAAGCCACTTCAGGCCTGGGCTAATGCAAGAGCCTCCCATATGTACCAGTTTTTACTGACTTTCCCCAACCCCTGGCAAGTGAATTCACCTTCATCAACAGCACTACTGGTATGATTGACTCTTGAACATGCAAGGTTAGGAGTGCCAAATTTCCAGGCAATGAAAAATCCAAGTATAATTTATAACAGCAAATGGACACATATTTTAAAATTAATCTTTATATAAGACTGTTTTAGAAGACTGGTGCTATTCAGATACCAATAGAAATGCATGTATCCAATCCAATGGAGAGAAAAAGAAAAAATAACCCCCCCAAAATTGAAGTATAACAGAACATAGATGAAGTGCTAACACATAAAAATTCAAAATGGAATTCATTGTGGTTCTACCCCATGATGTTACAGCAACATTGCCATTATAGGTACAGATTCCTATATGTAGGAATGTATTCATTCCTTAAAACTATATCTCATGACAACAAATGCTTAGTAGAACATTCCCTCTCTTTATTCAGCATTCTTTTTAACTAGGGAAGAATACCACATCTATACACAGTAATTATTATCAATTTGGAGGAAAAAACCTAGTTTAATCCATCAGTAGTAAATAATAATTGCAAATATATATATACCCAACATTGGAACACTTAAATAATAAGGAAAATGAAATATTAACAGATCTGAAGGAAGAAAAAGACAGTAACACAGTAATAATATACCCCACTTTTAAAAATGAATAGATCATCCAGAAAGAAAGTCAACAAAGAAACATTGGATATGAACCATACTTAAGACCAAATGGAACAGATATATGAAGAACATTGTGTCCAACAGCAGCAAAATGCACTTTCTTTTTAGTGCCCCTGGAACATTCTCCAGCAGAGATCAATGAAAAGTCATAAAACAAAACTTAGCAAGTTTAAGAAGATTGAAATCACACCAAATATGTTTTCTAACCACAATGGTATTAAACTAGAAATCAACAATAGAAGGAAAGCTGGAAAATACACAAATATGTGGAAATTAAACAACACATAGCTGAACAACCAAAGGGCCAAAGACAAAATCAAATGGGAAATGAAGAAATATCTTAAAACAAATTAAAATAGAAATACAATATATCAAAACCTATGGAATGCTGCATAAACAATTCTAAGAGGGGATTTTATAACAATAAATGCCTGTGTTAAGAAAGATCTCAAATAAACAAGCAACTTTACATCTAAAAAACAAAAAAACTAAATCCAAAGTTAGCAGAAGGAAAGACGTAAGATCAGAACATAAATAAATGAGAGAACACAAAAGTAATAGAAAAGATCAACAAAACCAAGAGCTGGTTTTTTGAAAGAATAAACCAAACTGACAAACCTTTAGCTAGATTAACTCCAGAAAGTAAAATAAGATAATACTGGAAATACTAGCCAGACCAATTAGGCAATTATTAGACATAAAAGGCATCCAAACAGGAAAGGAAAAAGTAAAATTGTTTTTCTTTGTAGATTATATTATCTTATATATGAAAGTGAAAAGTGAAAGTGAAAGTTGCTCAGTTGTGTCCGACTCTTTGTGACCCCATGGACTATACATACGGACCGTGGAATTCTCCAGGCCAGAATATTAAAGCGGATAGCCTTTCCCTCCTCCAGGGCATCTTCCCAACCCAGGGATCGAACCCAGGTCTCCTGCATTGCAGGCAGATTCTTTACCAGCTGAATCACAAGGGAAGCCCAAGAATACTGGATTGGGTAGCCTATCCCTTCTCCAGCGATCTTCCCGACACAGAAATCGAACTGGGGTCTCCTGCATCTCAGGCGGATCTTCAGTCAGTCACTTCAGTTGCTCAGTCGTGTCTGACTCTTTGCGACCCTGTTCACTGCAGCACGCCAGGCCTCCCTGTCCATCACCAACTGCCGGAGTTTACCCAAAATCATCTTCATTGAGTCTGTGATGCCATCCAACCATCTCATCCTCTGTCGTCCCCTTCTCCTCTTGCCTCCAATCTTTCCCAGCATCAGGGTCTTTTCCAATGAGTCAGCTCTTTGCATCAGGTGGCCAAAGTTTTGGAGCTTCTTATATATCTAAAATTCTAAAACTCAACCAAAACCCACTAATCATTATATTCAGTATAGTTGCAGGATACAAAAGCAACATACACAAAATTAGTTATATTTATATACATTAATAACAAAACATTTGAAAAAGAAATGAATGAAACAGTATAATTCACAATAGCATCAAAAAAGTAAAATGCTTATAAATAAATTTAATCAAGGAGGTGAAAGATCTGTACATTAAAACTCTAAAATTTTGATGCAATTTAATAAGACAAACAAATGGATAAATATCTGGTATTCATGGATCAAAAGAATAATATTGTTAAAATGTCAGTACTACCTAAAGTCATCTATAGATTCAATAAAATCTCTATTAATATTTCAAGAGCATTTTTCATATGAATAAAAAAATCCTAAAATTTGTATGAGATCACAAAAACCCATGAATAGCAAAAGCAAACTGGAGAAAGAACAAACTAGAGACAAAATACTTCCTGATTTCAAACTATACTACAAAGCTATAGTAATCAAACAAGTATGATACTGGCATAAAAACAGACACATAAACCAATGGAAAAGGACAAAGAACCCAGAAATAAGCCATTGTATATAGTCAACTAACATGGGACATGGAGCTCAGGAATATTCAATTCAAACTGATATTCTCATTCAATAAAGGGTGTTGGAAAAACTGGATAACCAAATGCAGGATAATGAAATTGGACTCGAGCTTGTACCACTCAGAGAAATTGACTCAAAATGGATTAAAGACTTGAAAATAAAACTTCTAGAAGAAATTATAAGGGGAGAGTTTCTTGAGTTTGATCTTGAAAAGGGTTTTCTGGCTATGACACCAAAAGCACAGATCACAAAAGCAAAAATAAATACATGGGACTACATCACTAGGGCTTTCCAGGTGGATCAGTGGTAAAGAATCTGCCTGCCAAGCAGGAGATGTGGGTTTGATCCCTGGGTTAGGGAGACCCCTGGAGAAGGAATGGCAACCCACTCTAGTGTTCTTGCCTAGGAAACCCCATAGACAGTGGAGCCTGGCTGGCTATAGTCCATGGGGTCACAAAGAGTGGGACACTACTTAGTGATTAAACCACCACATTAAACTAGCAAGCTTTTGCACAGCAAAAGAAACAACGAAAGGAAAAAGTAACTTACAAAATAGGAGAAAAAAAATTGCAAATCATACATCTGATAAAGCATTAAAATACAAAAAAAATCTATAAAAAGCTCATATAACTCAATAGAAAAAACAAACAAACACAAAACTGATTAAAAAATGGCAGAGGAATGGAATAGACACTTTCCCAAAGAATACCTATCCATGGCCAATAGGCACATGAAAAGATACTCAACATCACTAATCATCAGGAAAATGAAAATGAAAATCACAATGAAATAATCATCTCACTCCTGTTAGAAGGCTATCATCAAAAAAGACAAGAATAGCAAGTGTTGAGGAGGATGTGGAAAGTGTAAATTGGTGCAGTCACTATGGAATATAGTATGGACTTTCCTCAAAAAATTAAAAATAAAACAACGTTTGATCCAGCAATCCCATTTCTGGTTATATATCCAAAGGAAGTGAAAACAGGATCTCAAAAAGATGTTTGTGCCACAAATGTTTACTATTCACAATAGCCAAGATATGGAAATAACCTTGTCCATAAGTCAATGAATGGTTAAAGAAGGTGGTGTAGGCAGTGGATATACTTCCATTTGTGACAACTTAGGTAATTACTGGAGAAGGAAATGGCAACCCACTCCAGTATTCTTGCCTGGAGAATCCTAGGGACAGCGGAGCCTGGAGAGCTGCCGTCTGTGGGGTCGCGCAGAGTCAGACACAAGTGAAGCGACTTAGCTTAGCAGCAGGTAATACTTGAGGGCATTATGCTAAATGAAATAAATCAGGCAGAGAAAAACAAGTGCTGCATGATGTCACTTAAAAGTAGAATCCAAAAAATGCTGAATTCATATAAATGGAGAGTAGAGTGGTGGTTACCAGGGCCTGGGGAATGAAAACTTCTAGTTGTAAGATTGACAAGTTGAGGGTCTAATGTACATCATGAAGATTATAGCTAATATTAATGTATTATATACTTGAAAGTTGCTAAGACTGTAGATCTTAAATGTTCTCCCCCACAAGAAAAAGAAATGTTAATTGTATAATATTGTGGAGGTATTAGTTAATGCTATGGTTGTAATCATTTACATTATATTACTATATGGTAATATATTAGTGTATCAAATCAAGATGTCTTACATCTTAAACTTACACAATGTAATATGCCAAATATATCTCAATGAAGCTATAAAATATATAAGTAAATAAAAGGAGTATATGAATCCTGGGATAAGAATGTTATATAATATGATGGCCCATGCTGGAGAAAGTGCTAGATATCTGGAATTCATTTGTACTCCTAAATTTCCTCAGGCTGGGGTAACATATGACTTTCCATCCAACCTGTGGGTTCATCTGAGTGATGTACAAGGTAGAAGTTAAACAGAAAGTTACATCTTTTTTGAAAAAGGAAAAGAATCGTTCCCAAGTTTACCCCATGAATACATAAAATCAATACTTAAGTTACTGTGGTCCCACTGTATCACTTAATCTCAAGGAGAACAATCTATTACATATTTAAAAATAGTTTTTTAGAATAAAGCCTTCTGGTTGACTGACAGAGTAACCATTAAAAAATTCTTTATGTGGGTGGAGAGGTGAAAAGCTCCTACATCCCTTGATCGAAAAGAAAATTTAAAAATGGTGTTATAAGAAAGTTGTTATGAAAAATAAATAACATTATAAGAACATAGTTAAATGGGGGAGATAGTTTCTAATGTTGATATTATAAAATAAATTATTAGTCTACAATAACATGATAGGTGAAATGTTTAGGGTAGTTTTAGTTCCTCTTATTGTTACTTATCAGAGAAGGCAATGGCACCCCACTCCAGTACTCTTGCCTGGAACATCCCATCGACAGAGGAACCTGGTGGGCTACAGTCCATGGGGTCGCTAAGAGTCAGACACGACTGAGCGACTTCACTTTCACTTTTCCCTTTCATGCACTGGAGAAGGAAATGGCAACCCACTCCAGTATTCTTGCCTGGAGAATCCCAGGGACAGCGGAGTCTGGTGGCTGCCGTCTGTGGGGTCGCACGGAGTCAGACACGACTGAAGCGACTTAGCAGCAGCAGCAGCATTGTTACTTATGCAAAGAAGGAGCTATTAGTTACAAATATCTGTGTTGATGAAAAAAGAAGCAGGGAACAAAAGATACTGTTATGAAATCAATTTAAAAAAACCTGATGCTTAATTCCAGCTAAATTGTGTGTATATTTAGATACAACTTTGGTAATCTCACTAAGTGTCTGTATTTTTCCAAGTAAAATCTCAAGAAGAAAGAAATGAGATTGAAAAAAACTTCCTCTTCTGCAAGATGCATGAAAGTCACATGGACGGGTATTTTTTCCTGTTTTTAATTCAGTTAAAACAGGCTGCCAGATAGACTTAGTGACAAACAGGATGTAATTTGAGAATAATGATACAAAATGCATGGTTCATGTGGCACATTTCATTTATTCTGTCCTGTGCTTACATAATCGCACTTTTATGCTGATTGACTCTACAGGTTTAATAGTCAGGATATACACTTTGCTACCTTTTATGGATATTTTATTAACAAAAATGTTATATCATGCTGATCCAACTTCATATTTCACAGATCCAGCTGCAGAGTGGATGATGAAGCTACATAAGTTATTAGCTCAGTTGAAGGCATAAACAAGCATTTAATCAATAATCAGGTTGCATATATTAATGGAACTAGTACAATGACTAAGATCATAAAAATATATATCAAGCAAATATATATTCTTAATTTGTTGTGAAGAGATGGTTAGTATTATTTAGGCTGATATTTTCAAAGTAAATAGGTATTTGTGAATTGAAAAAGAGATAAATACCAGAATTTTCCTTTTGCAATTTTTATTTAATCCTCCCTCTATCCCCCAGAAAAAGTCTCCAGATATTAAACATTGTCTTCTTTTAACACAGAAACTCTGTTTACCAGATGGGCAGCAGAACCATCCCCAAACCTATCCAACCATGAATTTGTCAAACATAGCAACTGGGGATCTTCTAGAAGAACATGATTGACAGAGACTCAGGGATATAGACTCCTTGTTTGCACTGCTGCATACTTAGACCATGGCTGATTGATTTCTGACTAAGAAGGTCAGTTGAATTGTTCAGGAATAGTTTATTCACTACATATGTTCATGCAGTCAGGTTTCAAGGTATTTCCTAAACAATTTCAAAGCATTCACTTAAAGAAGGTTTTAATTTCTGGTATATAATTCAGTGGGCTTTCCAGGTGGCACTAGTGGTAAAGAACTCATCTGTCAATGCAGGAGATGCAGGAGATGTGGGTTTGATCTGTGGAGGAAGATCCCCTGGAGGAAGGCATAGCAGTCCACACCAGTATTCATGCCTGGAGAATCCCATGGACACAGGAGCCTGGTGGGCTACGGTTCATAGGATTGCAAAGAGTTGGACATGACTGAAGCGACTTAGCACACGTGCATATCTAATTCAACAAGCCTCTATTATACTACTATATGCCAAAAACTATTTTAGAAATTGAAAGTGGTATTGTGATCGTGTTACCTGGCTTCCAGGACCTCATATATAACTTTAGCAAATTATTTAGGAAGACAGAGGAATGCTTGCATAGCTAATAGAATTCAGTGCATGCTAAGTCTCTTCAGTCATGTCTGTCTCTGTGTGGCTCCTCTGTCCATGGGATTCTCCAGGCAAGAATACTGAAGTGGGTTGCCATGGCCTCCTCCAGGGCATCTTCCCAACCCAGGGATCTAACCTGCATCCAAGTCTCCTGCATTGGCAGGTGGGTTCTTTACCACTAACACCAAATAGAATGCAGGATTATACTCAATAGAATATAAACCAGGGTTATAGAAACCAGAGGATGGGTGTGACAGGACTTGAAAGAAAATGTAGAATTTGAGTGTGCCTTAAAGGATAGAATTTTCCAGTAGTCATGTATGGATGTGAGAGTTGGACTATAAAGAAAGCTGAGCACCAAAGAATTGATGCTTTTGAACTGTGGTGTTGGAGAAGACACTTGAGAGTCCCTTGGACTGCAAGGAGATCCAACCAGTCCATCCTAAAGGAGATCAGTCCTAAGTGTTCATTGGAAGGACTGATGTTGAAGCTGAAACTCCAATACTTTGGCCACTTGATGCAAAGAGCTGACTCATTTGAAAAGACCCTGATGCTGGGAAAGATTGAGGGCAGGAGGAGAAGGGGACGACAGAGGATGAGATGGTTGGATGGCATCACCGACTCAATGGACATGGTTGGGTAAACTCCGGCAGTTGGTGATGGACAGGGAGGCCTGGCGTGCTGCAGTCTATGGGGTCACAAAGAGTCGGAAACAACTGAGCGACTGAACTGAACTGAAGGATGGAAGGGATGCAGACTCTAAGAGTTGGCAATGACAGGCATTCCAGGCAGAGTGGTGTTCTTCACCTTCCTTGAACAGCAGAGTCCTTTTTCATTGAAATTGGAAAAAAAGTTTTTGTCAAGATTAAATGTACATTTGTACATTTAGAGATACTTTCATCATTTCTTCACTTTTAAGAAAAGTAAGCTGACTGTTGCTTGAAATTAGAGTCTTGACATATCTGCTGTTTTCAGGATGCTGGTTGGACAGCATTGCTGCCTGTATTGTGCGCTTGAATAACTCCAGCTCAAACTAGGAACTGGGCCTCTGCCATGTAGGCAAGAACAGAATAAATGAGACAGATGTTTTCCTGACTTCTGCTCCTTTGAATCTGCTCTGTGCAGACGGGAGATGTTGTTGGTTTCAAATTATTTAAGTACAGCATTTGTCACTTCTGTAATTCACTTACCACCACCAGAAATGCAATTACTTTAACTGAGAGCCACTTACATCTTACTCAGTTCTACTGTCTAAAAATATGTCAGCTTTTATTTGAAGAGCCAAGATTGAAATTGTCACTTGGGGCCATTCCAAAACTTTGCTAATTGTGCACTTCAAATAATATTTGACTTAATTTTCCTCTTGGAATTTAAGAAAAATTATTACTCATGTGATGTTTTTCACTTGTAATTATCATTTCACAGTACTTTTTAACAATGAAAATTGGGAATTGGTTAACCTGAAAAGCTATACAACTTGTTTTACTGTTGGGCCTTGACTTACAAATTTAAGTTATCTGAATGCTTTCTTTCTTGATGGCTTCCCTGAGGGTTAGAACAGCTTCAGCTTATACTGTGATTGTCATAAGCCAGTAAGTATTGCGTTGGCATCCCTATTGTTCAGATAGCTGAGACTCTGAGAATATAGCTCTTCAGTGAATTATATCTTTTTCACACTAAATGTGGCCCTGAGAAATTGAATGCACCATTTATGACTGATTAGAAAACTTCTAAAGAATGGTTTATTCAGCTTCAAGCTAAACAGGGTGACCTAGAAGAGTTTAGTTCAGGTGATGGTTAACTAGAATAGATTAAAATATAGATATGACGAGAAGAACATTGGGTAGCTTCATCTAAAATATAAGGGCAGGGATTTAATGTTTACTGGGAACATAGGATGGTTTTGATGACTCAGAGATGAAGGGCCTGGAATTCTTTGCTATCTTGGGTTATTTTCCAGGGTAAATTAACTGTGGGATGTACTCACTTTGTTGCTTATCTCACCAGCTGTCTCTGTTTTCTTTGCAATTGTGTGTGGGCATATTCTTCACTTTGTTGGCTGGACTCAGTGCTGACTTGGAGCTTAGCAATGCAGAGTCTGAGAATGCAAATCTTCATTCTATGCTTACTTTGTCAGCATTGCTATCTTCTTTCAGTTCCTTTAAAAGTCTATGCTCTTTCCTGCCTCAGAGAATCTTCACATGCTGTTTCAACTGTCTCTAACTCTCTCTATCCATCCTTTGCCTGATCAATGTTTTGTTACTCTCCATGTGTTATGCTGGGCTGTGCTTAGTCGCTCAGTGAAGTCCAACTCTTTGTGGCCCCATGGATTGTAGCCTACCAGGCTCCTCTGTCCTTGGGGATTCTCCAGGCAAGAATACTAGAGTGGGTTGCCATGCCCTCCTCCAGGGGATCTTACCAACCCAGGGATTGAACTCAGGTCTCCTGCATTGCAGGAAGATTCTGAGCCACCGGGGAAGCCCAGGAATACTGGAGTGGGTAGTCTAACCCTTCTCCAGGGAATCTTCCCGACCCAGTAATTGAACTGGGGACTCCTGCATTGCAGGTGGATTTTTTACCATCTGAGCTGCCAGGGAAGCCCAATTTTACCTCTAAAAGTCACATCCTCAGGGAAACGATCTCAGATATCCAGCAGAGGTCAGGTCCACTTTTCTGTGACCCAGAGCATCCTGGTAACACTGGCTGAAAGTGATAATAAATATGTTGCTTTATAATTATTTTTTAAACTCTCCTCCCTGAAATGTATACTCCTTGAATGCAGGGACTGTGATACCTCTGAACCTGCTGTACCCCTGGCTCCCAGCATAATCACTTATACATGGAGACCCCTCAGTACCTATTAATTGAATATATGGTACAAATTGAAAGAAGATCTGATATCAATCTCTTTGTTGCAAAAATTTTATCTCACAATATATTTTCGTTGTTTTGCTTGATACAGGGAATGGATTAAGAATTCTAAGGCAGGTGATGCAATTGCTTTACTGTAAGTCTTAGTGGCTGTCAGATTTGATTTGAACCTTGTCTGTTCCACTTGGGGCTTCCCTGGCGGTTCAGGAGTAAAGACTCTACCTGCCAATGCAGGAGACGCAGGTTTGATTCCTGGGCTGGGAAGATCCCCTAGAGGAGGGCACGGCAACCCACTCCAGTATTCCTGCCTGGAGAATCACATGGACAGAGGAGCCTGGTGGACTACAGTCCATGGGGTCGCAAAGAGTCAGACACAACTGAAGCGACTTAACACACATGCACACACACTCACTGTTCTATTTGAGTCAAGTGACAGTGAAAAATACACTTCATCTCCCTATGCTTCCTTTTTTGGCATTTCCAAAATGGGGATTGGTATCACATCCACAGGAACTGTGTAGGACAGTCTAGATTGTTGTGTTAAGATCTCAGGGAAAAAATGCTAACTGACTTCCTTCCCACTCTCTCTTCCTTTCATCCCAAAGCACCTTTTGGTATGAGACAAGTTATGATGCTTAATATTTTATCTTGGTCCTTTGAAGAGCACAAAAACTACATCTAAAAGCATTACTTTTCAAATTAGAAAGTGTATCTGTAACTTCTCCATGTTGCCCTGTTTACCATGAAGACTTGGGACTAATTTACCTTGAGAATTGTCAAATACTAAAATGATGGATTGCATTGAACTATCTCATCAAGAACTGACACGGGGAAGCAAAATATTTTGAAATCAATGTCATATACTATGTACACTCTTTGCTGAATAAAGGAAACCATTTTTAGGTTTCTGATCAAAGAAAGATTTCATGACCTTTGCAAAAGAACACCATATTTATGGCCAGTTATTAATTCAGTAACTAATTATTGAGCATCTACTATATGGCAATCGTTGAACACATAATGCTAATACGGAGTAAGACACTAGGTCCTCAGTTAACTGTGATGTTAAACAGAGCATAGTAATCACAGAAATAGAGGTGCAAATAGACAAGCTGTATATCAGAGGAGGGACCTTGAAAATAACATTGGTTTTGTCATGTGGAAGGAGTGAACTTTATGGAAATGAGGCAACATGCACAGAAGCCGGGGGTAGGAGGATTCTTCACTAGGTCAGTGCATAGATGTATTAGTCACAGTTCTCCAAGAGACAGAAGCTATAGAATATGTACTGTGCACTCACAATTTTGTGTATGATACCTTGACAAAATGTTCCAGTCTTGTTTATATTCCCCTCCTTGAGGTCAGATTTGGTTTGCAATGGCTGAGTGGATAGGAACAGAAGCTGGTGGGCCCAAGTGATGGGGTCTGAAGAAGCTGGGAGCCAGTCAGAAATCTGTAGGGATAGATGATGACACTGTTGCTAAGCAGAGATAGAGGCCACCTGGGGAGCTGTGGTTCAATAGCATGCATTTTCCACTGTTTCCAGTCATGAAAAATTCATTCTTCAGGAGAAAAAGACCACACCAAGTTAACTGACCATTCAATAGATCACCACTTACAATTGGCTATAGCAGTTATGACAACAAGGATGCCAGGCACAGCATGCAAAGCTATTGAAATTGTGTGAAATGTGGAGAGAGAGACACTGAGAATAAGGACACATTTGATTATAGGTACAGATTCTACTGCCACCAGATTTTTTTTAGGATGCTGCAGCAATAAACCTATGACATACATTTTCGCCTTTCATTTTAGAGATATATTCTAGTACCGTGTGAGCTGTGAGCGTGCTTAATTGCTCAGTTGTGTCCAATTCTTTCATGACCCCATGGACTGTAGCCCACCAGGTTTTTCTGTCTGTGGGATTTCCCAGGCAAGAATAATGGAGGGGGTTGCCATTTCATATTTCAGGGGATCTTCCCAACCCAGGGATCAAACCTGCATCTCTTGCATCTCCTGAACTGGCAGGCAGATTCTTTACTACTGAACCACCTGGGAAGTCCATTCTAGTACTACTCATAGCCTGTTAGAACCAGTATTTCAACAAAATTTGCCATCACTGTAGCAAATTTTTTAATTAGATAGATGTAGCTATTGCAGGCTTTGATAAGAGAAAGGACTCACCCATAACCCACTGCATAACTAGTCAGTGCATTTTGTTTTTGCATATTTGCTTTTCATCTTTGTTTCTTGACATATATCTATGTTTTAATAATTACAGTACACTCATCATTTTGAGCTCTGGAGGAGATAAGTCCAAGATCAAGGTACTGGCATGGTTTGTTTCTTCTAAGATTCATGAAGGAAGGATCAGTTCTGAGCCTCTCTCCATGACTTGCACATGACCACCTTCTCCCTGTGTCTTCACATCATGTTCCCCCATTTGTGCTTAGTCACTCATTCGTGTCTGACTCTCTGTGGCCCCGTGGACTGGAACCCACCAGGCTCCTTTATCCACAGGATTCTCCAGGCAAGAATACTGGAGTGGGTTGCTGTGCCCTTCTCCAAGGGATCTTCCTGACCCAGGGATCAAACCTGTATCTCTTGTATCTCCTGAACTGGCAGGCGGGTTGTTTACCTCTGAGCCACCTGGGAAGCCCCTCTGTTATTCTATAGAGGGCTAAATGACAAAGAGCCTGCACTGAAGGAAATGAATGTCAAGTGAATAATGTAAAGAATTCATTTCAGGTGGGCTAGTCAGAATGAAACTGCTTACAATGCACTGTGCTTTTCTGTTCCAGATTTTAAATTCCTGAAAGAAAGAATTTTATTTATTTGGTTTGGATCCTGTGCCCACCCCTGGAACAATAACAGTGGCCATGGGATCAGGATCTCATAGTATTAACATGACCACTGGTGGCCTGTCACCTCTGTGTATGAGGGCCATCCTCAGAGAAAGGAAAATTGTAAGCTGGGGCACAATCCCAAGAAGTGTTTACTATGCGGCTGCTGCTGCTAAGTCGCTTCAGTCATGTCTGACTCTGTGCGACCCCATAGACGGCAGCCCACCAGGCTCCGCCGTCCCTGGGATTCTCCAGGCAAGAACACTGGAGTGGGTTGCCATTGCCTTCTCCAATGCATGAAAGTGAAAAGTGAAAGTGAAGTCGCTCAGTCATGTCCGACTCTTTGCGACCCCATGGACTGTAGCCTACCAGGCTCCTCCGTCCATGGGATTTTCCAGGCAAGAGTACTGGAGTGGGGTGCCATTACCTTCTCTGGTGTTTACTACAGGATAGTAGAATTTAAGAGACTTGACCAACATCCAACATAATATGAACTTTAATTTCCTCTTTTCTACTCTACCACATCTGCAGTATACTGTTGAACTTTCTGTCTGGTAGGATTTTTGACTGATAGTGACTTGCTTTTCTCTAGGAATTTGAAAACCCTATTTCTTGACATAAATTTTATATCTCTAAGTTAGCTGCCTTTTAATTTTTTCTCATTCATTTTTGAAATTGACTACCTTAGAGTTCAAAAGCATCAATTCTCCAGCGCTCAGCTTCTTTATAGTCCAACTCTCACATCCATACATGACTACTGGAAAAACCATAGCCTTGACTAGATGGACCTTTGTTGGCAAAGTAATGTCTCTGCTTTTTAATATGCTGTCTAGGTTGGTCATAACTTTCCTTCCAAGGAGTAAACGTCTTTTAATTTCATGGCTGGAATCACCATCTGCAGTGATTTTATAGCCCCCAAAAATAAAGTCAGCCACGGTTTCCACTGTTTCCCCATCTATTTGTCATGAAGTGATGGGACCGTGTGCCATAATCTTAGTTTTTTGAATGTTGAGCTTTAAGCCAACTTTTTCACTCTCCTCTTTCACTTTCATCAAGAGGCTCTTTAGTTCTTCTTCACTTTCTGCCATAAAGGTGGTGTCATCTGCATATCTGAGGTTATTGATATTTCTCCCAGCAATCTTGATTCCAGCTTGTGCTTCCTCCAGCCCAGTGACACTTGCGAGTCCCTTGGACTGCAAGGAGATCCAACCAGTCCATCCTAAAGGAGACCAGTCCTGGGTGTTCATTGGAAGATTGATGTTGAAGCTGAAACTCCAATACTTTGGCCACCTGATGCGAAGAGCTGACTCATTTGAAAAGACCCTGATGCTGGGAAAGATTGAGGGCAGGAGGAGAAGGGGACGACAGAGGATGAGATGGTTGGATGGCATCACAGACTCAATGCACATGGGTTTGGGTAGACTCCGGCAGTTGGTGATGGACAGGGAGGCCTGGCGTGCTGTGGTTCATGGGGTCACAAAGAGTCAGACATGACTGAGCCACTGAACTGAACTGAACCCAACCTCAGAGTTAATGCTACAAAATTTGCATGTCTCCTCAATTCTAACCCTTAATGAAAAACACTCACATATATATACATACACAGCCTGCGTCTCTCCAGGATGTCTTTGTTTATCTGGTTTTTTTTTGTTTTTTTTTTTAGCCAGGCAATTATCTATGTGCATTTATGGGCATGATATAATGACTTTGTGGGTGGACAATTCAGTTTATATCCATCTCCAAGTAGCCCTAAGAACCAGGAATAGAGAAAGATTCTGGAGCTGTTCCTATTTTGATCCTTAAACAGGATCAGAGGAAGAAAGATTAAAGAGACTGAAAACAGAGTGAACTAGGTTTCGTCTGGTCTGGAGATTATGAAGATAGGAGTCATCTTTTTATGGTTTCAAAGGACATGAAACATTTGTACGAAAGGAATTGGTATTAGTTGTTCTTTTTGCAGCAAAACATCACAATGCAAGGAACTGAATTTACATCAAAGCAGGAAAAGTGTTCCTTAGTCACAGGAAGGAACTTTTTGTTTGTTGGTATGGTAAGTTGCAAGAATGGGACACTGAAGGTTATGTGGCATTTGTGCTTCTGGGAGAGCTCTAGAGAAGGGCAAATAATTCTATACTGTACCAACTTGTACTGATCCTACATTGTACCCAAGTCAAGGAAAACAGAAGTTTTCTCAGGCTTTTTTACAGCCCTTCAACTATGCTATTCCTCTGATGATTTCTAAATGCTACTCTGTTAGCAGCAAGTATCACTTAAACGACTTCTCTGGAAAGAGAGGCATTGTAGGCTGTTTTTCAGGTCTTTTGTAGTTTAGTTGTATTTCAAGAAAAGTAAACATTCCCTCATTGATATTATCTGTATTCATTTATTTGCACAATGCATAAAAAGTAGAGATATTTTTGAATCTACTTATTTATTACTTGTTGGGCTTAATTAGCATAAAGTTAGAATAAATAAGAGCATTTTCTTTCATGGCTCTCCACCCTGCTGATTGCAGTGATTATTAATAACAATAAGGGATTTCAATAGTGGAGCTATCGGTTTAATAATAACTCAGTTCTTTAAAGAGACACAGAATGTCCACAGCAGCTCTCTCCTCCCCTCCCCCAAGTCATAAAATGACAGAAACAAAGGAATTGGAGTGCAAAGAAATTTAAACTATCCTCTGGGGAAGAGCAGAGATGTAACTCTGGGTAGGCTTTGGGCTGGAAATTTTAGTGCCCCCACTAACCAAAAAATTACAAACTATAATAACACCAGTCTCTTTGAGGAACAAGAGGTCTCCCCTCATCTCTAACATATTCAGATGTCTTTCAAAAGGGTTTGCAGGAACTTGCTAATCTTAAGGACCATGTCACACATCAAAGGAAAGGAAAATGACAGCTCTTGATGAAGTACTCTAAAGGGAGGCTACCATGTGGCCTTTAGAAAGTTGACATTTGGCAGAGCTTGGCTAGACTCTGAGATCTTCAAGGGCAGAGAAGTTACTTGGTTTCCCTCCCCAAAGAGGATTATGGGAATGTAGTGTAATGGTTAAACTATAGACTGAACAAAGCCTACTTTGTGATTTAAGGCTGTAGCTAACAAGGTTATATTCATGTTTTCCAAAGGCAAATGGCTTCATTCACTCATTACTTTCTAAGTGCTTACTTCTGTGCTGTGCAGTGTGTTAAGAACTAGGAATTCAGTCCTGATTAAGACATTATTTTTGTCCTAGAAGATCTCACACACTTGGGTTGGACGGATGGGTACTGACTAGTAAACAGGTGGTTAGAATGCAGCTAGTCAGGTATTGTCACATGGGAAATATTGGGACAGTTGGATGGAGTGCAGAGGAGGGGCAAGCACTTTGCTGTGACTGGACAGGGGAAAATGGAGGTGGGCATGGATTTAGAGAATTTGCTATTTTGTATGCTCTGTGCCACAAGTCCTCCCTGTTAGAATGACTAAGAAATATTGAATGAATTTTAATTTTATTTAATGTTCCAATTCCTTTTTTAAGATTTAACTTAAAATTAATTTTTTGCAATGCACCATTGCAAAAAAAGAAAGGAGAAAATTTCCAGTTCCTTATTCAATAAGTAATTTCCTACATGAATGAGATGGTGTCAAATGAAACACATTCATTCATTCAAAAAATTACATGTTAATGCCTCAAGAAGAATGTGAGCGAGAATTCACCAGACAGAACTTGGAAAATACTCCATTGAGGCCCACTGAGCTGCCCTTGCCAAGGCGAAGGACAGGAAATTTGCCATGACTAATTGAAAAACATAAAGAACATTAATATGAAAAATGAAAGCATAATCCATGGTATAACAGGCAATGAAACCATTCGCATAACTGATTACTCTTCAAGGTAACATGTTCTTCCTCTCAGGAATCTTTTTCTTTGGCCCAGTCTTTTAAAAGGTTTCTGAAGTGACATCACTCTAAAGGTCATGGGAAAAGCTGTCTCTGTCCTAGTATCCAGAGAGTGATACTGGGACACTCATAATTTGGGAAAACAATTATTAAAGAAAATATTTAGAGACCTCGATGATGCTATATGTTCCATCTGTACTTTCTGAGACATAATATTAAGAAACAATGATTGTAATATTAGTGAGTTTTAACTTGAAACTTAGTAGCAGGCTATTAGAGGACCTAAGGTTCAATCTTCGCTCCACCCCATATTAGCTTTGTGTACTTGGACAAGTCACTTATCTCCATGTGGTTCTCAATGTCTTTATCAGTAAATTGGAGATAGTAGGATCTCCTCTGCTTATCTTGCAAAGTTGTAAAATACCAAATGAAAGAGCACTGGTGAAAATCTTTAAATGCCATAAAGATTAAACATAAAAGGATTATTAGAAAAATCCTGATTAATTTCTGTGTTGTTAGGTTAGGTCATATCAGCTTATCAAAATGAATTGTTTTGCATATATGCATGTGTGTCTTCAGTCGCTTCTGACTCTTTGCAACCCCATGGACTGTAGCCCACCAGGCTACTCTGTCCAAAAGGCAAGAATACTGGAGTGGGCAGCCATTCCCTTCTCCAGGAGATCTTTCCCACCCAGACATCGAACTTGTGTCTCTCGTGTCCTCCTTATTGGCAGGTGGATTTTTTTGAGTGCTGAGTTTCAAGCCAACTTTTTCACTCTCTTCTTTCACCCTCATCAAGTGGCTCTTTAGTTCCTCTTTCCTTTCTGCCATTAGTGTTATCATCTGCATATTTGAGGTTGTTGATATTTCTCCTGGCAATCTTGATTCCAGCTTGTGATTTGTCAAGCCTGGCATTTTGTCTGATGTACTCTGCATATAAGTTAAATAAGCAGAGTGAGAATATATAGCCCTGATGTACTCCTTTCCCAATTTGGAACCAGTCCATTGTTCCATGTAAGGTTCTAACTGTTGCTTCTTGACTCAGATACAGGTTTCTCAGGAGACAGGTAAGGTGATCTGGTATTCCCATCTCTTTAAGAATTTTCCACAGTTTGTTGTGATCCACATAGTCAAAAGTTTTAGTGTAGTCAATGGAGCAGAAATAGATGTTTTTCTGGAATTTCCTTGCCTTCTCCATGATCCAACGAATGTTGGCAATTTGATTTCTGCTTCCTCTGTCTTTTCTAAATCCAGCTTGTACAAGAAATAGTGCTAGATCAACTGAACATTAATACAGGAAAAAAAGTGAACATCAAGTTTTACCTTGTGCCATACACAAAAATCACCCTGAAATGGATAATAAATGTAAATGGATTCTAAGTGGAACTAAATGTAAACCTTGAAACTCTAAAATGTCTAGAAGAAAACATAGGAGAAAGTCTTTGGGACTCTGGGAGTAGGTAAAAGTTCATAGAATACAAATATTCACAAAAGTATTTAAAACATGATAAATTTGATGTTAACAAAATTTAAAGCTTTTGCTGTTTGAAAGATATTTTTGAGAAAATGAAAAGGCAAACCTTGGATTAGAAGAAACTATACAGAGCACTTATGTCAGACAAAATACTTACATCCAGAATATATAAATGCCTTTTATAACCCCTTAATGAGAAAAAAAAAAAGCTGATAAAAATGGGGGAAAGATTTGAACAGATAGTTCATGAAAGAAGATGGCCATGAATGGCTATCCAATGCCTGATGCAGTCCAGGCTGAATTTAGGAGGCACATTGTATGGACTCCATAATGGTTGGGCTGGCAATTGAGGGCATAGGCAGGGAAATAGGGCAACCCTGCTTCTTGCCACTATCTCTTCCCATGCATTTCTCCATTTTCTCTTTTCCTTTTGCTTCTTCTCATCCCTTTGTCTGGAGGAGAAGAGGTTTTGGAGGGCTCAAGTCCAGTGCTCTGTATTTATCCTGTGGTCATACAGCTGCTTCTAGGCAGAATCAGAAGCCAGAGCCCAGCGTCCTGACTTCTGGGTGCAGATTCTTCTTGGACCAGTGAAAGGGGTGTGGTCTGGGGCACCATGGGCCTGGTTGGTTTCCCTTTCCTCCCACCTTCAGATTAAAATTGCGTGGTTCTTTAAAACTGGCGGTCCAGCAGAAATAGAGCCAGGTTTACATTTAAGGTATGTTTTCTAAGCAGAAGTGCGGTGTCACTCGCTGAGATCTAGCAGGTGTTTCTGTTTTGCCCTGAGTGGCAGAATCACATCTCGCTACTTTGGGCAAAGATCAGCACTGGCTTTTGGCTCCCTGAAGCAAGGCATAAATTTATATTACTGTAACACAGTTATACTTTCAAGGTGGTATTCTCAGTTATTTGTAAAGTTTTGTAAAATATTTCTCTCTTGCCTGAGTGGAAAAAAAAAAAGTGTTTCCCCAGAACTGCCTAGAATTCTCTGCCACTAACTGTGTGACCTTAGGCAATCACATCCGTCTCTGTGCCTCAGTTTCCTCATGAGTAAGATTGGGGATTGAACTAGTTGATTTCTGAGGGCCCTTCAGCTTTGGCATTTTCTACAGTGTCTTGTTCCAAAATTCTGTCATCTGCTTTAACGTTGAAATGCCACCAACATATATTTAGATATATTTTTTGCTATCGATTTGCAGTCTCCGGGATTCCTCTGCCTTGTTTATTGCTTCCTGAGAGCTGCCTTGCATAATTTGTCTGCTCACGATCTTGCTGTTTCCTACAGATGGTGTCATGTTTGAAAGGTGAAGGCGAGAGCATTCAGTGTAGGAGCTCAGCCACAGACCCATTCCTTTCTGACAATAAAGCTGTGTGCTTCTCTCTTTTCTTGTCCTCTGCCCCCTTCCAGTTTGTTCCATTGCTCCATTTGGGTTTTATGATTACATCTGCAATAGCAGGCACAGATGTTTTCTCACTCAATTGTATGGTTAATGGTGAAATGGATTTTTTGAGCAGATGCTCGCATGTGGGTGCTATTCGTTTCTCTCCTGACACATTCTCTCTACACAAACAGCAGATTGTCTGTCTGGTGTGCTTTGAGCCTCGCAAGAGAAGAATTCAAGCTGAATAACATGGGGCTGATTTTCAAGTTCCTAAAAAAATAATGCAGGCACTAAATTTGACAAACTCTTTATAGCACCCCTGCAACCCAGATTCATACCTGCATCTTCAGTCTTTGCCAGTTTTACCTGAGGAGGCTGAGAGTAAACATTTGTCCTTTGAAGGGCTGCCTTATGAAGGAAAACGATACCAGATTCAATTCCAAAAGAGCTGGACTCAATTGCTATGTCACTGTGACTTCTGAGACTCAAGGTATGTTATCTGACATCTGTTTCTTCATCTGTGAGGTGGAACTGACAATGCAAAGCTGGTATGGATCACTGAAAGTACTGCCAAATAGCAAAGGTCCCTGCTTAAGTCCAATCCATGTCCACTCCTGGGTGTGTATGGCTAATTGGAGCTGACTGACCAGAAGTCTATCTGCTCAAAGGACTAAGAAACCTCCAGGGAGAGAGACAAGTCTGTGGAAGGGTCAAGAGTTGGAGGTCAACCCAAATTTCAATAGTGCCAGGGTTTTTTATCCTCGGCACTATTAAAATTTGGGGCCAGATAATTGTTTATTATGGTGGCTGTCCTGTGCATTGTAGGATATGTAGCATCATCTCTGCCTCAACCCAGTAGTTTACCCACCCACCCTCAAAGTAGTGACAACTAAAATTGTTTCCAGATATTGCCAAATGTGCTGTGGGATGGGAGAAGTCAGAATGAAAATCACTGCCTTAGAGACACTCAATACTGGCTTTAAAGTCACTTACTCCAGGTTGTTCAGCCAGTAACCCTTTATGCTTCCATATTCTCATTGCTAAAATAGGGGCTTAGCTACTTTGCAGAAAGTACTGTTGAGAGAATTAAAACGACAGATGTGTAAAAACCTTGGCACATAATAACACACTAACTCCCTACCATCATAAGACCTTTGGCTTTTTCTTTTCCTTTGTCTAATATACACTCTCTCTCTCACTCCATGTCTCTGTCTTCTTTTCTCCAATTCATCCTTCAGATTGCAACGAGAGAGGCATTTCCATGGGGAAGCTTTCTTTGATTCCTCAGACTATATCAGAGTTCAGGGGACTCATAGCACTTATTTTATCGATAGTATACATCATAAAACTTGGGTGATCCTTTCATTAATGTCTGTTGGACTGCTAGACTGTAAGTGTCATGAGGACGAGTGCTATGTCTCTTGTTCACTGTTGCATTGGCAGAGTTCAGGACAGAGCCTGAAACAAAACATGCATTTAATAAAATAATGAAGGAAAGGAGGAAATGAAGAGCTCAACAAACCTTGCAAGTATTAAACTTTAATTCCCCTAAGCAGCTGGTCAGTCCAGTAAACACAAAGCAGTGACAAAAGAGGAGCAGTAGATTTTTCTTTTTTTTTTTTTATTGAAGTATAGTCGATTTACAATGTCATGTTAGTTTTAGGTGTACAGCAAAGCAATTCGGTTGTACTGTGTACACACACACACATTAAGTCCCCCTACATATGAACTTTCAAGGCACAGACTTTCAAAGATGCCAACATGCATTCCATCAACATCAGGCACGAGTGAAATTGCAACTTGCCCTCTGATTGTGTTAGTTGGGTACCAAAGCTAACTTTGTCGGACTTAAGAACAGATTGAACTTACCAGCGTGCTCTCAGAACAGAACTCATTCTTATACATGCATACAGTAAAGTCTCCTGCCTAATAAGGTTTACTTTCTCCATTGTATATTCCTGGCTCTTTTGTTCTGAATTAATTGACCATATATGTATATGTTTACTTCTGGGCTGTTCATTTTCTATTCTGTTCCATTGATCTATGTGTCTGTTTTTATGCCAGTACCATACTGTTTTAATTATCATACTCTTACTTAAGGTTCACACTCCACTTGAATTTTGTATCTTATTCCCTGTCCCCTTTTCAAGAACCTATATATATTTCCTTCTTTCTTGAATATTTACATGCTGTGTCCTAAGTTTCTTTGTCAAGGCTGTTATGAGGGCTATACAAATGAAGGGGAGGAATACTCACTGGGGAAGGAGCCTGGGGGTTAGCTTCCCTGATTTTTCCTCCCAGCTCCAATAAGAAGGGGGGATTTCTGTCCTTATTTAGCTTGGATCAGAAATGTCACGGCGTCAGTGTATGATGAGTACTTCTTATCTATAAGGAATTTCACAGCAGTGAGAACATCATGAGCAAGACGTCTATTACATTTGGATGCAGAAGATTCTCATCTTTCCCCACTTTTTCTTGTCTTCTACTCAGACCTTTACCTCCCAATTTCTTGTCACCACGTAAATATGCGGTAGTATCTTCAAACTTGAGACCCAGAAACTTCCTTGACATCTGACATATTCCAGAAAACTCCTCATTTCTTTAGTTCCCTTCCACAGCAAAATGCCTTAAAAGATTTGTATGTACTCACTTTAATTCCTCACCTTCCATCATCCTGTAAACCCTTTTATATCAGGCTTTTATTTCTATTATTCAAGGTTACTGTGACCACCACTTGCAAAAACCAAGAATCACTGTTTTTGTCTTCAGTGACTTGACCTCTTTGCAACATTTGTCTCAGATGATCACTTATTTCTAGAATAATACATTTTTTCTTTGCTTCTCTTTTCTTCTTTTCCTCCTATCTTGTGGGGTCTCCTTTTCAATCTTTGCTGGCTTCTCTTTCTCTGCTGACTTCATTCTAGATAACCATCTCCATCTGTACAATCTCCCTAGGTAGTGTCACTGAGAACCATGGTTTTGGTAACTACTATATAGCAGTGACTCTCCAACTTATGTCTCCATTTCTGACCATTTTTTTGAGATAGTATATCCAATTGTTTACTTGCCATCACTGCTTAGATGGCTAATAAACATCTCAAACTTAACATGTCCAAAACTGAACTTCTGATCTTCCCCCATCTCTAGTAAATCTGCCTCTCTCATATTCTCCTCTATCTCAGAAATGCCAACTCAATTAATCCAGTTACTTAGATTGCAAACCTCCTTGACTCTCTTTTATCACACATTGCACATCCCCATTCCTTAGGAAATCTTCTTGATTCTGTATGCGCAAAGAATTAACACAGCAGATCTGGTTGCTTATGTCTTGCATGTCCAAGGAACCTGGAACCACAATTGATCCTTGGTCAACTTTTGGAAATGTGACCTCGAGAATGTTATTTATGTCAGTAAGTAATGATTTTATTGTGTTTGTGTTCACTTGGAGCAATGGACTCCGCTGTACCAGCTGGCCAGTTTGCTTTGCACAAACATGAAGTTCAATGATGTGCACTTGGTTGCATTGTTGGAATCCTGAAGTTTCCACTTCTACAGCTAGTTATGTACTATGATGTGCCTATGTGACCAGCTCTCAATTATAGCTTCAGGCCCAAAGACTCACATGTGCTTTCTTAGACTGATACATTCCACACCTGTCCCCATAGTTTGGTGCTAGACACAAAGCTTGCCCTATGTGGCTCCAGATGGGTAAGGACATGAAGCCTATGTTTAGCCTCCTAGATTTTGCCCACTGAACATCTTTTCATGTTCCTTTTGCTATGTATCTTTTGCTGTAATAAACCCTATCATTCAGATTAAGCTATTAAGTTTTGTGAGTCCTTATAGTGAATTAGCAAACTTGAAAGTTGTCTTGGGGTCCTTGAAACAATCTACCTTCAAAATATATCCAGAATTTAACCATCTTTACTGCTCCCACTCCAATCTAAACTACCATTGTCTCTAGTTTGGGATAATGCAATATCGATTCCACCCTTTCTTCCATATCACCAGTTTTCCAAAGAACAGCCAGAGTGATCTTCAAAAAATGTAAATCTTATTCCATCACTCCTCTATTCAACACCTTTCAATGACTTTCTACCTATAATAGAGTAAAAATCACACTCCTTTTCTTTTAGCCTACAAGGTCCAACATGATCCGGCCTCCTGACATCTCTCTGAAATCATCACTTACCACTCCCCCCACTGATCATTTTGTTCCTCTCTGTTCCTAGAACACCTCAAGTTCATTCATTCTGGTGGAAGCTGTTCTCTCTGGAGATCTAGCTCTAACTCTTCATCTCTATCTTTCCATGGTTGACTCCTTCTGGTCATTTAGGTCTCAGCTCAGAAGTCACCTCTACAAAGCACCCTAGCTTTTAACCACCCCCTCATTATTTTATTCATGTTACTTTTTTTCAAGCCACTTATTAATATTTGAAATTATCTTGTCTGTGTTTAGTGCACAGTCCTCTTGAGGGCAAAGACTTGGTCTTTTTCATTTACTCATGTTTCCCATTGCTTGGAACATGTCTCATAGAGGTAGGCATTCAGTAAACATGTGTTGATTGAATGAATGAATGAAAGAAATACAATCCAGTTTGCAGCTTTAGGATAGTCCCTATTGGAAGGCTTTTGTATTTTGTTTTTCTTTTCTGAAACATGCTGGAAAAATGTTTAGGTAGGCAGTGTGTGTATAAGGGCTAGAAAATTTTCTGATACAGTGCAAACTCCATAATCTGTATTATTCATTGTTATGTCCTCAGTTCCTGGAACAGTGCTGGCTTGTAATAGGTACTCATTTTTAAAGATTTGTTTAATAGATGAATGATGTCTAACACAAAATGTGCATCATAAATATGTGGGAAAAAATAAGAATTTAGGACATATAACAAATACTTGCATGAATGGTTTATGTCTTTCTCCTTCTCGTGTTCCACATTTTCCTCCTCTCAATAAAAGATATTTTTCATTCTTTCAATCAATATTTATTGAAGGTCTAATTTATACTAGTGACATGATGTGCTATGCTTAGTCGCTTAGTCATGTCCGACTCTTTGCGACCCCGTGGACTGTAGCCTGCCAGGCTGCTCTGTCCATGGAGATTCTCCAGGAAAGAATACTGGAATGGGTTGCCATGCTCTTTCCCAGAGGATCTTCCCAACCCAGGCATCAAACCCAGGTCTCCAGCACTGCAGGTGATTCTTTACCATCTGAGCCACCAGGGAAGCCCACAAATACTGGAGTGGGTAGCCTATCTGTTCTTCAGGGGATCTTCCTGACCCAGGGATCAAACCAGGGTCTCCTGCATTGCAGACAGATTCTTTACTAGCTGAGCTACCAGGGAAGCTCTATACTTGTAATATTGTGATATAAATAATCATCCAAACAAACTTATTAGAAGCATTATGAAACAGAACTTCTTTTAATAGTTGAGCTCATCTTATAGCTTTGTTAACTAGGCAGTAAGAAAAGTGGTGGAAGACCAGAATCACACTATATCATACAGTATAATAGAATTTGACTCCACATCTAAAGATTTATATATAGGGAGAGAATTAAAATGATGAAGCTGGATAAAAGATCTAACAATAGTGCAGACCAAAATGAACAATTTGCATTTTTTTTGTCTACCCCTAAAGCCCATGTCTACTTCTGGGATTTTAAAAAAGTGTTTTTATGAAGTTCAATGTAGTTCAGTAAATTTTACAGAAGAATTAATTGCCTTGGTCAAATTAGTTGAATATGCAAGCCTGATAGCATTATTTAAATGCCTCCTTTTTGGGTAAAACATTAAAGGTCAATTATCTTGGCTCAGAAAATCAAATTATTTCAAGGACTTTTGGACAATGGAGTATCCTTGCAACTCTCAGGAAACTCAGGGATGCCATAATGAACACGCATGTACATATATCCATTTATCATGGTGGGATAGATTTCTACAAATGAAGTAGTTGAATCTAAAGGTGTGTGTTCCAAAAGTGAAGTTGCTCAGTTGTGTCCAACTCTTTGCAACCCCATGGACTGTAGCCTACCAGGCTTCTCCATCCATGGGATTTTCCAGGCAAGAATACTGGAGTGGGTTGCCATTGTGCTCCAAAAAAAAAAAAAAAGAACTCAAAATGGATTAAAGATCTAAACATAAGACCAGAAACTATAAAACTCCTAGAGGAAAACATAGGCAAAACGCAAAACACTCTCTGACATAAATCACAGCAGGATCGTCTATGACCCACCTCCCAGAGTAATGGAAATAAAAACAAAAATAAACAAATGGGACCTAATTAAACTTAAAAGCTTTTGCATAATGAAGGAAACTATAAGCAAGGTGAAAAGACAGCCTTCAGAATGGGAGGAAATAATAGCAAAAAAAGCAACTGACAAAGAATTTCAAAAATATACAAACACGTCCTACAGCTCAATTCCAGAAAAATAAGCAACCCAATCAAAAAATGGGCCAAAGAACTAAACAGACATTTCTCCAAAGAAGATATAAGATGGCCAACAAACACATGAAAAGATGCTCAACATCACTCATTATCAGAGAAATGCAAATCACAACCACAATGAGGTACCATCTCATGCCGGTCAGAATGGCTGCTATCAAAAAGTCTACAAACAATAAATGCTAGAGAGGGTGCAGAGAAAAGGGAACCCTCTTACACTGTTGGTGGGAATGCAAACTAGGACAGCCACTATGGAGAACAGTGTGGAGATTCCTTAAAAAACTGGAAATAGAACTCCCATATGACCCAGCAATCCCACTGCTGGGCATACACACCGAGGAAACCAGAATTGAAAGAGACACATGTACCTCAATGTTCATCGCAGCACTGTTTACAATAGCCAGGACATGGAAGCAGCCTAGATGTCCATCGGTAGACTAATGGGTCAGAACCTGTGGAACATATACACAATGGAATATTGCTAAGCTATTAAAAAGATTGCATTTGAATCAGTTCTAATGAGGTGGATGAAACTGGAGCCTATTATACAGAGTGAAGTAAGTCAGAAAGAAAAACACCAATACAGTATATTAACGCATATATATGGAATTTAGAAAGATGGTAATGATGACCCTATATGGAAGACAGCAAAAGAGACACAGATGTAAAGAACAGACTTTTGGGCTCTGTGGAAAAAGGCGAGGGTGGGATGATTTCAGAGAATAGCATTGAAACATGTATATTATCATATGTGAAATAGATCACCAGTCCAGGTTCAATGCATGAGACACGGTGCTCAGGGATGGTGCACTGGGATGATCATGAGGGATGGGATGGGGAGGGAGGTTGGAGGGGGGTTCAGGATGGGGAACACATGTACACCCATGCCTGATTCATGTCAATGTGTGGCAAAAACCACTACAATATTGTAAAGTAATTAGACTCTAATTAAAATAAATAAATAAATAAAATAAAGGTGTGTGCTCTTAAAGCATTCATAGTTATCTGCCAAATTACTTTCCAAAGTGGTTATAGCAAATTTATACTCCTGCCAACATCTTTGAGCTATTGTCCTTTATCTGTACCCTCTCTAACAGTAATTATCATTAGATCTTCTAATTTTTCTACTCTGATTTTCAAAAAAATAATATTGCTTTGATATCTCTATTCTCATTTCTTTGACAACTACTGAGGTTGCACATATTTTTGTACATTTATTATTTTTTAATTCTGTGGACATTATATTCACAAGCTTTGCCTGTTTTGTATTACATTAGTTATATTTTCTTTAATAAATCAGTAATTATTGATTTTCAGGATTTTTGTGTGCTAGAGGTGTATGATTTGCCTGTTACATTTTTAAAAGCTTTATCCTCATTTTTGCCCTTTGAGTTTATAGTCTTTTGCTGCATAGAGGATTTTAATAGTTATGTGGTTAAAGTGATCATGTTTTTATTTTATGCTTTCTAGATTTTTTACCTTGCTATGAAATCCTTACCCATACTGAATTTATAAAATATTATTCTCTTACTACCTCTAATTTTTTTCAATTTTTAATCATTCCAAAATATATGTAAGAATCTAAATTTTCTTCCAAATGTATGGATACCAATGGACTTAATTGGATTTACTGAATAAAACTTTGTTCCCTCGTTCTTTGATTGCCCCCATTTTAATATGTTTCATTCCTGTATATACAGTGAAGGACAGGGAAGCCTGGTGTGCTGCAGTTCATGGGGTCGCAAAGAGCTGGACACGATTCAGTGACTGAGCAACAATATTTATTTGGATCTCTTTCTTGACTCTCTTTTCTGTTCCACTTGTCCATTTGTTTATTCTTCTGTCAATACCATAGTCCTTTGATTACATTGGCTTTGCAATATATTCTGAGATCTGATAAATCAGTTCCTCCCACGTTATTCTTCAAAAATTTCTTGGAACCTGTACATTTCTTTTGTCATAAGAACTGTAAATTTGTTATAACTGTAAAAAATCCACTTTCATTTAGATTAAAAATAATTAATATGGTAACTAACTCTATTGCCCAGTATTGCTATTATCAACTATCATTAAACCTTAGCTCTTTAATCATAGAGACTGCTATTCAGGTGGCAAAATCATCTTGATTGCAAATCAAGCAAAAAGTGCTGCACTCGGTATGCCAGCAAATTTGGAAAACTCAGCAGTGGCCACAGGACTGGAAAAGGTCAGTTTTCATTCATATCCCAAAGAAGGGCAATGCCAAAGAATGTTTAAACTGCTGCACAATTGCACTCATCTCACATGCTAGCAAAGTAACACTCAAAATTCTCCAAGCTAGGCTTCACCAGTACGTGAACCGTGAACCTCCAGATATTCAAGCTGGATTTAGAAAAGTTGGAGGAACCAGAGATCAAATTGCCAACATCTGCTGGATCATCAAAGAAGCAAGAGAGTTCCAGCAAAACATCTACTTCTGCCTTATTAACTATGCCAAAGTCTTTGACTGTGTGGATCACAACAAATTGTGGAAAATTCTTCAAGAGATGGGGAATACCAGAGCACCTGACCTGCCTCCTGAGAAATCTGTATGCAGGTCAAGAAGCAACAGTTAGACCTGGGCATGGAACAACAGACTGGTTCCAAATTGGGAAAGGAGTATATCAAGGCTGTATATTGTCACCCTGCTGATTTAATTTATATGCATAGTACATCATGAGAAATGCCAGGTTGGATGAAGCACAAGCTGGAATCAACATTGCCAGGAAAATATCAATAACCTCAGATATGCAGATGAAACCACCCTTATCTTAATGAAAGTGAAAGAAGAGAGTAAAAAAGTTGGCATAAAACTCAACATTCAGAAATCTAAGATCATGGCATCTGGTCCCATTACTTCATGGCAAATAGATGGGGAAACGATGAAAGCAGTGAGAGACTATTTTGGGGGGCTCCAAAATCACTGCAGATCGTTACTACAGCCATGAAATGAAAAGATGCTTGCTCCTTGGAAGAAAAGCTTGACCAACTTAGCATATTAAAAGGCAGAGACATTACTTTGCCAACAAAGGTCCGTCTAGTCAAAGCTATGGTTTTTCCAGTAGTCATGTATGGGTGTGAGAGTTGGACTATAAAGAAAGCTGAGTGCCAAAGAATTGATGCTTTTCAACTGTGGTGTTGGAGAAGACTCTTGAGAGTCCCTTGGACTGCAAGGAGATCCAACTAGCCCATCCTAAAGGAAATCAGTCCTGAATATTCATTGGAAGGACTGATGCTGAAGCTGAAATTCCAATACTTCAGCCACCTAATGTGAAGAACTGACTCATTGGAAAAGGCCCGGATACTGGGAAAGATTGAAGGTGGGAGGAGAAGGGGACAACAGAGGATGAGATGGTTGGATGGCGTCATTGACTCAATGGACATGAGTTTGAGCAAGTTCTGGGCGTTGATGGTGGACAGGGAAGCCTCCTACATGTCATTACTGATGAGTGATCAAAGATTATCTTGTGCTTGTTTCTACTGCTCTGCAGGGCACTTGCTTTATTTCTGGAGGTAAACCCTAGAACCCTCCAAAATATGTTTCATGTAAGCCACATGGTCTACATTTTATCTCATGCCATATTAAATATACTCTTTGATATTTTGAGAATCCAATCCAAACAACAGGAACTTTAGATTTAGAAATCTACTGCAGGTTTAAAGTATGGTCTTCATTTCCAAGGATCATTGTATATCCATCCATATATTCAGGTACTTTTCTATGAATTCAATATATTTTCTTTATAACATTTATTCCTTAGTATTTTATAGAATTTGTGTCAATTGTGAATAGGTTTTCTTTTTCTTTCTTGAATTTCAATTTCTAATTATTCTTTGTTAACATAAAACAAAACTTATTTCTAGCCAACTTCCTAAATTTTCTTATCCTAGTAGCTGATTTACCCAAATAATATTTTGGATTTTCTAGGTACACAGTTATGACATCTGTAAATATTATTATTTTTGTTCTAAAATGTATACCACATATTTAATTTTGCTGTCTTACTTCATTAACTATGACTCCAAACAGATAGAAGAAAATATTATTTATACTAATGTTTAATAGTTTTAGAGACAATCTGAATACTATGTAGTCATTAGAAATGACATTATTGGAGAATACTTAATGACATGGGAAATAATACTCATGCATTAATTAAAAAATACAGAATTGTTTTTGGAATGTTATCTAGTTTTAAAACACAGACCCAGAGACACACACAGACACACCTATTCTCACATTTAAAATGGAATTCAAAATGAAAAAAAAAAAAGCCTGGGTAAATATATGTCAGTATAGAAACTGTATTATCAAGGGATGATAGAATTTTTTCCTTTTCTTTATAATTTAGGTATTTTATAACTTTCATTTTGAGCAAGCATAGTTCTTGTGATCAGAAAAAAAAACTATAAATGTTATTAAGAGTAAGACAGAGATTTTTTAGAGGTTGTTATTCGGTTGCTGAGTTGTTTCCAACTTTTTGTGACCCCATGGACTGCAGTACTCCAGAGTTCCCTGTCCTTCACTATCTCCCTGAGTTTGCTCAAACTCATGTCCATTGAGTCAGTAATGCTATCCAACCATCTCATCCTCTGTCACCCCCTTCTCTTCCTGCCTTCAATCTTTCCCAGCATCAAGGCCTTTTCAAATGAGTCAGCTCTTCGCATCAGGTGGCCAAAGTATTGGAGCTTCAGCTTCAGCATCAGTCCTTCCAATGAATATTCAGGGTTGATTTCCTTTAGGATTGACTAGTTTGATCTCCTTGCTGTCTACTGCTACCAAAGAGTGAGAGGGGCTTTTTAGTTGGCCTACAAGTTCTAGTCATTAAGTTCCAAAATATTAAACTGCAAAGAGCTTTTAGTGTGATGGCAGTTGTCCAATATCCTGTCTTGTTATGTCTATGACTTGAGTTGCTATCTTCACAGATTTGTGGAGTGCTGACACGGCAGCTCTCCTTTAGTGCAAACTGGCTCTACCAATGCCATCTGCAAAATGCATTTGTGGCAAAATATATTTCCAAAATGGCTACCTCATTGGATATAGGTACAGGAGAGAAGCAATCTCTGCTGAGCACTGCCTAGAAGACTCTCCTCCATTGCTGAGTCCACTCCCCCCTAGAGATCCTCTTCTGCTCTTTCTACCATAAGTCATCTCCTTAGCTGACATAGTTCCATTTAAAATTGGTCCCTTTGCAGGTTCAGTGGTGCTTTACTCTATTTTATGCAGGTTATTGAAGAGGTTGTAACTTTTGTACTTAAGTAGAATTAAATAACATTCAGTCTCATCTTTTATAGCCTTTGCCCACTCTTCCTACAGAGATGGAAGATGTTCACCTGAATTTGCTATTAGCTGTGAGTCAGCCAACCTTAGCATGGGAGCATCTTAAATCCTGGGGCTGGAGGCTCCTTAGGCTTTGTTGTCTGTGGCCTTTGATTTCTTTCCCTCCTGGTGGAAATAGAGTGGAGGGCAATGAAGGTTAAAAAAACCTTGTAGAATAGAGGCTGTCAAAGGCCTGTTAGGTGAAATCTAAGACAGGAATCCCAAAGCTCACCAAGTTTGAAAGTATAAACTTTGTTTCAAACACATAGAATATGAATATATTACTTATACCATTTGCTTTTATGTTATGTTAGAATGTCCAAATTGTTTTATCTGGTTAAAGAAGATTTTCATGGAAATGTTAAATCTGTAAGTGGATTGCTATATACTGAGTGTGTACCCTGGTTTTGAGCAAATGAGAAACATCCCACACTTTGATCCTTGTATGAAGATTTGGATGATATTTTCTTCATTTCTTTTATTTCCTAACCGAAATGCTACTATTGAAAACAAACCGTTGGTTTTTCAAAGCCTATTTTCTGTTACTCAGTGTTATTTATACAGAGCCTGATAAAACATTATGCTACTAATTAAAGGTGAAAGATACAAAGCATTGTTTTATCTTCTGACATTATGGATTATGCTAATCGCCATCTGCCCATAATTGATATTTTGTTCTTCAGTCACAGAAAAATAAACGGAATCAACTAGAATAGACGACTATTTTGTTGTGATAGATGCTTTGCAGTTGTCTTTTATTCTCCATTTTGTTTTTCATAATTTCCTAGTTAATTATTTAGTAGTATAATGCTTTTATAGCACTAGGACTGTCACTGCATTCCAAATGGGTATTTGAAATATATTATACATACACAGTGATGTCATCCCTAATACCCTCACCACGCAGCTGGGAAAGAACAATCAAGCCAATAACATTTAAGACATATTGGGGATATTTTTTCTTTTGCTTTCATACATGTTGGAGGGTAACTCACACTTGAGTTTTTTGTAGAGTAGGAATTAGTAATGAAAAAATAACCAATTCAGGAAAATGCAAACTTAATGGTTATAGTAGAAAATCAGTTAAACCTAAGTCTCTGTGGATTTTGATCAGACAGCCTTAAATTAGAGAAAAACTCATATCTTTGAGGAATTTGTCTGCTACTCCACTATCCATTACAAACAAAAGTGCTCTTTTGTTCAAAGTACGGTACAGTTGCACTCATTTCACACGCTAGCAAGATTATGCTCAAAATCCTTCAAGCTAGGCATCAACAGTACATGAACTAAGAACTTCCCGATGTATAGGCTGGATTTAGAAGACGCAGAGAAACCAGAGATCAAATTGCCAACATCCTCTGGATCATAGAAAAAGCAAGGGAATTGCGAAAAGATGTATGCTTCTGTTTCATTGGCTGTGCTAAAGCCTTTGACTTTGTGGATCACAACAAACAGTTGGTTGAGGGCAAAATAAATTGGAAAAAGACAAATACATGGAATGCATGATTAAAATGACTTTAAATTCAGTTTTATAGAAAGTTTTTGAGACAAAAATCTATAATAAATATTTGAAATGTATACATAGACAAGCATGAATGCAGGGGTAGACTGTGTTCTTTTATTGGAATACTCTTATTATAAAGATAATCCTTCTAATTAAGCCATAGATTCAATTCAATTTAATTTGAATCAAAATTGCAGTGAAAATTTCTTTTGAAGCCTGACAGGTTGATTCCAGAACTCTTAGGGAAGAAAAACTATGTTGATAAAATCCTTTGCACTTGTGCCTGGAAGTGAATATGGATGTATGTAGTAAAAAACCATTCATGGTATTATATGAAGAGAACTACACTAAATACCACTAAATACTAAGAGGAAATGCAAAATAAGTCAAAAATGTGGTACTTGCCTTAGAAAAGTTTAAGATCCAATTGGGAGCTGTACTCGACAACTTGGGCTTCCCAGGTGGCTCAGTGGTAAAAAAATCCACCTGCCAATGCAGGAAATGCAGGAAAGATGGGTTCGATCTCTGAGTCAGGAAGATCCTCTGGAGGAGGAAATGGCAACCCACTCCAGTATTCTTGTCTGGGAATTCCCATGGACAGAGGAGCTTGGCGGGCTACAGTATGGGGTTGCCATGAGCTTGCAAAGAGTTGGACACCACCAAAGTCTGCCTTGAGACCACTGGATCTATCTGACTAGCCCTTTATGTCTGATATGTTAGTTACTCATAGCTTCAAATTTCCAGGTTTCATCTCACAAGTCTAATCTAATGTAATTCTGTACCACCACCTCTATCCTTTCCATTTCTCTGACCTTTCTCTGACTCCTGAAAACCTTCCACTCCTGAAGCTGTCTGAAATTCACCACTCCCATCATCACCAAAGTCCGCCGTATTCTTAATCTCTTTTCTGAAATTTCCCTTCCCCCTTGTTCTAACTAAAACCTAGATCTCTACTGAGAACATTGCTTCTCCTGGCATCTTCTCACACTGCGTCTCTTGTGTCTTGTCTTCTTAATTGGCAGGCGAGTTATTTACCACTAGCATCACCTGAGAAGACAATATATGGGAAGCATGATACAAAATCTCTAAATTACTGTGCTCATCTATGTGTTGATTTAAGTCTTTGTGAAATTTGTATTAATATATGTCATGGAAAATTAAGTGCTAAATTTTAAATACATTATAATAATTTCTGCATTAATGAAAGTTTGTCCAATGCACTGTATAACACTACTGGAACATGGCGAGTAAAATCTGTGGTTCATTTAAAATTTAAGTATTCCGTTAATAATTTTATATGCAATTTCAATTGCTGCTGCCTCACACAGCTTCACCAAATTGAACTTATTAAAAAATCTATTAATACTACAATGACTCAAGAAGGGATATCTAATCTGGCATTGTCATGAAAAGAATAAGTACTATGTAAAAATCTTGATTATAATAACAATAATTTCACTGAAATAAAGGCAAGAAAAGAATTATAGAACAGATATATAGGAAACTATAAATTATATAATCATGCATATATTGTCATCCCACCAACAGAACATCCAGAAACATAGAATAATATATAAATTCAGTCATATTTGATATTTTTCCAACTTTTAGTAATATAAAAAGCATATATATTTATACATTTAAAAAGTTCTCAAAATGAAGGTAAGATATGGAGGTAGACTATATCGTATTGATCATTTGTGGGCTTCTATTAGGGGCTTCCCTGATAGCTCAGTTGGTAAAGAATCCTTCTGCAATGCAGGAGACCCCAGTTTGATTTCTGGGTCAGGAAGATCCATGGAGAAGGGATAGGCTACCCACTCCAGTATTCTTGGGCTTCCCTTGTGGCTCAGCTGGTAAAGAATATGCTTGCAAATGCAGGAGACCTGGGTTCAATCCCTGGGTTGGGAAGATCCCCTGGAGAAGCGAAAGGCTACCCACTGCAGCAGTGTTCCATCTACACTGTTTCCCTGAACCCCGCACATTTTAGGGGTGGACCTGTCTAATGCTGCTTCCATCCAGGTCCAAGCTACCTTCACTTCTCCTCTGAATTATTGCAGTAGTCTTCTCACTGGTTTCCCTGCTACAGGCCATTACACCATCTGTTCTTAACACAGTAGACAGAATGAGTCTGCTGAAATGTAGTCAGATTGAATCATTCCTATATTCAAAACCTTTCAAAGGTTCCTCCTGTCTTCAAAGCATATTTTCAAGGCATTACAAAGGCCTACAAAAGTCCCACATCCTTTTGTTATCACTGGGCTTCATCTGCTACTACCCTTCTAGCTTATTGTGTTCTTTTTTTCCTTAGCTTTCATACAATTATGCAAGGTACACTTCTGCCTCAGGGCTTTTTCACTGGCTCCAATGGCACTTATGAAAAGTGATTCATCTGAGAGTGTGTTAGCTCCCCTTCATAGGCGTTCCCATAACCCCCTGAGTTTCCAAGTCCAACATTTGTCATAGTTTATTGTTAGGCTTTCAAGATTTCTGAGAACAGGGACTCTGACAGCCATACCTCAGTGATTAACACAGTGTCTGGCAATAATAAGCAGTGTTTTAGCATCTGTGTACTTTTCTACGCATGGACTGTGTTTTAAGTGATTAATCCTAACAACTCGAAGAGGTATAGTTACTCTCCAATTTAGAGGTGAAAAGAGCAAGGCACAAAGATTAAGCAAATTGCCCAAGGTCATAGGCAATAACTGCCTGAGCCAGGGTTTGAACCTAGCCTGACTGCCCAGTTCCAGAACTCTTGCTCCAAATCAACACACTATACTGACTCTGAAGCAAGATAAGTGTCAAGACTGCAACACAGGTTTTCTAAATGAATGCACAAAGGATGGAGCACATGTAGGCTCAGTGGATGACACTTACGAAAGACAAGCTGCCAAGAGAGGCTAAAAAGCCCCCTGTGCCAGTAGGCAATGACTCTGTAGCCAATAACAACACAAAGGTGACCCACAGACACCTGATCCTTCTCCATGATTGTCACAACGAGCTAAGTGTGCCATGTTCTTCTTTCCTGGAAGAGTTGCTTACATTACCAGCAGAGTATTCTTAAGGAAACCTTCCTGTACCTGACACAGTGGCTTTATCTGAAAGTAACAAGGCCATCACTCTAAATTTTTAAAAAATGTGTTGTTCATGAACCTTAAAAATAATGATAGGGATAAATAAGGATGAGGGATGGAGAGGGTATTATTCTTCTCAGAAAATTGCAAAAAAATCATCACACTACCCTTAGTTGAATCAACAGAATGTGATTTATATATTATGTTATAAGTAGCCTGCTTACTAATTATTAATATTTTACCAATCTCTTATGTTATTCACTGTTTATATGAAGCTCATTTACTCAAAAGAACCTTGTCCAAAGATGGTAGAAAAATTTTCTTGAAATGTTTGGCAGACCGCAAGTGCAGAATACTCGAAAGAAAATGTCATGTTATGCCCACCTGGGTATATTTTTATATATATTTTTCCTTTCGAGTTGACCAGTGTTGACTCCACTTGTCTTCAGTAGCTGTTTGAAGAGACTAAAACAGGGTAGAAACCACTAGATCTCCGTGCCATCAGACAACCTAGGGAATTGGTTGAGAAAGGCAAACCTGAGTGTGTGCTGAAACGTATTCACTAGAGGATAGATGAGTGTTTCAGAAAATAGACTGATCTCGACAGTCAACCTCTCTCCTACAGAAATCATTCATTGTGGGTTACTTAGGGAAGACAGTAAGTTTTATACAAGGAGGTGATTTTATTTTAGGTCTTAGAGTAATTTAATGGGAGGGAGAACTCTTATACCATGTTAACTCACTGATGGATGGTGTTAATTGTCCATACAGGCAATTGATTTAGTGACACAATATGCCAAAATAGCTATGCTGTTTAGTTGAAAGCCTCCAAAATAGAGTATCATTCCCAGAGACAAATATATAACCTCTCTTCTGACTTAGGCTGTCTTGAGGATTTCATTATTTTGTTCATTTTAAACTTCAGTTTCTTTTCATGCAATTGGGAAGATATGATTCCTAAGGGCTTGATGTAGTTGGGGTGAGGCTATGGAACAGTATGTGCGTTCATGCATGCTAAGTCACTTCAGTCGTGTCCAACTCTTTGCAACCCTATGGACCTTAGCCCATCAGGCTCCTTTGTCCATCGGATTCTCCAGGCAAGAATACAGGAGTGGGTTGCCATTTCCTCCTCCAGGGGATCTTCCCGACCCAGGGATCAAATCGGTGTCTCTTACGTCTAACTATGTTCTTTACCACTAGTGCCACCTAGGAAGCCCGTGGATTAGTATATTGTTTGTCAAATCAATTAGGCAGTTAATTAATGACTTATTGAGCACATAAACATTCCAAGATTTATTTAAAGTTTGGGGGAACTTGTGGTATATGTGTGCACAATACGTTTCTATGAAGCACCTTTTCTACTCTCTGGAAACCTAGAGATCAAACTGTACTACTGAAAAATAGGCTGATTTAAAAAATTCACTCTTTTCCTGTGGTGGTAATCTCATTGGTCTCTCCACATCCACTTTTTCTCACGCTCAGTCCAGCCCCAGAGAAACTGAAGTGGTCAGCCTGTAACACAAATAAGATGATAACATGCCACTGTTTAAATCTCTTTAATGGCCTTGATTTTATTGGTAGATAAATCCAAATTATTGTGGAATGAAATGAACATCATCTTTGTCACCTGTCATAGCTTTTTATGTCTATCCTCACACAACCAAAATATAAACCACTCTGGACTATTCTCAGAAAACAGCTTACATTTTTAAATTCCATGCTGTTGAACATTCTGTTATCATTCCATTGAATACCTCTGACACAGATTCCATGAAGTCTTGACTCTAGTTGTAGCTGGGAGAAGCCGTCAGTCTACTGTGAAAGACAGACAGGCAAAAGAAACAATTACACTTCTGATTGCAACAGAATGGTAAAGAGAATTGAAAATGCTCCTGTAATGAACACCTAGTAAAGCTTAATTGAATATAACAGAGTTCTTTCACGTACATAGTTGAGATCATGGTTTCAGGTGTCAGAAATGAAGATAAACCTGAATACCAGAGTGGAAAGTACATGACTTAATGCTGTAACTAAAATAGAGCTAGGAATGGTAAGGGGTTATGAGTGTCAATAATCTGAGGGTTAGTGTTTTTAACATCTATCTAAGGAGAGAAGATTAGACCTTGGACTCACACAAGGGAAACAATTTGGAGTTAAGATGTTGATCTGAAGCTAGGGCCATTGAAAAACTTCAGTGGGCTAAAGGATGAATTATGGGGAAGGAGACGTAAAACAAATCAAGACTCCCAAAGCCCAGGGATATAAGGAAGAATTTTTATCTGTATGTCTTTGGGTAGAAACATTTCAAAATATCTCTCTTAGCAATTAAAAATGCTGGGTTTGCACCACATGTGGATTTGGGTTAAAAGGAACACTCCACCTGTGTGATGCAAGAAACTCCAAGCCAAGAAATGAGTATAAGATTGTGGCTGAGCTGCTACTGTCCCTGGACACTGTCAAACATGAAATCATCTGGAACAGATATACCTTCAGGCCAGGTGACCCACAATTCCTCCATACACAGTTGTACAGAAATAACTCATGGGCTTCCCCGTGGCTCAGTGGTAAAGAATCCACCTGCCAATGCAGGAGATGTGGGTTTGAAATCTGATCCAGGAAAATCCCACATGCCACAGAGCAACTAAGTCTGTGTGCCACCACCACTGAATCTGTGCTCTAGAGTCTGTGCTGCATAACAAGAGAAGCCACCGTACTGAGAAGCCTGTGCACCAGAACTAGAGAATAGCCCCTACTTGCCACAACTAGAGAAAGCCCATATGCAGCAACAAAGACCCGGTGTAGCCAAAAATAAATTCATTATAAAAAAAGCAATAACTCACAATCCATAAATTAAGAACACAGAAGGAAATGAATGATCCATCATGAATGAGAACTGCAGACACAGAAAATGGAAGCTTCATACCCTTCCCACATTCCACTTAGTAGATCTTAAAACAATCTGATAGACATAAAATAAATGTTTGTGATAATTAAAGGTCTAGTGGGAATAAAACCCATGAGGTAACAAGACAAATGAAAAAGAAAAGGAATGAGTGTATCTGAAAAAGAACCAACTAACACTTCCAAAAATGAATACTATGGTCTTTGAGCTTAAAATCGCAATATTGGGCACAGCTGTATATAATCTATTTAGAATGTGTGAACTAGAAAATAGATTTTAAAATATTATCCAGAGTTCATTTCAGAGAGATAAAGAAATAGAAAATGTGAAAGATATATCAGGAGACATAGCAGATAGAATGAGACAGTTCAGTATACAATAGAAGTTCCAGAAAAAGAAAATAGACTAGGAATGAGGCAATAGTCAAAGTTTTTTCTAGAATTTATAAATATGAATCCTCAGTCACTGGAAGGATAATGAACCACAGGAAGATAAATAAAACTGAGACTTCATGTAGACATATAATAGTGTAACTGCAGACTGACAACAAAGGAAATGTCCTGTAACCAGAGAGAGAAGATTACTTGTAAAGAAATCACAGAATATTAGACAGGCTAAAGCTCCTCAAAAGCAGTGATGGAGGCCAGAACAAAATAAAAACATTAGTTCAGGTAATGGAACAACATAATCATCAATCTAGAATTCTATAGCTACTTTGTAAGGTAAAGATGAATATATCTTTCAAATAAATAAAGAATGAGAGTTCACCAGTCATAGAAATTTGCTGAAATAACTATTAATGGAACTACTTCAAAATGATAGAATCTGAACTCAGAAGAAAGGAGTAAGATTTAAAAAGCAATGGTAACTAAGAAAGTGATAACTATGTGAGTCATTCGGGTATGGATTGCATAAAATGATAATTGTGGCTAATTTCAGAGGGGCATAAAACCAAATGGAATTATAACATTAGATGTAAGATGAAAGAAAATGATCTCTGTAAAAATGTTCTAAGGTTATGAATTATTCAAAGAGAGAGTAGAGATACTGCTAAATTTTAGATTTTAAGTCAGTTTTTTAAAATCTTAAGGCAAATAACTGAAATAATAGAAATAAAATTCCTGGTGGCTCAGATGGTAAAGAATCTGCCTGCAGTGCAGGAGTCCCAGGTTCGATTCCCTGGGTCATGAAGATCCCCTGGAGAAGGAAATGGCAATCCACTCCAGTATACTTGCCTGGAGAATTCTGTGGACAGAGGAGCCTGATGGGCTACAGTCCATGGGGTTGCAAATCGTTGAACACAACAGAGTGACTAACACTTTATACCAAAAGGAGGAAAGAAATAAACAAAGAAGAGTGGATTAGTGAATAGAATGTGAGAGAGGAGAGAAAGGTAAACTAAAACAAAGAAGGGGTATAAAAAAGAACTGAAAGAAAATAATAGAAATATATTCAAATATATCATAACCACAATGAATATGTCTATAATTGTCATCTAAAATCAAGGTTCTTATATTGCACATAAAACAAACTTAGCCATATATTGTTTACAAGATATATGCCTAAAATGCAAAGACTTAGAGAGACTAAAGATAAAAGAATGGAAGAAAATACATCAGGATTAATGTGCTATGAAAGTGAAAAATTGAAAGCGTTAGTTGCTCAGTCGTGTCCGACTCTTTGCGACCCCATGGACTGTAGCCCACCAGGCTCCTCTGTCCATGGAATTCTCCAGGCAAGAGTAACAGAATGGGTTGCCATTTCCTTCTCCAGGGCATCTTCCTGACAGAGGGATCAAACCCAGGTCTCCTGCTTGACAGGCAGATGCTTTACTGTCTGAGCCACCAGGGATAATGTGCTATGGATATATGAATATCAAATGAAATATGTGTTAAGGCAAAAAAATGGATTATTAGGGATAAAGATAATGCTAAAAGTTACTTTAAATATATATTATTGATGATTTATAATCACCTAACACATAGAATCAAGACATATAACACCAAAAATATCACAAAATGTACAAAGAAAAATCACAAATTTATGATCATGGTAGAATATTTTCAAACTTATCTCTCAGAAACTAATGGATTAAACAGTAAAAGTGTTGGCTATAGGATATTTGTACAGGAAAAGTAGGAATCCTATTCTAATGGATGGGCTTAGCTGGTGGCTCAGACAGTAAAGAATCTCCCTCCAATGCAGGAGACTTGGGTTTGATCTCTGGGTTGGAAAGATCCCCTGGAGGATGGAATGGCTACCCACCCCAGTATTCTTACCTAGAGAATATCTGAGACAGAGAAGCCTGTGGGCTACAGTCCACAGTGTTGCAAAAAGTCGTATATGACTGAGTCACTAAGCACACACGCAAGCACTCTAATGGACATATATAGAATTTCACACCTAGAGAAGGGGGCAACGAGGGTGAGATGGTTGCATGGCATCACTGACTCAAAGGACATGAGTTTGAGCAAACTCTGGGCAATGGTGAAGGACAGGGAAGCCTGGTGTATTGTAGTCCATGGAATCACAAGGAGTTGGACATGACTTAGCAACTGAACAACAAACAACATTAATATTAGAGGATAAATTTTTTTTCAGAAAATATATGGAACATTTATAAAAACTGGATGCATCTGTTGTGATAACACATAAGATCCATTCTCTTAACAAATTTCAAGTATATATGTACAGTATTGTTAACTATAATCACCATGCTGTCATTAGATTATCCATGCTAAAAAAAAAAGGCAAGTTTATGAGGTTGTGGATATGTTAACTGGCCTGATTGTAGAGATTATTTTACAATGTATATGTATATCAAATCATCACATTGTATGCCTTAAATACATACAATGTCAACTATAACTCAGTAAAAATGGAAAAAAATATAGTGTGTAAAAGTAAGTACTGAGATTCTGTCAAGAAAAAAGGAGAGAAAGGAGAAATAAGGAAGCCTTCTTAAGTGAACAATGCAAAGAAATAGAGGAAAACAATAGAATGGGAAAGACTAGAGATTTCTTCAAGAAAATTAAAGATACCAAGGGACTGTTTCATGCAAAGGTGGGCACAAAAAAGAACAGAAATGGTAAGGACCTAACAGAAGTAGAAGATATTAAGAAGAGGTAGCAAGAATACACAGAAGAACTGTACAAAAAAGGGGTTAATAACCCAGATAACCATGATGGTGTGATCACTCATCTAGAGCCAGACATCCTGGAATGTGAAGTCAAGTAGGCCTTAGGAAGAATCACTATGAACAAAGCTAGTGGAGATGATAGAATTCCAGCTGAGCTATTTCAAATCCTAAAAGCTGATGTTGTTAAAGTGCTACACTCAATATGCCAGCCAATTTGGAAAATTCAGCAGTGGCCACAGGGCTGGAAAATGTCAGTTTTCATTCCAATACCAAATAAGGGTAATGACAAAGAATGTTTAAACTACCATACAATTGCATTCATTTCATATGCTAGCAAGGTAATGCTTAAAATCCTTCAAGCTAGGCTTCAACAGTACATGAATCAAGAAATTCCAGATGTACAAGCTGCGTTTAGAAAAGGCAGAGGAACCAGAGATCAAATTGCCAACATCCGTTGGATCATAGAAAGAGAAAGGGAACTCCAGAAAAACTTCTGCTTCACTGACTATGCTAAAGCCTTTGACTGTGTGGATCATGTCCAACTCTTTGCAACCACATGGACTGTAGCCCACCAGGCTCCTCCGTCCATGGGATTCTCCAGGCAAGAATACTGGAATGGGTTTCCATTTCCTTCTCCAGGGGATCTTCCTGACCCAGGGACGGTTGAGTAGTTCTAGAACCTCAGTGTATGCTCTTTGTAACAGATCAGCAAAATAAGCAACACACACACCAACTGGTTGGTGGTGGCCCAATTCAATATAAAGAAACTTTTAGGGATAGAAAATGTAAATGAGATTAGAACTTTTATATCAACTATTAAGAATGAATATGCTTTAGAAATCTCTGTCTAAAATAGTCTTTGCAATTTTGCTAACTTAAAATTCTGGAGTTGCATTAAATTAAGTGAGGTAAGTTTACTGAATAGCTGGGTCATTCCCAAATAAGATACTGAAACATTAATTACTGAACATTGACTCCCTTTTACAGAGAAACTAAAGATATTTTAAAAATGATATTAATAAAAAAGATATAAAAAGATTAATAAATATGTTTGGTGCGGCCCTTAAAAAATAAAAAAATAAAAAAATAAATAAAATTAATATGTTGCATACCTTAAATTTATACAATGTTATGTGTCAAATATAAAAACTATAGGCTTCCATGAGATAATGAGGCAATGCATTTCCAAACTATTTGAATGCCCAAGAATGTTCTAAGGAAAGACATTAGAACCCTGGTGAAACACAGGCTACCTTCAATTCCTTTGTCCTCAGTTCTTGCAAGTGTTTTAGTTCAGTCACGAAGCTCCTCTGGCTGTTGAGCTGCTCTAAGGAGATAACAGGTCTCATCACAACACAAGTAACACAGAGGTTTTGTCTCGAAACTGTCCATCAAAAATGGGCTTCCAGAGAGTGCTATTGTGTTTTCAGAGGTAGGTACGGAGTTGATTAATTAAAAGTTAACGGTAACGCAAACTTTAATTTTACCTTTAGTGCATCCATCTTATTTTCTTATAAGCCTAGGGACCTACTGTTGCAAAGCTATGATTTATCACTGTTTGCAGTAGTTTCTTTTGAAAGTCTGATGAAATTTGGTGTTACTTTGAGAAATCAGTTTCTGCTAGCTTCATATTTTATCCCTTTGTATCGAACAGTTCTCTGGAGCATCACTTAAGGCAATTGTTCACTGAAACAATGTGCATATCTTGTTTAATTTGTTATATGAACAAGTAGTGCTATATTATTAACATTGCAGTTTTGTTTCACTTTGCTCACAAAATGAGGCCAACTATCTCAAAAGTTTATTGGCCATTCTTTTTGGAAAAGTAAGACCAGGCTTTTTAATACAAAGGAACTAAGTGCCTTTGGCCTTATTTTGGTCATATTTCTTCAAATTATGATTTTTGTATTATCTTTGAGTCCAGGAAAATCAGTCAGTTCAGTCGCTCAGTTATGTCCGACTCTTTGTGACCCCATGGACTACAGCATGCCAGGCTTCCCTGTCCATCACCAGCTGCCAGAGCTTGCTCAAACCCCTGTCCATCGAGTTGGTGATGCCATCCAACCATCTCATCCTCTGTTGTCCCCTTCTCCTCATGCCTTCAGTCTTTCCCAGCATCAGGGTCTTTTCCAATAAGTCAGTTGTTTGCATCAGGTGGCCAAAGTATTGGAGTTTCAGCTTCAGACTCAGTCCTTCCAATGAATATTCAGGACTTATTTCCTTTAGGATTGAGTGGTTTGATCTCCTTGCAGTCCAAGGGACTCTTGAGAGTCTTCTCCAGGCAAAATAGCAGAACTTAAATGAAAAGAGAAACCATATCTCACAGGATATTAGCTTAAATCACAGGGAATTATCTCTACTTTCTTCTGTGTCCAAGGTTTGTGTTGATTATAGGCTGCCAAAATAAATATGTTCAAACCTAGCGGAGAAATCTTTGGTTTTCACTGGTGTGAAAGTCTGTATCAGTGTGGACACTAATATTCCACCACCTCTACCCTGACTCAGAACACAGTCTAGTGTCTTTAAATGAAAATCAATCAGTATCAAAAATTCCCACTTCAGATGAAAAAGTTCACAGACTGGGAGATCTTATAAGATAAAGCATAAGATAACTAGCATACAAAAATGATCCCCAATGATGCACATTTAAATCAACAAAATAATGTTATTATTTTCATATTGTTTGCTTGTGATGGAGACTGGAAATGGCAAAATGTGGCTTTAAGGGAGCAGCTAAAGCACAGTCTGTTACTTTTGTCATAAGATAAAGCTGAAAGAATTTGTATCTGGGAGAACTACTATGTAGTTTGGAAATGTAGGGAAGCAAAGTGGGCAATCATATTGTCCAAGCAGATAGATGGAGATAGAATGGAAACCAGACCTGTATGGCCACTGCATCAGAACCACTACAAGTGATAAACAATGCAATGTTTATTATAGAAATTACTTGATCATGTGCTATTGTGGGAGCTGGTAAAAGGATCTTTATACAACTGTTGCTTCTGAGTTTGTGTTTGCTCTGAAGAGAGCAGGGCAGGAAGTTAGGAGATAAAGTGTGTGTAAGATGGAGAAACCAGAAAAGTGCTAGAATAAGCTGATATTCCCATCAATCTCCCACCACCTCTTTGGTGATGTGGATGAACTTCAAGAGATGCCAATGTTTTTTATTAAGAAGCTGAACATGTCTCATCCATAAGTTAAAGGAACTGAAGCTGAAGGTCCAGCAGGACCAAGGGGCCTACAACCCTGATTCTAATACCTGCATCAGTAAGACAAGGCAGCAGATCAGCAACAGAGTACATGGACTACAATACTGCGTAACCCTATACTACGCTTCTTAGTGTAAGCATGAGTGTTTCTTCATATATATGTATACTTTATTGAGATGATTTGTGTGTGTGTGTGTGTGTGTGTGTGTGTGTTCTCAGTCATGTCCTACTCTTTGTGACACTGTGGACTGTAGCCCGACAGTCTCCTCTCTCCATGAAATCCTCCAGGCAAGAATACTGGAGTGGGTAACCGTTCCCTTCTCCAGGGGATCTTCCTGACCCAGGAATCGAACCTGTGTCTTTTGAGTCTTCTGCATTGGCAGGAAGATTCTTTACCGCTGCGCCGCCTGGAAAGCCCCAGGTGTACACTTTATTAAATATATATTTATTGAGATGATTTAAATGTATACTTTATTGAGATGATTTACATACAGTACAATTCACCTTTTAAAAATGTGCAATTTTATCTGCAGAGTTCCTTTTCACTTGTAAGGTAACATTCACAGGTTCCAGGGATTGGACATCTTTCAGTGGCCATTATTCTCCCTACTACAACTATCAAACAATTTTAATCGTTTTGTTGTTGTTGTTGCTGTTGTTGTTTGTTTTGTTTTTGCATCACAGAAGAGAAGCTAGAGAATAGTTTCTCAGAGTCCCCTTTCCTAAATGGTCCTAGATTGAAGTCTGCCAATAAGAGGCACTTGCATGAGATTCAGAAGGTTGAACAGATCTGTCTGTTACACTCTGGCAGCAGTTGCAGCCAGATGCATAGGCAGATGTAAGATTCCCGGGAGATTCCTAGTAAGCTCTTAGGGACATCTGCTTTGTAACCACAGACAGGGATAGATATTCAGAGCTTCCTTGAGATCCTAGAAAATCACAACCGCTTCCCAGCACATAGGGGACAAATGATAGCAAATAAGCATCTTTTCTGCACCTTAGCAAATGATCATGCTTGTTTCTAGATATAGATCATCTCCCTTGCATTTTTAATACTGTGAAATTACGAGTCCTTTAATGTGTTTTTTAACATGTCACTTCTGTGACTTTTTCACTCTCTCCATTATGACCACTTTCCCACATCATGCTTGGTTTTATTTTTTTGTTTCATTGCTATACCTTCATTTGCTGACCAATACCATCTTTCTATTATCCATTTTTATAAAATGTCACATGGCTGTTTCCCTGGGAGGAAAGTATGTAACACATTTAGCATGTGTGCTCTGCAGTCTGTGTCTGAACTGAATATCAGCTGTTTAGTGACCAATCACTGACACACTGTGTAAAACATGATGTGATTGGGCATTTATCATGATGTGTATTTGTTATTTATACAGTAACATGTGGACTGAAGAGTTGGTTGAAAACATCTGTACCTTATACCCTTGAAGAAGGAAATGGCAACCCACTCCAGTATTCTTGTTTGGAAAATTCCATAGACAGAGGAGCCTAGTGGTCTACAGTCGATGGGGTCACAGAGTTGGACACAACTGAACGACTAACACACTATGCAATTATTCAACTGGTAACTGACATTTGAACCCTATTTTTGGGAAGTGGTGTTAGCTAACTTAACCATGGTGTATTAGTTTGCTAAGGCTGCCATAACAAAGTACCACAAATTTGTAGCTTAAATAACAGAAATTTATTTTCTCATAGTTCTGGAGGCTGGAAGTCCAAAATCAAGATATCTGTAGGGTTGGTTCCTTCTGAGAACCATGAGGGAAAGACACGGTCCAGGTTTTTGTCCTTGGCTTGTAAATGGCTCCCTCTTTCATGTGTCTTTACAACATCTTCCATGGGGTCGCAAAGAGTCAGACATGACTGAGAGACTGAACTGAACTGAACTGTCCATCTGTATAGGTCTGTGAACAAATATCCTCATCTTATAAAGGCACTATAGATATTGGATTAAGGCTCATCTTAACTCATTTTAACGTAATCACCTCTGTAAATTCCCTGTTTCTGAATATGGTCACACTCTGACATAATGGGGGTTGTGTGCACACACTTAGTCGTGTCCAACTCTTTACAACCCTATGGACTGTAGCCCGCCAGGCTCCTCTGTCCATGGAATTTTCCAGGCAAGAATACTGAAGTTGGTTGCCATTTCCTTCTCCAGGGGATCTTCCAGACCCAGCGTTAAACTTCAGATTAATTTTGGGGCGAAGACACAATTCAGGCCACAACACATGGTAACTGAGATTTGTACACATACACATTATACAAAAAGAGTGGCTTCTGAATGGACCCTGAGAGACAGATAATCAAAATTTGAAAATTAGCAGTATCTTCCAAAGTGAGTCATGGGAGTTATGCTTCATTAGTTTTTCCCAAATGCTAAAAGCACTCTGTGTCTTTATTATCAAATGTCAGATTTGTTATGTTGAGAATTTTGCATCATCTTTTCTTTTGTTAAGGTCTTTGAAGATAATACTCCACAGTCTTTTTTTTGTTTAAAAAAATCAAGTATATTTATATAAATTAGAAGGTATGGATCTTAAGTGTTCAGTTGGATGAGTTTTAACATTGTACAGAACCATGTATCCACCACTGCAGTTAAGATATAGAACACTTTCATCACCCTCAAAATTTCTCTTGTGTCTCTTTGTAATCAATCCCCCTTGCACATCCAGCCTCAGGCAACATTTGTTCTGATTTCTACTGCCAAAATGTAATTGTGACTGTTTTGGGATTCCATACAAATTGAGCCATACAGGTATGGCTGGCTTCTTTCACTCAGAATGATGCTTTTGGGATTCATCTTTGAGTTGTGTGTATTAGTAATTTGCTGAGTAGTACTGATTATAGGGATGTGCCACAATTTGTTTTATTCATTCTTTTGCTGATAGACATTTGGGTTGTTTCCAATGCTCTATGAACATTCTAGTAGAAAACTTTTGTGAACATACATTTTTATTCTAGGAGCAGTATCACTGGGTCATAGTGCTGACATATGTTTAACCGTATAAGAAATTGCCTGTCAGCTCTATAGAGTGGCTGCACCATTTTACTTCCTAACAGCAGTGTATGAGTGTTCCAGCCATTTCACATTCTCAACATCATGTCAGTTCTTTAAAAAATTTGGCCATTCTAAATGAGAATAAAGTAGTTTCTTATTGTATTTCCCTTATACTAGTGATGTTTATCACCTTTTCATATACCTATTGGTCATTCCTATGTCTTCTTCTGCAGATTAGTTTATTCAAGACTTTTGCCCATTAAAAAATTTGAGTCATTTGCCTTTTGTTTTTAATGCATAAGTTTTATTTTTAGAGCAGTTTTAGGTATACAGAAAAATTGAGCAGAAAATACAGAGTGCCCAAATTCTACCTCCTTCTCCCTCACAAATTGTTCCTATTATTCACATCTTTCAGAAATGTGGTATATTTGTCACAGTTGAAGAGCCAATAGTGATACATTATTATTAATTAAAGTCTGTAGTTAACATTAGAGTTCACTCTTTCCATTGTACATTACATGGGTATTGAGAAATATATAATGGCATTATATTATTATACAGGATAGTTTCATTCCCAACAAAGCTTCTCTTTTCTGCCTATTCATTCCTACCCCTCAACCTGCCACTGGCAACCACTAAACTTTTTACTGTTTCCATAGTCTTGCTTTTTCCAGAATGTCATATAGTTGGAATTATATAGCATGTAGTCTTTTCAGCGGAGAAGGCAATGGCACCCCACTCCAGTACTCTTGCCTGCAAAATCCCGTGGACGGAGGAGCCTGGTAGTCTACAGTCCATGGGGTCGCTAAGAGTCGGACACGACTGAGCAACTTCACTTTCACTTTTCCCTTTCATGCACTGGAGAAGGAAATGGCAACCCACTCCAGTATTCTTGCCTGGAGAATCCCGGGGATGGCGGGGCCTGTGGGCTGCCGTCTATGGGGTCGCACAGAGTCAGACACGACTGAAGCGACTTAGCAGCAGCAGCAGCAGCAGCAGCAGCAGTCTTTTCAGATTGCTTCTTTCACTTCAGTTCAGTTCAGTTGCTCAGTCATGTCCAACTCTTTGTGACCCCATGGACCGCAGCAGCCAGGCCTCCCTGTCCATCATCAACTCCTGGAATTTACCCAGACTCATGTCCATTGGGTCGGTGATGCCATCCAACCATCTCATCCTCTGTCGTCCCCTTCTCCCCCTGCCCTCAATCTTTACCAGTATCAGGGTCTTCTCAAATGAGTCAGCTCTTCGCATGAGGTGGCCAAATTATTGGAGTTTCAGCTTCAACATTAGTCCTTCCAATGAACACCCAGGACCCATCTCCTTTAGGATGGACTGGTTGGATTTCCTTGCAGTCCAAGGGACTCTCAAGAGCCTTCTGCAACACCACAGTTCAAAAGCATCAATTCTTTCATTTAGCACTATACATTTAAAGTCTACAATGTCTTTTTAGGCCTGGTAGCTCTTTTTTTTTTAATTACTGAGTTATTCTATTGTCTGGATATGCCACAGTTTATTTATCCACTGATCTGTTGAAAGACATATTGTTTGCTTCCAAGTTTTGGCGATTCACATGCAGACTTTTGTTTGGACGTAAATTTTCAACTCATTTCAGTAAATACAAAGCAATGCAACTGCTGGATTGTATGGTATGTTCAGCTTTATAAAAAACTGAAAAGACTATATTCTAAGAGTTGTTTTTTATTGTTCATTTTAGGAGTGATTTATATTTTCTTGATACATATGTTCTATTTAAATATTCTAAAATCTACTTACCTATTTTGTGTATTAGTTCTTGATGTGTATATTTGTGTATATATGTTCAGTGGCTTGTCTCGTCATAATTGCTAGAGCATCTTTTGATAAACAATACATTTTTCATTTTTATGAAGTCCAAATTATAGTGTTTTTCTTTTCTGGATAGAGGCTTCATAATTTTAACTTTTACTTTGGGTTTATGATCTATCTCAAGTTAATGTTTATATACAAAATGAAGTAGGGTATGAGCTTCATCGTTTTCCCATATGGCTATATAGTTGTTCCAAAAGTGAAAAATCTGTAATACCAATAACAATGTGCATTCCTAACCATAACATCTTTATTTCTGAAAACTGTTCTCTACTGCAGGTAATGAAGTTCCCTCAGAGAAATGGCTATTTCCAGAGCGGAGGCCAGAAAAGTACAAGATGACCCTGGAATAGCTTATTATCCGTGAAAGAAAGAAAGTTCTCAAAGAATAAGGTAAGTACATCCAAAGGACACAGGAGGCAGCTTAAAACAGTTCCCACTTGGGAAATTTTGGAAATTCAAGCTTTGACATGAGTATGGACAATAATGGGTTACAACCTTTGAATAAAATAGGAATCCAAGGGGCCTTACTGATAAAAATAAACGTGAATAATAGGATGGAAAAATCTCTTTTTAAGTGGACTGCAAGCTAATATTAAATATTTCTTAACAAGTACAAGATAACTGCCTTAACTTTGGAGTGGGAAACTTGGCAGAAATCATCTTAACCAATTGCTAAAAGTTACCATCACATGTGATGGAATAAAAGGATATTGTGTGCTTTCTGATATGATGCACTGAGAAAAACTTCCCAAAGGCATAGTATGAATCTAGTAACAGAGAACTATCAGGAATGGAGGAACAGTTTGTTACTAGAAAGCCTGCAATCTCCAAAGCTAAGGTCACATCAAGGAAAGCCTTAAAGTGACATGACAGCTAAATGTAACACATGATCCAGGACTGGATTCTGGACCTAAACATTTCATTGGGGGGACAATTGAAGAAAATCTTAATAAGATCAATGGATTAAATAATAAGCATTATATCCTTAATTTGGGGGCATCCCAGGTGGCTCAGTGGTAAAGAACCCATCTACCAATGCAGGAAACACAGGCAGGAGACTCAGGTTTGGATCCCTGGGTTGGGAAGATCCCCTGGAGAAGGGAGTGGCAACCCACTCTAGTATTCTTGCCTGGAGAATCCCATGGACAGAAGAGCCTGGTGGGCTGTAGTCTATAGGATCGCAAAGAGTTGGATAGGCCTGAAGCAACTGAGAATGAGCATCCTTAATTTTGATAGTTAGGCTGAGGTTTTATAGGACAGTGTACTTGTTTATAGCAAATATACGCTGAAACAATATGTAGAAATGAGCCTTCATGCTTGCAGCTCTCAAATGGTTTAGGAAAAAAATATAATACAGAAATGTACTGATAAGCAAACAAATACAGACTATGAGAAAAAGCTAAGCCAAATATGGTAAAATGTTGACAGTTGGTTCACCAGGGGGAAGGATATGTAGGGATTTTTAAAAATCATACAGGTTTCTTGTATGTTTGAAATTATTTCAAAACAAGTTTTAAAAGAATGAATATTCAGAATTAATGTGTGAAAACCACTTTACACTTTAAACTTACTTTCATATCCATTTTCTCATTTGAGACTCACACTAGCTCTGTGAGGAGGCATTTTTTACTCATTTTTATAAATAGGGAAATTGGATCTGAGAGGTGCTCAAGGGCTTGTCTGAAAGAGAACATGACAGATGTAAAAGCTGTACCAGGTATTCGCACCCCTAGTCCAGTCTTTTTTGCACAATTCCACACTGCCTTTAAAGATAATGTCCTATGTTTGCCCTGGGCATGTTACTCTTCTTCCATGGCCCTTCATGTCTTCATTTGAAATCTGAAGTATTTTCATTAGTGGAGCACTCTGCAGGTTCTTCTCTCATTTAACAACTTTGGAGCCCATAGAGTGAGAAATTGGCACCATCCTCTCCAACGCTATAACTTCCATTGCCAATTTGCATAGCAACTGGTGTACTTGCAGGAACCAGTATGGGGTTTGAGAAAGGTACTGGGGATACTCTTTTACATCACATGCTTCCTCTCCCCTAGGGAGGACTTTTTAACTCATTTTTAATGAACTCATTTTTCTGTGTTGAGAGAAATAGACCCTGAGTGGATAAGGAGGAGACAAGGGACTTGAAGGGCTAGCAGGAAACCCTAGGGAACCTGAGAGGAGAGGATCATGGGACTCAGCTGAAAGGTGACCAGAGATGCTGCGAGAACTGAGAGAAACCTTGCTTCTGGTGTCTCAGATGTCCCAAGTCTGCTGGCCTGTCCCGGGTGACCACCATGGTGGTGCAGTGATGAAAGAAAGTTTCTCGAAGTACAATTGCCTCTTTACTCAGGGAGAGCATCATGTGTCCGCATCACAGATGTGGCACAAATTCTCCCAAGATTGAAGGAGGAAATAGAAAATGTTACAGGTTGGCCTTCAGAAGGTCATAATGGACACTGGTTTCCCCTAAAAACAAAACCAGAAACCTTACGTCTCACATCTATGAGAGCAGCGTGTTTTGAACTGACAGAAAACAAGACCAAAATGAAACCTTATTTTATGCTTCTGACTACTTCTTATTCAAGAGTAAACATTTTTAAAAGTTAAACATCATAGCTAGATTTATGTATACCATGATAAGAGAAGTGAATTAACTACACATTAACTTAAAATACAAGTAGTAGAGTCACTGTAAGACTAATAAATCACAAATCTCTGGTGAAAAATAATATGCAATCTGTGTGCAGTGCTTTATTTTTGACAAATATCTTTGTATTATATTATTTGATCTTCACTGCAACCTTGTGATTTGGATCCTATTATTAGGAATATTGGGCTTCCCTTGTAGCTCAGTTGGTAAAGAATCTGCCTGCAATGCAGAAGACTTGGGTTCCATTCCTGGGTCGGGAAGATCCCCTGGAGAAGGAAATGGCAACCCACTCCAGTATTCTTGGCTGGAGAAGCCTATGGACAGAGGAGCCTGGAAGGCTACAGTCCATGGGGGTCGCAAGAGTCGGACACGACTTAGCGACTAAACCACCATTAGTAATATTTATTGCAAAGGAGTCTGAGACTCAGAAAAATTAGGAGACTTGCTCAAGTCACAGTAAGGAAGAGTATGAGAATTTGAACCCAAATTTCAAAACTTCTTTTCTTTCCTAATGCTTCCCTGAAATGTGCTTCACTGTTTTTATGTAGGCACACATATTCATTGGAAAACATGGTCAGTTTTGATTCTACCTTTGTCATACTGTGACACTGCCAATTCTAATTACAAGTAGCACCATGATGGTACTTGTAGTAGTAGATGGTACATGGTGTTAGAGGGCAGCAGTATTCGTGTATCCATGTAGATACAGACACACAAGGAGACAGATGTGAATATACACATACACACTCCTTAGCAGTTCCCCACAGGAGATGGTTACTTTGAACTTGTCTCAATTGTACCAACAGAATTTTAATTTTAATTTAGGGACTGAAAGATGATATGGAGAGGTCAATGCCATTGACAAGAGGGGGCATGCTGTGCCAAGCAGGGACACCTGGGAAACACCAGGTTTTAGTCAAAACGATGAAAGGAGTGAGGGTAAAGACTTAGGCCAGAGAGACTTTACTGGAGTTTTCATGGCAAAGGCTGGGCAAGGCTAGGTAAACAGTTTAGGATTAGCTAGTTTAAATAATTATAGTGAGCGCTGGGGAATAGGGACTGTCCCTAATGTTTGGTACCTGGCCCTGAGTTGATTTAGGTCAGAGGAAATACTGACTTGGTGTGTGTGACTTAGATACAGGAGACGGTTTCAGAATCTGAGATCTGGACTGCAGGGGAGACATAAACAACTTTGGCTGTTAGTTTGGCCCTGTAATTGATGAATACCAAATAAACAAACACAGAATTAAGAAAATAGGGCAGAACTGTAGATTCCTAGGGCTTCCCAGGTGGCACTAGGGGTAAAGAACCTGCCTGCCAGTGCAGGAGACGTTAGAGATGCAGGTTTGATCCCTGGGTGGGGAAGATCCCTTGGAAAGGAAATGGCAACTCACTCCAGTATTCCTGCCTAGAGAATCCCAATGGACAGAGGAACCTGGTGGGCTACAGTCCATAGTGTCGCACAGAGTCAGACACGATTGAGGAGACTTAGCATGCATGCACAGATTCCTAGCATATCAGTTCTTTGATACGGGGTTTGTGCTTTTATTAATATCTGCAGCCTATCCTGAGTTTTTCCATGTTTCAGTTCTCTGCTGCCATGAAACAAACCATGCCAAAACTTCATGCTTTAAAGCAACTGCCATTTTATTTGCTCATGATTTTGTCAACTTGGAGTTTATGTAGTTTGGGAATTCATGAGGCTCTCTTTGCAGTCAGCTGGTGTCATCCACTCAGGTGCATTCAGGCAATGGCTCTGTTGGGCTGGAGTGTCCAAGGGGGAGCTTCATTCTCAAATTTGTCTGCTGCCTTATGGCTCTTCCACATGACCTTCTTTTCTCCATGGGGCTACAGTGAGCTTCCCTATAGCATGACGGTCTCTTGGTAGTTAGACTTCTTATATGGTAGCTGGCTCCCACCCAGTAGGGAGCATTCCAAGTGACAGGCAGACACTTCAGGTCTTTAAGACTTTGTCTCATAAGTTACAAATTGCTTCTACCACAACTTATTTGTCAAATCAAGTCGCAATGCCAGCCCAGATTAAAGGAGCAGACGAAATTGTTTCTACCTTTTGATGGGCCAAAGGTAAAGAACTGTAGCTTGTGGCTCATGGCTCAGCTGGTCATGAATCCGCCTGCAATGTGGGAGACCTGGGTTTGATCCCTGGGTTGGGAAGATCCCCTGGAGAAGGGAAAGGCTACACACTCCAGTATTCTGGCCTGGAGAATTCCATGGACTGTATAGTCCATGTGGTCACAAAGAGTTGGACACGACTGAGTGATTTCACTTTTGATAGGTTAAGTGGCAAAGAATTTATGGTTATTTTCAACTCACCACATCCATTCTTCCTCATGAAAAATTTAGTCTAAATCAAAGTAACTAGTCTGTTTGAAAGAGAGGTCTAAAGTATACTTAAATAAACACAAATTATGTCAAGCCACACTCCTAACACTTACAACAAAAAATTTATGATGATGCCAGATACTTTCTACAATGTATGAAAATGTCAGAAACAAGCCAACTATATAAACTCTTGCATGTTCAACATACTAATTATATTAAAATAACTAGGGATGAAAAATCATGAGAAGAAAAATCTAGTGCAATATACTGTGGGCAATAAATGCAATATTACAGCTATCTAAAAACATACATGAAGAATACCGATTACTTAATAATAAGACATTGACTCATAGAAATCATAATTCAGTTATAGAAATCTGATTTTCCAGTTCTACATCTTTGGGACTGTGAGTGTATTTGTTGCCATCCTTCTCCTGCATCATCAGAGAAACTGAGCTATGTTGGATCTCTTTGATTCTGAGGCAGGAATGTACCTAAGAATTCAGGAGTACTATGCAGTTATAAAGATGACAGCTCTGTGCATCATATCTCTGTGCCTCCTGACATGTGAGGGAGTTTGACATATATTTGTTAGCAGAACTATATGTATTAGGATTCTGTAAACACTATGTATGTGTGTGTGCATGTGTGTGTATACATATATATATATATATATGTATACACACACATATCTACCACACACCCACACACACATATACAATGGAAGGAGGCAAACCAAAGTTTGGATTTTCAATAATCCTGTTAAGTGAGATTTTGCAGGAAGAAGGAAAGGTATTGGGAATGTTTCCTTTTAATTTCAGCATGCCAGTATTAGTTAATTTTTTTGAAATAAGAATATGTTTCTTCAGTACTTGAATAAACATGTAAAAATGTTTCAGTGCACTTTGGTGAGCTGGAGAGGATGAAGACAGGAGGAAGAAAGCTGTACCTTCCTATTCCTCTCTTTAGGCTGAAGGTCTCCACAGCCCTGCAGGTGTGGTTACTGTAAAAACAGCCCCAGGTGGACCCAGTTAAGAAGAATGAGGGGGAGGTGTGTATGGGCAGAGGCCCACATCTTAGTGGCACCCATTTGACCCTCTGGCAAATATTCCCTTCAAAGCTGTTTTCTGCTCCTGTCTGCATATTCAAGTGTCAGCTTGATTTTCTCAGTCTGTACACATTCCTCCGGAAGATAAAAAATCTAGGGATGTTTTCGTATTTGTTTCAAGGGAATCTTACAGCCTGACTGCTAGGTGTATACCAGGGCAGTGTTTGGAACTTGGAAGGAGGTAGAAATGATCAGCACCTTGGATCACTCACTCCCTTGGCCTTGGGCCTGTGCTCATGCCAAAGCATGGGGTTTGAACATCTTTTGGAACATTCTGGGCCAGAGCTGTTCTGATAAAGTTTCTGAGTCTGAGATAAGTCATATGGTGTACTTACTGCTGCCAGCATCTCCACATAGCCATAAAGGAACATTGCAGGGTCACTTTAGAGGAGAAAGGGGAAGAAGGAAGGCGTCATGCAGTCATAAGCGGGGTGAATGGGCAAGGAGGGGCTGGTAGGCCTTGACCTTGGTGGGACAACCTCACAGGCACCAGCTGGTTAACATGAGCATTACAATTCTATATAGTTTATCTAGTGATACTACCTGCCTCTTCCCAACTGCTTCCCTTGTGAGTCACTGATGAACTGCCTGTCTCTTTTTTTCTTCCTCCAAGTTAGGAAGCACCTCACAAAATACCTGCTCAGCTCTGTGGTTGGTTCTGGCCTGGGCATTTCTTGTTCTTTAGGTACCCAGAGCCCTCTCAGAGGTAATATTAGTGGTTGATTCCTATGGTTTCCTCTCTGACTTCCTCTGTCATGGGTTTGTAGGAATGGGAGTAGGACAGCAAGGGTCTAATCATCTCTGGGTCCTCAACAGACCTTCCTAATCCACAGAAGTCCAGTGCAGAAATATTTTCAGTGGAAGCGCATGGGCACGACAATCAGAGAAGCTGAGACAGTGGTATCTATCGTACCACCAACATACTGCTCTCCTGGATTTAGGCAAGTCTTTAACCCCCAGGTCTCAGGCTCCCAGAGGGCCCATCCCCATGTATGGTCCTTGTGCAAAGGTCAACAAGACAGCCCATGTCAATCACCAGATCCAGTGCCTGCAGCAGGATGTGTGCTTCTGGGACTAAAACCCTGGGCCTCTCCTCCAGGATTAGGGTCTAGAGCTGGAAAGTAGAGATGGATACTCACTGCGGCCCCAGGCAGGTCCACCTTCCACCCTGAGCTGTGAATGAGCAGGAGGCTCAGAAACCTACCTCTGCCACTTCCTGTCCCTTCATTCCAGCCACTGAACACTTATGGAGCAACTAGTTAATGCTTTCAGATGCAGAAGATGAAAGGATGAATGAGAGAGGGTCCCTGCTTGGTTTCAAGGGCCTTCTGATCCAGTGGGGGAGCTCACATCCCAGGAGAGTTCAAGAGTTCATATTCCCACCTGCCTGTCCTTTTCCCTGCCTACCCTCACCGCAGTGGGATCCTCCTCCTCTCCCTTGTACCTTGGCCTTGTTTCTCTCCTCTTTCTCAGCTTCTCACTTCCATGGATGTCCATCGAATTCTATTGTAAAAGGACTGAGTAGGGCTTAAAATTTTTTTTTGCCACTTTTATTACATCAGCCATAAGTTCACAGTGGAAACTATTCATGATCAGAGATAGAACATACCAGGTAACTTGAGCATTTCTGAACATTCTGTGCTGCCACCACTTGTGAATTTTATCTTAACATCTGAACCCTGAGATTCTTTCATCCACCAAATATTTATGGAGTTTTGCTGTGGGCCAGGCGCTTTTCTTGCATTATGGATAGAGCAACCAACAAAGCAAAGCCTCTCTCCACACAGACTTCCATATTAAAGTGAAGGCTGACAGATACACAAAGTGCTGTATGATATGATGGCTGCTGGTGTGATAAATGCTGTGTAGAGAAATGAAGCGAGGCAAGGGGTTAGAGATTACTGGCAGAGAGTGGGGTGCTCTGATAGATGAAGTGGTTAGGAAAGTCCTCTCTGAAACCCGAGGGAGAAAGAGTCAGGCAGTTAAATGAGGACAGAGCCTTCCAAGGCAGAAAGGATACAAAGTACAAAGATCCTGGGGCCAGAGCTACTTGTGTGGGAGAATCAGCAGGGAGAACAATGTGGTTAGAGCACAGCAGGAACTGAGAGGAGGCACAGATGAGGCAGGGACTGGTAGGCCATTACCAAGACTTTGGTTTTTCCTTTGACTGAGAGGGGTAAACTATTGGAGGGTTTTGAGCAGGGAGGTGAAGTGATCTAACTTTTGTTCTAAAGGAGTCCTGTCCCTACTCTGGGGAATACATACACTATAGGAAGAGAAGAATGGAAGTTAAGTGGTTAGTTGTGACAGCCTGTGTGAGAAAGGAGGGCTGGGACCGGGGTGGTATTGGTAGAAGTAGCAAGAAGTGATTTGACTGGGAATATATTTTAAAAGGAGATCCAACAGAATGTGGTGGCCGGGAGGCTGTCTCCCCAACTCATTTGTCAATGATTTGAATAATCACATTCAAAGTAGAAAAACAAAGCCATTTTTAAAACACAAGTGTTTATTGTTAAGCAGGGAATAAATAACCAGTAGTCAAGGAACACTAACATTAGGATAGGAAGTAGAGTCAAAGATAGGCAGGACTCCTACAAATGGTGATTGGATGCTAAATTTTGCAGAACTTTTTACACTTTGCTATTTACAAAACTAATTTTAAACAAAGGGATAGAGGTACATAATACTATTTTCCAACCAAAGAAAAGTCCCTTTTAAATATCATTTTGTCATGAAAGACAGGACCCCTGAGGGTCTTTCATAACTCTTACAAGGTGTGACACCAGCTTGCAGCCAGCACTGCTAACACTTCTTTGGGTGAGGGAGATTTCAATAAGCCAAGAAATGTGTTAAAACCACTTAGAGGGAACCCAGGGGCCACTGGCCCTCCAAGGAACACCTAGATGTATGAGTCGGCTAGGCTGAAGAGTGGTGAATCCTTTAAACCTGAGCAGGTTGAACCTTTCTGAGATGGGTCTTTCGCGCCCGCATGGTCCAGGCTACGGCTGGACCCACATCCAAGGCTGGGTCTCCGCTTTTATCCAGCGGCCCCGGGACCTGCGAGCGTGGACCTCGAGCCCCTGCCCGCGCCACCCCGGCCCCGCCCCTTGCCTTCCCCGGCCCCGCCCCCTCCAGCCGGGCGGCGCCGGCGCGGGGCCGTCAGCTCGGCTGTGTGGGCGGGGCTTGCGCCGCCGCCGGGACCCCTGCGCGCACCGCCCCTCGCCCCTAGCCACTGCGCGTCTCCGCCGACACGCACTTCCTGCGAGGCCTCAGAGCGCACCTTAACCCAGCAGAAGCGAGCTGTGCCCTGCCCTGCTTTTCCAAGCTGTTCGCCATGGTGGACGAGCTGGTCCTGCTGCTGCACGCGCTCCTGATGCGGCACCGCGCCCTTAGCATTGAGAACAGTCAGCTCATGGAACAGCTGCGGCTGCTGGTGTGCGAGAGGGCCACCCTGCTGCGCCAGGTACGTCCGCCGAGCTGCCCGGTGCCCTTCCCTGAAACGTTTGACGGCGAGAGCTCCCGGCTCCCCGAGTTTATCGTGCAGACGGCATCTTACATGCTCGTCAACGAGAACCGATTCTGCAACGACGCCATGAAGGTGGCATTCCTGATCAGCCTGCTCACCGGGGAAGCCGAGGAGTGGGTGGTGCCCTACATTGAGATGGATAGCCCCATCCTGGGCGATTACCGGGCCTTCCTCGATGAGATGAAACAGTGTTTTGGCTGGGATGACGACGAAGAAGACGAAGACGAAGATGAAGAAGATGATTACTAGGCCCCGGAGACCCTCGGGCCTAGGATGGGGGAGGGCACTGCCCGCCGCCCCCCCTCCCCGCCTCCCCGACTCGCCTCGCCCGGAGCCACCGCGCTCCCCTAACGCTGCGATCCCCTGGCCTTTCCCTCCCCTCTGGTTGTCTTCCTCACCCTCCACTCTCTGCCAGTGCTTGTCTTTGTTCCAGGCATAGTGCTCTCCAGTCACCTGCTGTTGAGCCTGGGGCGTCTCTGAAGTGCTCTCTGCCGCCCACTCTGGCCAGCCCCAGGACCCTCACCGCTCATTAGAACTGTGTTCTGAGCCCCAGCTCTAGAGCAAGCCCCTCTTACAAACCGTTCAGCCTATACTCGGCCCTGCCGACTGTTAGGCCTGCACCTCTGCCCAGCGACCTGCGCTGCCACCCAGGCACCCTCCACCAGATTCCAGCTACAGACCCGGCCTTTGGAGATCAGGAGCAACCTAGAAGATGCCTTTGTCGGCTACACCTCCTGGGACACTGATTTGGACTGCTTACCAACAACTGTCCCCCCACCCAGGGGCTAATCTTTCAATTTGATTAATTGTTCGCTACTAACTCCGAGTCTTCCTTCTGCCCCACCAGATTGCTGCAGGGGCCCATTGTGCCTGGCAACCCAATTGTTGACATTTCTCCTATGCACCAGTTTTGCACACCTGTCATCTTTGTTTCAAAATTACAGCAGTCCCATCGAGGTGTGCATTTGGACAAAAATACTAAAAACTGAACAATACAAACAAAAGCAGGTACTCAGCCCAGCTCCTCAATACTACCTGGAAAAAGCATTTGCATTCTTTTCAATAAATTTCAAGCACTACCGAAAAAAACAAAAAGTGTCTTTTCATGGTTAAGGGCTATCATTGGCCTTTGCCACTTTCACCCTGGCTCTCATTATTCCCACTGGTATCAGGGAATCTAGTTCAACTTTCAATCTCTGTACTCCCCACTGTCACGACTAAGCTCCAGAGGACAGTTATCACAGGGCTTTATGGGGAAATTGGTACTACCTCCACCGACACCTTTCTTATAGCCCTGGTGAAGGGAATGTTCTCTGGTGCTTCTGAGGTGGCATGGGTAAGGGGTGGCTGAGCAGGCAAGTGGCACACTATCCCAAACTGGGACACTCTTGAGAGAGCTTCAAGGGGTCAACTGGAACAACAAGTACAAGTCAGGACTCACAATATTTCTATCTTTGTGAGCTATGGGGTTCTTCCTCAACATGGTCAGAGATGTTCTGCCCCTGAACTCTTAGTGCCTGTGGGGTGCTATTGATTTCAGGCTTCAATACATAGTGTAGCACATTGTTTTAATACCCCTTTTAGGTGCTTGAGCTAACATTTAATCCCAGATCCTGGATAAATGTGCACATACTAAATGGAGCCCGATTTGAACATTTCATCTTCCTTATGCAGATCCCCTTAGAATTCCCACCCATCCATGTGCCCCAGATTGCTGCCTGAAGAAATTGACAAGATGCCTAGATCTTGTACTGCTATCTGAGCTATGCTGAGATCTCTGGGCCTGGAGGGCTCAGAGACACTGAGGGAGTGGGGTCAGTGTTGAGAAGAAACTGCATACCTTTGTGAGGCGATTACCCTCAGTTAAGTCACTGCAGTGTTAAGTCAGGGAAACTTGGTCAGGAGGTTTGTGGGGGCTGTCTGCCAGCCAGGACCTGTCAGGGAGGATTTGAGCTGTTCTGAGTTCTTATCTGTATCTGCCCTGATGTCTTCATTGTACCATGTCTGGAGCCAGCCCTACCTTAGAATTTCTAATTTAGGTAATGAATTTCCTTGTTGTTTAAGACCTTTCGAAGCTAAGTGTTCTTTTATTTGTACTGGTAAATCTCACAGTGTGGGTTAAATGAGATCCTGATCATTCTCCTGGGTACTTTATGGGGGTGGATTCAGTGAGATCACACCCATGAGATAGTTTGAACTCTCCCTGCTACATGGTGAGCACTCAGTAAATGTGGGCTCTTACTCTCAGGCCTGGGAACCGAGGCATCATTCCAGAAACAGATCTCTTGCTATGACCTTGGCCTCAGTAGGAAAATGTCAGGAGTCCATAGGAGCAGGGTAGGCTCAGGGATAGTGGAAATGGGAGCAGCACAAGACCTTGTTTACTCTTTTGGATCTGGCATGAAGTCAGATAAAAAGCCAGTTACAGTTACTTTGGTGAACAGGCAAAGTCCAGAGCAGGAGTCATTTTTCTAGCCTAAGCATGTTGTTTCTGGAGGGTGTGACAGGGGTAGATAACAATGTAGCAAAAGAGGTTGAGGTCCATCCTGGGGGTGGATGTGGGAAAGTGCTAGTCAAGAGCTGAGAGCTGAATGTCCCAGTGAAATCAAAAATCAGTCATCTGAAGTAATCAGTGGCCTGGGTAGACTTAGAGGAGAAAGATATGATGGTCAAAGAAAGGTAGTTCTTAGCCTCATGGTGATTCCAATTTGTTGCTTTTATGGTGCCTTGGGCCAAAATTAGGATGATACCTTGCTACAGGTAAGGTACAGAAAGAGAATCTAAACTGATTAGATTTGAGGGTGACCTTTTCAGGGTGGTTGAAGGCATGAATAGATGAGATCTCCTCCCTACCACCAAACCAAGTGAGTCCTTTCTTCTCATGGGGAAGTAAGGGGTCTCGGGTCAGTGAAGATGTCAACGCAGTGCCTCAGTAGCACTCATGACAGCTAGGCCAGGAGCTTCTGGAATCTGAAATGCACACATCCTGGGCATGTAAGCATGGGTGTGAGCTGACTCTGTGTGTGTGTGTGTGTGTGTGTGTGTGTCCTTCGTGTGTCATGGAGGAGCAGGTTATGCTGTGAGCTGCAGAGAGGGGCAATGTTAAGAATCTGGCTACCTTGGGGGCAGATTCTGCAATAAAAGCATCAATACTAGCAAGGGCCTGACTCCCATGAAAGGAATTCATGATAGTTTGATTGTAGCATAAGCACAGCAGACAGGAATGGCGAAGCAGATAAGCACATCTGCAGATAGTGTCACCATTCAGATGGAAACTATTAAAAGTAGGTGAAAATGTTGAAATAGCAAGTATGAACTTCAGACTCCTGAATTCCCATCACACCGGACTTGAAAAGGTCACTGAAATAATGCTGTTAATGAAACCAATCATATTGTAGATCATACTCACGGAATCACATTAAATCTTCCAAAGTATGATTGAATTTCTCTAATCACTTGAGTCGGTAAGCAGTGCCATCCATTAATCCTGTGTTACTGTGTTTTGCAGGATGGTATGTAAAGCTAGAGATACATTATGCACATTGTGATTGGTTATTTTCTGTTATTATAATAGTGATTTGGAAGTAGAGGGAAATGTCTTCTTGAAATTAGTGGAATTTTTTTAATAAATGAATTTATATAATTTTTTAACTTCATAAAGCAATCAAAATGAAGCTAATAAGGGGGTACCAATTCAAGGTCCTGAGAATGTTTTCCTTGATGGATGATCAATGTGGGGTAAATGTATGAAGTATATATATTATTTGCTTTGAAATATGAATTTTGCTGGGCTTTGTGGTAAAGAACCTGCCTGCCAATGCAGGAGACTCAGGTTTGATCCCTGGGTCTGGAAGATCCTCTGGAGGAGGGCATGGCAACCCACTCCAGTATTCTTGCCGGGAGAATCCCATGGACAGAGGAGCCTGGTGGGCTACAGTCCATAGGGTTGTGAAGAGTCAGACATGACTGAAGTGACTTAGCATGCAAGCATGCATGAATTTTGCTAAAGTAGCATTAGAAATGTCTGGTAGTTTGCATTACTCAGTAGTTCAAGTATATTCCTACAGTCTTATGTCCACTTATTCCTAAAATTTGAGTACAAGGAACTATGACCTGTTTGGTGTCCTTCGACAGTGCTGAAACTCCTACTTCTGATCATTCCCCTTGCATTTTTTCCCTTCTTGTCTGAAATGCTTCTGTTATTATGTTATCTTCAAATATTGTATTGTCCAGAGAGTTAAAAAAAAAACACAATGAAGTTAGCCCGTGATGGATAATAGCTTGCTTGAAATAATTATGAACTGCATAGCAAGATATGTTAAAGGAGCAGAAGCCCTCCCGTGGATGAGTTAGGGGAGGTGGTGGTGAGATGCTGCAAAGGGGGTTTCAGAGTAGTTAGATAGCAGCATTTATGTACCTCCTGGTATCTCACTTATGATCAATTTCAAATTAATTTTTCTTAATATCCATAATATTTGCATACCTTCTTCCCCCACCCTAAATGACAAAGGATTTCATGAGCAAAATTATAATGTAATTCTTCTATTTTAATCAAGTGTTAGTAGCTCAGTCGTGTCCAATTCTTTGTGACCCCATGGACTGTAGCCTGCCAGGCTCCTCTGTCCATGGACTTTCCTGGACAAGAATACTGGAGTGGGTTGCCCTTTCCTTCTCCAGATCTTCCCTACCCAGGGATCAAACCCAGGTCTGCCACCTTGCCAGCAGATTCTTTACCTGTGAGCCACCAGGGAAGCCCATTTTAGATAAAGTCCCTACTTACATGACCAGTCAGTTTAGAGTCAGTCAATGGCAACCCACTCCAGTACTCTTGCTTGGAAAATCCCATGGACGGAGGAGCCTGGTAGGCTGCAGTCCATGGGGTCGCTAGGAGTCAGACATGACTGAGCGACTTCCCTTTCACTTTTCACTTTCATGCATTGGAGAAGGAAATGGCAACCCACTCCAGTGTTCTTGCCTGGAGAATCCCAGGGATGGGGGAGCCTGGTGGGCTGTCTGTCGTCTATGGGGTCGCACAGAGTCGGACACGACTGAAGTGACTTAGCAGCAGCAGCAGCAGCAGCTTAAGATAAACTGGCACAAGACTCTTATATTCCTCATTTAAAATTGTTACTTTTAAAACAAATAATGACAGTAAAGGAAAGCAAAGGGTATTTCAGTGGTAACTGAAGTAATTGGTGTATTTCTGATTTATTTGTTCTCTAGACACAGATAATTGCACTGCCATACAGGGCTTTTAGAACTCATTTGAATGAACACAATTAAATTTTTAACATGCTCACAAGTAGGGAGAATAATATAATGAGTCCCCATAGACCCATCTCCAGATTCAAAACTTACCAACATTTTTGCTTCACCTATCCCTTTTCTTTCTTATAATTTTTATGGAATATTTATAATAAAATCTCAGATATCATATTAATTCACCCTTTAATATTTCAGTATGTTTCTCTAACAGATAAGGCTTTAAAAACAATCCATAATATCATCACCATCATGTACTAAAATACAATGACTCCTTAATATTTAATACTCCATATTCAAATATCCATAGTATCTTTAAAAAGTGTTTTTAATTATTTGTTTGAACTAGGTTTCAAAAATGTCGACCCAGTGCCTTTGGTTTATGTATCTCTAAAACTGTCTTTTAACTACTAACAATGGCCCTCCATCTTTTTTTCCCCCTGTAAATTATTTATTGAGTAAACTAGGTCATTTGTCCTATGGAATTTCCTGTATTCTAGACCTGCTTAACTTTTTCATATCCTTGCCCAAGTTTCTCTTGGGTTGTTGGTGTTTCTCAATTTTTTAGAGGCTCTTTATTCATTAGGGATTGATGATACATGTTGCAAATATTTATTTTTATAGTTTTAAAATTTTTTGGCCATGCCATGTGACAGGTGCGATCTTAGTTCCCTAAGGAGGGATTGAATGTGCGCCTCCTGCAGTGGAAGCACCGAGTCCTAACCACTGCACCGTCAGGGAAGTTCCTTATTCCCGTGACCATAATCCTCCATGTGTTTTAATCTTAATATATCAGATAACCAAATTAAATAATAACTACTTTGTCTAATTTTCGTTCAATGTCTTTTTGTTAACTAGTTTCTTTTTCCATTTTTAGTTGTTTCTTCAAAAGGTAAAGAACCCTGTAAAACTCCTGGAAACTACATACTCTGAGGTTTTGATGGTGAATGACAGTTTTGTTATGGGTAGATTTTTTTTTTCTTTCCTAGTTCCACTGTCTTTTAGCATTGAATGTTATTTTCAAGAAGTCTGAGGCCATCCGAATATTTTTCATTCACAATTGATTTGATACTTTTGTTGAGTTCCCAGAGAATTTTTTCTTTATATTTCAATAGGATATTTCTAAGTATTACTCATTTTTTTGGTCATGTTTTTGTGTAACCTGGCGTGACCATTTAATATGTAGATTCGAGATCTGATTCCTTTCTGCAAATTTTCATAATTATTTATTTAAATATGTAGAATGCATACTGATACTTATTTATGTTGACTCTCTTTTACCTGCCCTCTACATCTTAAATTTTCTCAGACTTTTTACAAATTTTTTCTTCATTTACATTTTATTCTCTTTACTTCGGTCAGTCCTGTCCTCTCTGTCCTTTACAGTGATTTCAGAAGTACCTGTCATTCTTTGTGTTGCTTCCCGTTTGGCTTCATATGTGACAGTTTCATCTTGTTCAACTTCTTTGCCAAGTGTTGCGAGCTCATGCTTAAGTTTCTGTTGACTCGTGCGTATTCCTGAATCACGTATTTTTTATTTGTTCTCTTGTGTAGCTATGAATCCTTTCTATCTTTTAAGTTGATGGTGATGTGCTGTGTTATGATATGATGGGTGATATAAATCACATCTCTTTTCTCGGCAGTATTTTTGTTGGGAGTGTTATTTGCCATTTTTTTCCTTGTTTTTTTCCCTCCTGTGGGAGTGCATCTAGGAACCTTTCAGTATCTTGCCTCCTTTCCAATAGCGCTGTTCACGCTCAGTAAAGAAGCTATAAGTCAGCCTTTCTTGTCTCTTTTAGTCTAGTCCCAACAGCATTTTCTCTGGCAGAAATAACTCAGTGTTAGTGACCTGTACGTTGCATGCTTCCTATTTTTCTGAAATGAGACAAATCTGACTCCCCATTCCCTTTTCAAAACATTTCCATAGCACTTTCATGTTTTCATTGTACCTGAATGTACCTACGGAGAAGGCAGTGGCACCCCACTCCAGTATTCTTGCCTGGAGAATCCCAGGGACTGGGGAGCCTGGTGGACTGCTGTCTATGGGGTCGCACAGAGTCGGACACGACTGAAGCGACTTAGCAGCAGCAGCAGCAGCAGAATGTACCTAGATGGTTTCTGACATTATTTTCGGAGTCAACATTCTGTACTTTCTATTCTTGTCTCTGCTGCTCAGTAGTTCTTATCTCTTAATCACCCAAGATAGTCTATACCCCTGAGAAACATGGAGCTAACCTTTGAGAGGGATTGAATAAGATTCAGCTCTGGGGGTGGGAGGACCTGACAAGTAAAAAGTGAATTAATGACTTAGAATATTTTCTCACTACAGCTGTGTGTGTGTTTCAAAAATAGGATCAATTTTAGTCTCAATTTTTGGAACAACTTTTTATCCCCTGTGTAACAAGAAGAAAAATGGAAGGGTTTTAGCCATCTGTGAAGAAGAGGCACTGTATATGTAGCAGATCCCATCAACATGTATATGGGGGAAAAAAAACCAAATCTGTCGTTCATTGGAATAAGAAGTGAAGAAGGTGAAATTAGCATCAGAAAATGGACCTTAGAAGAGATAAAAAAGCATACATGGAAAGTTTTGTTTGTTGCAAATTGAGAATGGATTGTTTCTCACTCAAAGTTTGAGTTCAGTGAGAATGTATGGGGAATCAGAAAGGCTGATCCCTGTTTAGCTTTGCCTTAGATTTATTCTGCCAAACCCAGACAGCTTACTTGACTTCCCTGGTTCTAAACTTCTGTGCTATGTCATGGGAATAATTATAGCTTAGGGCTAGTATGAGAAAAAACTGCCTGGTATCTTATCTGGTAGTCAATAAATATTAACATCATTCTTTTCTTCAATAGGTATTATTTTGTAAAATAGTAGTATAAGGTTGGAGAAGGCAGTGGCACCCCACTCCAGTACTCTTGCCTGGAAAATCCCACGGACAGAGAAGCCTGGTAGGCTGCAGTCCATGGGGTCGCTAAGAGTCGGACACGACTGAGCAACTTCACTTTCACTTTTCCCTTTCATGTACTGGAGAAGGAAATGGCAACCCACTCCAGTATTCTTGCCTGGAGAATCCCAGGGACGGCGGAGCCTGGTGGGCTGCCGTCTATGGGGTCGCACAGAGTCGGACACGACTTAAGCGACTTAGCAGCAGCAGCAGCAGTATAAGGTTGGCTGTTATGCTAGTTGTGTGTTTTGGTAGAAAGCCACTGTATTGGGGGATTTGGAGTGTTAACAGAAAACGTGGTCAGCACATTAAAGTGTTGGATATTAAGAATGAGTATTAAGAATTAATTGATATGTGAACAACATTTGACACTTTAAAAGTCACTTTCATATTCAATTTCTTATGTGAGACTCACGCCAACTCAGTGAAGAGATATTTTTATTTACATTTGGAATATTAAGTCTCTGAGATGCCCTAGGACTTGTGCATGATAAAAAAAAAGTTAGAATGTGAGCCAGAGTTCCCACCTGAGTTCTGTACTCTTTTTACAGTTTCACGCTGCCTTTTGAAAGTAATACCTCGTTTCAGATTGTCTGTCTCCCATGGACCTTCATTTCCTTGTTTATAATCTGGAGTATTTTCATTAGTGGGCCGTTCTGCAGGTTCTTCTCTAATTTAATAACAAAGTAGCCCTCAAAATGAGCAACTGTCACTGTCCACTCCAACTCTGAACCCCTGTAATTTTATCTCCATTTTAAACAGTCACTGGAGTACTTATAGGAAACAGTACAGGATTTGACAAAGATGCTGGGGTGACTCATTTTTTAAAAGCAAGTCCCCCAAACACCCCCCTCAAACCTAAATGCCCATCAAAGGAGATAGACAAATAATGATAAATTACACCCCTGTGAGCTACTTTGTTGTTGTACTTAAGTCACTCAGTCGTGTCCAATGCTTTGCGACCCTATGGACTGTAGCCCACCAGGCTCCTCTGCCCATGGAATTTCCCAGGCAAGAATACTGGAGTGGGGTGCCATTTCCTAATCCAGGGGATCTTCCCGACCCAGGGATTGAACCTGCGTCTCTTATGTCTCCAGGATTGACAGGCAGATTCTTTACTACGAGCACCACCTGGGAAGCCCATGAGCTACCTTGCAAGGGTGAAAATAATGATTTCTTTGTATTTTTGAGGGGAAGTTCCAATAGGAATTGTTAAGCATAAAAGTACTTCATAAATACATGTAATGTATGATGATATTTATGAATATTTTATAACCTAAATATTTAACAACCTAATATTTTAAAATGTGTGTGTATATGTATACATTACATACAAAAGGAAAAAAAGAACAGGAAGATAAAAGCCAAAAATTTATCAATATTTACCCTAGATGGGATCAGTATGAAAGAGAATGTTTGCCCATTTACTCTATATTGCTCAGATTTAATACAGTGAGTACTAATGTAATGTAAAACATAGAATTAGTACTTATTCTGGATTGGTTTTAGTGAAAATAAAAAACAATTGTTGGTAACATTATAAAATAGTTCTCTTTTAGAAACAATAATTCATATTGTAGGAACCATAAACTTATGCACAGTTTGTTGTAAAATAAACACAATTGGTTTTATAAATCCTGATATGTTACTTTAATTCTACTAAACAATCAATAATAAAACTTTGTTTTATCAATGAAAACATCCTATACTCAATTATTTCAGTTGCAAGTCTGGTCAGTGCTGTTAGAAATAGGTCATTCTATAATACCTTTTCTGGAGAAGGCAATGGCACCCCACTCCAGTACTCTTGCCTGGAAAATCCCATGGCTGGAGGAGCCTGGTAGGCCACAGTCCATGGGGTCGCTAAGAGTCGGACACGACTGAGCGACTTCACTTTCACTTTTCTCTTTCTTGCACTGGAGAAGGAAATGGCAACCCACTCCAGTATTCTTGCCTGGAGAATCCCAGGGACGGCGGAGCCCGGTGGGCTGCCATCTATGGGGTCGCACAGAGTCGGACACGACTGAAGCAACTTAGCAGCAGCAGCAGCAGCAGCATAATACCTTTTCAATTTGTCCCTTTCTTTTCAGCTGTGATTTCCTTTGTATAATAAAACCTCATTACTTGCCAGGTTTATTTGTATAGACTCCCAGATGACTTTTCTTCTTTTAGGCTCTCTTCCTTCTAATCTGTTCTTTTCATTGCTGTTAGTGTTGTCTTTTTGAAATGTAAATCTTAGAACTTTTTTCATTCAAAATCTTTCTATGATTCCTGTTTCTTCAGAAAGTACTTAAATTCTATAACATAACATTTATGTCTGTATTACTCTTTTTTAAAATTATCTTTTTATTGAGTTATAATTAACATATCGTAAAATTCACCTTTTTATATGTACAATTCAGAACTTTTATGACAGTCACAAATTGTGTAACCATTACCGCTATGTAATTCTAGAAACTTTTCATTATCTCAGAAAGAAATCCCATACCCATTAACAGTTACTCCTCATTGCCCCATCCCCCCACCTCACCCCCATCCTTGGAAACTGCTAATTTCTGTCCCTGTGGATTGCCTATTCAGGACATTTTTTTTACAAATAGAATCATATGATATATGGTCTTTTGTGACTGATTTCTTGTTCTTAGCATACAATTGTTGTAGCATGAATCAGTATTTCATTTCTTTCATGGCTGAATAATATTCTATTGTGTGGATATACCACATTTTATACCACATTTTGGTTTTCTATTTGTCGATTGATGTAAATTTGGGTTGTCTTCAATTTGTGGCTACTATAAATGATGCTGCTATGAAAATTCATGTACAAGCTTTTGTTTCAATACCTATTTTCAATTATCTTCGGTTTCTATCTAGGAGTAGAATTGCTAGGACATGTGTAATTGTGTGCTTAACTTTTTGTAGAACTGCCAGATTGTTTTCCAAAGTGGCTATACCATTTTATATTCCCACTAGTATTATGTGAGTTTTACAATTTCTCTACATTCTCAGAAACACCTGTTATTGTCCATGTTTTTTTTATTATAGTCATCCTAATTGGTGTTAAGTGGTCTATCATTGTGGTTTTGATTTGTTTTTCTCTAATGATTAATGATGGCAAGCATTTTCTCTTGTGCGTATTGATCATTTGTATATCTTTTTTTGTTTTTGGAGAAATGTCCATTTTTAAATCAGACCATCTTTTTATATAAGAGTTCCATATGTGTTCCGGATACTATGCTTAATTATTATTGGATGTATGATTTACAAATATTTTTACCTATTTGATGGGTTGCCTTTTCACTTTTTTGATAGTGTCTTTTGATGCATAAATGTGTTTAATTTTGATGAAATCCAATTATATATTTTCTCTTTGATTACCAGAGTCACAACAATTAACACCTTTTTTATAGTTTCTGTGTTCAGCTTGATGGACATGAGTTTGAGCAAGCTCCGCGAATTGGTGATGGATAGAGAAGCCTGGTGTGCTGCAGTCCGTGGGGTCACAAAGAGCTGGACACGACTGAGCGACTGAACTGAACTGAACTGAACTGAATGTTTTATATCTATGTTTTCATAGTTCTCAAAGTTTTAAATTTTAGATATTTCATTTTGGCCTTTGGTTCATTTTGAGTTAACTTTTATATATGGTGTGAGGCAGTGGTTTAAATTCATTTTTTTGCATGTGGCTATTCAGTGTCTCAGGCTTCCCTGGTGGCTCAGTGGTAAAGAATCTGTCTGCCAATGCAGGAGATGTGGGTTCGTGCCCTAGGTTGTGAAGATCACCTGGAGAAGGAAATGGCAACCCACTCCAGTATTCTTGCCTGGGAAATCCCATGGACAGAGGAGTCTGGCAGGCTATAGTCCATTTGGTTGCAAAGAGTCAACACAACTTAGCGACTAAACAATAATGACAACAACAATCCAATGTCCTGACACCATTTGTTGAAAGGAATATTATTTTAACCCCATAAATTGTCTTAGCATTCTTATCAAAAAATCAATTGGTCATGGATGTATAGGTTTATTTTTGCTGTTTCTCTTCCTTGGAAAATTTTTCCCACCTCTCGTTATCTGGGTATCTCCAACTATCTTTTGATCTTACTTGAAATGTAATTTTCTCAGTGGCCTTACCTGGCTGATACTTCCCCTTCCTAAACAACACCAGTTTACTCTGTTATAAACTCTCAGTATGCTATACTTCTCTGTTGGTGCATTTGTAAAAGAATCACTTATGTGAGTTTTTATTGTCTCCTACTAGAATGCAAGCTCTTTGAGGTTCAGGTTCTTGCTTGTCTAATTCCCCACTGTACAATAGTATCTAAAACAATCTTGAGCACCTGGTATGCACTAGTAAATATTTGTTGTATAAATGGTTGAGTGAATGAATGAGTGACCTTAAACAAGCATTGTGAAAGAGGTTTGTGCATGAGATAACTGGAGTTTGGGGGATATCAGAAAATTCAGGCCTCATTACCTTACTAAATAAAGCAGAGAGAGAGACTGCAATGAACATGGCCTAAGAAGGAAAGTACACCTTTCTGCAAAAGAAGGATGACATGGAGCTCTTTTTGTAAAGTGTTTTCTGCACTTTATGAGCCATTATTAATTTACCAAAAAAAGGTAGTAATCAAGGACAACTGAGAGTAGAAATCTTTCTGAGGTTTACTAACAATGTACACAGCATCCGCTTTCCATATTACTCTATTTTCAAAGGTGACATTAAAGTCTTATGCTCTGCTAGAGATAGGAGTATTTGAAAAAAATTTCATTATCATTGAAAACACTGGCTTCATGTTGCCACCCTAGGGAAATTAGGAAATGCCAGAGATCTAACTTTGAGGTTAAAGGATGCTTTTGGAGAACAAAAGATAATGGGTTTTGAAAGATATCATCACAGGAGCCATGTTTACCTACATGCAGTAGTTGACTGTTGTGAAGTTATTTTTCTTCTTACACACCTCTTTACTTCCAAGTCCTTTTCTTTTTTCTATACTTCTCCTTTTCAGTTTCCCTCTGGTGGCTCAGATGGTAAAGAATCTGCCTGTAATGCAGGAGACCCGGGTTCCATCCTTGGGGTGGGAGGATCTGCTGGAGAAGGGATTGGCAACCCACTCCAATATTCTTGCCAGGAGAATTTCATGGACAGAGGAGCCTGACGAGCTATAGTCCATGGGGTTGGAGAGTCAGACACAACTGTGTGACTAACACTTTCACCTTTTCCACCTTTCCAGTCAGCCAAGGAATAATTAAAGCAGTGTACGTAAGTAAACAGTTTATATATCTTTAGGTCAAAAATTGCTAACGATGCAATAAAAAGAATTCTGGACCCCATGTTCCACTCTGTGGTAAGCTTGGTGTAACTGCCTCTGTGACAGTAGCTACCCTCATACATATGAATGGATCAATGGAATTTGAGAGACTACTTTAAATGTTCTTGTCGTATAAGCATTGTGTATTAATTTTTGGTCATTTCCAAACTTTCTTTAGGAAGAATTGCACATGGAAAATATGAACAACATTGGTAGTAATTTTTGAACTTTCAATTGGAAATTGTGATAGAAACATTTATTCAATATCTAGTATTTGCATAACATTTTGCTCTGTGGTAGTTGGTGCTTTGGTTCAGATGTTTACTTGTTCAATGAAGTAGGTCTCAGCTTACTTCCCTTGACTCTATACATGCATCAGACTCAATCTTGCCCTGTCCTTATACTCCTTTAGCACTTACATTGGATTATTCCACAAAAACTGAGGATAATGTTTTGATCAGTTGCAGGGCAGTCAGCACATTTTTAGGAGTTAAAGAGCAAAAAGGGAAGACAGTATCTATTTACTGAGCTTTACTTTGCTCTTTGCTAATAATATCAACACCAGAGCCCTGACCCTGAAAGAGACTGTTTCACGGACATGTAGTTCTGAAGCTAACATAAAGCTGGAAAATTTCCTCCATGGTAGCCTCAGAATAATATCTTGATGTCTTTTTATATCAAGATATTGCTAGATAGAATTTGAAAAATGCTCATAGAGTGTAAATAAACTCCTCAAAATCATTGAATAATAGGCTATTGTTAATTAAATTAATTTAATCTAATTAATTAAAAAACATCTACAACTGTACTTGGAAGAGAACAAAAACCTCCTTTGGCTTCTGACTATACATCTCACTATACACTATGCGAAATTTCTCTTGCAGAGGTATCTCAGAAAAGGGGACATAAAATATATGGCCTTGGTTTTCCTGACACAATGATTTAACTGCTGCTTTTAAATCCCTGGCATTAATGATTCTGTTTTGCAAAAAGTAACTGTTTCAATGGAGGTCCAGTGTCAATGATGTTAATGGCCCTATGGTGATACAGTTCATATCAAGGATGAAAATGTCTACGGTCTTTTATAGGTCTTTGTGTATCTTAGGAGGCATATTAAGTCTTTTTTTAGACACTGAAATTGAGGTAGAAATGGAAGTACCCAGGATTACCCTCACAAGCCTGCCTGAAAATTAAGATTAGATTTTAGAATTCCTGGGTGCTGCTTTGTTGAGAAATATTGGTAAAGAAAAGTGTACATGGAAGCAGTTTGCAAGAAGGGGGGATGTGTCCTGGGTCTTCGGTGGATTTGCTTATGTAGATATGACTATCAATCTCTTCGACATTTTAATGTTAGGCATCATTAATGTGTTTTCATGGAATGCTGAATATAATAACATTTCTGAATATGTACATTATGCCAACTCTCTGATAAGCATAACATATCATGATCTCTAACATTTATTACGATTTTTCAAAATATTATTATTCTTCTGTTTAACAGGAAATTGATGTTCAGTGAGATATAAAAACTTGCCCAAATTTTATGAGCTGAGATTCAAATTCAGGTCTGTGTGATCCCAAAGGTACTAATACACCATGATTCTGTTTGAATAATCAAATGCATCAAATAAACATATAATAGAGGAGTGAGTATATACATGAGAAGAGTAATATTTGAAGGGTGAGTCTCTAAAGTTTCTTGTGGCTATTGAAATAAATTACTACAAACTTGGTGACTTAAAATAGTGTAAATTTGTGTCTTCACAGTTTTTGAGTCCAGAAGTCTGAAATTAAGGTGTATGGAGGTCTGCACTCCCATTGGAGGCTCAAGGAGAGAGTCTTTTTCTTTATCTTTTCAGCTTATGGTGGCCTGTATCACTCTAATTGCTCCTCTGACAGTCATTTTTCCTCCTCCTCTTCTGTCTGTTAAATCTCCTTCAGTCTCACTCTTAAAAGGACACTTGTCATTGGATTTAGGGATTATCCTTATAAGCTAGAATGTTAGCCTCATCTCAAGATCCTTAACTTGATTGCATCTGCAAATACCCCTTTTAAAAAAATTTAAATTAATTAATTTATTTTAATTGGAGGAAAATTACTTTACAATATTGTGGTGGCAAACCATACATCGACATGAATCAGTCATGGGTACACATGTGTCCTCCCCATCCTGAACCCCGCTCCCTACCCCATCCCTTTGGGTTGTCTCAGTGCACCAGCTTTGAGTGCCCTGCTTCATGCATCAAACTTGCACTGGTCATCTGTTTTGCATATGGTAATATACATGCTATTCTCTTAAATCATCCCACCCTCACCTTCTCCCACGTAGTCCAAAAGTCTGTTCTTTACATCTGTGTGTCTTTTGCTGCCTTTTAGAAATAATGTTCACAGTTTCCAGGAGATACAGTATAGTCATGTATTTGTGTGTGAGTGGGTATTGTTCAGCCTGTGGGTAATGGATTTTTATGGTTGGACTGAGTTGGACCAGTCTAACCTGGTTGGCAAACCAGGGTGTTTGCCCCACCTTTCCCAATTGTGGATTCCTGGAGGAGATGGAATTGTCAGACCATTCTCAAAGGCCTGAAGAGATGGATAGGCTTAATAAGTTGAATAGACAAGGAGTGCATTGAAGCAATGTAATAGGTTATCCCTATGGGCAGAAACCAGTCAATATAAAATCTCTGATAGAAAAGTTAAAAGATTCTATAGGATAAACTAGTTTTGGAGTGAATTTCAAATATTCACCTGGTAAACTCTGTCTTCAAGGGAATTACATTCTAAGCAGCATGACAGTTTATTGAGTAAAGCAAGGGCCTATTATAACAGTTTATCAGATACTGGATGATTTTTTTAATAAAAATCCACAGCAAAAAAATAAATGTTAAGGGATGAAATCTCCCATACTGGGGGAAAACTATGAAGAGCAGAATAAAACTGAATAGCCCTGTTCCCAAGACAAAACTAACCATCCTTCCTCTCTGCTTAGCAACAGTCAGAGTCCCTTGACCACTATTTTGATTTGGAGTCATTAGGACTAATCTCATCTTGTTCTTTTATCTTTTATATCTCAGGTCCATAGGTATCCCAGGTCTCCTTGTCTCCATAGTTAACTTGTACATCTTTAAAAAAAACTATTTATCAACTCTTGAAAACCATCTGCTTTGCATTCTAGATATCAGAGACAGTGTTTAGTAAAATCTTATTTATTTTCAGTAACTTCTCTTAATATTTCTTTACCTCCTTATTCTAAATGAAACTTGGCTCTACACTAATAACTCTCACTGTAGCCTTTTCAAATGATGGGTTTCTTTTTCTCTAACACACCCCAATTACTATTGATCCTGGAGTAAAGATAGGTATTTTTATTGCTCCTTCTTGCTAATGACAGACTATTCTCTCTTCCTCCTCCTCCCAGCTTGGAATCTTACATTATTTTATTATATATCTCCTGGTATCCCTTGTGATAGTTAATTTTGTGTGTTAATCTGACTAGGTCACAGGATATCCAGATATTTGGGCAAACATTATTCTGGCTGTGTCTGTGAAGGTGCTTTTAGATGAATTTAACATTAAAATTGATAGACTGAGTAAAGCAGATTGCTCTCCCTTATGTGGGTGGGTCTCATCTAATCAGTCAAAGGCCTGAATGGAAGCAAAAGGCTGACTTTGCTCAATATTGCAGAGAGAATGCCCCTGCATAACTGCCTTTGAGCTGGGACATTTTTTTTCTTGCCTTTGGACTTGAACTGAAAATTATACCATAAGCTCTCCTGGTTCTCAGGCCTTTGGACTTGGACTGGGACTATATCACTGGCTCTCCTGTGTCTCTACCTTGCTAACTCCAAGTCTTGGGACTTCTCAGCCTCCATAATCATGTGAGCCAATTCCTTATAACAAATATCTTTAAATTCTATTGGTTATATTTCTCTGGAGAACCCTGGCTAACACACGCTTCTATATTTCAGCCATCTACTGACTTCCAGTTTACTCCCCTACAGGCATTAAAGACATTTTACCTCCTGGCACACTATCACTCTTGTCAATATCATTCCTGTTTTAATCCTTGGTGATTTCAATATTCATGTATTCCAACACCCTGGCCTCTCAGTTTCATGACCTGTTCTTTAGTTTTATTTTCTTTTCCAACTTTGCTGCATGTTCCCACGGCCATATCTTATCTTGTTATTATCAATAACTCCAAACCCTCCACAATGTCAGTGTCAAGCATCACACTTGACCACTAACTCACTCCCTCTCCTACCCTGCTAACAACTATTTTATCTCACTGGGACCACCAGTATAGTGACTCTGCTAATTTTTGTCTATCAACTCTCTCCCCACCCCCGCCCCACTGCTGCCATGAACATATCCTCACATCCATCTACATTGTCTTAGTGTCCATAGTCCATTATTACCTTCAGCTTTGTTGCCTCTCCCTTCTTAGTCATACACATTTGACAAAATCCCAAGCCTGGTTAAATCAAACATGGTCAGAGAAACTCATGCAATCATGCCAAGTGGTCTCACTTTAAATCCAAGATCACCAGCCTCAAATGGATCCTTAAATCTGTGTAGCTATTATGCTGTAATAGCCATTTCCATTAACAGCCTCGATGACTATTTCGTGCCTCTCCTTTTACAAAAATGAAGCACCTACTCCTTCTGCTTGCTTCCTGTTTAAGTGAGAGAGTAGAGATAATCAGAAGAAATTTTCCTCAAAGTACTATTAATATCACCACATCTTCCCACCAGCCAGCTTCTGTGCCCATACACTCAACCTTTGTTCCTGTTACTATGAAGTCTGTACTCCCAGCTGAAACTATTGCACTTAATCCTAACCCTGCTCACCAACTCCAAAATATCCATCTTACAATTCTCTTCTTCCTTTCCTATATCTTTCTGCACCCCCCCCCCGATCTTTCTCATAAACATAGCCTACTAATGTTTCTCCCATCCAAAACAGTAAAATAAATAGCTCTCTTGATTTCATTTCCCTCTCTGGCTGCTGCCGCACTTTTCCTTCCCCTTGATAGCAAGAGCCCTTGAAGGAGTAATCTATACTTGCTATCTTTGGTTCTTCTCCAACCTGTTCTTGAGGCTTTCAGTACTACCATTCTGTATGCAATTGATTTTATAAAGGTTGCTGTTGTGGACTGAGTTGTGTCTCCCCAGATTCATATGTTGAATAATTGAATTAAAATGAGGTCACTGGTTGAACCTTAATCCAATAGAACTGGGGTCCTTAAAGAAGAGGAGATTAAGACACACAGAGAGACACCAGAGGCACATGCTTCAGAGGAGAGGCCGTGTGAGGGCACAGCAAGAGTCTGCAAGCCAAGGAGAAAGGCCTCAGAAGAAATCAAACCTGCGAGCACCTTGATCATGGACAGTAGCTTCCAGAACTGTGAACAAATAAATCTCTGTTGTCTAAGCCACCCAGTCTGTGGTATTTTGTTATAGAAGCCCTCATAGCCTAATACAGTTACCAGGCATATCCATGTTGCTAAATCTTAAAACCCATTGTCAATCTTCACATAGCTTGATTTTTAATCAAATTCTGATATAGGTAATCACTTCTTCCTCCTTGATACAATATCTCCGCTTTGTTTCAAGGATATTACAATCTCTAGATTTTCCTCATACCTCACTGGTTGCTCCTTCTCAGTGTCTCTGGTGAACCCCTCTTCCAGTTTCCCAATTCTAAACTTTGAACAACTCCAGGGCTCAGTCCTTAGACCCCCCTGTGCATTCATTATTCATCACTCCCATTACTACCTCTCTTGTCCAAGGTACGATTCCTAGCCTGGATTATAACAATTATCTTCTTGACTCACCACGTCTACATTTGATTGTCTGTACTCTGTCCTCCACACTGTAGCCACAGTGATATTTCTAAAGGAGTATGTTATTTCTCTGCTTAAAACCGGTGATTCGTCCCTCTACCAAGGTAAAAACTTTACCATAAGGTCCTTATGATTTTACTCCTGCCCATCTCCCTAACTTCTTCTCTGGCTCTCCCCTTAGCCACTATACTCACTTGTATTGATCTTTTTGATTTTTTACAAATTTGCCAGACATGCTGCCACCTGGATATATTTACATTTGCTTCATTTTGCCTGGAATGGCCCTTGCCAAGGTATCTGCATGTCTCTCTCCCTAACCTCTTTCAAGAATCTGCTCAAACATCACTTCTCAGTTATGTCTTCCCTGACCATCCTTTTACAATCTGAATGCTACTATCTGCAATACTACTGCTCACGTGCCCACTTTCCCCCATAGCACTCAAACTGCACTTTACTTACTGTACCTCCTTACCATACCCACTTGAATGGAAACTCCTTGAGGGCTTATATTTCTGTCTGTTTTGTTTGCCTAACTTCTAACACGGGGCTTAGTACGTATTTGGGGTTCCATAAGTATTTGTTAAGTAAGTTAATGAATGACCACATTATATTAATAACACAAAACTGTATCAGTTTTCTCTAAACAGCACTGCACAGAGGAGAAACGTATGATAAATTAAAAAAAAAAAACTCTCAAGGTTATTTAGAATTCAAAGGAAGAAAATCTAGAGAATCATGGATAAAAGTCAAGTCCTATAATTGCTGATTTCTGACTGTGATGCCTTACAGTTTTTATGTGTAAAAAATCCACTTGTTTTCATGGCTTTCATTTGGGTATAAATTGTATAGTTTCTTGAATTTTCCTTACCTAAAAAAGGACATTGAGCACCATGTGTGTGGAAGATTGCACTCGCCAATGACTGAGGAAATAAGAGGGGGCATTTTAAAAGCTAAGACATTATGATATCACCCGCTGAAACAGGACATTTTAAAAACTGCTTTTTATCAACATGATTTTTCTGCATCCTGTGGAGTTTGAAAGCATTTATTTTGAAGTACACATGGTATTATAATTGCCCGGTGTCCAAATAAAGCTTCCCAAAGCTTAATTGTTTTTTAAGAAAGTCCATGAAATGTAAATATGTTTCTCACTTTTTCATTATGTTACCAGTAAAAACAAAGTGTTAAAAAAGTTTTCTGTGTTCTTCTGCACTGTTTACTTTATCCTATTGTTTTTTCTGCTTTATGTGACTTAGGGTGTTTTCTTCCTTTGTATTTGTAAGGTTTATTTCCTTTTCCAGCCTTCATGAAGACTTATCAAATGGTTCTTTGTCTTAGTCCTAGCAGAGTATCTGGTACAGTATAGGCCCTCAGTAAATTTTGAATGAATAAAGAAGTACTCATAAAAAAAAATTCAATCTCTTTCACTCATGTTTCTCAAAGGGTAATTGGCAAAGCACCTGCATCAGAGTCACTGGGATGCTTTTTTAAAAAACACACATTCCTGTTATCCATCCATGACATACTGAATAGCATGGAAGCACTGAAATTTGAGAAAAGTTATTTTAAGCTGCTATTGTTTGTCACGCTGTGTGTTATAGGTGCTATGATAGATAACTGAGATGTTTTCTATCCTGTGAAAGAGTTCGACATACAAAGAGGAACAGGGCACAGATAACAGATGACTAAACAAATGATTAATTGTAAGATGTGCTTAATGCTGTGAAAAAATAGATATGGTGCTTTGATAAATAATAACAGGATGGCCTGTTTTCTATTGGGTATTCAGGAAAGTTCTTTCTGGGCGGGGGGTAACTTTTGAGACATGAAGATATTTAAAACCATAGGACTCCCCTACATTTAGAGGTTGGAAAGAGGAGGATAGTGAGTACCCTAACCAGGGTATTTGGAGAGTGAACAGAGGCAGGACGAGAGTGTGATGAGCTGTTTCATCTGGACCCTGACAGCCTTACATGTTTCCCTCTAGGCCACATAGGCCAATCCAAAGGATAATGTATAAATGTGGATGAAAATAGTACCTATTTCATAGTCAAGAATGCTCAATAAATGTTAAATATTGTCTATTATTTTAACTTAGATTGCTTGGAAAAGAGAGACTTTTTAGTTCTTTATTTTTCCATTATTATTTATTTTTGGAGCAATTTCTTATTCGTGTTCTTTGACAATGTTATGATGCTCCATCCATCTTTTTCTTATTGGTTTTCAAAATCTTGACCTTAAAATCTCTATCTGCAAAATAAAGTTGTATCAGCTGATCTTTAAAAGGCTTTTCTAGCTTGTATTCTTCATATTTCTAAGTGTCTTGAAGCCAGAGCCACTACATTGAGAAGGTTCTGGACCCCTAAGAGTTTTCAAAAGCAGTTGGAAATTGTACTTTATGAAAATGACAGCCTGCATTTGCAAGTCTGTTTTTTTCTTGTTAGAAAATATTATAATATGCTATGTATTTATCTCTAAATTGCTTAGTTTTCACTGGTTGGAAGAAAGTGTTTTATGAATAACTCCTTAAGTTAGCCTAGTCATTTCTTCAAAGCCATAAACTCTTGCTTTGAGATTCAATTGTTTGTCTTTGCAAAGGAGTAATATCAGATGATGCACTTAAACTTGATAAAAGTAAACTTTCCACCCAGACTGTCCTGGGTAGTTTCTTTGCTGCTAAATTTTCTCCTTGTAATTAGTAACGGCACTAGTTGCAGTAACCTACATGACTGAGATCAGCAACATAAGATCAAGACTAGAAATAATCCATTTTCTCTGTGTTTAGGTGATAACCCATCTGTAGGCCAACAACAAAAACTACATAGGCTTGTTGCTTCTTTTTCCCACAGATTCTCTATGGGATACGTCCTGGCTGTAGCAAACCTTCCTGGAATTGTGATTAAGACCTCAGTCACCTATGGTCATTAACTAAGCTCACTTACAGAGTTGTAAGAAAAGCATGAATTTAGATATACAGGGACCCCTGGAGAAGATATGATCTCTGCACACATGGCCAAGTTAGGACATGCTATTTACTGAGAGACACATTGCTATACCTCAAATTGGTGCCAGGGTACTAAGGTTGTAGTAATTTAACCTGAGTGTCAATTCTCTCATCTGACAAATAGGAATAATAATGCAGTGAAGTGGGCATTATTATTATTTTGACATACTTTTTTTCATATTTATATAGCCAAACCTTTCAGGATTTTTCCCTTAACAATGTTCTTTATTTCATGTGTTGTAGGACCATGCCTGATGAGATAAATAAGTACTTACCCAACTTGTCTTTTATAGTACTTTTATAATTTTTCTATTTACATTTATCTCTTAAATCTTCTTGAAATTTATTTTGCTCTTTGGTGTGAGGCAAGAACCTAATCCCTCTGTCTTTTCAAACACTTAGCCAGTTGTTGCAATACCATTTATTTGAGTAATCCATCATTCTGCCACTGTTTGTTGTGCCAGTTTCATATGTACTCCTGTGTGTAAACATAGAAATGCAGCAATGTCTCTTGATTTCTCCATTCTGTTCCAATTGTTTGCCTACCTAATCCTTTATCAGTGTGAAACTTTTTAATTACTGTTGTTTTATAATACATATTAATAATGAGTCCCTTTTTTGCTTTGCTTAGCTAACTTGGTCCATCTATTATTGTATGTAAAACTCAGAATCATTTTTGTTAGGTTCTGAAAACCACATTAACAAATAAATTAGAGGTGGGCTTTCACTCCTCCATTATTTCAACTCCATACCTATAAGTAAGTGTATTATGTGTGCAGTGTTTTGTGTTTTTTAGAAAAGAGGTAGATGATTATCCTCTTTAGATATGTAGTGTGATCATATAATTTAAAGTCCAATGTGTGTACTAAGTCGCTTCAGTTGTGTCTGACTCTTTGTGACCCTATGGATGGTAGCCCACCAGGCTCCTCTGTCCCCGGGATTCTCCAGGCAAGAATCCAGGGCACTTTTAAGAGTGAAAGAAGGTAGGACAAATATGTAGGGTAGCAGTTCCATGTTGGGATTCTGACAACCTTGAATGGCTCCATATAGGCAAGACTCAAACACAGACTGGCCTAAGTCTTGGTGAAAATGGCTTGCTAACCTCCTAGGAGCAAGGCAAAAATGGAAGCCTTGTGAAGAGCTGTCACAAGTCATTTCTCATTGGACTCCCCACCTTGTGAGAGGCTGCTGAGAGGCAGTTTCTTATCTGCCTCCTTGGTTCCTATGAGGTGTGGGACTTTCTACCTCATGCCCTCTTCTTAAAACACAGTTGCAGACTATAAAACTACGTAACTGAAGTCTGGATGGGCTTCTCAGCAACCAAGCAACCTACTGCTTATATTGTCTTCCACCTGGTTGTCATTGATTTGTTGTCCTATAAGTCAAATTCATGAAGATGGCACCATGTTGGTCTCACTTTTGTTGGCTGGGTAAGTAGCAAACTTTTTCATTGAAATTGGCCCCATTGTCCCTTACCAGCAGAATCTGTCAGCCTACTTGATGAAATGCTAAGCCATTTAACATTCGGGAACAGTAAGAGTAATGTGCAACTAAACAATCAAGCCAATATTGTTCTCAACATTGTTTCCATGATACAAAAGCGGTTCAGAGGTGGTTTGCCCATAAAAGTTTTACGCCATCAGCAACATTGATAAAGTACTTTCTCAGTCATATCTCCTGGTAAGCTCTTGGGCTCTCCATTATTGTGGTGGTGGCCCTGGGGGAGGGCTTCCCAGGTGGCGCTCATAATAAAGACCTGCCTGCCAATGCAGGAGATGGAAGAGATATGGGTTTGATCCCTGGGTCAGGAAGATCCCCTGGAAGAGGGCATGGTAACCCACTCTAGTATTCTTGCCTGGAGAATCCCATGGACAGAGGAGCCTGGCAGGCTGCAGCCCATAGGGTCGCAAAGAGTTGGACATGACTGAAGTGACTCAGCACTCATAGATAGCCCTAGAGGAAGACAGTTAATCGATGTTCTTTAGCCGTAATCACATGCTGACTCTAGAACATTGTGGAAAGTACAAAAAACTAAAAAGACAACTCTTATAGATATTCTCGGTATATATCCTTCCAGTCTTTATATTATGTATTATTCTTGCATAATTATAATAATGTACTATATATAAATTTGTATCTGCCTTTTTCTTTTCTTAATGCTCCTAAATGCTTTTAAACATTTTAATGAGTAAGTATGTTTCCATCAAGTGGATTTGTCAGTTTTTGTAAATACCATCAATCCAGGAGAACCTATTTTGTGAAGTGATTTCTTTTCTTTCTTTGGTTTTTAAAAAATCATAGCCAATAATTTGGTGATAAACTTATCCAGCCCTTAGGATAGATTCCCAGCAGAGAAAGCCATTTTTTTTTCAGGTTCTTGATGCCTACTGTCAAAGTGCTTTTTAAAGGGCTTGTCAATTTACATTCCCACCGGCATCTGTGGTATCCATCGTCTAGCTCTGAAAGTGCAAAACAAATCCCAGAACCTCAAAATCATTTATATTAACTTTCTGGGGAGGTGAGGATCATAATGTTTCTGAGTCCCGGCTTGCTCTGCTCGCCACACCACAAGCCAATGAATCCAAGAGACAAGGTGTTGAGGCAAGGAAGAGACTTTAATTGGGGAGCTGGCAGACTGAGAAGATGGCAGTCTAGTGCCTCAAAATAACCATCTTATTGGGGTCTGGAGGCCAGGTTCTTTTATAGATCAGAGATGAGGGGAGATGAGGAAGCACAGTAAAAAGGCCATTAATCTTGAAAACATCTCTTAGAAGGGCAAGCCTCAGGCAGGGAAAGTGTTAATTTCTTCCTTCCTGTCATCCACAGGTGGACAGGGTTCTGAACAAAGGCTCTTTAGTTTAACAGTCAGGCAGAGGGGTGGGATTCTCTGAGGCAAACCATACTGTATGATTATAATAACAAAAGCAACGAAAAGCAAATCAAAGAAACAGTTCCAAGGTGGAGTCAGAATTGGCTTCCTCCCTGCAATAATAATGCTTATAAGGACCAAGCAAATTAGTGAAACACTAGATCGTTTTTATAATCAAAAAAAGATATTGCATTTTTAGTGAACATTTTTGACAGATGATTTTTCCTGGCTGATCTATTTTTATTTCTGTTATACACATGGTAAATATCTGTAATGGCAGAGTAATGTCTGGTATGGATTTCATGCTCTCAGATATTACCTAGAGTTCTTACAAAGGTAGAATGCACATAGCAAGAGGATGCATCCTATTGTTGACTAAAGATCTTCATGTTGTCTTAACTGCACTATCTAAGACACAGAATAGACAAGTGGTTCTTAACTATCATGAGAGTAATGGGATTCTTTGAAGATCTGAGGACATGTAAGGACTTTCTCCCTAAGTAAAATCAACATATGACAGAAACATTAAATTTGCAGAAATTTTCCAGTTATTGATGATCCTCTTGAAGTATATTTGTAAGTTCTGAAACTGAGTAGGATCTCCTGGAACCCTCCTGGGCACAAAAGCTTTTTCTGTTTCCCTCATTTTTTATTTGCAGGATGAAAAGACTTCAGCTGCCTGAACCTTCCCAGAGTATCCAAGGGCAGACTGAAACAGTTACTAGTCAGGGAAGTAAGGGAATGAAGAATAAAAGGAGGAGCAGTCAAGAAACAATAGTGCATCCATTAAGACAGAATTTGGTTCCCCTTCAAGGGATATACTTAACAATATGTTTGAGTTCTTCCACAGGAACTAAGCCCGCACTCCCCCTCCCCCACTCAGGGGAAGGATTCCTTCAGGCTGCCTGCCTGTGTTCATGTTAAGTCTCCTCAATCCTGTCATCCCGACTCTTTGCGACCCTGTGGACTGTAGCCTGCCAGGCTCCTCTGTCCATGGGGTTCTCCGGGAAAGAATACTGGAGTGGGTTGCCATGCCCTCCTCCAGAAGGATCCTCCTGACCTAGAACCTGCATCTATCGCATTGCCTTCATCAGCAGTTGGGTTCATTACCACTAGTGCCACCTGGAAGCCCAACTTCAGGCTGAGCCCAAGATTAGCGTTGCACCACTCTGTTACCTTACCATCAACCCAGTCAGAAGAAAGTCACGTGCCCTACAGCCCTCACCCCAAATTTTGCCTGTAAACTTCATCCCCAAACCATCAGGAAATTAGGGGGTTTTGAGTATGAGGCACTCATTCCTTTTGCTTGGCTCTGCAATAAACATGTTCTCTGCTCCAAACTCCAGCATTTGAGTTTCTTTGGCCTCACTGCATGAACTTGTGTTTGGCAACAATTTCAGATGAAGAACTCCTGGTTTAGGCTGTGATAGCCCTATCCTATTATTCTGAAAGAGATGGGAATACCAGACCATCTGACCTGTCTCTTGAGAAGCCTGTATGCAGGTCAGGAAGCAACAGTTAGAACTGGACATGGAACAACAGACTGGTTCCAAATAGGAAAAGGAGTGCGTCAAGGCTGTATATTGTCACCCTGCTTATTTAACTTATATGCAGAGTACATCATGAGAAACGCTGGGCTGGAAGAAACACAAGCTGGAATCAAGATTGCCGGGAGAAATATCTATAACCTCAGATATGCGGATGACACCACCCTTATGGCAGAAAGTGAAGAAGAACTGAAGAGCCTCTTGATGAAGGTGAAGAAGGAGAGTGAAAAAGTTGGCTTAAAGCTCAACATTCGGAAAACTAAGATCATGGCATCTGGTCCCATCATTTCATGGGAAATAGATAGGGAAACAGTGGAAACAGTGTCAGACTTTATTTTGGGGGGCTCCAAAATCACTGCTGATGGTGATTGCAGCCATGAAATTAAAAGACGCTTACTCCTTGGAAGGAAGGTTATGACCAACCTAGATAGCATATTTAAAAGCAGAGACATTACTTTGTCAACAAAGGTCCGTCTAGTCAAGGTTTTTCCAGTGGTCATGTATGGATGTGAGAGTTGGACGGTGAAGAAAGCTGAGCGCCGAAGAATTGATGCTTTTGAACTGTGGTGTTGGAGAAGACTCTTGAGAGTCCCTTGGACTGCAAGGAGATCCAATCAATCTATCCTAAAAGAGATCAATCCTGGGTGTTCATTGGAAGGTCTGATGTTGAAGCTGAAACTCCAATACTTTGGCCACCTCATGCGAAGAGTTGACTCATTGGAAAAGACCCTAATGCTGGGTAGGATTGGGGGCGGGAGGAGAAGGGGACGACAGAGAATGAGATGGTTGGATGGCGTCACTGACTCGATGGACATGGGTTTGGGTAGACTCCGGCAGTTGGTGATGGACAGAGAGGCCTGGCGTGCTGCAATTCATGGGGTCGCAAAGAGTCGGACACGACTGAGCGACTGAACTGAACTGAGCCCTATCCTAAAGGTGTGGGCCTGTTGTGTGCTGGTCTCAGCCTATGGATAGCCACTGTTAGTGCTGGAATGGACATTGTAGCTCTGTTTTTTCTTGTTGTTGTTCAACTAATTAATTTATTTTAGTTGGAGGATAATTACTTTACAGTATTGTGATGGTGTTTGCCATACATCAACATGATCAGCCACAGGTATACATGAGTCTCCTCATCCTGAATCCCCCTGCCCAGCTCCCTCCCCACTATCTCTCTGGGTTTTCCCAGAGCACTGGTTTTGGGTGCTCTTCCTCATGCATTGAACTTGCACTGGTCATCTATTTTATGTACGGTAATATACACGTTTCAATGCTATTCTCTCAAATCACTCCACCCTCACCTTCTCCTACTGATGTTCTTATTATCATTGCAAGATGCCTTCAACAGTAACCATCAGGAAACTGGTTAAAAAAAAATAAATAAAAGACTTATTACTGGCTTATTACTTACAGGTCCTGGAAATTGCATGACATATCTGGGGCCACACAGTTGAGTCAAGATTAGAGAGATAAAAAGTGTGGACCTAGGGTTCTGCTTTTATTGTGGTTCCTTGGGCTCATTCTTTATTGGTGAATTTAATACATAAGAATGGGAAATTAAAGCAGAAGAGAAAAGACAAGAGGCCCAAATGGTCGGTTATCTAAATTAAGCGAGATCTCTAAAGTGAAACAGCCTCTTGGGTGGGAGAGGGGAGGTGCGTGGGGCTGAGGAAATGGGGAGGTGGTAGGGAATGAGGGCAGCCTGGCTCTTTATCTAGTCATATGGGTAGCAATGGGCAATGTGTTCATTTGAGATAGCTGTCTTTGAAAGAGCTACCTCTGAACTAGAGGGATGCCTCAGCAATCAAAGCTTAGCTAAGCACTTGCATTACCAAATGAAAAGCCAACTGCCTGGGTTTGCACCATAGGTCCACACCAATGTGTGTGGTAGATCACACTGAGCACAGTGCACTGTACTTCCTGCTCTCTGGACACCACATTGCCACATTTCTTTCCCGAACCACAGAGAAAACTCCTGGCATGTGAAGTTCCCAGCTCCTTGCCTGCAGGAATGACTTCCAAGCTACTCTCCCCTTTTTCCCTGAGTATTTCCTCCATAAAATCTAGTATTTTACATTTAAAATTGTTAGCCATTATCTTTGGGAGATAGGTATAAATTTGGAGTAGTGATTCTCAAATTTCAGTGTGCGTAAAACTCACCTAGGTAGCATCACTGACTCAATGGGCATGAATCTGAGCAACCTCCAGGAGATAATGGAGGACAGAGGAGCCTGGCATGCTTCAGTCCATGGGGTCAGACACCACTTAACAACAGAACAGCAACAGCACTCACCTAGGAGCAATTTTTACCATGCAGATTCCCACTCTGAAAACTCTGATTAGGTTGTCTGGGCTAGACCTTAGATATCTTTTTATATAAATGTGTAATTTTAGGATCATTTTGGGTAAACATAAAACCTGTGAAGATAAAACCAAGTTCTTAGCAACCAAGTCCAAGCAACCAGTTTAATTTCCTGTTATTAACATTTGACATTAGCCTTGTCACCTGAAAAAAAAAAGCACAATCTAAAAGCTGAGAATTATGTTTCACTTGGTGAACTTATGGAGGACTTAAGTCCAGGAAACGGCCTCTCCGATGGCTCTGAAGGACTGCTTCAAAGAGGTAAAATAAGAGCCAGGATATATAGGAGCAGAAAAACAAAACAAAACAAAACCTAAAAGATTTGTCGGGCATAAAAAGATTACTAAGGCTCATACTTTATTCAGATTATTTCTGTTGTTACTTAGTGTTCTTTTTCTTGTAGGAGGCCATCCTGGATCCTGCATTACATTTACTAAAACTTTTCATTTTGGTAAACATGCTTGGTGGTTTCACAATTATTAACCAGTATCCTCATGGAAAATGACTTTGCCAACTAAAGTACAACACTTTTATGTACAGTTCCTTTTGCCTTTACTCATACAATAGCCACGCATTTCCAAAGTTACTTAGATCAGTATCTTCTCTCCCATCCTATTCTATGAAGTTGTTTCATACTCTTGTAATACAGTTAGATGACTTTTTTTGTCAGTGTCTGTATTATTCCATCCTAGGATCCCCCAATTTTATAAATGATTTTTAAAATTTTCTATAATTTAATGTTGGCTCTTTATGCTGTAATTTTACATGGGTTTTCACATATGCATAGTGTCATGTATCAATAAATTTAGTATTATACAGAACAGATTCACCACCCTTAAAATAATCCAGTGCTTTGGCCATTAAAACTTCTACCCTTTTGCCCCCCAACAAACCTCTGGGAACCACACATTTTTGTTTTTACTGTCCCTATTATTTGTCTTTCCCAGAATGTCATATAATTTATATCATACAGTATGTGGCCCTTCCTGACTGGCTTCTATCACTTATCAATATGCCTCCAAGGTTCTTTGGTGTCTTCTCATGACTTGATATCTCATTTATTTTTATTACAGAATAGCATTTCATTGCATACATATGCTATAGTTATTTTTTTCTACCAATTTGCCTATTAAAGGACATCATATTTGTTTTCAGTTTTGGTGCATTATGAATACAGCTGCTGTGAACGTTCCCATTCGAATTTTTATGTGAACATTGGTTTTGAAATCAACTGAGTAAATATGTAGGGCCACAATTACTGGATCATATGGTAAAATTAGCTTTTGATCATATGGTGAAATTATCTTTAGATTGCCAAACTGTCTTTCAGAAAAAGTAACAGTACCATTTTGCATTCACATCAACAATGAATGAGAATTCCTATTGCTCCATATCCTCTCTAGCAATTTATATTGTAAATGTTTAGTTTTTATCCATTTGAATAGCTGTGCAGTGGGATCTCATTGTTTTTATTGTAATTTGAATTTTTCTAATGAAAAATTACATTCAAAATCTTTTCATATGCTTATTTTCTTTGCTATGATATCTGTGGTCAGTTCAGTTCAGTTCAGTCACTCAGTTGTGTCCCACTCTTTGCCACCCCATGAACTGCAGCACACCAGGTTTCCCAGTCAGTCCATCACTAACTCCCGGAGCTTGCTCAAACTCATGTCCATCAAGTCAGTGATGCCATCCAACCATCTCATCCTCTGTTGTCCCCTTCTCCTCCCACTTTCAATCTTTCCCAGCATCAAGGTCTTTTCCAGTGAGTCAGTTGTTTGCATCAGGTGGCCAAAGTATTGGAGTTTCAGCTTCAGCATCATTCCTTCCAATGAATATTCAGGACTGATTTCCTTTAGGATGGACTAGGTGGATCTCCTTGCAGTCCAAGGGACTCACAAGAGTCTTCTCCAACACCACAGTTCAAAAGCATCAATTCTTCGGTGCTCACCTTTCTTTAAAGTCCAACTCTTTTTTTTTTAATAAATTAGTTTATTTTCTATTTTTTAACTTTACAATATTGTATTTGTTTTACCATACATTGACATGAATCCACCATGGGTGTACATGTTTTCCCCTTCCAGAACCCCCCTCCCACCTCCCTCCCCATCCCATCCCTCTGGGTCATCCCGGTGCACCAGCCCCGAGCACCCTGTATCATGCATTGAACCTGGACTGGCAATTCGTTTCACATATGAGAATTTACATGCTTCAATGCCATTCTCCCATATCATCCCACCCTCTCCCTCTCCCATAGAGTCCGTAATACTGTTCTATTTATCTTTGTCTCTTTTGATGTCTCACATACAGGGTTATCTTTACTGATTGACTAAATACCATATATATGTGTTAGTATATTGTATTGGTGTTTTTCTTTCTGGTTTACTTCACTCTGTACAATAGGCTCCAGTTTCATCCACCTCATTAGAACTGATTTGAATGTACTCTTTTTAATGGCTGTGTAATATTACATTGTGTATATATACCACAGCTTCCTTTTCCATTCGTTTGCTGATGGGCATCTAGGCTACAATGGAGAAAAGACAATCTCTTTAACAAGTGGTGCTGGGAAAACTGGTCAACCACTTGTAAAAGAATGAAACTAGAACACTTTCTAACACCATACACAAAAATAAACTCAAAATGGATTAAAGATCTAAACGTAAGACCAGAAACAATAAAACTCCTAGAGGAAAACATAGGCAAAACATTCTCAGACATAAACCACAGCAGGATCCTCTATGACCCACCTCCCAGAATATTGGAAATAAAAGCAAAAATAAACAAATGGGACCTAGTTAAAGTCCAACTCTTACATCCATATGTGACTATTGGAAAAACCATAGCTTTGACTAGATGGACATTTGTTGACAAAGTAATGTTTCTGCTTTTTAATATGCTGTCTAGGTTTGTCATAGCTTTTCTTCTAAGGAGCAAGTGTGTTAATTTCATGGCTGCAATCACCATCTGCAGTGATTTTGGTGCCCCCCAAAATAAAATCTGTCACTGTTTCCATTGTATCCCCATCTATTTGACATGATGTGATGGGACCGGATGCCATGAACTTAGTTTTCTGATTGTTGAGTTTTAAGCCAATTTTTTCGCTTTCCTCTTTCACTTTCATAAAGAGGCTCTTTAGTTCTTCTTCACTTTCTGTCATAAGGGTGGTGTCATCTGCATATCTGAGGTTATTGATATTTCTCCCGGCAATCTTGATTCCAGCTTGTGCTTCATCCAGTCCAGCATTTTGCATGATGTACTCAGCACAGAAGTTAAATAAGCAGTGTGACAATATACAGTCTTGACATACTCCTTTCCCAATTTTGAAACAGTCTGTTGTTCCACGTCCAGTTCTAACTATTGCTTCTTGAGCTGCATACGTATTTCTCAGGAGGCAGGTCAGGTGGTCTGGTATTCCCATCTCTTGAAGAATGTTCCACAGTTTGTTGTGATCCATACAGTCAAAGGCTTTAGCATAGTCAATAAAGCAGAAGTTTTCTGGAACTCTCTAGCTCTTTTGACGATCCAATGGATGTTAACAATTTGATCTCTGGTTCCTCTGCCTTTTCTAAATCCAGCTTGAACATCTAGAGTTTCATGGTTCATGTACTGTTGAAGCCTGGCTTGGAGAATTTTGAGCGTTACTTTGCTAGCATGTGAGATGAGTGCAAAAACAACACCCAGTTGTGGATGTGACTGGAGATGGAAGTAAAGTCCAATGCAGTAAAGAGCAATATTGCATAGGAACCTGGAATGTTAGGTCCATGAATCAAGGAAAATTGGAAGTGGTCAAACAGGAGATGGCAAGAGTGAACATCGACATTTTAGGAATCAGTGAACTAAAATGGACTGGAATGGGTGAATTTAACTCAGATGACCATTATGCATACTACTGTGGGCAAGAATCCCTTAGAAGAAATGGAGTAGCCATCATAGTCAACAAAAGAGTCTGAAATGCAGTACTTGGATGCAATCTGAAAAATAACAGAATGATCTTTGTTCGTTTCTAAGGCAAACCATTCAGTATCACAGTAATCCAAGTCTATGTCCTGACCAGTAAAGCTGAAGAAGCTGAAGTTAAACAGTTCTATGAAGACCTACAAGATCTTCTAGAATGAACACCCAAGAAAGATGTCCTTTTCATTATAGGGGACTGGAATGCAAAAGTAGGAAGTCAAGAGATATCTGGAGTAACAGGCAAATCTGGCCTTGGATTACAAAATGAAGCAGGTCAAAGACTAACAGAGTTTTGCCAAGAGAAAGCACTGGTCATAGCAAACACCCTTTTCCAACACCACAAGAGAAGACTCTACACATGGACATCACTAAATGATCAATATTGAAATAAGATTGATTATATTCCTTGCAGCCAAAGATGGAGAAACTCTATACAGTCAGCAGAAACAAGACCGGGAGCTGACTATGGCTCAGATCATGAACTCCTTATTGCCAAATTCAGACTTAAATTGAAGAAAGTAGGGAAAACCACTAGATTATTCAGGCATGACCTAAATCAAGTCCCTTATGATTATACAGTGGAAATGGCAAATGGATTCAAGGGATTAGATCTGATAGACATAGTGCCTAAAGAACTATGGATGGAGGTTCGTGACATTGTACAGGAGGCAGGGATCAATCCATCCCCAAGGGAAAGAAATGCAAAAAAGGCAAAATGGTTGTCTGAGGAGGCCTTACAAATAGCTACAAAAAGGAAAGAAGCTAAAGGCAAAGGAGAAAAGGAAAAACATACCCGTTTGAATGCAGAGTTCCAAAGAATAGAAAAGAGAGATAAGCAAGCCTTCCTCAGTGATCAATGCAAAGAAATAGAGGAAAACAACAGAATGGGAAAGACTAGAGATCTCTTCAAGAAAATTAGAGATACCAAGGAACCATTTCATGAAAAGATGGGCACAATAAAGTACAAAAATGGTATGGACCTAACAGAAACAGAATATATTAAGAAGAGGTGGCAAGAATACACAGAAGAATACAAAAAAGATCTTCATACCCAGATAACCATGATGGTGTGATCACTCACCTATAGCCAGACATCCTGGAATGTGAAGTCAAGTGAGCCTTAGGAAGCATCACTATGAACAAAGCTAGTGGAGTTGATGGAATTTCAGTTGAGCTATTTCAAATCCTAAACGATGATGCTGTTACAGTGCTGCACTAAATAAGCCAGCAAATTTGGAAAACTCAGCTGTGGCGTCAGGACTGGAAAAGGTCCTTCCAATCCCAAAGAAAGTCATTGCCAAAGAATATTCAAACTGATATTCATAGTCATCCCTTGTATTACTCTTTGAGAAACTCTTGTACAGAATTAAGAGCTTGGGCATTAAATTTAGGCAGGTATGTCTTCAAGTTCTGGCCCCAATCTTCATATCAAAGTGACCTTTCTCAAGTCACATCATCACTATGAGCTTTTGTTTACTCATCTGCAAAATGTGTTCATAGTATTTCCAAAGTAGAGTTGTGAAGATTCAGTGAACTAATGCATGTAAAGCACAGATATAGTTCTTGGTATATAATGTAGCTATTGTTGTGGTTATGAGTTTTATACAGAAAAATATAGTTCTATTAACTTTAATTTCTTCTGGAAGTTACTGTGAAAAACTGTTTTATAAGTAATAGTTTCTAAAACTTCTGAATAAAATTTGATGTTTAATTACATGTTTATTTAATATATTTATATTCATTTGATATTTTGAACTAGGTTTTACTTGTAAAGATTGAAAAAATACACACACACACAGACTGGGGATAGATAAAGAAACAGAAAGACAGAGACAGAAAGACTAATGATAAATTTACATAGTGTCTGGTGTATAGTAGACCTATTCTGCTTTTTCCTTATACGCTCAAATAGGTGACCAGCATGAAACTTCAGAAACCACTTTTGCCACATTACATCAATCACAGTACCTTCTCCATACACTGAACAAATCTTTATTTTTTTTTGGAGTTTCAGGTTTATCTTCCTTGAAATAATAAAGCATAATATGCCTAAAATGTTACTTTTTTCTTCCATCTTCAATATTAAAATGGCTATACAAAAATTCACCAATTTTGATCATTCTTCTAACTGCACACTGATGTGACAGCTGTCACAATACAATCTAACAAAATTGTTTTGAATGAAGTTTAAGACAACTAAGTGCTACAAGAGCCATCTTACAGAAAAAACCTAACAAACTTTTTGGCTAACCCAGTACATTGTTTGCATATTGGAGACCCAGAAGGAGAAGAAAGGGAGAAGATGTAGAAAGCTTATTTACAGAAATAATGGCTGAGAATTTCCTAAACTTGAGGAGTATTTTGGGCATTCAAGTTCATGAAGCTAATAAGTCACCCCAAAATTTCAACCCATAGTGATCTTCTCCAAGATGTATCATAACAAAATCGGTTCAAAAACTGAAAAAAAAAATAGAGATTTCTAAAAGCAGGGGGTGGAACTTTTTTTGTCAGGAGAGACCTTACTGGCCAGGAGAGGTAAAATGATATATTAAAATTGCTGACAGCAACAATTCTCACCCAAGAATACTGTACCCAGAAAAATTGTCCTTCAGAAATGAAGAAGAGAGATTTTTCCAAACAAACAAAAGCTGAGTGAGTTTATCACCATTAGACCTGCCTCACAAGAAATGCTGAAAGGATTTCTTCAAGCTGAAATGAAAGGTGCTAAATATTAACATGAAAACATTTGAAGATATACAATACCCTGATAAAAATAAGCATATTGTCTCATTCAGAATACTCTCAAATTGCAATGTGGTGATGTGTTACTACTTAATTCTAATATAAAAGTTAAAGCAATATTAAAATAACTACAGCTAGAATAATTTCTAAACAGATACACAATATAAAAAAGATGTAAATTGCAACATCAAAAACATAAAGGTAGGCAAGTAAAAAAGTATAGGTTTTGCATGCAATCCAAATTCAGTTTCTATCACTGCAAAATAGACTATTTTATATATAAGAAGTTTTAGTTAAGCCACATGGTAACTGCAGAACAAAAGCAGCAGTAGGTTCAGAAAAGATAACTGGAAGGGAATCTAAATATACCACTATAGATAATATCTAATTCACAAACTAAGACAGCAAGAGAGAAATTAAGGAACAAGTGAACTACAAAACATCCAGAAAACAAAGATAAGGAAATGAGGCTATGAAAACTAGTCTTTTTCCACTGGTCACATAGGGGATAAACATCTGAATTTGGACTGAAACCTTGGATTGTCATTTCCAAAATCAATTCTCATATGCACTATGCTCAATTGTCTCTCATGGTTCAAGTGAAATGGGTATTACAGTTCTGGAGAGCAATGACGTGACATCCAGAAAAATCAAAAAAGACTTAAATGACAAGATATTCTTTTGAGTAATTGTCCATAATTTTATCTTAGGTTTCGTTTCAGAGTATCTGTCCTTGGAGTGTTCAACTATTCTTTTGGTCCTCTTGGTAGTGCATGTATGATGATCCTCATTAGACAAATGATCCATGACTGAAAGCAAAGATGATTTTATTTTATATTTTGGAAGTATGTGTAACAGAGATTCCAGTAATTGTGTGACATTTATCTTCTTAAATATTCAAAACCTAACAACTGTGTGGTTGATGTAATTTTTAAGAAAGTCAGTCACTTGATTTCCCTAAGTAACTGGGATGTCAAAGCTAAAATGTAAGTAGCTGTGCTTCATTTTAACCTCTGCATTTCTTAGCTCAATATGTCTTGTCAAGATCTTCATCAACTTATACATGCAATTATTGGTTTATAATTTGTCTTTACCTTCATTTGACATTTGACACGTATAAATTCATTGTACTTATATTGTGAAACTCACCATAGTACATCAGTTCTCAATATGTGCTAGTTTTACATTATATTAGCACCTTGGACTTCAAGGAGATCAAACCAGTCAATCCTAAAGGAAACTGACCCTGGACATTCATTGGAAGGACTGATGCTGAAGCTGAAGCTCCAATACTTTGGCCACCTGATGCGAAGAGCCGACTCATTGGAAAAGACCCTGATACTGAGAAAGACTGAGGGCAGGAGGAGAAAGGGGGACAGAGGATAAGATGGTTGGATAGCATCACTGAGTCAATGGACATGAACTTGGGCAAACTCCAGGAGATAGTAAGGGACAGGGAGGCCTAGCATGCTGCAGTCCATGGGGTCACAAAGAGTCGGACATGACTTAGCACTGAACAACAACAAAGCACTCCTCAAAGGGTGGACATATGAATTCTTCATCTCTATTTGATGTTTGGTGCTAAGCACAAGGCCACTTCCTTAGTGTTTCCTTTGAATTCAACAAATATGTGTTGAGATTAATAAAGCCACAAAATGGACCTGTGGTTATATAAGATTATAATCTTAAGATATTTTATTGACATCAGAAAGTTTTCATGTTTGCCCTTATTTTTGCCTGTAAAGAATACACTCAAGATTAGTGTATGCGTTTGATATGGTGATATCTAGCATAAGATTCCAAGTTGGAATCTTGAGGACTTACTTGGATTTCACATGAAACATTACTGTTATCAAGGTCAATTATTTTTATATCAATAGAGTAAAAGAGTTTTGGGAAAGATGCCTTCATAGAGTGTGAGTAATCTGAGATTTTTCTTTCCACCAAAATACATTTTCAATTGTTCCTAGCTTCTCATTGAGTGTCATATATAGCCCATGGCTCTTTTGATATCATGAACATCTTTATGAAGTAAAATATGCTTGAAAGTCATTTTAAAAAGCAATGTTTCCTGCTGAATTTTAAACAGACATTTGCCCTTTTTCATTGATTAATGAGGATTATTGATTTGGCTTGTTTATGACATGCTTCTCAGTATTAGAGGGTATTAACTTATCTTTCCTTCATATTTTATTTCCCCTAGAGTTTTCTAAAGCAGTTAATTTTCTACAGGTGCTTTCATGATGCACCTATTCCCAAGGACAGGGATGCTCAGATAAGATTGGGTAATACATAGGAAAAACTTCTTACAGCAGCACGGAAAAAACTTTTACCTGTCTGCTCTCCTGGTGGGGAAGAGAAGGATTAATGGAGCAGCTAAAGAGAATAATTGAATTGTTGTTATGGATTGCTTAATAAAAGCAGATTTGTGCAGCAATTACATTTAATGTTAAATAATATTTACAAGGTAATTATTTTGCTGTAGGCTGAATGATAAGATATATGTGAAATGCAGAAAACTGTTGAGTGCCGTGTCTGAGAGGCATCATAATTATTATTATTAAAGTTAAAGTGTGTTTAACTCTTTGTGACCACACGGACCGTAGCCCCCCAGGCTCCTCTGTCCATGGGATTCTCCAGGCAAGAATACTGGAGTGGGTTGCCATTCCCTTCTCCAGGGGATCTTCCCGACTCAGGGATCAAACCCTGGTCTCCTGCATTGGAGGCAGATTCTTTACCTTCTGAGCCAACAGGGAAGCCCCTATTATCATTAAGCTATTTCCTATTTGATCTGCTTTCAAAGAACTTACCGCATCTCCTCCCCATGTCAAGAGCCTGACTCCAAATTAAGACAAGACAGACAATAGATTTTGAATTCCATGGATTTTTATTATTGGAGTTTTATAATTTCTCTTTAAGCACCACCCAACTTCAGTTTCTAAAATTGTTTTATGTCAGAGACTTCCCTGGCCGTTCAGTGCTTAAGACTCTGTGCTTCCACTGCAGGGGGCATGGGTTCGATCACTGCTTGGAGAACTAAAAATCCTACAAGCCCTGCAGCATGGCCAAAAAATAAAATAGGTTTATGTCACATGTTCCTATTAATGTGTATGTTACAACTAAATGTGACCCAGGACAGCTTCCAAATTCTGACTTCAGTCTAAGGCACCTACACTTTAATACCAGTTCAGTTCAGTTCAGTTCAATTCAGTTGCTCAGTCGTGTCCGACTCTTTGCCACCCCACAGACTACAGCACGCCAGGCTTCCCTGTCCATCACCAACTCCTGGAGCTTACTCAAACTCATGTCCGTTGAGTCGGTGATGCCATCCAACCATCTCATCCTCCGTCATCCCCTTCTCCTCCTGCCTTCGATCTTTCCCAGCATCAGGGTCTTTTCCAATGAGTCAGTTTTTCGCATCAGGTGGCCAAAGTATTGGAGCTTCAGCTTCAGCATCAGTCCTTCCAATGAATATTCAGGACTGATTTCCTTTAGGATTGACTGGTTGGATATCCTTGCAGTCCCAGGGACTCTCAAGAGTCTTCTCCAACACCACAGTTCAAAGGCATCAATTTTTTGGTGCTCAGCTTTCTTTATAGTCCAACTCTCACATCCATACTTGACTACTGGAAAAACTGTTTGGCAACCAGTAGTTGCAAACCAGTTGTTGGCAAAGTAATGTCTCTGCTTTTTAATATGCTGTCTAGGTTTGTCGTAGCTTTTCTTCCAAGGAGCAAGCATCTTTTAATTTCATGGCTGCAGTCACCATCTGCAGTGATTTTGGAGCCCCCAAAAATAAAGTCTGTCAGTTTCCACTGTTTCCCCATCTATTTGCCATGAAGTGATGGGACCAGATGCCGTGATCTTAGTTTTCTGAATGTTGAGTTTTAAGCCAACTCTTTCACTTTCATCAAGAGGCTCTTTAGTTCTTCTTCACTTTCTCCCATAAGGGTGGCGTCATCTGCATGAGTACTATTCAAAGGACATCTGAGCTTTTTTGGTGGGACACTTTGACCGCCCTTCCAGCCCTTGTTTTTCCTAATATATCTGCTTGAAATTTCAGTCACTTCCTATTTTATGAATACAACTTTCCCTCCATCAAGCTGTCACCTAGGTCTGCCCTGCTTGGTTGTAATCATGCACATCTTTAGGTCCTTTTCCTCTTAATGGCTTTGGAAACAGCTCACATGCCAAACTGCTCTATGTTCTTCAGTGTCTCCCCACTTTCACATTCCTGTCTCCTCTGCTCTAACTTAAATATCCCCAGTTGTGGCCAAACTTTTCCTCCTAGAAATGTTTGATTCCTTTTATCTACAACATTCTGTTGTAATAATTTGTCTCCTCCAGTAGTGGTGGCTGCTGCCAGGTTGGATGACCCCCATCCTATACCAGTAGAACTGGTTTTTTGGATCCAAGTGCAAATCTGTGTGGACTTTTTGATCATGTTTTTTTATTTTGCTCTGTAATTGGGATACAGTATTCTCATTCTGTCTCCTCAGTGTTCAGTTGTCTAAGGTATTTCTCAAATGTGATTATTGGAAGATATAATATTAAAAATAAAATCTACCATATATTTAGTTCTTACTATGTGCTAGTCACTCTATATGTCTTCTTTTAATTTACAATCATAATAGCTCTTTGAACTTATTGCTATTATATTATTATAATCTGTGACAGTGTATCATATAATGAATCCCCAATAAATACCTGTTGAATTAAGGAATGAATTGTTCAAGAGATTAAATAACTTTCCCAAGGCCCGACAGATCTTAAGTGGCATTTTACGGGACCCAGGTTTAATCTTTCTAAGTGTTATAACGCATAGTCTATTTTAAAGAAGATTTTGAGCAGGAGGCAAATGCTCAGGGCTGGGGCAATGGGATGACCCAGAGGGATGGGATGGGGAGGGAGGTGGGAGGGGGGTTCAGGATGGGGAACACATGTAAACCCATGGCTGATTCATGTCAATGTATGGCAAAAACCACTACAATATTGTAAAGTAATTAGCCCCCAACTAAAATAAATAAATTTATTAAAAAAAATAAAAAAATAAAGAAGATTTTGAAGAATGATAGTCTCCCAAGCACTTACTGATATATACTTGACACTGTATTTATATTTATTGTTACTTTGACCTTTTTATGGTTTTTTATTCACTAATTTATTCATATACTTTGGAAATATTTATTGAGCATCTGCTGTATGTCAGGCATATTGTAGGCACTGGGCATACTGTAGTGAATAAGATAAATCAAGGTTTCCTTTGCTAATTTTTCAGAATGTTCTGTTATTTAAACTCTGTCTGCTTAAGTGCTAAGGAATATATGACAATTCCTCATATACTCTATACCACTTATTCTTCTCAATGTTTTGTGCACAATAGGTGCCCAAATGTCTGTTGAATGGCATGATGATGTCATGGGAATAGTACTAGATTGGGAGCCAAAGTATATCTTTTGCATTTACTACCCCTGTGACTTTGCACAAGTCACTTCATGTATATGAGCCTCAACTTCCTCATCTCAAAACAGCAATAATATTCCCTGCCTCAGTAGTTCACCAAATCTTACTATGAAAATCAATGAGTTGATGGGATATAAGTGCTTTTTAAGGTACAAGACTCAGAAATTTTACTCATTCTTGTTATAGCCATTGTTGACTGACCAGGTAAGCACTAGAATATAATTTTTAACTTGGGAGGGGAACAAGTAGCAAAAAATGGGAAATAAGGCTGAGGCTAAGAAATTAAAGTTAGCATGTTAGCTTTGAAATTTCTATCATTCTGGTTGCTGTCTTTTGAGTTGTCTTCAATTTGTTGTTGTATTTTCAATATGCTATCCTAATAGTGACTGTCACTAACAGTTTAATATGCTACAGTGTACCTGAAAAAAGTGATAGTGTTTGCAACCATTATGAGTTATCAGAGTTATAGAGAGACATTAGTCTAGGCCTCTATCTCTTTCCTTGTTTTCCCTCAAAATCTAGAGAGCTAAGGAACATCAGGTAAGAAGGAAATGACTTGAAAAATATAAGTGAATGCCTCAAAACTTTGCTTGTGTTTAGTGCACACATGAAAAGAGGAAAAAAAAGACACCTAGGTTTTTATGGGCTTTCTTCTTGGAAAAGTTTCAAGAATTTATGTTTATTGCATACGCTGATAATTGTTCATGACATTATCTCCACATGGTAGAAGCTATGGTGATACTGCAGTGAAACTATGAACAATATGGTATCTCTAATTTTGCATCTATCATACAAGGATGAGCATGATAAAGGACAGACACAGTAAGGACCTAACAGAAGCAGAAGAGATTAAGAAGAGGTATCAAGAATACACAGAAGAACTATACAAAAAACGTCTAAATGATTGGGATAACCATGATGGTGTGGTCACTCACCTAGAGCCAGACATCCTGGAGTGTGAAGTCAACTGGGCCTTAGGAAGCATCACTATGAACAAAGCTACTGGAGGTGATGGAATTCCAGTCGAGCTATTTCAAATCCTGAAAGATGATGCTGTGAAAGTGCTGCACTCAATATGTCAGCAAATTTGGAAAACTCAACAGTAGCCACAGGACTGGAAAAGGTCAGTTTTCATTCCAATCCCAAAGAAGGGCAGTGCCAAAGAATGTTCAGACTACCAGACAATTATGCTTATTACACATGCTAGCAAGGTTTTGCTCAAAATCCTTCAAGGTAGGTTTCAACAGTATCTGAACCAAGAACTTCCATATGTACAAATTGGATTTAGAAAAGGCAGAGGAACCAGAGATCACATTTCCAACATCTGTCAGATCATGGAGAGAGCAAGGGAGTTCCAGGAAAACAACTATTTCTGCTTCATTGACTATGCTAAAGCCTTTGTGTGTATCACAGCAAACTGTAGAAAATTCTTAAAGAAATGGGAATACCAGACCACCTTACCTGTCTCTGCCTTCCCCTGATAACTCAGTCAGTAAAGAATCCGCCTGCAATACAGGAGACCCTGGTTTGATTCCTGGGTCAGGAAGATCTGCTGGAGAAGGGATAGGCTACCCACTCCAGTATTCTTGGGCTTCCCTTGTGGCTCAGCAGGTAAAGAGTCTGCCTGCAAAGTAATGTCTCTGCTTTTTAATATGCTATCTGGGTTGGCCATAACTTTCCTTCCAAGGAGTAAGCGTCTTTTAATTTCATGGCTGCAATCACCATCTGCAGTGATTTTGGAGACCAAAAAAATAAACTCTGACACTGTTTCCACTGTTTCCCCATCTATTTCCCATGAAGTGATGGGGCCAGATGCCATGATCTTAGTTTTCTTAATGTTGAGCTTTAAGCCAACTTTTTCACTCTCTTCTTTCACTTTCATCAAGAGGCTTTTTATTTCCTCTTCACTTTCTGCCGTAAGGGTGGTGTCATCTGCATATTTGAAGTTATTGATATTTCTCCTGGCAATCTTGATTCCAGCTTGTGCTTCTTCCAGCCCAGCATTTCTCATGATGTACTCTGCATATAAGTTAAATAAGCAGGGTGACAATATACAGCCTTGACGTACTCCTTTTCCTATTTGGAACCAGTCTGTTGTTCCATGTCCAGTTCTAACTCTTGTTGCCTGACCTGCATGCAGGTTTCTCAAGAGGCAGGTCAGGTGGTCTGGTATTCCCATCTCTTTCAGAATTTTCCACAGTTTATTGTGATCCACACAGTCAAAGGCTTTGGCATAGTCAATAAAGCAGAAATAGATGTTTTTCTGGAACTCTCTTGCTTTTTCGATGATTCATCGGATGTTGGCAATTTGATCTCTGGTTCCTCTGCCTTTTCTAAAACCAGCTTGAATGTCTGGAAGTTCACAGTTCACGTATTGCTGAAGCCTGGCTTGGAGAATTTGAGCATTACCTTACTAGCGTGTGAGATGAGTGCAATTGTGTGGTACTTTGAGCATTCTTTGGCATTGCCTGTCTTTGGGATTGGAATGAAAACTGACCTTTTCCAGTCCTGTGGCCACTGCTGAGTTTTCCAAATTTGCTGGCATATTGAGTGCAGCACTTTCACAGCATCATCTTTGAGGATTTGAAATAGCTCAACTGGAATTCCATCATCTCCACTAGCTTTGTTCGTAGTGATGCTTTCTAAGTCCCACTTGACTTCACATTCCAGGATGTCTGGCTCTAGGTGAGTGATCACACTCACTCAGCTTTGCTGGAGCAGCCGTGAAGAAATACCCCACATCCAAGGTAAAAGAAAACCAAGTAAGATAGTAGGCACTGAGAGAGGGCATCAGAGGGCAGACAAACTGAAACCACAATCAAAGACAACTAGTCAATCTGATTACATGGACCACAGCCTTGTCTAACTCAATGAAAGTAAGGATAAATATTTCTAGCCCTTAATATCATTAAACTTTAATGATACTAACAATTAAATAACAGTTTAAATATGCATTGTTTTGTGATTTTGGAGAGCTTGAGCAGCTTTTCATATATTTATGTTTTTTTCCCCCTGTGGATTACCACATTTTGCAATTCTAAGTATCTGGCTATGTGGTTCATCTGGTTAACCATGGTCTCAGTGTTGCATTGGAGAGTGTTACTAGTGGTATGATAATGGGAATCCTCTTCCCTCAGAAAATTTTTGGGCTACAGCTCACTGTACTGGCTTGTCTACCAAAGTGTGTTTGGAGAATTGACATAAAATTACAGAACTTCATGTCTGGAAAAGAACTGAATTTTAGTTGTCATTTAGGCCTACCCAACCATCTGATATGCAAACTCTGTATCCTAGCCAAAGAAGCATGCAAGTAATGCTTGAACTCTGCTTCTTAAGGTTGCCCACTGCATCTGTGGACAGTTCTGTTGATTAGAACAGTCTTTAAGGTATTAAAAACAGATCTTGTCTTCCTGTAGTTTCTACCCACTGTCTTGAGACTTGGAGAAGAAATTTGCTTCCTCTTCCACATGATAGCGTTTCTGATATGTGATGACAGTTTCTACAATGCTCAAAAGTCATTTTTTCTCCATGTTAAATGTGCTGGTTCACATATGACCCTTATTTGATGTGGTTTTAAGGTTTTTCTCCCCCTTCACCTTCTTGACTACTTTCGAGTGAACAGTTCCTAGTTGATCTATGCCCTTTTTTTAAAAAAAAAAGTGTTACTGAATTCAGTACTTTAGAATGTACTTAATAATAATAAAAATAATGGTCATAATAATAGAAGATATATTTTATTGAGCATCAAGTACTATGTGGAGTATTTTCCACATATTAATTCATTTAATCCTTACAACAGTACTAGGAGTTTGGCATATTTTTTCTCATTTGGCCAATGAGGATACTGAGGCACATGGAAGTTAAATCATTTACTCAAGATTGTGTTAAACAGAGTGAAACTAGTCTTTCTCGTATTATGGATATCATATTTCAATATATGTGCCTAAGATCAAATTAGTTTTATTTTATAATTTTTATTTATTTTTTTTAGTTTGTTACTTTTGGCTGTGCTGAGTCTTAGTTGCTGCATGGACTTTTCTTTAGTTGTGGCGAATGGGGCCTACTCTCTAGTTGCAGTGTGTGGGCTTCTCATTGTGGTGACTTCTCTTGTTGGGAAGCACAGGCTCTAGGGCACACAGGCTTCAGTAGTTATGGCACTTGGTCTCAGTAGTTGCTCACGGACTCTAGAGCACAGGCTCAGTAGTTGTGGTGCCTGGACTTAGTTGCTCTGCAGCATGTGGAATCTTCCCAGACCAAGAATCAAACCCATGTCTCCTGAATTGGCAGGTGGATTCTTTACCACTGAGCCACCAAGGAAGCCCCTAGTTTTTTTTTTTAATTGCTAATCAATTCATATTGTTAACTGTCAACTAAAATCCCAAATCTTATTTGAATGGACTATGTTAAGGTACTGCTTTCCATTGTGGACTGCATTATGTTTGTCTTTGTGAACCTGTATATAACCTCACTTAGTCTATTGTAACTGGTTGTCCAAAGTGCTATTCAAGATCTTTTTGTAATCCCATTTTTCTCCCTGATTTAGTTAGCTGGCTCTCTCATTGTGGTGATTGACTTCACACTTGACACTCTCATGTACAGCACCATATGCTATATATTTTCAGTTTAGTTATACATGACTGAAGTGCTTACTTTATTTTGACTTCGTTTTCTGTTTGCATTCAGAAGGTAGGTTCCCTGGGTGGAGGGTATGGGTAGTAGTCTACAGTTTTATAGAGATCATTCACTCCATTTTTCCTTCCTACTTGAAGGATGGAAAGCATTTACCAGCTTGTCATGTGCTTCATGTAACAGCCAGTGTTGTTCATGTTTCTTTCAGTTTTTTTTTTGTTTGTTTTTCAATCAAGGTTGTGCTTGAAAATGATACTGTGAACAAGACTGGTCAACTTAGTTTCTACCTTTATACTTGAGGGAAAAAAAATGTTTAGTTTATTAGCTATAAAATAAAATGCCCTTTCTTATACTCTTCGGAGGCTTGATTTGAAAAATTAGTTCAAAAATTAAGAAACTATTTTGGACACATTTCAGCCATTTTTGTTAAAATTTTGAACTCAACAGTAGATGAGGTGGTATAGTGGAAAGATCAAGGAGTAAGGGATTAGTGGGAATGTGGGCAGGAGATCTGGTTTCTATCAGTTCTCTCACTGTTTGGCCATATGAATTGCCAGAAGTCATTTCTTTTCTGGGATGTAAAATCTGTAAAATGATGTGACTGGAATGAATGAAATAATATCCCCCACCACTCAAAAAGTACCTTGAATTCAATATAATTGTTATAATATATCATAATCTTCCAAAATATTGAAACAGCCTTATATGGGTAATTTATAAATCTCTACTCAAGCTTCATGTAAAAAGTATTCTGGGGCTTTGTTTAGGAGAAACATTACCTATTAAAATTTGGAGTACAAAATATTCTGAGCATTACTTAGAGCTGGTTCTGACAAAAATAGCAATCACAGTTGGATCATTTGAAAGTTTTTTTTATAGCTTAAGTCCTTGTATATCTGACTGTAAGAAAATCAGAGCAGCTCTTTCTGTTTTTGGTATTGAAATGGGAGTCAAAGGCCCCAGTCCTGTGCTTGTATCCTACAATAGATCCCTAGGTCGACAAGCCCCAAGGAATGCTGGGAGCCTCTTGAAATTCCTTCAGACACCTGCACCATCAGCCACCAACTTATTAAAAAAACAAGTTTATGTGAAAATGCTCATTTGCTTTCTGTGTTTAAAAAAAACATCACATGAAAAACATCTGGGAAGTATCTTCAAATCTATTTGTAAGTATATGTACAGTGATGAAAAGAAGGCAGGCTGAATTGCTTGATTTCTTTAACGTAATATAGATTTTGAAATGACTTTGTCATAACCTTATGGTATAAATGAGGGTATTAGAGAAGATACCAGAGAAGGCAATGGCACCCCACTCCAGTACTCTTGCCTGGAAAATCCCATGGACCGAGGAGCCTGGTAGGCTGCAATCCATGGGGTCGCTAGGAGTTGGACATGACTGAGCGACTTCCCTTTCACTTTTCACTTTCATGCATTGGAGAAGGAAATGGCAACCCATTCCAGTGTTCTTGCCTGGAGAATCCCAGGGATGGGGGAGCCTGGTGGGCTGCCGTCTATGGGGTCGCACAGAGTCGGACACGACTGACGCAACTTAACAGCAGCAGCAGAGAGGATATAGTTTATTTACATGGATTTTAAAAATCTATCCTATTTGAGATTTTTTGGCTTTTGTTGTTCCATTTCCAGTTCTAACTGTCGCTTCTTGATCTGCATACAGATTTCTTAGGAGGCAGGTAAGGTTGTCTACTCCTGAAGAATGTTCCACAGTTTCTTGTGATCCACACAGTCAAAGGCTTTGACGTAGTCAATAAAGCAGAAGTAGATGTTTTTCTGGAACTCTCTTGCTTTTCCTATGATCCAACTGATGTTGGCAATTTGATCTCTGGTTCCTCTGCCTTTTCTAAATCCAGCTTGAACACCTGGAAGTTCACAGTTCATGTACTGTTGAAGCCTTGCTTGGAGAATTTTGAGCATTACTTTGCTAGCATGTGAGATGAGTGCAATTGTGCAGTAGTTTGGACATTCTTTGACATTGCCTTTCTTCAGGATTGGAATGAAAACTGACACTTTCCAGTTCTGTGGCTACTGCTGAGTTTTTCAAATTTACTGGCATATTGAGTACAGCACTTTCACAGCATCATCTTTTAGAATTTGAAAGACATATAGAGCCATCTAATTATTTTAATTTTCTGAAGCAGTTTATCAGACATTTGTTGTTATTTTTCAGTTGCTTTAGTCATGTCCGACTCTTTGCGACCCTATGGACTGTAGCCCACCAGGCTCCTCTGTCCATGGAATTCTCTAGCCTAGGATACTGGAGTGGGTTGCCACACCCTCCTTTAGGAGATTTTCCCAATCCATTCCAAGTCTTCTGTCTCCTGCATTGGCAGGAGGGTTCTTTACCACTAACACCACCTGGGAAGCCCCATTTCTATAGTAAAGCTTCCTAAAAGTATAATGTGCATATTATAGTTTGGCAGGAATTGCCAAAATATCCTGCAAACTAATTATACTTTGTATACTCCTAACCAACAGTGTGGGAGCATTTCCTACTCTTATGCCATTTCTTTTTTGTCAATCATATGAAAGCAAATTGCCCTTTTGTTTTAATTTATATTTACCTCTTGAATAGTGAAGTTGAATATCTGTTCTTATGCAATCAAGCAATTCAGTGAATTGCTTATTTCTGTCCACCATTCCTTCCTTCCTCCCTTTCTTAATTTCTTTTTCTTTGATTCAATACTTGTATAGATTCTGCTCCATTTAAACCTACTACAAAGAGATGGCTACATTTCCTTGGGCTATGCAGTATGACCTTGTTGCCTATCTGTTTTGTACAACATATTTTGTATCTCTTAATCCCATACCCCTATCTTTGTTCACTGTCTTTTTCAATTAGATTATTTGCTTTCCTTTTTGATTATATGTTAACTTTATATTTTCTGTTATACACATTGCAATTATTTTCCTGTCTCTTCTTTATGTTTTAACTTTGTATACTATTTGCCATAGAAGTAGTGATTGAAAAAGTGTTTTCTCAGAAAGAATAGACTCTTTCTCTTTTTTTCTCTCAGATTCTCCCTCCTCCATCACCAGCAAGGCCAAACAATGCAATGGTTAAGTGGGTTTGAAAAAGAGAAGAGGTGCCTTTGACATTCAGGATCTCTGCCTGGGTGTTTCTACAAGCTTGTCTGGCACTCATAGCTTGGTATTCTCTTGTTGAACATAAACACATTCACAGAACATCAGCATACAAGGTCCCTCTGTGACCATGACGGCTTAGGGAAAAAACAAGTCCACTCCATAATCACATCTGAATGTAGACAAAGATGAACACTCTGCAAATTACAAAAAATGATCACATATTCCCCTATCCTGGCTAATGTTACTGCTTTTTCTTTACCTGTTACAGCTTTACCTTTGTTTTAGACTGGCCTCCCAATGCCTGAGTGCTAAGTTGCTTCAGGCGTGTGCAACTCTGTGCATCCCTACGGACTGTAGCCCACCAGGCTCCTCTGTCTGTGGAATTTTCCAGGCAAGAATACTGGAGTAAGTAGCCATTCCCTTCTCCAAGGGATCTTCCCAACCTAGGGATCAAACCCGGGTCTGCTGCATTGCAGGCAGATTCTTCACCATCTGAGCCACCAGGGAGGAAAGATTGAGGGCAGGAGGAGAAGGGGGTGAGAGAAGATGAGATAGTTGGATGGCATCACCAACTCAATGGACATGAGTTTGAGAAAACTCCAGGAGATAGTGAAGGACAGAGGAGCCTGTTGTGATTGCAAAAACTCTACACGACTGAGTGACTGAACAACAACAACAACCCCACTTCCTGACAGCATCTGATTCAGAACAAAACTGCTTCTTTGACACTTTCCCCCAATCATCATATATATACTCAAATCCTCTAACAAGCCCTTTCTCTTATCTTCTTACTGAGTTGTCCCACGGTTCCTATGGTGTCTGTTGCCTCTCACTGCAATGAGTAGTAAATCCTAGTTGTTTAACTATGGTGTGTTCCTATCGACCTTTGGCTAGAGGACTTTGAAAGAATAATATGAACTTGTTGTAGCTCATAGTCAAACTGCTTTATTTTTTAATAGAAAGGGTCATATCCAGTCCCATGAAATCCTTTACTACTTTATTGCATTACCATGTGTGTGTCATACAAAAATCTGACTTTTGAGAGATACTTTGTACTTTAGGGTAAATAGTATTGGGGAGTCAGTGTACTATGTTTGAAAAAGCACTGCATTTGATGTGAGAAGATTTGAATTTGGAACATAGTAGCAGGATGGTTTTGAAGGAATGAGTTAATCTCTCCAAGCTTTGATTTCATCATCTGTAAATGGAGATAATAACTCTTATCTTATCTCACATGCTAGCAAAGTAATGCTCAAAATTCTCCAAGCGACGCTTCAACAGTACGTGAACTGAGAACTTCCAGATGTTCAAGCTGGATTTAGAAAAGGCAGAGGAACCAGAGATCAAATTGCCAACATCAGCTGGATCATAGGAAAAGCAAGAGAGTTCCAGAAAAACATCTACTTCTGCTTTATTGACTACGTCAAAGCCTTTGACTGTGTGGATCACAAGAAACTGTGGAACATTCTTCAAGAGATGGGACTACCAGACCACCTTACCTGCCTCCTAAGAAATCTGTATGCAGATCAAGAAGCGACAGTTAGAACTGGACATGGAACAACAGACTGGTTCCAAATTGGGAAAGGAGTACGTCAAGGCTGTATATTGCAACCCTGCTTATTTAACTTCTGTGCTGAGTACATCATGTGAAATGACAGGATGGATGAGCACAAGCTAGAATCAAGGTTTCTGGGAGAAATATCGATAATCTCAGACATGCAGATGACACCACCCTTATGGCACAAAGTGAAGAGGATCTGAAGAGCCTCTTGATGAAAGTGAAAGAGGAGAGTGAAAAAACTGGCTTAAAACTCAACATTCAAAAAACTAAGATCATGGCATCTGGTCCCATCACTTCGTGGCAAATAGATAAGGAAACAAAGGAAACAGTGAGGAGACTTTCTTTTCTTGGGCTCCAAAATCGCTGCAGATGGTGACTGCAGCCATGAAATTAAAAGACGCTTGCTACTTGGAAGAAAAGTTATGACAAGCCTAGACAGCATATTGAAAAGTGGAGACATCACTTTGCTGACAAAACTCCATCTAGTCAAATCTGTTTTTTCCAGTAGTCATGTATGGATGTGAGTTTTGGACTATAAAGAAAGCTGAGCGCGAAAGAACTGATGCTTTTGAGCTGTGGTGTTGGAGAAGACTCTTGAGAGTCCCTTGGACTACAATGAGATCAAAACAGTCAATTCTAAAAGAAATCAACCCTGAATATTCATTGGAAGGACTGAGACCGAAGCTGAAGCTCCAACATTTTGGCCACCTGATGTGCGGATCTGACTCATTGGAAAAGACCCTGATCCTGGGAAAGATTGAAGGCAGGAGGAGAAGGGGATGACAGAGGATGAGCTGGTTGGATGATATCACCGACTCGATGGAAATGAGTTTGGGTAAACTCTGGGAGTTGGTGATGGACAGGGAAGCCTGGCATGCTGCATTCCATGGGGTTGCAAAGAGTTGGATGTGAGTGAGTGACTGAACTGAATAGAATTGATCTTACAAAGTTGCTGTGAAGATCAATGATATAATGTATATGGAGCCTTTTGTACACTACCAACCTGCTCTGGAAATTTGAAAGTCTTAAAAAAAAAGAGCTGGAAAGGAACTGGTTGAATACACACTCCCTTTTATCACTTCATTCTATTCAAGGGGGACAAAAACAGAAGAATTGGTGTGTCTTAGATCCTAAAGTGACTTAAGGGGTTGACTCAAGATTAGATTTCAGATCTTGTGATCCTTAGTCTAGCATCCTTTCTATTGCATTAGATATCTTTTCTCCTTTACTCTTTCTTTATTTGCTTTGCTGTAATAAAAATCATTCTATTAAACGATCTTCGATAGATCACACTATCTTTCAGAAATTCAGTTCTCTGAATCTCCAAACGATTTGCAACATTAAAGACTTTATGAGATTATGGTTAAGCCACAGAAATGTATTTGAAAAATAATTACCAAACATTTTATAGCTGAATGATTCTTGTGGAATTTCTATTTTCTTTTCTTTTCTTTCTTATTTTTTTTAATACATTGACCATCTTCTTCTAGCTAAGATTTAGAGTCTTATTTGATAGTGGTTTCACTTGGTTATAATTGGGTGCTATACAATTGTGTTTGCTCTGGCCTGCAAAACAGAGTTTAAAAAAGAAAAAAAAAAAAAGATAATCTTGGAACCTGAGGAAAGTATTCTCTTCACTGATTACAAATTGCTATCTATTTTCTGGTCAGCTTTTTGTTCTGGTTACTTATTCTTTCTAACATGCTTGACTGCACAAATCACAAAACAGGGAAAGAAAAGATCTTTTGAAATCTGTATTTGCTATGTTGCAAGCTCAGTAGCCATATGGAACACTAAAGCCCAAGGCCTTAAGTACAAACCAGAATTTTGTTGTCCTGCTTTCCCCCTTAGCATTTTGAGTATGTGTCTTTTTAATCATTGATGTAATGGAGTGTTCATTGGGAAAAAGAGATTGTGTGTGTGTGTGTGTCTGTGGGGGGCACCAAAATTATAAGAAACAATATATTATGCTATAGGCAAAGATGGTTATGTAGACATTGCAAATAATCAGGAATTTCTTGTGAACTTTCTAAACACTTCCTAGGAATTGATTATGCAAACATATGTATTACATGTTTCCATCATATTGGAAAGAATATTTACTATAGCCTTACCCAAAGGATTTAGACTATGGGAACTGACATCAAGGCAGATGAAAAATGAGACAAATAATCAAATGAACCTTTTCATTCCCTTCTTCACTCATTTTTCACACATTTTGGAGACTTATTGTGTGCACGCCTCTGTTCTCACCAGGAGAATACAGAGCAAGTAAAACATAGATCTGCCCTTATGGAGCTATAGCAAAGCTTCTTAATGAAGCAAGAGGCGGAAAACGCAAAGGAAGGAGACTAAGTGCTCTCTTGGTAGTGACCGTTCTAGAACTTCTCTCAGCTGTGTTGGTGAGGCATCTGCTAGACAGTCTGCTTTGCAGGCTGAGCTTCGTCAGTTTTGCACTTCTTTGGCTAAAGGCCTCACAGAACTTAAATACTAGTGTAGACACACTTTTAGGAAGACATTTCTGCTTTCTAGGTTCACATATGACATCCCTGAATCAAATATAAATGATAGATTTTTTTTTTTGGCCGCTGATGTTAACACAGGCATTGGTAACAGATTATTTTGAAGAAGATTTATAACTAATATAATCTTTATTTCCTCACAAATTTGATAAAATGCATTACTAAAATACCAGAAAATGTAGACTCCTGTGAGAGGAAAAAATGTACAAAACCAAATAAATTTTATTGATAAGGAAATTGAATCTCACATGGTTAAATGATATCTCTAGGCTCACCAGCTATTAAGTGCCAGAGCTACAAATAATAACTCATTTAATCCCCCCAATAACCTTTTGATTTAGTTACTATCATTATTCCTCTTTTACAAGAAAGGTAACTAAAGTCCAGAAAAGACAATTTACTTGCCCAGGGCCATGTGCCTAATAAGTGTCAGAGCCAGGATTTGACCTGGAAGTTTGACTTGGGAGTCCCTGTTTTTAACTCTACTCTACCCTGCCTCTCCAGGAATAGTTGTAGTCAATTTCCAGGCTTTTCTTCCCTCAACCTATCCCCATTTATGCCCACTTCCCCCACCCTCCTTCTTTTATACTGTGGTGCTAAATACACATATGTACAAATGCACACACACATACCATAAAAAATTTTACACATAAGAATGTGTGTATGTGTGTGTATATCTATATCTTCTTTGCTTTTCAGTGTGTCTGCAGAATCATGATTGATAAATGACTCAGCTGAGAGAGCAAAGAGACTGATTCTGTTTTATCATCAGCCAGAAGAAAAAAAAATAAGCTTCCTTTAGGCAGTCTAAGCATAAGGCAAGATGAACAGGGTGCTAATTAGCTCTAGTTCTATCAGCCTGCTGTCCTTTGTTGGGGGCCGAGAAGGAAAGAGGTTAGGTTGGGCATAACAATATGGTCTGCTGGCCTGATTACAAGGCTCCAAGGGGGCTTTTGCAGTGTGAGCATATGGACATTTTGCAATATTTACAGGGGGAAATGTACGCTGATTGGCAAACAGGTTACAAATGGTTTCATGTTGGAAGCCTCTTTAATTTCTACCCATAGGTATTGTTGCTTACCATTCGTTCAGATTTTTTTTAATTCAAAAAGAATAATTTATTCAATTATAACCTGACCTATGATTTTTCTAGAGGAAAATATGAAAAATACCATTAGAAAAATAATTTAATGGAAATAATATTCATCTTAGAGTAATGAATCATGAGGGTGAGTCCCATTTCTGCCCTGTGTATTAATTACCCCCTTCTCATACATGGGCCTCCCTTGTGGCTCAGCTTGTAAAGAATCTGCCTGCAATGCGGGAGACCTGGGTTCGATCCCTGGGTTGGGAAGATCCCCTGAAGAAGGAAATGGCAACCCACTACAGTATTCTTGCCTGGAGAATTCCATGAACAGAGGAGCCTGGCGGGTTGGGACAGTGCATGGGGTTGCAAAGAGTCAGACACAACTGAATGACTAACACAATCCCTGCTTCCTAGGTTTTTCTTTTTTCCCCATCCATTCACTGCTTTTATTTCTTTCATACAGAACGCTTATCAAAAACTGATCAGATATAGTTTGTGAAGGAATTTAGTGGTGGATAAGATCACAAAGGCAGTTTTTGATCAGATTTTATAGACCTTATATACTCAGCTTTGCTGACCACTCTATCTTGTAGTCAGCAAAGTGCCAAAGATAATTTTTTTAGAGGTTAAATTTATGAAAACAGGAACAGAATATGGGAGGCAAAGTGTATCAGTCATGAAGTTACAAATTTGAACATTGTAATATCTTGATATAAGATGAGCAAGACCTGAATTAGATATTTTGTGAGCATGACAAGGTAACAGATAAAGAAGGACACTGAGAAAAGACTTGAAAACAGCTGATGGAGAAGAGTAGTGCTTCCTCCTGATTCTCAGTCCACAGGGCTTAGAGGATAAGGTGTTAATATTGGTAATGAGTGCATTTCTCTGTAGGGACTGACTGACTCCAAAACTGGAGTTAAATTTACTCTTTTGGCTACACTTAAATTGACATGATGATGTATTGGTATGATTTCTTTTATGAAATGATCTCTTAAAAAGTTTTCTTGTATTCAGACTATTTGTTCTGTTTGCTCTTTCTACTATAAGTAAAGATCACTGTGTGCTTTTTCTTTGTTTTTGGCCAAAGGTTGTTGCATAGCAATGCAATTATGACCTAGTTCTGTGGGCAGAAAGACGAAGGTCTAGAGGGAAAATTGATTTGGGCCAACAGATATAGTTTCAGTTATGTTGGGTTTAAGGTGATGTCAAGATATCCCAGTGGAAATGGCAGTTGCAGAGATGGAGCTTGAGCTCAGGGAACACTTGAAATGGTGAGTGCAGTCTGGACAGTCATTCACCAGGCTGCAATGGCTCTGACACATAGCTAGGAGCAGGTTTGAGCCTGAAGATTACATTTCACAACCAGCAGAGGAAGTAAAGCCAATGAAAAAGACAGATGAGATGCAGACATAAAGTTAGGGAAAAAAGAAGAGGATGAATAGCCAAGGAGACATTTTGCAAAGCTGAGAATAGTTGACTATGCTGAACGCTGGAGAGAGCTGTCAAAGAAAATAAGGACTGAGGATTTTGCAATGAAAAGGTTGACCTTGGAGAGTATATTTTCAGTGGAGTGGTAGGAGTGGAAGTCTTATGGAAAAACTATGAGTCAATAATAAGGAAAAGAATCAGAAAAAGAAGAAAAATAGATCTAGGTGGTGGTATTTTCAGGAAAAAAACTTTAAAAAATAGCTTTAATATGTTATGTTTTATTTTGTGGGAAAATTATACAGACTTATTATAAAGATTAAAAATATAAAAAAGTACAAAAAAATAGAAAAAACAGATAAAAGCAACAATACAGAAAAATAACCATTATTGTTTTGATGTACATACTTGGAAACAATTATCTATGCTTATATTCATAGGATTTCTTTTTTTTGGGGGGGTGCATTTTGTTTTAGTTCTCCATACCTCATCTGTATGGTTCAAATCTTTATACAAGACATTAGAAAGTGACCCCATTTGTTATGCATATGGAGAAAAAGAAAAGATAGAAACAGTATCAGTCACACACTACCAATTCTTTTTGTCTACACACTGGCCCTTGATAGAAAACTCATGAATTGAAAATCCTTCCTAATGAGATTAATGTTATTTATTGTTAGTACAAAGTCAATGTCTCACTCTGGAACATGGTTCAGCTGTATGGATCTCTATTACTAATCTTTCTTTTCTGTCTCACAGTGATCAAGAAGAGTACTGTTTGGTTCATTCTGAGGTCATGGGTATATTTTCAACTTCAGACTGTAACTAGGGCTCAAAACATGTATACCGGTTCTCCCAATGGGAAGCTGGATTATATTCATGTACTCAGAGTAGAGCCACGCCTGTCAATGGGCTCTTTCCTGAAGACTACCACATCAGAAGTAGGGTTGTTGTGTCTTACTGGCTTATTTCCTCCTAAGAGGCAGAGCAGAGGGTGTCTAAAGCTACTGATTTAGCTACTTTATCATTCTTAGGGAGACAAATATAACAAATCACACATTCTTATGGAAGGATCTTGTGGACCAAGTGCAATGGAATATCTTGATTCATGATATACAGTTAGCCAGATCATTGTTGCTATCTAAACACTTGCTTTTGATTGTGTTAGAATGAAGAAAAAAATATACCTACAGAAAGAGAAACTCCTGTATAGAACCTGTATCATAGTTTTCATTCCAATCCTTGAGGGTGAGATAATTACAGAACTTTAAGGAAGATTTCCTATATACATATATTCATCAATTATTGCATATGTTGAATCATACTATATATTATTTGGTAACCTGCTTTTCATTGGATGATATATCCATATGTTAATAAATATAGATTTACATTATCACTTATAATAGCAGTGTATGTTCCATAATTCAGTTCATAAACCTTTTATTAGTGGTTGTTCCAAGTTTCCTGGATATTATCAACACAAGTAACATTGCGGGAAATTGCCTTATGCATACAGTAGTCCACCTTATCCCCTGTTTTGCTTTATATGGTGTCAATTACCTGTGATTAATTGCAGTCTGATAATATTAAATGGAAAATTTCAGAAATAAAAATCCAAATGTTTTAAATTGTGTACCATACTGAGTAGCAAGATGAAATCTCATACCATCCTGCTCAGTCTTGTCCTGGACATGAATCATCACTTTGTCCAGTGGATTCTGCTTATTAGTCACTTGGTAGCTGACTTGGGTATCAGATTGACTGGAGCAGTATCAGCAGTACTTGTGTACAGGTAATCATTATATCATTTAGTAATGGCCCCAGAGTGGAAAAGTAGTGATGCTGGCAATTCAGATATTCTCTTATAATCCCTAATTTATAAATTAAACTTTGTCATAGGTGTACATGTATAGGAAAGTAGGTAATATAAATAAAGTTTAGTACCATCTGTAGTTTCAGGCATCCACTGGGAGTCCTGGAATGCATCCACCATAGATAAGGGGGGACCACTGTACATAGATTTTGCGCCACTCAATGAGTTTCTGGGGATAAATTCCTAGAGTTGAGATTTTTAGGTCAAAGACTACCAATATGCTTTCTTGCTCAAGGCAATTATGGGCCAAATTGCCAATATCCAGTGGATCATAGAAAAAGCAAGGGAATTCCAAAAAATGTCTACATCTGCTTCATTGACTAGGCTAAAGCCTTTGACTGTGTGGATCACAACAAACTGCAAAATTCTCAGAGATGTGAATACCAGACTACCTTACCTGTCTTCTGAGAAACCTGTATGCTGGTCAAGAAGCAACAGTTAGAACTGAACATAGAACAACGAACTGGTTCAAAATTGAGAACGTCAAGGCTGTATATTGTCACCTTGCTTATTTAACTTCTATGCAGAGTACATCATGCAAAATGCTGGGCTGGATGAAGCACAGGCTGGAATCAAGATTTCTGGGAGAAATATCAACAACCTCAGATATGCAGATGACACCACTCTAATGGCAGGAAGCGAAGAGGAACTAGCAGCCTCTTGATGAGGGTGAAAGAGGAGAGTGAAAAAAACTGGCTTAAAACTCAACATTCAAAAACTAAAATCATGACATCTGGTCCCATCACTTCATGGTGAATAGATGGGGAACAAGGAAACAGTGACAGATTTTATTTTCTTGGGCTCCAAAATCAGTGGGGACGGTTACTGCAGCCATCAAATTAAAAGACACTTGCTCCTTGGAAGGAAAACCATGACAAACCTAGTCAGCATGTTAAAAAGCAGAGACATCACTTTACTGACAAAGTTTCGTCTAGTCAAATCTATGGTTTTCCAGTAGTCGTGTACGAATGTGAGAGTTGGACATAAAAAGAGGACTGAGCATTGATATTTTCAAGTTGTGGTGGAGAAGACTCTTGAGAGTCCTTTGGACTGCAAGGAGATCAAACCAGTCAATCCTAAAAAAATCAACCCTGAATATTCATTGGAAAGACTGATGCTGAAGCTGAAGCTCCAATATTTTGGCCACCTGATATGAGGAATCCACTCATTGGAAAAGACTTTGATGCCGGGAAAGACTGAGGACAAGAGGAGAAGAGGGTGACAGAGGTTAAGATGGTTGGATGGCATCACAGACTAGATGGACATGAAATTGAGCAAACTCTGGTACATAGTGAAGGACAGGGAAACCTGACATGCTGCAGTCCAATGGAGTCACAAAGAATTGGACACGACTTAGCAATTGAACAACAGTGATTTGTTGAGTGTGTAAAGAAGGATTTTTTTTTAAAAAAACTTCATTATTGGCATAAAATAAGCTAATATAATTTTTGTAGTGCCATTTAATAACAGACTGAGATCAAGAAACAAAATATTACTGTCTCTCTTGACCTTCCTCCTGTACTTTAAGCCAGTTATAACTCTGCCTCTCCCTCAACAGTATCATTGTTCCATTATAGTGCTACACGTGTGTGTGCCGCTGCTGCTGCTGCTAAGTCGCTTCAGTCGTGTCTGACTCTGTGCGACCCCATAGACAGCAGCCCACCAGGCTCCGCTGTCCCTGGGATTCTCCAGGCAAGAACACTGGAGTGGGTTGCCATTTCCTTCTCCAATGCATGAAAGTAAAAAGTGAAAGTGAAGTCGCTCAGTCATGTCCGACTCTTAGTGACCCCATGGACTGTAGCCTACCCAGGCTCATCCGTCCATGGGATTTTCCAGGCAAGAGCACTGGAGTGGGGTGCCATTGCCTTCTCCAACACGTGTGTGTGTGTGCTCCTGCTAAATCGCTAAGCTGTGTACAACTCTTTGCAATCCTATGTACTGTAGCTGGCCAGGCTGATCTGTCCATGGGATGCTCCAGGCAAGAATGCTGGAGTGGGTTGCCATTTCCTTCTCCAGGGCATCTTCCTGACTGAAGGATCGAACCCACATCTCCTGCTTGGCAAGCTTCACCTGGAAAGCCCCGCTACCCGTGTGTATGCACCTCTAAACAATGTAGATCAAGAGTCATTACACTACAGCTCAGAGGCCAAATATGACCTGCCATTTTTTAAAAAATAGTTTTATTGGAACACAACCACATCCTTCTAGTATGTACTATATCTGGTGTTTTTCTTGTCACAATGCCTGAATTGATTTGTTGGGACAGAGACCACATGGCCTAGAAGATCGAAAATATTTACTATCTAATCCTTAATAGGAAAGGTTTGCCAATTCCTGACATAGTTTTGTTTTGCCTGTGTTTGAACTTTATATAAAGAGAAGTGTATACACTTTGTGACTTGCTTTTTTTCCCCTTAACATTGTATTTATCAGCTTCATTCATCAGATAGCATTGTTTTCTAAAGTTTAAAAGCCATTTTATGGATCACTTGATAATTAATTTCAGGAAAATTATGCACTTTTTTTTAATATCAAGTGAACATAAAGCTCTAGTGTTAAATTTCTTGAGTTCCCTTAGAATTTCAATTAATACTAGCATACAATAGATTATGAATAATATATTAATTTTTTAAATTACCACACATGAAATGTTAACATTTATTGAAAATGTATTTCTTAATGAGATGCATGGAATTGTTTCTACCTCCCTCCATTCATTCCTGTAAACACAGATGATTAGTACTCATTGCCAGAATGAGAATTCATTATCAATTCTATCTTCATTTTTTTTGTTTTTATGGATGAAAGGGTTAAAAAGACTTTGTTCTCATAAATAGTTATATGGAATGGTAGAGGTTTTTCTTTTATGGAAATTCCTCTTAATTAAAAAAAACCTGTTTGTGAGTTATGTACTCAAAATTGTTTACTTTATATGTAATATATTTAAAATTTATATTATATAATTATAAGACAACTATAAATCACTCTTTAATTTTGTTAAAAACAAAGCATTAGAAATTAGCTGGCTTGATTTGCTATTAGAGTTGTTAAGGGCCACCCATAATGGATGGGTCATAGTGAAGAGTTCTGACAAAACGTGGTCCATTGGAGAAGGAAATGGCAACCCACTCCAGTATTCTTGCTGGAAGAACCCCAATGACAGTTCAATATTTGTTGGATCATGGAGAAAACAAGGGAGTTCCAGGAAAACATCTACTTCAGCTTCATTGACTACACTAAAGCCTTTGACTATGTGGATCACAGCAAACTGTGGAAAATTCTTAAAGAGATGGGAATCCAGACCACCTTACCTGTCTCCTGAGAAGCCTGTATGCTGGTTAAGAAGCAACAGTTAGAACAGGACACGAAACAATTGACTGGTTCAAAATTGGGAAAGGAGTAGGACAAGACTGTATATTTTCACCCTGTTTTTTTTTTTTAACTTATATGCAAGAGTATTTCGGGGAAAATGACGGGCTGGATGAATTCCAAGCTGGAATCAAGATCACAGGGAAAAATATCAACAACCTCAAGTATGCAGAGGAGAGTTGGAAAGCAGGCTTGAAACTTAACACTCAAAAAACTAAGATCGTGGCATCCAGTCCCATCACTTCATGGCAAATAGAAGAGGAAAAAGTGGAAACAGTGACAGATTTTATTTTCTTGGGCTCCAAAACCACTGCAGATGGTGACTGAAGTCATAAAATTAAAAGATGCTTGCTCCTTGGAAGGAAAGCTGTGAAAAATCTAGACAGTGTATTAAAAAGCATAGCCATTAAAAAAAAGAAAGAAAAAAAAAGCATAGCCATCACTTTGCTAACAAAGGTCTGTATAGTCAAAGTTATGGTTTTTCCAGTAGTCATGTACAGATGTGAGAGTTAGACCATAAAGAAGTCTGAGCATTGAAGAATTGATGCTTTCGAACTGTGGTGCTGGAGAAGACTCTTAGAGTCCCTTGGACTACAAGGAGATCAAACCAGTCAATCCTAAAAGAAATCAACCCTGACTATTCATTGGAAGGACTGATGCTGAAGCTGAAGCTCCAAAACTTTGGCCACCTATTCCAAAGAGCCGACTCATTGCAAAAGACCCTGATACTGGGATAGACTGAGGGCAGGAGAAGGGGGTGACAGAGGATGAGATGTTTAGATAGCATCACCGACTCACTGGACCTGAGTCTGAGCAAACTCTGGGAGATTATGAAGGACAGAGGAGCCTGGCATGGTACCATCCACAGGGTCGTAAAGAGATGGACATGACTTAGTGACTGAACAACAACAACAACAACATTAGAGTTTCTCACTTTCTCAAGCTGGTTATCAATAGTTCTAATTATTTTTCTCTTGCCCTTGTGGTGCTTTTTTCTTTTCTTTTTCTTTTCTTTTAAGCTTTTCATTGTTAAATAGAACATAAATACAGAAAGTGCACAAAAAGGTGTATGTGGTAGTATATGGTTTTCATCTCTACCACCCAGATATCAAGCAATAGAATATTGCCACCCAACACAGTACCCCTGGCATGTTCTCTGTCCCAGTTATCAATCCCTTTCTCCCTCAGACTGTAGTTTAACAAATTTGAGACATCTGTCTGTCTTATAGGCAGCCTCTAAGTGACCAATAGAGAAATCAAGATCAAAGACACTTAGACTAGGAATACATGATGAAGTGAGGTCTTGAAGAAGGCAGGAGGGGCTACAATCAGATGAACTCTGTATCATTAAGAGATGTTAGTCATGGAAAGGAAGCATTTCTCTTCCTTTTAGTCAGAGAAGAAGGAGGAAAAAATCATTCAACCAGTCATTTAACAAAGATGTATTAAGTCCCCACTAACTAGTAACACTTTAGAAAGCAATAGAGAGATTTTAAAGAGGAAAAGCTGTGCATAGGCTGTGTTGCTAGGTAAGCCTCATCTCTTCAAGAATGAGTAGATGAGGCCATAGGTGAGAGCTGTTTAAAGGAGAACATACTTGGATGTTTGAGGAGTGTGAACAAGATTTCAAAAAGCTGCAGTGAGGAAAGCCCCAAGGAATCAACACATTTTCTTTGCAAGGCTCTGGAGAGAACCAAGTCTAGGATTTTGTGTTGAAAGTTAAGCTTGGAAATCTCATATTATACATCACAGTGAATCTTATTGATCCCATTTTTAAAATTGCACCTACCATGGAGTCATGCCAAAATACACATACAAAATTAAAGCTCAAAAACCAATAAAACATAATAAGAGCTGAATGCTGCAAACCCAATTGCTTATTAAAAACCATTAGCCTTAAAATGTTAGCTTGTCAGAAAACAATTCCCTTCCTCCAATGTCAGCTTTAAAGGTCAGCTAATTGGAAATATATAGAATTAGTACAGGCAGGGAATTCAATAAAGCAGACCCTGCAGTGGAATTAGAAAGGCATCATCAGGCACATGCCCACAGAACAGAGCTCTCATTCGACGAGTGACAATTCTGGTATTTTGAGTTTGAAATAACTTAAGGGTGTGTTTTTTTTTTTTTCAGTCATCTTGTAAAATATCCTGTTTGATATAATATTTTAATGTGTCACTTTTAGAGTGCTTGTAAATACTAGGACACTTGAACACTTTGAAATAAAAATATCCAAATAAGCTAGGCAGTGAGCTTTTTATTTTTTCCCTGCTGTTTTTCTTTCAGCAAGGAAGCTTTATCTTTTTTATTTTTTTACTTTCAGTTCTTTATTTCTGTTCTTTGAAAATTAATCTGTGTTTTGATTTTGGATTGATATAGGATGGAGTGTGATTACTGAGGTCTTAACATTCAAGCTGAGAGAAAGCAGTAGAAACTGCTTTTATGTTTTGTGCTGGGCAGGGTGGTTGTTGTAAATGCTCTGGGCTGTCTAAAGACTTGGGAGAAGGGGCAGAGCATTGTTTTAGTACAATAAGACTGGGAGAACTACAAAGGTGACTTGGGAAAAGTTATTTATAAGATCACTGAATAGAACATGAAAAAGAAACTATTTTATTTCAAATATGATAGTTTTTCATTACTATTAACTGAATCAGAATTTGAATTGAAAGAGATTTTATGTCATCTGGTTCAGTGATTTCCTAATGCTAATTTCCATACTGACACAAGGCTGGGATGGTATTTTCACCAGTCCATGACACACTTTTAAATAAAATAAGAAAACAGTGTAGAGAAGTTTTCTATGAAGCGACGTTTCTTGTTTTTAATCCCAATATTATGATTCCTTCTACTTTTTGATCCTAAAATATTATTTCTTCTATGAGATGATAGATGTACGTGGTGGGATGTCTAAAATGTCCTTGGTTGATAAAGTAAAACATAGATGGTTCCCCAACGTATTTTATGCTATTGTTTTTATTCATTTGCTAGGTCGTGTCCAACTCTGTGACCCCATGGACTGCAGCATGCTAAGGTCCCCTGTCCTCCACTATCTCCCGGAGTTAGTGCAAATTCATGTCCATAGGCCCAACCTATTTTATAAATTGTATTTAATGATGAAATATTGGGTTGAATGAAAGATTCATTTGGGTTTTTCCATAAGATGGTATAAAAACCTGAACAAACTTTTTGGCCAACCCACTTGCATTCTGGGAGCACTAAACTGACTTTTAAAGGGAGAGAGAAAAGTATGCTCTGCACCTTGCCACTTAGTACTTTGTTAGAGCAAATGAAACTATCTCTGTTCTTTTGGAATTTGGGGCAGGTCTGACGTGAAGCTACACTGCAGTTAGATGATCCTGATCTCAGTTTTGCTCCATGCTTCCCTTCCTCTGTGGTGCTGAATTCCTTTACTTCCCTGTGCAGTCTACTGTGTCCTTCTCTTCCTCACTTCATCTTTCTCTCAATAGAGCCCAGCTTTGGAAATAATCAACTTTAAGTAATTTATCCAACTCAGATACAAGGTGAGGGTAAACTGGAGGTGTACAAGGCATCATCCCCTCCTCCCAGTTTTCTTTCTCTCCCTCTCTACTAGCTCAGTATATAGATGATATCTAAATTCTTGTATCACTTTAAGGAACTTGGATTTCTTCTGTTCTTCATTGCTCTCCAGCTATCCTCTCATTTCTTTTGTCTACCAAACACCCTCAATCCACTTCCCTCATTTCTTCCCACTCACTTTTCAATTCACTCCAATTTGTTTTTTGTTTTTGTTTTTCCTTAGTCAGCGGGAACTGCTTTCACCAAGGTCAACAGCAGCATCTGTGCTACTAAGACAATGGTCAATTTATCATTTTCATCTTACTCAACTTCTCAGCCTCATTAAACACAGTAGCAGTTTCCTCTTCAAACACAGAAATATAACAAGATTGTCCCATTTCAGAGCCTTTGTGTTTAATTTCCCTGCTTCTTCGATGCTTGCGCTTTCTGATATTACCCTTCAGATCTCCTCTGAAATAACATTTCCTTAAAGAAGGCTTCCCTTAATGCCCAATATAAGGTAGTTATGTCCATCACCCCAACCATCAATCACTACTGCCTGATATTCTCTTCCAGCATCTCAAAACTTCCTTCATAGCATTTATAAATAACTGTAAATTATTGTGTGTTTTACTTATTTGTCTCTCCTAGTACATGAAGTTATTAATATATGAAGGCAAGGACCATTCATTGCTATATTCATTGCTGTACCTCCAGAATACAGCAGTGCTTGATGCAAAAGTAGTTATCTAATAAGGAGTTGTTGAGTGATTTAATGGGTAGATGAATGCTAATTGTCCCACAATTTACTTAGTAACCTCAAATTGAACATGCATGCTAAGTCCTTTATATTTCAGCTCTATAACAATTCTAGCATCTGTCCCTTTCAATCCTTACTTCTATTTCCCTTGCTTAACTCAACATCACCTCTTATTTTAACCATTTAATAAAACCCATAACTCTTCAATCCATTCTATACATTGCTGCTAACTTTATAATCTTCCCAAGTCTTGGGCTTTATTGTTTTTCAATACAAATACAAAAACAAACAAACAACAAACAAAAACCTTCACAAAACCCACCAAAAACAAAAACAAAACCTCTCCTTTTGTCTAGAGAGTTCTTTCCTAAACTTTCTATCCTGATATTTATGACCCTTGAAGACCTGGATCGAACCCCTCTCAGCTGTAAGTGATCATGATATCTCATGAATTCGCCATTTTATTTTTTTGATGTACCTCTCTTATGGAACTTTTATGACTCATTGTGGAGTTACCATACCATTATAGTAGAATGAGAGAACTTTGAGAGTGGATACATGCTGTTTTCTAATCTCATCATTTAGCTCACTTCTTGATACATGGTGGTTTAGTCGCTAAGTCATGTCCAACTCTTTTATGACCCAATGGACTGCAGTCCACCAGGCTCCTCTGTCCATGGGATTTTCCAGGCAAGAATACTAGAGTGAGTTGCCATTTCCTTCTTCAAGGGATCTTCCCAACCCAGGGATTGAACCTGCATCTCTTGCTTGGCAGGCAGATTCTTTACCACTGAGCCACCTGTGTAAGGTCTATAAATATTTGTTATATAAATTATTGCATGACCTTCTTCTTGCAGTTCTATGTTCAGAATCAAACAAGGTACAGAATATAAGAACTGATTGATTACAAACCCATAAAATGTTTAAGTATAACTAAGATGAAAATATTTGATGCTGTATATTTTGTTGAAGGCAATGGATGACTTATTACTTCTGGTAATGTTAAATATTTTTGCACAACTAATCCTTGTGGCTTCCTGAGCCAAAATAGGAAAAAAATCTTTTCATGGAAGCTGTCCAACTAAAAGGCCATCCAATTAATCACAAGACCCCTAGCAAAAACTGTTGATGCATATAGCCTTTTTGCAGACAGAACTGCAAGTTATGAAGAGAGCTATAGCCTCAGGCAACACACTAAGGAGATGAGACAGTAAAATGTGGAAAAGCCCACTGTGAACATTTCCAGCAGAGACTGACGGCCTGGAGGTCCTCGTATTGATATACAAGCACACTGTTCAGACTCCCTTCATGACCCCTATAGTTCCTCATGTGACATTACTGGTAACTTAGCGAAGGAATTCAATTGGCCAAACACATACTTAAAATTTTTTTAAACATTATTTTGGAGTTGTATGGAAATGATGTAATAGAATTGAGGCTAGACTAGTAGGTAAGAATTTGCTTTTATAGGGTATATTTTTAACATAGTATTTCTCAATTCTAGTTGCACATTAAATTTATCTGGAGAGCTTCAAAAAATTCAGAGGTCCAGGCTCCACCCTAAATATTCTAATTTATTTGGTCTGCAGTGGATCTCAGGCATGGTATGGTTTTTGAAAGTTCCCCAGTTCAGTTCAGTTCAGTTCAGTTCAGCTGCTCAGTCATGTCCGACTCTTTGTGATCCCATGGACTGCAGCACGCCAGGCTTCCCTGTCCATCACCAACTCCCGGAGCTTGATCAAACTCGTGTCCATTGAATCAGTGATGCCATCCAACCATCTCATCCTCTATCATCCCCTTCTCCTCCTGCCTTTAATCTTTCCTAGCATCCAGGTCTTTTCCAATGAGTCAGTTCTTCCCATCAGGTAGCCAAAGTATTGGAGTTTCAGCTTCAACAACAGTCCTTCCAAAGAATATTCAGGACTGATTTCTTTTAGGATTGACTGGTTTGATCTCCTTGCTGTCCAAGGGACTCTCAAGAGTCTTCTCAAACACCACAGTTCAAAAGCATCAATTCTTTGACGCTCAGCTTTCTTTATGGTCCGACTCTCACATCCATACGTGACTACTGGAAAAACCATAGCTTTGACTAGACGGACTTCGGTTGGCAAAGTAATGTCTACACTTTTTAATATGCTGTCTAGGTTGGTCACAGCTTTTCTTCCAAGGAGTAAGAGTCTTTTAATTTCATGGCTGCAGTCACCATCTGCAGTGATTTTGGAGACCAAAATTCTAAAGTTCCTCACTGTTTCCATTATTTCCTTATCTATATGCAATGAAGTGATGGGACTGGATGCCATGATCTTAGTTTTCTGAATGTTGAGTCTTAAGCCAGCTTTTTCACTCTCTTCTTTCACTTTCATCAGAGGCTCTTTAGTTCTTCACTTTCTGCCATAAGGGTGGTGTCATCTGCATGTCAGGGGTTATTAAAACTTCTCCTGGCAACCTTGATTTCAGCTTGTGCTTCATCCAGCCCGGCATTTCGCATGATGTACTCTGCATAGAAATTAAATAATCAGGGTGACAATATGCAGCCTGACGTACTTCTTTCCTGATTTGGAACCAGTCTGTTGTTCCATGTCAAGTTCTAAATGTTGCTTCTTGACCTGAATACAGATTTTTCAGGAGACAGGTCAGGTGGTCTGGTATTCCCATCTCCTTAAGAATCTTCCATAGTTTGTTGTGATCCACACAGTCAAAACTTATATGCAGAGTACATCATGCGAAGTGCCGGGCTGGATGAAGCACAAGCTGGAATCAAGATTGCCAGGAGTAATATCAATAACCTCTGACATGCAGATGACACCATCCTTATGGCAGAAAGTGAAGAACTAAAGAGCCTCTGATGAAAGTGAAAGAGGAGAGTGAAAAAGTTGGCTTAAAACTCAACATTCAGAAAACTAAGACTGTGGCATCCAGTCCCATCATTTCATGGCAAATAGATGGGAAACAATTGAAACAGTGACAGACTGTTTTTGGAGGGGCACTCCAAAATCACTGCAGATGATGACTGCAGCTGTGAAGTTAAAAGATGCTTGCTCCTTGGAAGAAAAGCTATGACCAACCTAGACAGTATATTAAAATGTAGAGACATTACTTTACCAACAGATGTCTGTCTAGTTGAAGCTATGGTTTTTCCAGTAGTCATGTATGGATGTGAGAGTTGGACTATAAGGAAAGCTGAGCGTCAAAGAATAGATGCTTTTGAACTGTGGTGTTGGAGAAGACTCTTGAGAGTCCCTTGGATGGCAAGGAGATCCAACCAGTCGATCCTAAAGGAAATCAGTCCTGAATATTCATTGGAATGACTGTTGTTGAACCTGAAATTCCAATACTTTGTCCACCCGATGCTAATAACTGACTCATTGGAAAAGACCCTGATGCTGGGAACGATTGAAGGTAGGAGGAGAAGGGGACAACAGAGAATGAGATGGTTGGATGGCATCACCAACACGTTGGACATGAGTTTGAGTAGGCTCCGGGAGTTGGTGATGGACAGGGACACATGGCTTGCTGCAGTCCATGGGGTTGCAGAGTCGGACATGACTGAGCAACTGAACTGAACTGAACTGAACACAGTCAAAGGCTTTGGCATAGTCAGTAAAGAAGAAGTAGATGTTTTTCTGGAACTCTCTCGATGATCCAATGGATGTTGGCAGTTTGATCTCTGGTTCCTCTGCCTTTTCTAAATCCAGCTTAAGTCTGGAAGTTCCCCAGGTAAATCTAATTTGTTGACAGTGTTGAGAAAAATTACAACTCATCGAGGATTGACCTTTCTCTGTAGGTTATTAAGGAGTAAGATAATTGATATTCATGGTCTTTTGGTTTCACTACAGTATTTTTTTTTCTCTCATAAAGCTGTAAGCTTGAGATGTGAGTACTGCACACTCAACACCTACAATGAATGGGAGTGAAACCTCACATTCACAGAATATCAATTAGTATTCCATTGGGCACTAGTTTTCCCAGTTATATTTTTTAGCAGTTAAGAGAGGATTGGCATACCCTGTGCAAGCTCTATCAATCATGATCTAGCCTCTGAGTAAACAAAGTGGATGACTGACATTTGAGATACTTCATGCCTTATCCCTCTTTATCTTCTTATCTTCTGTTTTCATCTTATAGCATGCCTGATTCTCTTTCCAGTTTATGCTCCTATCATACTCAATTATTTTACAGTCCCCTTCACTCCAATAATGCACAGATTTTTTACATCTATAGGATGTTGATATGCAGTTTCCTCTGCTTGGACTCTCTTCTTCTTCTTGTCTGCCTAAAAATTTCCTACTCACCCTTCAACACCTAAAGTTCTTAACAGTGCATGTTCTGAGTTAGGAAGAAAAATATACGTGTGTGTGTGTATGTTTGTTAAATGCATTTTTATTGGAAGAAGTGTCATAGATTTCATTCAGTTCAGTCGCTCAGTCGTATCCGACTCTGCGACCCCATGAATCGCAGCACGCCAGGCCTCCCTGTCCATCACCAACTCCCGGAGTTTACCCAAACCCATGTCCATTGAGTCGGTGATGCCATCCAACCATCTCATCCTCTGTCGTCCCCTTCTCCTTCTGCCCCCAATCCTTCCCAGCATTAGGGTCTTTTCCAATGAGTCAACTCTTCGCATGAGGTGGCCAAAGTATTGGAGTTTCAGCTTCAACATCAGTCCTTCCAATGAACATCCAGGACCGATCTCCTTTAGGATGGACTGGTTGGATCTCCTTGCAGTCCAGGGGACTCTCAAGAGTCTTTTCCAACACCACAGTTCAAAAGCATCAATTCTTCGGCGCTCAGCTTTCTTCACTGTCCAACTCTCACATTCATACATGACCACTGGAAAAACCATAGCCTTGACTAGACAGACCTTTGTTGGCAAGGTAATGTCTCTGCTTTTAAATATGCTATCTAGTTTGGTCATAACCTTTCTTCCAAGGAGTAAGCGTGTTTTAATTTCATGGCTGCAATCACCATCTGCAGTGATTTTGGAGCCCCCCAAAATAACGTCTGACACTGTTTCCACTGTTTCCCCATCTATTTGCCATGAAGTGATGGGACCAGATGCCATGATCTTAGTTTTCTGAATGTTGAGCTTTAAGCCAACTTTTTCACTCTCCTCTTTCACTTTCATCAAGAGGCTCTTTAGTTCTTCTTCACTTTCTGCCTTAAGGGTGGTGTTATCTGCATATCTGAGGTTATTGATATTTCTCCTGGCAATCTTGATTCCAGCTTGTGCTTCTTCCAGCCCAGTGTTTCTCATGATGTACTTTGCATATAAGTTAAATAAGCAGGGTGACAATATACAGACTTGACGGACTCCTTTTCCTATTTGGAACCAGTCTGTTGTTCCATGTCCAGTTCTAACTGTTGCTTCCTGACTTGCATAGAGGTTTCTCAAGAGACAGGTCAGATGGTCTGGTATTCCCATCTCTTTCAGAATTTTCCACAGTTTATTGTGATCCACACAGTCAAAGGCTTTGGTATAGTCAATAAAGCAGAAATAGATATTTTTCTGGAACTCTCTTGCTTTTTTGATGATCCAGCAGATGTTGGCAATTTGATCTCTGGTTCCTCTGCCTTTTCTAAAACCAGCTTGAACATCTGGAGGTTCTCGGTTCACGTATTGCTGAAGCCTGGCTTGGAGAATATTGAGCATTACCTTACTAGCGTGTGAGATGAGTGCAGTTGTGTGGTAGTTTGAGCATTCTTTGGCATTGCCTTTCTTTGGGATTGGAATGAAAACTGACCTTTTCCAGTCCTGTGGCCACTGCTGAGTTTTCCAGATTTGCTGGCATATCGAGTGCAGCACTTTCACAGCATCATCTTTGAGGATTTGAAATAGCTCAACTGGAATCCCATCACCTCCACTAGCTTTGTTCATAGTGATGCTTCCTAAGGCCCACTTGACTTCACATTCCAGGATGTCTGGCTCTAGGTGAGTGATCACACCATCGTGATTATCTGGGTCAGTATATCCCTCCAAAGGATTGTGACCTCAAAGGGATTAAAATCCCTTCCTCTTGCCTATGGTCAGATGTGACACAGTAGAAGCACATTCTGAGACTTCCTGGTCTCCAGCTGCTCTAACTGAGTTTCCTGTCACAGTTACTCTGTCTTCATGTGGGTTCCCATGAAAGTGAAAATGAAAGTCGCTCAGTCGTGTCCAACTCTGTGCAACCCCATAGACTATAAAGTCCGTGGAATTCTCCAGGCCAGAATACTGGAGTGGGTAGCCCATAGTGCTTTAAATATTCTGTTTCTATATCATTTTTACTTGTTTCCCTTTGGACTTGGAGCTCATTGAAGGCAGGGAGAATGGTTTATTCATCTTTAATCATAAAGCCTGTACACATATGTTCATTTGTCTATAGCTAGGTAGAATCACTATGGCTATCTCCTCTGCTCCAAGAAAAAGTCCTTTAATATTTTAATGATATGAGTTCTAGAAAGAAAAAAAATTACATAAAATGGGGGAAGAATTGTCAGCAAAATAATTCAAGAAAAATTTGCAAAATGTGAAGTTGTTTATTTACATTTTAGAAGACTAGCACCCACAAAAATTGATGAAAATAGACTCATGCCAAGATACATCAGGGTGAAATTTCAGAATACTATAAACAAAGAGAAATTTAACCCTCAGGTTTCTAGAGGATTAAAAAATAGAAACAGAATGGCTTAAGAACTTTCTGTATCATCAATATAAAACAGAAGGCAATGGAATGAAGCTTTGAAAATTTGTAAGAAAATGATTCTAGACATATATAAGCTAAATGTATAAGTAAATGATACTCTCAGACTTATGAGCTCTCAAAAATTTAATCTCCATGTGCAGATTTGTCAGGAAGCTACTGGAGATTTTTCTCCACCCAAAGTAAGAAGTAAACCAAGAAAGAGGAAAATGTGGGATGCAAAAAAAAGAGATACAGTGCAGGAGAGAGACAAATGAAATCCCTAGAAGGGTGCTGATTGGCCTTTTGCCCTTCCATAAGAACTTTAGGATGACTTTATCAGTTTCTGTTGAAAAGATAGCTGAAATTTTGATAGGAACTGCAGTGAATCTGTAGATCAACTTTTGAAGTATTGACATCTTAATGATTACTTTTCAAATTCGTGAACATAGGATTCATTTCCATTTGTTTTTGTATATAATTTATTTCAAAACATTTTATAGTTTTCAGTGTATAAGTCTTATACTTGTGTTAAATTTATTCCTAAATGTTTTATTCTGTCTCATGCTATCATATATAAATTGTTTTCTTATTTTCATTTTAGGTTGCTCACTGCAGATATGTAGAAATACAACTGATTTTTGTACATTGATCTTGTACCTTGATATCTTGCTGAACTTCATAGCTATAATAGTTTCTTTTCAGACTTCTTAGAATGTTCTATATGCATAATGTATATGCAAATAGAGGAAATTTCAATTAAAAAAAATCTGGATTCCTGTCTTTTTTTTTACTTGCATATTTGCCCTGCCTAGAAGCTCTATTACAATATTGAATAGAAATGGAAGAGCAAACATCCTTGCTTTGTTTCTAATCTTAGAGGGAAATTTTTCAGGATTTTGTCCTTAAATATGATTGTAGTTAGCTGTGAGATTTTCACAGATGCCTTTAATCAGGTTGAAGAAGTTCACTTTTATCCCTAGTTTGTTGAATAGTTTTTAATGAAGGGGTATTGAGTTTTACCAAATGTGTTTTCTGCCTTATTGAGATGGTAATCTTTTTTTTTTTTTTTACTTTAATTCATTGATTTTCACGTAGCTACCTTTTTCTTCCTGGGATAAATCTCAGTTGGTCATGGTGCATAATCATTTTATAGATTTGGTTTGAACTTTTTGTTGAGGATTTGTGGGGGAGTGCTGTGTTAATAAAGGATGTTGGTATCTAACTACTATTGCTGTTGTTGTTTCTATCTTCGGTTCTGTCAGTTTTTTCTTTATCTATTATCAGACTCTTTTTTGGTTCATATATATTTTAATCCTTATATCTTCTTCACAAATTGACACTTATAGCATTATAAAATGTCCATTTTTATTTTCAGTAGCAGTTTCTTTCTCTAGATCTATTTTGTCTGGCATTGGTATGTATTCTCTAGCTCTCTTTTGGTCATTTTTTGCATTGTGTATATTTTCACTTTTACATTCAACTCAATTTTGTATCTTTGCATTTAATGTGTGTCTTTTGTTGACAGTAAATGATTCAGTTATGTGTTTTTAAAATTTATTTCTTCCAACTTCTTCCATGTACTTAATGTGTTTAATCTATATTTACAGCAATCACTAATAAGATAAGATTTAGTCTGCCATATTGCTGTTTGTTTTGTGTATGTAATTTGATTTCTGTTCTTCTGTTCTCCCATTACTGCTTTCTTTTGTGATAGATAGATATTTTCTAGTGTACAAATTTTAATTCCTTCAGTCCATAGTGAAAAGCAAAAGTTACTCAGTCATGTCCGACTCTTTGTAACCCCATGGACTGTACAGTCCATGGAATTCTCCAGGCCAGAATACTGGAGTGAGTAGCCTTTCCCTTCTCTGGGGGATCTTCCCAATCCAGGGATCCAACCCAGGTCTCCCGCATTGCAGGCGGATTCTTCACCAGCTGAGCCAGAAGGGAAGCCAGCCCTTCAGTCCGTAACAGATCTCTAACTCTGTTCTGTTCTCTCCAGTGACTGCTAGGATGCTCATTTTCACTGTGGTTGTGGATTTGCATTTTTTGTGAATATCATGGAGTTGAAGCAGAGGATGTAGCGATACAGAAAGTTAGAATGCAGAAACTAACTGTTAATTTCCTGATTTAGTTATTTTTTCTCAATGAATACTCAATTGCTACAAGCCTTGATTAATTTACATAATTCTCTAAACACTGATTTTGATAATGTCAGCATTTTTGTTGTTTTTATGGAAGACATAATTTTCAGAGATCATATCTCTGTTTTCACTGACAGCCCCTTATTTTAAGTTTTATAAATGGTACCAGTATATCACTTTGATACCAATTTCTGTCTCATTTGTCTGTTGACACAATGGTGCTGCACAACAAAGCTACCTCATAATACAATGGTATTAAAAAATAACTGTTAATATAAATGTCACTTTTAGGATTTGGATTATTTTGGATAAATTTGTTTGGTTAATTCCTCTTTTACACTTGGGCTCATTTATGTCTGTGGCAGGATAATTGTTGGATACAAGATACATGAACCCCAATGTTCATAACAGCATTATTTACAGTAGCCAGGACAGGAAAACAACCTGTGTCCATCAACATATAAATGGATAAAGAAGCTGTGGTATATATATATATAGAGAGAGAGCAAATAGTGTTCCACTGTGGATATAGATATATTAGTATATACATACATGCATATATATGTATGTATGTGTGTGTATATATATATATATATATGTACACATACACAATGGAACACTATTCACTACTATACATATATATATATACAACATATATATATGTAGGTATATATATACAGCGGCACACTGAGTAGTGTTCTGTTGTATTTATCCATTTATCTGTTGATGGACACTTAGGTTGTTTTCATGTCCTGGCTACTATAAATAATGTTGCAATGAACTTTGGGGTGCATGTATCTTGTATCCAGCAACCATCCATATATACATAAACATGAAAATATATATTTATTTGTATATATATATATATATGTATTTGTGTATATATATATATGTATATGTATTTGTGTGTACACACACACAGTGGAACACTACTTGGCCATAAAAAAGGATGGCATTTTTCCATTGGCAGCAACATGAATGGACTTGAAGGGATTATGCTAAGTGAAATAAGTCAGACAGAGAAAGACAAATATTGTTTGATATCACTTACTTGTGGATTCTAAAAAAATACAGCAAATGAGTGAGTAAACAAAAAAGAAGCAGACTCACAGATATAGAGAACAAATTAATTGTTACCTATGAGTAGAGGGAAGTAGAGAGCAGCAATATAGAGGTAGGGGATAGAGGGTTGATGCCAGGGTTCCTTTGACAATATATGAAATCATTTGTGTGAAATTTTGAAAATTGAAAAGCTCTATAGAATGTAAAGAATCTTTCATCTAATAAAAAAATATATATTTATTTACATAAATATGTATATATAGTTATTTAAATTGGAAGATAACTGCATTATAATGTGTTGGTTTCTTCTGTACAACTACTTGAATCAGCCATAAGTATATGAATATATGTATATATGCTGTGCTGTGCTTAGTTGCTCAGTCATGTCCGACTCTTTGTGACCCCATGAACTGTAGCCCACCAGGCTCCTCTGTCCATGGGGATTCTCCAGCAAGAATACTGGAATGGGTTGCCATGCCCTCCTCCAGGGGATCTTGCCAACCCAGGGATTGAACCCAGGTCTCCCACATTGCTGGTGGATTCTTTTTTTTTTTTTTCATTTTTTTTCCTTTTATTATTATTTTTTTAATAACTTTATTTATTTTAGTTGGGGGCTAATTACTTTACAATATTGTAGTGGTTTTTGCCATACATTGACATGAATCAGCCATGGGTTTACATGTGTTCCCCATCCTGAACTCCCCTCCCACCTCCCTCCCCATCCCATCCCTCTGGGTTATCCCATTGCCCCAGCCCTGAGCATTTGTCTCATGCATCGAACCTGGAATGGTGTTCTGTTTCACATAGATAGTATACATGTTTCAATGCTATAGCTGCTAGGGAAGCCCAAGAATACTGGAATGGGTAGCCTATCCCTTCTCGAGGGGAATTTCCCAACCCAGGAATCGAACTGGGGTCTCCTGCATTGCAAGCATATTCTTTACCAGCTGAGCTACCAGGAATATATATATATCCCCTCCCTCTTGAGCCTCCCTCTCACTTTCCCTCTCTATATATAGTTTTTATTATCCATTCATCCCTTGGTAGACATTTAGGTTGTTTCCATATCTTGGTTATTGTGAATAATACTTCAATACACATGGAGGTGCAAATAGTTCTTTGAGATAGTGGTTTTATTTCCTTTGGGTATATACCCATAAGTGAGATTGCTGTTTTATTTCTAATTTTTTGAGTACATTCCATATTGTTTGCCATAATGGCTACTCGAATTTTCATTCCTGCAGCCTCCTACCCAAATCTCAAAGCTCCCATAAAGGCACTTGTGTCCTCTGGTTGCCACCAAATTATTGTTGCTGAGAGTGGATATGAGTAGAGGATCTCCTATTCCACCATTTTGCTGATGTCACCTCCCTCAATGTTTTTAGGGAGTCTGCAAATTTTTCGTTCAAATTATTCTAGTATTTCCTGCTATTCAATCCTACTGGAAATGGTATTTTAAAGTTTATTTTGCAATTTTTGTTGCTAGTAGATTAAGAACTACATTTTTATATTGACTTGCTGTTCTGTAAATTTGTTAATTTACTTGTCCATTTTACTAGTTGCTTTATAGATAACTTAGAATTTTCTATGTAAACCACCATGCTGTCTTCTAATAGAGCTTTACTGCTTCTATTCCCAAATGTAGAACTTTTATTTAATGTTCTTGCTATATTTCACTGGCTAGGGCCTTGAGTAAATCCATTTTCTTTTTGGAACCCTTATGGAATATGTTCAATATTTCACAGTTAACTATGAAACCATAGGTTTCACCTATAGTTTTATACATGCTATTTTTTTTTTTGTGCAAGGGTATGAAGAAGTTCCCATCTATGTCCAGCTTTGTGAGAGGTTTTTCTATGAATGAATATTGAATTTTGTGAAATACTTGTACTGAATCTATCTAAATTATCATATGTTCTTTTTAAATTTTAGTTAACACAGTTAATTGCATTGGTTGATTTTTAATCAAATAAATCACCTTTTTATTCCTTGGGTATATCTCACTTGGTCATTGATCAGAAAAGAGTTAGCATTGCAGTTGGAGACTGCTGTCATTGGAAAGACTTACTTGCACAGTTTGCTTTGGCTGGTGTTTGGCAACTTGGATTTTGGGAGCGCTCTCTCCACTCCAGCTGATAAGGGTGGCTCACTGTGCTTAAATTGTTTGTGCAAACAATGTGGTTATGCTGAACATCTGCCGTATGTGGTAGATAGACAGTGCCTAGAAAATCAACCCACAGTAAAAGCAAACTAACTAACAAACAAAAAACCCTTGAAATGGAGTCTCTAGTGAGATTTCCTGGTGGACAGCATTTCACACATTTTGTTTCAACTTGTTGTAGAAAATAAGCATATCCTAGGTGACTTTAGTAAAAGAGGATTCTCCAAAGGTTGTCCCTGATTTTCTCTGTACTTTGACCCATGTGACTTTTTCCTTTGCTGATTTTGCTTTGTATCCTGTGCCTGTGTTTGTGCCTATGTTCATGAGGGATATAGATCTATAGTTTTTTAGTGATAGTCTTGACAGATTTTGAAATTAGGGATATGCTGATCTTGTAAAATGAGTTGAGAAGTATTCCATCCTCTTTTTTTTGAAATAATATGTATAAATTGGGTACTATTTCTTTTTAAATGTTTCATAAAATTCACCAGTGAAGACATCACACCCTGTGTGTGTGTGTGTGTGTGTGTGTGTATGTGTGTAGAAGTGGTATTTTTAAAAGTTATACATATATTGTTTATTTATAAAATCAATTTTTAATATATGTGAGATTATATATCTCTATCTATATATCTATATTCACATCTACATGTATATATGTCTCACTTACTTCTTATGTACGTTTTTATAAGTTGGGTCTTTCAGTCTGTTCATTTAATCTGTTTTCAAATTTATTGACATGAAGTTGGATTTATATTCCTTCAATATCATTTTACTGTCAACAGGACCTATAGTGTTGCTCACCTGTTTCTTTCCTGACACTGGAAATTTATATTTTCTCTTCTTTTGATTCCTATTTTACTAGGGATATATCAAGTTTATTAATCTTTTCAAAGCACCTTTTTTCAAACTTTTACCTAAGTGAAAGCAGAGATCCATTTTTCATGTATAGATTTGTTATTTACTCTAAACGTTTTGTAAATTCCAGTATCATGGCTATTTTTCTAATATATGAGTGATGTGAGAGCAGGCTTTGTACTTTCCAAACTTTTAAAATAGTCTTTATTTCTGATTTCTACTTAAGCTATTTGTTTTTACAATGAGTTCTGTAAAACATTAATTCTTAAAAATGTATTGAAATTTTCTTTATGACCTGAAATAAGGGTTAAGTTGACAAGTTGACTTGTAGAGTAAATTCACCTAGCTGCTTGGTTTTTTTTTTTTTTTTTTTTTAAGTAAAGTGTTTTTTTGGCATACACTCGTGTTTATTCATTTAGGTATTATCTATGAGTGATTTTGTACTACCACGTCAGAGTTGAATGCTTGTGAAAGAGATCTTGTAGCTCACAAAGCTTTAAATGTTTACAAAATATCTGCCCCTTTGCAGAAAGTTTACAGACCCCTGACCTAGAACATAGTCGATATTTGTAAACGGGCATTGCGTGCAGGTAAAAAGTCTCTTGCTTGCCTTCTCTCTCTCTTTCCCTTCTGTCTCTATTTACACATACGCACACATACATACACACACACACACAAATTTGATCAAGAATAGTAATGGAATTGTTCAAAAATTTTTGTCATTTGATTTTTATATTTTTCAGTTTTGAAGAGAAACACATTCTTAAAAAGCTACCCTATTGATTTATCTTTGTGTTGTCATCAAATTTTGCTTCATATATTTTCAAGCTACATTGTCCAGTTCCTACAAGTTGAATTTAGGTAGATTATGATTTTTATCATGTTGAAGTATACTTTATGTTTATCAAAGTTTTATACTTTAAATTCAATATCTTCTAGTATTAGCATGGTACACTAGCTTAATTTGGTTAGTATTTTCCTGGCATATCTTTTTATATTCTTAATAATTTCAAATTTTCTCCTGTTTCCTATTTTGCTTATAAGTGCATTTCTTGTAAGCAATAAAGAGCTGGATTTTTAGATTTGAATATAATTATCTTTCTTATCAAACCAATAAATTTAATCAATATTCATTAACATTATATTGTATATTTGGAAATATTTACATCTTTTTATTTTATGTTTTCTGTTTATCATGCATTTTATTTGATTTTTCCAATTGTCTTGATTTATGTTGAAGGATAAAGCTTTTTTTTTTTAATTTTTATTCTGCCTTAGGAACTATAGCTTGTATGTCTGTATTTATGGTGGGTTTTCTTTGAATTTTTAGCATCCATTGTAACATATACAATTTCTATAACAAGTTCCAAAGTTGCTCAATATCTCTAGTCTCCTACAATGCAAGACAAAAATCTTAGAATGTTCTCCAAAGCATCAAATCCCCACATGAAGTGAAAGTTGCTCAGTCGTGTCCGACTCTTTGCAACTCCATGGACTGTATGGTCCATGGAATTCTCCAGGCCAGAATACTGGAGTGGGTAGCCTTTGCCTTCTCCAGGGGATCTTCCCAACTCTGGGATCAAACCCATGTCTCCCACGTTGCAGGCGGATTCTTTACCAGCTGAGCCACAAGAGAAACCCAAGAATACTGGAGTGGGTAGCCTATCACTTCTCCAGTGGATCTTCCTGACCCAGGAATTGAACTGGGGTCTCCTGCATTGCAGGCAGATTCTTTATCAACTGAGCTATCAGGGAAGCCTGAATCCCCACGGCCTGTGTCCCTATTTATTGTCTAAAACTTAATCCTTCCTTTCAGTACAAAGAGAATTTGTGTTCTTTGTTCGGTATGAGGTATAGTTTTTCACATGCTCCTTGCTTGGAGCAAGGGATCGCTCTCAGATCCAGCTTCATTCAGTGAGGTAGTTCTGATTTGTAGGGTTTTTCTTTTTACCTCAAGGAAATCAAATGAGTCTCTGTCTACTTCCTGTTCTGTGACTTCAGTTGCACATCCCCATTGTTATGGGGCTGAATTGTGTTTTCTGTAAATTCATATGTGAAATCCTAACCCCCAATACCTTGGAATATGACTGTTTGTGGAGATGCTGTCTTTAAAAGAGATAATAAAGATAAAATTAGGTAATGGTCTGGGCTTAATCCACTATGCTTGGCATCCTTGTAAGCAGAAGAGAGATTAAGATACAGATAGGTACCTAGAGAAGACCATGTGAAGACAGAAGATGATGGCTATTAACAAACCAAGAAGAGAGGCTTTTAGAAGAAACCACTTTGTTCAGTTCTTGATCTTAAACATCTAGGCTCCAGAACGGTGAGGAAATAAACATCTACTGTTTTAAGCCATCTAGTTTGTCATAGTCTGTTATGGCAGCCCTAGCAAGCTAGTATACCCACTCTATATTTCTGTTCCATTTGTGGTACACAGATTTATTTATTTATTTTAAAAGCCAGTTATGTCTTTTTATTTAAAATAAAAACTCATTCGTTTCTATGTGAGAATTGGGGTGGGAAGCTTTGATTTTTTAGGTTGATATTTAATTGGAGGATAATTGCTTTGCAGTGTTGTGTTGTTTTCTGCTATACAACATCAAAAATCAGTCACAGATATATATATCCTCCCTCTTGAATCTCCGTGTCACTCCCCCCATCCCACCCCTCTAGGTGGTCACAGAGCACCAGGCTGGGCTCCCTATGTTACATAGCACCTTCCCACTAGCTATTTTACACATGGTAGTGTATATATGTTAAAGCTACTTTCTCAATTCATTCCACCCCTCCTTCCACTTCTGTGTCCACAAGTTCATTCTCTATGTTTGTGTCTCCATTCCTTCCCTGCAAATAAGTTCATCAGTACCGTTTTTCTAGATTGCATATATATATGTGTTAATATGCAATATTTGTTTTTCTGTTTCTGACTTACTTCATTCTGTATAACAGGCTTTTGGTTCATATACCTCTGTTCAGCTGATTCACATTTGTTCCTTTTTATGGCTGAGTAATATTCCATTGTATATATATACCAAGCTTCTTTATCCATTCATCTGTTGATGGATATCTAGGTTGTGTCCATGTCCTGGCTATTATAAATAGTGCTGCAATGGACACTGGGGTGCATGTGTCTTGAATAGTTGTTTACTTAGGGCATATGCCCAGTAGTGGGATTGCTGGGTCATATGGTGGTTTGGGGCTTTCCTGGTAGTTCAGGTGGTAAAGAATCTGCTTGCAATGCAGGAAACCCAGGTTCAATCCCTGGATTGGGAAGATCCCCTGAAGAATGGCTACCCACTCCAGTATTCTTACCTGGAGAATCCCATGGACAGAGGAGCCTGGCAGGCTATAATCTGTGGAGTTGCAAAGAGTTGGACATGACTGAACATGCATGCATTGTATGCCATGGTAGTTTTCTTCCTAATTTTTAAAAGAATCTCCATACTGTTCTTTACAGGATGGGAAGCTTTGAATATGAACTCCTTGAAGCATTTTTAATCGAATCTCACCCTCTCTTCTTTGTATAACATTCAATATGGATTTTTAATGTAATCTCTGAGTGACATAGTATGATTAGGACATGCTTTGCTTTCAGAAACATCTAGAAGACAGGAAAGATAATGATCATTTTTGTATTCCCCTACATGTCTAACACAATGCCTGATACATCATTTGTGTTCAATACATTTTTAGTAAATTGACTGATGGAAAGAAGACTAGACTAGAGTCTAGAGATCTAGGTTCTATCATAGCTGTATATCTCACTAACTGGGCAAATCAGTTAAGTTCTCTGGGCCTCATTTTGTCCTTTTGAACCATGTGTGTTCGAGTTAGGACCTTTTAGGTTATAATATTGCAAATCTATATATGTCCGAAAAAGTCATGCAGAGAGAGAAAAAAGTTAATGGAGTACAATTTTCCTCTTGGTTCTCCTCACTTACTTTGAAATCAATAACCAGTCTAAGCACTCCTTAGAAGCAGCTCTACAGCCCACCATTAGTCTCCAATTGACTAAACAAATCTAGACTTAATAAAACTTACTTTTGCTAATGGAAGGTAATGGAAGAATCAGAATCTCCCAGAGACCACAGGCTTCATTTCCCTTCATACTTTACTTGCTGGATCAGCAGTTACTGCTGTACTTGAGCTGCATAATGCTAATAACCCTGGAGCAGAGGAAAAAAAGATACCTCACTTACTGTTTTACAGCAGTCACTATCTGATAATCACAAAATGGTTTCTGGGTCAGCTATGCATCCTCAAGGTAAGACCAAAATGCCAGCTCACATAATAGGGCAATGGAGTGCCTTAATAAAGAGATTTCTATAAAATGCTTAGAGGCACTGGTCTTAAAATTGCAACAGATTTTCTTTCATGCCATCTGCTACCTAAACTTGGTGCTCTATGACATATATTTATTTAAAGGTTTAACTGAATTTCACTGATGTTGGTGGCAAATGTAATATTTGAATGCCTCTATTAAGTACTATTAAGCAAGAGATTTATGAAGATGTGTGCAAAGACTATTCATACTTTACACAGAAGCTCTGTCTTTGAGGGAATTCAATTAAAATTCCCCTACTCATGCAGCTCAAGTGCAGGAAAAGGTTTCAGCTGGAAATCTCTTCTTAGAATTAAGAGATCAAAAGGATGGATTTTTAGTTCCTTTTTTAAATATCAGTACTCAGTGTTAATAACTAAGGTTTAATGAGGGTTTTTCCCTCCAGTTAATCTCTTTACAATTCACAGGTTTACAAACTGTGGAAGAAAGAATCTTCTGCCTCAGTGTACATTATCTCCTGGTTGACTGTGAGTTTAAAAAGATGACAGCAGGGTAAAGCAGTTCATTGACAAGTATTCAAGGCAATTTAGGATCCACAGGAATATTGGCTAAGAAAGTCACTATTAACAAAGTTTTGCAAAACTTTTGAATATCTACGCTTGGTATTCCTGTTAGTTCTATGTAGGTCAAATCTAGCCTGTAGGAGACATCAATCTGTCTCATGAGTTTAGTCCCAGGTTAGTGAGTGTCTATAGCAATGCAATTTATAAGGCTGAAATCAAAACAATCTGGGGAAAGGAGATCTCTTAGAGGTACTGGTTGCCACATAATCAAGGGAAGAATCTATCTTACCTGTTTTTGTGCTGGTATCCCACTGTTAAAATTAGTTATTGGGCCAAATTCGTTTATTTTTCAACACATATTGGTCGAATGCCCACCATGTGCCAAGCAGTTTTCTAGACACCGAGCTTATAGCATTAAAGAAAACAAGCACATTTCTAATCTCATAGAAGGTAAATTCTGATAGGAGGATATAGGCATGCAGGAAGGATTGTGTAGTAGTTGAGTATGGCTTAAGTTAGATATGGTCACCAGAGAGACCTCACTAAGAAAATGGCATATGAGTAGAGATCTGAAGGAAGTGAAAGAGTAAACCATGCAGATATCTGAAGAGGAGCATACTAGGCAGATGGAACAGCAATTACAGAGGCCCTGAAGCAGGAAGAAGCCTGATATTTTCTAGCAATAGCTAGGAGGTCAGTGTAGCTGGGTCAGAATGAGTGAGGAGGAGCATAGTCTGAGGTCAGGTCAAAAGATATAGGGGATAGTCATGCAGAATCTTATAGGCCATTATACAAACTCTGGCTTTTTCAGTGAGATGGGAATCCACCACTGAGTTTGAAGCAGGGGAGGCAAATACAGAAGCAAGAGGTCCAGTGAGGACGCTATTGTAGCATTTCAGGGGAAAGATAATGGTATTTTGGATTAAAGTAGTAACAATGGAGTTTGTGGAGAAGGTGTCAGATTCCCGATATAATTTGAAGTTTTACTGATGGATTTTCAACAGGATTTACTGATGAACCAGATGTGGGCTGTGTGACATATTGGAGAATTAAGGACAGCTCCAATATTTTTGCCTTAAGCACCTGGAGTTACAAATTTTCACATGGAGAAAACTGTGAAAGGACAAATTTGGTGGTGGTGGTGATGGGGAACAGGAACTCATTGGTACATGATAAGTTTGAGATGCCTAGTAGTTGCTGGCAGTGATGGCATATCATTAAGAGCACACATTCAAGAGTTAAACTATCTGAATTTAAATTATCTTTCCACCATTCAGCAGCCATGTGACCTTGAGAAAATTACTTGATAAGTGTGTGTCCCTATTTTCTCATCTTAGAATGGGAGTGATACTAGCACATACTTCATATGGCTGTTTTAAGGATTAAATATGCTAATGTTTAGAAAAACTGCTTAAAATGAGGTCTAGAAAAGAATAAACACTATATGAGCTCAGTTGTGTCCGACTCTTTGCAACCCCATGGACTGTAGCCTACGAGGCATATCTGTCTGTGGAATTCTCCAGGCAAGATCACTGGAGTGGGTTGCCATTCCCTTCTCCAGGGGAATCTTCCCAACTCAGGGATTGAACCCCAGTCTCCTGCAATTGCAGGCAGATTCTTTACCATCTGAGCTACCAGGGAAGTCCATATAAGCATTAGTTTTTATTATTGTTATTATTATTATTACTATTATTTATTGTTACTATTAGACATTCCAGTTGAGCTGTCAACTATGCTACTGGCTATGTAAGTCTAAAGTTCAGAAGAGGATGTAGGTTTGAGACAAATTTTGCAGTCATCGGCATATAGATGGCATTTAAGCCAAGAGACAAGGAGAATAGCAAAGATATGAGTGTAGGTAAACTCTTCAGTCTTGATTCCAGCTTGTGCTTCCTCCAGCCCAGCATTTATCATGATGTACTCTGCATATAAGTTAAATAAGCAGAGTGACAATATATAACCTTGACGTACTCCTTTTCCTATTTGGAACCAGTCTGTTGTTCCATGTCCAGTTCTAACTGTTGCTTCCTGACCTGCATACAGGTTTCTCAAGAGGATGTCAGGTGGTCTGGTATTCCCATCTCCTTCAGAATTTTCCACAGTTTATTGTGATCCACACAGTCAAAGGCTTTGGCATAGTCAATAAAGCAGAAATTGATGTTTTTCTGGAACTCTCTTGCTTTTTCGATGATTCAGTGGATGTTGGCAATTTGATCTCTGGTTCCTCTGCCCTTTCTAAAATGAGCTTGAACATCTGGAAGTTCATGGTTCATGTATTGTTGAAGCCTGGCTTGGAGAATTTTGAGCATTACTTTACTAGCGTGTGAGATGAGTGCAATTGTGCAGTAGTTTGAGCATTCTTTGCCATTGCCTTTCTTTGGGATTGGGATGAAAACAGACCTTTTCCAGTCCTGTGGCCACTACTGAGTTTTCCAAATTTGCTGACATATTGAGTGCAGCACTTTCACAGCATCACCTTTCAAGATTTGAAATAGCTCAACTGGAATCCCATCACCTCCACTAGCTTTGTTCATAGTGATGCTTCCTAAGGTCCACTTGACTTCACATTCCAGGATGTTTGGCTCTAGGTAAGTGTGAGTGATCACACCATCGTGATTATCTGGGTCATGAAGATCTTTTTTGTACAATTCTTCTGTGTAGTCTTGCCACCTCTTCTTAATATCTTCCGCTTCTGTTAGGTCCATATCATTTCTGTCCTTTATTGGGCCCATCTTTGCATGAAATGTTCCCTTGGTATCTCTAATTTTCTTGAAGAGATCTCTAGTCTTTCCCATTCTATTGTTTTCCTCTATTTCTTTCCATTGATCTCTGAGGAAGGCTTTCTTATCTCTCCTTGCTATTCTTTGGAACTCTGCATTCAAATGAGTATATCTTTTCTCCTTTGCTTTTCACTTCTTTTCTGTTCTGAGCTATTTATAAAGCCTCCTCAGACAGCCATTTTGCTTTTTTGCATTTCTTTTTCTTGGGGATGGTCTTGATTCCTGTCTCCTGTACAATGTCACGGACCTCTGTCCATAGTTCATCAGGCACTCTGTATATCAGATCTAGTCTCTTAAATCTATTTCTCACTTCCACAGTATAGTCAGACCACCAGGCTCCACCGTCCCTGGGATTCTCCAGGGAAGAACACTGGCGTGGGTTGCCATTTCCTTCTCCAATGCATGAAAGTGAAAAGTGAAAGTGAAGTCACTCAGTCGTGTCTGATTCTTAGTGACCCCACGGACTGCAGCCTACCAGGCTCCTCTGTCCATGGATTTTCCAGGCAAGAGTACTGGAGTGGGTTGCCATTTCCTTCTCCAGTATAGTCAGAAGGGATTTGGTTTAGGTCATACCTGAATGATCTAGTGGTTTTCCCCCACTTTCTTAAACTTGAGTCTGAATTTGGCAATAAGGGAGCTGGAATCAAGACTGCCAGGAGAAGTATCAATAACCTCAGATATGCAGATGACACCACCCATATGGCAGAAAGCAAAGAAGAACTAAAGAGCCTCTTGATGAAAGTGAAAGAAGAGAGTGAAAAAGTTGGCTTAAAGCTCAACATTCAGAAAACTAAGGTCATGGCATCCGGTTCTATCACTTCATGGAAAATAGATGGGGAAACAGTGGAAACAGTGGCTGACTTTATTTTGGGGGGCTCTAACATCACTGCAGATGATGATTGCAGTCATGAAATTGAAAGATGCTTACTCCTTGAAAGGAAAGTTATGACCAACTTAGACAGCATATTCAAAAGCAGAGACATTACTTTGTCCACAAAGTTCCATCTAGTCAAGGCTATGGTTTTTCCAGTAGTCATGTATGGATGTGAGAGTTGGACTATAAAGAAAGCTGAGTGCAGAAGAACTGATGCTTTTGAACTGTGGTGTTGGAGAAGACTCTTGAGAGTCCCTTGGACTGCAAGAAGATCCAACCAGTCCATCCTAAAGGAGATCAGTCCTGGATGTTCATTGGAAGGACTGATGTTGAAGCTGAAACTCCAATACTTTGGCCACCTCATGAGAAGAGTTGACTCATTTGAAAAGATCCTGATGCTGGGAAAGATCGAGGGCAGGAGGAGAGGTGACAACAGAGGATGAGATGTTTGGATGGCATCACCGACTCAATGGACATGGATTTGGGTTGACTCTGGCAGTTAGTGATGGACAGGGAGGCCTGCTATGCTGCGGTTCATGGGGTTGCAAAGCATCAGACATGACTGATAGACTGAAGTGAACTGAACTATACTCTTCAAGGGCACTGGGACACCCTCTATCTTTTAGAGGTTTGGAAAATAAAGAAGAATTGAAAAGAGATGGAAAAGGAGTGGTCAGAGAAGTGAGATGAAACAATGTGTAGTATTCTGGAAACTAAGAAAGAAACTACATGATATGAGGCCTCAGAAATATGTAGTGGCTTCAATTCTATTTAATTCAATTTATTTGTGACCTTGACAAGAGCAGTTTTATTGGGGTGGTAGGAGCATAAGCTTTATTCTGGTTCTAGAAGAAACAGAAAGAGTATAGACAATTCTTTCTATGAGTTTTGCTGTATTTCTAGAAATGGGCATGAAGGTAAACAAGGAAGAGGAGCCGAGAAAAGTTTTTACTTAGGATGGTAGAAATAGTATATTTGTATCTGATGTTATTGATCCAGGAGAGAAGGAAATGTGTTGATGTTGGAGAGAGAGAATTGTTGGACTGATATGATTAAGGCCAGTTTCTCAACATTACTGGGTGGGAAAAGACATTACTTTTCATTATCTCTGAGAGCTTCAACTATATAATAGATAAAATTGGGTGCTGACTTTGATATCACATAAAGAGGGAGATAAATTACCAGTAACATTTCTGAACAAATCAGGGAAAGGGGGTACTTCGGAACTGGCTTCCTTCCTCACACTGATAAGCCTTGGAAGCCGCTAATGGTCTTAAAACGGCATGTGTTGATAAAAGCTCATATCAGCAGTTCCTGAAAACTCAACAACAAAATTATATTATGAATTCCTCTACTTTTTTTTTTCATCTGCACTGATCCCATCTTAGTCCAAGTCCCAATTGCCTCTCATCAGAAGCACAGTAATGGGCTTCTAAGTGGTCATCCTACTTTGACTGTTGCCTCTTGCAGTCTCTTCTCCACACAATGTGAAGAGAAATCCTTTTGAATGGAAGTCATGTAATATTAACATTCTACTTCCTCCAAGGTCTTTTGTGAATGAAAATTTTATACCAAACTTGGAAAATCACAAAATGTTAACTATTTGATATGTCAATATCAGGGTTTCCCAGGCAGCTCACTGGTAAAGAATCTGCTTGCCAATGCAGGAGACACAGGAGATGGGGGTTCGACCTCTGCCATCCCGGGCTGGGGAGATCCCTTGGAGGAGGATAGCAACCCACTCTAGTATTCTTGCCTGGGAAATCCCAAGGACAGAGGAGCCTGATGGGCTAGAGTCCACGGGGTTGCAAGAGTTGGACATGATTTAGTGACTAAACCACCACCACCACCATGTCAGTATCATGCTAACATGTTCTAAGAAGCTTGCTTCATTCTCATTTGACACACATTTTCATATGAGTGTTGCCTTATTGTCACAGTTTATCTGATTAGTGGACTTTTCTGGTGGCTCAGTGGTAAAGAATCTTCCTACCAAGCAGGAGACTTGGGTTGGATCCCTGGGTCAGGAAGATCCCCTGGAGAGGGAAATGGCAGCTCGCTCCCATATTCTTGCCTGGAAATCTCATGGACAGAGGAGCCTGATGGGCTGAAGTCCATGGGGTTGCAAAAGAGTCGGACACAACTTAGCAACTAAGCCACAACAATAAATCTGATTAATAATCATCTGCAGCAGTTAATGGTGAAATTGATTTAGAGTTCTGAAAATTTCAAGGCTAACCTGTAGAAACTGGTAAGTTGACGGCAAAGCCTGCTGGAAAAGTTATCCACAAAACTGTTATGATTTTACTTTCCTGTAGAAAGATACAACCATGTATCTAACTTAGCAGTCTTAGGCATTCCTTTTCTGTCTATATAAATCCTTATTTGTCAGTCTTTGAACCAGCTCTTATTTCTTTGTTATTTATTCCTTTACTAATGAAGTTAATAAAATGTTCACATATGCTCATTATCTGTTTATATGAGAATATTGTAATGTTCCCCATGATATTTTAAATAAAGTGGAAAGTCTTTAGCTATAGCCACAAGGCCCTATGTGATCAGGTTGCTGTCTAACTCTGAGGTCATCCACTACCACTCTTCTAAGCCCTGTTGGCTTTTCTAGAACACAGTAAGTCATTTCTGATCCTAAAGCCCTTTCAATGTGCTGTTATATCTTTTTGGAGAGTTTTTCCCCCAGATTTCTACTTTCACTCATCCATTATATGAGACAGGTCTCTACTCAAATGTAAGCCCCTCACAAATGCTTAACTGAGTCCCCTATCCAAAATATCACAGCTACATACCACTCTATAAAACTACTCAACTGGATTTACTATTTCTAACATTTCACTGTGATCATTTTCAAACACATAGCATAATAGAAAGGAATTTAGACTGAACACCCATCCATCCACCACTGAGAGCCTATCATTAAAATTTTTGCCATTGCATAATATTTTATAAATTCATTTATGATTCTAACTTACTGTTTTCATGCCCAAATGCACCCCCCCAACACTGCAATTTAAAATTCAGAAGTACAGTGTGTTTGTCTGTTTCGAACACTGCTGTAATCTCAGTGCTTGTAACAGCACTTATATGCAGAAGATGTCATAGATTAAATGACTGGTTCTAATTATTTAGTCACCTGCAGTAGTATTATACATCCATGTCCTATGACAGATGGGTAGGATCTCTTTAAAGAAGGAACCTCAGCCTTGTACAGGCTTTCTTCTCAGTGAAGCAGCATTCAACACACACTCAAACCTAGTGTCATGGCCCATGGTCCAGGCCCCTCACTATAACAGTTTCTAGGGAAACTGAGGAAGGGTTCCATAAGCCCTGACATCTTAGAATGGGTATCCTTACCCCTAAAGCTGTCATTACTCTTGGGCCCCTTAGACTTAGGCAGGTAGGGGCACGTCATCACAGGAGATTTATTAGGCTAAACAAATTTACATGCCTACTAGAATTAATGTTTAGCAATCAAGAGATGTTTTACTTAACTGACAGAAAAACATCCAATAGTGCAATAACTATTTTTACCATTATAATAACATTTACCTCTTTTAATAAGTTGATTGCGTTTGATGGTATAGTTTAAGACTTAATGGGGTAGTAAGAGTTGTGTGATAAAGAAAGATAAATATATTACCCAATTTAAACTATGTGTCAAACAATGGTAGATTTAAGACTTCATTTATTGGAATGAGCTAAAGAGAAAAATCACATGCAAAAGTGATAAAACTGTACATTTTAGCTTTCATTGGTAAAATGCTAAATAAGTAGTCATTTATTAGTTCCCTTGATAGTCACAATGGTGATATTAATCATAATGGATTCACTAAATGATAATGTGACTATGAGATGCAGTGTTAGACATTCTAATTTAATTTTCGAAATAGTTAATAAAATATACTCAGAAGCATTGGCCTCTTGTTCTGCGGGAACATTTTAAATGGAAAATGTTAATTTTACTGGTGTCACAATTATATTATAGAATTAATGATGTATTGTTCACCTAGATGTAAAAAGGAATTTTAATGCAATTTAAATTTCTTGAACTGTATTTTTGTGGATTTCAGTTAGTTTTACTTTGCAGAATGAAAACTGAACACAGCATATTTTGATATGTGTAATGTGGTAAATGGGACAGCCTTTAGATAGTTCTCTAAAACAGTAGAATGTAATCTACTTGCAAGTGAGTCTTCTGTATACATTTTCCTATACAATTCCTATAAATTTCCTTCTGATATTCCTATAAAATATAAGAAGATGATGTGAATTAGGGCATCTAAATGTATTGAAGTCCCCTTAAGGATATGGTGCCTGAAGAACCCTTTCAAGTGTTGGCATGATTGCAAATGGCAGGAGTTTTTTTTCAGAAGAGAATTTCACCCTCTATGGAGCTGGAGCTATTCCAGTGGGTTAAATCAATGTGCTTTAAAATTTCAGGGATATTTCAATATGGTGATTGGATTAGATTGGTGAAGGGTTTTCCTTCATGGGGACAAGTATGTTCTTAAGTCAGTATTTTGAAACCTGTGTAAGACCAGCGTGACTTTATGTTAATGCAAGTTGCTTCATGTAGCCGGTGTAAGGTGTGTAGGGTGACCGTTGCCCTGTTAAAGGCTTGTCATAGGTCATGTTTTCCAACTTACTCATTGCATACATAAGGAAAATATGTCCTGCTCAGGGAATAAACTTTGAAATGGTGAGGTATTTTAGAAGGCTGTTCTGTAGAAATGTGTGTTATCTATATAAACTTCTGATCATATTTAGATATAGTGTATAGAGATAAATCTTACTTGTCCAATTCACAGTGAGATATTTGGCAGATTCAGGTTATCAGTCTATTTTTTTCCTGCAGTAGGAGCTATGATATATTTTCCAAGTAGACAATATTTTAATGAAAATATTATATTTTCTTCATTTAAATTAAGAGGCTTAATCTTAAGGATTTAATTTAACTGTCCTGAATTATTTTAATTTGAATTATTTATATATTTAAAATGAGAGCTTTAATTTTATGTATTAAAACTCATATATGAATGGTATGTCTAAATTCAACTCTTTAGTTTTATAATCAGAAATTAGAAATTATCCATGACACCATTATTAAAAACAGAAATGAATCAGTGCTTCCCCTCCCCCACAGGTATTTATCATTCTCATCAAATCTAGTGAGAATATCCAGCATACCACTGAAAAAAAAGTGGGCTAATTAAGAACTACCATAGGAAATAATTTTATAGCATTCATTGTTTTATATTTAATTGTATTTGTGAAATAGCATTTTTATTTGATTACCAAAGTAATACATGTTAATTGCTCTAAGTGTAACAAATGCATAAAACTACAAAGAGGGGAAATAAAAATAATTTTACTTCTTAGACACGAGACCTGTGAACAAGCTGGCATTTATTTTTCTACTTTTGTTTCTATGTATATATCTAAATATATAGTCATTATTTAATAAAATCTTAGTCTATGATGCTGTTTAGTGATTGTTTTTTGTATATGATATATCCTAAAATTTTACTATAAGATTTTAAGATTCTTTTTTTTAATTTATTTCTTTTTTAATTGAAGGATAATTGCTGTATTGAATTGTGTTGTTTTCTGTCAAATCTCAACATGAATCAGCCATAGGTCTACATATATCCCCTCCTTTTTGAACCTCCCTCCCACCTCCTTCCCCATCCCACCCCTCTAGGTTGATACAGAGCCCCTGTTTGAGTTTCCTGAGCCATACAGCAAATTCCCGTTGGCTATCTATTTTACATATATAACCACATTCTTAACAGCTCCATCATTTTCTATGTAATGATGCCTTAGGCTCTGGTTAAAGAAGACCAAAGCAGGTTTGAGGAAGGTTGAAAATAAAATTTAGGGACACCTATTGTTTCTACTCATAAGTCTTATTAAGATAGAAATGATAGAAGGATAGGATGGGCATAGGAGACTGCTGAAGTAGGGCAGTTTCTGAATGTCTCCTTTCAGTTCATTTGGAGGTCAACCCGCAAAGTGATGAGGAATGCAAGAATCTGTTAGATCCATCAAGTCTTGAGAAAACGAGCTCATAGGCTTTTATTCTTATGTCTACCAGAAGGGTCACATCAGTGCCCCAAAGTATCATATATAATCTCCAAAGACATTATTTTCTACTCAAGAAGCACCATTATAAGACTTTAAACTTCCAAATCCTTGAGTGACAACAGCAAAATGGCACAATAGGAATTTTCTACCATCTTTAATGTCAAGAAAGAACATCTTGGCCTGCAGTTTCTGCCACAAGGGGGGAAAGGGAGAGCTCGTGAGTTAGTAAAATAGCTTCTCTAGCTGTGCATGATGCCACTAAAGAGGCTCATTTCTGTTTCGCCCTATCCAGGATAAAGAGATGTGCTGCACAACTGGAGGGCATGGAGGGGCTGGGAAAATAGTAACCAGGGCTCTCCCAGAGCATCAAAGTGTTGTGAGTTCTAAGAGCTTTGACAAATTCATCAGAAAGCCTGCCCACAAGTCACAGGGGATGACTCCCTTGTAGATCCTGCCAATGGGCCCACAAGAACCCCCCAGTGCTCTGCACATCCTACTCACAAACACAGCCATACTGTGGCTAGCTCCCATGAATGCTCTGGAAGACTCTGAGTGCAAGTTTTTGTATACGTCTTGTGAGGTTACTGGAGGGATTCCCTGGTGGCTCAGATGGTAAAGCATCTACCTGCAATGCGGGAGACCCAGGTTTGATCTCTGGGTTGGGAAGATCCCCTAGGTGGGGAAGATCCCCTGGAGAAGGAAATGGCAACCCACTCCAGTACTTTTGCCTAGAAAATTCCATGGATGGAGGAGCCTGGTGGGCTACAGTCCATGGGGTTGCAAAGAGTCAGACATGACTGAGCGACTTCACTTTCTAGAGAGGTTCCTCAGAAAGCTGGCCTGATTCTGCAGGATTTAAAGAAAGCACACAAACTTGAGAGTTAGCATTACCATAGGGAAAGCAAATAGGAGGCTGTCAGCACTCAACCTGGCTTTGCAAGATTGAGAGAAGGCATACAGTTTTAGGAATTCATTTCCCTGACCACACACAATAAGAGGAAACAAGATGTATGGAAACGGTGTATTCATAGTAAAGATATGACAAAGCCTCAGAATCTCTAGAAGGACTAAAAGAAGGTATTTTTGTCTCCAAAGCAGTGAATAGAGACTGCAGGAGGTGACTGCTTCTTCAAACGTGAAGACAATGGTGTAATACATCAAGAAACTTAAGAAGTCAAGTAAGCACGGTAACACTAAAGAAATAATAATCTATTAATCAACCAAAAAGAAATCAATATACAATAATCAGTTGTGTTTCTGTAACTAACAACAGACTATTGAAAAGAGGGATTAAGAAAATGATCCAATTTACAATAGTATCAAAAATACATACTTTGGCCACCTCATGCGAAGGCTTGACTCATTGGAAAAGACCCTAATGCTGGGTAGGATTGAGGGCAGGAAGAGAAGGGGACGACAGAGGATGAGATGGTTGGATGGCATCACCGACTCGATGAACATGGGTTTAGGTGGACTCTGGGAGTTGGTGGTGGACAGAGAGGCCTGGCGTGCTGCAATTCATGGGGTCGCAGAGAGTCAGACACGACTGAGCGACTGAACTGAACTGAACTGAAAGTTGAGGACCTGTGTATTTAATGTAAATTTCATGAGTGAACTGTATACTAAAAATTTTAAAATGCTGATGCAAGAAATTGAGGAAGATGCAAATAAAAGGGAAAATATCCCTTGTTCATGAATTGGAAATACTAGTATTGTTTTAAAATTTATTCCATGCAAAGCGATCTATAGGTTCTATGCATTCCCTATCAAAATTGCATTAACACTTTTTTGCAGAAAAAATGCTGAAAGTTGTATGGAGCCACAAATGACCACAAATAGCCAAAGCAAAGCAATCTTGAGAAAGGATAACAAAGATGGACATGTCGCAGTTCGTAATTTCAAGCTATACTACAAAGCTATAGTAATCAAAATAGCATGCAACTGACAAAAAAACAGAAAGACCAATGGAACAGAATTGAGAGCCCAAAAATAAGCCAATACATATGCAATCAACCAATATTTGATGATTCAGAAAGACTAGTTTCTTTAATAAATAGTGGCAGGAAAACTGGACAACCACAATGCAGAAAAATGAAACTGGACCCCTGTTTACACCACTCACAAAAATTAACTTGAAATAGGTTAAAGCTTAAATACAAGACCTTAAACTGTAAAATGTAGAAGAAAACATAGGGGAAAAGCTGCTTGACATTGGTCTTTGCAATGATTTTTTTAAAATGATACCAAGGCACAACCAACCAAAAACAAACATTTTTTTTTTTTTATTATATATGTATTCCTAGTTTGTGTATGCTACACATTGCCAGTAACTCTGGAATATTCCATTTATAATGTACTTATATATATTCAAATATTTATTGCCACCTCATTTCCTTTCTTTCATTATCAGTGTTTCCTCTCTTAAGGCTTCTTTTTTGGTTTTGGTTCTTTTGATGTTTGACCAGAGTCCCATAGTCCTTTCTTGAAAATATCACTCAGACAGGGTTGTGGTTGATATATCATCTGATGGGTGATTTATATCTTGCCTATATTTGGTAATCACAGTTCTTCTTTTTTTTTTTTTCCAGTAATTTGTCCCTAATAGTATACTATTTCTAGTTGCTGGCATTAGACATGACAAGTTTCATATTTGTCTGATTTTTTAAAAAATTACTTTCTTCTGTCCAGATGCTTGTTTCTATTTATTTTGTAGTTTGGAATAATTTTAAATGAATATACGCCTAGTTGTAGGGCTTCCCAGGTGGCGCTAGTGGTAAAGAACCCACCTGCCAATGTAAGAGACTTAAGAGGTGTGGATTCTATCCCTGGATCGGGAAGATGCCCTGGAGGAGGGCATGGCAACCCACTCCAGTATTCTTGCCTGGAGAATTCCATGGACAGAGGTGCCTGGTGAGCTACATTCCATGGGGTTGCAAAGAATTGGACACGTCTGAAGCAACTTAACAGGCGCACATGCGTGCCTAATTGTATGTTCCTTATTCCTCAGTCTTTTCAATAGATTCATTCACATCTTTTCAGTTATTTTACTAATGATTACTTCTGTTGAATTTTCTCTTTCTGGACCTCCTATTCATTTCTATGATCTGTTTCTTCAGATTTCAGTTCAGATTTACATCTCTTTATTTGTGCCTTGCGTTTTGAGTTTTTTTTTTTTTTTCTACTAGGTCCTTCAGGCATTTCATTTTGGTTTTAATAATATCATCCTCTCCATTTTATCAACTGAAAATTTAACTTCAAAACACATTTCTTGTCATTCCACAGTCTTTTCATGCGATAATTGAATGTCTTTAAGTGTTTTCATTAAAATTGTTGTCATCCATCTCCTCTAGCAGCTTCCTTATTCTAGTAACCTCCTGTTACTTTGTTCTGTCTGGTAGTTTTCTTGCCAATAAATTATCTTAAATTAGCTATTTTCCTTTACTTGCTCATGTATCTATTTACTCTCAGAGCTTAAAAGAAGCTGTTAAGTTTCACTAGACACTGCTGGTCTTGCCTGTGTCAAGTAACACGGTAGTTTCTGTCCTGGTAGGTTGGTGATGTACCACCTAGCAAATCATCAGCTCCCTGTCAGGGTACCAGCAGGAAGTATTTCTGTTCTATGGTCTCCTTAATTGGAAATATGTCCACTCTATCTCTTAGGGGATAGAAGACTCAAATCACTTCTTAAAATGTTTCCGTAGCAAAGGGTGAGCTAGGGAGACTGCTACGCATCTTCTAAGAGGACTTGTAGATCTCCTCTTGCCAAACTCTTCCAAGCGGCTCCTCATTCCTGAGCTCTGCAGCAAATCACCAAGCTCTAGCTTGAGTCACAGAAGAGCAAATTCATCCTCTAATTTTCTTTGTGAGGACTGCAGCAGAGGGGGAGCGTGGTTTTTATAGTCTTGGGGTTCCATAGGTTTTTTGCCTTAGCCACTAGGCTGGTAAGGAGAGTAAACTGGTAGTTGGATTAAAATTGGAGGTGAGAGATACAGAGATTTATGTTAAAACTGAGATCTTCCACAGTCTTTCTCCATTTCACTTGACCATTCCTCACATAACATGGTTTGATTCTCCTTACATAACATCCAACCAGTCTATCCTAAAGGAAATAAGTCCTGAATATTCATTGGAAGGACTGATGCTGAAACTGAAGCTCCAATACTTTGGCCACCTGATGCAAAGTCACTAGAAAAGACCCTGATGCTGGGAAAGACTGAAGGCAGGAGGAGAAGGGGATGACAGAGGATGAGATGGTTGGATGGCATCACCGACTCGATGGACATGTTTGAGTATGCTCTGAGAGTTGGTGATGGACAGGGAAGCCTGGCATGCTGCAGTCCATGGGGTCACAAAGAGTTGGACATGACTGAGCGACTGAACTGAGCTGGACATAACATCCTGGTCACATTCATTAGGCTACCCTCTAGTTTTCAAATGCTCCAAGATACTTGCTCCAAGATATTGCAGAATTGGTAGGGAAATTTAAAAAAAAAAAGTTTTATTTAAGCTTCAGAGACAAAGCATAGCAGGCCTCTAACCTTGCTTCTAACCTGCCTGGACACTGCCTTGGCTGGGAGTAACTGTAAGTGACTGCCTGCTGTGAGCTCAAGACTTGCAGCACCTTAGACAAGATGGCAGAGGAATATTGAGATTGTTGAACCCCTGAAGGGGGCCTGGCTAACCAAGCCCCAGGCTTAGCAACATTCCAAGTTTTTCAAAAAAACATCATTAACATGAAACTAGGCTTGCAATTTGATCACAGATTGATGGTGATAATCAGTTTGCATCCATCCTGGGATTATATAAGCAGAAACGAAACTGCAGTCTTTGAAGTCTCATCCACAGAGTGGACGTTGCCACCTGGGACCCTTTCCCATTTGGGACTCCAGATGTACTGTGATATGGGACTTCCCAGTGCTGTTTAAATCTAGATGTTGGTAAAAACCCAGTTTGGTGATGTATTCTCTGCTCTATTTCTCTCTTTTTTAATGTTAGTATGTTGAAAGTAAGCTAGGCAATTCTCTAAAAAATATTTATATTATTCAAAGAGTCGGACATGACTGAGCGACTGAACTGAACTGAACTGAACTGAGTATATAACGAGTGGCTTATTTTGCTAACAAATCCTTTGAACCTGAGATGAAAGTGAAAGCTTTCAGCAAAACAAGAATTTACACACTCACTCAGTTCAGTCGCTAAGTCATGTCCAACTCTTTGCGACTCCATGAACTGCAGCACGCCAGGCCTCCCTGTCTATCACCAACTCCCTGAGTCCACCCAAACCCATGTCCATTGAGTCAGCGATACCATCCAGCCATCTCATCCTCTGTTGTCCCCTTCTCCTCCCACCCTCAATCTTTCCCAGCATCAGGGTCTTTTCCAGTGAGTCAGCTCTTCACATCAGGTGGCCAAAGTATTGGAGTTTCAGCTTCAACATCAGTCCTTCCAATGAACACCCAGGACTGATCTCCTTTAGGATGGATTGGTTGGATCTCCTTGCAGTCCAAGGGACTCTCAAGAGTCTTCTACAACACCACAGTTCAAAAGCATCAGTTCTTTGGCGCTCAGCTTTCTTTATATTCCAACTCTCACATCCATACATGACCACTGGAAAAACCATAACCTTGACTAGATGGACCTTTGTTGGCAAAGTAATGTCTCTGCTTTTTAATATACTATCTAGGTTGATCATAACTTTCCTTCCAAGGAGTAAGCGTCTTTTAATTTCATGGCTGCAATCACCATCTGCAGTGATCTTGGAGCCCAGAAAAATAAAGTCAGCCACTGTTTCCAATTTCCCCATCTATTTTCCATGAAGTGATGGGACTGGATGCCACGATATTAGTTTTCTGAATGTTGAGCTTTAAGCCAACTTTTTCACTCTCCTCTTTCACTTTCATCAAGAGGCTCTTTAGTTATTCTTCACTTTCTGCCATAAGGGTGGTGTCATCTGCATATCTGAAGTTATTGATATTTCTCCCGGCAATCTTAATTCCAGCTTGTGCTTCCTCCAGCCCAGCGTTTCTCATGATGTACTCTGCATATAAGTTAAATAAGCAGGGTGACAATATGCATCCTTGACGTACTCCTTTTCCTATTTGGAACCAGTCTGTTGTTCCATGTCCAGTTCTAACTGTTGCTTCCTGACCTGCATACAGGTTTCTCAAGAGGCAGGTCAGGTGGTCTGGTATTCCCATCTCTTTCAGAATTTTCCACAGTTATTGTGACCCACACAGTCAAAGGCTTTGTCATAGCCAATAAAGCAGAAATAGACACAACGAGCAACATAATCATAAGCAGATTTCTGCCCCTAAAGAATTAGAGACAGTTCAGTTTGCAAAAATGGAGCTATCCCCACTTGAAAGTAAACTAAGAAAATAAAATTTCTGACATTTACTTTAAACACATAATCTTTTAGTCATTTAAAACCATATGGCATGTAAACTTTCATTGTTTGTCTTCTTAGTAATTAGAGCAGCACATTTTAAGATTATTGCCAAATGAGAAATAAAGATTTTTCCTCCAGAGACCTAGAAATGAAATAACATGCTTTAAAGGTTTTCAGGAAAATGACATTTCATCAAGCAAGATACATGAAAAAAAAATTGAGAAGCACCCAAGATTTGTATCTCATTTTCCCTACATATTTACTGTTTAGAGTAATAGGAAAACTCTGCCTAGGTGATGCTAGTGGTAAAGAATCCACCTGCCAATGCAGGAGACATAAGAGACGTGAGTTCTGTCCCTAGGTTGGGAAGATGCCGTGGAGAAGGAAATGGAACCCCACTCCACTGTTCTTGCCTGGAGAATCCCATGGATAGAGGAGCCTGGTGGGCTACAGTCCACAAGGTTGCAAGAGTCGGACATACTGAAGTGACTTAGCACAACACACACCCCTAAGAAGATAGTTTTTAACGATTTTGGAGAAACCACCTTCTCCAGGCCTGCTACTATAACATTAGGCCACGTCTTCCTAGGATCCAAAATTTGTTGTAGTATTTCATTGATTTATAATTACTGTGACCATAAATTCTGGAATTTCTAAATTGTTTTCATTTGAAAGTCTCTGTAATATTGTCAAGCCATATTTTGCAACACTGGCCTCAGAAATATGAGTTGTATGTTGCATTTGAATTTTGTGGGAGAATTTCTCCAAGGTTATAGAGGATGAATATCTATTAACCAGATGATGAACAGGTAATGGATTTGGAACCTCTAGCCTACTTAGCAATTCCTTCCATGTAAAGTAAAAGTGATCTTCATTTTATGAAAACTAGTCCTGACAGTCTTGATATTGGGAAAAAAGAAACTGTAATTTGCAATGGATGCTTTAGCCCCTAATGCCTTACCAGAAAAGTTGCTCTGTTCCTGTTGTTATCTGTTCTGACTTGCAACTGTGAAAATAATATTTAATTCCAATTATAAAGACTTGGAATAAAGGAAGGCCAGAAATCATTAAAAACCTATTGGGTTTAATATAACATTTTATTTTAATGTTCTTTTTGCTACTTTTCATTTAACCTTTTCAGCGACATAGTGTGCTCAGGCATGGTATAGAATAACCAAGGGAAGTAGGACAGTTAACTGAAGTTCATAGGACTCCAGCTGAAAAAGTGTTTCCCACTTTTTGTAATTTATTGGATTATTAAATGTAGTATGTTTTGATTATATTTTAATTACTTTTCTGAAATGCTTCAGGGGCTGGTTTTTCTAGTATATGTTATGGAGTCGTGTTGTTTAGTACAGTAGCAACCAGTTAGAACTAGCCACATGTGGTTATTGCACACTTGACATGTAGTCAGTTCAAGTGGAGATGTGCTGCAAGTATAAAATACACACTAGATTTCAAAAGATAATGTGTAATATGTTATTAAAATTTTTATATGTTCAAATAATAATTTAGCTTTATTCAGTTCAGTTCAGTCGCTCAGTCATGTCTGACTCTTTGCGACCCCAGGAATCGCAGCATGCCAGGCCTCCCTATCCATTACCAACTCCCGGAGTCTACCCAAACCCATGTCCATCAAGTCGGTGATGCCATCCAACCATCTCATCCTCTGTGGTCCCCTTCTCCTCCTGCCCCCAATCCTTCCCAGCATCAGGGTCTTTTCCAGTGAGTCAACTCTTCGCATCATGTGGCCAAAGTATTGGAGTTTCAGCTTCAACATCAGTCCTTCCAATGAACACCCAGGACTGATCTCCTTTAGGATGGACTGGTTGGATATCCTTGTAACCCAAGGGACACTCAAAAGTCTTCTCCAACACCACAGTTCAAAAGCATCAATTCTTCCACGCTCAGCTTTTTTCACCATCCAACTCTCACATCCATACATGACCACTGGAAAAACCATAGCCTTGACTAGACGGACCTTTGTTGACAAAGTAATGTCTCTGCTTTTTAATATGCTATCTAGGTTGGTCATAAGTTTCCTTCCAAGGAGTAAGCGTCTTTTAATTTCATGGCTGCAGTCACCATCTGCAGTGATTTTGGAGCCCAGAAAAATAAAGTCTGCCACTGTCTCCACTTTTTCCCCATCTATTTCTCATGAAGTGATGGGACCAGATGCCATGATCTTAGTTTTCTGAATGTTGAGCTTTAAGCCAACTTTTTACTCGCCTCTTTCACTTTCATCAAGAGGCTCTTTAGTTCTTCTTCGCTTTCTGCCATAAGGGTGGTGTCGTCTGAATATCTGAGGTTATTGATATTTCTTCCGGCAATCTTGATTCCAGCTTGTGTTTCTTCCAGCTCAGCGTTTCTCATGATGTACTCTGCATATAAGTTAAATAAGCAGAGTGACAATATACAGCTTTGATGTACTCCTTTTCTATTTGGAACCAGTCTGTTGTTCCATGTCCATTTCTAACTGTTGCTTCCTGACTTGCATACAGGTTTCTCAAGAGGCAAGTCAGATGGTCTGGTATTCCCATCTCTTTCAGAATTTTCCACAGTTTATTGTGATCCACACAGTCAAAGGCTTTGGCATAGTCAATAAAGCAGAAATAGATGTTTTTCTGGAACTCTCTTGCTTTTTTGATGATCCAGCAGATGTTGGCAATTTGATCTCTGGTTCCTCTGCCTTTTCTAAAACCAGCTTGAACATCTGGAGGTTCTCGGTTCACGTATTGCTGAAGCCTGGCTTGGAGAATATTGAGCATTACCTTACTAGCGTGTGAGATGAGTGCAATTGTGCGGTAGTTTGAGCATTCTTTGGCATTGCCTGTCTTTGGGATTGGAATGAAAACTGACCTTTTCCAGTCCTGTGGCCACTGCTGAGTTTTCCAGATTTGCTGGCATATCGAGTGCAGCACTTTCACCGCATCATCTTTGAGGATTTGAAATAGCTCAACTGGAATTCCATCACCTCCACTAGCTTTAGCTTTATTGGGTTTAACCACATCTACTTTTAAAATTAATTTCAATGTTTAAATGTTTTTACTGTGGCTATTGAAAGATTTTAACATGCATTTCTATTGTTCAACACTTGTACAGTGAAGAGAGATTTTTAAATGATTTAAAGAAGTTAATAAAAAGCTTTTGCTGTTATTATCCCTGTTGGAAAGAATTTCAAGTAGGACTTAGCTACTCACAAAAGCTAGTCAGCTGGTGGTCCTTCATGAGGGAAAGGACAGTGTCAGTGTGCTTTAGTGAGTCCCTCACATTATATTTTGGGGCTTGAGGCTTGCTGTGTCTGACCCATATCAGGTATTTCACATATATGTGTCAATTGATAATGACTGGCTTATGAATTAGGAATTTTGAGTTTTGTCTCCAGCTCTGCCATAAACTAGCTCTACGACTTTGTGCAAATCATATCCCTTTTAATTGTCTCAGTTTTTTCTTATGTAAAATGAGAGAATTTAATATGCTGACTAAATAATTTTCAGTTCCGTCATGCTGTGGTTCTATTATGTGACTCCATATTGCTAGTCTACTAGGCTGTTAGAATCGCCATTTCTAAAGAGACACAGAAGTTTCTGCTCTAATGAAGATGGGTTTAGTTTGCATGTGTCTGTCCCCTTAGACTGATTATTTCTTGTTTCTTGAATATGTTAACATAATGAGGTTCTGGAACCTGTACACTCTTCTGTGATCCTTACCTGTTAAGTGAAATATTTCCCCCCTCATCTCGCTCTTCACCCTCTGTAAAGTTCAATACTTTCATTATTAGCCATGTTGGAATTTTAACTTTGAGTTTGCATTAGAATATGCCTAATTGCTCAGCCCATCTGAGCACATTTGGACTTTGAGGCATAGTGATGACTTACTGCATGACATAGAGAATCTGTCACCACTTGGTGCTTTAGTTTATTACTGCATAGAATCCAGTTGATAGTACTCTCTATGTTCCTGCTGACCTGTGTGAGGGAAAGTTCCGCTCTGGCAGCTGTACTTTCAAATGCAAGATGAAGAAGAACTAGACTGGATAATATGTGCCAAGAAAAAAATCCCTCGAGGAGCCCATTTAGCACCTTTTGTTCCTTTTTTATTTACGCTTGAAGTTTTACTGTTTGCATTGGTTCATACATATTCCTCACAGCCCTGTTTTCCCATAATAATGGAGAGGACAAGAAATATTTCCGAGAATTTACAGCTATTCAAGGCGTGTAAATTGCTTGTTTCTGCGTACTGAATAATTCTGTGGCTTTGTCAAACTTAGATACTTCCACCAAAGAGCTCGCTGCCTGGTAAATGTCATATATAGATACAAATAACTCTAAAACAAGGAACACATAAGTTGGACTGCCATTAGAATTCAGAGACGACAATTTAGAAGAATTAAGGAGGTCCTTGGGAATATTTATGCTGGCCTTTTAGGGATTGGTAACAATTAAACATGGGGAGAAGGTGGGAGGGTAAAGGATTAAAGGAAGGAGGAACAATGTAAGAAAGGCAGAAGTAGGAGCCAAGTTAATAGAACAGGAAGTAATCTCATTTGAATTGATCATAGATTAGACGGTTAGTGAAATGGAATTTGTTAGATTGTTTTAGGGTTGCAAGGGATCTCTAATGGGAAACTGCAAATTTGAAAGTTCTGAAATGTCATGGTGTGATTTGCAGACATTATCTCCAATTAGCACAATTTTCTCAGTCACAGTTGGCCAGTATAGTGAATATTGTGGCTCTCCACTCAGATGCTAATCTCAAGTCTGTGCCGTCTGCAACAGAGAATTATAAACCATTTGAAAATCAGCTCCTGCTGTGCTACTCTACTGGATGGTAGAGTTAGAATATCTAAGCATGGGACTTGAAGTGATCATAGAGACAGAGCTGCACATTAAGAGCTGGATTCTGTCAGACCTCCCAATCCATAAGGACAGGAGGACCCAGCAGGAATCCATTGTAAAATTGCAGTAATGCATTCAAGAACAGGATTGAACAGCTGTAAGCTGCAACATCTATGTGTCTCCCTGCTTCATCTCTATGCATTTTTAAGGCAATTTCCCTTGCTGTCCATTAAGGATATATGTGGAGCAGTCAGGTTTAATTCTAGTTCACCTTTACGCTGAAATGGTAAATTTATGAAGTTTAAATTTGTGAAAGTAGGGTCTCCTATTAAACTCCATCTTGTGAAAGTCCTAGGCATTGCCTTCCTTCCCCAGAGCCTCAAAGCTCAACTTCTACATGTTTGGCAACAAAATTAGTCTCATTGCTTTCAGAAATCCTGTCTTCATATATATTTTTCCATGATAAATTCTTACTAGCTTTCTAGTTTTCCAATGTTTTTAAGAAGCTGTTTTTTAATTCAATATTTTAATCTCCTTTTAGTAAGATTTTGGTTTGGATTCTCAGCCAGACATACTAATGGAAATAGGAGTCTCTCAGATGGTCTGTCCTCCCCATGCAAGCTACCATGTTCTGCTTAAAGAAGTGCAAATCTCACTATGGTATTTACCTTCTATACTTAGAATAAATTTCAATCTATTTATCATGGATTACAAAGTCTCACATGATCTAGTCTTCCACTGCCTCCTTGTCATAATCTTCTAGCATTCTCTGCACCATTCACCTCTTTGTACACCCACTGGCTCCTTGCTAGTCCTGAAATATGCCAGCTATGCTCTTGCTTCAGGGCCTTTGCCCTGTCTATTCCCTAGATATCCACAGGGCCTTTTCCTTTATTCCATTCTGCTCTAGTGTCACTTTCGCAGAGAGATATTTTCCACATTTTGATACTCTGCTTTATTTTTCTTCATAGCACTTTTCACAACCTGACATTATATTATATATAGTTTTATCAATTTTGTTTCTCTTCTCTCTGTACCTAAAGAGTATAAGATGATTGATTTTAGGGACGTTTTTTTCCTACTGTACCCCAGACATTTAAAACAGGACTTTTCAACATCAGCAGGGTTTGTTAACCAACTATTGACATTTTGGTCCAGATAATTGTTTATTGTTAGCAGTATCACTGGCCTCTAACCACTAGATACCAGTAGTACACCTCAGCTGAGATAGCCCAAAATATCGCAAGATTTTGTCAAACATCCTCTAGGGGGCAAAATTAGCCTTGTTTGAGAACCACCAATCTAGAACAGCTACTAAAATAATATTTATTTATTTATAAATGAGGAGTCATAGGGTTGAATTGCAATTTTGCCCTTACTGAGAGTGTGACTTTGAGTCTATAAAATGACAGTCATAATAGTAATCGACTTACAGTTTTGCTGGGAGAATTAAAGAAAATAATGTATATAAAGCATTTACCAGAGTGTTTGATGTGTAGAAACCACTCAGCAAAAGTTTTACTATTATTATCGTTAGCATCCTTTAAGACCTAGATCAAATATCACTTTTTACTTGAAGCCTTCTCTGATTTCTTTCTTACAAAACTACTCATTCTCTGTTCCGAATTGTACTAAAATTTTTTGTTTTATAGGCCATGACACATCAAGTTTAATTATTTGTTTCAGTGTCTGTTTATTCTAGTGGACTATGAACTACTCTCCAGGAAAAGGGATAGGGCCATATATGTTTTGGTATCACTTGAGCTACATAGCTTTTGGCACAATTGCCAGCATCTTTTGAATCATAGAAAAAGCTAGAGAATCCCAGAAAAACATCTACCTCTGTTTCATTGACTATGCTAGAGCCTGTGTCTGTGCAGATCACAACAAACTGTGAAAAATTCTTAAAGAGATGGGAATATCAGACCACCTTACCTGCCTCCTGAGAAATCTGTATGCAGGTCAAGAAGCAACAGTTAGAACTGGACTTGGAACAACAGACTGGTTCCAAATTGGGGAAGGAGTATGTCAAGGCTGTATATTGTCACTCTGCATATTTAACTTCCATGTAGAGTACAACATGTGAAATGCCGCCTGGATGAAACACAAGCTGGAATCAAGATTGCTGGGAGAAATATCAATAACCTCAGATATGCAGATGATACCACCCTTATAGCAGAAATCGAAGAGGAATTAAAGAGCCTCTTGATGAAGGTGAAAGAGGAGAGTGAAAAAGCTTGCTTAAAACTCAACATTCAAAAAACGAAGATCATGGCATTCAGTCCCATCACTTCCTTGCAAATAGATGGGGAAACAAAGGAAACAGTGACAGGCTTTATTTTCTTGGGCTCCAAAATCACTGTGGATGGTGACTGCAGCCTTGAATTTAAAAGATGCTTGCTCCTTGGAAGAAATGCAATGACAAACCTAGACAGCATATTAAAAAGCAGAGATATTACTTTGCCGACAAAAGTCCTTATAGTCAAAGCTATGGTTATTCCAGTAGTCATGCGTGGATGTGAGATTTGGGCAATAAAAAAGGCTGAGTGTCAAAGAATTGATGCTTTTGAACTGTGGTGTTGGAGAAAACTCTCGAGAGTCCCTTGGACAGCAAGGAGATCAAACCAGTCAATCCTAAAGGAAATCAACCCTGAATATTCATTGGAACGAGGATGAGATGGTTGGATGGCATCACTGACTCGATGGATATGATGAGTTTGAGCAAGCTCTGGGAGATGGTGAAAGACAGGGAAGCCTGGGGTATTGCAGCCCATGGAGTTGCAAAGAGTTGGTAACAACTGAGTGACTGAACAACAAAAAGAAAATATATTAAAAAAAAAACAACAACAACAGCTGAAAAGGCAAGGAAATGGATTCTTATCTAGATCCTCCAGAAGCCCCTGCTGATACGTTGATTTTAGTCCAGTGAAACTCATTTCAGACTTCTGACTTCTAAAACCATAAGATAATAAATTTGTGTTTTTAAAGCAAGAAAAAAAAAGGAAAATATGTTCCCTCTCCTTTAGAGTGGAAGAGAGTGAAACCCATGGAGATGATGGGATGTTGGGAAAGGTCTTATTATTGATCTTAGTAGAAGAGGAAACATCTTTCCTGCCCCTGGGTAGTAAAGTCAAGTATCAATCAATAGCACCAGAGCAAGTGGAGGCAGAGCTAATATTAAGGAGAACCTTGCCTCATCTCACTACATTAACCTTCAAATAGAAGAATAGAATTAGGGAAATGAGCATCCAAATTAATGGTATAAACCCTAGTCCTAGGACCAGAAGTCATACACGTTATGTAAAATGTTTCTTCTGAGAATATTCAGTGGAAATTAACCATACAGTTAACTGTCTGGAAATTAACCAGACAGTTATTACCTTTAAAGAGACTAAGAATTTTACACAGACACTATGTAGAGGCAATAGAACATGGGAGGAAAGAATTAAGATGACATATTCACACAGACCTGGGCTTGAAACCTGACTTTACCTTGTATTAGCTGCCTATCCTTAGACCAGGTGGGAAAGGATCCACCTGCCAATGCAGGAGATGCAGGTTTGATTCCTGGGTCAGGAAAATCCCCTAGAGAGGAGAATGGCAAGTCACTCTAGGTTACAGAAGTGTCAGACATGACGTAGCGATCAAAGAGCAACTCAAATATTCTTTAAATGTTTTCTAAAAACTTCTAATTTTTCATTAACACAATAAACATAAACTGTAACGAGTAATGTTAGAAGTCTTAGAGAAACGTTTTAAATATAGTGAATGGTGAATTATGACTGTGGTTTATGTTTCAAAGCCAATTTCACCTTAAACACCTTTTCCTTTTTTCTTCATTTTCCAGTGAGAAAGAACTGTTTCCCACCAATCAAAAGTGCTAGTTTTCCTTTTGACTTAGGTAGCAAAGAGAAGAAATTACCAAGAGGGAAGAAAAAGCTATAATTCTTTTCTGGTTCTTTACATGCCATTCTCATCCCACAGTGCAAAGCTGTTGACTAGTGTGAAACTCTGTGATTGTGTTTCTTCAGTCAAAAATTTCAAGGATTTTTGCTTTTCTTTTTCTTCATTTGTTTTATTTAACCACATACTACTTACTTCTCCATATTACCTAGAGTCCATTGCTTCTGTCAGTACTCTAAATAAGCTATTAGAAAATGAAAGGAATGGAGCAAATAGATCTGACTTCCAATTACAGACTATCCAAAAAGGCAGTTTGAAGTTAAATGCATACAATCACAACTTATGTATAAACTTATTGTTTCAAAATGCATTTATGAGAGAAATACTTTGGAGAAATTTAAAGTGGGTTCACCAAAATTCTGATAGATGTTATAGAAAGTCTACCCTGGAAAATTAAAATACATTTCTCAGAAATAGCCAATGATATTTTTTTCCTTTTCATAGTTTTAGCAGTAGGGACCATGATCATCTTAATGCATACTGCCTGGCACATAGTTACATCTCAATGAATGTTTGTTGGACATATGGATGTCAAAATAAATAGAATAATGCAATATTGTTTGTACAGGCAAAAAAAAAACATATGCACAAACATACACACTGAAAGTGATGTTCATTAAATGTGCCCTGATTATATACACAATAGTCCTTATATTTTATAAAATATTAATGAAATATTAAATAAAGTGAAAGATTTTAATTTACAATGTATTTTTTATATGTTTTCTTTTTTTAATACATATGTATTTTAGTGAAGTATGGTTGACTTACAGTGTTTCAGGTGCACAGCACGGTGATTCAGTTATACAAATACACATATATTATTTTTGAAATTATTTTCCATCATAGGTTATTATTATTTTTTAATAAATTTATTTATTTTAGTCGGGGGCTAATTACTTTACAGTATTGTAATAGTTTTTGCCATACATTGACATGAATCAGCCATGGGCTTACATGTGTTCCCCATCCTGAACCCCCCTCCCACCTCCCTCCCCATCCCATCCCTCTGGGTCATCCCATTGCCCCAGCCCCGAGCATCTGTCTCATGCATCGAACCTGGACTGGTGTTCTGTTTCACATATGATAATATACATGTTTCAGTGCTATTCTCTCAGATCGTCCCACCCTCACCTTCTCCCTCAGAGTCCATAAGACTGTTCTATGCATCTGTGTCTCTTATTCTGTCTCACATATAGGGTTATCGTTGCCATCTTTCAAATTCCATATATATGCATTAGTATACTGTATTGGTGTTTTTCTTTCTGGCTTACTTCACTCTGTATAATAAAGGGTTGAAATGGGGACAGCAAATAGCAAATAAATATATGGTATGATTCAATTTTAAAAAACAGTTAAAGAGCTTCCATTTCTGCCCATTAAGGAATAACCAGTTTAGCACTTTCCCTCCCAATACAAAAACTAGAAAATTAGAAAATAAACATTTGAAACAATCTCTTTTCAGAGATCACTACAATGGTCAGTGCAGGATTGTGATCACTAAGAGAAGGGAAATAAACAAGGTGAGCTATACAATCATTCCAATTCCCTCTCAGGAGGTAAATTTGTACTGTGGCAAAGGAAAGAAGAATTCAAGTAAACCACTATTGTTTCAATAAGTTGAAGAGTAGAAGTTGGAATTCAGGTAGGTTGAAATAATTGAAATTTGCATAGCAGAATAATGGAGCGGAAGGAGCTATTCAGAAAAAAAAAACTCCAGATATCTTCATGGGGGCCTTTTGAATATTTGTCTGACTACTAATTAACACATTTGCAGGATGAATTTTGTGACAGCCAAGAAAGAATGATTGCTTGTGAGTCATAAGTTGAAAATTTTCCAGAACTCACTGTCACTGCCCTCCAGGAACACTCGAGTAAATGAAGAAGTTGGGTTTATTACTCATCTCAGTGAGGGCTAATGAATGCCAGGGCATCTCAGTAAGAGGGTGTTAGAAAGAACCTATTATAGGGTTTAGGCTTTGGTTGGGTGACTTGCAAAAGGGTCTAAGGAAGTAATGCTTTGCTCTTGATTTGATGCTGTTAAAAACAGAGGCAGTACTAGGAGTGGATATTAAAATAAATCTTATAGGAGAGCAGACTATGGCAAATATAAAGCTATAATTAGAAAAGCAGCATTTGCTCTTATTAGCAGAGAGAAGGGGATATTAATGTTTTGTGGATTACACAGTGATCTTATTTTGTACTTAGACAAACTTATAAAATGGCGTTGCTTTATTTCATGTTATCATGGTCTGAAATTGATGTTCTGCGAGATTGTTTATGTCCAACTAGAGAATATGGCTTAGAATATGGCTTAGCTTAGTGCCAGGCCAGCTTCTAACAGCACTGAAGCCTAGTTACAAGAGTCAGAGAAATTCCCAGATGCCAAGGACTCTTTCTTTGGTTTTTTTCCCCCACACACAGGGATGAAATATCTGCAAAATCCTCATGCTAATACTTTAAGCAATCAGTAGACTTATCCAAGTGGAGAAGGCAATGGCACCCCACTCCAGTACTCTTGCCTGGAAAATCCCATGGATGGAGGGGCCTGGTGGGCTGCAGTCCAGGGGGTCGCTAAGAGTTGGACACAACTGAGCGACTTCACTTTCAATTTTCACTTTCATGCATTGGAGAAGGAAATGGCAACCCACTCCAGTGTTCTTGCCTGGAGAATCCCAGGGATGGGGGAGCCTGGTGGGCTGCCGTTTATGGGGTTGCACAGAGTCGGACACGACTGAAGCGACTTAGCAGCAGCAGCAGCAGACTTATCCAAGAGTACATGCTACTCTAGACTCACCCTCCTAAACCTTCAAAACAAACCTTAAAATCAAAGTCCAAAACTTTAAAATCACCATCCAAAAAAATCAAATAAGAAATCCTTAAAATCAAAACCCCAAAATCTTCATTTAACTGTCTAACAAAACAAACTGTACAGCAAATGTATTAGATAATCTCAATGAGGAGGTTGGGAGTGAAGGTGAATATGAATGGAGACTATGAGAGTAAAAGCAAAAGAATTTACATAAACACTGCAGACTGTTGGATGACACAGTTTCCCACTGGCGTATAGGCTAACAATTCTAAAACCACTCGATATGTATACTGGAACTGGATACCTAATCAAATATATGATGGATTGTGGAAACTCAGTTACTCACTTTTGGAAATGTGGAAGTTAGGCAAGCAAGACAAAAGGCTAAAATGATATATATGTTGGTGGATTAAATTGAAAGTATCAGTATAAAATCATATTTAGTTTAATATAGATACAGATGGCTACATATAGAAATATTGATAGGTATGGGGATATACAAAATTGTGTATATGTACATATACTCACTCATTGTATCAGTTGAGAGGGCCTAGAATTGATGACAACTAGCTAGCAACCAATATACCTAGGGCTCAGAATTTGGTTTCTAATATCATACTTTTAAAAAAATAAATCAGGGCTTCTTGAAGAAATGGCTGATTCTAGGACTGGGGTAGGAAATACACAATATGAGCCTGGAGTGTCTTATAATACCACAAAGTGATCTAAAGTGAAAGAATAGGGGATTGTCCAAAGGACGTAGAAACCAGCAGAAAGAGCCTCTAGTGGTCCAAGCTGGAATAATATGAAAAACAAAATTAATAAAACAGTATTTAGCTGTAATGCAAACTATACAGTAAATATCTGATATAAATAAATTGCTGAATAAATAAATAAATTGAAGACAAGAGACAAATCTCCTATACAGAAGAATTGCAAATAATTTATGTTGATCATGCCATACTCAAGAGGTGGAGCTAAAGTCCCCTTTTCATTGAGTGTTGGCAACATTCAGTTATTTGCTTTGAAAATATAGTGTATGGAAAGGGAAGGGTAAGTTTACTGTGGAGAACATGGCATACACTTTTTTGGCTAGGTGTTTAAAGTTTATGTGATATGTCACGTGATATCATGTAGCCCTGATATGACATGATGAGAATAAAAGAGTTCATCTCTGTGATATTCTTCCCTAAAACTTATAGCTTCAGTTTAATAATAAGAAAACATCTGACAGATCCCAGTTGAGGGATATTCTGCAAAATACCTCGTGAGTAATTCTCACAGCTGTCAAGGTCATCAGAGACAAGGAAAGTTTGAGAAATAGCTAAGAGGAAATTAAGGAAACAAATTACCAAATATAATATGGTGCTCTGCATAAGATCCTGGAGCATATAAAGGACAACAGGCAAAAATTAAGAAATACTGAATGAAGTATGAACTTTAGTTAATGATAATAAATCAATGTTGGCTCATTTGTTATGATATATACACTATACCAGTGTAAGATGTTAACACTAGGGAAGCTGGCTATGGGATTTTCTCGTATGTGAACTTGCTATACAAGTTTCACATCTTTATAGTAAATCTAAAACTATCTTAAAAATTTTATTAGAAACTCTTCAGAGCACTGGGAATAAGTGCATGATGCTATATCATTTAATATGTGTATATTAGGAATCTAAGAAAGAAAAGGGATAAAGATGGTAACAGAAAAAATCATTTGAGGATAAATGGATATAATTTAGTACATTTGACTGAAAACATTGTAAATTCATAGAACCAAGGAATTCAGTCAACCACAGGAGGATAAATACAAAGAAGATCAAGCTGAAGTCATCATAATCAAATATTTAAACAAGTAGAGAAATAAAATTAAAGGCAGGAGGGGAAAAAAAAGAGCATGTTACCTGTAGATGAATGCAAAGACTTATTACAGACTTCACGTAAGAAATTATGAAAGCCAGAAGACACTTTGACAAAATTTTTAAAGTGCTACAACAAACAAAACTGATAAACTAGATGTCTTTTTTTTTTTTTAATCACTTGGTCATGTCTGACTCTTTGCAACCCATTGTCTCTCCATGGAATTCTCCAGGCAAGGATACTGGAGTTGGTTGCCATTCCCTTCTCCAGGAACCTAGATATCTATATCCAGTCAAAATATATGGAGATGAAGAATTATAGAAATTTTCTTGGAGATGAAGAATTACGGAAATTTTCAGGACAAAATGAAGCAAAGAGAATATTTCAAGCAGTCCTGAAGTATAAGAAATGTTATAGGAAGTTCTTCTGATTAAAGAAGAATGAAATATATGACAGGATTTTTACAAAGAATAGGGCCTAAAATGATGAGTGTTTATGACGAGTTTTAAAGATTTTTTTATCAGTTAAGATAAAAAGATAGGAGACACAAATTACCAATATCAGGAATGAAACAGGAGATATCACTATATATCCCATAGTTCTTTCATAAATAATATACATTTCAAACAACTTTATGACCATACATTTGCAGCTTAAATAAAATGCACAATTATCATGAAAGACATAATACTTAAATATAGAGAATTGTAATAGATCAACATTGTGTACCTATATTGTATATAAATGTACAATTCATATATGCTAAAAAAGCTGAATTTAATTCCCTTTTAAATATAATACCGCCATTGTTTTCCCATTTGTACTACATAAATATTTCTAATTATGTTTTCCATATACCTCCCATTAAAATTTTGTTATTAAAGAAAAGAAAGAAAAAGTCACAATGGTTTAACCATGATACAAAATATTTAGCACTAAGGAGCTGAGATCATCCCTTCTTGCTTTACCATGATCATGAAAAGAGAATAAATCATTCTGGTCAAAATCCCTTGAAAAGAAATAGCTATGAAGAAAAAATAATTCCTGGAATGAAATTATAATGTAAACTTGCCCTTGAAGCACTTGACTTTGGAACACTCAGAGTTTAGATGTCTTCCTTGACAGGTAGCAATTATTTTTATTTTGTTTTGACAGAATACAAAAAACAAGGGCTTTGGTCAGAAAAAGCTGACTAAGCTATGTACTTCCTTACTATGCAACTTGATGGAATTTACTTAACTGAGCTGAGTCTTACATCCATACTTATTAAATGGGACATAATACTTATGTCTTGTTGTTGTTGTTCAGTGCTAAGTTGTGTTCAACTCTTTGCAACCCCATGGATTGTAGCATGCCAATCTTCCCTGTCCTTCACTATCTCCCTGAGTTTCCTCAAACTCAGAGTTCACTCAAACTCAATGGCATCCATTGAGTCAATGATGCCATTCGACCATCTCATCATCTGTATCCCTCTTCTCCTCCTGCCTTCAATCTTTCCCAGCATCAGAGTCTTTTCCAATGAGTTTGCTCTTCACATCAGGTGACCAAAGTATTGGAGCTTCAGCATCAGAACTTCCAGTGAATATTCAGTGTTGATTTCCTTTAGGATTGATTGGTTTGATCTCTTTGCAGTCCAAGGAACTCTAAAGAGTCTTCACCAGCACCACAACTTCGAAGCATCCATTCCTTGGCACTCAGCCTTCTTTATGATCTAACTCTCACATGAGTACATGACTACCAGAAAAAACATAGCTTCACATATACAGACCTCTGTCGGCAAAGTGATGTCTCTGCTTTTAAGTATGATGTCTAGGTCTGACATCACTTTTCTTCTAAGGAGCAAGGATCTTTTAATTTTATGGCCGCAATCACCATCTGCACTAATTTTGGGGCCCAAGAAAAGAAAATCTGTCACTATTTCCACTTTTCCACATCTATTTGCAAAGAAGTGATGGGACTGGATGCCATGATCTTAGGGTTTTGAATATTGAGTTTCAAGCCAGGTTTTTCACTTTTACCCTCATCAAGAGACTCTTTAATTCCTCTTTACTTTCTGCCGTTAGAGTGATATCATCTGCATATCTGAGGCTGTTGATATTTCTCCCAACAATCTTGATTCCAGATTGTGATTCATCTAGCCCCGAATTTTGCATGATGTACGTTGGTGGCTCAGATGGTAAAGACTCCGCCTGCAATGCAGGAGACCTGGGTTTGATCCCTGAGTTGGGAAGATCCCCTGGGAGAGGACATGGCAACCCAATCCAATATTATTGCCTGGAGAATCCCCATGGACAGAGGAACCTGGTGGGCTACAGTCCATGGGGTCACAAAGAGTTGGACATGACTGAGTGACTAAACACACAAGCATACACACACTCTGCTTATAAGTTACATAAGCAGGTTGACAATATACAGCCTTGATGTACTCCTTTCCTAATTTTGAACCAGTCCATCATTCCATGTCTGGTTCTAACTGTTCCTTCTTGACCTTCATACAAGTTTATCAGGAGGCAAGTAACATGGTCTGCTATTCCCATCTCTTTAGCAATTTTCCACACTTTGTTGTGATCTGTACAGACAAAGGTTTAGCATAGTTAATGAAGCAGAAGTAGATGATTTTCTCAAATTCCGTTGCTGTTTCTATGATCCAGTGGATGTTAGCAATTTGATCTCTGGTCCCTCTGCCTTTTCTAATTCTAGCTTCTACATCTGTAAATTCTTGGTTCATGTACTGGTGAAGCCTAGCTTGAAGGATTTTGAGCATTACCTTGCTAGCATGTGAAATGAGCACAATTGTATGGTAGTTTGAAGATTCTTTGACATTTCCCTTCTTTGGGATTGGAATGAAAACTGACCTTTTCCAGTCCTGAGGCCACTGCCGAGCTTTCCAAATTTGCTGACATACTAAGTGCAGCACTTTAAGAGCATCATCTTTAAGAACTTCAAATAGCTCAGCTGAAATCCCATCACCTCCATTAGCATTGTTTGCAAGGATGCATCCTAAGGCCCACTTGACTTTGCACACCAGGATGTCTGATTCTGAATGAGTCGTGGTTATCTGGGTCCTTAAGACATTTTTATATAACTACTCTGTATATTCTTGCCACCTCTTCTTAATCTCTTTTGCTTCAGTCCAGTTTAGTTCAATTCATTTCAGTTGTTGAATTGTGTCCAGCTCTTTGCAACCCCCATGGAGGCACACCAGGCCTCCCTGTCCATCACCAACTCCCGGAGTTTACTTAAACTCATCCCTATTGAGTCAGTGATGCCATCCAACCGTCTAATCCTCTGTCATCCCCTTTTCCTCCTGCCTTCAATCTTTCCCAGCATCAGGGTCTTTTCAAATGAGTCAGCTCTTCACATCAGGTGGCCATAGTATTGGAATTTCAGCTTGAACATCAGTCCTTCCAATGAATATTCAGGACTGATTTCCTTTAGGATGGACTAGTTGGATCTCCTTGCAGTCCAAGGGACTCTCAAGAGTCTTCTCCAACACCACAGTTCAAAAGCATCAATTCTTTGGCGCTCAGCTTTCTTTATAGTCCAACTCTCACATCCATACTGACTATTAGAAAAACCATAACATTGACTAGACAGACCTTTGTCGGCAAAGTAATGTCTCTGCTTTTTAGTATGTTGTCTAGGTTGGTGATAGCTTTTCTTCCAAAGAGCAAGCATCTTTTAATTTCATGGCTGTAGTCACCATTTGCATGATTTTGGAGCCCAAGAAAAGAAAGTTTCTCACTGTTTACATTGTTTCCTCATCTATTTGCCATGAATGATGAGATCAGATGCCATGATCTTAGTTTTCTGAATGTTGAATTTTAAGCCAGCTCTTTCACTCTATTCTTTCACTTTCATCACGAGGGTCTTTAGTTCTTCACTTTCTCCCATAAGGGTGGTGTTATCTGCATATCTGAGGTTATTGATATTTCTCCTGGCAATCTTGATTCCAGCTTGTGCTTCATCCAGCCCAGCATTTCTCATGATGTTCTCTGCATATAAGTTAAATAAGCAGGGTGACAATATAAAGCCTTGACATACTCCTTTCCCTATTTGGAACCAGTCTGTTGTTCCATGTCCAGTTCTAACTGTTGCTTCCTGACCTGCATACAGGTTTCTCAAGAGGCAGGTCAGGTGGTCTGGTATTCCCATCTCTTTCAGGGTTTTCCACAGTTTATTGTGATCCACACAGTCAAAGGCTTTGGCATAGTCAATGAAGCAGAAATAGATGTTTTTCTGGAACTCTCTTGCTTTTTCGATGATCCAGCAGATGTTGGCAATTTGATCTCTGATTCCTCTGCCTTTTCTAAATCCACATCTTCTTCATCTCTTCTGCTTCTGTTAGGTCCTTGCTGTTTCTGTCCTTTATTGTGCCAATCTTTGCCTGAAATATTCCCTTGGTATCTCTAATTTTCTTAAAGAGATCTCATCTTTCTCATTCTATTGTTTTCCTCTATTTCTTGGCATTGTTCACTTAAGAAGGCTTTCTTATGGCTCTCTGGAACTCTGCATTCAGCTGGGTATATCTTTCCCTTTCTCATTTGCCTTTCACTTCTCATTTTTCAGCTATTTGTATGGCCTCCTCAGACAACCATTTTACCTTCTTGCTTTTATTTTTGTTGGAATAGCTTTGGTCACCACTTCCTGTACAATGTTATGGATCTCCATCCATAGTTCTTCATGCATGCTCTCTACCAGGTCTAACCCCTTGATTCTATTTGTCACACCCACTGTATAATCATAAGGGATTTGATTTAGGTCATACCAGAATGGTCTAGTGGTTTTCTCTACTTTCTCAGTTTATGCTTGAATTTTGCAGTTAGGAGCTCAGGATCTGAGCCACAGTAAGCTCCAGGTCTTCTTTTTGCTGACTGTATAGAGCTTCTTCCTCTTCGGTTGCAAATAATATGATCAATCTTATTTCATTATTGACCATCTGGTGATGTCCATGTGTACAGTTATCTCTTGTGTTGTTGGAAGAGGGTGTTTGCTATGACCAGTGTGTTCTCTTGGCAAAACTCTGTTAGCTTTGCCCTGCTTCATTTTGTACTCCAAGGCCAAACTTGCTTGTTACTCAAGGTATCTCTTGACTTCCTACTTTTGCATTCCAACCCCTTATGATGAAAAGGACATCTTTTTTTTGGTGTTAGTTCTGGAAGGTTTTGTTGGTCTTCATAGAACTTTTGAACTTCAGCTTCTTCAGCATCAGTGGTTGGAGCATAGACTTGGATTACTATGATGTTGAATGATTTGCCTTGGAAAGAAACTGAGATCATTCTGTCATTTTTGTGATTTTATCCAAGTATTGCATTTCAGACTTTTGTTGACTATGAGGGCTACTCCATTCTTCTTATGGATTCTTGCACACAGTAGTAGATATAATGTCCATCTGAATTAAATTCGCCCATTCCAGTTTACTGATTTCTAAAATGTCAGTGTTCACTCTTGCCATCTCCTGCTTGAGCACATCCAATTTACCTTAATTCACATACCTAACATTCCAGGTTCCTATTCAATATTGTTCTTTACATAATTGAACTTTATTTTCACCACCTAATGCATCCACAAGTAAGCATCATTACTTCTTTGACTCAACCACTTCATTCCTTCTGGAAATTAAAGTTAGAGTTTGGAAATTAAAGTTATCATTAAAAATATAAAATGGGTAGATGCCTGATAAATAACAGCTATTATGATTGGTTTTACATGTTTAGTTTCTTGCTTGCAGTTATGCACAGGGCTGGTTTAGGGGTACATAATATTGTTCTCTTGAAGGTTTTGAATCCATTAAAGTTAAGAAATGCTGTTTCTATTGCTAACAAAATTTATAAGTTTTTTTCCCATGGATAGGACATATTAACACTGTGGGGGAGTGCATTTTAAATTGAGTCACAAGGTGACAATTTGAACAATGTAATTGTCTTTGTGTCTGAGGCCAAGGTACAAGAATTGTAAGGGGGCAATTCTTCTTTGCTAAAGTTTTTGATAATTAGTGTATTGACAGGTTGATTGGCAAAGTTACTTAGTAATGTGGGTTTCCTTCTTTGTATTTGAATTAAAATGCAATTTAATTTAAATGTCATCCAAAATAAATTCTGAAAAAGTGAACAACTTGCAATGATCCTATTTTGGCACATTATAATTACATCTTTCATATTATTCTTTTCATTTCAATCTTGTTTCAGGTAGAAAAGTATAATTTATAAGTTTTTCTTATTATAAATGAGAATACACTTATCACAGAGAAAGAAAAAAATTACATCAAAGAATTAGGCAACTTACATTCCAAATAAAGCTTATTTCTGGTTTGTTATATATCTATCTTATTGCTCCCTTCAGGGTACCTCTGAGAGCAATGGTGTAAATGGAAAATAAACAGTGTGTGATCAAAGGTGTGAAGTCCTGCTTAGAGTCTTTTAACACATGAGATATATCATCATCACATGTCACGATCTTGTAAGAAAAGTCAATACAATCTACTCCTGAAACATACATCTTTTACAAGCAAAATCAATGACAATATACGTGATAAGTCACCTTTATTCTAACGTGGCAAACTAAAGATTTGGGAATAAGCCACAGGGTAACATGTCTTCAGTATTAGACAGCAGTTCTTTAAAATTAATTATTTAAACATTGAGTAACTACCACAAACCAAGCAATATGCTAACTAGATCTGAGTTGGGGTTGTGTGAAGCAGAATTGAACAGGGCATACCCTTGGTTATCAAGAGATTTTCAATTTGATGAAATATATGAGTCTTGTGTTTTAATATTTATCTGATGTATTTCAAGTTGTGTGTTACATATTTCTCCATACATTAGCTAATGAAATCTCCAAAATAACTCCACTTAGTGATTATCACCCACGTTTTGTGGGTTTTGGAGGAGGAGGCCCATATAGACAAATTTGATGCCAAAGGTCAGAGATTTGGTAAATCACAGAAATGGAATGTGAATCCCTGGCCTGCATCTTCTGAGTCTAAGTGACATTTCCACCACAACTTCCTCTCTGTACTTCATAATGAAATATTACAAGAGAGTAACAATGTAATACAAGAGTTTAAAAGAAGTAAACCAATCTACAGTCGAAGGTTTTGGCCATGTTTCATGGAAGAGGAAACATTTCAACTGGGACTTGGGTGATAATCATAATTTCAATCAACAGATATGGAATGGAACAGAGGGGAAAGAACAGGTCTGTCAGCTAGGGCACATCAGCAATGATAGCCACATTGGGAACCTTGACCCATGGGAGGATGACAGCACCATTAAGTGCAATGGAAAACTTGACCAAGAAAATTCTTGGGATAATTGGCGTTTGCCAGGACTGCTGAGTTGCTGATGATCTTGTCATCCATTTAAAATATTTTATTATTCAAAAAGAAAGCACAAAAAGATATCAGTAAATCTGTGCTAGGGACTAAAGTACAGAGTTGATGAAGAGATGAATAAGTAAATTTGAGAAACATTCAGAGGATAACTCCAGAAAAGGGAAAAACAACTTCAAAGACACTGAAATGAGAATGTGCTGAAAGTATACAAAGAAATTTAGGTGGCCTCCAGTGAAATTGGAGTAGAGAGAATGAGGAAAGTAGTAAGAGATGAGTTCACAGAGGTAACTGGAGGTGAATAAGAAGGGCTGGTGTGGGGACATCACAAAAGCATTTTGGCTTTGGCTTTAATCCTGAGGATGAATGTTTTGAGAAAAAGAATGACTTGATTTGATTTGAAATGTATAAGGGCCAATGTGGCTTCTGGGTTGAGCATAGATTGAAGGAGGGGAATGGTTGAAACCAGGAATCCAGAAAAGGCTATTGCAATAATCTTAACAAGAATTGATGGTGACTTGGATCAAGATATTGGCAACTGGAACAATGATAAGGGGATGAATTGCAGATTGATTTTGAAGATAGAATCAACAGGGTTTTCTGACCAATTGGGTGCAAGGAGTGAGAGAATGAGAGGACTCAAAGGTAGCTCTGGTATTTGCAGCCTGAGTAAGCGGAAAGATGTTGATATTTATGAGATGAAGAAGACAGAGTAGAGCAGGTGTTGGCAGAAAGATGCAGTCTTGGCTTGGGGCATGTGTTAATTTGTGTTAGGGACATGAATGTTGAGCTCAGGTGAAAGGTCTATGCTAGAGAAATAAATATGGGAGTCATTGCCATCCAGGTGGTATCTAAAGTCATATGAACGAAGATCACTTATAAAGAAAGCATTGACAAAGAGACTTAAGTTGTCTTGAAGCCCAAGTGAAAAAAGTTTTCCAAAAAGGAGTGAGTAAACAATTGGTTCAGATGCATTACAGAAATTGAATAATATGAGAACTGAGAGTTGAAATTGGATTTTTAGCAATGTGGATATTACCGTGTGTGCTGAGTCACTTCAGTCCTGTCCGACTCTTTGCAACCCTATGGGCCGTAGCCCACCTGTCTACTCTGTCTATGGGATTCTCCAGGCAAGAATCCTGGACTGGGTTGCCACGCCCTCCTCCAGAGGATCTTCCTGACCTAGGGATCAAACCCTCTTCTCTTTCGTCTCCTGCATTGCAGGCAGATTCTTTACCACTAGCGCCACCCGGGAAATAAAAACAGTTTGGATGGACTGATAAAGGTGAAATTCTGACTGGAGTAGGTTTACTTGAGAATAGGCAGAGAGTAAAAGGAAGTAGAGTTAAGAAAGGTTTTTTTTTTAAAAAAATTAAATGGTATTTTGTTTGTTGATAGATAATATTGGAAGAGTGTGTTTGCATTTTGATGTAAATAATGTAATGGAGAGGGAGAATCCTATGATACTTGAAATAAAGGGATAATTGCTAAAGCAGCATCCTTAAATTGGCAAGAGAAGATGGCATCTAATGTTTCATTGAAGAAAATGTCCCTAACTAGAAGTAAGAATGGTTCATCCAGAGTAGTCAAGGTCAAAGGAGAGTGGTATATGGTACAAAGGCAGTTGGATGGGTAGATGTGGTGAAGCAGATCTAGGAAGTTCATGCCTTTGACTGCTTCAGTTACTCCTATTTAGAAGATGTCAGATGAGACCAAACTAAATGTTCTGCTTCCTTATTTATTCCTGTCTTCCATAGAAAAAGTGGTAAGTTCTTCCAATTACTCTTTAAATCATGACAATGCTAAATCTATGAGAAAGTAATCACAGAAAGAAAAATTAGGAAATAGGACTTAGAACAGTCTCAAAGCAAAATGTATGTTTTATAATGTAAAATTATAATGTTAATAGTAATAATAATATTTAATTCTATGTAAGAATTGTTACTATTCTAGGAATCTAATATAAATATTGTTTGTTTCTCATGATTTTCACCTGTTATATTTTTGGAAGTAAGTATGAAGTAGAATTTATGTGGCTGATCTTTAGCGATATACCCAGAATGGTGATGCTAATAAATTTATGTCATAAAAGTTATCCATCCATTTTACAGCATTACTGAAGATCTGCTATATGTCAGATACTGTATAGGTTCTCTGGATACAAAGAAAAGAAAGAATCATTCTCTGTTCTTGAAGAGATGTGGTTTGATGAGAGATAGTAGGGGAAAAAGACAAGAAAGCTGACAGCTGCAATGGAGGTGGTGTGTGCTATGATGAGAAATAGAATATAATAAGTGTCAGGGAAACAGAGGTAGGAGTTACTAATTGTGGAAATTTCTTACATTGGCTCATAGATGGTGATATTTTGGCTGAATTTTTAAAATAATAACTGAATATAATAGCATACAACTTTATAATAACTTTTATGTATTTATTTTATTTACTACTGATCATTATTTTCGGAGAAGGCAATGGCACCCCACTCCAGTACTCTTACCTGGAAAATCCCATGGACGGAGGAGCCTGGTAGGCTGCAGTCCAGGGGGTCGCTAAGAGTCGGACACGACTGAGTGACTTCACTTTCACTTTTTCCTTTCATGCACTGGAGAAGGAAATGGCAACCCACTCCAGTATTCTTGCCTGGAGAATCCCAGGGACGGCGGAGCCTGGTGGGCTGCTGTCTATGGGGTCGCACAGAGTCGGACATGACTGAAGCGACTTAGCAGCAGCAGCATTAGCAGGTCATTATTTTACACACAGTATAACATTTACGCTTTTTAATTAAGTGATGTTTAGTATATGCAAAGATGTACAATCAACAGAACTATGTGATTGAAGAATATTTTCATCACCCAAAAAGAAACCCTCTACACATTAGTGGTCAGTTTATTTTTCCTTTTCCTCAGCGTGTGGCAACTGCCAATCTGCTTTCTGTTTCTACGAATTTGCCTGTTGACATTATGTATAAATATGATTGTATAATATGTGGCCGGTTGTGTATAGCTTCTCTGATTTAATCTTTTCAAGGTTCATACGTGTTGTGGTATGTGTCAGAACTTCTTTTCTTTTTATAGCTGGATAATATTCTGTTTTTAAAAGAATCAAAGCTTTTGGTTTTGATGACATGAGTTTGAGCAAGCTCTGGGAGTTGGTGATGGACAGGGAAGCCTAGCGTGCTGCAGTCCATGGGGTCACAAAGAGTCAGACATGACTGAGCAACTGAACTGAATATTCCATTGTGTGGATACATCATGTTTTATTTATCCATTCTGCAGTTGATGAATATTTGAGTGGGGCTTACTTTTAGTTATTATGAATAATGCTGCTGTTAACACTTGGGTATACATTTTTGTGTGAACAAATGTTTCATTTTCTCTCTTTCCTGAACTTAGTATTTTGAATCCTCTCTCTGTTTTGGTCAGTCTAGCTAAAGATTAGTTGATTTTGTTGATCTTTTAAAAGAACCAGCTTTTGTTTTTGATTTTTCCTGTTGTTCTTCTAATCTGTATTTCTTTTTTAGACTTCATTATTTTCTTCCTTCTACTTGATTTAGGTTTACATTGTTCTTCTTACATACACACACACACACACACACACACACACACACACACATATATATATACAGATATATGCCTTTGTGAAATATGTGAGCATTTGTCCTCTGATAGAAGTGGAATGTACACCCATCACCCCAAATTTCATCCCAATGTCAAGACTAATGATGCCACACATACACTAAGAAGGTATGAAAAGGATATTACTCACATAATGAGTTATGCATCAAAAATAGAGTTAGGCCAAAAAAAAAATAGAGAAAAAAACAGTAACTTTGTAGTGGTGGGTAATTAGATGATTGTGATTCTTTCATTCTATAGCTATATGTATAGATATAGATACAATCAAAACACCAATTCCTACACCTTAAACATATACAATTTTTATTTGTCCATTATACCTCAATATAACTGAATAAAAAATGGGATAAATCTCTATTACAATTTACCCATGATGATCGACTGATAACTAAAATGTTGCATGGTTAATTTAATTTGGACATATTTATGTAAGCCATATGGCACCTGCAGTGTAAGAACAGTAAAGGAATTACTGTTCCATTGTATGTCTTGTTCAGGATCTGGTATTGTGTATTCTGAAAGCAAAATGAGCGTCTTGGTTTCTAACAATGTGTAGAACTCCAAAGAGGATAAGGAGTGCCATGGTGAGACATTGTATTGTGGCTTTAACATGTGCAGACAATGTGTAACCTTGAGTTATATTTTGGGTATAATCTCTCAGGAAGCAAGAGATTCCATGAGTTCTTTACCCTAAATGAGACAAGCTTGGTTAGGAATTGTTTGACTTGGCCAGAACAGACGGTCAGCCCATTGGCAGTGGCCCAAAGATCTATAAAGGTGTGAAGGTGAGGCCAATTGTTGGCCAAGACATTCTCTGCTAAAATAACTGCCTAAAGTTTGGCCATTTGAACTGACCTTTGGGTCCTGTCCTTTATCAGGAATATTCTGATTAAGAGATGAAAAGCAGCAGCTCTCAAACAAGCCCCATCAAGTGTGACAGTGGTGATACGATTGGTTAAGTGAATGAACTCCCTTTGGTTTTTGCTGTGTTGATCCCAAGGGGCTCCCTGGCTGTCCAAGGGTTCTGAGAGATCTAACAGGGAACTGAGCACAGGACAAGTTACCCTCTCCTGAATATAGGGTATGCAAAGAGCCCAGGTTCAGCTCCATCCTGTAGCAAGGGGGCCTTACTAGTTAAGCTGAGCTTTCAGACTGCTGCTTCCGTAATCAAAGGCCAAATGGGCAGCTGGGTATGGAGGGTCATAGGTTCAAGACCTGAGATAGTCTACATTCCCAGGAAAGTCCACATGTGCCCACAATTGCTACATTAAGGGCATACAACATTGGTCCAAGGTGGGCAGTTCCTTGTATCAGAAGCCCATGACACCAATGGCGATCACTGATGGCACAGGGACTCTAAGACACATGAGAGAAGGTTAGTAAAGCTTGCACAGTGAAGGATTCTCAGGGGGCCCTAATAGCAGTGCCTGTTCTATGGCAATTTAAGCAGATTCTAGGATCTTTGACACAGGGAGTCTCATTCAAGAAGGGTCTATTTAGAAGTTACAGAGCAAACGTGTATATGAGGAAATGCTGCCTCCAGAATCTAAAAATGTCTAAAACATGTTGGGCTTGTTTTACAGTATGGGTACTAAGAAGACTAAAAGCTGTTTCTTAACACTGTTAAGATTGGAGCAGTCCTCCACTTACCAAAGAATTTTCAGGATCTTAACTGAAGTGGTGGGACTGTGTACTATGTATGTCATAGGAATCTCCTCAAAGGAGGATGTTATCAGTGTGAGGTCTTGATTGTGTACCTGGAAAAAGCTAGAGCTGGTGAAAATATTGCCTGTAAACACTGTATGAGATGACTGGTGTGGACGCTAGGCCCAGTGAGTAGCCAGGTGAAGGTGTTCCTTTTAATGTGAAGGTGAAGTGTTGCTGAGAGGTTGTTGAAATGGGCACTGGATACATTATTCTAGACAAATGCTTTCCTATGACTACAAAGTATCAACCAGTTATTCAGAGAAAGCAGTACTTTCAATACTATGCATGGAGCTCTAGTGAGCAGGGCCATGACACAAAGGATACAACTTCACACTGAGCTACTGTTCTTGTTTTCCAGGTTTAAGATCAAGTAAAAGTTGTCTGTTAAGTGCAGCAGAAGTGGGGATAATCACACCTTCTCTAAATAGGTCTCCTATAATGAGCTTCAATCTGTGAAGATCCTGCTTTCATTTAGATTGAATTAAAAAAAAAAGAGGTGAAAAGCATTATTTTAACTAAGGGGGAAAGGTCCATAGGGTCTCATATTTTTAAAGCTGATTATAGGGGGCAAAGACTTAATTTTATTAACTCTTAGGCAAGATTATCCATGTGCAATTGAGGATATTTTGGATTCATGGATGTTTTGGCTCTGGAAAATGTAGGCAAGGCAATAATTCCAATGGTTAAGGTTAGGTATATCTGTTTCTGTTGTATGTTCCTTTACTCCCTTGCTGTTTTTATCAGCTTGCCCAAATTTGGGCCAGAAGAGGAACAGAAATCGATGAGGTTTAAAAATTCAATTGTCAAACATAAAAAGTGGAATTTGATTATTACACATGGCCACCACCCCTACACCACCCCTTCTCCCCAGCTGGGACCTCCCAGACACACAGAAATACCAAGTCCCTTTCCTCCTCACCATTGGGATAAAGTGTTCAGGAAGAAGTCTTCAGTGCGCAGTCTTCATCCTGTCCTCATTCCCAGTGTCTGACTAACTATGGACTGGCTGGTCTGGGCCCCAAACTGAAAGGATTCCACCTCCCTCCCTTCTCACCTCCCTGACACTTCCCTTCCTCCCCTTCTCATCATCAAAAAACAGATACACATATCTTTTTATAACTTGTTGATATTTTAATCATCAACATCTGAGTACCTGGTCTCTATAGAGGTGACCATTGCCATATGCTTGATCCCTTCACAAATGACTATTCTGCCAGTTCTTTTCCTGGAGGGACAACAGATTGCTCAAGATCTCGGGCTCCAGGTGGGCACATGGGGTTACTTGGAGAATTGTCGGGAGAACTGTTGGAAGAATCCTGCGGGATTTGTTCATCCTCCATTGGCTGATTTTCATTCTTCTTTTTCTTCTGCTGGTAGTGGTGGAAGACTAGCATCATTGACGTCTTCCATTTCTTATTCCTTTCCCTATTCTGCTGAAGGGCTAATTTTAACTTCCTAATGTTCTCTCATATCTGGTAAGAAAACAAATTCATACAGGAAGAGATTAGTGAAGGAGGTTGGAGAGGAAAACTTTGAGTGAATGGGTGTGGATTGAGGAGGGGTTTTATGCCAGGGAAAGGCAGGGTAAGTCTCAGGTGGGGGATGAAGACGAGGAACAGGAGTAGGTTAATCTGACCTTCTCAGTGTCCAATGTGTTGAATTGATCAGACTTCTTTCTCTTCCTTCCATTAGCGCTTGATTCTTGTTGCTCCAAATTTACACTGTCTATTTCAATCTCTGACTCCTCCTCCTTCACTCCCTCAGTTACTTCTGCCATGTTGTAGCAACAGTGGCCTACACCAAGGCTCCTGGCCTCTCTATATATACCTTCCAAGGACAATGAAGAGCCACAATCATCAAATTTAATTGGTCAGCAAGAAAGTTCTCCAGCCAATGGTAGCCCTGAAATGGCTTAACATCACAAAGCACCACCTTTGAAAGTTTATGGGTGATGGGAAGGGTGCAGAGGAGTCTAGGTGCTCTGGTTAGGGAAAGGGAGTGCTTCCTCAACACCCATTAAAGAGCCTTCCCAAATTGACTTTCCATGCTTCCTCACATTCTCCGGTTCAGTTCCTGTGGTGTACATGTTAGGAATCAAGTGTTCCCTCCAAACCATTCCTCATGGCCATCCCCATTCAGTGCTTAATTCTGTTGTCTTCCAGATTTCATCACTTAGTATTTCATGTTTTTTAAAAAATTATTTTAGAAGTTTTAGATGTACAGAATAATTGTGAAGAGTATATTTGTATACTGCACAACCAATTCCCCTTATTAACATTGTACATTAGTGGAACATTTATTCAACTTAGTGAACCAACACTGAAACAGTATTATTCACTAAAGCCTGGACTTTATCAGATTTCCTTGGTTTTTACCTAATGTCCTTTTGCTGTCCCATATCCCTTTAAGGATACTACACTGCAATTAGTAAATCCATGTTATGCCTTCTTAGGTTCCTCTTTGCTATGACGAGATTTAGATTTCTTATTTCTGAGGAACTTAACAATTTGGAGTCTTGTTTCCTGGCTTTAATATTAGATCCTGTGGTGTTATTGATCTTTTGGTTAAAAGCTTTTATAAGTTTCTTTTTCCAGAGGACTTCAAATCAAGTTAGTACTATCAGTGTTGTGGACTTCCCCATGGCAATGGTTGAATTAATCTCTTGGCTTTGTCACAGAGGTGACACACATGTTTCTCTCTAGAGCCCAGAGGATCAAGATCATTTCTATTTTTGAGGCCTACGTGGCAGCAGCAGGAGCATTTTGTAAGGTACTTGTGACTACACCTGCCAATGCAGGAGGTGCAGGAGACGCAGGTTGAATACCCTGGAGGAGGAAATGGCAACCCACTCCAGTATTCTTGCCTGGGAAATCCCATGGACAGAGGAGCCTGGCCATACAGTCCATGGAGTCACAAAGAGTGAGACATGACTGACCATGCACAGACACACACACACACACACACACACACACACAGTCATTTACTTTTAGAAGTATGACTTCAGCATCCTACATAGTACTGCTCTACCTCCATGAGTGACCATTCTGTATATTGAACAGACTATCAGGTTTTTTCCTCAGTTCTATATAGAAAGGGAGCCAAAATATGGTTGAGACACAACCAGTGTTCACAAGGTAAGCATCATTTCTCTGAGGTTAGTATCAGTCATGAGTTATTTTGGAATTGATGCACATGATTCAACCTGAGACTCACACATAAGTCCAGGTTGAGATACACAATTCAGAACTGCTTTAAAGAGAGTTCCAATCCAATAATCCTTTCACTATATGCCAACTGGCTAAACTGATATGTGTTAGTTAAAGCTTTAGTGGGTACTCACAAATGCAGCACAAAGAAGCAAGGTCAAAGCACAAGCTAGCCAGATGGCAGTAGCTCAAAGTGCTTGTTCACCAGCATATGGTAGAGCCAGTTCAAAAGCCAAAGTAGGAGAGATATCTGGTGGTAAGGGACAGCATCTCAGTATTCTGCTCTTGGGACCAGTTGCCACCATCACTCCATAGAGACAGGATGGTCACTTCAACCAAAATTTGGTTTGGATGTTGAGACGGATGACACATGCATTCAGAGAATGAAAAAATTTATTAATCACATATTGAGTTTTTCTGGGGAGAGCAGAGCAAGCTCTCAAGCAGATTCAAGAATGGCTTAAGAGAGCAGAGGAACGCATGTAAACTCAGGGCTGATTCCTGTCAGTCTATGGCAAAATCCACTACAATATTGTAAAGTAATTAGCCCCCAACTAAATAAATAAATTTATTAAAAAAAAAAAAAGAGAGAGAGAGCAGAGGAAGGAGACTGGCATGGCTTTTATGCTGATTGAAGGGGATAAAGCTGGAGAGTTCCACACATAGGTCAGGGCTTGGATGGTCTGACCTTCATTTTGGCCCAAAGGAGAGAGTACTCGGGCTTTCTTATCAAATATAGATAAATATGGGAAGAGGTGTGGTAGGGCTCTTTTATAGAAAAAATGTTATGTAAATTCAAGGTGTTTAGCAGTTTTGAATTCTCATAACCATTATAACCAAGCTTCTCATATTGTTTTCAGTTAAAGTGCTCTTCATTAGATTTGTTGTTGTTGTTCAGTTGCTCAGTCATGTACAACTCTTTGCGACCCCATGGACTGGAGCACACGAGGCTTCCCTGTCCTTCACCATCTCCTGAACCTTGCTGAAACTCATGTTCATTGAGTTGGGTAAGTTATTCAACCGTCTCATCATTTGTTGTCCCGTTCTCCTCCTGCCTTCCATCTTTCTAGCATCAGAGTCTTTTCCAATGAGTCAGCTCTTTACCTCAGGTGGCCAAAGGTTTGGAGTTTCAGCTTCAGTGTCAGTCCTTCCAATGAATATCTGGGACTGATCTCCTTTAGGATGGACAGGTTGGATCTCCTTGCAGTCCAAGGGACTCTCAAGAGTCTTCCCCAGCCCCACAGTTCAAAGAATCAATTTTTTGGCGCTCAGCCTTTTTTATTGTCCTGCTCTCCCATTCATTCATGACTACTGGAAAAATTGTTGCTTTGACTATTCAGACCTTTGTAGGCAAAATATTATATCTGCTTTTCAATACAATCTCTAGGTTTTTTATTGCTTTTCTTCCAAGGAGGCACTGTCTTTTAATTTTATGGCTGCAGTCACTGTCCATAGTGATTTTGAAGCCCAAGAAAGTAAAGTCTGTCACTGTTTCCATTGTTTCCCCATCTATTTGCCATGAAGTGATGGGACCAGATGCTATGATCTTAGTTTTTTGAATGTTGAGTTTTCAGTCAGCTTTTTCACTCACGTCTTTCACCTTCATCAAGAGGGTCTTTAAATCCTCTTTGATTTCTGCCATAGGGTGAAGGCTTCTGCACCAGTTCAGTCACTAAGTTATGTCTGATTTTTTGTGACCCCATCAACTGCAGCAGTCCAGGATTCTGTGTCCATCACTACTTCCTGGAGCTTCCTCAAACTCATGTCAATCGAGTTGATGATGCCATCCAACCATCTCATCCTCGGTTGTCTCCTTCTTCTCCGACATTCACTCTTTCACAGCCTCAGAGTCTCTTCAGTGAATCAGTTCTTCACATTAAGTGGCCAAAGTCTTGGAGCTTCAGCTTCAGCCTCAGTCCTTCCAAAGAATATCCAGGACTTGTTTCCTTTACCATTGACTGGTTTGATCTCCTTGCAGTCCAAGGGACTCTCAAGAGTTTTCTTTAACCCCACAGTTCAAAAGTATCAATTCTTCAGTGCTCAGCTTCCTTTATGGTCCAACTCTCCCATCCATACATGACTAGTGGAAAAACCATAGCTTTGACTAAACGAACCACTGTCAGCAAAGTAATATCTTTGCTTTTTCATGTGTTATCTAGGTTTGTCAGAGCTCTTCTTCGAAGGAGTGAGCATCTTTTAACTACATGGCTGCAGTCACTGTCTGCAGTGATTTTGGAGGCCAAGAAAATAAAGTCTGTCACTGTTTCCTCTGTTTCCCCGTCTGTTTGCCATGAAGTGATGGGACTGGATGCAATTATCTTAGTTTTTGAATGTTGAGTTTTAAGGCAGCTATTTAACTCTCCACTTTCACTTTCATCAAGAGACTCTAGTTTCTCTTCATTTTATGCCATAAGGGTGGTGTTATCTGAATATCTGAGGTTATTGATATTTCTACTTGCAATCTTGATTCCAGCTTCTGCTTCATCCAGCCCAGCATTTTGCATGAGGCACTCTGCATAGAAGTTAAATAAGCAGAGTGACAATATACAGCCTTGATGTACTCTTTTCCCAATTTGGAACCAGTCCATTGTTCCATGACCAGTTTTAACTACTGCTTCTTGACCTGCATACAGATTTCTCAGGAGGCAGGTCAGGTGGTCTTGTATTGCCATCTCTTTAAGAATTTTCCACATTTGTTGTGATCCACACAGTCAAAGGCTTTGGCATAGTCAATAAAGCATAAGTAGATGTTTTTCTACAATTCTCTTGCTTTTTCTACATTCCAATGCATATTGGCAAATTGATCTCTGGTTCCTCTGCCTTTTCTAAAACCAGCTTGAACATCTGGAAGTTCACAGTTCACGTATTGCTGAAGCCTGGCCTGGAGAATTTTGAGCATTACCTTACTAGCGTGTGAGATGAGTGCAATTTTGTGGTAGTTTGAGCATTCTTTGGCATTGCCGTTCTTTGAGATTGGAATGAAAACTGACCTTTTCTAGTCCTGTAGCCACTGCTGAATTTTTCAAATTTGCTGGCATATTGAGTGCAGCACTTTCACAGCCTCATCTTTCAGGATTTGAAATAGCTCAACTGGAATTCCATCACCTGTACTAGCTTTGTTTGTAGTGATTCTTCCTAAGGCCCACTTGTCTTTGCCTTTCGGGATGTCTGGCTCTAGATTAGAGATTACAACATCGTGGTTATCTGGGTCATTAACATCTTTTTTTGTATAGTTCTTCTGTGTATTCTTTCCACTGCTTCTGATTATCTCCTGCTTCTGTTAGGTCTGTATCATTTCTGTCCTTTATTGTGCCTATGTTTGCATGAAATACTCCCTTCTATCTCTAATTTTCTTGAAAAGTCTCCAGTGTTTCCCCTTCTATTGTTTTCCTCTATTTCTTTGCGTTAATCACTGAGGAAGGCTTCCTTATCTCTCCTTGCTACTCTTTGGAACTCTGCATTCAACTAGATATATCTTTCCTCTTTTCCAAAGCTTCTCTTTTTTCCTCAGCTATTTCTAAGGCCTCCTCAGACAGCCCTTTTACCTTTTTGCACTTCATTTTCTTCGGAATGGTCTTGATCACTGCCTCCTGTACAATGTCACAGACCTCTGTCCATAGTTCTTCAGGCACTCTGTCTATCAGATCTCATTCCTTGAATCTATTTGTCACTCCCACTGTATAATCGTAAGGGATTTGATTTAGGTCATACCTGAATGGTCATTTTCTTCAATTTAGGTCTGAATTTTGCAATAGGGAGTTCATGATCTGATCCACAGTCAGCTTGGAAGCTGACTGTTTAGCATAATAAGAAAAACTAATTATCCCAGCACACTTTACTAAACAGATCATTGTTTCACCACTGTTTTGAAAATTCAACTTTCATGTAAAATAAACATACCAAAGTTTCTATTTGAATTCTCAGCTTTACCAGATAGATCTATTTTCTCTGATAGCAGATAATCTTATACTACTCTAATTGGATACAAGAAGATCTCATGTAAACTTCTCAGTCTATCCTAGTTTGATGTGTTTATTATTTTAGATGAACATAATGTCTAGTTTATCAATTTTTCATTAGCTCTTCTAAAATACTCAATGAATTTTAAAGCTATGAAAACTCTTGGTCGAAATTAGCAAGTGAAAAATAGTTAAAATACTGCCTTCATCTCTTTAGCATCTATTTAGAGCCATGTACGGAAAGATAGTTGTAATAGTGTACATATCACAGGGTGTTTGCAGTTTTTAGTGCTTAAGTTTCCTTTTTTAACTTTCATCCTTGTCCTTTGAATATTTAACAATAAAAATTTTAAATAATTTTAAGCTTAACATTTTCTAAAGCAAACATTATAAAGCATGAGACATGATCTAGTATATGTACAATGATTTGAGTATTCACTCCTCCAGAAGTTCATAAAACATGCATTCAGCAGTGACCATAATATTGTGTCTTGTGTGTTCAGGTAATTGGGATTACAGAGATGAATGAAATATACATGACTTTGCTCTATATTATATACTGAGGAAGACAAATATGTACATGTATTATTTTAATACAAAGTGGCAATTGCTTTAATATAAGTTCCTGTAGGACAGCAGGAGTAATGGACTCTGCTGGCATTGGTGGCTGAGAGATTTCAGAGAGGAAGCACTATTTGTGTTGAGCCTTATAGAACAAGGGAACTATTCCCAATTTTTTAAGGAATCTCCATACTGTTCTCCATAGTGGCTGTACTAGTTTGCATTCCCACCAACAGTGTAACAGGGTTCCCTTTCCTCCACACCCTCTCCAGCATTTATTGCTTGTAGACTTTTGGATAGCAGCCATTCCGACTGGCGTGAAATGGTACCTCATTGTGATTTTGACTTGCATTTCTCTGATAATGAGTGATGTTGAGCATCTTTTCATATGTTTGCTAGCCATCTGTATGTCTTCTTTGGAGAAATGTCTGTTTAGTTCTTTGGCCCATTTTTTGATTGGGTCATTTATTTTTCTGGAATTCAGCTGCAGGAGTTGCTTGTATATTTTTGAGATTAATTGTTTGTTGCTTCATTTGCTATTATTTTCTCCCATTCTGAAGGCTGTCTTTTCACCTTGCTTATAGTTTCTTTTGTTGTGCAAAAGCTTTTAATTTTAATTAGGTCCCATTTGTTTATTTTTGCTTTTATTTCCAATATTCTGGGAGGTGGGTCATAGAGGATCCTGCTGTGGTTTATGTCAGAGAGTGTTTTGCCTATGTTTTCCTCTAGGAGTTTTATAGTTTCTGGTCTTACGTTTAGATCTTTAATCCATTTTGAGTTTGTTTTTGTGTGTGGTGTTAGAAAGTGTTCTAGTTTCATTCTGTTGCAAGTGGTTGACCAGTTTTCCCAGCACCACTTGTTAAGAGATTGTCTTTTCTTCATTGTATATTCTTGCCTCCTTTGTCGAAGATAAGGTGTCCATAGGTGCGTGGATTTATCTCTGGGCTTTCTATTTTGTTGCATTGATCTATATTTCTGTCTTTGTGCCAGTACCATACTCTCTTGATGGCTGTGGCTTTGTAGTAGAGCCTGAAGTCAGGCAGGTTGATTCCTCCAGTTCCATTCTTCTTTCTCAAGATTGCCTTGGCTATTCGAGGTTTTTAATATTCCCATACAAATTGTGAAATTATTCATTCTTGGTCTGTAAAAAATACCGTTGGTAGCTTGATAGGGATTGCATTGAATCTATAGATTGCTTTGGGTAGTATACTCATTTTCGCTATATTAATTCTTCCAATCCATGCACACGGTATATTTCTCCATCTGTTTGTGTCCTCTTTGATTGGAAACCAGAATTGAAAGAGACACGTGTACCCCAGTGTTCATCACAGCACTGTTTATAATAGCCAGGACATGGAAGCAACCTTGATGTCCATCATTAGACAAATGGATAAGGAAGCTGTGATACATATACACAATGGAGTATTACTCAGCCATTAAAAAGAATACATTTGAATCAGTTCTATTGAGATGGATGAAACTGGAGCCCGTTTTACAGAGTGAAGTAAGCCAGAAAGAAAAACACCAATACAGTATACTAATGCATATATATAGAATTTGAAAGATGGTCACGATAACCCTATATGTGAGACAGAATAAGAGACACAGATGCATTGAACAGTCTTATGGACTCTGAGAGAGAAGGTGAGGGTGGGACGTTCTGAGAGAATAGCATTGAAACATGTATATTATCATATGTGAAACAGAACACCATTCCAGGTTCGATGCATGAGACAAATGCTCAGGGCTGGGGCAATGGGATGACCCAGACGGATGGGATGGGGAGGGAGGTGGGAGGGGGGTTCAGGATGGGGGACACATGTAAACCCATGGCTGATTCATGTCAATGTATGGCAAAAACAACTACAATATTGTAAAGTAATTAACCCCCAACTAAAATAAATAATTTTTTTTTAAAAAAAGGAATGAGGGAACTTTCATCACTTGGCAGCTCTTGGTGGGTAAGGGAAAGCAATTCCTTCAAGTGGAAGGAAATATCTAGTCCTAGTTGGTTATGTGGAGAAGGCAGTAAACAGCTTATTACTCACAGTCTTAAATGATGCTAATGTGGAAAGATGGGCAAATATCAGAGCCCAAAATGAGAAAGTAAAAGCATCAGGGAAACAAGGGAGTTTGGAAGAGTCCCTTCTCAGGAAGTAAGCAAATGAGATCCTGCTTTGAAAAATGTAAGCAGATTTTTCCAAGGAAAGAAGAACTCAAAGCTGCATTTAATGGAAGGAAGCAACTGTCAAAGCAGTCTGACTAAGCTCAACATGTTCTGTTTGCAGCTAGGGAAGAAATATGAGTTGCTGTTGATTTAGGACCCATGGTAGAGGGTGGAGAAAAGGGGGTAGGTATTCCAGAAATGATTCATTAGGTAGAAAGAGAAGGTTAGAAATCAGATACTACTGCCACTTATTAAATAAATTAATCATAAGCCATATATGAACACATTATCTAAAAGTACCAGAATGGCTAAATACTGAGCAAAGACCCACCCAAATACTGTGTCTTCAAGGGGAAAAAAAGGCACATTACACATGAACTAACAGCAGCTAACACAGGAAATGCTAGATTCGGGGTTAGGGATGAAAGAAGCAAGAGGTATGTACATATGTATGTATGTACGTATTTGTATCATTGATAAAAGCAGAAGCCATTTAACCATATGCTTATTATATTGTTTTAATATAATGTCAAATGTTGCACATAAATTGTTCCATTCAATCCCAGAATGACTCTAAGAGATAAATACATGCTCTCATCATTCCCGTTTTACAGGGAAGAAAACTAAGTCTTACAGAAGTTAGGAAACTAACTCAAGGTTAAATAGCATTTAGGCCTTGAAGCTATAATTTGAGATTGAACTTGAAATCCAGTGGTTCTAACTGCTCAAGTAGATACTGTTATATTCCCTCTGCTACAACCCTAGTCTCAGTCATCATCAGATCATACCTGTGGTGTGCCAGGAGCCTGACACTCCTCTGATCCTACACAGTTCACAACATTTAGTGATCTTTCTAAAACAGATATTATACTGTATCACTTTCATTTATCAAACCATTTAGCAGCTCTCCACTGCACATAAGATAAAATCCAGGTTCTTACCCCGCAAGTCCCTACAAGACCTCATCTCTGCCTCTCCAGTCTCAGTCGTCTCTCTCTGCTCTGCCCCTCTCTGACTGTATTCCAGTTACACTCAACCTCTTGCACTTCCTCAACACCCTGTTCTTGTCCTTGCCTCATAATATGGCTGCTTGCTATTCTACCTAAAATGCTCTCCTTCAAAATCTTCGCATAACTGACTGTATACCATTATTCAAATATCGATGAAAATATCAGCTCCTCAGAGAACGTTTCCCCACACCTTTTAGCCAAAGCAGCTCTCCTCTGCCCCACACAAATACCATGAACCACCCCCACGCCCATGAAAATAAAAATTACTTGATGACAAGAGCTATTGACTTTATGTCCTTTACTGCAAGTCCAGAATCGAAAACAATATCTGATATATGCTAGGCACTCAACATATATTTGTTTCCTGAAATACTGGTTTCTTTCTTAAAATATCATCAGTTCAGTTCAGTCACTCATTCATGTCCAATTCTTTGTGACCCCATGGATTGCAGTACACCAGGTGTCCCTGTCCATCACCAACTCCCGGAACTATTTCAAACTCATGTCCGTTGAGTCGGTGATGCCATCCAACCATCTCATCCTCTGTCGTCCCCTTCTCCTCCCGCCTTCAGTCTTTCCCACCATCAGGGTCTTTTCAAATGAGTCAGTTGTTCGCTTCAGGTGGCCAAAGTATTGGAGTTTCAGCTTCAGCATCAGTCCTTCCAATAAATATTCAAGGCTGATTTCCTTTAGACTGGTTGGATTGCCTTGCTGTCCAAGGGACTCTCAAGATATCATATTTTTAACTCAAGATAAAATATCATACTCATATGTATATATACATACATACACACACACACATATACATACATACATACATACATACATAAAAATATGCTTTTAGAAATATGTGAGCTTGTTTTCATCTCATGGAAGTGGAATGTACAACCCCCACCCCAAATTTCATTTCAATATCAAGACTAATGATCACACACATACACCAAAAAGTATGAAAATGATTATTACTCACATAATGTGTTATGCATCAAAAATAGAATTAGGGCAAAAAAAAGAGGGAGAAAGAAATAGTAACTGTGGTGATGGGTTATTAAATGATTGTGATTCTTTCATTCTATAGATATATGTATAGATAAAGATACTATGAAAACATCAAGTTCTACACAATTTTTACTTGTCAATTATACCTCAATAAAACTGAATAAAAATGGGATCAATCTTTATTACAATTTACCAATGATGTTTCTCTGATAACTAAGATATTGCGTATTTAATTTAATTTGGACTTGTTTATGTAAACAGTTATGGCACCTGAAGCATGAGACCAGTAAAGGAGTTGTGGGTTCCATTGTCTATCTTGTTCAGAAGCTGAAAATGTGTACTCTGAACAGTGAAATGAGTGTCACGGTTTCTATCAATGTGTAGACCTTCAAAGAGGATAAGTTGTGCCACGGTGAGACATTGTATTGTGTCTTTAACATGTGCAGAAAACATGTGATCTTGCTTTACATTTTGGGTATAATCTCTTGGGAGGCAAGAGATTCCATGAGTCCTTTACCCTAAATGAGACAAACTTGGTTAGGAATTGTTTGACTTGACCAGAACAGACAATCAGTCCATTGGCAGTGGCCCAAAGATCTATAAAGGTGTGAAGGTGAGTCCAATTGTTGGCCAAGACAATCTCTGCTAAGATAACTGCCTAATGTTTGGTTGTTAGAGCTGACCTTTGGGTCCTGTCCTTTATCAGAAACATTCTGATTAAGAGATGAAAAGCAGCAACTCTCAAGCAAGCTCCATCAAGTGTGATAGTGACGATTAAATTGATTATGTGAAAGAAATCCCTTTGGTTTTCACTGTGTTGATCCTAAGGGGCTCCCCAGGTGTTCAATGGTTCTAAGAGATGAACTTGTCTAGCACTGTGGAATCTAACAGGGGACTGAGCACAGGACAAGTTACCCTCTCCTGAGTATAGGGTATGCAGAGGGCCCAGATTCAGCTCCATCCTGTAGCAAGAAGACCACACTAGCTATGCTGATCATGCAGACTGCTTCTTCTATAGTCAAAGGCCAAATGGGCAGCTGGATATGGAGGGTCATAGGTTCAAGACCTGAGATAGTCTATATTTCCAGGGAAGTCCAAATGTACCCACAATTGCTACACTGAGGGCATACATCAATGGTCCAAGGTGGGCAGTTCCTTGTATCAGAAGCCCATGACAACAGGGACTACAAGACACATGAGAGAAGGTTGCTAAAGCTTGCAGAGTGAAGGAGTTTCAGGGGCCCCTAATTGGAGTGCCTGCTCTATGGCAATCTAGGTAGATTTTAGAATCTTTTGTCACAGGGAGTTCCATCCAGCGTCAGCCTATTTGGAAATTACAGATCAAAAAAAAAAAAGTGTGTATGAGGAAATATTCCCTCCAGAATTGAAAGATGTCTAAAATAGTTGGGCTTGTTTTAACAATATGGATACCAAGAAGACTAAAAGCTGTTTCTCAACACTGTCAATATTGGAGCAGTCCTGCACTTATCAAAGAATTTTCAGGATCTTAACTGAAGTGGTGGGACTGTGTACTATGTGTGTCATAGGAATCTCCTCAAAAGAGGATGTCATCAGTGTGGGGCGGGAGGAGAAGGGGACGACAGAGGATGAGATGGTTGGATGGCATCACCGACTCGATGAACATGGGTTTGGGTAGACTCAAACCCTGGGTAGACTCATCACCCAGGTTGGTGATGGACAGAGAGGCCTGGCGTGCTGCAATTCATGGGGTCGCGGAGAGTCGGACACGACTGAGCGACTGAACTGAACTGAACATTCTAGGTTCCTATGCAATATTGTTCTTTGCATCATCAGACTTCCATCACCAGTCACATCCACAACTGGGTGTTGTTTTTGCTTTGGCTTCATCTCTTGATTCTTTCTTGAGCTATTTCTCCACTCTTCTCCAGTAGCATATTGGGTACCTACTGACTTGGGGAGTTCATCTTTCAGTGTCCTATCTTTTTGCCTTTTCATACTGTTCATGGGGTTCTCAAGGCAAGAATACTGAAAAGGTTTGCCATTCTCTTCTCCAGTGGACCATGTTTTGTCAGAACTCTCCAACATGACCCGTCTGTCTTGGGTGGCCCTACACAGCATGGCTCATATTTTCATTTAGTTAGACAAGGCTGTGTCCAAGTGATCCATTTAGCTAGTTTTCTATAGTTGTGGTTTCCATTCTGTCTGCCTTCTGATGGATAAGGATAAGAGGGTTGTGGAATCTTCTTGATGGGAGGGATTGGCTGTGGCAGAATCATCTGCATATCTGAGGTTATTGATATTTCTCTCAGCAATCTTGATTCCAGCTTGTGCTTTATCTAGCCTGACATTTCATATGATGTCCTCTGCATATAAGTTAAATAAGTAGGGTGACAATATACAGCCTTGATGTACTGTTTTCCCAGTTTGGAACCTTTCCATTGTTCCATGTCTGAGTCTAACTGTTGGTTCTTGACTTGCATACAGGTATCACAGGAGGCATGTCAGGTGGTCTGGTATTCTCATCTTTTTAAGAATTTTCCACAGTTTTTTGTGATCCACAGAGTCAAAGGCTTTAGCATAGTCAATGAAGCAGAAGTAGATGTGTTTTTTTTGGAATTCTCTTGCTTTTTCTGTGATCCAATGGATGTTGGAAATTTGATCTCTGGTTCCTCTGCCTTTTCTAAATCCAACTTGTACATCTGAAAGGTCTCAGTTCACATACTGTTGGAGCCTAGCTTCACGGATTTTGAGCATTATTTTTTCTTGGCATGTGAAATGTGTGCATTTGTGTGGTAGTTTGAAAATACTTTGGCATTGCCTTTTTTGGGATTGAAATGAAAACTGACCTTTTCCAGTCTTGTGGCCACTGCTGAGCTTTCCAAATTTGCTGGCATATTGAGTGCAACACTTTAACAGCATCTTCTTTTGGGATTTGAAATAGCTCACCTGGAATTCCATCACTTCCACTAGCTTTGTTCATAGTAATGCTTCTTAATGACCATTTGACTTCACACTCCAGGATGTCAGGCTCTAGGTGAGTGACCATACCATCATATTTATCTGCGTCTTTAAGACCCCTTTTGTGTAGTTCTTCTGTATACTCTTGCCACCTCTTCTTAATATCTTCTGCTTCTGTTAAGTCCTTACCATTTCTGTCCTTTATTGTACCTATCCTTGCATGATACGTTCCCTTGATATCTCCAATTTTCTTGAGGTAATCTATAGTCTTTCCCATTATATTGTTTTCCTCTATACCTTTGCATTGTTTACTTAAGAAGAATTTATCTTTCCTTGCTATCTCTGGAACTCTGCATTCAGTTGGGTATATCTTTCCCTTTCTCCCTTTCCTTTCACTTTTCTTCTTTCTTTAGCTATTTGTAAGGCCTCCTCAGACAACCACTTTGCCTTCTTGCATTTCTTTTTCCTTGGGATGGTTTTGGTCACTGCCTCTTGTGTAGTGTTATAAATTTCCATCCATAGTTCTTTAGGCAGTTTTTCTACCATATCTAATCTTTTAAATCTATTGCTTGTCCTACTTTTCAATTTAAATTGCACTGACTCTCTTTTGGCTTGTTGTTTACTCGTGATGTCATTTCTGACTCTTTGTGATCCCATGGCCTCTAGCCTGCCAGGCTCCTCTTTTCATGGGATTCTGCAGGTAAGGGGCTTCCCTCATAGCTCAATTGGTAAATAATCTGCCTGCAACGCAAGAGACCCAAGTTCGATTTCTGGATTGGGAAAATCCCCTGGAGAAGGAAATGACAACCCACTCCAGTATTCTTGCCTGGAGAATCCCATGGACAGAGGAGCCTGGCAGGCTACAGTCCATGGGGTCACAAGAGTTGGACACGACTTAGCGACTAAACTACTACTACTTCTACTACTACTACCACCACTACTACTACTACTGCAGGTAAGAATACTGGAATGGGTTGCTATTTCTTTCTCCAGGGGAGTTTCCTGACCCAGGGATCAAACCTAGATTTGCTGCATTGGTAGGTGCATTCTTTACCACCTGAGCCACCTGGGAAGCCATTCTCTTTTGGCTTATCCACAGGCTATAAGCTTCCAGTGCTAATAGTAGCCATACCTTCTTCCTACAATCCTGAACCAACCTTCATGGTTCCCACCATTTAAGAATGTGAACAAAATACAGTATGTGAAATAAATAAAGAAAACTATTTCGTTGTTTTTCTTTTAGCCAGGAGGAGCCTGCGAGAGATCGTTATTTTAAATAACACAAATTCAGGTGCTTTGTTGCTGCCAAGACTGACCTAATGCTTTTAAATGTAAAAGCAGTCTCTGAGGACATTTCCTATCAAAACAGATCAGTGAATCAATTTCTCAACATAGCCTATAATACCACCTAAACCTTTCATATCCTTTGAATAGATACTTGAGCCATTCTCCCATGGGCAAATATGCAAATATGTGAACACAATAAAACCTTGGCTTCATGGAGACATTTCCTTATTCAAATAAAAGGTGATTGATGATCAGATCCAGATGTAGAACATATTAATTTGGCTTCATCACAAGATTACAATATAGTAACCCTAAATATTTCAATATTTTTTTATAAAAAGAAACTGTCACCAAATACAATAATGATGTTACTTTTCTTTTTAATTGTACAAGAAGTTCACTAAAATGTTAAATCCACGTCTTCAACTTTAGGCTACAAATAGGATTCATACTAACTGTGTGGCAAAAACAATCACAATATTGTAAAGTAATTATCCTCCAATTAAAATAAATTCTAAAAAAAAGCGAAAAAATTTCCTATTTTATGAGAACATCAAAAAATTTATATCTTTTTGATCACACTTATTTTTACCTCTAACAAAGATATTTATTGTTTATCAGTTATGTACCACTTATTATGCTAGGGAATATTGATTCAATGTTGAACAAAAACAGACATGGTTCTCATGAACTTTATCTTCTAATTGGCAAATATATATGTTAATCAGATAACCACATGAGTGAATGTATAATTCTATCTTGTAGGGCACTTTATCTAAGAACTAGCTAGTAATTTAGGTTTTAAGAGTCTTGAGCCACTAGCAACCTTTAGGCATGCAGTTGACATGCCCATCTTTGTGTTTTGAAAGATTCTAGTTTCAGCAGAGAAAGTGAATGGAAGGATCTGGGGTAGAAACAGGGAGACTAGATAGGAAGTAATATCAGTTGACCAAAGGAGAGAAGCTTAGGGTAGACTTGTGACAGTGGAGACTAAGGGGAAGATAGATTCACAAGATATAGAAGAAGCAACATTGACAGAACCTGGTAATGAATTGGAAATGTGTGGCAAAGATGAGAAAAGAATCAAGAAGAACTCGGAGGTTTCTGAGTAGCACTACTGGATGCATATGGTGTGTATACTTTAAAGACTTCTGAACAGGACACTTTCATGAATAAGATCAGGATTCATTTAGAAACAGAGATTTACAATATAAGGTAACCAAGACTGTTTCAGACTCCTACAAACAAGTTATAGTCCAGACATCCACTCTACATATTACAGCCAAGTGCAATGGTCCTATAGATGCCATGCACAGCCATGTAAATTGCTTTTCTTGTAAGTTAGAATGGTTGATTATTATCAGTCTATTCATCCATAAGTCATGTTGACAGCACCATCTAAATTGCTTTTATAACCATCTCTTTTCCTCCATCGTCCTGTCTTATTTTTATCTTTCCTTTCTTGTTTGCTTTTTTCCCCTTCACTCCAGTTCACCCTCTCCACACATATATTTATTGAGCATGTACAAGGGATTCATAATTATGTTAGGTGGTAGGAATACAATCGTAAATGAAACACATTTGCTGACTTCATGGAGTTTAAAATCTATTAGGGTGTATTCATGCTAAGTCACTTCAGTCGTGTCAGACTCTTTGCAACCCTATGGACTGTAGCCCACCAGGCTCCTCTGTCTATGGGGTTCTCCAGACAAGAACACTGCAATGGGTTGCCATGCCCTCCTCCAGGGGATCTTCCTGACTCAGAGATTGAACCCTGAGTCTCTTATGTCTCCTGCAATGGCAGACAGGTTCTTACCACTAGCACCACCTGGGCAATCCAAACACTAAGAAATAAACATTTGATTATATGTGTAATATGCAACATAAGGAAAATATGTAGGGTGCTATGAGGGTGATGTACTTCTCAGGTGGCTCAGTGGTAAAGAATTTGCCTGCCAATATAGGAGACATGAGAGATGCACGTTCGGTCCCTGGGTCGTGAAGTTCCCCTAGAGGAGGCAATGGCAACGTCCTCTAGTGTTCTTGCTTGGAAACCCCATGGACAGAGAAGCCTTGTGGGCTACAGTCCATGGGGTCCCAGAGGGTGGGACATGACAGTGACTGAGCATGCATGAGGGTGATGCCCAGCATGTATGGTCACATGGGTATACAGAGGAGGTAGCTACTTATGTGATGAAACAGCTCTTAGCATTTTGAACCACGTTTCCTAGAGACAGAACGAAGTAGAACCATTATCTTCACAATAGGCCTTAACATAGAGAGATTCTTTCTTTTTAAACATTTTACATCTTTCTATTTATTTGTTTTCTGTATTTTGTATTGAAGTATGGCTGATTTACAATATTATATTAGTTTCAGGTGTACAGCATGATGATTCAACATTTTTATAGATTGTACTCTAAGTTATTACAAAATAATATTGATGGCTAAAATTCCAGGTGCTGTACAATATATCCTTGTTGCTTAGCTTTTACACATAGTGGTTTGTACCTGTTAATCCTCTACCCCTATCTTGTACTTCCCCCTCCTTCCGTCTCCCCAGTGGTAACCAGTAGTTTGTTTTTTATATCTGTGACTCTGTTTCCCTATTACACCTTTTGAAATCTTTCTTTATATATTTTAAAATAAAACATACATATTTAAACTTTTCAACAGGATGATTTGATATATATAGTGAAATGATTATTACAGTCAAGCTAGTAACATATTTTCTCATATATTGATATTTAACATTTTTATGTGTGATGAGAGCACCTGAAATCTCCTCTCTTAGCATATTTTCAGTGTTCTGTGCAGTAGTAATTATAGTTATCATGCCAGTGCATTAGATGTCTAGACTTATTTGTTTACATAACTGCAACTTTGTACATTTTGATCATCTCCCCATTTCCCCCACCTTCTCCCACCCTTGGTAACCACTGTTCTATTCTCTGCTTCTGAGTTAGACTTTTTATTTTTAGATTCCACTTATAACTGAGATCACACAGTACTTGGTTTTGTCTGGTTTATCTTTCATAGCATAATGTCCTCCAGATCCATCCATAATTCATGTTGTCACAAATGGCAAGGTTTCCTTCTTTCTCAAGGCCAAATAGCATATATATATATATGAAAGTATATATGCTCAGTCACTCAGTCATGTCTGATTCTTTGTGACCCCATGGACTGTAGACCACCAGGCTCCTCTGTCCAGTGGGTTTCCCAGGCAAGAATACTGGAGTGGGTTTCCATTTCCTTCTCCATATATATAACTGACACTTTATATATTAATAAAGATAATGTACACTTGAATGGTTCTATATGTTGGAGATTGTGAATAATGTTGCAATGACTGTAGGAGTGTAGATATTTCTTGCAGATGCTAAGCTCATTTTCTTTGGGTATATATTTGGAAATGAGATTGCTGGCTCACATTCTAGTTCTATTTTTAATGTTTGAGGAATCTCCATGCTGTTTTCTTTAATGGCTCTGAAAATTTATGTTCCCACCAACAAAATACAAAGATCCCCTTCTCTCCACATCCTTGCCAATGTTTATTATCTTTTGTCTTTTAGATAATAGCTTTTCTAATGGGTGTGAGGCAATATCTCACTGCGGTTTTGATTTTCATCTCCATGATTATTAGTGATGTTGAGCACTTTTTCATGTATCTGTTGGCCATTTTTATGTCTTGTTTATTCAGGTCATTTGCCCATTTGGGGAGAGTTGCTGTTGAGTTGTTTGGGTTCTTTGTAGATGTTAGATATTAACCTGTTATCAGATGTATGGTTTTCAATTATTTTCTCCCATTTTGTAGATTATCTCTTTGCTCTATTGATTGTTCCCTTTCCTGTGTGGAAGATTTAGAACAAATACAATTCCATTTGTTTATTTTTGTTTCTATTGCCTGTGCTTTTGGGGACATATAAAAAAAATCATTACATGGACCTACGTCAAGAAGCTTTTTCCCTATGCTTTTTCTTTTCTAACATAAATGTTTAGTTTTGTGGTTTCAAGTCTTACAGTTAAGTGTAATCCATTTTGAGTTGAGCTTTGTATTTGGAGTAACATAGCACTTCTTTCCTAAAAGATTTTCCTAACTAGTTTTTCCTAACACCATTCATCAGGGAGAGATTCTTTTGTGCTATTAACACCATCCCCTGTGTCTTCTATTTTCTAGACCAAGTAACTACAATTCTGGGGAAAAGCTAGGATGCCTAAACTATGCTCTTGGATTTACTGAGAAGATGCATAATGTTTAGTTGATGTGATCACTAAACAAGCGTGTGCTGCAAATGCTCTTGTTTAATGATAGTATTTGGAGGCTGGAATTGTTTCTTTGGATTTGGTTATATATTTTTAAAAATGTATTTATTTTTCATTGGAGGATGATTGCTTTACCATATTGTGGTAGCTTTTATCATACATCAGCATGAATCTGCATTAGGTATATATATATGTCCCCTCCCTCTTGAGCCTCCCTCCCATCTCCCACCCCATCCCACCCCTCCAGGTTGTCACAGAGCACCAGATGTGAGCTCTCTGTCAGTTCAGTTCAGTCACTCAGTTGTGTCTGACTCTTTGCAACCCCATGGACTGCAGCACACCAGGCTTTCCTGCCCATCATCAATTCCAGGAGCTTGTCCAAACTCATGTCCATTGAGTCGGTGATGCCATCCAACCATCTCATCCTCTGTCATCCCCTTATCCTCCTGCTTTCAATCTTTCCCAGCATCAGGGTTTTTTCCAGTGAGGCAGTTCTTTGCATCAGATGGCCAAAGTATTGGAGTTTCAGCCTCAGCATCAGTCCTTCCAATGAATATTCGGGACTGATTTCCTTTAGAATTGACTCGTTGGATCTCCTTGCAGTCCAAGGGACTCTCAAGAGTCTCCTCCAACACCACAGTTCAAAAGCATCAATTCTTCGGCACTCAGCTTTCTTTATAGTCAAACTCTCACATCCATACATGACTACCGGAAAAACAATAGCTTTGACTAGATGAACATTTGTTGGCCAAGTAATGTCTCTGCTTTTTAATATGCTATCTAGGTTGGTCATAGTTTTTCTTCCAAGGAGCAAGCATCTTTTAATTTCACGGCTGCAGTCATCATCTGCCATGATTTTAGAGACCCCCAAAATAAAGTCTGTCACTGTTTCCATTGTTTCCCTATCTATTTGCCATGAAGTAATGGGACCCAATGCCATGATCTTAGTTTTTTGAACGTTGAGTTTTAAGCCAACTTATATCATACAGCTGTCTATATCATACAGCAAATTTCCACTGGATATCAAATTTTACATATGGTAATGTATAGATTTCAATGCTACTCTCTCAATTCGTCCCACCCTCTCCTTCTCCCACTGTGTCCACAAGTCTGCTCTCTCTGTCTGAGTCTCCATTGCTGTCCTTCAGATAGGTTCATCACTATCATTTTTCTTGATTCCACATGTATGTCTTAATATATAATATTTATCTTTCTCTTTCTGACTTACTTTACTCTATTTAATAGGCTCTAAGTTCATCCATCTTATTAGAACTGAGTCAAATGTGTTCCTTTTTATGGCTGAGCAATATTCCACTGTATATATGTACCACAATTTCTTTATCCATTCATCTGTTGATGGACATCTTAGGTTGCTTCCGTGTTCTAGCTATTGTAAATAGTGTTGCTGTGAACATTGGGGTACCTGTGACTTTTTCAATTATACTTTTCTTTTTTTTTCATGTATTTTTTTTAAATGGATGGATAATTGCTTTACAGAATTGTGTTTGTTTCTGTCAAACATCAACATGAATTAGCCATAGGTATACATATGCCCCCAGCTCTTGAAATTCCCTCCCACCATCTCCCCATCCCACCCCTCTAGGTTGTTACAGAGACCTGGTTTTTGAGTTCTTTGAGTCATACAGCAAGTTTCCATTGGCTATTTATTTTACATTTGGTAATGTAAGTTTTCATATTTCTCCCTCCATAAATCCCACTCTCTCCTTCTTCCCTCCTCCCCCCATGTGTTCATAAGTCTGTTCTCTATTTTTGTGTTTCCATTTCTGTCCTGCAAATAATTTCATCAGTACCATCTTTCTAGATTTCATATGTATACACATTAGTATACAATATTTGTTTTTCTCTTTCTGACTTACTTCACTCTGTATAATAGGCTCTAGATTCATCCACCTCATTAGAACTGACTCAAATGTGTTCCTTTTTATGGCCCAGAAATATTCCATCATGTATATGTACCACAGCTTCTTTATCCATTCATCTGTCGATGGACATTCAGGTTTCTTCCATGATCAAGCCATTGTAAATAGTGCTGCAAAGAACGCTGGTGTACATGTGTCTTTTTCAATTTTGATTTCCTCAGGGTATACAGCTAAGAGTGAGATTGAGATCAAATTGCCAAAATCCGTTGGATCATCAAAAAAGCAAGAGAGTTCCAGAAAAAACATCTATTTCTGCTCTATTGACTATGCCAAAGCCTTTGACTGTGTGGATCACCACAAACTGTGGAAAATTCTTAAAGAGATGGGAATACCATACCACCTGACCTGCCTCTTGAGAAATCTGTGTGCAAGTCAGGAAGCAACAGTTAGATCTGGACATGGAACAATACACTGGTTCCAAATAAGAAAAGGAGTACATCAAGGCTATATATTCTCACCCTGCTTATTTAACTTATATGCAGAGTACGTTATGAGAAATGCTGGGCTGGATGAAGCACAAGTTGGAATCAAGATTGCAGGGAGAAATATCGATAACCTCAGATATGCAGATGACACCACCCTTATGGCCCAAAACAACGAAAAACTAAAGAGCCTCTTAATGAAAGTGAAAGAAGAGAGTGAAAAAGTTCGCTTAAAACTCAACATTCAGAAAACTAAGATCATGGCTCTGGTCCAATCACTTCATGGCAAATAGATGGGGAAACAATGGAAACAGTGACAGACTTTATTTTCTTGGGCTCCAAAATCACTGCAGATGGTGACTGCAGCCATGAAATTAAAAGACGCTTGCTCCTTGGAAGAAAAACTATGACCAACCTAGACAGCATATTAAAAAGCAGAGACATTACTTGGCCAACAAAGATCTGTCTAGTCAAAATTATGGTTTTTCCAGTAGTCGTGCATGGATGTGAGAGTTGGACTATAAAGAAAGCTGAGTGCCGAAGAATTGATGCTTTTGAACTGTGGTGTTGGAGGAGACTCTTGAGAGTCCCTTGGACTTCAAGGAGATCCAACCAGTCCATCCTAAAGGAAATCAGTCCTTAATATACATTGGAAGGAATAATGCTGAAGCTGAAACTCCAATACTTTGGCCACCTGATGCAAAGAACTACATCTGCCGTGGTGCTAGGAAAGGTTGAAGGCAGGAGGAGAAGGGGATGTAGAAGATGAGATGGTTGGATGGCATCACCGACTCAGTGGACATGAGTTTGAGTGAACTCCGGGATTTGGTAATAGATAGGGAGCCCTGGTGTCCTGCAGTCCATGGGGGTCACAGAGTTGGACACAACTGAGCAACTGAACTGAACTGATGGTGGTTTTTTTCCTAGTATTTTAAGGTATCTCCATACTGTCTTCCATAGTGGCTGTATCAATTTATATTCCCACCAACAGTGCAAGAGGGTTCCCTTTTTTCCATACTCTCTCAAGCATTTTTTTTTTTAGATTTTTTGATGATGGTTATTGTGACCAGTGTGAGGTGATACCTCACTGTAGTTTTGTTACTTAATCACAAATCCATGTGCCTGATGCACAGTGAGGCTCATCAATACTAAAACATTAGAGTTTGGAAAAGAGAAATGTTTATTACATAATTGTACAAGGAGATGGGTGGCTCATACCCTAATATCACCAAAGTTACTGAAAGCTTTCAGCAAGCCCCTTTAAATGCATAAGGTGAGGGAAGTGTGTGGTTAGTTGTTGCAGACTTCTCGGTGTCAGATCCTTTGTTCTTGAGGTCAGGTAATGATATTCCTTTGAATCTCTACCAGATGAATGTTATATTCTCTATCCTGACAAGAAAGGTCAAAGTCCCAAGGCACAACTTTCACCCTCCAAATTCCCTGTCCTGGTTAATAAGAGGCAGATTTCAGTTGGCAGCTCCTTCAGGGCCAGGTTCCCACACCCTGACCAGCTGTCATCCCTGAGGGAGCCAGACACCCAAACCAACTGGCCATCAGTCTCCTCAGGCTGCCCAAATGGAGAGTCTAGGTCTCATACACTGTGACCAGAAAGACGGCCACTGCTAGTTGGTTGCAGAGACAGGGATGGGGGAGAGGTTCACTGCTCCTCAAGGCCTGGGCCAAGGGTAGTGAAGGGCCTTAGTGAGGGCTCTGGAGCCCTTGGGACATAGTCCCAAGTCTGTTCCCTGGGCCCTCCAGCTCACCTGCTGGCCCAAGACTAGGTGAGCTGGACGGCCTCCAGGAGAAGGCCTGAATCTGCCTCTTACCTCACTCTCCACCTGATGGCCACCACACCATCAACCCCTTGACTGAATTGCTTCTCCAGTAATCCCTCATTGACAGTTACTTGTGGGGCAGGGCCCACTACGGCACTGACCAATGGCTGAGCAGGACAACTAGTGGTTGCTCATTGACAGTTGGTTCTTGTGGGTGGAGCCCATTGAGGCACCAATCAATGGCTGAGCAAGACCTGTTGCCTAGAAACAGAGTGCCAGTATAATGAGGCACAGCAGTGGCTGCCTGCTAAGGGCTGTGTTCATCCTGTTGTTACAGTTTTGATCTGCATGTTTGTAATAATGAGCGGTGTTGAGCATCTTTTCATGTGTTTCTTAGCCATCTGCATGTCTTCGTTGGAGAAATGTCTATATAGGTCTTCTGCCCACTTTTTGATTGGGTTGTTTGTTTTTCTGGTATTGAGCTGAATGAACTCCTTGTATATTTTGGAGATTAATCCTTTGTCAGTTGTTTTGTTTGCTATTATTTTCTCCCATTCTGAGAGATGTTGGACTTGGTTATATTTTAAACTTCTTGTGTGTATTGTTTTATGTACATAAGCCCTGATTTCACTGATTAGATCAAAACCATGATCTCACTAATTTGTGCTAAGTAAGGCCTTTTAGATTTGGAGAAGGGGTTAACAACCCACTCCAGTTTTCTTGCCTGGAAAATCCCATGGACAGAATACTCTGGCAGGTTACAGTTCATGGGGTCGCAAAGAGTCAGACACGACTGAGTAGACACTCCATACACACCTATACATAGAGCTGTTTTCCTTGAAAGAGGATAGTACAACTTTTCAGCTGATAAGAACCTCATGGAGAAATGTTACTCTTTTGATATAACTGGGGAGATATTATTTGGGAGATATGGAGGGATCCAAGAAGCACTTATATGTTTCTGCTCCTTTATGTCATATTTGTGCTTTGTGGGGGCCAAACATTCAAGAAAGCCCAGGCCACAACTCAGCTACTTCTCAGCAACTTGCTTGAGTTGCAGTCATTGCTAAGTGCTCTGGGCATGCTGCATCCAGTATCTGCACAGGGAAGCCTGGTGACCTGAGTGTGGAGGAAAGACCCTCTGCCCCATGCTCAGCTCTCTTACCACATCCCTGGTGATCCTCTCTAGACTCAGGCTTAAGCTCTAAAGGATTGGTTGAGAAAGGGGGTGAACCAGGCCCAGTTAGAATCTGCGAGCCATGAAGTGGTAGGAACAGTTGGGATTGTTGACTTGAGGTTAGAAGATAGGAACAGACTCAGAGATTATTGGTTGAAGAAGAACTAAGTGGAGCCACTCTTTGTAATGTGTTTGTGCTGGGGAGAGGCTGTATAAAGCCGGCAGGAGTGAAGCGACAGGCTACAACAGTAACCAAAGAGAGGCCTCAACTACCATCTTAGACTCAGGTTTGCCATCACTAGCTACTTTCTCTGGCCCTGAGCACATCCTCTATCCTGGCTCTGTGGGCCCCAGTATTAACTTGCTGCTTGCATGACTCCAGCCAACCATTTGGCCCCTGCAGCTTCCTTAGCCTGAGCTAGTTGGGCTTTAGCCTAAGTCAAGGAAAGTAGAAAAAGTAAAAGAATTTTAAGTTATATGTGGTGGTGGCTTAGTCACTAAGTTGTGTCCAACTCTTGCGACCCCATGGTCTGTAGCTTGCCAGGTTCCTCTGTCCATGGGATTCTCCAGGCAAGAATCTGGAGAGGGTAGTTGTTCCCTTCTCTAGAGGATCTTCCAGACCCAGGGATCAAACCCAGGTCTCCCACACTGCAGGCAGATTCTTCACCAGCTGAGCCACAAGGGAAACCCTAAGGTGTGTATATAACTTTATATATGTATACATACTATAATATACCATTGTTTCTTTGAATTCAGTCATCCACAGGACTGGGTCTTGAGACTAGCAGCCTCAAGGTGAGATGGAATCACTGTGTCTTAGGGAAACACATTTTGTGTACTTCATGCTGTATACTTGTCTCACAGCTCTGAACATTCCCTTGCTCTATTAACATAGTTCTCCTTGTACGAGTCTGAATCTTCCATCAGATGTAGGGTAAGAAAAATAAGTGCCTTCTGTGTTGCATATCTACCACTCTATCATTTATATTGCAGCTCTTCATAAGTTGTGGATGCATGCCTGTTGTGTCTTTAGAACTGTATTTAAAGATCTAAAGGAACCTTGTCAGATTTTTCTCTGATCATAGAAAATACTTCAAATGAGAATTTTTTTCCATAGTCAGAATTATTTTTTTCATAAACTATCCATTTTCTAAGAGATTAAAAATCTTATCAACATTCTAGAGAATCTATCAGTTCTTCCAATTGCACATCAATATTTGACTCTGCAAATACAGATGCCAAGGAAAAGCTGGTTGAGAGGGGAGCAGGGGTGAAAATAGTGATCCCCTTTCTCTAGGCATCCTGATGGATTGTTATTCAGTACAGGCTGCACTGCACTGGGGAGTGCACGCTCATGGGATTCAACAGTTCCATTAGTGCATATTTTCATTCCCATTTCTTTCAAGAGGTGAAGGATTTCATGATATTGCATTATTTTATATTCTTATGTTCCTGTATCTTATAGACAGCAAGATGTATCTAGGAAGCTTCCATAGTCTTGCTGGCATCACTGCAGGGTATCTTGTGACAAGGCTACTTCTCTAGGAGTGACTGCTCTGTCTCCTTCCTTCCCCCTACCATCTGACCCATAAGGCCTGCAAACCACATTTTTCAAATCTCTACCCCAGCTGAGTTGGTTAATATATACTATTATTTGCCTTTTAAATTCAAGCTTGATGTAGAATTACTACCAGTGATTTTATATTCTACCAAATAACATTTTTATGTTTCCATCCTAATCAGAAAATCCCAGTTCAATCAGACTTTCTCAGTGCTGAGCTACAAAATGTCCTCCTATTCCAATTTTTAATCTCCACCTTGAGATAAATATGCAGAAAGACTCTATAGGCAGCAGTTAATCTGACAGTGATTTCTTTACATCAAAATTAGTTTCTAAAAATTATTTCTAAATTTAAACATTCACCTCAGGAAATAAGACTGCAGCAGTCTTTATATATAGGCTTTTGCATAAGGAAAGGTTCTTCAAATCATGTTTTCTCTTTAGAAGGAAGGAAGGAAGGAAAGAAGGGAGGAAATCGACATATGCAAAATGTTCTCACTGACCTTACTCAATTCATCTTTTTAGTTTTCACAGAAACCCCCTGAAATTGTCCCCATGAAATAGTTATTATGTCCACTTTCACATGTGAAGGCAGACAAACCTATTGAAGTTTGGTGATTTGCCTAAGGTTACACAGTGCTCAACTGGCAGTGCTGTTTCTTGAACCTACATCTGCCTGATTACAGCACCTATGCTCTTTTCACCACATAGGACTGCCCACTTATTCTTTGGGCATCTTGTTTTCCTGCTTCTATTTAGCTTTATAGTTAAACTAAATTTTAGTCTTTCAGACTCATTTTGTTTCATTCTCGGGTCATCATTATGTTTATGGTTGGATTGCTGTATACTTTCAGTAGAACAACAAACGCAGATTAAGACCAGGTGCGTCAACATCAATTAATTCCCTGTCCCATAATTCTCTATAGTTGTCTTCTTTTTTCTTAGCACAAGAAAAATACCCTATAAGCCATGTTCATTATGATACAAAAATCTTTCTCTGCTCACAAATTTCATGAGAGCTTGTAAAGGAACTCAAAAGAGAAGTGAGTCAATGACATTGCAGATGAAGATCCATGCTTATCATGTCTATTTTTAAATAGCTGGACAGGAATCATTAAATGAAAAAAAAAAAAAAAAAAAAACAGGAGCATGAGTTCTTGGAACTGGAAGGCAGTTTAGAGATCATTTCCAAGGAAGTGGGATAAGATTCACCTTGCATGTCGGCTATGATGGTTTGGTAGCAGCTGCCTGGATTGCTGAGTTGAGGATTGTGAGGCTTTATGCAGGTTCAGGGAAAATGGTGCCATGATTCATTATAAGTATCTGCTGTTGCAGATAGAATCATGTTTTCCCCAAACCTACCTTTGCTCAATTTATGTAAACCTCCCTCAATTTCAAGATACATAAACTGAGACCCAGAGACAAGAAATGACTTCCTGAAGATTTCATAGCCAGGTGGTGGCAGTATCAGAACTAAAACCCAGGTCTCCTGCATCGTAGCCTGATGCTCTTTCCATTTAGCATCACTGTCTCCAGACAGACACTTTCCTACTTTGCACAAAGATCCAAGCATATAAAGTTGTCTTTTTGACATTTTGAATGAGTTTGCTACCAATGAGCTCCGAAAATTCCTTAAGGTTTTCTTTAGGGAATAGCTCAGAGGAATTCGTTAGAGGAAGAGCTAAAGCTTATTTCTTCAACTACAACATTGGATGAATGTATGAAATTTGCTCAGTCATGTCCGACTCTTTGCAACCCCATGGAGGAGTATGCCAAACTCCTCTGTCAATAGAATGCTCCAGGGAAGAATACTGGAGTGAGTGACCATTCCCTTCTCTGGAGGATCTTCCTGACCCAGGGATCAAACCCGGGTCTCCTACATTGCTGGCAGACTCTTTACCATCTGAGCAAATTGGATATCTGTGTTAATTTAAGAATAAGTTTAGAATAAATATGTATATTGGGAGGGGGATTGAGATGCAGCATCTCATTCAGATGGTGAAATTCAGCACACATGTATTTTTCCAAGTTGATCTCTCTCTCTTAAAATTGCCTTGAATGTGACATCAATGGTATTCCAGTCCTAAAGCACAATGGCTTCTTATCATAGATTTAGAAAATTTGAATAGATTCTATGAAAAGAAGCCATTGCACTTTTTTTCATATTTATGTTATTTTATCAACATAAACTCACTCATCACGCCTGTGAGTTTATTTGCCTCTTCTCCTTTTTGATGGTAATCATTTCATTGCCCAACTGGAATTCCATCACCTCCACTAGCTTTGTTCATAGTGATGCTTCCTAAGACTCACTTGACTTCACATTCCAGAATGTCTGGCTCTAGGTGAGTGATGACACCATTGTGATTATCTGGGTCATGAAGATCTTTTTTGTATAGTTCTGTGTATTCTTGCCATCACTTCTTAATATCTTCTGCTTCTGTTAAGTCCACACCATTTCTGTCCTTTATTGAGCCCATCTTTGTGTGAAATGTTCCCTTGGTATCTCTGATCTTCTTGAAGAGACCTGTAGTCTTTCCTATTCTATTGTTTTCCTCTATTTCTTTGCACTGATCACTGAGGAAGGCTTTCTTATCTCTCCTTGCTATTCTTTAGAACTCTTCATTCAAATGGGTATATCTTTCCTTTTCTCCTTTGCTTTTCACTTCTCTTCTTTTCATAGCTATTTGTAAGGCCTCCTCAGACAGCCATTTTGCTTTTTTTTGCATTTCATTTTCTTGGGGATGGTCCTGATCCCTGTCTCCTGTACAATGTCACAAACCTATGTCCATAGTTCATCAGGTACTCTGTCTATCAGATGGAGTCCCTTGAATCTATTTGTCACTTCCACTGTATAATCATAAGGGATTTGATTTAGGTCATACTTGAATGGTCTAGTGGTTTTCCCTACTTTCTCCAATTTAAGTCTGAATTTGGCAATAAGAAGTTCATGATCTGAGCCACAGTCAGCTCCCAGTCTTGTTTTTGCTGACTGTATAGAGTTTCTCCATCTTTGACTGCAAAGAATATAACCAATCTGATTTCAGTATTGATCATTTGGTGATGTCCATGTGTAGAGTCTTCTCTTGTGTTGTTGGAAGAGGGTGTTTGTTATGACCAGTGTGTTCTCTTGGCAAAACTCTATTAACCTTTGCCCTGCTTCATTCTGTACTCCAAGGCCAAATTTGCCTGTTACTCCAGATATATCTTGACTTCCTACATTTGCATTCCAGTCTGCTATAATGAAATGGACATCTTTTTTGGGTGTTAGCTCTAAAAGGTCTTGTGCTGCTGCTGCTGCTGCTAAGTCGCTTCAGTCGTGTCCAACTCTGTGCGACCCCATAGACGGCAACCCACCAGGCTCCCCCGTCCCTGGGATTCTCCAGGCAAGAATACTGGAGTGGGTTGCCATTTCCTTCTCCAATGCATGAAAGTGAAAAGCAAAAGTAAAGTCGCTCAGTCGTGTCCGACTCCCAGCAACCCCATGGACTGCAGCCTAACAGATTCCTCCATCCATGGGATTTTCCAGGCAAGAGTACTGGAGCGGGTTGCAATTGCCTTGTCCGAAAATGTCTTGTAGGTCTTCATAGAACCCTTCAACTTCAGCTTCTTTAGCATTACTGGTCAGGGCATAGATTTGGATTACCGTGATAATGAATGGTTTGCCTTGGAAACAAACAGAGATCATTCTGTCGTTTTTGAGATTGAATCCAGTACTGCATTTCAGACGCTTTTGTTGACTATGATGGCTACTCCCTTTCTTCTAAGGGATTCTTGCCCAAAGTAGTAGATATAATGGCCATCTGAGTTATATTCACCCATTCCAGTCCATTTTAGTTCACTGATTCCTAAAGTGTTGACGTTCACTTTTGCTGTCTCCTCTTTGACCACTTCTAATTTGCCTTGATTCATGAACCTAACATTCCAGGTTCCTATGCAATATTGCTCTTTATAGCATCGGACCTTGCTTCCATCACCAGTGACATCCACAACTGGGTGTTGTTTTTGCTTTGGCTTCATCTTTTCATTCTTTCTGGAGTTATTTCTCCACTGATCTCCAGTAGCATATTGGACACCTACTGACCTGGGGAGTTCATCTTTCAGTGTCCTATGTTTTTTGCCTTTTCCTACTGTTCATGGTGTCCTCAAGGCAAGAATACTGAAGTGGTTTGCCATTTCCTTCTCCAGTGGACCACGTTTTGTCAGAACTCTCCACCATGACCCATCCGTCTTGGGTGGCCCTATACAGCTTGGCTCATAGTTTCAGAAAAACATCTATTTCTGCTTTATTGAGTATGCCAAAGCCTTTGACTGTGTGGATCACAACAAAATGTGGAAAGTTCTTAAAGAGATGGTAATATCAGACCACCTGACCTGCCTCTTGAGAAATCTGCATGCAAGTCAGGAAGCAACAGTTAGAACTGGACGTGGAACAACACACTGGTTCCAAATAGGAAAATGAGTACATCAAGGCTGTGTATTGTCACCCTGCTTATTAAACTTATATGGAAAATACATCACGAGAAATGCTGGGCTAGAGGAAGCACAAGCTGGAGTCAAGATTGCTGGGAGAAATATCAATAACCTCAGATATGCAGATGACACCACCCATATGGCAGAAAGTGTAGAAGAACTAAAGAGCCTCTTGATGAAAGTGCAAGAGGAGAGTGAAAAAGTTGGCTTAAAGCTCAACATTCAGAAAACTATGATCATGGCATCCGGTCCCATCACTTCATGGCAAATAGATGGGGAAACTGGAAACAGTGTCAGACTTCATTTTGGGGGCTCCAAAATCACTGCAGATGGTGACTGCAGCCATGAAATTAAAAGATGCTTCCTCCTTGGAAGGAAAATTTTGACCAACCTAGACAGCATATTCAAAAGCAGAGACATTACTTTACCAACAAATGTCCATCTAGTCAAGGCTATGGTTTTTCCAATAGTCAGTTATGGATGTGAGAGTTGGATATAAAGATAACTGAGCACCGAAGAATTGATTCTTTTGAACTGTGGTGTTGGAGAAGACTCTTGAGAGTCCCTTGGACTGCAAGGAGATCCACCCAGTCCATCCTAAAGGAGATCAGTCCTGAATATTCATTGAAAGGACTGGTGTTGAAGCTAAAGCTCCAATACTTTGGCCACCTGATGCAAAGAGCTTCCTCATTGGAAAAGACCCTGATGCTCAGAAAGATTGAAGGCAGGAGGAGAAGGAGATGACAGAGGAAGAGATGGCTGGATGACATCACCGACTCAATGGACATGAGTTTGGGTAAACTCCGGAAGTTGGTGATAGACAGGGAGGACTGGTGTCCTGCAGTCCATGGGGTCACAAAAGTTGGACATGCCTGAGTGACTGAACTGAACTGGTTTCATTGCTGTCTGTGTGACCATGTCAAGTCCCATGTGTTATGGTTATGCTACTCTACTTTTAGCCTACTGCGTTATCCTCCTTCCTTGCTCCACAAAGCCTTCCTCAATGTATTGCATGAGATGATGATTTCATCTATGCCTCAGACTGGGCATATATATGCCTGTTTTCATATCCACTATTTTTTTTCCATAGTGAATAAAGGAATATAATGATTGAGTTAGAATTCTATTATGCTTGATTTCCAAACAATTGTTTATATGCAATTTGAGCTGAATTCAGCTAATCTGAGCTGTCAAGTTCCTGACAATGTACTACTGCCTCTACAGAAGCTTCTTCCACAAAGTTGATTTTTATTTTGCAGGAAAATATTCCATTAAAAGTATTATTTAGGTGCAGATTAACTAAAGACTCACTTTACTACACCTCAAGCTAATTGCTTCCCCAATCTAGTCAGAGATAATGTTTTAGAATTTTTTCTTAACCAATAAGATTTAACATATTCTCAGAACTTTATTCTCTCTTTTGATACCTGAAAATAACATCCCTAGTTGGTTGACAATTTTGTTTCTTAGGACTTGTTACAGAAAATGTGTACAGTGTCATCTTTCTTCTTTTCTATCGACACTCTCCCTGTGAATCCAGGAGACGCCCTGTATTAGTTTCTTATGGCTACCATAACAAATGATCGCAAATTAGGTGGCTTAACACAACACAAATTTATTATCTTCAGTTGTAAAGTTCAAAAGTCCAAAATGGGTCTCAACTGGGCTAAAAACAAAGTGTCAGCAAGCCTACATTCCTTTCTAGAAAGTTCCTTTCTAGGGAAAAATCTGTTTTTCTTGCTTTTTCCACATGCTAGAGACTTTTCACATTCCTTGACTTGTGGCCGTCTCACAAAGCCAGCGATGGGCAGTGGAGGCTTTCTTATGACACCATCTCCCTGGTTCTGACTCTTCTGCCATGCTGTTTGTCATGTAGGGGCCCTTACAGTTATATCAGTTGCACCTGAATAATCTAGGATAATCTCCCCATCTCAAAATCCTTACCAGAAAAGTCCATTTTGTGATGTAAAGTAAGGTATTCACAGTTTCTGGGAATTGGGACATGGAAACTTTGGGCAAGCATTTTTCTCTCTACTATAGTTACTAATAGAGAATTGGGATAACACACCGATTGAAGTCACATGTCTGCTTTTCCAACGTTGAAAAAAAAATGTTGCAGAATGTGCCTGGATTCAGAGTAGACACAGAGTTTCAAGGAATCTACTTTGTATATGCATAGGGAAATAGACTTGACAACACATCTACACATTTAATTAATTTGAGTAAAAGAAATTCGCTCAGCTAAAACACATATATCATCTGTCTTGGAATTGCCATTAAGTAATATCATTCAGAGCTTGGCAAAAACACATCCCAATGACATTGACAAAATCAATTTCCACCTACTTGCTTTAGGCGTGCCACTGTGCCAATGAACACATTAAACATGATTAATCTTTTTGGAGATGGAAGTTGGAATTGCTTATCAGGAAGGCCTAAATGAACAAAAAAAATTGAACAAAACATTATGTTATTAATTCATTCTATCAAAAAGAGAAACTGCTAAGGAGGCAAAAGAACTATACACAGAAAATTATAAGACACTGATGAAAGAAATCAAAGATGACGTAAATAGATGGGCAGATATTCCATGTCCCTGGGTAGGAAGAATCAATACTATGAAGATAACTATACTACTAAATGCAGTCTACAGATTCAATGTGATCCCTATCAAATTACCAATGGCACTTTTCACAGAACTAGAACAAAAATTTCACAATTTCTATGGAAACCCAAAAGACCCAAAACAGCCAAAGCAGTCTTTCAAAAGAAAAATGGAGCTGGAGGAATCAACCTTCCTGACTTCAGATTATACTACAAAGCTACAGTCTTCAAGATAGTATGGTACTGGAACAAAAACAGAAATGTAGACCAAGGGAACATGATAGAAAGCCCAGAAATAAACCCATTCACCTATGGGTACTTTATTTTTGACAAAGGAGGCAAGAACATACAATGGGGCAGACAGCCTGTTCACTAAGTGGTGCAGGGAAAACAGGACACTACATGTAAAAGAATGACATTAGAACACTTCCTAACACCATACACAAAGATAAACTTAAAATGGATTAAAGATCTAAATGTAAGACTAGAAACTATAAAACTCTTAGAGGAAAATATAGGCAGAACACTGGATGACATAATCAAAGCAATATCCTCTATGACCCACCTTCTAGAGTAATGGGAACAAAAACAAAAGTAAACAAGTGGGACCTGATTAAACTTAAAAGCTTTTGCACAGCAAAGGAAACTAAAAGCAAGGTGAAAAGACAACCCTCAGAATGGGAGACAATAATAGCAAATGAAACAACTGACAAAGGATTAGTTTCCAAAATATACAAGCAGCTCATACAACTCAATACCAGAAAAACAAACAATACAATCAAAAAGTAGGGAAAAGACCTAAACAGACATTTCTCCAAAGAAGACATACAGATGGCTAAAAAACACATGAAAAGATGCTCAACATTGCTCATTATTAGAGAAATGCAAATTAAAACTACAACGAGATATCACCTCACACTAGTCAGAATGGCCATCATCCAAAAGTGTGCAAACAATAAATACTGAAGAGGGTGTGGAGAAAAGGGAACCCTCTTGCACTGTTGGTGGGAATGTAAATTGATACAGCCACTATGGAAGACGCTATTGAGATTCCTTAAACAACTAGGAATAAAATCACCCAGCAATCCCACTCTTACGCATATACCCTGAGGAAACCAAAGTTGAAAAAGACACATGTATCCCATTGTTCATTGCAGCTCTATTTACAATAGAACATGGAAGCAACCTAGATGTCCATCAACAGATGAATGGATAAAGAAGCTGTGGTACATATATACAATCGAATATTACTCAGCCATAAAAAAGAATGCATTTGAGTCAGTTCTAATGAGGTGGATGAACCTAGAGCCTATTATACAGCATGAAGTAAGTCAGAAAGAGAAAGATAAATATCATATACTAATGCATATATTTGGAATCTAGAAAGATGGTACCAAAGAATTTATTTGCAGGGAAGCAATGGAGAAACAGACATAGAGAACAGACTTATCCACATGGGGAGGAGAGGAGGAGAGGGTGAGATGTGTAGAGAGAGTAACATGGAAACTTACATTACCATATGTAAAATAGATAACCAACCAGAATTTGCTGTATGTCTCAGGAAACTCAAACAGGGGCTCTGTATCAACCTAGAGGGGTGGGATGGGGAGGGCAATGGGAGGGAAGTTCAAGAGGGAGGAGATATGTGTATACATATGGCTGATTCATGTTAAGGTTTGACAGAAAACAACAGAATTCTGTAAAGCAATTATCCTTCAATTAAAAAATAAATTTAAAAAAGAGAAACTGCATTTAACCTTATCTGTAAATACTTTACAGTTTAACTTTTTAAAAATTAACTTATTGTGCATTTTGATTCACCAAATACATTACAATAGAGACAGTTTCTGAGCTTACATTGTAATTTATTTTGTTAGACTTAATGCCTCTATGTTAAGGTTAATACCTACCTCTTTGCTTTTGTTTTTTGTCTCCCTTGTATGATCACTGGACCCTTACCTTGATCGTAGCAATGGCATCCTGGGTGTGTGTTTGTCCAATTTTATAAAATTTTATACATTAAATATGTGCAGATTTTGCATACCAATTATACCTCAATAATGCTGCAACATTTTTAAATTAAGAAAAATCTAGAGTGTAAGGGTGACTCCAGAGATGACAGAGAGCTTTCCAATGAAGACAGCACCAAAGCAAGCATTCAATGATTACTGAATGCTTGCTTGACTTATTGATTCATTTATTCAAAATTTATATTGGTTATCAATTAACTGCCAAAAACTATGTTAGGAAGGGAGAATTGGAGAGAAAACAGACATAATCCTTCTTTGCTTCTTTGTGAGACTTACAGTCCTCAGAAAAAGAGATCCCAGGAATTTCTTTGGTGGTCATTCTTAAAGACCAAGATGACTAGAGAGTTGGTAAGGCATTTTGGCCCATATACTAAGTGCCCATTCCAGTAACATGAAAAAATATCACATGGAGTATGCTCACAGTCTTGTTTTGTTAAAGAGCATAGCCAAGCTGTATGTGGTCAGCTAGATTTTATAACCAACTAGTTCATCTATCTGACTATGAGAGTTCTTGTCTTAGCTTTTCATGCAAGAAAAATAATTTTCCTAAAATATGTTAAAAAATAGTGGGCCAAACAAATGGAATTGCAGGAGAAATGTGAATCACCATGTGTTTCTAACCAACACAAAGAAAAGGTGAAATGCTGTTAGTTATCTGAATATGACTCCAGAACTTTCACATGGTATCCACCTTATACCTTAGAGACTGCTTTCAGTAATGAAATGCCCTATGACTCTGGAGGGGTAAACCGAAGACTTCATTTAATTCAGGCAAAGTTATTTTAGGCTCTCTGTTGCCATAGCAAACTTACATGACTTTGCTCAGTTACCATTTCTAAAAAAATCAATGTAGCTCTGAATGAGGTCTGCCCATGCCTCTCCCCTGCTAATTCCCCCCTATTTCAGTCTACTCTGCTAGCATATGTTAGAGCCTTGCCTTGTGACTCATGTGGTATCAAAGTAACTGGTAGAAAAGTTGAAAATTCCATAGATAGGGACTAATTTACCACTTTCACTGATTTTTTTATGAATTCGTTTAGGCTCATAGATTTGATCTGTTTTAGACTCAGGTGAATATATTCTGTCATGTCATTATTGCTATTCATATTTAATAAAATCAGCTTAATGACAACTGAATAATATTAAGGTTTTGTACTTTCTAAACTGAAGTCAGGTATGTATGAAATATCAACTGCTTTATTCTCACAGATACTCATTCTTTCTGATACCTTTTAATGAGACATATACAATTTATTCCTCAGCAATCCTTCCTAAGTTTGTGGGAAGAATTTTATGAACTACCTCTACATTTTATTTTTTAAGAGCTATTTCACTTATATTGAAAAACTATGTACTTTTTCTGCTTTATTATGGCATTATTGACAAAGTTTTATACATGTAAGATATGCAACATGATGTATGTATATATATATAGTGATATATATATATATACACATATTGTGAAGTGATTGTCACAATCAAACTAATTAATCTATTCATCACTTCACATAGTTACCATTTCTTCTTGTGATGAGGATGCTTGAGATCTATTCTCTTAGCAAATTTTAAGTATACAATATGATATTATTAGGGCATCCTCATTGGCTCAGCAGTAAAGAATCTGTCTGCAATGCAGGAACTGCAGGAGACTTGGGTTTGATCCCTGGGTCGGAGAGATCTTTGGCATAGGAAATAGCAAGCTGCTCCAGTATTCTTGCCTGGAGAATCCCATGGACTGAGGAGCCTGTCCAGCCTGTACAGTTCATAGGGTCTCAAAAGTGTCAGACACGAATGAAGTGATATTATTAACTATAGGCAACGTGCTGCACATTATATCTCCAGAACTTATTCATCTTATAACTGAAATTTTATGCCCTTTGACCAACAGGTCCTGATTTCCCCCACTCCCCCAGCTCCTGGTAACTGCCCTTTTACTCTCTGTTACTGTAAATTTGACCTTTTTAGTTTCCTTATATACATGAGATCATAAAGTATTCATTTTTATCTATCTGACTTATTTCAGTTAAATTCCTCCAGTTCATCTATGTTGTTGCAAAAGGCAGGATTTCTTTTTTTAAGGCTGAATGATATTAATATTCCATATTGTGTGTGTGTATATATATACATATATATAATTATATACATATGTCATTTTTTTTCTGTATTCATCTATCAACTGACAATTAAGATTGCGTCCATATCTTAGCTATGGAGTTCAGACACCACTTCAAGATACTGATTTCATATATGTATACCCAGAAGTGGAATTGCTGGATTGTATAGCAGTTCTATGTTTTCATTATTTGAGAAACATTCATACTGTTCTCCCTAGTGGCTGTGCTAATTTACCTTCTCACCAACAGGTTAGGAGTGTTCCCTTTTCTGTGCATCCTGTCTAACACATCCCTCACCAACACACCTGCACATCCTGTTGTTTTTTGACTTTTTGATAACAGCCATTCTTCCAGATTTGGGGTAATATCTCATTTTAGTTTTGATTTGCATTTTCCTGATGATTAGTGATGTTGAACATCTTTTCATATACATTTGGTCAATTGTATGTCTTCATTGGGAATGTCTATTCAGATCCTTTGCCCATTTTAAAACCAGGTTATTATTATTATTTTAGCCATTGAGTTATGTAAATTCCTCATATATCTTAGATATTAATCCCTTATTGAACATATAATTTACAAATATTTTCTCCCATTCTGTAGGTTGCCTTTTCATTTTGTTTGTTGTTTACTTTTCTATGCAGAAGCTTTTTAGTTTGATGTAGTCCCACTTGTTCATTTTTTAAATTTATTTTTAATTGAGGGATAATTACTTTACAGGATTGTGTTGGTTTCTGCCAAATATCAACATGAATCAGCCATAGGTATACATATGTCCCCTCCTCCTTGAACCTGCCTCCCAACTATCCCATCCCTCTAGGTAGTCACAGAGCCCCAGTTTGTGTTTTCTGAGTCATATAGCAAATCCCCATTGGCTATCTATTTTACATTTGGTAATGTATGTTTCCGTGTTACTCTCTCCATACATCACACCCTCTCCTTCCTCCCCCTCCACTGTGTCCATGAGTCTGTTCTCTATGTCTGTGTCTCCATTGCTATCCTGCAAATAATTTCATCAGTACCATTGCCCTAGATTCCATATATATATGTGTTAGTATACAATATTTGTTTTTCTCTTTCTGACTTTCTTCACTCTGTATAATAGGTTCTAATTTCATCCACCTCATTAGAACTGACTCAGATGCATTGTTTTTTATGCCTGAGTAATATTCCATTGTTTATATGTACCACAGCTTCTTTATCCATTCATCTGTTGATGGACATCGAGGCTGCTTCCATGTTCAAAATATTGTAAATGATGCTGCAATGAATATTGGGGTACATGTGTCTTTTTCAGTTTTGGTTTCCTCAGGGTATATGCTTAGTAGTGAGATTGCTGAGTCATATGGTGGTTTTATTCCTAGTTTTTTAAGGTATCGCCAAACCGTCTTCCATAGTGGCTGTATCAATTTACATTCCCACCAACAATGCAAGAAGGTTCCCTTTTCTCCACACCCTCTCCAGCATTTATTGTTTGTAGACTTTATGATGATGGCCATTCTGACTAGCGTGAGGTGATATCTCATTATAGTTTTGATTTACATTTCTCTAATAGTGAGTGATGTTGAGCATCTTTTCATGTGTTTATTAGCCATCTGTATGTCTTCTTCAGTGAAATGTCTGTTTAGGTCTTTTTCCAACTTTTGATTGGGTTGTTTTTCTGGGTATTGAGTTGTATGAGCTGCTTGTATATTTTGGAAATTAATCCTTCGTCAGTTGTTCAATTTGCTTTATTTTCTCCCATTCTGAGGGATTTATTTTCATCAAAAAATATTTCCTTTTTTGTGTAAAACCTTGTAAGTTTAATTGGCTGCACTTGTTTATTTTTATTTTTGTTACTTGTGTCAGGAAAATCATTGTCCAGACAAATGTGAAGGAGATTTTCCCGTATGTTTTCTTCTAGGATTTTTATGGTTTCAAGTTTCTGTATTTTCTTTAGTACTTTATTTCAAGAAAGAGAAATACTGGGTTCATAGCACCCCACTAGTTCTTGTTGGTTATTTATGGTCATCAAGTATTCTTTCTATTTTAAATTGCTTGCCTCTCTGCCCTCTGTAGATTCCTAATTGAGAAACAGCAATCTCAGGCCTGTAGGCAGTGGTGTGCTATATTTGCATTGTTGGTCACTCAGTTGAGTCCAACTCTTTGTGACCCTTTGGACTGTAGACTGCCAGGCTCCTCAGTCCATGGATTTCTCCAGGAAGAATACTGGAGTGGGTTTCAATGCCCTCTGCCAGGAGATCTTCCCAACCCAGGCACCGAACCCACATCTCCTCTGTCTTTTGCATTGCAGGTGGATGCTTTACCAGCTGAGCCATCGGGGAAGATAAATGTTTAATAACTGGTTCTCTGAAAAAACATAAAGGCCCATTTTTAAGGGTAGAATGTATCTTCCCGAAATTCATATGCTGAATTTCTAGTGCCCAGTACCTCAGGATGTGACCTTATTTCCAAGTATTCACTTTGCAGATATAATTACTAAGCTAAGGTTATACTGGAGTAGATTGGGCCCTCAATCCAATGTGACTTTAATCAAAGAATGGCATGTGGAGGGAAAGAGACACACACAGAGAGAAGATAATGTGAAGAAACACTGGAAGGAGACAGCCATCTACAAGCCAAGGAGAGAGGCTTGAAACAGATCCTTCTCTCATAGCCCCAGAAGGAGCCAACTCTGTCAGTCTTGATTTCAGAATTCTAGCCTCCAGAACTATGAAAGAATCAATTTCTGTTCATTAGATCACCCAATTTTTGGTAATCATTATCACAGCCCTCGTAAACCTCATTTGTAGCATTTGCCTATTTTCATGGAGCAAATACTCTCACTGTGGCTGATATCAGCCTGCTACTGCTACTGCTAAGTCACCTCAGTCGTGTCCGACTCTGTGCGACCCCATAGACGGCAGCCCACCAGGCTCCGCCGCCCCTGGGATTCTCCAGGCAAGAACACTGGAGTGGGTTGCCATTTCCTTCTCCAATGCATGAAAGTGAAAAGTGAAAGTGAAGTCGCTCAGTCATGTCCGACTCTTAGCGACCCCGTGGACTGCAGCCTCCCAGGCTCCCCCATCCATGGGATCCTCCAGGCAAGAGTACTGGAGTGGGGTGCCATTGCCTTCTCTGATATCAGCCTACTGATATACTATCACCAAACACAAAGTTATGAAGAGACATAGACAATCAACTCTGTCAAACTGGTTTATGCCAGCTCCAGCATACCACTGCCTATGGGTCAATAGATTTTACCCAATCAGGGCTACCTATAAAAGCAGTGAACATGTAGGTGATCCTGCAGTAAGCATAAATGGCCAATTAAAAATAATGTTTATATTCTTGGTCATGCTCCATCTCCAAGCTAACTGAATTACATAAAGAAAAATGTGCGTTGAAGAAGAGCAAGAGGAGTAGAATGAGGAGACATGACAGAAACCATATGACTTGCAAAGACTAAACTATTTACTATCTGTTCTTCTACAGAAAAATTTGCTTCTCCTAGAAATAAAGAATTATTAGAAGCAGAGCAGCACATGGTCAAGTTAATTCCACTTAGAGGAAAGATATTGGAAGGAATTTACGCCATTGACAAAGCAATAAGGCCATCAGGAACACACCTGTGTTCCATATACAAAAGGTAATTTGAGTCTGCTGATTCCAGAAGATTCTGGGCATTGTTGATCTTGTTCTTGTTCCACTAACTTAGTTTAAGGTAGTATAAATACTATATAGTTAGAAATAAATATTTTCTCACCTGCTCTAACTTTAACATCAATCCTTATAAGGAACCTTGAACTGGGAAAAGGCAGAAATTCACTTTCTTAGTGCCCTATGTAAATTGACCTGTAATTAATCATATAATTCTTGTAGTCTGCTACTTAGATTATTCTTCTACCATTTCCATTTGTTGATAACAGTAGTGAAAGTAAAACAGGTATGCAGAAATCTATTGTTATTATTATTATTATAATTATTATTCTCAGTGTGGATTAAGTGTGCTTCAAAATTGCAAGGCTTTTCCTGCATAAAAATGAATAAAAATTATCTCTCTATAAATTCATATATAAAATGAAAAGGTTCATAACCAGAAAAAAAGGGATGCATGTATTATGCAAGAATTATTAAAGATATTTTAGAAAACAATAAAGTAAATATAAATGTTCCAATAGGAAAATGGGCAAATATTTAGTTAAGTAATTCCCAAAGGAAAAATATATATGGTCATTTAACTTTAAAAAGATGTAGTAGTTTTACTGGCTTTAATTAGATGATTACTGACAAATTACTTGACATATTTGTTCTCATCTTGTTTGACAGTAATAAAAAGACAAACATATCCAAATATTCACCAAATATTTACTGGTCACCTACTATGTGCTAGACATTGCATATTCAACCCCTCCCCCACCCAGAAATGTTAACCAGGTCTTTGTTCCTATTATGTAGGCTTGTCCTTGGGTAGAGGCATGTTAATATATCTTATATGTTTTAGTAACCACCCCCACCCCTGCAAAAAACAAAAAATCAGAATTTCCAGGTACCCATAAATCAATCCTAAACAGACTGTGGTTTAGAAATTCTAGATTCAAAGTTATGAATTCAAATATATATATAGAGGTCAGGTCAGGCAGTTTACTTCAGAAACACAGGGAACTGGAGAGTTGCATGGTTTGTCTAAAGAAAGCAGTTTCTATTGGATTGAAGAGATCTTGCCTTGCAAAAAATGTAGATTAATGTTCTCAGATCTTTGAGGGTGGGAAGAGGAAGTAAGTCTGGGTTTTCACATTAATGTTTTCAGTTTTTAATTGTTGCAAAATAATGTTAATGAGAGAAGAACAATGTGTGGGATTTCAAAGAGGCATATTCATTTGGCTTGTAGAACTAAAATTTGACTAGGAGTTCTATATGTGACTTATAGAACTGAAGTTTACAACATCTAGTCTAGGCCTAAAAAGGAATTAAGATTAGCCTGACCCACAGGAGATTTGGAGACTATCTGACTCAAGAAGAGAAGGTTGACTGTTTCAGATGAGGAGAAAAGACAGGGGATCTTCTTGGGTTCTGCTGATGTCAGAGACTTGTACTGCCCTCACAAGCTGTGCCTTGAGGTGGCAGGACCTTGGATACCAATGACTCTGTGGAGGAAGTGGGATCCTTAGAGCTGTAGTTTAGAGAGCAGTGGTAGTGGCTGGGGGGCTCACCTCTAAGAGCCTGAGAATCGTCAATGGGGAGGAGATTGCTACAGCCTCCTGAAAAATCACTGAGGACTACAATTCAACAGTGCCACTGGGGAGCAAGAAATGCCATGCTACTAATTTATCAAGATTGCCCACATTGTCCAGCAATATCTCCTTTATTTCTCCTAATGTTAAGTTCTAATATTATGATTTTGGTTTTATTGTTATAAAGAATAAATCAAAGAAAACATGTGCAATATATTTTATATCCCATATTTCCTGGAGCATTCTGTTTCTGCTGCAGTAGAAATTGAGAAATGCAAGTTGATGCTATGTTTTTCATCTATAATTTAGCAAAGGAAGAAAAATGAATGAGACAGTATTACCTAACATTTTGAATCATAAATTATAGCTATAAATACCAACTCTGCTACCTTCTGGGTCCTTTGCTGCTGCTGCTAAGTCACCTCAGTCGTGTCCGACTCTGTGCGACCCCATAGACGGCAGGCCACCAGGCTCCCCCGTCCCTGGCATTCTCCAGGCAAGAATACTGGAGTGGGTTGCCATTTCCTTCTCCAATGCATGAAAGTGAAAAGTGAAAGGAAAGACGCTCAGTCGTGTCCGACTCTTAGTGACCCCATGGACTGCAGCCCACCAGGCTCCTCCATCCATGGGATTTTCCAGGCAAGAGTACTGAAGTGGGTTGCCATTGCCTTCTCCATCTGGGTCCTTTGGCAAATACCATATATCCTATATTCTATAAACTTATATCTTTTCTGATCTTCAGTCTCCTTATTGGCAAAATGGAGCTACTAAGAAAATCTACTCTTAAGATTGCTGGCTCAGTTAAGGTAATGCATGTGAAGTGCATACAACAGTGTCTGGCACATAGTGAAAGCTCTGATGACCTATTAACATGAAGAAAGTGTTCAAGATAAGGTCATGGTGGTAAGGCAGGATGACATAAACCTGAGGACTCTGGAACAGAGGCATCTACATAGTCAGTGCCATTGGCATGGCCCAGCAAGAAAACAAACAGAGGCATCTCAAAAAAGACAAAGCCAAGGAGGGAGCAGAGTAAATCTGAGACTGTGAGCATGGACCAGTGAATTACAACTGGGGATGGGAAAATGGGTGGAAATAAGGCTACTAACATGTGCCGGTTATTTTCTTGGGCTCCAAAATCATTGTGGATGGTGACTGCAGCCATGAAATTAAAAGACACTTGCTCCTTGGAAGAAAAGCAATGACAAACCTAGACAGTGTATTAAAAAGCATAGAAATCACTTTGCTGACAAAGGTCTGTATAGTCAAAGCTATGGTTTTTCTAGGAGTCATGTATGGATGTGAGCGTTGGACCATAAAGAAGGCTGAGGGCCAAATAACTGATGTTTTTGAATTGTGGTGTTGGAGAAGACTCTTGAGAGTCCCTTGGACAGCAAAGAGATAAAACCAATCAATCCTAAAGGAAATCAACCCTAAATATTCATTGGAAGGACTGATGCTGAAGCTGATGTGAAGAGCCGATTCATGGAAAAAACCCTGATACTGGGAAAGATTAAAGGCGTGTGGAGAAGGGGACAACAGAGGATGAGATGGTTGGATGGCATCATGGACTCAATGGACATGAATTTGAGCAAACTTTGGAAGATAGTGAAGGACAGGGAAGCCTGGTGTGTTGCAGTCCATGGGGTCATGAAGAGTTGGACATGACTGAGTGACTGAACAAGAAACCCATGCAGCCTAGAGTGAAACTTTGAAGAGACTTTCCTCTCAAGAACAATATCTATGACCTTCAGGTCATCTTGTTCTCAGAAGCAGCATCATGACATATCTTCTAAGGATTTAAATTTTCACACTGGCCTGCCACATCCTTGCTCACACGTTGGCAAAAAGACAATGAACTTGATATGTGCCATTCCCTGTGTAGAGACTTGCTGCAGGACACAGCTTTTCCTGAAATAGCCTATAATGTATGTTTTTCTTTTGCTAATGTTTCTGTTAAGTTAGTTTAAAACACTTAAAATTCCAGAGCCAAAGCAAAATTTTGGAATCTATTTATGAAGTCTGAGACTTTTATAGCCAGTTCCTATGCTGAATTTCTGAATGAAGTTATAAGGTATAAAAATGTATTTTATTCCAAAGTAGTATAACTTAAGCTTGATTATGAAAGTACATATGGTTATCTTTAAATTCAATGAATGTGATTCTAGTTTATAGAATGAAATTTGCAGGTTTCATAAACTTGAAAAAAAATCACATGTCTGGATGGATGATACATGGTTTTGACAAAATTGCTCTTCTCTTTAATCCCTGGAGCAAAGAACATGATTTGTTCCAGTAGGAATTCTGTGGTGGTTTCGTCTTTCTTTTTTTGTATTAAGAGCAACTGTGTATTGATTTCAAAGCACATCTTGACATGTTCTTTAACATCTTGTTTTATTTTTCTTTAGTTATTTCAGGTCACTGATTTAGAGTAAATATAAAACAAAAACAGAAACAAAAACCCTTGAGTGTGGAAGACTTCAATTAGCACTATCTTGAATCAGCTGATAGTAGTTTTCATTACTAATATTGGCAGCCATATTCATTGAATCATATTTATTATTCCATTGACTTTTCAGTGAATGGTTTTCTTACTGATAGCCAAGAGAACGGCAAAGATGCACCAGTGACTGATTAAAATAAAGAATACCTCTAACTCAACCAGCATTGGTGACTTGTATTCATCAAGTTATCAGTAGAGAACAATGAGATTAAGAATGTAGCCTTTTGGAATAATTGACATTTTGGCAGCTGACACTATTCAAGTAGTGAACCATTATTGGAAGGATCTTTCAGGAAAAGTTTGACATTTAAAATAAAAGTTGTTTGCATATAAACATTGAAGAGACTTTTTGAGGGGATTAGAACATGTGGAAAATTGGCACAAAAGAAGAAAATCTAATTTTTGTTGAGATCTATTATGTTCTAATCACTGTCAGTTGTCCTAAGCACATACCTTATTTCATTTACTTCTAACAATATTTATAGTAAATTAAGCAGATGCTGTTATTACTTGCATCTTACAGATGAGGACATTGAGAAGTTAATATATTTAGGTTCATATATTAGTGACGGTATATCTATGGTTTTCTAGCTCCAAAGATCATTCTCTCAATCATTAGGATTTATGGGTCTAATTCAATTCATTCCTAGTAATTTAGTTATTTGGCCTAGATTGATTTTGAACCTAATTTTTCAGAAAAATGTACCAAATCATTATGGAATAATAATAAGCATTTACTATGCTCTAGGTAATGTGCTGTACTATTTTTTTTCTACCTACCACAGAGGCTTTTTAAACAACTTTATTGAGGCATAATTCACATTATATGTAATTCACTCTTTTAAGGTGTATAGTTCAATATTTTTAGTATATTCATAGATACATACAACTATCACCACGGACTATTTTAGAACCTTTTCAACACCTCAGAAAGAAACCCTTGTACCTTGTAGCCATTATTCCCCTATGCTCCCAACAGCTTCTGCCTCAGCCTTAAGCAATTACTGATCTATTTTGCCTCTATATATATATGCCTGTTCTGAGCATTTCATATGAATAGAATAACATAACTTGTGGTCTTTTGTGACTGACATTTCATTTAGCATACATTTTCAAGGTTCATCCCTGTTGTAGCTTATATCAATGCTTCATTCCTTTTGATGACTAAATAATATTCTCTTGTATGGATGTGCCATATTTTATTTATCAATTCATCAGTTGATGGGCATTTAGGTTGTTTACATCTTTGGGTATTATGAATATTGCTGCTATGAACATTCATGTACAAGTTTTTGTGTGGATATGTGCTTTCATTTCTCTTGGGAATATACCTACAAGTGGGATTGTTGTGTCATATAGTAACACTGCTTCACTTTTTGAGAAACTGCCAAACTTTTCCAAAGCAGCTATACCATTGTACATTCTCACTAACAGTATATGAGGTTTTTGACTTCTCTAAATCCTCACCAACACTTATGATTATTTGAATTTTTGATTCTAGCTATCCTAGCAGGTATGAAATGGTACCTTTATGTGGTTTTGATTTGTATTTTCCTGATGAATAATGATGTCAAGTATCTCTAATGTGCTTGTTGAGCATTTATATATCTTCCTTGGAGAAAAGTCCATTTTAGATCTTCTGCCAAAAAAGATTTAGAAAACTAGGCTATTCATCTTATTGTTGATGTATAAGGGTTTTTTATGTATTCTGAATACAAATCGCTTATCAGATACGTGACTTGAAAATATTTTCTTCCATTCTGTAGGTTGTTATGCTATATTTATTACATGAATTATGTAATTTGATCTTTACAAAAGCCATATGAGATATCATCCTTCTTTTTTTGTGATCAGAAAACAGGCACAGAGTGGTTAAGTACCTAGTCTAACTCACAATGCTAACATGGGATGGTTCCAGTATTTGCACTTAGATCTTTATTGGAATTTAAATTAAAGTTCTTTACCCTCTTGCCTTGATGCTCATATACACTGTATGTATTTGATGAAAGAAATTGAATCTTAAGATTGCATTTCCCTGTCTATGCTTCACTCCTAGACATTCCAGTGGATAAACACTGAGAAGGAAAACACTTTAGCAATACTCCTCAAATTGATTCTCTGGGGACCGTGCTAAGTCCTAGCAGGAAGGTGTAACCACAAAGCTCCTGAAGTACATTGAATTGATGTTCTGATTCTCAATATATAAACGTGGGGAATTGTTCTTTTAAAAGACAATGACAAAGAGAAACCTTTTAATGTGAGCCAGATGCAGCCATGATTTTGATTAAATGTTTGCTGGTAACCAGACTGAGGTGGGAACATCTGCCCACTGATGAGCTCCCTGGGGTTTTAGCAGGTGAATTTATGTAGTAAATATAACTCCAAGTACTTCTTCTTGAGGAGAGATGTTAGGGGGGAAAAAGCTTACTTTCCTTTTCTTCAATTTTTTTCCACCTGACATTTAGGAAGCCTAAGTAAATGCATTTCTGTACTGAGATAATACCACTTCCCCCTGGCCTCTCTGCTTCCTCAGCTTTGGCTTTACAGGTGCCCAGTAAGTGTTGGTGCTGGCAGCTGGGCCACATGTGTGCAGGCATCTTGGGTTGTCCAAGAATAGTGCACAGCTCCATATGCCTCTAGTAGCAATCCTCTGACATTAGAATTTGCTGTTGATATTTTTCATACACACTCACCGTCTTGAGCAAACACACTTCTCTCCTTTCAAATCTACCATCTTAGATTTCCTTACTAGACTATCTTTGAAAGCTTGGATCATCATGCAGGATATATGATAGTTAGAGGAAACATGTTTCAATTGAAGTTTCTGGATTCTTCTTGGTTCTAAATCAGTCTGGATTGAACAATCTCCAGTCTGGAGGGCTTTACTCACCTCCCAATCCGCCATGCAAATACAAGGTCTATCTTGTCTTATCACTTTTAAGTCACCACCCTGCATATTATCCATCACTACCTAGACCCTTATCCATATACTGTTCTACACTTGACAAAATTGGACCCAACTCTCTCCCTTTCTTCAGAAGCCCTTCTTTGCTGCCCTCTGAAATTCACAGTCTGTCATTAAGAAACTTCAAATCCATTAGCTTCAAATCCTTCTCTCAATCTTCCATTAATCTCTGTTTTATAACTGGAATATGACTATGGCTTGAGGAAATCACTTCCTCTGCAGTCCTCTTAAGTGAAAATTTGTTTTCCTCACATATCCCAAGGAGTTGAGGTGAAGTAGATGGCTGCTCCTCATTGTCACTTTCAAACCACTTCTGCTCCTTTATCTTTCAAAATTCACAGCTCATTTGTAGTTCTTGCTATTAAATACTATCATGTGCTGTCTCATCTAATTTTTTTTTTTACTATTATTCATTAGACACTTTCCTGAGTCATTTTCTTCTTGTCCACTTTTAATACTGCCACCATTTTGGCAATGTCAACATCTGCCATCTATGTGGATATTCATCCAGCATTTTTGGCTTTATAAATCATTCATGCCCTCAGTTCTAATGATAGTTTTCTTCTATTGTTCTTTTTTTTCAAAGAAACATAATTTATGATAGACCAAACTTGAAACGTCTCAAATGCTCATCAACAGAAAAACAGATAAATTCTGGTATCTTTGCACAATGAGCCACTCACTTTAATGCTCATGCTCTAGACATTGATAATCTCAAAAATTATAACAACTCTGAAATCTTGATGTTAAAACATACATTTCTTGGCCTACAACTGATTATTCTTTCTGCATAATATTAATACCTCTCTCACGTGCATGTACACACACATCCACCCAACTCTAAAAATTCATCAGTTTTGAACTCCAGTCTGCAAACTCTACTGCTTTTCACTATCAGCCATACTTCTCAATTCTCATTTCCTCATTCCTTACTAATTTATTATTAGTATCACTTACCTTCATAAACCTTCATCTCTCTATTCACTTTCCCACCCTAGTATTTCCCTAGCCACCAGGGAAGCTCCAAGAAAACTGGAGTTGGTAGCCATTCCCTTCTTCAAGGGATCTTCCCAACCCAGGGATAGAGCCTGGGTCTCTCACATTGTAGGGAGATTCTTTATCATCTGAGCCACTAGGCTCACTCATAAAATGGGAGCATGAGTTTTGGGAATCCTCACTGGTGGCTCAGTGGGTAAAAAATCTGCCCGCCATGCAGAGACATAGGAGCAGTGGGTTCAGCCCCTGGGTTGAGAAGACCCCCTGGAGAAGGGCATGGCAAACCACTCCAGTATTCTTGCCTGGAGAATCCCATGGACAGAGGAGCCTGGTGGGCTACAGTCCATGAGGTGGCAAAGAGTCAGACATGACTAAAGCAACTGAGCATAGCACACATGTGGACTAAATTGGGCTTCCTTGGTGGCTCAGATGGTAAAGAATCTGCTTGCAATATGGGATATCCAGGTTTGATCCCTGGGTTGGGAAGATCCCTGGGAGAAGGGAATGGCTACCTCCTCCAGTATTCATTCCTGGAGAATCCCATGGACAGAGGAGCCAGCCAGGCTACAGTCCATGGGGTCGCAAAGATTCAGACATGACTGAGTGACTAACACTTTCACTTATACAAGGTAGACTACATTTCTCATTTTCTTTTGCAATTAATTGTGGCTATGTGAGTTATTTTCCAAAGAAATGCGAGCAGGAGTAATACATGCTTCTTTTGAGCGTGGCCCATAAATAATTCCATGTGCACTCCTATATGCTCTTTTCTGCTTCTAAAATTGGAATGGAGATGTCCTGGCAGAGATGACAAAAAGTGCTATTTTGTCATTTATCTAATAGAGTTATGATGGGGATTAACTACATATATGAAAATTTAGCATATTTCCTACATAGGGCTAATGGTCAATAAATGTTTTATATCCTATAATTATTACTACAGTCTTTGTACATTACAGTAATCATCCAGGATGGGAAAAAATGTACACAATCTCTCATAATTCAGGAGATAGTACAACTAAGTCTGCTGTTTTGTGGTCAGTATGTCACACTTGCTGATGCAGCAGTCTTTTCTCTTTTTACACAGTTTCTGTGTTGATGACCTGAGAGAATTCTAAGCCACATTTAATAATACTTAAAGGTCCATAATTTGGGAAATACTAATCTAGTGAAAAGCAGTTTAACTAAAAACAATATGAAAAGCTTGGTTATAATGGTTATGAGAATTCTAAACTGTGCTAAACACCTTGTATTTTCATAATATTTTTTCTGTAAAAGACCCCTACCACACCTCTTCCTCTGCTTACCTATATCTGATACTCTCTTCTGTGGGCCAAAAGGAAGTTTGGACCATCCAAACCCTGATATATGTGTGGAACTCTCCAGCTTTATCCCCATTTGCTACCACAGAAACCAAGCCAGTCTCCTTCCTCTGCTCTCTTCAGCCACTCTTGAACCTGCCTGAGAGTTGTCTTTTCTCCCCCCAAAATCTTATTATGTCAGTAATGAAATTTTTCATACTTTCTGGATATATGTGTAATCAGTCTCGACATCCAAACCAAATTTTGGTTGAAGAGTCCATTCTGTCTCTGTGGTGTGATGGCAGCAACTGGCCCCAAGAGCAGAAGACTGAGATGCTGTCCCTTACCAGCAGGTGTCTTTTCTCTCTTCTTTGGCTTTTGAATTGGCTCTGCTGTATGCTGGTGAACATGTACTTTGAGCTACAGCCATCTGGCTAGCTTGTGCTTTGACCTTGCTTCTTTGTGCTGCATGTGTGAGTGCCTGCTAAAGCTTTGACCAACATAAATCGGTATAGCCTATAGCCGGTTGGCATATAGTGAAAGGATTATTGGAATTGGACCCTTCATAAAGCAGCTCTGAATTGTGTATCTCAATCTGGATTTATTTGTGAGTCTCAGGTTGAATCATGTGTATCAATTCCAAAATAACTCATCGCTGATACTAACCTCAAAGAAATGATGCTTACTTTGTGAACGCTGGTTGTGTCTCAACCATATGTTGGCCCCCTTTCTATATAGAACTGAGGAGAAAAACTGATAGTCTGTTCAATATATAGGATGGTCACTCATATGAAGGAAGAGCAGTTACTATGTGGGATGCTGAAGTCATACTTCTAAAAGTAAATGATTCACTGTGTGTGTGTGTGTGTGTGTGTGTGTGTGTGCGCGCGCGCGCGCACGTGCATGCATACATGCGTGTATGGTCAGTCATGTCTCACTCTTTGTGAACCCATGACTGTAGCCAGCCAGGCTCCTCTGTCTGTGGGATTTCCCAGGCAAGAATATTGGAGTGGATTATCATTTCCTCCTCCAGGGGATCCAACCTGCATCTCCTGCATTGGCAGGTGGATTCACTAGTACCTTACAAAATGCTCCTGCTGCTGCCACCTAGGTCTTATAAATGCAAAGGATCTGGATCCTCTGGGCTCTAGACAGAAACATGTGTGTCACCTCCATGACAAAGCCAAGAGATTAATTCAACTGTTGCCATGGGGACCATGCCATGATAGTACTAACTTGATTTGAGGTTCTGTGGAAGAAGAAACGTATAAAAACTTTTCACTATAAGATAAATAACATGACAGGATCTAATGTAAAAATCAAGACACAAAACTCCACATTGTCAAGAACCTCAGAAACAAGAAATCTAAAAACTTGTCACAGCAAAGAGGAACCTAAGAAGGCATAACCTGTAATGACTAAATTTAATGTAGTATCCTGGATAGGATACTGGGACAGCAAAAGGAAATTAAGTATAAAGAAAGGAAATCTGATAAAGTCCAGACTTCAGTTAATAATACTGTTTCAGTGTTGGTTCACTAAGTTGAGCAAATGTTCCATACTAATGTACAATGTTAATAAGGGGAATTGAATGTGGGGTATACAAATATACTCTTCACAATTCTTCTGTAAATCTAAAACTTCTTAAACAAAAGAGTTTTTTTAAAAAAAAAACAAAATACTAAGTGATGAGATCTGGAAGACAACAGAATTAAAAACTGATGGGGGTGACCATGAGGAATCATTTGGAGGGAACACTCGCTCCCTAACATGTACACCACAAGAACTGAACCAGACAAGATGAGGAAGCCTGGAAAATCAACATGGGAATGCTCTTTAGTGGGTATTGAGGAAGCGCACACTTTCTCAAACCAGAGCACCTAGACTCCTCCACTCCTCTGTACCCTTCTCCTCCCCCATGGGTTTTCAAGTGTGGTGCTTTGTGATGTCAAGCCATTTCATTGCTACCATTGACTAGAGGACTTTTTTGCTGATCAATCAAAGCTGATGCGTGTGGCTCCTCATTTTCCTGGGAAGGTATATATAGAGAAGCCAGGCGCCTTGGTGTTGGACACTATTCCTACAACATGGCAGAAGTCATGAGGGAAGTGAAGAAGGAGGAGTCAGAGATTGAAATAGACACAGTAAATTTAGAGCAACAAGCATCAAGCGCTAGAGGAAGGAAGAGATAAATGTCTAGTCAATCCAATGGCTTGGACAGTGAGAAGGTCAGATTACCCTACACATGTTCCTCCTCTTCATCCCCCAACTGAGACTTACCCTGCCCTTGCCTGGCACAAAGCCCTTCCTCAATGCACACCCGTTCTCTCAAAATTCTCCTTCCCATCCTCATTCACTAATGTCTTTCTGGATGACTTTATTTTCTTACTAAATACAAAAGCTCATGAGGAAGGTAACATCAACTCTTCAGCAGAATGTGGAGAAGAGTAAGAAAGGGAAGAAATCGATGATACTAGTCTTCTAACACCACCCGCAGAATAAAAAGAAGAAGGAGAGTCAGCCAATGGTGGATGAACAAATTCTGGAGGATTCTTCCAACAGTTCTCCCGACAATTCTCCAAGCACCCGCCTGGACCCACCTGGAGCCCGAGACCTTGAGCAATCTGCTGTCCCTCCAGGAAAAGAACTGGCAGAATAGTCGTTTGTGAAGGGATCAAGCACACAGCAATGGTCACCTCTGTAGAGACCAGGTACTCAGTAATTGAAATATCAAAAGGCTGTAAAAAGATGTGTGTGTGTGTTTGTTTTTTGATGATGGGGAGGGGAAGAAGGGAAGTGTCAGAGAGGTGAGAAGGGAGGGAGGTGGAATCCTTTCTGTTTGGGGCCCAGACCAGCCAGTCCATAGTTAGCCAGACACTTGGAATGAGGACAGGATGAAGACTGAGCACTGAAGACTGAAGATTTCTGAGCACTGAAGATTTCTTCCTGAACATTTTATCCCATTGGTGAGGAGGAAAAGGACTTGGTATTTCTGTGTGTCTGGGAGGTCCCAGCTGGGGAGAGGGGTGGTGTAGGGGTGGTGGCCATGTGTAATAATCAAATTCCACTTTTGATGTTTGACAATTGAATTCTTAAGCCTCATCAATTTCTGTTCCTCTTCTGGCCCACATTTGGGCAAGGTGATAAAAACAGCAAGGGAGTAAAGGAACATACAATAGAAAGAGATATACCTAACCTTAACCGCTGGAATTATTGCCTTGCCTACATTTCCCATATCCAAAACATCCATTATCCCAAGAGATCCTCTAGTGCACGTGGATAATCTGACCCAATGAGTAATACAATTCTTTGCCCCCTATAATCACCTTTAAAAATATGAGACCCTATGGACCTTTCCCCTTAGTTAAAATAACGTGTTTCCCCTCAGTTGTTTTTAAAAAGATTCAATCTAAATGAAAGCAGGGTCTTCACAGATTGAAACCCATGATAGGAGACCTATTTAGAGAATGTGTGATTATCCCTACTCCTGTTGCACATAACAGACAAATTTTACTTGATCTTAAACCTCGCAAATAAGAACAGTGCTTCAGTGTGAACTTGTATCCTTGGTGTCATGGCCCCACTCACAAGGGCTCCATGGATAATATTGAAACTACTGTTTCCACTGAATAACTGGTAAGTACTTTGTAGTCATAGCAAATCATTTGGCTAGCATGCTCTTTCTAGTGCCTATTTCAACAACCTCTCAGCTACACTTTACCTTCACCTTAAAAGGAACATGATACACCTTCACCTGACTACTCAGTGGGTCCAGTGTCCAAACCTGCCATCTCACATAGTCTTTGCAGGCAATATTTTCACCAGCTCTAGCTTTTTCCATGTACACAATTATGACTTCACACTGATGACATCCTCCTTTGAGGAGATTCCTATGACACACATAGTACACAGTCCCACCACTTCAGTTAAGATCCTGAAAATTCTTTGGTAAGTGGAGGACTGCTCCAATCTTGACAGTGTCGAGAAACAGTTTTAGTCTTCTTAGGTTCCATATGGTTAAAACAAGCCCAACATATTTTAGACATTTTTAGATTCTGGAGGCAACATTTCCTCATATACACATTTTTTTTTCCTCTGTAACTTCCAAATAGGCCCGGCTTGAATGAGACTCCCTGTGTCAAAGGATTCTAGAATCTGCCTAAGTTGCCACAGAGCAGGCACTCCTATTAGGGCCCCCCGAGTCTTCTTCACTCTGCAAGTTTAGCAACCTTCTCTCATGTGTCTTGGAGTCCCTGTACCATCAATGATGGTTGTTGGTTTCATGGGCTTCTGATACAAGGAACTGCCCACATTGGACCAATGTTGTATGCCCTTAGTGTAGCAATTGTGGGTACATGCTGGACTTTCCTGGAAATATAGACTCTCTCAGGTCTTGAACCTATGACCATCCACATCCAGCTGCTCATTTGGCCTTTGATTATGGAAGCAGCGCTCTCAAAGCTTAGCATAGCCACTGAGGCCTCGTTGCTACAGGATGGAGCTGAACCTGGGCCCTCTGCATACCTTATTTTCAAGAGAAGATAATGTCCCCTGTGCTCCGTCCCATGTCAGATGTCACACTGCTAAAAAAGTTCATCTCTTAGAACCCTTGGACACCTGGGGAGCCCCTTAAGATCAACACAGCAGAAATCAAAGAGAGTTCATTCACTTAACCAATGCTATCATCACTATCACATTTGATGGAGCTTGCTTAAGAGTTGCTGCTTTTCATCTCTTAATCAGAATGTTCCTGATAAAGGACAAGACCCAAAGGTAAGCTCAAACAGCCAAACATTAGGCAGTTATCTTAGCAGAGAATGTCTTGGCCAACAATTGGCCTCATCTTCACACCTTTGTAGATCTTTGGGCCACTGCCAATGAGCTGACCGTATGTTCTGACCAAGTCAAACAACTCCTAACCAAGCTTGTCTCATTTAGGGTAAAGAACTCATGGAATCTCTTGCTTCCCAAGAGATTATACCCAAAATATAAATCAAGGTCACACATTTTCTGCACATATTAAAGCCACAATACAATGTCTCACCATGGCACACCTTATCCTCTAGAATTCTACACATTGATAGAAACCAAGACACTCATTTTACTTTTCAGAATACATAATACCAGCTCCTGAACAAGACATACAACGGGACACTCACCTCCTTTACTGGTCTCATGCTGCAGGTGTCATAATGGCAGCAACAAGTCCAAATTAAATTAACCATGCAATGTCTTAGTTATCAGACAAATATCATGGGTAAATTGAAATAGAGATTGATCCCACGTTTTATTCAGTTTATTGAGGTGTAATGGACAAATGAAAATTATATATGTTTATGGTGTAGAACTTGATGTTTTGAGTGTATCTATATCTATACCTATATCTATAGAAGAAAGAAGCATAATCATCTAATTACCCATCCCATCACAGTTACTATTATTTTCTCCTTTTTGGGGGGTCTAACTATTTTTCATGCATAATATTATGTGTGTAATAATCCTTTTCATATCTTCTTGGTGTATGTATGGCATCATTAGTCTTGACATTGAGATGCAATTTGGAGTGGGGGATGTACATTCCACTTCAATGAGATGACAACAAGCTCGCATAGTTCACACACACACACAAAAACATATATATATATATGTATATGTATCAGTTCAGTTCAGTCGCTCAGTCATGTCTGACTCTTTGCGACCCCATGGACTGTAGCACGCCAGGCCTCCCTGTCCATCACCAACTCCCAGAGCCTACTCAAAGTCATGTCCGTTGCATCAGTGATGCCATCCATCCATCTCATCCTCTGTTGTCCCCTTCTCCTCCCACCTTCAATCTTTCCCAGCATCAGGGTCTTTTCAAATGAGTCAGCTCTTTGCATCAGGTGGCCAAAGTATTGGAGTTTCAGCCTCAGCATCAGTCCTTCCAATGAATATTCAGGACTGATTTCTTTTAGGATTGACTGATTGGATCAAACCCCATTCCTGCCAGAGACGCTCAGAGGGCTCAAACAAACCTTGTGTGCACCAGGACCGAGGGACCCCACAGAGACTGAGACAGAACTGTGTTTGAGTGTCTCCTGTGGAGGTACAGGTTGGCGGTGGCCTGCCGCAGGGACAGGGGCTCTGGGTGCAGCAGACTTGGGTATGGCATAAGCCCTCTTGGAGGAGGTCACCATTAACCCCACCATAGAGCTGCCAGAACTTACACAGGACTGGGAAATAGACTCTTGGAGGGTACAACAGAACCTTGTGCACCAGGACCCAGAAGAAAGGAGCAGTGACCCCACAGGAGACTACCCTGGACTTGCCTGTGGGTGTCCCGGAGTCTCCAGTGGAGGTGTGGTCAATGGTGGCCTGCGGCAGGGTTGGGGGCACTGAGTGTAGCAGTACATGAATGGGATCTTTTGAGGGAGGTCACCATTATCTTCATTACCTCCACCATAGTTTCACCACAGGTTAATAGCAGGGAGGGAAAACAGCTCCACCCATCAAAAGAAAATTGGATTAAGGATTTACTGAGCATGGCCCTGCCCATCAGAACAAGACCCAGTTTCCCCCTCAGTCAGTCTCTCCCATCAGGAAGCTTCCATAAGTCTCTTATCCTTGTCCATCAGAGGGCAGACAGACTGAAAACCACAATCACAGAAAACTAACCAGTCTAATCACATGGACCATAGCCTTGTCTAACTCAATGAAACTACGAGCCATGCCCTGTAGGGCCACCCAAAACGGATGGGTCATGGCAGAGAGTTCTGACAGAATGTAGTCCACTGGTGAAGGGAATGGCAAACTACTTCAGTATTCTTGCCTTGAGAACCCCATGAACAGTATATGTCTGTATATACACATGAGTATGACACTTTAAGAAAGATTCCAGTATTTCAGGAAGCAAATATATCTTGAGTGCCTAGTATGTGTCACATACTGTTCTTAGTTCTGGACTTGCTGTGAAGGACATAAAGTCAATATCTCCTGTCATCAAGTAATTTCTATTCTCACGGGTGAGAGGGTGGTTCATGGTATTGGTGTGGGGCAGAGGAGGCTAATGGGTTTGGGGAAACCTTCTTGGAGGAGCTGATATTTGCATCACGATTTGAATAATGAGATACAATCAGTTGTGTGAATATTTTGAAGAAGAGCATTTTAGGTTGAATAGCAAGCATCCGTGTCATGAGGCAAGAACAATAACAGGGTGTTGAGGAAGTGCAAAAGGTTAAGTGTAACAGGAATACAGTCAGAGGGGCAGAGCAGAGAGAGATGACTGAGACTGGAGAGGCAGAGATGAGGTCTTGTAGGGACTTGTGGGGTGAGAATCTGGATTTTATCTTATGTGCAGTGGAGAGCTGCTAGACGGTTTGATAAAGGAAAGTGATACAGTCTGATTTCTGTTTTAGAAAGTTCACTGAATGTTGTGAACTGTGTAGGATCAGAGGAGTGTCAGGCTCCTGGCACAATACAGGTATGATCTGATGATGACTGAGACTATGGTTGTAGCAGAGGGAATATAACAGTATCTAGTTGAGCAGTTAGGATCACAGGATTTCAAGTCCAATCTCAATGTATAACTTCACCACCTTAAAGCTATTTAACCTTGAGTTAGTTTCTTAACTTCTATAAGAGTTTTCTCATCTGTAAAATGGGAATAATGAAAGCATGTATCTATATCTTAGAGTCATTCTGTGATTGAATGGAACAATTTATGTAAAACACCTTATATTATATTAGAACAATAGTAAGCATATAATTATACAGCTTCTGTTTTTATAGATAATATACGTACATACATACATACTTCTTGCTTCTTTCTCCCCTACCCACCCCATCCTAGCATTTCCTGTATCAGCTGCTATTAATTCATGAATAGAAGATCAGTCCTGGGTGTTCATTGGAAGGACTGATGTTGAAGCTGAAACTCCAATACTTTGGCCACCTCATGCGAAGAGTTGACTCATTGGAAAAGACCCTAATGCTGGGAAGGATTGGGGGCAGGAGGAGAAGGGGACGACAAAGGATGAGATGGCTGGATGGCATCACTGACTCGATGGACATAGGTTTGGGTAAACTCCAGGAGTTGGTGATGGACAGGGAGGCCTGGTGTGCTGCGATTCATGGGGTCGCAAAGAGTGGGACACGACTGAGCGACTGAACTGAATGAGCCCTTGGTTTTTCCTTAAAGACACGGTATTTGGAGGCATCTTCCCTCAGTGATTAGGCATTCTGGTACCTTTAAGTAATAAGTGTCTGTATATGGCTTATGACTAATTTATTTAATAAGTGGCAGTAGTATCTGATTTCTAACCTTCTCTTTCTACCTAATGAATCATTTCTTGAATGCCTATCCCCTTTCTCCAACCTCTTCCATGGGTCCTAAATGAACAGCAACCCATATTTCTTCCCTAGCTGCAAACATAACATGCTGATCTTAGTCAGACTGCTTTGACAGTTGCTTCCTTCCATTGAATTCAGTTTTGAGTTCTTCTTGCCTCAGAAAAATCTGCTTGCATTTTTCAAAGTAGGTTCTCATTTGCTTACTTCCTGATCAGGACTCTTCCAAAGTCCCTTGTTCCCTTGATGCTTTTACTTTCTATTTTTGGTCTCTGATATTTGCCCATCTTTCCACTTTAGCATCATTTAAGGGTGTGAGTAATAAGCTGTTTACTGCCTTCTCCACATAATGAAATAGGACTGGATATTTCCTTCCTCTTACAAGGAATTGCTTTCCCTTCCCCACTTAGAGCTGCCAAGTGATGAAAGTGTCCTCATTCTTTAAGGCTCAACACAAATGGTGCTTCCTCTCCAAAACCTCTCTGCCACCAATGCCAGCAGAGTTCATTGTTCCTGTGGTCCTACAGAAATTTACATAAAAGCAATTGCCATTTTGTATTAGATTTTTTTCATGGACCTATTTGTATTCCTCAATATACAATATACAGCAAGGACAAGCATATTTAATTCATCTCTGTAATCCCACCACTTGAACACATGAGACACAATATTATGGCCACTGCTCAATGCATGTTTGCTGAGCTACTAGAGGAGTGAATACTCAAATCATTCTGCATATCCTATATCATGTCCCTTGCTTTATAATGTTTGCTAAATAAAAATTTAACATGTTTATTGTTAAAAACTCAAAGTACAAGGATGAAAGTTTTTTTTTTTTTTAAAAAAAAAAACCTTGAACACTAAATGGAAAACACCCTGTGATAGTCACACTTGTTACAACTATCTTTCTGTACATGGCTCTAAATAGATGCTAAAGAGATGAAGGCAGTATTTTAACTATTTTTCACTTGCCAATTTAGTAAAAGAGTTTTAATAATTTTAAAACTGAGTATTTTAAAACAGCCAAGAAAAATGGATAAACCAAACGTTATGTTCATCTGAAATAATAAATACATCAGACTCACATAGGCTGAGAAGTTTACATGGGATCTTGTTGTATCCAATTAGAATAGTATAAGGTTATCTGCTATCAGAGAAAATAGATCTATCTGGTAAAGCTGAGAATTTAAATAGAAACTTTGGTATGTTTATTTTACATGAAAGTTGAATTTTCAAATCAGTGGTGAAACAATGATCTGTTTAGTAAACTGCACTGGGATAATTGGTTTCCATATGATGATAAGCATATGATAATAATCTCACAATATATAAAAAAATACATTCCAGATAAATTAAACTTGAAACCATGAAAATCAAAAACCAATAAGGTACTGGAAGGAGATCTAGTCTATTAAAGTTATCACTTTTGACATTCCTAAGAATGACAAAAATCTCAGGAGTCATAAGGAAAAACCTGATAGGTTATCTTCATTAAACACAAAGACACATGCACACACATAAACCCACAGACACACACACACACACCTGTAGATCACAAAATACATTAGAAAGTTTAATAAATACAGTTATTATAAATTTAGTAAAAAGGTATTTTCAATTCAATAATATTTAATAGAATTATATTGATAGAATGTATTAATATATATAGACACATGTTCATCTCTGCTTGGGCTACCATAACATGATACCACTGACTGGATGACTTAAACAACAAGATTTATTTTCTCAAGTTTCTGTAGGCTGGAAGTCTGAGGTTAGGATACCAACATGACAGAGAGCTCTCTTCCTAACTTCTTGCAGATGGCTACCTCTTTGCTGTGTCCTTGCATGACAGGCAGAGTGTGAGCTCTCTGGTGTCTCTTCTAAGGACACCAATCCTAATGAATCATGGCCCAACCCTTATGATCTCATTTCATCTGAATTATTTCCTTAAAGGTCCTATCTCCAAATACGGACACAATTGGAAATAAGGCTACAGCATATGAATTTTGAACTGTGGTGTTGGAGAAGACTCTATAGAGTCCCTTGGACTGCAAAGAGCTCCAACCAGTCCATCCTAAAGGAGATCAGTCCTGGGTGTTCATTGGAAGGACTGATGTTGAAGCTGAAACTCCAATACTTTGGCCACCTGATGCGAAGAGCTGACTCATTGGAAAAGATGCTGATGCTGGGAAAGATTGAGGGCAGGAGAAGAAGGGGACGACAGAAGATGAGATGGTTGGATGGCATCACCGACTCAATGGACATGGGTTTGGGTGGATTCCAGGAGTTGGTGATGGACAGGGAGGCCTGGTGTGCTGCGGTTCGTAGGGTCACAAAGAGTCGGACATGACTGAGCAACTGAACTGAACTGAACTGATATGAATTTGGGGGGCACAGACATTCAGGATATATATGTGTGTGTGTGTATATATATATATATATATATATATATATATATATACATACATACATATACACATAAATTTATGCAAATCAGGATTGAAACCAAAAACAAATGAACAATCAGGCAAAGGTTATAAAGAGGTAATTCAGGGAAAAAACATACAAATGACTAGTAAACACATTAAAAATTATTTAAAATGAAACTTTTTTCTCATTCACATAACAAATATGTAAATGATACTTACACACAGAAAATGGTATTAATGTTAAGCTATTTCCTTGGCTTGCTTGGTGGCAGATACTTGACGTGGATTAGTGCATTTAATTCTACAACAGCCTAATAAGATAGCTGCTACTGCTAAGTTGCTTCAGTCGTGTCCGACTCTGTGCGACCCCATCGACGGCAGCCCACCGGGCTCCGCCGCCCCTGGGATTCTCCAGGCAAGAACACTGGAGTGGGTTGCCATTTCCTTCTCCAAATAAGGTAGCTACTACATGATTATTATCTCCATTTTGCAAATGGAAAAATAGAGGCAGAGAGAGGATAAATAACAATCGGTCCAATCTGACTGACTCTGAAGTCTTCAGTCCTAGACTCCTCTGTGCTCTGTGCTCAGTTGTGTCTGACTGTTTGTGACCCTTTGGACTGTAGTCCGCCAAACTCCTCTGTCCATGGGATTTTCCAAGAAAGAATACTGGGGTGAGTTTCCATTTCCCACTCCAGGGGATCTTCCTGGTACAAGAATCGAACCCTTGTCTTCTGAGTCTCCTGTGTCTCCTGCATTGCGGATGGATTCTTACCGCTGAGTCATAGAGGAAGCACCCGCTAGACTCCGCACTACAATGCATACAAGCTAATACCACCTTCTTGGGAAGGTTTAGAGTCTGAAATAGCAATTTGCCTTTGACCTTTAAAAAACATTTCTTTAAGACATATCCATAGTCAGGTATATTAATCTGCACCCTCACACATTGGGGTATTTTATCACTGGAGAAAAAAAAGATAGTTCTCATTGACAGTATTAAAAGTATGAAACCTCACTGTAGGCATATGTCAAAAACTGTTAATAAGGATGAATTTATTTTCTTTTCCAATGAATAAAGCAGGGGGAAAGTGAAATTTCATCATTTTCATTTAGACACTAATGCATTCTCAATGATCTACCCGAATGACTTTCTGCATTAACTCAGTGGTAGTAAAGAATTTGCTAGCTGTTGAGCAACATTCACGGATCCTTTTATATCAAGAGCAGCAAATATTTCTCACCTACATATGACACAGAAGTGGAAAAGAGAAAAAAAAACCTCATAGGCTTTGTGCTCTCTAATCAGTCATGAATGAAGTTAATTTGAGAACTTTGGGAATGAGAGGCTGGGTTTTTGCCAAATAGCAATCATAACAAGCATTACCCTTTTGCCGCTGACAGGAAAGTTCAAAAATTCCATCATGTCCCAGTTTCTCAGCAGTTGATAAAGGTTAATAAAACAGAATTTTAGGAAAGCAGAGTTTTTACATTTTTTATGCTCTTAAAGGACAATTCTTGTTAGTTCCATTTGGCTCTCACATTCCAGTGGAACTTATCTCTTTCCTCTGTTTTGCATGGACCAGTAAACCATGGATAGATGGTGGCTCTGATGGCTGATGAGAAAGAGGGTGCACTTTCAAACAAGTCTGAGCTGGTAAGAGTACATAGCAGGAGGAGATAAGATTGGAATAGAAGTCTTCCCAGTAGACAACTTCTGCATCATGGAATTGTTATGTTAGGATGGGCTATGGGTTTCTTACTAGAACTCCTGAGGTAGCTGGGTGGTGAATTTTTTCATGGGCTGTTACAGTTGTCAAAAAAGTTCCTGCAGGATGAGGCAGAACCACAGCTCCTTTAAAAGTGTCAATATGTTTCACACTCTTATTCCTTAGTCACATGATATTCAAATGTGAATAACACTGTTGTTTCAGGAAGTATTATTTTGACTTTCAAATTATTTTGAGGATATGCTACATGGCAAAATATTATTGCTTGAAGAGTAAAAGTATACTCCGCTTACAAACAATGAAAACTTGTTGAGTTCAAAATGATAAGTTGTTTCAGAGTAATTATAATTTCTTCTGATTTGATCTCACTGAGCCTCAGTTTTCCAACTTCAAAATATACAAATGATTCTTATCTTTCATGTTTTATGGAGGATTAAAAGAAATATTGTATATAAAATGCTTAGCATATTGTAGAGTATATCATAAGTACTCAATAAATGTAAATGTTTATTATTTTATTATAATTTTATTTCTTCATATTATGAAATTGTTGAATAGCTTTTGAGATGAGGTTTATGCAGCAAACAAAATACATATGGATCTCAGCAGCTCATTTGGAAAAGATTTCTCATATCTTTGTAGATAGCCTGAAGAAATACGAGCATGACTTGAGTTTCTCCTTGGTTGAATATAACTAATTGGCTTCTAGTTCTATGGGAGACAGGCTTTTAAGGCATGTCACTGGACTCTAGCCCAAGCCCTAACCTGATCATCACTAAGTTTCAGTTCAATCTCTCAGTCGTGTCCGACTCTCTGTGACCTGATGGACTGCAGCAATGCCAGGCTTCCCTGTCCAACACCAATTCCTAGAGCTTGCTCAAACTCATGTCCACTGAGTCGGTGATGCCATCCAACGATTTCATCCTCTGTAATCTCCTTCTCCTACCGCCTTTGATCTTTCCCAGCATCAGGGTCTTTTCAAATGAGTCGGTTCTTTGCATCAGGTGGCCAAAGTATTGGAGTTTCAGCTTCAGCATCAGTCCTTCCAGAGAATATTCAGGACTGATTTCCTTTAGGATGGACTAGTTGGATCTCCTCAAAGTCCAAGTGACTCTCAAGAGTCTTCTCCAACACCACAGTTCAAAAGCATCAATTCTTCAGTGCTCAGCTTTCTTTATAGTCCAACTCTTACAACCATACATGACTACTGAAGAAACCATAGTCTTGACTAGACAGACCTTTGTTGGTAAAGTAATGTCTCTGCTTATAATATGCTGTCTAGGTTGGTCATTATTTTGCCAACAAAGGTCAGTCTAGTCAAGACTATGGTTTTTCCGGTAGTCATGTATGGATGTGAGAGTTGGACTATAAAGAAAGATGAACACCGAAGAATTGATGCTTTTGAACTGTGGTGTTGGAGAAGACTCTTGAGAGTCCTCTGGACTGCAAGTTGATCCAACTAGTCCATCCTAGAGGAAATCAGTCCTGAATATTCATTGGAAGGACTGATGCTGAAGCTGAATACTTTGGCCACCTGATGTGAAGAGCTGACTCATTTGAAAAGACCCTGATGCTGGGAATGATTGAAGGCAGGAAGAAAAGAAGACGACAGAGGATGAGATGGTTGGATGGAATCACCGACTCAATGAACATGGTTTTGAGTAAACTCTGGGGGTTGGTGATGAACAGGGAGGCCTGGTGTGCTGCAATCCATGGGGTCGCAAAGAGTTGGACATGACTGAGCGACTGAACTGAACTGACTAGGTTGGTCATAGGTTTTCTTCCAAGGAGCAAGAGCCTTTTAATTTCATGGCTGCAGTCACTATCTGCAGTGATTTTGAAGCCCAAGATAGTAAAGTCTGTCACTATTTCCATTGTTTCCCCATCTATTTGCTCTGAAGTGATGGGACCCAATGCCACGGTCTTCATTTTTTGAATGTTGACTTTTAAGTCAGCTTTTTTGCTCTCTTCTTTCACTTTCATCAATAAGTTCTTTAGTTGCTCTTCGCTTTCTGCCATAAGGCTGGTGTCATCTGCATATCTGAGGTTATTGATATTTCTCCTGGCACTCTTGATTCCAGCTTGTGCTTCATCCAGCCCAGCATTTTGGATGATGTACTCTGCATATAAATTAAATAAACAGGCTGCCAATATATAGCCTTGATGTAAGACTTTCCCAAATTGGAAACAGTCAGTTGTCCATGTCCGGTTCTAACTGATACTTCTTGACCTGCATACAGATTTCTCAAGTGGTCTGGTATTCCCGTCTCTTTCAGAATTTTCCACAGTTTGTTGTGATCCACACAGTCAAAAGCTTTCAAGTAGTCAATAAAGCAGGTATAGTTTTTCTAGAACTCTTGCTTTTTCTATGATCCAATGAATGTTGGCAATTTGATCTTTGGTTCCTCTGCCTTTTCTAAACCCAGCTTGATCATCTGGAAGTTCTTGGTTCACATACTGTTGATGCCTAGCTTGAAGAACTTTTAGCGTTACTTTGCCAGCATGTTAGATGAGTGCAATTGTGTGGTAGTTTGTACATTTTTTGGCATTGCCTTTCTTCATGATTGGAATGAAAACCGACCTTTTCCAGTCCTGTGGCCACTGCTGCGTTTTCCAAATTTGCTGGCATATTGAGTGCAGCACTTTAACAGCATCATCTCTAGGCTTTTGAATAGCTCACCTGGAATTCCATCACCTCCACTAGCTTTGTTCATAGTGGTGCTTCATTACTATCAGTGATTTCAATAAAGTATTTGAGTATTTGCTTATCAAATTAATGGAAAATATAAAGCTGTAAGGGGCAAGTATTTTGGGTAAGTGAATTAGAATCCAAAAGTGAATCAAAAGACTGAGATGGTGGACCAAATATATCAAAATGAATTTTAATAAAAATCAGTATACATCTACACTCTTGGGATGAAAACCCATTGCACACATCCATATTGGGATGCATAAATTTGTAGCAACACTTGTAGAATCATCTGGTTTTAGTATGATAAACTCAGTATGAGTCACTGTGTAATTCATGTCATGTTCCAAAAAACATGCCATCTTTGGCTGCATGAAAAAGAGCACTTTGTCTAAAATGAGAGAGATGGTAACTTTACTCTGCTCAACAGTAATTAGAAATCTACTCAGCTTGGGGAGGGGAACAAAAATGTGTAACAAGACTAATGAAAAATAAAGAGTCTTTAGTGTAGAACCATTTGTCAGAAATGATCAAACACTGTCTAATCTGTATGGGAAGGACTAAAAGGGGTGTGGAACTTGTCTTCTGAAGCCTAGTTATGTGCAGGATTACTCAGTGTCTTCAATGAAGAATACAGTTGTCCGTTTCTGTTACCTTTCACTTAGGAAAAACACATAAAGAAAGAAAGCAAATTATTTAAAATCCTACGTGTTAGCACTATAAAGACCCAAAAGCAAAAGGCTAGAAAATGATTGTGGAAAGTAGAATCCTACTTTATGTTGCCAGGGAAGGCCTTCTGATTGAGGTGGGTTTTGAGTAAGGACTGAAAGATGAATGAGTGGGTTAAACTTATTCCAGGAAATAAGAACCACAAGAATAGCAAAAGCAGGTTATTGGTTTGTTCAGGGAAGAAAATACAGACCAATGTGGACACACACATACAATGTAAAAAATATACACTGTTTCCTTGGGTTCTTTTACTTAAAAACACAATATTATCATATATCTTGGGTAACAAAACATGTTAGTATATGTAACTTGATTTTTGACTAGCGAGTGCTTATTTTTCTATATTATGGATATACCTCACTTTATTCACTCTTTTGTTCAAATTTCTATCATTCTGTTCAAATTTTCTGCCCATCCCTCCCAGCTTTATTGAGGTATACTTGACCAAAAGTAAGATATTTAAAGTGTACAGTGTGATAGTTTGATATACATATATATGTATGATATATTGAAATTATGGATTTAACTGATAGTGAGACTATAATCTCTTATCTCTAGGGACTTGAGATCTGAATTGGCTGCAGTCTCACTCCTAACTATCACTTGGAGAGGGAAATGGCATGTAAATCACCCTAAAGCTCTGACACCATTTCCCCACTCATAGGAAGGCATCACTAGCATTCCATTTCCAGTCAATTTTTGAAAATCCTATGCAACTCACAAAATGTAAAAATTTTATAAAAGATTTACTCATGAAAGTAGATTGAAATCTCTACTCCATGCATATGAGTGACATCAATAGAGACAGTTGCAGCTCTAGATTTTATATATTGGTGGGGTCTGGCATCAGCAATGATTGAAGGAAGGGAGGAGAATGGTTTAATGACTTATCCTGGGCTGAATTTGCACAGCAACCTCACTGTTTCTTACCTGCATATGTTTCTTTATAGAGGCATTTGTTGGGGAATCTAATGAACATTATGGTGTCCTAAGTCCTCTATCAGATGCCTTCACATCTACACTCATGGCAGAAGCTACACAAAGTCTAATGTGCAGATTTATAAAGGAATAATTAGTACATTTCTGATTGTTGAGATCTGGATTTTGCTTTCAATTTACTACTAGGCATTTGGGTGATGATGAATAAATTACTTTCCCTCTTTAGAGTCAATTGCTTTTAATGAGGGGCTTCCCCCGTGGCTCAGTGGTTAAAAAAAATTGCCTGCCAGTGCAGGAGACATGGGTCAATACCTGATCCAGAAATATCCCACATGCCATGAAACAACTAAGCCACAACTATTGATCCTGTGCTCTACAGCCCAGAAGCTGCAACTACAGAGCCCACATGTTGCAACTAAGGAAGCCTGTGTGCCCTAAAGCCTGTGCTCTGCAACAAGAGAAGCTACTGCAATGAGAAGTCCACAGCCTCACCTCATTGTTAAAAAAAAAAGAGTCCAAAATGCATTGAGTGCAATCTCAGAAATGACAGAATGATCTCTGTTCATTTCCAAGTCAAACCATTCAATATCACAGTAATCCAAGTCTATACCCCAACCACTAATGCCAAAGAAGCTGAAGTTGAATGATTCTGTGAAGACCTACAAGACTTCTAGAACTAACACCAAAAAAAGATGTCAAGAGATACATGGAGTAGCAGGCAACTTTGGCCTTGGAGTACAAAATGAAGCAGGTCAAAGGCTAACAGAGTTTTGCCAAGAGAATGCACTGGTCATAGCAAACATCCTCTTCCAAAAACACAAGAGATGACTCTACACATGGACATCACCAGATGGTCAATGCTGACATCAGATTGATTATATTCTTTGCAGCTGAAGATGGAGAAGCACTATACAGTCAGCAAAAACAAGACCAAGATCTGACTGTGGCTCAGATCATGAACTCATTGCCAAATTCAGACTTAATTGAAGAAAGTAGGGAAAACCACTAGATCATTCAGGTATGACCTAAATCAATTTCCTTATGGTTATACAGTGGAAGTGACAGATAGATTCAAGGGATTATATCTGATAGATAGAGTGCCTGAACAACTATGGATGGAGGTTCGTAACACTGTACAGGAGATGGTGATCAAAACCATTCCCAAGAATAAGATGCAAAAAGGCAAAATGGTTGTCTGAGGAGGCCTTCCAGATAGCTGAGAAAAGAAGAGAAGCAAAAGGAAAGGAAAAAAGGAAAGATATATCCATCTGAATGCAGAGTTCCAAAGAATAGCAAGGAGAGATAAGAAAGCCTCCCTCAGGATTCATGTCAATGTATGGCAAAACCAATACAATATTGTAAAGTTAAAAAATAGATAAACTAATTTAATAATAAAAAACATGTTAGAATGAAAAAAAAATTAAAAAAAGAAATAGAGGAAAACAATTGAATGGGAAAGACTAGAGATCTCTTTAAGAAAATTAGAAATACCAAGGGAACACTTCATGCAAAGATTGGAACAGTAAAGGACAGAAACGGTATGGACCTAACAGAAGGAGATATTAAGAAGAGGTGGCAAAAATACACAGAACTATGCAAAAAAGATCTTAACGACCCAGATAAAAATGATGGTATGATCACTCACCTAGATCCAGACATCCTGGAATGCAAAGTCAAGTGGGCCTTAGGAAGCATCACTACAAACAAAGCTAGTGGAGGTGATAGAATTCCAGCTGAGCTATTTCAAATCCTAAAAGATAATGCTGTTAAAGTGCTGGAATCAATATGCCAGCAAATTTGGAAAGCTCAGCAGTGGCCATAACTGGAAAGGTCAGTTTTCATTCCAATCCCAAAGAAAGGCTATGCCAAAGAACGTCCAAACTACCACAGAATTGCACTCATCCACATGCTAGCAAAGTAATGCTCAAAATTCTCCAAGCTATGCTTCAACCTCAGTAACCTCAGATATGCAGAATATACCACCCTCAATAAACTCAGATATGCAGATGACACCATTCTTATGGCAGAAAGCAAAGAGCAACTAAAGAGCCTCTTGATGAAAGTGAAAGAGGAGAGTGAAAAAGTTGACTTAAAACTCAACATTCAGAAAAGGAAGATCATGGCATTGGGTCCCATCACTTCATGGCAAATAGATGGGTGAACAGTGGAAACAGTGACAGACTTTACTTTCATGGGCTCCAAAATCACTGAAGATGGTGACTGCAGCCATGAAATTAAAAGGCTCTTGCTCCTTGGAAGAAAAGTTAAGATAAACCTAGACAGCATATTTAAAAGCAGAGACATACTTTACCAGCAAAATTCTGTATGGTCAAAGCTATATATAGTTTTTCCAGTAGTCATATATGGATTTGAGAGTTGGACTATAAAGAAAGCTGAGCTCTGAAGAACTGATGCTTTTGAACTGTGATGTTGAAGAAGACTCTTGAGAGTCCCTTGGACTGCAAGAAGATCATACCATTCATTCTAAAGGAAATCAACCCTCAATATTCACTGGAAGGACTGAGGCTGAAGCTGAAGCTCCAATATTTTGCCACCTGATGGGAAGAACTGACTCATTTGAAAAGGCCCTGATGCTGGGAAAGATTGAAGGCAGGAGGAGAAGGTGATGACAGAAGATGAGATGGTTGGATGGCATCATTGACTCAATGGACATGAGTTTGAGCAGGCTCCAGGAATTGGTGATGGACAGGGAAGCCTTGCTTGCTGCAGTCCATGGGTTCGCAAAGAGTTGAACACGACTGAGCAACTGATTTGAACTGAACTGAACCACCCTGCCTTTGATGTCAGCTATGTCTCTTGAAAACTGCAAGCTTCTTAAAGACAGGCAGATAATTTGCCATCACAGTCTCAGCAGTTACCGTGGTGCTTGCCAAAGTTAGTTAACTAACTACTAAATAAATAAGAAAATGTAGATGAAAATATAGATAAAATGTAGATGAATAAGAAAATTAGTATGATTTTCCCAAACTGCTAACATTAATTCAGAAAAATGCCAATCCAAAAGTAGGTATACATACATACTGTGTGCTCAGTCATGTCTGACTCTTAGAGATTCCATGGACTGTAGCCCACCAGGCTCCTCTGTCCATGGAATTTTCCAGGCAAGAAATACTGGAGTAGGTTGCCATTTCCTCCTCCAGGGGATCTTCCTGACCTGGGGATCGAACCCAGGTCTCCTGCATTGCAGGCAGACACTTTACCCTCTGAGCCACCAGGAAAGCCCAAAGTTTCATTTGAAACTCAACATTAATAAAAAACTAAGACCATGGTATCCAGTCTCATCTTGTGCTTCTGCTTAGCCGCTCAGTCGTGTCTGACTCTTTGTGACCCCATGGACTGTAGTCTGCCAGGCTCCTCTGTCCATGGGGATTCTCCAGGCAAGAATACTGGAGTGGGTTTCCATGCCCTCCTCCAGGGCATCTTCCCAACCCAAGGATCGAACCCAGGTCTCCCGCATTGCAGGTGGATTCCTTACCATCTGAGCCACCAGGAAAACCCTCAGGTCCTATCACTTCATTCCAAGTAGAAGGAGGAAAACTGGAAGCAGTGACAGATTTTATTTTCTTGGGCTCCAAAATCACTGTGGATGGTGACTGCAGCCATGAAATTAAAAAAATGCTTGCTCCGTGGAAGAAAAGCTATGACAAACCTAGACAGCATCTTAAAAAAGAAGAGATATCACTTTGCTGACAAAGGTCCATATAGTCAAAGCTATGGTTTTTCCAGTAATCATGGACAGATGTGAGAATTGGACCATAAAGAAGGTTGAGCACAAAAGAATTGATGCTTTTGAACTGTGATGTTGGAGAAGACTCTTGAAAGTCCCTTGGACTGCAAGGAGATCAAACCAGTCAATCAAAAAGGGAATCAACCCTCAATATTCATTGGAAAGACTGATGTTGAAGCTGAAGGTCCAATACCTTGGCCACCTGATGTGAAGAGCCGACTCACTGGAAAACACCCTGATGCCGGGAAAGATTGAAGGCAAAAGGAGAAGGGAGTGGCAGAGGATGAGATGGTTGGATAGCATCACTGACTCAATGGACATGAATTTGAGCAAACTCCTGGAGATAGTGGAGGACAGAGGAACCTGGTGTGCCATGTCCTTGGGGTCACAAAGAGTCATATATGACTTAGCAATTGAACAACAACAACAATCTCTCTTTTGAACTCAATCTCCACCATCCTAAGTGCAAAACGAATATCTATGCCTAAATGTTCCATAGTAAGCTTACATTCAAAATATTTAAAACTGAGTTCTCCCCCCACGAAACCAAATCCTCTTGGATTTTAGTATACATCCAATGACGGCAGTGATCATGTCTGTCTTGTTTTCAGCTGTTTGTGACCAGTGCCTAGTACAGAACCTGTCTCAAAGAAGATTTTCAATAAATGTTTCTTCCAAGGCCACACCTTATATGGCATCAGAGTCAAGCCCTGTAGCTTCTAAATTCCTCAGATCCCTTCTCCATATCTACTGTAGCAGCCTTCACAATCTTGTATCAAATTGTTTATATATGTTTCTCTGTTTACCTTTATTTTTTTTCTTATTTTTTATTTTTTATTTATTTATATTTTTTTTAATAAATTTATTTATTTTAGTTGGGGGCTAATTACTTTACAATATTGTAATAGTTTTTGCCATACATTGACATGAATCTATTTACCTTTAGATTTTAAGCTCTATGGGAAAAGAGATTGTCTGCATCATTTGTCTTTACCACATATTCAAACCACAGTAAATGTTTACAGAATTAAATAATATTAAAAACATTAGCTTGTTGTGGCTCTTAATTTTTAAGTAGTTCAAGTGACTTTGTTTCTGGTGATTCAGTACAATAATGCTAGATACCAATCATAGTGATTATGACACATGCTAAGTGCCATGTGACACATGTTAAGTAACACATGCTTAGGCATAGTACTAAGTGTTTTCCTGATTACCTTATAAAATCCTACCCAAACCTATTATTATATTCATTTCACACATGAGAAAACTCAAACACAAATAGGTTAATAACTTACTTAAGCTCAAACAGGTAGGAATCAAATCACCGTTAGTTAACTGACTATATACTTATTTTTGATAGCCCCTCTGGTGTTGACTCTTTGCTGAAGAAATACACTTGTTCTTATATGATCGTCTAAATATAAGAGAAGTCCATTTGGATTCCAGGACACTCTTACTGGCCATTCAGAGCCCAGAAGTTTTACCAGAAACTTTGTTGGTCATCACTTTGGCAAGCAATTTCAATAGTCTGGGAGGTGAACCAGAAATTTCCCTGATATAGTTTGAATTTCACTTCAAATGTAAGCCACTAAAGATTAGCTATCCTATTGGTTATGAACTCAGAGTTCAGTCCACTGCTGACCTGAGGCTCTGGAGTAGGCACTCATCATTTGATTAACTGTAATGCCTTCTGTGGGTGGGATTTGGGTGAGAAGCATTATTAATAAATGCAGAAAAGAAAAGAAAAAATATGCTATGCTTCTCTGGTTGACTCGGACCTGGATATTTGAGAGACTGAAAGATCATTTTTTTTAAAATACAAATAAACATGTGAGCAGAATGCAACGAAGCAAGCTTTTTCAGAATATGACAGCCTTTTGTTCACCTCTGTGTGGTGAGAGGAAATTCTCGCACCTCAACTGACTGGAAGGTGTCAGAACATAAATGCTTCTAAGCCCAGGCTTCTTTAAAATGCCCTCATTTAAGGTCAATAAAACAAAGCTTTTATCTATTTTCTTGTGAAAATATATTTCAGTTGGAAATCTCTAAATTCTTGTTGGAAGTCCAGGTGTTTCATGCCTAAACAGCAAAAGGACTTGGCATTTTAAATAATTACTTTGATTAAGACTGTGCTTTCTTGGTGCACAACTCCAGGTGGACACAGCAAGGCTACTGGAATACACCTAATGACAACTTGAGATAAATGGCTCTGAGTTCATTGTCTCAAAAGTGTGGTATGCTTTCCTTTGATTAATGATTTTATTCTGTATTCTCTCCCCTCACCACTCACCATGCCCTAACCATCAGACTACCACCCTTTAGAGCCCTGCTACCTGTGTTTTACCACACTAGACAATTCTTCATTCCCTGGACACTTTCCTGCTTCTTTACTTTTGTTTCCTGAGGGAGCATATTTTGCTCCTCCTGATAGACACTTACCCAAGGCTTTGTTCAAATGTTACCTCTTTGGGGAAGTCTCCAGCAGACAGCCTCTAATTGCAAAATGAGCTAATCCTCGTCTGTGCTTCCTGGCACCATACCTCCATTGCAGTGTATATCATGTTGTGTTGCAATTTTTAGGAATGTGATTCCCCAAAAATGTTCTACAAGAGGAAGGACTAGTTTGTGTGTGCAAGCATACAGACTAAATAATTTCCTTATTTACTCATACTGAATCTTTTTTTCAGCAAGGAGTTGAGAAAACTAAAAGGCTGCACAGGAACAACTGAAAAAAAACAAATAGGTGAGAGTAGAGTACAAATATGTAAATCAGGACACAGAGCTGTGAATGACACAGATAAGGGCTGAGATTATATATCCATCTTTATATTTCAATAACTCAGAAAGTGACTAGCATTTAGAAGACAAGTATGCATAATTTAAATGCATTTATTTATTTTTTATTCATTATCATTGCCCTTGAATGTATTAAATGGTAATTTATCAAGGCATGAAGCCTCCTCCTATTTATGAACTGATCATTCAGTCACCAACACCAGCACACAACTTATGAAGCACTGACATTTATCATTCATTTTTCCCAACAGTTCTCCCCATTTATGGATGTGAAACCGAAGGTCTAGAGAGATCAAGTCATTTGATCAAAGTCACATGGTTTAAACATTGGTGTAATCATCTCTTAGGACCTCATCTGCAAAATGGAAAAGATGAAAGGGAACTCAGCATTCATCCAGCCCAGTCTTTCACATTATATAATTTTAAAGTTATTTTGGATGTATTATATTAAAAGTCATTTCTCATTTTCACTCATTCTAATTTTCTGATGTAATTTTATTTTCAGGTTGTCCATAATTGTCCCCAGTTCTGTAGAATATTTATGCATTATTCAATATTTGATTTCTCTTATCTCCCATATTTGCTGAGTACTTGCAGATCATTAAATTTGTCTTGTCTGACTAGGGCTTGCCTTTGTAGGTGTCATAAGAGGTAAGACATATATGGAATGCATGGGTGTGGTATGTCTGCATTGTATGGGCATGTTATGGGGGCAGGTGTGCTACATTCCTGCATTTCACTTCAGAGCAGCATCATTTAATCTACATCAGGAACACCAGTGGCTTCCTTCTGTTATCCAAGGGATTTTGATACACCTGAACCCACTCCAGTATTCTCGGGCTTCCCTTGTGGCCCAGCTGGTAAACAATCCACCTGCAATGCGGGAGACCGGGGTTCAATCCCTGGGTTGGGAAGATTGCCTGGAGAAGGGAAAGGCTACCCACTCCAGTATTCTGGCCTGGAGAATTCCATGGACTACAGTCCATGGGATTGCAAAGAGTTGGACATGACTGGGTGACTTTCTCTTTTGAGTAGAGAGGCGGTGGCTGGAGAAAAGGGCTAAGAGAAGATTAAAAGCAAACAGATGGTGGTTGTAGGAGGGAAAGAGGAAAGACAGGCATTTGTCTGGATATCACTTTCAAATCACAGTTACCAAAAACAAAAATGAATGATTGGAGAAAGATAAGCCTCCATGGGGCCAATCAAGAAATGAAAATCTAAGAGAAGATAGATGAAAAATTTCCATGAAGTGATGACCTCATACTTTTTTCTTAGAAACTAATCAGACTGTTTAGAAATGTAGCCTAGGATATTCTGGCCTGACTACAAACTCATCAGAGCAATTTCTTGAGAGGACATTTCTTTCCACCCAAGAATCATTCTTTGAGCATTTGAGAAAGTTTTCTTTGCAAAGCTTCTATAGAGAGAAGTGATTTTTAACCAGCCTCAGCATGAAACTTACAAGGAGGTATCTTCACAAGTTTACAGTTATAACTCTGGGCAATGTTATTGTTTGGTCTGTGGACTTGGGAAAACAATCCCTTGTGTAACAACTTGTACTAAAATTAATGTTGGCAAAGTAATGTCTCTGCCTTTTAACAGAGACATTACTTTGTTACCATTACTTTGCCAAAAAAGGTCCATCTAGTCAAAGCTATGGTTTTTCCAGTAGTCACATATGGATGTGAGAGTTGGACTATAAGGAAAGTTGAGTGCTGAAGAATTGATGCTTTTGAACTGTGGTGTTGGAGGAGACTCTTGAGAGTCCCTTGGACTGCAAGGAGATCCAACCAGTCCATCCTAAAGGAAATCAATCCTGAATATTCATTGGAAGGGCTGATGCTGAAGCTGATGCAAATGTTTAAGGATATGTCAACAATTATGAAAATTTGAAAGGAAATTTGATGAACACCACAAGAGAATAAGATCATAGAAAGAGCTCCTCCTGCCTGTGTCAATCTGTGCAAAACTAAGGGGGGGATGATATTTAAGAGTACAACTTTCTTCCTCATACCAATCTTAAGTGCTAGGATGTCATCTCGAACATCCCAGTTTTAGTTAATAATCCATTGTAGTCACTTAATCACAGAGTTAGCTAAGCATTTTTATAATCTTTGTCACCTCTTAAGTTAATGAAGTTCATGAGATAGTCAATTCCCTTCTTCTTCTGCACTCCCCTCTTTAAGATTAAATTATGTGAAATGCTATTCAAAATGTATGAATATATAAAAGGTACACCATGAATTATACTCTTTCTTAAGTAGCTGAACTGCCCTACATCATTTTTATAGAAGTTATTATATTCATTTATTCATTTTCTCCATTCCAATTTAAGAATTGGTTACTATGTGCCAGGTAATGGACCTATACCTTGGAGACACAAAGACAAACAAAGACATTTACATTGGTATCTGCCCCAGTGCAACTCATGGTTCAGTTACAAAAAAATGGACATGTTGCTTTATTAAGAGCAATGAAAGAAGGAAATATAGCACTGTGGTAGAGACAGACAGGGGCAGGATAGCTAGTTTAGACTGGTGGACAGAGAATTGCTCTTTGAAGAGGTGACATTTAAACTGAGCTCAGAAGGATGAGAAGGAGCTGGCTATTCAAACAGCAGAAGAAAGAATATTCCTTTCAGGAAATAACACGTCAATTCCCTAAGGTGGAAAGGAGACTGGTTTGTTATAGGAACAGAAAATAATGGTCAATGGTTAAACAATGAGGGAGTAGAATAACATGAGACTGAGAAGAAGGGCAGGAGGCTGGATCATGCAAATCCTTAGAGGTGGGATAGTATTGAAATCTTGCATACAGAAATGTATCAGGATATGACTTAATTATTAAAATGGTTCTGGATATTGTAAAGAAAATAGATTAGAATAAGGAATGAGTTGAAGGAGGATTATTTTTTCTTAAGAACCTTTTTAAGTGATCCAAGCAAAAAATGAGAGGTGGTTTAGACCAGGCTAGTGACAATAGAAATGAATGTATTAAAGAGATATCTGCAGGTTTATCTGATAGGGTAAAATTATAATTAGACATTTACTTCTGTTTATCCCCTCACAGCCTGGAGTCCATTGAAGGGAGGGACTAAATCTTGTTCATCTCTGTTTCCACTCCCAGCTGGGAATGTTTAATGAAAAATGATTCTTTTTCATACCTTGAGGTTTCTGGGCTATGTCAGGTACTCATCAAATCTTGAAGTAGATGAATCAATTTTGTAACTGCTATCTAGAGAGAGAAAAAGAGAAAGAATTCCTTTTTATTTGCCCCTCTGGTTTTGATAAACTACAATGCAATGGGCATGACCATATTCTCTTTCTCTATTGCCCCCTCACCTACAAGATCTTACAGACTTCAATGATATGCTTTCCTTATTTTTCTCTTTCAGGTTGAAGAAAGAGAATCTTTTGATTTTTTTTTTTTTTTGGCAGTTCCTCCTTTTCACTGATCGTTTCTGTTGCCTCCCCCTGGATTTTCTTCAGCTCTTTTATGTCTTGTTTGAGATGAGATAGCACAATGCTCCTGAGGTAAGCATACTACAATCCTATATGGCAGTCAAATGTTGGTGTTTTTTTTATTCTAATTTTCTAATAAAGCTTAATGTTTTCTAGATAGCTTTTGGTTATAAGGAGCAGGCCCAAAGGCCCATAAGTCTTCTTATCAGTCAGTTCAGTTCAGTTCAGTCACTCAGTCGTATCCGACTCTTTGTGACCCCATGAATCACAGCACGCCAGGCCTCCCTGTCCATCACCAACTCCAGGAGTTTACCCAAACCCATGTCCATCGAGTCAGTGATGGCATCCAGCCATCTCATCCTCTGTCGTCCCCTTCTCCTCCTGCCCCCAATCCTTCCCAGCATTAGGGTCTTTTCCAGTGAGTCAACTTTTTGCATGAGGTGGCCAAAGTATCGGACTTTCAGCTTCAACATCAGTCCTTCCAATGAACACCCAGGACTGATTTCCTTTAGGATGGACTGCTTGGATCTCCTTACAGTCCAAGGGACTCTCAAGAGTCTTCTCCAACACCACAGTTCAAAAGCATCAATTCTTCGGTGCTCAGCTTTCTTTATAGTCCAACTCTCACATCCATACATGACCACTGGAAAAACCATAGCCTTGACTAGACGGACCTTTGTTGGCAAAGTAATGTCTCTGCTTTTAAATATGCTATCTAGGTTGATCATAACCTTCCTTCCAAGGAGTAGGTGTCTTTTAATTTCATGGCTGCAATCACCATCTGCAGTGATTTTGGAGCCCCCAAAAATAAAGTCTGACACTGTTTCCACTGTTTCCCCATCTATTTCCCATGAAGTGATGGGACCAGATGCCATGATCTTAGTTTTCTGAATGTTGAGCTTTAAGCCAACTTTTTCATTCTCCTCTTTCACTTTCATCAAGAGGCTCTTTAGTTCTTCTTCACTTTCTGCCATAAGGGTGGTGTCATCTGCATATCTGAGGTTATTGATATTTCTCCCAGCAATCTTGAGTCTAGCTTGTATTTCTTCCAGCCCAGCATTTCTCATGATGTACTCTACATAGAAGTTAAATAAGCAAGGTGACAATATACAGCCTTGACGCACTCCTTTTCCTATTTGGAACCAGTCTGTTGTTCCATGTCCAGTTCTGTTGCTTCCTGACCTGCATACAGGTTTCTCAAGAAACAGGTCAGGTGGTCTGGTATTTCCATCTCTTTAAGAATTCTCCATAGTTTATTGTGATCCACACAGTCAAAGGCTTTGGCATAGTCAATAAAGCAGAAACAGATATTTTTCTGGAACTCTCTTGCTTTTTCAATGATGCAGCGGATGTTGGCAATTTGATCTCTGGTTCCTCTGCCTTTTCTCAAACCAGCTTGAACACCTGGAAGTTCACTGTTCACGTATTGCTGAAGCCTGGCTTGGAGAATTTTGAGCATTACCTTACTAGCGTGTGAGATAAGTGCAATTGTCCGGTAGTTCGAGCATTTTTTGGCATTGCTTTTCTTTGGGATTGGAATGAAAACTGACCTTTTCCAGTCCTGTGGCCACTGCTGAGTTTTCCAGATTTGCTGGCATATTGAGTGTAGCTCTTTCACAGCATCATCTTTTAGGATTTGAAATAGCTCAGCTGAAATTCCATCACCTCCACTAGCTTTGTTCGTAGTGATGCTTTCTAAGGCCCACTTGACTTCACATTCCAGGATGTCTGGCTCTAGGTGAGTGATCACACCATCGTGGTTATCTGGATCGTGAAGATCTTTTTTGTACAGTTCTTCTGTGTATTCTTGCCACCTCTTCTTAATATCTTCTGCTTCTGTTAGGTCCATACCATTTCTGTCCTTTATTGAGCCCGCCTTTGCATAAAATGTTCCCTTGGTATCTCTAATTTTCTTGAAGAGATCTCTAGTCTTTCCCATTCTGTTGTTTTCCTCTATTTCTTTGCATTGATTGCTGAGGAAGGCTTTCTTATCTCTCCTTACTATTCTTTGGAACTCTGCATTCACATGGGAATATCTTTCCTTTTCTCCTTTTCTCCTTTGCTTTTCGCTTCTCTTCTTTTCACAGCTATTTGTAAGGCCTCCTCAGACAGCCATTTTGCTTTTTTGCATTTCTTTTCCATGGGGATGGTCTTGATCCCTGTCTCCTGTACAATGTCACGAACCTCTGTCCATAGTTCATCAGGTACTCTGTCTATCAGATCTAGTCCCTTAAATCTATTTGTCACTGCCACTGTATAACCATAAGGGGTTTGATTTAGGTCATACCTGAATGGTCTAGTGGTTTTCCCTACTTTCTTCAATTTAAGTCTGAATTTGGCAGTAAGAAGTTCATGATCTGAGCCACAGTCAGCTCCCGGTCTTGTTTTTGCTGACTGTATAGAGCTTCTCCATCTTTGGCTGCAAAGAATATAATCAATCTGATTTCGATGTTGACCATCTGGTGATGTCCATGTGTAGGGTCTTCTCTTGTGTTGTTGGAAGAGGGTGTTTGCTATGACCAGTGCGTTCTCTTGGCAAAACTCTATTAGCTTTTACTCTGCTTCATTCTATACTCCAAGGCCAAATTTGCCTGTTACTCCAGGTATCTTCTGACTTCCTACTTTTGCATTCCAGTCCCCTATAATGAAATAGAATAAGTTAAATTATATTAATACCTTAAAATGAAATATATTTTTTCCTTGTTCTTACATATAGATTTCCTTCCATTTCATATGACCTTATGTTATTTTCTTGCATTTTGTTCCTGCCAGTTTGATATCTAACTACCTGCAGAAGAGCTTAGTGTCAATTTCATTCTTTCCTTCCGATCACTTATAAAAACCATGGGATCAGGCTGACCCCTGGGAGATATCTCCATTTGCAGTTTCTCTCCAGAGCAATTTTCCCCTACTCTTAGTTTCTTGTCTGTAAAGCAATTCTCTATTCATGATGAAAATAATCTTCTCAACTTCATGATAATTCTGGTAGAAGATTATGTAAATGCACTTTGAAAATGAATATAACATATCTGCTTATTCTGTTTTGTTCATATTATTAGTTATCCACGAATAACTCAATCTGATTAGCTGAATATCATTGCTCTATTAGAACCCACATTTCCTTTTAATGAATATGTTATACCTTCTTGAGTAACTCATTCTTCTATATGTCTATATAACCATATAACCTTCCATTAGCTTGCCTGATATTCAGGTGAAATTTGTCTTTCTTTAACTGTGAAAATGTCCACTAGAACTTTTTTTTTAATAGAAGTCAATGTTATCCTTTCAGAATTTATGACTCTTTATATTTGTGGCTAACAGCTCCACAGTTTCACCCTTGGATTCTCTAAAACTTTTGATGCACTTAACAATTTATCAATTAAATCTATAGCACCATATAATTATTTGCTTAAATCCTTTTGTGTCACTATACTTTCTCAACTGTGAGATACCTTCTTTGACCTTGTGAGGATTATTCAAGCATTCATTTAATGAACATTTTTGGGGAGGCTATATTCCTAACACTGTGGACATACCAGTGAACAAAGTAGGGAAAAATTTCAATTCCTTCCTTTTAGGATTGAAAGACAATAAACAAATAAGTAAATAATATGTTAGGAAGTTATAAATGCTATGAAGAAAATAAAGAAGTTAAGGGGATAGAAGATGAGGTGTGCACTAAGTCACTTCAGTCATGTCTGACTCTTTGTGACCCTAAGGAACGTAGCCCACCAGGTTCCTCTGTCCATGGAATTCTCCAGGCAAGAATACTGGAGTGGGTTGTCATGCCCTCCTCCAGGAGATGTTCCCAACCCAGGGATTGAGCCCATGTCTCTTATGCCTCCTGCAGGTGGGTTCTTTACCACTAGTGCCACCTGGGAAGCCATATTTTGTCTTACCTCCATCCAAATTCTTACTGTTAAAACAATCAAAAAATATATTCAAGGTCTCACCTGGCCCTGCCAACCTGCTCTTTTAAACATGTTACTAGAACAGGCTTGTTTCTGACAGAAGCACCCCTTTGGAATTAATAATACTATTCACACAGTAACTATTTGGCCTTACACACTTTTATCTCATGTCCTCTCTCTCTCTCTCTCTCTCTTTTTCTGGTAGAACTCCTCCCACGTGCCTGGACATCATGAGCAACTATTGTGATGCTACCCCTCTGACCACACTTCATTGGTCAAGAATTGGCTTAAGAGAGGTTACCACAAAATTTTTCCAATTAAGAAACATGCTATTTGGTGGCTGTGACTGCACTAATTTAATATTTTAAAAGTCATTATGGAGTGCATCCTAGGTCTATGTTTATTTCACAAGAATATCAGGGGATTCCCTAGGAGAATGTCCAAGGACCAAACTTAGAACTTTGGTATAAATCAGGTTGCTCAAATTTCTTGTTGCTAAGAATACTCTGAGCAGGTTGTTAAATATATAGCTTTTCAACCTCTTACGTGCAGATTCTGATTCAGTTGATTGTGGACTCAACCATCTGTATTTTAATAAGTAACTCTAAGTGATTTTATTTTCAGAAGAATTTCGAAAACGCTGAAGTGGATAACTCATTTTGACCAGTTCCTTTGCCTGCGATTCAAGTAATTAGCACTTGATAGCATTGTGCCTTTTCTAAAGACTCTGTGCTGTTTTCTAATGGAAGCCTCAGCCAACCATCAGCTACTGCTTCAAAAGAGATAAGTCTTTGGTCATGGCTTTGTTTTTTACTTTTAAATGACTCTGTTTACTCATTCAGTAAATACAAGGTGCTTACAGGTTAATAAGGGGAGAGGACAGATATTAAGTGAATAATCATATGACCCTTGATTGACAATATGAAGCAATAGTTAAAGGTTGAATGACTGCAAGGGATCTGATAGGGTGGAACAATAATTCAGGAAAGATTTTCCTGGGAACATGATTTTTAAACTAATTAGATCATGCAACTTGTTTCTGGTCCTAGCACATTGAATTACTGGTATAGATCTGTTCCAGATATTCTGACCCTGAGTTCAGTTGAAAATGGATTGATAACTCCAGATTTATTGGACTTTTGTACTGCTCTATGAAGATGTCATGATTTTTCACCTATGGCTTCTCACAGACCTTAGCTTTCTTCACTCTGTGTTAGGTAGAATAGATTGGCATACAGACTCCCCAAATCTATTGCCCTGATCCCATCAGGGGTATCCTGGTTTCTCTTGCTGACTTTTTTCACTTCCTTATTTATCAACAAGGTTGTCCAACTGAGTATCTCAGTCTTGCTCCATATTTCAGTTCTTTCCCTTTCCCTCTCTTGGCCCCAAGGACAGAACATTCAGAGAGTGACTCTCCAACTACAAATGTAATAACCACTTCCCTGATGAATTTAGAGAGGCCCAAATATTAAGTTGTTGTTCAGTTACTAAATTGTGTCTGACTCTTTGTGACCCCATGAACTGCAGCACACCAGGCTTCTCTGTCCTTCACTATCTCCTGGAGTTTGCCCAAACTCATATCCACTGATTCAGTGATGCTATCTAACCATCTCATCCTCTGCCACCCACTTATCCTTTGCCTTCAATCTTTCCCAGCATCAGGATGTTTTCCAATGTGTAGCCTCTTTGCATCAAGTGGCCAAAGTATTGGAGCTTCAGCCTCAGTATCAATTCTTCCAATGAATATTGAGAGTTGATTTCCTTTAGGATTGACTATTTGATCTCCTTGTAGTCCAAGGGACTCTCAAGAGTCTTCTCCAGCACGTCAATTCGAAAGCATCAATTCTTCTGTGCTCAGCATTCGTTATGATCCAATACTCACATTTGTACATGACTATTGGAAAAACCATAGCTTTGGCTATATGGACCTTTGTCAACAAAGTGATGTCTCTGCTTTTTAATATGCTGTCTAGCTTTCTCATAGCTCTCCTTTCAAGGAGCAAGTGTCTTTTAATTTCATGGCTGCAGTCACTCTCAGCAGTGATTTTGGAGCCCAAGAAAATAAAGTCTGTCACTGCTTTGACTTTTTCCCCTTCTATTTGCCATGAAGTTATGGGACTAGATACCATGATCTTCATTTTTTGAATGTTGAGTTTTAAGCCAGCTTTTTCACTCTCCTCTTTCACCCTCATTGAGAGGCTCCTTAGTTATTTTTCACATTCTGCCATTAGAGTGGTATCATCTGCATATCTGAGGTTGTTGTTATTTCTCCTGGAAAGCTTGATTCCATCTTTTGATTCATCCAGCCCAGCATTTCACATGATGTACTCTGCATATAAGTTAAATTAGCTGGGTGACAGTATACAGCCTTGTAGTACTCCTTCCCCAGTTTTGAACCAATCAGTTATTCCATGCCCTGTTCTTACTGTTGCTTCTTGACCTGCATACTGGTTTCTCAAGAGACAGGTAAGGTGGTCTGGTACTTCCATCTCTTTAACAATTTTCCACGGTTTGTTGTGATCCACACAGTCAAAGGCAAGGGGTTAGCATAGTCAATGAAGCAGAAGTAGATTTTTTTTTTTTTTGCTAGATTTCTCTTGCTTTTTCTATGATCCAGGAGATGTTGGCAATTTGATCTCTGGTTCCTCTGTCTTTTCTAAACCCAACTTGTACCTCTAGAAGTTCTTGGTTCACATACTGCTAAAGCTTATCTTGAAGGATTTTAAACATAACCTTGCTAGCATGTGAAATGAGCCAATTGTCTGCTAGTTTGAACAATCTTTGGCACTGCCTTTCTTTGGGATTGGAATGAAAGCTGCCCTTTTCCAGTCCTGTGGCCACTGTTTTCCAAATTTGCTGAGTTTTCCAAACATTAAAAAAATAACCTAAATAATTGTTTTTAGCACTCCTGTAAATATTGCAACTTGAAGAAGGAGGAGAAGGAGGAGTAGGATAAAAAGAAGAAAGATTATTACCTACTCTGAGGAGAAATTAATAGATAAGAAACACAAGGATCAAGTGTTTTCATTAGTGTGTTAACCAACCACCTTACAATTTTTAAAGGGTTTTAACATACACTTTCATTTGTGCCTGACAATAATCCAATATAGGAGAGGTGTTATTATCATATTACTGTTAATGAAACCAAGGCCCAGAGATAGAAATGTGTAGCCTGAGGTCAATACTCTACCTAGTTCAATCTGTTTCTATCTCTGATTATAATGACAAGGTAGCTCATTCAATTATGTGACTTACCTTATTCTGCTTCTCTTTTCTTGTCCCTGGGAGTCTGCTTATTTGCAGTTCAACAAGGCTCCCGCAAGTTCCATTTGCTTTTTGATTTGCTTTTTCCAGCTGTTCCAGCTGTTTCATGGCTGGGGCATCAAAGCTCAGTTGAATCCTGCCACGTTAGGCATGGAAACCTTTATCAGTCTAACTGCTCTACTTGAAGCCTTAACTACACTGAAGTCCTGCTTGTTCTCAGCAGAGAAGGTGCTGGAGCAAGAACCCCATGTTGTTTATGTGGTTTAGCTGAAGATAGTTCACATCCCCAAAGGATATGGTGTCTAAGTGGGAGAACCTTGTTTGGCCAACTAGCACATGCTGGATTACTGCTCCTTAAAAACCCCTGCCAGCCACTCTGCCATCTGTAGCTGTGGTTGCTTTAAGAATTCCTCATCACAATTTTCTATACAATTCATAAAACCAAAGGATTCTCCCAGCTTTGTGGTCTAAGTTGTCATTAGGGACTTTTATTTTCTTGGGCTTCAAAATCACTGCAGATGGTGACTGCAGCCATGAAAGTAAAAGACACTTGCTCTTTGGAAGACAATCTATGATCAACCTAGACAGTATATTAAAAAGCAGAGACGTTACTCTGCCAACAAAGGTCCATCTAGTCAATGCTATGGTTTTTCCGGTAGTCATGTATGGATGTGAGAGCTGGACCATAAAGAAAGCTGAGTGCCGAAGAATTGATGCTCTTGAATTGTGATGTTGAAGACTCTTGAGAATCCCTTGGACTGCAAGGAGATAAAACCAGTCAATTCTAAAGGAAATCAGTCGTGAATATTCACTGGAAGGACTGATGCTGAAGGTGAAGCTCCAATACTTTGGCCACCTGATGTGAAGAACTGACTTACTAGAAAAGACCCTGATGCTGGGAAAGATTGAAGACAGGAGGAGAAGAGGACGACAGAGGATGAGATAGTTGGATGGCATCACCAGCTTGATGGACATGAGTTTGAGCAAGCTCTGGGAGTTGGTAATGGACAGGGAGGCCTGGCATGCTGCAGTCCATGGAGTCGCAAAGAGTCAGACACGACTGAGCGACTGAACTGAACTGAACAGCTTTTCAAACATACAGAACAAGGATTTCCTTACAGTTCATAACCTGTACACTACCAAAGACAAGGAGCAGGAGGACTCCTCATGTCCACCTCAGTCAACACTGAGGCAGAAATGAGTAATCTGGCTACATTGCAAGCTGGTTTCATCCTCTTGTCTATAGTTTGCTTTGTATCGTTCAGTATTTTTCTCTGGTTCTCAAGTTGGCATCAGAAAGAAACTGCAATTGCTCAGAGGCCCTTCACAAGTATTCTCTCAAGTCCATTTTGGACCCATATTTAAGGTATTCATTTTCCTACTCAGATATGTCTCTGCTCTTTGCCTTGGGGTGCTCTGACTATATTTGAAAATGTCTTTCCTTAAGCTCTGGCTTTTTCCCTTTAGTCCCTATTTTGCCACTTGATTCCATCTATCACTTTCTGATCTCCCCCATCACACACCCATTAATCATTATAACAGAAGTATTGAAACCTCTGATTCCATCAGTGTTAAAAGCCTAGTAACTTTAGAGTAAAAATATTGGGGTTGTGATTCTGACTACACTCCTATGAGCTGATTCGATCATTGAAAAATTATAAATCCTTCTGTATCTTTATCTCTTCATCTGTAGATTGGAATAATTTAAAGCACCTACCCTTGGTTACCAAGAGAATAAAAAATAAAAAGGCATGCAAAATGTTTAGAATAGTGTCTAGTGGGTAATAAGAATGCATAATGTGAACTGTATTATTATGACTCCAGTGTATGTTTCTGACAAATAAAGTTAAGCATATTGACCTTACAGGTTTACCATGAAAATTAGGTTATGTATGCAAAATATTTAGCAAGGTTCTGGCAGAATATAGGCATTCAAAAAATCATAGTCCTGTTCCCTGGTCTCCTTTCCCCATTCCATACTTTCTTGGCTCACTTGGAAGACTACTTTTCCTCATGTATTTTTGCTTTTGTGAATTAATGACTACAAATTTAATGCTATCTTAAAGTGGCAATTTTGTATAAAGTCCCCCCAAATCAAAGGAAAGTAAAGAGGAAAATTGTTAAATAGCAGCTATGTTTTCAGGCTAAAAAAACATTATAGCAGTGGCTCATTTTTTTAAAGTTTCTTTAAATTCCACAGTGAAATGGACATTGTAACGGTCCTTACCTTCTGGCCATTAGACACCTGAGAGTTTCCAGAGACACTGAAAGACTATCTGCTCAGCTCAAAGTCATTGTTCTTAATTTCATGAGGTCAAATGTAAAGTGTAATCACCTCACTTCTGTTCAATTGGTGCCACTATTCATTTTGCTCTTTTTCATAGTCTCATAGATTTCCAGGCTTTTTAGGGGCCAGTATCTGCCATCATCTTTAATTCCAGTTCTAGTGTTTGAACCTCGTCTTTTTTACCCCTGCCAACTGGTCTTGCAGCTTCTGTTGATACCTTCCTGGAAAGTGGTGCCAAAAATATCCAGAAAGTTGCCTAGACAAGCTTGAGACAGACATATCTCTGAGAAAATTCTCCTATGATTAGCCAAAATCTGCTTTCATATATTCTCTCCCAATGTCCAAGCTTTGCCTCTTGAGACCTTATAGAACTAGTGTCTTCGTTCTTGTGCAGTAGCAGTCAATCTATCATTGGAAGGAAGCTCTCACACTTCTTTTGGATTTTTCCCCTCAGCCAGATAAAATCTAAGTCAGTATAAGAAAACAAAAATTAAAAACAAAAAAAAACGCAAATGAAATGGAAGTGCATATACAGATACTGTAGAACCAGTGATATATTAGATTTCACTAAAGTGTGCCCTTAAAGAAATTTTATATTTGGACACCCATTGCACACCTCCAGATTCCACTCCATATTCTATTGTTTGAGATGCTAACAGTTGATGTTTAGAGAAACATGGCCTCTTAATGAAGACATTTATCCGTTTATTCATGTACTCCAAGTTGTAAATATTTGACATAATTTTGTGTCATAAAAAATGTATCTTTCAGGGCAGTATTATATTATATTCTCCTCACATTGGTCCTCTGTCACCTGTAAACTTCATTTATCCGATTGTAAGATCTATTTTTATTGTTAAGTTATAATAATCATAGCAGCTTACATTTATATGGGGCATTATGCCTTGCTTCTATATTCAGTTTCCCATTTGAGCTTCATAACATCTCTTGAAGGTACAGAATGTATTGAGTTACTATCCTCATTTTACTGTGAAGAAAGTAGGGTTCAGAGAAATGAAGCAACTTGCAAAATTAATAAGAGCTGGATGAAGGAATGGAATGTATTGAATATGAAAATAGATTTCAAATAAGGGGCAATCAGACATTATTTCAATCTTCCATCTATTACTACCTATGTGACCTTAGACAAGTCAATCTCTCTGAGTTTCCAGTTTTCTTAGGGCTAATTATAATGCTTACCTCAGTGAATCAAGTGATGATGAAATATTTATATACATATACATAATATGATGAAATATATTTATGATGGAGTATATATATATATACATATATATAATGAAATATATCTACAAAGTACCTACTATATATAGGTTTTTTATATAATAAAGTAGATATTCTGATTTCTAATTTGTTTCCCATTTCCAGTGTGTGTGGGAGGTTCCCCACACCAACAAATAAATCTTCAGAACACCAGCTGGATGTCCTAAAATTTAACTCAATTCTGATACTATCAATCCAGAAATAGCATCAGATTCCATAGGTTAAGGATTCAGTCATATATGACTGCCACCACCCCAACTCAGATGCCAGTCGCAAATCCAGGTTGTTACCTCTGTTTCTGACCAACCAGTTACAGACTGGAGGTTCCCACAACCTTCTTCTTGGGTTTGATTAATTTGCTAGAGCGACTCACAAAACTCAGAGAAACATTTTATTTACCAGATTGTCAGATTATTATTATACAAAAGGATGTAACTCAGAAATAGCCAGATGGAAGCGATGCATAGGGCTAAGCATGGGAGAAAGGTATGGGACTTCCATGTCCATGCCATTTCCAGGCACATTAGTCTCACAGAATCTCCTTACACCAACCCAGAGGTTCTCTGAACCCCATCCTTGTGGATGTTTATGGAAGACGCATTACATAGGCACGGTTGAGTAAATCATTGGCCATTGGTGATGGATTTAACCTTTAGCCCATTTCTCTTCTGCACAAATCAGGGGGTGGAATTGAAAGTTCCAACTCTTTTCTCCATGGTTGCTTACCAGGCAATCAGCCCTCATCCTCAGCTCGTTTCCAAAAGGCATGTCATTAACATAAACACAGTTGTAGAGTAAAGGGGCTTGTTGAGAATAACAAGACACCCATTTCATCTTTATGGCTCTGAAGCTAGCTCTGAAGTTTTCGGGAACTGAGGACAAGAGAACAAATATGATAAACGATGTTCCCATGACTTCCTTGGTGGTCCAACGGTTAAGAATCCACCTGCTAATGAAGGAGACACAGGTTGGATCCCCGGTCCGGGAAGAATCATATGCTGTGAGGCAACTAAGCCCATGCACCACAACTACTGAGCCTGCACTCTAGAGCCCACAAGTCGTGAATACTGAGCCTGACTGCCACAACTACTGAAGCCTGCATGCCCTAGAGCCCATATTCTGCAACAAGAGAAGCCACAGTGATGAGGAACCCATGTGCTGCAACTAGAGAAAAGCTGCATGCAACAACAAAGACGCAGCACAACCAAAAATAAATTTATTATAATAAACATATTTTATTTTAATTTTAAAAATGTTCCCATTGCTCTTAACTGCTCAAGAAATTCCAAGAGTTTTGCAAGCTATGAGCCAAGAACTGTGGATGAAGACCAGAAATACATGAGAAATATATTATGGTTATCTGTGTGTGTTAGTCACTCAGTCGTGTCTGACTCTTTGTGACCCCATGGTCTGTAGACCTCCTGGATCCTTTGTCCATGGAATTCTCCAGGCAAGAATACTGGAGTGGGTTTCCATTTCCAGCGGATCTTCCCAAGCCAGGGATCGAACACGGCTCTCCCGCATTGCAAGCAGACTCTATCCACTGAGCTACCAGAGAAGCCCTAATGAACAAATATATATTTCACACACACACACACACATATATATATATATATAAAATACCTAGAAAACTCTATAGCTCAATAAGTTAGTAGCCACTATTTTTATGAGTAGCAACAACACATAAAATCATTCATTCATCTTTAAAACAGGAAGACTAGAACTTGACTCATGTGATTGTCATTAGTATTAAATGAGATGTTAAAAGCAAAGTATTAATATCTATAGTTATTGTTATACATGCAGGTATTCAATCAGTGATAGCCATTATTGATTATTTTTATTTTATGTTAAGACTCACTTTCCTGAAAGTGACTTAAATCTATCAAATTTAAGCAAAGATGAGGACTTACTGACTCCAGTAACTAAATAATGAAGGGATATATCTTGCTTCTGCTGTGCCTAGATATAGAAAATTAAATGATGTCTTCAGGATATTTTTCCACCACCTGACCCATTTTTCTGTGTTAACTCCATTATCAGATGATTTCAAGCTATCTTCCAGCAATTCCCAGGTCTACACACCCCAGTGTTTCTACCTAATGGCAAAGAGCAAAAGTCTTTATCCAAGCATTTCCAGTAAATGTCCCAAGGTTCATTTGATTGTATCAGCCTAGTTTATATGCTCACTCCTGTATCAATCATTCTGTTCAGAGGAATACGATGTGTAGGTTTACTTATTCCTGAGTGACATGCAAATGTCTAACACATCCTTACTGTTCTGTATACACTTGCTCTCAAAGGAGATAGTTCCACATTACTGATCTATGTAATTAGGTTGTTTCATTGTAATCCCCATAGCCACAATTCACTACCATCTATACAGTCTCTCATTTTCCTGCTTGGTAACACAGAAGAGTGAAATTTAGCACAAATGAGTTTAACAAAACTGTTAATTAACATACTAACCAGATCACACTATTCATTGTAATTAAATATTTATGTGATGACTCCTTATATTGTGTAATAGTACCCTGCCCTGGGCACTGTAATAGAGATTAAAAGAAAGCCCTATCTTCAGGAGGGTCCCAGACTCATGGGGTCACAGAAACAGCTTGAAACCAAATTCCCCTAACGCTAACATTTCCTGCCAAGTTTATGGTTAACCTCTCTGTCCAAAACACTATTCCCTTTCTTGCCCCACCCCATTTCCCCTCAGGATTGAGGGATATCAAAGAAAAGGGGGAATTGAAACTGACCGTGATTCTATGGGGCCTTCCCAGACATAAAACCCCCTCCATGTCCCCCATTTCTTGTTTGCAGAAAAAAGGCTTTAGTCTCCAAGGCCTTTCCTGAGTGCCAAAGAGCAGACTCAAGCAATTACTAACTAAGGAAGTCAAGGAATGAAGAAACAAAGGAAAAGGAATTAAATAAGAAAAGTAATGATAACATAAACATATTAATAGTTCACTGATAAAAACAGAGTCCTAATTCCTCCTCAAGGGCTATGCATAACAATCTGACACATATCTTTGAGTGGTTCTGCAGAAACCAAGACCCCCCTCAACCCAGGAGGAGGATGGTGACTACTTGCTGATCGCACATAGAGCCCAGTCTGGTTGGAACAAGAAGGTTGATGATTAACTTTATGGAAACGTCACCCCACTACCTTATCACCAACTAATCAGAGCAGACTCCACAACTGCAACAATGTTGCCTTAAAAAACCCTTCCCTGAAAGCCACTGAGGAGTTCAGGTCTTTTGAGCACTGGCTGCTCTTTCCCCATGCTTTATGCAAATAAATATATGGTGTATGGGCTTCCCTGGTGGCTCAGATGGTAAAGAGTCTGCCTGCAGTGCTGGAGACCTGGATCGGGAAGATCCCCTGGAGAAGGAAATGGCGACCCACCCCAGTATACTTGTCTGGAAAATCCCATGGATGGAGGAACCTGGTCAACTACAGTCCATGGGGTCGCAAAGAGTCCGACAGGACTGAGCGACTTCCCTTTTTCTTTCTTTTGTTTCAGTATGTTGGCTTTGCTGCACAGAGGGTGAACAGACCCACATCCAGTTCAATAAGTTTTTTTTTTTTTTCTAATATATGGGCGAATATAAGCAGTAAGATAGCAGGTCTATCCCAAAGTGCTCTAGAAATGCAAAGGATGATATTCATCCACTGAAACAGAGACAAAAACTGAAGAGAAATGGTGATAGAAATTTGGTGGCAAGTTGAAAAAACTTTTGTTTTATAGTTCTCTAAAGTTCATAGACCTGGGTGTATGTTGAGGAAGTTATCATGAAGTCAGGGAGCATATCATTTGCAGATTTATAAATGTATTCCTTCCTTTTTTTCCCCAAGGCATTCTTATTTTTCCTGTCTCTTGTTTCCACCAGATCAAAGAAAATCAATTACATCTATCAATTTCCACAGGCAATTCCTCAGTTGCCTCCACCAACCCACCCTGGGACTTACTCTTCTGATTACAATGGATTAAGTAACAGTGTTCATACATTCATTCAATCTAATCAGTCAGTGAGCTCCTGCAAGGTGTCACTTGTGTACCAGTCACATTAGGGGATAGAAAGATGCTAAGATATGTTTGTTTCTTGCCTGAAATTTAATGTGTATACATTTTGTTTGGGGCACCAACTTAAAAAGTATAATGTGAGAAATGTACTAGAGATCTATGTAACATTTCTAGAAACATTAGAAGGAAGAACTAATGCTGCCTGAGGTGGATTCATGTCAATGTATGGCAAAACTAATACAATATTGTAAAGTAAAAAATAGATAAATAAATAAATTAAAAAAAAGATACAGATGGATATTTGGTAGGAAAGTTTTCACTGAGGGGATGACATTTGAGCTGGGTCTCTAGGCAGGGGAAGAAATTTGGTCAAAGGAAGAGAGGCATAAATAAACCTCCTTGAGAGTTCCCAAGAACTGGGCAGTAACTTGATATGACTGGAGTTGCTGCAGTTCTAAGAGAAGAAGTGGCAAGAGATAAGGCCAGAAATGTGTGCATTCAGCAGATCAGGAAAGATCTTAGAGATCTGACTTCATCTTTTGACACCGTTTTTATGATTGTGGTGCAGGGGGTCATGGCTGGGATAGAGACACTGGCATGGGAAAAATTCAATCAGGGAAGTGATAAAATTGCTAGACATAATTACAAGTATAATTACTAAGTTACAGAACAGAAGGCTATTTGCAACATTTTATAGAAGTCCTGTTTTAGGAAAATCTAGTGAACCCAAATGCAAACTAAAATTAAATACATGAATAAACAGATAAATAATTCTCCACTTTAAGGAAAGATAGTTCCTTGAAACTGAGGCCTTCCCTGGTGTAATATCACATATGATTCTATTTATAATAAATCATCATAATATTTTCCAGAATTACTTTCATTATCTAAACCAAGGACTGCTTGCTTTTTTGAGCCAAATGTGTAAATCTGACACAAATTGACTATGTAGCTGAAATGCATTGCTGGGCATATCTAATATTTAAAGAGAAAACTGAAGATGACACAGCTATGTTCTCATAATATACCAGAGTCTCACTTTAACAGTGACCTTGGGATCCTTGCTTTAAGATCTTCAGACAGGTGAAAGAAAACAGCAACAGAAAGACCTCATCATGCTTGAATAAATAAATCCTCTTATATTAAGTCCAAAAGCTCATCTTATTCTGATTTCTATGCCATGAGGATACCAGGTTTATATTCAAATTATGATGACTTTGTGCTTTTTATTTAGGAAGTTTATAGAGATTAGTATTCAAAAGTAGTTTGAGGCTTGTATTTCCAAAGTTATTGCAAAGACTTACAGAATGCCATATACATCTTTTAGTTTTTCTTATTGACTCTGCAGTTGTAGCTTAAGTGTTTACTCTTGGCACCATCATACTCTTATTTCTTTCAAGCTTTTAGCTGAGGCTAAATTTCTATTAAATGCCAGTGAAACTCTGAAAAGCCATTCAAAAGGAAACATGTATGGTAACTTTCAAAACCATCATTTGAAACAAAACATGGATAAATTTGCATGTGTTTGAATATGATATCAAGGAAAGCCACTAAATATAAATAGTTTACCACTTTTTTCTTGCCTAAAGCTCATGAAATATGTTTCAATCATCATTCTTAACTTTAGATCATCTTAGTGGGGGGAAAAAAAGTTGTAAAATGGGAGCCAGTGGACTCACTTTTTTCCTTCTCAGGTTCTCAGAATATGCTTACTGAACTCAATTATTTCTCTTTAATGTGGAAGGCAGTCCAGAAACCTACTTTACTTCCACTTTATACAGCACAGAAATGATTTCTCCTCCTACAGTGATGACATAAAATATATTTTTGGTCTCCGTTAGTTGACATGCAAATGTACCCAGTGTATCACAAGCAAAAACTCATTAAAAGCTGCTGGAATGCAATTGTGTTATCTCCCAGGAACACAGAAAATAACATTAGTCATCACTCCAGTGCATTTCCATTTGCTAACATAGTGAAATCACACACCCCATCCTCATTCCCTGAGGTTTCCATAGAAATTTTTCATATTTTATTCTAGTTCCATCAGACAAAAGCTCTAGGTGTCTATTTATCACTAAGACACTTTAAAAAAAATTAAATTGCGGAATGTTGCCTGATTTCATGTACAACCATGGAGACTTTTGTTTTCTAATAGGTCATGCAGGTCTGACTCTGTAGATAATGCTAAAAATTCCCCATCAAGTGTTTGGAATTGTTACTTAGATAACTAGTATTTGGCTAAATCAGACAGAAGAGAGAGGCTAATGTATAAAAAAATTACACATATCATCTGAAAATATATCTTTTCTCTAACATTTTACTCATTTTATGAAAGCATTTCCTTTGCAGAGAGATTGCCAGTGCTTTTCATTTTGCAAGTACTCTCTTAATGGGCATGTAACAGACATTTGGGCAAATCTTACCCTAGCTTACCTTCTCCAGTTTTCCTGCTCCTACGTCCTATAACCACCAACTCATAAAACTGAAAAAAATCTTACTTAGTCTTGGGAAACTTCACGGCAAAAAACTAAATGAGTGAGATAAACTAATATAGAAATATTTGTTATAAAGGAAATTAAGTAGGATGCTGTGGGGAGAAATACTTACATCGGGAATTTGATTGAAGGAATGATTCACTGAAAGGGTAATATTTGATTTTTTTCCAGCTTTATTGAGGTGCAGTTATAAAAATCTGTATATTTAGGTTGCACAATGTAATTTTTTTAAAGGTTTAAAACATGATACTTTAATGTACGTATATTAGTACATTGTGAAATGATTACTAACTATTGTGAAGTTAATTATCATGTCCATCACCTCACATAATTACCATTTTTCTTTTGTGGTAAGAATACAAGATTTACTGTTTTAGGAAATTTCAAGTAGATGATAGTCGTACAGGAGACAGGGATCAAGACAATCTCCAAGAAAAAGAAATGCAAAAAAGCACAATGGCTGTCTGAGGAGGCCTTACAAATGGCTGTGAAAAGAAGAGACGTGAAAAGCAAAGGAGTAAAGGAAGGATATACCCATTTGAATGCAGAGTTCCAAAGAATAGTAAGGAGAGATAAGAAAGCCTTCCTCAGCAATCAGTGCAAAGAAATAGAGGGAAACAATAGAATGTAAAGACTAGAGATCTCTTCAAGAAAATTAGAGATAGCAAGGGAATATTTCATGCAAAGATGGGCTCCATAAAGGACAGAAATGGTATGGACCTAACAGAAGCAGAAGATATTGAGAAGAGGTGGCAAGAATACACAGAAGACCTGTACAAAAAAGATCTTCATGACCCAGATAATCACACAATGGTGGGATCACTGACCTAGAGCCAGACATCCTGGAATGCAAAGTTAAGTGGGCCTTAGGAAGCATCACTATGAACAAAGCTAGTGGAGGTGATGGAATTCCAGTTGAGCTATTTCAAATCCTAAAAGATGATGCTGTGAAAGTGCTGTGCTCAATATGCCAGCAAATTTGGGAAACTCAGCAGTGGCCACAGGACTGGAAAAGGTCAGTTTTCATTCCAATCCCAAAGACAGGCAATGCCAAAGAATGCTCAAACTACCGCACAATTGCAGTCATCTCACATGCTAGTAAAGTAATGCTCAAAATTCTCCAAGCCAGGCTTCAGCAATAAATGAACCGTGAAGTTCCAGACGTTCAAGCTGGTTTTAGAAAAGGCAGATGAACCAGAGATCAAATTGCCAACATCTGCTGGATCATCAAAAAAGCAAGAGAGTTCCAGAAAAACATCTGTTTCTTCTTTATTGACTATGCCAAAGCCTTTGACTGTGTGGATCACAATAAACTGGAAAATTCTTAAAGAGATGGGCATACCAGACCACCTGACCTGCCTCTTGAGAAATCTGTATGCAGGTTAGGAAGCAACAGTTAGAACTGGACATGGAACAACAGACTGGTTCCAAATAGGAAAAGGAGTACGTCAAGGCTGTATATTGTCACCCTGCTTCTTTAACTTACATGCAGAGTGCATCATGAGAAACACTGGGCTGGAAGAAACACAAGCTGGAATCAAGATTGCTGGGAGAAATATTAATAACCTCAGATATGCAGATGACACCACCCTTATGGCAGCAAGTGAAGAAAAATTAAAGAGCCTCTTGATGAAAGTGAAAGAGGAGAATGAAAAAGTTGGCTTAAAGCTCAACATTCAGAAAACTAAGATCATTGCATCTGGTCCCATCACTTCATGGGAAATAGATGGGGAAACAGTGGAAACAGTGTCAGACTTTGTTTTTTGGGGCTCCAAAATCACTGCAGATGGTGATTGCCACCATGAAATTAAAAGACGCTTACTCCTTGGAAGGAAAGTTATGACCAACCTAGATAGCATATTGAAAAGCAGAGACATTACTTTGTCAACAAAGGTCTGCCTAGTCAAGCCTATGGCTTTTCCAGTAGTCATGTATGGATGTGAGAGTTGGAGTATAAAGAAAGCTGAGCACCAAAGAATTGATGCTTTTGAACTGTAGTGTTGGGGAAGACTCTTGAGAGTCCCTTGGGCTGCAAGGAGGTCCATCCTAAAGGAAATCAGTCCTGGGTGTTCATTGGAAGGACTGATGTTGAAGCTGAAACTCCAATACTTTGGCCACCTCATGTGAGGAGCTGACTCATTTGAAAAGACCCTGATGCTGGGAAAGATTGAGGGCAGGAGGAGAATGGGACGACAGAGGATGAGATGGTTTGATGGCATCACCGACTCGATGGACATGAGTTTGGGTAAACTCTGGGAGTTGGTGATGGACAGGGAGGCCTGGCATGCTGCTGTCCATGGGGTCACGAAGAGTCGGACATGACTGAGTGACTGAACTTCACTGAACTGAATACTTTTATTAGCTACAATCATCATGGGGTACATTAGAATGCTATAACTTATTCCTGTTATAACTGGAAGTTTGTATTGTTGGAAGAAATGTTCACATATTGAGGTATGAGATTGTCATTCTGGCTTATACATGATTTAGCATGAAATTTAGGCTAACTAAAAACAGCCTGTTTTTGGCCTCTTAAACATGCGTCGTGCATGTGTTTCAACCCCTTAAGGAAAGGAGACATTTAAAAATCAAAATGAAGTAACTGTAGTTCAGGCATTCAAAATGGAACTAGGTGGCCATTGTGGATGTGTTTTCAGACACATTCCTGTGTTACTGAGAACTGGAACATTCTGAAGTATATTTTGAGTCTGTATCAGACTCAAGGACGTCACCAGCTGTTCTCAAAGAAATATCTGGTAGCAACTGCCAGCTGCAACCTTATAGTTCAAAGGTCTCCCCTTGTAACTACACAACCATTTCAGACCCCAACCAATCCTTGCTTAACAAACACCTTTACTTCTTGCCAGCTCCAGTCTAATTCTTGACAAATAACTTGTGTAATTTTGTGGGTTTTGCCTTTATAAGCCTTTCATTTTGTAGTCCAGCAGAACACAATTCAGATACCTCTTGAATCTGTGTCTTCCAGGCTACTGTCTTCAGTCTGGCTCAAATGAAACTTTTCGTATTATAGGTTGTTTACTGATTATTTCTGTCAGTAGCATCTTTTGATCGACATCTTTTCATTCCACCCCCCCAACTCCATTTTACTTTCTGTTACGATAAGTTTGGCTTTTTGGATGCCACATATAAGTGAGATCATACATTATCTGTCTTTCTCTGTATGACTTATTTCACTCAGCATAATGTCCTTCAGGTTCATTCATGCTCTTGCAAAGAGCAGGAATTTCCTTTTTATGACCGAAAAATTTTTCGTTGTGTACACATACCACATTTTCTTTAGTCATTTACCTGTCAGTGAACTCTTAGGTTGTTACCATATCTTGACTATTGTGAATAACGCTACAGTGATCATGAAAGTGCAGATAGCACTTCAAGATACCAACTTCATTTCCTTTACATACATTCCCAGAAGTGAGACTAGTGGATCATATTTGATCTTGAGAAAAGCCAGTCATGTAAAGATCTGGGTAAAAAGAATCTGATATAGAGGAAACAGCAAATGTGTACAATAAGGTGCTCAAAGATTATTTGGGAAATAAAGAATTATCTTTAATCACCTTAAAATTTAGAACTATTTTTGTATTTATTGTCCATTTGTATTTTCCTCTTGTTAATTTTTTTACAATTTTTCTATTAAATAATCATACGTTAGTAGAAAAAGTGTTTTTGTACGTTGGGGAAATTAACCCTTTACTGACAGTTTGGCAAATGTTCTACCCTTTTCTTTTTTATATATTGATTCATTTTACTATTTTTATTCTTACAGAATTTATATTTAACTCTATTAATCATTTTAATGCTTTTAATTTTAATTATATGTGTAGAAATATCTTCACTACTTAAAAATAATTAGTGCTTAAATCAGCAATATTTGTACTTCCTCTTTCATTTAAGATTTTAAAGTAAAACATTTGATATGTCCTACATTTACTTGAGTTAGGAAAACATTAAAAAAATTCTTCAAAATGACTAAACAGTAATTACAATGCACTTAGTTGAATAACTGACATATTTACTGTCTGATTTTAAATTCTACCTTATTCTATACTAAATTGCATATTTTTGGTCAAAATTCAGACTCTGTAATGTGTTCCTTTCAGCTATTCAGTACATAACTGCTTTTTTTTTTTTTTCATCTTTATAATGCCATTGATATATGTCGGGACAAATCCTCTTCATGATTCTTTATCAAAATAATCTTAGTTATTATCAAGTATTGTTCCTGGTATATCTCTTTGAACAATTTGTCAATTTTGTTTTAAATGCTATTTTGATAGGAACAAATTGAAAATTATACATTATACTTATAGAAAATATTTTAACTTAGTATATTCTTCAATGCAGTTTGTTGTTTACTATGGCAAATACACTCTCTTTTTACCGTATTGAACCTCTAATTAGTCCTAAAAAGATATATGATAAATTTGTTTAGGTTTTCTAGGTAAACAAAAATGCATTCTGCAAGCAATTATATCTGTTTATATCTATCATCATTATCTTTCTAACACATATAAATATGTATTTATTTGTTGATTGAAGCCAGAATACATGTATAATGATGTGAATTCACCACTTATGTCCTGTGCTTCATTTGTTATTAATAGTTACTTTACATTTATTTACTTCAGCTTTCTGGAAAACTGACCAACCCTAAGGCAATGGCAACCCACTCCAGTACTCTTGCCTGGAAAATCCCATGGACGGAGGAGCCTGGTAGGCTGCAGTCCATGGGGTCTCGAAGAGTCGGACATGACTGAGCGACTTCACTTTCACTTTTCACTTTCCTACATTGGAGAAGGAAATGGCAACCCACTCCAGTGTTCTTGCCTGGAGAATCCCAAGGACTGGGGAGCCTGGTGGGCTGCCATCAATGGGGTCGCACAGAGTCAGACACGACTGAAGCGACTTAGCAGCAGCAGCAACAGCAGCAGCAACCTACCTGATAAGCTGGTGTGGAAAATCAAATGTATTAGTTTATGCAAAATCCTTAGATCAGTGCCTGGCATATAGTAAGCATTATAAAAGTTTTGTTGCTGCTGCTAACTATTCTTAGTATTATTTTTTTAGCTACAACTTTCAAAGAAAAGCTAAATAATGGTGGTGCAATTTTGTTGCTGTTTTTCAGTCACTAAGTCATGCCCGACTCTTTGTGGCCCTGTGAACTGCAGCATGCCAGGCTTCCCTGTCCTTCACTATCTACCAGAGTTTGCTCAGGTTCATGTCCATTGAGTCAGTGATGCTATCTAACCATCTCATCCTCTGTTGTCATCTTCTCCTCCTGCCTTCAATCTTTCCCAGCATCAGGGTCTTTTTCAATGAGTCGGCTCTTCATATCATGTGGCCAAAATATTGAAGCTTCAGCTTCAGCATCAGACCTCCCAATGAATATTCAGGTTTGATTTCCTTTAGGATTGACTCATTTGAGCTCCTTTCAGTCCAAGGAACCCTCAGGAGTCTTCTCTAGCACTACAATTTGAAGATGTCAGTTTTCCGGAGCTCAGCCTTCTTTATGGTCCAACCCTTACATCTGTACATGACTACTGGAAAAACCATAGAAAATTAACATCTTTGTTTTGCCTCTTACTTTAAGGATAGTACCCTAGGAGATTTTTTCCCCTCTATTTGATTCCTCTATATTTTTATATTATCAAATATTTTAAAGATTATTATAGACCTTTTGGCATTTTCACCTTATTCTGTTATTATCTATGTATAAAAATTAAGATTTTTCTACATACCAAAATACTACTATTTAAGATAGCTAACACCTGAAAGCTTTTTGTTTTTCTGTTGATTTGCTGAAATTGACATCTCATCCAGAATTATACAGTGTATTTATGTTTTATGTTTCTCAAGACTCAGTCTGGAAGAGTCTCTATCTTTGGTTTAATGACGTTGGAAAAATGTCCCACTTTCTGCATTTGTCTGATGGTTTACTTATGGTGTCACTTAGCTTGTTTCTATACCTCCTGTGTTTTCTGTAAACTGGCAGTTCATCTTACAGCCTTGATGGTATCCCAGTTATAAACATTTTGAGGAAGAGTAATGTCTATTGCATCATAGGTCGTTACTGGTCCCCTTGGAAGCAGATGTCAAAAAAAAAAAAAAATAGAAGTGCAAAAGATTTATCGGAGAAAGACCATGAAGGATAGAGGTGAGAGGGAACAAGAGGAGGCTGAGAACCTCAGACCCTGGTGCAGATCTGACTTCCCTGAAAGGAGAGAAGGCAGAAAGGAGGGTAGGAAGCCCCTCAGACTGCAGCACAACTCTGAGAACATGTGCCAGGACATTAGGGAACCATAGGACAAGATGGCCCAATGTGGGAGTCTCACGGTGTGCTGATGTGGCTTGGCTCTAGTATTCCTACTGTGCTCAGTTATTGATTGGATGCAGCCCAGGATGAGCATGGCCTCGATGGGAATATTGTATTGAATCTTGAAAGTATGGCAGCTGGAGTCTGTCTAGCTCACTACATTCCTACAGAAGGTTCTCTCCTAAGAGAAGGTCTGAGCAGTGCACTCACCTGGCTGCCACATATCATACCAGAAGGCAGGTGCTACCTTTTTTTCCCACTGTTAGACTTGGTAAGGTTAGAGTCATCGTAGCCTGATCCCTCCACTGTAAAACTATATTTTTCCTTTTATGATCAGAAGATAATCAGAGGGGTGATATGTGGGTACCATAAACAAGTCCAGATCCCTATCAACTTTTTGCCTAATCATTTTAGCATCTACTAATTACCCCTGCCTGAACCAGTATCTCCTGTGGGAGTAAGGGTGATTTTCTAATTCTACCATTTTCCCTTTAGTGTGTTCCACTTGCCAATGATATTGACTATTGATTTGTGATAGAAATTAAACCTTATGTAAATAGGTTTTGCAGTACTAAAACCACTTTCAGGATTATCTCCACCAAGCAGTCTCACAGGCATTTCAACTTCACTATATCCAAAATAAGTGTGTCTTTCTCCATATCTAAATTTGCTCTGCATTTCAGCCTCAGGGAATAGCAATACCATCCATGTAATTATCCAAACCAGGACCTTTGGCATCACCTATTATTCCTTCTTTCTCCACATTCTCCTGCCCAATCAGTCACCAAATCATATGGATGCAACCTTCTTTGTATTTCTCAAATTCGATCCCTGCTCTACATCCCATCTGCTACCAACACAATTCTGACTTCATATTTTCTTTTCTAGGACTATAGCAAGTCTTTTAAGTGGTACCATGTGCCTGGCCTTGCTTTCCTCCAAAATAAACATGATGTTAAATCCAGCAAGACCTTTCAAAGTTGGAAATCTGATGGTGTTGCTTTTCTATGTAAATTTTTTCCTTAACTTTTCATGATGGTCACAAAAATTCCAAAACCTTAAAATATGTATAATTTTCTTCATGATTTATGCTTTGCTTCCCTTTATGCCTTTGTCCATTGCTTCCCTACCCAGAAAACCTTGTTATTTAACAAAGCTGAACCCTCAAAGTTTTGGGGTAGGCCATGCTCTTTATTTGAAGGCAGGACAAGAAGGGGAAAACAGAGGATGAGAAGGTTGGGTGGCATCACCGACTCGATAGACATGAGTTTGAGCAAGCTCCAGGAGTTGGTGATGGACAAGGAAGCCTGGCATGCTGCAGTCCATGGGGTTGCAAAGAGTTGGACATGTCTGAGCGACTGAACTGAACTGAGCTGATGCTCTTTTTCGTGTTCATTACTTGCACGTGCTATTAATCTTTTGTGTGGAACTCTCCCTCTTGGTCAATATGAGCTCCTAATTCTCCTCTAAAGGCAGCTTAAATGCCATCTCCTTTAGAACACTCATCTTAACTTGCTTGGGAACTGCTTGAATACTCCCTTCTTAATATTTCTGTAGATTCATGTACATATGTCTAAAACAGGTGGCTTATCACAAATTATGTGTTTGTTTCCTGTGCTAAACTGTGGGTCAGAAGGGCTGTAAATGTGCTCTATTCGTCTGTATTTTCAGATACATACAGAGCCTGGTCAGTATTAGATGTTCAAAAGAGTAAATTATTTCTCAAGTAAGTATAATTTCAAAGCCAGACTAATTTATGTTATTCTATCTTCAATTATATATCTTCCAAACTGGTACTGAAGCTACATTTCAGGGTCAGTATAATATACAGTAGTTAAACACAAGGGTTCTGAATTCAAACTTCTGAAATTAAAATTCTGTCTCTGCTACTTACTTTAACCTTCTGGTTCTCACTTTTTTTTCATCTGTGAATTAGTAACAGGATTTAATACCTCATTTTTGTGCTTCAAAGATTAAATAAGATGATAGATTTCTAAACATCAAATTTTGTCATATATTTCCTCTAATTATTTACTCCACTCACTCGTATATCCTATGCTCCAGGTACATTAATACAACAGTTGCTAATAATTCTATTGGCTCACACTTCTTTACTATGTTTGAGGCACAGTTTAAGTGATTTTTGCGCATCATTTATTTGTTCATTTGTTCATTCAACAGATTATTATTGAGCACCTATTTTGGATCAGGCACCGTTCTAGACATTAGGGATAGAGCAGTACACAAACAGACTAAATTCTTTGTCTCTCTGCCACATGTAGCTTACACTCTAGTGAAGGGAAAGGTGAAATTTGAAAAAAAAAAATGAAAATGTGAGGGAACAGGTCTTATGGATATTTGAGGAAAAAGCAGTCCATAAATGAACCATGGGCTTCCCTGGTGGCTCAGATGGTAAAGAGTCTTCCTGCAATGCAGGAGACCCAGGTTCAATTTTTGGGTCAAGAAGATCCCCTGGATAAGGAAATGGCAACCCACTCCAGTATTCTTGCCTGGAGAATCCCATGGACAGAGCAGCCTGGTGGGCTACAGTCCATGGGGTCACAAAGAGTCAGACACGACAGGGCGACTAACACACAAATGAACCATAAGTGCAGATAGTGAGGCACAAATGTGTTTTACACAAAGAACCACTAAGATGTCATATTGACTGGAGAAGAGTAAGAAAGAGATACAGCAGTGGAGGCTCTGGTCACAGAGGTAGCAGGGTGCAGATGACACAGACTGTGCTTTGAGAGAGCTGGAAAGCCATTGGTAGTTTTGAGTAAACGCTGTGAGGAACTTTAAAATGTTCATTCTGGAAGATGTGTGCATAGTAAACTATAGATAGTTAGGGATGGTGGCAGATCCATTAAACAGGAGTCTCTTTCAACAATCCAGGTGAGAGAGAATGATTATTTGGGCCAGAGTTACCATGGTAGAGAGTTGGACTATAAAGAAAGCTGAGCGCCGAAGAATTGATGCTTTTGAACTGTGGTATTGGAGAAGACTCTTGAGAGTCCCTTGGACTGCAAGGAGATCCAACCAGTCCATCCTAAAGGAAATCAGTCCTGGGTGTTCATTGGAAGGACTGATTTTGAAGCTGAAACTCCGAAACTTTGGCCACCTCATGCAAAGAGCTGACTCATTGGAAAAGACCCTAATTCTAGGAAAGATTGAGGGCAGGAGGAGAAGGAGACAACAGAGGATGAGATGGTTGGATGGCATCATCGACTCAATGGACATGAGTTTGAGCAAGCTCCTGGCGTGATACGGTTCTTGGGGTCACAAAGAGTCGGATACTACTGAGCGACTGAACTGACTACCATGGTAGAGGTGGTGAGAAATAGCCCAGTTCTGGAAGTATTTTGAAGAGCCTACAGAATGTTCTGATTAATTGGATTTGGAGTATGATAAAAAAGAAAAAGAGGCTTCTCTGGTGTCTCAGATGGTAAGACCTGACTGAAATGCAGGACACCTGGGTTTGATCCCTGGATGGAGAAAATCCCCTGGAGAAGGGAATGAGTACCCACTCCAGTATTCTTGCCTAGAGGATTCCATGGACAGAGGAGCCTGGTGGGCTACAGTGCATGTGGTCACCATATTAATAATGATATATACACTGTCATGTGTAAAACAGATAGCTAGTGAGAAGATGTTATATAACACAGGGAGCCCAGCCTGGAGCTCTGTGATGACCTGCAGAGTGGGATGGGGGGAGGGGAAGGAAGCTCAAGAGGGAGGGGATAGATGTTTCATTATGGCTCATTCATACTCTTGTATGGCAGATACCAACACAACATTGTAAAGCAATCTTCCTCCAATTAAAAAATAAATTAAAAAGAGTTATAACATAATAGATAATGCATATTGAACTTGTATATGCAGAAAAGTTTGTTATAAATATTAACTCCTTTATTTCTCAGAAAAGGTGAAGAAACAATTATCAGTACATATAGGTACCTCAGTATAGTACCTATAGCATAGGCTACACATAGGTAGGTAGTAGACCCAGAAATCAAACACAGTAGGTAATGGACCCAGAAATCAAACACAGGCAATCTGGCTCCAGGGCCCATGATTTTAGCTACTACATGATAGTTAGATATTTCCAAGGCTTTGGGTTGTACTAACTGGAAAGATGGATGACTGGATATACAGATGTGGGTGTCAGTATGGCCTGAGGCAGAATGAAGGTGGGAGGAGAAGGGGATGACAGAGGATGAGATGGTTGGATGGCATCACCAACACAATGGGCATGAGTTTGAGTAGGCTCTGGGAGTTGGTGATGGACAGGGAAGCCTGGCATCCTGCAGTCCATGGGGTCACAAAGAGTCAGGCATGACTGAGCGACTGAACTGAATTGAGGGCGTGATTATACATAGGGTAGGCAAGAGGTCTAAGACAACTGCAGGAAACTCAAACATGTGTAGTTCTGGAAGATAAGGTGGTATCAGCAAAGGAAACTACAAAGAAATAACCAAAGAGGTGGGGGAACATCTGCGAGGGTGTAGTGTCTTGAGAGCCAAGTGAAGAATATATTTCAAGAATAAGTGGGTGATCAACTGGGTCAAATGATATCCATACATCAAGTAAGATGAGGTTTGTGAATTGAACAGTAGATTTAGCCTTGAAGTAGATTTAGCCTAGATTTAACCTTGAAGAGAGCAGTTTATATGGGACAGGAAAGTGAAAATGAAAGTGTTAGTCACCCAGTCATGTCTGATTCTTTGTGACCCCATGGACTGTAATCCCCAGGCTCCTCTGTCCATGGAATTCTCCAGGCAAGAGTACTGAAGTAGGTAGCCATTCCCTTCTCAAGGGATCTTCCTGACCCAGGGATCAAACCCAGCTCTCCCACATTGTAGGCAGATTCTTTACTGTCTGAGCCATGAGGGAAGTCCTTGGGAGAGGAAATAAGTTCCAGAAGAAAAAAAAAAAAGAGGAGACTTGGACACAATGAGTATAGAAAGCTCTTTCCAGAAATTCTTCTGTTATAGATGCCAAAGGAAAGGTGCAACGGACTTAGAGGTTTGTTGTTTTTGTTTTCCTTTAAGATCAAAGAAATGTTTTCTTGCTGATGGAAATGATATATTAAAGTGGAATAATCTGATGATGTAGAGAATGAGCATCATTTCTAGTATCAAATCCTTGAATATATCTGAGGCACATAAGCACAGAGAACTGAGGTAGAACTGTGGTTCTTTTCTGTAGACATATTTTTGGAAATGTTGTGATGTCGTGTTTCATTTTCTATTGTGATCATGCTTGCAAACTTACATATTTAAAAGCATTTTAAAGGCAAATAACTTTTTTAAAGGTCTTCCTTTATCTTATATTTAATATATTGTGTTGATCTTTTGAAACTATATGTAAGTAGTTTATGGATTTTATTTCACAATAGTAACAAGAGACATTCTAGTCCAATTAAATCAGGCTTTCTGGCCTAGAGGAAATGGCATAGGTATTTATAAAAATGATTCCTGGTGGATTTTAATACGCAGCCAAGATCCTCAAAACAACTCACAACAAACCTCAGATGCGGATACTATTATTATTATTATCATTGTTATTATTCAGTTCAGTTCAGTCACTCAGTCGTGTCCGACTCTTTGCGACCCCATGAATCGCAGCATGCCAGGCCTCCCTGTCCATCACCAACTGCCGGAGTTTCCCCAAATTCATGTCCATTGAGTCGGTGATGCCATCCAGCCATCTCATCCTCTGTCGTCCCCTTATCCTCCTGCCTCCAATCCTTCCCAGCATCAGGGTCTTTTCCAAGGAGTCAACTCTTCGCATGAGGTGTCAAAGCATTGGAGTTTCAGCTTCAACATCAGTCCTTCCAATGAACACCCAGGGCTGATCTCCTTTAGGATGGACTGGTTGGATCTCCTTGCAGTCCAAGGGACTCTCAAGACTCTTCTCCAACACCACAGTTCAAAATCATCAATTCTTCGGTGCCCAGCTTTCTTCACAGTCCAACTCTCACATCCATACATGACTACTGGAAAAACCATAGCCTTGACTAGATGGACATTTTTTGGCAAAGTAATGTCTCTGCTTTTTAATATGCTATCTGGGTTGATCATAACTTTCCTTCCAAGGAGTAAGCGTCTTTTAATTTCATGGCTGCAATCACCACCTGCAGTGATTTTGGAGCCCAGAAAAATAAAGTCAGCCACTGTTTCCACTGTTTCCCCATCTATTTCCCATGAAGTGATGGGACCGGATGCCATGATCTTAGTTTTCTGAATGTTGAGCTTTAAGCCAACTCTTTCACTCTCCTCTTTCACTTTCATCAAGAGGCTCTTTAGTTCTTCTTCACTTTCTGCCATAAGGGTGGTGTCATCTGCATATCTGAGTTTATTGATATTTCTTCCGGCAATCTTGATTCCAGCTTGTGCTTCTTCCAGCCCAGCGTTTCTCATGATGTACTCTGCATATAAGTTAAACTAGCAGGGTGACAATATACAGAAAACCAAGGCTCAAAGTGGTGAAACTATTGGTACCAAGTATTACCAAGATACTATTGGTAAATGATGGATTTGAGAATGACTCCAAAACTCGCTATTCTATTCCACCTTCCCAATCATCTTTACAATTATAAGAGTACATTTCTGTCCCTGTGCCCTTTCACGTGTTCTTTCCTTTGCTTGGATCACTTTGACTTCCTTTTTTTTTTTTTTTTTTTCTTTTCCAGGTTCTTGTAGACTTCACAGTTTGATAATGTAAGAATTATATGTATACCTTCATATCAGTATATCTTTATATCTGGCTATCTATCAACTGTCTAGCTCTCTGGCTCTAGAGTTAGGGACATCTGGGTTTGACTCCTGACTGTCAGTTCCTAGCTATGTGACCTTAGGAGGTTACTTAGCCTTTCTAAACTTTAATTAGCTCATCTTTGAATCAAGGGCAAAAATAAAATTCAGTTTACTCTAGAATGGAGAAGCTTGAAACCAGAGAAATGATAGGGTATCAGTAAGATCACAGTTTGAATGTGTGTGCAACAACAGCCTTCTTTTATGCTTCAGAAATAGATTTTAGCCAAACAAGACTCAAAATTACTTGGGAAACTGGAAGGAGAGCCAATATTAAATGAATATTTAGGCTTCCTAAACCATGGTGAGTGACTCCACCATCACCCAAATCCCAATTAATCCCAAAGAAGAAAATTAGCAAGAATGCTTAAAAGGCTCTCGGGTCAGTCTCCATCCAGTGGGCTAGAAGTTATGCCATCTAAAATTCCAAGGCAATATGACAGGAGCCCATTCAAGCCAAAGGAATTAAATTGAGTGCTTAGTCTTCTCTATACTTCAAGAGGGTGATTATATTTAGAAGCCATATATTTCCCTTCTCTTTTCAAGTGGATGAGCAAATGACTTAAAAAAAATCACACCAGACTTGACCTTGGGAGATAGCACATTGGACTTGTTCCCATACTTCATCTGCCAATAATTGTGGGTGATCTTAAAGATATTATTTGCCTTTTACGAGTTTTGTGTCTTTTGTAAAATAAAAGGATCGGATTGGATGACCTCTCAATTACCACATTTTATAATTTTACAATGACCTGAAAAGCTAAGCTTTCGTGTGATTGAGATGATCATAGTTTTTTGGAGTAAAATCAGAATGCTTCCTAAATTTATAGAAGTCCATAGAAAGGGAAAGCCCTCTCTCAGATTTGCATTTTATTTTCTTACCCCCCACACATCAGTCACAATGCTTCAGAGTACTGATATTTAATGAAAATTGCTTAGCACTTTGCCACATAGAAGAATTTCATTTGCTGTTTATGGAAATCCTGCGGCATGGATACTGCATATATGGTCATACACATTTGTAGATGAGCACAATAATGCTCAAAGAGGAATAAGAGACTTGTTCAAGGTAACACAGTTAAAAAAAAAAAAAGAGCTGAGACAGAAATCAAGGTTTTGTAATGATATGATTTCTCTGAAGAAATTCCCCTATGTCACTCCTTGATTTTGTTTCTCTAGAAATAATTATTAATACAATACTGGATGCTTTGAAAGAATACTAGAACAACTTTCTGGGATCTACAAGAAAAAGGGATGGTGATATTTGTGTAAGGATAATGGTCTGAGCTGCCTGTGAAAGGTTGTTGCTGGACCACGAAAAGACGCCAGGATTCTTGGCCTCTGGAGGAGAAGAATTCAATCTGGGGCCAGAGACAAGGCTTGATCGCTCAGAGCTTTTGTGTAATAAAGTTTTATTAAAGTATAAAGGAGATAGAGAAAACTTCTGACATAGGCATCAGAACGGGGCAGAAAGAGTACCCCCCTGCTAGTCTTCAGCTAGATGTTATATAGTCACCAGCAGTCTGTTAATGAAAGAAAGGAATGTCTTAAAACTCAGAATGGCACCAGGTGCCTCATCCATAAGATGCATTTTGGGATAATTTTGGCACCAGATGAGTTATCCTAGGCCATAAAACGATTGACTTGAATCTTGTAGAAAGGCAGATTACCATACAAATAGTTTCGTTTACATAGTTTAGGGGAACAATGTCTGAGTATAACATACTGGTTTGTCAAGTAGGTTCTGAGCCATTAGGCAGAACCGACTTGGAGACAGAGTTTAGGGTTAATGTATAGTACATTAACATATCTTAAGACAAACATTTCCATAAAAAATGCATTGGTTAACTCAAGGTTTGAGAATAGTTAACTTCAGGTGAAACCAGGTGTCATTATGGCAATACAGTATTTTAAGAGAAACCTCCTTTTAAATTTGTATAGAGAAGGAAAAAAAAATATATCACTAGTTTGTTTCCTCCTGCCGCTTAAGAGAGAGATAAAAATGTCTGACACTTGCAGCCTATTTCCTCCGTTTGGAGACCCCTGGCCTTCCTGCCTGTTACCCTCTCACCTGTGGCCACTGAGAGAGCAAACGTTCTGCTAAGAGGCCTGCTGCCCCAAGCCATTTGTTCTTTCCCGTCTACCGGATGTTAGGAGAGACCAAGGTTCCAGTAATTGTTCTACGAAGATAACAGACGGTATCTGGCTTAGTCATATTAAAAATAGGACTTCTTGCTCGTCTATGGGGAGCATGACTATTTTGCCTAAAAAAGTATATAACACAATTTGTCAACTGAAATGAACTTAATGTAAAAGTTTCATTGTTTGCCAGATTATCTCACTGGGAACATATTTAATAGTTTTGACAAGAGGGCAGAAATTATTTGGGAAACATGGAGGGATCAGAGGAGCCTCTCAATATGTCTCTAGGTTTATCAGCAGCTTCCCCTTTATGCCATGTCTGTATTTTGTGGGGGCCAAGCACTCCAGAAAGCCCAAGGCACAGCTCAGACTCTTCCCCCCCTTGAGTGGGGAGGACAAAAGCCCCTTTACCCCACACCTTGCTCTCTCACCACATCTTTGTGACTTCTCATCAATGGAGGCAAGTGATTCTCAGCCTGGAAGTGATTCTGTCCTCCAGGGGACATCCGTCACTACCTAGAGCCATTTGCTAATGGTATGAACGGGTAAAGGCCTATGATGTGACTAAACACATTATGTTGCTCAAGATAGCCACCGACAATAAAGAATTATCTGGCCCTAAATGTCAGTAGTGCTGAGAATGGGAACTCTGGTGCCAGCTGAAACTTGACTGGACTTAGGCTGGAGTGGAGTGGTAGGATAAATTGCCTCGGGGCTTGTAGGACACAGAAATCTAAGCGGGAAACACTGGGGATACTGGTCTGAGGTTAAAGGCCAGGAGAATCAGAAGGTGACAGGTTTAAGAAAAATGAAGCAGAATCCCTCTCCCTCCTACATTGCTGTCAGGGAAAGAGAAGAAAGCAAAACCTGTGGGAATGGTCACCCACTGCAATAGGGGCTAATGGGAAGTCACCGCTAAAGAGCAAATGTGACATATAGTAACAAGCATCATTATCATAAAGGAAGCCCCAGAGCTATAACCGCTATCAAGCTCTCTTCTCTTCTGGCATCTTCAAGCTCTCTAAGCCCTTCCTCCTTGAAAGGAGACACCTAATGGCAACTGACTTTGAGTTTCTTTCCCTTGTCATTATTTTTTCCCCTCTCTGGCTCTTTCCTCTTTGTTTCTCCTTCCCCTTGTAAGAAAAGTGACAGGTGCTAGCTATGTTAGGCCTCTAAAGTGAAGTGAGTGCAGAAGTCTCTCATCCTTACATAGTTCCATGGCTTGTGGAGGCTGAGGAATCGGTCATGTTCTCGTGGTGCTGAGAGAGCGCCATGGTAGGACACACCAAAATACAGTCTTCTGATGACCCAGGAAGCCAGTCTGTAGACAGTCTACTGGGACATCTGCTCACTAGAACCTGGCCTGACCTGAGGGGTTCTGTCAAACAAACTCTAGAGTCAAACTCTCTTGGCTTCATGGGAAAACTAATGTTGAAATTTTATCTATTAGTGAAGAGGCCCGAGGCCCCCAGGATATACAAAATGTGTTCTGAATGGATGATTCCCTAACAGAAACAGGGTTAATCATCTGTTAAATGAGTCTCCAAAAATAACACTGAAACTTGAACATAAATAGATATTTTTGGTAAATCCTCACAAAGACTAATACATTAAACCCTGCCAGTCATTTATGTACCAAACATGATGAGCTTTATCAGCTCAGCTCTGGAAAGTATGCTGGATTTCTTTTTTGTCACTAAAGACGTGTTGTGATAGAGTTGACTGAAGAGCTACTAGTGACAAGGAAAGATAACTAGTGGTCACATGAGTTAGTGGTCTAGGACTGTTAAAATGGGAGCAAAGTGGAATTCTTGGACAAGCTAGGCTTCTGGTAAATCAGTCAGTCAAAATGCAGGCAGCCTGCTGGGAGGTGTGCCTGCAGGTTTTGCTAGCTTGACCCGCGTGGAACAATCAGGCTGGTCGTACGATAATTGGCTATTCTTGGAAAGCAAAATAACTTGATCCAAATAAATAATAAATAAATAATATTGTAGAACTGGGGGCATTTCCATTTCTTCATCATAGAAATGGGCTACCAAACCCACTTAAAAGACAATGTGACAATTTACCTATTATAATAAAGAGTCTGACCCCACCTTCATTCCATAAACAAACAGACAAACAAATAAATCAAAGGGGCTAACAAACTAAGCAACATATTACAAACAACAAAGAACATTTTCAGGCCAATATATTAAGTTCAATGTATCATTCAACTGGTTTCATGTTTCCCTCATTATATTGTTTTTGCTTTTTGTCAGTAAGGGCAAGTTATTTTAAGAACACAGGGGAAATAGACGCATGGGGTGAGCTAGGCCAAACCACAGAGGCTGTGGATTCAAAAACTGGTAATATTGAGGAAGGTGTTACCTTTATGGGGATGGGTTTGCCATAGAAACTGTAAACAAGTAATATGGGAGATATATTTACAAAAGGCCAAGCATGCTAGTCAGTGGCCCAACAACTCTGATGAATTTGTGTCTCAAAAAAGCATACTCTAGCATGGTAGTCATGGCAGCCATTGAATGAAGAATCAGAATTTGATTCCTCATTTCCTATAGGCTGCCAAGGCTGCCATGTTATCTAGACTTGTGGGCTCACTGCTTTTTATACTAACTGATTAAGCTTTTGACTTGCAGATGAAAAGAGAAGAACACTTCAGCCTTCAGAGGGTCTATGCTCTTAAATATGTATAAAAATCGTTTTGGGGCCCATTACAGACTCACTTGTCCCATTGTTTTCTGTGCCAGGACGCCTACTCAAGTGTTCAGAGCAACTGTCCTGGGTGTGACATATCAGAGTGAAAGAGAGAAGAGAGCTCACTGACCTCACTTTGTGAAAATTCAACAATAGCCAAAGTTTATTGAGCACTTCTTATGAGCCAACCACTATGCTCAACACTTGATATGTATTAACACATATAATCCTCACCTTCCCCAACATCCAACTGTCTTAGTGTGTGAGTGGGTCTGACTGTAGTATGGACAGGTGCCAGCAAAATAAATGGTCACTGTTAATTCTATCTACATGGCATGAACTTGTCTTCAAATTAGGGCTATTCATTGAAGTGAAAGAGTGTTACATGAAGTTAAGATGAAACTCCTTAGATAGAGATAGTACCAATGGGTTAGCAGCATCACACTCACTTTTCTACCCTCCCGTCAGGTGGTCGGAGAAGGCAATGGCACCCCACTCCAGTACTCTTGCCTGGAAAATCCCATGGACGGAGGAGCCTGGTAGGCTGCAGTCCATGGGGTCACTAAGAGTCAGACACGACTGCGCAACTTCACTTTCACTTTTCACTTTCATGCATTGGAGAAGGAAATGGCAACTCACTCCAGTGTTCTTGCCTGGAGAATCCCAGGGACCGGGGAGCCTGGTAGGCTGCCGTCTATGGGGTCGCACAGAGTTGGACATGACTGAAGCGACTTAGTAGCAGCAGCAGCAGCGTCAGATGGTTCACCTTCAAAGGCTAAACCCTGGAAATTATAAAATAATTTAGGAAAGAAAGTAGCTTTCTTTTAAGAGGAGAACAATAAATGATTTCTGGATATTGGAATAGATAGTACATTTGTCACTGTCTTGGTTTATCTGGAGCATTTCCTCTCTCCAACCATACTTCATTGAGAGTTGCCCGGGTTTACTCAATCGGCAAATGAAGCTCATCATTTCACTAATCACTTAGTTCCTGTGACTGTTTTCATTGCCTAACTCTAGAAATCCTTGCTGTAAAGACGTGGTTATCAGCTGTGGTTGATTTTGCTATGCCTCCAAGGATGTTTTGATTGCCACACAAGGGGAAAAGGACTTTGCTACTGGCACCTAATGAGTAGAGGGCAGGAATGATGCTGAACTTTTTATATTGCATGGGGTAGCTCCTATAATAGATAATTACCCAGTCTAGAATATTAATAGTGCCAAGGTGGAATAACTCTGCTCTAGAATTTAGAAATGGAGAAGGAAATGGCAACCGACTCCAGTATTCTTGCCTGGAGAATCCCAGGGACAGGGAAGCCTGGTGGGCTGCCGTCTATGGGGTCGCACAGAGTCGGACAGGACTGAAGCAACTTAGCAGCAGCAGTTTCAGACTTTAGAGAACTCCTTTATCATGGAAATTCCTCACCATAGAGGATTCTAATTTCATAGTTCAGAACTCTGTATGTTTACCCAGCAAGCCTAGTGATTCTGATGCAAAGGGTCTCTGGATCAGATTTTGAAAAATACTACTCTAGGTTTGTAGTTTTTATCTTATGTTCATCTAGGACACATAATATCTACATTCCTCTGCTTAGAGAGTTTTAATTTGATAACTACTTTTCTTGTTTTATTGCATATCATATAACTCACCAGGAAGAGATGAAATGTCTCATATTTTCAAACATATTGATATTACCTATTAGTGTAATAAATATAATATTGCAAACAAGCTTTGATGTTTTCTTGACTATGAGTGTGTTTTTTACTGGTGTTGATACACAGTGTTTGGATATATTGGGCCAATACTGCTTCCCAGTTTTAGACAGGCAAGCATCATTTCATACCTAGGACACCATGTGTCAAAGGCAGATTGTTAGGTATGATGACAAAGGTGAAAAGATGTGTTATTCATTGAGTGTTAAAAGTGATGACCACTACAGGGGATTTCTGATGAAATGAAGAGTCATTGCAATGACTTTGAGCATTGTTAACTCGTTTCCTCACTCTCTGTCCTCTCTCTGTCTCTGTGTCTCTCATCTCTCTCTCTCTCATATACATGTATGTATATGGCAAAACCTAGATGAAAAGCCTATACATTCATTTTCCATTGAATTCAGGCTGCTTAACAAGTTCACATTGCATTCTCAGTGGTAATGGATACATAATTAATGTGTTACTTAAAGCAGGCAAAAATGCACAGGCCTCAGGGCAATCTTCTCTGGGCAATCCCCACCCTGAATTAAAATCAGATGCTACTATGAGAATCAAAAGGCAGTGAAACAAAAATGTTTCCTGACAGATCTAACAGTACGCATCATAGTAGAAAGAGGCCTGGCTTTGAAATCAGACAAATGTAGATTACAATTCTGGACCCTCCATTTATTATCTGAGTAGTCTTTGACAGAAAATCTCCCAGAGGCCCATTTTTTTGTATCTGTGCTATAGTAATTATAGCATCATGGCTTCCCTGGTGGCTCAGACAATAAAGAATCTGCCTGCAATGCAGGAGACCTGGGTTCAATCCCTGGGTTGGTAATATCCGCTGGAGAAGGAAATGGCTACACATTCTAGTATTCTTGCCTAGAGAATTCCATGGACAAAGGAGCTTGGTGGGCTACAGTCCATAGTGTCACAAAGAGTCGGATACAACTGAGTGACTAACAATAATAGCATCTACTTCATAGATTTATTGTGAAGATTAAGCAATGAGACAGTATATGTACAATGCCAAGTATATAATGCATGTGTGCATGCTAGGTCACTTCAGTCTTGTCTGACTCTTTGTGACCCCATGAACTGTAGTCCACCAGGTTCCTCTGTCCATGCAATTTTCCAGTCAAGAATACTGAAGTGGGTTGCCATGCCCTGCTGCAGGGGATCTTCCTGAACCAGGGATTGAACCCAAGTCTCCTGCGGCTCCTGCACTGCAGGCAAATTCTTTCCACTGTGCCCCCAGGGAAGCTCCAAGTATATAATAGGTGTATGCAAATGGTAGTTACTAAATAAAATATATTAACTTGCTTTATTCTCAACCAATTTATATTCACTTAGATTGTAATCCATACATTTAAAATAAATTTTCAAAGATTGACATTTTTCTTTTTAAGGTTTTATAGTTTACTTATTATTACTATTTCTATTATTTTTCATTATGATTTTTATTACTTTAATTTATCAGCTTGACTAGAATCAAAACAAGTCTGACATTTCTGAAAGAAGAACTTCAGGGTGAGCTCATTTCAATTCAGTTCAGTTCAGTTCAGTCACTCAGTCGTGTCTGACTCTTTGCGACCCCATGAACCACAGCAAGCCAGGCCTCCCTGTCCATCACCAACCCCCAGAGTCCACCCAAACTCATGCCCATTGAGTCAGTGATGCCATCCAACCATCTCATCCTCTGTCATCCCCTTCAGCTCCTGCCCTCAAACTTTCCCAGCATCAGGGACTTTTCAAATGAGTCAGCTCTTTACATCAGGTGGCCAAAGTATTGGGGTTTCAGCTTCAACATCAGACCTTCCAATGAACACCCAAGACTGATTCTCCTTTAGGATGGACTGGTTGGATCTCCTTGCAGTCCAGGGGACTCCCAAGAGTCTTCTCCAGCACCACAGTTCAAAAGCATCAATTCTTCGGTGCTCAGCTTTCTTTATAGTCCAACTCTCACAACCATACATGACTATTGGAAAAACCATAGCCTTGACTAGATGGACCTTTGTTGGCAAAGTAATGTCTCTGCTTTTAAATATGCTATCTAGGTTGGTCATAACTTCCTTCCAAGGAGTAAGAGTCTTTTAATTTCATGGCTGCAATCACCATCTGCAGTGATTTTGGAGCCCCAAAATTTAGTCTGACACTCTTTCCACTGTTCTTCATCTATTTCCCATGAAGTGATGGGACCAGATGCCATGATCTTAGTTTTCTGAATGTTGAGCTTTAAGCCAACTTTTTCATTCTCCTCTTTCACTTTCATCAAGAGGCTCTTTAGTTCTTCTTCACTTTCTGCCATAAGGATGGTGTCATGTGCATACCTGAGGTTATTGATATTTCTCCCAGCAATCTTGATTCCAGCTTGTGCTTCCTCCAGCTCAGCATTTCTCATGATGCATATAAGTTAAATACGTAGGGTGACAATGTACAGCTCTGATGTACTCCTTTTCCTATTTGGAACAAGTCTGTCGTTTCATGTCCAGTTCTAACTGTTGCTTCCTGACCTGCATACAGATTTCTCAAAAGGCAGGTCAGGTGGTCTGGTATTCCCATCTCTTTCAGAATTTTCCACAATTTGTTGTGATCCACACAGTCAAAGTTTTTGGCATAGTCAATAAAGCAGAAATAGATGTTTTTCTGGAACTCTCGTTTTTTCGATGATTCAGCGGATGCTGGCAATTTGATCTCTGGTTCCTCTGCCTTTTCTAAAACCAGCTTGAACATCTGGAACTTCACGGTTCATTTATTCCTGAAGCCTGTCTTGGAGAATTTTGAGCATTACCTTACTAGCATGTCAGATGAGTGCAATTGTGCGGTAGTTTGAGCATTCTTTGGCATTCCCTTTCTTTGGGATTGGAATGAGAACTGACCTTTTCCAGTCCTGTGGCCACTGCTGAGTTTTCCAGATTTGCTGGCATATCAAGTGCAGCACTTTCACAGCATCATCTTTAAGGATTTGAAATAGGCTCAGCTGGAATTCCATCACCTGCACTAGCTTTGTTCATAGTGATACTTCCTAAGGCCCACTTGACTTTGCATTCCAGGATGTCTGGCTCTAGGTGAGTGATCTCACCATCGTGGTTAACTGGATTGTGAAGATCTTTTTTGTACAGTTCTTTTGTGTATTCTTGCCACCTGTTCTTAATATCTTCTGCTTCTGTTAGGTCCATATCCTTTCTGTCCTTTATTGAGCCCATCTTTACATGAAATTTTCCCTTGGTATCTAGTTTTCTTGAAGAGATCTCATCTTTCTCATTCTATTGTTTTCCTCTATTTCTTTGCATTGATCCCGGAGGAAGGCTTTCTTATCTCTCCTTGCTATTCTTTGGAACTCTGCATTCAAATGGGTGTATCTTTCCTTTTCTCCTTTGCTTTTCACTTCTCCTCTTTTCACAGCTATTTGTAAGGTCCTCAGACAGCCATTTTCCTTTTTTGCATTTCTTTTTCCTGGGGATGGTCCTGATCCCTGTCTCCTGTACAATGTCACAAACCTCTGTCCATAGTTCATCAGGCACTCTGTCTATCAGATCTAGTCCCTTAAATGTATTTGTCACTTCCACTGTATAAGCATAAGGGATTTTATTTAGGTCATACCTGAATGGTTTAGTGGTTTTCCCCACTTTCTTCAATATAAGTATGAATTTGGCAATAAGAAGTTCATGATCTGAGCCACAGTCAGCTCCCAGTCTCGTTTTTGCTGACTGTATAGAGCTTCTCCATCTTTGGTTGCAAAGAATATAATCAATCTGACTTCACTGTTGGCCATCTGGTGATGCCCATGTGTAGATTCTTCTCTTGTGTTGTTGGAAGAGGATGTTTGCTATGACCAGTGCATTCTCTTGGCAAAACTCTTATTAGCCTTTGCCCTACTTCATTCTGTACTTCAAGTCCAAATTTGCCTGTTACTCCAGGCGTTTCCTGACTTACTACTTTTGCATTCCAGTCCCATATAATGAAAAAAAAAAAAAAAAACAGCTCATTTACTCACTTCCAAAGAACATTGTATCATACAAGAAGGGTTAATTGTTGTACTCCACTTGAATTTTTCCTTTTTTGGTACTGAAACATAAATAAAACATGGAGTTTAAATTGTTGAGCAAAAGTAGTCAAACACAAAGATAGATTATGTGTGCCTCCATTCATGTGAACTGTAAAACCAGGCAAAAGTCATATTAGCTGTTACAAGTCAGGAAAATGGTAGCCCTGGGTGGAGAGTAGAGGAGTGACTAGTGAGTCAAAGAGACCTCAAGGCAGAGCAGGGTGATTAGGTGATGTCTGATTCTTGAGTATGGTACAAGTAACACAGGGTGCATTCAATTTATGAAACTTCATTAAGATGAACACTTATGTGCTCACTTTTTTGTGCATACATTATTTTAAATACTAAGTTTAAAAAAAACATGATCATTACAAAAAGGTAATATATATTCTTTTAGACACATTTAAAAAATACAGAAAAAGAACTAAAAATCACCTGGTAGTTCTGCCATCAAAATATAGCCAATACTAACATTTTATTTTGTTATTTTGTTATCATTATTGTTTTTAAACAAAATGAGAGTCATGGTGTATGTGGAATTTTATATCTAACTTTTGGTAATTTGCATTATATTTTTGTAATTTCCTCATGCCATGAAATATGCTTTGAAGATATGATTTATAATACCTACATTGAATTTGATTACATGGATATGTCTTATCTTATTTGAACCGCCTCATCTGCATGGCATTTAGATTGTTCCCATGTTTTTGTGCTTACAGATAGTGCTGTTTTTAGCAATACTGTGCATAAATCTTTGTGCATATCTCTGATTATTCCTTTATAATACATTACCATAAGTGAAATTACTGAGTCAAGCTCTTGAAAAATATTATCAATTGCTCTCTAAAAGATTCTGTAAACTTAACTCTTACCAGAGATATTCAAATCTACTAGTTTCCTTGCACTATTATCATCACAAGATAACATAGTTAATATTTATTAACACTTTACTGTGAGCCAGTCACTACACATGTTTTTCCTCATTTATTTTTTAAAATAACTCTGAGAGTTAGGTACTCTTATCCTTATTTACAGATGAGGAAACTAAGGCTAGTTTCCTTTCTAGCTAGTAATTACTTTCTCAGCTAGTAATGAGCAGACTTCTGGTGTTTTTCATTACAAGGCACAAGATTTTCAGTTTGTATTGATGTTTTAAAAATTGCCACTTTGATGGGCAAAATACAGTAACATGTTTTTATTTGTACCCTTGATTATTATAAGCTTAATTTTTTCTTTCAAATATCCAGTGATTCTTTACATTTCCCCTCTTGTCAATAGTCTGTTCATGAGCTTTAATCTTTAGTAACATGTTGATCTTTTTTTTTTTTTACTGATTTTTAAAAGCTTTTAAAACAACACATACACATGGTAAAAATGGTAAAGAATAGAAAATTAGCCTCCCTCCCACAACAGAACTCCATCTTCAGTGTGTAAATCTTATAATCATCAACAGTTTACTGTGTGCCCTTCCAGAAAGTTCCCATGCTCATTTTTCCCCACTCATAGAGGTATATATATGTATATATCCTGTATTAGTTTGCTAGGACTATCATAACAAAATCCCAAAGACTGGGTGGCTTAAAAATATAAGTCTATTTATTTTCTCACAAGTTTAGAGGATAGAAGTTCAGATCAAGGTGTGGATTGGGTTGGTTTCTTCTTAGGATTCTCTTCTTGACTTGCAAATAACCACCTTCTTGCTTTATCTTCACATGGCTTTCCCTCCACATGTGTCTATATCCTAATCTCCTCCTCTTATAAAGATAACAGTAAGGTCCAACCAGATGACTTCATTTTATCTTAATTACCTTATTAAAGACACTATCTCCAAATAAAGTTGGTCATATTCTGAGGTATTGGGTGTTATGACTTCAACATATGAATTTTGAAGAGATACAATTCAGACCATAACAAAAGAAAAATACTATACATACAGTATTGTACATTGATTCTTATACATAATGCAATTTGAGGTCAACCCATATCAGCAGATAAAAATCTACTATATTCATTTAAATAGTGGCATATTATTCCATTTTATGGTTATTGTATAAATTGCTTTACCAATTTCCCACAGGAGGACATTAGGGTTTTTTTCCCAGGTATTTCAGGTCATAAATGGGCTTCCCAAGTGGTTCAGTGGTAAGAATACACCTGCCAATGCAGGAGATGAAGGATAGGCGAGTTCAATCCCTGGGTTGGGAAGATCCCCTGGAGGAGGGCATGGACACTCACTCCAGTATTCTTGCCTGGAAAATTCCATGGACAGAAGAGTCTGGTGGGTTACAATCCATGGGGTCAAAAAGAGAGTCAAACATGACTGAGTATACATGCATGCATGCATGAGGTCATAAATCATGCCACTGTGAACATCACCATCCATACATTTCTGTACAATGTAAGTATATATGAGCATAATTTTAAAAGTAGAATCATTGGATAAAAGATCATATGCCCTTAAAATTTTGATAGAACTTGCCAAATTAACTGTCTATAGGGCAACAGAGGATGAGGTGGTTTGATGGCATCACCGATTCTATGGACATGAAATTAGGCAAACTCTGGGAGATGCTGAGGGACAGGGAGGCCTGGTGTGCTGCAGCCCATAGCATCACAAAGAGTCGGATATGACTTAGTGACTGAACAATAACAATACCAAAGTGAAAGGGAGAACTTAATTTCTTGCAACCTTGACAATACTGTATCAAACTTTATATTTAGCATTTTGATAGGTAAAATATGATGTTTTATTCCATTAAAATTAATTTCACATGTTTATAACTATTAGCATTTTATTTCTTAATTAAATATCTTTCACATCACTTTTAGATGTTTTTTATTATGTTGGTCTTTTAATTAACTTATTTTCTTTTTATTTTTTTTGAAGTAGAAAAGAGTAGCTTTTATTGCTTAACTTATTTTATTCTTAAAAGTTCTTTATATATTAAGAAAATTATCCCTTTGTAACATGTGCTATATTTTTAAGAAGATAAATTTAATCTCTCTTCAAATATATGAGAGAGAGTCAAATTTATATGTTTACTTTTATTAGTCTTTTTTTTCCTGTAGCTTCTGAACTACATGAAAATCATCCCACACTGTCAGCATTTTATAAGGTAGTACTATTTCTAATTTGAGGAACTGCTATACTCTTTTCCATACTGTCTATAACAATTTACATTCACACATTACTATTTTTTGATTGCCAGATTTTACATCTGGAAATTTTATAGTTTTTATTTGTTGATTTATTGACTCCTTTATAAACAACAGAATTATTCTAAATTTAATTTAAGAATGCAGAGACATAGTTTTATTTTTGTTTCTAAGGCGAGACTATGTAACAATCACTTTTTTGTCCTGAATGTTATTTTATTTTCAATTTTCTTAATCATATTTTATTCTCTAGGCATTTTCCTGCCTTCTTATAGTCTTTTTTTAAAAATTTTATTGGAATATAGTTTACTTACAATGTTGTGTTAGATTCAGGTGTGCAGCAAAGTGAATCAGTTATACATATACATATATCCCCTCTTTTTAAGATTCTTTTCCCATGTAGGTCATTACGGAGTATTGAGTAGAATTCTCTGTGCTATAGAGTAGGTCCTTATTAGTTATTTATTTTATATATAGTAGTGCATGTATTGGAGAAGGCAATGGCACCCCACTCCAGTACTCTTGCCTGGAAAACCCCATGGACGGAGGAGCCTGGTAGGCTGCAGTCCATGGGGTCGCTTAGAGTCGGACACGACTGAGAGACTTCACTTTCACTTTTCCCTTTCACGCATTGGAGAAGGAAATGGCAACCCACTCCAGTGTTCTTGCCTGGAGAATCCCAGGGATGGCAGAGGCCAGTGGGCTGCCGTCTATGGGGTCGCACAGAGTCAGACACAACTGAGGTGACTTAGCAGTAGCAGTAACAGTGCACGTATATCAATAGGAACCTTTTTTTAAAACCACCTTTTTTTCAATTGGAGTCTAATTACTTTACAATATTGTGGTGGTTTTTGCCATACATTCACATGAATCAGCCATGAGTGTACATGTGTTTCCCATCCTGACCCTCCCTCCCACCTCCCTCCCCATCCCATCCCTCTGGGTCATCCCAGTGCACCAACCCTGAGCACCCTGTCTCATGCATTGAACCTGGACTGGCGATCTGTTTCACATATGATAATATACATGTTTCAATGCTATTTTCTTAAATCATCCCACCGTCGCCTTCTCCCACAGAGTCCAAAAGTCTGTTCTTTACATCTGTGTCTCTTTTGTTGTCTTGCGTATAGGGTCACTATTACCATCTTTCTAAATTCCATATATATGTGTTAATATACAGTATTGGTGTTTTTCTTTCTGGCTTATGTCACTCTGTATAATAGGCTCCAGTTTCATCCACCTCATTAGAACTGATTCAAATGCATTATTTTTAAAAGCTGAGTAATATTCCATTGTGTATATGTACCACAGCTTTCTTTCCATTTGTCTGCTGATGGACGTCTAGGTTGTTCCGTGTCCTGGCTATTGTAAACAGTGCTGCCATGAACATTGGGGTACACGTGTCTCTTTCAATTCTGGTTTCCTCAGTGTGTATGCCCAGCAGTGGGATTTCTGGGTTGTATGGCAGTTCTACTTCCAGTTTTTTAAGGAATCTCCACACTGTTCTCCATAGTGGCTGTACTAGTTTGCATTCCCACCAACAGTGTAAGAGGGTTCCCTTTTCTCCACACCCTCTCCAGCATTTATTGTTCGTAGACTTTTGGATAGCAGCCATTTTGACCAGTGTGAGGTGGTACCTCTTTGTGATTTTGATTTGCATTTCTCTGATAATGAGTGATGTTGAGCACCTTTTCATGTGTTTGTTAGCCATTTGTATGTCTTCTTTGGAGAAATGCCTGTTTAGTTCTTTGGCCCATTTTTTGATTAGGTCATTTATTTTTCTGGAATTCAGCTGCAGGAGTTGCTTGTATATTTTTGAGATTAATACTTTGTCAGTTGTTTCATTTGCTATTATTTTCTCCCATTCTTAAGGCTGACTTTTCACCTTGCTTATAGTTTCCTTCATTGTGCAAAAGCTTTTAAGTTTAATTAGGTTCCATTTGTTTATTTTTGCTTTTATTCCATTACTCTGGGAGGTGAGTCATAGAGGATCATGCTGTGATTTATGTCAGAGATTGTTTTGCCGATGTTTTCCTCTAGGAGTTTTATAGTTTCTGGTCTTATATTTAGATCTTTAATCCATTTTGAGTTTATTATTTTGTATGATGTTACAAAGTGTTCTAGTTTCATTCTTTTACAAGTGGTTGACCAGTTTTCCCAGCACCACTTATCAAAGAGATTGTCTTTTCTTCATTGTATATTCTTGCCTCCTTTGTCGGAGATAAGGTGTCCATAGGTGCATGGATTTATCTCTGGGCTTTCTACTTTGTTCCATTGATCTATATTTCTGTCTTTGTGCAATTACCATACTGTCTTGATGATTGCTGCTATGCAGTATAGCCTGAAGTCAGGCAGGCTGATTCCTCCAGTTCCATTCTTCTTTCTCAAGATTACTTTGCCTATTCGAGGTTTTTTTGTCTTTCCATACAAATTGTGAAATGATTTGTTCCAGTTCTCTGAAAAATAACATTGGTAGCTTGATAGGGATTGCATTGAATCTATATATTGCTTTGGATACTATACTCATTTTCACTATATTGATTCTTCTGATCCATGAACATGGTATATTTCTCCATCTAATTGTGTCATCTTTGATTTTTGTCATCATTGTTTTATAGTTTTCTATATATAGGTCTTTTGTTTCTCTAAGTAGATTTATTCCTAAATATTTTATTCTTTTCGTTGCAATGATGAATGGAATTGTTTCCTTAATTTCTCTTTCTGTTTTCTCATTGTTAGTGTACAGGAATGCAAGAGATTTCTGTGTGTTAATTTTATATCCTGCCACTTCACTATATTCATTGATTAGCTCTAGTAATTTTCTGGTGGAGTCTGTAGGGTTTTCTATGTAGAGGATCATGTCATCTGCAAACAATAAGAGTTTTACTTCTTCTTTTCCAATCTGGATTCTTTTATTTCTTTTTCTTCTCTGATTGCTGTGGCTAAAACTTCCAAAACGATGTTGAATAGTAGTGGTGAGAGTGGGCATCCTTGTCTTGTTCCTGAATTTAGGGGGAATGCTTTCAATTTTTTACCATTGAGCATAATGTTTGCTGTGGGTTTATCATGTATGGCTTTTGTTATGTTGAATTATGTTCTTTCTATGCCCTATTTCTGGAGGGTTTTTATCATAAATGGATGTTGAATTTTGTCAAAGGCTTTCTCTGCATCTATTGAGATAATCGTATGGTTTTTAATCTTTCAATTTATTCATGTGATGTATCACACTGATTGATCTGCAAATATTGAAGAAACCTTGCATCCCTGGGATAAAGCCCACTTGGTCATGATATATGATCTTTTTAATATGTTGTTGGATTCTGTTTGCTAGAATTTTGTTAGGGATTTTTGTGTCTGTGTTCATCAGTGATATTGGCCTGTAGTTTTCTTTTTTGTGGCATCTTTGTCCGGTTTTGGTATTAGGGTGATGGTGTCCTCATAGAATGAATTTGGAAGTTTACCTTCCTCTGCAATTTTCTGGAAGAGTTTGAGTAGGATAGGTGTTAGCTCTTCTCTAAATTATTGGTAGAATGCAGCTGTGAAGCTGTCTGGTCCTGAGCTTTTTTCTGCTGGAATATTTCTGATTACAGTTTTGATTTCCATGTTTGTGATGGGTCTGTTAAGATTTTCTATTTCTTCCTGGTTCAGTTTTGGAAAGTTATACTTTTCTAAGAATTTGTCCATTTCTTCCAGTTTGTCCATTTTATTGGCATATAGTTGCTGATAGTGGCCTCTGATGGTCCTTTGTATTTCTGTGTTGTCTGTTGTGATTTCTCCATTTTCATTTCTAATTTTGTTGAATTGATTCTTCTCCCTTTGTTTCTTGATGAGTCTGGCTAATTGTTTGCCTATTTTATTTATCTTCTGAAAGAACCAGCTTTTAGCTTTGTTGATTTTGGCTATGGTCTCCTTTGTTTCTTTTCCATTTATTTCTGCCCTAATTTTTATAATTTCTTTCCTTCTACTAACCCTGGGGTGCTCATTTCTTCCCTTTCTAGTTGCTTTAGGTGTAGAGTTAGGTTATTTATTTGAATCCTCCCCTGTTTCTTGAAGTAGGCTTCTGTTGCTATGAACCTTCCCCTTAGCACTGCTTTTACTGAATCCCACAGGTTTTGGGTTGTTGTGTTTTCATTGTCATTCGTTTCTATGAATATTTTGATTTCTTTTTTGATTTTTTCTATGATTTGTTGGTTATTCAAAAGTGTGTTGTTTCGCCTCCATATGTTGGAATTTTTAATAGTTTTTTTCCTGTAATTGAGATCTAATCTTACTGCATTGTGGTCAGAAAAGATGCTTGGAATGATTTCAATGTTTTTGAATTTACCAAGGCTAGATTTATGGCCCAGGATGTGATCTATCCTGGAAAAGGTTCCGTGTACACTTGAGAAAATGGTGAAATTCATTGTTTGGGGGAGAAATGTCCTTTATATATCAGTTAAGTCTAGCTGGTCCATTGTGTCATTTAAAGTTTATGTTTTCTTATTGATTTTCTGTTTAGCTGATCTATCCATAGGTGTGAGTGGGGTATTAAAATCTCCCACTATTATTGTGTTATTGTTAATTTCCCCTTTCATACTTGTCAGCATTTGCCTTATATATTGCGGAGTTCCTATGTAGGGTGCATATATATTTATAATTGTTATATCTTCTTCTTGGATTGACCCTTTGATCATTATGTAGTGTCCTTCTTTGACTCTTTTCACAGCCTTTATTTCAAAGTCTATTTTATCTGATATGAGCATTGCTACTCCTGCTTTCTTTTGGTCTCCATTAGCGTAAAATATCATTTCCCAGCCCTTCACTTTCAGTCTGTATGTGTCCCTAGGTTTGAGCTGGGTCTCTTTTAGACAGCATATATAGGGGTCTTGTTTTTGTATCCATTCAGCCAGTCTTTGTCTTTTGGTTGGGGCATTCAACCCATTTACATTTAAGGTAACTATTGATAAGTATGATCCTGTTGCCATTTACTTTGTTGTTTTGGGTTTGAGTTTATACACCTTTTCTGTGTTCCCTGCCTGGAGAAGATCCTTTAATATTTGTTGGAGAGCTGGTTTGGTGGTGCTGAATTCTCTCAGCTTTTGCTTGTCTGTAAAGCTTTTGATTTCTCCTTCATATTTGAACGAGATCCTTGCTGGGTACAGTGATCTGGGATGTAGGGTTTTCTCTTTCATCACTTTAAGTATGTCCTGCCATTCCTTTCTGGCTTGAAGAGTTTCTATTGAAAGATCAGCTGTTATCCTTATGGGGATCTCCTTGGGGGTTATTTGCTGTTTTTTCCTGCTGCTTTTAATATTTGTTCTTTGTGTTCAATCTTTGTTAATTTGATTAGTATGTGTCTTGGGGGTGTTTTGCCTTGGGTTTATCCTGTTTGGGACTCTCTGGGTTTCTTGAACTTGGGTGACTATTTCCTTCCCCACTTTGGGAGAGTTTTCAACTATTATCTCCTCAAATATTTTCTCATGGCCTTTCTTTTTGTCTTCTTCTTCTGGGACTCTTATGATTTGAATGTTGATGTGTTTGACATTGTCCCAGAGGTCTCTGAGGTTGTCCTCATTTCTTTTAATTATTTTTTTCTTTTTTCCTCTCTGTGTCATTTATTTCCACTATTCTATCTTCCACCTCACTTATCCTACCTTCTGCCTCAATTATTCTACTGTTGGTTCCCTCCAGAGTGCTTTTGATGTCAGTTATTGCATTATTCCTTATTGATTGACTCATTTTTACTTCTTCTAGGTCCTTGTTAAACTTTTCTTGCAACTTCTCAATCCTTGCCTCCAGACTATTTATCTGTAACTCTCATTATGCTTTCAAAATTTTGGATCATTTTTACTATCATTATTCTGAATTCTTTTTCAGTTAGACTGCCTACCTGCTCCTCTTTTGTTTGGGTTGGTGGGCATTTATCATGTTCCTTTACCTGCTGAATATTTCTCTGCCTTTTCATCTTGTTTAGGTTTGTGTTTGGGGTGGCTTTTCTGTATGCTGGAAGTTTGTGGTTCCTCTTCATTGCAGAGGTTCCTCCCTGTGTGTAGGGTTGGACGAGTGGCTTGCCAAGGTTTCCTTGTTAGGGAAGCTTACATCTATGTTTTCATGGGTGAAGTTGGATTTCTTCCCTCTGGATTGCAATGAAGTGTACAGTAGTGAGTTTTGAGGTGTCTCTGGGTTTGGTGTGACTTTTAGCCACCTGTATTTTTGTGCTCAGGGTTATGTTCCTGCTTGTTGGAGAATTAGCTTGGAATGTCTTGCTCTGAAACTTGTTGGCTCTTGGGTGGACCTCGGTTTCAGTGTAGGTATGGAGGCTTTTTGATGAGTTCTTGTCAATTAATGTTCCATGAAGTAGGATTTTTCTGGTGTTCTCATGTTTTGGATTTAAGCCTCCTGCCTCTGGCTTTCAGTCTTTTTCTTACAGTAGCCTCAAGACTTCTCCATCCATATAGCACTGATGATAGAACATCTAGTTTAATGCAGAAAAGATTCTCCACAGTGGGGGACACCCAGATATGTTCACAGAGTTATGTGAAGAAGAAAACATGGAGGATGGAGATAGAGGTGACCAGGAGGAGAAGAAGGGGAATCAAAAGGGGAAGAGCAAGCTAGCCAGTAATCACTTCCCTATTTGCTCTCCACAGTTTGGAACACTCAGAGAGTTTCACAGAGTTTCATAGGAAAGAGAAGAGGGAGGAAGGAGATAGAGGTGACCAGGAGGAGAGGAGGGGAAGTCAAAATGAGAGAGACCAATCTAGCCTGTGATCAGTTTCCTAAGTGTTCTCCACAATCCAGAACACCCAAAGAGAGACACAGAGTTAAGTGAAGAAGAGATGGGGGAGGGAGGAGATAGAGGTGACCTGGGGGAGAAAAACGAGAGTCAAAAGGGGAGAGAGCACACTCCTAAGTAATCACACTCCTAAGTAAAAATGGGTACTGAAGATTGGATTCTTAAAGGTACAGAATTGATAACAAATGCCAAAAGGCAAAGATTAAAAATCTAAAGTAGAGGTTAGACTCTCAAAAATACAATATTAAAAAAAAAACAAAACACAGGATCCTCTATGACCCACCTCCCAGAATATTAGAAATAAAAGCAAAAATAAACAAATGGGACTTTATTAAACTTAAAAGCTTTTGCACAACAAAGGAAACTAGAAGCAAGGTGAAAAGACAGCCTTCAGAATGGGAGGAAATAATAGCAAACGAAGCAACTGACAAATAATTAATCTCAAAAATATACAAGCAACTCTGGCAGCTCAATCCCAGAACAATAAACAACCCAATCAAAAAAAATGGGCCAAAGAACTAAACAGGCATTTCTCCAAAGAAGACATATGGATGGCTAACAAACACATGAAAAGATGCTCAACATCACTCATTATCAGAGAAATGCAAATCAAAACCACAATGAGGTACCATCTCACGCCAGTCAGAATGGCTGCTATCCAAAAGTCTACGAACAATAAATGCTGGAGAGGGTATGGAGAGAAGGGAACCCTGTTACACTGTTGGTGGGAATGCAAACTAGTACAGCCGCTGTGGAGAACAGTGTGAAGATTCCTTAAAAAACTGGGAATAGAACTGCCATATTACCCAGCAATCCCACTGCTGGGCATACACACTGAGGAAACCAGAATTGAAAGAGACACGTGTACCCCAATGTTCATCACAGCACGGTTTATAATAGGCAGGACATGGAAGCAACCTAGATGTCCATCAGCAGACGAATGGATAAGAAAGCTGTGGTACGTACACACAATGGAATGTTAGTTATCCATTAAGAAGAATACATTTGAATCAGTTCTAATGAGGTGGATGAAACTGGAGCATATTATACAGAGTGAAGTAAGCCAGAAAGAAAAACAGCAGTACAGTATACTAACGCATATATATGGAATTTAGAAAGGTGGTAATGATAACCCCACATGCGAGACAGCAAAAGAGACACAGATGCATTGGACTCTGTGGGAGTGGGCAAAGGTTGGATGATTTGGAAGAATGGCATTGAAACATGTATATTATCATATGTGAAAAGGATCTCCAGTCCAGGTTCAATGCATGAGACAGGGTGCTCAGGGCTGGTGCACTGGGATGACCCAGAGGGATGGGATGGGGAGGGAGGTGGGAGGGGGATTCAGGATGGGGAACACATGTACACCCATGGCAGATCTATGTCAATTTATGGCAAAACCACTACAATATTGTAAAGTAATTAGCCTCCAATTAAAATAAATAAATTTATATTAAAACAAAACAAAACAGCAAAAATTATTTGAAAAATATGAAATTTGCTTTAAAAATAGTTATTTTTTTCTTCAAAATAATCAGTTCAGTTCAGTTCAGTCGCTCAGTCGTGTCCAACTCTTTGCGACCCCATGAATTGCAGCATGCCAGGCCCCCCTGTCCATCACCAACTCCCGGAGTCCAACCAAACCCATTTCCATCGAGTCGGTTATGCCATCCAACCATCTCATCCTCCATCGTCCTCTTCTCCTTCTGCCCCCAATCCTACCCAGCATTAGGGTCCCTTCCAATGATTCAACCCTTCGCATGAGGTGGCCCAAGAATTGGAGCTTCAGCTTCAACATCAGACCTTCCAATGAACACCCAGGATTGATCTCTTTTAGGATGGATTGATTGGATCTCCTTGCAGTCCAAGGGACTCTCAAGAGTCTTCTCCAACACCACAGTTCAAAAGCATCAGTTCTGCGGCGCTCAGCTTTCTTCACTGTCCAACTCTCACATCCATACATGACCACTGGAAAAACCATAGCCTTGACTAGACGGACTTTTGTTGGCAAAGTAATGTCTGTGCTTTTAAATATGCTATCTAGGTTGGCCATAACCTTCCTTCCAAGGAGTAAGCGTCTTTTAATTTCATGGCTGCAATCACCATCAGCAGTGATTTTGGAGCCCCCCAAAATAAAGTCTGACACTGTTTCCCCATCTATTTCCCATGAAGTGATGGGACCAGATGCTATGATCTTAGTTTTCTGAACGTTGAGCTTTAAGCCAACTTTTTCACTCTCCTCTTTCACCTTCATCAAGAGGCTCTTTAGTTCTTCTTCACTTTCTGCCATAAGGGTGGTGTCATCTGCATATCTGAGGTTATTGATATTTCTCCCGGCAATCTTGATTCCAGCTTGTGTTTCTTCCAGCCCAGTGTTTCTCATGATGTACTCTGCATATAAGTTAAATAAGCAGGGTGACAATATACAGCCTTGATGTACTCCTTTTCCTATTTGGAACCAGTCTGTTGTTCCATGTCCAGTTCTAACTGTTGCTTCCTGACCTGCATACAGGTTTCTCAAGAGGCAGGTGAGGTGGTCTGGTATTCCCATCTCTTTCAGAATTTTCCACAGTTTATTGTGACCCACACAGTCAAAGGCTTTGGCATAGTCAATAAGGCAGAAATAGATGTTTTTCTGGAACTCTCTTGCTTTTTTGATGATCCAGCGGTTATTGGCAAAATAATGCTGCTGCTGCTGCTGCTGCTAAGTCGCTTCAGTCGTGTCCGACTCTGTGCGACCCCATAGACGGCAGCCCACCAGGCTCCGCCATCCCTGAGATTCTCCAGGCAAGAATACTGGGGTGAGTTGCCATTTCCTTCTCCAGTGCATGAAAGGGAAAAGTGAAAGTGAAGTCGCTCAGTCGTGTCCGACTCTCAGCGACCCCATGGACTGTAGCCTACCAGGCTCCTCCGTCCATGGGATTTTCCAGGCAAGAGTACTGGAGTGGGGTGCCATTGCCTTCTCCGGGCAAAATAATAGTGGGTTTTAAAAATGAAAATTTAAGGAGTAAGAAAGAACTTAAAATAAAAAAAATATTAAGAAATGATAATAGTAAAATACATCTAGGAATTTCTCTGGAGCTGTTGAGGGCAGTGTGGGGTCAGTTCAGTTTCAGATAGTTCTTTATTCCAGCTTATACTTCTTCTCAAGTTCTATAGGTCTTCCAATGTAGGCAGTGCTAACTACAGCGTTTTAATCTGTTGCACCTGTCACTTCCAAAGCAGTTCCCTCTTCTTTGTTTATTTTGGCCTCCTCTGTTTGCAAGTCTCTTCAGTATCTAAATTCCCCCCTGACACCAGGGGGCGATGGTGGTCATTTATTTAGGCTCTCTTGTTCAGTTGTGCTGTGGGGAGGGAGGTATACTGCAAACAAATATCACTGGCATGTGTGGGGAGTGCTCGCAGTGTCTGGGCCACACTGTGTTTGGCCCCATTCACAGCGTGTGTGTTTTCTCAGTCTACAGTGCTCAGGTTACAGGTTTCTCTGCCCGGCAACTATCTAAGGTGGGCCCTAGGTTGCATGAACTTCCCAGGTCTACGCCGCTCAAGTTCAGGATCTTGGGTACTCCACAAAAGCACAGACTCAGTTGGGCCTGCGTTTTGTGCCCTTCCCAGGTCCGAGCAGCTCAGGTGACCAGGTGCTTGGCAAGCGCACTCTCCCCAGGTGCGGTGCGTCTTATCACCTCCCCGGTCCCAGCCACTCGGTTTCCTGGGTGTGCAGTGGGAGCGCCATCTCAGGTGTGCCATGTGTCTCCTCTGGGGAGCTGATCTCTGGCTGTGACCATTTTGGTGGATGTCAACCATCCAGGATCCCAGGAAGACTTGGTTAGCAATTGGGAGCTTGCTTGCAGTTTGGTAAGGGATGCCATCTCTGGGGCGGATTTTACCCCTCGCCTTCAGGCTCTGGCTGTTGCCTGCCTGCCTCTCTGCCTTCCACGGGGGATGGGCTGGTCCTCACCTGGCTAGCCCTCCTCTGGTATTCAGGCAGTCCTTTGTTCTATGAGCGGGCCTGACCGTGCCTTAGGTTGGAGCTTTTCACAGGAAAGTTCTCTCTCTCTCTCTTTCCTCTTTTTTTTTTTTTTTTTCTCTCTGGCTATCCCATGGTTTGTGTTGCTCTCTCACGTTAGCTTCCTCAGATTGCCCTCAGGGCATTCAGGCCCAGTCCTTACCCTAAGCAATGCATCCTGCGCCTCCTTGTTCAGCCCCTGCTTGCTGGTGGCGGACGCAAACATCTGGGTTACTTCTCTGCTGGGAGTTGCAGTTAGGTGAGTAATCTGTGGGGTTTATTTATTCATTTTTTCCTCCCAGTTATGTTGCCCTCTGAGATTCCAAAACTCCCCACAAACCCGCTGGTGAGAGGGTTTCCTGGTGTTTGGAATCTTCTCTTTCACAACTCCCTCCCCGGGACGGGTCTCCATCCCTAAGTCTTTTGTCTCTCTTTTTATCTTTTATATTTTGTCCTACCTCCTTTCAAAGACAATAGGCTGCCTTTCTGGGTGCCTGGTGTCCTCCGCCAGCGTTCAGAAGTTGTTTTGTGGTATTTGCTCAGCATTCAAATGATCTTTCATGAATTTGTGGTAGAGAAAGTGGTCTCCCCTTCTTATTCCTCGTCCTGAATGTTATTTTCACCTCTTGATCCATACTATTTTTCATGTTAAGGGTGTATGCATCAATTTTTATTTTAACCAGATTTAGATGTTTTTCTTGTATATGTGTGTGTGTGTGTATATGTGTGTGTATATATATATATATATATATAATGTTAAATAAAATGTGTTTTTAGCATCTCTGGAGATAATAACAGATTTCTCTTTTACATTTTTGTAAAATAAGATGACATTTTCTTTTTCATTTCAATTATGTAAGTGAGTTCTCCAGTCTTCACTGGAACCTTTTCTTAAAATTCCAAATCACAAATCTAATCTGTTGTCCCATGCAACAGTAAGAAATCCTATCTTCTACCAAGTTCTACTCCTGTATATCTAGAAATGCCAAAGGAATCTATCCATGTTACACAAACTCACTTCTCATTTTCTGTCTCATCCAGACACCTGATTCCATACTGCTGTCTACTTATAGCTATCTCTTAACTTGCTTCCATTTCTCAGCTGTCATTCTTCCCTTTACTATTTTCTCACAAGCATGGAAAGTGACCTTCCCTTTAGTTCCCTGCAGAGTTAGCTGAGGGTGGGTTGTAAAATTTAACAAGACTTTACAAAAGGCTTAGAGAAAACAGAAAGGCATTATATTCCAGACACATAAAACTGAGTTCTGTTTAATAGATACTCATACCTCTAAGACCCAAGTCTCTCCATCAAAGTCATGGGTACATCTTAGCTTGAAGCTGACACTTTCAATGGGAGATGTGACCTCTAACTATGATCCTGCCACCATTTTTATGGAGGCACTTACCACCTCTTGAGAAGAATAAAGCCCTTGAACATGTATCTTATAACCTGTGATCACGACTCCAGCTTTTATAAGTCTATTTTATCTGTCTGATGGAACTGCTAAACAATGAAGTGTGAGGAATGTATATTACAATCCCTTCATTCAGTGACATCAAGTTAGTAGCTTAAAATCACCACTGGTGGAGATAGTTACACCATGGATATTTGAAAATGCTGCAAATAAGGGCTTGACTTGTTGTTGTTGTCGATTTTCTAGACTTAATCATGTGATATAGAAAATGTCACCAATGAAGATTACGTTTTTTTTTTACTAATAAAAAAATTGTATTTACTTAGAAGCATTCAGAATGTCAACAAAACAGCTGCAACTTTTTTTCTTTTTCTTTTTGCAATTACAGAGTGGTATCAGTTAACAGAACAACAATTATTCGTATAAGCTGCATCAGAGACAACTGAAGATGAAAAAACTACCATCCCCATATATAACTAATTTGTGTTGTGCACCAACAAGAACCTGCTTTAAATTTCCATGCCAATTTACAACCCCCATACTGTACCAGGCAAGGTTAGTGGCTACTGAAAATACCACCAGGACAGGGCTATCTAAAGACACATTCGGTAGTGTGTTAACTATACAAAAAAAAGACACTGTACAGTTTAAAAACAAATCTTACACAGCCTTACATTTCAATTTTTTTTTTCTTTAAAAGGAGTGAGTTGTGTACAGGGGGGTTAAATGCTTTATAGACAAGAAAAAAAAAAACTGCAGTAGAACCAACTTATTCATCATCATCATCTACTTCTTCCTCCTCATCCTCTTCATCTTCTTCCTCCTCCTCATCCTCTTCATCTTCTTCCTCCTCCTCATCCTCTTCATCTTCCTCATCTTCCTCCTCTTCCTTCTTTTTCTTGCTTTTTTCAGCCTTGACAACTCCCTTTTTTGCTGCATCAGGCTTTCCTTTAGCTCGGTATGTGGCAATATCCTTTTCATACTTTTCCTTCAGCTTAGCAGCCGTCTTCTCATAAGGCTGCTTGTCATCCGCAGCAGTGTTATTCCACATCTCTCCCAGTTTCTTTGCAACATCACCAATGGACAAGCCAGGATGTCCGCCTTTGATTTTTGCACGATACTCAGAACAAAACAAGAAAAAGGCTGAAGGAGGCCTCTTGGGTGCATTGGGATCCTTGAACTTCTTTTTTGTTTCCCCTTTAGGAGGGATACAAGTTTTCATTTCTCTTTCATAACGGGCCTTGTCCGCCTTTGCCATGTCTTCAAATTTTCCTTTCTCTTTAGCAGACATGGTCTTCCACCTCTCTGAGCATTTCTTAGATAACTCTGAGAAGCTGACTGAAGCATCTGGGTGCTTCTTCTTGTGCTCCTCCCGGCAAGTTTGCACAAAGAATGCATATGATGGCATTTTGCCTCTCGGCTTCTTAGGATCTCCTTTGCTCATGTTTAATTATTTTTCCTCCGTGAGGCACAGAGTCACCCAGTGCCCGTCCGGCTCTCACTTGCCCTGGCACTGTCTCTATGGAGCTCAATGTACTGCAATGGCTGTGAGAGTGGGAGCCAGACGCAGCCTCCTCACTCTCTCCACTCTGTAACATTCTGAAGATTACATTTAAAAGGGTATTGTTTTGTAGGCATTACATTGTGAATAGTACAAAAATATTGAGCAGATATTCTTTTAGTATTAGAAAACTATAATCAGATTCAGTGAGGTTGTCATTCCTGTCATTGATAAACCTGTCATTGGTTGCCAGTTTCCAGTGTATATCTGTGTTATTTCACTTGAATGCTACTTTTTGATGTAAATGAAAATAACAACATTCATGTTGGAAACTAAACACATTCATAGTCTCCAACCATAGTTTGGTTATGGATACAAGAGTCTGGCAAAACTTAATGGAAACATTTCATAAGAATCAACTGGCTGTATGGAATTTACCAAAGAAAGAATACTGTATATTTTATAAATATTTATAAATTGTGTGATAGCCATCCTTTAAGTCAGCAAATTTTATTATATTTATAGTATGTGTATGTGTACACACACATACTATTTTTCTAAAGAACTAGTTGATGAACCCTGGCCAGCACACCACTGATATAGAAGATTTAGGACACTGCATTATGGATTTTATTTATAGTGAGATGGGAAGGATTTGAGGGGATTTTCAAGAGAGAAAATAACATGATTTAACTTAGGACTTAGCAGGATTTAATGGGATCAGAGTGGCTTTCATGCTGAGAACAGACTGTCAGGTGGAGGCAAGGAGACCAGTTAGGAAGCTACTGGCAATAATCCAGATGACAGTGGTTAGGACAAGGGTGATAGGAGTGGAGATAGTGAAAAGTTGTCAGATTCTGGATATGTTTTGAAGTTAGAATTCACAGGCTTGCTGATGGGTTAAATGTATATTTTGAAAGAAAGAGTAAAATTGAGGGTAACTCTAAGGTTTTTGCCTTGATCAACAGAACAAGTGGAGTTGCCACTCACTGAGATAGGGAAGACTACGGGAATAAAGTATCTGAGGAGATTGTCAGGAGCTGCTTTGGATGCTTTAAGATGCTTGTTTAACTCCCAAGTGGTGATGCAGATTAAGCTGTTGAAAATAAGAGTGTGGAGTCAGTTCAGACTCTAGGTAAATCTGTGAGTCATCAACATATAGATGCCTAAAGCATGTGACTGGATAAAATCACCTTGTGAGTGAAAATAGATAGTAAAGCAAAATGATGCAAGAACTGAACCCTGAAGTATTCCAATATTTGGAGGATAGAATATGAGGAAGAACAGACAAAAGAGATTTGCAAGAATTGGGCAAAAATGTAGAGAACACAAAATGGCTGTATTGTCCTAGAAGTCTTATTAAGAGTATTTCAGAATTAGAAGTGATTAGCTGTGTTAAATCCTGCTGATGGGTCAAATACGATGAAGTCACGAATGCTTGCTGGATCTAAGAACATGAAAGTCATATGATAATCTAATATTAGAGTAGCTTAAGTGGATTGGTGAGGTAAAATTTTATTTGAATAGTTCAAGGAAAAAAACAAGAGATAAATTTCAGATAAGGAATGTAGAGAGTTGTTTCAAGAAAAATGGAAGGATAAAATGGAACAGTAGTTGAAGGGGACATGGGGTCAAGAGAGCTTTTTTGTTTAGAATGAGAATTAGAAATAGTTGTATGCTGAGGGCAAGGGGGAGGGTTTCAAGATGCAGAGGACAGAGGGGAAATTGCCTGAGTAGGCAATAAAGGAAAGAATGCCCAAGTTGGGGAGAGTTTAGGCTTGGTCACAGGCTGGCAGGAACAGTCACCCATAGCAACAAGATAGAATACATGACCACAGGTACAGATGGGTGTGTAGATGAAGAAGTGGGAGCTTTGGGAAGTCCTGGCTTCTTCTATATTTGCAGAATGTGAACAAGGGCAAAGAGGTGTTAAAAGACTGGGGGGAGAAGAGACAGTGTGAAATGGTCCTCTGGGAGAGTAAAAATGAATAGACTAGGAGACAAAAATGATGGGAAACTAAATTACAAGTGAGTTCAGGGGCAATCGTGCTCGACTCTTTGCGACCCCAGGGACCCCAGAAAGCCAGTTTTCCCTGTCCATCACCAACGCCCAGAGCTTACCCAAACTCATGTCCATTGAGTCGGTGATGTCATCCAACCATCTCATCCTCTGCTGTTCCTTTCTCCTCCCACCTTCAACCTTTCCCAGCAACCGGGTCTTTTCTAATGAGTCAGCTCTTCACATAAGGTGACCAAAGTATTGGACCTTCAGCTTCAACATCAGTCCTTCCAATGAATATTTAGGACTGATTTCCTTTAGAATGGACTGGATGGATCTCTTTGCAATGCAAGAGTATTCTCCAACACCACAGTTCAAAAGCATCAATACTTCAGTGCTCAGCATTCTTTAAAGTCCAACTCTCATGTCCATACGTGACTACTGGAAAAACCATAGCTTTGACTAGACAGTCCTTTGTTGGCAAAATAATGTCTCTGCTTTTTAATATGCTGTCTAGGTTGGTCACAGCTTTTCTTCCTAGGAGCAAGTGTCTGTTAATTTCATGGCTGCAGTCACCATCTGCAGTGATTTTGGAGCCCAAGAAAGTAAAGTCTGTCACTGTTTCCATTTTTTCCCCATTTATTTGCCATGAAGTGATGGGACCAGATGCCATGATCTTAGTTTTCTGAATGTTGAGCTTTAAGCCAACTTTTTCACTCTTCTCTTTCACTTTCATCAAGAGGCTCTTTAGTTCTTCTTTGATTTCTGCCATAAGGCTGGTGTCATCTGCATATCTCAGGTTATTGATATTTCTCAGAACAATCTTGATTCCAGCTTGTGCTTCAACCAGCCTGGCATTTTACATGATGTACTCTGCATATAATTTAAATAACTAGGGTGACGATATACAGCCTTGACATACTACTTTCCCGATTTGGAACCAGTCTGTTGTTCCATGTCCAGTTCTAACTGTTGCTTCTTGACCTGCAGACAGATTTATCAAGTGGTATGGTATTCCCATCTCTTGAGGAATTTTCCAGTTTGTTGTGATCCACACAGGCAAAGGCTTTGGCATAGTCAATAAAGCATAAGTAGATGTTTTTCTGGAACTCGCTTGCTTTTTCGATGATCCAAAGGATGTTGGCAATTTGATCCCTGGTTCCTCTGCCTTTTCTAAAACCAGCTTGAACATCTGGAAGTTCACAATTCACCTACTGTTGAAGCCTGGCTTGGGGAATTTTGATCATTACTTTATTAGCGTGTGAGTTGAGTGCAATCATGCCGTAGTTTGAGCATTCTTTGGCATTGCCTTTCTTTGGGATTGGAATGAAAACTGACATTTTCCAGTCCCTTGGCCATTGCTGTGTTTTCCAAATTTGCTGGCATATTGAGTGCAACACTTTCACAGCATCATCGTTCAGGATTTGAAATAGTTTAACTGGAATTCCATCACCTCTACTAGCTTTGTTTGTAGTGATGCTTCCTAAGGCCCACTTGACTTGGCATTCTAAGATGCCTGGCTTTAGTTGAGTGATCTCACAATTGTGATTATCTGGGTCATGAATAGCTTTTTTGTATAGTTCTTCTGTGTATTCTTGCCTCCTCTTCTTCATATCTTCTGCTTCTGTTAGGTCCATACCATTTCTGTCCTTTATTGTGCCCATGTTTACTATGATGGCTACTCCATCTTCTTGGAGAAATGCTTGCTGAGTCACTCAGTCATGTCTGACTCTTTGAGACCCCGTGGATTGTAGACCATCAGGCTGCTCTGTCCGTGGGATTCTCCAGGCAATAATACTAGAGTGGGTTGCCATTTGCTCCTCCAGGGAATCCTCCCGACCTAGGAATTGAACCAATGGCAACCCACTCCAGTACTCTTGCCTGGAAAATTCTATGGATGGGGGAGCCTGGTAGGCTACAGTCTGTGGAATTGCAAAGAGTTGGACACGACTGAGCAACTTCACTGGTTCACTGGTTCACTCCTGCAGTGAAGGTGGATTCTTTACCATTAAGCCACTTAGGAAGCCTGTACTAACTACTAGCTAGCATTTACTGAGCCAGCCACTGTGCTAAGCACTTCATCATCATTATCTTATTCAATCTTCACCATAACCTTATTTATTGGATATAACTATTTCCACATCTTACAGATGAGGAAACTGAGCCTATGAGATATATTTTTATGTGTTTACAAAACTATTAAATGTCAAAACCATTATTCAAATCTAATTTAGTTTATCTCTAGGGCCGTATTTCTTAAGTACATTGAGAGCCTTATTAGGATATTGTAAGTACTCTGGATTTTACTTATCATGAAATGTATATTTTAAGCTATAGTAATATTTCAGATGGGCTTCCCTGGTGGCTCAGACAGTAAAGAATCTTTCACTTTCACAATATTTCAGATATTCAAGGAACAATTCAAAAAGTCACTGTGGTAGGCAGAATTATGGCATATGCAGATGTCTATGTCTTAATCCCTATAATTCATCAATATATTTCATTACATGGCAAAGAGAGATTAAAGGTACAGATAGAATTAAGATGGCTAATCAACAGACTTCCCTGGTGGCTTAGCTGATAAAGAATCCGCCTGCAATGTGGGAGACCTGGGTTCGATCCCTGGGTTGGGAAGATCCCCTGGAGAAGGGACAGGCTACCCACTCCAGTATTCTGGCCTGGAGAATTCCATGAACTGTATAGTCCATGGGGTCGCAAAGTGTCGGACACAATCGAGTGACTTTCACTTTCGCTTTCAATCAGCAGACAGTGCAATTATCTGGGACTGCCCAATGTAATTAGAAATTTGCTTAAAAGTGAAAAAATGCAACAGAGTAAGAAAAGTGGAGAGATATCAGCCTTGGTCCACTATTATTGGTCTTGAAGATGGAGAAATGGAACCATGAGATACGGAAAATGGACTAACTTTAGAAAGTGAAAGAGATAAGGAAACAAATTCTTCCCTTGAATCTCCAAAAGGAATATAGCCCTATACACCTTGATTTTATCTTGGTGATAATCATTTAAGAATTTTGTCCTTCATAATTTTCAGACGATAAATTTCTGTAACTCTAAGCCACTCAAATCAGGGCAATTATTTGTTATAGCAGCAATAGGAAATTGATACAGTCATAATTAACTTTTCTTTCTCCTGCTCCATCATCTCTACCTCAATCCATAACTAAAAGTTTTGTGGGTTTTATCTCCTTAATATTTGTTGATTCATCACTGCCCCTACCACCATGGTGTTCTAGGAATAATTTAAGATTCTTACTTGGTTAATATATTCAAACAAGGCCATTTATTTTCGTTTTTGTTTAATTCATCAGATCATTATCACTCAACTAGATATTTGCAGTATTATCTTTGCTAGCTATCTTGCCTTCCACATATAAGCCACAGTCCACATTTGTGCAAAGTTATTCATCATTCTAAAATGCATAAAATTACACTGGGGAATGTGTTAAAAGGGAAGAGCCTTGGATAAAGCCTGAAGATGGAGGAAGAAATACGTTTTTTCCTTGTTTCTGTGTAGGATTAGCTTTGTTTGTTCAAGCCATTTGTTTATCCTTATTGTTTCCACACAAAATATTTTGCTTAGAAATTGCAACCATGCAGAGTACAGGAAAGTAGATGGTCTGCACAGCTGACAGTCACGTGGGTATATTGCTATTTCTTATTCTTTCTTACCACAAGATTTTGCAATGCAAACTAATGATTAATTTTCACTTTCCCAGTTAAGAAACTGTTAATCAAGGAGCTGATGGTGCATATTTTCAAAGGAGAATTGAACTTGATAACTTTTTAGAAGTGTTTTACTCTAATCAGGGAAGGCCAATAAAGAAACAATGATTATTCTCTCATTATTTTACAATAGTGTAGTAACAGATGCAAAGAGAGATATTTATCCCAATTTATTCCTAAGTTCTGATGCTCTATATTTAAATTGTTCATTTGGTGTGATAGAATGACAGCTGGATTGGAGTCCTGAATTCCAAGGATGAATTCTGTCTTCAATTGCAAGTATGGGCTCACAACAAGCCCACGAGATTTCAGTTTGCTCATCTAGAAAAATGAGAGTAGAAAGGAAATTAACTCAAGTTGGATGCTGGGCTATACACATTACACCCATTGTCTCATTTAATCTCCAGGAAAAGCAAGGGAGCATTAGCTCAAGGATCTATCTTTTCATTCATCTCTCTAAAACCTCAAACCTGTGTAATATCTCATAGGCTGAAATATGAACTCTGGAAATCTGTAGACCTCAGTTATAATTCTTGGAGGAAGTATCCATTTCCCCTAGAGGACATCAGGAAGCCTGGTTTCTAGTAACTACTTTACTACTGATAAACTCTGTAACTTTGGGCAAACCACACGCTTTCTCGAAGCCTCTGTTATTTTCCCTTCTGCAAAATGAGAGCACTGACTTATTTCTACAGTCCCTTCTCTTTGGTAGTTTATGCCAGAAGTTGGTGATCATTTTCTACAAAGGGCCAGGTAGCAAGTATTTATATGTTGCAGGGTACAACGATGTCTCTGTCACAACTATTCAACTCTGCCTTTACAGCACAAAAACAGCTGTAGACAATATGTAAATGAACAGGCTTGGCTGAATTCCAATAATACTCAACTCACAAAGCTGATGATGGCTTGGTTTTAGCCCAGGGGACCTAGTTTGCTGACCCTTATCTATACAGAAATAACAGATTTTGTGTGTGTCAGCTCTTCCCTTTCTTTTTTGAACCAAGATATCAAGAACTGTGTCTTGTACATCTCTAACCTAAAGATATCTCTTTATTGAAGCAGAGTTTATCTATGTGCTTCAATTAAAAAAAAAAGGATAAAACTAAGAATTTGGAGAAATTAATGGTCTGGATTTTGGTAGCAGCTTGTTAAGAGCAGCACTTAGTTACATAAAGAGCAGAAACAGCAAACACCTTGATGAATAAAAGTCATATAACAGTTATATAGATTTTAAAAATTATTCTTATCTATCCCAATTTTAATGTACCTTACATGAATCATCAAGAGTTACCAAAAACGTTGCTTTTCTGAAATGCACAATGATCTTCAATGAGACCTATTGCCTACAAGAGAATGTTTTACAAAGGATGGGAAGGAGAGGAGAACAAAGAGTTCTCATGAATTCCTACTCACAGTAAATGGACAAATGATATGTTAAGATATATTTGATTATGTTCTGCAACTGTAAAGAGGAGTAAGTGGAAACTGGAAAGTGCTCTAGAAATCATTTTCAAGGCCAGCATTTGAACTATGAATAACTTTGGGTCTGTATACTGTAAGCTTTCATTATGGGTGGCCTGGCTAGCTGCACCTTTGGGAGCATCACTCTGCAATTTATTTTTTGTTTTGTTTTTCACTGTTGTTTAATTCTAGTAGCTCATAGTGCTGAAGATGGATCTGATGCCAATGTGTCACCAACGATTTTCATCACAGTAATAAGTTCTTCTGAAAACAAAGGGGGGCTCATTGGCACATTGACAAATTCCCCCAAAGCAAGTTTGCAGTGTGGGCTTCTAAACTAGCAAGAGTTTTGACGTTTGTGTGTTCTATTTATTTTATATTCTCATTGTTTTCTTTCTACTCTGCAAAGCTTTGAACTTCACTTGTTCAATGAGTTCAGTCATAGAAAATATTCAGAGGACATGGGCAGATGGTGAATTCACCAGGGAATTTATGCAATTCTCTGGCTCATTCCATCAATCGAGAATTATAGAGAAACAACCCCAGTATGAGCTGAAGCATATTCTGCCTTGAAGAAAGACAGAAATGACAAAATGATTAAAAAATAAATTTGAGTAGCCCTCTGTTTTCCCTGTAGAATACTTCTAATTAGATTTTTGATGAAATCTGCTGGTTCCTCATCCCTGATAGTTGCATTTTTTTAGTTCATTATAGCGTTTTTATCACTGCTATTTTTGTTGTTGTAATAACATTTTCTCATTATTTTTTGTCTAATCAGCCTTTAGTGAATTTTAGAAATAAATATGTATTTATTGTATGAGCTTTAGCATTTTGGGGTGCTTACTTTTGACATGATTAACTTGCCTTATTTTACAAATTTGAAACAGAATTTATCATGATGCAAAAATGATTTTATATATATAATACAGATGTACACACAGATATATGTGTGTATATAACTATAAACTTATGCCTCCCAAAAAGATCTGTGTCAACTCCTATGGTTATCAATGAGGTACATTTTCGACCCCTATGGCACAGTTGGCAATGTTTGGACATATATCTGATAGTCACAACATGGGGAGGGGGTAAATAGGAGGTCCTACTGACATTTAATAGCTAGAAACCAAAGATGCTACTAGTAATTCTATAACATACGGTCAATTTTCCCACCTCCAGTCAAGGAAAATGATTACTTCAACCCAAATTGTCAATAACTCTGAGGTTGAGGAATTCTGGTCCAAAAACATGTAGAAATGTCAATGTACAATTCAAGAAATTACATCCAAAGTTACAGATCTTTAACATGCTATGAGCCTTTACACATATGAAAGACTCACAGGAAGTGCTAAAAATTGTTTTGAATGGTATAGAATGAATTTTTTTTATCAAGAACGTTGTAAAGCAGGGAACCTTGCAATGCAAAAAGTCAACCTATTTTTAATTGGAAAAATAACCAAGAAGCCTTGATTAAGAATATATATTTATCTTTGCAGTTATCTTTATTGTTGTATCTACCCCAGGCCATTTTTTCTATTTTTCAATTTCCCTCATCCACCCTGCCCTATCCCTTAATCTCCTCCATGTGAGTAATAGAGAAGCTGACATTTTTAATTGGAATATAATTGCTTTACAATGTTGTGTTAGCTTCTGTTATACAACAAAAGGAGTCAGCTATAAGTATATAAATATTCCCTCCCTCTCGGACCCCTCTCCCACCCCCCTCATCTCACTCATCTAGGTCATCACAGGGCACTGAGCTAAGCTCCCTGTGCTATACAACAGGTTCCCACGAGCTATTTTACACACGGTAGTATATACATATGCCAATCCCAATCTCCCAATTTATCCTGCATTTTAATTCAGTGTGAGCATTGTCCCCCTGAAAATTTGAGGAAAGACACTGGAAATGAGAATCCTCTCTCTGTCTCTGGATGATAAACCAGAGAGATTTTTAAAGCTATACTTCCACTTGCATGAATTGAAGTAGTATTGAAGACCTGGAGGGAGACAGAGGAGAAAGTGCTTAAGAAGTTTTGTTGTGCCTTAGGAATGCATTCTCCACTAAGGCACTCTTCAACACTAGGAAGTAAAGGGTAAAGTTGTTTTTCAAGTATCTGAGATGATCAACTGTTGTTTCTTTGAATGAGACACCCTGTGGAAATAATGAAAGAACAAGGGGTCAAGATTTTTTGTCGTACATTCATAAATGTGCATACATAAACACACTCACCTACCTAAACTTTAGTACAAATATGGTTATATTGTGCATGCTATTTTGGGGCTTCCTGCTGGCTCAAATGGTAAAGAATCTGCCTGCAATGCAGGAGACTTGGGTTTGATCCCTGGGTTGGGAAGATCCCCTGGAGGAGGGCATGGCAACCCATTCTAGTATTCTTGCCTGGAGAAGCCCATGGACAGGGGAGCCTGGCAGGCTACAGTCCATAGTCACAAAGAATCAGACACAACTGAGCAACTGAGCACAGCATGCCATTTGGTGTGTTGCTTTTCTCACTCATCAAAGCATTATGGACTTCTTTTCATATCCATTCTCATCAATGCTTTCATGGGTGTCGAGCATTCTCTCACCTGGCTTTACAGCAACTTATTAAGCCACTATTCACTTGATCAACATTTAAGTTGTTTGTTACCAAATGCTCCCTATAAAAAACAATGCAGAGGTGATCATGTTTGTGTATACACCTTTATGCATCTTTGGGGTATCATCTTAGAAAATATTCCAGAAAATATGCTGAGTCAAATAATATTTAATTAAAGATTTTTGGTGCACAACACTAATTGCCCTTCCAAAAAGGCTGGAACAAACTGCATTCCCACAATCAATGCACTAAAATACTCTCATCCTATGCCTTTCCGGACAGTGGGTTTTCTTATGTTCTTTCATCTTTGTTAATATTTTTCCTCATTATTAATCTGAAGGATGAAAAAGTCTCTTTTCCATTAACATTTTTGGTAGCTAGTGAAGGTGAGCATCTTTTCCTTTTTAATAATCATTTTCAACTCATTTTTTCAATTGGCTTTTCATATTCTTTGCCCATTTTTAAATAATGTTGCTGATCTTTTTAGTTTTGATTTATATAAGCTCTTTCAATATTAAGAAAATTAGTCTGTCAAATATACTACAAATACTTCCTCCCAGATTGTCTCAACTTTTATTATGGTATTTTTAGCTTAAAAGAGGCTTTACACTTTTATGTCATCATATTTATCAAAATTTTATGGCTTCTAGGTTTACCAGTGAGGCTTAGAAAGACACCTCCCTCATCAAGATCACAAAGAACATTCATACATATCTTCTTCTACAAAGATTTAGTTTTTAACATTTAGTTATTTGATTATCTGTAATTTATTTGAGTGCTTTGGAGTGAGGTAATAATCAAGTTTGACAGCTAATGCTAAGCTCTGTGATAAGAAAGACTTGGATCTGGGCTTTACCACTTAATAGCCAAGTGACCTTGAGAAAATCACTTAACCTCTTGAAGTCCGTTTCTTCATCTGTAAAAAGAGGGTAATAATACTCCCTAACTCATAGGCTTGTGATGTAAATGAAAGAATCCATTCCAAGAACTTAGAACGAAAGAGGAACATGTAAGAATATAATCACTATTAGCTGGATCGTCTTATTACTATTGCTATTCTCAATAGATAATATTTTCCCTAGATGATTTATTGATTAGACCACTTTTTTACCCAAAGATTGAAAATGCTACTTGTATTATATTTCTAATTAAAGTATATGATTAGATATATGTTTAAACTCTCTATTATTGTGTTCTTCTATCTGTGCATGTCCAAAACGTAGGTCCTAGTACTTTCAAAATAACTTTATAATAGTAAACATTTTTCTCTTGTTCTTGGAATTAATTTTGATATTTTAATTTATTACAATTAAACATGTGGTTTTGAGTTTGAGTCATGTATTTAATTTGTTAAGAAAGCACAATGCTAATTGCTTTTTCCAAAAAGCTGGAATAACTTGCATTTTCAATGTTATTCAGAATATGCCCACATCCCACGCCTTTTCTACCAGCAGGTTTCCTCATGTACTTTCCTCTTTGCTAATATTTTTCTTTGTTATCAATATGAAGGATGAAAAATAACTTTTAATCTTTATTTTATAGACACAAGGAGAATTGATCTTTAAAATATTGTCATTTTTTTGTATTTCACTGCTTTTATTCGAGTCCTTTTCTTTCAATTTCTCTCAGTAAAGTTTTATATGGCAGTTTTCTTCATTTAGTACTTATGCATTGCTTGTTAAATTTATTTCTTAGTATTTTATTTTCACTTTATTTTTGACTGCTTATTTAAAAAAAAAATTTCCATTACATTTAAATTTGTTTTTGTTAGTATAAATGGAAGATATTAATCACTTTATATGAATTTTGCATTATCTTCATATCAAATATGTAAAAGTACATTATCTAGCACTTTTTAAATAATTTTAAATAATAGTGGTGAAAGCAGCATTGTTATTTTGTTCCTGAATTTACATTCAGTTTTTTCAATTTTTTTTGGCAATAAAATATAAGGTTTTTATTTGTGTTATATATCACACTTTTTAGGGAAACATTCATGTTTTAATGAAGGTTGAATTTTATAAAGCCTTTATTGGTATTTACCAGGATGATCATATTTTTATCTCTTTTGACTTATTAATATGGTAAATTAAATTTATGCAGTCCCTAAGGGATTCCTGTTATTGAACTCTTTGCATTCCTAGAGTGCCTCTTGCTTCATTAGTATTCATTTATTCTGTTGATATGCTGTTGGATTACATTTGCAAATGTTTCATCTCAGATTTTTGCATCAATACTTGCAATGTACATTTTTTAGTAGTTTTCTTCACATTTGTTGCCCTAACCAGGTTCAGGTTGGGTATTAGCATTATGCTGCCTTAAAAAATAATTAGAAAATTTCCCTTGTCATTCCATGCTCTAAAACAGTTTCAAATGCATAGATATTATAGGATTATAACCTCTAAAAGAGCGATCTGTATAAACAGAGAGAAGAATGAATTTAAAATCTGGCCCTACTACTTTTTCTTTGTTTCAACATTTATAAATGAGCATAATAATAAAAGTTATCAAATGAGTCTCTTCAGAAGACATCAAAAGGTAATGAATGTAACTGGAAGCTCATACCTCTTAATTTCCCTCTTTTTCACTCATCCACTATAAACGAATCACAGGGATGAAATGTACAGTATGGGACATTTAATCAATAACTATGTAATATCTTTGTGACAGATGGTAACTAGACTTATCATGGTGACCATTTTGAAGTGCATAGAAATATCAAATCACTATATTGTGTAAGAGGAATTAGCATAATGTTCTAGGTTAATTATACTTCAAGAACAAACATAGACACAGAAAAAGAGATCAGATTTTTGGTGACTAGGGGCAAGGATAGAAATGGGGGGGATGAGATGAACGTGGTCAAAAGGTACAAACTTCCAGTTGTAAAATAAACAATTACTATGAATGTAATATACAGCATGATTACTATAATTAACACTACTGTATAGATGTAAAATTTGCTAATAGAGTAAATCTTGAGTTCTCATCACAAGAAAAAATACATTTTTCTTTTATTCTGTATCTATATAAGATGATAGATGTTCACTAAACATATCGTGGTCATCATTTCATGACGTTTGTAACTCAAATCATTATACTGTACATCTTATATAGTGCTGTATGCCAATTGTATCTCAATAAAACTGGAAGAAAAATAAATAAAATAAAATCACACCACTTTTATTCTTAAAAAAAGATAATAAATTTAAAACACTTAGCATATATGCCTTGTGCGTGCTTTGTGCATGCTAGGTCGCCTCAGTCATGTCTGACTCTTTGAGACCTTATGGACTGTAGTCCCCCAAGCCCCTCTGTCCATGGGGTTCTCTGGGCAACAATCCTGGAGTGGGTTGCCATTTCCTTCTCCAAGGGATCTTCCTAGCTCAGGAGTGGAACCCTCATCTCTTCTGTCTCCTGCGTTGGCGGGCATGTTCTTTACCACTAGCACCACCTGAGAGGCCAGAATATGCCTTAGTTCAGTTCAGTTCAGTCACTCAGTCATGTCTGACTCTTTGCGATCCCATGGACTGCAGCACGTCAGGCTTGCTTGTCTATCACCAGCTCCCGGAGCTTGCTCAAACTCATGCCCATCGAGTCGGTGATGCCATCCAACCATCTCATCCTCTGTTAACCCCTTCTCCTCCTGCCTTCAGTCTTTCCCAGCATCAAGGTCTTAGCATATGCCTTGCAAGGCATTAAATAAATGAACGTTATATTATCCATTTCTCAAAATATGGAAAATATCACCTGTGAAACCATTTTTTCCCTGACAATTTGGTTAAGAAGAAAATACAGTTCTTCAATATCTTTATAAATTTCTATCATGATTATTAGTCCATTTCTGATTTTTGTCTTTTTGAGTCATTTTGGAGATGTATATTTTTCTAGAAAGTACCCATTCCAGTCATGTTAAAATATTAAAAAAACATTGTGACTGTACAATACATTCTTAAATGATCTCTGTACTTGAGGTTAGTTTGTCTTTCTTAATATTTTCTCTCTTTTCTTCTTACTATAAGTAGCTCTTAATTTTTGTTTTATTTTTCTCATATTTTCAATCTTATTATGTAGTTCTATCAAACGGAAAACTATATATAATGATAAAATTAACGTTTATGTACCTAACATTCAGCTGTGCCAAATCTCAGTATTCTCCCATATGTCATGCATGCTTCCTTTTACTGTTTCAAAGAATAAAATATTGAAGATAGAATAGATCTCCTTGTGTATCCCTCCTTTGTTCACTTCTTGTTCCATGTTGCCTAGTCATATCTTGAATTTTGTGTCTACACATATCAAATTTGGTGGTTAATTCTATTCACCAACTATTTTCAATTCTTAGAATTTCTGAGCATATAGCAGGATGGCACTTCTCAGTCCCCTTGAGGTGGGATGGGACCTTATGGCTACTTCTAGCCAATAAATTATGAATAGAGATAACGTGTGCCATGTTGAGGCCAGATCATTTAACTGTTCATCTGAGGTTCTCAAATGCTCTATGTCCATCCTGCATGGAAACCTCCAATTTTCCAGATAATGGGTGTTGAATTGCCTGAGCCCCAGAATAAAGATGATGTGGGGTTGGATGCCTTAAAAACCCTCAACTGACTTGTAGCATGAGTGAGAAATAAACCTATGGTGCTTGAAATTTCTGAGATTATTTTATTGCCTTTGTTGTTTTTACCACAACTCAATCCAAACTATCTTGACCAATGCATCCATAAACAACAGATACTATGTTTTCATCTCTATGCAAATGTTATCAAGCCTCGTATACTCTCCCACAACTCGCCTTTCTCATCTGATATTATGTTTTTAAGATTAATCCATGTGTTATCTGCATAGTTCTTTCATTTTAAAGACTGCTTATTTTTCTGCTGTCTGAGTGAATCACAATGAATTTACCCTTTCTTCTATTAATGGAAATGCATGTTGTTTCCAATTTTACACTGTTAATGATGATGTTACATTATTGGACACCTCACACTATGAACATTTTACACGAGTGCAATTATTAGCTTATGGAGCACATGCATCTTTAAATTATTGGATCTTGTCAAAATCCACTCCCCTATGATTATAGAAATTTGCACTTCAGCCAGCACTACATAAGAATTCCTATTTCTACATCTTACCAACACTAATACTGTCCGAAATTCTCATCTTATCAGTATTATTTATAGTATTAATTTTCACCTTCCTGATTATTAGTGTGGGCTTCCTAGGTGGTTTGGTGGTAAAGTATCTGCATGCAAGAGATGAAAAAGAAGTGGGTTCGATCCCTGGGTCAGAAAGACCCCCTGGAGAAGGAAATGGCAATCCACTCCAGTATTCTTGCCTGGAGAACTCCACGGACAGAGGAGCCTGGTAAGCTACAGTCCACAGAGTCTCAAAGAATTGGACAAAACTGAGAGACTGAGCACACACAATTTACTAGTGTAACTGAGCATCATTCTGTATGTCTATTTTCCATGCATAAATGACATTTACCAGTACATGTTGTCATTTAGTCGCTAAGTTGTGTCCGACTCTTGCAACCCCATGAACTATAGCCCACCAGGCTCCTCTGTCCATGGGACTTCCCAGGCAAGAATACTGAAGTGGGTTACCAGCACATTTACTTTGTTTTTTTTTTTACCCCTTGGATTTTGTTAATTGAAATTTAGTGGTGCTCTTATAAGTTACATCCACTGGAAATATCTTCTCTGAGTCTGTTTGTTTTTCGTTTTGTTCTATATAAGTTTTTAAATTTCAATGTTGTCAAACACGGTATCTCAATTTATTCATTTATCACTTGACCTTGTTCTTCATAGCTTTAAGATATAATTTGCACATCATACAATTAACCTATTTAATGTGTAATATTCAGTACTTTTCAGTTTATTCACAGTTGTATATAACTGCCACTGCAGTTTAGAACACTTTTATCACCTTAAAAAGCAACCCTATATCTTTTAGTAAATTCCCCCAATCCCCATTCCTCCAGCCATAGGCAATTTCTGATGTACTTTCTGTCTCTCTATATTTCCCTGTTTCAGATGTTTCATCTTATGTGACTAGTTCTTTCAATTTGCATAATGTTTTCAAGGTCCATCCATGTTGTAGCATGATTTCAACTTTTGTATACCTTTAAAAGGAGATCTTTCCCTAACCTGAACCCCTAATACTAGTGTCTTTTGTTTACTTCATTAAATTATATACTTTGATTTTTACATGTAGGTCTTTAATCTGTTAGGAATTGATATCTGTGTTTGATTGGAGGTAGGGAGCTATTTTCCCATATGGACAGCCAATTATGTTAGCACCATTTATTAAAATACTCTGCCATTTCCCCTGATTTAAATCACTACTGATATTACATAACAAGTTTCCATATTTTGTGAGTTTGTTTCTGGTCTCCATACTATGATCATGTGCTCTATTTGTCTGTTCTTTCAAGTATCTTACTGTTTTGGATGCTATACCTCTAACTTTTAATAAATCTTGCTCCCTAAAAATGGAAACCCCTTACAGTACTTTTGAAAATTCTCTTATTTATTCTGGGCTCTTTGCAGTTCCATTTCATTTTTATGATCAACTTCACAAAATCCATGAAAAATTTCTTATAATTTTGATTAGAACTTTATTGAATTTACATATTAATTGTTAATTTACATATTAATTTACATATTAATTGGAAGACTGATATATTTATTATACGAATGTGTGTGTGTATGTGTGTGTGTTAGTCACTCAGTCATGTCGGCTCTTTGAGACCCCATGGAAGAGCCCATCAGGCTCTTCTGTCCATGGGATTCTCCAAGCAAGAATACTGGTGTGAGTTGCTATGCCCTTCTCCAGGGGATCTTCCCAAATCAGGGATTGAACCCAGGTCTCCCACATTGCAGGCAGATTCTTTACCGTGTAAGCCACCAGGGAATATTTCCATGCAAACACGTGGTATATATTTCCTTTTGCTTAAATTTACTGTATTACTTCATACAATATGATATCAATTTCACAACAAAAAACTTGCATATTTTCTATTATTCTTTTCCCTAAGTATCTTATAGTTATTTTTAAATAATGTGCAAATAATATCCTTTATAAAAATGCATCATCTAGTTGTTAGTGTTGTGTAAAAATGCAATTTATTTTTCCTTATGTTGTTCTTGTGTCTCTTTCATTAGAACTTCCTTATTTGTTCTAATAATTTCATAGCATGGAGATTTTCCTGGTTTTCCATATAAACAATCATATTGTTTGGGAATACTAAACTCTCTTTCTCTTTTTCTGTCTTTCCAATCCTATCATATTCTAGTTATTTTCCTCATCTTACAGTTCTGCCTATGGCCTCCTGTGCAATGTTGAACATAAAAGTCACAGCAGCTGCCCTTTTATTATTCTTGACTTTAAACATTTCATCATTAAGTATGATGTTTGCTAAAGGTTTTTGCAGGTTATACTTTATCATGTTATGAAGGTTGCCTTATAGTCCTAGTTTACTTGGCATTTTTGAAAATCAAGAATCTGTGTTGAAATTTACAAAATGCTATTTCTCTCCTTAATGAGATGTTTCTGTGATTGTTCTCCTTTAATATCAGTATCTTCAAATGATGAGTTATGCTAAATAATTGACTCAATTTAAATCATGGGTATATTCCTGAGAGAAAGGCTTCTTGCTCTAACACATGCACCCACATGCACATAAACGTACATAAAATTAGTGCACATATATTTTTGTGTGCACATATATATTACTGAATTTGATCGGTTTAACCCACCCCAGTATTATAACCTGGAGAATCCCATGGACAGAGGAGCCTGGTGGGCTTCTGTCCATAGGGCCACCAAGAGTCAGACACAACTGAAGTGACTTAGCAGTAGCAGCAGCACATATTACTTGAATTTGACTGGCTTAAAATATATTTAGTGTTTTTCTGTCTATAATGATAAGTGATATTGACCTAAAGTTTTATTTTCCTGAACTAACTTTTATGTTACCAATAACTTAATACAAATTTGGAAAATTAGACCAGTTTGTAAAGGAATGGAAAGAAATATTATCTAGTACTTGAATATTTGGAAATGCATGCCTTTAAATTTCTAGATGCTTTTGAGGTAGGAGACACTTTTTTAAACTATTGAGTCTGGAATGGTGTTCTGTTTCGCATATGATAATATACATGTTTCAATGCTATTCTCTCAGAACGTCCCACCCTCACCTTCTCCCTCCAAGTCCATAAGACTGTTCTATGCATCTGTGTCTCTTATTCTGTCTTGCATATAGGGCTATCGTTACCATCTTTCAAATTCTATATATATGCATTAGTATACTGTATTGGTGTTTTTCTTTCTGGCCTACTTCACTCTGTATAATGGGCTCCAGTTTCATCCATCTCAATAGAACTGATTCAAGTGTATTCTTTTCAATGGCTGAGTAATATTCCATTGTGTATATGTACCACAGCTTCCTTATCCACTCGTCTGTTGATGGACATCTAGGTTGCTTCCATGTCCTGGCTATTTCAGGTTCGATGCATGAGACAAATGCTCAGGGCTGGGGCAATGGGATGACTCAGAGGGATGGGATGGGGAAGGAGGTGGGAGGTGGGTTCAGGATGGGGAACACATGTAAACCCATGGCTGATTCATGTGAATGTATGGCAAAAACCACTACAATATTGTAAAGTAATTAGCCCCCAACCAAAATAAATAAACTTGTTTAAAAAATAAATAAACTATTGAGTCAATTTCTGTCATGAATTTTGCTCTATTCAGATTTTCTGTTTTTCTTCTGCTTTATTTATTTATTTTTTTTGGTCATATATCCACTTTTATTTATTTATTTATTTTAAATTAGTTTATCTATTTTTTAACGTTACAATATTGTGTTTGTTTTGCCACACATTGACATGAATCCACCATGGGTGTACATGTGTTCCCCTTCCAGAACCCCCCTCCCACCTCCCTCCCCATCCCATCCCTCCAGGTCATCCCGGTGCACCAGCCCCGAGCACCCTGTATCATGCATCGAACCTGGGCTGGCAATTCATTTCACATATGATAATTTACATGCTTCAATGTCATTCTCCCGTATCATCCCGCCCTCTCCCTTTCCCATAGAGTCCATAATACTGTTCTATATATGTGTGTCTCTTTTGCTGTCTCGCATACAGGTTTATCTTTACCGATTTACTAAATTCCATATATATGTGTTAGTATACTGTATTGGTGTTTTTCTTTCTGGCTTACTTTACTGTTTCATCCAGTTTCATCCACCTCATTAGAACTGATTCGAATGTATTCTTTTTAATGGCTGAGTAATATTCCATTGTGTATATGTACCACTGCTTCCTTATCCATTCATCAGCTGATGGGCATCTAGGCTGCTTCCATGTCCTGGCTATTATAAACAGTGCTGCGATGAACATTGGGGTACACGTGTCTCTTTCAGTTCCGGTTTTCTCCGTGTGTATGCCCAGCAGTGGGATTGCTGGGTCATATGGCAGTTCTAGTTCCAGTTTTTTGAGGAATCTCCACACTGTTCTCCATAGTGGCTGTACTAGTTTGCATTCCCACCAACAGTGTAAGAGGGTTCCCTTTTCTCCACACCCTCTCCAGCATTTATTGCTTGTAGACTTTTGGATAGCAGCCATTCTGACCGGCATGAAATGGTACCTCATTGTGGTTTTGATTTGCATTTCTCTGATAATGAGTGATGTTGAGCATCTTTCCATGTGTTTGTTAGCCATCCATATGTCTTCCTTGGAGAAATGTCTGTTTAGTTCTTTGGCCCACTTTTTGATTGGGTCATTTATTTTTCTGGAATTGAGCTGCAGGTGTTGCTTGTATATTTTTGGGATTAATTCTTCGTCCGTTGCTTCATTTGCTATTATTTTCTCCCATTCTGAAGGCTGTCTTTTCACCTTGCTTATAGTTTCCTTTGTTGTGCAAAAGCTTTTAATTTTAATTAGGTCCCATTTGTTTATTTTTGCTTTTATTTCCAATATTCTGGGAGGTTGGTCATAGAGAATCCTGCTGTGGTTTATGTCAGAGAGTGTTTTGCCTATGTTTTCCTCTAGGAGTTTTATAGTTTCTGGTCTTACGTTTAGATCTTTAATTCATTTTGAGTTTATTTTTGTGTATGGTTTCTTCTGCTTTTAAAAAAATTATTTTTGAGACTTCTTTATTTCTCCAAATAATTATTCTTAATACAGATATTGTTTAAAACCCTTCTTGTTTTGTATTCCCCATGTACACTTGAATTGTTTTGCTCACAATACCTTCTTGTCTCTCATTCCTTCTATCTCAGTTAATGTTCCCTCTTTATGAACTGAATCTTTTAGTATTTCTTTTAGTGATGATCTGTTATTTGTAATGGATCCCAGACCTTTACTGTCTGAACACTCTTATTTTGCCTTCTCTTTTGAGTGATCATTTACTTGGGTATAGAATTTTAGGGTTACAGCTCCAAAATTTGGCAATTTTTACAGCTCCAAAATTGGCAATTTTCATTTTACTATATTCTGGCTTCAATCTTGCTATTAAGTAGTGTGTTGTCAATTTGCTTACTGTTAAATAGTCTACAGTCAAGTTGTAGACAGTTGTGTTTTTTCTTTGTTTTCGTTGTCTTTAATGTCCCTGTGATATGTCTAGATATGTTTCATGAATAAAATGCTTTCTGACTATCTTTTCTATTTCCCTAATATTTAATATTTTAGAGATTATACTTAATAGTCTGTATTAAACAATGATTACCATTTGTAATATGTGTTTTCAAACTATGCATTCTCCCCAACCATGCATTTCTTGATATCCTGATAATTCCCCAGGGGATCTTATTGAGAATTGATTTCATTGATGGTAATTGAATCCTTTGGAGTGGATGAATTTTCTCAGAGCACACTGAGAAGTGAACATAGTTTAGAAGATCAGAAGACTGAGAAATATAAAAAGATTATTGTTGAGCTTATGAGGGCAGTTTCAGATGACTGGTAGGAACAGAATCCTAATTACAGTGGAAAGTTAGCTGTGGAGTGATTTGCAGCTAAGGCAGAGGACAGATATAGGATAGTAGCTGGTGGGATTTGGAGGAGGGCAAAGGTTAAGATGGAAATGATGTTATAGTTAAATGTAGATGTGACATATCAATAATGAAACTGGAGATTAAAAGAGTGGATATTTTAAAAATTAATTCCCTTTGAGGATGGAAGGTGAAAGGATGCAAAGCACACTTTAGAGTAGCAGCTGCTCTATTATAACCATAAGAAAGGAGAGAAGAACAGCTGCCCATACATATATATTCATACTTGCTTGTCATCAATCTTTCCTACTTTTTTAAAAAATCTACAATTTGAGGGATTTTTACCCACTGTATTTAATTGTAATTATTTTAAATTAATTTTTATTGGCATATAGTTTGATTTACAATGCTGTGTTAATTTCATGTGTGTGAATCAGTTAGACATATATTCATTTACTCTTTTATAGGTTATCTTCCCATTAAGGTCATTACAAAGTATTGAGCAGCATTCCCTGTGCTATACAGTAGGTTCTTACTAGTTACCTGTTTTATGTATAGTAGTGTAATTGTAACTGTTTATAAACTATATTGCCAATTTTTCAAAGACAAGTGTGTATGTGTGTATGTGTGTCTCAATTGCCAATTGTTTCATGGGTTAGCACATATTTTTATCTACATAATAGCCTCTGACTTGTAGTTCTAGAGACATTTGTCACAAGACCTCATTACTTCACCTCGGAAGCTGGGTCAGGAAAAAAATATGATGATATGTTTACTCATATGGTTGCTCTTTCATCTCTACCTCTCCTGTGGAGAGCTGCAATCAAGGAACACGATGTAAACAGGATGTGCTCAGTATCTTTTATGACCCGTTCTTGCCTCCAGCCCCCATCTTTCCAAAATGAGAGCTATTGGCGGAAATTTTCACTTACTTACTGTGTGAGGGTATTGTTGGCATTCAAGAGCTAGAAAGTCTGGAAGGTGGTCTTCTCCATCCTCTCAGTCTACACTGTATTTTACCTGACCACTATTATCTGAAGTTTGTAATATGGAGCATGTGAATTTTCCTGGGCTCTATAAAGGTTTGCTTGTTTTGTTTGTTTGGGTGGCTATCAGAGAAGAGGTGTTGTCAGTGAGCCATGATTTCACCATGTTTTTCCAGAAGTTCTAGAGTAGACTGAGGCCCTGATGTGTCCTTTCCTAGTTCTCTGCTACCCAGCACATCACTCAGTGCTGAGGACCAGGTGGGATTCAGCGAGGTACAAAAGATGATAGAATGGTGTCGACTACATCTACCCAATAACACGGTCAAGTAGTTCCATATTTGTAGGGGATATTTCTCACATGTAGAAGGTGGGACGCTAGATCACTCAGTGTGCCAATCAATTATCAGTGTGTAAGTGAACCACCTTCATAAGATCCTACAGAAAGGAATATCAGCCATGGATGAAGTATGTAATTTAGCTTAAATTTTAATAAAAATCATCCCTAACGCTTGTGTTGTGTACAGTGTGCAGTTTAAAATGTTCTTTCCCCTGGTAGTGGAGTGAGTTATCATAACATTAGTGCATGAAACAATATATGCTAGATTCTGTCCAAAACACGTTTCATGTATTAACTAATTTAATTTTTCTACAACCATAATGGTGGCTTCTATTATTATCCTTATTTTAGAGACCAAGGGACTGAAGGACTGACAGGGCTGACAACTTGCCCAAGGTTACACAGTTAGTTATTCACATGTGAACGTCAAGCCTCCTCACTCTAGAATGCATAGCTCTAACCACTGTGGCTACATGCCACCTGGGGTGTGATTCACCACAACAGTGCAAGGTAAGCAGGGATTATTATCCAGATTCTCCAGAAGAGGAACCCAGTGTTCAGAGAGGTGAGGGACTTGTCCAGAATAACATTGTAGCAGCAAAAAGTGACAAAGGTGAGAATGAGATTCAGTTCAGTTCAGTCACTCAGTCGTGCCCGACTCTTTGTGACCCCATGAACCGCAGCACGCCAGGCCTCCCTGTCCATCAACAACTCCTGGGGTCCACCCAAACCCATATCCATTGAGTCAGTGATGTTATCCAACCATCTCATCCTCTGTTGTCCCCTTCTCCTCTTGCCCTCAATCTTTCCCAGCATCAGGGTCTTTTCCAATGAGTCAGCTCTTTGCATCAGGTGGCCAAAGTATTGGAGTTTCAGCTTCAACATCAGTCCTTCAAATGAACACCCAGGACTGATCTCCTTTAAGATGGACTGGTTGGACCTCCTTGCAGTCTAAGGGACTCTCAAGGATCTTCTCCAACACCACAGTTCAAAAGCATCAATTCTTCTGCACTCAGCTATCTTTATAGTCCAACTCTCACATCCATACATGACCACTAGAAGAACCATAGCCTTGACTAGATGGATCTTTGTTGGCAAAGTAATGTCTCTGCTTTTTAATATGCTAGGTTGGTCGTAACTTTCCTTCCAAGGAGTAAGCATCTTTTGATTTCATGGCTGCAATCACCATCTGCAGTGATTTTGGAGCCCAAAAAATAAAGTCAGCCACTGTTTCCACTATTTCCCCATCTATTTGCTCTCCAGAAAAGTTCATTGTTCTTTGTCCTTAATTACACTGCCTCTGCCCAAGTCCTGCCTTTTCATATATCTAAAGACTACTACTCTGTTGTGGTAGGTTATTCTCCAGGTGTAAATGTTGCAAATACATAATACCAGTACTTCTCTCATAAGGAGTTGTGAGTGTTATATTAGATAATAATAGTAAATTCCTCCCATAATCCTTGCACTTAACAAGTACTCCGTAAATGGAGTGCAGTGCCTACTACATTCTTTTCCTGATTCTCAGTCCTTTATTTTACTTCTCTTTACCCCAGAGCAACTAGTATCTTTTTTGACCTTTATCCCTTTGGCTTCATCCCTTGATCATTGCTGCTTCCCTTAGCTTTCTATTTTCACTGACTGTTGGGCTCAGTTTCCTTCATGAAGCATGCCAGGTTTTGGAGGAAAAAAAAGACTGGAATAAAATACTAATAAAGAGAGAAAGTTTGGGAGCCTGGAGGAAACAGGACTTCAGTGGCAGGAAGTATGAGAAATTCTTGTGAGTAACAGTGAGCAGAGTTCAGAGCTGAGGTGGATGCTAAACAAGTATATAACATTTATACAATAAATGATAAAATAAGACAAAAATGATCATCTTCTCAAAAGTAATACCTTCTACAAAGCCCCACATAGTAAAGACAGCAACTTCACTTTTTGGGTTTATGCCTGAAGCTTCAGTGGGGCCTATGTCTTTTAAATTTTTTTTCAGATAATTTTATCATTGTCAACTGTAATTGCAGATTGATTGTAGCCAACATGAACATAGAATATCAATTACAAATACACTTATTGCTGCCCTGCTTTTACATACATTATCTCATTTAAACTTTATAACAACACCACGAAGCAGCAAAGCTATTATAATCTTGATTTTAACACAGGGAATAATCAAGGCTCAGAGAATTCAAAAAGTTGCTTTTGAGTCACATGCCAGCAAGTTGGGTAATAGTATTTGCATCTTTGTTTATCTGACACCATAGTCCTTCTTTTTCCCCATTTTCCTACACAGCCTCATGAAAGAAAACCTGTGAAGGTCTGTTGATGTATCAATTATTGAATAGTTGATAGCAGGAATACTCAGCGTGTTATCTTTTACTGTTCATGACTTTTGTTTGGTGTTCTGGCTTGTATGATGCAAGATTCAGACTGGGGCTACCCCAGTAGATTTTATCTTGGTATTAAACCTCTGTTTTCTCCTACCGCTGCACTATACACCACCCAGGGTCTAGGCGACCCGTGGTTTGTTGTGGCTGTTTTGAAGATGGGCTTTCCTGGTGGCTCAGCGGTAAAGAATCTGCCTGTAGCGCAGGAGACCATGGTTAGATCCTTGGGTCAGAAAAATCCCCTGGAGAAAGAAACAACAACCCACTCCACTATTCTTGCCTGGAGAATTCTATGGACAAAGGAACCTTTTGGGCTACAGTCCATGGGTTCACAAAAGAGTCGGGCACGACTGAGTGACTAAAGAACAACAACCACTTGCTTAAAGGTAGTCAGATTAATATCTTGAGAAAATCTCCCAATGTAAAAGGACTTCTCCCCTTTCCTTTTCAGCTTTCTATACATTGTTCTCTAGTGTGTTCAACAAGGATGTCTTCTAAATGGTCTGCTGGTTTTCTTCTGGCCAACTCTGTCACTTTGTTGGAAAGTGTACCTTCATGGATTCCCTGGGGGGCCTGACAGGAAATGATTTGGGTGCACAGGGAGAAAGCATCACTATTTATTTTCTCGAAAGTAAATAATGGAGATTTGAATCCATTAATTTTTTCTGAATCTCTGTTTTGATATTGTCTTTGCTTTGTCTTCCTCTGTCAAGATGTAGGAGAGAGAAGATGGAAGCATTGTAACTAAAAGAAAAGTATTTTTTGGTCTGAAAGTAGCTTACGTGTAGAATAATGGTGGGAGGGCTAGGTAGTTTGGACCCGTGTGTTTGTGTGTGTGTTCCTGTGGGCACATTTATATGAGAGGACTCCTTCACGTTTAACCACTGGGAGTTGTCTTGTGGAAGGGATGTGCATAAAACATCAATTCTATCATTAGGGGCGTGTGCTTGCTAGAAATACAGAGTTGGAGAGTCAGTTACTTTGCTGGCCTCTATTCAGGAAGTGTGAGCACCTTGAGGGTGTGGCCTATGCCGGATGACCTCATTGAATTCCCGGCATGTTACACAGATATTCGACAGAATGAATACTAGGTATTTCTAAAATAAATAAATGAAAAAATAAATGTAAAGAATGAATGGATAAGAGGATAAATAAATTACAGAATTATTAATTAAGAATAGAAGCTGGAATGGCTTGGAAAGCAACAAGGGCTAGATTGGGCTAAGGATATAACTCATAAAGAGTCAGAGAAATGAAGCCCTTTTATGATCTCACAGAGGATAATCAGATAGTCTAATGTAACCATCTTAAAAATTACACTTGTTCACATGGTGGATTAAACTCTTATGTTTACCATCTCTAACTTCAGAGACACTGCTGAAATGAAAGTAAAGGAATAAAAATTGCATTAAGCTAAGGGCAAAGAAAGTAAGAGAAGAAACAGTGGCAAAGAAACAAAGAAGAGAGTTCAACATCAATTCATTTCACAAATGTGTATCCAATGCCTGCTATGTGCCAGACATTGTTCTCAGAACTGGGGAAAAGTCAGTGAGCAGAACACACAAAAATCCCTGCATCGTGGGGTTTATATTCTAGTAGAAGGAATACCTTTTCAGAAAAAGGTTGAAAGTGGATGGAAGAGATAACTGATCTAACAAAAATGAAAGAAATTATAACTATAAAATAATATAAAAATGCCAACATGGGGCAGACATTGAAAGATGAGATGATCTTCCACACAAACCCCAGAATGGCTAATCCTGATGTATCAGATACTGCAGAATACAGGGGCAAGGAGCTGGGATGAAAACAGTTGGACTGGCTGACAATTTGTATTTAAAGCCGGTGGACATCCAGGTCTTCACCCCACCCTCTACAGCAGTCACCCACTTTCTATTCCTCCCAGATAGGAGACCAAATGTTGTGTGTCTGAAAGTGGAACTTGAGAACCTCCAGACGTTAAGACGCCTAACACAACGGAGGCCAGTGGTGAGATCCAGAGTGGAAAACAAAAGAATTAAGTGAAAGTGAACGTACTGAGACTCCCAGCTGGCTTTCCCCTTTCCTCCTCACAGGACACCAGGTTGTGTCACCCCAGCATAGCAGGCGTGCATTAGTCTCTTGAGAAACTGACTCATCTCATAAAACTAACCTTGAGAGACCAATATTCAATGGTTCCTCAGAAAGAAAACCAGTTTACCCCATGATTATCATGTAGTTCTTCTTCTACAAACAGAGTTCTCGATCAGTGTGTGGTTTTACTCTTTTTTTTTTTTTTATAGTTTGTAAATTCTGCAGCATTTATTTGGATCAAAAATATTTACATCTACTTTGCATCACTGACAAGATGGATATGAGTATGAGCAGGCTCCGGGAGTTGGTGATGGACAGAGAAGCCTGGCATGCTGCAATCCATGGGGTCGCAAAAAATCGGACATGACTGAGCGACTGAACTGAACTGAACTTTGGTTTTGGTTTTTAAAATTAATTTTTGTTGTAGTATAGTTGCTTTACAATGTTGTGTTTGTTTCAACTGTATAGCAAAGTGAATCAGCTCTTAATTATGAACAAGCCATCAATAGATCATCAGAGGTTTCAGAAATCCAGAGAAAATGTAGTAAATTCATTAAAAGATAAAAGATAGAAAATGGAAAGTCAGGAACTGTCAAAGAAATAACAGTATAAGAACTGAGTGGCTTGACATTGCAGATGGAAAGGATTCTCCGGAGCCCATCTCTGAAGATTCTGATATATTGGTAAGGACTGGGGTGTCACTGGTATTTTTATATAGCCCTACAAATAATTATAATGCATTTGTAAGACTGAAAACAATTGTTCCAGCTATTAATTTAGATTTTAATTTTTTTTTTGAGGTTAGCACACAAAGTGACATGTAAATACTTTTCTTGTGCAATTATCATAGTGCTTGTCATGGTGGAACATGTGGAAGACCAAGGGTGAAGGAATAGGACTGCTTTCTCCCAGACTGTCATTCCTATAATGCCTTTTTGTCTTTCTCAGGCTGTGAAATATATAAGAAACAATAAAAATAAAGTTCTGTTTGATTATGATCCTATGAAAGAGTTAAGAAGCCTCTTTTGTATAAGCTTATATCTTTCCTCTTACAAAAGCTTTTATTTTTCAAAACAATGCCCATATCTCATGTAGATTACTTTGTGGAGTGTTGGCATATCCCATGGCCATGCCAAACCTGGTTACAAATAAGGAGAGAGAACCCAAGGATGAAAGAGATGTGCTTCTACAAACCTGTTCTAAAGAGTTAGTTATGTAAAAGCAATATAAACTACTCAATATCTGGAGCAAGGGGTACAGCTTGACAGGGTAGAGAAAAGTTTCTGGTGTTTCAGATTCCACAAATTTATCTGATGACTTCCTCTGCTTAATTACTGTTCTAAGGGTATACTGTTCTGACCATAGTGGGAGAAGATAACCCCCAACATTATTGTTTCTTTGCTCTATCTAATAGCTTTCTCTCCTCTTGGGAACTGGAAGGGTTCTCTCAGTAGATGGTAACAAAATGTTAGAGTGGCTAAATTTTAATTTGGTTATGAGAATATTCTATCTTTAAAAGCACCATGTGTGTGTGTGCTAAGTCACTTCAGTCGTGTCCAACTTTTTGTGACCCTATGTACTGTAGCCTGCCAGGTTCCTCTGTCCATGGGATTCTCCAGGCAAGAATACTGGAGTGGGTCGCCATGCCCTCCTCTAGGGGATCTTTCTGAACCAGGGATCAAACCCACATCTCTTAAGTCCCCTGTGTTGGCACCTCCCATCTGTAAAACAAAAAAGAACAAGGATTAAGGCAGAAGGCACATCAATAGAACCTAAAGCAAGTCATTCTTTGACCAAAACTCTAAATGGGGGAGTTTTGGATATGAATGATTTGACCTTGTCCCTGCTCAACTTGACAGCTTATAGGTCAACTGTGCTAAAATTTTTCTGTTGACAGGAACGAAATAGAAAGGGGAGTAGGCCTTTCTGAGTGGTAATAGTGGAATCAGAATTTGAAACCAACTCAGTTGCTTTGATGTTGCGTTAAACCTGTGGGTCGCTTTGGGTAGTATGGCAATTTTAACAATATTAATCCAGGAGCACAAACTATCTTTTCATCTTTTTTTTTTGTATTGTCTTAAATTCCCTTCATCAGTGTTTTAAAGTTTTCAGAGTATAGGTCTTTCACCACCTTGGTTAAGCTTCTTCCTAGGTATTTTATTCTTTTTGATGCAATTATAGATGGGATTATTTTCATGCTTTCTCTTTCTGATAGTTTGCTATTTGTGTATAGAAAAGCAATCTTGTATAATGAAACTTTACTGTATTCATTTATTAGTTCTAATAGTTTTGAGGTGGAGACTTTAATATTTTTCTATATAAAGTGTCATGTCACCTGAAAATAGTCACAGTTTTACTTCCAATTCAGATACTTTTTATATTTCTTTATCTTGTCTGATTGCTGACACTGGAACTTCCAATACTACGTTAAATAGAAGTGGCAGGAGTGGATATCCTTGTCTTATTCCTGAATTTAGAGGAAAGACTTTCAGCTTTTCACTGTTGAGTATGATGCTGGCTGTGTGTTTCTTATAAATGTCTTATATAATGTTGGGATGTGTTCCCTCTATACCTACTTTGATGATAGCTATTATCATGAATGAATGTTGAATTTTGTCAAATGTTTGGTTTGCAGCTATTGAGATGATATGTGATTTTTACCTTTCCTTTTGTAATGTGGTATATCACATGGATTGATTTGAGAATGTTGAATCATCCTTGTGACTCCAGAATAAATTCGGCTTGTTCATAGTGTATGATCCTTTTTTATACATTGTTTTATTTGGTTTGCTAATATTTTTGGAGGATTTTTGCATCAATATTCATCAAAGATATTGGTCTGTAATATTTGTTTTTTGTAGTCTTTGATTTTGGTATCAGGGCAATTGTGGCTTCATAGAATGAATTTGAGAGTGTTCTACATTTTTCACTTTTTTGAAATAGTTTGAGAAGGATAGGTATTAATTCTTATTGAAGTGTTTGATTGAGTTCTTCTATGAAACTGTATGATCCTAGAGGGTTTTTTTTTTTTTTTTGGCTAGGACTCTTTTTATTATAAAATCAATTTTACTACTAGTGATTGGTCTATTCAAATTGTTTGTTTCTTCTTGATTCAGTCTTGGCAGGTTGCATGTTTCTAGATATTTTTCCATGTCTTCTAGGTTGTCCAATTTGTTGGCATATAACTGTTCTTAGAATTCTCTTATGATTTTTTGTATATCTGTGGCATTGGTTGTTATTTCTCCTCTTTTATTTCCTATTTTGTTTATTTGGGTCTCACAGAACTAGAACAAATGATCCTAAAATTTGTATGAAACCAGAAAAGACATCAATTCGCCAAAGTAATCTGGAGAAAAAAGAACAAAGCTGAAGGTATCACCCTCTCAGACTTCAGATAATACTACAAAATTATAGTAATCCAAACAGCATGATGTTGGCACAAAAATAGACACATAGACAATGGAACAGAATAGAGATCCCAGAAAGAAATCCACTCATTTATGTTCAATTAATCTACAACAAAGGAGACAAGAATATACAATGAAGAAAAGACAGTCTCTTCAGGTAGTGATGCTGGGAAAACTGGACAGCTACACACAGAAGAATGAGACTGGAACATTCTCTAACACTGTATACAGAAACAAACCCAAAATGGATTAAATATATAAATGTAAGACCAAAACCATAAAACTTTTAGACGAAAACAAAGGCAAAATATTCTTTGACATAAATTGTAGCACTGCTTTTTTTTTTCAGATCTGTCTCCTAAGGCAAAAGAAACAGAAGAAAAATAGAATGAATAGGACCTAATTAATCTTAAAACATTTTTTCAGAGGAAAGGAAACCATTGACAAAATAAAAAGACAACCTACATATGAGGTGGGAGAAAATATTTGCCAGTGATGTGACCAGCAAGGGGATAATAGCCAAAATATATAAACTCAATATTAAAAAAAACCAGCTTTATTAATAAATGAGCAGAAGACCTGATACACATTTTCCAATGAAGACACACAGATGGCTAATAAGCACATGAAAAGATGCTCAACATCACTAATTATTAGAGAAATGCAAGTGAAAACGACAATGAGATATAACCTCACACCTGTCAAATGGCTATCATCAAAAAATGTCTACAAATAACAGATATTGCCGAGGTTTTGAAGAAAAGGGAACTCTCCTACACTGTTAGTAGGAATGTAAACTGGTGCAGTCTTTATAGAAAACAATATGCAGGTGTCTCAAAAACCTAAAAATAGAACTACCATATGATCCAGAAATTCCACTCCTGGACATATATCCAGAAAAAGTTAAAATACTAATTCAAACAGATATATGCTCCCCAATGTTCATAGTAGAACTATTTAAATAGTCAAGATATGAAAGCAACCCAAGTGCCCATCAACATATATATATATATATATATATATATATATATATATATATGCATCTTCTTTATCCATTCATCTGTTGAGATATATATATATATATATATATATAATCACACACACACACACACACACACACATGAAATATTACATATAAAAGGTCAGTTTTCATTCCAATCTCAAAGAAAGGCAATGCCAAAGAATGTTCACCACACAATTGCACTCATTTCACATGCTAGCAAAGTAATGCTCAAAATTCTCCAAGCCAGGCTTCAACAGTACATGAACCAAGAAATTCCGGACGTTCAAGCTGGATTTAGAAAAGGTAGAGGAACCAAAGATCGAATTGCCAACATCCGTTGGATCATAGAAAAAGCATGAGGATTCCAGAAAATTGACTATGCTAAAGCCTTTGACTGTGTGGATCACAACAAACGGTGGAAAATCCTTCAAAAGATGGGAATACGAGACCACCTTACCTGCCTCCTGAGAAACCTGTATGCAGGTCAAGAAGAAACAGCTAGAACTGGACATGGAACAGCAGACTGTTTCAAAATTGGAAAAAGAGTATGTCAAGGCTGTATATTGTCACCCTGCTTATTTAGCTTCTATGTAGAGTACATCTTGTGAAATGCCAGGCTGGATGAAGCACAAGCTGGAATGAAGATTGCTAGGAGAAATATCAACAACCTCAGATATGCAGATGGCACCACCCTTAAGGCAGAAAGTGAAGAGGAACTAAAGAATCTCTTGATGAAGGTGAAAGGGGAGCTGGCTTAAAACTCAGCATTCAGAAAACTAAGATCATGGCTTCCAGTTCCATCACTTCATGGCAAACAGATGGGAAACAATGGAAAGAGTGACAGACTTTATTTCCTTGGGCTCCAAAATCACTGCAGCCATGAAATTAAAAGAAGCCTGCTCCTTGGAAGAAAAGCTATGACAAACCTAGAAAGCTTATTAAAAAGCAGAAGTGTTACTTTGCCAACAAAGGTCCGTACAGTCAAAGTTATGGGTTTTCTAGTAGTCATGTATGGATGTGAGAGTTGAACCATAAAGAAGGATGAATGCCGAAGAATTGATGCTTTTGAGCAGTGGTGTTGGAGAAGACACATGAAAGTCCCTTGGACTGCAAGGAGATCAAACCAGTCAATGGTAAAGGAAATCAGTCCTGAATATTCATTGGAAGGACTGATGCTGAAGCTGAAGCTCCGATACTTTGGCCAACTGATGCAAAGAGCCAATTCATTAGAAAAGCCTCTTATGCTGGGAAAAATTGAAGGCAGGAGGAGAAGGGGGCAACAGATGATGAGATGGTTGGATGGCATCACTGACTCAAATGACATGAGTTTGAGCAAGCTTCGGGAGTTGGTGATGGACAGGGAAGCCTGGTGTGCTGCAGTCCATGGGTCGCAAAGAGTCGGAGACCACTGAGTGACTGCACAACAAACAACAAATAAAGGAGAAATTCTACCACTTGCAATGGGATGGACGGACCTAGAGAATATTTTGCTTAGTGAAATAATTCAGACAGAGAAAGATAAATACTGTATGATATCACTTATCTGTGAAATTTAAAAACATAATACACATGAATGTATACGCAAAATAGAAACAGACTCGCAGATATAGAAAACAAACTACTGGTTACTAACAGGGAGAGGAAACAGGAGAGGACTACATTAAGACTATGAGATTGACAGATACACACTACCGTGTTTAAAATTGATAAGCAACAAGGATATACTGTATAGCACAGGGAATTATAGCCGTTATCTTGTAATAACTTATAATGAATTATAATCTGCAAAAATCCTGACTCACTATGTTGTATACCTGAAACTAATATAATATTGTATATCAACTATATTTCAATTTGAAAAAAAAAAGCAGCTCAGTTGTTCACTAGACACATAGAAACTTCTCTTAAAAGTATCTTTCAGTACAACTGGAATATCAGGAAAGGAGACCTGAAGTGTTACTCTAGGAGTCAGGGAAAGTTACTCAGGGTTGGCGATACTTGAGTTGAGATGTGAAAATAATGAGGAAAGGGTAAGGTAGAAGGAAAAAGTGAGAGCAGGAAACACATGGCAGGTGGAGGGAAGAACCTGTGCAAAGTCATGTCAGGTGAGAACAAAATATGACCTTAGAGAGATTATATAACTCTCTTGCTTCATTCTTGGGAATAAATAAACCCCTATTCTGTGCCAGGTGCTAGGAATACAGGGACAATTAAGATTTATTTCTCTTGTCCTCAAGAAGTATACAGTATATTGTGAAAGTAGAAGTTTTATCTTTCCCACTGGTGCATCTGTTTATTTCTATTTTGTATGATGTTCAAATAGGCCAGGAAGCTTAGCTCTGCTTCCCAACTAAATGTCATGTGCCTAATCTGGTTATCCATATAGCCAGTGGTGCTGGTATGAGAAACTGCTTGCAGATTCCTTTCAACTGCAGGATGAAGATATATCAGAGTACATGTACTACTGATGGAAGAGTCTATTTATGTCCTCATATTCATACCCAAAGGACCATTTTCCAAAATATATTCATTCATCACATTACACTTACATTTTATTGCCAAACTTGAGGTCAGTATTCATTAATTCAATCCACTAACCCCCCTACACTGAGCACTGACTAGCTGCACAGCATTGAGCCAGGTGTTATGAGGCGGTGAACATCAACTGAATGTCGATGCTGTCTGTTCAGTAGCTGAAGATTTCACTGGGATAGATATGTGTATATTACTAAAGTAAAAGAGATCAGGGCACACATTTCCTGTAGGGAAAAGAGCATTAACTTTGTAGCAATCAGAGTCATGTCTACAAAATTTTGGTTTCATAATCTTGGACAAATTATGTAATGTCAAGTCTCAATTTCCCCCATCCATAAAATGGAAATGATAATTTCTACCTCATAGTTGCATATGTCTGCACATATGTGTTTGTGCTGAATAAATTAAATAATATATTAATACAAATCAATAAACCTATAATATGACTTTAGTATATTTCTTCTTAGCCACTACACTTCTGGCCAGTTGTCCCAACACTGAAATATTTAAAGTTGTTTTGAAGTTCAGAGGAACAGTCTATGGCCATACCACCCTAAACGTGCCCGATCTCATCTGAAGTTCAGAGGAATATAAAATATTTGGTGTTATTTTACTTCTTTTATGAATGATCCAACTTGAAAGAAATTTACATGGCTACCCATATATAGTTCTCTCAAAAGTCAAAATAATGTCTTTACTAAAACAATTTGGAGTAGTGACTTACTGTGGCCTTGGATCCTGCTTCAGAGAGATTTGGCATATATTATCAAGAATACCATTTTATTTAAAAAGCTCATAAAGCTTCATCCTCAGCTGTTACTGATTTAGAACTAGCAGATATATGGAAACTTTCACACTCTACTGAACGAGATTATACATTCTTCTCTAATCCACATAACTCATATTTCCAGGCTGACTTCTAAGTTCCTCACTTTCTGATTAATGATGTGAATAGCAGGGCTCTAGGCAGCATTGTCTTATCTGACCATGCCACAGACTCACTTTCAGTTGACCTTCAGAAAGTATTAGGCAGCATTTCTGCAAAACTTCCTTCAGTAATGAGTGTTGGAAAAGAAAGTTATGATTTGTGATTCTAAAACTACAAAGAAATATCAAACATACACACCAACATTCATGTGAGGACTCTCATATATATATATATATATATATATATATATATATATATATATATAGGCTCTCTTATTTTTTACTTATTGACATCAGTTTCTTTTTTTAGGAACAAAGTATCAACAATTACAAAAATAAACTTATTGGCAAAGTTCTCATTAAAGATAAAGGTGAACTGGGAAAAACATATGGATAAACCATTCCCTGCCTCATTCAGATTGAAAACAAACATTTTGACTCTGGAGGAACAGTGAGAAATGTGTATATTGTAAAGTTACAAGTTTTAATAACTTCACCTCATTTCTATTAAGCCTCCAACCCCCTTGGAGTGATAAAAGGTTAATATTGAAATAAACCCCAAGAGCATAAATTAGGCGTTGACCATTACATCCCCGCCAAATGCGCCTTAAGCTATGTAACACTTGATCAGCAGGAATTTCCTTTTTTATTAAAGAAATGAAAATACACTGCATTGAATGATATTATTGAGAAAACCTAAAATTTCTCATTATCCTACAAGTGCTTAAAATTGCTATTACAGATTTCTGCAGGCCAAATCCCAGTTCCCAAAGGACCCCTGCAGTTTATGGAGTACTAGTAGGAAATGTGCTTCAATCGCCCACAGATACATACTTATAAAGTTATATTGGGTATTTTCAGGATAAAATGAGATATCTTATTTTTATTATATCTCTAAAGAAGGGTCAATCTGAAATGGTGTGCTGGAGTTACAGGCCACAAATCAAATCTAGGGCATCACCAAAACTATTCCTCATTTTTGAACTTTTTATGATACTAAAAATGGGCCATGTTATCTATCACTTCTTGCTCCTTAGGTAGCTTCATTTTTCAACATTAGATATTATTACCTCACACTTGCTGTTCATCAACTTTAAAAGTGACACTTGTCCAATAAAAATATTGTAGCTAGACATCCTTGGCAAAGACATCTATTTCATCAACTTCTAAGAGGAACTCCTCACATGGTAAATAATAGAAGTATGAGTTTATCACAAGGAAAGAAGTTTTACAAGAATCTTTTTTGGCATGTTCTGTTTTCTACAATAGTTATGGCATTTCATTGTCATTTCAATTTTGCATTTCTCAGAGAAATGCAGAAGCAAATAAACAGTACCTGATATAATAAATATTCTAAGGAGAAAAATAAATTCACAGTTCTCAAAAATCCTTTCTTCTTCAGTATCTGAAATAAAAAGTCCTCAAAGTTGAAATATATGAAAACATTAATTGCTTTAATTTGTGGCACAAATGTTTATATGTATGTATACATATATATATAATATTGTACATATGCATTTCTAGAATGGTGACATTTATTCAATCTAAAACTTATTTTTCCTTCAAAGCTTCTTTTAATATTTCATTAATGATCTTGAAATGATTCTATTTTAGTCATTATATCAAATCTAGAAACACCAATCAATTGTCTTTATGATTCAGGTTTCACACTGAAACACTGGAAGAAAAAATAAACAAGAATTTAATTACTGTAATGATTATTTTGTCAAAACAAAGACATTAAAGTAGTACAAAATTGAGAAAGTGCTTTCTTGTCTAGTTTCTAATACAATTTTGTCGTTTGATCCTCTTAAACCAGAGAGAAGATAGGCAGAGCTGCTGCTTCTTTTTTTTATTTTTTTCCTACAAAGTGAGGATAATGACTCCTATTACATAGTATGCTATAGGGACAAATGATATATGTAAGCCATCTATTGAACACAATGGCAGACAGTAGATGCTCAACAAATATCTATTTTTAAATGAATTGAATTTGCCCATTTCATCATGTGAGGAAATTGCAGTTCTATCTGTTTTAGTGACTTGCTCAAGGTCATATAGAAATTCATGTTAGTCTGTCTGTATTAATGATGTTACTAGAACTCAAGTCTTACTGATTCAGCTAAATTATTTCTAAAGATGAAGATTTAAATGTCCAGTATTAGTTTAGTCCTTCTGATACTCTTTTAATCAATGTGACCTAGACTTATTAATTTCATTTTAAGAAATATTTTTGGCAATGTATTCCAGAGAACAAATAGATTAGAGCTTGTTTCAAAATTGCTGTAACCTAATCATGCAATACTTTCAAATCACAAATTTGACCTGCATCACCTAGTGCTGTAGCATGGAAATAGTGGAAAGAACAGATTATTAATAGCTGCGATTTACTCATCACTTATTTTGTGCTAGGTGCGTAACTGTTTTACACGGATCATCTCATTTAATCCTTGCAATATCTTAACAAGTCTACTCTCATTATGGTCATTTTACGAACAGGAAAAATTAAGCACACAGAGAGGTTAAGTAACTTTGCCCAAGGTCATGAAACTAGAAAGTAGGAGAAGAAGTGGTTTCGACTCAAGCAAGGTGACTCTAGTCTTATCTAAACTCTTAATCCTCATGCTCCACAGTACCATACCTGCACACTAATGCACAGTTCCATGGATAATATATAACCAAGAGTGTGGCTCAGCTGAAATGCAGAGAAATCCAGGGTATTAACCAAGAGCATACAAATTTGAACATTAGTGAGACTTAGAAAAGAGGAAAATGAGGGTTTGGAAGAACAAAGATAATGTGAATGGATGGCAGAGCAGGGGTAGGCAAAATAGCTTTAAGTGAGAACAAAAAAGTTGAAGGAAGTGTAATCCTGAACCTGAAGACTGCTCTCTTGCATCTGTAGGGGGCTAAGGTGTAGAAAGGCTAATAGGAGCAGAAAAGAACATTCTGGAATGTTCTGGCGTGGTCTAATATGGATAAAGTCGTCATGTGCCAAGTTAGGGAAGGTATGCAGTGATAATCTACTGAAACAGTAAAGGGGAATTGAGACTGTGCATTAGTGTGCAGGTATGGTACTGGGAGAATTCCATTAATGTGTGGGCAAAGGAGCATGGCCTTCCTGACTCATCTGTTTAAATTAATTGGATTTCTGAAGCCAAATTAGTAGGACTCTCAAGGCCTGAGGTAACAAGGTAGATGCAAGTAAGAGTTGGAAGGATCAGGAAAGCTGCCAAAACATGGTGGTAAGAAAACCAGATATGTGTGACTAATACCACAAATACACACATACATCCAGACATATATGCAGTAATGCACAATTCCCACTCCACATTTTCTGAGTGTTTTTTTAAAGATATTATTTTTTATTCAAAGCAGAAATTATTATCTAATATGATATGTTATTTATTCCTCTATAAAACTTAGCTATTTTTGACAGCTATTAGTACATAGCTAATATTATATAGTTTGAGGAGAGTAATATCTTGCTCCAAATATATGGACAGTATCTTAGTTGCTTCACACTTCTATACCAAAATACCATACACTGAAGGGCATAAATAACAGACATTTATTTCTAACAAACCTGGAGTCAGGGAAGTCAAAGATCGAGGTGCCAGCAAGTTAGATTTTGTTTTGAGGTTTCTTCTCTTGATTTGTAGGCAAATGCCACTTCTCTGTGTGTTCACAGGACCTCCTTTTTGTTTGACTGGGGAAAGAGAGAGAGAGAGAGTGAGCAAGCTCTCTAGTGTCTCCTCTTATAAGGACACTAATGCCATCTCTTTTTATAAGGGCCCCACCTTCATGAGATATGAATTTTGGAGGAACACAAGCATTCAGTTCATAACATATGGAAATTATATACATAGTGAACTTTTACACTAACTGCTGGTGAACAAATTTCAAACCTCTGAAAATAATTGTGAAATAAGAAATTACTTATTATGTTCTATTCTAGTGGTAAAGAACTGACTGCCAATGCAGGAGATGTAAGGGTTTGATCTCTGGGTGGGGAAGATCCCCTGGAGGAGAGAATGGCAACCCACTCCAGCATTCTTGCCTGAAGAATCCCATGGACAGAGGAACCATGGTATTGGTGGGCTATGGTCCCTAGGGTCACAGAGAGTCACACATGACTGAAGTGATTTGGCGTGCATGCATTCTAACTTTATAAGATGAATAGAAGTATCTTCTTCAGCTTTCAATTATTAACCTAAAAATGAATATTATTTTTAACTTTGTTCATAAATTTTGATCAGTCAGTCAGATTCTGATCAATGAAAGCCAAATATCATACTAGCAAGATCTTTGAACTGGAAGTGTGAAAGTGTTAGTCACTCAATAGTGTCTGACTCTTTGTGACCCCATGGGGTGTAGCCCACCAGGCAACTCTGTCCATGGAATTCTCCAGGCAAGAATACTGGAGTGGGTATCTTTTCCCTTCTCCAGGATCTTCCTAACCCAGGGATCAAACCCAGGTCTCCCACATTTCAGGCAGATTCTTTACCATCTGAGCCACCAGGAAAGTGCTTTGAACTGTCAGTCAGTAATAAAGGGTGACGATTATTAAACTGGAATGATATGCTGTGTAAAGTATCTGCCCTTTCTAAGTCTCATTTTCCTCTCTGGAAAAGAAATGTAGTTGAACCGAATGATGTCTACCTTAACATATCATTTGAGTGACCATATTACCCTTTTTCTCCTGCACTGTCTTGGTTTTGGTCTTACAAGACAAGCTTTCTAGGAAATTTCTTCCTGTGATGTGAATATTTCTGAATTTCCATTATTGGTGAAGACATATGGGGGAAGCACAGAATTAATATGGCAGGCAAAAAACGGGCTGAAAGACACACTGTTTTCAGTGTGAAATGGATAAGGCATAGTCTAGCTGACTTCCGTGGTCGCTGTTGCTCTTTTTTACCTCTGATTACTGGTGTTGAAACTATGATCTGTGGTCCACAGTACTGGATAGTCCACTATTGCATCACTCTGAGTGAAAATGTTAGTAGTTCAGTCATGTCTGACTCTGTGACCCCATGGAATGTAGCTCGCCAGGCTCCTCTGTCAGGTTATTCTCCAGGCAAGAATACTGGAGTGGGTTGCCATTCCCTTCTCCAGGGGATCTTCCTGACCAAGGGATTGAACCCAGGTCTCCTGCAATGCGGGCAGATTCTTTACCTTCTGAGCCATCAGGGAAGCCTGACTGATGCAACTTAAATATGCAACTCAAGTATTCTGTGTTGTTGTTCAGTTGCTAAGTCATGTCCAATTCTTTGCAACCCCATGGAGTGCAGCACACCAGGCTTGCCTGTCTTCACTATCTCCCAGAGTTTGCTCAAATTCATGTCCATTAAGTCAGTGAAGCTATCTAACCATCTCATCCTCTGCCGCCCCCTTCTCCTGCCCTCAGTATTTCCCAGCATCAGGGTCTTTTCTAATGAGTCGACTCTTTGCATCAGATGGCCAAAATATTGGAGCTTCAGCTTCAGTATCAGTCCTTTCAATTAATATTCACCATTGACTTCCTTTAGTATTGACTGGTTTGATCTCCTTACAGTCCAAGAGTCTTCTCCAGAACCACTGTTCAGAAGCATCAATTCTTTAGCACTCATCCTTTTTCATGGTCCAAATCTCACACCCATATAGGACTACTGGAAAAACCATGGCTTCGACAAGATGGACCTTGATCAGCAAAGTGATGTCTTTGCTTTTCAGTATTCTGCCTAGTACATCATGATAAATGCTGGGCTGGAAGAAGCACAAGCTGGAATCAAGATTGCTGGGAGAAATATCAATAACCTCAGATATGCAGATGACACCACCCTCATGGCAGAAAGTGAAGAACTAAAGAGCCTCTTGATGAAAGTGAAACAGGAGAATGAAAAAGTTGGCTTAAAGCTCAACATTCAGAAAACTAAGATCATGGCCTCTGGTCCCATCACTTCATGGGAAATAGATGGGGAAACAGTGGAAACAGTGACTGACTTTATTTTTATGGGCTCCAAAATCACTGCAGATGGTGACTGCAGCCATGACATTAAAAGACGCTTACTCCTTGGAAGAAAAGTTATGACCAATCTAGACAGCATATTAAAAAGCAAAGACATTACTTTGTCAACAAAGGTCTGTCTAGTCAAGGCTATGGTTTTTTCAGTAGTCATGTATGGATGTGACAGTTGGACTATAAAGAAAGCTGAGCACCGAAGAATTGATGCTTTTGAACTGTGGTGTTGGAGAAGACTCTTGAGAGTCCCTTGGACTGCAAGGAGATCCAACCAGTCCATCCTAAAGGAAATTAGTCCTGGGTGTTCATTGGAAGGACTGATGTTGAAGCTGAAACTCCATTACTTTGGCTACCTGATGTGAAGAGCTGACTCATTGGAAAAGACCCTGATGCTGGGAACGATTGAGGGCAGGAGAAGAAGGGGACAACAGAGAATGAGATGGCTGGATGGCATCGCTGACTCAATGGACGTGGGTTTGGGTAGACTTCGGGAGTTGGTGATGGACAGGGAGGCCTGGCATGCTGTGGTTCATGGGGTCACAAAGAGTTGGACACAACTGAGCGACTGAACTTAACTGAATTCTGCCTAGGTTTGTCATAGCTTTCCTTCCAAGGAGCAAGTGTCTTTTAATTTCATTGTTGCAGTCACTGTCTGCAGTGATTTTGGAGGCCAAGAAAATAAAATCTGTCACTGGTTCCATTTTTTCCCTTTCTATTTGCCATGAAGTGATGGGACCATTTGCCATGATCTTAGTTTTTTGAAAGTTGAGCCTTAAGCCAGCTTTTTCACTCTCCTCTTTCACCCTCATCAAAAGGCTCTTTAGTTCCTCTTCACTTTCTGCAATTAGAGTGGTCTCATCTGTATATCTGAGGTTATTGGCATTTCTCCCGGAAATCTTGATTCCGGCTTGTGATTTATCCAGCTGGATATTTTGCATGATGTACTCTGTATAGAAATTAAATAAGCAGGATGAAAATATACAGCCTTGACACACTCCTTTCCCAATTTGGAACGAGTCCGTAGTTCTGTGTAATAACTATTGCTTCTTGAGCCACATGCAGGTTACTCAGGAGACAGGCAAAGAGGTCTGGTATTCCCATCTCTTCAAGAATATTCCACAATTTGTTGTGATCCACACAGTCAAAGGTTTAGCATAGTCAATGAAGCAGAAGTAGATGTTTTTCTGGAATTCCTTTGCTTTCTCTATGATACAACAGATACTGGCAATTTGATCTCTGGTTCCTCTCCATCTTCTAAACCTAGCTTGTATATCTGGAAGTTCTCAGTTCACATACTGCTAAAGACTAGCTTGAAGGATTTTGAACATGATCTTACTAGCATGCAAAATAAGTGCAATTGTCTGGTAGTTTGAACACTTGTTGGCATTGCCTTTCTTTGGGATTGGAATGAAAACTGATATTTTCCAGTCTTGTGGCCACTGCTGAATTTTTCAAATTTGCAGACATATTGAGTGCAGCACTTTAACAGCATCATCTTTTAGGATTTGAAATAGCTCAGCTGCAATTTCATCACCTCCACTAGATTTGTTTGTAGTAATGCTTCCTAAGGCCCACCTGACTTCACACTCCAGCATGTCTGGCTCTAGGTGAGTGACCACACCATCGTGGTGTTCTGTAGTTATGTTAATAGTCCACTTTTGACTCTGTCTGTAGATTAGTTGTTGTGCTTTGTATGAAGATAGTCCTAATTTAACTTTTAATTGTGAATAGTGTTACTGTTTTCTCAGAGTTTAGATAATGACAAAGAGATTACCATGCTAATACAGGCATAACCTGGACATACTAAAACAGAAGGCTAAGAAATTGTGTGATTTAATGACTGATAGAAAGACACAAGCAATAATATTAGGAAGGTAGATAACCAAAACACAGCATGCTGTGCAGTATGCAGAAATTAATTTAGAATTTAGCATAGTGGAGAAGGCAAAGTGAAAGCATATGTGGAGACTGCATCTCATAAATCTTGGAAGCAAACACTCTTAAATCAGTAAAGATTTTCATCTCCCCAAAATTCACCAATACACAGTCAAAAATTCAGGCCACTGAATTAGCCCAGGTGCACCACATGCAGGAACAACCATTATCTTATTGTCCTTTTGATTACTCTTTGAATCTGAATAAAGTTACATTTCCTGATTCAGAGCTGCAACTAAAATGTCTTATGAATGAAGAAAGAGTTTTGATTACAGATGTATCTGTCTCTTACAGTATAGCACTGATTCTCTTAGTATATCAATTGATACCTCAAATAATGGCAACAAGTCCTCTCTAGCTCTTAGATATTTTGATTTGAGATAGAGTTTCATACTGATTTCTTGATTTCTTGTTTCCCTAGAGTTTAATAAAACAAAAGGTGTAAATTAGACTGGCTCATCTATCTGCATATTTGGCAGATATTGCAAAAGTAAATTATCACAAATTTCTTTTAGTTTATAAACATTTTACCAAAGAAAATTAAAAGATCTTTTCCAGTAAATGTTCTGTAGACCTTGTCCACAGCACTGTTAAATAAAGTTGGCATGAAATGCTTACCTGAAGCATTGAGGCTTTCATAGTGAAAAATTCTGAATTCCCTAAATGCACAGAAACACTTAATGAGGCTTTTGTAGAAACCAAAGGAGATAGGGCTCCTTAGAACTGTGCCTGAAAGATGACTATCACTGCTGTTGGCCATAGAAAAGATGTTAAAATGTTGGCCTGCCAAAAAATCCCATATTTTCAAGCTGAGATGAGAGAAGAATGTCCTTCCTTAATTTGTAAATACATTGAAGGTGAATATATGGAAAAAAAGAGATGGCAATAAAAAGGAATATATATGCTGCTTCTCCAAAACTTTGACTGCTCTTGAGCTGTTCAATGTTACAACAAATACTTTCACAGATTTCAACGAACACTCATACAGAAAATTTTACCTAGAATGTATTTTATCTAATATTGAGGTAGCTGAGCCATATTTTTGTTTACATTTATTTGGTATTGCTTTCTATTCTTCAAATATTTTTGTATCCTTATGTGTAAGTGTGACTGACTCCTATAAATAGTGTATTAGTAGATTTTTAAAAACCATCTAATCTGAAAATCTTTTTACTGGAGAGCATAATTTACTTGTACTGATTGTAACTGCTGATATATTTTGATTCATTTCTATCATCTTATTTAGCATTTTCAATTTGTCCCCCTTTTACAAGAAGTGTTGGTTTTATTTTTTATATTCCTTACTTGACTGCTTTTGCTTTGGCTGTGATTCTTTCCTCTGGTTATATTTTTCACAACACTGTTTGGGAGTTGTACATTCTGTTTTAATTATTTTTACTAGCTCATCTAGAAAATTTAATGTGTAAGTGTAATGTGACAAATTATAAAATTATTCAATACCATTTTCTGTTCTCAAACTGTATAAAAACCTTAGAATGCTTGAATTTCAATTATACCATCCCAAATTATATGCTGTTTTTTCAGTACTTTAAGTTTTATCTTCATTTTCTGTGAACATGAAAACTTCCATATTGACAGAAATGAAGCAAAATATTTTGTTATTAAATATTTTTCCTTACATGATTTTAATTAACACATATATTATAATTTGATTATTTAGGGAAAATAATAATTTAACTAAATCACTTTTACTGGACATTCAGCTTGCTTTCAGACTTTCAGTATTACCAACAATAGGTTTGATTGACTAAAAATTATTTAGAAGTAAAACCAATAGTTCATAATGAGTTAACATTTATTTATCATCCCTATGAAGCGATAATTGTGCAAAGTGGTTTTCAGAAATTATTTCATTAGTCTTCACAATGACTCTGAAGTAGGCACTATTATTAGAGCCATTCTTGAAGTCAGGAAACTGAGAATCTGCATTTATATAACATGGTTAATATCATACAGCTAGTGAATGATAAAGTGAGCTCTGGACTCAGGCAGTTTACTTTTTGAGATGGAGAACAAACAGTGAGGATTTTAAAAACACATTTTCTGGGCTCTACTAAAAGAATTAAAAATGGTGCCAAAATATTCCAAAACACACTAAAAATTATCAATTAATGGTAAAATATATGATTGTGCTCAGTCGTGTCCGACTCTGTGACTCCATGGACTGTAACCCGCCAGGCTCCTCTGCCTCTGGGATTTTCCCAGGCAATAATACTTGAATGGGTTGCCATGCCCTCCTCCAGGGATCTTTCCGACCCAGGGATCAAACTGGCCTCTCCAGCATCTCCTGCATTGGCACGTGAATTCTTTACCACTAGTGCCACCTGGGAAGTCTTTTTCAGACAAATTTGCTTTCAAACCTCTTTTCCCACCAAGGCAACACAAGACCATGACTGCAACTCATATCACCTAATTTTTAAGTTTTCTAGTATGCAGGCATGTCTGCTATAAGACATGCCTCACTTCAGGCCTCCTTAAAAAAAAGATTTCCTAAATCACAAAATAGATAATCATGACAAAAAGATGTGTACTTAAAAATGCCTTATTTCCCAGCTTCCACTGATATAGGATTAAATGAACATAAGGATGCTTTATGTTGTTGTTCAGTTGCAAAAGTCATGCCTGACTCTTTGCAACCCCATGGACTTCCCTGTCCTTCACTATCTCCTGGAGTTTGCTCACAAAAATGTCCATGGTATCAATGATGCCATCCAACCATCTCATCCTCTGTCACCCCCTTCTAGGTGACAGAGCCCCCCAACACACCTCACGTCTTGTTAGTAAAGACGTTTGAGTGACCAAAGCCTTCTCTGAGATCCAAAAATCATATTTAATCAGAGTAGTGAGAAAATGTCAAAGCAAAGGAAAACAGTCAAGCAAGAAAAACTAATAATAGTTTAGCCATTTATAGTGATGTGGATGAACCTAGGGTCTGTCATACAGAGTAAAGTAAGTCAGAAAGAGAAAAATATATCATTTTTAATGCATATATATATATATATATATGGAATCTAGGAAAATGGTACTGATGAACTCATTTGCAGGGCAGGTATAAAGATGTAGATGTAGAGAAAGGACTTGTGGACACAGAGTGGGGAAGGACAGGGTGGGGCGAATTGAGAGAGTAGCACTGACACATACACACCACCATATGTAAAATAGCTAGCTAGTGGGAAGCTGCTGTATAGCACAAGGAGCTCAGCTCCGTGGTCTGTGATGACCAAGAGGGGTGGGATGGGGGGTGGGGTGGAAGGGGGCACAAGAGGGAGGGGAGATATGTTTACATATAGCCAATTCACATTGTTGTATAGCAGAAACTAACACACAATGTAAAGCAATTATTTTCCAATTAAAAATAAATAAATAAATAAAAATACTAAAAGAAGAACCCTCCACAATCAAGGACTTTTAGTTCCTATTTAAGGGCCATAGATAGCATCCCGAGCCATATCCTTGAGTTTTTACAGTTAATAAAACCCCCACCAGGTGGAAGAAGACTAGTAAGTGCTGACCACAAGCATATAGACCCCAGACCAGCTGGAAACAGAAGGTTGATGATCTAGCCTCTTAGAATACCACCCTGTTACCTCACCACCAATCAAACAGAATGTCCATGAGGTGACTAGGCACCTTGCAACCTTCACCCCTAATGATGCCTTTAAAAACACTTTTCTGAATGCTTTCAGGGAGTTCAGGTCTTTGAGCATAAGCTGCCCATTCTCCGTGTGTGGCCTTGTGATATGTTGTACTTTCCTTCACCACAGCCTGATATCAGTACTTACTGTACATCCAGCAATGGACCCAAGTTTGGTTTAGTAACACTCCTAGTATATATCCAGGGCAGGACTTGTAGTTTGAAAAACTTCCCTTGATGATTCAGAATTATGCTCATGCTTTATAACAAGTTTTCCAGGGGCCACAAGTGCAAGCTACTTATCATGTGTCTTTCTGGGTAGTTCTTTTTCTATTAAGTGACTCTCAGAGTTATGAGTGTAGCCTCGCATGTGTAAGAATATTTTCTCATTGAAATTCATCCTCTGTCCTTTGTTCAAAAAATATATGTTGGTCTTGAGTACCATGAGATGTGATAAAGAGTTAGTAGACAGTTGTACAGTGTCAGCTGGAATGGAGTGAGACAGCAGGCAGACTGTGAACACACAGTGGGTACAATTACCAGTATCGGAAGAGTCATTTTAAGTATTCCATTTGTGTGTCCAGTGATTTGCAGATGTTCTGGAAAGCATCCTGCAATTTCATTTTTAGCATCTGAATCAAGAGATCATTCTAATCATTTTAAAAGCTTTTCATTATAAAAAGTTTTAAAGGAAGCTGTGCATTATTAGCAGCTATTGAATATAAACATTTTGGAGAAAAATAATTTTTAAGTGACTTCTCTTACAATTCTTATGGAAAACTGAGCAGTATTGTGCATTGTTTCTCAACAAGGAATGCAGATTTAAATCAATATAGGTGTGCCCCAGTGTGTGAGGTACAAATTTACTTGTGTGAATTTGGAGACTCTGTTGGTTTGTTATATTTTCTGTGCAGAGATGGTCTTCATGTTCAGGAAAATCCAGCAAGACCTCATAGAGACAGCACAGAGAGAGTGATCTTGAATTCCTGCCCTGAGTTTGCTCTACGAGATTGGACAACACACTCTGGTACTCTGGGACTCAATTTTCTCATTTGTAAAATAAGATAATTAAAAAAAAAAACAAAACCTCCTCTAGTGTACAAGCTTCTATGAAATAATTAATGCCTAATCAAATTTTATTCTAAATCATGGTTCCCAAATGTCCAGTACTAAGTCAACTGTATAAGTACCTTCTGTAGAACTACTTAAAATTATATATACCATGGCCTCACCTGTAGATATTATAAAATCTGCAGTTTCCTTCAATATGTTTTCAAAGTGAATCTCATGCACATCTCCCGCCACCCCCTCCACCTCTGCTAAATCCAAAATTTTGGAACTTCTTTTTTAAGCATTTCCTGAGATTATTTAATCTATAACAGACATAGTGAGGCTTCCCAGGTGGCTCAGTGGTAAAGAATCTGCCTGTCAGTGCAGGAGACTCAGTTTCGAGCCCTTTGTCCAGAAGATCCCGTAGAGAAGGAAATGGCAACCCACTCCAATATTCTTGCCTGGAGAATTCCATGGACAGAGGAGCCTCGTGGGCTACAGTCCATGGGGTCGAAAGAGTAAGATACGACTGAGCAAGAAAAAAAATCTACAAATCAAAGATATAGTAGTCAAATTTGAAAATACATCTTTTTATTGCATGTCTCTTCATGTAGCTGATTTGATCATCCTTTTCTATTCTAAAACACTGTTTAAGATCTATAGTGCAAGTTTTCCCTGCTTCCTTCTTATTTTATATTTCTTAGTCTCACTTTCAAGAGGTAGAATTATTAGATCAAAGGTTATGAACAATGCCAAGTAGGCCAGTACTAAGTATGAGGCTGAGAAAAATGAGGCACTCACTTTGGACATGAAATGTTAAAGATATTTTAATGCAGTATTTGAAAAAAAAAGTTATTGCAAACATCCATGTCCGACTCTTTGTGGACCCACGGACTACGGTCTACCAGGTTCCTCTGTTCATGGGATTTCCCAGACAAGAATACTAGAGTTGGTTGCCATTTTCTCCTCCAGGGGATCTTCATGACCCAGGGATCCAACCGGGTCCCCTAAGTCTCCTACACTGGCGGGCAGATTCTTTACCACTAGCATCACCTGGGAAGCCCACATGGTGAACAAAATAACATTTTAAATACTGATAAGACCAGATTTTTCCTTTTCCTCAGGCTCCAATATGGCTCCACATGGCACTGCTGTCAGCATCTATTGAATATTATTTTTTCTGAAGACATTTACAAATTTTAAAAGTGGAAAATAATATGTTAGTGCTATAATTTCTCACAGGTATTTATTCATACATAGCTTTATCCCTCAAAGCCATAATAAACTAAGGTGATGACAAATCATATATAATTTGGCAAAATTATGTGAATTATAAACAGATGAAAAATAATAGGGGACACTTCTTTTTCTCTGCATTTCATTCTGTTTTATTTTGATATTGTTCAGTCCCATGCTATTTGCTTCATGCCAGCTTATGATGATTACCTTCTTGGTGAATTGTTCCTTTATCAGGGTGAGATCTCTGTCTTTGTTCCCATTAATGTTTTTCACATTCAGCTCTGTTTTGCTGAATATTAATATTGATTTTATTTATTTCGCTAGTAATTTACTTGAATATTTTATTTTAAACCTGTCATTTTGTTCAGATATTGTAAACAAATCTTGTAAATAGTATGTAGCAGGGATTATTTTGGTTCTGATTTGAATATATGTCTTCCAACGTGTGTGGGGTGTGTGTGTGTGCAGTCACTCAGTCATGTCTGACTCTGTGACCCCATGGACTGCAGCCTGCCAGGCTTCTCTGTCCATGGGATTTCACAGGCAAGAATACTGGAGTGGGTTGCCATTTCCTACTCCAGGATCTTCCTGACCTGGGTATCAAACTCACATTTCTGATGTCTCATGTCTCCTGCATGCTTAATTTATTTCTATTTATTGAGATCACTGGTGTATTTTGTGTGTTTACCATGCTTCTGCATCACTTCTTTTGTTCTCCTTTCCTGTTTTCTATTGGATTGTTGAGCTTTATTCTTTTTCCTGCTCTATTAGATTACATTGTCACGCCCTGCTCTTTTATTGGTTTTCTTTACATTTTCACCATTTAAACAAAAGTCTAACATTACTGGGACCACTGGATATCTACTGCAAAAGAATGAAGTTAGACTCCTATCTCAAATGATGTACAAAAACAACTCAAAATGGGTCATAGAGTAAATCTAAGATTTAAGCCTATACAACTTTTGTACAGTAAAACATAGGCATAAACCTTTGTGACTTTGGATTAGACAATATTTTTATTTTTAATATGATATCAAAAACATAAGGAATAACACAAAAATAAATACATTAAACCTCACAAAATGTAGTAACATTTACATTGCAAAGTATGCAAACAGGAAAGTAAAGACAACCTGCAAAATGAAAGAAAATATCTGCAAATCATGTATCTGTATGGTGATTGTATCCAGAATATATAATTTTTACAATTTAAAGACAAAATGAAAACTGATTAAAGCAAATAATCCTCATTGTGCACTTGTGATTAAATTTGGTGTTTATCATGGTCACAGTGACACATGAATAAATTTCTTGAGGTTTCTTAAAGTTGCTATGGATACTTGATTTTGAATTTGACTGTCAATTGTCAGTTTCTCTTTCTTTTGTCATTTTAGATTTATCTCACTTTGCTCCTCGCAATAGTCAATGGCTTCTTATTTTGTAAAATAGAAGCCAAATTACTTATTGTGGAATTCAGAGTCATATATTATTTGACTTCAAGCTATTTGCCCAATATTATTAAATAATAATAATGGTGAACTATTTCTCTGTCATTAAGACATTGTCCAGCACTCCAGTACGTACTACTGGTTATAGCCAGCAATAATTTTTTCCTTAGTGTAGACAGCTTCAAAGAAGGATGTTCCAGATATAGCATAACAGATTTCTGACTTCAGTTCAGTTCAGCTCAGTCTCTCAGTCATGTCCAACTCTTTGCGAACCCAAGAACCGCAGCACGCCAGGCCTCCCTATCCATCACCAATTCCTGGAGTCCACCCAAACCCATGTCCATTGAGTCAGTGATGCCATCCAACCATCTCATCCTCTGTCGTCCCCTTCTTCTCCTGCCCTCAGTCTTTCCCAGCATCAGGGTCTTTTCAAATGACTCAGCTCTTTACATGAGGTGGCCAAAGTAATGAAGTTTCAGCTTCAACATCAGTCCTTCAAATAAACACCCAGGACTGATCTCCTTTAGGATGGACTGGTTAGATCTCCTTGCAGTCCAAGGGACTCTCAAGAGTCTTCTCCAACACCACAGTTCAAAAGCATCAATTCTTCTGCGCCCAGCGTTCCTTATAGTCCAACTCTCACATCAATACATGACCACTGGAAAAAACATAGCCTTGACTAGATGGACCTTTGTTGGCAAAGTAATCTCTCTGCTTTTTAATATGCTGTCTAGGTTGGTCCTAACTTTTCATCCAAGGAGTAAGCATCTTTTAATTTCATGGCTGCAGTCACCATCAGCAGTGATTTTTGAGCCCAGAAAAATAAAGACTGATACTGTTTCCCCTGTTTCCCCATCTATCTGCCATGAAGTGATGGGCCTGGATGCCATGATCTTAGTTTTCTGAATGTTGAGCTTTAAGCCAACTTTTTCACTCTCCTCTTTCACTTTCCTCAAGAGGCTCTTTAGTTCTTCTTCACTTTCAGCTATAAGGGTGGTGTCATCTGCATATCTGAGGTTATTGATATTTCTTCCGGCAATCTTGATTCCAGCTTGTGTTTCTTCCAGTCCAGCGTTTCTCATGATGTACTCTGCATAGAAGTTAAACAAGCAGGGTGACAATACACAGCCTTGACGTACTCCTTTTCCTATTTGGAACCAGTCTGTTGTTCCATATCCAGTTCTAACTGTTGCTTCCTGACCTGCATACAGGTTTCTCAAGAGGCAGGTCAGGTGGTCTAGTGTTCCCATCTCTTTAAGAATTTTCCACAATTTGTTGTGATCCACACAGTCAAAGGTTTTGGCATAGTCAATAAAGCAGAAATAGATGTTTTTCTGGAACTCTCTTGCTTTTTTGATGATCCATCAGATGTTGGCCATTTAATCTCTGATTCCTCTGCCTTTTCTAAAACCATCTTGAACATCTGGAAGTTCATGGTTCACGTATTGCTGAAGCCTGACTTGGAGAATTTTGAGCATTACTTTACTAGTGTGTGAGATGAGTGCAATTGTGGGGTAGTTTGAGCATTCTTTGGTATTGTCTTTCTTTGGGATTGGAACGAAAACTGACATTTTCCAGTCCTGTGGCCACTGCTGAGTTTTCCAAATTTGCTGGTATATTGAGTACAGCAATTTCACAGCATCATCTTTTAGGATTTGAAATAGCTCAATTGGAATTCCATCATCTCCACTAGCTTTTTCTTAGTGATGCTTCCTAAAGCCCACTTGACTTCACATTCCAGGATGTCTGACTCTAGGTGAGTGTGAGCGATCACACCATCATGATTATCTCGGTCATGAAGATCTTTTTTGTACAGTTCTGTGTATTCTTGCCACCTCTTCTTAATATCTTCTGCCTCTGTTAGGTCCCTACCATTTCTCTCCTTTATTGAGCCCATCTTTGCATAAAATATTCCCTTGGTATCTCTAATTTTCTTGAAGAGATCTTTAGTCTTTCCCATTCTATTATTTTCCTCTATTATATAAATTATTATTAAAACACTCTGAAGAGGAACAGCAAAGGTGCAACATTTTCAGTCATCTACCTGCTAAGGCCTCTAAAAATATTAATTAGAGATTTAATGCAAATAAAATTTCACAATGAACATAGTATTTAGTTGTTCATTTTCTCATTGATTTAGAATTCCATATATAGAATATTTTGGAACCTGAGCCAATAGCCTTATGGCATTGTGATTTCTATAAAATAATGTACCATTTATAGTTTAACTCTTGAGAAATATTTCTGTACACATTTTTTAAGATATGGTAACAAGCGAAAAAGCCCTCCACCTAAATCAAATGTAGGAATTATCTTTACCTATGTATATTCTATCTTTCATTACCAAGAAACACAGGTGTATATGCATATATCTAAATATTTTAAATCTAAATATTTTAAAATACTCAAACGTTGAGTACTTCCCTTGTACTTCTGCTGTACTAGGCACTAAAGTATAACTACAAAGCTATACAAAGCAGGAAACTTGTCTACAAAGAACTTGCCATCAAATTAGGAAGATTTCAAGGGTGATTTTTCTGGATGACTCCTTTGTAAGATGCCTCTAGTGGCCCCCTCAGAGTTCTTTCCTTCCAAAGTCACTGTTGAAATAAAGAGGTAGCTAATTTCATTTCTGCAACAAGTTTCAATAAGCCAACCTTTTGACTTAATTAAAATAAAATTTCCATATTTTCATTTAATTTCTTTCAATTACTGCATAAACTTACATTGCTTAAGGGCATAAGCAAAAAGAAAATTAAAATTCTCTATCACTTCTTCCATCAAAGCTTTCATGGAACCAATCTTATAAGTAGTTCATCAAAATAAACACTCCTGATATAATTAAAGCAGGGCACATCTGATTTTTAATTCATTAATCAATAATTCAATTCAATATTGAAATATTAATATTTTTGAATTTTATGATATTTCCCTATTTTTGGTGAAGGAACCATCCATAGTATCCTATCTTCTGACAAACTCCAACTTCAGTAGCTGGTTAGGCTTCAGTAACTGATGTGTTACTTGATTATTTTCTTGATTAAAATAATATACCTGTTACAAAATCAACGCAAAGTAAGCTTTGAGCTAATTATTTTATTCTAAGTCATATCATAATAGTAGATAAAGACCTGAAGTAACTTTAGAGTACAAAAAAGAAAATAAATGAATGACTCAAAGGGTAAGAATGTCAGTGATTAGCTTATTCAGCATTTCTCAAAATGATGTTCCTCAGATTTTATTTTATGGAATGCTAAGAAGTATTAATATTTTTTAAAAAGACTATAAAATAGAACACAAGTCTTCCCTGGCAAAATAAGTTTGTAAACATTGTAGGATTTTTCTGAGCTGTCACAATGTTAATACATATGGAAAAGCTTTAAGTGGTAAATAAAGCATTTGACTGGAGGACTCCCATCCCTTTTAAAACAAATATTATCAAGTACTATCTAAGGCAGAGGTTGACAAGATACCTGCTCCATCTCATGCCAAATTTTAATGCATAATATTTTTTACTTTTATTTAGCTCCAAATATTTAATATCTTTAAAATTCGATTGCAATGCCTTCTTCAAATAATGATTAATTTAAAAGCTCATTACTTTAACTTCACACATTTGGGTATTTTATAGTTACCTTTTTATTATTTATTTCCTGCTTAATATCACAGGAGGCAAATGAATAATATATTTTGTAAAATTTTATTTCTTTGAAGTATGTTGAAACAACCTATGGAACAGCATGTGTACAGTTTTGAAAATGTTTATCATTCACTTGAAAAGAATATTTATCCTGATATTGTTGGGTGCAATGTTTTATATATGTAAATTAGATGAACTTAATTAAGTTGTGCAAATCTTTGATATTCTTAGTTGACTTTTTGGGGATACTAAAATCAGTTACTGAGAACAGTTTAAAATATGATTATGTATTTGTCTGTATGTACTCTAATTATGTCATGCTTCAGTTCAGTTCAGTTCAGTTCAGTCTCTCAGTCTTGTCCAACTCTTTGCGACCCCATGGACTGTAGCATGCCAGGTTTCCCTGTCCATCACCAACTCCTGGAGCTTGCTCAAACTCGTGTCCAGTCATGTTCTCTAATTATGTCATGCTTAGTCTTTATATTTTAGTGTGTGTTATTAGATGCAGGCACATATAGAATTATATAATTAATTTATCTTAAAGGCTGCCTTCTTTTTACATAGCTGTATCACTTTTCTTTTGCTTGATTTTTGCATAGTTTATTTTTTTTTCATATTCACTTTTGAGCTTTCTCTATCTATACATTTGAAATAGATTACTTATGGGCACCATTTAGTTATGATTTGTTTTTTTTTTCTTTATTTTCTGTCTGAAAATCTTATCCTTTTAGTGGAAATATTGTCTTTACATTTAATGTAATTACTTCTATGTTTGGGATTGATTACTATATGCTTTACATTTGTCTTATTCTATATTTTCCCTCATTTTCTTATTTTCATTATTTATTTATTTTATTCAATTTTTCCTTCTTTATTAGTTTATAGTTTGCATATCCTTTCACAATACTTTTGGTACAACCCTGAAGATTTCAAAATGCATTACCAATGTGTCCAAATTTTCTCCATGTTCCTGGATAATACAGAAATTCTTCACATTTACACACTTTAACTTCATGTATTCTCCTTCTGGAAGACATTTCCAATTTTTTTCTTATTATCTATCTACCTAGAAAATCATCATCTATCTATTATACTTTCTATCCCAGAAGATACCATTGTTGTTCAATCGTGTCCAACTCTTTGAAACCCCATGGACTGAGACCCCATGCCAGGCTTCCCTGTCCTGAAGTTCACTATCTCCTGAAGTTTGCTCAAATTCATGTCCATCGAGTCAATGATACAATCCAACCATCTTATTCTTTGGTGCCCCCTTCTCTTCCTGCCTTCAATCTTTCCTAGCATCAAAGTCTTTTCTAATGAGTCGGCTCTTCGCATCAGGTGGCCAAAGTATTGGAACTTCAGCTTCAGCATCAGTCCTTCCAATGAATATTCAGGACTGAGATTTCCTTTAAGATTGACTGGTTTGATTTCCTTGCTGTCCAAGGGACTCTCAAGAGTCTTTTCCAGCACCAGAGTTCAAAAGCATCAATTCTTCGACGCTTAGCTTTCTTTATGGTCCAACTTTCACATCCGTACGGGACTCCTGGAAAAACCACAGCTTTGACTTACACAGATCTTTGTTGGCAAAGCAATGTCTCTGCTTTTGAATACGCTGTCTAGGCTTGTCATAGCTTTTCTTCCAAGGAGTGTCTTTTAATTTCATGGCTGCAGTCACCGTCCGTAGTGATTTTGGAGCCCAAGAAAATAAAGTCTGTCACTGTTTCCATTTTTCCCCATGAAGTGATGGGACTGGATGACATAATGTTAGTTTTTTGAATGTTGAGTTTTAAGCCAGCTTTTCACTCTCCTCTTTCACCTTCATCAAGAGGCTCTTTAGTTCCTCTTTGCTTTCTGCCATTAGGGTGGTATCATCTGTATATCTGAGATTATTGATACCATTACAAGTACTTAATCATTAGTATTTTTAGGTCCATTCACATATTTACCATTTTGTGATACTCTTCATTCCCTCTTTCATTTCTCCACTTCCATCTCGAATTATTTCCTCCAGACATAAGTATGTTTCGCTGCTTCTTATAGTACTGATTTACTTATAACAAAGTCTTTATGTTTGCTAATTTTAAAATGCTTTTGTCTCCTCTTTGTTTTTCTTAGAAATAGAATTATACAATGGCAGTAAATTTTCTTTCAGTGATTTTAAGATAGTTTACCATTGTCTTCTGTGGAAAAATTGACTGTCAATCATTAATTTTTCCTTTAAAGGCAATCTCTTTTTCCCCATATGACTTTAGTTAAAATTTTATTTTTGTGCTGGTCTTCAGAAATTTTACTATGAAGTACCTCTGTGTCACCCTATTAGTATTTGCTTCTCAGATTTTGTATTGATTCTTAAATCTGTAATCCAATGTCTTTAAACAATTTTAGAAAACTCTCAGCTGTTATCTCTTTAAATATTTCTTCTTTTCCATTTTTTTTTCTGTTCTTCTGATACTCCAATTCTGTGTATATTAGATCTGTTTACTGAGTCCCCTATGTGTTTTATAAAGGCTTCCCTGGTGACTCAGTGGTAAAGAATCTGCCTGCATTGCAGGAGACATAGGTCCATCCCTGGGTCTGGAAGATCCCATGAAGGAGGAAATGGCAACCCACTCCAGTATTCTTGCCTGGGAAATCTCTTGGACAGAGGAGACTGGTGGGCTGCATTCCATGGGGTCACATAGAGTCAGACACAAATGAGCACAAGCACTTCCTTCCTTGTGAATTTTATAAACTTTTCTGTATTTTATGTCTCTGTATGTGTGTGTGTGTGTGTCTGTGTGATTCTGGTAACTTCCTGATGACCCATCTTCCATTTTGCTTATTCTGTCTTAAGGTATGTCTAATCTTCTGTTTGATCAACCCATTGAGCTCTGAATTTCAGACTGTTATTTTTTCATTTTTTAAACTTCTATTATAGTTATTTTTTTACATTTACATTCTCAATCTTTTGTTGAATTTCCTTAATTATGTTCAGCTTATTTGTTTTAAAGTTTGCATTATCTACATCCTCCATGAGTCTGTTTCTATTGTCTATTCTTTATCTCTGTCTTGTCACTCTAATGCTTGTTTTTTTAATTGAGTGATTCACTTTTATATGAAGAATTTAGAGATCATTTTGAGGCCAAGGTTTATGATATCTTCCAAAAGAGACAATTAACATTTATTTATGTGCGATGGACTACCATGCATTGTGATGATTGGAAATTGGACTTTAGTTTCTTTATCTCTCTCCATACATAGATAGATATTCTAGTTATTATTAGAAGGAAGTCCCAAATCACTTAACATACTACAGTCAGAAGTGGAATTTTCCTAATAAGTACCCTGGTATACCTATATTTTATTGTTTAGTAAAACAAATTCCTTACCACTTATAATTTTAAATCTGTGGCCTAATTTTATGTGAATATTTTTCAACATGAAATTTAGTATCATTTCATCAAATTATAAAATGGAGTTCCATTGTATTTATTGACTTCTTTGGGGACAGATGACATTGTTTTACTAGAATTTTATTAGGATATGATTTTAAATAATGAAACTTTAGCCCACCTTTTCAATTTTAATATCAATTTTTTAAATTTCTTCATGACATTCTAAATGCAAATATGCCTAATTTTTTAACTTTTTGCTTGAAGCTAATGGACAGAGCCTTTAAAAAATAACATATGATGTATTTCCCTATCCCTTTTTTTATATTTTTTAAATCAGAAAATAATGTTGAATTTTATTTATGTCCTTCTGTCCATTTTTATTTTCCTTTAACTAATGTTTTATTTTATGTCTACTAGGCACCAGACCGTCATGTATTACAGGTATCACAATCATAAACAAAAGAGAGAGACCATTTCCAAGCTCCAATGAAGCTTATAACCTGTATTATTCAAGGTCCTAACAAGAAACAGATGGCACACTCAAAAGGGACCATTCAAGCAATTATGCTGAACAAAGATACAAAAATATGGGCAGGGTCCAGAACAACAAATTATGGGAAAGCATACCTAGTTAGCAAGATTATAAAGTTACAAAGGGAGACAGTGCTTTCCAGACCCCAGAGTGTAAGCCCTATCTTGGAGCGTTTTGAGCAGAGGAGCTGTTACAAATAAAGGAATGGAGCCTGGAGCACCTGCAGCACAGAAGGGAGAGAGGAGAGGAATTAATACTGTGACCTCTCTCCTTCCACCATCAGATAACTTGCCAGTATCTTCCTTTAATTAGAACCAACATGAAGTCAGAGGGCAAGGAATCCCAACTGAGCCAGGTTTTCTGGAACACATAATAAGATGGAGAGGGATAACAAATTGATCAATCTACAATGACAGATGGAGAATAACTAGCACATAATATATGGAAACTAGCATATAAATAGATGAGTATTATATAGAATAACAAGTGCTATGACAGAGGAAATACTGAATCACATGGAAACATTTAAAAGAGGCATCTCTGATTTGCTGTCCTGTAGCATCTCTTCTGTTATGCTCTAGTTAAATCCATTTCTGAATCTGTACTCATTTTCAGTATTTTAAAAATACTTTTTTATGAAAAAAATTTAATGTACACAAGAGTAAAGAGAACAGTATAATTAATCATCATGCACCCATCACATATCGTCAAAAATCATCACTACTTTTGAATCTTGATTCTTTGATTCCCCACTAGTCCTTTTTATTTTATTAAATAAAGAGAGGTTTAAAATAGATCCTAGTATTATGCTATTATACCAGAAAATATTTAAATATACATCTTTAGCTGTTCACTTCAGTTCAGTTGCTAAGTCTTGTCCAATTCTTTGCAACCCCATGGACTGCAGAACTCCAGGCTTCTCTGTCTATCACCAACTCCCGAGGCTTATTCAAACTCATGTCCATCGAGTTGGTGATGCCATCCCACCATCTCATCCTCTGTGTCCCCTTCTCCTCCCACCTTCAATCTTTCCCAGCATCAAGGTCTTTTCCAATGAGTAAGTTCTTTGCATCAGGTGGCCAAAGTACTGGAGTTTCAGCTTCAATAAGAATGATAAAATTGTTTAGCTGATAACAATGTTTAAAATAGGTTTTGCACAATCACTGTCATTGCAACACCTAATGACATTGATAAACTAACCCAAGAAACTTATTTAAATTCTTTAATATCATCTAATACCATCTATACTCAAATTTTCTTGACTTTACCAAATATATATTTCCACGGCAGTTTTAAGCAGGATCCAAACAGGATCTAGACAATATGTTTTTTGTTTATTAGTTTATTGATTAACTTTTATTCTATTATTGTCCTCCTCCCCACTGATGATAACCACATCATGCAATTGATTCAGGGAGAATATATAGGTCATAAGTCCTATAGAAAGTTCCACATTCTGAATTTGGTAGATTGCTTCCTTATGACATCATCTAATGTGTTCTTCTAATCCTGGTAATTCCCAGAAACGTGCAGGTAGATCTAGAGGCTTAAATGTATTTTGGCTCAATTTTCAGCAAGAATATTAAGTGGGTGGTGTTGCTTGCTTCCTATTGCATCACGTGCTGTTTTATTGTTCTACTTTCAGTAATCAAACTGTCAGTGTGGGCTCAGGCTATATTGCTTGATTCTCTCAAGTGTTTCAACAGGTCACCTAATGATTATAGCGTCAATTGATTATTGTTGCCAGGATGTATCATTCCTTTAGGGGTTACAGAATGAATATTTTCTCATTATATATTCCTCTTGAGTTTATCCCTGGTAACTTTTTTTAAAGAAGCACTATTCTTCATAAACTATTTGTTTACCCTGAAATATTCTGGAAAGGAAGGATAAATGCTTGATTATTCCTCATATTATTCATCATTTTTTCAGTATAATGGATTGCTGCTTTAGCAAATTTTAGTGGTTTGTAAAGAAATGTTATGAATTTTTGTATTTTCCTCCATCTTATGTGTTTTAGCTCATTGCAGTCATTATTGCTCAAATGGTGCCATTGTTTTGGGCCAGTAAGATTTCCCTCAAGTTAACTTTTACATTCAGATTTTACTTAACTTGAAATTAGTTTCTCTCTTTGAATTATACTATCTTCTGACATTTATCCCCCTTTAAATACTGTAGTTTGCTACTAGACTGCTGGGATACTACATGAACATCCTTGAATGTTCCAGGCACCAGCCACATATTTGCTAGTATTCACTGACTAATGTTTTAAGCTATTGACAATTGACTCTTGTTGAGTCCTATGTTGTACATGCCACTTAACTGAGATTTGTTTTTCAATAGCTCTACCCTGCCTATAAATTTAGTCTGTACTCATTGGTATGGAACTTAGAGCCCTCCACAATTTATCCTCGAAGTCATTTCTCATTTCTACTTTGGCCTACCTCATTGCTGCTCATTTGACTTTCTCAGGTTCTGAAAAGACATCTCTGTGTTGGGTACCATCTGCAGTTCTAGGTTCATGGTAGTCTCTGAGCTAATTTGGGGAAGGCAAAATAGAGTTTGAAGTCAAAACAGTAGGAGATATGTTTGAATTTTTTTGTCAGTTCACCTAATTTTCTTTTTTTCTGGTTCTGGGCTCACCAAAACAGTACAGAGAAGTGGTACTGAGTTGTCACTCCCTTCTCCAGGGTATCTTCCTGAACCAGGGATCGAACCCAGGTCTCCCATATTGCAGGCAGATTCTTTACCATCTGAACCATCAGGGAAGCTAAGGTATAAAACAACCTAAATGTCCACTGATAGATGAATGGATAAAGAAAACATAGTACAGTCTTTCCATAGGGGATTGGTTTCAGAAAGCCAGGCAGGTACCAAATCTTCTGATGTTCAAGTGCATTTTATATATGTTGTAGTACAACTGGTGCTCCATAACCATGGGTTCCACATTCCCCAGGTTCAACCAATCTTTTTTGGATGATTGAATCTGCAGACACGGAACCCACAGATATGGAGGGGTGACTATATGGACATACTAAGGAATATTATTCAACCTCAAAAGGGGAGGGAATTCTGCAATATGCTACAACATGGATGGACTTTGAGGACATTATGTGGTGAGGAACAAGCTAGACACAGAAAGACAAGTATTGCATGATTTCATTTCTATGTGTTCTTAGTCATTCAGTTGTGTTAGACTCTTTGTGACCCCTTAGACTGTAACCCACCAGGCTCCTCTGTCCACGGGGATTCTCCAGGCAAGAATACTGGAGTGGGCTGCCATGCCCTCCTCCAGGGGATCTTTCCAATCCAGGGATCAAACCCAGGTCTCCCGCATTGCAGGCAGATTCTTTACTGTCTGAGCCACCAGAGAAGCCCTCATTTATATGAGGTATCTATAATAGCCAAATTCATAAAAATCAAATACTGCAATGGTACTTATCAGAGAGTGGGAGAGGGGAGAATGGGCAGTTATTAATCAGCATAATAATAGGCATGTTTCATAACATAATGCTCAATGTTTCAATTAAGTAAGGTGAATAAGATTTAAAGACCTGCTGTATGACAATGTCGGAGAAGGCAATGGCACCCCACTCCAGTACTCTTGCCTGGAAAACCCCATGGACGGAAGAGCCTGATAGACTGCAATCCATGGGGTTGCTAGGAGTCGGACACGACTGAGCGACTTCACTTTCACTTTTCACTTTCATGCATTGGAGAAGGAAATGGCAACCCACTCCAGTGTTCTTGCCTGGAGAATCCCAGGGACGGCGGAGCCTGGTGGGCTGCTGTCTATGGGGCCGCACAGAGTTGGACACGACTGAAGCAACTTAGCAGCAGCAGCAGCAGCAGTATGACAATGTACCTATAATCAACAAAACTTTATTGTATACTTAAAATTTGTTGAGAGTAGATCTTATGTTAAGTGTTCTTACCACAATAAGATACAATTTTTTAAAAAAAGAATGTGGCTGTCATATTGGGTATATTACATATTTAATATAATGGAAAGAAGCAACTTTAGAAGATGATCCTTAAGTGTGCATGAGTGCATATGCACCTTTTAAACTATTTACTAATAATAACAGTAATATTCATTGGAAAAAATTTGAAACTCATATTAAAAAATAAAAGACTGTAATACAACCTTCCAGAAATGACTGTTATTAACTCCTTCCACATGACTGATTACATGTCTGACACTTCTCATGCATTTTATTGTGATCATTTCTTCATTGTCATCTATGTTTTAGAACACATTTCAGTTACTCTACCATACTTCATTTAAGTATTTCTACATTGTAGGATGTTATAAATTTGCCCACTTACTTTTCTTTTAAATATTCCCAGTTTGATAATTTGAAACACTATCTTAGTGATCTACATGTTATTCCTTTGACTATTAGGGAGAGTCGAACGTGCTTCCAAACGTTTGTTGGCTAGTGACGTTTCTTTGGTTGGTTATTCGAAAATGTTCTTTGTCTAATTTCATTAAAGACAGTATCATCTCTCTTTCTAAAAAAAAAAAGCCAGGAGAAAAACCAAAATCAAATTACTGAGAAAATATATTTGTAGCATATCTGGCAGATAAAATAGTGTGATGGCCTCATGACAATGCTTCCTGCCTGAAGCTTTAGAAAATGGGAGCTTGTTTGCAGCGATCCTGAGTAACAAATGCCATCTTTCCAAACTCAGCTTTACAGATGAGATAATAGGAATACACTTGAAACCAAAGGATGCAAGGAGAGTCATTGTGCCCAGCTCCTGTTAGCAGATGAGATTAGCTACTGAAGTCTAATCGATGCCCCCGAACTGATTCTTTTTCCCCGTCAATGATTCAGGTTCCTGGCCTTTCATACTTACATTAACAGTTAAATGTCTCTAAGCCATCCAGAAAGGACTTTTGAATCAGAATGTGATCCTTATACCAGTGACTCATCTTAGAAATTTATTTCTGACATTACAAGATTAATGCTTTTAAAAAGAATGAAAACACCCTCATTTGGCATAGGTATAAAAATCTTTAAATAATATTAATTTTTAAATCACCATTATTACAGCTAGTAATAATTATATTCCATATTAACACCTAATTTTGCACTTATCTGATCTGATCCTCACAGCAACCTGAAAAGCTAGATAGGGTAGGCATTTTCATTATCTTTTTATAAATGAATTGAGATCCAAAAGACACTGAATAAAAGCAAAGATCATACTATTAATTACTAGCAGAGAAGAGACTCAAATTCTGTCCCTCCTTTCTCCATTTTGTTCTGTCCTCATGTCACTACATCATTGTCAGAGCTCTAAGCTTTTGTTAATAGCGCATGTGGCTATTGGTAATGTTTTTGTACACCTCTCTGTTGACCAACTATCTCTTAAAACCATTACAATTTAGTAATGCATATAAGACAGGAATTTTCACTAGAAAATTTCTCAAGGGAACTAAGAGGATAGAAACATCTTTCAGAGAAGGTATGCAAAGTAAAGTTCTCTGAGTTATTTTGACCTAATATATTTTATACTCCAATATACCCATGGCATTGTCCATACAGCTCCCTGTGCTTGGAACGGATGCTCTTATTCTCTCCATTCCTTCTCTATTTCTCTTTCTCGTTCTCCCTCTCTCTCCCCTGCCCTTCTTCTGTCCTTCTGTCCACTACTTATTCTCCAAGGCTTACCTCATATATCATCAACCTTCATCAACCTTTCCCATTATCTCCTACAAACTGACTATGATAGTTCCTATCTCTAACACGTTCCTATCTCTAATACTGCTAACATGTATAGCAGTTAGTGAACTTTATCTTTTATTTCAAACCTATATGAGCAGTTCTATTCCCTTATCTGACTATGAAATGCTTTATGGTTGTGCCAGGCATATACAAGTGCACAACATTATTATGGAAAATAATATGCAGATATATATCTAAGGAGGTACTGACATAGGCAATTGAAATCCGTATATCAGCCTCTAAAATGAGTTTAAGTTACAGCCCCAAAACTGCCCATGAATATTAAAGTACATCTTACAGTCCTAATAACTGGCATGTAGCCGAGAACAATCCACAAAGACCTGAATAATCTGCCCCAGGGCCCTTGGGAATCTGATTATAATTCAAAATCCAACTTTGACTTAATGACCTTATCCATGGCTATTTCTCTAAATTCAATGATGGCAATGTTTGCCATCACCGTCTTCTAATTGAAGTTTTTGTTTGTTTGTTTGCCTTTTTGAATATGTCCAACAGCATAACTTATATAAGTAGCAGCAATAGAAGCAGAAAACACTTGTGTCCAAATGATATTTGGGACTGAATTCACAATCTGCTGTTGGATTTACTCTAGGATACTGTGCTGCTTTTCTTACTTCCCTAACATAGCTCTTCCATGCTGAAAAGCTCCAATCTGTAGACACAGTACATAGTGCTGCAGTTGTAAATAACAATGCAAAGGTCAAGTGTGAGTGACTTGAGCCCCTAAGTAAGAAATTGTCTGCAGAAGCAAGATTCCTTCTCCTTTTTAGGTCTCTGTTATTACATCTGTCCAAGTTGAGTTGTATTAGATCAGAGGTTTCTAAGTCATTATGTGTAGGAGAATCTTCTGGGAAATTAAAAAAATAAAAACTTTTATCTCCACCCCAGTCTCATAGAATGAGAATCTCTAAGGAGCAAGCATTATAATATATCTAGCTCATAGATTCCTGTTGAGAAACAGTAGGCTACATGACCTCTAAGGTCTCAGGAATCACTAGTTTCATAATCTCTGAATATATATAGGTAATTCAAATGAGGACAGGAAAATGCTTTGTTATCCATCTAGAATCATTAAACAATAGAAAGAATGCTTAACTGAGCATCAAGAGACCTGGAATGAATCATGGCTTTTCCATGACATGTTCTTCTCCTCTATGGTTTCAGTTTTCTCATCTGTAAAATAAAATAATGGCATTACACGATAGTGTAACCTGTGATGCCTTGCAAATTGTATCTGTAGAGGTTGAACCCACACAAATGGAGATAAAATAGGTGACATATAACTTACTGATGTTCTAATTTAGAATATGTGAATACATACCATATGTATGTATGCATGGGTATATTACATATATATTCACAGACATACTTTAATGTAAATGTCTCTAAATTGCAGATTTTTTTGTTAATGTTGTTAGTCTAAATGGAAAGATCCATCATTTTGTCCTTTTGCCACTAAATATGATAGGTGAATACATTATAACTCAGAAGATGTGGGCCTATCCCAGTGCTAAAACCTAAGCAAATTGCCCCCTGAAGTTAGTCATTAGAAAGTAGCTTCCAGAAGGATGGAGACTTCATCTTTTGACTAGGAAGTCAAATGCCTGGCTCTTCTCTGTGTTGAAGTCGGGAGAATCTGTCTTGTCCTTTACCCTCTACGGTCACCTGAGATGAATGAGCTAGAAGATGACCCTTTTGGGGGCATTATTTTGAAGTGACTCACTTTGTGTTGACATGGGTTCAGAGTCTAGATATTGCTTTAGGGTGACAGGGAGGAAAACATGTGTCCCCAGAAGTTGTCACTTTGGCATGTGGATTATTCTGAGCAAAGTCAAAGTCCTCTAGACTCAAGAAGAGGTTTTCACCTCCTTCTTACCTGCCATAAAAAGAATTTAGATGAAGGGCTTGTACTGGGAGAGAGCTTATACCAAAGTAACTTTTTATATCAGAGAAATTTCTCCACACTTCCTGGCAAATGTATATCTATCAAACACCGGTTCTTATTTTCCTGGATTTTATCTTCCTTCCCTTTGAGACCCCAGACCTGTAGCCCCTTCTCCTTCACTCAGTTGAAGCCCATGGTGTATAAGTTTCAATTACCTGGCCAACAGAAAACTTTTGTGTGTTTCTGGGAATTTTGTATCTATGAAATTACATTTATTTTTCTCCTATTAAAAAAGAAAGTAGCTTCTGACCTCTGCTAAAATAAATTCAATGCAACTTCAATTTTATGATGAGTTTTCTATTTAATATTAAGGACTTGTTTGATTAACAAGACTTGGATATCTATTAGGAATAATAACCAGGAGCCTCAGGGAGAACTACAAGCCTGAAGATGTGGACCAATGATAATTAGGGAATTCAAATGAGCCTCCTGAAAGGTTTTTGCTGACCCATGAAAGACGCTGGGATTCTTGCCCTCAAGAGGAGAATAATTAAATCCTGGGACAGGCTTGATTGCTCAGAACTTTTGTGTAATAAATTTTTATTAAAGTATAAAAGAGATAGAGAAAGCTTCTGACATAGACATCATAAGGGGGCAGGAAGAGTGACCCCCTGCTAGTCTTTAGCAAGAAGTTATATACCTACTAGAAGGCTGCTAATTAGAGAAATCAGAGAATTAGTTATATACCTATTAGTTATACACCTACTAGCAGGCTTCAATAGCACATGAACTGTGAACTTCCAAATGTTCAAGGTGTATTTAGAAAAGGCAGAGGAACCAGAGATCAAATTGCCAACATCCGCTCGATCATCGAAAAGCAGGAGAATTTCAGAAAAAAATCTACTTCTGCTTTATTGACTACACCAAAGCCTTTGACTGTGGGGATCACGATAAACTGTGGAAAATTCTTCAAGAGATGAGAATACCTGACCACCTTACCTACCTCCTGAGAAATCTGTATGCAGGTCAAGAAGCAACAGTTAGAACTGGACATGGAACAACAGACTGGTTCCGAATTGGGAAAGGGGTGCATCAAGGCTGTATATTTTCACCCTGCTTATTTAACTTATATGCAGAGTACATCCTGAGAAATGCTGGGCTGGATGAAGTACAAGCTGGAGTCAAGATTGCCGGGAGAAATATCAATAACCTCAGATATGCAGATGTACCACCCTTATGGCAGAAAGCAAAGAACTAAAGAGCCTCTTGATGAAAGTGAAAGAGGAGAGTGAAAAAGTTGGCTTAAAACTCAACATTCAGAGAACTAAGATCATGGCATCCAGTCACATCACTTCATGGCAAATAGATGGGGACACAATGGAAACAGTGACAGACTTTATTTTCTTGGGCTCCAAAATCATTGCAAATGGTGACTGCAGCCATGAAATTAAAAGACGCTTGCTCCTTGGAAGAAAAGCTGTGACCAACCTAGACAGCATATTAAAAAGCAGAGACATTACTTTGCCAACAAAGGCCCATCTAGTCAAAGCTATGGTTTTTCCAGTAGTCATGTATGGATGTGAGTTGGACTATAAAGAAAGCTGAGCGCCAAAGAATTGATGCTTTCGAACTGTGGTGTTGGAGAAGATTCTTGAGAGTCCCTTGGACTGCAAAGAGATCCATCCAGTCCATCCTAAAGGAAATCAATCCTGAATATTCATTGGAAGGACTGATGCTGAAGCTGAAACTCCAATACTTTGGCCATCTGATGTGAAGAGCTGACTCATTTGAAAAGACCCCGAGGCTGGGGGAAAAAATGAAGGCAGGAGGAGAAGGGAATGCCAGCAGATGAGATTTTTGGATGGCATCACCGACTCGATGGATGTGAGTTTGAGTAAACTCTGGGAGTTGTTGATGGACAGGGAGGCCTGGCTTGCTGCAGTTCATGGGGTGGCAAAGAGTTGGACACAACTGAGCGACTGAACTGAATTGAATTAGAGAAAGGAAATGTCTCAAAACTCAGAGCGTGGTACCAGGCCCCTCACCCACAACATGCGTTTTGAGATAACATTGGCGCAAGGTGAGTCATCCCAGGTCATAGAACGATTGACATAAATCTTGAAGAAAGGCAGGTTTCCAAGCAAGTACACAGTCCCATTAACATAGCTTAAGAGAACTTTTGCATGAAGAAAACATGCTGGTTTGTTGAGTAAAACATACTAGTTTCTCAAGTAGGTTCTGAGTCTTAGGTGAAACTGACTTGAAGAAAGACAGAGCCTGAGGTAAATACATAGTTCATTAACGTAGCTTAAGAAAAACATTTGCATAAGAAAAACACATTGGTTAGCTCAAAGTTTGAGAAAAGTTAGCTTCAGGTGGAACCAGGTGTCCTCATGGCAAGACAGAAATTTAAAAGAAACCTCCTTTTAATTTTGTATAGAGAAAGGGAAAAAATCTGAGACTTGCAGTTTGTTTCCTCCTGTTGCTTGAGAGGAAAAAAAAGTCTGACACTTGCAGCCTATTCTCTGTTTGGGGGCCCCTAGCCTTCCTGCCTGTTATCCTCTCACTCCCTCTAGTTCTAGCTTGGATTGGATTGCTCCAAAACTTTATTCGCTGCCTTTCTATTCATCTCTGGACTGGTAGTTTTCACTGAATGGAAAAGAAATTTTGGTACATGTATTTTCGTGTTATTGAGGGCACTACGGGGGAGCCTGGTGGGCTGCCATCTATGGGGTTGCACAGAGTCCGACACGACTGAAGTGTCTTAGCAGCAGCAGCAGCAGCATCCTACTTAGACACAGTAAGGTATATATTTGATTCTTCCATAAGGAAGAATCAATATTTGGATTTCTGTTAAACAATAGGTTACTGCACTCCTACTGCCTCATCCTAATAATACAAAAAATATATAGTCACTGTTTACTGTGCACCTAGAAAGTATCTGAAGCAGGAGCTGAGAGGTGGCTGATGGGATTAATGAAGGTGTAAGTCAACAGTTTCATGTACATATTACATATACTGACAATAATATATAATAAATATATATCATACTTAATGTAATAATTATTGAGCATCTGCAATGTGTCAAGCACTGTAATAGACACAACAGACTCAGTTGTGGGGAAAAATGACACGCAGATACTTTGCTCTCATAGAATTTGCCATATAATAAGGAGAATAGAAGTTAAATGCAATATTAGAGAGGAGTAAGCCAAAGGCGTAGGCAATCTTTCAGTAAGGAAAACTTATTTGAGGTGTTTATGAATTATACCTGTATTTTAACTCTCATAAACATCAACTTGCTGTTTTTTATACAAAATTCTGTTCTTGAGCCATAAGGGCAAATAGGGTACTCATAGAAATTGTTTTCCTATAGCTGAGATAGGTCAACATTGAACTACCACCCACTCTCAGCTAATCTCTTACATAGACACATATTTACTGAGTGACTGGACTGAATTAGGCTATGGCACAGTGTGAAGCCAATTTCTTTAACTAGAAACTAAAACTAGCAATTTATGTCCCTTTGGTTCACTTTGACTTAAATACCAGATAGCTGAGTATGTGGGCAAACTGGCATACAACATGTTAGTGAATTTCCATGCATTATCACTTTTCCAGTCTCTAAATAAACCTGAAAAGTGAGCAAAGCAGGTGCTGCTAGTCCCATGTTACAGATAAGAACAAAGAGACTCAGAGTAAATAGTCAAAACACATAACAAGGTCATGCTTGAAGCACAAGTTTCACGGCTCTGAACTCTGCCCTCTCAGTTGACTCAGATTACCACATTACTATTCGTATACTTTGCAAAGTTACATAAAAGAAAACTGTTCGATTCTGTGTGCTTTAAGACTTTTAGCTGCGTTCTATCAAAGACTATAAGACTTATTCAATTAAAAAATAAAATTGCACTCAGTTCAGTTCTGTTCAGTTCAGTCACTCAGTCGTGTCTGACTCTTTGCGACCCCGTGAACCACAGCACGCCAGGCCTCCCTGTCCATCACCAACTCCCAGAGTCTACCCAAACCCATGTCCATTGAGTCGGTGATGCCATCCAACCATCCCATTCTCTGTCGGCCCCTTCTCCTTCTGCTTTCAACCTTTCCCAGCATCAGGATCTTTTCAAATGAGTCAGCTCTTTGCATCAGGTGGCCAAAGTATTGGAGTTTCAGCTTCAACATCAGTCCTTCCAATGAAAACCCAGGACTGATCTCCTTTAGGATGGACTGGTTGGATCTCCTTGCAGTCCAAGGGACTCTCAAGAGTCTTCTCCAACACCACAGTTCAAAAGCATCAATTTTTCTTTGCTCAGCTTTCTTTATAGTCCAACTCTCACATTTATACATGACTACTGGAAAAACCATAGCCTTGACTAGATGGACCTTTGTTGGCATAAGGGTGGTGTCATCTGTATATCTGAGGTTATTAATATTTCTCCCGGCCATCTTGAGTCCAGCTTGTGCTTCCTCCAGCCCAACGTTTCTCATGATGTACTCTGCATATAAGTTAAATAAGCAGGGTGACAATATACAGCCTTGACATACTCCTTTTCCTATTTGAATCCAGTCTGTTGTTCCACGTCCAGTTCTAACTGTTGCTTCCTGACCTGCATACAGGTTTCCCAAGAGGCAGGTCAGGTGGTCTGGGATTCCCATCTCTCAGAATTTTCCACAGTTTGTTGTGATCCACACAGCCAAAGTTTTTGTCATAGTCAATAAAGCAGAAATAGATGTTTTTCTGGAACTCTCTTGCTTTTTCGATGATCCAGTGGATATTGGCAATTTGATCTCTGGTTCCTCTGCCTTTTCTAAAACCAGATTGAACATCTGGAAGTTCACGGTTCATGTATTGCTGAAGCCTGGCTTGGAGAATTTTTTTTTTTAATTTTTTTAATTTTTATTTTTTTATAAATTTATTTATTTTTGTTGGGGGCTAATTACTTTACAATATTGTAATAGTTTTTGCCATACATTGACATGAATCAGCCATGGGTTTACATGTGTTCCCCTTCCTGGACCCCCCCACCCACCTCCCTCCCCATCCCATCCCTCTGGGTCATCCCATTGCCCCGGCCCTGAGCATTTGTCTCATGCATCGAACATGGAATGGTGTTCTGTTTCACATATGATAATATACATGTTTCAATGCTATTCTCCCAGAACGTCCCACCCTCACCTTCTCCCTCAGAGTCCATAAGATTGTTCTATGCATCTGTGTCTCTTATTCTGTCTCGCATATAGGGTTATCGTTACCATCTTTCAAATTCCATATATATGCATTAGTATACTGTATTGGTGTTTTTCTTTCTGGCTTACTTCACTCTGTATAATGGGCTCCAGTTTCATCCATCTCAGTAGAACCGATTCAAATGTATTTTTTTTAATGGCTGAGTAATATTCCATTGTGTATATGAACCACAGCTTCCTTATCCATTCGTCTGCTGATGGACGTCTAGGTTGCTTCCATGTCCTGGCTATTGTAAACAGTGCTGCGATGAACATTGGGGTACACACATCTCTTTCAATTCTGGTTTCCTCGGTGTGTATGTCCAGCAGTGGGATTGCTGGGTCATATGGCAGTTCTATTCCCAGTTTTTTAAGGAATCTCCACACTGTTCTCCATAGTGGCTGTACTAGTTTGCATTCCCACCAACAGTGTAAGAGGGTTCCCTTTTCTCCACACCCTCTCCAGCATTTATTGCTTGTAGACTTTTGGATAGCAGCCATTCTGACTGGTGTGAAATGATACCTCATTGTGGTTTTGATTTGCATTTCTCTAATAATAAGTGATGTTGAGCATCTTTTCATGTGTTTGTTAGCCATCTGTATGTCTTCTTTGGAGAAATGTCTGTTTAGTTCTTTGGCCCATTTTTCGATTGGGTCGTTTATTTTTCTGGAATTCAGCTGCAGGAGTTGCTTGTATATTTTTGAGATTAATTGTTTGTCTGTTGCTTCGTTTGCTATTATTTTCTCCCATTCTGAAGGCTGTCTTTTCACCTTGCTTATAGTTTCCTTTGTTGTGCAAAAGCTTTTAATTTTAATTAGGTCCTATTTGTTTATTTTTGCTTTTATTTCCAATATTCTGGGAGGTGGGTCATGGAGGATCCTGCTGTGATTTATGTCGGAGAGTGTTTTGCCTATGTTTTCCTCTAGGAGTTTTATACTTTCTGGTCTTACGTTTAGATCTTTAATCCATTTTGAGTTTATTTTTGTGTATGGTGTTAGGAAGTGTTCTAGTTTCATTCTTTTACAAGTGGTTGACCAGTTTTCCCAGCACCACTTGTTAAAGAGATTGTCTTTTCTCCATTGTATATTCTTGCCTCCTTTGTCGAAGATAAGGTGTCCATAGGTGCGTGGGTTTATCTCTGGGGTTTCTATTTTGTTCCATTTATCTATATTTCTATCTTTGTGCCAGTACCATACTGTCTTGATGACTGTGGCTTTGTGGTAGAGCCTGAAGTCAGGCAGGTTGATTCCTCCAGTTCCATTCTTCTTCCTCAAGATTGCTTTGGCTATTCGAGGTTTCTTATATTTCCATACAAATTGTGAGATGATTTGTTCTAGTTCTGTGAAAAATACCATTGGTTGGCTTGGAGAATTTTGAGCATTACTTTACTAGCGTGTAAGATGAGTGCAATTGTGCGGTAATTTGAGTCTTCTTTGGCATTGCCTTTCTTTGGGATTGGAATGAAAACTGACCTTTTCCAGTCCTGTGGCCACTGCTGAGTTTTCCAAATTTGCTGGCATATTGAGTGCAGCACTTTAACATCATCATCTTTCAGGATTTGAAATAGCTCAACTGGAATTCCATCACCTCCACTAGCTTTGTTCGTAGTGATGCTTCCTAAAGCCCACTTGACTTCACATTCCAGGATGTCTGGCTCTAGGTGAGTGTGAGCGATCACCCCATCATGATTATCTCGATCATGAAGATCTTTTTTGTACAGTTCTTCTGTGTATTCTTGCCACCTCTTTTTAATATCTATAATAAATTGCATTATAATTCATAAACAGATATTTATTTGGTGATAGTCATGACTCAGCAAGTAGTCATGCGATACACACTTGTCAGAGATGTTATTCACTAGATAATAATGAAATGAGGCTTCCTTGGATAAATTTTTACTTCCAGGTATACAGTGTAAGTGCCAGTTTGAAACTTCTTCTCTGCTTGCTACTCTAGGGAAAAAATATCTACATATCTAAAGAACAAAAACAGTATTCTTTTTAATACAGGAGTTTATATTACAAATGATTGTAGTGGAGACTCAATTTGTATATATCCCTGCTGAAATTTGCAAATAGGTAGCTGAAAATATCTAGTCAGCAAATGAATATATATATAAAATATTATATTATATATCATTAAGTTATATATTATATATTATTATATTGTAATAATTGTAAAATATTGTGTAATAATATATTGTATCATATAATATGATAATTATATATTTATTAATTCTATGATTTATATTAAAATTATTTTCTACCATAATACAAATAATATGTCATATACTTTATATATATAAATTATTATATACATTATATATTATGATAAGGCAGACAGAGACAGAGATGACAGAGGATGAGATGGTTGGATGGCATGACTGACTCCAACATGAGTTTGAGCAAGCTCCAGGGCTTGGTGATGAACAGGGAAGCCTGGTGTGTTGTAGTTCATTGGGACGCAAAAAGTTGGACATGACTGAACAAATGAACAGAACTGAAGTGAATACATTATACTAATTTATATGTTATAATATATATGTGGTATAATATATATTATACATTATGATAGAATATATATAATATACATATGTTATGCTATAATAAATGTAACATAGCATATTATATTAAACAATACAAATATAATTATACATGATACATATATTATATATGTATAAATATATATGTATATATAATGATATGTTGTATTATAAAATGTGCCATAATATGTATTATATGTATATATAGGATATATTATGTATAGCTGTATTATTCTATATATTATATATAATATACAGTATATGATATAAAATCTATGTAATATGAATCTCCATATGTGTTACATATTATTATTAAATACACATATATAAATACATACTGTTTATTATATAATATATATTATAATATAATAAAGTAGTTTTATATAATACATAAACTATATATCTGCATATATGTATATTTATATGTATATAAACTAAAATGTGTATACTATGTATGTGTATATATATATTAAATACATTTATTAAAAAGATATACAGTATATGTATATATTACATATATATCTTACATGTAACATATGAGATAATATGTATTATATTACATAAGTATATTAATTATATGCTATAATACATAAAATATATCTATACATATACATTATATACTGCATATATATACTTAAAAATTAAAATACATATAACATATACATATGTATACATATATATCTATATATTACATATGTATGTAAATGTACACATGTTTATATAAGCCTATATATGTAGATATTATGTATATTGTATATATAGGTATATAAATAAAATATATATGTATATATTATGTGTATCTGTTTTAAAAAACATACATATATTTTAATATATATGCATAGTATATATGTATACATGTATTTTTAATATATATGTATAGTATATATGTATACGTGTATATTATGTATATATGTATATAGAATAAATATATATTCTATAGCATATATGTTAGAATTTAAATTATAATGTAATATACATACTACATATATGTACACATATATTTTATATGTATATATGCATTTATATTACATAGGTGTATATATTATGTTATATATAATGTGTATAAATGTATATTACATACACATTTTACATAATACATATTCTATATAATATAAATGGTATAAAATACTAAAATATATATAATGATATATATGCTATATATTATATTATATCATATTACAATTATGTATTATATATAATTATAGTGTATAATACACATAAAATAATTATATTACTGATATTATATATAATATATATCATATTATATAATATGATTCTTTTATTATGGAAATATATTATAATCTTGATATATTTTATGTAATTATATTGTATATAATATACACTGTATATGAATGATTATATGTTTATATAATTCCTTTGTCTATAATATCAAATATATCTAAATCAGAATATCAAGCAAGTATAAATTTACAACAATAAAGAAGAACCACGTGCACATTAGCAGCTCAGTGAAGAATGCCACTTCATGTCATTGGTCTTGGCAATAATTTCATAGATATGACACCAAAAGCATAGGCAAAAAAAAGTCAAAAGAGTGGTACTGTATCAGCCTAAAAAGCTTCTGTACTGCAAAGAAACAACTCACAGAGTGAAAATGCAACTTCCAGAATGGGAGACAATATTTGCAAACCATATATCTGATGAAGTATTGATCTCACTGATGATATAAGGAATTCATATAACTCAATAAAAGGAAATCTAATTCCTCGATTTAAGAAAATGGGTTAAAGACCTGAGTAGACATAATTGAAGTTGCATTGAATTTATTTTAGCAGAGGTCAGAAGCTACTTTCTACTAATGACCAACTTCAGGGAATAATTTGCTTAGGTTTCAGCAGTGGGGTAGGACTTCATCTTCTGAGTTTTAACATCACCTATCATATTTAGTGTTAAAAGGAAAAATGATGGTTTCTTCCATTTAGACTATCAACATTAACAAAAAAATTTTGTATTTTAGTGAAGTTTGCATAAAAGTATGTGTGTGAATATATATGTAATATACCCATGCATACATATATATGGTATGTACTCACGTATTCTAAATTAAAACATTAATAAGTTATACTTCATCTATTTCATCTCTGACTTAACTGTTTCTGTAAAATAACAAGATTATGAAAATCTCCAGTCCACAGACATGAAAAACAGTATTCAAATCTATAATGCCTAAAGGGCATACTTTTGAATAACTTCCATGTTTTTATGTTCACAAATTTCTTCCAAATGTTAGATGATTGACATTTCATTTTTAAATATCTTTTTGAACTGACAATCTGGATAGTAAATTGGAAGCCAATATCTTCAAATTTATTTTTGATTTTATGTGTTTCAAAATCATCTTTTTGAGTGTGTATGTGTGTGTGTGTGTGTAGAAGAGAGAAATTGAGATCATCCAATTTTTTTTTCATTAAACAAACCTTATAAAAGAAAAATTATGTCTTACTGGTAGGAATTTTTCTTTTCATTATAGTTCCTTCATATACTTTTGATTGTTATTTGGCAAGGAAAACTAAACACACCCACTAATATACCATTCCTGGTGTGATTAATATTTAATATGTATGCAACAACAATACTTGAACATTTTCTTCTTTAACAACCACAAAAGTACCCTGGGCATCAAAATAGTTCTCTCTCAAGTTTGAGGGAAATTGAGTAGCTTACTTGAAGAGCTTTTCCAGCACCATACTGTCAAATGTTTACCTGTGTGGCAGTTAAATGGGTCTCAGGTGAATTAACTTTTACCTCCTCCAGAAGAAGGACAATTGTAGGCATTTTCACTGCAGGCTTCACAACATGTAACAGAACTGTCACTCCGGAGTGAGTTTGAAGAGCAGTCAAATGAAAGTTAAATTGTTTTGCCTGCAACTTGCTCAGTTAACTTTGGAGAATATTCTCAGATTTGCATTTGATATAACAACTCCTCTTCAGCACTCAGACGAGGGTAAGACATTCCCTGGTCTGTTTTCACCAAGGGCATACTTAATTTTGCAACAGCCTCATGTCTGAACTGGATTTTTATCCCATGTAACTAAGAAGAAAAATCTTCAGTTCACAATGGTAACTTTTAACCAAAATAAAATTTTAGGAAGATTTCTACCTTTGATACGTGGATTTACTTAATCCATCATTCGTTCGCTAATTTATTTCTTAAAAACACATTTGCTAAGTATCTATTATAATCTAGATGCTAAGCAAGACAATGAAGATATGACAAAGAATGCAGAATAAATCCTGCCATTAGTGAGCTCAGAATCTAGAGAAGGAAGTGAAACATAAATAACACACAGAGTTATAACTATAGTATAATTAATAAAAAGAAAACCAACTTAAAACAACAAATAGCCAGAGTTGCAGCATCAAAGTCTTCTACAGATAAAGAAATTAAGATCCACAAAGGTTTAAAGTACCTCCCCGAAGTGCAACCTTCACCCTATGAAAGTTGATATAAAGGAGAGGTTGGTCATACTTAGGTGTTGAAGTAGAAACTTCAGCAGCTGCACCTTCTATGAGAAGATGGGTTTACACAGATGATAAAGTGGGGAAGGGGATTCTCTATGGAGAGGAAGACATTAAAGTAAGAAGATCAGATTTGTTTTCACTCAGATAAAGGTCATGCTGTAAAACATGATGTGAGTCCTCTTTTCCTTAGTGAGTGTAGGCAGTAAAGCGTTCCTGCTTGGTCTCTTTCATAGATCAACAAGGATACTTTTCCAGAGACTATCTATCATCTGCATATGCAGAGTCAATATTAACATCACCATGTGTAGAGCTATTGAGACCAAGCTCCCTGGTTAGATGCTTCCATTTTGTTCTGTGGTAATGGGAAGTACCACTCACACTTCCCAAGAGCTTCTCCAAACTGTCCTACTGGTCACTGAAGAGCCCATGAAGAGAAGGAGTCTTCAAACCTCGTGCTAAATAACTTAAAGTCCTCACAAACACGGATCGTATGAGTGCAGTCTAGTATAATACTCAATACTCACATCCAAGGGACATGGCATTGCATCCTAGGCTGTGACCTAAGCCAATGAATTTACTGGCTAGAGGTCCATTTTCCCGGTGGCTCAACAGTAAAGAATCCACCTGCAATGTAGGAGATACAGGTTCAATTCCTGGGTAGGGAAGATCCCCTGGAGGAGGGCATGGCAACCCACTCCAGTATTCTTGTCTAGAGAATCCCATGGACAGAGGAGCCTGGTGGGCTACAGTCCATAGGGTCACATAGAGTCGGACATGACTGAAGCAACTTAGCACAATGACAAAAAGGCAGTGGCAGTTTAATTCATCAGGATATTGCATAAATGCATTGTCTATTGTCATTAGGATTTGATATTACAGAGAAGTGTACATGGTACAAGATTGCTTCTCCACAGCTATTTATGACAGAGTACAATAATTATGATTTTCTCTTCTATCTTCTTCGAGATATTACTTCTTATCTGTCCCTCATAGACTTATGAAAATTTTAATCAACAAAATATTTTAGTACATTGTTTTTTCAAAATGCAGTCTGGACACATCTGCCTCAGATGGCCTCTTTTTATGATCCAGATTCTTGGGTCAACTGCCCAGCTCACCTGAAGCAATCTCTATGGATGGGGCTGATGGATGTGCATATTTAACAAGTTTCCTGGGTGATCTCTTGTAAATTAAAATTAGACAATCACTACCTTCAAAGATGGTTTAACTACATCATTTCTCAAATCAGTAATATGCAGTTCAGAAAGAAGTGACTTGGCCAGTGTTACAGAGCAAATACCCACAAAACTCAGCCTTCCCCAGGCCTCTGAGATCTGAGCTCAGGGTTCTTTTCACCATCCCGCAATGTTTATACCCCAAACTGCAATCATACGCCTGTTGTGGAACATTTATAGGAGGAAGAATTGTTGGTGATCAGCTACTATCAAAACACAAGCTCTTTTTGACTTATAATGACAGATTTTAAAATAATTGTTTAGCATATATTGTGGCAATATTTCCTTCTTCCAGAAAAGTGTTTAATTGAGAATATAGTCTCAACACAGAATCTTTGTATACAGAAAAATTAAGTAAATATAACTGGCAAGTTTGTAATGTAGTTGCAATTTAGACTTTAGATTTGTGCCAAAACTCTGTAGGGCAAAATGGAATTTCAGAAAATGATGTCGAGAAACTAAACACCCTAGGTTGACTAGCCCACACTTGAAGACTGAAACTTCTGCCCACTTTGTATGTTCTCTTAGAGTCACTGTGTATTGTGCCTTTGTTCCTCTCAATTAGTTGCATTGGTGAAAGTAAAAAGATAATTCTGGACCCGGCTCACAAGGAGTGGCACCAAAAGTCATTGTTCAATTGCTTTGAAAATCAATTAAAACATTTTACTTTGAGTATCGTGGCTTCTGTAATAGCTATCAGTTTAACTGGGTCATCATTTGGGAACCCAGGATAACAAGCTTTCTGCATGCTTTGTGAAGACTTTATGAAAGGCAAAGTTCAGTTATTGAAAATTGTTAAATTGATTCCACCTATGACCAAACATGGGCTTCAGGTACTGAAAAATTGGAGCTTTTATCCATGCTGACATGTCATGTAGTCAAAAAAAAACTCAGGGTATATTGTTTAATTTTTAAGAAAGTGGCTGTATACAATAACAATTCCTTGCCAGGTGGATTCAGGTTAGTCTAAGACTTTTTTTTTTTCTCTTAAAACGACAAAGATTTTTAATCTGAGAGCTGTCAGCCTACCTTTACTGGTATTGCTGGTTCTTATAGTCCTTCCTGTATGTTCTACATCCCATCTGATTTGATAAAATGTTTTCACAGAAAAAAATTTTCAGGGATTTTGGAAGTCTTTTTTGGTAGCTCTGCAAATTAAACTCTTGTATTTTGAATTCTCAGACTTCACATCTAGCAGTGTTTTAGTTTCATACTGGGAGTGGCAGGCTACAGTCCACGGGGTTGCAAAGAGTCAGACATGACTGAGCGACTAACACTTTCACTTTCACTTGGGACTGAGGAGAAGGAAGAAAAAACACTTGACCTCAATGAAAATATTCCCCATATGTGCTGATTCTCTCAGTTGATAGTTGAGAATGGACTTCAGTAACCATTAAAAATATTGATTAATAGAGCCAGCTGCTTTGTGGAAGGACTTCTCAGTGACATCTCTTTTTGTAAGGGCTCACCTCGGCATCTTTAATATTCTAGAAGTGTAGGACCACTTTGTTTTATGGACTTTTTTCCAGTTTCCTATTTTGTATCATTAACATGATTTAAAGTGTGAGATAATCACCAAGTGTGATTGCCAGTTGTTCTATTTTTTATTTTTTAAAATTTTTATTGCAGTGTAGTTGATTTAAAATATTGTATTAGTTTCTGCTGTACAGCAAAGTGAATCAGTTATACATATACATATATCCACTCTTTTTTAGATTCTTTCCCATATAGGCCATTACAGAGTATTTAGTAGAATTCCCTGTGCTATTCAGTAGGTCATTCTTAGTCATCTGTTTTATATATAGTAGTGTGTATATGTCAATCCCAGTCTCCCAATTTAACCTTCCCCCCCTTACAACCTGGTAACCATAAGTTTGTTTTCTACATCTGTGACTATATTATTGTTTTATAAACAACTGCATTTATACCATTTTTCAAATTCCACATATAAGTGATATCATATGATAGTTTTTCTTCTCTGACTTACTTCACTCAGTATGACAACCTCTAAGTCCATCCATGTTGCCGCAAATGGAATTATTTTGTTCCTTTGTATGGCTGAGTAATATTCCATGGTATATATGTACCATATCTTCTTTATCCATTCCTCTGTCTATGTAAATTTAGATTGTTTCCATGTCCTGGTTATTGTAAATAGTGCTGCTATGAATTAGGATGCATGTATCTTTTCGAATTATGGCTTTTGCCAGATATATGCCCAGGATTAGGATTGCTGGATCATATGGTAGCTTTATTTTTAATTTTTAAGGAACCTCCATACTGTTCTCCATAGGGTCTGTAGCAATTTACATTCCTACCAACAGTGTTAGAGAGTGTCCTTTTCTCTACACCCTCTTCAGCATTTATTATGTGTAGATTTTTTGATGATGGCCTTTCTGACCAGTGTGAGGTGGTACCTCATTGTAGTTTTGATTTGCATTTTGCTAATAATTACTGATGCTGAGCATCTTTTTGTGTGCTTTTTGGCCTTCTTTATGTCATCTTTGGAGAAACTGTCTATTTAAGATCTTCTGCCCACTTTTTGATTTTTTTTGTTTCTTTTTTTTTTTTTAATATTGTGCTGCAGCTCAGTACTCTCTTTATGTCACTTTCTTTTTTGAAATAAGGTAACCTTTTGCCTCTGGGCTTCCTAGGTGGCACTAGTAGTAAAGAATGTGCCTGCCAATGCAGGAGATATGGGTTCGATCCCTGGGTCAGAAAGATCCCCTGGAGGAGGACATGGCAACTCACTCCAGTATTCATGCCTAGAGAATCCCATAGATGGAGAAGACTGGCAGGCTACAGTCCATAGGTTTGCAAAGAGTCAGACACAACTTAAGCGACTTAGCATGCAAGCATGCAACCTTTTGCCTCTAGGCTCAATAATAGGTACTGGCCTTTTTTCCTATTCTGGAAAAATATCTATATAGGATTCAATGATCTATAAGTTCTCTTCCTACTTCAACATCATGTGTTTAGAACTAAGACATATTTTAATCCATTCTTCTCTTTTTGGGGGGCATGTATTTGTAAAAGGGAAATAGCTAATATTTTGTGTTAAGAGAAGGGTTATGTTCTTGCATTCTCAAGTGAGATGGTTGATTTCAAGTTAGAACATGCTACAATAAAAAAAAATTGGTTATTGTAAAAGCTTTTTTGATAAAGGCACTGCTAAATGTAGTGCATTAGGAGGTATATTATATCTTTGTTTTAATATCCCTATATTAACAGTGTGTAAAAAGCATGCACGTATTTCCAATTTGCAACCTCATTTTGAACACCATTTTATTTTTAAGAAGAAAGTTCAGAAATATAGGTAAAAATCAAACCATACACTGTTGCTATGGTTATTGTCTGTTTAATGGAAGCATTTGAAGAATATTTATCCTTGACATTTTCCAAATGAAGTTCAGTGAATTGTGCTCAGGGGAATACAAATGGATGTATTCATCCTGACTTGAAAAAAGACTCTGGCTTTGTTAAACACTCTTTTAAAACTTCGTATTCTCAGCCAAGCATTAAAATCCAGTTTTGTGATAAAAAAATAAGTTCTGTATATAGATTTTTAGACCTAAATATGAAATTCATCATCAAAAGAAATTTAAGACATTAGGAATATATGTAATGTTTCCATTTGAGAAGAAAGCAATGTTAAATTAAGAAGCAATATAATGAATACTAGCAGTAGGTTGGAGTTTTAATTTGCAATGTAATATGAGGGTCATTTATCTCTTCCCCTACCATTTTCTTAATTAACAAACCATATTAGAAACATATGAACAGTTTATCCCTTATGCAGTGCTCTGGATTGTTGTATAATAAATTGAGGACACATCCATTTTTTACTTTTCTTTATTAGGATATTATCCTTTTGATGCTTGCTAGTCTACAAGTGAGCATTAAACACTGCTAGCTCCAGATGGTGAGAAATTGAATAGCTTGCAGGTTGCTGTGCACTTAATACAACAATGAGGAGGGATTCAATGCAGTCACTGGAATTATAGTGGTGACAAGCAATTGGGTTGTCAGTGGAAAAAACCTTTGACTTCCTTTTAGCAGACGAAATGTTGATTCCTAACTTGACATGATTAAAACTCTAATAAGACACATTCTGAGTTGCTCTCTTTGTAGTTTATTGACTTATGCGAGGGGATAAGATGTTGACAGATGAATCTTACTCCAGGGAGTCTAAATGTGTATGTTTTGGATCTGTTATATTAATATAACAGCTTCCTTTTTCACAGTTTTATTGAGATATAATTAATTGCACATGTTTAGTGTTACAGTTTGATTAATTTGGACATATGAAAATACTTGTGATGCCATCACCACAATCAAGGTAATAGATATGTACAACACCTCCAAAAGTTTCCTTGTGTCTGCTTTTTTTGGTGTGGTAAGAACATTTAGCGTGAAATCTACTCTTTAAAATTTTAAGAATACAATACATTACTGCTAACTGGAGCCCATAAAGTGCAATGTGACAAATGGTCATATAGAATGGGTGACTTAATAAAGGATGTTTAAAAAAAAAATTTAAGAAAAAGAAGCAGGAAAATTCAGGTGGTGATGCAATAAGAAGACAGTTCAGTTCAGTCACTCAGTCGTGTCCGACTCTTTGCAACCCCATGAATCGCAGCAGGCCAGGCCTCCCTGTCCATCACCAACACCCGGAGTTTACCCAAACTCATGTCCATCGAGTTGGTGATGCCATCCAGCCATCTCATCCTCTGTCGTCCCCTTGTCCTCCTGCCCCCAATCCTTCCCAGCATCAGGGTGTTTTCCAATGAGTCAACTCGTCGCATGAGGTGGCCAAAGTATTGAAGTTTCAGCTTCAACATCAGCCCTTCCAATGGATACCAGGATTGATCTCCTTTAGGATGGACTGGTTGGATCTCCTTGCAGTCCAAGGAACTCTCAAGAGTATTCTCCAACACCACAGTTCAAAAGCATCAATTCTTTGGCGCTCAGCTTTCTTCACAGTCCAACTCTCACATCCATACATGACTCCTGGAAAAACCATAGCCTTGACTAGATGGACTTTTGTTGGCAAAGTAATGTCTCTGCTTTTTAATATGCTATCTAGGTTGGTCATAACTTTCCTTCCAAGGAGTAAGGATCTTCTGATTTCATGGCTGCAATCACCATCTACAGTGATTTTGGAGCCCAGAAAAATAAAGTCAGCCACTGTTTCCACTGTTTCCCCATCTATTTCCCATGAAGTGATGGGACCAGATGTCATGATCTTAGTTTTCTGAATGTTGAGCTAAAGCTGAATGAGGAGACAACTTTTTCACTCTCCTCTTTCATTTTCATCAAGAGGCTCTTTAGTTCTTCTTCACTTTCTGCCATAAGGGTGGTGTCATCTGCATATCTGAGGTTATTGATATTTCTCCCAGCAATCTTGATTCCAGCTCCGTCCATAGCTTGAATAACTTCAACTGAAGAAGCTGAAGTTGAATGGTTCTGTGAAGACCTACAAGGCCTTTTAGAACTAACACCGAAAAAAGGTGTCCTTTTCATTATAGGGGACTGGAATGAAAAAGTAGGAAGTCAAGAAACACCTGGAGTAACAGGCAAATTTGGCCTTGGAGTACAGAATGAAGCAGGGCAAAGACTAATAGAGTTTTGCCAAGAGAACGCACTGGTCATAGCAAACACCCTCTTCCAACAACACAAGAGAAGAAGACAAGGAATAGCCATAAGCAAAAGCCGAAATAAAACAGAAGATAAGGTTAAAGCAAGTCTTTCAAAGACAATGCCTAGGGGTAACATCTTTCTTCTTTTTTCTTTAGTTCAATTTTTATTTTATATTGGAGTATAGTTGATTCCCTGGTGGCTCAGATGCTAAAGAATCTGCCTGCAATAGGGGAGACCTGAATTTGATCCCTGGGTTGGGAAAATCCCCTGGAGAAGGAAATGACAACCCACTCCAGTATTCTTGCCTAGAGAATTCCGTGGATAGAGGAGCCTGGTGGGCTACAAACAGTTCATGGGGTTGCAAAGTGTCTGACATGACTGAGTGACTAATACTTTCACTTTCACATAGTTGATATACAATACTGAGTTAGTTTCAGGTATACGGGTAACATCTGTCTTCTACTCCACTGTTGCTTCTGTTAGCTGTATGTTGCTTGGCTTTAACCAAACTTATTAATGAAAAAGTTCTAAAACAGTTTTGCAGAGAAACCAATTAAATAAATAAAAATATTTTAAACTGTAAGTCGGGATGTTATATTATTTTGATACTTAAGCATGTGGCTACATTTGGGCCTTTAAAACAAAATAAAAGTTTTAATGTTGAATTTATTGAGTTATAATTTAGATCAAATAAAATTCACCTTTTAAAAGTGTACAGTTGTATGAGTTTTAGAATCACACAATCCACTTTCGTGTACAGTTGTATGAGTTTTAGAATCACACAATCCACTTTCAGAGCATGCTCATCACATCAGCAAGTTTCCTCATGTCTCTTTGTTGTCAGTCCTCTCTCTCCACACCCAGTCCCTGATAGTCACTGATAGGTCTGTGTCCCTAATAAGTTCAACTTTTCCAGAACGTCATATGAATGGAATCATGTGATACAGAGTTTTTCATATCTAGTTTTTTTTTCATTTTGCATAATCTTTTTTACATTCAACCCTATTGTTGCTAAGCACCAATTGGTTTTTAGGCTAAAATAACATGTGCTCTATAATTCTACTGCAAAGATGAACATCACATTTACTTGATTTTTTTTTTTTCTAGCTGTCCCCACACAGCTTGCAGGATCCTAGTTCCCTGACTAGGGAACTGTGCCTCCTCTGATGGAAGCACAGAGTCCTAACCTCTGGACTGCCAGGGAAGATTTGCATTAACTGCTTTTTAAACATTTACTTACAGGCTTGTCTTTATGCATATATTATTACACACATATCTGTTGAGCTTCTTTTATATACATATATATATATATTTATATACATGTGTAGTTTTGTAATTTTTCAAATAACATTATACTAAATTATTTCTTGTGTCATTAAAGTCTTTATGGGGGCTTCCCAGGTAAAGAACCCACCTGCCAATGCAGGAGACATAAGAGATATAGCTTTGATCCCTGGGTCAGGAAGATTCCCCTGAAGAAAGGCATGGCAACCCACTCCGGTATTCTTGCCTGGAAAATCCCATGGACAGAGAAGCCTGGTGGGCTACAGTCCATAGGGTCGCACAGGGTCAGATACAACTGAAGCGACTTAACATAGCATAGCATAAAGTCATCAGTCTCATTTGACAAGCTGCAAATGTCATATTATATGTCAGTTCTTTAGCCATATCTATAGTTTTAGATGTTTTGTGGTTGTTTCCAATTTCTTCCTATCAGAACACAATAGTGGACATCTTGGGGTATAATGCTTTTGAGAAGTAGAAACCTTAGATGCCAGCTGATCACAGATTTTGCAGTCTGAATATGAAAGGGAGAATCTGATGTAAGTGTGATGAGTATAACACAAGGAGGATTGTAATACTCAGAAAAAGGAGGAATTGATGCATATGAGAAGCAGTACTGTAGTAAAATACAAAGCACAGACTCCAAAAACTAGACAATACAAAAAAGCAGTGTATAGCAATAGCTTCCCTTCTCTGAATAACTTGTATTGAGCATTTAATCTATATAATCTCGTTTACCTCTTACAACAATGTTATGAGGTAGTATGGTAGGTAGAATTCCTCCCTAAACCCTGGAACCTATAAATATGTTGCCATACATGGTAAAACAGATTTTACAGATGTAATTATGGTAAGACATCTTAAAATAGGGAAATCATTCTGCGTTGTCCTTGTGGACTCAGTCTGTGTTATGCTTAGTCGCTCAGTTGTGTCTGACTCTTCATGACCTCATGGACTGTAGCCCGCCAGGCTCCTTTGTCCATAGGGATTCTCCAGGCAAGAATACTGGAGTGGGGTGCCATGGACTCCTCCAGGGGATATTCCCAACCCAGGGATCATATCCAGGTCTCCCACAATGCAGGCGGATTCTTTACCATCTGAGCCACCAGGGAACCCCGGACTCAGCCTAACCAACCTTAAAACTTAAAAGCAGAGAACTTTCTCTGGCTAGAGTAAGCTATGACAGACAGAAAAGTCAGAGGTATTTGAAGTGTGAGAAGGACTCAGTGCACTATTGCTAGTTTTAAGGATGGAAGGGGTAATGTGACAAGGAATGGGAGTGGTGATAAGGATCTGAGAGAGAATTAACAGCTGATAGCAACAAGGGAGGGTCCTTGGACTGCAAGGACATTAAACCAGTCAATCCTAAAGGAAATCAACCTTAAATATTCATTGGAGGGACTGTTGCTGAAGCTGAAGATCCAATACTTTGGCCACTTGATGAGAAGAGCCAACTTGTTAGAAAAGACCCTGATGCTGGGAAAGGTTGAAGGCAGGAGGAGAAGGGGACAATAGAGGCAATAGATGATGAGATGGTTGGATGGCATGCCAACTCAATGGACATAAGTTTGAGCAAGCTCAAAGAGATAGTGAAGGACAGGGAAGCCTGACGAGTTGCAGTCCTTGGGGTTACAAAGAATCAGACAGGACAGAGTGACTGAACAACAAGAAAGCAGGAAGGTCAGTCTTAACAACCACAGGGAACTGAATCCTGCCAATAACTTACACAGAGTCTAAACCATTTTGCATTCCCATAATACAGCACAGAAGTCCAATTTCTCCACATATATTTTCTTTTTTGTTTTGTTTCTTGATAGTAGCCATTGTAATGGGTGTGAGATGCTATCACCAACTGAATTGATAGTAATGGCCCTACTTTCATGTCTAATTTTAGTAATTTATGAGTTTTAAATAGTCCATCTAAGCTAAAGATTTGTCGATCTTCTTGATCTTTTAAAATAACCAACTCTTCATTTTGCTGATTGTCTATGTTTTTTTTTCTTTTTACTATCTTCTATTTTGTTTATCTCTGCTCTAATCTTTATTATTTCCTGCATTCTCCTAGCTTTGTGTTTAGTTTATTCTTATAATTGCAATTCCTTTAATTGTAAATTTAGGTTGTTGATTTCAGATCTTTCTTATTTTTTAAGGTAAGCTTTTATAACTATAAATTTCCCCCTTAACACTGCTTTCACCACAACCCATACATTTTGGTTTGCTGTATTTCATTTTCATTAATCTCTAAATATTCCCTAAGTTCCCTTGTAATTTATTATTTGGTATATTGGCTATTTAAAAGTATGTGTTTTTTTTTTTCATTTCCACAAGTGTGCTAATTTACCAATTTTACTTCTGCTGTTAATTTTTCACTGCATCATATTGAGGTCAGAGAAAATACTTTGTAAGGAGTCTCAACTTCTACTTTGGTCATATCTCTTTTTCAGAATATTGTAGTCCCATTATTTTCCATTTCAATTACTTTATAACTTTAATATTCATTTAGTCCTAAATTAGAGTTATTTAGAACTGCATGTGTGTAAATACATACATGTGTATTGAATTGTTTGATTCTTAATTTGAAAATATGTTGATTTCTCTTGGCAACATTTGGTGTTATTTTATAATTTTATGTAATTGTGACCAATGAATATGAGAGAAAATTATGGTCTAACACATGGTCAGTTTTGGTAACTGTTCCGTGTTTGTTCAAAATGAATATGTAGACTCTATTTTGAAGAGTACAAAATCCTCTATATCTATAAGACTATAATTATATTTTTCAGTTTCTCTACATGTTTTCAATATTTAATTTGTTGGTTTCTTAAATGGTGTATTAAAATTTGCCACTATGATTACTGTTTTCTCAATTTTTAATATTATAGTTCTCTTAGCATTTGCTGTACCTATTTCAAATCTATAAATGTCATGTGCATGAAGATTTATGACTCATTTTCTTTGGTAGGTTTTAAAAAATTCAATAAATTTGAAGTCTTATAGTCCCTTTAAATGATTTACCTTGAATTGTTTTGCCTAATATTAATATTTCCCCATGAGGTTTTTATGCTATAAAATGATAGCTTAATTTAAATTTCTTAATTAAATCTGTCTTCATATTTTGACAGAAAATATCAAATTAAATTTAATATTAAATTATTCTGATTATTAATATGTGTGGATATGTTCTTGTCAACTTGCTTATGTTTACTTGTTCTATGCTTTCAACTTCTTTCATTTATCCCTTTTAAAACCCTCAGTTGGTTTTATGTTTCACTATTACTTTCCCTTTTATCCTATGGCTTAGAAATTATATTTATGTTTACATTCTTAAAGTGGTTTCCCTTAAACTTTAATACATATACCTAAATTTCTTCAACATGTAGATTTAAATTAATATCTATTTTCTCCCTTTTACAATGTTAAGAACCATTGCACACTTTACTTCCTTTCATTTCTTTCCCTCTCTCTGCTAGTTTCATAACTGATATTATTTAAAAGCTCAATTCTAGTTTGTTATTATTAATTTAAAATCAATGCTTTTTTAGATGTGATACAGATATACTGCTTTCTGGTTTCTTTGTCCACCATTCCTTCCTCAATTCTTTGCTTTCTTCTTCCAGATCAATATTTTCTTTCCTTTAATATTTATTTCAGGAAAGACTTATGAATTGTTAAATGGAAATTTTTGCATGTCTGAAAATATCATTATTTTACTCTAATTTTTGAATGATTGATTGGCTGAATATATATAAACATTTTTCAATTTTATTTCTTTAAAAAATGAAATGTTTTCCCCATTGTGTTCTTGCCAGGTTGCCAATAAAAAGTATAAAGTCAAACATAGTTGTATTATTTGTTTTTTTTTTTTTTGTAGTTTGTTTGTTTCTTTTTAATTTATTTTAATTGGAGGCTAATTACTTTACAATATTGTAGTGGTTTTTGCCATACATTCACATGAATCAGCCATGGGTGTACATGTGTTCCCCATCCTGATCCTCCCTACCACCTCCCTCCCCATCCCATCCCTTAGGGTCATCCCAGTGCACCAGCCCTGAGCACCCTGTCTCATGCATTGAACCTGGACTGGTGATCTAATTCACATATGATAATATACATGTTTCAATACTATTCCCTCAAATCATCCCACCCTCACCTTCTCCCACAGAGTCCAAAAGTCTGTTCTTTACATCTGTGTCTCTTTTACTGTCTCACGTATAGGGTCATCATTACCATCTTTCTAAATTCCATATATATGCATTAATATACTGTATTGGTATTTTTCTTTCTGACTTACTTCACTTTGTATAATAGGCTCCAGTTTCATTCACCTCATTAGAACTGATTCAAATTCATTCTTTTTAATAGCTGAGTAATATTCCATTGTGTATATGTATCATAGCTTTCTTATTCATTTGTCTGCCAATGGATATCTAGGTTGCTTCCATGTCCTGACTATTGTGATAGAAAATGTTCTAGTTTCATTCTTTTACAAGTGGTTGACCAGTTTTCCTGGCACCAGTTGTTAAAGAGATTGTCTTTTCTCCATTGTATATTCTTGCCTCCTTTGTCAAAGATAAGGTGTCCACAGGTGCCTGGATTTATGTCTGAGCTTTCTGTTTTGTTCCACTGATCTATATTTCTGTCTTTGTGCCATTACCATACTGTCTTGATCACAAGCTTTGTAGTATAGCCTGAAGTCAGGCAGGTTGATTCCTCCAGTTCCATTTTTCTTTCTCAAGATTGCTTTGGCTATTTGAGGTTTTTTATATTTTCATACAACTTGTGAAATTATTTGTTCTAGTTCTCTGGAAAAAAACCGTTGGTAGCTTGATAGGGATTGCATTGAATCTATAGATTGCTTTGGGTAGTATACTCATTTTCACTATATTGATTCTTCCAATCCATGAACATGGTGTATTTCTCCATCTATTTGTGTCATCTTTGATTTCTTTCATCATTGTTTTATAGTTTTCTTTATATAGGTATTTTGTTTCTTTAGGTAGATTTATTCCTAAATATTTTATTCTTTTCATTTCAATGGTAAATGGAATTATTTCCTTAATTTCTCTTTCTGTTTTCTCATTGTTAGTGTATAGGAATGCAAGAGATTTCTGTGTGTCAATTTTATATCCTGCCACTTCACTATATTCATTGATTAGCTCTAGTAATTTTCTGGTGGAGTCTGTAGGGTTTTCTATGTAGAGGATCATGTCATCTGCAAACAGTGATAGTTTTACTTCTTCTTTTCCAGTCTAGATTCCTTTCATTTCTTTTTCTTCTCTGATTGCTGTGGCTAAAACTTCCAAAACGATGTTGAATAGTAGTGGTGAGAGTGGGCATCCTTGCCTTGTTCCTGACTTTAGGGGAAATGCTTTCAATTTTTCACCATTTAGTATAATGTTTGCTGTGGGTTTATCATATATGGCCTTTATTATGTTGAAGTATGTTCCTTCTATGCCCGATTTCTGGAGGGTTTTTTATCATAAATGGATGTTGAATTTTGTCAAAGGCTTTTTCTGCGTCTATTGAGCAAATCATATGGTTTTTATCTTTCAATTTGTTCATGTAGTTTATCACATTGATTGATTTGCAAATATTGAAGAATCCTTGCATCCCTGGGACAAAGCCTACTTGGTCATGATGTATGATCTTTTTAATATGCTGTTGGATTCTGTTTGCTGGAAGTTTGTTGAGGAGTTTTGCATCTATGTTCATCAGTGATATTGGCCTGTAGTTTTCTATTTTTGTGGCATCTTTGTCTTGTTTTGGTATTAGGGTGATGGTGGCCTCATAGAATGAATTTGGAAGTTTACCTTCTGCAATTTTCTGGAAGGGTTTGAGTAAGATAGGTGTTAGCTCTTCTCTAAATTTTTGGTAGAATGCAGCTTTGAAGCCGTCTGGTCCTGGGCTTTTGTCTGCTGGGAGATTTCTGATTACAGTTTTGATTTTCCTTGCTTGTGATGGGTCTGTTAAGACTTTCTCTTTCTTCCTGGTTCAGTTTTGGAAAGTTATACTTTTCTAAGAATTTGCCCATTTCTTCCAAGTTGTTCATTTTATTGGCATATGGTTGCTGATAGTAGTCTCTTATGATCCTTTGTGTGTCTGTGTTGTCTGTTGTGATTTCTCCATTTTCATTTCTAATTTTCTTGATTTGATTCTTCTCCCTTTGTTTCATGATGAATCTGGCTAATGGTTTGTCTCTTTTATTTATCTTCTCAAAGAATCAGCTTTTAGCATTGTTGATTTTGGCTATGGTCTCCTTTGTTTCTTTTTCATTTACTTCTGCCCTAATTTTTATGATTTCTTTCCTTCTACTAACCCTGGGGTGCTTCATTTCTTCTTTTTCTAGTTGCTTTAGGTGTAGAGTTAGGTTATTTATTTGATTTCTCTCCTGTTTCTTGAGGTAGGCTTGCATTGCTATGAACCTTCCCCTTAGCACTTTTTTACTGAGTCCCATAGGTTTTGGGTTGTTGTGTTTTCATTTTCATTTGTTTCTATGCATATTTTTATTTCTTTTTTGATTTCTTCTGTGATTTGTTGGTTATTCAGAAGAGTATTGCTTAGCCTCCATATGTTTATATTTTTAGTGTTTTTTTTTCCTGTAGTTGACATCTAATCTTACCACATTGTGATCAGAAAAGATGCTTGAGATGATTTCATTTTTTTTTTAATTTAGCAGGGCTAGATTTATGGCCCATGATGTGATCTATCCTGGAGAACGTTCCGTGTGCACCTAAGAAAAAGGTGAAGTTCATTGTTTTGGGGTGAAATGTCCTATAGATATCTATTAGGGCTAACTGGTCCATTGAATCATTTAAAGTTTGTGTTTCCTTGCTAATTTTCTGTTTAATTGATCTATCCATAGGTGTGAGTAGGGTGTTAAAGTCTCCCACTTTTATTGTGTTACTGTTAGTTTCCCCTTTCATACTTGTTAGCGTTTACCTTACATATTGTGGTGCTCCTATGTTGGGTACATATATATTTATAATTGTTATATCTTCTTCTTGGATTGACCCTTTGACCATTATGTAGTGTTCTTCTTTGTGACTTTTCACGGCTTTTATTCAAAGTCTATTTTATCTGATATGAGTATTGCTACTCCTGCTTCCTTTTGGTCTCCATTTGAGTGAAATATCTCTTTCCAGCCCTTCACTTTCAGTCTGTATGTGTCCCTTGTTTTGAGGTGGGTCTCTTGTAGACAGCATATATAGGGGTCATTTTGTATCCATTCAGCCAGTCTTTGTCTTTTGGTTGGGGCATTCAACCCATTTACATTTAAGGTAATTATTGATAAGTATGATCCTGTTGCCTTTTACTTGGTTGTTTTGGGTTTGAGTTTATACACCTTTTCTGTGTTTCCTGTCTAGAGAAGATCCTTTAGCATTTGCTGAAGAGCTGGTTTGGTGGTGCTGAATTCTCTCAGCTTTTGCTTGTCTGTATAGCTTTTGATTTCTCCTTCATATTTGAATGAGGTCCTTGCTGGGTACAGTGATCTGAGTTGTAGGTTTTTCTCTTTCATCACTTTAAGTATGTACTGCCATTCCCTTCTGGCTTAAAGAGTTTCTATTGAAATATCAGCTGTTATCCTTATGGGGATCCCCTTGTGTGTTATTTGTTGCTTTTCCCTTGCTGTTTTTAATATTTGTTCTTTGTGTTTGATCTTTGTTAATTTGATTAATATGTGTCTGGAGGTGTTTTGCCTTGGATTTATCCTGTTTTTGGCTCTCTGGGTTTCTTGGACTTGGGTGGCTATTTCCTTCCCCATTTTAGGAAAGTTTTCAACCATTATCTCCTCAAGTATTTTCTCATGGCCTTCCTTTTTGTCTTCTTCTTCTGGGACTCCTATGATTTGAATATTGGGGCGTTTGACATTGTCCCAGAGGTCTCTGAGATTGTCCTCATTTCTTTTAATTCTTTTTTTTTTCCTCTCTGCTTCTTTTATTTTCACCATTCTATCTTCCACCTCACTTATCCTATCTTCTGCCTCCATTATTCTACTGTTGTTCCTCCAGAGTACTTTTGATCTCATTTATTGCATTATTCATTATAGATTGACTCTTTTTTAAGTCTTCTAGGTCCTTGTTATACATTTCGTGCATCTTCTCAATCCTTGTCTCCAGATTATTTATCTGTAATTCCATTTTGTTTTCAAGATTTTGGATCATTTTTCCTATCATTATTCTGAATTCTTTTTCAGGTAGACTCCCTATCTCTTCCTCTTTTGTTTCATTTGGTGGGCTTTTATCATATTCCTTTACCTGTTGAATATTTCTCTGCCTTTTCATCTTGTTTAGGTTACTGTCTTTGGGGTGACCTTTCTGTATGCAGGAAGTTTGTGGTTCCTCTTTATTGTGGAGGTTCCTCCCTGTGGGTGGGGTTGGACAAATGGCTTGTCAAGGTTTCCTGGTTAGGGAAGCTTGCATTGGTGTTCCTGTGTATGGAGCTGGATCTCTTCTCTATCCTTTTGAAGACAATGGGCTGCCTTTCTGGCTGCCTGGTGTCTTCCACCAGCGTTTAGTAGGGTTTTTTTTTTTTTTGGTATTTGCTCAGCATTCAAATGATCTTTCGATGAATTGTGGGGGTGAAAGTGGTCTCCCTGCCATCTTAGGGCTGTGCCCCTATTTGTATTATTTGTATAATAATTTTTTTCTCTCTGAAAGATTATATGGTTTTGTCTTGACCTTCATGCTCTAAATTATAGGGATATTTTGGGCACACTTTCATTCATCTGCTTGGCACTGTGTGGCTCTTTCATTTGTCATGTCTTTCTTCTGTTTAGAGAATTTTTATTGCCCTATTATTTAGAATAGTTGCTTTTCTTCATGCTTATTTCTTTCAACTTACTACAATCTCTCTTTCTTGGAATTATATAATCAATTAAAAAATTCTGGAACTATATTCTATATCTTATGTCTTTTTTATCTTATTCTCTGTTATATACAACTTCAAAACCTAGGGCACCCTTGAGGTGGTTCAAACCCATTTGCTTTTATTATAACAGGGTTTTTTTCTATTCCTATTTTCGACTATGGTTTCCTCTTCCATATAGTCCCCTTTTCCTTCTCTCTGTTTGGTATTATTCACTTCACACAAGTGAAACTGAGGCACAAAGAATTAAGTACCATATTCAAAGTCACACAGTTCTTTAAGAGCTTGTTTTTGAATATTGGCTGTCTGGCTCCAGAATTACACTTTTCGCCTATAGGCCACACTGCCTTACCTTTCTGTCTTTGCTGTATTTTTGCATTAAATTTCCCACTTAAATAATTTGTTACCTCCTTTAGAAAGAGTATTAATTTTCACTAAAATAAAAATAGCAAATGGTAATACAGCTGAAGATGAATATCTAGTTCTCTTCTCATTGAGGTGTTACTGCCTATTCAGAAATTTTTTTTCCTTTGAATTATTCTCATTACTATAAATTCTTGCCTTGAGTCTTTTTCTTCTTTTAAACAATAAAGAAAAAAAAAAACAAAAATTTCACCTCAATTAGTTGACCTATAAAACAAGATCAGCATATCTGCCCCTTCAGTATCTTTAGAGATGAAAATAAACTAAGTAGTTTCAACATATAATCCATTAAATTCAGTTAAACTAAAGATGATTACATCCAAGGTAAGCAAAAGGCCTTGCTTCAAATTTAAATATTTGTGAAAACTAAAGTACATATATTAGAAAAGTCTTAGAAATCAAAGACAAACTCACTCTGCTTCCCATGATTGATTTTTCTCCCACTGAATTTCACTCTCACAGATATGTTAGAAGTGTCCATGCCTAAAGAAAGAGATTGGAGAGCAAACGAATTCTCAGAGGCTTTTCACATAAAAACTTTGAAAAGTACCTGCAAAATCACCAAAAAGTTAGTTTACTTTGCACGCTTATTTCTGTATTTTTCCTGTAGAATTCCGTATACGTTGCCAGTTCCTCTCTTTATTTATTTATTTTTTAATTAGATTATTTATCCATTTTTTAACTTTACAATATTGTATTTGTTTTGCCATACACTGACATGAATCCACCATGGGTGTACATGTTTTCCCCTTCCAGAACCCCCCCCCACCTCCCTCCCCATCCCATCCCTCTGGGTCATCCCAGTGCACCAGCCCCTAGCGCCCTGTATCATGCATCGAACCTGGACTGGCGATTCGTTTCACATATGATAATTTACATGCTTCAGTGGCATTCTCCCATAGCATCCCGCCCTCGCCCTCTCCCATAGACTCCATAATACTGTTCTATTTATCTGTGTCTCTTTGATGTCTCGCATACAGAGTTATCTTTACTGATTAACTAAATACCATAAATATGTGTTAGTATACTGTATTGGTGTTTTTATAATAGCCAGGACATGGAAGCAGCCTAGATGCCCATCAGCAGACGGATGGATAAGGAAGCTGTGGTACATACATATAATGGAATATTACTCAGCTATTAAAAAGAATGCATTTGAATCAGTTCTAATGAGGTGGATGAAACTGGAACCTATTATACAGAGTGAAGTAAGTCAGATAGAAAAATGCCAATACAGTATACTAACGCATATATATGGAATTTGGAAACGTTTATGATAACCCCTATATGTGAGACAGCAAAAGAGACACAGATGTAAAGAACAGTCTTTTGGACTCTGTGGGAGAAGACGAGGGTGGGTTGATTTGAGCGGGTAGCATTGAAACATGTATATTATCATATGTGAAGCGGATCACCGTTCCACGTTTGATGCATGAGACAGGGTGCTCAGGGCTGGTGCACTGGGATGACCCTGAAGGATGGGATGGGGAGGGAGGTGGCATGGGGACTCAGAATGGGGAACACATGTACACCGAAGGCTGATTCATGTCAATGTATGGCAAAAAACACTACAATATTGTAAAGTAATTCAGTTCAGTTCAGTCACTCAGTCGTGTCCGACTCTTTGCGACCCCATGAATCGCAGCACGCCAGGCCTCCCTGTCCATCACCAACTCCCGGAGTTTACCCAAACCCATATCCATCGAGTCGGTGATGCCATCCAACCATCTCATTCTCTGTCGTCCCCTTCTCCTCCTGCCCCCAGTCCTTCCCAACATTAGGGTCTTTTCCAATGAGTCAACCGTTCGCATGAGGTGGCCAAAGTATTGGAGTTTCAGCTTCAACATCAGTCCTTCCAGTGAACACCCAGGACTGATCTCCTTTAGGATGGACTGGTTGGGTCTCCTTGCAGTCCAAGGGACTCTCAAGAGTCTTCTCCAACACCACAGTTCAAAAGCATCAATTCTTCGGTGCTCAGCTTTCTTCACCATCCAACTATCACATCCATACATGATCACTGGAAAAATCATAGCCTTGACTAGACGGACCTTTGTTGGCAAACAGTAATGTCTCTGCTTTTAAATATGCTATCTAGGTTGGTCATAACCTTCCTTCCAAGGAGTAAGCGTCTTTTAATTTCATGGCTGCAATCACCATCAGCAGTGATTTTGGAGCAAAAAAAAATAAAGTCTGACACTGTTTCCACTGTTTTCCCATCTTTTTGCCATGAAGTGATGGGACCAGATGCCATGATCTTAGTTTTCTGAACGTTGAGATTCAACCCAACTTTTTCACTCTCCACTTTCATTTTCACCAAGAGGCTCTTTAGTTCTTCTTCACTTTCTGCCATAAGGGTGGTGTCATCTGCATATCTGAGGTTATTGATATTTCTCCCAGCAATCTTGATTCCAGCTTGTGTTTCTTCCAGCCCAGCGTTTCTCATGATGTACTCTGCATAGAAGTTAAATAAGCAGCGTGACAATATACAGCCTTGACATACTCCTTTTCCTATTTGGAACCAGTCTGTTGTTCCATGTCCAGTTCTAACTGTTGCTTCCTGACCTGCATACAGGTTTCTCAAGAGACAAGTCAGATGGTCTGGTATTCCCATCTCTTTCAGAATTTTCCACAGTTTATTGTGATCCACACAGTCAAAGGCTTTGGCATAGTCAATAAAGCAGAAATAGATGTTTTTCTGGAACTCACTTGCTTTTTCAATGATCCAACATATGTTGGCAATTTGATCTCTGGTTCCTCTGCCTTTTCTAAAACCAGCTTGAACATCTATTGCTGAAGCCTGGCTTGGAGAATTTTAAGCATTACTTTACTAGCATGTGAGATGAGTGCAATTGTGTGGTAGTTTGAGCATTCTTTGTCATTGCCTTTCTTTGGGATTGGAGTGAAAACTGACCTTTTCCAGTCCTGTGGCTACTGCTGAGTTTTCCAGATTTGCTGGCAAATTGAGTGCACACTTTCACAGCATCGTCTTTCAAGATTTGAAATAGCTCAACTGGAATTCCATCACCTCCACTAGCTTTGTTCGTAGTGATGCTTTCTAAGGCCCACTTGACTTCACATTCCAGGATGTCTGGCTCTAGGTGAGTGATCACACCATCATGATTATCTGGGTCATGAAGATCTCTTTTGTACAGCTCGTCTGTGTATTCTTGCCACCTCTTCTTAGTATCTTCTGCTTCTGTTAGGTCCATACCATTTCTGTCCTTTATCGAGCCCTTCTTTGCATGAAATGCAATTTGCTTGAAGAGATCTCTAGTCTTTCCCATTCTGTTTAGCCTTCAATTAAAATAAATAAATTAATTGTTTTAAAAAATAAGTGAGAGATGGAGGAAATCAGAGATCCAACAGGTGAATTCAACACAAGAAAAGTGTATATCACAGGTTTGAAAATGGAGACAGAGAATGTGGGTGGCTTCTAGGACCTAAGAGTGACTTGTGATTGACAGCCAGCAAGAAAACAGGGACATCAGTCGTACAACCAGTGAATTTTGCCAAAACATGATGAATTTGGAAGAGCTTTAATGAGACTGAGTAGAGGACATGGTTAGTCCATCCTCAGACTCCTGATCCAGAGATACTGTAAGATGATAAGTCTATGTTACTTTAAGCTGATAAGTTTATGTTAATTTTCTATACAGTAATAGAAAACTAACACATGCAATATTATCTTTATCTTCATATCTCAGCCTAGGTCCTCTCTCAGGAGCAGTGATTGTAATTACTCTTGCATAAAGGTCTAAATCTTTATTATTTGAAATTCCCTGTATTTTTCTCCATCATACTTTTCCGTCCTTACTTTCAACTATAAGCTTGTAGTCACTCTCTTCTCTGCGTGTACTCTTCCCTGTATATTATACTTCTATTCCAATGATTTTATCTTCTACTTAGAAGTCCATCTCACATTCCTTCAATATTTCTGGCCCCAGTCTTAACCATCATTCAAGGTTCAATTCCAACACCACCTCTTTCCTAAAACTGTCATTGACTTATTGCAGTTTTTTCAATCTGTCCCATTGTACACCCAGAGAAGTACCCTAAGCGTCTCGTGAGCTTCTCTTCTTCTTCACTGTGTTCTCGTTTCACAGACATTTGATCTTCTTACAAGGAAGAGGTGCCACTGTAGCACATATAACACCTACAGGAAGTGACTTAGATGTATGGATTGATGGATGGATGGGTAGTTGGTAGATTCATGAGTTAGTGAATCCCAAGAGCTGACCTTTAGTACCCTAATATTCTATCCACTCCACCTTCTCTAACACATTTGTACATTCTTCTCTCTTTCTAGATTACTTAATTTTTCACCATCCCCATCCTCCACACTCTTCTCTTGCTGAACCAGAATCTCTTGCTGTCATTATCCATAAGCAATAAAACTGAAAACACATTGCATGAGAAATTATGCTAGCCTAGTATTTCATTGCTCTAATTTGGCCTCTGGGAATTATTTGGTGCATGAGAGATAACTGTATGTTCATTCAGTTGCTAACATAATTCTAAAAGGACTTCCAGCTCAGTGCTTCCTATATATATATATATATAAATAAATATATACAAATATGTGTGTGAGTATACAAAGGTAAAGGTGCCTTGGTGACTAATCAGACAAAACATTTGTATTATTAGCCATGGTGTATAGAAAAACCTAGAGCGAGACATCCTGAAATGTGAAGTGAAGTGGGCCTTAGAAAGCATCACTACGAACAAAGCTAGTGGAGGTGATGGAATTCCAGTTGAGCTATTTCAAATCCTCAAAGATGATGCTGTGAAAGTGCTACACTCGATATGCCAGCAAATTTGGAAAACTCAGCAGTGGCCACAAGACTGGAAAGGGTCAGTATTCGTTCCAATCCCAAAGAAAGGCAATGCCAAAGAATGCTCAAACTACCGCACAATTGCACTCATCTCACGCGCTAGTAAAGTAATGCTCAAAATTCTCCAAGCCAGGCTTCAGCAATACGTGAACCGTGAACTTCCAGATGTTCAAGCTGGTTTCAGAAAAGGCAGAGGAACCAGAGATCAAATTGCCAATATCCGCTGGATCATCGAAAAAGCAAGAGAGTTCCAGAAAAACATCTACTTCTGCTTTCTTGACTATGCCAAAGCCTTTGACTGTGTGGATCACAATAAACTGTGGAAAATTCTGAAAGAGATGGGAATACCAGACCATCTGACCTGTCTCTTGAGAAACCTGTATGCAGGTCAGGAAGCAACAGTTAGAACTGGACATGGAACAACAGACTGGTTCCAAATAGGAAAAGGAGTGCATCAAGGCTGTATATTGTCACCCTGCTTATTTAACTTATATGCATAGTACATCTTTACTATTCTCCAATCCAAAATATTTATTAAGTGATGAACTTGTGCCAAAGAAGATATATCATTGAGTGAAATAGTTACAACCCCCTACCTTCATGGAGCTTATAATCTAGTTGGAGAAGATACACAATAAATAAATAAAACACATACTGTGACAGGTGATGACAAGCACTATAAAGGCAAATACGATAAAGGAGGAGGAATGGCAATGACACGGAGTGAGAGCTTTGGTCAAAGAAGGTCCTGAGGCAATGGCCCATAGTCAGACAGTAGGTAAATGCATGTTCTGATTTCACTTCCAGGTACTCTAGTACCTAATATCTATTATTTCTCAGTACTTTTGACCTGGGCTTCCCCAGTGGCTCAGTGGTAAAGAATCCACCTGCAATGCAGGAGCCTCAGGAGACACGGACTCAATCCCTGGGTTGGAAATATCCCTTGGAGGAGGGCATGACAACCCACTCCAGTATTCTTGCCTGGAGAATCCTATGGACAGAGGATCCTGGTGGGCTACAGTCCATAGGGCTGCAAAGAGTCAGACACGACTGAAGCAGCTTAGCCTGCACACATGCATTTTTGACTTTGTGAGTGACAAGAGGCTCAAGAAAGCAAGACTAGTTCTAGATTTCATCCTTAGGTGTGTCAATGGGGCATCTGGCATTCTGCTAGATTGTGTTGATTTTGACTCATAAACTGATAGAAGCATCGGTCTGTAACTCGGTGAACTTGGGGAGGAGCGGCAGATAGAGGCATGGATTCGTTGGGCTTCATTTGTCCTATTGTTCTGGTATTTTTTGTTGTAGACAGGAGAGACACCTCCTTCCTATTAATCCCAATTATTCTCTGAGTGGGCAATTTTCCAGTGATTTCTACTTTCATCCAGCAGACAAGTTCCCATCTGCTCAGCAAGAGAGTAAGCATTTTAAGGTACATTGTTTTCTTTGTGAGCTTTCTGGAAAGGAATAGCGAAATGTAAATCCATAAGAGCTTTCACATTCATAGGCAACATTTATGAGTGTATTTAACATAAAATCTTACTATTAAACTTTTGCTGATCTACTCTTGTGATTCTTTTACCAATTATTTAGGTTCTATTAATTATCATCTTAGCTACTAATTAATTTAATTTCTCATGCTGATGTTGTCTTAGCAGCATCTTGGTTTTGTCAAGATTAAATGGAATGGTCTGTGTAAAGACTACAGCCTCACTCATGTTCAATAAGCTTGTGAGCTCATCTTATACAGCAGGTAAGGTGGTCTGGGTTGACCAGGAGTTTCTTTTTCTGGTTTTCTGTTTTAAAATTGAGTAGTAAGGAAAGTGTTTACTATTACAGAACATCAACATATATTGACACTATCAGTAAGCAAGGAGTTTAAATAATACTCTAATTCAAACATGGCAAACATAGTTTCTAAGACCTATCTATATTCTGTACTAGATTTTGAATTTTTTGATAATTTGACATACAAGTGAAAAAAAAATTGTCTCAACTGTTTGCTTTGTATTTCATTCTTCTCAGACATGGCTTGTGCTTTTGCAACACTTTTAATCTGTGGAAGGGTAGAGAGATGAATAAATTGATGTACTGTAAAAACTGAGATAGTTACCTTGAATAAGGTCTCACATTCTTGATTTGACTTTGCTTCCTTGTGGTATTATTGAACTTGTATCTTTATTCTTCATATTTTCTGTATATGTAAATTAACTCTAGAAGTTAGATTAGATTCTGGTTTGAGACTTTTGATAAGAATCTTACATAGATGGTACTGTGGTCCTCATATTGTATTGTAACAGGAATCACACAATGATTGATTGCCCCACCTTTATTAAAGAATTCACTGATCAATCTGGTAGTATATATAGGCTGATCTCTCTATTGTTAAATTCCTCATCAAGTTGCTATATAATGATTTCAGCATTGTTGTTTGAATCAATTATGTCATTTAGGACTGCAAAATATTGTTGTTTAATCTTATTGTTCTTTCCATATGTATTAGTTGGAATTGTTCTATAAAAATTGCTTATCTTGGTCAATTAGGATGATTTAGTTACTCTGAAATATAGTTCATACTGGAAAGGCAAGATAAATATTTAGGTCTTTCCTTTTAATTACAAAATTTCAGAATACAAAGTTGGTAAGAGCAATTTCTAATGGCATCCAATGAGGGTTCTATATTAAATATGATGTACATTGAAAAATAACATTACAAAATCCAGCTGGATTTCTTTTCTAGAAACAGTACATCATTGATTACTTTTGTTAATGAGAATAATTGATCACATACCCAATAAAACAGGCTGACTGTTAATTCTGGTAAGCTCTTCCTGTTTTTAGGGAACATCAAGAATGTACCATAGCTCTACAGTCCCTCAGTCTCATTTAAATGTGTCTGCATGTACTGTGAAGGCTGAGTCATCTGGGGTGCTTTATGCCTAGGGGATCATGCTAAGGCTGTGCTGGGAATCTGAGGCCTGAGTTAGTTAAAAGTTTCTAAAGGTTTCTCTAGTTGGCTCCAGCAGCCATTCATTATTTCTGGATCTCTGATATTACCATCTAAATGAAAAAATGTCCCTTTTCAATGAAAAGTAATAAAGAACTGACAGTCACCTTCCTGGATGTTAAAGATAATTTATGCTGGGAATTATGCTACTATTTATTGAATAATGTAATAAATCAAGTTATTCAACACATTTATCAGTCAATTATATGAAAATTATCTTTCAGTTGCTGTGGGAAGGGGTTAAATAATAAAATGTATATTTTCCCTGACTTTAAGGATTTTTTTCTATTTTTATGGGGAGTATTTTTTTAATTTATTTCAATAGAAAGATTAGCTACATAGACAGAATAAACAGATACACACACACACACGCACACATATATATATATGTTAATTATATGAGGCACAGAGTAGTACATGTTATGGAAGAGGTACTATGTATTATGGGACTTGAAAACTAATTAACATACTTTTCCTGTATTCACTTTCCTCATGTGTAAAGAAAGCTTCACAGACAGCATGGTATTGGAGCTTGATATTGAAGGATGGGCAGATGTGATATGATTTGGCAAATGATACTTTATTTTAAAAACGTAATAAAGCATTGAATGATAAAATGATAGGATCATCCTAATTGAGATTGAAAATTAAGTTTATCCACCTCAACTTTTTTCTCAGATGTTCATATCTCATATCTTGATGTTCATATCTCATTTGTTTTGTTGAGGACAGTAATTATCTCTCCATAGATATGTTCCACTCTGTGGTAAGCAAACCAATGACTGGAGTAACTTTTCATTTGAAGATTATTTCACTGACCCTTGTCTCTCAGTCTCTTAGATTGCGTCTTTATTGGCCACAGCTAATTAAATAACCTTGAGAACTATATGCCTCCCTATTTGTTATCCAATAGGAATTTTTTAATTGGTCAAATCAGTGAGTTAGGATGAGGATATGTTTCTGTGTCCAAGAAGATCAAGACTAAATGAATAAAGTGACCAATATGCTCTACTGTTCAAGTTGATCTGTCTAATTCTTGAATTTTCTTTTCCTGCAGTTCAACCTTATTTTACTCTAGATGGCAGAACCTGAAAGATTATTTTAACTATGACAGCTCTCTCAAAATACCATTTACTTGCCGCTGATAACCTTTCTTTGGTTTTGGCAGCAACGTGTCTTTGTTAAGATGTTTTCAACAGTGCTTATATCCAGTGGGGGATTTTTTTTCCCAGAAAACTTTCTGAAGGTCAACCATCACCATTGTTTCTCAAGACAGTATGTACTCTTTCAATAACAGGACGACCATTAACTCTAAATGAACCTTAAGACACTACAGAATTAAACAGTATGTAGAAAAAGCAGACTCAATTTTGAGCTGTAGTAGGATTGAGAAGAAAATCAGATACTGTTGTCTATTAAATTTTAAACAAGGAGATGGAATTCTAAAGCAAAGTTAGTTAAAATATTCACTAGATTTTTCATAATGTGTGATACCTTTTAAATTTTTTGAACTTCTTTTGATTCCTTCAGTTTTTTGTAAAACATGTCCCTTACATAAACATTCAAATTGCACAAAGTATAGAGAAGAAAATAAAATCACCCATAAACCCATCACTCAAAGATAATTACCGTTAAAATTTCACTGTATTTTTATCCAGTTGTTATGCTATTCACTTTTTTACTTAGTGTAATATTAAATGTACTAGTGATCTGTGATGTTGGATTTCTCAGACAGTTTAAAAAATAGAGGGAGCAGAATAAAAATTACCATTTTTCCATGTGTCAAGCACAAAGCTTATGCATGATTTTATGTATATGTAATGTCTAAAATAGACAAATGCATAGAGACAGAAAGTGTATTAGTGATTGCCAGGGGCCAGGGAGTGGGGATATGGGAGTGATTGACAATGGATATGGGCTTTTGTTTTCAGGTTGATGAAAATATTCTGAAGTTATTTTGTGATGATGGTTGCACAACTCTGAATATACAAAAAAAAACCAACACTGAACTAAACACTATAAATGAAGTGATTTTATGGTATGTGCGTAACATCTTAACAAAGATATTTTAAAAAGAGAGAACTTCTACATGTCTCCAGCAGCAAATCTACCTACTTCCCTCAATCTGTATCAATCTATTCTGTCTCCTTCCTTTTAAAATGAATGAACTATATTTATTCCTATCTGAGATGAAGACCCTCTACTTGTATGCTGAATTCCGCTAACCTCCTTTATTTAGCAGCTTTACCATTGATAATGTGCTTCCCAGTTGGTTCAGACAGTAAATAATCCACCTGCAATGCAGAAGACCCAAGTTCGATCCCTGAGTCTTGAAGATCCCCTGGAGGAGGACATGACAACCCACTGCAGTATTCTTGCCTGGAGAATTTTATGGACAGGGGAATTTGGCAGGCTACAGTCCATGAGGTCACAAGGTGTCAGACATGACTGAGCAACTAACACTTCACTTTCACCATTGATAATACGCCCCCTTTTCAGAATTATTATTTTGTCCCTCTCTACAGGTCATTCCTATCAGTATGGAAATGTGATATCTTTGATATCTTCCACCTTTGATCCATCATCTCTCAAACCTACCACCTCCCCTTAAGATATAACCCCATTTCTCTGCTTTCTATTGCTACTTCTTCTCTTCTCATTTTCCTTTGAATTCATTCAACAATTCTCTCATGACCATCACCCATCAAAACAGCTTTTATCAAGGACCCCCAGTGGGCTTTGCATTGCTGAATTAAGTGATAAATTCTCAATCCCTCTCTTATTTGAAAGAGCAAGATTTGACACAGTCTATCATGTTCTCCTTTTTAAAATGCTCTTCTTTTTTAAAATGACTTCATACAGTTAGAGCGGTTATAGGTTCACAGGAAAAAAAGTGAGATAATGGTACAATGGTTTCCTATATACACTCTATCCCACACATGATAGACTCTCCCATTATAGACATCAGAATAATGCATTTGTTACAAATGATGGACCTACACATGGCAAGTCACTTCAGTCGTGTCCAACTCTTTGTGACCCCATAGAGTGTAGCCTGCCAGGCTCCTCTATCCATGGAAGTCTCCAGGCAAGAGTACTGAGTGGGTTGCCATTTCCTTCTCCACACTGATGCATCATAATCATTAAAAATCCATAGTTTAGGTTAGAGTTTACTCTTGAAGTTTTACATTCATTCTATAGGTTTGGACAGATGTATAATGGCATATAATCCAACATTACAGTATCATGCAAAGTATCTTCACTACCTAAAATTTCTCTGTGCTCTATCTATTCATCCCTCCTCCTCCCCCATCTCTGGTAAGCACAGAACTTTTTATTGTCTTTATAGTTTTGGCTTTTCCAGAATGTCATATAGTTGAAATCACACACTATGTAGCTTTTTCGGATTGGCTTCTTTTGCTTAATAATGTGCATTAAATTATCATACATGACTTTTCAGGGCTTGATAGCTCATAACTTTTTAGCACTGAATAATATTTCCCTGTCTGTATGTACCACAGTTTTTTCATCCATTCACCTATTAAATAACACTTTGGTTGCTTCAAGTTTGTAGCAATTATGAATAAAGCTGCTACAAACATCTGTGTGTTGGGTTTTATGTGGATATATGCTATCAATTCCTTTGGGTAAATACCAAGGAGTCCAATTGCTGGACCCTACGGTATGTTTGGGGCTTCCCCAGTGGCTCAGTGATAAAGAACCTGCCTGCAGTGCAGGAACCACAGGAGATGCAGTTTCAATCCCTGGGTTGGAAGGATCCCTGGAGGAGGGCATGGTAACCCACTCCAGTTTTCTTGCCTGGAGAATCTCACAGACAGAGGAGCCTGGTAGGGTACAGTCCATAGGGTCACAAAGAGTCAGACACAAATGAAGTGACTTAGCACACATGCACCCATCGTATGTTTAGTTGTGTAACGAACTGCCAGACTTTCTTCCAAAGTGGCTGTATCACTTTGCTTTCCCGCTGCCAGTGAATTAGAGTTCCTGGTGCTTTACATCCTTGTGGGCATTTGTTGTTGTCAGTGTTCTGCATTTTGGCTATTCTAATAGGTATGTAGTGGTATTGTTTTAACTTGTAATTCCCTAGTGACATATGGTGTTGAGCATATTTCCATATTCTTATTCATCATCTATGTATCTTCTTTTTTTACATATGGATGTCTGGTTGTTTGGTCTGATTTGTTGAAGAGACTATCTTTGCTTTGTTGTATTGCTTTTGCTCTTTTGCCAAAGATCAGTCGACTGTGTGGGTCTATCTATTCTTTTGACAATACCACTTTATGTTGATTACCGGCAAATAAATGAGGACACAATGGAAATAGTGGCAGACTTTATTTTCTTGGGGTCCAAAATCACTGCAGACTCTGACTGCAGCCATGAAATTAAAAGATGCTTGCTTCTTGGAAGAAAAGCTATGACAAACCTGGGCAGTGTATTAAAAAGCATAGACATTATTGTTCTGGCAAAGATCTGTCTAGTCAAAGCTGTTTTTTTTTCCAGTAGTCATGTACGGATGTGGCAGTTGGACCATAAAGAAGGCTGAGTGTCGAAGAACTGGTGCTTTTGAGCTGCGGTGTTGGAGAAGACCCTTGAGAGTCCCTTGGACTGCAAGGAGATCCAACCAGTTGATCTTAAAGGAAATCAACCCTGAAAATTCATTGGAAGGACTGATGCTAAAGCTAGAGCTCCAATATTTTAGCCACCTGATGAGAAGAGCCAACTCATTAGAAAAGACCCAGATGCTGGTAAAGATAGAAGGTAGGAAGATAAGGGGATGACAGAGGATGAGATGGTTAGAAGGCATCACCGACTCGATGGACATGAGTTTGAGCAAACTTTGGGAAATGGTGAAGGATAGGGAAGCCTGGCATGCTGCAGTCCCTGGGGTCACAAAGAATCAGACACAACTGAGCAGCTGAACAACAGCAACAACTGCAGCTTTATGGTAAGTCTTAAATTTTATAGTAAGTCTTGAACTCCCATATTGTCAGTCTTCCAACTTGGTTTTTCTCCTTCAAGAATACGTGATTATTCTAGCTCTTTTGCCTGTTCATATAAACTTTAGAATCAGTTTATCAATATCCACAAAATAACTTTCTGAAATTTTGATTAGTTTGAATTGTAGCTCAACTTGGGAAGACCTGACATCTTGACAAGGCTGAGTCTTCATTTCTGGGAAGGTGGACTCTCTCTCCATTTTTTAGGTTCTTTTATCTCATTGTTGTAAGTTTCCTTATAGGTTTTGTTTATATTTTGCTAGATGTATGCCTAGGTACTAATGGAAATGCTATTATATTTTTAACTTTAAATTCCACTTTTTCATTGATGGTATATACGTTAAGTGATTGATTTTATATATTAACTTTGTATCCTGCAACCTTGCTAAAATGAATTATTAGTTCCAGGAAGATTTTGTTGATTCTTTTGGATTTTCTACATAAATTATTGTGTTTTCTGTGAACAAAGACAGTATTATTTTTCCTTCATAATCTATATACCATTTATTTCCCTCACTTGTCTTGTTGCATTAACATGGACTGAAATACTGTTTTACTTTACCACCAAAATACCTCATCCTCTTCATTTTCCTATTACCCTACTTACTGTCTTTTTTGGGTTCCTTCTCCATTATCTAGACTTCAAATGTTTGGGAAACCAAAGCTTCGTCATGAGATCTCTTTATCTATATTCACTCCTTTGGTGATCTCATCCAGTCTCCCAGTTTTAAATGTTCTCTACAAAGCTAGTGGAGGTGATGGAATTCCAGTTGAGCTATTTCAAATCCTCAAAGATGATGCTGTGAAAGTGCTGCACTCGATATGCCAGCAAATTTGGAAAACTCAGCAGTGGTCACAGGACTGGAAAAGTTCAGTTTTCATTCCAATCCCAAAGAAAGGCAATGCCAAAGAATGCTCAAACTACTGCACAATTGCACTCATCTCACACGCTAGTAAAGTAATGCTCAAAATTCTCCAAGCCAGGCTTCAGCAATACGTGAACAGTGAACTTCCAGATGCTCAAGCTGGTTTTAGAAAAGGCAGAGGAACCAGAGATCAAATTGCCAACATCCGCTGGATCATTGAAAACGCAAGAGAGTTCCAGAAAAACATCTATTTCTACTTTACTGACTATGCCAAAGCCTTTGACTGTGTGGAACACAATAAACTGTGGAAAATTCTGAAAGAGATGGGAATACCAGACCATCTGACTTGTCTCTTGAGAAACCTATATGTAGGTCAGGAAGCAACAGTTAGAACTGGACATGGAACAACATACTGGTTCCAAATAGGAAAAGGAGTATGTCAAGGCTGTATATTGTCACCCTGCTTATTTAACTTCTATGCAGAGTACATCATGAGAAACGCTGGGCTGGAAGAAACAAAAGCTGGGATCAAGATTGCTGGGAGAAATATCAATAACCTCAGATATGTAGATGCCACCACCCTTATGGCAGAAAGTGAAGAAGAACTGAAGAGCCTCTTGATGAAAGTGAAAGAGGAGAGTGAAAATGTTGGCTTAATGCTCAACGTTCAGAAAACTAAGATCATGGCATCTGGTCCCATCACTTCATGGGAAATAGATGGGGAAACAGTGGAAACAGTGTCAGACTTTATTTTTTGGGGCTCCAAAATCACTGCAGATGGTGATTGCAGCCATGAAATTAAAAGACACTTACTCCTTGGAAGGAAGGTTATGACCAACCTAGATAACATATATAAAAGCGGAGACATTACTTTGCCAACAAAGGTCCGACTAGTCAAGGCTATGGTTTTTCCAGTGGTCTTGTATGGATGTGAGAGTTGAACGGTGAAGAAAGCTGAGAGCCAAAGAATTGATGCTTTTGAACTGTGGTGTTGGAGAAGACTCTTGAGAGTTCCTTGGACTGCAAGGAGATCCAACCAGTCCTAAAGGAGATCAATCCTGGGTGTTCATTGGAAGGACTGATGTTAAAGCTGAAACTCCAATACTTTGGCCACCTCGTGCGAAGAGTTGACTCACTGGAAAAGACCCTAATGCTGGGGAGAATTGGGGGCAGGAGGAGAAGGGGACGACAGGATGAGATGGTTTGATGGCATCACCAACTCGATGGTCATGGGTTTGGGTAAACTCCGGAAGTTGTTGATGGACAGGGAGGCCTGGCATGCTGTGATTCATGGGGTCACAAAGAGTCAGACACGACAGAGTGACTGAACTGAACTGAACATTTTTATGACTGCCAAATTTATAAATCTAGTGCAGATGTATCTTTTTGTTGTTGTTCAGTCACTAAGTCATATCCTACTCTTTGCAACCAGGCTTCCCTATCCTTCACTATCTCCCAGAGTTTGCTCAAACTCATGTCCACTGAGTCAGTGATGCAATCCAAACATCTCATCCTTTGTCACCCTCTTCTTCTCTTGCCTTCAGTCTTTCCCAGCATCAGGGTTTTTCCAATGAGTTGGCTCTTTGCATCAGGTGGCCAAAGAATTGGAGCTTCAGCTTCAGCATCAGTTCTTCCTGTGAATTTTCAGGGTTGATTTCCTTTAGGATTGACTTCTTTGATCTCCTTGCAGTCCAAGGGACTCTCGAGTCTTCTCCAGCACCACAGTTTGAAAACAGCAATGTATATATTTAGCTGCCTATTTGACATGTACCCTTAGATAACTAAGAGTTTCTTATGAGTCTCTGAAATAGAATTCCATTACTAGTCATCCTCCAACAACAAACAAACCTACCTTTATCTTTCTCATTGCTTCCATTAATTGAAAATGGATCAATTTATTTGCTCAGATGCTTACACTCAAAGGAATATTGAACTTTAACCATTTTTAAATGAATTTTTAGAGGCAGCATCTTTTAAAAATTTATTTAATTAATTTGATTATTTATTTTTGGTTGTGCTGAGTCTTTCTTGCTGCATGCAGGCTTTCTTCAGTTGCAATTAGTGGGAGCTACTCTTCATTTTGGGGCCTGGGCTTCTCCTTGCAGTGGCTTCACTTGCTGCAGAGCATGGGCTCTAGGCGCTTGGGCTTAGTAGCTGTGGCTCACAGGCTTAGATGCTCCACAGCACGTGGGATCTTCCCTGACCAAAGATCGAACCTGTGTCCCTTGCATTGGCAGGCATATTCTTAACCATTGGATTCCCAGGGAAGTCACTAACTTTGACTACGTTTTCCCAGTCGCTTCCTACATCCATTGCATCAACAATTCCTGTTGTTACTATCTCCAAAATTATATCCCAAATCTTATTTATCATAATCTTTCACCACTACCACTTTTGTCCAAACCAATATCACTTCTTGATGGTATTACACAATAGCCTAGTCTTCCTGCTTCTCTTGATACCAATTTTTCTATTTTCATCACAGAAGTCAAGTTATCCTTCTAAATCATAAGTTGGCTCATTTTACTCCTCTGCACGAAGGTCTCCACTGAATGCTCATTACAACTAGAATGAAATCCAAAACTCTCACAAAACTGTATGTGATCTGTCCATTGGTTATCATTCCAAGGTCATTTCCTACCTCCTTCTACCTTGATCTCTCTGCTCTAGCTACAGAGGCTTTCCTTCCTAATCTCTTTCAACTTGCCAAACTTGCTCTAAAACTAGAGTGCATGCTGGTCCCTCAGCATGGATTGCTCTTCTAGACATTTGTGCCACACTCCCTGAATTTGTTTTGGTTGATACTCAGATATCACCTCCTCAAAGAGGCTTTTTCTGCCTATCATATGAAATAGCACTCCCCATCACTGTACTCTTAAAGAGTGCTAAGTCTTCTTCATAGCACTTATCACCCCTGATGTTATGCCATCTTTACTTGTTTGTGGCTGTTTCACCACACTACAATATAAGATTCATGATAGCAGGATATTTTGTCATCTCATTTACTGCCATATTCCCAGAACCCATAGTAAAGTGACTTTTTAGTGAATGGATGCATTTAGGAGCCACTGAATATACAATTGCTTGCCTTATTCTTTTTTTTTTTCATTTTTAGCATTTTAAATAAGAAAGCATTTTATTTAAAAAGATATTCTTGTCATTACATCATTACAGACTCAAAATAATTTTAGTGCCTATATATTATTTTAAGTAAAATTTCCTTAGCACTTGCCCAATACTGTGCATTTGTTTCTACATTTTTACAATTGTTATCAACTGTGTTATAAATTTTTCTATACAAATTCTTCTCTGCATTTTACATTATCTTTTTAGGATTATTCCTAAGAGGTAGAAATTCCTGGTCAAATGATGGGAATATTTGTAACAATTTTATTTCTTATAGACACACAATGATTCCCCAAATGTTACATCAATTTGCAAAGCAAATGTTTTCATTATTTTACTCCAAAAATATTTATTTAATGAAGAAAATAGACAAGATTCCTTGCTCTTTTAGAGCCTTGTAGCTTATATTCTAATGACACATGAAAAAAGTGAAGGTGAAAGTCACTCAGTCATGTCTGACTCATTGCAACCCCATGGATTGTAGCCTGCCAGATTCCTCTGCCCATGGAGATTCTCCAGGCAAGAATACTGGAGTGGTTTGCCATTTCCTTCTCCAGGGGATCTTCCCAACCCAAGGATCCAACCCAGGTCTCCTACATTGCAGGCAGATTATTTGCCATCTTAGCAGATAATTGAGAGAGTCAATTCCTAGGCAGGTTGATAAGAAGTCCAGGGTTCCTGAGGAGGAGAAAGGGGTCTGGAACCCTGGAGAAGGAGAAAGGCATCTGGGGCTCTCAAGGAGAAAAGGACAAAGTTCTTTTCTACATTGCTTTGTCTTAGTCAACGTAACAGTGTATCTTGCTGGAGGACATGTTTCTCCTTAACAAGAACCTTCTGACTAATCCTGTCATCTTAAAAGGTATATTATGGTAGTGGGTCTGGTAAGATCTTTCTATTGCTAGTTCTAACTTTGTTAATTTAAGATGTATGTTGTGGGAGTGGGTCTGAAAAAAGTATATAAGGCTTTGATAAAACTAGCTACGGGGGCATTCTCCATCCCCCTTCTGATGTCTATGTTAGAAGCTTTCTCTGTCCCTTTTGTTACTTTAATAAAACTCTGCTACACAAAAGCTCTTGAGTGATCAAGCCTGGTCCTTGGTCCTGAAGCTAAATATTCTTCTTCGCAGATCACAAAACAGACATAGTTCACCATAAGCTATCATAATAAACAGCTGAGAGTAATAAATAATGTATAGACTATGTTAGAGGTTGATAAGTGTTATAAAAAAAAGCTAGCGCAATGTGGGAGGATTGGCAGTGTAGAAAGCAAGGGCAGAATATTGAAGTATTAATGAAAGAGTTCTGGTAGACCTCATTAAAGAGATGAGCTCTTTGCAAAGGCTTAAAAGGTGAGAGAGTAATGAGGTGAATATGGTACTGAGAATGAAAGTACAGGTTTTCCAGCAATTCAGAAGCTATGAGAATGTCAGGGAACAGATTTTGCCTCAGAATACTCAGAAGGAACCAACTCTTATCAAGATCTGAATTTTGAGCTTCTGGCCTCTATAAATGTTAGTGAAACAATTGTTGTGGTTTTAAGGCACTCAGTTTGTTTTATTTTGTTACAGCAGCTCAAAGAAACAAATACACTTATATTTTGAATTATATTTAAAATTTAATTATATTTTCAAATAAATTACACTAATTTTGTTATTATTTTTAATATAATTCAAGGGGAAATGTAAGAGTACCCAAGGAGAGTCCAGCTTTCATGCTGTGTGTATGTCCTGCATTACCTTGAGGAAAATGTGGCTGATTGTGACTGTGCAGATATCAAACCTACCCTTGTCTCTTGGGACATACATACTGGAAGACAGATGGGGTTCTAATGCAATTTGCAGAGCACAGTTTCTGTCTTCCTGCTCTTGGCTATTTTAAGCATAAAATGTATTTAACTATTTCTTTGAATATAACTTTTTCCTGATAATGCAACCATTAGGAGAACAAAGAGGCTTCAATCATTGTTCTTCTAGCTCTTGACAAAGACTAGTATGTACAGAGACTTAAAAAGAGAGACCTGTAAAGTCAGAGAAGGATCCTGACCTCTAAGAATATTTTTAAAATCTCCTAATTAACATTGCTTAGAATTAATAAGTGACGTTGCATCGTCTGAGTCATTTCCTTCCAGATTTGAAGTAATGTGAGTAACATGAGGCCAAGGAACTGAGAGCAATTTACTATATTTTTGTTGCACAAAACAACCTTGTGATAGTATCTTCTTGACATGACTTATAGGAGTGATAAAGAACTCGTTTGTTAATGAGGTGATTTTTCAGGCTAAAAAGGTGAAAAACTTATCTCTAAATTAGACTAGATGAATGTGATTTTTTATTGTGTATATTCCTTACTGAAAGCAGAACACTAAATTACAAAAATGTTTATACATTGACCTAAAATCTATCACTGTGAAACTAAGTAAAATTATATTCTAATAATAATAGCTGTGGTTGTTTGAATATGTATATGCTACTTTATGTTGTCTAGGCATTATCTCACTAAATCTTTCTGATTACCTTTTTTTGTATTAATATATTCATTTTAGTTGGAGGCTAATTACTTTACAATATTGTAGTGGTTTTTACCATACATTGACATGATTACCTTGTGACTTATCTTACAGGTGAGGAAACCAAGACCCAGAGTGATAAAGTATTAATATTTGCCCAAGTCCCACAGCTACTAAGTGGGAGAGCTGGGTATGAAAGCAAGATTAATGTGACTCCTGAGTTTCTTAGCCACTAAGAAATGTTGCCAATCGGCCTAGAGACACCTAGGTTGATGTATTCACCAGATCAGTGCCATTACTTAGTGTCTCAATAGGCCAGGATTCCTTCTAAACCCTTGTGTCCCTGTCCGGAGGATGCCCTATACTACAATTTCACACTGAGAACATTAACTAAAGACCAAGTTTGAGTCTGGCAAAGTCTCTGGCTCATCAGAGTAGTGTGACATTTGCTAAGCCACTTTGCTAAATGTCCGTTTTTGTGGTAGGCAATATCATGTCCCCTTCCCCAAGTATGTCCATGTCCTATTACCTGGGACCTGTGACTATGCTACCTTATGTGGTAAAAGAAACTTTGTAGATGTGATTTAAGTTAAACATCTTGAGATAGGAGAGTGGCCTCATTTACCCAGATGTGCCTAATGTAATCACAAGAGTCCCTGTAAGAAGGAGGCAAGAAGGTCAGAGTCAGAGAAGGAGATGTGAAGATGTGAAGATAGGCCAAGTATTATCTCCTCGAGTATTTTTTCATGGCCTTTCCTTTTATCTTCTTCTTCTGGGACTCCTATGATTCTAATGTTGGGGCGTTTCATATTGTCCCAGAGGTCGCTGAGGTTTTCCTCATTTCTTTTGATTCTTTTTTCTTTTTTCCTCTCTGCTTCATTTATTTCCACCATTCTATCTTCTAACTCACTTATCCTATCTTCTGCCTCTGTTATTCTACTGTTGGTTCCCTCCAGAGTGTCTTTTATCTCCTTTATTTCATTATTCATTATATATTGACTCTTTTATATTTCTTCTAGGTCATTGTTAAACATTTCTTGTATCTTTTCAATCCCTGTCACCCGACTATTTATTTATCTGTAACTCCATTTTGTTTTCAAGATTTTGGATCATTTTTATTATCATTATTCTAAATTCTTTTTCAGATAGATTCCCTATCTCCTCCTCTTTTGTTTGGTTTGGTGGGCATTTATCATTTTCCTTTTCTTGCTGAGTATTTCTCTGCTTTTTCATCTTGTTTAGATTGCTGTGTTTGGGGTGGCCTTTCTGTATTCTGGTAGTTTGAAATTCCTCTTTATTGTGGAGGTTCCTCACTGTGGGTGGGGTTGGACAGGTGGCTTGTCAAGGTTTCCTGGTTGGGGAAGCTTGTGTTGGTGTTCTGGTGGGTGGAGCTGAATTTCTTCTCTCTGGAGTGCAATGGAGTGTCCAGTATTGAGTTTTGAGATGTCTATGGGTTTGATGTGCCTCTGGGCAACCTGTATATTGATGCTCAGGGCTATGTTCCTGCATTGCTGGAGAATTTGCATGGTATGTCTTGCTCTGGAACTTATTGGCTCTTGGGTGGAGCTTGGTTTCAGTGTATGTATGGAGGCTTTTGGATGATCTGTTATTAATTATTGTTTCCTGGAGTCAGGAGTTCTCTGGTGTTCTCAGGTTTTGGGCTTAAGCCTCCTTCCTCTGGTTTTCAGTCTTATTCTTGCAGTAGCCTCAAGACTTCTCCATCCATATAGCACTGATAATACAACTTCTAGGTTAATGGTGAAAAGATTCTTCACAGTGAGGGATACCCAGAGAGGTTCATCGAGTTACATGGAGAGGTGAAGAGGGAGGAGGGAGATAGAGGTGCTCAGGGCTGGGGCAATGGGATGACCCAGAGGGATGGGATGGGGAGGGAGGTCGGAGGGGGTTTCAGAATGGGGAACACATGTAAACCCATGGCTGATTCATGTCAATGTATGGCAAAAACCACTACAATATTGTAAAGTAATTAGCCCCCAACTAAAATAAATAAATTTATTTTAAAAAAAATAAAGACAGGCCAGAGTGATTCAAAGTCATGAACCAAGAAACCTAAGAAATCTCTAGACTTAGGAAATGGATTTTTCCCTAGAGCCTCCAGCAGGAACATAGCCCTGCTAGCACCTTGGTTTCATACCAGTGCGACCCATTGCAGATTTCAGAACTACACGAGAATACAGTTATGTTAACTTATGCTACTAAATTTGTGGTAATTTGTTACAGCAGCAACAGGAAGGTAATACAATTCCTTTATTTATGAAATAGGTATAAGACTGACCTGATAGAATTGATGTAGAGAGATAAAAGACAAGAAATTGGGTGAATTGACTGCATACAAGGGAGTTAGAGAATAAAGGTGTATCATGTGAGTTATTCCCTGAAAACCTAGGGACTATTTATGTGAAACAGAATCCACCTTTCCCTCCCCAGGCCTCCATGATGCCTTGTAGGTAGTTCGACTAGGGAGAACTAAACCTGATTCTCCTCTCCTTCCTCATCACCACTCCTTAGGATTTTCAGAATATGATCTTGCTTTTCTCTCCTACCTCACCTCTATTTGATCTCTGCCTGATTCACTTCAATTCAACTGTAATTTCTGCCCAGGTGTCTTTGTCCTTGCTGTTTATTCCTCGTGGAACTCCCTAATATCATTGCAGAACTGTCTTGTCATTCAAATCTCAACTGAAATGATAGTACTTTCTGAAAGGAGTTTCCAGATCCAAAGCAAACCTTCACTGCCACCCTCTATCACATTTCCTGAACTTAGCTTCTCCGTGGTGCTTATCAGAACCTGAAATGTATACAAATGCATTTAACATATGCTCATGTATTTATTTTCTCTCTAACCTCTTCAGAATATAATATAGGTCAGGGCCATTGTCTTTCTCACTGCTGTAATCTCATCAGTGAGAATGCCTTTTAACATATATAAAAGGCATATAATCATGAACTTAATAAGTTGCTTTTGACTGATGGACCAGGTGATTGAAGACAATGCTGCCTTCAGATATTTTGGTAAACTGAGTTAATAAAGTTCCTTTTTGCTTAAGCCAATTTGGGAAAGTATTTTCTGCACTTGTATTCTACCTGATTCAATGTTTTCCATCCCTGTGTCTATCCATCTGTTCATCTACATATCTATCTATCCATCTCTATTAAAAATAAGACAGAGCAAAACATAAAGGATAAAATAACATTACCTCAAAATCTTACCAGATAATTACTTCCTTGAATATACTGTCTATATATAATATATATAGACATTTCTCCAAAGAAGACATACAGAGGGCTAATAAACACATGAAAAGATGCTTAACATCACTCATTATTAAAGAAATTCAAATCAAAACCACAATCAGGTATCATATCATGCCAGTCAGAACAGCTGCCATCAAAAAGTCTACAAACAATAAATGCTGGAGAGGGTGTCTACAAACAATAAATGCTGGAGAGGGTGTGGAGAAAAGGGAACCCTCTTACACTGTTGGTGGGAATGCAAACTGGTGAAGCCACTATGGAGAACACTGAGGAGATTCCTTAAAAAACTGGGAATAGAACTGCCATATGACCCAGCAATCCCACTGCTGGGCATACACACCAGCAGAGGAAACCGGAATTGAAACAGACACATGTACCCCATTGTTCATTGCAGCACTGTTTACAATAGCCAGGACATGGAAGCAACCTAGATGTCCCTCAGCAGACAAATGGATAAGGCAGTTGTGGTACATATACACAATGGAATATTACTCAGCTATAAAAAGAATGCATTTGAGTCAGTTCTAATGAGATGGATGAGCCTAGAGCTTATTATACAGAGTGAAATAAGTCAGAAAGAGAAAGACAAATACTGTATAGTAACACATACATGTGGAATCTAGAAAGATGGTACTGATGATACTACGTGCAGGGCAGCAAAGGAGACATAGATGTAAAGAACAGACTTTTGGACTCAGTGGGAGAAGGTGAGGGTGGGATGATTTGAGAGAATAGCATTGAAACATTTATATTACCATATGTAAAATAGATGACCAATGTAAGTTCGATGCATGAAGCAGGGCACTCAGAGCTGGTGCTCTGGGACAACCCAGAGGGATGGGGTGCGGAGGGAAGTGGGAGAGGGGTTCAGGATGCAGGGACACATGTTCACCCATGGCTGATTCATGTCAATGTATGGCAAAAACCACCACATTATTGTAAAGTAATTATCTCCAATTAAAATGAATTAATTAAAAAATAAATAAAAATAAAAACCACACACACAAAAAACCCCACCTCAGGTCAAGGGTCATCTCCTCCAGAAGTCCCCACTTTGAAGAGATAGTCCTTTTGTGTGCTCTTGTGTCACTGTATCCTGCAACATCACTGCCTACATATGACATTACACACTCTGTGTGTGTGCATGCTAAGTCACTTCAGTCGTGTCTGATTCTGTGTGATCCTATGGACTGTAGCCTGCCAGGATCCTCTGTCCATGGGATTCTCCAGACAGGAATACTTGGTTGGATTGCCATGACCCCTCCAAGGGATCTTCCCGACCTAGGGATTGAACCCACGTCTCTTACATTGGCAGGTGGGTTCTTTATCACTAGTGGCACCTGCGAAGCCTATTATATACCCTGTGCTGTGCTGTGCTGTGCTGCTGCTTAGTTGCTCAGTCATGTCCAACTCCTTGTGTCCCATGGATTGCAGTCTACCAGGCTCCTCTGTCCATGGGGATTCTCCAGGCAAGAATACTAGAGTGGGTTGGCATACCCTCCTCCAGGGGATCTTCCCAACCCCGGGATCGAACCCAGGTCTCCTGCATTATAGGCAGATTCTTTACCATCTGAGCCACCAGGGAAGCCCCATTACATAACCTAGTGATTGGTTATTTACGTGTCTGTCTCTCCCATTAGTTTCCAACTCTTGAAGGCAGGGACTGTGCTTGTTTAAATGCTCATGCTTAACAGAAATCTTCTTGTCCCATAGAAATCCAACATGCTTTTGTTGAAGCAATGAATCATGCTTGTTACCTTTCTCTCCTTCATGCCCCATGGCCTACCCTTCCTCAAGTCCTATCCACATCAAAATACTCCTTGAATGCATCAATTTCTCCCCATCTTTACCACTCTGCTTCAAGCCATCATCCTCTATCAGCTGGACCTACATAACAGCCTTCAAATTGCCTAAATTACTTTAACCCCAGCAATCTAGTCCCCATACAACAGCTAGAGGGGTTTTTCTAAGGTGGAAATCTCATCATGTCACTCTCTAGCCAGAAAGTCTTTAGTGGTACCCATTAACAGCAGCTCAATAAAAAGCTTGAGGGCTATTCAAAATCTTAATTTTAGTAATAAAAATTCCTACAAGCTTATACCCCAGGATGATTTAACCTCTATAACATGTAAGAACTACTACAAGGCTGTAAGTTGCTTCCTTAACATTTAATAAAGTATCTAGAGCTAACCTATTTTCTCTGCCTTCTGTGCTTAATAATGTCTCAAACTTTTTGATTCAAATTTGATAGAATATTTGATGTAATGGAGAAATAAATGATTAAAAGTCTTTTCATAATATTTGTACATGGGAGCTCATGCCTCCCCATGGTGAGATTATGCTGTCAGGATATGACATAGAATGATTATGATGTCATAGCCCCCTAAAGCAAGCTGAGCCATGTTAAATCCAGCAGTTTCCCTGACAGAGGAAACCTTCAACAAGGTCCTGGACATGAATCTCTTCATTTATGTCCTCCTTTTATCAATTTGGACAAATAGTTGTTTAGATAGACACAAAAGCAATGGATCTGATACTTCAGGTATGTATCTAACCTTAAATACTAGAAACTATGATCTATTAATTTAAATACATTCAAGTACTTAATTAGACAAGCTAGCTGTGTTTAAGAAATCTGCTGTTTCTTCTACCTTACTATGAGTAGGTCTTTGAGAATTTCTAAGACAACATCTGAGAGTTTTACTTCCATGTAAAAATTCCAAACAACATAGAAACATGAAGAGTACAGTCATACTGTCCCCTTTCATTCCCCTTCCCCACCCAATCCACCAGCCCCTGCCTCCTCCCCCCACCAGCCAAATTAGAAAATTCTATGTGAATGAATGAATCTAGCATAGTACCTAACACAAAGTGGGTTTCAAGAATGGTTTTTTTCTTGTCCCATCCCTTTTCCCACCATACACATTCTCACACACACATCAACACTCAAGTACATTCACACACTCAAAAACCTAGGTAATGGGTTGAAAAAGCCATGATGTGGGGTAACATAGGTAATTATACTGATTAGCCAGAGATAGCTCCCAGATTTGGCTTCTAGACTGTGGCTGGCTGGGGACGTGTTAGAGCAAGGAAAATGACAGTGGAACGCTTATCATGCTTAAAGAAATAATTGATGATGAGATGTGACTTTGACCTATAGTAACAACCCCATCAAAATGGAAGCAGACTTGGTTACCTAGCGCATGTTCTGATGATACATTTTCTTTCACAGTAGCTACACGTGTTGAATCCAGGCAGAGAAGAATCGGAGTGCAGCAACACCTACCCATTGCCACAACTGTTACCCTCATCATCAGCTTTATTTTAAGATGTTACTGTTTTATTCGCTATCGCTGTGTGGGCGAGGAAGCCTGCAAAGTAGCAACGTAAGTCTTACACCTTTGAATTAAAAGTAAAAGGAGTGGGGTGCGGTGTGCGTGTGTTCTTCACTATCACTCTATAACTGTGAGAGTGAGGAAGCCCCCATAGCAGCAACATAAGTCTTCCACTTATGAATTAAAAATACAGGGGGCCGGAGAGAATGCGTGCATGCACAGAAACATAGACGGATTCACTGTTGTTATGGTTACTTAACCTTAGCTTTAGACTTCAAAAGAGCTACCAACATCTTGTGGGTTGGATATGTTCACTTAAATGAAGCTCTTAAATGATCTCAAGTACATTATCAACTTTAGCCAAAACTATCTCCTACTCAGGGTTCAGTTGAGCCCCAAGTTGCTAATTTCATTATAAATTGAATCTAGGAAAAGAGGGGATTACTATCTAAATAAGACAGAATCAAAATCTTCTCAGTGGAAAGAGAATGAATTGGGTCTCTGCATTCCAAAGATGGTAATGCATTTTGGATAGGCTACTATGTTAAGATGTAATAACATGAAAAATTATTGTGTTCGGTGATCCTAGTCCCTGCCTTTCATATTGGAGGATCAAGCTGGGTCTGACATACCGGGTTCCTAAATATTTCCCAATCCAAGGAGTGGTGACTGAAATATATCACTGTTCTATTCCTTTGGTGGAGAAGGCAATGGCAACCCACTCCATTACCCTTGCCTGGAGAATCCTATGGATGGAGGAGCCTGGTAAGCTACAGTCCATGGGGTCGCTAAGAGTCGGACACGACTGAGCAACTTCACTTTCATTTTTCACTTTCATGCATTGGAGAAGGAAATGGCAACCCACTCCAGTGTTCTTGCCTGGAGAATCCCAGCGACGAGGGAGCATGGTGGGCTGCCATCTATGAGGTCGCACAGAGTCGGACACGACTGAAGCGCCTTAGCAGCAGCAGCAGCAGCATTCCTTTGGTTTTAGAGTAATCTTGTGAGTATAAACATACATGGATACAAAATTTGATGGTGTAAATATGATAGGAAAACAGTAAATTTGATCTAAAGATGTTTTTATGTGACATGTTGTGACTTTTGTGCCTCATTTGCATATCAACTTGTGACTTTTTAAATGCTTTTTTAAGCTTAATTTCTGGAATAGATAAAATTCTCTCTCCCTCTCAATGGTAGATTTGAAACAAGTTTGTGTCATTCCATACATGACTATATGGTTATCTATTGTGGTTGAAACAGTAAAATTAAGAAAAAGAAAAAGCATTCAACATGAGTTCAAATCTGTAACCTGAGTCATGGTTTTCACCACTCTCCAATTCTTACTGTGTTCAATTTTCCTACTAGAGCCAAAAAAAAGACCAGACGTCTAAACTGACACAATAGCCCATGTTTTCCAGTGATAGCAAGAGTACTCTTCTGATTTAAATTGTCATACTCCAAATCTTCTGTATTTTCAGGGTCAAGAAAGAAGACATCACCAAAGCATCCACATCATCTAAAATATCATTCACTGACTCCAAGTCACCAACTGCTGGTCCAGGCAATCCAGAAAAACAATCCACGCTATCTAGTATAGATAAGTCATCTGGGCCCTCAAGTCCACAAAAAGCCTCTGTACTTTCAAGTTTAGAAAAGTTAGTCAGGCCCTTGTGTCAACAAAAGCCATCCAAGCCATCAACTCCCAAAAAAGTGCTAGGATCACTCCCTCAGGAAAAGTTGCATAGAACACGCAATCCAAAAAAGGCACATAGGCAGGCTCATGCCCATAAGCTAGTCAGTCAGGTCAGTCCGTCCTATCCAAAGAAAGCCATCAAGACAATTTGGCCATCAAGTCTACAATGTCTGATCAAGCCAACCAAAACATCTCCACCCTATCCAAAGAATCAAAGTGTCCCTGACCAATCAAGTATAGAGAAACTGACCAAACTATGGAGACATCTTAAACCAAAAAGCCTGGCTAGTGAAGGTAAGGCAGAAATATTATCTAGGCCTCAACCAGTGAAGTTTTGTCAATGCTACAAGCAAAAATGCGTTGTTTGCAGTGGTGTTTCTGAGCCATTCATCACTCATATTTCAGAAGAGAATATGAAACATGTTCCAGTTCCACTTTCTTCATGCAAACTGAAGTGCTTTTACAAGTCATCTCACAAGACAGAGCCCAAAGACAACGTACTGTATGGCAACATGAATGATAGCCGTTTGTCAACATATAGCAGTGACAGTGAGAGTGACAGGGAGACGACTATTATGTGCAATATAAAATGCAAGGAAGCCACCTATAAAGCCTCCCCAAATAATTAAGGGCTCAAAAAAAAAAAAGGACCACCCATGCAGAAGAAACAAACTTCTATCAACTATTATATGCTCACCATATTTAAGAACCTGGTAGAGGAACAATCCACTTGGGAACACTATTGAGATTAGACCTATCCAGCTGGAGGCAATTTACTTGAAAAATAGTAAATAAATGTGTGACATAACAACTGATTTTATTGTAATTATTATTGCATTTTAGAGGTATAAATCTCTTTTGGAGGTATGTTAGATCTGCTTGGGCAAACTCCAGGAGGTGGTGAGGAACAAGGAAGCCTGGCGTGCTGTAGTTCATGGGGTCGCAAAGAGTCAAACATGACTTCGGGGCCTGAACAACAACAGCAGCAACTTATATCTGTTCACTTGGATGGGCTTCCCAGGTGGCACAGTAGTAAAGAGTCATCTTGCCAATGCAGGAGATGTGGGTTCGATCTCTGGGTCAGGAAGATCCTTTGGAGGAGGAAATAGCAACCCACTCCAGTATTCTTGCCTGGGAAATCCCATGGACAGAGGAGCCTGAAGGGCTACAGTCCATGGGGTTGAAAAGAGTTGGACACACACAACCACTTGGACAGGATTCATAATCACACACACACACACACACACACACACACTCACAAATATAGAAAGGTATTGCAAGATGGTACCCTGGGCTCCTCTTTTCCTTGGATTAGCCCTCAATTGAAGTCTCAACCCAATTAGCTATTTTTTTAATGTTGATATACAGTCCTCACAGTTTAAGACTGTCTTTCTGTGGTGCCCAGTGTGTGGCAGAAATGGCTCTGTGTGCTTGGTTCTGGTGCATTGGGGAAATTCCTGATAGTCATTTCCTTTTTTTAAAAAAATATTTATTTGACCATACCAGTTCTTATTTGTGGCATGCAAATTCTTAGTTGCAGCATGTAGGATCTAGTTCCCTGACCAGGGATAGAACCCAGGCCCCCTGCATTGGGAGTGTGGAGTTTTAGCCACTGGACCACTAGGGAAGTCCCAATAGTCATTCATAATACCACTGCCTCTGGTTACTGTCACCAAAGTAAGGGTCCAGTCTCCAGCACCAATGCTAAAGGTTTTGATTCTTTTTGTTATCTTTCAAAATGTTAAAAAGAGTTTGCCCTGTTGTGCATTGTCAGAATGCCCCAGTTAGAGGTCGGATATCTACCAATTTTCTTCACATGGTACCTTCCCACTTGGAATCAACAGGGCTGGGAGGCCAGGGGAAAACCTTGGAGTTAACATTTTCCAACTTCCCCACTGATGACAGGTTACCCTTACCCACTTCCAAGAGCACGGTTCAGAAAAGCAGACAAAATCTTGTAGTCCCAGCCTATACTCTAGTACAGTGAGGTCAGTCCCCTGTCACATCCAGCAGGATCAGTTAAATTCCATAGCTAGCATATACTGGATGTGTACTACTTGCCAGACATTGTACTAGTCCCTTTACGTCCGAGATATCTGAGGGCCACCCTCCCCTCAATTTTGCTGATTTAGCAGAAGGATTCACAAGATTCAAAAGTAGATTATACTCATGGCTGAGGTTTATTAGAGCAAAAATATACAAACCAAGACCAACAGGAAAAAGATGTCTATTAAGAGGAATCAGAGAGTTTGGACACATATTTTTGAGTACTTGCCCCTCTGGGGCCACCTAGGACATGCTCTCTTCTCTAGCAACAAACTAGAGAGTTGCACTAGTGTGCGACATGTCTCTGCCCAGGGAAGCCTCAGCATCTGAGGCTTTTATTGAGAATGGGTCCCATAGGTGCATCATGTTCCATGACTAGCTATGGCAAGTGAAACTCAGGATCCCAAAGACACTAGATGCATGTTATCGATGTTGATGTTTGTGCAAAACAATCAGGTGAACAAAACATGATCATCAACTGATTAACATTAGAACATTTCCCCAGGGTTGGCCAATAGTCAAATCATGGTTTCCAGTTCCCTTGACATACAAAGACCAAACAACCATACCTGCTGTGTTAACACTTTCCTCACATTTTACATGTTTTATTTAATCTCCAACAATCCCCTATTATATGGAATATTACATGAGTTAACTGATGCTCTGTAACATATAGTAATATCACATCTAGCAATTGATTGAATCAAGATATGAATCTATGATTGGCTTATGTTCAAATTTTCATTATGCTGTACTACCTTCTCACTGCCAGTTTCTAGGGTATCTGTTTATTCACAGATCACCCAGTCCACTGCTGTCAGCAAAATCCCTACTTGACTTTTAATCAATCTGGACCATCCTCCTAACCTACCAGGAGCATAACAAGATGTCTTGTGTTCATTCAGATCTGACTGCCTCACAGTCTCTGCCTCTACTGGTAGTATCCTGGTGGGGTCTGTAAGGTCGTAATGAAATTCACAGATAGCACAAAATAGCTGCTGATTCATAAAAGTTTTAAGAGGTGGAATATACATTCAAAAAGCATTGTGGGAGCTACAGACTTGACTTCCTACTGGAATTACTCTTTTTGAAAAGATAAACTGTAAAGGGTTAGGACTGTTCTGGGTTAGCCTTGTCTTTTTAAAATTCACAAATAGAAGCAAAAATCTGATCAAATTTTTATGGTTTAGTATGAAAAACAGTTCAAACAGAAAAGTAGAACAAGAAGTATGAATGGATGCCCATATAAACACTGCTTAGATTCAACAGTTATCAGTACATGGTCAGTTCTGTTTCATTTAAACTTCTATCCATTGCCCTCCCATTTGTATCTCTAAAAGATAACAAATTAAAAAAACACATAAACACAATATTATAATTTCATATAAAATGTAATAATAATTCCTTAATATAAATTATTACTTTACTAGCATGTGAGATGAGTGCAATAGTGTGCTTGAGAATTCTTGGGCATTACCTTTCTTTGGGATTGGAATGAAAACTGACCTTTTCCAGTCCTGTGGCCACTGCTGAATTTTCCAAATTTGCTGGCATATTAAGTGCAGCACTTTAACAGCATCATCTTTCAGGAATTGAAATAGATCAACTGGAATTCCATCACCTCCACTAGCTTTGTTCATAGTGATGGTTCCTAAGCCCCATTTGACTTCACATTCCAGGATGTCTGGCTCTAGGTGAGTGATCACACCATCGTGATTATCTGGGTCATGAAGATCTTTTTTGCACAGTTCTTCTGTGTATTCTTGCCACCTCTTAATATCTTCTGCTTCTGTTAGGTCCATACCATTTCTGTCCTTTATTGAGCCCATCTTTATATGAAATGTTTCCTTGATATCTCAATTTTCTTGAAGAGATCTCTAGTCTTTCCCATTCTGTTGTTTTCCTCTATTTCTTTGCATTGATTGCTGAGGAAGGCTTTCTTATCTCTCCTTGCTATTCTTTGGAACTCTGCATTCAAATGGGTATATCTTTTCTTTTCTCTTTTGCTTTTTGCTTCCCTTCTTTTCACAGCTATTTGTAAGGCCTCCTCAGACAGCCATTTTGCTTTTTTGCATTTCTTTTCCATGGGGATGGTCTTGATCCCTGTCTCCTGTACAGTGTCAGGAATCTCCATCCATAGTTCGTCAGGCACTCTGTCTATCAGATCTAGTCCCTTAAATCTATTTGTCACTTCCACTGTATAATCATAAGTGATTTGATTTAGGTCATACCTGAATGTCTCGTGGTTTTCCCTACTTTCTTCAATTTCAGTCTTAATTTGGCAATAAGGAGTGCATGACCTGAGCCAGTCAGCTCCCAGTCTTGTTTTTCCTGACTGTATAGAGCTTCTCCATTTTTGGCTGCAAAGAATATAATCAATCTGATTTCTGTGTTGAGCATGTGTAGAGTCTTGCTTTCTAAAAATCTATCACTTAAAAAAGGTGCTAAAAGGTCAAATTTCAAACATTTCTCACATATATTTCTACATGAAATTCTATAAGCATGGAAGTTAACACAACATTGTAAATCAACTGTATTTCAATGAAATTTTTAAAAATAAAACAATTTTAAAATTAAAAAAATAAGAAATTTTATAAACAATGAAATATTACTCAGCTATAAAAGGAATGCATTTGAGTCAGTTCTAATGAGATGGATGAGCCTCGAGCTTGTTATACAAAGTGAAGTAAGTCAGAAAGAGAAAGACAAATACTGTATAGTAACACATACATGTGGAATCTAGAACGATGGTACTGATGATCTTACATGCAGGTCAGCAAAGGAGACACAGACGTAAAGAACAGACTTTTGGACTCAGTGGGAGAAGGATAGTCTGAGATGATTTGAGAGAACGGCATTGAAACATACACATTACCATATGTAAAATAGATAGCCACTGTGTGTTTGATGTATGAAGCAGGGCACACAAAGCCAGTGCTGTGTGACAAACTAAGGGGATGGGGTGGGGAGGGGGATGGTATGGGTGTTCAGGATGGAGGGGACAGAAGTATACCTATGTCCGATTCATGTTGATGTATGACAAAAACCATCACAATATTGTAAAATAATTATCCTCCAATTAAAATAAATACATAAATACAAAAAGAAATTATACAAACATGTAGCTGAAAGGATACTTAGAGATCCTCTCTTCTACTTCCTGTGGGGTGAGGGGGCTGTGAAGAGATGAAAGAATGCTCATTCAGCAGGAAGACCACATTTTACTGAGTTAACAGGGTTGAGGACACTAGCTCAAGGTGGCATGTGCCTGGTTGGCAGATCTTTAAGTGGCCACAGAGAAGTGATGCACCAGATGATGGATATTTAAAAGTCTCCAGTTTTATAGACTCTCAAAATCTTCCAGTCCCTGCCACACCATGAAATCCCTAAGAATTAGAAGCAGCAAAAGAAGGGAACTAGAAGTAGGAAGAAAGCTTTCTAGAAGCTTCAGTCAAATACCTCCTTAAGCGCCATGAAATTAAAGATGCTTACTCTTTGGAAGGAAGGTTATGATCAACCTAGATAGCATATTTAAAAGCAGAGACATTACTTTGCCAACAAAGGTCCATCTAGTCAAGGCTATGGTTTTTCCAGTGGTCATGTATGGATGTGAGAGTTGGACGGTGAAGAAAGCTGAGTGCCGAAGAATTGATGCTTTTGAACTGTGGTGTTGGAGAAGACTCTTGAGAGTCCCTTGGTCTGCAAGAAGATCCAACCGGTCCATCCTAAAGGAGATGAGTCCTGGTTGTTCATTGGAAGGATTGATGTTGAAGCTGAAACTCCAATACTTTGGCCACCTCATGTGAAGAGTTGACTCATTGGAAAAGACCCTAATGCTGGGAAGTATTGGGGGCAGGAGGAGAAGGGGATGACAGAGGATGAGACGGTTGGATGGCATCACCGACTTGATAGACATGGGTTTGGGTAAACTCCTGGAGTTGGTGATGGACAGGGAGGCCTGATGTGCTGCAATTTCATGGGGTTGCAAAGAGCCGGACATGACTGAGTGAACAGAACTGAACTGATATACAACCCTCAATTATCCCTCTGATGCTGAAACTTTAGAAAACAAGGCTAATCATGATTAATTAGTTTTGCAATTATTTATGTAATGCATAGAAATGGCTATCTTTGAAATAAGCAAGAGTTCATTATAGCTTACATCTAAGAATTTTGAGGTAGCACTACTTGACAATAATTTGACTTAGAATTATTCCCTTTTGTACCTGAATCAAATAACACATTGAAAAGACAACTGAAGAAGATGAAGAAACAAATTGCCATAAGTCTGTCATATATAAATATTTTACTTTAAAAAATAAGATATAAGAACTACATAGTCATTTTTCTCTGAACAGTAGAAATTTGCTGATAAAAAAATCTGTAGATATCTTCTATCATCAAACTATTCCCTTAGTCTCCAACTTTCCTAGCAAAATGAAATATTTTTTAATCCATATTAAAATTACCAAAAGGCTGGGAATGTAAGTTGGTACAGCCACTGTGAAAACAGTAAGGCAGTTCCTCAGAAAACTAAAAATAGAATTACCATATGATCGAGCAATCTTGCTCTTGGGCATATATCTGGACAAAACTAAAATTCCAAAAGATACATATACCCCCATGTTCACAGCAGCATTATTCACAATAGCCAAGACATGGAAACAATCCAAATTTGTCCATCAACAGAGAAATGGTTAAAGATGTGGTCCGTATATATGATGGAATACTACTCAGTCATAAAAAGAATGAAATAATGTCATTTGTAGCAACATGGATGGAACCAGAGATTATTGTACTAAGTGAAATAAGTTAGAAAGAGAAAGACAAATATCATATGATATCACTTATCTGTAGAATCTAAAATATGAAACAAATAAACCTATCTATGAAACAGAGTGATGGACATGGAGAACAGATTGGTGATAACCAAGGGAAAGGGGATTGAGTGAGGCATAGGGAGTGTGGTGGGGATTAGCAGATGTAAGCTTTTATATATAGAATGGATAAACAACAAGGTTTTACTGTATAGCACAGAGAACTATATCCAATATCCTATGGTAAACCATAATGGAAAAGAATATATTAAAAAAGAATGTGTATATATATATATATGTGTGTGTATATATATATATATATATATATATATATACATACATACACACACACACACACACACACACATATATATATATTAAAAACTGAATCACTTTGCTGTATAGCAGTAATTAACACATTGTAAATATTGTAAATCAACTATATTACAATTTAAACATTTTTAAAAATTACCAAAAGGCAAGTAATCATAAAGAGGAAAAGAAGAAACAAAGGCTTATGGTAAGGAATGGCTGGAATAATTAGTCCTGAAAAGACTGAGTGGACTGTATCTATCATATATAAACCTTCTCTGCCACTTTGCAAAATAAGAAAGTCAATGTCCAATTGTGGGACTTCCTTGGTGGTCCAGTGGCTAAGACTCTGCATTCACAATGCAGGGACCCTGGGTTTGATCCTGGATTGGGGAACTAGATCCCACATGTGGAAACTAAGTGTTCATATGCCACAACTAAAGACCCTGAACATGCAACAAAGATCCCATGTGCCACAACTATGACTCAGCAAAGACAAATAAGTAAAAATGTACAATTGTGTGGCTGCAAATCAAAACAATAGAATGTGAATGACACCCAGTGTTCCTAGTGGCACTATTTATAATAGCCAAGATATGGGAACAATCCAAGTGCCCATCAACAGATGATTGGCTTAAGAAGATGTAGTATATATATTCAATGAAATACTACTCTGGCATAAAAAATAATGAAATAATGCTATCTACAGCAACATGGATGGACCTACAGGTTATCACACTATGTGAAATAAGAAAGAGGAAGACAAATATCATATGATGTCACCTATATGTGGAATCTAAATAACTGACTCAAATGAACTTATTTACGAAACAGAAACAGACTCACAGACATACAAAACAAATGCATGGTTATCAAAGGGGAAAGGAAAGGGGGGATAAATTAGGAGTTTGAGATTAACCAATACAAATTACTATACATGAAATAGATAGGTTATAAGGGTTTACAGTAAAGCACAGGGAAAATATACTCAATATCTTATAATAACCAATAATGGAAAAGAATCTGAATACATATATATATATATATATATATATATATATAAAATATATAAGTGAATTTGCTGTACACCTTAAACTAATACAAAATTGTAAATTAAGTATACTTCAATTAAAAAAAAAGAATGTAACTGAGCTACTCAGCAGTGGCCATAGGACTGGAAAAGATCAGTTTTCATTCCAAACCCAAAGAAAGGCAATGCCAAAGAATGCTCAAACTACCGCACAATTGCACTCATCTCACACGCTAGTAAAGTAATGCTCAAAATTCTCCAAGCCAGGCTTCAGCAATACGTGAACTGTGAACTTCCAGATGTTCAAGCTGGTTTTAGAAAAGGCAGAGGAACCAGAGATCAAATTACCAACATCCACTGGATCATCGAAAAAGCAAGAGAGTTCCAGAAAAAAACATCTATTTCTGCTTTATTGACTATGCCAAAGCCTTTGACTGTGTGGATCACAATAAACTGTGGAAAACTCTGAAGGACATGGGAATACCAGACCACCTGACCTGCCTCCTGAGACATCTGTATGCAGGTCAGGAAGCAACAGTTAGAACTGGACATGGAACAACAGACTGGTTCCAAATCCTAAAAGGAGTTCATCAAGGATGTATATTGTCTCCTTGCTTATTTAACTTCTATGCAGAGTACATCATGAGAAACACCAGGCTGGAAGAAGCACAAGCTGGAATCAAGATTGCCAGGAGAAATATCAATAACCTCAGATATGCAGATGACACCACCCTTATGCCAGAAAGTGAAGAAGAACTAAAGAGCCTCTTGATGAAAGTGAAAGAGGAGAGTGAAAAAGTTGGCTTAAAACTCAACATTCAGAAAACATGGCATCTGCTCCCATCACTTCATGGCAAATAGATGGGAAAACAATGGAAACAGTGACAGACTTTATATTTTTGGGCTCCAAAATCACTGCAGATGGTGATTGCACCCATGAAATTAAAAGACACTTACTCCTTGGAAGAAATGCTATGAACAACCTAGACAGCATATTTTAAAACAGACATTACTTTGCCAACAAAGATCTGTCTAGTCAAAGCTATGGTGTTTCCAGTAGTCATGTATGGATGTGAGAGTTGGACTGTAAAGAAAGCTGAGCATGGAAGAATTGATGCTTTTGAACTGTGGTGTTGGAGAAGACTCTTGAGAGTCCCTTGGACTGCAAGGAGATCCAACCAGTCCATCCTAAAGGAAATCAATCCTGAATATTCATTGGAAGGACTGACACCAATACTTTGGCCACCCGATGAAATGAACTGACTCTTTGGAAAAGACCCTGATGCTGGGAAAGATTGAAGGCAGGAAGAAAAGGGGACAATAGAGAATGAGATAGTTGTATTGCATCACCAACTCAACGGACATGGGTTTGAGTAAGCTCCGGGAGTTGGTGGGAGGCCTGGCTTGCTTCAGTCCATGGGGTCACAAAGAGTCAGACACAACTGAGCAACTGAACTGAACTGAAGTGAACTACTTACTTTTAATTTCCACATGTTTATATAAATAAAAATTATCCACAGCAAAATGAAATAAAATTCTAATGTACAAAAGGATTAATGGAAGATATTATAAATTAGTAACAATGAAGGTATGAAGGTAGTCAACTATTGATATTTGTTCAAAAAAAGAATGTATCACTGTTGTGTAAATAAGTCTCTTTTATAAACCGTAGTTTCGCTGAGAGAATAGTGAAGACAAAGTGATATGATCAAAAATAAAGTTTTCTATGCTGATTTCTTGACCTTACTTATAGGAAAAAATAAGAACATACTACAAGTCACTTAAAATATTAAAATAGTGTGGGGTAAGCTATTTCAGGAACCATATGCCAATTGCTAGACTCATGGATTGTCAGAAAACCAGTCATGGCTACTATACGCTAAGCCAAGCCACTTTTCTTTTTTCATTACTGTTATATGTAGAAATTCATGTAAATCTAATACAGATTTATGGTGCTCTAGAGCTTTCAACCATTTTTATGCTGTAGCCAGCCTCCCAAAGAACACCTCCTCTATTCATTAAATAGGTACTGGATGTTGGACTGGCGGGAAAAAAATATTTTTTCATGATCATAACATCTCATGGGTCCTCTATATATGCCAGATTTTGTGATTTAGTTTTTTTTTTCTAAAGCTCATATTTTGTTGTACACTTCTGCTGTAGCACAAGTAATATAGATCAAGTTTAATTCAGGTATAAAAGGCGTCAGAAGGTCTGCCACACAAACATCCACACTGAAACACTTCTGTAAGAAGTACTCATGATAAGAGGAGAAACACATTCCAGAGATGCTGTAAGGGGCACGTGGATTATGAGTGATGGAAAACCTTGGCATTAGGTGTTGAACTGTGCCCCTCCCCAAAATTCCTAACCCCCAGAACGTGACACTTTAGAAACAGGGTCACTGCAGATGTCAGATGAGGACCCATCATACTAGAGTGGACCCCTGATCCAATATTACTGGTGCTGTTATATAAAGGGGAAAGTTGGACCCAGACAAGCAAACAGAGAGAATGCCAAGTGAAGATGAGAATTGTGTAGCCCCAGACTAGGAAACTATCAGAATTGAGGAGACGGGGCTGGCAAAGATCCATCCTTGGTGCCTTCAGAGGAGGGCATGGCCCTACTGACACCCCCATCTCAGACATCTAGCCTCTGGAACTGTGAGAGAATAAATCTCTGATGTCTCAAGGACTTCCCTGGTGGGACAGTAGTTCAGACACAGGTTAGATCCCTGGCTGGGGAACTAAGATCCCACATGACGTTGCCAAAAATTAAAAAAAAAAAAAAAAGCTGATGGTTTAGCCAACCAGCTTGCGGTACTTTATCATGGCAGCCCTAGGAACTAATACACTTGGTAAAGTCTGCTGTCGCCTTAAAAATAGCTAAGACCAAATAAAGGAAAAATAATAGCCAAGTGCTAGGGAGGAAGTGATCTTTCACACGCCATCCCCACAGGAAATGGAGTGACTAATCCGATTTTACAGAGTTAAACTGCATCAGGCCACACATCATGAGTGTGCAAGGTCAATATCTTGAAAGGTGATTGTGTTTGCTATACTTTCTTTGTCTATGCTATGCCAACAAAGGTTCGTAGTCAAAGCTATGGTTTTTCCAATAATCATGTATGGATGACTTTTGAACTGTGGTGTTGGAGAAGACACTTGAGAGTCCCTTGGACTACAAGGAGATCAAACCAGTCAATCTTAAGGAAATCAGTCTTGAATATTCATTGGAAGGACTGATGCTGAAGCTGAACTTCCAATCCTTTGGCCACCTGACGCGAAGAGCCAACTCATTAGAAAAGACCCTGAAGCTGGGAAAGATTGAAGGCAGGAAGAGAAGAGGATGACAGAGGATGAGATGGTTGGAAGGCATCACTGACTGGATGGACATGAGTTTGAGCAAGCTCTGGGAGTTGTTGATGGACAGGGAAGCCTAGCGTGCTGCAGTCCGTGGGGTCGCAAAGAGTCGGACACAACTGAGCTACTGAATAGTAGCCTGATCCCAATCAGGGATCAAGCAGTGAAAGCACTGTGTCCGAACCACTGAACCACCAGGGAATTCCCATTTGTTTGTACTATTTATTTATTTATTTATCGTCCTTTTAGTATCTGTGGAATTTGTAGTGATATGATTTTTTCTCATCCATTTGTGTCAGTTGCGTCTTCTCTCTTTTTTCTTGAGAAGTCTGGCAAGAGGTTTATCAGTTTTATTGATCTTCAGCAGCATTTGTTTTCATTGACTTTTTCTCTCGTTTTGGTTGTTGTTGTTTTTTCACATTTACGTCTGTTCCAATCTTTATCATTTTGTTTCCTCTCCCTGTGCTGAGTTTAATTTGTTCTTTTTCTAGTTTCTTAAGATGGGAACAGGGATTACTGACTTGAGATCAGTGCTATAAATTTTCCCTAAGCCCTGCTTTAAGAGCATCTTACAAATTCTGTTATGCTGTGTCTTCATTTTCATTCATTCCAAAATACTTTCCAAATTCTCTTCTGATATCTTGTTTTGACCCATGGCTTATCTAGAAACATGTTATTTAGTTCCCAAATATACAGGGGTTTTCAAGCTATGATTGCTATTGATCTTTAATTTAATTCCATTGTTGTCAGACTGTGGTTTAAATCATTTAAAATATCAATGTGAATCAGCCATGTTTTACAGAAAACAACAAAATTCTATAAAGCAATTATCCTTTAATTAAAAAATAAATAAATCAATCAAAAACTCAAGTGGACAAAGTAAAAAAATATTTAAAATATATTGAGATAATTTATGAGACAGCATATATTCTATGTAAATAAATGTTCCATAGACACTTGAAATAAATGTACATTCTGGGGTGGGAGGTGGGACAGAGGCTCAAGAAGGAGGCGACATATGTATACCTGTGGCTGATTCATGTTGATGTGTGGCATAAACTAACAGAACATTGTAAAGCAAGTATCCTCCAATTAAAAATAAATAATTTTTAAAATATATGTATATATTCTGCTATGTTTGGATAGAGTCTTCTACAAATGCCAATAAGGTCAAATCAGTTCATTTGCTGTTGATGTTTTTTAGTCACTAAATCATGTCCAACTTTCTTTGTGACCCCATTCCTTTTGCCCACTAGGCTCCTCTGTCCATGGGATTTCCCAGGCAAGAATACCAGAGTAGGTTGCCATTTCCTTCTCCAGCGGATCTTCCTGACCTAGGGATCGAACCCAAGTCTCTTGCATTAGCAGGCAGATTCTTTACCACTGAGCCACCAGGGAAGCCCAAATTGGTTCACAGTGCTGTTTAATTCTTCTACATGCTTCCAGATTCTCCACCCAACTGTTCCATCAATATCAATAACTGAGAGATAAGTGTTGAAATTTCCCACCATAATTTTATTTGTCCTTGCTATTCCTTTGGTTTCTCCTCATATATTTTGGAGCTGTGTTTTTCAGAACATAAATGTTTAGATTATTATTTCCTCTTGATAAATTGGCCCTTTTATTATTATGAAACAACTTCATTTAACTGTAGTACAATTCTTTGCTCTGAAATCTACTTTGATATTAATATAAGCATTCTAGCTTTCATTTGATTAGTGTTGTTATGGTATATTTTATTCCACTGTTATACTTTTCATCTATTTGTGGCTGTCACTATATTTAAAGTGGTTTCTTGTGGGCAGAATGCAGCTGGGCCTTGCTTTTTTTTTTTAGTCCAATATGATAATCTCTGCCTTTATTTGAGGCATTTAGACCATTTTCATTTAATGTGACCATTGGTATTGTTAAGTTTAATTGTATCATCTTTTATTAGACCTTTTATTTTCCCAATTGTTCTGTTTTCTCTTTTTCATCTTTTTCTGGCTAATTTTGGATTAACTGAGTATTTTGTATGATTATAGTTTATCTCCTCTATTAGCTTATTACCTATAACTCTTTGTTACACTCTTTTAGGGACTGTTTCAGGATTTATTGGATACACCTCTAACTTATCATAGTCCACCAATAACTGACATTATGCTACTTCACATATAGTATAAGAATCACTCAACAGCATATTTTGATTTCTCCTCTCTTGGCCTTTGTGCTATGATTGCCAGATAGCATACTTCTACCTATATTATAAATCCACAGAAACTCTGCCTGTCTACAGCAGGGTTCTCTTTGTGCACTGCAGCCTGGAAACTTTCTCAAGGTGGTTAGCTGGGACATTGCAGTATTCACCTTGTTTCCCATCTCAGAATCACTGTTCTTTGTTGTTTGACAACTTGAGACTTCTGTTTCAAATTTTTTCATTGCTTCATGTTGGAGTGTAAATCTGGCCCAGATTGGTCCATCTTGATTGGAAGCTAAAGTTCAGAAGGAGCTTTGTGAGTCTAGTTGGGCAACCTGCTTTGACTCAGAACAAGAATGCAATCAGGGAGTTACTTGAAGATTGACAGATATCTAAAAATATTGTCTCAGCTAGAGACAGATGAGTAACCAGGTATATGAAAACACTTGAAGGCAATGGCTTAGAACTGAACATGAAGAAGATCCCCAAATGTCAGGCAGCATCTGAGAAACACTGGAAAGGATACATATCAAAGATTGTGGGAGAGAGACAGGTCAATAACAATTAATGAAAGTGAATGATGACTCCTGAAACCATAACCTGACTGTCATGAATGGGCCATGGTTAGTCAACATTCTTGCAGATATAAACCGGGATTTAGAGAAAGGGTAGGTTGACTAACTTGCAACCTTTAAGACACTAGTTTGGCTAAGTGCTGATAATCTAATAAAAATGAATTCCTATAGGTTTTTTTTGTTAATATCATTTATTCCTATAGCTTTAAAGTAATCATAAAGTTTATGGCTATTTTGTCCTCATAACAAGTCTGAAAGAAGAGATATGCACCATTTCCCTCTGATAAAGGAAATTTGCATATTGGGACTCACAAAATGGAGGCAAGTGGCCCACATGCAAATCCAAACTCATGTCAGCCCACACTCACAGGAAACACCTCACTGTCTAGGAAACCTAACATACATTAATCACAATCATCCAACTCAACTTTAGCTAGCTCATCTTATCCTAGAAAATAGACCTACTAGCCTTATCAGGAAATCCTTGACCTCCTAGCCAATCATGCCCTGTTTCTACATTGCCTCTCCTAATGCTCTGTAACACCCATTCTTGCTAAAATCCCTCCGGAAGAGTGCTCCACTGCTTGTGAGGCACTGGGCACCCATAACTCATAGGTTGTTTTCCCTCAAATAAAGGACACTGCACTAGTTACTAAACTGTACTGTTTTTGTCATTTGATACCCTATTTGGCAGATTAACAAACTAAGGTCGCAAAATGCTAAAATGACCTACACACATCTACAGTTAAGCAGGAATTTGATGTGAGGGCCATCTGACTCCACAGCCAAGATTTGAATGGTCATCTAGACCACTGCCAAAGCATTTTTTATTTTAACGTTTTAACATTTTAAAATGTAAATGTATTTATATATTTTGTTTTATTTTTTACTTAAAATATTTTTAAAATTTTATATCTATTTTTTCTTATATTTTGTGGGGTTTTTTTCTTTGCTTTTATTTTTATTTTTTGGCCACACCACACAATTTGTAGGACCTTAGTTCTCCGAACAAGTAGCAAACCCTGTCCCACGGTACTGAAAGCACCAAGAGTTAACCACTGGACCCTGGACTACCAGGGAATTCCATATTTTTTGGCTTTATACCTGTAGGTTCTGGATGTATATAGGGCAGCATGAGGTCATTTTGCTTACAAAGGTAGATGAAAAAATATTTGTTCTAGATTTGTGAAAAATGCCATTGATATTATGATAAGGATTGCATTGATTCTGTAGCTTGCCATAGGCAGTGTGGTGATTTTACTGATATTTAGTCTTTCAATCCATGAACACAGTATATCTTTCCATCTGTTTGTGTCATCGTCAATTTCTTTAATCAATGTCTTAAAGTTTTGCAAGTTCAGTTCAGTTATTCAGTCGTGTCCACTCTTTACAACCCCATGGACTGCAGCACACCAGGCTTCCCTGTCCATCACCAACTCCTGGAGCTTGCTTAAATTCATGTCCATCCAGTCAATGATGCCATCCAGTCATCTCATCCTCTGTCGTCACCTTTTCTTCCTGCCTTCAATCTTTCCCAGCATCAGTGTCTTTTCCAAAGAATCAGTTCTTCAGATCAGAAGGCCAAAGTATTGGAGTTTTCCTTCAGCATCACTCCTTCCAATGAATGTTCAGGACTGATATTCTTTAGGATTGACTGGTTTGATCTACTTGCAGACAGAGGGACTCTCAAGTGTCTTCTCCAACACCACAGTTCAAAAGCATCAATTCTTCAGCACTCAGCTTTCTTTATAGTCCAACTCTCACATCCATATATGACTATTGCAAAACCCAGAGCTTTGACTAGATAGACCTTTGTCGACAAAGTAATGTCTCTGCTTTTTAAGATGCTCTCTGTGATGGTCATAGATCTTCTTCCAAGGAGAAAGCATTTTTTTTAATTTCAAGGCTGCAGTCACCATCTGCAGTGATTTTGGAGCCCAATAAAATAAAGTCTGTCACTGTTTCATTTTTCCATCTATTTGCCATAAAGTGATGGGGCCAGATGCCATGATCTTCGTTTTTTTTAATGTTGAGTTTTAAGCCTGCTTTTTCACTCTCCTTTTTCACTTTCATCAAGAGGCTCTTTAGTTCCTCTTCACTTTCTGCTACAAGGGTGTTGTCATATGCATATCTGAGGGTATTGATATTTCTCCCACCAATCTTGATTCTGGCTTGAACTTCATCCAGCCCAGCATTTCTCATGATGTACTCTGCATATAAGTTAAATAAGCAGGGTGACGATATACAGCCTTGATGTACTCCTTTCCCAATTTGCAACCAGTCTATTTTCCATGTCTGGTTCTAACTGCTGCTTCTTGACTCACATACAGATTTCTCAGGAGGCAGGTAATGTGGTCTGGTATTTCCATCACTTTAAGAATTTTCCACAGTTTGTTGTGATTCACACAGTCCAAGGCTTTAGTGTAGTCAATGAAGCAAAAGTAGATGTTTTTTCTGGAATTTTCTTCCTTTTTCTGTGATCCAACAGATGTTGGCAATTTGATCTTTGGTTCCTCTGCTTTTTCTAAATCCAGCTTGAACATCTGGAATTTCTTGGTTCACATACTATTTAAGCCTAGCTTGGAGAATTATGAGCATTATTTTGCTACCGTATGCGATGAGTGCAACTTGCCATAGTTTGAGTATTCTTTTGCTTTGCCTTTCTTTGGGATTGGAATGAAAACTGACATTTTCCAGTCCTGTGGCCACTGCTGAGTTTTCCAAATTTGCTGACATATTGACTGAAGCACTTTCACAGCATCATCTTTTAGGAATTGAAATAGCTCAACTGGAATTCCATCACCTCCACTAGTTTTGTTCATAGTGATGGTTCCTAAGGCCCATTTGACTTCACATTCCAGGATGTCTGGCTCTAGGTGAGTGATCACACCATTGTGATTATCTGGGTCGTGAAGATCTTTTTTGTACAGTTCTTCTGTGTATTCTTGCCACCTCTTCTTAATATCTTCTGCTTTTGTTAGGTCTCTACCATTTCTGTCCTTTATTGAGGCCATCTTTATATGAAATGTTTCCTTGATATCTCAATTTTCTTGAAGAGATCTCTAGTTTTTCTCATTCTATTTTTTTTCTCTATTTCTTTGCATTGATCGCTGAGGAAGGCTTTCTTATCTCTCCTTGCTATTCTTTGGAACTCTGCATTCAAATGGGTATATCTTTCCTTTTCTCCTTTGCTTTTTGCTTCCCTTCTTTTCACAACTATTTGTAAGGCCTCCTCAGACAGCCATTTTGCTTTTTTGCATTTCTTTTCCATGGGGATGGTCTTGATCCCTGTCTCCTGTACAATGTCACGAACCTCCTTCCATAGTTCATCAGGCACTCTGTCTATCAGATCTGTCCCTTAAATTTATTTCTCACTTCCACTGTATAATCATAAGGGATTTGATTTAGGTCATATCTGAATGGTCTAGTGGTTTTCTCCACTTTCTTCAATTTCAGTCTGAATTTGGAAATAAGGAGTACATTATCTGAGACACAGTCAGCTCCCAGTCTTGTTTTTGCTGACTGTATAGAGCTTCTCCATCTTTGGCTTTAAAGAATATAATCAATCTGATTTTGGTGTTGACTAATCATTAGGTAAATGCGCATCAAAACCACAATAAGATATCATCTCAAATCTGTTAGAATGTCTATTTTAAAAAGACAGAATAAGAGACACAGATGCATGGAACAATTTTATGGACTCTGAGGGAGAAGGTGAGGGTGGGACGTTCTGGGAGAATAGCATTGAAACATGTATATTATCATATGTGAAACAGAACACCATTCCATGTTCGATGCATGAGACAAGGGCTCAGGGCCGGGGCAATGGGATGATCCAGAAGGATGGGATGGGGAGGGATGTGGGTGGGGGGTCCAGGAGGGGGAACACATGTAAACCCATGGCTGATTCATGTCAATGTATGGCAAAAACTATTGCAATGTTGTGAAGTGATTGGCCCCTAACTAAAATAAATAAATTTATAAAAAAATAAAAAATAAAAAAAAAAAAATAAAAAGACAAGTCATAACAAATGCTGGAAAAGATGTGGAGAAAAGGGAATCTTTGTACACTGCTGATGGAAATGTAAATTAGTACAACCAGTCTGGAAAACATTGTGGAGTTTCCTCAAAAAATTAACACCAGAACTACCATATGATCCAGCCATCCCACTCCTATGTATCTGAAGGAAATGTAATTACTATCTTGAAGAAATATCTATACCTCCATATTCACTGCAGCAATATTCACAATAGCCAAGGCATGGAAACAACCTAAGTGTCCATTGACAGATGAATGGTAAAGAAACTGTAGTGTGTGTATATGTGTGTGGGGGTGCATATACACACAAAGTGGAATATTTTTAAGCAATACAAAGAAGGAAATCCTGTCCTTTGTGATAATATGAATGGACTTGGAGGACATTATTCTTAATGAAGTCAGAGAGAGAAAGACAAATATCCTATGATCTCATTTATATGTGGAATCTAAAAAAAGAAAAAAACAAACTCTTAGAAACAGAGGGTAGATTGGTGGTTTTTGGAGAGGACAGGAGGAAGAAATGAGTAAAGGTGGTCAAAGGGTACAAACTTCCAGTTATAAGATGAACAATTTATTGGTATCGAATGTATAGCATGGTAACTATGGTTAACAATACTGCATAATATACTTGAAACTTGCTAAAAGATTAAATCTTAAAAGTTCTCACCACACACACAAAAAGGTAACTATGTGAGGTGATGGCTGTGTTAACTAGCCTTATTTCATGGTAATCATTTCACAATATATGCATATATTAAATCATCACGTTGTACACCTTAAACTTACACAATGTTATATGTCAATTACATACCGATAAGTGTTAGCTGATCAGCCGTGCCCGAGTCTTTGCGACCCCATGGACTGTAGCCCACCAGGCTCCTCTGTCAATGGGATTTTCCAGGCAAGGATACTGGAGTGGGTTGCCATTTCCTTCTCCAGGGCATCTTTCTGACCCAGGGATCGAACCCAGGTCTCCTGCACTGCAGGCAGATTCTTTACCATCTGAGCTATGAGGGAAGTCCCACATATGGATAAAGTTGGGAAAAAATAAGGTCTGAATATATATATTAAAAGAAAAAGAAGATTGGGTCTGGAACTGACACGGAATCCCTTCCACAGCATTCTACTGGTTAGTACCAGCCAGAGGCCCATGTGGCAGGGATTGTACAAGGGCACAAATACCAGTTGGTGTGGTTCATTGAGGGCCATCATCAGAATCAGAAAGGCAAAGGAGAAAAGGAAATATGTACCCATCTGAATGCAAAGTTCCAAAGAATGACAAGAAGAGAAAAGAAAGCCTGCCTAAGTGATCAATGCAAAGAAATAGAAGAAAAAAATAGAATGGGAAAGACTAGAGATCTCTTCAAAGAAAATTAGATACCAAGGGAACATCTCATGCAAAGATCGGCACAATAAAGAACAGAACGGGTATGGATCTAACAAAAGCAGAATATGTGAAGAAGAGGTGGCAAGAATACACAGAAGAACTATACAAAAAAGAATAAAATGATCTAGTGGAAGGATGTGCAGTCATCTTCTCTTGCAAGAACTCCAAAATTGCAACTTGTTGCTGAACAACCATTGACAGGAGAATGTTTGGTCCCACCAAAAAAAGACACCCCACATGCAAGGACAAAGGAGAAGCCCCAACAAGATGGTAGGAGGGGCAAGATCACACTTAGAATCACACTTACTCAACCAGCAGTTAAATTTTCCAAAAAATAAATATAACCATAATTCACAGCTACTGAGTTACAAGGGTCTGTACCCTTTCTTGGCCAAAGAAAGTTCTGAAATAAATTCCTGAAAATTCATTCTCACCCATCTTTCAGGACTCCATATGAGAGTCCACGCGTGGTTCAAAAATCAATTTTAATGTTGTTTGATAAGCAAAGAGGAATTGACAAGAAACCAGTGATGGGATGATAAGAAAGATATTTTGAAATAAACTTATGTAAGTTCATCCAAATGTTAAACCTATCTGATAAAAGATAAGAAACATTAGACCCAGTGTGAATCAACTCGGTTAAACTTAAAACACAATTTCACCGTATTATATAATACAATCATTTAGAGCTGGCCAGAAGAGATCAGGACTGGCAGGTGGACCCTGGCAGATTTCACAGGTCAAGTCAGGTAAGACGTGAAGTGCTGAGAAGTTAGCTAAACCGGGTAGCAGTGAACTCATTGTGTTCCACCTGTGGTGACTTTTTTCTGTTCTTTAAATGTACTAACTTCTTACCTGACTCAGAACTCTTTCTGCTATGATCTGAATGTTTATGTCCCCTCAAAATCCATATGTTTAAACACTAATGTCCAGTATGATGGTATTAGGAGGTGGGAACTTTAGGAGATGATTATGCCATGAGGGTGGAGCTCTCATGAATGGGATTAGTGCTCTTTTAAGAAGAGACCCCCAGGGAGCCTATTCCCTTTCATCTTGTGAGGATATAAGAAATCTGTGACCTGGAAAAGGGCAGTCACATAATCATACGGGCACTCCAATTTTGTAAGAAATAGATATGTTTGTTTGTTTGTTTATAAGCCACCCAGTTTGTAGTATTTTGTTATAGTGGACCAAATAGACAAATAAACTTCCCTAAGTAGTTCCTCTGTCTGGAATACTATCCTTTTGCCCCATTCAATGACTCAGCTTAAGGCCATTGAATCTGAAAACAAATCTGACAAATTCCTAGCAATCACAGTGACATACCATTTTGCACTCACCAATTTGGTCAAAATGTAAAGTTCTGGAAACTTCAAATGATAGCAAGAATTTGCACCAATGGCAAATCTCACACACTCTGGTGGGACTATAAGTTGATACAAATACTTTGGGGAAGAATATTAGATTATCATGTAAAAGTTGAACATCTACTTCCCCTATAATGCAGCCACTCTCTTCCAGGTATGTTCCCAAGAGAAACTTTCAAACATATGCATCAAGAGGCAGGTTCATGGATTTATAGCAGCACTGGATATAAGAGTGGAAAGCTAGAAACACTAGAAACAAGTAAAGTGTCCATTAACAGGAAAAGGGATGAGAACATTCCAAAATAGTCATAAAATAGGGTCCTATACATCAGGGGGAAAAGGAACTGCAAGTACACACAGGAACATTGATGGAAGTCACAAGCAATTTTGAATGAACAAAGCAAACTACAGAAGAAATGTAAAATATCTTCCCATTTTTATAAACTTAAAAATTAAGCAAAACTAATGACACGTACTTTTGGGGTAAGGCATTAGTGAAAGTCAAAGGAATTTTTTAAGTCAGGATCAGGAATTGCTTGGAAGCCCAGTGGTTAGGATTTGTGCTTTCACTGCTGAGGGTACAAGTTTAATCCCTGGTCAGGCAGTGTGGTCAAATGAAAGAAAGAAAAAATCAGTATCTAAGGGAAGCGAGGGAGGACTATAAGGATACACTGGGAAATTTAATTGCATTGATGGTGTTCTCAGGTTAATGGGTTCATGAGGATTCATGTTATTACTTGGCTGAGCACAGAAGAACTGATGCCTTTGAATTGTCGTGCTGGAGAAGACTCTTGAGAGTCCCCTGGACTGCAAGGAGATCAAACCAGTCAGTCCTGAAGGAAGTCAGTCCTGAATATTCATTGGAAGGGCTGATGCTGAAGTTGAAGCTCCAATACTTTGGCCATCTGATGTGAACAGCTGACTCATTGGAAAAGACCCTGATGCTGGGAAAGATTGTAGGCAGGAGAAGGGGGCAAAAGAGAATGAGATGGTTGAATGGCATAACTGACTCAATGGACATGAGTTTGAGCAAACTCTGGGAGATGGTGAAGGGCAGGGAAGCCTGACATCATACAGTCCATGGGGTTGCAGAGTTGGACACGACTGAGCAACAACAACTATTGAAAACAGTATGGAGATGCCTCAAAAATTAAAAATATAAATAAAACTATTAATACGTATTGTACAGCAATCCCACTTCTGGGCATATACTCATAGGGAATGAAAACAGCATCTTGAAGTGATGTCTGCACTCCTATGTTCATTGTAGCACTATTCATGGCAGCCAAGATATTGAAAGTGTCCTTCAATGGAAAGAAGAAAATCTTGCCATTTGCAGCAACAGGGATAGACTTAGAGTATTATGCTAAGTGATATAAATCAGACAGAGAGAGATAAAAACTGTACTATACACTGTGTGTGGAATCAAATAAAGCCAAACACATAGAAATAGAGAGTAGATCAGTGGTTACCAGGAGCTAGTGGGTAGGGAAAATGAGATGCTGGTCAAAGTATACCAACTTCCAGTTACAAAATAAGTAAGTTATGGGGATCCAGTGTACAGCCTGGTGATTATAGCTAACAACACTGTGTTATACATGTGAAAGGTACTAAGAGAGTAGATCTTAAATGTTCTCACTACAAAAGAGAAATGGTAATTATGTGAAGTGTTGGAGGTGTTAGCTAATGCTATGGTGGTAATCATTTTGCAATCTATAAGTGGATCAGATCAACATGTTGTATAACTTAAACTTGCATAATGTTAAATGTCAATTCTATTTTGACAAAGTTGGAGGAAAAAGATACATGGATCAAGAGATCTCCTTGCTGATGTGGAAATGGCATCAGTTCTGAAGTCATACAGTCTGATAGTTAAGTTTTGCTCAGCTTCTTTTAGATACTGTGATCTGGATCCATTGTTTACTTTTTCTGAAACTCAGTTTTCTCTTCTAACTCTGAAAATGGAGATAGCTATCTTAACTTCTTCATAATGTTTTCTAGGAGCAGTAAATATAGCAAAAGTGTAAAGTATTGCGCATAATGCCTGACACAGAATATGCTCTTCATATCTGCTTCTTATCCCTTCCCTTGCTTACCTATTATGGTGAGAAAGAGCTGTTGATTTCCGAAAACATGCATCCTTTTATACCTCAAACACCTAAAATCTCTTTAGGCAAAATATTCAGGAATAAGCTACAAAGTTTTTTACCTTTGTCAATATTGACGTATTGTGGCAGATAATTCTTTGTGGGAGGCTGTCTTGTCTTGTGCAATTTAGGATGTTTATGAGCGTTTCTGATCTGTACTCACTGGACGTCAATAACACCAACCACTCGCCTCCCCCACCCAGTTGTAACAACCAAAAATGCCTCCAGAAATTCCCAAATACTCCCTGGGGAGGGGTGCAAAATCACCCCCAGTTGGGAACTACTGAGCTAGTAAAATGAAAACAATTTTTTTTTTTTTTTAATGAATAAGGACTTACTTAAACCTTAAAGTTTTGTTTATAGCTTGATCCAGGGCTACCTTGGCCCTTCCCATACATTCGCTGAGCTGGGCCTCTCTATGCCTAGGTCTCAGTGAAGGAATGTTAGAGGAGAAACATGAGACAGAATGGGTTTCCGCATACAGGGGAAATTGAGAAAAAAACAGGGCATATTCAAAAGATTCCAGAAGATCCCTCATGAATTAATGCAAAGCTTTTGTGTTCTCAAGACACAAAATTTTTCAGTCTAAAGGAAGAGGCAACTCAATATGGGTGTAGTGGTCATGGTATCCTCCATTCTCCTGGTAGAGCTGGTGGAGGTAGCCAGACTTCAGAAAAGCAATGCTGTAGACACCTCAGGAAATTTTCTGTACCCCATAATGAAGAGCATGAAATGGTGGCATGATTTCAGTGTGCCCTAGAACTTGAAAAAAGAGCTCCTTGGAATGAAAAAGCCTTGAGGATGGGCATTAAGGTTGTCTCAGTTGCAGTGGGGAGTCAGGAAGTTGACTGTCTCAAAAGATGCTGAAAATATGGTTAGTAAGATGATCTCAAGCAAACATACACGAACACAGAAACTTTGTCACTATACCCTGGGAAAGTGACAGAAATCTCTGAATTGGTGTCTGCCATATTAGGAGAATGATACTTATAAGCTGAAGTATCAAAAATAGTAAACATGATATTTCTTGCTCCCCCAAGTCTTTGAACTGAGATGTAAAATGAGATGTATAAAATAGAAAGTTCATCGAAGCACTGTTTATAATAGCCAGGACATGGAAGCAACCTAGATGCCCATCAGCAGACAAACGGATAAGGAAGCTGTGGTACATATACACAATGGAATATTACTCAGCCATTAAAAAGAATACATGTAAATCAGTTCTAATGAGGTGGATGAAACTGGAGCCTATTATACAGAGTGAAGTAAGCCAGAAAGAAAAACACCAATACAGTATACTAGCACATATATATGGTATTTAGTCAATTGGTAAAGATAACCCTGTATGCGAGACATCAAAAGAGACACACATAAATAGAACAGTATTATGGACTCTATGGGAGAGGGAGAGGGCGGGATGATATGGGAGAATGGCATGGAAGCATGCAAATTATCATATGTGAAACGAACCGCCAGTCCAGGTTCAATGCATGATACAGGGTGCTCGGGGCTGGTGCACTGGGATGACCTGGAGGGATGGGATGGGGAGGGAGGTGGAAGGGGGGTTCTGGAGGGGGAAAACATGTACACCCATGGTGGATTCATGTCAATCTATGGCAAAAAAATACAATATTGTAAAGTTAAAAAACAGAAAATAAACTAATTAAAAAAAGAAAAAGAAAGTTTTGCCTGTTCCAGAGGACTCAGGCATAAAAGTACAGTTCACTTAAATAGTTCAGCCATAACTTAACAACTGCCAACTAGGTATCAGACGCTATGCCAGGTGTCTTTTAAAAAGTAAGACAATACTTCTGCCCTCACAGAGCTCATAGCCAAGTGTATGTATAAACAGTTAAAATTCTGGGTGTTGAGAGTTGTGATCAGAGAATGTGCTTAAGGGTGTTGAGAGCCTACAATAGGGACAGGGGAGCAACAAGGAAGAAGGGAACAAGGAAGTGTCCGGATTGCCTGAGGTGAAGCTTAAACAATGCACATTGTTTCCAACAAGCACGGAAGCTTAGCAACACCCCCTGGTTACTGGATCCTTCCCAAAGGCCAAGTGTTGTTGCCTTGTAATTTATACAGATTTGAAACTTTGGTTCCAGTATATCTGGATAAAGCATTTTAAGTCCATTAGCACATAATTCAAGGGCTAAATCCCAGGCTTAAGGTTGATTTGTTTGTGGAGATTAATGAAACACCTTTAGAAGCATTTGGGAAAGAAGCTAATTTTATATATGCAGAGTTGGCTAGATTGACCATAATGTACTTTTGTTGTTCAGTCGCTAAGTTGTGAACAACTCTTTGGGAACCCATGGACTGTAGCTCACCAGTCTCCTCTGTCCATGAAATTTTCCAGGTAAGAATACTGGAATGGGTAGCCATTCCCTTCTCCCAGGGATCTTCCTGACCCAGGATTCAAACGTGCATCTCCTGTACTGGCAAGTGAATTATTTACCAATGAACCACCAGGGAAACCCATAATGTAATTTAGCAAATAATATTTAAGTTGTTGTTTTTGATGTTGTTCAGTTTCCAAGTCGTGTTCCACTCTTCATGACCCCATGGACTGCAGCATGCCAAGCTGCCCTGTCCCTCACCATCTCCCAGAGTTTGCCCAAGTTCGTGTCCATTGAATCGGTGATGCCATCCAACCATCTGATCCTCTGTCACCCTCTTCTCCTTCTGCCTTCAATCTTTCCCATCATTAGGGTCTTTTCCAGTGAGTCAGCTGTTTGCATCACGTGGCCAAAGTATTAGAGTTTCAGCTTCAGCATCAGCCCTCCCAAAGAGTATTCAGGGTTGATTTCCTTTAAGATTGACTGGTTTGATCTCCTTGCTTTCCAAGAGACTCTCAAGAGTCTTCTCCAGCACCACAGTTTGAAATAATCAATTCTCTGGCACTCTGCCTTCGTTATTGTCCAGCTCTCATACCTGTACATGACTACTGGAAAGACCATGGCCTTGACTATACAGATCTTTGTTGACAAAGTGATGTCTTTACTTCGTAACACATTGTTTAGGTTTGTCATAGCTTCCCTACCAAGAAGCAATCGTCTTCTAATTTCATGGCTGCAGTCACCATCCACAGTGATTTTAGAGTCCAAGAAGAGGAAATCTGTCACTGCTTCCCCCTTTTCCCCTCCTACTTGCCATGAAGAGATGGAACTGGATGCCATGATCTTAGGTTTTTTTTTTTAATATTGAGTTTTAAGCCAGCTTTTTCACTCTCCTCCTTCATCCTCATCAAAAGGCTTTTTATTTCCGATTTAAGTGCACCCCACTTAATAAAGCTTTCAATTGTGCTAAATGACCAGATATTTGGAAAAATCAAAGCACAGTTGGGAAGCAGTGCATGCCTGCTTGCCAAGTCACTTCAGTCGTGCATGACTCTTTATGACCCTATGGCCTGCAGCCTGCCAGGCTCCTCTGTCCATGGGATTCTCCAGGTAAGAATACTGTAGTGGGTTGCTGTGACCTCCTCCAGGGGATCTTCCCGATGCAGGGATCAAACCCATCTCTTTTATGTCTAAGCTGCATTGGAAGGTGGGTTCTTTACCACTAGCACTACTTGGGAAGACCCTGGGAAGCTGAGATCAATGCATAAATTAAGATTCTTGTAAACTGCTCTAGACCAGTCCACACAGCTTCCCAGTTTCCTGCGTGTGTAGGGCAGCTCCCTGAAGCCCTGTTGAGCTGATATTCTGTATTTCACTGTTTCTCAAACGGCTGGTTAATCTGGTGGGGACCCTACTAGTACAGGGGATGAAGTCAGCCACAGAGACATCTGGCAGGAATAGCTCACAGGAAATGAGGTGATTATGAGTCCTTTTGTAGACTGCAAGCTCTTCACTCTTGAGTTCTGATAGCCCTGGTTCCTTCTTTAAAGCAGTCCTCTGAAAATCCCTATGTTTTTAAACTAATTAGACCTCCTCTTTGGGTAGAATGGGGCTTCCCTGGTGGCTCAGAGGGTAAAGAGTCTGCCTGCGGTGCAGGAGACCTCGGTTCAATCCCTGGGTTGGGAAGATCCCCTGGAGAAGGAAATGGCAACCCACTCCAGTATTTTCACCTGGAGAATCCCATGGACAGAGAAGCCTGGTAGGCTACAGTCCATGGGGTCGCAAAGAGTCAGACACGACTGAGCAAATTCATTCACTTGGGTAGAATGCATAATGAGTAGCTGAGGATCCATAGCTAGATGTCTTTATTCAGCTGGAAAGACACACACAATCCTTGGCCCTGACAATTGGTAATAAGTCATTCTTAAAGTAATCAAGCCCTTATAAGTATCACTTGCTTCCTGAATCCTCTAGAGCCCAAATGACTTGCCTGTGAATAGTTTACTGCTACCTAGATTGCTGGCTTTATACAGATTTGTTGTGATATTGATAGAGAAATCGCCAGATTGCTTACATTGTGAATCTGAGTTTTCAAATCTATGGGCCCTGTAGGGCAGTCATGTACATGGCTTGATTGAATCATGGGATAATATTGTTCCTGTAGATAGAAATTAAACTACACAGCTTATATTGCTGGGGAGCTCCAATGTGAGCTTCTCAAGTAGCTATGACTCAAGTTAATATTTTGTAAATATGTTCTATATTAACATCTATATTTTAAAGAGAATTTAGTAAATCTGTTTCATCATTAAAGGGTAGGAGTTAGGTGTTTTTTTCCTCCTATAGGACTAAGTATATCCATTTTCTAAGTAAAACATATTTATGATATATTCTATAAATTTATTTGGTAAAAAGGAATTATGTGCATTTCTTTTACAACAAATAATTTTAATGTCTGTATTCTATCTATTTTTGTCTCTAGAACTATCTTCTCTGGAGCATTAATGTGTTTCTTTGACCTAGTGCTTCTCAGTTGGGGAAAATTTTGTCATCTAGGCGCCGTTTGTCAGTGTCTAGACACATTGTTGATTGGCATAATGGGAGTTGGGGGAAGATGCTCTTAGCCTCTAATGAGCAGAGGCTGGGACTGTTACTAACCATCCTATGGTACAAAGGAGGAGAGCTTCCCACAAGAAAGAATCATGCTGCCCAAAATGTCAGTAATGGCAAAACTGAGAAATCTTCATTTGTATGAATCTGCTCAGAATTATAAAAATGATTTAACTTGCTCAAAACTTTGATGCATGTGTTCATCTTGTCAGAACATGAATCGTGAAAAATTGTGAAGATTGTGCAGCCTACACAGGGATTTACAAGCACCTCATTTTCTGTGAGCTATTCTGACTAAAGCATTTGTGTGGGGCTATTTCTTCCCCAGTTGTTAAATGATTGGCAGGGACGTTGAGAGGTTGAGGTGAAGTTGGTCAAAGCACCAGTGATATTTAACAATCAAGAAATACTTTACCTGGCAAGTATTCATTAATAGTATCAAAGCCACTACAGGAAGATGATCTTTGACCTCTGAGAAAATTAATAACTATAGTATAATCTTTGGTAATTAATTTTGACTTTGTAATACAACAAATGATAAGCTAAGTAGGGAGTGACCATAGGTAGTAGCATTTTATTTCATTTTCAAGAAAATATTTTTATAAAACTATCACTATAAAAAGTGATTTTAAAAAAGAGAAAGTTACATGTAGCATAAGATTTAAAATTTTTGTCAAAGAATATGATATTGGAAAAATGTATGATTACATTTTACTCAGAATTTTTCTATGTGGCAAATTTCATTCAGACTTCTTACAAATATTTCATAAATTCGGCATCTCCTTTTTAAGAATTTCATGGAAATAATGTTTCTGAATGTCTCCAAATGGCAGAGAGTACTTCTCTCCACCAATTCACCATATTGAAGTGGTATGTGTAGCTTTTTTTTTTCACTTCATCCATCCTGGCTGCAGTTCAGCTTAATATATGAGCAGAAATCGCCCTGAAAAATGAGTTAGCAGGCAGTCACATATTTAGTGTGCTTTTCACATTAAAAGTTGAACAAGAATAAAAACAAAACAAACAAAAATACTTAATAAATATTTAATGAATAAATATTTCTATTCAAGGGACTTGAGAATGGACCATGCTTCATTGGTTACTTTTCTTTTCTATTTTCAGCATCTGCCTTTCTACTGCCTTTCTACTTCATCAGAGATTATAAAAAAGTTCAATCTTGAATAAAAATTTTAAAAAGAAGCAGCATTAGCAACCATAAACATCCATTGACTCCATCCTCCCCTTCAAGGGTGTCTTTTTTTTTATTTCTTTGATAATAGATTTCTTTATAAAAAGGTTTATGGAGATATAACTGATATACAAAGAACTGCACATGTTAAATGTGTATGATTTGATTGGTTTAGACGTATGCATATCCTCATGATATATCACAATTGACATATCAATTCCTTCCATAAATTTCCTTGGTTTCTTTTCTTTTCTTTGTTAGTATGTTTGCAGTAAGAATAATTAAATGAGATCTACTCTCTTAACAAATTTTTAAGTACATAATCTTATATTGTTAAGTATGGATACTATGCTGTAGAGCAGAGTTCTAAAATTTACTCATCTTGCATAGCTGAAATTTTGTACCCATTAAACATCAACTCCCTTTAAGCTTTCTGACTTCTCTACTTACCATTTGACTGAAACTGTACTTTGAAAAATCACCAAGGACTTCCTAATTATTGAATCTAGAGTTTCCGTTAAGATCTTTTAGGTCTCAAAACAAATTGTGTCTTCTTAGAGAAACCTCTCCTGAACACTTGAACTAAATCTCAGTACATCCTCAACTTATTTTCTTAATAGCCCTTAGTACCATAAATCATTTTCTGTGTTTCTTTACATGTTTATTTTCTTTTTGCCCCCATTAGAGTATAAGTTTCTTGAGGGCAGAGACTTAGCTTTGTTCACTGCAATACACTCAACCCTAAATTATGTCTAGCACATAGTAAACATTGAATAAATATTTATTCACTGACTGGTGCTGACTGTTTTTCCTTTTAGGTGATCTTCCTGAGGCATCTGTCACTGATGAACATTCTCTTATTAAAGCTCCCTCCCTGGCTTCCAAGATAGCACCATTCTTTTTTGGTCTCCTTTGCTAACTTTCCAGTGGGATGTGATCTCTTTGAAGATAGACACTGGTTTTAATACATTTACTGGCTCATGGAGGTCCAGAGAAACTCTCATGAGAGGGTCTTATATTTCAAATTCAGTATGAAAGACCTTAGCTGAACCCTGTGTTTAAGATGAGAGAAAATTATTGACCCAAGAGGAAGTATTATTTATTATTATTATTTTTTGTGGCTGCTAACAAAACTAAATGTGCTTCATGTGATAGTTAGGTATTAAATGGAAACTTTGAATTGTGTGAATATAGATATTGCTAATTGTTTATAGACTATAGTTGTGCTTTGGTGCTTGGATCTACTATTTCAACAGAAACATAGTGATCTCGAAATGGGTCAACAATTGGTAATTTCCATATATAGAAATGTCCATATGTGGACAAAAGTGTTCATATATAGAAGAAGGGTTCATACATGATGCAATGACTTTATTGACTATTATGCAGTCATTAAAATTATAAATTGCAATTATAATTGTAATTGTAATTATAAATTGTAATAAGAAAATTGAAATACTTGTTATAAGTTACCAAGGCATGACACAATATTGTGGATACAATATGAGTAGAGCTTTAAAAAATATGTATAACAATGAAAACTGTGCATGCGTGCTAAGTCACTCAGTTGTGTCTGACTCTGAGATCCCATGGACTGTAGCCCACTAGGCTCCTCTGTCCATGGGATTTCCCAGGCCAAAATACTTCGGTGGGTTGTCATTTTCTTCTCCAGGGCATCTTCATGACCCAAGGATCGAACCTGCATCTCCTGCATTGGCAGGTGAATTCTCTACCACTGAGCCACCTGGGAAGCCCACAATGAAAGCTAGTGAAAGATAAACAGAGACTGTAATAATAGTTGGGTCATTCTATAGGATTATGGATGTTTTGCTCTTACTTTTCTAAGTTACTTATAGCACTCTTAGTTACACATTTTGAAAACAACATTCCAAAGCTGAAAATACTAAATAACCCATATCCCTAGTGGGAATGCATTCATGATGGAAATGTCAGAAGAGGGGTTGGTACACATGTCATCTTTTTTCAAGGAGGATATACATTCCCTGTCACTTCTGGCTTCTGAGATTCCTTCTGTGCTTAACATATTTCAGAGCTAGATTCTCCTTTCAAGGTATCATGCCCTGGGAATATAAATAAAGACTTAAATTACTTCCATGAAAATGACTTCTTCCACTTCACACTGTGAATCCCTGACAGATCTGGAAATGAAACCCCACAATTTACACTCTTAGATTTGATAAACATCCGTAAAACACCTTTTGTATTCTAGAGTGGTAGCTATTTAATGAAGTGTTCTCAATTTATTAGACTAAAAGTCTTAAATTTGCCCTTTGATTGCTATTGCTCTAGGTAGCAATGCAAGTCATTTTGACTTCACTTGTAAAAGCCAGATTGATTTGACACATGCATTGTGGAGTTTATTAAATTATTGCTTCTTCTTGCTCATTTATAATTTTGAAAGTAAATCCATATTCATGAAATTATTGCACCTGCATTTGTAGAGGCATAGAGAAATGCAGCACCAGATTCATGAATAGACTTTATCATGTAAATGAATCATAGCAAGTGTCTGTCTAGTTCACATGGTGGGTAGAGTAACAGAACATACATAAGTTTCAGCTTTTTATATTTGATAGTTTTTAAAGACCGTGGGACTAGAGAAATATGGTTAGAGGAATAATCTGAGTCTGATGCATGAATTCACAACCCCTGCATGCAGTCGGCCACTCCACAGGGGTTGGACCATCAGCCTGGAAAACATACACTGCTAAGCAGGAGGACATTTTTCAGCTCTGCACATTAGAATGACTTGCCATCAGCCAATTTAGACAACCCAAATACTTCTTCATTAGTGGCTGGCTACATACTTTTTTATGTTATTTCATACTTGAATAAATTTATTGGCTATCTACTGTCCAATTATAGCAACACTGAGCCAGAGAAAAAGCTCATCTTTCCTAAAGAATGTCTGAGAGGCCTAGAACCTACAAAATACCAGATAGCAACATAGGGCAGAAGGGTGATACTGGAATAAAGCCAGGATAATTAATTGAAAGTATTGGGAAAATGAAGCTTCCCTCAACTCCATCTTACCCCATTCACTGAAGGTTGGCTGCCAAGGCAGGAGGTATGGGTTTGATTCCTGGTCTGGGAAGATCCCACATGCCACAGGACAACTAAGCCTGTGTGCCACAACTACTGAGCCCCCATGCCTAGAGCCTGTGCTCTGCAGCAAGAGAAGCTCATGCACCACAATTAGAGAGTAGCCCCTGCTCACCGAAACTGGAGAATGCTTGTGTGCCCCAATGAAGACAGCACAGCCATAAATAAATAAATAAAGGTTTAAAAAAAAATACACCCTCTCTTTTAATTTCCCTTTCATGTTTCAGTCTCCATTTTATTTATTTATTTATTTATTTTTTATAAATTTATTTATTTTAGTTGGGGGCTAATTACTTTACAATATTGTAATAGTTTTTGCCATACATTGACATGAATCAGCCATGGGTTTACATGTGTTCCCCTTCCTGGACCCCCCACCACCCCCCACCTCAGTCTCCATTTTATTAGCAGCCTCTCAGATAATTTCTTCAGATTATTTTATTTCAAATTTTAAATGCCTGCATTGTATTTGCATTAATAAGGAATTTATTTAGAAGTAATATAAGCTAATGCCAGCATGGCCCAGCACAAGAGTTAGCTTTCCAGGAGACTTTTGAGAATATCCTCCTAGTATAATTGAACATGGTTTTAATTTAAAATTGTATTGAACATATTTTTAATGTGCTAACATTTCTATTCATTTTATGTCATAGTATATGTTGAGTGATGCAATATTTTCTTGATTGATATTTCCACTGGAAGTTTTGTGTATCAGCATGTTGAGCAACGTAAAAAGATAGTTTGAGGTGCTTTTTCATACTTAGCTTAATTTAGCAGTGAATAATGTAAAGTGATGATTTTACGAATTCTTAGAAAAAAATTTTCCAAATTTAACATTTAGTGCCAAAGATATTTTGTAAACATACTTATAATTTGATTTAGACAGAAATAAAGAACTAAATTAAACTGAAACTGAAAAGTTTATTCTCTTTTGAGGACAAAACTTGCATACAGATTTTGGTTGTGTACAACTATGTTTATGGTGATAATTGAGAACAGTTATGATGGATAGAAAAAAAATCCCCAAAATAAAAGCAAACTTTTGAAAATGCTTTGGTGTGAAATATAAGTTATCTTTGAAGTCTTATATGCCAATATTAAACTTTGTTTTGTTAAATGGAAGTTTTCAGGTTCTATCATTTCAGCTCCAGTCATATTTCCAATACAAGAATTATATATTGACAAAATTGGTTGTGTTTGAGGGAAAAATGTACCAAGTTAATATATCTCTATTGATACTTATTTTCTATGAGCTGATCTTTAAAAATGAACAGATTTGTGGGTTAGACACATGACTCTCATTAAATTAATGCTATGTTGTGTTACTTTTGAGAAACTCATAGAATGAGTAAATGTGTCAGGGTTATTTTGTTGTTGGTGTATTAAGCTTTTATAAGGATAAAAGTGCTCTGTGAGGTATAATTGTTTAGTTGAAAAAAGCATTCATGAGGAACCCTACTACACTGTTGATGGAAATGTAAATTTGTGCAGCCACTATGGAAAGTAGTATGGAGGTTCCTTAAAAAAACTAAAAATAGAGTTACCATATGATCCAGCAATCCCTCTCCTGGGTATATATCTGGAAGAGGAAAACTCTGATTAAAAAAGATACATGCATCCCAATGTTCATGGCAGCACTATTTACCACAGCCAAGACATGGAAACAACCTAAATGTCCATCAACAGAGGATTGGATAAAGAAGATGTATATAATGTAATACTACTCAATCATAAAAAATGAATGAAATAATACTATTTGCAGCAACATGGATGGACCTAGAGGTTATTATACTAAGTGAAGTAAGCCAGACAGAAAAAGACAACTATCATATGATATTACTTATATGTGGAATCTAAAAAAAATGATACAAATGAATTTATTTACAAAACAGAAATAGGCTCACAGATACCAAAAGCAAACTTCTTGAAATCAAAGTGGAAAGCAGGGGGGGATAAACTGGGAATCCAGGTTTAACAGATACATAATTTTATATATAAAATAGATTAAAAAGGACCTACTGTTTAGCACATGGGACTGATTCAATAAAATCAACTATATCTCAATTTTAAAAAAGAAATAAAAAACATTTATGGTCAATCTTATTTATGATCAAATTCTGGTCTTACTGGTAACTAGCCATGTGATCAACAACTTTTTCTGCTCTTCTGTTTCCTCATCTGTAAAACGGTTATGATAATATGAATATCACACAGATGTAGTGAAAACTAAATTAAATGACAAATTTAAAGCATCTGAACAGTGCTGTAATGGCTGTATTAGAAAAAAAAGAGAGATCTTAAATCAGTTAACATAAGCTTATATCTTAGGACATTAGTAAAAGAAGAACAAACTAAGCACAAATCAAGCGGAAAAAAGGGGGATTAATAAAGATTATAGCAGAAATTAAGAAAGAGAAAATAAAAATTAGCAACATCATAATTTGGTTCTTTAGAAACTAGTACTTGAAATCTGTTCTTTGAAAACCAATGTTTTTTTTAATTTCTTCCTTTTTTTCCAAGAATTATCTCATATGATTGTGGAGGTTCAAGTCTAAAATCTGCAAAATCTGCAGGAAAAGCCATCAGGCTAGAGACCTATGGAGGAGTTCAAGTTCAAGTTCAAATGTAAACTGCTGTCAGAACTCCTTTTTGCTTGGGGGAGATGGGACTTTTCACTGTTAAGATTTTCAACTGATTTGTTAAGTTCGCCATACATTTTAGAGGGTAATCTGCTTTACTCAAAGTTCACCACTTTCAATATTAATGTCTTCCAAGAAAATTGTTTTTCAGGAATGCCCAGAAAAATGTTTGACTATATATATATATATATATATATATATATATATATATATATATAAAAGCACTGTGGCCCAGACAAATTGACACATAAAACTAAACATAACAGGCACACATTACCAAAATCAGTGCTGAAAGAGAAGGCATCACTACCTCCTTACAGAAATGAAAAGGATTATAAGAGAATACTGTGAAAACCTTTATGAAAACCAACTAGAATATTTTGGTGTGATTAGCGAATTCCTAAAAAGATATGGGATGAGGAGGGAGGTGGGAGGGGGGTTCAGGATGGGGAACACATGTAAACTCATGGCTGATTCATGTCAATGTATGGCAAAAACCACTACAGTATTGTAAAGTAATTAGCCCCCAACTAAAATAAATAAATTTAAAAAAAAGATATGAAAGCATTGAATCTGACACAAGAAGAAATATAAAATGTGAAAAGATCTATAACATATGATAGAATTCTAATCCCTAAACCACTTACAAAGAAAACACCAGACCCAGATGTTGTTTAGGTCAAATATTTTTTCTGCATCTCTTGAGATCGTGCTATGCCTTGTGTTCTTTATTATATTGATATGATGTATCGCATTAATTTGTTTTCAGATACTAAGTCAACCTTGATTTCATATGATAAATCCCACTTGGTCATGTTGTATTATTATTTTTATATATTGCTAGATTTTGTTTGCTAATATTTTTGAAAGTTTTTTGCATATGTATTTATATGAGGTATTTCTGAATAGCTTTATTTTCATAGGATATTTGTGTGGTCTTGGTATCTGGTAATACTACCTAGAATGAGTCAGGAAATGTTTCATCCTTTTCTATTTTTTGTAATATTTTCTGGAAGATTGGTCTTATTTTTTCTTTAAACCACTGGTAGAATTTACCAGTGAAGCCATCTGGGCATGGGCTTTTCTTGGTGACATTTTTCTATTACTTAATCAATCTCTTTACCTATTATAAGTCTATTCTAATTCTCATGTATTATTTGTAACTTTAAAGGCAGTCCTTAAGATAGGTGGCATGATGACAATTTTAAAAGGGAGGAAACAAAATTTAAATTTCTTGTTCAGGTTTCCAAGATAATGAATGGCAAGCTGTGATTTGGGGCTTCCCAGGTGGCACTAATGGTAGAGAACCTGCCTGCCAATACAGGAGACTTAAGAGATGCAGATTCAATCCCTGGGTCAGGAAGATTCCCTGGTGAAGGAAATGGCAACTCACTCCAGTATTCTTGCCTGGAAAATCCCATGCATACAGGAGCCTGGCAGGCTACAGTCCATAGGGTCACAAAGAGTCAGACACAACTGAAGCAACTTAGCATAGCACAACATGTGATTCTGGTCAATCTTGCTCCAAAACCATGTCAACTTTCATTGCATCACACTATCTTCCATGAAAACTGATTGAGATCATATACTCCCCTCATCTTAGGTATGAACACAGAATTATAACACAGTAAAGTCATTGAAGAGATGTGGAAATTTTAAAGCAAATGTCTATTGGCAAACCGGCATTCAGTCAATATTTTTTACGCAGATTGTGAACATCTTGTGAAAAGATTTATTTAATTCAATCCATTTTTGGTTCTCTGTCATCCACTGGAAGTAAGATTTTAGAAATGTTTTTGATATTTCCTCTTATCTACTAAATTACTTTTGATTTTATACGGCAGGGACAACATTTAGGTTACTCTTGCTGAAGAAAATTGATTGTCTCTGCTAAGCTTCTCTCTGTCTGCTTTCTTCTTTCTGAGATACTTGTCTTTGTAAGAAAGATGTCTGAACATCTTATGAAGAATTCAGGAGGTTAAGAGACATACAACAAAAGTGTTGTAGGAAGAAAGGGGAAGTGAATAAAAGAGTCATGCAGGTTAGTGTTTTGTGAATGTTTTGAGGTAAGTGTTTGAGAAGTTAACAGGTGAGGAGAGGTAAATTAATGAGTCAAAGGGGTATTGTGAATTGCATCTTCCTTTATGTTTTCTGAATAATACAAGTGAATGATTCATTTTGTTTTGTTCACTGGATTGTTTATGTATCCACAAGACTATTTCAAATATGGACCATGAGAACTCCAGTTTGTATTAACATCACATTCCCATCACACAACGAGGATGTTTCTGGGTTTGGTTTTGTACCCTGTGTACAAAGTAATAGTGGCTTTTGGATTTGGTTTGCACGAGTCATATGATTTATTTACTCATAAACTCAAAAACCACTTATTGAAAGCTGACTCTATCCCAAGCCCTGTGTTGATAGTGAGTAAAACAATTATGATCCCGGCTGTTATGGAATTTGTAGCCCAGGAAGGGAGATAGATATTTAATGATTGCACACATGGGCTTCCCTGGTGGCTCAGACGGTAAAGAATCCACCTGCAATGCAGGAGACCCACGTTTGATCCCTGGGCCAGGAAGATCCCTGGAGAAGGAAATGGCAACCCACTCCAGTACTCTTGCCTGGAGAAGTCTGTGGACAGAGGAGCCGAGCAGGCTACAGCCCATGGGATTACAGAGTTGGACACGACTGTGTGACTTTCACACACAAGATTATGAATGATTACAATTTGTGGTAAGCTTTGTGAAGAGAAAGTACAAGGAATTATGAAGGATAAGGATTCTGGACCTAAGTTAAATGGAAGGGGTGGTCAAGAAGGCCATCTCTGAGGTAGTGATTTAAAGCTAAGACCTGAAATTTGACTAAGAGTTTCCTATATGATGAAAGTTCCAGTTAGAAGACTCTGCACATGCAGAAATTGTAAATTGGGAAACAGCTGTGATCTTCTGAGAAATTAAAATCGCCAAGGACTAGATCATGATGAGAAGGATATGTAACCGAAGAGGCGGGCAGGGACAAGATCACACAGATCATGTTAAAAACTTAAACAAATTTTATCTTGTGTTCACATGGAAGTTATTCGAAGGTATATTGGGGAGCTTGTTGCCTCCCATACACCAGTTGAACTCTTCAGGTGTACAAGAGCAAAGTGCCACCATTCCAGAAGACCAGGGCTAAGGAACACCTAGATTTTTAGTGATCTTACTATCAGGAGTGCATATATATATAAAGTACAATTTTGCTAGATGACAAACAAGTATCATTCTGTAATCAACTGTTCCTTAATCCAACAATGCATGATTGAAACTAGCTAGACAGGGTGAGAGGTCTATGAATATGACAGGACTTTTGTGGGGAGGTCAATGTGTTATCTACTGCTGTACTTTCTGCATATTTTCCTTATTTATTTAGGTACAACATTCTTAAGTTAAAGATAGAGAAACGGAAGGTCGTGGAGATGGAATGATCTTCTTACAGTTGACAGGAGAGTTTATTTAATCCCTCTCAGTTGAGAACTCTTTTCTAGAATATTCTGTCAATCAGAGATTGTTAACTAATTATTATTCATCCATCAATCCATTAATTTGCTCTTCATATATTAATTAAATATTTAGTTAATGAAAAAACACTTGGGAACTGAGACTGTGCTCAAAAACAACTGGATATTTTCTTAGATCCTTGAGAGCTATAACAAAATCCTAACACACTTTAGAAAATAAAATATAAACTATATAAGTCACATTACTGGTGTAGAATGAAATTAAAAAGAGAAATCTGAGGGGAATATTTTTTTCTTTTGGGCATGTCTAGTGGATTCAACTTAGTCCTATTACTGAACCAAACTTAGGTGCTCTCACTCATATACAGTAAGACTAACTTACCAACACTGTGTTGTGGTGAAGGAAAGTGCAGTGTTTATTGCAGGGTGCCAAGCAAGAAGTCCAGGGCATCTAGTGCTTACAAAGTCAGAACTCCCTGAAGGCTTTCAAGGAAAGGTTTTTAAAAGCAAGGTGAGGGAGATGAATTTTGGGGTGTGTGATCAGCTCATGGACATTTTTCTGGTTGAATGGTGGTGAGGTAACTGGGACTCAACATCATCAACCTTCTGGGGTCTACACGTTTGTGGGTAGCACACAGTTAACTTCTCCTACGTGGTGGGCTTTCAGTGTCTGCAAAACAGCTCAAAGGATCTGGCTCAGAAAACTATCTTAGCACTTGAGGAGGAACTAAAAGTCCTTGACTTTGGTTAATGGCTAAACTATTATTATTTTGTTTTGTTTGACTGTTTTCCTTTCTTTCTACATTTTCTCACTTCTCTGATTAAATTTATACTTTTATTAAATTTCCTCTACAGACAAAAGGCAGGCAGAGGACATGGTGGAAGGAGGGTTCTATTTTGGAAAGACCCTTAGGGTTCTGCTTGGTTATGGTCCTACTGTTCATTTAACAGCTCTTTATTGTGCTCATAATGTGTGTAAGATACTACCACTGATGTTGATTTCACCAATATATGTGGGCTAAGACTAAATGAATACCAAGTTTCATTTTGGTGAAAGTTTGAAAAATCAATCCCTCATCTGAGTGCTGGCAACATGCCTGGCTTCTAATATATTCTGCAACTCATATTCTCCAGGGGATTTTATGTTCAACCATACACAGGTACAAATTGTGACTTGCAACATGAAACTGATGCTTTTAAATCCCATATAATTTCATAAACCATGTATAAAACCAGTAGATAAATTGAAAATAGTTAATTTTAGTGTTTGAGGAAGAGAAAGCTTTGGAGTCTTACCTTTCTTTCTAATCTCCAATTTATGGTTTGACTATCTTCTATAAGCATATGTGAAATAGAACTATGGGAGATGTTGAAAGAAAAAGCAGAAAGTGCATCCAAGTAAGCTACTAGAACAGCAGTGGATGGCTTTCAAACCTCTGAAAGACCATCTGGACCAAAATCAGTACTGACTAGTGCTCAGTACAGCACTATGAAGAGGTCTCTGATGGTCTTGGATGTGATAGGTGGACATCAAGCCTGGTCCTTGGCCCAGTATTTCTGAGAGATGCACTCATAACCTTGTGATAGTCTGGTTCAGTTCAGTTAAGTCGCTCAGTTGTGTCTGACTCTTTGTGACCCCATGGACTGCAGCACATCAGGCTTCCCTGTCCATCACAAACTCCCGGAGCTTGCTCAAACTCATGTCCATCGAGTCAGTGATGCCATCCAGCCATCTCATCCTTTGTCATCCCCTTCTCCTCCTGCCTTCTTATGGCTAGATGAATCAATTTTTGTTAGTTGGATTTGATTTTTCAGAACTGAAAGAGGGGGAAAATAAGTCCAAGTAGTATATGCACTGATATTAGACAATGAAACACAACTTTGTGTGGGCGTTGCAGTGCCTGAAGAGAGCTGATCATGAGCAGAGGTGAGGCAAATTTAGTACTGCAAAATATAGAAGTCCTTTCTGTAATATTTCAAAGTGTTCCTGCTACAGTTTTGAAAACCTCTTTTACTAGAATAAATTTTACTCTTTGAAAAGGATATTGGAGTCCTTCCCTATACCTTAATTCTGGATCCATTGACTATTGTCAACTGAGGAAGGAGTTTTAATAAAAATTTGGCTCATATTAGTGTTATTTGTATGCTCAGGAGGGAGAACACATGCATTAGCCTGGCCAGGGTCGTCTGTCCATGGGCCTCTCCAGGCAAGAATATTGGAGTGGGTTGCCATGCCCTCTGCAGGGGATCTTCCCAACCCAGGGATTGAACCTAGGTCTCCTACATTGCAACCCAAGAATTGAAACTGGGTCTCCTACATTGCACGTGAATTCTTTACCATCTGAGCCACGAGGGACGCCCTAGAGAGAAGATAAAAGTGAAAGTGTTAGTCACTCAGTTGTGTCCAACTCTTTGTAACCCTATAGACTGTAGCCCACCAGTCTTCTGTATCTATGGAATTCTCCATGCAAGAATACTGGAGTGGGTTTCTATTCCCTTTTCCAGGGGATTTTCCCAACCTAGGAATGGAACCAGTCTCCTGCATTATCTGAGTCACCAAGGAAGCCCAGAGAGAAGATCAGTGAATGCAAATGTAAAGACTCTGTTCCTGATAGAATGTCAGTGGATCTGTCCAATGTCCTGAACATCTTGAGTCAGGAGTCCCTTGAAGAATCTCATGAAAGCTATCGAGCCAATCACTAGTTTATACAGTAAATTGTTCATACAGTTTCAGGAGATTACAGACCCTTGATATGATCTTAAATAAGCTCAAGCCTCCCAAGTTAAAAAAAAAAACTCTAGGGCTAAATAATAACAACATTAATATGTAGTTGTAAAGAAGTCAAGTTGGGGGATTTTGGCATTGATAAGGAAGCTAGGCTCCAGAACTAGAATCCACCAGAGGAGTCTATCTGCTCATCTGTAATCAGTGGCAGGAGTTCACAGGGTGTTTGCCTACAGGTGAGAGTGTATGAGCTGAACAAAGTTTCTTTTTATTGTGGATTATCTTTGATTATCTTTAGAGTTCTATTCCAGGTTCTGGTACTATTGGGTCACTCCAGCTTTCCACACATCTGTCCAGCTTCCATTTATATCCACCTCAGCCTCCCATTACCATGTACTCTTTTCCCTCCCTGGACTATATTGGAGGCTCAGCAAATACTTATAACTTCAAGAAAAACAATTCACATACCCAAGAGTATCTCTTTGGACATGGAAAATGGGCCCATAGTCTCAGTGACAATGTTCTCCATTCTACCTGAAAAAAGAGAGAAAGTGTAGTCACTCTCATGGCTTAAATATGGGAAAGTAATTAAATTAAAATCATATTCTGATTCAAGAATTTAGGGCTGGAGAAGAAGAAACTGTATGTTAAATTCACGCCCCACTTACACAGTGATCTGTGGAGTAACATTTGAGAACCACTGCTCTAGCATAAGTTATAATGAAAAATAATAGCAACAACCCTTGAATATTTACTATGTGTGAGATGCTTAATATATAGACTCCCACGTAAGCCTCTGAACAAATGCAAGAGGTAGGTACTTTTTGATGATGCTATCTGTTGAACATCAAAGGAAAACAAGGTAAAGAGAAGTTAACTGAAGAGAAGTTGTCCAATTTCCAGAGTTAGGAAGAAGAAGAGCCAGCACTGCCAGTTGAGTCTGTTGGAATAGTGACTTTTGGACTTCTCAGCCTTTTCTATATCATGTGGCTTAGAAATACTAGTAGGGGCCTGGTAAAACTTATGGACCTCTTCTCAGGATAAGTACTGTACTTAAAAAGGAAATTGAGGATGCTGAAGTTCGGTTACCAACTTATTAAAAATGAATATAGGATAGAGTAGCATGTACCACTTTGTAGTGCTTTAAGTAACAAGATCTAGGGACAAGTCTAACAACCACTACAGTTTCACAGTAATGATAAATGTAAGTGATGCTTGCCTTTTCATACTGTTCATGGGGTTCTCAAGGCAAGAATAATGAAGTGATTTGCCATTCCCTTCTCCAGTGGACTCCAGAACTCTCCACCATGATCTATCCATATTGGGTGGCCTTGCACAACATGGCTTAGTTTCATCGAGTTAGACAAGGCTGTGATCCATGTGATCAGTTTGGTTAGTTTTCTGTGATTATGGTTTTCATTCTGTCTTCCCTCTGATGGATAAGGATAAGAGGCTTGTGGAAGCTTCCTAATAGAAGGGACTGGCTGTGGGGGAATCTGGGTCTTGCTCTGATGTGTGGGGCCATGCTCAGTAAATCTTTAATCCACTTTTCTGTTGATGGGTGGGACTGTGTTCCCTGCCTGTAGTTTGACCTGAGGCCCAATTATGGTAGAGGTGGTGGTGGTTTAGTTGCTAAGTTGTGTCCAATTCTTGCAACACCATGGACTATAGCCCACCAAGCTCCTCTGTCCATGGGATTTTCCAGGCAAATATACTGGAGTGGATTGCCATTTCTTTCTCCAGGGGATCTTCCTGATCCATGAATTGAACCTGGGTCTCCTGCATTGCAGGCAGATTCTTTACCAACTGAGTTATGAGGAAAGCCCATGGTAGGGGTAATGGTGGTAATTTAAAAGGATTTGTGTCTTTCTTCAAAAGGACTTATGCCAGCACTCGTCAGCTCCCATGACTGTTGTATTCAGTGCTGCAGGCCACTGTCAACCCATGCCTCCACCAGAGACTCCTGGACACACAAAAGCAAGTCTGGCTCAGTCTCTTGTGGGATCACTGCTCCTTTCTTCTGGGTCCTAATGCACACAAGGTTTTGCTTGAGCCCTTCGAGCATCTCTGGCAGGTATGGGGTTTGATACTAAATGCAATTTCACGCCTCCTACTGTCTTCAGCCATGAAATTAAAATATGCTTGCACCTTGGAAGAAAAGTTGTGACAAACTTAGGCAGCATATTAAAAAACAGAGACATTACTTTACCAACAGAGTTCTGTATAGTCAAAGTTATGTTTTTTCTAGTAGTCATATATGGATGTGAGAGTTGGATGATAAGGAAAGATGAGTGCTGAAGAACTGATGCTTTTAAACTGTGGTGTTGGAGAAAAGACTCTAGACAGTCCCTTGGACCGCAAGGGGATGAAACCAGTCAGTCCTAAAGGAAATCAGTCCTGAATATTCATTGGAAGGACTGATGCTGAAGCTGAAGCTCCAATACTTTGACTACATGATGTGAAGAACTGACTCATTGGAAAAGATCCTGATGCTGGGAAAGATTGAAGGCAGGAGGAGAAAGAGATGACAGAGGATGAGATGGTTGTACGCCATCACCGACTTGATGCGCATTGAGTCTGAGCAAACTCCAGGAGTTGGTGATGGACAGGGAAGCCTGGCGTGCTGCAGTCCATGGGATCGCAAAGAGTAGGACACGATTGAGCGACTGAACTGAACTGAAATGATGTTTAATGATGTTTTCAGATATCTGTAAAAGCCCTAAGATGATGTGAAAATATCTAGGATGTCTATTGATAATAATGTCACACGTACTTCTAATATGGCTGTGCTTGGTTGCCTATATTCATTGTGGAAGAAATGCTGACTTTCAGGTTAGTGAAAATACAGATATAGATATGTTCTCCCTCATTCAAGGATCTGAATTGCATCCACAGACCTCAGGATAAGAACTTCTTCTGTAGAGTTCGTTCTCTTTACTAGCATGATGCACAGACTTCCATTAGAATGATTAAAGATAAGTATCTGTTTCCTTATAGATCTGATATTCTATGACTTGGAGAAAATAAAAAATAACATGACTTTGTGAAAACATAATTTGAAAAACTGGACATTAAAGTAAGTGTTACAAGATCTGAAGGCAATCCCAAATGAAGAATTCTAAATAGAAGTCTAGCTCATTTCCCCTTTCAAGGGTCTCTGTTGTCTTCCTATCACTATGGGAATATTATGCAAACTCCTTCCTGCTCCACAAGCCCCGGCTAGTTCTGGTTCTTGCTCACCCCCTGAAACCTTCACTTCCTCTCCCTCCCTATTGCTTGCTCCTTTCGTCATACAAGATTTTTGCAGCTCCTTGAATCTGTCAAGCCTACTCCTGCCTCAGGCTTTTCTCCTTGCTGTTCCCTCTTCCCGGAATGCTCTTCCCAGACTTCAGATGCTCTTTCCCCATTTATTCATCTTTCTGCTCAGGTCACCCCACCTAAAACAGGCCTCACTCTCACTCCCTCAGCATCTATTTAAATACATTGGTTTTCCTCACTATACTTACTGCTCTCTGAATTTATGTGGCTCTTGTCAACAACATTACTCTTCCTTACAAGACAGAGTCCAAGAAGAGAGAGGATATTTTACTACTGTGTCCTGAAAACCTAGAACAGAATCTGGCACATAGTAGGTTCTGAGCATACATATTATGAAAAAAATGAATATATGATAAAAGAACAAATGCATGCTTAGTGACTACTGAAAGGGGGCATATTAATTTAGAGGAATCTATTCTAGTGAGTGTATAAATTATCCATGTTATGTTGAGTGATAGTTACACTGCATGCATTAAAATATTTAAGCTTTCTCAGGTAAGCATACATGATAGTCTGGATATGCCTTGGTTATATTACTTAGGAGAAAAGGGAATAATAGCATTAAATTCTGTTTTCATCAGAAAATGTAAAAACACATGCAGTTTCTTTTTTCTGTAAGAATAAAGAATCTATATTCACAGCTGGGGTGGATCATCTAATGCTCCTCCAGCAAAGGAAGGCTCAGGCTTGTCTTAGGCTGAAAAACTTCAGTTTATGTAATTCCAGCAATCAATCATTTGCTCAGATCCACACAGGTTTATCAGTAAAGGTAACATTTTGTTTTACTTCTGATTAAAACGAGGAAAATGTCTTTTGTAAGTTGCCTTCTTTCTTATATAATCAACAATCATTAAAACCCCATTTCTTATAATCAATCCATTTAATTTTTTAATAAATGTATTCTAATTTATTTCCATGTATAATTTTTATAAATGCATTATCTGCAGGCATATTCACATGTACTATGTGCAAAATTTTTGTTCTTTATCTTGTTTGGCTTCCCACTCTCCCAATTCAGTTATCCCCTGCCTCTCAACCTATGCTAGTAAATGCATGTTTATGTATTTGTGAACTGTATGTACATACACTATGGTAGTCCTTGTTTAAAACCTAATGTATACTCTTTCATGTTTTTATTCATATTCACACATACATACACACACATTGATAGACAGATAGATAGTATAGTTAGAAAGTATCTATGTAGCATCTATCTATCACAGTGTATATATATATTTATGTCTATGCACAAATCTACATGGACTTCCCTGGTGGCTCAGATGGTAAAGAATCTTCCTGGAATGCAGGAGACCTGGGTTCAATCCTTGGTTCAGGAAGATATCTTGAAGAAGGAAATGGTTATCCACTCCAGTATTCTTTCCTGGAGAATTCCATGGACAGAGGACCCTGGTGAGCCACAGTCCATGGGGTCGCAAAGAGTCAGACATGACTGAGCAACACATACACACACACACACATACACACACACACACACATCTATGTACATTCAGATGTTAAGTTGAAATGGTAGGTCTTATTTGGGGAGGAGTTTAGTTTAAAAATATAAACACTATTCTACACACTCTTTTTGCATTCATAGTTTTTTTTTAAGTTAAAATACATTACGGAAATTCCTTCCAGTCACATCTGTAGCTCTACTTCATTATTTTTAATGGCTGCCTAATATTCAATAACACAGTTCCATGCAACTCCTATGATCACTTCAAAATGGTTCAGCACTCACTTTGTTTTTTGAAATAAGTTTTTGCAATAAAATATTCAAGGGCATCCTAGCAAATTCTAAATCTTTTACATCTATGAGTTATATTCCAAGGAATTAATTTGCTAAGTGAAAAATCATTTTTTATATTAATAAGTACTGTCAGATATCTTTGCAAAAATACTTTAGTGTATTGCATGTCCACTGTATCATGAGAGTATCCTGTTTATCTGTATTGCCATCAAGAGCAGGGATTATTGATTAATTTTTGCAAGATTGATGAGTATAAAGTGATACTTATTTTGCTTTAATTTGTATTTTCCTGACGACTAATGAATTTGAATATGTTTGCTGATTGTTTATATTTGTTCTTCTGTAAATAGCCTATGCATATCCATTGGTTACATTTTTTCTATCAGATTGCTTTTATTTAACAGAAGGAGATCTCCTCTTGTTAAGCAGGAAGTCATAGCCATTATAGATACTAATCCTTTTGTCATCTATATTAAAAATACATCACAGACCGGAACACTTCTGACTCCAACAAAATGGAGTAACCTCATTTTCCCTAGATCCTCCACCTTAACATTTAAAAACTTTGGACGTAACTAACCAAATAAGCATAGGGGGCTCTGAAAAGTGGAAAGAAGAAGGCAGTCTGGAAGAATTAACATTGTCAAAATGTTCATATTATCCAAAGCAATGCAGAAGTTGAATGCAATCCTAATCAAAATCCCAATGACATTTTTCACAGAACTAAAACAAATAATCCTAAAATTTGTATGGAACTGTAAAAGATTCAGAATAGTCAAAGCAATATTGAGAAAGAAGAATAAAACTTGATATATGATGCTCCCTGGTTTCAAACTATATTACAAAGCTAAAATAATCAAAACCAGATGATACTAGCTTGAAAACAGATACATACATCAATGGAACAGAATCAAGATCCTTCTCAGTGGCTCAATGGTAAAGAATCCATCTGCAGTGCAGGAGACACAGGAGATGTATGCTCAATCCCTGGGTTGGGAAGATACCTTGGAGGAGGGCATGGCAACCCAATCTAGTATTCTTGCCTGGAGAATCCCATGGACAGAGGAGCCTGGCAGGCTACAGTCCATAGGGTTGCAGAGTTGGACACAACTGAAGCAATTGAGCATGAACATGAGCAAATAAATTCATGCACATATGGTCAATTAATTTACAACAAAGGAGCTAAGAATATGCAAGGGGGAAAGAATAGTTTTCTCAAAAATTAATGGTGGAAAAATTGGACAGTCACATGCAAAAAATTAAACTGTACCCTATTTTACACCACTTACAAAAATCAACTTAAAATGGGTTAATGATTAAATTTAAGACAGGAAACCATAAAACTCCTTAGAATAAAACATAGAAAGTAAGCTCCTTGACAGCGGTTTTGTAAGTGATCTGTGGATTTGACACCAAAAGCACAAACAAACAAGTGGGACTACAGCAAACTAAAAGATTTTGCATAGCAAAGGAAAACTTCAAAATAAAAAATTAAAGTATATAATGGGAGAAAATATTTGCAAATCATATATCTGATGAGGGATTAATATCCAAAATATATAAAGAACTCATATCTCTCAAGAGCAAAAAAAAAAAAAAAGATCTGATTTTAAAAGTGTAGAGGAACTGAATAGACATTTTTCTGAAAAAGATATACAATTGACCAACAGGTACATGAAAAGGTGTTAAACATAATTAATCATCAGGGAAATGCAAATTAAAACTGTGACCAAAACAGCTGTGACAAAATATCACTTCACACCTGTCAGCATCTCTATTATCCAAAGCATAAGAGATAACAAATGCTTGCAAAGATGTGAAGAAAAGGGAACACTTGTATACTGTTGATGGGGATGTAAACTGGTGTAGCTACTATGGAAAACACTATGGAGGTTCCTCAAAAAATTAAAAACTGAACTACCATATGATCCAACAATTGCACTTCTGGGTAAATATCTGAAGTAAATGAAATCACTACGTTGAAGAGATATCTGCACCCCTATGTTCATAGCAGCCAAGATATGGAAACAGTAAGAAAAGACAAACCAACAAACAAAAAACTCCACAACAAGATCCTATAGTCCTTAACTAAAGACTAGCAAGAAAAAGTTGGTTGGCCAAACACAAAGACAAAAACTGCAATACCCATCTATTCTCTGTCACCACCAGCACCCATCCCTTCATTGATCAGGGAGGACTGGAAACTGGATTTCCATTCCCTGTCTAGCTAAAGCTGAGGGTACTCTGATTGTCTGCTCCTGGTGATATCAAATCTCAGCAGAGAGCTTGCTTTCCATCCCCTTTCTAGCAGAAGTAGGCAACAGTTACCTGCAGGGTGGTACAGAAGAGGTGCTCTGATTCTGCTCCCAGGGTAGTGCCAGCAGGGTCCAGGGGCAAACCGAACCTCTTCCAACAGTGCAAAGACACTGATATACGTAGTTTGGAGCAACATTCATTGTAATGTGGCTTCCCCCTGCTCAAAATAAATGAGAAAATACACTATGCTCACGAATGTAAAATAGGGGAGTCCTTATGGAATACAGTATGGTATTTCTGCAAAAAGTTAAACATGGAAATACCATATGATCCAATAATTCCACTTCTGGGTATTTAACCCCAAAGAGTTGAAGACAGTGACTCAAAAACATATTTGTGCACCTGTATACAAAAAAGCATTATTTCCAAAAGCAAAGAGGTAGAAACAACTCAAATATCCATCAACAGATACATGGATAAATAAAACATTGTGTGTGTGTGTGTGTGTGTGTGTGTGTTGTGTGCTTCAGTTCAGTTCAGTTCAGTCGGTCAATCGTGTCTGACTCTTTGCGACCCCATGAATTGCAGCATGCCAGGCCTCTCTGTCCATCACCAACTCCCGGAGTTTACCCAAACCCATGTCCATCAAGTCGGTGATGCCATCCAACCATCTCATCCTCTGTCTTCCCCTTCTCCTCCCGCCCCCAATCCTACCCAGCATTAGGGTCTTTTCCAATGAGTCAACTCTTCGCATGAGGTGGCCAAAGTATTGGAGTTTCAGCTTCAACATCAGTACTTCTAATGAACACCCAGGATTGATCTTCTTTAGGATGGATTGATTGGATCTCCTTGCAGTCCAAGGGACTCTCGAGAGTCTTCTCCAACACCACAGTTCAAAAGCATCAATTCTGCGGTGCTCAGCTTTCTTCACCGTCCAACTGTCACATCCATACGTGACCACTGGAAAAACCATAGCCTTAACTAGACTGACTTTTTTTGGCAAAGTAATGTCTCTGCTTTTAAATATGCTATCTAGGTTGGCCATAACCTTCCTTCCAAGGAGTAAGCGTCTTTTAATTTCATGGCTGCAATCACCATCAGCAGTGATTTTGGAGCGCAAAAAAATAAAGTCTGACACTGTTTCCACTGTTTCCCCATCTATTTGCCATGAAGAGATGGGACCAGATGCCATGATCTTAGCTTCCTGAACGTTGAGCTTTAAGCCAACTTTTTCACTCTCCACTTTCACATTCAGCAAGAGGCTCTTTAGTTCTTCTTCACTTTCTGCCATAAGGGTGGTGTCATCCGCATATCTGAGGTTATTGATATTTCTCCCGGCAATCTTGATTCCAGCTTGCGTTTCTTCCAGCCCAGCCTTTCTCATGATGTACTCTGCATGTAAGTTAAATAAGCAGGGTGACAATATACAGCCTTGACATACTCCTTTTCCTATTTGGAACCAGTCTGTTGTTCCGTGTCCAGTTCTAACTGTTGCTTCCTGACCTGCATATAGGTTTCTCAAGAGACAGGTCAGATGGTCTGGTATTCCCATCTCTTTCAGAATTTTCCACAGTTTATTGTGATCTACGCAGTAAAAGGCTTTGGCATAGTCAATAAAGCAGAAATAGATGTTTTTCTGGAACTCCCTTGCTTTTTCGATGATCCAGTGGATATCGGCACTTTAATCTCTCGTTCCTCTGCCTTTTCTAAAACCAGCTTGAACATCTGGAAGTTCACGGTTCATGTATTGCTGAAGCCTGGCTTGGAGAATTTTGAGCATTATTTTACTAGCATGTGAGATGAGTGCAATTGTGCGGTAGTTTGAGCATTCTTTGGCATTGCCTTTCTTTGGGATTGGAATGAAAAGTGACTTTTCCAGTCCTATGGCCACTGCTGAGTTTTCCAAATTTGCTGGCATATCGAGTGCAGCACTTTCACAGTATCACCTTTTAGGATTTGAAATAGCTCAACTGGAATTCCATCACCTCCACTAGCTTTGTTCATAGTGATGCTTTCTAAGGCCCACTTGACTTCACATTCCAAGATGTCTGGCTCTAGGTGAGTGATCACACTCTCGTGATTATCTGGGTCGTGAAGATCTTTTTTGTACAGTTCTGTGTATTCTTGCCACCTCTTCTTAATATCTTCTGCTTCTGTTAGGTCCATACCATTTCTGTCCTTTATTGAGCCCATCTTTGCATGAAATGTAATGTTCCCTTGGTATCTCTAATTTTCTTGAAGAGATCTCTAGTCTTTCCCAATCTGTTGTTTTCCTCTATTTCTTTGCATTGATCGCTGAGGAAGGCTTTCTTATCTCTCCTTGCTATTCTTTGGAACTCTGCATTCAGATGGGAACATCTTTCCATTTCTCCTTTGCTTTTCGCTCCTCTTCTCTTCCCAGCTATCCGTAAGGCCTCCTCAGACAGCGATTTTGCTTTTTTGCATTTCTTTTCCATGGGGATTGTCCTGATCCCTGTCTCCCGTACAATGTCACGAACCTCTGTCCATAGTTCATCAGGCACTCTATCAGATCTAGTCCCTTAAATCTATTTGTCACTTCCACTGTATACTCATAAGGGATTTGATCTAGGTCATACCTGAATGGACTAGTGGTTTTCCCTACTTTCTTCAATTTAAGTCTGAATTTGGCAATAAGCAGTTCATGATCTGAGCCACAGTCTGCTCCCAGTCTTGTTTTTGCTGACTGTATAGAGCTTCTCCATCTTTGGCTGCAAAGAATATAATCAATCTGATTTTGGTGTTGACCATCTGGTGATGTCCACGTGTAGAATCTTCTCTTGTGTTGTTGGAATAGGGTGTTTGCTATTACCAGTGCGTTCTCTTGGCAAAACTCGGTTAGCCTTTGCCCTGCTTCATTCTGGACTCCAAGGCCAAATTTGCCTGTTATGCCAGGTGTTTCTTGACTTCCTGTTTTTGCATTCCAGTCCCCTATAATGAAAAGGACATCTTTTTTGGGTGTTAGTTCTAGAAGGTCTTGTAGGTCTTCATAGAACGGTTCAAGTTCAGCTTCTTTGGTGTTACTGGTCGGGGCATAGACTTGGATTACTGTGATATTGAATGGTTTGCCTTGGAAACGAACATAGATCATTCTATCGTTTTTGAGATTGCATCCAAGTACTGCATTTCGGACTCTTTTGTTGACCATGATGGCTACTCCATTTCTTCTAAGGGATTCTTGCCCACAGTAGTAGGTATAATGGTCATCTGAGTTAAATTCACCCATTCCAGTCCATCTTAGTTTGCTGATTCCTAGTATGTTGACGTTCACTCTGGCCATCTCCTATTTGACCACTTCCAATTTGCCTTGATTCATGGACCTAACATTCCAGGTTCCTATGCAATATTGCTCTTTACAGCATCGGACTTTGCATCTATCACCAGTCACATCCACAGCTGGGTATCGTTTTTGCTTTGGCTCCATCTCATCATTCTTTCTGGAGTTATTTCTCCACTGATCTCCATTAGCATATTGGGCACCTACTGACCTGGGGAGTTCATCTTTCAGTGTCCTATCTTTTTGCCTTTTCATACTGTTCATGGGGTTCTCAAGGCAAGAATACTGAAGTGGTTTGCCATGCCCTTCTCCAGTGGACCACATTCTGTCAGACCTCTCCACCATGACCCATCCATCTTGGGTGGCCCCACACGGCATGGCTTAGTTTCATTGAGATAGACAAGGCTGTGGTCCGTGTGATCAGATTAGCTAGTTTTCTGTAATTTTAGTTTCAGTGTGTCTGCCCTCTGATGCCCTCTTGCAACACTTACTGTCTTGGGTTTCTCTTACCTTGGACATGGGGTATTTCTTCACAGCTGCTCCAGCAAAGTGCAGCCGTTGCTCCTTACCTTGGACAACAGGTATCTACTCACGACGGCCCCTCCTGACCTTGAATGTGGAGTAACTCCTCTCCGCCCTCCTGTGCCCACCCAGCCCCTGCTCCTTGGGCCTTGGGTAATTCCTCTTGCTGCTGCCCCCGGCTCCCGGCCAGCCTAGCCCCTGTCGGCTGCCATCCCCAGCCCCCGGCCTGGCCTAGCCCCTGTCAGATGCAGCCCCAGGTCCCCGGCCCGGCCTAGCCCCTGTCGGCTGCCATCCCCCGCCCCTGGCCCCGCCTAGCCCCTCTCCACCGCTGCCCCTGGCCCCCAGCCCCGCCTAGCTCCTGTTGGCCGCCGCCCCCGGCTCCCGGCCCCCAGCCCAGACTAGCTCCTCTTGGCCCCGCTTCTGCGCGGAGCCTTCGCAGCCGCCTCGCTTCTGTGTGCTTAGTCATGTCCAACTCTTTGCAACCCCATGGACTTTAACCCATCAGGCTCCATGGAATTTTCCAGGCAAGAATTCTGGAGTGGGTTGTCATTTCCGCCTCCAGGGGATCTTCCCCACACAGGGATGGAACCCAGGTGTCCTGCATTGCAGGCAGATTCTTTACCATCTGTGCTACCTGGAAGCCCCTAATGTGGTATATACGTACCATAGAACATTTATTTATCCTTAAAAAGGAAGAAACTTTGGATACATGCTAAATGTAGAGGAACCTTGAAATTTTTACACTAAATGAAATAAGTCGATCACAATAGGACAAATAATGTATGACACCTCTTATATGAGGCACCTAATGTAGTGAAACTCTTAGACACAGAGAGTGAAAAGGGTGGTTGCAAGGGCTAAGAGTAAAGGGGATGGGGAATTATTGTTTAATGGGTACAGAGTTTCAGTTTGGAGTGATGAAAATGTTCTGGAGATGGCTGGTGGTGATGGTTGCACAACAATGTGAATGTGCTTAATGTCAGAGAACTGTACCTTTAAAAATGGTTTAAATGGCATGCATGCATGTAAACTTAGTTCAATATATTGGGTTGGCCGAAAGGTTCATTCAGGTTTTCCATGCTAGACAAAGGAAACCTCAGTCCCACCTTGCTCCTGATGTCAGCCTCCAAAAGCCCCTCAGTTTTGTTCTTTCCAGACTTCCATCCTGGGAGCTTGAGGGACATGACATGAGGCTTTCTCTGCAGGCTGTAGCTTCAGGTCAACAGATGAGAGTTCTTAACCAGTCAGACTTTGAGTTGAGGACTCAAAGTAAGGACTGAGGAGACCTCACTACTGATAGAGGAGGCTCCCATCCTGCCCTGCCCCTGCTGTCATCCCTGAGGTCTCATCAGTCTTTCCCAGGTGTGCTGTATCTGGACGTATGTCTTGGGAGCCTAAGAGGGGTGAGGTTTTTTCTGAGGATTTAGCCTCTGTTCAATAGAGGGAAGAGGGCCAGGCCCTGCCACACATCAAGGTAAGGACTTAGAGGTGGGACAGAGGGGACCTCCCCACCACCTGTGGACAGAGCCTCAAAGAAACCTTCCCCCAGTGTCAGCCCTGAGAGGTCCCATGCATGGACAGCAGGTAGAGATAAGTCTCTGCATCTCCTTGACTTTTTATTTTGACGTGTCAGGGAGATGGTGGCCTTGACCTGAGGGACCAACCTCAGGTAAATAAATGAGGGGGATGCAGGCCCTGTGAAGAGTAAACATGAGGATCTTAAAGAGGACTTAGGGGACCTCACAGAACCCTGTCTTTCTCTGCTGTCAACCCTGGGAAAGAAACATTTTTTTTTTTTTTAATATTGAGGAAGTCTGATGCCATTTTTTTTGTTTGGGTCATGAATTTAATTTGTATTCCACTAATGGTTAATGATGTTAATGAATTTTTATGTGCTTATTTAACATCATCCATATGTCAAGTCTGCTGAAGTATACATTGAGGTATTTTGCCAATTAAAAAAATTAGGTTGCATGTTTTCATTTTTTTTTTTCAGTTTTGAGGATCCTTTTTGTATTCTGGATACAGGTCCTTTGTTGCATATTTGATTTCCAAATACTGTCCTCCAGTCTGTAGCTTTGGTACATATTCGTGAAGACACTCAGCATCATCTGTCACTAGGAAATTGCAACTTAAAACAATATTATTGTATAAAACACACCTATTCACACAGCTAAAATCCAAACACCAAATGCTGACAAGGATGTAGAGTGAAAAGAACTCTCAGTAATTGCTGGTGGGAAGGAAAATTAGTACAGCTACTTTGGAAGAAAGCTCAGTTTCTTACAAAACTAAGCATAATAAAAAATTGGTTTGTGATGTCATTAACATTTATGAAAAACAAGATAAGTGTAACTTTAATGACTGAGATGAAAATCTATAACCTAAACAGTAGTTTGAATATGTAAATGCCCACTATCTGTGCACTGTATTTTAACTTGGGGACAAAAATGAGTCTAAAATGATTTTAAAGTTTGTGTGGAAGGAAGATTTCACCTAAGCTTTATGGCTCCCAAGTAACTCCACAGAATATTAAAAACGCTGTTGCTTATCTGACTTTCATATGATAGAGGAAAAACAGAGCTGGTGATTTACATGGGTTTTTCCAAACCAATAAAGCCATGACAAGAACCTCAAAGCCCCTGGCAATCATTCTTATGAGCAACAACTCCCTGAATAAACAAAATATACATCATACTAGGCCTACATTTGCCTTTTGGGTGACTACAACACTCAAAAAAGTAAAGAAATTCCTGAATTTCAACAATGAGAATGCAAGAAAGAAAAGAACTGAAATTTTCAATAAACTGTAGGTTCAGCAAAAACAAATTTAATACAATGATGCATTGCCATTTCTGCAGCAGAAATAACTAATAGAGTAGAGACTGCACAGAAGTGCAGTGTTCATCTTACATTAAACATTTTTCAAATAAAAACATATGCAAATCAATTCTGTGCAGTTTAAAACTACGATTAAATGTATAATTTAGATGCTTAATTGAACTTTTTATTGGATTTTTCACAATAATTCTGTCTGATATATAGGTATAATTACCTTATTGAAACCATCTTTCCAAAATAAATTTATACATTTCATAAAGATTGTTTATGTTGTTAACTGTGTACTTCATATAGTGGTAATAAAATGATGTTTATTTATGCTTTTTAAATGGAAGTTTTGCAAGAGTTGAGTCTTCTGGTATTTTCATATCTATATCTATATCTATATATCTTTAGTTCTGTTTCTGGTAATGACAGAGTAGTTTGTTTCAGAATAATCCTGTCACAGATAGTATTTAAAAACTTACACCAAAATTTTTAAAATATTGGTATTTGAAGCCACTACTAGAGTAAGACTGGAAGCAGACAGAAACTGGAGGGGATTGACCGTTGAAAGAAGGAGCCTGCTCTGTGTGAGAGTTCTGTTTATAAGACTTGTCCCCTGTGGAACTCCTCAGTATTCATAGAAGACTGCAGAGCAGTTAAGCAGACATGCAAGCAGTTAAGCGGAAAATCACCATCTTATTGGCTTAAAGTGTCAGAAAGGGGAGCATATAATTGTCAGAGTTAGGAAAAATCAAGGAGGAATATCCCAGAAAGGAGTGTGGTGTCCCAAGAATGAAAGAATAGAAAAAAACCAAGGAGGGCCTTGGAATTCAGGAAAGGAAAAACAAAACAAAACAAAACAGACTTTTATCATCCTTCATTCCCCAATGTTGTAACTATTAATGGATTTCAGGTCCTCTTGAGCAGTATAACCTGTCTCCCCTCCTATCCCATAGGGAGAAGGTATTTGCCTTACTCTTCCCCCACCTAGTATACGTGCCTCATCCAGTCAGCAAATGAGTAGCAAGACCTCTATCCCACTCTTTGTACTCTGGGTCTAAAAATGGACCAAGGACCCCTGTTTAATGTCATCACCCTCTTGAACTGGCCCGCTGTTCTAACAGCATCTCCCACTCTAATAAACTTTATTCTCCTCTCATTCTGCCTCATGTCTGGAAATTCTTTTCCAACCCGTGCACAGACCATGACAAGGAGGAAGCCAAAGCCACGGATAACTCAAAATATGCATATGAATTCCCTTCAAATGTTTAGTTGAACCATTAACTGTGCTTGCATGGGAAAAAGTCCTAAAAACCCAAGTGAAAAACTACAGTTGGAGGGCTGAAAAATACAAGCAGAAATTTCAGTGGTTGTTTGTTGCAAGGATGACTGAATTAGGAGTGCAAGTCCGAAAAGGTTAGAGTGGCTCTGTAAAACATTGAGCTCTTACAAGCCAATCCAAGGAAAGCATAAAAAGAAGCTTCCATAAAGTGAAGGTGATCAGTTAGTAATTTAACTGCTTTAAAGAACAAAAAACAACAATCTTTAAAAGAAGACCACAGAATTCAGTGCCTACATTGTGTTAACCATAATGCCAAGTATTCAGTAGCAATCAACAGACAGGCAGTGAAATTGCAGATTTAGGACTTAGTGGACAGATTGTTTTCAAGTGTAGATAAATTGTTAATACAGATAGACTATATGAGTCCATAAATTAAGCATTAAAAATGCCAAAAGATAGAATTACTATAAACTATGTCTTCTAAACAAAATATAATTATATTAGAAACAGCAATAAAAAGAAATTATGAAGAAATTAGAGAAATTTGAATTGCATGAAAATAAAACTATAGAATGACAACTCGAGGGCTGCAGGTAAAGTGTAGAGAAAAATTCTAGCTTTAAATTCTTATATTACAAAAGGAAAAAGTTCTCAAATCAATAATCAATATTTTTACCTCAACAAGCTAGTAAAAAGAGCAAAATAAATCCAAATTAAGTAGAAGGAAAGAAATAATAAGGATAAGAGCAGAAATCAGTGATACAGATCATAAATAATGGAATAAATTAAAAAACTTAAAAGTTGCTAATTTGAAAATATTAACACGCTTCATATAAATAGGAAGATAATTAAGCTGATAAAGACAGAGATCCAGATGATAGAGACAGACAGACAGAATGAGAGAGGGTAGAAGAGAACAAACAAATGCCAACATCAGAAATGTAAACAATATATCATGACAGATCCTGTGATTTTAACAACACAGTAAAGAAACAATATGCAAAAATGTCAATAAATTTGACATCTTAGATCAAATAGAAAACAACTTAAGAAGACTAACAACTATCTCAGAAAATAAAACAGAAAAAAGCTAAAGTACCCTATATCTATTGATGATGTTAAGCTCATCAAAAATGTTTGCCCCACCATGATAATAATTCCAGGTCCAACAGCTAATTTAACTGGTGATTTTTACCAAACATTTATTGAAGTAAGGATAATGATGCATTTTACAATATTTCAGAAAATTGAGGAGGGAACACTTACTGATTCATTTTATAAAGGAAGTACAAGCATACCAAAAGGTGACCCCAAATGAAGTTTAAACTCACAACTTTTAATGTTGTATATTTTTTCCTTTAAGTTGACAGCAAGTACAAACTTATGCCAAAAGCTGACAAATATTTTACAAGAAACTGTTCACCAATATTGCTGATAAATGTAGACACATCAGGTCAGTTCAGTTCAGTCACTCAGTTGTATCTGACCCTTTGCGACCCCATGGACTGCAGCACGCCAGGATTCCCTGTCCATCACCAACTCTCGGAGCTTACACAAACTCACGTCCATCGAGTCTGTAATGCCATCCAACCATCTCATCCTCTGTCGTCCCCTTCTCCTCCTGCCTTCAGTCTTTCCCAGAATCAGGGACTTTTCCAATGAGTCAGCTCTTGGTATCAGGTGGCCAAAGTATTGGAGTTTCAGCTACAACATCAGTCCTTCTAATGAACATTCAGGACTAATTTCCTTTAGGATGGACTGGTTGGATCTCCTTGCAGTCCAGGGGACTCTCAAGAGTCTTCTCGAACACCACAGTTCAAAAGCATCAATTCCTCGGCGCCCAGTGTTCTTTATAGTCCAACTCTCACATCCATACATGACCACTGAAAAAACCATAGTCTTGACTAGATGGACTTTTGTTGGCAAAATAATGTCTCTGCTTTTTAATATGCTGTTTAAGTTGGTCATAACTTTCCTTCCAAGGAGTAAGCGTCTTTTTATTTCATGGCTACATTCACCATCTGCAGTGATTTTGGAGCCCCCCAAAAATAAAGTCAGCCACTGTTTCCACTGTTTCCCCATCTATTTCCCATGAAGTGATAGGAACGGATGCCATGATCTTACTTTTCTGAATGTTGAGCTTTAAGCCAACTTTTTCACTCTCCTCTTTCACTTTCATCAAGAGGCTCTTTAGTTCTTCTTCACTCTCTGCCATAACGGTGGTGCCATCTGCATATCTGAAGTTATTGATATTTCTCCCAGCAATCTTGATTTCAGTTTGTGCTTCATCCAGCCCATCGTTTCTCATGATGTACTCTTCATATAAGTTAAATAAGCGGGGTGACAATATACAGCCTTGACATACTCCTTTTCCTATGTGGAACCAGTCTGTTGTTCCATGTCCAGTTCTAACTGTTGCTTCCTGAACTACATACAGGTTTCTCAAGAGGCAGGTCAGGTGGTCTGGTATTCCCATCTCTTTCAGAATTTTCCACAGTTTATTGTGATGCACACAGTCAAAGGCTTTGCCATACTCAATAAAGCAGAAATAGATGTTTTTCTGGAACTCGCTTGCTTTTTTCATGATCCAGTGGATGTTGACAATTTGATCTCTGGTTCCTCTGCCTTTCTAAAACCAACTTGAACATATGGAACTTCATGGTTCATGTATTGTTGAAGCCTGGACTGGAGAATTTTAGCATTGCTTTGCTAGCATGTGAGATGAGTGCAACATGTGGTAGTTTGGGCATTCTTTGGCATTGCCTTTCTTTGGGATTGGAATGAAAACTGACCTTTTCCAGTCCTGTGGCCACTGCTGAGTTTTCCAAATTTGCTGGCATGTTAAGTGTAGCACTTTCACAGCATCATCTTTCAGGATTTGAAATAGCTCAACTGGAATTCCATCACCTCCACTAGCTTTGTTCATAGTGATGCTTCCTAAGGTCCACTTGACTTCACATTCTAGGATGTCTGGTTCTAGGTGAGTGACCACACCATTGTGATTATCTGGGTCATGAAGATCTTTTTTGTACAGTTCTTCTGTGTATTCTTGCCACCTCTGCTTAGTATCTTCTGCTTCTGTTAGGTCCATACCATTTCTGTCCTTTATTGAGCCATCTTTGCATGGAATGTTCCCTTGGTATCTCTAATTTTCTTGAAGAGATCTCTAGTCTTTCCCATTCTATTGTTTTCCTCTATTTCTTTGCACTGGTCTCTGAGGAAGGCTTTATTATGTCTCCTTGGTATTCTTTGGAACTCTGCATTCAAATGGTTATATCTTTCCTTTCTTCCTTTGCTTTTTGCTTCTCTTCTTTTCACAGCTCTTTGTAAGGCCTCCTCAGACAGCCATTTTGCGTTTTCTTGGGGTTGTTCTTGGTCCCTGGATGGAGGTTCGTGACATTGTACAGGAGACAGGGAGCAAGACCATGTAGACACATAAAACTTTAATAAAATATTAGCAAACCAAACCTGGCAATATGTTAAATAGTTTAAACATAATCAAGTGGGAATGTAAGGAATCAAGTTTGCTTTAATATTTTAAGACATTTTACTATAATTTGCCACAGTAATTGAAAATTGATAAAATCATCTCACTAATTATGTTAAAAATAGTTGACACATGTCATTATGCATTTGTGATTTTTAAAAATGCTTTCTTACTCTGATAAATGAGTCTCTCTCAAAACACTAGCATCTAACATATAATCAACTCTGTCAACTTTGCCCCTAATTTCAGAAACAAGGGAAATATTCCTACTTTCACTTTTATTCAATAACCAGTGGACCAAAAGAAAAATGACAGGAGCAATTAGAAAATAATTTGAGATAGAGGAAAATAAAGCACAACTTAGCAAAACTTATAGAATACAGCAAAAATCATGTTCAAGGGAAATTTATAGTGATGAAGACCCACATTAAATAAGAATAAAGATCTCAGAAAGTAACCAAGCTGTACACATTAAGGAACTAAGAAATAAAGAGCAAACTAATCCCAAAGACGGTAAAAGAAAGGGAATGATAAAGTTTAGACTGGAGATGAGTGACATAGAGAAGAGAAGAACAAAGAAAAGTGCAATAAAATCTGTGAACTTTTAATTAGACTGACCAAGAAATAAAATAGAGAAAACTCAATAAAATCAGAAATAAAAGTGAGGAAATCACTATTGATCTTGCAGAAATAAAAAGAATTGTGAGAAGGGACACAAACAAATTTACATCAACAAATTAGATAGCATAGATGAAGTGAAAAATTCCTAGAAACACACAAACTTCCAAAACTAACTGAAGAAAAAATGGAAAATATGTATAAACAAAACAAGAGATATTATCAGTAACCTAAAACCTCCCAATGAATACCAACCCAGTAACAGGTGGTTTCAATGATGATTTTGACCAAAAATTTAAGGAAGAATTAACACAAATACTTCTCAAACTCTTACAAAACAGAAGCGTGAACTCTCATAGTAACATTGTCCTGATACCAAAGCCAAACAAAGACATCACAAGGAAACAAAGTTACTTACCAGTTATCTCTTGTGATTATAATGCAAGAATCCTCAGCAAAATGCTCAGAAACAAAATTTGGGAGCATATTTAAAAGGATTATATACTATGACCAAGCAGAATTTAGCCCAGATGTAAGAATGGTTCCACATAAAAGAATGAATGAATGGAATACATGGCATACATAAAATGAACAATCTACATAATCATCTCATGAACCATCTCACTGATTAATGGTTAAAAATAAACTTAACAAAACTCTCAGAATAGGAGGGATCTTTTTAAACATAACAAAGGGTTTGTCTTAGTTTGACCGCTAAAATGAATAATAGTTGTTCTGCTTTAACAACAAACTTGCATCTTTTCATGTGTTTGCTAGCCATCTGTATGTCTTCTTTGGAGAAATGTCTGTTTAGTTCTTTGGCCCATTTTTTGATTCGGTCGTTTATTTTTCTGGAATTCAGCTGCAGGAGTTGCTTGTATATTTTTGAGATTAATTGTTTGTCTGTTGCTTCATTTGCTATTATTTTCTCCCATTCTGAAGGCTGTCTTTTCACCTTGCTTATAGTTTCCTTTGTTGTGCAAAAGCTTTTAATTTTAATTAGGTCCCATTTGTTTATTTTTGCTTTTATTTCCAATATTCTGGGAGGTGGGTCATGGAGGATCCTGCTGTGATTTATGTCGGAGAGTGTTTTGCCTATGTTTTCCTCTAGGAGTTTTATAGTTTCTGGTCTTACGTTTAGATCTTTAATCCATTTTGAGTTTATTTTTGTGTATGGTGTTAGGAAGTGTTCTAGTTTCATTCTTTTACAAGTGGTTGATCAGTTTTCCCAGCACCACTTGTTAAAGATGCTCGACATCACTCATTATTAGAGAAATGCAAATCAAAACCACAATGAGGTACCATTTCACACCAGTCAGAATGGCTGCTATCCAAAAGTCTACAAGCAATAAAAGCTGGAGAGGGTGTGGAGAAAAGGGAACCCTCTTACACTGTGGGTGGGAATGCAAACTAGTACAGCCACTATGGAGAACAGTGTGGAGATTCCTTAAAAAACTGGGAATAGAACTGCCATATGACCCAGCAATCCCACTGCTGGGCATATACACCGAGGAAACCAGAATTGAAAGAGACGCGTGTACCCCAATGTTCATCGCAGCACTGTTTACAATAGCCAGGACATGGAAGCAACCTAGATGTCCATCAGCAGACAAATGGATAAGGCAGTTGTGGTACATATACACAATGGAATATTACTCAACCATTAAAAAGAATACATTTGAATCGGTTCTATTGAGATGGATGAAACTGGAGCCCATTATACAGAGTAAAGTAAGCCAGAAAGAAAAACACCAATACAGTATACTAATGCATATATATGGAATTTGAAAGATGGTAATGATAACCCTATATGCGAGACAGAATAAGAGACACAGATGCATAGAACAGTCTTATGGACTCTGAGGGAGAAGGTGAGGGTGGGACGTTCTGGGACAATAGCATTGAAACATGTATATTATCATATTTGAAACAGAACACCATTCCAGGTTCAATGCATGAGACAAATGCTCAGGGCTGGGGCAATGGGATGACCCAGAGGGATGGGATGGGGAGGGAGGTGGGAGGGGGGTCCAGGAAGGGGAACACATGTATACCCATGGCTGATTCATGTCAATAAATGACAAAAACCACTACAATATTGTAAAGTAATTAGCCCCCAATTAAAATAAATAAATTTATTAAAAAATAAATAAATAAATAAATTAAATAAAGCAACGAACTTGCACTTCTCACTATTCTGTAGGCTGGGAAGTCTAAAATCAAGGTTCTGGCAGATTCAATGTCTGATAAAAATCAGCTTCCTTATCCATGGACAGCCATAGACAGGCATCTTGCTGTAACTTCACATGGTGCCAGCAAGGCTAGAGAGCTTTCTGTCTTTTTCAATAATGGCACTAATTTCATGCCATTATTGGTGATTATTTGTCACCATTATGACCAATTATTTCCAAAATGCCCCACTTCCCAACACCATAACTTTGGAGGTTAGCATTCTGTCTTTCACATTTGAGTATGATATTCCCTATGGGTTTTTCATAAATACCTTATCATGGACTGGATATTTGTGGACTGAATTCATGTTAAGGGCACAAACTTTCAGTGCATACCAAGGTATTTATGAAAAAATCCATAAGGATTAGCATACTTAACTGTGAAAACCTAAAAGCTTCTTTTCTAAAATCAGGAGCAAGACAAGGATGCCTATGTTGCTATTTATATTCAACACTGTACTGGACATTTTAACCAGTAAAATTAGGCTCCAAACTGGAAAGTAAGAAGTAAAAGTATGTCCATTCAAAGATAGCATTGTCCTATATGGAGAAATTCCTAAAGAATCCACAAGAAATACAACTAATAAAAAATTCAGCAAATTTAAGGGATATAGGTCAATACATATAAATATTCATTTATATATTTGAATATATATAAAATCTATATGTATTCATAAATTTAAAATTTATAAATACATATAAATCAGTTGTCTATCTATACACTAACAATGAGCAATCCCAAAATGAATTTTTTAAAAAATTGTATTTATAATAGCATCAAAAAGAATAAAACATTGAGGAATAAATTTAACCGAAGGGATAAAGACTTGTATAATGAAAACTATTAACATTACTCAAAGAGACTAAGGAAGATATAAATAAATAGAAAGACACCCCATGTTCATGGGATTAAAGTACTTAATGTTATTAGTATATAAGTACTCCACAAAGTCATTTACATAATCAGTGTAATCCCCATCAAAATTGCAACTGCCAAAATTTTAAAAACTGAAAAATTCATGCGTATTTGCAAGGAATCCCAAGTAGCAAAAGTAATCTTGAGAAAGAAGAACAAAAGTGGAAGACACACAATTTCCAATTTCAAAACTGACTACAACATTACAGTAATCAAAAGAGTGTGGCAATGGCATAAGTATGGCCATATAAATCAGTGGAATAGAGTTGGAAGTCTGAAGTAAATCCATAGACTTTGGTCATTTAATTTTTTTTAAACAGGTAGCTAGTGTTTTATTTAATATCTTACTAGAAGCTGACAAAAATTGGAACTCATCATTTCCTTCTTTGTTTCTTCTAGTTTTATTGAGATATAAGTGACATATAGTGCTGTATAAATTTAAGGTGTACAGTATAATGATTTGATTTACAACATAAAATGATTATCAAAATAAGTTCAATGAACATCCATCATCTTATGTAAATACAAAATTAAAGAAATAAAAACAAATTGTGATGAGAACTCAGGATTTACTCTAACTTTCATATGTAGCATACAGCAGTGTCAATTATATTTCTCAAGTTGCATTTTACATCCCCTGTGCCTTTTGACTGCTTTCATCCAATTCCCCCTCCCTCTACCCATTGCTTCTGGTAACTACAAATCTGATCTCCTTTTCTATGAGTTTATTAATTTGTTTGTTTTTGAAGTATAATTAACCTACAATGCTATGTTAGTTCCTGTTACACAACATAGTATTTTGGTATTTCTGCTTCAAAATGATCACCATGATAAATCTAGTTGTGATATACAAAGATATTACATGGTTATTGACTATATGCCTCCAAGCTGTACATTTCTTACACATTGCTCTTTTATTGTGAAACTGGAAATTTATAGTTCTTAATCTCTCTCACCTATTTCTTTCCTTACCCACATTCCCTTCCCTCTGGCAATCACCTGTTTGTTCTCTGTATCTATAACTCTGTTTCTGTTTTGTTATATTTATTTATGTGTTTTCCTTTTTGGATTCCACATATACATGAAATCATATAGTCTTTCTCTGAGTTATTTCACTTAGCACAATGCCCTCTAGGTCCATTCATGTAGTCACAAATGGCAAGGTTGCATTATTTTTATAGTTAAATAATATTCTATTGTGTATATATACACCATCTTCTTTATCTATTCATCTATTGATGGACACTTGAGTTGTTTCCATATCTTGGCTATAGTAAGTAATGTTGCAATGAACATAGGGATGCATTTATCATTTCTAATTAGTGTTTTCATTTTCTTTGGATAAATATCCAGGAGTGGAATTGCTGGATCATATGTATATGGTAGTTTTATTTTTAATTTTTTGAGGAATCTCCATACTGTTTTCCATAGTGACTGCACCAATTTATTTTCCCACAAGCAGTATACAAGGGTTTCATTTCCTCCATATTCTTACCAACACTTGTTGTTTGTTGTCTTTTTGATAATAGTCAATCTGACAGGTGTGAAGTGATATATTATTGTATGGTCATTTAGTTTTTATCAAGGAGGAAATAATAGTCTTTTCAATAAATAGTTCTGGGAAAACTATATATCTACATGCAAAAGAATAAAATTAGAATTTACTTCACACCATAAAAAGACCTAAGTTAAAATGTAGCAAAGACCTAAATATAAGAGGCAAAACTCTAAGAGCCTTAGAAGAAACATATTAATATATCTTCATAACTTTGGGTTCGGCAGTTGATTTTAGATATGACACCAAATGCAGGAGCAACAACAAGAATAGATAAATTGGACTTCAGAAAAACTAAAAACTTTTACATCAAGTGAAAAGAAAACCATGAAATGGGACAAAATATTTGTAAATTACATATGAAATAAGGTTCTGGTGTCCAGAATATATAATGAGCTCTTACAACTCAATACCAAAAGACAAACAGCCCAATTAAAAACTGGTGAGAGGATTTAAATAGACATTTTACCAAAGAATGTATACAAATGGACAACCAGTGCATGAAAAGATGCTCAACATCATTAGCTTTTAGGAAAATTCAAATCAAAACCACAATGAGATACCACTTCACAACAGACCTTAACAAGTGTTAGTGATGTGGCATAATTAGAAGTTTCTTATAACTTTCATGGAAATAGAAAATGGTACAGCTGCTTTGGAAAATAATCTAGTTTGTCTTCCAAAGATTAAATATAGCATTGTCATATAACCTAACAATTTTATGCTTAGGTACATACCCAAGAGAAATAAAACATATGCCCACAGTTAAACTTGGACACAAATGTTCATAGCATTGTTAACCATAATAGCCAAAGAATGAAAATATCTCACATGTCTATCAGCTGAAAAATAGACAAAATGTGGTGTACACATACAATGGAATATTTTTCGGCTATAGAAAGGAATAATATACTTGAAAACATTGTGCTAAATAAGCAAAAGCACACAAAAGATTATCATATTTAGTGATGTAACTCAGAGAAAGACAAATATCATATTATATCAATTATAGGTGGAGTCTAAAAAAAACTATACAAATAAAGTTATTTACAAAACAGACATAGATTCACAGACATTGAATCACACACTTATGGTTACCAAAGGGGGTAGTGGGGAGAGGGATAAATTATGAGTTTGGAATTAACACATACACACTAATGTACAAAAAATAGATAAACTCTACTCAATAACTTGCAATGACCTATAATACAAAATAATCTAAAAAATACTACACACAAACACAAGTATATGTATAACCGAGTCACTGTGCTGTACGACTGAAACTAACAGCATTGTAAATCAACTATATTTCAATTTTAAAAAAGGTTAAAAAATGAATAAAACACTGATACTTTCTACAATATGATGAACCTTGAAAACATTGTGCTAAATAAGCAAAGGCATACCACAAAGGACACATATTATAGGATTCAAGCTAAAATAATATCCAGAACTGGCAAAGCCACAGAGACCAAAAACAGAATATTGGTTTCCAAGGTGGAATAGAGGACAGGTAGTGTGAATGACTATTGACAGATAATGTTTCAACATTTCTTTGAGAGTGTTGAAAATGTTCTAAAAAATTAGATTGTGGAAAAAGTTACACAATTCTATGGATAAACTATACACTATGAAACTGTACTCTTTAATTGGGTGGTTAAATATAATGGTCTATGAAATATATCTCAATAAAGCTATAAAAATTGGGAATCTTTTAAAATTAATACAGTATTAAATAGCAATTAAGAAAAAAAAAGAAATAAGAAATGGCATTAGTCAGATGTGTATACAAACTCTGTAATTAAAAATCTTCCAAAAAGGAAAGCTATCCCAGAAGAATTTGTTAGTGAATTGTATGAAACATTTAAAGAAGAATTAATCTCAGTAATATATCAATTTATTTACATAGCAAAAGAGGAGGGGATATTTCCTAATTTATTTTACAGTATTGCAAGATCAGTCACTTCAGTGGTGTCCGAATCTTTGAGAGCCTGTGGACTATAGCCAGCCAGGTTCCTCTGTCCATAGGATTCTCCAGGCAAGAATACTGGAGTGGATTGCCATGCCTTCCTCCAGGGGATTTTCTCAACTCAGGAATTAAATCCATGTTTTCTACATTGCAGGCAGATTCTTTTTTGCTGAGTCACCAGAGAAGCCCTTGATGATATTAACTCCAACAATTAAAAAGGCAGAAAAACATATCAGAACAACAACAACAAAACTACAGATGAAGAATTCATGAATACAGACATAAAGTTTTTTAAAAGATATTAGCAAATAATCTAATAACATATAAAAAGCACACTACCTCATGATCAATTGGTATTGATCAGACCAGAAACAGCTGAGAACTATCAATTGGGGCTTCTCAGGTGGCGTTAGTGGTAAAGAACCTACCTGCCAATTCAGGAGAGCTAGGAGAAGTGAGGAGAAGGCAATGGCACCCCACTCCAGTACTCTTGCCTGGAAAATCCCACGGACGGAGGAGCCTGGTTGGCTGCAGACCATGGGGTCACAAAGAGTCGGAAACGACTGAGCGACTTCACTTTCACTTTTCACTTTCATACATTGGAGAAGGAAATGGCAACCCACTCCAGTGTTCTTGCCTGGAGAATCCCAGGGATGGGGGAGCCTGGTGGGCTGCCGTCTATGGGATCGCACAGAGTCGAACACGACTGAAGCGATTTAGCAGCAGCAGGAGAAGTGAAAGGTTGCTGCTATGACCCATGAATGACGCCGGGATTCATGGCCTCCAGAGGAGAGGAATTCGATCCGGGGCCAGTGACAAGGCTTGATCACTCCAAACTTTTGTGTAATAAAGTTTTATTAAAGTATAAAAGATATAGAGAAAGCTTCTGACGTAGACATCAGAAGAGGACAGAAAGAGTACCCTCTTGCTAGTTTTTAGCAAGGAGTTATATATCTACTAGCAAGCTGCTAATTAGAGAAAGGAAACACCTCAAAACTAAGAGAGTTTTACCAGGCCCATTTTGAGATAACATTGGCACAAGGTGAGTCATCCCCTGCTATAAAACAATTGACATGAATCTTGAAGAAAGGTAGATTTGCAAGCAAATACACAATTCATTCCAGAAAAACATCTACTTCTGCCTTATTGACTATGCCAAAGCCTTTGACTGTGTGGATCACAACAAACTGTGGACAATTCTTCAAGAGATGGGAATACCAGACCACCTGACCTGCCTCCTGAGAAATCTGTATGCAGGTCAAGAAGCAACAGTTAGAACTGTTCATGGAACAACAGACTGGTTCCAAATTGGGAAAGGAGTACATCAAGACTGTATATTGTCACCCTGCTTATTTAACTTCTGTGCAGAGTACATCATGAGAAATGCCGGGCTGGATGAAGCACAAGCTGGAATCAAGATTGCCAGGAGAAATATCAGTAACCTCAGATATGCAGATGACACCACCCTTATGGCAGAAAGTGAAGAATTAAAGAGCCTCTTAATGAAAGTGAAAGAGGAGAGTGAAAAAGTTGGCTTAAAGCTCAGCATTCAAAAAACTAAGATCATGGCATTCGGTCCCATCACTTCACAGCAAATACATGGGGAAACAACGGAAACAGTGACAGACTTTCTATTTTTGGGCTCCAAAATCACTGCAGATGGTGACTGCAGCCATGAAATTAAAAGATGCTTGCTCCTTGGAAGAAACGCTATGACTAACCTAGACAGCATATTAAAAAGCAGAGACATTACTTTGCCAACAAATGTCCATCTAGTCAAAGCTATGGTTTTTCGAGTAGTCATGTATAGATGTGAGAGTTGGACTACAAAGAAAGCTGAGCACTGAAGAATTGATGCTTTTGAACTCTGGTGTTGGAGAAGACTCTTGAGAGTCCCTTGAACTTCAAGATCATCCAACCATTCCATCCTAATGGAAATCAGTCCTGAATATTCATTGGAAGCAGTGATGCTGAAGCTAAACTCCAATACTTTGAACACTTGATGTGATGAACTGACTCCTTGGAAAAGACCCTGATGCTGGAAAAGATTGAAGACAGGAGGAAAAGGGGACAACAGAGGATGAGATGGTTGGATGGCATCACGACCTTCATGGACATGAGTTTGAGTAAACTCCAGGAGTTGGTGATGGACAGGGAGGCCTGGTGTGCTGCAGTCCATGGGGACGCAGAGAGTCGGACACGACTGAGATACTGAACTGAACTGATGAAGTTAGAATTCATTTTGTAGGCAGTTGGGGACTGTTTTGGGCTCTTAAATTATGGCTTAAACTGGAAAAACAATAGTTCCTATGAAGATTCATAATTCACTATTCATGTGCTATTCGGGAAGCAAAAGCAAAAAGCCTTGGTGAAAGAAAAAGGAAAAAGAAGAGGCACAGTGGATCTCAAGGTTTCTGACCCAAGTATCTTTGGCATGATAGTGACATTCACTGAGATAAAGTATAGGCAGAGAAACAAGGTTTTTGTAGCATGGTGATGACTTTACTTTGGAAGTTTTCACAACCATCTGCCTATGGGACATACACAAAGAATTGCCTAATAGGTGTTCTCATTTCTGGATTTGTTGCTTCCCAAACTCAGAGAGGCAATATAGAATAAAGAACAAAAAAGCGGTAAAGAAAAATGCATCTGAGCTTACGAGGAGCAGTGGGTCAGAACACTGTGTTCACAGAGTCCTGCCCTCCCTCTGCAGACCTATTTATTATATAAATAGTTGACCTATTTGAAAAAGCCTTAACAACAAATTTCAGTCAGGATTGTTCTGTGTAGTACATTTCTTAAAACCCCAACTTGGCATCAAACATAACAGTGTTCAATATTTTTAAAGTAATATCACTGCTTAAAAATAAGATATGCATCTTCATTAGCTGGATGTGGAACAGAACATGCAGCCCTTTTGGCTCCAGATACAAAAAAAGAAAAAAATAAAAGCAAACCCATCCTCCTACGTGCCTCATAATCTCTATTCTATCATCAAAGAAGCTGAAAAAAAAAATGTGTAAACACAACCTATGGTCGCAAGTGTGTTTTCTTCATGGCTAAGGGAAACAGAGACAGCTGCACTACCAGGAACCAGTGCAAACCCCTGTCCCACAAGTTAAGGGATTGAACTTGTGCCATCCACTTCTTTAGTGATGGAAGAATGATTATGAAGCTTGGGATCACATATCTAGAAATGGGCATGGTATTTTCAGTTCAAGGGTCCTGTCCTGCATGAGGCAATCATAAAACTACTAGACACAGAGAAAGAGCAGAAAAAAGGATGTATTTCAACCAGAGGGAAGTTGTTGTTTAGTCACTAAGTCATGTCCAATTCTTTGTTACCCCATGGACTGACCCCATTGAACCTGCATTTTCTGCTTGGAAGGCAGATTCTTTACCACTGAGTGAGAAACAGCAATGTGAAAATAAGATAATTAAGTACAAAAATAAAAATTACTACTTCTGAGGAACCTGGAGGTCTACAGTCCAGGGGGTCACAAAGAATCAAACACGACTGAGCGCACACACACGCACACACACACACACAAAATATCATAGCTGATTTTTGTGCTAAAACAAAAAAAGTTGAACTGAAACCCAGACAAAAATATAAGGAAGGTGACTGAGAAGGGGGTGCACGAATGGAATTCAGTGAGTGGTTAAGAGGTATTACTTGTTTTATTTTATTCTTTATAATGTGTCTTATAAAGTCACAATAGACTTTAGCAGAAAAATATATAATCATATATATTCAATATAATGTAGCAAAAGTATTTACAAAAGGATCTTCGCAGAAGTGTTTGCTTTTGGAAAATGAGGGAAAGAAATGGTAATACAGAGGGGAACATTTAGTTTTATTTATGTTTTATTTTCTCTAAAAACAAAGATTTGAAGCTGATATAAAAACAAAAGAACAAAATAAAACACAAAAGAAAAGACAGGCAAGGAAAAGAAAGTAAAAGAAAAGAACCAGAAACCAAAAAAAGAAGTCACCACCCACCAAAATGCCAACAAAATTCCTTTAGACAATCAGAAATGCATATGAAACATACCTATCTTCTTCTCCCCAGTATAATAGCAGCCTCATTGCATAGCATAAAGGTAATAAAATCTGATTAGTTCTGAATAAAAGTGGAGGACTCTTGGAGATACAGTCATGACCTAACCAACCTAAACCATGTAGAAAGTAACAGACCACAAACCAAAGTCTGGAGAAAGGCACCAAGAGATTCCTGTGATTAACCAAAAGTGAGGAAAATCCAAGAGGGGTTTTGAACATTTAAAGAGACCATTAGACATGACAGTATACAGTTCCAGAAATTTCTTTTAATTCTCCATGGCAAAGAGACAGTGGCACACCAAAGGCATTTAACATCTCGAGATCATTTTTGACACTTCCTCTTCTATTAGACAAATTTATTTTTAGTAATAATCATGCATAGGTCAGTAATGCTCATTATTTTCCTGATTTGTCCTTTAGTTATTAAAACAGCTATCAACTTTTAAAAGAAAAAATTTTAATCTTAATGATGCTTTCCTAACCCAGTAAAATAGTAAACAAATAAACAAAAAAGTCACCTCTCAGTTAACACTGTGTTTGAAAACTTCAGTACTAATAAAATCGCCAAGAAGTGAAACATAATAATAGTATTGAAGTAAGTCAAGATCACTTCTTCTCTCCAGAATTTCTGTGCTATCATTATTTACAATCTATTCTTTAAACCTAAGAATATAGAGTACCACAGGAGTTGGAAATGGGAGCTTCATCTGAAAGAGCTTGAACCCTCTTAAACTGTTATTTGTCACAACTCCTGTATGTAAAGTGCGGAGGATAAAAAAATCACTTTAAATGACCCACGTTTAAAAAAAAAGTGATTTCTTGATTGATGTAACTGAAATGTCCAAGAGGGTGTTTGGCTGCATACACAGGCATGGCTGGATCTAGAGCCTCAGTTGGAGAAGGAAATGGCAACCCACTCCAGTATTCTTGCATAGAGAATCCTGTGGACAGAGGAGCCTGGTGGGCTGCTGTCCATAGGGTCGCACAGAGTCAGACACGATTGAAGCGACTTAGCATGTGTACGTGCATTGGAGATGGAAATGGCAACCCACTCCAGTATTCTTGCCTGGAGAATCCCAGGGAAGGAGGAGCCTGATGGGCTGCTGTCTATGGGGTCGCACAGAGTCGGACACGACTGAAGCGACGCAGCAGCAGCAGCAGCAGTGCCTCAGTATCGTCATCAGGACCAATGACCCCCAACCAATGACCTTCTCTACCTACATTTTCCCCTCCATCCCTCCTCCAGCTGTTGGCTCAAGTTTCATCTGCATTGCCAATATCTAAGGCATACATATAAAGAAAGCTGAGTGCCGAAGAAATGATGCTTTTGGCCTGTGGTGTTGGAGAAGACTCTTGAGAGTCCCTTGGACTGCAAGGAGATACAACCAGGCCATCCTAAAGGAAATCAGCCCTGAATAATCATTGGCGTGACTGATGCTGAAGCTGAAACTCCAATACATTGGCCACATAATGAGAAGATCTGACTCATTTGAAAAGACCCTGATGCGGGAGGAGGCAGGAGGAGAAGGGGACAACGGAGGATGAGATGGTTGGATGGCATCACCGACTCGATGGACATGAGTTTGAGCAAGCTCCGGGAGTTGGTGATGGACAGGGAAGCCTGGCGTGCTGCAGTCCATGGGGTTGCAAAGAGCTGGACATGACTGAGCGATTGAACTGAACTGAACTGAACTGAAGGCATACTTAGATATGTCTTATCTAATGCAATGCAGGAGACCAGGGCTCAATCCGTGGGTGGGGAAGATCCCCTGGAGAAGGAAATGGCAACCCACTCCAGTATTCTTGCTTGGAAAGTCCCATGGACAGAGGACCTGGCAGGCTACAGTCTATAGGACTGCAAAGAGTTGCACATGACTGAGTGACTAAACGAAACCCAAACCAAAAAGCATACTTGGCTCATCTTGGGGTTGACCTGTAGAACCAGTATTTCAAATTTATAGCTCCACATGTATTTGAAAAGTGTAAAGGTTTTCTAGCTTCCTTCTTCATTTGCCCTGGTATTAGCATGGATTAGACGACACTACCACACTTGAATTAGTCATTATAGTTGGGTTATGCAACGATCTGATTGTCTAGGCTCAGTTGCCACCTCATCCCTGGGATTTCCCATGCTAATCACATAGGCTAAGCGTAGGGTATTAGTTCTACAAAAGAAACTGGGGTTCCAGGAAGGGGAACACATGTAAACCCATGGCTGATTCATGTCAATGTATGGCAAAAACTATTACAATATTGTAAAGTAATTAGCCCCCAACTAAAATAAATAAAATTATTAAAAAAAAAAAAAAGAAACTGGAGTCACTTTCCAGAAGTATGTTGAGCAGATAATGAGCAGATAAACCATGGCCCAGTGTGCTAATACTAATGCAGATGAGCTGTGATATAGTTTACTTTTGAATAATTCCCATACTTTAGCAGAGAATGGATAGAAGCCCATGACTGGCACCACTCCATGAAAGTAAAGTGAAAATGAAAGTTGTTCAGTCATGTCCCACTCTCTTTGTGACCCCCTGGACTATAGAGTCCATGGAATTCTCCAGGCCAGAATACTGGAGTGGATAGCCTTTCCCTTCTCCAGGGGATCTTCTCAACCCAGGGACTGAACCCAGGTCTCCTGCATTGCAGGCGGATTCTTTACCAACTGAGCTATCAGGGAAGCCCTGGCACTGCTCCTTGTTTTTCACTAAGTGAAGAAGAGAGGTCAGGTTTAGAAGAACCGTATGGTCAAAGTCGTGAATATAAGTTACAGTTGATCAGGATCAATCGCTTCAGCTTCTATGGGCTCTATGTAATGTAGTAAAAAATATTGGTTAAAAGCATTTGGCATAAAGCAAGTTGTTAACATTGCAGTTTGGTAAAAACATTGACTTAATCAGAATTAAGGTCCTGAGAGACTACCATCAGATTATTATAAGCCTTATTAAATAAGAGAGAGTCTTTGTAAATTTCTGTGAATCTTCTGTGAAGATTTTTTACTTCTGTGAAGTATTTTTTTCTGGCTTTGAGAATTTTTTAAGATTGTTTAAATGTTTCACTTTTAAAATTCTAATTCATATTCATTCAATTATTCTTATTTGTCTAAGTAGTAATATTGCAAAGCTAAAATACTTAAATGTCTAACAGCAAGGGATTAGTTGGAACTAATTAAATTCCCCTCATCAAAATGCATACATACATAAGTATCTTTAAAAATATATTTCAAGTCCCATGTGATTGTGACATTTTTATATTATTTTGCATTTTGTAATTTCCATATTAGGCATGGATTTTTGGTGATAAAAGAACAAATGAAGTACATAGAAATATAATACTTATGTATAAATCTAAAAAATATGTACAAGATCTATATGAGGAAAACTAAAAAACTGATGAAAGAAATCAAATATCTAAGTAAATGGAGAAATATATCATGTACAGGAAGACTCAATATTGTCAAGACATCAGTTCTTCCTAACTTGATATATAGATTCAATGCAATCTAACCAAATTCCAAAAAAATTATTAGTGGAAATAGAACAGATTTTAAAGTTCATATGGAAGGGTAAAAGGCTCAGAATAGCCAACATTATACTGAAGTTAGAATAAAGTCAAAGGACTGATATTACCAAACTTTGTAGACTTGTAATCAAGCTCAACAAGGCTTCCCAGGTGGCTCAGTGGGTAAAGAATCTGCCTGCCAAAGCACGAGACACAAGAGACGCAGATTCAATCTCTGTATTGGGAATATCCCCTGGAGAAGGAAACAGTAACCAACTCCAGTATTCTTGCCTGGGAAGTTCCATGTACAGAAAAGCCTGACAGGCTTACAGTTCATGGAGTTGAAAAGAATTGACACGACTTAGCAAGTAAACAACAATAATAAAGCTCCAATGGTCAAGATAGTATGATACTGGTGAAATAACAGGCAAATAGACCAGATTAGTGAGCACATAAATCAACTCAAAAATAGTCAACTGATCTTTGACAAAAGAGCAAAGGCAATTTAATGGAGAATAGATAGTCTTTTGAACAAATGGTGCTGGATGTACTGGAGCTCCACATCTAAACATAACGAGTCTAGTTACAGACCATATCTATCACAAAAGTTAACTTACAATGAATTATAGACCTAAATATTGTCTATTCTTGATGACTACTTAGAAGTGACACTAAAAGCACCATCCATAAAAGAAAACATTTGACAAACTGGACTTACTTAAAACTAAAACTTTCACTCTCTGAAAGATACTGTTAAGAAAATGAAGAGACAAATCACAGAATGAGAGAAAATCTTTGCAAAGCAAATATCAGAGAAAATACTGGCATCCAAAATATACCAAGAATTCTTAAAATTCAACAAGAAGAAAACAAATAAACTGATTAAAAATGAACAAAAGATGTAAATAGATACCTCACCAAAGAAGATACACAGATGGCAAAAAAAATAATCATATCAAAGTATTCAACAAAATGTTTAACATCAAATGCCACTGGGGAAATGCAAATTAAACCAATGAGACGACTGCACATCATAAATGGCCAAAATCCAAAACACAAACATGGCTAAATGCTGGTGAGGATGTGAAGCAACAGAAACTCTCATTCATTGGTGGTGGGAATGCAAATGTTACAGCCACTTTGGAACACCGTTTGATAATTTCTTACAAACTCAATCATATTCCTAACATATGACCCAGCAATCACATCCCTAGGTATCTACTCAAATGAATTAAAAACTTATGTCTCCCCAAAAATGTGTGTGCAAATCTTTACAGCATCATTATTCATAATTGGAAGCAACCAAGTTGTCTCTTGGATAAACAAACTGTTGTAGATTCATGTGATGGCATATTATTCATCAATGAAAGAAATGAATGCCCAAGGACACAAAGGAATGGAAGCACTTTAAAGCAGATTGCTAAGTGGAATAAGGTTATCTGAAAAGGCTCTGGAGTTTATGATTTCAAGTCCATGATATTTTGGAAAAGTAAAACTTTGAAAATGGTAAAAAGATCAGTAGTTGCTAGGGGTTCAGAAGGATGGGGTGGGGCAAAAATGGATGACTTAGTGGAGCACATGGGATATTTTTTTAAGTCAGAGAAACTATTCTGTATGATACTGTAATTGTGGATTCATGTAATGATACATTTGTCTAAACCTACTGAATGTCTCTTACAAGCATGAACCCAGAAGTAAACTATGGACTTTTATTAAAACTAATGTATAAATATTGGTTAATAAATTGAAGCAAATGTGGCATATAAAAACATAATGTTTACAATAGGGGAAAGAGTGGGAAGAGCTGAGAGGGTGTATAGGAAGTCTATACTTTCCACTAAATCATTCTATAAACCTAAAACTACACCAAAAATATACCCAATTGAATTTTTAAAATAAATTATATCACTAACTTACATGTGCATTCACTAAATAAATACTTTTGAGCAAATACTATGTGCCAGAAACTATACCTAGTTTTGGGAGGTTATATAGGAAAAAACATGTTTCCTGCCTTCAGGTAGCTTATATTTTATGTCAGATATTATCAGTAAACATGCACTCACACTGCAACCTGCTAAGCAGTACATAGGGATGAATATAGAATGTTATGAGACCACATAGAGGAGATAGCTGACTTATTGTTTGAGAATAAGAGAAGGCTTCCTGGCAACAGTAACTTCAGAAACAAACTATTTCTAAACTAAATCGATATGTTTATTTCCCCATCCACAACCCCTAGTAGCTAACATGTTTCTTTTGGGTTCTTGGATACAGTACAATCAAATGTAGGAGGTGCATATGAATGCCTATTACCCGCAGCTGCAAGTGAGTAGGTCCAGATATTTTCCACATTATATCTAACAAACGGTGCTTAGAACCAAAGCTTGTTAAAAATGGAGCCTCACAATAGGTAGTGAGAGAGCCTGGAAGTTAGGTACAAGACAGAAATCAAGGGAAAACAAAAGTGAGAAGGAGTGAGTCTTAACGAATGTTAGTCGCTCAGTTGCATCCTATTCTTCACAACTCAACAGACTCCTGACTGTAGTCCGCCAGGCTCCTCTGTCCATGGAATTCTCCTGGAAAGAATACTGTAGTGGGTTGCCATTCCCTTCTCCAGGGGATCTTCCCAACCCAGGGATTGAACCCAGGTCTCCTGCATTGCAGGCAGATTCTTTACTGTCTGAGTCACCGGGACAATGGATAGTTGGGGAGAATACTACTGATATAACATTACTACTGTTTATGGCTGCTCTTTACAGAATTCCTAAAGAGGGACTTGCACTGCTTGGAGGGAGGGGGAGCCATATATTTATAGGGAACAAGAACTCCTTCAATCTTTATATATCCTAGGAGGTGACAGGGAACTCATAAATTGTGGGATTTTTCTGCCAACACAGAAGGATTTCCCTCTGTGGAGCTGGAGATAAAATTATGTTAATTGAAGGGAAATAGTGATATTTTGATCCATTCTTACATAGTTTCCAAAATTTTTGCAATGATTATACATTCGGTTATCACCAGAAACAAGCAAGTAGTAGTACTAAACCAAATAAAATACTTCCACACTAATTTCAGATTTCAAACTAGGGTTGGCTCTCTCAGTGACCAATCCAAGACAGAGAAACATATTTTATGGAAATCAAAGTTCAAAAGCTCACCATATTAATGATCATCTCTGAATGGCAACCCACTCCAGTACTCTTGCCTGGAAAATCCCATGGACGGAAGAGGCTAGTAGGCTGCAGTCCATGGGGTCGCGAAGAGTCGGACATGACTGAGCGACTTCACTTTCACTTTTCCCTTTCATGCATTGGAGAAGGAAATGGCAACCCACTCCAGTATTCTTGCCTGGAGAATCCCAGGGACGGCGGAGCCTGGTGGGCTGCCGTCTATGGGGTCGCACAGAGTTGGACACGACTAAAGCAACTTAGCAGCAGCAGCAGCAGCAGCTGATCATCACAACAATATCGACAGAGCTCTTTTATTATCATTATTTTTCAGATGGGAAAATTAAGTATTAAAAAGATTAAATACCTTGTGCATAGTGATAAAAATAGTTACAAAGCCAAGATTTAAACCCAGGTTAAGAGTTTACATTGTGTGGTGGTGAGAAGAGCAAACGATACAGAGTTGAAGAGACTTTGGAGCATATCTTGGTTTCACTATTTCCAGCTGTGTAACCTAATTTCCAATCTGTACAATGGGGGAAACAGCTCCCCCATAAGTTAAATGCAAAGGTGAAATGCGATCATATCCTTAATTCACCTGGCACACATTAAATTAAATTAATATTAATCATATTGCTTCTTCTATTTCCTAGGTAGTCTAATTCAATGTTCTGACTTGGGTGGGTTTCAGCACTTCCCAAAGCAAGGTTGCAAGCAATCAACTGGAGAACCTTGACGAAATTCTGATGGTCCTATTTGAGACTTCCTGAATCAGAACTTCTAAAGGCGAGGCCCTGGAATCTGGATTTTATTGTGCTTCTTAAATGGTTCATATGCAGAGTGAAGCTTGAGGACCACTGCAATTCTCCACAATATTTAATGATAAAAAAAATACAGCTAGGTTTTATAAGGCTTACTTCACTGAGAAATAACTTCTGTTAAATTCATCTCCTGTGACTATCTTTCTTGCTGTATAGATATGCTAGAGCTGATCTTTGGTAAATACTCACCTATTTTTATTAAATATTCAGAAAAAATTCTAACAAATGAAATCCCTAACCAAACACTGAAATCCAAGTCTGTCATGCTGGTGCAAGGAAGAATTCTCCTCCACTGGTTTCTCTTTAAAGGTTGACAAGAGACTGAAATATGTATGACACATGTATTTTGTTGAGCACAGAAAATCCAAAGCTCACTACCTATTGGTTTTATTGGTCCATAGTTTCATGTAGGCAAGTAAGATAATTTTGGATTTTAACTTCCTTGCAAAGTGAAATGAACAAAGTTAGATCAACACCAAGTACAGTGCTCAAAAGGCTCCCAAAGACTCAAATAAGTCTTTAGAATGATGAGAAATGGCCCTAAGTATGCGTTCAGCATTAATCATTATCTTAATGATGTGAGATCTGTCTCTCTGTAAAAGTGTTTCTCAAGTTTTAACGTACAAATAATGAACCTAGGGATCTGGTAAAATGTAGATTCTGAATAAGAAGATCTGACATGGGTCTCAGGATGCTGTGCAAGTTCCCAACAGTTACAAACATTGGTCCATAGATCACACTTTGAGTAGCAAGAGATTATAGGGTACTAGTGACCCTACATCTTCATTTTCCCACTTTTCTTCAATGTATTTCTTAATTTGTACTCCCAAACCATATTAGTTGCATGATTATTTACATTTTAGTTGATTTTGCCTTAAATGAGAATACTTATTCATATACATGATGGTACAATCAGTTTGTAGTTTCTTGTGGACAAAAACCACAACCATGTGGTTTAAATCAACATTTATTGAGCATCTATTGTATATTGGGAATTGTAATAAATATTTTCACTTGAATTCTCTCACGTGATTATTAAAACCTGTTTTCAACAGGTAATTTTTATCTCTGTATTGCAGCTAAAAACTGAGGCTCAAAAGGGGGCAAAAGAGAATGAGATGGCTAGATAGCATCACTGACTCAATGGACATGAGTTTGAGCAACCTCGGGGAGATAGTGGAGGACAGAGGAGCCTGGTTCAGTCCATGGGGTCACGGATAGTCAGACATGATTTATTGACTGAACAACAACAAAAATCTACTCATGTCCCTCATTGATTGGATGAGATTTTTTTGGTTCCACTTTTGTTGCATTTTTAAAACTTCACTTAAAACATCCTAACACTTTAAATGTCTACATGAGAGTATATCAAGTGGATGATGCACCTTAATATCTTAAACATTTATGTGTTTGTGGGAGGGGGGAAAAGAATCTAAGTTGGTTCCAGTAAGGCACAAGTTATATATAATTCTACGTTGAGCACCTCAGAGCAAGGTTCCCAACTTTGTCACTAGAGACAATAATTTGCTGTAAGAGGCTGTCCTGTGGACCGTTGGATGTTGAACAACATCCCTGGCTTCTACCCACCAGCTGCCAGTAGCATTCTCACAGTTGTGAAGAACAAAGTATCTCTAGACATTGTCAAATGTCTCCTGGGGGACAAGACTGCCTTTGTCTTAGAACATATTTGTTTCTTCAGTTGGATTATTTCTTAGTGACAGATTTCTAGAACTAGAATATATGGGTCAAATAAAAATATTTGTATGGCTCTTGATGTATTGCTAAATTACTTTCCAAATGGGTTCCCTACCCATCAGTGAAATCAATCTGAGTGACCCAATTCTGTGTTAACTGCTGGAGTCTCAGTTAATATTATTTGTTTTTGTTAATTTGCTAATGCAAATTGAACTTGACTATTGTTGTTATTATTATTATTTTATTTCAGTTTGTTTTTTCTTGATTACCAGTAAGAATAAAATGCTGTGCATGTTTGTTTATTATTCGTTTTGTTTTGTTTGTGTGTGAAATATTATCTGAGTCCTTATTACCGTTATGTTATAGGGTTTGAAGGAGTAACAAAAGTAGTAAAAGAAAAAAAAATGTATCAGAAGACAACTTTAACAAAACTGAGGCCCTCTTTTTAAATGAGGGCTAGTTTAATAACTTAAAAAAATGATTTTGACTACATTTTTTCAAGATTTTGCTTTTATTTAGGAAAGGAACGTCTAAGGTGACAATTAAGTCTTATTTTATGATTTTCCAGTCATAGATGGGCTTTATTTGTGGGGAGGGTACAATTCAAATTTTTAGAAATTTCGTATATAGCATGCACCACAAGTCTAGCTGATAATGTTTGCTTAGTCTCTCAGTCGTGTCCAACTCTTTGCAACCCCATGGACTGTAGCCTACCAGGCTCCTTTGTCTATTGGGTTTCTCCAGGCAAGAATAACAGAGTGGGTTGCCATGCCTTCCTCCAGGGGATCTTCCCAACCCAGAGATCGAACCCAGGTCTCCCGCATTGCAGGCAGGTTCTTTACTGTCTGAGTCACCAGGGAAGCCCAAGAATACTGGAGTGGGTAGCCACTCCTTTCTCCAGGGGATCCTCCTGACCCAGGAATCAAACCAGGGTCTCCTGAATTGCAGGTGAGTTCTTTACCAGTTGATAATTCTCCATATTTAAACAGATTTTTGTAATTTAGGACCCTTTTGAGCTTCTGAGGTTTCTGTAGTTGTTCCTCAACTGACCTTGAAGGCAACTCACCTACAAAATATTTTTTAAAATTATCTCTTATATTGTAGTCTTTAAAATACGGTGTTTATCCTTTGTACATACGTTAATCAGATTTGTCCATTGTGATAATCAGCAATGTCTGCAAAATGAGAAATGTACTACTTTGCCCACTTACTTCTGAAAAATGCTCCTGTTCCCCATCCTTGTCTCATCCTGTTACACCACTACCAGATTTTTTTTTCCTACTACTTCCTGGAATAAGCTGGACATTAGTCAAAAACACATGCAAAGAAAATACTATTGATCAACTTTGGGTAGGAATAGAGACATAGACATGGAGAACGGACATGTAGACAAAAGGAAGGATGGAGAGGGTGGGACAAATTGAGAGAGTAGCATTGAGATATATACACTCCCATATGTAAAACAGATAGCTAGTAATAAATTGTTGTGCAACACAGGGAGCTCAGCTCAGTGCTCTGTGATGACCTAGAGGAGTGGGATAGGGGGATGGGAGGGAGGCTCAAAAGGGAGGGGATAGATGTATACCTACAACTTTTCAAGTTGTCATATTGGAGAAACTAACACAATGTTGTAAAGCAATTATATTCCAATAATAAAATTAAAGATTTTTTAAATTATTTTTTTAAAGGAAAGACTGAAATATTCAATCTAAATAGAGTTGCAGGTAGGGAAAGAGAAGGGCACTGAATTTATCCTTCTCTGGACCTCAATTTATTCATCTATATTTTGAGAGATACAGAAAATAGATTTCAGAGTCTAGACTTCATTACTTCAGTGAAGCACCCATAGGCCTTGGACTTGCTGCTCTGGCCTGTTTACAGTTTTAGAGCTAGAAAGTTACTGTAAACAAGCCAAGCCAAACATTAACAGCATTCTAAGTGACATGTGTCCTCAAGAACAAACACACTTGGATAATTCAGAAATCCATCCTCAAATCAGATATTCACCATACCAATAAGCATTTATAAAATTTTGTAGGATGTAATTCTTTTCCTTAATAAGGATGAGAATTAATAGTGTATAGAATGGCTACATAATCTGTTTCAAAATTTCCTTTATTTGAGCTTTCTTTCATTAGCCACTATTTTTTATGCTGTTTCATACCACATTTTGTGGTCTTAAAATTAAAATTCAGTCTCTGTAGACTGACTTAACTTAAATATGGAATGCTTCTTTAACACAACTTCAAATTGCCACTAAGTAGTCTTTTAAACTACAGTATTTCATCTTTAGAAGAAAAAAAAACACAATGTAATAACTAGGCAATCTTGTTGAATCTTCTGCTGTGATGTTATTTCTGCCCTGAAATGATCATTTGTCTTCATTTTACTAGGTTTATTGCCCCAAAAGGATACCACAAAAGCACAAATTGCTACCTGCAACAAATGTCCTGGTAGATTTAATATTTCCACTAAGGCAGGCTCTAACACTAGTTTTGGGGTTGTTCCTTTAAGGACAAGCAGTCTTTCATTTTGTTTGTCTATTATTTTTTAAAGCTGAGTCAAGCAGTTGAAACACACAACCTGTAGTCTTCCACTAATAAACAAATTAGAAGCTGAAACCCTGGGGCCAATGACCTCTATGTATGCCTATTAACAATCTATGGAGGGGGGCGGTTCTAACATGGTAGAGCAATAGGATGGGGAGACCACTCTCTCCCCTACAAATTCATCAAAAATCATTTGAATGCTGAGAAAATTCTACAAAACAACTTCTGAATGCTGCTGGAGGACACCAGGCACCCAGAAAGACAGACCATTCTCTTTGAAAAGAGGTAGGACAAAATACAAAAGAGAGTCAAAAGAGTTAGGGATGGGCACCCATCCCGGGGAGGGAGTCGTGAAGGAGGAGAAGTTTCCACACACCAGGAAACCCTCTCACTGGCAGATCTGTGGGGAGTTTTGGAATCTCAGAGGGCAGCATAACCGGGAGGAAAAGCAAAAAACAACAAAACCCACAGATTACGTGCCTAACCACAACTCACAGTAGAGAAATAGCCCAGATGCGTGCGTCTGCCAACAATGAGCAGGGGCTGAAATGGGAGGCGCAGGCTGCATGCTTAGGGTAAGGACCAGGCCTGAATACCCTGAGGACAATCTGAGGGAGCTAAGGTGAGATAGCAATCCAAACTGTGGGATAGCCAGAGAGGAAGAAAAAAAAAAGAAAGACAGAGATAACTTTCCCACAGAAAGCTCTAAGGCACAGCCTGGCCCACCCACAGAACAAAGGATTGAGTGAATATCAGAGGAGAGCTAGCTGGCTTCGGACGGGCCCATCCACCCACTGGAGGCAGAGGGGCAGGCGGGCGACAGCCAGAGCCAGAAGGCAAGGGACAATCTGGGCCCCAGAGAGGCATCTTCCACCAAACTCTGAGCAGGCTCCCAGTTGCTAACCAAGTCTTCTTGGGATCCTGGACAGTTGACATCTTCCAAAATGGTTGCTTTCAAAGATGAGCTCCCCAGAGGAGACAAACGGCACACATGAGACAGTGCTCTCGTGACACACCCAGAAAACCAAGCAGCCAGGACCGAGGACGTGATAGACACACTGCCCACCTCGGAGAGTGTGCTCACCAAGCACCTGGTCGCCTGAGCTGCTCGGACCTGAGAGGGCACACAATGCGGACCCAACTGAGTCTGTGCCTTTGTGGAGTACCCGAGAACCTGAACCTGAGTGGCTTAGACCTGAGAAGTGCACGCAACCCATTGCCTGCTTTAGACAGTTCCCTGCAGACAAACCTGGAGCCTGAGCAGTGTGCACTGGGAAAGCACACATGCCGTGAGCGAGGGCAAACCCAGTGTGGCCCAGACGCTGCAAGCACTCCCCACACATGCCAGTGATATTTGTTTGCAGTGCTCTTCCCTCCCCACAGCACAACTGAACAAGTGAGCCTAAATAACTGACCACCTTTGCCCCCTGACGTCAGGGCAGAAATTAGACAGTGAAGAGACTTGCAAACCGAGGAAGTCAAAATAAACAAAAAAGAGGGAACTGCTTTGAAAGTGACAGGTGCAACAGATTAAAACCCTGTAGTTAGCACTGACTACATTGGAAGGGGCCTATAGACCTTGAGAAGAAGTATAAGCTGGAACAAGGAACTATCTGAAAATGAACTGACTGCATACTGCCCTCAACAACTCCAGAGAAATTCCTAGAAATATTTACTATTACCATTTTAAATTTTTTTATTTTTTTTAATTTTTAAGTTCTTTATTACACCTTTAATTTTCACTTTTATAACCTACTATTACTTTCCAAAAAAAGAGACCTTATCTTTAAGCAAATTGCATATATATATCTTTTATAATTTTTGTGATTTTATTTTGTTTTTTCAATATTAATTTTTGAGAGTCTAGCCTCTACTCTAGATTTTTAATCTTTGCTTTTTAGTATTTGTTATTAATTTTGTACATTTAAGAATCAAATCTTCAGTACCCATTTTTACTTAGGAGTGTGATTACTGGCTTGATTGCTCTCTCCCTTTTTGACTCTCCTTTTTCTCCCCCAGGTCACCTTTATCTTTTCCCTCCCACTTCTCTTCTCTACCTAACTCTGTGACTCTTTGGGTGTTCCGGGCTGTGGAGAACACTTCAGTTCAGTTCAGTCGCTCAGTCGTGTCCGACTCTGCGACCCCATGAATCACAGCACACCAGGCATCCCTGTCCATCACCAATTCCCGGAGTCTACCCAAACCCATGTCCATCGAGTCGGTGATGCCATCCAGCCATCGCATCCTCTGTCGTCCCCTTCTCCTCCTGCCCCCAATCCTTCCCACTTTTAGGGTCTTTTCCAATGAGTCAACTCCTTGCATGAAGTGGCCAAAGTATTTGAATTTCAGCTTCAACACCAGTACTTCCAATGAACACCCAGGACTGATCTCCTTTAGGATGGACTGGTTGGATTTTCTTGCAGTTCAAGGAACTCTCAAGAGTTTTCTACAACACCACAGTTCAAAAGCATCAATTCTTCGGCGCTCAGCTTTCTTTATAGTCCAAATCTCACATCAATACATGGCTACTGGAAAAACCATAGCCTTGACTAGACGGAACTTTGATGGCAAAGTAATGTCTCTGCTTTTAAATATGCTAGGTTGGTCATAACCTTCCTCCCAAGGAGTAAGCGTCTTTTAATTTCATGGCTACAATCACCATCTGCAGTGATTTTGGAGCCCAAAAAAATAAAGTCTGTCACTGTTTCCACTGTTTCCCCATGTATTTCCCATGAAGTGATGGGACCAGATGCCATGATCTTAGATTTCTGAATGTTGAGCTTTAAGCCAACTTTTTCACTCTCCTCTTGCACTTTCATCAAGAGGCTCTTTAATTCTTCTTCAGTTTCTGCCATAAGGGTGGTGTCATCTGCATATCTGAGGTTATTGATATTTCTCCCAGCAATCTTGATTCCAGCTTGTGTTTCTTCCAGCCCAACGTTTCTCATGATGTACTCTTCATATAAGTTAAATAAGCAGGGTGACAATATACAGCCTTGACGTACTCCTTTTCCTATTTGGAACCAGTCTGTTGTTCCATGTCCATTTCTAACTGTTGCTTCCTGACCTGCATACATTCCTGAGGCATGTCAGGTGGTCTGGTATTCCCATCTCTTTCAGAATTTTCCATAGTTTATTGTGATCCACACAGTCAAAGGCTTTGGCATAGTCAATAAAGCAGAAATAGATGTTTTTATGGAGCTCTCTTGCTTTTTTGATGACCCAGCGGATGTTGGCAATTTGATCTCTGGTTCCTCTGCCTTTTCTAAAACCGGCTTGAACATCTGGAAGTTCATGCTTCAAGCATTGCTGAAGTCTGTCTTGGCGAATTTTGAGCATTACTTTACTAGTGTGTGAGATGAGTGCAATTGTGCAGTAGTTTGAGCATTCTTTGGCATTGCCTGTCTTTGGGATTGGGATGAAAACTGACCTTTTCCAGTCCTGTGGCCACTGCTGAGTTTTCCAAATTTGATGGCATGTTGAGTGTAGCACTTTCACCTCATCATCTTTCAGGATTTGAAATAGCTCAACTGGAATTCCATCACCTTCACTAGCTTTGTTTGTAGTGATGCTTCCTAAGGTCCACTTGACTTCACATTCTAGGATGTTGGGCTCTAGGTGAGTGACCACATCATTATAATTATCTTGGTCATGAAGGTCTTTTTTGTACAGTTCTTCTGTGTATTCTTGACACCTCTTCTTAATATCTTCTGCTTCTATTAGGTCCATACCATTTCTGTCCTTTATCGAGCCCATCTTTGCATGAAATGTTCCCTTGGTATCTCTTAGAACACTTAGGGAATTGATTACTAGCTAAAACTGAGTGTCTTCTTTTGACTCCTCCTCTTCTCCTGGTCACCTCTATCTCCCTCCTCCCTCTTCTCTTCTCTATGTAACTCTGTGAACCTCTCTGGTTGTCCCTCACTGTGGATAATCTTTTCACCATTAACCTAGATGTTTTTTCATTGGTGCTGTACGGATGGAGAAGTCTTGAGGCTACTGTAGGAATAAAAGTGAAAGCCAGAGGTAGGAGGCTTAAATCCAAAATTTGAGAACACCAGAACTCCTGACTCTAGAGGACATTAACTGAAAAGAGCTCATCCAAAAGCCTCCATATCTACACTGAAATCAAGCTCCACCCAAGAGCCAACAAGTTCCAGAGCAAGACATACCAAGCTAATTCAACAACACAGGAACATAACCCTGAGCAATAAAATACAGGCGACCAAAAGTCACATCAAACCCATAGACACCTCAAAACTCACTACTGGACACTTCATTGCACTCCAGAGAGAAGAGATCCAGCTCTACCCACTAGAACATGGACGCAAGCTTCCCTAACCAGGAAACCTTGACAAGTCACTCGTCCAACCCCACCCACAGGAAGGAACCTCCACAATAAAGAGGAATCTCAAACTTCCAGCATACAGAAAGGCCATCCCATACAGAGCAATCTAAGCAAGATGAAAAGGCAGAGAAATATTCAGCAGGTAAACGAACATGACAAATGTCCACCAAACTAAAAAAAAGAGGAGGAGATAGGGAGTCTTCCTGAAAAAGAATTCAGAAAAATGATAATAAAAATGATCCAAAATCTTGAAAACAAAATGCAGTTTCAGATAAATAGTCTGGAGACAAGGATTGAGAAGATGCAAGAAATGTTTAACAAGGACATAGAAGAAATAAAAGAGTCAATCAATAAAGAATAATGCAATAACTGAGAACAAAAGCACTTTCAAGGGAACCAACAGTAGAATAACTGATGCAGAAGATAAGATAAGTGAGGTGGAAGATAGAATGGTGGAAATAAATGAAGCAGAGAGGAAAAAAGAATTAAAAGAAATGAAAACCTCGAGACCTCTGGGACAATTTGAATCATAGGAGTCCCAGAAGAAGAAGACAAAAAAAAGAAAAGCCATGAGAAAATACTCGAGGAGATAATAGTTGAAAAATTCCCTAAAATGGGGAAGGAAATAGTCACCCAAGTCCAAGAAACCCAGAGAGTCCAAAACAGGATAAACCCAAGGCAAAACACCCCAAGACACATAGTAATCAAATTAACTAACAACAAATGCAAAGAACAAATATTAAAAGCAGCAAGGGAAAAATAACAAATAACACACAAGGGGATTCCCATAAGGATAACAGCTGATCTTTCAATAGAAACTCTTCAGGCCAGAAAGGAATGGCAGGACATACTTAAAGTGATGAAAGAGAAAAACCTACCACCCAGATTACTGTACCCATCAAGGATCTCATTCAATTATGAAGGAGAAATCAAAAGCTTTACAGGCAAGCCAAAGCTGAGATAATTCAGCACCACCAAACCAGCACTTCAACAAATGCTAAAGGATCTTCTCTAGACATAAAACACAGAACAAGTGTATAAACTTGAACCCAAAACAACCAAGTAAATGGCAACGGGATCATGCTTATCAAAAATTACCTTAAATGTAAATGGGTTGAATGCCCCAACCAAAAGAAAATGACTGGCTGAATGGATACAAAAACAATGAAAACAAAGGCAACACACTCTCTGACATAAATCACAGCATGATCCTCTATGACCCACCTCCCAGAGCAATGGAAATAAAAGCAAAAATAAACAAATGGGACCTAATTAAACTTAAAAGCTTTTGCACAACGAAGGAAACTATAAGCAAGGTGAAAAGACAGCTTTCAGAATGGGAGAAAATAATAGCAAATGAATCAATTGACAAAGAATTAATCTCAAAAATATACAAGCAGCTCCTGCACTCAATTCCAGAGAAATAAACGACCCAATCAAAAAATGGGCCAAAGAACTAAACAGACATTTCTCCAAAGAAGACATACAGATGGCTAACAAACACATGAAAAGATGCTCAACATCATTCATTATTAGAGAAATGCAAATCAAAACCACAATGAGGTACCATCTCATGCCGGTCAGAATGGCTGCTATCAAAATGTCTACAAACAGTAAATGCTGGAGAGTGTGTGGTGAAAAGGGAACCCTCTTATACTGTTGGTGGGAATGCAAACTAGTACACCCACTATGGAGAACAGCGTGGAGATTCCTTAAAAAACTGGAAATAGAACTGCCATATGACCCAGCAATCCCACTGCTGGGCATACACACCGAGGAAACCAGAATTGAAAGAGGCACGTGTACTGCAATGTTCATTGCAGCACTGTTTATAATAGCCAGGACATGGAAGCAACCTAGATGTCCATTGGCAAGCAAATGGATCAGAAAGCTGTGGCTCATATACACAATGGAATATTACTCAGCTATTAAAAAGAATGCATTTGAATCAGTTCTAATGAGGTGGATGAAACTGGAGCCTATTATACAGAATGAAGTAAGTCAGAAAGAAAAACACCAATACAGTATATTAACGCATATATATGGGATTTAGAAAGCTGGTAATGATGACCCTATATGTGAGACAGTAAAAGAGACACAGATGTAAAGACTTTTGGACTCTGTGGGAGAAGGCAAGGTGGGATGATTTGTGAGAATAGCAGTGAAACATGTATATTACCATATGTGAAATAGTTCACCAGTCCAGGTTTGATGCATGAGACAGGGTGCTCAGGGCTGGTGTACTGGGATGACCCTGAGGGATGGGATGTGGAGGAAGGTGGGAGGGGGGTTCAGGATGGGGAACACATGTACACCCATGGCTGATTCATGTCAATGTATGGCAAAAACCACTAGAATATTTTAAAGTAATTAGCTTCCAATTAAAATAAATTAATTAATTAAAAAAAAACAATCTATGTAATGCTCTTGGCTATGTCTTGTATCACACCAGCATATAGCAGAACAGAAAGTAACAGGGCACAGATATTTATGTAAGTGAAAATGTGCACGAGAGACAAGGGGCATATTACCCAGGGAAGACTCTGTCTCTGGATGATGTTAGGAAAAAGGAAAGACAGATTGTTCTCTGGGGTAGTTTGAGTGTCGGCTTGAAGATCGGGAGAAGCATGAGGTCATTTCTTAAGAGCTTTCATAATCTCCCAATTTTATGTAGCACCAGACTCTGGTGTGGTAGACTTGAGCAGCCTTTCTATCTTGTGGCTCAGCTAGTAAGAATCTGCCCGTAATACGGGAGACCTGGGTTCGATCCCTGGGTTGGGAAGATCCCCTGGAGAAGAGCAAAGATACCGACTCCAGTATTCTGGCCTGGATAATACAATGGACTACATAGTCCATGGGGTCGCAAAGAGTCGGAAATGGCTGAACGACTTTCACTTCACTTCACTTCACTTCACTTCTGTCTCCTAGAAGCTGAAAAAATGTGGTAAAGGAGAAAAAGGCATGTGATATATGCCTAAGAATCTCTGTTGGAGAAATGATTGGGCAACTTAAAAGTGTTAAACTTCAGTTTATTCTCTGTAAATAAATATCAACTTGGTTAATTTAACACTTCCACACCCTTACTGTTTCTCTCTCTTAAATTTCACATAGAAGTTTATACATAGGGAAAATTGTGTCTTGGAAAACACAGAATCACCATTTTTAGTATCATTTGACTTTGGGTATTTTTTACCCTGGCCTCCCATTTTAAAAATTCATTTTCTTAATATTTGTAGTATCCTGACAAGGCAACCAGCAGCAGGTGCCTTGAGTTAGCTCATTTTAGGCATTCTGCATTTCCAAGTTAAACTGCTAGTGGGACCCCATCTGCTTAATAACATTCTGTTTAAAATTAAACTGGGAAAAAATTTTTTAAATGTTTACAACCCTGGGCAAACTTCAACGGAATATCTTTCTCCTAGTCCATCATTTAGAAGGAGCTCCAGGGGATTAGAAGAGCAACTCTGGGCTTGTTTCTTTCTATAAAGTTTGAGACTTTTACTTCCTATTCAGATTTCCAATTATAGCATTGCAGGTCCTTAAGATAGAGTCATGTCTCCAAGGTTCAGTCGACTATCACACTTCTGGGCAGCACTTAACCAGAAAATGCAGGAGCTTTGAAGCAAACGAAAATAGATTTAAGGCCTGCATCTGCCACTTACTTGCCATGTGATATTAAACCTTCACAGTTTAATGAGCATCGGTTTCCTTGTGTGTAGAATGGAAATAATGTCCTTTAATAACCTTCTAGAAAATTTGTGAGCACAAACCTAAGATAAAAATGTAAAGCAACATCAAAATACGTGAGATGTAAGGATCCTTCAACTGATGTTAGTTAAGTATACTATGGGATGTAGCTGTGGTAATCCTCACTTTTCAGATAAAGACACAGGTTCAGAGACATTAAGTTACTTGTCCAAAGTCACACATGTTTTCAGGGCATTAACCAAAGAATTATCCTTGACTTCTCTTTTCCCCTCAATCTTACTCCCACCCCTATCTAATCCATTAACAAGTTCTACCTTAAAATTTGATATCTAATTCTGCTATTTTTCACCATCTCCAGCATAGCCATCTTAAACTAACTCTCATTTTATCTCTTGGCTTATTTCAACAGTCTCTTAACTGGTCCCCAAGCTAAAACTCTTACCTGCCCTACTCTCTGTTATCAACAAAAAGTAAGAATAAAGCATACTTGAGACCATGCCACTTCCCTGTTTAAAACTCAACAATAATTTCCACTATGCATATGTACTATATCACTTCAGTCATGTCTGACTCTTTGTGACTCTAAGGGTCACAGTCTGCCAGGCTCCTCTGTCCATGAAATCCTCCAGGCCAGAATACTGGGGTAGGTTGCCATTCCCTCCTCCAGGGGATTTTCCCGACCCAGGGATCGAACCCACAGCTCTTATGTCTCCTTCATTGGCAGGCGGGTTCTTTACCACTAGCACCACCTGGGAAGCCCAGTTCCCACTGTACTTAGAATGAAACACAAAACCTTTAGCAGAGCCTTCAGGAATCTGTGTTCTCTGTTGTTTGTCTACATCTCTAATTTAGTCCTTTACCACTTGTCCCCTTGTTCACTGTTTCAATCACACAAGCCTAATTGTAGTTTCTCTTACAGCCAAACTAATTTTCTGCTTGGGAACTTTTACACTTGCCAGTCTTCTGGTTTGATCTGGTTCAAACCAGTCAATCCTAAAGGAAATCAGCCAGCGAATATTCATTGGAAGGACTGATGCTGAAGCTGAAACTCCAATACTTTGCCCACCTGATGTGAAGGACTGACTCATTGGAAAAGACCCTGATGCTGGGAAAGATTGAAGGCGAGAGGAGAAAGGGACTATAGAGGATGAGATGGTTGGATGGCATCACCAACTCAATGGACGTGAGTTTGAGTAAACTCTGGAAGTTGGTGATGGACAGGAAAGCCTGGCGTGCTGCAGTCCATGGGGTCGCATAGAGTCGAACATAACTGAGCAACTGATCTGAACTGAATCCTCTGGTTGGACGGTGTTCCCTCAGAATTTCTCCTTCTCATCACTCAGGTCCCTGATCAGATGTCATCTCCTCAAGAGATTTTTTCTGACTACCTGATCTACAATAACATCATGTTCCCATTCAGTCACTGATTTTTCAACTGGCCTCATCTTCTCCTAGCCCTTACCACTATCTAAAATTACTACATTTATTTAAGTTTTTACTTGTTTATTTTCAGTCCCACCTTACTTTTAAAGGCTATGCCTTCTTATGTAAAACATGAAACAAAATAAAACCAAATCCCAATTTTTTTAACTCATTTAAGTGGAAGGGGGAATCAGTTAAATCTATTTAATCTTTTAAACTTATCTAGCAAATCTATTTGATCCCAGCCAACTGTTAGATTCCCATTTTAGACCTAGACTAAGGCAGGCATTTGTACAAAGCATTCAAACCCTCAGGATACTATTTAGCAAAGGGGACTTCAGCCAGCCTTCGGCTCACTTGGAAATCAGGAGTAGGAATAGCATAGATGATTCCCTTTCATTTTAACCATCGTTTGTGAACCCTCCTCCAAATCTTTGCCAGACCTGATAATAAAAAGACAAATTGACTAATTTGATCTTCACCTTCTCCCTCCATCCCTGAGCAGTACACGTTGGAGGTGCTAATGAACAGCAAAGGGGCTCAAAGCACAATTGCAGGTGACCACAAGAGGAGCAGAGCAGAGTTTCCCGAACTTCTTGACTAATATGGTTTGTGTTTCTCATCCATTTCTTCACCAGGAATGTGAAGATGTGAGGTCTGGCAGACTCAACCCTTGAATTGAAAAGTGACCAGCCCAATGGGAATCAGCAAGAAATGAGAAGTGACTCAGGGCTAGCCCAGCCACCTAGACAACAAAAGAAAGCCAACTGTATAAGTTTAGCATCAACACATGCCCTCATGATGAAAGCCCTACCAAAGCTCACAGTAGATGGGAAAACTTGGATTTAGCTTATGAGCCTGGAAATGGAATTCTTGCAGCAGCCAAAAGATATTGAAATGCTGTCTGACATAAATCCAAACAAGCTAGAGCACTATCAGGGGGAACTTTCTCACTGATAAGGGTGGCTTCTCAGATATAAAGGGGAAAAAATGATGTCACTTCTTTATTTCTGAATTGCATAGTGGTTGACTCTTAACTGGGCAGAAGTTCTGAAAAGTGGAATGAAAAGTTGGTGATCATCTAATTCATTTGGAGCTCTGAGTTTTCCAATTCGGTCATGTACAAGGAGCAAAAGAAATTAATAGTAGGTCAGATTCAGTGCTGTGTTGGCAAGATAGCCTCAGAGTCCCAGATTTCTACCAGGGTAAGATTTATGCTGCTCAGCAGACGCTGCAATGCACCTCTTTTTACATTTCTATTTAAACAAGTATTTGGATAAATGCTCTGATGTCACTGCTCAAAATAAAGACTGCTGCAAGACCCGACTGCAAGGATTTGTTTAGCATTCTGTGCACAGATCCCTGCAAAGCCAGCACATTTCCAAGTTATTTCATAGCACAAACCTTCATCACAAGAGAATCGTTAGGTTCCCCACACAAATGGGTCATCTCTGGAGCATTTCTTCTTGGCTCCCAATTTGGCATGTTGAAGGGTCAGATCATCGTTTCTTTACTTTTCCTGTCTGTCTGCTCATCTGTTTTGAGCATGTCTGTCTTTCTTGTAATCACTGCCTTTCTTTTGTGAGCAAATATCCTTGTCCTTCCCAAAGAAGCCATGCCTCCTTAACCAAGGATAAAGTTTAGCTTTTCAATAACCTACACATTACAATACATAGTAATACAAATAGCTATTCTTTTTGGGCTCCTAGTTGGTGCTAGGAGCCAGAACTGGCCACATTATGTACCAGGCCTGATGCAAAATGAAAATATAGAACCAGGAAGAATCTCAAGATGGTGACAACAGAGCATTAAACTAAATGCAGGGTCCTTCAAATGGCAGGGCCCTGGGAAATTGCATATAGATCACATGCCCATGAAACCAATCCTGCTAAGAGCTAATTTATTCTTTCACTGGTCTTTTGAGGAAAACATAATTATTTCTAGTTTGCAAGAGAAGAAATAAAAGCTCAGAGGAGTAAAGAAACATCAAAAATTAGGCTGCTAGCAAGTGGTCAAGCCAGTTCTGAGTCAAAAACCTTTCTTTTCCCTACAATCCGGGTTGGCAAACCATGGCCCACAGGCCAATTCTGGCCCACCAGCTAAAAACGTTTTTTTTTTTTTTTACATTTTAAATGTTTCAATAAAACCAAAAGAATAATATTTCATGAGAGTTGAAAACTATGCCACATTCAAGTTTCAATGTCCATGAAGACAGTTCTGTTGGAACACAATCACCACCACTCACTTGCTGCTCTCAAGGGCAGGGTTGAGTCATTGCACCTGAGACCTAGTGGCCTGCCAAGCTTGAAACATTAACCCTTTATAGAAAGATTTCTCAACTCCTGCTTTAGAACATGCAGCAGTGAGCACAGAATTGTTTGAAAGAGAAATAAATGCACATGCATAGATTGAATGGGATATTTTCTCATCCTTAGGGTATTCATTTCCTAGGGCTGTCATAACAAAGGACCACTAAATGGGTGACTTAAAACAACAGGAATGTATTTTTTTCTTACAGTTTTGGAGGCCCCCTGAAATCAAAGTGTTAGCAGGGTTGGTTCCTTCTGAGGATTCTGAGGTAGAATATATTCCAGGCCTTTCTCTTGGCTTCTGCTCACAGCCAGCAATCCTTGGCGTTCTTCCTGTGCCTCTTTGTCTTCACGTGGCCATCTCCTTATAAGGACAAGAGTCATGTTGTATTAGAAGTCCACTCTGTTCCAGTATGACTTCTTCTTAATTAATGGCATCAGCAAAGGCTGTGTTTCCAAACAAGGTCACATTCACAGGTACTGGAGGTTAAGGACGGCAACACATCTTTTGAGCGGAGGACACAATTAAAGCCATAACACTGAGTACAGAAAATAAATAGTAAGCATACACATAAAGAGCAAACAACCTACGATATCACATAATTCTTCAGACTGATTTCCCCATCTCTGACCAGACTAAGCTATACAGCAAATATTTATAGGATTTCTCCAGATCAATGTTCTCAGACCTATTTTCGACCTCCATCTTACCTAATCTCTCAGGTCCTAGAAGCATCTTGGATGCCAAGTGGACTCTGCTTGCAAATCCCTTTGTTTTAGTATTTATAACTCAAGATCAAGCAAGGAGTAGAGGATTTTTACTGTATATACCTTCTGAACATTGAAATATGCACCATGATATGGATCCATCATTCATTTTGTCCAGTTAAATCCCCTTGTTGTCCTGAATATGTGTCTTTGTATTTTTTCAGATGTCATGTCCTTGAAAATAGAATAATACCTTATTGGAAATCCAAGACAATCAAGCACCTCATTGTATCACTTGAATTTTCAACAAAGGCCTTTTGGCATTACAAACCATTATGGTGTGCCTTCAGTTCATGGAGTGGTGGTACAGGCTGCATGGGCCCCACTTTAATACTTAGTAACTACTTTCATCTTCAAAGCACTGCCTTCTGATTTCATTAGTCTTTCTGATTTTCTATGAAGTCTGCTCTCTTTCTTCCTACTTTAAGGGGAAAGAAAGTAAAAAGAAGAAAGCAACAAATTCTTATAAGAAAGAAAAGTAATAATCCATTATGAAGCATTTCACATCTTTCTTGATGAGTTAGGAACTAGTTAAGGTGGCCTGAGTTTTGACATAACAAGGAGGGTTTTGTTGTCATGGGCAACAGCAGAGACTTTCTAACTTTTCTATATAGATCTTCTACTCATTATACCACAAGCTAGCCAAGAGTGGCTGGTTAATAAATATTGAGAAAATGAATGAAGGAAAGGAAATAAGACACACTTTACTATCTAAGATACATAGAGCTCTGAGTGAAGTCTTGTACATTCTCAGTTTAGTTTTTTTGGTTTGGTTTTGTTATACTGAAATGCCAGTGTGCCTGTGCTAATGCTTTGTAAAATGATATCCTCCCGCTGCCCACATCTTCTCTGCTGCTTCACTACTTCAGTCTCTGACACAACCATATTGACATTTCAGTAATTGTGTACTATGTACGAAGCGCCTTCAATACCTTAAGCATATAAGAGAAGCCACTCAATCCAATTTTTGCTGAAGTTACAATCCTAGGTAGTCATGACCATTATCCCTGCCCTGTCCTTCCATGTATGCCCTCTGGCTACAGTTAATCAGATCAGAAGGTGAGACATGACCAAAGGGTAAACTATGATGTGGTCTGCCACAGACAGAAAAGAAAAAGAAAAGACTACCCAAACAGGGGTACACTGAGCCAATCTTTTTCTTGTTCTTAGGAATTTGAAGCGAAAAATAATGCAGGGAATGAGGCCATTAACATGAACCAAATGTGGAAGGCTATACAGAGAACCCACACACTAGTGAGAGGTGCAAGATTTATGCAAAAGCAGATCTGTAAGTAGAGAGGAGTTACAAAGTAAGTAGAAATACATGAGACCAAATGTTTTACCCCTCATTCACTTAATGTTTTAGATTTTAGCACCTAAATCCCTAAGTTGCTTTCTTGCCCTATGTTTGTCATCAATTTGACAATTTTAAAGTTGATGTAGATAATCTTTCTATACCCTGATCTCTTAGTTTCTTGATTTTCTCATTCCTAATGGTCTTGGCTTCCCTTTCATTTTGACCACTCATTGCACAATTCTACCATTAACTCCCCATAAGTCTTCCACTGCAAAGACTGAACTAACACAAATTGCCCAGTTTGGGCTATTAATATAGTTATGGAAAAATATGATGATCGCTCCAACTAGTGAGCTAACAGTAGAAATAGTTACAGGAGGAATGAATTTGGGAGTAGTCTATAAGCTTAGGTAACAGGATTTGCTGATGCAATGGATGGGGGTAGTGGTGATAAGAGTAGTCAAGAATGACAGCACAACTGTCCTGAGCAACTGGATGAAGGCCATTTACTGAGATGAAAACGCAGTTCTTGGGGAGAAACTCAGAGTTCATTTTTGGAAAAGCGAAAATGTCATGGAGGCAGTTGCATATTGAATATGAAGTTCAAAAGGGACATCAGAGCCACAGATGTAAATTTGGAAAACTATACCATATGGCATGTAGAGGATTGTTAAATCTATAAATGTGAAACCACCAAGGTTGTGAATATAAAAAGAAAAGAATCGAGCACTAAGCTCTAGAGCACTCCAACTTTTATCATTTAGGAAGAGGAGGAAGAACCATATTTAGCAGTATCTAATGAGTTAGGTAGAACGTAAGGCATGGGTCATAAGATATAGCTTTACAAACACAAGATGTAAAAGGAAAATAGTGTTACTGTGAAAAGTATTGGATAATTGAATGAGTTCAGATCAGCAGTGCCCTCCCAAACAAACAAACAAAAGATACATACACACTAAAAAACAACACACATTTGTTTTATTTTATAATTATCCTATTTTCAACCTCTATCCAAAGGAAGATTATTTAAAACTAGATACTTTCCAAGAAAATGTAAACTTCTAATATACTTTCATGACCTCACCTATTTAATTTTCCTGGAAATCACTCTCCTTTCTTCCTCCAAATCAAAATTAAGAGCTCCTCTTTGCTGCTGAAACATCTTCTCCATGTCTCTCACAAGGCCTCACAGAATTTCATTATAATTGTTTGCTTATGTGTCTCTTTCCCCATCGTAATGCAAACACCTGAAAAGTAAAAAATATGTTACCTATACTTCCATAATTATAGTTTTTAAGCTCAGGGCCTAAACTAGTACATTCGTATATCAAACAAACATATACCAAACCCTTACTAACTCTATTCTTAAGCAACTCCATTACTCACAAGTTTTCCTTTGTAATAAACTTGGGAGGAAAAAAACCAATTATTTCTCAATAGAACGCTCTACTAGCCCTTCCAGATAAAAGAAAGGTAAATTTAATAGACAGCTGTATCATATGTTAAAAAGGAGGTTAGAAGTCCTGACTTCTATTTATCCATGTCTCTAAAAGTTGTTAGGACTCGGGGCTAAAAAAAAAAAAAAATTCTCTAAAATGAAAAGTTTAGACTCAAACACAATGATTATTTTAGAAATTAACTTATCTTGCCTATAATTGTGACTTCCCATACTTCATGATTCAAGTAGGGAAAAAAATGAGAAGGGTTTTCATTCTCAACCAATATTAAAATCTGAGACAGGGGTTGTGGAACAACCAGGATATGCAGGACGCACATTCAGGCACAGAGTGTCTCTTTCATGGACTGTGGGAGGCCAAGCACTGGGCAGTGGGCCTCCCGATGTCACAACCCTTCATTTATGGGTTAGCTTTTCAGAGAGGCAGGCTCTTTCATGTTAACTTCTCCAGTTGCAATGTATTCCATCAGCACAGTAAGATAAAAAGCAGGAGCAGCAAGCCATTAATATGAGGGAAATGTCTTGATGATTCCTGCTTTAATGTTCAGATGGAAATTTTGTATATCAGCTTTCCTCCTCACATTTTGCTTCATTTTGTACAGTTAATTAGAATAAAATATTTCATACAGAGACACCTATTAATAAATGATTTAACTGTTTTAATTTTTAAAAAAGCAATTCTTAGATATAGAAGGTAGTAGGTTATATAACAGAGAAGTTGTTTTTCTTTAAATGAAATAAAACAATAGATAGCTAAAATCCTCATACTTGACATTAGCCAATTATTTCAATCTCTTCTATCTGGGCTAACAAAATTATCAACACTGATGGCTTCAAATTTTCCTCTATTTTTTGTAGAAGCATTAGATGGATGGAAAGAGCTGAAGGAGAATTTTTGTGCGGTATTAACCATTCTGAAAATACTGCAAAGGAAAAAGTAAACAGCTTTTCTTTGGAGAAGAAGCCTTTTCATCATTTGTGCTGTGCAGTGCTTAGTTGCTCAGATGTTTCTGACTCTTTGTGACCCCAAGGACTGTAGCTGGCCAGGCTCCTCTGTCTATGGGATTCTCCAGGCAAGAACACTAGAGTGGGTTGCTTGCCCTCCTCCAGGGGATCTTCCCAACCCAGGGATAGAACCCAGGTCTCCTGCATTGCAGGTGGATTCTTTACCAACTGAGCCACCAGAGAGGCCCAAGAATACTGGAGTGGATAACCTATCCCTTCTCCATGGGATCTACCTGGCCTAGGTATCAAACTGGGATCTCCTGCTTTGCAGGCAGATTCTTTAGCAGCTGAGCTACCAGGGAAGCCCTTTAAAAAAATTCAAAAACAAACAAAACAAATGGTTTACTCAGGTTCTTTTCCATGGGCTATTTCTCTGATTTTATAATGGGGATCAACAAGAAAATTAGATTTGTTTTATAGATCCTATGAAAGTATATTGCTTTATGGCTGAGTAGTACATATAATCACTTTGCTGTGTACCTGAAATTAACACAATAAGGTAGATCAACTATACTTCAATTTAAAAAGAAAGTACATTTCTTAATGTGCAGATGTTCTATAGCAAATATCTATAGTCACTATACCTCTTCTACCAGTTCTCAATGCCAAATAGGTTTCTTTCCTGTGTCCATACATAGGTACTCAATTAGATCATTAAAATATATTTTTGGATTTGAGGTCCTACACCTTATACTCTATAATAAAGTTGGAAAAGGAGGTCCAGATGCTTTCTCTGGATAAAGAATTTATGACTAATTTCTATGTACATTTTTTCACCTACAGAAACTGCTAACAACTATGGAATACTGCATCCTCTGAAGTTACACATTGCTAGTCATTGTCATACTACTTGTGTAACCAAGTAAGTACATGAATTACACGTGCACCAACTTCTTCTGCGTTTGCTCTTAATTGAGTTTTTGTAAAAGTCACTTTAAATTTATAATGATGACTGACCTCCAGGGAATGCAACTGTCAAGACACAAAGAAGGCTATCTAGGGACTTAGAGAAAGACAAGCCTTCATTATGCAAATATTGTGTTTTCTGGATATGGATGTTCAGTTATTCCTTTATTACCCTAAAAATACATAAATATTCTAATTGCAGCTTTTATGCAGAAGACACCCAAGAGCTTGTATCCTGGCTGGTAAAAGGGCCTTGAAGAATATTAAACAGAGAGGCACATGTGAAGAATGATACATGTTTTTAAAACCTACTTCAGTAGGCAAAGGCCTCCAGACTTCTGTCCTCTGCTTCAATATTCTAACAGGAGTATTAAGGTAGTGTTAAAGACCCAGAAAACTGAGAATCTTAGCTGAAGACTTGAGGAAATTCAGAGCCAGAGCCCATATCCTATTTTTTTCTAGGGCCTCTTAGATCTTTGTACAGTTGGCAATCTGTTCTGAATGCCCTAAGTGGACACAGGTTGCAATTGGAAATGCTCCTCAGGACCAATATGAGTTTACCCAAATCCTTGAGGTCATGCTAGAATGCAATGCACATTAAGCTGTAATGGTAAAGTACATAGAAATACACACATCTATTGAAAAACTAAACTAACTCTTAGTAGTGACAAGGAGAATGGGGAACAGCAGGAGAATGCGAGTGGGTGGGCAGGATTATGGTTCCCTCACTAGGCTCTCATCTCCAGTTCATTACTTTACTATCTTTAGACTGCAAACAATTAGGCAAATACACACCGAGCAATTGCTCTGTGACAAATACAGTGCTGTCTTCTTTAGGGGATCCTGATAGGTGAGTAGTACTTAAGAAGGCCTGTAGAGCCAGATCATGTTTGAACCCTAGACTCAATATTTACTAGTTTGAGTAAGTTACTAAACTTCTTTAAGCCCCAGCCAGTGAACATGTTACTTTACATGGCAGAAGGGACATGGTATATGCGATTAAGATAAAGATTTTAAGAAATGAGGATTATCTGGGTGTGCTGCATGTAATTCTGTAGGTCTCTCTTTTCTTAAGTATAGTTGATATGCAATATCATATTAGTTTCAGAGTTGTACATCACAGTGATTCAAGAATCTATGTACATTTTTAAATGGTCACCATGATAGGTCTCACTACCATCTGTCACCATACAAAATGATTACGATATTATTGACTATATTCCCTATAACATACATTATATCCCCATGACTTTTTTCTTTTATAAATGGAAGACTGTGCCTCATAATCTCCTTTGTCTATTTTATCCCAACACCCTAGCCCCTACCTTCTGGCTACCCAGTTTGCTCTATCTGTGAGTCTGTTTCAGTTTCGCTGTGTTTGTTCCTTTGCTTTGTTTTTCAGATCCACGCATGGTATTTGTCTTTCTCTGACTTATTTCACTTAGCTTAACACCCTTTAAATCCACCCATGGTAGAACAACATTCATTGTGTATACATCTGTATTGTGTATACCACATCTACTTTATCCATTCATCTATTGAAGGATACCTTGATTGCTTTCATGTCTTGGCTAGCGTTAAAAAAAAATGCTGCATAGGGGTGAAGATGTCTTTCTGAATTAGTGTTTTCATTTTCTTTGGGTAATTACCCAGAAGTTGCTGGATGATGTGGTAGTTCTATTTTTAAATTTCTGAGGAACTTCCATACTGTTTTCCATAGTGGCTGCACCAGTTTACATTCCTACGAATAGTGCACAAAGGTGGTACACTTTTCTCCACATCTTTGCAACACTTATTGTCTTTTTGATAATAGCCGTCCTAACAAGTGTGAGGTGCTATCTCATTGTGGTTTCCATTTACATTTCCCACGTGATTATTGTTGTTGAACGTTTTCATGTGTCTGTTGGTTATCTGTTATGGTCCTCTGCTCAGTTTTTAATCAGATGGTTTCTTTTTTGGATGAGTTGTGTGGGTTCTTTATATACTTTTTATATCCACCCTTTATTTTACTTAACATTTCCAAGTGTCTTATCCCACTGAGTAGTTTACCTTTTCGTTTTGTTGATGGTTTCCTTCTCTGTGCAGAAATTTTTTTTAGAATGACACAGTCCCATTTGTTTATTTTTGCTTTTTTTGCCCTTGCTGGAAGAGAGTAATCCCCCCAAATATTGCTAAGGCCAATGTCAAAGAGCATGTTTTCATCTATGGATTTTATGGTTTCAGGTCTTACACTCAAGTCTTTAATCAATTTTGAATTTATTTTTATATGATGTGAAAAAGTGGTCCCATTTCATTCTTTTGCATGTGGCTGTCCAGTTTTCCCAACACAACTTATCGAAGAGACTGCCTTTTCTCACTGCATATTCTTGCCTCCTTTGTCATAAATTAATTGAGCGTGTAATTGTGGGTTCATTTCTGGGTTCTCTGTGGCATTCCATTGATCTACATATCTGCTTTTGTGCTAGTACTATTCTGTTTTTTAATCACTGTAGCTTGTAGTAAAGTCTGAAGTCAAAGAGCATGAATCCTCTAGCCCTGTTCTTCTTTCTCAAAGTTTCCATACAAATTTTAAAATCGTTTGTTCTCCTTCTGTGACAAATGCCATTGATATTTTGATCGGCATTGCCTTGAACCTGTAGATTGCTTTCATTGACTTTTTTTTGGCCATGGCTGTTTCGGGTGATCTGGTGGGCAAGGCTGGTCCCCACATGACTTGCTGTAAGGCCAGTTGCAACTGCTGTGAGGTGCCAGTGCAGGCCAAGGCCTCCTTCCCCGTAGAGTGTGACAGGAGGCACCTTGGAGGGCCCGACTAGGGTGGGCAGGCTGGACAGAGTGGATTCTCAGGTGAACAGCAGGGTGGAGTGTGTGGTGTTAGCTAGGCTGATAGAGAGTGACCACATTTGTCAGTTTCAGGCCAGCTAGGTGGAACGAGAGTTAAAAACAAAGCAACCCCCACCCCCCCCAAAAAAAAGTCTGCCAGTGCTTTCATCCTTGGAGAAAGTTCCAACAGATCCCCAAATTCCAAACACAGATGCTAAAATTAGTCAATGAATCCCCTTTTCATATGACCCAGGTGCTTTTCAAGAAGTGGCATCTACACTGAGACTGAGTTTGTGTGTAAGCCCTTTCAGAGCAGAGCCTTGCAGTCTCACAGCCCTTGGACTCTCCCAGAAGTAAGCCCCATTGTTTTCCAAATTCAGGTGTTATGCAGGCTCATCTTCCAGGCCCACAGTGTCGAGCAGCCCAGCTTGGGCTCAGAATCTTCACTCCTCAGGGGTATATCTGTGGTTGTTGCCACATTAGAGGTGTGGGTTCTGACTAGACCGTGTCTTTGCCCCTCCTGCCTGACATTTACTTATATCCTTAGTTGTGGAAAATCTATTCTATTAGTGTTCAGGTCATCCTCAGACATGGTTGTTCTACATGTACTCTAGTAGTAGTTTGGGGTGTCTATGGAAGGAAGTGGGCTTCCTACTCTGCCATCTTGATCTGGACTCCCATGCACGTGTGCATGCATGCTAAGTCACTTCAGTCGTGTCCGACTCTTTGCGACCCTATGGACTGTAGCCCGCCAGGCTCCTCTTTCCATGGGATTCTCCAGGCAAGAATACTGAAATGGGTTACCATGCCCTCCTCCAGGGGATTTTCCTGACCCAGGGATAAAACCTGTATCTCTTACATCTCCTGCATTGGCAGGTGGGTTCTTTAACCACTAGTACCACCTGGGAAGCCCACCTGGACTCCCATAGGTCCTTAGAAATGGAGACTCTTTCCTAACTTTGCTCAGAGAGAGAATCAGAGATCTAAGAAGAACTTGGCCCAGCATTGCTTTGTTAAAAAAATTTTATTGGAGCATTCTTGCTTTAGAGGGTTGTGTTCATTTCAAGTGTACAGCAACCGCCATTGCTCACTTTAAAGATTAAGGAAGTGTTGCAGGGAGGAAGCCAATTCTGACTCCATCTTGGAACTGTTTCTTTGACTTGCTTTTCATTACTTTTGTTATTATAATCATACAGAATGGTTTGCCTCAAGGAATCCTGCCCCTCTGCCTGACAGTTAAACTAAAGTGCCTTTGTTCAGAACCCTGTCCACAGGTGGATGACAGGAAGAAATTAACACATTCTCTGCCTGAGGCTTGCCATTCTAGGAGATGTTTGCAAGAGTAATGGCCTTTTTACTTTGCTTCCTCAACTCCACTCATCTCTAATCTTTAAAAGAACCCAGCATCCAGATCCCAATAAGATGATTATTTTGAGGCACTAGCCTGCCATCTTCTGGGTCTGCTGGCTCCTGATTAAAGTCGTTTTCCTTACCTCAACACCTCGTCTCTTAGATTCATTGGCCTGTCATGCAGCCAGCAGAGTGAGCTTGGACTCAGTAACAAAAGGAGCCCACAAGCCAAGGAATGTGTGTGATCTTGAAGGCAAATCTGGTCTTTGTACCCGGACACTGAATTAAATCTCAGAGTTTTGGGTGAAGTAGGAAAGAATAGTCTTATTTCTTTGCCAGACAAAGGGGGGCCACAGTGAGCTAATGCCCTCAAAACTGTGTGTCCCAGCCCAGGGAGTTTTAAGTCTTATAGTCTAGAGGGAGGATTACTGATAAGGATCAGGCTGCTTTCAGGGCCTGAATTCCTTCAATACAGAGTTCATCTGGCATCAGGAAAACTGTGACCTTTGGAATGAAGAGTGATTCATCAAGTAGTTAACATCTTTCTTTTGGTGGGGGTTTTGTCCCGCAAAAGAGCTAAAAGATATTGTTATGTGTTCCCCTTGAGAGGGATCCAGGGCCCTGCCCCCAAGGCTGCACTATCCTTTCTTGAATGTTCCTTTCTTATCTGTGCCTCTCCTCCCTTCCCTAATTAGCAACTGTTTGAACCTGCCCTTTGAGACTCAGGGAAGGGGACAAAGAAAGGTTTTTGTGCCCAGGAGCCCCACAGGGTAGAAGGGGATGACAGAGGATGAGATGGTTGGATGGCATCACCAGCTCAATGGACATGAGTTTGAGCAAGCTCTGGGAGCTGGTGATGCACAAGGAAGCCTGGCGTGCTGCAGTCCATGGGGTTGCAAAGAGTCGGAGGTCGGGCACGACAGAGCGAGAGACTGAACTGAACTTTGGGACTCAAGGAAAGGGCCAAAGAAAGGCTTCTGTGCCCAGAAGCCCCACAAGGTCCTGCTAGGTGTCAAACTCTTGAAACTAGAAAAGACAAGGAGGTGAATTTTCCCCTAGATTCTTTAGAAAGGAAGATAGCCTTGTCAACACTTTGATTTAACCCCAGGGAGACCCATTTCAGACTTTTGACCTCCAGAACTGTAAGCTAATACATTTGTGTTTCATTTTGCAGGTTTTTTTTTCTTTTAATTGTGGTAATTTGTTACAGTAGCAACAGGAAACAGTACTCATGAGGCTGTTGTGAAGATTAAGTGATTATATGTAAAATGCCTAGAATGATACTTGGCACATAGTATGTATCATTTAGGCATCAATTATATGATTATTATCCTAAAAAGAAAAGTAACTACTGGGGAAAGAACGGGAAATGATTATGAGAACAACTAATGATAACATACCAAACGGGATTAAGACTTGCATTAAAATTCTGCAGAAGATAGAAAGTAGGAACCACTGAGTTACAAAGATGACACTGAAAGAAAACTTAAGACAACTTAAGACAGAGTGGGGAACTTCCCTGGTGGTCCAGTGGTTAAGACTTCGCCTTCCAATGCGGGGGGTGGGGGTTCAATCCCCAGTCAGGGTGCTAAGACCTCACATGCCTCACAGCCAAAAACAGAAAGTAGAAGCAATATTGTAATTAATTCAATAAAGACTTAAAAAAAAAAAAAGAGCAGAACTTGATCAGATATAGGGGAGAGGGCTCAAGCCAAGTAGGCAGCCAAGTCAACACGTGAATGCAGAACAGCCAGGAAATTGTTGCACCTTCCCTCTCACTCCCCACAACTTGGGAATGTTCTGTCACGTCCTGTGAAGAACTATGTAGAAATGATAAGATACTCCACAGGCAGCATCATAGTGCTGAAATTCAGTGCTGTTCCAGGGAGAGTTGAAAGCCTGTGCTTGATTTCTCCCGGACTCTGTCCCCGACACATTTTCCCTTTGGTAATTTGACCTGTGCCCTTTCACTGTAGTCAACCAGAACACTCTTTGAACAGTGGTTCAGTGGTAAAGAATCCGTCTGCCAATGCAGGAGACAAAAGAGACACAAGTTTGATCCCTGGGTCAGGAATATCCCCTGGAAGAGGGCATGGAAACCCACCCCAGTATTCTTGCTTGTAGAATCCCATGGACAGAGGAGCTTGGAGGTCTACAGTCCATGGGGTCGCAAAGAGTCAGACGCGACTGAAGTAACCTAGCACGCATGTGAGCAAAACAGCCTCTGAGTTCTATGAGTCATTCTAGTGATGGAATTATCATGCCAGAAGATGGCCTGGGAAATGGAATTTGGGGAAATTTCAACAGAATTTTGAGTGTTTTCGAGTTAAAATTATAAGTAGGAAAGAAAAAAGTTGGTCTTGTCATTAACATAGATGCTGAAATGAATCTTATACACTGAAAAACATGTGGTTTTATTCAGGCTAATCTGAGGACATTTCATGAAATCTGTTGCCCATTGATGAAATGCCTGGATTCAGCACATGAGGCTCAGAGGGCCTGTGTCCCTTACCTCCCTCACCACGTACATTTCTGCATTTACAGCATAACTTTCTAGCCAGTGGGAAGTCATTCTCCAGTTCCTAGGATATAAGGAGGCAGCAAAATTCTCAGTGTTCTATCAGAGAAGTGATGCTTGGAGGTAAACTGACTCCACAGAGGCTAGGACAATGAAGTGTATACTAACAGCAACTTCACTTTTATTATATTTGTATTATATTTAGCCATGCATGTTACCTGCCTAAATTTCTGCCAGTGTTAGTGGCTATGAACTTAGCTCCTCGGGCTTGATCACTGAGATGAACTGCCATGACAAGTAGTACTACACGGCTTGAAGTAAACCTCTAATCTCTAAATTTTATATAATGTCTAGGTCATTATTCTCTGTGTTACTGAAATGTACATAAATTATTTCAAGTATAGCCTTATCCATTTTTAACTAAACTACGATCTGAACAACACTTAAAAGCCTCACATTGAAGAAACAAAACAAAACAATAAATATGTGTATATCACTACTGTGTCAATGAAAATCATTTCATGAAACTTTTCAGAATACATTTAGATCTTAGATCAGTGATCATTCTCTAAAAGTCCACACTAACCTGAGACTCTTTTCTCTCTAGTGCAGGCAGTTTTCACCACATCCCCCTGGTCTGAAATCCCTAATGGCTCCTATTTCCCATCCTGTCAGACTCAATTACCCATCCCCAAATTTCAAGATACTCACTAACCAGACCCCATCCTATGCACGCAGTAATGTCTCTCTTCTAACTCTCTCTGCTCTATGTCTTTCACTCTAATCAGCTCAGGTTTCTTACTGTCCATTCAAGAAGTCATATTTATTTTGACTTCTAGACCTTTGCTTGAGCTTCTTTTGTCACCCTTTGCTACCTCTACACACTTTGGTGTTCTAAATCAAACCTATCATTCAATGTTTAGTTCATGGTTTACACCATGCATGAAAACTCTCAATGCCCCATTCCTCGATGCCTTTCCTTTGCTTAGAAATGACCTCAACACAATTTGTTCATTCCTGCCACTGGGTTTTTGCACATTCTATTTCCTCTTATTCCACTAATCCCCCATGTCTCCTCTGTCTAGTATTGAAATCAGCAAACTCCTAAACAACCATGCCAATCTTAAGAAGCTCTTTACATATGACCAATTGGGAGCTTTAGTCAAGACTTTGGACTCTCTTATTATGCTTGTGCAAAGACCAGCTTGTGGTCTTCATACGCTGCCTGGAGGTAGTCCTGTGATTTCAGATGCTTGTGCCTCCAGGATCTCAGAAAATCTTTGATTCTTTTTTTTTTTTTTTTTTTTTTTATTTTATTTATTTATTTATTTTATTCATAATAATAATGTACCTCTTAATCCTCTACCCCTATCTTTTTTTTTTTTTTTTTTAAATTTATTTATTTTACTTGGGGGCTAATTACTTTACAATATTGTAATAGTTTTTGCCATACATTGACAAGAATCAGCCATGGGTTTACATGTGTTCCCCTTCCCGAACCCCCCACCCACCTCCCTCCCCCTCCCATCCCTCTGGATCATCCCACTGCCCCGGCCCCGAGCCCTTGTCACATGCATCGAACATGGAATGGTGCTCTGTTTCACATATGACAATACACATGTCTCAATGCCATTCTCCCAGAACGTCCCACCCTCACCTTCTCCCTCAGAGTCCATAAAATTGTTCCATGCATCTGTGTCTCTCATTCTGTCCCGCATATAGGGTTATCGTTACCATCTTTCAGATTCCATATATATGCATTAGTATACTGTATTGTTGTTTTTCTTTCTGGCTTACTTCACTCTGTATAATGGGCTCCAGTTTCATCCATCTCAGTAGAACCGGTTCAAATGTATTTTTTTTAATGGCTGAGTAATATTCCATTGTGTATATGTACCACAGCTTCCTTATCCATTCATCTGCTGATGGACATCTAGGTTGCTTCCATGTCCTGGCTATTGTAAACAGTGCTGCGATGAACATTGGGGTACACGCGTCTCTTTCAATTCTGGTTTCCTCGGTGTATATGCCCAGCAGTGGGATTGCTGGGTCATATGGCAGTTCTATTCCCAGTTTTTTAAGGAATCTCCACACTGTTCTCCATAGTGGCTGTACTAGTTTGCATTCCCACCAACAGTGTAAGAGGGTTCCCTTTTCTCCACACCCTCTCCAGCATTTATTGCTTGTAGACTTTTGGATAGCAGCCATTCTGACTGGTGTGAAATGATACCTCATTGTGGTTTTGATTTGCATTTCTCTAATAATGAGTGATGTTGAGCATCTTTTCATGTGTTTGTTAGCCATCTGTATGTCTTCTTTGGAGAAATGTCTGTTTAGTTCTTTGGCCCATTTTTTGATTGGGTCGTTTATTTTTCGGGAATTCAGCTGCAGAAGTTGCTTGTATATTTTGGAGATTAATTGTTTGTCTGTTGCTTCATTTGCTATTATTTTCTCCCATTCTGAAGGCTGTCTTTTCACCTTGTTTATAGTTTCCTTTGTTGTGCAAAAGCTTTTAATTTTAATTAGGTCCCATTTGTTTATTTTTGCTTTTATTTCCAATATTCTGGGAGGTGGGTCATGGAGGATCCTGCTGTGATTTATGTCGGAGAGTGTTTTGCCTATGTTTTCCTCTAGGAGTTTTATTGTTTCTGGTCTTACGTTTAGATCTTTAATCCATTTTGAGTTTATTTTTGTGTACGGTGTTAGGAAGTGTTCTAGTTTCATTCTTTTACAAGTGGTTGACCAGTTTTCCCAGCACCACTTGTTAAAGAGGTTGTCTTTTCTCCATTGTATATTCTTGCCTCCTTTGTCGAAGATAAGGTGTCCATATGTGCGTGGGTTTATCTCTGGGCTTTCTATTTTGTTCCATTGATCTATATTTCTATCTTTGTGCCAGTACCATACTGTCTTGATGACTGTGGCTTTGTAGTAGAGTCTGAAGTCAGGCAGGTTGATTCCTCCAGTTCCATTCTTCTTCCTCAAGATTGCTTTGGCTATTCGAGGTTTCTTATATTTCCATACAAATTGTGAGATGATTTGTTCTAGTTCTGTGAAAAATACCATTGGTAGCTTGATAGGGATTGCATTGAATCTGTAGATTGCTTTGGGTAGAATACTCATTTTCACTATATTAATTCTTCCAATCCATGAACACGGTATATTTCTCCATCTGTTTGTGTCCTCTTTGATTTCTTTCATCAGTGTTTTATAGTTTTCTATATATAAGTCTTTTGTTTCTTTAGGTAGATATATTCCTAAGTATTTTATTCTTTTTGATGCAATGGTGAATGGTATTGTTTCCTTAATTTCTCTTTCTGTTTTCTCATTATTGGAGTATAGGAATGCAAGGGATTTCTGTGTGTTAATTTTATATCCTGCAACTTTACTATATTCATTGATCAACTCTAGTAATTTTCTAGTAGAGTCTTTAGGGTTTTCTATGTAGAGGATCATGTCATCTGCAAACAGTGAGAGTTTTACTTCTTCTTTTCCTATCTGTATTCCTTTTATTTCTTTTTCAGCTCTGATTGCTGTGGCCAAAACTTCCAAAACTATGTTGAATAGTAGTGGTGAAAGTGGGCATCCTTGCCTTGTTCCTGACTTTAGGGGAAATGCTTTCAATTTTTCACCATTGAGGATAATGTTTGCTGTGGGTTTGTCATATATAGCTTTTATTATGTTGAGATATGTTCCTTCTATTCCTGCTTTCTGGAGGGTTTTAATCATAAATGGATGCTGAATTTTGTCAAAGGCTTTTTCTGCATCTATTGAGATAACCATATGGTTTTTTTCTTTCAATTTGTTAATGTGGTGTATTACATTGATTGATTTGCGGATGTTAAAAAAACCTTGCATTCCTGGGATAAAGCCCACTTGGTCATGATGTATGATCTTTTTAATATGATGTTGGATTCTGTTTGCTAGAATTTTATTAAGGATTTTTGCATCTATGTTCATCAGTGATATTGGCCTGTAGTTTTCCTTTTTTGTGACATCTTTGTCTAGTTTTGGAATTAGGGTGATGGTGGCCTCATAGAATGAGTTTGGAAGTTTACCATCTTCTGCAATTTTCTGGAAGAGTTTGAGCAGGATAGGTGTTAGCTCTTCTCTAAATTTTTGGTAGAATTCCGCTGTGAAGCCGTCTGGTCCTGGGCTTTTGTTTGCTGGAAGATTTCTGATTACACTTTCGATTTCCGTGCTTGTGATGGGTCTGTTAAGATCTTCTATTTCTTCCTGGTTCAGTTTTGGAAAGTTATACTTTTCTAAGAATTTGTCCATTTCTTCCAAGTTGTCCATTTTATTGGCATATAGCTGTTGGTAGTAGTCTCTTATGATCCTTTGTATTTCTGTGGAATCTGTTGTGATCTCTCCATTTTCATTTCTAATTTTGTTGATCTGATTCTTCTCCCTTTGTTTCTTGATGAGTCTGGCTAATGGCTTATCAATTTTGTTTATCTTCTCGAAAAACCAGCTTTTAGTTTTGTTGATTTTTGCTATGGTCTCTTTTGTTTCTTTTGCATTTATTTCTGCCCTAATTTTTAAGATTTCTTTCCTTCTACTGACCCTGGGGTTTTTCATTTCTTCCTTCTCTAGTTGCTTTAGGTGTAGAGTTAGTTGATTTATTTGATTTTTTTCTTGTTTCTTGAGGTACGCCTGTATTGCTATGAACCTTCCCCTTAGTATTGCTTTTACAGTGTCCCATAGGTTTTGGGTTGTTGTGTTTTCATTTTCATTCGTTTCTATGCATAATTTTATTTCTTTTTTGATTTCTTCTGTGACTTGTTGGTTATTCAGAAGCGTGTTGTTTAGCCTCCATATGTTGGAACTTTTAATAGTTTTTTTCCTGTAATTGAGGTCTAATCTTACTGCATTGTGGTCAGAGAAGATGGCTGGGATGATTTCAATTTTTTTGAATTTACCAAGGCTAGATTTATGGCCCAGGATGTGATCTATCCTGGAGAAAGTTCCATGTGCACTTGAGAAAAAGGTAAAATTGATTGTTTTGGGGTGGAAACTCCTGTAAATATCAATTAAATCTAATTTGTCTATTGTATCATTTAAAGTTTGTGTTTCCTTGTTAATTTTCTGTTTAGTTGATCTATCCATATGCGTGAGTGGAGTATTAAAGTCTCCCACTATTATTGTGTTATTGTTAATTTCCCCTTTCATACTTGTTAGTATTTGCCTTATATATTGTGGTGCTCCTATGTTGGGTGCATATATATTTATGATTGTTACGTCTTCTTCTTGAATTGATCCTTTGATCTTTATGTAGTGTCCTTCTTTGTCCCTTTTCACATCCTTTATTTTAAAGTCTATTTTATCTGAAATGAGTATTGCGACTCCTGCTTTCTTTTGGTCTCCGTTTGCATGGAATATGTTTTTCCATCCTTTCACTTTCAGCCTGTGTGTGTCCCTAGTTTTGAGGTGGGTCTCTTGTAGACAGCATATATAGGGGTCTTGTTTTTGTATCCATTCAGCAACCCTTTGCCTTTTGGTTGGGGCATTCAACCCATTTACATTTAAGGTAATTATTGATAAGTATGATCCCGTTGCCATTTACTTTGTTGTTTTGAGTTCGTGTTGAAACATCCTTTCTGTGTTTCCTGTTTAGAGAAGATCCTTTAGCATTTGCTGGAGAGCTGGTTTGGTGGTGCTGAATTCCCTCAGCTCTTGCTTGTCTGTAAAGCTTTTGAATTCTCCTTCATATCTGAATGAGATCCTTGCTGGGTACAGTAATCTGGGTTGTAGATTATTCTCTTTCATTACTTTAAGTATGTCCTGCCATTCCCTTCTAGCCTGAAGGGTTTCTATTGAAAGATCAGCTGTTATCCTTATGGGGATCCCCTTGTGTGTTATTTGTTGTTTTTCCCTTGCTGCTTTTAATATTTGTTCTTTGTGTTTGATCTTTGTTAATTTGATTAATATGTGTCTTGGGGTGTTTCGCCTTGGGTTTATCCTGTTTGGAACTCTCTGGGTTTCTTGGACTTCTGTGACTATTTCTTTCCTCAATTTAGGGAAATTCTCAACTATTATCTCCTCGAGTATTTTTTCATGGCCTTTCCTTTTATCTTCTTCTTCTGGGACTCCTATGATTCGAATGTTGGGGCGTTTCATATTGTCCCAGAGGTCCCGGAGGTTTTCCTCATTTCTTTTGATTCTTTTTTCTTTTTTCCTCTCTGCTTCGTTTATTTCCATCATTCTATCTTCTACCTCACTTATCCTATCTTCTGCTTCCGTTATTCTACTGTTGGTTCCCTCCAGAGTGTCTTTTATCTCCTTTATTTCATTATTCATTCTATATTGATTCCTTTTTATTTCTTCTAAGTCCTTGATAAACATTTCTTGCATCTTCTCAATCTTTGTCTCCAGGCTATTTATCTGTAACTCCATTTTGCTTTCAAGATTTTGGATCATTTTTATTATCCTTATTCTAAATTCTTTTTCGGATAGATTCCCTATCTCCTCCTCTTTTGTTTGGCTTTGTGGGCATTTCTCATTTTCCTTTACTTGCTGAGTATTTCTCTGCCTTTTCATCTTGTTTAGATTGCTGTGTTAGGCGTGGCCCTTCTGTATTCTGGTAGTATGAAGTTCCTCTTTGTTGTGGAGGTTCCTCACTGCGGTTGGGGTTGGACAGGTGGCTTGTCAAGGTTTCCTGGTTGGGGGAGCTTGTGTCGGTGTTCTGGTGGGTGGAGCTGGATTTCTGCTCTCTTGAGTGTAATGGAGTGACCAGTATTAATTTTTGAGATGTCTATGGATTTGGTGTGCCTCTGGGCAGCCTGTATATTGATGCTCAGGTCTATGTTCCTGCGTTGCTGGAGAATTTGCGTGGTATGTCTTGCTCTGGAACTTATTATCTCTTGGGTGGAGCTTGGTTTCAGTGAATTTATGGAGGCTATTGGATGGTCTCTTATTAATTAATGTTTCCCCTGGCTTTCAGTCTTATTCTTGCAGTAGCCTCAAGACTTCTCCTTCCATACAGCCTCAATAATAAAACTTTTAGGTTAATGGTGAAAAGATTCTCCACAGTGAGGGATACCCAGAAAGGTTCACTGAGTTACATGGAGAGATGAGGTGGGGGGGGTGGGTTGAAGTGACCAGGAGGGGAAGAGGGGAATTCAAATGTGGAGAGAGCAATCTAGCCAGTAAGCACTTCCCTCCGTGCTTTCCACAGTTTGGAACCCTCAGAGTGATTCACAGAGATACATAGAGAGGGGGGAGGAAGGTAACAGAGGTGAGCATGAGTAGAAAGGGAGGAATTAAGAGGGGAGAGAGAGATCTGGGCAGTATCCTGTTCCTGAAGTGTTCTCCGGTACCCAGAACACCCTCAGAGATTCACAGAATTGGGTTGAGAAGAGAAGGAGGAGGGTGGGAGATAGAGGTTCCCTGGGGGAGAAGAAAGAGCATCAATAGGGGGAGAGAGTGATCAGGCCAGTGATCACACTCCTGAGTAAAAATGGGTCCTAAAGATTGGGTTCTTAAATGTACAAAGTTGATATCAAATATGTAAAACACAGATTAAAAATCTAGAGTAGAGGTTAGACTCTTATAAAACTTACAATCTAAAAAAAAAAAAGAAAAAAAAAAAAGAAAAAAGGGAACAGTGTAAAAAGAAAAAAAAACCAGTAAAACAGTAAAAAAAGAAACAGTAAAAAAATGTAGAACAGGAAAAAAACATTAAAAAAAAAAAACACAAAAGGTATAAGATATATGTATGTAGTTTGCTTCAAAAATAGGGTTTTTTTTTTTTTTGCAAGTTAATAGTGTGTTATGAAAATGAAAGTTAAAGGTGTAATAGAGGACTTGAAGAAAAAGGAAAGAAGAGAAAAAAAAAATTTTTTTTAATTAAAAAAAAAATTAAAAAAAAAATTAAAAAAAAAAAAATAATAGTAAAAAATATATATATCCCGGACTTTCTCTGGAGCTGTTGTGAGCAGTGTGGGATCTGCTCAGTTTTAGATAGATCCTTATTCCTGCTTATACTTTTCAAGATCTGTAGGTCCTTTTTAATGCAGTCGGTATTAGCTACAGGGATCTTAATCTGTTGGCCTGTCCCTTCCAAAGCACTTCCCTCTGTTTATTTGACTTCTGTTTGGAGATCTCTTCAGTATCTAATTTCCGCCCTGCAACAAAGCGGTGGAGGTGATCTCTTTAGGTTCGCTTGTTCAATCGTGCTGTGGGGAGGAAGGAACACTGCAATTCTGGCGTGTGTGTGGTAAGCTCGCAGTGTCTCGGCCGCACTGGGTTCGCCCCCGCTCACGGCGTGTGTGCTTTCCCCGTCTACCCTGCTCAGGCTTCAGGTTACTCGGCCGGGGAGCGGGCCCTGAGCTGCGTGCACTTCCCAGGACTAAGCCGCTCAGGTTCAGGCTCCCGGTTACTCCACAAAGGCGCAGACTCGATTTTGCCCGCGGCTTGTGCCGTTCCCGGTCGGAGCTGCCCAGGCGACCAGGAGTTTGGCGAGGGCGCTGTCCCCTGTTGGGGCGGTGCGGCTTATCACCTCCCTGGTCCCCGCCTCGGTTTACGGGCGCGCCCGGCTCCGGTGTGCTTTGTGTCGGTTCTGGGGAGCTGGTCTCTGGCTGCGACCCTCCCGGCTGCTGTCGACCCTCCGGGATCTCAGGCAGTCTTTGCTTAAAAACTGGGAGCCTGTTTTCAGTTTGGTAGGGGGTGCCCTCTCTGGAGCCGAGTTTGCCCCTTTCCGGCTCTAGCGGGCCCCGCCTGCCCGCTGTGTCCGGCGGGGGATGGCGCGGTCCGCAGCCGGCTAGCTCTCCTCTGGTATCGCTCAGTCCTTTGTTCTGTGAGCGGGCCGGCAGTGCCTTAGAGTTGGGCTTTTCGCGGGATAGTTCTCTCTCTCTCTCGCTATCCCACAGTTTAGGTTACTATCTCACGTTAGCTCCCTCAGATTGCCCTCGGGGCACTCGGGCCCGGTCCTTACCCTAGGCAATGCCGCCCGCTCCTCTCCGTTCAGCCCCCACTTGCTGGTGGCGGATGATGCGAGCGTCTGGCTGGGGTTCTTTGCTGGGAGTTGCTTTAGGCACGTAATCTGTCGATTTTATTTATTTTTTCCTCCCAGTTACGTTGCCCTCCGAGATAAAAAATCCTCCCCCACACCCGCCGGTGAGAGGGTTTCCTGGTGCTTGGAAATTCCTCCTCTTTTACGACTCCCTCCCCGGGACGGGTCTCCGTCCCTAACTCTTTTGTCTCTCTTTTTATCTTTTATAATTTCTCCTACCTCTTTTGAAGATAATGCGCAGTTTTTGTGAAAGCCTGACGTCCTCAGCCAGCCTTCAGAAGTAGTTTTGTGAAGTTTGGTCAGCGTTCAGATGTTCTTTCGATAAATTTGTGGAGGAGAGAGTGGTCTCCCCGTCCTATTCCTCCGCCATCTTCTGCTCTCCCCGAAAATCTTTGATTCTTGCCAGATCTGAGTCTCTCCTCAGGGGACGCTGACTGCATGGCTATGCTTCCTCAGGTCACTTTTATTCAGGCAGCTCAGGAGGAGCTGATGTTACCTCACCTAACCACCTCCTAAATTATTTATAACTGTGTCTTACTCCTTTTACAAGGTACTGTCAATCCTGTGTTTTTACTCCTCCTTAACACAGGACCTGTTCATAAAGACATGACCCCTTAGATGTTAATGTCCTGTGCCCAGCCTCCGACTCTGGCCTATAACACTCTGAAACCGCCCAACATTCCTTCCTCCCTGAATGGGTCCAGCACTCAGCTGGCAAACCAGAGTTTAAAGGATCAGACTCCCCAGACTGAGGACCTAGTTCTGTAAGTATTGGATGTAGGGGCAGAAATGTGTAAATAAATAAAGTCCTTTAGTTCCTTTCAGCTCAGGAATGGTCCCCCAAGGGGTTACTTTCAAAGCTTCCTAAACCAGGGTTCTTGCTTGCTTCCAAGGGCAAATTAGCTCACCACCTATGCCTGTAAGGCACAGGCTCAGACACCACAGCCCATTTAACCTGCCTGAGAGTAAGGATTAGGAAACTCTAGGGACATTCACAAGCTCACACAGCTTGTGAATCTGGGAATTGAGATTTGCAGAGGACCCCTGGATCCATGCTTTTTACCCCTGTGCTGTGCTCCTGAACTGCAAGTCATCTGTGGGTAAAATGAGGCAATGAGACTAGACACAGTATAGGGTCCCATCCACCTCTAATGAGTCATGATTCTAGTCAAAAGACGAAGTCTAAGAAAACAGATGCTCTGCCACTCTCTTCTAGCTTGTTTCTGAATGACTCAGATTACTTGCAAGTGGTGTATTTGAATAAAGCAGACAGGATATTTCTAGGGATGTAGGTTTGTAGGCCTACCATCCAAAATGAAGACAGACATCAGTCAGTTATGTTTATTTGTGTACCTATCAATTCAATACTTTCACCTCTCGCTACATGCTATATCAATCCTCCTAGCAATGTATTGAACTTTCCAACACAAATCCTCACATTTCCTAAGGCCACTTACTGTCATTGGCTGTCACTCATCCTTCCTAGGCTGTGTATGTCTGTACTCAGCAGCTGGAAGTCCAACTTCCAAAAAGAAGCCTGGAGTTGTCTGCTTTGTAATTAATCTACCTGATCTACAGCCCTCACAGTAGCAGCTCCTACAAAGAACATAATTGGAATACTCCTTCCAAGTTAATAGTTCTGCCTACCACCAAGGAAACATGAGTTCCTGTTAAAACAACAGGCATTGGCTATCAGGGATCCTCTCCCAGCCCTGTATATTACTAGACATTTCAGATGTAAGCCGTTGCATTAGTCAGAAGCCTGGGGTTGGCCAGTTTGTTCCTGGTTTACCCTGTAAACAGCACACATAACAGTAACCTCACACTACATACACATTTGAAACAACTCATTCCAATGCCTCCAAAATTTCACTCACAGAATGCTTTCCATACCACAGAAGCTTCCATCCACTGCTTTTAATTAAGACATATATGTACTCATCCATCTTCCCCACCCCTTCTCCATCATCCTGTAGATATTGGTTTTCTCCCTCTGCTGCATTCTGTACATATGTAGTGATTCAGTTAAGGTCCTGGTTTTCAAATTTCTCTTGGTCCTGACATGGATGTCAGTCATCCTTTCCCCAATATCTGGAGCAAAACTTCAGACCCAAGCTTGGTCTCCTCTCACTTTGTATCTCTGCCCTCCAGTGTTCCCAATCAGCCCTCACCTCTAAGACTGAGGATGCTCCACATTCTTTCCCATAACTCTAAAATATCTCACACAGCAAATATATCTCAGACCAGCCACATCTGTAGCACATATCTGCTCAATGATGTGTTAGATCTAGTCAACAACACCTCCCATATGAAATCCCCTCTTCTTTTCCATCTTCCTATGCAGTACTTAGGCCAGTGATCTTCAAACATCAGGTCATAGTAGTAACTGCTCAATAAATGTTAGCTAGCATCATTTTTATTAAGCCATTCATTGAGTTCAATAACTTAAACTTTGGTGACTATAAGTAGACAATTGAAAGATTTTGTTTAATGAGGCACAGAGACAGTAGGTAATCTTCCTAAGGGCATTCCAGCTGCAGAGCTGAAATTTGAATCCAAGTCTGAGTAACAATAAAACCACTCTGCTAGTTTCTCATTGTTAATGTCTAAACACAGATCAAATAATGAAGTCTCAACCTGAGATATGATCATGTGTGTATGAGATTACACAACTAGTCAATATAAAAAACACTGGTTGTGTGTTGTAGGTACACAATTGAGTTTGAAATGGTCACTTTTAGATTGAGTTATTCACTATTTTATCAAACACATCCTAGAAAGAAAAATCAATATCCTTCAGCTATAAAAAAAAAAATTATAAAGAAATACTGATGCCTGAAATAAATGTCACAGTTTGCATTATGGAACTAGATAGTGCCTCACATGCCCCCAGAAACTTTATCATTAAAAAATGACAGAAAACATAGTAACAGCTCCTGAAGCCACTCTCCTCTGTCATGGGAACTGCTTTAGTTATTGGAAGAAAATCTCCAAAAGAATAATTGAAAACTAATGTTTCTTGAGCTTATACTAGCCATGAGGAGGGACAGGAAGTTGAGCTATGGGAGTAAATTAGAACAAAATTAAAAATTTTTTTTTGAGTAAAACAAAATCTTCTTGCCTTATTGATAGTCCATTAGAATACATCAAATTAAAATTTGGTAGAATTTCCCTCTCTAGACTTCCCTAGAACTGTACCTGTACTTCTTTCTTTGGCCCTTATCACTATATTTTTGTGTGTGTCTCATATATAATGAAAGTGAAAGTATTATTTGCTCAGTCCTGTCCGACTCTTTGTGATCCCATGGACTGTAGCCTGCCAGGCTCCTCTGTCCATGGAATTCTCCAGGCCAGGATACTGGAGTGGGTAGCCATTCCCTTCTCCAGGGGATCTTCCCAAACCGGGGATCGAACCAGGTCTCCCACACTGCAGGCGGATTCTTTACCAGCTGAGCCACCACAATGAGCACTCACTCAATGTTTGTTGAAGGAATATAGTCATAAAAGGGGAAATGAATGCATTTTGGGAAATACAAGAAAGCATACCTTTACACTATAAAAGGTAAAACTGGCAGAAAGTGAATATCTAAGTAGAAAGTATGAAGAGTGATGAGTATCTCACAAACTTAATATAAATTATCTCTTCTGAAAAAAGCTAGCACAAACAGTTTTCTTTCTACTCAGTCAAGACTCATTTCATGTTTAGTATTAAGGCAGAGGAGCTAATGAATCAAACATTTTAGTCAAATTGTTTTTGAAGAGTCTCATTACATCCCATGTTGATATAATTTGCCCAAGATCATACAGTTAGTAAACAACGACCTCTGAATGTATAGTCTACTCCTGAGAATCCAAAGTCTACCCTCTCTCCATTATACTCTGTAAAAGAATTCAGGCAGGTATTGTGCAAACACAGGGGAGGAAGGGTTTTGTGTTGCTTGAAGAGGTTAAGCAATCTCCAAAGAATATGTATCATTTGAGTTCATTCTTAAGGAATGAAGAGACATTCCTCCCAAGGACGGAGCAAAGAAGGATATTTAAAATATGTGTATTTTAAATACACACGTGCGTGCCTTTATGTGTGTAAAAGCAAAGAAGACTGACAATCTGGTGTGTGCATTCAAGGATATGCAAGTAGCTGCTATGAAGTTTATGCTGTATATTGCAGAGCAGTGCCTCAGGGAGCTACAGAGATTGGCAAGGGCTAGATCATAAAGGGTCTTATGTGCTAGGCTAAGGAGTTTAAATTTCATAGGCAATGGGATTCACTGAAATGTTCTGGTCAGGGAAATGAAAAGATAAGATTCTTATTTGGGGGATACCTGGCTTCACTGTAGAGAATGAAAAGGAGAGGAACAAAATCACCTAGAAAATTATTGGAAAAGTTCAGACAAGAGTAGAAAAGGGGTTCATTTCACTTAGCAATGGAAGTAATGGGAGTAATGGAGAGAATAGTAGAATAGGGATTTGGAAAATCTCAGTAGGATTAACAAAATTTGGTGACTGATTAAATTTGGGGCCCAGATAGAATGGGATGGAGGAATTGAGGGCAAACGATGTTTAAACTCATTTGGTTGGCAGACTGAATGCTTGCATCAGTTGTCCAGCGAGAGAGTACATGAAGAGGAATAGGTAGAGAGGTAGCGGAAAGGCAATTTTGAGAGCAGAATGGAATCAGACTGAAAACCTGATTGAGTTTGAACTTTCATCTTGCCACTTAAAACTTAGTCAAGTTATTTAACCATCTCTAGCTTTGGTTTGTTTGTTTGTTTTTCATCTACAACATGTCTCATTAGAGCATTCACCCCACAGCATTGCACAGCATGGTTGAAAAGTTTAAGTCAGAAAATGTCTATCACACGTCTGGCTCATTCACTAGTAACTAAAATGAAATACATTGGACTTATTGAGTGTGTGAGGTTCCAGGACCACATTCAGACAGAGAAATCTGTTAAAATCAGGATCACTCTGCTCCACGCAGAGTATTAATATAGTAGAAGTTCCTCATTTATTATTTCTCAATTTCAAACCTTTCCTGGCTAGTCTGTTTATTCTAAGAATTTCAGCCCTAAAATTTTCATTAAGTTATGGAAATTTCACTTAGATATTTCTCTGGAATAATGTTAACTTTGTAAATCAAAGTTTGGAAAATGGACATTTTTACACTATTGAGCCATCTAATCTAGGGGTATGATATATCTCTCTATTAATGAAAGACATTATATATCTGTTTGACCTTGGAATTTTATTTATGTATGATAGTTACTGTTTGAAAGATATAAATTAGTCATTTCAAATAATAATGAATTTTTAAATCACTTTATTCTGTTTAATAAAAAGTTTAATGTCTTTTACTATTTATTGGTATAGTTATATTTTCCATTGTCCTAGTTATGTCTGATATTATAAAAATAATTTCTGATATTAAACCAACTTTACATTTCTAGATTATATAAATATAACCATGGCATATAATTATGTTAATACACTCCTGCACTTTATTTCCTTGTATTTTGATTAAGGCATTATTATTCCATATTTGAACTTTTTGAAAGATAATGGTTACTAGGATGTAATTTTGGGCAAGTTACTCCAATTCTCAAAGGCTCAGTTTCAGTGTCTGTCACATGGGCAAAATAATAACTCCTTCTTAAGAGAGTTGCTGTCTGATTAAATTATTTTTTAAAGAAACATTTATACATGCTTACGTTATAATCTTTTCATGTGGATTAACTCCACTGTCATTGTAGCTCTTAGCCACGTTCATACCATAGAAGCTATTAAATTATTTGAACTCAATAAAAAGAGTTATTATCATCAACATCATTTTGGAAAAAGTGGCAATTTGGGGACTGGGTTTACTGTCTATTAAAAGAAGCAAGTGTTAATCAAATAATCACACACAATACCACTACCACCACTATACAAATTACAATGGACACAACTGCAATAGTGCCAGGAGGGCCTGTAATGGAGTGGTCAGGAAAACTGTCCTCAGTGGAGGAAGTAATACAACAGCTGAGAGCTGAAGAATGAATATAATTAAATCTGTGAAGGGGCATCATGAGAGAATTTCAGGAAGAAGGAAGAGCAGGTGCAGAATATTATTGAAGAAGGGTGATCATGAATGAATGAAAGTCGGTTACAGTGACTCTAAGAGGAAGATAATGTAGGATCATCTAAGAGGACTCTGGAGAAACAGGCAGAATCCACATCACCCAGAACCTTGAAGAAGAGAGTTTCTGTATTTATATTTCAGGCAGTGTTTTATAGGAAGGATTGTCATTATTAGATCTATATTCCATAAAGACCCTTCTAGCTGCTGCAGTGAATACAGATTGATTTTGTATATTTGCATAATCAAAGTCAATTTAGTTCCATCATTTCTTAGCTGTATCACTATGGGTACTTTGACTTCTATAGGCTTCTGTTTTCTCATCTGTAAATTTGGAATGATATTGACTTCATTCATTCTACAAAAATATATTAATTACCCGCTATTTTCTAGACACTGACACTTTATACATTTTTGATAAGGAAGATGTGGACATTCTCAATGTCTGGCCAAGAGCAAGACACACTCAAAAAATAACATTTTAAAGTTATTTCATAACTTTCTTTTTTCATATTAATCTTCATCAGTAAAATGAGAATGAAACTGTCTATCTCATAGCTATACCTCAATACAAAATAGTAAGTTAAATAAAGAAAGTGCCTATTTCATGACTGTTGTGAAAATTAAATAAATAACTGTACATAAAGCACTTAGAACAGTGTCTGGTACCGGCCACATTCCTTTAAACTATTTTTATAAGTTGCATATTGACTTATATAAATGATATATTTTATGTTTTTTTGTTTACTTTAAAATGTCTTATGGACACACACACAATGCAAGGCAAATATACATATTTCAAATGTATATATATATTTAATTGTTGCATTGAGTAAAGTTCCCCGTGCTATAGTATGTTCTCATTATTTATCTATTTTATACATTGTAGTGTATATATGTCAATCCCAATCTTCCAATTCATCCCACCCCTCTTCCCTCCTTGGTATCCATAAATTTATTCTCCACATCTGTATCTCTATTTCTGCTTTGCAAATAGATTCACCTGTACCATTTTTCTAGATTCCACATATAAGCAATATCACACAATATTTGTTTTTCTCTTTGTGACTTACTTCAATCTATATAACAGTCTCTAGGTCCATTCACATCTCTACAAATGGCACAATTTCATTTTCTTATGGCTAATATTCCATTGTATACATGTACCACATCTTTATCCATTCATCTGTTGATGGGCATTGAGGCTGCTTCCAGGTCCTAGCTATTGTAAATGGTGCTACAATGAAAATTGGGGGTGCAGGTATCTTTTTGAATTATTGTTTTCTCTGGGTATATGCTCGGGAGTGGAATTGCTGTGTCATGTGGTAGTTCTATTTTTACCTTTTTGAGGAACCTCCATAACTGTTCTCCATAGTGGCTATATCAATTTACATTTCCATTAATAGTCTAGGAGGCTTCCCTTTACTCCACATCCTCTCTTGCATTTATTGCTTGCAGATTTTTTGATGATGGCCATTCTGACTGGTGTGAGGTAATACCTCATTGTAGTTTTTATTTGAATTTCTGGTCTTCTCCATTGCAGGCAGATTCTTTACCAGCTGAGCTGCCAAAAAAAGCTCAATAATTAGTGATGTTGAGCATCTTTTCAGGTGTTTGTTGGCCATCTGTATGTCTTCTTTGGAGAAATGTTTATTTAGATCTTCTGCCCATTGTTGTTTCACTGGGTTGATTTTTTTTTTTTTTTTGATATTGAACTGCATGAGCTGTTTGTATATTTTGGAGACTAAACCCCTGTCAGTTGCCTCATTTGCAAATATTTTCTCCCATTCTGAGAGTTGTCTTTTCATCTTGTTTATGGTTTTCTTCACTGTACAAAAGCTTTTAAGTTTAATTATGTTCCATTTGTTTATTTTTGTTTTTATTTTCATTACTCTAGGAGGTGGGTCAAAAAAGATTTTGCTGTGTCATGCCAAAGAGTGCTCTGCCTATGATTTCCTCTGAGAGTTTTATACTGTCTGGCCTTAAATTTAAGTCTTTAATCCATGTTGAGTTGATTTTTGTGTATGGTGTTAGCCAGTGTTCTAATTTCGTTCTTCAACAGCTCATAGTTAAAGCAGCTGTGATATTAATACTTAGTGGACATAAATCATCTATCATCAGAAAGTCTAATTAATATAGTCTTCTCATACCAATGAATATCTTTTGTGGTTGACAGCCTCACTGAACTTAAGTTTAAGAATATTAAGATTGCTCAGAAGAAATTAGATAATAATCTATAAGAATGTGCTCATCTGAACCAACCTATGAAAGATGCAAAAATTAGAGAAGAGCTGAATTGCAAAGTTAATATACTTCTGATAATTCAGGACTATTGATCTCTTTGTTATTGTTGCCAATATTATTGATGTGTTTTGTCATTTTGTTTTTATGTGATGCAGGTGTGCTTTGGAGAAAATTCTGCTGTGCCTTCAGAGTCACTCAGAAAATTTTCCTTAAATACATGTGCAGTTTTTTACTCCTATTGTCAGTTAAGGAAAAAAAAATATGTGTTAATAATAAAAACATGTAGGACTTCCATTGCAGATTAGGAAAAAACAGTATACCCCAAGGATTTTATTAAAGGACAATGTATCTAATATTTCAGAGAAGCATAATTTAGTTAACAGAAGGTCAACCAAGATCACATTTTTTCCTATTTAAAAAAGCTTCCTCTGTCTATCACCTTCCATTTCTGCCTACTCAGGTAGTCCAATTAGTTTCATTTTGAATTTCCTAAACCTTTCTTTTTTCCTCTTTATTTGACAATTCTCTTTTTAATTACCCATAGAAATTGTATTTTCTCCTAGGAGACTTGTGAATAGTAATAATATAGCATTAGCTGTCTTTGGAGAAAAAGCAAGCACTGATTAAAAATCGATCTTATTTCTGGTCCTCCAAGTTGCCTGTTTCTTCCTCAACTTCCACTTAGGAGTCCGAGATACAATTTTTATATGCATCATAATTTGGGGGGAAAAAAACAGCCTATGGGCTGGTAGGAAGAAGAAGTAAACTGCTCTCCTAGTCTCAAAACACTCTTAGAGAACAGGAACAAACACTTTTTAAACAATCACACACTTTATAGGTGTATAATTCTTTGTAATTCATCTAGTGGATCCATACAACAAAATTTTCAGAATGATAACTTGGGTTGTGGGATTTCCATTTTTCATTAGGAAAACCCTAATTATATTGGGAGGCATCATTTTACACTAGGAGAAGGGGAGAATAATTCACTTTGATCACCTATGTACCCAATACATGAGTGATCTGCAACTGGAATCTAGAGTTCGCAATTCCCATCCATGTTCTCTCCTTCCCTAAATCTGTTTTCACCTTATTCCTTAAATGGGGAAGATCACCTAAATGTAGCTGGGCATTTTACCATCATACAACTTATCCAGTGTGTATATTCAAGAACATCCTTTATGTAGTTGAGCATACCATCATGAAGAGACAAGAGAGGCTGAATACTGAAAGAGAAGGTACTAGAACATGTGAAAAGAGAATTGTCAATTGAACTACGCTTTGGTTTTGGCTGCTGCCACCACTACTACCTAACTCCAATACTTTGGCCATCTGATGCGAAGAACTGACTCATTGGAAAAGACCCTGATGCTGGAAAAGATTGAAGGCAGGAGGAGAAGGGGACGACAGAGGATGAGATGGTTACATGGCATCATTGACTTGATGGACATGAGTTTGAGCAAGCTCCAAGAGTTGGTGATGGACAGGGAAGCCTGGTGTGCTGCAGTCCATGGGGTTGCAAAGAGTTGAACATGACTGAGCAACTGAACTGACTGACCACTACTATACCACTAGAGAGACAATAGCATCACCTGGGATGATGACCGCAGTAGTGAATGGGATACAGTGTCAGATTCAAATGCAAGTCTATGAGTAGGGGAGGGAAGACACATCTGGGGTGCCACCCATGACTAAAGGACAACAGCTAACAGCCTCTGTGAACTAGGGGAGACATTCCAAGGATGTGTGCTAAGTCACTTCAATCATGTCTGACTCTTTGCAACCCTCTGGATGGCAGCCCGTCAGGCTCCTCTGTCCATGGGATTCTCCAGGCAAGAATATTGGAGTGGGTTGCTATGTCCTCCTCCAGGGGATTTTCCCAACCCAGGTATCCTGCATTGGCAGGCAGGTTCTTTACCACTAGCGCCACCTGGGAAGCCTGGCTGAGAGAAGGAAGCAGCAAAGAAAAAGAAAAAAATCTGAAAATATACTTCCTCTCATCTTCAGGTTACTACTCTCTTCTCTGGATATTACTCTCCACTGGTGTTTATATCACGAAAAAGAATTTTTTTTTCAAGCATAATGAGCCTCTGGTGAATTGAACTTTCCTGGCAACTTAGTATGCACATGAGCACTATTTGGACTGACCTCCATGACTGAGTGACTAACACTCTTTCACAATGAACTGAGAGGACAAGAGAGGCATAAAACACAGTGGAGTGTGTGGAGTTTGAGTCTGGATGTCAGATACAGTTTCAGAACTGACATATGCTACTTTGAAGCTGTGTGACTGTCGGCAAACCACACTTAACATCTCTGAGCTTTTCTTCAGCTGTCAAAGGGATACTATAATGAGTCAGAAACAATCTTATTTGTTCATATCACATTTGTCACTTTTTCAAACTTCCAATATTTATGAACATTTTAGAACAAGTTACTCTAGAGACTAAGCATGGGAGGGTGATAGTGTGTGAGAGGGGAAGGGGTGTTGTTTCTCTTTATAGCTCATTTGCCACATTCCAGGAACTATTATAAATACTTGCTACGTATTAACTCATGTATTCCTGAAACATCTCTACATAGCCAATTTACTAATGAAAAATTTGGGATAAGAAGTCACAGAGTTATTAAATGGTAGAGGGAAAGTTTCAACTCAGAAGTCTCCTATCTTAACCTCAATGCTAAATATATTGCTTTCCCCCATATCTTACATTTTAAGATGATTTGTTGCCTGTCTGCATGTTATAAACCAGTAGCTTCTTTTAAGTTGTACCAAACATAGAAACCAGCCATCAACAAATCTCTCTCACATTCTAACATATTCATTTTGTCATTCCAAGTTTATTAGCACATAGAAAATATCCCCTCCTTGAAATTTATAACTCACTCTGAATAATGGGTGTTTGGTTCTTATTGTTTTATCATTTCTTCAAGGGAATACTGCTTAATATTGTTTTAATTTCCACTTTATTATTATTTGATATGAATCCAATTACTGAAGTCTCCATTTATTTTCATTAAGCTCTCTCCTTAGGCATTTGACCTGGCTAAGTTTTTACAATAAACTCAAAAATCTCATTTCTTGAAAAGGCTTTATTTCTCTAATCCACCTTCCTCACCCCCTTTCCTTTCCTGTGCTAATGCTGCAGAAAGAAAAGCACAATGGTCTCTTTCAAATTTGCTTTTGTTCTCCCCTACTGGTGACATCAAACAATCCTATGTCTTGATTTTCCTTGTTTCAAAACAAAGAAACATAGAAAAAATCTACTTCTGTACATGAAATAAGTATTTAGGCAATATTATTTAAAGCTAATGTGGTTTATAATCCATGACACTACAGGAAAGGCAACCTCAGTTTACTCCATGTTTAGCACACTCAGTTGGGCAGTTTAAATATCCTTAGAAATCCAAGTGATATTTAGAGTGGTTTAATTTTGTTACTCTTATAAAATAATATAGAATCATCAAAATATCAGTAATATCCCTTGATTATTTTTGTGAACCTATTTTAAATCTATATTCCCTCATATGTAGAATTATGTTGCCTATAAGTTGCCTCTGGACTTTATTTTGTGAGTAAAAGTACACATGTCCATTCAACACTTATTGAACATAAACTAAGTGCCATGCAAAGGGAAAGGCATGATGTGGTAGGCTTCTTAATGCATAATCCAGCAATAATTATAATTAATATACTTTAAGAGATGGTATTTTCATGCTTGGTTAACTATAGTTCAGGAAAAAAAAGTACAGAACTTTTATCACATATAAACACACACACTCACACACACCTGTCATTGGCATTGTTGATCAATTATGACTATCTTTTCCAATGATACTTGACAATGTCTCAGAATCCTGATCAATCCTCTGCAGTAAGAAGCTAATGACAATTGATTAGAATTCACAAAATAGGTGAAACTTGTTTGCCATCCCTATTACTAAAAAAAATGATCCTCTATACAGAGTGCCTGATAAACTATGGATGGAGGTTCGTAACATTCTACAGGAGACAGGAATCAAGACCATCCCCAAGAAAAAGAAATGCAAAAAACCAAAATGGCTGTCTGAGGAGGCCTTACAAATAGCTGTGAAGAGAAGAGAAAATCAAAGGAGAAAAGGAAAGATATACCCATTTGAATGCAGAGTTCCAAAGAATAGCAAGGAGAGATAAGAAAGACTTCCTCAGCAATCAATGCAAAGAAATAAAGGAAAGCAGTAGAATTGGAAAAACTGGAGATCTCTTCAAGAAAATTAGAGATACCAAGGGAACATTTCATGCAAAGACGGGCTCAATAAAGGACAGAAATGGTATGGACCTAACAGAAGCAGAAGATATTAAGAAGAGGTGGCAAGAATACAGAGAAGAACTGTACAAAAAAGATCTTCACAATCCAAATAATCACGATGGTGTGATCACTCACACTCACCTAGAGCCAGACATCCTGGAATGTGAAGTCAAGTGGGCCTTAGGAAGCATCACTACGAACAAAGCTAGTGGAGGTGATGGAACTCCAGTTGAGCTATTTCAAATCCTGAAAGATGATGCTGTGAAAGTGCTGCACTCAATATGTCAGCAAATTTGGAAAACTCAGCAGTGGCCACAGGACTGGAAAAGGTCGATTTTCATTCTAATCCCAAAGAAAGGCAATGCCAAAGAATGTTCAAGCTACTGCACAATTGCACTCATCTCACATGCTAGTAAAGTAATGCTCAAAATTCTCCAAGCCAGGCTTCAGCAATACTTGAACCCTGAACTTCCCAATGTTCAAGTTTGTTTTAGAAAAGGCAGAGGAACCAGAGATCAACTGCCAATATCCGCTGGATCATTGAAAAAGCAAGAGAGTTCCAGAAAAACATCTACTTCTGCTTTATTGACTATGCCAAAGCCTTTGACTGTGTGGATCACAATAAACTGTGGAAAATTCTGAAAGAGATGGGAATACCAGACCATCTGACCTGCCTCTTGAGAAACCTGTATGGAGGTCAGTAAGCAACAGTTAGAACTGGACACAGAGCAACAAACTGATTCCAAATAGAAAAAGGAGTACTTCAAGGCTGTATGTTGTCACCCTGCTTATTTTACTTATATGCAGAGTACATCATGAGAAACACTGGGATGGTGGAAGCACAAGCTGGAATCAAGATTGCCAAGAGAAATATCAATAACCTCAGATATGCAGATGACACCACCCTTATGGCAGAAAGTGAAGAAGAACTAAAGAGCCTCTTGATGAGAGTGAAAGTGTTGGCTTCAAGCTCAAATTCAGAAAACTAAGATCATGGCATCTGGTCCCATCACTTCATGGCAAATAGATGGGTAAACAGTGGAAACAGTGGCTGACTTTATTTTTGGGGGCTTCAAAATCACTGCAGATGGTGATTGCAGCCATGAAATTAAAAGTTGCTTACTCCTTGGAAGGAAAGTTATGACCAACCTTTACAGCATATTAAAAAGCAGAGACATTACTTTGTCAACAAAGGTCCATCTATTCAAGGCTATGGTTTTTCCAGTAGTCATTAATGGATGTGAGAATTGGACTATAAAGAAAGCTGAGCACCGAAGAGTTGATGCTTTTGAACTGTGGTTTTCGAGAAGACTCTTGAGAGTCCCTTGGACTGCAAGGAGATCCAACAAGTCCATCCTAAAGGAGATCAGTCCTGGGTGTTCATTGGAAGGACTGATTTTGAAGCTGAAACTCCAATATTTTGGCCACCTGATGTGAAGAGCTGACTCTTTTGAAAAGACCCTGATGCTGGGAAAGATTGAGGGCAGGAGGAGAAGGGGATGACAGAGGATGAGATGGCTGGATGGCATCACCAACTCAATGGACCTGGGCTTGGGTACACTCTGGCAATTGGTGATGAACAGGGAGGCCTGGACTGCTGCGGTTCATGGGGTTGCAAAGAGTTGGACATGACTAATCGACTGAACTATACCTATTTTAAAAACATCAGTCTTTTGTGGTCTATTATGAAGGACCACAATGAGAGGAACCTTCCAATTACAAACCGACTTAGCTGATGAAAATGGTTTATTCTACTTAAATACTGGCTGGCAAGGTCCAGTTTATAATATTTTAAAACCCTAAAGAAACATAAAAAGAATTCAGGATGATAAAGACAGTTTGATTACACAAAGTCCTCTGTAAGTTTTCCAAAATAAGAGTGATATCCAAAGATCAGTGGCCCACAAATTCAAGCAGTAATGAAGTCTGTGCAGAAGCTCCAAATAGTCTATACTTGTAAAGGACAAGTGACTATTTTCACTGGTTCCTTGAAATTCAATAAAGCTTTCTGATAGAATCTTTAAGAATTTGAAAGACTGTAAATAAAGTGGTCAAATCAAACAAGAATATTTGCTCTCTTTAGAAATATATAACACATAGAAAAATATGGAAAGGAAAAATGATCAATCATAGCCTATGTCATGGGTTTTTCAGTGACCTTTTAAATATGAGGGTGTCCAGGAACCTACCCCTAGAAAAAATCAGAAGTGTGGACCCAGATCTAATAATTATAAAGAAAAAAAGTGTAGTTCATTTATAATAAAGAAATTTGAATGAAAACAGCATACAATGTGATTTTCAGTAATAAAAATAGAAAGTATCACTTTGAGGACAATAGTAAGTCCGATTTACATACAAGCTTAAATAACAGATGGAGACTATAAATTTGGAAAATGTTTGTGGGACACAGTATGACACTACATATCAAAAATATTGAAAACATCCATACCATTTAATGTAATCTTGCTGTATTTTAAGAGTACTTGCAAGAGAATTAAAAATGAAGAGACTTATGGACAAAGTTGGTTATTACAGTATTATTTTTTAACTTATTATGATCATCATTATTATTATTTGACTATACCACACAGCTTGTTGGATCTTAGTTCCCTAACCAGTGATTGAAGCCAGGCCTTTAGCAGTGAAAGTGTAGAGTCCTAACCACTGGACTGCCAGTCAGAGACTAGATTATATAGGACCCAGTAGATCAAGTTTCTTAATTTGGATGTCTATTTTAGTTTTCTACATTCTATTAGAGTTCCTCACTGATTCTGTGCCTTTTGTGATGTTGACATTTTTCAAGAATACTGCTCAATTAATTTTTAGACTATTTCTCATTTTGCATGTGTCTAATGTTTCTTCATAATTAGATTTGGTTATGTATTTTTTTAACCAGAATATCACAAAATGATGTTGTGCCCATGTCAGTGCAAAAATATCAGCAGGTTCATGATGTTGATCTGTCTTCACACTGATTATATTAACCTTGATTACCTGGCTAAAGTGGTGACTACTGGGTTTCTCCATTGTAAAGTGCCTATTTTTCTCTTTGTAATATGATTTACATCCTACAGAGTATTCTGAAAATTACCTGAGGAATAGATTGATGAAGAGCAAGACAAGAGTTAGGCAGAACAGAGTAGCGACTATTATATTAGACCATGCAAGAGATTATGTGACTCAGACTAGGGAGATGGTTGTAGAAATGAAAAAAAAAAAAAAAAAGATAAATGTGCTATATATTTTGGGGTAAAAGTCACTAATGCCTGATGACAAATTGACCATGGATGGGTGAGGAAGCATCAAGTATAAAGAGAGACCCCAGGATTTCTGACTTGTACAACTTGATGAAGATGATGATGTTCTTCCAGATTAGAAACATCGGATGAGTTGTATCTGCTATTTTTTAAGACGAAATATGGCTAATGAGTTAGAGATGTGGAAGAGTGGAAGGAAAGAGACTAGTTAAGAGTCTACTGCATTAGTCCAGATGAATAATGATGGTTGCTTCAATTAGAGAAGATGATGAACATAGAGAAGTATCTTACTTGGAAAGTAGTTAGGAATCATAGTCTGTAGGTATTATCTCTTAATTGATTAAGGAGAATTGGTGAGGGAGAGAGAGATACTAGGAAATCTTCTAGATTTCTTGCTTTTACAGTTGGATGAATTGTGGTTCCATTTATTGGGTACAGAAAACAGTGGCATAGAACTAGGTTTAGGATAGTAGGCTGCCTTCATTTTTACTAAGAACACCACAGGGAGCAGAGGGCTGGGGGAGAGAGAGGAAAAGGACTTCTCCTGACAGACCCAGGTTACACATGTTCTCTTGCAATTTGACTTTCCAGCAACATATTGTAGTCTGGTAGGAGAATACCTTCTGTCTGGATTTTAAAAGCAAGGGTTAAGGAATCTTGCCAAGAGATATTGTTCCTGCTCAAATATGTCACTGATTCTTTTAACTTTCAATAGGATTTGTGATGTTGCTTTGGGTACAACCACCGAATCCCTGCTGTCTCTCTTTCCTTGGGAGTGAGAAGTTCTCAAAAGAAAGTCGCATCCCCATGTAGCAATATTTTCAAAATCAATCAACATAATAAGTATCATGCCATCTGCACAGTATCCAGAGGCAAAATTAGGCAAGACAAAACTCCCTAGTGGACAGAACACGTTGTGCAACCAACATGATCAGAAAAAAAGGTAAAAGTAATACACATGTATTTACTATTTGAAGGAGAGCAATATTTATCCCTTTCTGATTATTCAGTGATCAACAAAATGTACATCTTAATAAGTTAAAAATGGTAATCACTTTTCAGGAAGTGAACCAGGGAGAGAGGATTTAGACCTCTGAAAATACAATTTATAGAAGGCATAAACCATATCAAGAACAAGCTTAATACTTTCTGTTTCTTGGTAACAAAGAACAGTATTCATTTCTTTTTGTCTCTCCTTTTATTTTTGTTGGTGTTGTTGTTAAGTCAACAAATATATATACATATATATATATGGCTCTTATATGTGTACTATGTTTTCACTCTCTGTGGCCTGACAGATGGTAAATTTCTGATTTGTCTATCTAAAATTATAGTATATGAATCAGTGAAGAGAATTAGGTCTCTCTGTTATCAATGAGAGATAATGTAAAAGGCATTGGCAAATAGAATAGAGACAGAACAAAATGTACATTTAGCTACTTTGTTAGTTATTTAGAATACAGAATACATTTTGTATTAAATCATTATGAAAAAATGAAATAAGACAATAATTATTAGTAGCATATTGTAGAATTCTAAGTGAGGAAATATCTTGTTTCAGTCCCATCACACAGAGAGTACAAAACCTTTTAGGAATCCTAGATCTTCACTAAAGCTACTTAAAGACAAAATTAGCAGTCAATTCTGTAAGATTTACCATCACTAATCCTTCCATCAAACATTTGATAGAATGGCCTGTTTACTTATTCACAATAGGTGATCTTTTCACATTGGTTGAAATGTACAGATTGAATGGAAGCCAAAATCCAACTCCAGCTATGCCATCATGTTTGTTTCAAAAGCCAGTGTATCTCAAATATGTATGGCCTGAATTATCTAGATCAATATTTCTTTAACTTCTCATATATAAACACAAATGTGTTCCAAAGATTCTTGAATAAATATAGCTCCCAATATTTACAACTCAAATATCTATATTATAAAATTAAAAACAAATCTTACATTGTTTTCAAATTTAACTAATGAAGTCTTATGTTTTCTACTTGTATTCTTCTCCAGATGCCTAACATTTTGCTGAGATGAAATAGACCTATTTCCCAGAGAAGCTAATCTCTACCTACCTCATGCTAGCAAAGAATACCAAATATGAAAGATAAGAATGTGCTGTAAGTGACAGCTGAAGTTGGTTTATGCCTGTCATGCTAATAAGACCCAAATAATCAAGATTATTTCCCCGGGTAGAGTCACTTGGTTTTTTGTGGCCAATAGGATAAGACCGACAAAATAGCTAATTACCTGCTGGATTTTCAAATTCCATGAGCACTGAAAGGTCTTCCAGTAGGCTGCTTCTCAAATAAAAGACTTTTCATTTGCAAAACTATAAGATAAAGCCTCAAGAAACTCCACAGGATCTAGAAAAATGATTAACATAAAATACATACCCACTGGCAAATGATTTATAAATACTATATATCAACAAATAATACATTAAATATCGGCTTTCTGATATTTTCTAATTCTGTTTCAGTACAAAGTACACTTTAACATGGTAAGTATTTACCTGTCAAAGTGGTGAAGATTTTTCTTTTAGCAACTAATCGGCTTGTGCATTTTTCTCGTCTTCTCCACGTGAGACCAGTTGCAGGAAAATTACTCCAGGCTATGTCTGTTTTAAAATGAACTGCTTTCAAATGTGTTCTTTTAGTGCATTTGAACTACTCAAAAAATAAAAGGGACAAGCCCTTTTGTGAACAGTGCTTAAGAAGCAGGCAAGTTATTAGTAGATCAGCCTAAGTACTTTGGCACTTGCCACAGGTCTGAGAAAGGGAGCATGCGAACCTCCAAAACAGCACAGCTGTTTGAGAGTCTGTGGACTCATGAATTGGTGGTCGTGCCTTCATTGTTTTTCTCAGTGAATTCTAATTTTAGCTAAATGCAGTCTCAAGAAGGGATGATGGTGAGATATTTCTGCTCCTTAGACTGAGGATATGTTTAGCTGCCCTTGGCAGGAGTTGCAGAAGTAGGACCGGAAATGGAGAGAACAAGAAATGCAAATTGTTATGAACGAGAAAAGGTTCAGGCCTCAGTAATAGCCAAAGGGATATAAATTGAAATTGCAAGAATATATCTTTCATATAAAAATTAGTAAAAAGTTAAAAATAAGCACACCATTTTGCCAAAAGAGACATGAGAAGAGCACTTTCCTAGATTGCTTAGAGGAATGTCAACTAATCATTTCTGGGGAAAACATGACAAAATGCATTGAAAGCCTTTAAAATGCTCATATGCTTTGATTTTCCCATTTAGGATTAATGAAAGCTTGAAAGAGGTGATGACTAGATATTCTAGTCAACTACCACGATTGTCTCCCCGAAGCCAACCTGCAGAGTGAAGCTACAGCTCTTGTGGGACGTCTGGATCACATTGCTGCTGGGTGTTTAAAAGAGTTCAATGCTATTTTTGATTGCACTTGGATCCTAAGGTGTCTTTAGCTTTGAAATATTATTTTAAAATCTAAAAATGAAATAGATAAAACCACACACAGATGAATAGTTCTTTAAATCAAAGTCCATTGAAAATGCTTAGATCTGCTGTTTTATCTCATGGAAAGCAAATTCATTTAATTGAAGAAAATCTCCAAAGATCAGATCAGTAAGGGGTGCTTGATAACAAGTCAAAACCCATTTTCCTCATAAATAGCATAGGGCATATTAGAATACATTGTGTTCATTTTCATCAAGAAAGCAGCATTGAAACAATGGATTCTGGTAGTCAGCCTTAGAAATGTCAATAATGTAAATGCTTAGCAAGAAATGCTTCCACATGTTTCCTAACTTCGCATCCGAGGTTGTTGTGTTCGCTCTTCATCTTGCTTCACTGCACACCTACAATCGAATTACATTTTTGAGTCCTGTATGGGTTATAATCGGAGAAGGCAATGGCACCCCACTCCAGTACTCTTGCCTGGAAAATCCCACGGACGGAGGAGCCTGGTAGGCTGCAGTCCATGGGGTCGCTAAGAGTCGGACGCGACTGAGCGACTTCACTTTCACTTTTCACTTTCATGCATTGGAGAAGGAAATGGCAACCCACTCCAGTGTTCTTGCCTGGAGAATCCCAGGGACGGGGGAGCATGGTGGGCTGCCGTCTGTGGGGTCGCACAGAGTCGGACACGACTGAAGCGACTTAGCAGCAGCATGGGTTATAATTTATCCCTCTATAGGAGCTGAGGTCAAAAGGATAGACCGTAAATACAGCTAGAATGGTCATGATAGAGATGACAATAATCTTTGAAAAATACACGAAATATATCATTGGTCTTACCAATGAACCACATGTGTTTGAGTGGTTAAAAAAAAAAAAAGCTGCAAAGCAACAAAGTAAAACTCTTAAGCAGAGTCCTGCTCCTCACTTCTGACTGAACACTAAATAATGACTTGGGAAGAATGACATGAGGATAAAAATGTCACCATGAATTGCTACAAGGAAAGATCAAGTAGCCCTGGTAATTAAGAGTCTGTCATTTTCACACGAAGAAAAAAAATCACAAGAGATGCCAAATACCTGGGAGAGACATGTGCTTGTCATTTCAATTCAGAGGCAAGGGAAAAATCAGCTTGATTAGAAGAGGCCACTTTGGCAAATAAAAGCATTTTGTGTTTTTGGATCACTTGTACTCCTGCAAACATTTTTAAAGGAAAAAAAGCAAAAGCTGCCCATTAACAGTTCCTTTAAGTGTATTTAGACAGCAAACAGCATTTAATAAGAGCTGTAGCTTAGGTCAATCCACATATTTGTGGTGTGGGTAGTGTCTTATGTCTATTATATCTGACAGATGCAACATCACACTTTGATTAAATGTAATGTGGCTTCTAAGAGATACAGTTATTTTTGATGCCAGAGTGTTATATTTAAGGACTTCCAGGGATAAGGTGACCCAAACAGTGCAGACTGTCTGAGAGTTACATGAACCATCTTATCCTGCATTTCCTTTAAAGTTTTAAAAATCTTTTTATCCAGGCACTTTAGATACAGTGTCTAATTTCATAGTGTCCACTTTTTGAATATGAAGACTAATCATCAGAGAGGTCAGGTAACTTGCCCAAGGTCACACAGCAAAGAATAGGAGAATAAGCATTTGCCCTAAGGTTTGTCAGATCTTTACAAAGCCTATATCATTTTCCCTACACTACCATAATTCTGTAAGAATACTGGTATAAAGTCAGGAAGAGGGGCTCTAGTGTCAGTTTTGTTACCGATTCAACATACAATTATCAGGAAATCAGCCTTTAATGCTTGTCTGCTTGTACTCCTATCCGCTTGTCATTTCATAGGCCAATTCCTTTTCAGCACAGCTCACGATGTTCATTGGTTCCTGTTGTTTTACTAGTGTGATCCTTTCATAAATACTCTCTGAATCAAGATGAATAGGAGGTTGAGTTTGCTCCTGTAGGCTTCTAGGATAATGACACAAAGATAGTCCCTCAGGGAGTCATATCAAGCAGGGAAAGAGGAAAAGATTAGAATTCATCACCCTAGTCCTTCCTTCTTGTCAGCTTTGGTTGGATTCCGTGAGTCTGTCATCCTTAGTGAGGTTCTGGGACTTAGGCAGTCCAACAGAAATGCAGAAAGTCTAAACAGATTATTTAATCAATTGTGTTATCTCTGCTGGTAGTCTCTCACAATAGCTGGAATAATTGATCTAGTTTAGTGTTAGTCAGTCAGTTGTGTCCAACTCTTTGTGACCCCATGGACTGTAGCCTACTAGGCTCCTCTGTCCTTGGAATTCAGCAGGCAAGAGTACTGGAGGGGGTTGCCATTTCCTCCTCCAGGGGATCTTCCTGACCCAGGGATTGAACCCAGTTCTCCCACATTGCAAGCAGACTCTTTGCCAACTGAGCCACTAGGGAAGACGGAATAATTGATGGGAGACTGCAATAACAATGAGATTATTGCTGGAAACTGGTGGCATCCATCTCACCAAGCAGAATGGGCAGAGTTACTATAGTCAGTCACTCTTCACCGATTTCTTCCCACGGAAAAGGGGAAAATGCAAGCTACCTTGTAGAATACTAAGAAACAATGATTTTTCTCTTTATTTTTTATTTCTCTTAAACTTTTTTAGATGCTATTTATTTCTGAAACATATAAGGGTTGGAATCCCACCGACTTTTCTCTTTAAGAATTTGGGTGATATTCAGTTGAGAGGGTAACAGGCAGGAAGGCCAGGGGTCTCCAAACGGAGGAAGTAGGCTGCAAGTGTCACATATTTTATCTCTCTCTTAAGCAACAAGAGGAAACAAACTAGTGTTATATTTTTTCCCTTCTCTATACAAATATAAAAAGAGGTTTCTCTTAAAATTTTGTGTTGCAATAATGACACCTGGTCCCGCCTGAACTTTTCTCAAACCATGAGCTAACCAATGCATTTTTCTTATGGAAATGTTTGTCTTAAGCTGTGTTAATGTACTATGTATTTACCCTAGGCTCAGTCTTCAACCAGTTCTTCCTAAAGGCTCAAAGCCAACTTGACAAACCAGTATTTTATACTCATACATTGTTCTCCTAATCCATGTTAACGAAACTATATATATATTTGTGTGGAAATCTGCCTTTCTTCAAGATTCATGTCAGTAGTTTCATGGTCCGGGATGACTCACCTGATGCCAATGTTATCTCAATGCATGTTGTGGGTGAGGGGCCTGGTGCCATTCTCTGTGTTTTGAGACATTTCCTTTCTCTAATAAGCAGACTGCCAGTAGCTATATAACATCTGGCTGAAGACTAGCAGGGAGTACTCTTTCTGCCCCCTTCTGATGTCTATGTCAGAAGCTATCTCTATCTCTTTTATACTTTAATAAAACTTTATTACACAAAAGCTCTGACCGATCAAACCTCATCACTGGCCCCGGATTGAATTCTTCTCCTCTGGAGGCCAAGAATCATGGCATCTTTTGTAGTTCAACAACAACCTTTCACAATGATGCTTAATCTCTATTAATATTCATATAACTACCTGACAGGTGGTACTACCAAACATATCAATAACCATGATGAGGAAAAGTCTGAAGTGCATTCTTGATAGCGTAGCAGATAATATTAAATGCTGGACAGGGGAGAAACATCAATTTTCAGGCATCCTCAGATGCTAGAGGAAACACCACAAGATTCTTCACAGACTTTATCTCATTTTAATACAGAAACAATCCAAGCATTGTGGGTAGTTTTGTCTTCATTTTGCTGATGAAAGGGCTGAGAGCCATAGAGGATAGTGACTTACTCATTATCCCACAGCTAATAAGGACAGAGCTGTCATGACTTCAGGAGACTTTGCTGTTTGTACTACATGATGCTAAAGCATCTGGGCTCTCTCAGCTGGTCCTCCTTAGCCTTTGTGATTGAAGACACATATTTAACAGATGGGGAAGGGTGCAGTTGCAGCTTTATAGCACAGTGCAGTGTTCCCCTCTGTGCAGACAACTTGTCATGTCCCTCATTATCACTAGGATCTAACCAACTGAACAAACTAATCCAGATTTAGAATCAGAGAAAATAAAAGCTCTGGCTAGATACTGGCACATGCTGGTTTTACATCTAATTAACTCCCTTAATGGCCCTTGGAAGGAGAGAGGTGGCATTATCAGCCTCTTGACAGATGAGGAAACCGGGCCAAAGAAAGGTGAAATGAGTTATCCAGCATCACTCAGAAAGCAGTTATGGAGCTGGAAAGAGACACGTGACCTTTGGACTCATTTTTCAGCTTATCGACAAGAACATTCCACATCAAACACAAGGCACTATAATATATAACTCCAGCTGTAGAGGCCAATTATTCTTTAAAAATAAAATCTTATATAAATGTATATTTAAATGAAAAATGGTAGCTTAATTTCTATCATAGTCACCCAGGTTTGGAGAGCAAACTAATTCGTGAATATGGCCCTGAACTTTAACAAATTAATTCTATTTTTCTAAAAGTGGTTTTATCAAGATGTCCCCAACTGGCATAATTTTGAAGCTTGGAATATGAATGTTCTTAATTAATACTCTGTGTCTCTTTGGGTCCCAAATATTAATAGTAAATAAAGTATCATTGCAGAAACCCAACCATGGGACCAATTCCCATCATCTTCCTGTCAACCAAAATAAGAGATTAAAACAGGTAACTCTCATTTATGCAGTCCAAGTTTGTCTTTTCTTTCAACAGCTTGACCTTTCTGGTTTTCTAGAAATGCAGTCAGAAAAAATTACAGTGCTGACCATTTGGAGAGCACCCAAAAACTACTAGCTGAGTCATGGAAGGAGGGATAGTTATGATCTGTTAATGATACAGCTACAGTTTATCTGTGTGTGTCAGTCACTCAGTTGTGTCTGACTCTTTGTGACCCCATGGACTATAGCCCACCAGGTTCCTCTGTTCATGGAATTCTCCAGGCAAGAATTCTAGAGTGAGTTGTCATTTCCTTCTCCAGGGGATCTTCCCAACCTAGGGATTGAACCCAGGTCTCCCATACTGCAGGCAGATTCTTTACTGTGTGAGCCATCAGGGAAGCCACTGTTTATAATCTCTTATTATGCTTTGGGTACTGTGATGAATTATGCTTGATATAAATTGTTTCCTTTAATCCTTACAGGAAACCTCAGTGATAACTTCTCTTATGTATTATCACTCAGATTTTAAAGATATGGAAACTGAGGCACAGTATGTTGACATATTTCACACAGCTATATAAATCTGAGCAGGCATTCAAACTCTAACAATTTCAATGCCTAAGATCTTAAATAATGTTCAATGTAATTCTTCTGCCAAGAAGCCTGTACAGAGTTACAGAGCCAACATATCTGCTGAATAAAGTAGTCCTAATTCCCAAGGGAAGATCATACTGGGCTCTTAGCCAGTATACTCTATTATCCCTCATTCTCTGCAATAAAGACCATGAGTCATTGCCTATCAGTCAATAGGCATTTATGCTGAATGTGCTATGTGGAGAGCTCTAGACTAGGGACTGCAAGGGTAGCAAGGAAAACTGACCAAGGAAACAAACACAGCAACAAGCTCACAGAAATCTACAATTAGACTTGCAGAAATGAAGGATTAACTGCAAATATATGTATGTATGTGTGTGTGTGTATGTATATATATATATATATATATCACTAAAGTGAAATTGAGATTACCTGCAGAAAGGATAGTTTGGAAAATATGCATTCAGCCAGTCATTTATTCTGAAGATAGGAATTGAATTCAAAAATAGGAACTGTGTAGCAGTAGTTTATGATAAGAAGTGATTGCTTCATAAATAGCAATCACTGTCCAGGAAACAGAAGAACACATTTGTGGTTACCAAGGGGGAGAGGAGGTGGGAGAGGGATGGAGTGGGAGTTGGGGTTGGTAGATGCAAACCAAAAAGAGAAAAAAAGAAGTGATTGCTTGACCAAATTAACCATTTTACCCCAAACCAGTATGCACATATGTATGTATGTGTGTGTGTTTGGATAGACCTGATCAAAACTACACAAAACTGGTTGATCACAAAATACTGTTTATATCTATTGTTTAATGAGTCTTAGATGTTATAATTGAAGTGTATCTTTGCATTTGGATTAAAAGTGAGTATACAGATTCCTTAAGACAGATGAAATATATAGTGGCCAAATTTAACAAGTTCTCAAATTTACAGTTTGGGGATGAAATATTTTAATTATCTGAAGAGAGCCACAGAGACACATAATAAAAATACATCTAAGTGCGAGTCTGAGAGCTAAATTAGGGCACTTACATCTTCAGAAAATAACATCCAGTAGAAAAGGAACAGAGTGATTTTACTCACTGTGCAATTTCAAGAAAAGGCATTTACTTGCTATTGTGTAGACACAGTATAACACAGAAGTTTAAACTTTCCCCAGATTGCCTGCATCTTGAAAGGAAGACATTCAGTAAACAATAAACTTACCTCCCCTCCTCCATGTTTTGTCAATATCATAATAATGATGTTGCCAATAGGACATGTAAAAGGAAAGTTTATAGATAGAAAATGACAATGCCTATTGAGATGATATCTCCATTATTTATGTGCCTCACAAATGGAAACTTAAATGCACAGGGAAATCAATAATACAAAAAGGAATCATTGCTCAATTTATTCTTAAGCTACCAGACCTGAGAATAACGTGAAAAATATAGACAGGCAATATGATTAGGAGAGTTAAAAATTCTGAACTTATCTTGTATTTGTGCACTCACTGCAAATGCAACACAGATTTTTTTAGAAAGGCTTTAAGTGTGTGTCTGTGTGTGCATGAATGTATCAGTTCAGTTCAGTCACTCAGTCGTGTCTGACTCTTTCCGACCCCATGGACTGCAGCATGCCAGTCTTTCCTGTCCATCACCAACTCCCAGATATTACTCATATTTGTGTCCATCGATCAGTGATGCCATCCAACCACCACATCCTCTGTTGTCCCCTTCCCCTCCTGCCTTCTATCTTTCCCAGCATCAGGATCTTTTCAAATGAGTCACTTCTTTGCATCAGTCAGTCAAAGTATTAGAGTTTCAGCTTCAGCATCAGTCCTTCCAATGAATGTTCAGGACTGATTTCCTTCAGGATGGACTGGTTGGAACTCCTTGCTGTTCAAGGGACTCTCAAGAGTCTTCTCCAACACCACAGTTCAAAAGCATCAATTCTTCAGCACTCAGCTTTCTTTATAGTCCAACTGTCACATCCATACATGACTACTGGAAAAAACATAGCTTTGATTAGATGGACCGTTGTTGGCAAAGTAATGTCTCTGCTTTTTAATATGTTGTCTAGGTTGGTCATAACTTTTCTTCCAAGGACCAAGAGTCTTTTAATTTCATGGCTGCAGTCACCATCTGCAGTGATTTGGGAGCCCCCAAAAATAAAGTCTGACACCGTTTCCATTGTGTCCCCATCTATTTGCCATGAAGTGATGGGACTGGATGCCGTGATCTTAGTTTTCTGAATGTTGAGTTTTAAGCCAACTTTTTCACTCTCCTCTTTCTCTTTCATCAAGAGGCTCTTTAGTTCTTCACTTTCTGCCATAAGGGTGGTATCATCTGCATATCTGAGGTTTTTGATATTTCTCCTGGCAATCTTGATTCCAGCTTGTGCCTCATCCAGCCCAGCATTTCTCATAATGTACTCTGCATATAAGTTAAATAAGCAGAGTGACAATATACAGTCTTGATGTACTCCTTTCCTTATTTGGAGCCAGTCTGTTGTTCCATGTCCAGTTCTAACTGTTGCTTCTTGACCTGCATACAGATTTCTCAGGAGGCAGGTCAGGTGGCCTGGAATTCCCATCTCGTTAAGAATTTTCCAGTTTGTTGTGATCCACACAGTCAAAGTCTTTGGCATAGTCAATAAAGCAGAAGTAGATATTTTTCTGGAACTCTTTTGCTTTTTCGATGATCCAGTGGATGTTGGCAATTGGATCTCTGGTTGCTTTACTTTTTCTAAATCCAGCTTGAACATCTGGATGTTCACGGTTCACGTACTGTTGAAGCCTGGCTTAGAGAATTTTAAGCATTACTAGCGTGTGAGATGAGTGCAGTTGTGCAGTAGTTTGAGCATTCTTTGGCATTGTCTTTCTTTGTGATTGGAATGAAAACTGACCTTTTCCAGTCCTGTGGCCACTGTTGAGTTTTCCAAATTTTCTGGCATATTAAGTGCAGTACTTTCACAGCATCATATTTTAGGTTTTGAAATAGCGCAACTGGAATTGCATGTATCATGTGTATCATGTACGCTGTAAAAATTTAAAATAACTTCGCCTCATTGCCAAGTTTGTGCTCTAGGTTTAAGTAAACCCCAATTTCTCTGTTGGTAAACAACTTCCAAAGAGAGTATTTTCTTATGGAGTAGTCAGTTATGTGGGTGAAAATCAATTGTTCTTCTCATACTGACCTAAAAGCTAATCACTAGGCCAAAAAAAAAAAAAAACCAAAAAACAAAAAACAAAAAACCTCCAGTAGCAAAGAATTCATCAGCTGAATTTAAAGTCATTCCCTATACATGGCTTTGTATATGCACTCAAATCTAAACTCCTTTCATGTTTCCATTTACAGAAGCTCTGTTGAATTACTCCACCCTCAGCATCGTAGATGCCCCTGAATATCACACTTTCAAAGTGACTTGGAAGAAGATTTCAGCCTGTGTGAATAGATACCTTAACTGAGGATTTTGACTGGGGTAACATATTGAGTACAGGCTACCACATCATGTACAGAAGCTCAGGGGATAGGGGCTTATTGTGACAAAGTAAGGGATCGTGTATCCAAGTTTCTCTGATGGTTTAAATTTATTACATTATTTTTTGTGAATTTCCTGGGGTTTGTTTTACTATTTTTGTTTTGTTTATTATTTCTGATTGGTTTTAGATCCTCTTTGGAAAAGTGAGAGAAGTTTAAGCTTCACAGGCACATAGACATCCCTAATTTGAATCTTGGACTTGCTGTTTTCTAGCTGTGAAACCTTGAATAAATTCACCATCTTCATCTGTAAAACATGAGTAACAATAGACCTTACCTAAAGGTTATTATGAGGAGTCTTTGAGATAATGCATGTAAAGTGTGTAGCAAAGTTTGATACAGTGGAAAATAACACATGCTAGCTGTTGTTCCTCCTGCTATTACTACAAACCACCACTCTCATCATCACCGCCATCTCCATCACCACCATCACCATAACCATCACCACCACCATCACCATCACTACCACCACCATCATTACTGTCTTCATCCATTTGAGTTGCTAGAACAAAATACCACAAACTGGGTAGCTTATAAATGACACAATTTTTTTCCTCACAGTTCTAGAGGCTAGAAAGTCTAGGGTGAAGCCACCAGCCTGGTCAGGTGAGGGTGTTCTTTGTAGTTTATAGTTGGTACCTTTTCATTATGACCTCACAGTGAAAGGGATTAGGGATCTCTTCGGAGCCTCTTTCATAAGGCATTAATTCCATTCATTAGGGCTCCACATGCATGATTTAAGCATCTGTGGAAATACCCACCTCCAAATGTCATGATCTCTGCGGGTTGAGATTTCAACATATGAACTTAACAGGACATAAACATTCAGACCATAGCAGCTACATACTTGATTACTGTAAAGAAAAATGTGGTGAGAAAAGAAAGACAGCAATTCTATTTCTCAGATTGGTATGAGAGCCTTATCCTTTGTTAACAAAAGCAGACTCGAAGCATCTATCAAATCTTATATCATCTTTCAAATTTTTATGCTTCCAGGTAAGCTAGCTTTTCAAACAACTTCTTTGGCTCCAGAGAAGAGAAATGGTTAACTAGCACAATTATGCTACTAGTTGTATCATGCAGATAAAACCAGTTGGTGGGACAGAATTATTTGTTTTCCCACTGAGAAAAGGTAAACTTGCCAGAGGATATCTGTGATCAATTGCAAAGCTGTTAAAATTCTGTGCTCTTTGCCCAGAGCTACCGGATTCCTTTATGTGGCTGCACTGAAGGAGTAATTGTTAGAAATCACTAACATAGATGTTTAAAAACATGGTTTATAATCACAATACAGTATATTATGCATGGAATGAGAACCCATTCTAGTGTACTTTTTAATCTGTCTTTGACAAGGTGCTTGAAAAATGTGGGAGGTGTGCAGGAACCAAGCTAGAATTAGTGAAACTGCTCTGTTCCATTATCTTTCTATTACAGCTAGGGAAACAAGTGTGCAAAGATAAAGGTCAAGAAAGTTAGTCAAGGCTGTAGAGACATTGGTGGAACCAAAAAAAAGCCCATTTTCCTATGTTAAGGCCAATTTTTGATGGGCAATTTTAAAAAACCCAGTTAAGTCAACTAAACACTACTTTTCTTGTTTTATGAGGTTTTGTATATTAGAGTGAAAGAGAAAGAGAGAATGAACATCATCACATTCATTAACTTACTACTAGAAATAAATATTATTACTACTAGAAATAAATATCTTAATACATTTAGTGGAAAACAAAAAGCAACCTTAATTTTATAGAATAGAATAGAGTTCATTCACTGAAAAACATTGTATTTGAATTTGTGAAAAATTGCTTGTTTTTCCTCAAAAAGTGTTCCAGGTTGAAAGAAGCACTTCTGGAATGCCAGAGTAAAAACTTCTCCTAATCTACTTTTCCATAAAGGCTATGAGAACACTGGCAAAAATATTAAAAAATAAGTATCTTAAAAACTGTAGAAATTAGGCAAAAGCTTGTAGAAATTCAAAGAATGCTTATTCAAGAAAAAGTACTATATCTTTGTGAAATAGCAATTGTGTGGTATTTAAAACTTGACTTTTTCCTATTCCTTTCTCCCCAGTTTTGCAGTAACTTTGAAGTGCAATAGCCTCACAACTGCGGTAGCTGAGAAAAGCAACAACTGAGCAGTCACTGGAGAAGGTAGTGTTTGGAGCTGGCCTCAAATCCCCACGTATAAAGAATTGTCACTATTTGACCTGTCTTGCAGGACCTGGCACAGCCCTGATTAAATAGCATGTCTTTATTTGACCTGACTTAGGGCATGGCCAGTGTAAATCGAGAATTTCTTAAAAACAATCAGCCACACTTGTATAAAACTCGGATGCCTGATGTGGGGACAGCAGTTGGAACAAACAGGAGACTGATCAAAAAAACACGAAACAAAAATCTGAGGAATCAAATATTCACAGCAGGCTTTGAAAAACTCAAACATGTTCTTGGAAATAAAGAAAGCACATGCAGGTTTATGTGTATACCCAGGAAATAGACAAGAAACACCAAACCTCTCATTTCTGGATGAACTTGAGGGTCTGCACAAGCCAGAAGTGATTTTAAAGTCACTGCCAGAATGTAGAAAGCATGCCCCAACATATATACAGTGACAATAACTGAAATGAAAAATTTACCAGACAAGCTCAAGAGCAGAAGACAAACGTGACCCAGCAGAAGAAAGAATAATAAACACAGATCAATTGGGAATATTCAGTCTGAAGAACAGAAAGTAAAAGAATGAAGAAGAATGAACAGAGCTTCAGAAATCTGTGTGGATGAAACCAAACACATCAAAATAACACATAATGAGAGTACAGCACAGAGTTAGAGAAACAATTAGAAAAGAATACTTGGAAAAAAGTAACAGCTGAAAACTTCCCAAATTTGCTGAAAATTATTAATCTACACATCCCAGGAAGTTCAATGAACTCCAAGTAGAAAACTAGATGACATGCACACCTTAAGATATCATATTTAAACTGGCAAATGACAAAATGAAAGCAAGAAAATCATGAAGAAGCAAGAGAAAGTTGACTTATGAAGTACAGGGCATACACAGTAACAGTAACAGCTAACTTCTCATCAGAAAACATGGAAGGTGAATGAAATAAACTATCAACAAAGCTATCCTTCAAAAACAAAGGATAAATTATGATGTGCATGGGTGCTCAGTTGCTCAGTCATATCTGACTCTTTGTGGCACTATGGACTATAGCCCGCCAGGCTCCTCAGTCCATGGAATTCTCCAGGCAAGAATATTGGAGTGGATTGTCATTTCCTCCTCCAGAGGATCTTCCCAACCCAGGGCTTGAACCTGAGATCGAGACTCCTGCATCTCCTGCATTGGCAGGCAGGTTCTTTTTTACCTCTAAGCCACCTGGGAAGCCCTAAATTATGACATTCATAGATAAATAAAAATGGAGAATTTTTTGCTCACTGACCTGCTATAAGAAATACTAAAGGCAATCCTTCAGGTATACATGAAAAGACACTTGAGAAGAACTTGGATTCACATGAAGAAATAAGAAGAACTGATAAATACAAGTACATGAGTAAATAAAAAATAGAGTGTAAATATATTTTTGTTTGTAAAGCATTTTTCCTCTCCTATCTGATTTAAATGACAGTTGCATAACATAATGATTATATGTCTTTGGTAATAGGCACAGAATGTATGAAGATGTAATTTGCTTAATAAAGAAGGGGAAATGAAATGGAGCAATATAGGAGTGAAGGTATTTATTATATTGAAATTAAGATAATATTGATCCAATTTAGATTGTTATAAATTAAGGTGTTAATTGTAATTGCCAGAACAACTACTAAGACAATAAGAAAAATACTAAGATGTAAAAAAAGGTACACTTTATGTTTTCTCAATATTTTTTATTGCAAAGCACTTAGTATAAAAGCAAGATAGTCTATCTACTTTGAATTTCCAACTTTCAGTTCACACAAGGAATAAGGTTTTTTTTTTCATTTTATTTATTTGTTTTTACAAATCAGTTTTTTAAATTGAAGTATAGTTGATTTACTAGATTATATTAGTTTCCATTGTACAACATAATGATTCAATATTTATATAGCTTATACTTCATTGAAAGTTATTACAAAATAATGGCTATATTTCCCTCTGCTGTACAAATACATCCTTGTTGCATGTATATTTTATACCTAGTAGTTCGTATGTTCTATTTCTATCCCTATCTTGCCCCTCCCTCCCTTCCATCACCCCATTGGTAACCACTAGTTTATTCTTTATATCTGTCAATTTAAGTTTTATATTCAGTTATTTTTTTCTTTATATAACAGACTCCATATACAACAGGATATTTGCCTCTCTGTGTCTGATTTATTTCACTATGCATTATTACCCTGTAGGTCCATCCACATTGTCGCAAATGGCAAAATTTCATTATATATATATATGTATTATATATATATATATATCATATCATATCATATCTTATTTAGCCATTCATCTGTTGATGGACACCTATGTTGCTTCCAAATCTTGGTTATTTAAATAGTGTTGCTGTTGCAATGAACATTAGGGTGCATATATCTTTTTGATTTAGGATTTTCATTTTTATTAAATTTATATCCAGGAATAAAATTTCTGGATCTTGTAATAGTTCTCTTTTTAGTTTTCTAAGGAACCTCCATACTGTTTTCTACAATAGCTGTACCAATTTACATTGCCACCAACAGTGTACAAGGGTTCACTTTTCTCCACACCCTCACCAGCATTTGTTTATGGTCTTTTTGATGATGACCATTAAGACAGGTGTGAGGAAATATCTCATTGTGGTTTTGAATTGCATTTCTCTGATTTTAAGCAATGTGAAGCATCTTTCCATGTGCCTGTTGGCTATACATATCTTCTTTAGAAAAATATCTATGCAGATCTTCTGTCCATTTTTTGAATGTTTTGTTCATCTTTTTCAATATTGAGTTGTATGAAACATCTGTATATTTTGGATATTAACCCTTTGTTGATCCCATCATTTGCAAATATTTTCTCCCATTCAGTAGGTTGTCTTTTTATTTTGTCAATGGTTTCCTTTGCTATACAAAAGTTTTTAAGTTTAGGGTTTCTCTGGTGGCTCAAATGGTAAAGAATTTGCCTGCAATGCAGGAGACTTGGGTTCAATCCCTGGATCAGGAAGACCCCCTGGAGAAGGGAATAGCTACCCACTCCAGTATTCTTGCCTAGAGAATCCCATGGACAGAGGAGCCTGGCAGGCTCCAGTCCACTGGGTCGCAAATTAGTGACTAACACTTTCACTTTCACTGAAGTATGGGCACATGAAACCTCCAGCTTTGTTCTTTTTTTCTCAATATTTCTTTGGTAATATTGGGAGTATTTTGTGGATCCATATAAATTTTAAGATTATTTGTTCAGTCGTCAATGTATATTATAAAGCTACATTAATGAAGACAGTGTGGTATTGACATAAGGATAAATACACTAGAAAACAGAATTGACAATATAGATATGGACCCACACATACACAGTAAATTAATTTCCAACAAAAGTTTTAATGAAATTCAATGGAAAGAAGAAAATATTTTCAACAAATGGTCCTGGAACAACTGGATATCTATATTAAAACAAATAACTACCTTATACCATACATAAAAGAAAATCAACAATGGATCACAGACCTAATTAAGAAGCTGAAACTAGTAGTTTCTAGAAGAAAATCTCTCTGTCTGCAGAGTTAACAAAACTTTCTTAGGATACAAATGGCATTATTTTTAAGAAAATTAAAAATAAATAAATTGCACATCATACTGAAAGAAACTGCACATCAAAGGACACCATTACGAAAATTTAAATAGACATGGAAAACATATTTGCAATGAGTATATCTGACAAAACCTGTATCTTGAAGTTTAAAGAATTCTTGTAAATAAACGACAACAAACACCTAGTGAAAACTGGAAAAATATTTGAACAGATATTTTTAAAAAGATATAAGAAAAGTTTAAGAACAGGTATATAAAATTGTTATACCACATTGGATTCATTCCCTACTCTTACACAGTTTCTCTTATCAGACAGTTCTTTTTGCCATCAAATGGTTCTCCCCACCTGCACTTATTTTGAGTTTCATGGTAATTTCCGTCACCTAATATTGCTATGGGTTTTATTTGTGGGTTTTAAAAATCCCTTTCCATGTTACATTGTCTTGTAGGGGAATTTATTGAACACACACACACACTCACTCCATTATGGCTGCCATCTTCCAGAATCATCTCTTCCCTCAAATTTCCTCTTGATGTTGTCCATTTATGTTTTCTAGCTAAAGAAGGAGGAAAATTGGGAAATAAACTAAGGTACATCCTCAATGGCTAGGGGTGCTACCTTTCAAAGAAAGCAACTCATCATTCATGTGCATCTACTAGAAACTAAGGGATCTGGGAACTGTAAATGAGATTTTTCATGATTGGATATGCATACCTCATACAGTCACCTCTGCTTTTTCCTTCCCTTAGTTTGGTGTAGATTTGCATAAAGGGCTTTTAAGTGATGGCTCATGTTGGGGATGATATTGAAATCTCAGTTAGGCATGCATTTGCAGCTAACTGAGATTTCCCATTGGTAGCTTAATTCATGCCCCAATAGTTTATTTAACATTTTTTTTTTGTTCTTGAAACACAGTGTCATCTGTTTGAAACTATTGTTTTAGTTGTTCAGTGAGTTCTTGCCTGAATAATTTGACATACTCAGCAGCTCTGTTTAAAGAAAAGACTCTGTTTAAGGTCTTTTCTTCTTTAGAGGCATAATGTGTGTCAGAGGGGAATTAGGAAGGAATTAACTTTGTTTAATGAATACTAAAGTAAAAAGGGATTAAACATCTCTACAAATAGTCAGATCCCATGGGTCTCTTGACTTTAAAGATTGTAGAAGGTAATTATATATTGTAATTAAATTATTTTAATTCAATTTCAAACTTTATTTCATGAATAGAAAATATTTCCTGCTCTGAATAGGGAATATCTTTCTTTCAGCTAAATCCTCCTTTAGGATAGAAGGGAATTTGTCATTTAAATGTAAGCAACAAGGGACAAAGTAAACTAAAAAAAAAAAAAAACAAACAAAGACAATCCCTGTTTTGATCTCTTCCATTCTATAAATTTTTGGATTGAATTTAGCATTTGTAAGTAATGTTTTTGGCATAAAAACTGAATTAAGCCTTTTAAAACTTGGCTCAGTATAAATATTCAACCGCTGTAGACTAAAGAATACAGACTTATTCTTTGTGATTTTCTTAGCAGTTATCAAGAGGCATTTCCATATCAATTTTAAGATATGAATTTATAAAATATAACTGAACCCATTTCTTAGTGCCAGTTGAGTTGTTAGTAGAGTATAGAAAGTCATCAAAATATAGTGGAATGATTGAAGAAATGTGTTACTGAATCCTGACCTCATTACTGTACCTACAAGGGTAAATTTGTGTAACTTCTATGAATCTAGGCAGAATAAGATGTAGAGTTAGATGATTTCTAATTTACTCTGCAGGCCCCTGATAACAATAAGTAACCATGAAAGTAACAAGGTAAGTAATCTAAGTGTTGATTTTCCCTGGTACCTCATTGGTAAAGAATCTGCCTGCAATGCAGGAGTCGCAGGGGACTTGGGTTCAATCCCTGGGTAGGGAAGATCCCCTGGGAGAGGGCATGGCAACCCACTCCAGTATTCTTGCCTGGAGAATCCCATGGACAGAGGAGCTTGGTGGGCTACAGTACACAGGGTCACAAAGAGTGGGACACAACTGAAGCAACTCAGCACATACACGCATCCTATTATATGGACAAGAAAAATGTTATAGAGTTTAAAAGATTTACTCAAAATGACAGATGTAGGAAATGGAGAAACTAAGGTTCTGACTCAGAACAGTTTGATGCTTAGTCCAGTATTCTTTGGGATATATAATATTCACTTTTGTGATTAACTTTCTATAGTCATGTATAGAAAAAATAGAATTACTCTTTCATTCTGTGACTGACTTTCTATGTTGTAGCTTTCTGAGTAAAAGTCCAAAGCCAGCGGTAGAGAAAAGAACACTGTGACCACTTGTAAGACTAGAAACACTGAAAGCAGTGTAAGGGCAACAGAAAGCCCTTCATTGAGTAGACTTCAAATCTATAAATCCAGTTTGTGGACACTTCAAAACAAAACAGAGGATGATTCATGAGTGTGGGAAGAGAACTACTCCCTTTTTGAAAGATCCTCAAAGGTTAAAGATTACCATCTAGGACTTCCCCGGTGATCCAGTGGCTAAGACACCACACTCCCAATGCAGGGGGCCTGGGTTCAATCCCTGGTCAGGGAAATAGAATCCACATGCTGCAACTAAAGATCCTGCACAGCCAAATAAATTATTATATATATATATATATATATATATATATATATATATTAAAGATTACCATCCTACTCTGGACAGATTATCTTCTTGGTAAAGAAACCTCTTCAGAACATTGATTTGCTTACATATCTGTCTCCCTCTGCTAGATATAAGCCTTTTGTGATTAGACATTGTGCTGTGCTCAGTTGCTAAGTCACATCCAACATTTTGTGATCCCATGAACTGTAGCCTGCCTGGCTCCTCTGTCTATGGAATTCTCCAGGCAAGAATACTGGAGTAGATAGCCATTCCCTTATTCAGGGGATCTTCCTGACCCAGGAATCAAACCCAGGTCTCCTGCATTGCAGGCAAACTTTTTACCATCTGAGCTACCAGGGAAGCTATCATGTAATTAATCCTTACTGAATACCTACTACATGCCAGGCAGCTTTCCAGGTAATACAAGGAAGGAAACAGACACATATGTGTACTTTCATAGGACTTACATTCTAGTAGATGAAACAATAATAAACAAAAAAGAACCAAAATAGATTGCACTTAGATGTTGATAATGCAGTGGAAAAAAATAAATAAATAAAAGAGGGAAGGGAGAACAGGAAGTGAGAGGACAGGAAGGCTTCATTGAAAAGGTCTCATTAATTTTTTTTTCCCTTGAGTCTCTTCTTTATTTTTTTTAAATAAATTTATTTATTTTAGTTGGGGGCTAATTACTTTACAATATTGTAGTGGTTTTTGCCATACATTGACATGAATCAGCCATGGGTTTACATGTGTTCCCCATCCTGAACCCCCCTCCCACCTCCCTCCCCATCCCATCCCTCTGGGTCATCCCATTGCCCCAGCCCTGAAAAGGTCTCATTTAAACCAACTGAATAGATTTGGCAATAGCAGGCCAGAAATTTCACATGCATGTTTGACTTTGTTAGGGATGTCATAACAAATTACCATAAACTCGGGGGTTTTAACAACGAAAATACATCGTCTCACAATCTAGAGGCTAGAATTCTGGATTAAGGTGTCAGCAGGGTTGATTCCTTCTGAGGCAGTGAGGTAAGAATCCATTTCATCTCCTGGGCTTGTGAAAGTTGCTCAATAGTGTCTGACTCTTTGCGACCCCATGAACTATACAGTCCATGGAATTTTCTAGGCCAGAATACTGGAATGGGTAGCCTTTCCCTTCTCCAGGGGATCTTCCAAACCCAGGGATCAAACCCAGGTCTTCTGCATTGCAGGCAGATTCTTTACCAACTGAGCTATCAGGGAAGCCCTAGGCTTGTAGATGACCTTTTTCTTCCTCTGTCTCTTCACATCGTCTTCCCTCTATGTGTATCTCTGTGTCCAACTTCTCCTTTTTTAAAAGGACACCAGCCACACTGATTTAGGGCCCACCCTAATCACCTCCCTGGTGGCTCAGATGGTAAAGCGTCCTCCCGCCTATAATGCGGGAGACCCGGGTCCAATCCCTGGGTTGGGAATATCTCCTGGAGAAAGAAATGGCAACTCACTCCAGTATTCTTGCCTGGAAAATCCCATAGTCAGAGGAACCTGGTAGGCTACAGTCCATGGGGTTGCAAAGAGTCGGACATGACTGAGCGACTTCACTTTCTTTTCTTTCTAAAGATCCCATCTTAACTTGATTATCTCTGTAAAGATAGTATCTCCAAACACAGTCACGTTCTGAGGTAATAAGGGTAAAGACTTCTATATGAATTTGGAGGGATGAAATTCAATCCATGAAGTTCATTATTTTATTTAATACAATAACTCTATAAGGGAAGCATTGCTAAGCGTGCTCGATTACCAGGATGAATGATGCTTCATCCTTTTTATTCATCGATGAATGAAAAAAATATAAAACAAATACACAGATAAATCTAATATGGTTGACATAGAAAGACATAATACCTAAGTACTAGTTGAGTAGATCAGAAGTGCTGTGGCAAGTTAACTGGAAGAGGGTATAACTCACCTTCTCCTTGAGAAGCAGGAGAATTTAGCTAGCAGGAAATATGGAGTAAGGAGTGTTCTGGAAACCATGAATAAAAAAAAAAGTCATTTTACTGGGTATGTCAAGTACTACCATTTAGACAAAAAATTTGGAAACACTGCATTGTGCCAAGATGATTTCTAGTTTGCCTTTAAGTTTTGCAAATATGACTGCATTCAAGAAGGACAATGAAGAGGACATAACCTGCCAGCTTAATTAATTTTCTGAAATGCTTCTGGGCAAAATTAATATGTGTGGCTACCAGCCCAAATCGTTGGGACTGAACAGAGTCAGCTTACACAGAAAATTGCAAGAAGTGTATGGATATTTAAAAAATTGAATATAGCAATATTGATAATTGTGGTAAGAGAATTATTTATCCTTTCCTTGGATACTTTCTCTCATTGTTTATTTCAAAGTCAATATGATTATCAGAACCTTTCAGAGCAAAATTAAAACCTTGGGGTGAGGTGGCCATTTGGCAAAGACTCCTATGTATATCCTACTAAACCCAAGTGGATAGAAACAAAATAAACTTAATTCCAGTGTAAAGTTTACTTATCCTTTGAAGAAAGTGATACTAAATATCAGTATTGAGTAAATTCAAATTCTCTTGCTGATCATTTCAGATATGGGCTACTAGCAAAATCAAGACTGAACTTTCTCCTGTTTCTGTTTCCAGGATGTATTTTATCAATAAGGTAAAGGGTAGAAGAAATAATGAGGTTCACATGTACAGTCTTTTATGGTTTGCAAAGCCATTTTACATCTGTCATTTCAATGGCTTCTACATCTACTCTGAGGACAGTAGGAGAGAGTTATGATCCTCATTTGATAGAAGAGAAAAAGAGAAAAACTGAGACTCTAAGAGTTGATGCTTTCAATATTATAATCAGGAATGGAACCAACACTAGCACTCCAAAATTTGGATGATTACTCCTGTACTTAACATACCAAAGAATGGATAGCTCCTACAATGATATGCTGTTCAAATTAACCATGGTGTCCACGGTATCATGGTCTCTACCCTAATACTCTGATTTCCTTAAACATCTCAAGTTCGAAAATCTATGGACTTCTACAAGGCTGAAATGTAATAACTTCACGCTTTATATGCACTATTGCCAACCAGTATAATATCAATATTTATAAACCTGTACAATTAAATTACATTTTCAGGGGACTTGAAATTTCCTTGAAATAAGGTTTTGTCTCTGTGTGTGTGTGTACATGTATATTCATTCTGATAATTATCTATAAAACAAATAGCATAAGCAAGCTATGTAAGTCTATCCCTTATCACCTACAGGATCATCTTAAACATAAATGCCACACATGATTCAGAGCCCCTGTGTGGTTGTGACCATGATACCATGGACACCATGGCTAATTTGCACAGCAGAAGTGCAAGGCACAATTGGCCTTTGTTGATATCATCTTGACATATGAAAGCCAAATGATGTCACTGTATGTCATCTGAGCAAAGATTTCATAGTATGAACACAGAAAGTGGTGGAAGAATTGGGTCTTCATTCTACCTGCCATAACTTAGATATAAAGAACTCCCTGGAGCCTCTACCTTAGCTACCAGCACTATACTCACATGGTGAGCTACAGTTTAGTTTCAATGAGATGTGTTCCATCACATTAAATCATGTAGCTACTTTAAATATTATTGTTCTTTTAATTTGGCTTTGTGCTTAATTTCTCAATGTTTTCATGTTAACGCCATATTAGAACTATGAGCTTAAGAGTCTAAACCTAGTGCTATGTTGGCATACATTTAAGTAGCATACATTAAATGAAGTGAAGTGAGGTCTCTCAGTCATGTCTGACTCTTTGTGGAGCATACATTAAAAGAAACCTGATTTTGGTCAACATTAGAGATAAGAGATGATTGGTTTTTGCTTTATAAAGGCTCTATACATGATGCAATCTGTAGAAACATTGAACTATGTGGCTTCTGATAGTCTAGAATCCTAAAATTTGAAAGAAGAGTCTGTTCTGCTTATCCTTATGTTGTGGCCATGAGTGTTCATAGAGTAGCCAATGAATCAATCTAGCATGCATCTCTGAGAGAGTACTACATGCCTCGTCACAGCTGCATGTTGAAAGTTGATAGAGGAAAAGCAAACATAGTCTTGGCTCTTGAAAAGTTAAGTGCCTAGAAAACTGCTAGCTTAGTCTACCACTGCCCGACTCTGCCTGGGTGGACTCTGATTCTCAGCTTTAGAATCTGAGGACCTTTGTCCTGTGGCCAAGAAGCAACTGATTATAGCTCCATTTCTTGAGGAGTACTGTGTAGCATTCACTGAAATCTGTCTGGCTGTGGTACAATAAAAGTTCCAAGGCTTGATCAAGTCTGGGTGGAACCGTTTCCAAGGGAGAATACAATTGTGGAATAAGTTACCCTGACAGAAAATTAGAGCATGTTCATAGAAAGATTAAAATGAAGCCAAAAGAGCAAGTATGTCCCTGAGTGGCCTTTGAATACAAATAATAAGGATAATGCATGATAAAGTAGCAAGGGATTGGGGTAGGAAATGGTCAGACTGTTGGAGTTGGGTTTACCCTGACTCAGATTACTTTTTAATTCTTCTCTTTTTTTCCATTTTATTGTCACTGATCTCAATTGGGTGCTAATATGATGATTGACTGTATATTGTCACCCTGCTTATTTAACTTATATGTAGAATACATCGTGAGAAACACTCAGCTGGACGAAGCACAAGCTGGAATCAAGATTGCTGGGAGAAATATCAAAAGCCTCAGATATGCAGATGACACCACCCTTATGGCAGAAAGTGAAGAAGAACTAAAGAGCCCCTTGATGAAACTGAAAGAAGAGAGTGAAAAAGTTGGCTTAAGGCTCAACGTTCAGAAAACTAAGATCATGGCATTTGGTCCCATCACTTCATGGCAAATAGATGGGGTAACAGGGGAAATAGTGACAAATTTTATTTTTAGGGACTCCAAATTCACTGCAGATGGTGATTGCAGCCATAAAATTAAAAGACGCTTACTCCTTGGAAGGAAAGTTATGTCCAACCTAGATAGCGTATTAAAAAGCAGAGACATTACATTGTCAACAAAGGTCTATATAGTCAAAGCTATGGTTTTTCCAGTAGTCATGTATGGATGTGAGAACTGGACTATAAAGAAAGCTGAGTGCCGAAGAATTGATGCTTTTGAACTGTGGTGTTGGAGAAGACTCTTGGGAGTCCCTTGGACTGAAGAAGATCCAACCGTTCCATCCTAAAGGAAATCAGTCCTGAATATTCGTGGGAAGGACTGATGCTGAAGCTGAAACTTCAATGCTTTGGCCACCTGATGCGAAGAACTGACTCACTGGAAAAGACCCTGATGATGGGAAAGTTTGAAGGTGGGAGGAGAAGGGGACAACAGAGGATGGGATGGTTGGATGGCATCACCGACTTGGTGGACATGAGTTTGAGTAAACTCTGGGAGTTGGTGATGGACAGGGAGGCCTGGCTTGCTGCAGTCCATGGGGTCATAGAGTCAGACATGACTGAGTGACTGAATTGAACTGAACTGATGATGATTGAAACTTGGATGCAAGGATGTGGTAGGCTTAAGAAATAGCTTCTTCGGGGGCCTCAAGTCTCAAAAGGGTAGCTTACAGTAATGAGATTTGTAATAATTCCAGAGATATGGGGCGAGTAACTCCCATTTTATTACAGGGCTCACTGCATCCTCAAGCCTGTAAGAAGTAGAGTACAAAGGGACTAAGAGTAGCCACGTCATCACCTGACTGCTTGGATCACAGCAGTAGCCTCCTCACTTAACTCCCTGCTTCTCTTCTTGGCCACTGCCCGCACTCTCATACAGTCTATTCTCCACGTGGCAAACAGAGTGACCTTTTAAAAAGAATAATTAATTCATGACACTTCTATGTCTAAAACCCTCCAACGACTAATGAGTATACATAGAATATAAACAATATAAGATCCTCTTTTCCCTTTTCAAAAAATACATTTCTTAGCTTCTTTGATCTTTCTGTTATTATTTTAGTCTCTATTTTATTTATTTCTGTTCTGATCTTTGTTATTTCCTTCCCTCTGCTAACTTTTGGCATAGTTTCTTGTTTTTGTAGTTCCTTGAGGTATAAAGTTAGTTATCTGAGAAATTTCCTTTTCCTTGAAGTAGATGTTTATATAGTTCTCTTTTAAAACTCCTTTTGCAGAATCCCGTAAGTTTTGTTATGTTCTATTTCCATTTTCATTTGTGTAAAGATTTTTTAAAAATTTCCTTTTTGACCCATTAATTATGCAGGAACGTGTCATTTAATTTTCACATATTAGTGAGCTTACTAGCTTTTCTCCTGTTATTGACTTCTAATTTCATGCTGTTGTGGTCATAAATGATACTTGGTATGATTTTAATCTTCTTAAATCTGCTAAGACCTGTTTTGTTACTTAACATATCTGAATAATGTTTTGTGTGTGTGCCTAAGAAAAATGTTAATTCTACTGCTGTTGGGTGGAATGCTCTGTAAGTGGTAGGTCCATTTACCTCAAATCTGATATTCTACTAATGGTTTTCTACCTGGATGATCTATTCATTGTTGAAAGTGTGCCACTGAGGTCTACTTCTGCCTTCAGACCTGTTAACATTTTCTTAATATATTTAGGTATGTTCCAATGTCAGATGCATATATATTAACCGTTGGTATATCCTCCTGGTGAATTGATACTGTAACAAGAAGTGAAGGAATTTGCTTCAAGTCACCTGTTTGACTGAGGAAAAGTCTGTCCATCTTTCTAATCTTGAGTTCTTTCCACAACCCTCACTGCAGTATGCCCCAAAGAATCTATTGTACCCAACTTTCACTAGCTGTAACTATGAAGACATCATGACTCATGTGAGCTATTGGTGAAATGTACGTTGTGCAGCCACTTTGGAAAACAATATGGAGATTCCTCAAAACATTAAAATTAGAACTATCATATAATCTTGAAATTTCAATACTAGATTTACATGCAAAGGAAATGAAATCTGTATTTTAAAGAGATATTTTCACTAGCATGTTCATAGTAGCATTACTAAATAGCCAAGACATGGAAATAACTGATGCTTACCAACAGATAAAAGGATAAAGGATATGTTTTTATTCAGAGATGAAAAGAAGGAAATCCTGCCATTTGCAACAACATGGATGAACCTGGAGGGCATTATACTGAGTGAAATATGTCAAAGAAGACAAATACTGTATGGTGTCTTATGTGGAATCTTTGGGGAAAAAACTCATAGAAACAAAATAGAATGGTGGTTGCTAGACACTGGGATCTGAAGCAAATGAGATGCTGGTCAAAGCATACAAACTTTCAGTTATAAGATGAATACATTCTGATGATCTAAGATAACACCATCTTGTGTACTTGAAATTTGCTAGAGAGTAAATCTTGTGTTCACAACTACAACTGCAACAAAAAAGGTAACTATGTGAGGTGGTGGATGTGATATCTTGATTGTAATAATCATTTTATAATGTATATGTGGGGCTTCCCTGGTGGCTCAGATGGTAAAGAATATGCCTGCAACGCAGAAAACTTGGGTTCGATCTCTAGATCAGGAAGATCCCCTGGAGAAGGAAATGGCAACCCACTCCAGTACTGTTGCCTGGAGAATCCCATGGACAGAAGAGCCTGGCAGTCTACAGTCAACGGGATTGCAACGAGTTGAACATAACTGAACGACTAACATTTTCACTTTTCACTTTCAATGTATATGTATATCAAACCATCATGTTATATACCTGAAATAGATATAATTTTTTAAATTATATCTCAATAAATCTGGAAAAAATGAAGACATTGCAAGTCCTCAGTGAAATAGCTTTGGTTTTATGCTATTTTGGTTTTGTTTAGGAAATGGAAAGACAATGGCATAGTTATAATACATGGGGTAGAAAAGTAGCCTGCATTATTCAATATTTTCAAGGACATAAAGGAATATATAGTGTATGTTAAATATAATTCCTTCCTCAATAAATCTTTGAATACTCATTCACTTCCTTTTAATTTTCCATGACCTCATTAGCACCACAGTAGAGTATTTAGAGAATGAAAGCACATAATTGGCAACTCTTTTTGGATTCTTTATCATGAGCTGTTACTCCAAAGTTGCACACATATAAAACCTGTTAAAACTGTTTTGAGGGTTTTTTTTTAATATACTGGAAAGATTTCAAAATATCTACATTTACCTTGTAAAAATATTATTAGAATAGAAGGAATACCCTCCTTTTCCTGATCACAAGCTAAACACAGAGCACAAATTACAACATTATGAAATAATCCTAATTCCATAAATCAGGACACAACAAACCACAATAATAAAATTAGAAAACATTCAAAATATTAAACAATCAAAACAAACTATCACTCATTCTGAAGACTTCCAACAGCACGCACTCCAAAACAATTTCTTCTTATTTCTGGAGACCAGTAGATGATTAATTACTGTGAAATGTACAGATTACTTGATGTGTATAGAGTTGGAAATTCATAGTAAGTCAGCAAAGAGCTCTCAGTGGCAAATCAAGAGAGGAACAGAGGCAATGAGAAGGCTAACTTTTGCATTAAGATGAGGAATCATTGCTTTCAGGATCTGGGATCTTAGCAGCAGTTTGTATCACTGGACAGCCCTTTCAGGAAGACAGCGCTTACTGAGACCGAAGGCACAAAGATGTTCCCCAAAGACAAACATTACAATGATGAGCAAGCCAGCTGCCTTCATCACAGCTGCCTCTCACCTTTGAATGTTTACCCATTATTGATCTGCTACTCACAGCTTGGTACTTACTACAGAGAAGTGCTAAAGTGCAGGGATAAGAGCCTGGTGCTAGACCCAAACCATGGGCTTCAAGTTGTGCTTGCCAAATGAAATTGGATCAGGGATTCACCCGCTCTTTGCCTAAATTTCTTCATCTGTTTCTGAGAAGGGGCAACAGTGATATCATCAAAGAGTGGTTAAAGTGGTGAATCCAGTTTTTCCATGTAAGTTGCTTAGAATTGTGTTAGCCCATGATTAAATTGGCACCTGTTACCGTAATTTTTACACAGTTAGTACTTACTGAGACATTGCCTCAAGAGTTTTATAAAAGTGCTTCCATTTGTGACTATGTACGTACACATATATACACACTTTTCCTTGATAACCTGTCAGATGCCAGGCACTATGCAGAGTGTGACAATTTTATTCCTTATTCACAATTCTATAATAAAATGGACTGCATTGGTAATATCAATGACTGTTAGTAAAATAATGTGCCCTTTTTTTTTTTTTTGAGTTCTTACTGTATACCCAGGCTTCTCTGTATGCTCTACTCTGTGTGAATTATCTCATTAATCTTCACAACAACACGGTGTGTTATGTATTGTTTATATCCTCTTACTGCATAAGGAAACTGAAGGAGACAGAGGTTTAGTGACTCGCTCAAGGTACCATGTCTGGTAGTAGCACAAAAAGTGAAAGTGAAAGTGTTGGTTGCTCATTCATGTCCTACTCTTAGCAATCCTGTGGACTGCAGTCTACCAGGCTCCTCTGCCCATAGGATTCTCCAGGCAAGAATACTGGAGTGAGTAGCCATTCCCTTCTCTAGCAGATCTTCCCAACCCAGGGATGGAACCTGGGTATCCCACATGGCAGGCAGAGTCTTTACCCCCTGAGCCACCAGGGAAGTCCTATAACCTATATTCAAATAGAAATCTCTCTGACTTCAGAATTGCATGTCTGTTTTTCCAGCAACAACCTTTCCCTGCAGCCTGGTCCCCAATCTGAGAGCCTAGAAGCTCTCCCAAGTCATTCACAGTCAAACTCCAGAGTGAAATATTTGCTTCCCCAAATTTGTGTGACACTACACTTACCTGGCTCTTGTCCTGCTTCAGCAGTCCCTCCTCAATCTCCTTTGCAGCTTTCCTCACCTCTCTGCACAATAAAGCGTGGAGAGGTCCAGAGCTCAGTTCCTGGACCTCCTTCCTTTTCTACCTACAATTGCTTTCTTGGTGATCTTGTCCAGATGCTTGGTTTTAAATACTACCTAGAGGCAGAAGACTGTCACTACTGTAATCTAGCCTTTTTCTCTCCTCCTAGTTGCCAGGCTGATATGTCTAACTGCCTACTTGACATCATTCCTTGGATGCCTGATAAGTATCTCAAATTTATCATATTCAAACAAAGTTCTTAATTGTTCCCCCCATCAGAACTTCCCCCAATCTTCCTCATTTCAGAATATAGCAATGTATCCTTTCCATTGCTCAGCACAAAAACCTTACAGTTATCCTGACTCCTCTCTTTCACCACCCTCCTGAGTTTTAACCCATAGGCAAATCTTCTCAGTTCTATATATGAGATAGTTCATGAAGTCATACATTTTTCACTAATTTCACTATCATGCTATGAGTCCAAGCTACTGTCATCGCTTATCTGGACAACTGCAATTAGCTTTACAACTGGCTTCTCAGCTTCTGTTCTGGCTGCCTAAACAGCATTCTCCGTAGCAGTGTTTCCTAAGCACCAGAAATTGTCTTCTATGGATTCCCTACATGAGCTCACTTAAATAATTTTGACAACATGCCTACAATATAGGTCTTATCATTCTTCCAATTTAACAGGTTAAAAAAAAAAAACTTATGCTTTAAAAAGTGAAGCAACTTGAGCAAGAATGAATTAAAATAATCTTAGTCATGCTCTTTCCATGGTGCCTTAATGCTTCAGCAGTCCAGTAATTGATTTCTAAGGCTTTATCTAAGAAAATAAAGCAACAGAAAATAGATGTCTAAAGGCATTAATTAAAATGTTAACTATAATTGGGAAATTCCATTAACAACATAAAGGTCTCCTGATGAATGAATAATTAGCTGATGAATTGTTAAATAAATCAGGCTATATTAATATAATAAAATATTAAGCTCTCACTAAACATGTGTATTAAGGTTACAGAGTATTATAGACAAATACTTGATGTGTGTATGTGGAATAGTAAGGGTTTGAAGCCACAATTTGCCCACTGGAGGAATTCAGACATGTCTAAGGAGATGATAGTGTTAGTTGCTCAGTTGTGTCCGACTCTTTGTGACCCCATGGACTGTAGCCCACCAGGCTCCTTTGTCCATGGAATTTTCTAGGCAAGAATACTGGAGTGGGTAGCCATTCCCTTCTCCAGGTGATCTTCCTAACCCAGGAATTGAACATGGGTCTCCTGCATTGCAGGAAGATTCTTTACTGCCCCAGCCACCAGGGAAAAGATCCAAGGAGGTGATATAGGGGAGGTGCTATTTGAAATTTACTGGGATGAGTCGGCTGAACTATGTAGATTCAAGAGAAAAAAGAGATCTTTTTCTTGAGTTTGCATGGGTACTGAGGTGTGTTTCCATGGGCATTTAGGAGAGGGACCATTTCTCCAGGAGGGTAGCATAATAACCTACATTGCTCCCTTAGCTTGGCTCCATGAACTCAGGTCTAAGGTCTGTGAAGAACCTTCAGAAAGAAACTAAAATAATTGTTCCAAGAATATCTCCAATCTACCAAGCACAAACATTTTCATTGAGATATCTAACCACTTCCCCTCACCCTTTACCTAGTAGCTCTAACACACATTTTTGGTTCCAGCTTACCAGTTACTTCCCCTCAGAAGTCTTGCCTGCCTGCCTGTCTAGGCTAGGAGACTTTCCTCTGTGTTTCCTTACCATCCTCTTCTTCCCTTGTGATAGCACTTATCACATATTACTGTCATCATTTAATTTCTGTATATTACTCTACACTGTACATTCCTAGTGGGTAAAGAGAAGTCTTTTCTCTTTTATTTATTTATTACTAATTTATTTATATCTGTGCTGGGTCTTCATTGCTGCATGGGCTTTCTCTAATTGTGGTGAGTGGGGGCTACTCTTCACTACAGTGCATGGACTTCTCATTGTGGTGGCTTCTCTTGTTGCAGAGCACAGGCTCTCGGGTGTATGGGCTTCAGTAGTTTCGGCTCCTGGCCTCTAGAAAAGGCTCAGTAATTGTGGCACACGGGCTTGGTTGCTCTGTGGCATGTGGGATCTACATGGACCAAGGATCAAACCCACGTCTCCTGCGTTGGCAGGCGGATTCTCTACCACCGAGCCAGCAGGGAAGCCCCGAGAAGCCTTTTCTTGTTCTGTAAACAAGAATGATATCTATCTCATTCAATTTTTAATCTGCAGCTTCTAGTACAATACCTGGATCAAAGTACGTCTTCAATGAAACGTTGTTAGTGTAGCCAAATCCTTTACTGATTCAAAAGTCATATTATTTTACCATTCAAAAGAGCACTGGAAAACAATTAAAATATTCACTTAAGACCTAAAAGAAGTGACACAGTGAATTATATTGCATATCACCCAGAACTATGTTCTAAAAATCTTCTTCACACAGCTAGTTTCCCTAAGTATCAGTAATCACCACTCAGCATTCACTATTCCTTTTTAATTTTGTCCAGGAAAAGCAAATAATTCTAAATAAACCAAAACCAAATAAACTCCAGCTCATTTTTTGTTCCTGCCTTCTCTGTCTCCTTTCCTATTGGGGACTTTTTGCTCTTAAGAGAACAATAAGTCATTTTAGCTTCTATTTCTAGGCACAATTTAGCAGCTCAAACATATTACCCTAATCACTTACAACAAATGCTTAGACAATGTTAATGTTAAAATAACAAAAGAACTTTCTTCCTTACAAAACTGGAGTGAGTTTAAGGATTCAGTGTTAGTTGCTCAGTAGTATCTGACTCTTTGCCTGTAACCTGCCAGGCTTCTGTGTCCATGGGATTTCCCAGCAAGAATACTGGAGTGGGTAGCCATCCCCTTCTCCAGGGGATCTTCCGGACCTGGTGATCGAACCTGGGCCTCCCACATTGCAGGCAGATTCTTTTCCATCTGAGTCACCAGGGAAGCCCTATGCTGCACACCAAATAGTCAAAGCAGAGTAAGACCATCTCTACTCTCAAGGTGGAGTTTAAGGGTTGGGAGGGGTTAATCAAGAAAGGATGGGAAATGCTCAATAACAAATATGATTTGCTCTTGGATCAGTCAGTCCAAGCTAGTCAGTTACAAGCTATGAAGTTTTCTAGTAAACAGTTACTTGGGGCCTCAGGCTGCTGCCAATCCGTGGCTTATTTTTGCCCAAGCATCAAATAGCCAGTGGGAGCTTAGGGGCAGTATGTAGGGAAGACACATCAAATCTTCACTTTGGCCTGAATGTGACACTCAAAACTTACATACATCATAATGGTCAAAACTAGTCACATGGAAAATCTAATTGCAAAAGAGGCTGGGAAATGTAAAGGGAAAGATAGTTATCAGTGAGGATTAATAGTCTCTTCTATTTGCGGAAGAGGAGAGACCCAGTATATAATTAATAAATGAGTTTACCCCTGTCATGGAAATAGAGCAGAATTGTATTTTTTGTTTCCATCAATATTATTTTGTTATTGTTATCATTAAAATGTGATTTTAGAAGCACACTGACAGTAAAGAGTCTTGAGTACTATTGGGTCTCTTTAATAATCAAATCTGAGTATAAACCATTGGGCCCACTGTATCTGTGATGCAGAGAAAAATAACAGTTTGAGAAAATTAATAGCAAAATATAATTGACACCCATCTTAGGGATAGAGGTAAGAGTATTAGCTATCTACTGTTGTCCAAATATTAATTCAAAACATAATAGTCACTTAATGACTTGAGAAAACAAATATCTCAGACTGCCTCTGGTCCAAGAATCTGGGCACAATTTATATTCTGCCTCTGGCTCAAGGTATTCCATGATGTTACAGTGAAGCAATCAGCTAGGGTTGCAACTGAAGGTTTACCTGGGGAAGGAAGGGATTCATTTCCAAGCTCACTCACATGGTTCTCGGTAGACCTTGGTTGTTTGGGACAACAAGCCTCTCTGGTGGGTTACCTCACAACATAGCAGCTGTCTTCCTCCAGAGTGACTGATCCAAGAGTGGGTGAGATAAATCACCTAAGTCAGAAATCACTATCTTTTAACAACCTAATCTCAGAAATGACATACTATCACTTCTGTCATATTTTCTTTGTTAGAAGTAAATCAATAGGTTCAGGCCACACTCAGGAGGAGAGTATTACATGTGAAAGTGAATACTAGGAGAGTAGGATCATTTGGAACCCATTTTAAAGGCTTTATATCACAGTGATTTTCAAAAGCAAAATGTTTAATTATTTCTTCAAATTTGTATTTGAAATTGAAGTTTTCCTGCTGTTTCTTGGGGGACTAGACTCAAAGAGTTTAGTTATATATTGCAGCCTTGAAATTAAACTAAGCATTGTTGAAGTGGCAGTAAAGTCACCAACTTCATCTTAAATAAAACTTATCTTTTGAGAATTTTCCAATATGTAATTTATAGTTCCTATCCAAACTTATAATTGTGCTCTTTGCTTTCTAGATAGAGACCTTGAAAAGAAAATCTTTCCAATATTGCTGCCTTGGGAATATGAAGATAAGAAACCATTTTTTGACTTGACATTTAGCTGTGAAAAAGCATTCCCCTTTTGAGAGACATTTCAAATTTCCTGTTCAAACAGGTTTCCTTTAGGGCCCTACTAGGGTGAAAACCCACCATGCTATAAAAATCCCATAAGGAGTCCCCTGACAGTTTGTTTGATTTCTGAATCAGACAACAGAACAAAAGGCAACACTGGCCAGAAAAAATAGTGTTCTCCCTTGCTAAAGAACCTTACTTTTAAAGGTTGCTAGATTAGCTCACATTAAAATTATTTTTTTCTAAAGTCACAGAAGTACCATTCTCAGAAGAGAGATCTATAATTTTATGGGCAAAGACAGAAGAAAAATGCCCAAAGTCATTTAGTGACTAGATAAAACATTTCAGTTTCCTAGGAAGATTCATTAAAAAGCAAATAAAAATCTACACAAGGATTTTTAACCTGAAATGTTTTCATTATTCAGCCAGTCTCAATCCTCTACTCTGCCACTGGAATAATCTTCTAAAAGAGTCCTGACGGTGTCACTCCCTACCTTTAAATTTGTCAAAGGTTTCCTACTGTCAACAAAGCAAAGAGCAAACTCCTTAGCATGTACAAGCTCCTTCATGAGCTCTCCTCAATTTTTACCCTTTATCAGGCCTTTCTCCTTCAACTCTCTGCTACTCTTCACCCAGCAGCTGTTATGACGTGGGCTCTGACTCTTGTCAATTACCTGTTTTAGAGGAAGTCACAGTAATAGTGACTCTGTTTTCAGTACCTCTGTTGTAGGAGTAGATTGTCTGCTTCACTACAAAACTGAACCAATTTGTGTTTTTTTTTTGTTCAGGCTCCATCTACATAAAAAAACTTCAATCTCATGAAACTGTCTAAACTTTTAAACTCTTCTTGTGTGAGCCCACACACAAGAAGAGATAGATAAATGGACCAGAATAAATCATCCAGACATACATGTAACTTTACTAATTATACATATATGAATTTAGATTATGACATAAGTGGCATTTCAAAACAGTGAGGAAAAATAGTTTCTTAATAAGTGGCATTGACAGAAGAGACTAGTCATTTGGGGAAAAATAAACTAAAACTTTTTTACAGAATGAAGCAGGGCAAAGGCTAATAGAGTTTTGCCAAGAGAATGCACTGGTCATAGCAAACACCCTCTTCCAACAACACAAGAGAAGACTCTACAAATGGACATTACCAGATGGTCAACATCGAAATCAGATTGATTGTATTCTTTACAGCCAAAGATGGAGAAACTCTATACAGTCAGCAAAAACAAGACTGGGAGCAGACTGTGGCTCAGATCATGAACTGCTTATTGCCAAATTCAGACTTAAATTGAAGAAAGTAGGGAAAACCACTAGACCATCCAGGTATGACCTAAATCAAATCCCTTATGATTATACAGTGGAAGTGACAAATAGATTCAAGGGACTCCATCTGATAGACAGAGTGCCTCATGAACTATGGACAGAGATTTGTGACATTGTACAGGAGACAGTGATCAAGGCCATCCCCATGGAAAAGAAATGCAAAAAAGCAAAGTAGCTGTCTGAGGAGGCCGTACAAACAGCTGGGAAAAGGAGAGAAGTGAAAAGCAAAGGAGAAAAGGAAAGATATTCCCATCTGAATGAAGAGCTCCAAAGAATAACAAGGAGAGATAAGAAAGCCTTCCTCAGTGATCAATGCAAAGAAATAGAGGAAAACAACAAATTGGGAAAGACTAGAGATCTCTTCGAGAAAATTAGAGATACCAATGGAACAGTTTATGCAAATATGGGCTCGATAAAGGACAGAAATGGTATGGACCTAACAGAAGCAGAAGATATTAAGAAGAGGTGGCAAGAAGGCACAGAAGAACAGTACAAAAAAGATCTTCACGACCCAGATAATCATGATGGTGTGATCACTCACCTAGAACCAGACATCCTGGAATGTGAAGTCAAGTGGGCCTTAGAAAGCATCACTACGAACAAAGATAGTGGAGGTGATGGAATTCCAGTTGAGCTATTTCAAATCTTCGAAGATGATGCTGTGAAAGTGCTGCACTCGATATGCCAGCAAATCTGGAAAACTCAGCAGTGGCCACAGGACTGGAAAAGGTCAGTTTTCATTCCAATCCCAAAGAAAGGCAATGCCAAAGAATGCTCAAACTACTGCACAATTGCACTCATCTCACACGCTAGTAAAGTAATGCTCAAAATTCTCCAAGGCAGGCTTCAGCAATACGTGAACCGTGAACTTCCAGATGTTCAAGCTGGCTTCAGAAAAGGCAGAAGCACCAGAGATCAAATTGCCAACATCCTCTGGATCATCGAAAAAGCAAGAGAGTTCCAGAAAAACATCTGTTCCTGCTTTATTGACTATGCCAAAGCCTTTGACTGTGTGGATCACAATAAATTGTGGAAAATTCTGAAAGAGATGGGAATGCCAGATCATCTGATCTGTCTCTTGAGAAACCTGTATGGAGGTCAGGAAGCAACAGTTAGAACTGGACATGGAACAACAGACTGGTTCCAAATAGGAAAAGGAGTACGTCAAGGCTGTATACTGTCACCCTGCTTATTTAACTTCTATGCAGAGTACATCATGAGAAACGCTGGGCTGGAACAAACACAAGCTGGAATCAAGATTGCTGGGAGAAATATCAATAACCTCAGATATGCAGATGACACCACCCTTATGGCAGAAAGCGAAGAAGAACTAAAGAGCCTCTTAATGAAAGTGAAAGAGGAGAGTGAAAAAGTTGGCTTAAATGTCAACGTTCAGAAAACTAAGATCATGGCATCCGGTCCCATCACTTCATGGGGAATAGATAGGGAAACAGTGGAAACAGTGTCAGACTTTATTTTTTGGGGCTCCAAAATCACTGCAGATGGTGATTGCAGCCATGAAATTAAAAGACACTTACTCCTTGGAAGGAAGGTTATGACCAAACTAGATAGCATATTTAAAAGCAGAGACATTACTTCGCCAACAAAAGTCCGTCTAGTCAAGGCTATGGTTTTTCCAGTGGTCATGTATGGATGTGAGAGTTGGACTATAAAGAAAGCTGAGCACCAAAGAATTGATGCTTTTGAACTGTGGTGTTGGAGAAGACTCTTGAGAGTCCCTTGGACTGCAAGGAGAACCAACCAGTCCATCCTAAAGGAGATCCGTCCTGGGTGTTCATTGGAAGGACTGATGTTGAAGCTGAAACTCCAATACTTTGGCCACCTCATGCGAAGCGTTGACTCATTGGAAAAGACCCTAGTGCTGGGAGGGATTGGGGGCAGGAGGAGAAGGGGACGACAGAGGATGAGATGGTTGGATGGCGTCACTGACTCGATGGACATTGGGTTTGTGTGGACTCTGAGAGTTGGTGTTGGACAAGGAGGCCTGGCGTGCTGCGATTCATGGGGTTGCAAAGAGTTGGACATGACTAAGCGACTGAACTGAACTGAACTGAAACTAAAACTAATCCATACTTCAGTGCTTACACTGAATTATAACTAATACAGTGCTAGAAAACAATGTGTGTGTCTTAAAATAATCTTGCTGGGCTTTCAAACAGGACACAGAATACCAAGAAGCCATAAAAGAAAGTATATAGATACATGTAGTTTTATAGATTCAGGATGATAAAACTCATTATAAAAACATAGATTTCATTATCTAATATAATCTCACTTCCTTGTTCTCCATAGAAATACTGTTATCATTTCTATATCTTCATTCTTGTAATTGATCACATCAGTAACGAGGACCAGGGTAAGACCAATGTCTTACACCATGCCACAAGGACATGGCTTGCCCTATGGTGCCATTGTTTCTTTCATCAGAACAATCTGGCCACTGTTGTTCACCGATATTTAGTCTACCCAAGCCCCTAGTTTGCTTATCTCTTTCTTAGCTGTGAGACTATGAGAGATATATTGAAATGACATGATGAAGTATGGATAAAGTTTTCTGTATTTCTTTCAAATGCCTAGCTAACAGCTTTGAATCATTCAGATCTGCTCCCATGTCATCTTCTCATAGATTCTCCAAGATCACTCTATTGAATATTATAGCCTCTCTCCTGGCAGAAACTCTATTTTCTTACTCTGATTTATTGTTTGCATAGAAGTTATCCACTGAGTAGATCTTGTTTGTTATTAGTCTCCCTGCTACAATGTAATATGTATGAGGACAGAGACCATATCTCTGTATAGTTTCATTCAACACTCCATCCCAAATTCTTATTATGGTACATAGCAGATGCTCAATAAATATTTGTTAAATGAATGAATAAATAAATAATTAATGGCAAATAATATTCATACAATAGAAATAATGCAGTATATAAAGTGATGACTTTATTAAATAACAATTATATTAGTTTCTATTCATCCTCTCCTTTACATTTTGAAAATAAATTTTACCTTTGGTTCCACCACTGTGGACAACATCTTTTAATAACTGAAAACACTGCACAGATGTAAAAGAACGTGCTCTATTGTGTTTCCAAGGTCATAAAGTTTCTTCACTTCTGCATCTTGATTATTTCTGCCTGGAAAGTTCTCAGTAGCAAGATGAGGAAATAACTATAGTTACCTGCCTTAGGAGACTCAGTCAGCTCATTATATAAGTGAACTATAGTGTAATATCCAAAGAATATTAACATCACTTTCTACTGTATTTTAGAGTCATAAATAAACGCACTTAAGTAATCGTGCTCAAATGATATGAATAACCAGAGGAAAATATATGGGAAAAACAGAAAAAAAAAGCTTAAATGGCATATTATTAATTTGATGCAAGTCGCTCTCATTGTAATAATTAGAACCAGAGAGGAACAACTGACTGGTTCAAAAATGGGAAAAGAGTACGTCAGGGGTGCATATTGTCACCCTGCTTATTTAACTTAGATGCAGAGTACAACATGCGAAATGCCAGGCAGGATGAAGCACAAACTGCAATAAAGATTTCCAGGAGAAATATCAACAGTCTCAGATATGCAGATAATACCACTCTAATGGCAGAAAGCAAAGAGGAATTAGAGAACCTCTTGATGAGGGTGAAAGAAGAAAGTGAAAAAGCTGGCTTAAAACTCAACATTCAAAACCTGCCTGACTTCAGACTATACTACAAAGCTACAGTCATCAAGACAGTATAGTACTGGCACAAAGACAGAAATAGAGATCAATGAAACAAAATAGGAAGCCCAGAGATAAATCCACACACCTATGGACACCATATCTTTGACAAAGGAGACAAGAATATACAATGGAGAAAAGACAATCTCTTTAACAAGTGGTGCTGGGAAAAGTGGTCAACCACTTGTAAAAGAATGAAACTAGAACACTTTCTAACACCATAGAGAAAAATAAACTCAAAATGGATTAAAGATCTAAGCATAAGACCAGAAACTATAAAACTCTTAGAGGAAAACATAGGCAAAACACTCTCTGACATAAATCATAGCAGGATCCTCTATAACCCACCTCCCAGAGTAATGGAAATAAAAGCAAAAATAAACAAATGGGACCTAATTAAACTTAAAAGCTTTTGCACAACAAAGGAAACTATAAGCAAAGTGAAAAGACAGCCTTCAGAATGGGAGAAAATAATAGCAAACGAAGCAACTGACAAAGAATTAATCTCAAAAACATACAAGTGGCTCATGCAGCTCAATTCCAGGAAAATAAACAACCCAATCAAAAAAAGGGCCAAAGAACTAAACAGACATTTCTCCAAAGAAGACATACAGATGGCTAACAAACACATGAAAAGATGCTCAACATCACTCATTATCAGAGAAATGCAAATCAAAACCACAATGAGGTACTATCTCATGCCAGTCAGAATGGCTTCTATGCAAAAGTCTACAAACAATAAATGCTGGAGAGGGTGTGGAGAAAAAGGAACCCTCTTACACCATTGGTGGGAATGCAAACTAGTACAGCCACTATGGAGAACAGTGTGGAGATTCCTTAAAAAACTGGAAATAGAACTGCCATACAACCAAGCAATCCCACTGCTGGGCATACACACTGAGGAAACCAGAATTGAAAGAGACACGTGTACCCTAGTGTTCACTGATGCACTGTTTATAATAGCCAGGACATTGAAGCAACCTAGATGTCCATCAGCAGACGAATGGATAAGGAAGCCATGGTACATATACACAATGGAATATTACTCAACCTTTAAAAAGAATGCATTTGAATCAGTTCTAATGAGGTGGATGAAACTGGAGCCTATTATACAGAGTGAAATAAGTCAGAAGGAAAAACACCAATACAGTATACTAACACGTATATATGGAATTTAGAAAGATGGTAATGATGATCCTATATGTGAGACAGCAAAAGAGACATAGATGTATAAAACAGTCTTTTGGACTCTGTGGGAGAAGGCAAGGGTGGGATGATTTGAGAGAATAACACTGAAACATGTATATTATCATATGTGAAACAGATCTCCAGTCCAGGTTTGATGCGTGAGAGAGGGTGCTCAGGGCTGGTGCACTGGGATGACCCAGAGGGATGGAATGGGGAGGGAGATGGGAGCGGGGTTCAGGATGGGGAACACATGTACATCCATTGCTGATTCATGTCAGTGTACGGCAAAAACCACTACAATATTTTAAAGTAATTAGTCTCTAATTAAAAGAAATTAATTAAAATAAATTAAAATAAAAAAGCCTGAAAAAAAAAAAAAAAACCAACTCCACATTCAAAAACTAAGATCATGGCATCTGGTCCCATTACTTCATGGCAAATAGAAGTGGGGAAAAGTGGAAGCATTGACAGATTTTATTTTCTTGGGTTCCAAAATCAATGAGGGCAGTGACTGAAGCCATGAAATAAAAAGACTCTTGCTCCTTGAAGGAAAGCTATTACAAACCTAAAGAGTGTATTAAATAACAGAGACACAACTTTGCCAACAAAGGTCTGTATAATCAAAGCTGTGATTTTTCCAGTAGCCACGTATGGATGTGAGAGTTGGACCATAAAGGAGGCTGAGCGCCATACTGAGTGGTTTAGAACTGTGGTGCTGGAGAAGACTCTTGAGAGTCCCCTGACTGCAAGTAGATCAAAACAGTCAGATCTAAAGGAAGTCAACCCTAACTATTTATTGGAAGGACTGATGCTGAAGCTGAAGTTCCAATAGTTTAGCCACCTGATGTGAGAGCCGACTCATTGGAAAAGACCTTGATGCTGGGAAAGACTGAAGGCAAAATGAGAAGGGGGCAGCAGAGGATGAGATGGTTAGATAGCATCACCGACTCAATGAACATGAATTTGAGTAAATGCTAAGAGGTAGTGGAGGACAGAGGAGCCCTGAGTGTTACAGTACAAGGGGTCACAAAGAGTCAGACAGGACTTAGGAACTGAACAACAACAACAGCTCTCACTGGAAACACTAAAAATTGTATGATTTTGGTTACAAATCATACATGTAGTATCTTTGTATGATACAAATCATGCATATCACAAAATGGTTTGGCCATTCAGTTCTAGTGTTTATACCATCCTTTTGAAGGGGGATGCATTAATTTTAATATAAATAGATTCAGCAATGTAGCAAAGTTCAAATGCAAAGATATTAATATTTTAATAAGGAATTATAATAGTCAACTTGTGTTCAATGAAATTTAAAAATCATTTTAATCGTTTTCAAATTAATAAAACTATCTCCAATTTTTCAATCACTTTGACTTATTAATTCATTGCTCATTCCTTTTGGGAAATGCTAATCATCATTTGAATGAAATTATTGCAGCCACATGCGGTCTTTGGAGAAATCATAGGGTATATTGAGAAAAAAGAAAGTTTATCTGAGTCAAAATACTTAGTTTCAGTTTTTAGGCATACCATTGGTTTGACATGCAACATTTAGCAGATTGTTCTGTCTCTTGGATTCTGTTTTCTATTTATTTATAAAATGTATTTACTAATATCTGCCTTCTTTCCTTCATAAAATCTCTATTTGTATAAAACTTAGTAGTAATGAATATCTTTCATTAATCTTAGTTCAGGGGCAAATGTGTGTGACTGAAAGTTCATGTGTAGGAAGAGCTTACAATTCAACTACACATGTGTGTGTGTGCTGAGTTGCTTAAGTAATTTCCAACTGTTTGCAGCCCTGTGGACTGTAACCCACCAGGCTTCTCTGTCCATGGGATTTTCCAGGCAAGAATACTGGACTGAGTTGCCATGCCCTTCTCCAGGGGATCTTCCCAACACAGGGATCGAACCTCAACTACACATGTTGGCTCACTGATGCCATGCCTATTCTAGTATCTCTCAGTCAATCATTTACTGTTTAAAGACTAGAAACTTGAAATACATGAAGTACAACATGAACCATGGTCAGCTAACAGCTGTATGTCTTCATAATATTTAATCATTTCACCATTTTTTGGTTTTCTATTCATTAACTCATGAAATATTTAATAAATAACTAAAAAATCATAATGGACAGCACTGTTAATTCTACTCCTTGAAATTTCACTAAAATTATGCAGGATAGGAAATGGTATGGGGATTCCTAGGTGGCACAGTGGTAAAGAATCTGCTTGTCAATGCAGGAGACACAAGAGATGTGGGTTTAATCCCTGGGTTTGGAAGATCTCCTGGAGAAGGAAATGGCAACCCATTCCAGTAATCTTGCTTGGAAAATTCCATGGACAGAGGAGTCTGGTGGGCTACAGTCCATGGGATCACGAACAGTCAGACACTGCTGAGCTCGCATGAAATGGTATAAAGCCAGAAGGACAAAGAGATGGCAGAAGAGACAACAGCTGAAGATATCAACACATTTTTTAAAGATGGATAGCAAAGTGTTAAGTGACTTAGCAAAGACCAGGAATCTGAACTTTAAAAGTCCACAGACCAGAGCCCAGCAAGAAGCTAATAATTTGCCCTGAAGATCCCGGAAAATCTTAGGTTTGCAGGCACTAGCTACAGAAGAAGGTCATAGAGAATAGGCTTGAAAGTCAAATAGCTTGAAATTCTGTACACAGAGGAGTTAGATTTGCATTCACACATCTCGTTCCCCTCTTCAACTCCACACACCCTTATCTGGGACAGTGTCACTAAATGTAGATATTTATTTCGGGGGATAACTTTTAAAGAAACCTCAAGGTTCTCAAAAAATCACCCTAGAATGAAACACATCATTTAACAAGCCTTGTTTGTGCCCACAGAGCTCCCAATTCATGTTGAATTAAATGTTAACAATCTTGATCTGACTTCTACCTAACAGGTCTAGTTCTCAAGTCTTGCTATAGCCTTGTTCTATACTACTCATCCTGGGACTTCCCTCTAGTTCAGACGGTAAAGTATCTGGCTGCAATTCAGGAGACCTGGGTTTGATCCCTTGGTCAGGAAGATCCCCTAGAGAAGGAAATAGCAACCCACTCCAGTATTCTTGCCTGGAGAATTCCATGGACAGAGGAGACTGGTGGGTTACAGTCCATGGGGTCGCAAAGAGTCAGACATGACTGTGACTAACACACACATACTCCTCATCCAAACGAAACTCCCTGTTTCTCATCACCTCTCTTTACTGGTTAGCTTCTCACTTGTCATTTTTAGCCTATTTGTCTTGCATTAAGTGTCCTGTAACTTCTATTCAATCTTAAAAGTGAAAGAAAGTGAAGTCTCTCAGTTGTGTCCGACTCTTTGAGACCCCATGGACTGTAGCCTACCAGGATCCTCAGTCCATGGGATTTTCCAGGCAAGAATACTGGACTGGGTTGCCATTTCCTTCTCCAGGGGATCTTCCCGATCCAGTGATCGAACCCGGGTCCCTGCATTGTAGACAGACGCTTTACCATCTGAGCTACCAGGGAAGCCCTTATTCAATGTTAAGAGACCACTCAATTCCCACCTATTACATGAAGCTATCCTTTAGCTCTCTGATTTGTACTGATGTATATTCACTAAACTTTCATATAACTGTCATTGTATTCTTCATTTTGGCCTTGGCTTACCTTTGCTTAATGCTATTTCCTGATTGTCTCATGTTGTTGTTGTTCAGTTGCCAAGTCATGTCTGACTCTGTGACCTCAAGGACTGCAGCATGCCAGGCTCCTCTGTCCTCTACTATCTCTTAGAGCTTGCTCAAACTCATGTCCATTGAGTCGGTGATGCCATCCAACCATCTCGTCCTCTGTTGTCCCCTTCTCCTCCTGCCTTCAATCTTTCCCAGCATCAGGGTCTTTTGCAATGAGTCGATTCTTTGCATCAGGTGGCCAAAGGATTGGAGCTTCAGCTTCAGCCTCAGTCCTTCCAATGAATATTCAGGGCTGATTTCCTTTAAGATTGATCAGTTTGATCTCATATGTGAGCATTTTGTCCTATAAATTGAATTTTAATCTCCTTGATGGGAAAATATTTTGGGAGGCATTATTTAGCTTACCATAATTTAAGAATATATTTTAAAAAGCTTCTGGAAATGGGAAAGATGGTCAAGCAATGTAATATGACTAGGGTCAGAGCTTGCAACTGTGATACTGAAAAATACGAATAGAAAAGGAGGGGAAAGGTTGAATTAGAATTTGATGCCCAAAGTCTTAAGACCTTCACCTCCCCCTCTTTCACTGAGCATCTGGCTTCACCCAAACAGGTGTGCAAAGCAAGAAAGAGGCAGAGATGTGCCCTGAGGGAGAGATGATCCAATTCAGGTGTGAGACAAGGGATGTCCCAGGCGAAGTCTCAGGAAAAGGGCAAAGTCTCAGGATGGCAGTTGGGTGGCATATCTAGAGAACAGTGAGTACAAACTGAAGCACAAGAGACAGGAGAGTTTACAATGTCAGGGAGGATTTCTAAAAATTAAAAGAACTAATAGAGTGCCTGTTTGAACATGTGGAAAATTAGTTAAAGATACATGGGCAGTAAGCTGTTTGAAAAAATCAGGCATACTCCATGCCAGATGACAAAAAATGGTGCAAGAAAAGGTGTCAAATGTACATTACATATAATTCAGCAATGAATGATATCTACTTAGTAATAATGCAAGCAGTAGCAACTCTTTTCACCAAAAATTACACTTTAAGTATATCACACAAATAAATGTCAGGAAGTGGAAGTTGTCACATACGGAGAAATGCAGAGATTGTGTTAATAATCAATAATTCTATAAGGAGCCAAACCAGCTTATTCTTTAAAAACGTGGAGGTAAATATTAGTAGAAAAAGTCAAAAGATTTTCAAGCTGTTGCCTCTGAAGTGTGGGTCAGAAATTGGAGACGGATGTGACAAGGGGCTGCTCTGTTTTGTTGTAAATCTTTTAGTACTACTTCATGATTTTTGGCAATGTGCATGGATTCATTTATAAAATAAAAGCAAAAAAAACAACTCCATAAGCAAACATGAATGGAAACCATGCTATGGCCTGGGGCCACTGTCAGCATGGCAAGTTCTCTGAGCACATGGTGTTTTACATTCCACCGAGTGGTCCTGTCCTCAGTGTTGTTGAAGTCCTTGGCTCCAAAAAACTCAGTTTCATAAGATAATATGTGAACAAATATTTTATGGCTTCACATTCAGAAGGTATTTCTTATTCCAGAAAACAGCTTGCAACTTCCATTATAGTAATCCACAAAGTTGTACAAAAATTATTTAAATCCAAAAAGAATCTACAAATTGTGCTGAAGGCAAAGCTTTGCTTCTATTCTCTCTACTAAAGCACATTTACCAGAGCTTCTGAGAATCAATAAACTTAACTGATTTAATATTTATACAATTTTATTGTACATTAAAACAGTTTGAATTGCTATACTAATCTTTGAAGCAATTTTGCCTCCTCTAGTTACACTTCTCTGAAATTCTTCTTCTAACTTCTAGCCTCATGTTATTAATAATAACAACAGCTTAGTGATTATTGAGCATTTATTCCACGCCAGACATCATACTAAGAGATATATGTGCATTATCTATGTTCATCCTCACACAGTCCTATAAAGTAAGAATGATTATATTCCAATCCTAAAGACAAAACTGAAGTTTAGAGGAATTAAACAACTTGCAGAGTCATAAAGCTAGTGACAAGCAAAGCTGGGATTTGTGTCCTGGTTGTGTGACTTAGGAGGAGATGATGCAAACTATATTTACTATTCTATCTTCCCAAGCATTTCAATATCTCTCCATTGCCTACAACATCAAAATTGAACTCTCCATGACCTATTGGTTTGAAACCTCAGGATCTCCCTGAGTAAAATCAGAAACTGACCCCTGTACATGGAGGGCAAGAGAAATAGAAGAAAAAGGCAGACCACTCCAGATTGATAGGTGGCAGGTGTAATAAGAAAGATAATTTACATAAAAAGCTTGTTATGGGCAGTCTCAAGATGAGTAGATCTTTGACTCAGCCCACCAGAATCTTAAAAGTTTATGTAGAGGATTTAACCGGGTTCAGTCACATATTCTGTCCAGATGGTCTCAGCAACAACACCCTGTTCTCTCAAAGCTTCACCCTTGGAACAGCCCCCACTGTGGGAACAGTGGGCAGAATGTGTATTCTAAGGTCAAAGGAGGAATAAGGAACCTCCAATTGACCCAGGGCCAGACTACCAGTCACATCTTCTCCGTGACCTCTTTCAACAGGCCCAACTGCTCTGGTCTGATCTAAATGCTCAACTTCTTTCCAATGAACCCCATTGATCCACCTATTTCCTCCACCACACTCATCTTCATCTGCACATAGTTTTAAAAAATTCTGCTCAGTAAGAAGCCACTTTCTTTGTCTGTTCAGCTATTACCCTTACTATAAAGTTCACTTATTACCTGACTGTTTACTGAGCTATTCCATTCCACCATGATGTCTTCACTTTTTTAAACATGCAGCTACCCTCAGTTTCTTTACCATCTGAGCCACCAGAAAATGTCCATATAATATTCATTATACTATGTATTCTGTGAGCATTCATTCACTTGAACTGGTCAAAATGAAAAATAAGGACTTAGTAAAGCAGTTGAACTCCACTGCTAAAGTCATTAGATCCAAAATCAGTGAACAGAGTATTTTATGTGTTTTGTTTATTTTGATCAAGACTATATAGTCAAGACTACATATATGTATAAAAAATATAGATTAGAATGATCTGCTGAAGTTTTTTCAATATAACAATGCCTCCCAAGTTATTATAGAAAACATATTTTAAAATTTAGATCTGCCAAGAACTCATTTCTTGAGACAGGGTTCAAACATCGAGAATTCACTAGAAGTTTCAAAATGAAAAACACATACCTGAGAACTGAAAGCATTCTCAGAATTTACCCAGTCCACCTTCCATACCCGAGCTGCAATTCCATTTCCAACACCCTGACATCCTGCCTCTGCTGGCAAGATCATTTCTACTTGCCTGGTCTGTTGTCATTTGGTTCTAATTGCTGATTTTAATTATTAGAAAATGGTCACTGTACTTTGTTGTTAGTGACCCTAATGCCACTGATCTCACATAGTATATTTCTTGAAAGTTGAATGCTGTTCCTCTCTCACCGCACTTACTGCAAAGCATTGGCAGCACTGGCTGCATGGTAATTTTGCAGGAGACACTGAACATCACTGGCATTTATTTGGCTCGTTGGTTGACATATTTATTTTAGGAAATGCTTCAGACAATATGATAAAGGTTCCAGACAGAAGGCCCATTGGCTTTCCTTATTGGAAAACAAAGCTTATGTGAGGTCAAAAAAGCAGTCAAGATTTCTCTGCAACTGTACTAACGAGAAATGACAAAGGCTGAAATAAACGATGGAAAATAAATAGCATTGAGGGACTTGTTCAACATCTGATTAAACAGAGTATTTGTTTTTCTTTTGGCTGTATATTTCTAAACTACAAATAAAAATACAGTAATTTTATGTAACTATGAAAAGGTCATCTGGCTAATTTTATTTCAAGCATAAGAAAGTGGGAAGAATACTTAACCTTCATTTGTTGTTAATCATATTGCTTCATAATATGGCTCGAGGGAAAACTTTATCAACCAGGGGGGATACTTTAAAAAAAAGTGTTCCTAAAATGACTTGGTATATTTTGTCCTTCATCTGTTTTATGTCCCAACATATACCTTTATATTAATGAAAAGGTCATATTCCAATAATTAGCAGTAACATTTATTTAAAGTATATATTAATGTTCTATAAGATTTATCCAACTTCTGGTAAATGCAGCAGTGAACATTTTAATTGTGCTATAAATACCATATGGAGCAGTAGTTTACCCACATGATCAGTTTTGTCTTTCAGCCGGAATTTGCACAATGCTACAAAATGTAAAAACTAAAATTGGCATCATAACTGTTACAGAGTTATTTAGTCACCTTAATTATACTCACCATGCAACTGGCAAACTATATAATTACAATTATTTGGGAGATTGTTTTGCCAAATATTCTGTTTAAAAGATTACTTCCCTTTTCTATCATATTTTACCACAAAGCATAATTGTCCGTGTTTTCTCTGTGAATGTGTGAAGATTTCAAAACAAGAATAAAAAGTTGGGAAGTCAGAAGGTCTTTTAGAACTCGCTGGAGGGTATCTTTGAGCTGTTTGAGTTGCAGTCGAGCAGTATGTGTCCCTGCCTGGACTAAACACAGTTCTTTTCCAGTGAGACAATGTGTGGCACAGCTTATCAGAAAATCATTTCAGAACAAATTGTGTCACAACAGTTCTCCGCTACATCATTGTGTTGCTTTAAAACAAACAAACAAAAAAACAGTACCGTATCACTTTCCGACAAAAGGAACCAGAGATTCTTGGGGAATAGCCATTTCCGCGAGTGGTCCAAGAAATATACAAGATGAGGCTGGATCATCTTGTAGTGAGAGACAATGAGAAGCTACTAAAATGATAAAACATGCACCGTGAAGGGAAAGAACCTCCAATGGCCAAATTTGAAATAATTTCAGCAAGAAAATAAATAAAGTAGTATTGGGATATAACCCAGCTTATGAAATGAATACCCATGAATCCATACTGATAGAAATCATTGATTTAATTAGTAAATGAAGGAAAACAGACATATCTCATTTGTAGAAGAATTCCAAAACATTCATGCAGACATGACACCCTTAAGGTAGCAGAGCACAGTTTATAGCTCTTTAAGTTTGGACTTCCCATAGTTACTTCCTTCCAAAGAGTGTAATATGGGAAGGGGGAATAGAAGAGTGACTTTTCATGGGGAAAACCTGCCAAGCACTATCTCATCCAGGTGGGAAGGTTCAAAACTAACAGTGATAAGTCATGTCGATATGATGCAGTAAAAATGGTGCTTTACCTCTAGCCCTGCCTCTCCAAAACCCACCAGTTAGGTTCAGTCACTCAGTTATGTCCAACTCTTTGTGACCCCATGGACTGCAACATGCCAGGCTTCCCTGTACATTGCCAACTACCGGAACTTAAACTCATGTCCATCAAGTCAGTGATACCATCCAACCATCTCATCCTCTGTCTTCCCCTTCTCATCCCGCCTTCAATCTTTCCCAGCATCAGGGTCTTTTCCAATGAGTTGGCTCTTTGCCTCAGGTGGCCAAAGTATTGGAGCTTTAGCTTCAGCATCAGTCTTTCCAACGAATATTCAGGACTGATTTCCTTTAGGATGGACTGGTTGGATCTCCTTGCAGTCCAAGGGACTCTCAAGAGTCTTCTCCAACACCACAGTTCGAAAGCATCAATTCTTTGGGGCTCAGATTTCTTTATAGTCCAACTCTCACATCCATACATGACTACTGGAAACAACATAGCCTTGACTAGACGGACCTTTGTTGGCAAAGTAACGTCTCTGCTTTTTAATATGCTGTCCAGGTTGGTCATAGCTTTTCCTCCAAGGAGCAAGCATCTTTTAATTTCATGGCTGCAGTCACCATCTGCAGTGATTTGGGAACCCCCCCAAGATAAAGTCTCTCACTTTTTCCATTGTTTCCCCATCTATTTGCCATGAAGTGACGGAGCAGGATGCCATGATCTTAGTTTTCTGAATGCTGAGTTTTATGCAAATATTTTCACTCTCCTCTTTCACTTTCTTCAAGAGCTTCTAACCCTAGTTTAGTCATGGAGAAACATCAGACAAATCCCAACTGAGGACAGTCTACAGAATACCTGACTAGAATTTTTCAAAACTGTCAAGATTATGAAAAACACGGAAAGTCTGAGAAACTGTCACAGGCAGGGGAGCCTAAAGAGACAGGATAACTAAAATGCAATGTGGTATCCTAGAAGGGATCCTTTTTGGACCATCAATTAGAAGACAGCACTTACACAAAAGTTTCCTTAACCATAAGGTTAGATCGTCTCCAATCTGGCAGAAATTCAGAGAGGTTCTCTTTTTCCCACCTATGAAATTAAAGTAAAGCTACAACTCTTTGAAATTGGAAACTTCATATTTTTCCTCATAGGACTGATAAAAATCCTTTTGGAGGAGGTTCATAATTTTAAGCTCTTGCTTCTTAGGACGTCTTGATAAATAAAAGCAATTACTATTCAAAGAAAAGGTATTGAGCATTGTGAAAGTGAAAAGTGAGTGTTAGTCACTCAGTTGTGTCTGACTCTTTGCAACCACATGGACTGTAGACCACCAGGTTCCTCTGTCTATGGAATTCTCCAGACAAGAATACTGGAGGGGGTTGCCATTCCCTTCTGCAGGTGATCTTCCTGATCCAGTTGTTGAATCCAGGTCTCCTGCACTGCAGGCAGATTCTTTACCATCTGAGCCACCAGGGAAGCCCTGTGCTTCACACTAAATAGTCAAAGCAGAATAAGACAATCTCTACTCTCAAGGTCTTGTAGTCTGACATGGGAGGTGTGGGCATAACTATATATAAACAGTTGCTTTAATTAGAACACACTCAAATTTATAAGTGAATGAAAATAAAAGAAAAAATTCTACCGGTGCCAAACAGAGGAAAAGCTTTTTATTAAAAATGACATTGGAATTGTGCCTTAATGAATGAATATGAATTTTCCTGGGAGATAAGGGAATTTGTGCATAAATCTATTTGTTGTTAATAATTAGGGGAAAAATATTGGAAATTTGAAATGAGAAAAAGTAAAACCGATGTTTAGGAGAAGATGCTTTGATAATGCAGACTTGAAAAAGAAAAGATGTGAGTTTCTGACTTTTAGGTGGTAAAGGAGCTGAGTTGTGCAGAGTGATAGAAACTCACATTTTGTTTACATAGTTTAAAAGGTCTTTTTTTATTAGGGAGTATGCTGACACGATGGAGGAGAAGTGATCTAGAATCATTTAGAACTTATAACCCACTTCTTTTAAAAACTTGTTAGACAAAACTATTTAAAATGTTGCTCTAATCAAGACATTTAATACACATTTTGATAGTTCCATTCCTTGGTGGATAATTCTATCTAACCAAGCCTCACTGTTAAGAAATTATTTATTCTTCATTAATTTTTAATACCTATGCACTTATTATAAACATTACAGTATAAATTATTGAAAAGCCATGTGTATTGGATAATATAAAGCCTGAGAATCCAATGCAGCCTGCAGGGTAACTTGCTGTTGTTGTTGCTCAGTTGCTAAGTTGTGTCTGACTCTTTGAGACTTCATGGACTGCAGGACACCAGGCTTCCTTGTCCTTCACTATCTCCCAGAATTTGTTCAAACTCATGTCCTTTGAGTCAGTGATATCATCCAACCATCTCATCCTCAGTCACCCCCTTCTCCTGCCCTCATTCTTTCCTAGCATGAGGGTCTTCTCCAATGAATTGGCTCTTTGCCTGAGGTGGCCAAAGTATTGGAGCTTCAGCTTCAGCATCAGTCTTTCCAATGAATATTCAGGACTGATTTCCTTTAGGATTTACTGGTTGGATCTCCTTGCAGTCCAGGGGACTCCCAAGAGTCTTCTCCAGCACCACAATTTGAACGCATCAATTCTTCAGTGCTCAGCCTTCTTTATGGTCCAACTCTCACATCCGTACATGACAGGGTATCTACTAAAGTATTATTAATAATAGGAATAGAGAGGGGGAAAAAAACCCCAGAGTAAGAGAATGGAAATCCAAATGGATCAATCTGATTTTTGTGAAATAGATCTCTCTCCCAGGGCTTGGGACTCTACACAAAAGACTGAGTTGGCTTGGTCATCCTTGAGTTGGTTTGGTCATCTTTGAGTTGGCTTGGTCATCTCTTTTTTAAAATAATTTTATTACTCATTTATGGTTGTGCTGGGTCTTTGTTGCTCCATGGGCTTTTCTCTTGTTGCAGTGAGCAGGGGCTACTCTCTAGTTGCAGGATGCAGGCTTCTCATTGCAGTGGCTTCTCTTGTTGCAGAGCTTGGCCTCTAGGGTGCATGGCTCAATAGTTGTGGGTATGGGGTTGGTTGCCCTGCAGCATGTGCAATCCACCTAGATCAGAGATTGAATCCATGTCTCCTCCTTTGGCAGATGGATTCTTTACCACTGAACCACTAGGAAAGTCCCTTGGTAATCTGTTGCAGTAGCAAGAAATGTGTTGCATATGACTCAAGGCAGCATTTTACTATCTGAAGCAACAAGACACCACAGAAACAACTGGAATTGAGCATCGAGGGTCCTCATCTGAAAGTCTGGTTTTCAGGACCCATCATGGCTCTGCCCTGGTCTCTGAGCTTTCAATTTCTTTAACTCTCAAGAAAAGAAGTTAGAAATGATCAGTAATTTCAACTATATGCTTTTTTTTTTTTTTTTTGGTAGAAGAACTCTTTCCTAGTAGGCTCTCATAGGGCCTTCTGATACTAACAAATACTGGTATACATTTGTCCATATTAATTTATAAGTTGAAATGTAGAGTCCTCATTTTATACCATATTATGAGCCAGAGGGCAGTATGGATCTTTTATTCATACAAAAGTTGAAGCCATAGATTACAGATTATAGCTATAGTCCTAAGTATCTAGAAGATTATAATTGTAGCTCAGAAGGTAAAGCGTATGCCTACAATGCAGGAGACCTGGGTTCAATCCCTGTGTTGGGAAGATCCCCTGGAGAAGGAAATGGCAACCCACTCCAGTATTCTTGCTGGAAAATCCCATGGATGGAGGAGCCTGGAGGGCTACAATCCATGGGGTAGCAAAGAGTCAGACACGACTGAGCGACTTCACTTCACTTCACAGAACTGAGGTTGTGTTGGGCACAGTTAGAAAATCCCTAGACTAGATTTACCTTCCAAAGAGTCCCTCTGGTTTTAACATTGCATTGGTAATGACTGCTGCTACAGGAAAAAGATTGTGTAGATGTCCAGATCATGGTATCTAGACAGAGCCTATTTGGATTTGAATAGGCTCCTGCTTCTGCTACTCTCCAGTTATATGAAGGTAGAAAAAAATGCTTAACATCTCTGTGTCTTAGTTTCTTTGCCTGTAGTTAAGGATGATGAAACATCTGCCCTGGAGGAATGTTGTGAATATTAAATGAGTTTCATGCCTGTGGCACACCTGTCCCATAGAAGCATCACATAAATGTTATTTGTCGATATCAGTTGCCCCTCATAGTGCTAACACACTTTAGTTACTCACTTTATCAAACTCAATACTGAGTGCAAGGCCCACATCACTGCTCTTGGCGGCTTCCCATAAAGCCTCAGCACGTCAAGTTCTATTCAGCAGAGCAGACATTGTTGAGGACCTACTGAAAGTAAAGTATTCTGAAAGGCACGGTGGGGCCTACAAAGACAAATCTGAGTTGTTTTTTGACAATTTGAACCTTAAATGGTCATGACCTAATGTATTCAATATATACCAAGCACTATGGTGGCATGATAGTTCCTGGACTTAGGAAGACTTTTTAGGGAGCAAAAGGTTAGGGCTCAATTTGAAAAGACAAATGCTCTGTGCATAGATATAAATATTCATTGACATTTGTATTAATAAAATCATTCTAATAATAAATAGTGTGAAGAATCTAAGTAGACTGCCAAAGTTGACATAGCTAGTAAGTAGTAAGGCTAGGATCTGAACCTATGTGCTCAGGCATTAGTTTGGACCCCTCACACTTTGGTGAATTGTATGTTTGTTTTTAATATTCGCTCCCCTTGCTAGGAGATGAGCCTACTACATCCCTTACTGTTTAACTAAGGCATGTGACACTCTTTGGCCAATAAAACAGCGAGTAGAGGTGACACACACAATTTCCAAAGAAAAACTTTAAGAACTAGCCCTTGGTTCGATCATCAGCTTTTCCTTCTGACATGAACCCAGAATGTCCCAGATTGGGCCCTTTAGCCTGGCTCCCCCAAAACAAAGAAGGTGCAGAGGAGAGTATAGATGATCTATGAAAGACAAGTGCTGTTAATGAGAAATGGCCCACTAAGATTTTGGAGTTGTGACAGCACAATAAAAGCTAGTAAAAACAAGCAAACTAGCTGATATGCCTACTCTACTATAATATTGTTCAATTTGGTAATGACATTTTTCTGAATGGTTAGGTTAGATTCTAAACCTGAATTATCTCATGCCTGGCCTCAAAGTGTTTTTTGACTTAAAAAAAAAAAATCAATGCAATAAAGTCTAAACACCTTCTCTCAGTCTTCAAGGCCTTAATTTTCCTCTTTTGAGTCTCATCTACCTTTCACTTTTCACATCTTCTCCTCCCTTTTACTTTGGTCATTTTCCCCTCCATTTACCACCCCCTCCAATACTACACAACTAACACTATAATCACTCGTCACCTCTGGTCATTTTTAGGTCTTTTCACATTTCTATAAAAATTTAAATACTGTTCCACATTCCTCAGATAATTCCATCTCCCCTCACTCTCTCCTTCCCTGGGAAAATTGTGTTGATTCTCTAAGGTCCACTTCCAGTGACATCTCCAGGTGAATGTAAATGTTACATCTTCTCTGGCCTCAGGAAACTGCATTTGGAAGTTTACCAATGTGATTAGCACACAGAAGGTAAATAACTCTCTTCCCTTCTAAACTGAGCTCCTGGAGAACAGGTAGAGTATCTTTGTTCATCCCCATATTCTTAGGACCACACTGAGCTCACCAATTAACAGATAAGATGACAGGCATGCTTGTGGCCACGCTGGCTTGGGAAACAAAATGATCCAGGAAATACTACCACACAAAATTTTTAAATTAATTTGGTTTAGTCACAAATCCATTTACTATCCTTCTGTTAGTGGTGTTGCCTAAAAAGGAATGGATATATTAACATCAGTAACTAGAGAAGACTTTCTATATGCAATTGAAAAGTGGGGAAAAAGGAAATGCATCATTATGTAGCATTCACATATCTTATTTGCCATAAGCACTGAGTGCACTAGAGGTTATATTTGTTTCTTCTCATTTCTACGAAGCAGTACAAAAAGTCCCCAGCTATGGGGAGCATGGCTGTTATATGGGCAAGAACTGGTCTGGAACCATGGCTGCACAAGTATAAATAAAACCATAACAAGGCCCACACTCAAAGTCCAGTGACATCTCACAGATGCTTTGAACCTTTCTGTTTCCAAATGTTTCATGCCTTCCTTCACTTAAGTGAATGGAAGTGGGTGAGAAAAAATGGTATTAGTTTTCATTTTCTTCTCTACTAGGGATCAGCAATTTTCCTCACCCCAAAATCAGATAGTACATATTTTAGAAGTCGTATAGTCTATGTTTCTATAACACAACTCTGTCATTCTAGCATGACATGGACAATACATAAAATAATGAGGATAGCTGTATTTCAATAAAATTCAAGGAATAATGCTATTTGAATTTCATGTAATTTTCACATGCCACAAAATATTTTTCAACCATTTAAAATATGTTAAAAACATTCTGTGCTGGCAGAGCACAGAAAAACAGGTACTGGATTCTATTTGGCCCATGGGCTACAATGTGCTGACCATTGCCCTAAGGCAAAAACACCTTCTGTGGTATCAAATGAAGAATTCATTTTATTACTTATGAATTTGACTGGGATGCTTCTGATAAAAGGCCACAATTTTTCTCATCTTTGCTGATCTCAAAACAGAATTATGCAAGCTTTACCAACCTTCAGCCCTCTCAAAAGTCTTGACATTTAGTAACACATTTGTATTGGATTAGAGTCCTCTTTGCATTTCCCAATGGTATAAAATTGAATTTTAATAAAATGTTCCTCTTTTCCAAAGAATACGCAATAGGGCTAGAGCTATACAAGAAATTCTTCTTTGTATACTGAAGGAAGTCATAAACTTTGTTGCTCTTGATGTCTCTAAAAAGAAAATGGATTTGCATGTATCAGGAATAATTAATAGTCTGTTTTTGATGGAGGTAGAGGATGGACCCGATAGTTTCCCTAATCCTGAGATTATGTGATGACAGGATCAATTTAGCATCATTACAGCAAAAGCGTGTCACAGTCAGATTACTTTCTTAAAAATTTATTAATTTTTAATTGAAGGATAATTGCTTTACAATATTGTGTTTGTTCTGCCATACATCAACATAAATCAGCCATAGGTATACATATGTCCCCTCCCTCTCACCTCCCACCCTTTCCCACCAAATCTGACCCTCCAGGTTGTCAGCGAACACCAGTATGAGTTCCCTGAGTCATACAGCAAATTCTCACTGGCTATTTATTTTATATATGGTAGTGTTTATGCCTCCATGCTATTGTCTCCATTCATCCTACCCTCTCCTTCCTCCCCACTGCCTGTGCCCATAAGTCTGTTTTCTGTCTGCATTTCCATTACTGCCTTGCAAACACCCTCAGTACCCTCTTTCTAGATTCCATATATATGCATTAATACATGAAATTTATTTTTTTCTGTTTTGACTTACTTCATTCTGTATAATTGGCTCTAGGTTCATCCACCTCATTAGCACTGACTCAAATGCATTCCTATTTATGGTTGAGTAACATTCCATTGTATTTGTACCACAGCTTCTTTATCCATTCATCTGTTTGTGGATATCTAGGTTGCTTTTTAAAGGTTTCAGGTTGGTTTGTTCTAGAGAAAAGGACACTAACCATATAGTCAGGACACCTGAGATCAGGATGCAGCTCCCTCAGTGTCTAAGCTGAGCAAATACCACCAGGTTCCCTCATCTGCAAAGTCTGGCTAATAACGGTAACTGCCTCATAAGGAGACCCACGAGTCTGTTGTGCTTACAATAGTGCCAGCTTCATGTAAACACTCAAGAATGTTTGATCCTTGTGTTATTCTCACTTTCAATAAGGGTAGTAATCACTCAGTGACTACAAATGTGAACTTGCTTTGTAAACCATAAGGGACACACCAAATACTATCATTAAAGGCATATCATGCAAAGACTGTAAAAGCATAGATGATTCTCCCAATTTGTTCCTCATTTTCACTTTCTTTTCTTTTTCTTTTTAAACTGTTCTCTATCCCATTCATTTTCTCATAGAGTTTCAGGAGTATTCAATTAGAAATTTACTTTTTGCCTTTCAAAACTCTTTTAAGAATATCAACCTAAGAAATCACCAATTATTTTTAAAAGTGTTAGTCACTCAGTCGTGTCCATCTCTTTGTGATCCCATGGACTGTAATCCACCAGGCTCCTCTCTCCATGGAATTCTCCAGGCAAGAATATTGGAGTGGGTTGCCATTTCCTTCTCCAGGGGATCTTCGTGACCTAGGGATTGAACCAGGGTATCCCGCATTGCAGGCAGACTCTTTACTTAAAGAGTCACAATGGAAGATCAATTATTTTTAAAGCTTCCCCAATATCTTGAAATTTGGAACTCTAGCCACTTAAATAGAAATTTTAAATGGATAGTTTTAGAGTGAAAGTATGTAACATTTTGTTTATTTCCTTAGAAAGTATGATCCGAACCAAGAATGCATTTCTCAGTCTTAGGGGAAGTTGAGTACTGAAAAATACACCCTCCTGGATACCACCCCCACCCCTCATCCACAACATTAAGGTTTTTTGAGGCCTCAGTGGGTAACATATGCTTTCATTTCTGGAGGTCCTATCTTACACCTTATCAAATATATTAAAGACCTTGATATTCTGCATTAAACCTGTTTTTGTTATATTGCCTTGTATATTATTTTAATAAAAATGACTTATTTAAGAGTGGCTATGATAATTCTAGGGCTTCCCAGGTTGTGCTAGCTGTTAAAGAATCCACCTGCAATACAGGAGATGCACAGGAGATGAGAGTTCGATCCCTGAGTCGGCTAGATCCTCTGGAGTAGGAAATGGCACCCACCCCAGTATACTTGCCTGGAAAATTCCATGGACAGAGGAGCCTGGTGGACTACAGTCCATGGGGCCACAGAGAGTCAGACATTACTGAGCAACTAAGCAGCAGCATGATAATGCTACACTCATAATTCATTATCGAGAATTCTTATAAACTCACAACTTTGAAAATTGTTTTCCAATGATGAAAATTTAATATAGAAATAACAGGTTACATTTATTGAGCAGACACTATGTGCCATGCACAATTCTCAGCACTTTATCTTAACGGATTTTATTTTCAAAACAATTTTATGAGCTAGCTACTGCTATTATTCTCATTTTATAGATGAAGAAAATCAGCTCTTTTTAAAATTGAATTATAATTGACAGGCAGTATTAAAATAGCCTTATGTGTACAACATAGCAACTTGATATTTTTATACATTACAAAATGATCACCAAGTCTAGGTACCATACAAAGTTATTACAATATTACTGACTACATTTCCTATGCTGTGTATTATATCCCCATGACTTATTTTATAAATTAATATTTGTAACTCTTAATCATTATCTCCTATTTTATCTGCCCTTTTCCCCTCCCTATTTCTTCTAGCAACTACCAGTTTATCTCTGTATCTATGAGTCTCTTTTGGTTTTTTTGTCTTTCAGATTCCACATGTAAGTGAAAACATGTAGTATTTGTCTTTGTCTGACATCTCACTTAGCATAATACCCTCTAGATCCATACCTGTTCTCACAAAGGGCAAGATTCCATTTTCTTATGACTGAGTAATGTTCCACATCTTTATCCATTCCTCTATCAATAGGTACTTAGGTTGTGCCCACATCTTGGCTATTATAAATAATGCTGCAATGAACATAGGGTACATATATCTTTTCAAAACAATGTTTTTGTTTTCTTTGGTTGAATACCCATAAGTGGGATTGCTGGATCATATAGCAACTCTATTCTTTTAAGAGAACTTCAGACTGTTTTCTGTAGTGGCTGCATTAATTTACGTTTACACCAAAAAGGGTTGTGGGTTCTCCACACCCTCACCAACACTTGTTGTTTCTTTTCCTTTTGGTCACAGCCATTCTCACAGGTATAAGGAGGTCTCATAGTGATTTTGATTTGCATTTCCCTGATGTTAGGGGTGTTGAACACCTTTACATGTACCTCTTGGTTATTTGTTTGTCTTGTTTGAAAACATATCGACTCAGGACCTCTACCCTTTCTAAATCAAGTTGTTTTGATATTGAGTTTTTGAGTTATTCATGTATTTGGGATGTCAATCCGTTATCAGATAAATCATTTGCAAATATCTTCTGCCATTCAGTAGGTTGCCTTTTCATTGTATTGATGACTTCTTCACTGTGTGAAAATCAGCTTTTAGTGTCATAGCACATAGCAGTCTGATCCCAGAATTCATAGTCTTATAAGGTTACATTTTGTAGATGTTAATTTTGACTTTTCAGTAAGCTTTTTTATATTTTGGAAACTTTTTTAAAACTTCATTTTTCTTTAGATATTTTTTAAAAAGTATTTATTTTAATTGGAGGATAATTATTTTACAATATTGTGATTTTTTTTTGCCATGCATCAACATGAATCGGCCACAGGTATACATGTGTCCCCCACATCCTGAACACCCCACCCACCTCCCTTCCCACCCTATCCCACTGGGTTGTCCCAGAGCACTGGTTTTGAGTTCCCTGCTTCATGCATTGAAATTGCACTGGCCATCTATTTTGCATATGGTAATGTACATGTTTCAATGCTATTCTCTCAAGTCATCAGACCTCAAACATTTTTGTAGACCCTTGCAAAGCTCTTGAGGGCTAGACATCATTCCTGTGGTACTTTTCAAAAAATATGGATCTGAAAAGCCCCATGAATTCCTGCCTGATGCCCGAGGAGAGGGAAATCTCAGACACAAGCTCAAGAAGATGTTTTGGCAAAGGATTCAGGTACACAAGCACAAAATAGCTCCACATGAAACCTTACATCTGAGGATGAGGTCCAGTTTGGGGAAAAGGACAACATTTCCGTTTCTCATAGAAGACAGCATGAGTCCAGTCGAGTAGAAACTTTAGGAATCTAACAGCGCTTGACAATTCAGGGTTTGCAAATCTGGAAGCAACCAGGGATCTATTCTACACACAAATAACCACAGTCTTATGGTTGTAGCAGAAGCAAGATTGAGACGCTACTCTGATGTGGCTTTTGAATATTAAATATCAATCAGGGCAACTATCAAGTTGCCATTATCAAGTTATCAAGATCCTAAGGGGATCATCTGTAAGAACACATAAGGCATCTTTTGCGGAAGTCCAGGACATACTTTGGAGGGACTTTGAATCCCAGCATTATTCAGGCAAAAACAAGTCAGCTAATAATAGGTGATGGTTGCAAATATAAATTTTTTATAATCAAACTGTTATGAGAATTGGGGGGAAATTTTATGGTAAAGAGAGGGGGAATTTTTTAGAAATTCACCAAAAGTTATTCACAAATCACAAAGCGAATTTAAAATGCTTTTTTTGGGGTAAATCCTCTGATAAACAATAAGTATTCTCTGTAGAAAGTAAGATAAACTTGTATTTGCATCCAACCAAGATAGCAGGCAGATGAATTGCTGACACGAGCAATGTCATATCTGGAGACTCTCTGGCAAAGGAGAGCTGCTAACATCCATCATGAAGAATAACATCCTTAAAAAGAAACAGATTCCCCACCCCCCAAATATTCACTAGTGTCTAGATCTGAGAATTCCTTTCTTTCAGATCAAATTGTTTGTAAAACATATTTTGCCCTCAAAAGTGGTTGTTCAGGTAAGGTTTATTTAATGAATGGATTTGCTCTGTAAGTGTTATCAGCATTCTTTAAGCACTACTTTAAGTCTACGCAAATCTTGCCAATTCATCAGATGAATATGTATTAGGCATCTCCAATGTGCAGAGTAGTAGAAAAAACACACAAAAGATGCTGCATCTTCAGGAACTCAGTCTTGCAGTGATTCTCAAAAAGACAAGGAATTTATGCCAATCTCCTCTTTCTCTGTAGCTCTGAACCCCAACAGGGATTCATATCTCATGTCATGGGGGGAGGGGTTCAAATGTATCCCTCTGCAAAGATGACTGGTTTAGAATCACTTCTGGGGAATTTCCTGGTAGCCCATAGGTTAAGACTCTGCCCTCACTGTTGAGGGCACAGGTTTGATCCCTGGTTGGGGAACTAAGATCCTGCAAGCCATGGGGCTTGAAATAAAAATGAGCATGGAATCACTTCTGTAGAAAGTCACAGTTATCTACCATAGTGACACACATCTTGGTTATGTTGGGACTGGATAAATGGTTGTCCACTCCATGAAGCCTTTCCTCTTCCCTCTGGTTTAGCAGGAAAGATAAAATGTATGCACTGAATATTTCAAATGGTGGGCTAACACTCACACACATACATGCTCGTGCACACACACACACACACACACACACACACACACACACGCATTTGAATCAAACACTTCATGGAGCAATACTAGCCCTTTGTGTGATGCATTCTAATATTTTCTATTTCAACTGAAAAACAATACAGATCATACCTCACAAAATTAATTTCTCAAAACATTCATGAGTTTCCAACTAGAGTTTGAAAAACACTTTTTTAAGGTTTGGTAATGGCTGGAAGACAGAGATGAGGAAGAGAACGTGACATGCTGTGTTCCTGCATTATTATCATGAAAATAATGTGTCTGTCTACTATTTATCAGGGTGTAGGCAGTTCTAAGTAATTTTTTATTTATTCAGTCATTTAATCCTTACTGCCACCCTATGAGATAAAAACTGATATCTGTAGCCATTTTATAATGGAAGAAATGGATGCACAGAAAGGGCCGAAATTACCCAAGATTTGACGCCAGACTGCCTGACTCCAGAGACCATGCTCTTAAGCCGCCTCTAACAAGTTCCCAGCCAATCATCTTACATTGCACGCCCCAGTCCACCAAGAGCTGAGAAAACAATAAGAATAGGTCTGCTCCAGTAGAAAAGATAATGGAAATACATATTCAGCAGCAATGAGCAAAGCCTTCTTAGTGTGCAGAAGACAACGCTAGAAGTTGATTCCAAACCCCTAGAGTCACTTTCTCCTAGAGACCCTAGAAGGGCGGCAGTGACACAGCAGAGCAGACAAGACTAGGGCCCACCATCTTCATCCCCTGATTTTCTTCAGGTCAGGTGAATCAAAGAACTGAAGAACACACAAATTAATTCAAATACCCTTTCCCAAATCTTCTCATTTCAGATTCTAAGAAAGACTCAAGACAGAGAACAAAGTAAGGCTCAGAATTTAAAATGACAATGAAACACATCACAGACCCACTGATAATGAAGTCATGCCATTTTATTAATATCTAGGAACAGTGTCCCTAAATACTTTTCCTTTTATGTTGTTGTTCTTCATTGATTCTAATTTAGATTGCTTCTGGCTCATAAGCCAGGTAAATATACAATCTTTAACACATCACTCTATAAAACTTAGCCATCATCTAGGTTCCCCTGCATAGCCATCCGTAAGGAGCATGTTTAACGGTGTGCAGGAAAATCACACTAATTACCTAGGACTGTTAGTGCACATAGAATAGTCTTCATTGTAGTTTCTGAAAACTTGGGTTCTGATAATGATCTTATTAATATTGTCTAAACATAATCTAAATAAACTCCAAAGAATTTAGCAACATACAGCCTTATATTCATTACATCTGATTGCATTCTTTCATTCAACATGTAAATTTGACACAGGAACTCATTCTATATCTAATCTTGCACCATCAGTATCATATCAAGAGTGATCCTTCTCTACCAAAAATGCCATACACATAAAGTAAGATACTTATTTCTAGGTATATGCAGGTAACTGAAAACTGATTAAAGTATAGGGAATAAAGTATTGTTTGGAAATACAGGAAAAACTACTTTAATGTAGACTGTAAATTGAAAATCTTTCTCCTTCACTGACTCCTGTATTCCCTATAGTTGCCATAACGTTTGAGGAAACACAATCAACTGTCAATGTGTATTTATTAAACATCTAAGCAACATTCAATGCTGCAAAGAGCAATATTGCATAGGAACCCGGAATGTTAGGTCCATGAATCAGGGCAAATTGGAAGTGGTCAAACAGGAGATGACAAGAGTGAACATCGACATTCTAGGAATCAGTGAACTAAGATGGACTAGAATGGGTGAATTTAACTCAGATGACCATTATATCTACTACTGTGGGCACGAATCCCTTAGAAGAGATGGAATATCCATCATAGTCAACAAAAGAGTCCGAAATGCAGTATTTGGATGCAATCTCAAAAATGATAGAATGATCTCTGTTCGTTTCCAAGGCAAACCATTCAATATCACGATAATTCAAGTCTATGCCCTGACCAGTAACACTGAAGAAGCTGAAGTTGAACAGTTCTGTGAAGACCTACAAGACCTTCTAGAACTAACACCCAAAAAAAGGTGCCCTTTTCATCATAGGGAACTGGAATGCAAAAGTAGGAAGTCAAGAAACTCCAGTTACCCCTGGAGTAACAGGCAAATTTGGCCTTGGAGTACAGAATGAAGCAGGGCAAAGGCTAATAAGAGTTCTGCCATGAGAATGCACTGGTCATAGCAAATACCCTCTACCAACAACACAAGAGAAGATTCTACATATGGACATCACCAGATGGTCAACACTGAAATCAGATTGATTATATTCTTTGCAGCCAAAGATGGAGAAGCTCTATACAGTCAGCAAAAAGAAGACTGGGAGCTGACTGTGGATCAGATCATGAACTCCTTATTGCCAAATTCAGGGTGAAATTGAAGAAAGTGGAGAAAACCACTAGACCATTCAGGTATGACCTAAATCAAATCCCTTATGACTACACAGTAGAAGTGAGAAATAGATTTAAAGGACTAGATCTGATAGATAGAATACCTGATGAACTATGGATGGAGGTTCATGACATTGTACAGGAGACAGGGATCAAGACCATCCCCAAGAAAAAGAAATGCAAAAAAGCAAAATGGCTGTCTGAGGAGGCCTTACAAATAGCTGTGAAAAGAAGAGAAGCAAAAAGCAAAGGAGAAAAGGAAAGATATTCCCATCTGAATGCAGAGTTCCAAAGAATAGCAAGGAGAGATAAGAAAGCCTTCCTCAGAGATCAATGCAAAGAAATAGAGGAAAACAACAGAATGGGAAAGACTAGAGGTCTTTTCAAGCAAATTAGAGATACCAAGGGAACATTTCATGCAAAGATGGGCTCGATAAAGGACAAAAATGGTATGGCCCTAACAGAAGCAGATGATATTAAGAAGAGGTGGCAAGAAGGCACAGAAGAACTGTACAAAAAAGTTCTTCATGATCCAGACAATCAAGAGGATGTGATCTCTCACCTAGAGCCAGACATCCTGGAATGTGAAGTCAAGTGGGCCTTAGGAAGCATCACTACGAACAAAGCTAGTGGAGGTGATGGAACTCTAGTTGAGTTATTTCAAACCCTGAAAGATGACGCTGTGAAAGTGCTGTACTCAATATGCCAGCAAATATGGAAAACTCAGCAGTGGCCACAGGACTGGAAAAGGTCAGTTTTCATTCCAATCCCAAAGAAAGGCAATGCCAAAGAATGCTCAAACTACCTCACAATTGCACTCATCTCACACACTAGTAAAGTAATGCTTAAAAGTCTCTAAGCCAGGCTTCAGCAATACGTGAACTGTGAACTTCCAGATGCTCAAGCTGGTTTTAGAAAAGGCAGAGGAACCAGAGATCAAATTGCCAACATCCTCTGGATCATCGAAAAAGCAAGAGAGTTCCAGGAAAACATCTATTTCTGCTTTATTGACTATGCCATAGCCTTTAACTGTGTGGATCACAATAAACTGTGGAAAATCCTGAAAGAGATAGGAATACCAGACCATCTGACCTGCCTCTTGAGAAACCTGTGTGCAGGTCAGCAAGCAACAGTTAGAACTAGGCATGGAACAACAGACTGGTACCAAATAAGAAAAGGAGTGCTTCAAGGCTGTATATTGTCACCCTGCTTATTTAACTTATATGCAGAGTACATCATGAGAGACGCTGGGCTGGAAGAAGCACAAGCTGGAATCAAGATTGCCGGGAGAAATAGCAATAACCTCAAATATGCAGATGACACCACCCTTATGGCAGAAAGTGAAGAACCAAAGAGCCTCTTGATGAAAGTGAAAGAGGAGAGTGAAAAAGTTGGCTTAAAGCTCAACATTCAGAAAACTAAGTTCATGGCCCATCACTTCATGGCAGATAGATGGGCAAACAATGGAAACAGTGACTGATTTTCTCGGCTCCAAAATCACTGCAGATGGTGACTGTGGCCATGAAATTAAAAGACACTTACTCCTTGGAAGGAAAGTTATGACCAACCTAGACAGCATATTGAAAAGCAGAGACGTTACTTTGCCAACAAAGGTCCGTCTAGTGAAGGTTCTGGTTTTTCCAGTAGTCATGTATGAATGTGAGAGTTGAATGGTGAAGAATGCTGAGCCCTGAAGAATTGATGCATTTGAACTGTGGTGTTGGAGAAGACTCTTGAGAGTCCCTTGGACTGCAAGAAGATCCACCCAGTCCATCCTAATGGAGATCAGTCCTGGGTTTTCTTTGGAAGGACTGATGTTGAAGCTAAAACTCCAATACTTTGGCCACCTGATGCAAAGCACCGACTCATTGGAAAAGACCCTGATGCTGGGAAAGATTGAGGGCAGGAGGAGAAGGGAACGACAGAGGATGAGTTGGCTGGATGGCATCATTGGCTCGATGGACATGGGTTTGGGTGGACTCAGGGAGTTGGTGATGGACAGGGAGGCCTGTCATGCTGCGGTTCATGGGATCACAGAGTTGGACACGACTGAGCGACTGAACTGAACTGAACTGACTCTATGCTATGTTCTATGGGATTATAAAAGTATGAGACTAAATTCTTACCCTCAAATTTAATATACGATATGAAATGCTAAAGACATTATAGAGAACACTTATTATTTAGAGATGATTGCCTACATGAGAACAGCTGGGTAAACTCAAACTCCAGAAGAAGAATATTGTCCTTTCAAAATTACCAGGATTTATTAGACTTCACTAATCAGGATAGGAAACTCCTCTGGCCAATCAGGAACCTTTGCATTTTATAATCAAAGCAAAGTCATTATTGTAGTGAATACATTCTAATTGACTGATTGTTAGTATATTCTGTTTATAAAAAGCTGTGAAAATTTTCCAGGCTTTCATTTATGAAAGTCATAAGTTAGCATAGTCGCTTATTTCCCTAGTGGCTATTTAAAATACTGCATTTTAAAAACAGCACATTCATCACCATACTTACACATTGGTTATGAAACCTAGAACATGAGCTAAGAATATAGCAGTATGAGCTATAAATATAGGAGATTTAATTTAAAGTCTGTCCTCTTAGCAAATTGCAAGTGTACAATTCTCTGTTGTACACAACTCTTTTGAACATTACTCACGAGTAAGCCATTGATGGAAGAGGCTTTTGATCTAGAATTTATATTGTATAATATAGCAAAGCTTATGAATATCTAGGAAGTATGATATGACTTTGCTTGTGGAATAAATCATTCAACATTTCAACATAGGTCTCATGAAGCTATTGAATCAATAGTACTACATTTCAGCGTCCTGATAGAGACATACCAGATTCATAGCCGTCATCCAACATGCTGCATTGCTTTCACAATGAATGCAAAAGACTTCATTGTTCTCCTCACAGCACCAGGTTCTCTTCATCTTCAAAAGTAGTGACTTCAGTAGACTTGACCTCAATAAGTCATCCATGGGAAGAATGCTCTCACCCTGGTTTTGTTGGGAAATTGTGATTACACACTAACCAAAGGTTAAAGAAATATCAGAGTAAAGCAACAGATTTAGCCCACACATTACATTTCACATTTCACTGTCTCAATTGGAAATGGTGAACAGACTATCATCATTCCATACTCTAAAATTCCAACTTATTAAATAGATTTTGAAAATAAAAAGTCTTATTTCAGTAATTTTAGTCATATAAACCTAACTTTAAAGGTTGTCTATGATAATTACTAGCTTTGTGCTGCTGCTGCTGCTAAGTTGCTTCAGTCATGTCCGACTCTGTGCGACCCCATAGACGGCAGCCTACCAGGCTACTCTGTCCCTGGGATTCTCCAGGCAAGAATACTGGAGTGGGTTGCCATTTCCTTCTCCACTAGCTTTGTGACTTTGGGCAATTATTTAACTTCTTTGAATTTCATTGTGTCATGTATAAAGCTAATGTTAACAGTACTGAGCACAGTGTTGTTATGATACTTAAATGAGATTATGTATGCAACATACTTATCGCAGTGGCTGACGCATACTATGTTTACAAAAATATTATTGGTAGTGTTTTATAATCATTGCCATTATTTGGATTCTATAAGGAGGAAGAAGATATGGTCTCCGTTCTTAGAGAGTTTTGCAAGCCACCTTGGGAGAAAAACATGTTTAAGTGAAACAATAGTTTTCAGGTGACATCTCAAATAGCTAAATAGTGAAGCTGAAGCAGTACTTTAAGCAAAACACTCTGCTTCTCCAGAACTCATGGTCCACATCTATATAGTAAAGTCGTTGGGTTTTTCTAGAAATAATATTCTAGAAGTCTTTGTTGGAGTTAGAGAAGGATTCAGATTTGAATAAACAATCATCACCACTACAGAAAAGAAACATATTAAACATGAAAAGTACCAGATATATCAAGGCAAGTATCAGTAGCTTCATGGCTGTAGCACACTGTTCAAGTGGGGAAGCAATGAGGGTAGGCTGAATGCAGTTTCTAGAGGAATTTGAATGCCTTGCTAAGAAGTTGGTCTTTATTTTACATACAGTGGGCAGAGTTGTAAAAAGATTAATCTGTTCTGGTAAAGATAAAGGATTTGGGGCAGAGGATAGGCAGAGAGTCTGGTTATGAAACTGTTATCACAGTTTAAGCCTTGACTGGAACTAAAGGAGTAACAGAGAAATATAAACACAGATGAACAAGGTATTAGGAAGTGATTTACAACTGATTGTTGATTGGATAGGACAGACAAAGCAAAGCTGGCAGCAGATGATTAAAGGTTAGAGACCAGGAAACTGCTAGTGAGTTAGAGGAGAGCTGGCTTGGCGTAAGCAGGGGGGATTGAAGATTAAGACTTATAAATGTTTTATTTGTGTCATCAAAAATTTAATTTAGGTAGACATATTTAAAAGACAACTAGAGAATGGGAAAAAAGAGAAGGTATGATGGGCTATAAACTTGAGAGTTATCTACATAGAGGTGAGAGCTGAAATAAATTAATAGGTGAAATCTCAAAAAGAGATTAGCAGTTATGTACACACTGTGTCATCAGTGTTAGTGTTTATTTCAATATTTCAAATGAAAGCAGCATGGAATAACTAACCCTTGTGAATGTAATAAGATGAAAATATTTGACTTTGAGGCTATAAGAATGTTTCCATTAGTGTTTGCATTCCTTATTTTATTTACTGAAATCAGTGTCTTAATTTGGGTTCCTCCAAAAGCCTACTCTGAGTCAAGGGTCTGCCTGCAAGCAGTTTATTTGAGAGGTCATCACAGGAAACACTGTGAGCCAGTTAGGAAGGAAGAAAAGTAAGAGAAGAAAGTCAGTAAACAGTACATTGAAGAGGAGGTTACCACTGTGAGCAACTGGGACTCAATCCTATTGGTGATCCTCTTAGAGATGGCATGGAACATTTTGGGTTTCCCCGGTGGTGCTAGTGGTGAAGAACCCGCCTGCCAATGCAGAAGACATAAAACATGTGGGTTCCGTCCCTGGGTGGGAAAGATCCCCTGGAGGAGAACATTGCAATCCACTCCAGTATTCTTACCTGGAGAATCCCATGGACAGAGGAGCCTGGTGGGCTACAATCCATATGATTGCAAAGAGGCAGACACAACTGAAATGACTTAAAACACACACACAACACACACACACACACACACACAGACACACACACACGAAGTAAGGAAGTTGAGATTCAGTAAATCCTGTCTGTTAAATGTTGAGAGTACTCCTGGAATGTTAATTCCCCAGCACTTATAGCCTTTCCCTGTTTTGGTGGTGGTCAGAAAACACTCTGAGAGAGAGGTAGGAAGTCATTGCCACCTATTGGAAAGGTCTTCAGGAGACATCAATGTCAGTCAAGATGACATGGATGAAGTGCCAAAAGCATCTATTAGAGGCAATCATTTTGGTTTGTTTTTATGTCCTGTCTACATAAAATTTGTTCTGCAATGAGGTGTAATGACATTTTCTAGGCAATAAGAAATCTCATGGTTAGGTTATATAGGATGTGAGAGTTGGACCATAAAGAAGGCTGAGCACCAAAGAATTAATGCTTTCAAACTGTGGGGCTGGAGAAGACTCTTGAGAGTCCCTTGGACAGCAAGGAGATCAAACCAGTCAATTCTAAAGGAAATCAACCCTGAATATTCATTGGAAGAATTGATGCTGAAAGTGAAGCTCCAATACTTTGGCCACCTGATACGAAGAGCTGACTCATTAGAAAAGACCCTGATGCTGGAAAGATTGAGGGCAGCAAGAGAAGGGGGTGACCGAGGATGAGATGGTTGGAGGAAATCACTGACTCAATGGACATGAGTTTGAGCAAACTCTGGGAGATAGTGAAGGACTGGGAAGCTTGGCGTGCTGCAGTCACAGGGTCACAAAGACTTGAACACGACTTAGTGACTGAACGAAAAGGTTATATTCACAAAAGGTAACGTCTTTGGGGCTTCTTAGATCTTCATGGTCTTATATATGGTCTCCATGCAGGGAATCAAATGATTAAATTCAAAATTTTTAAAACAAAAGTTTCTGATGGGAGTCTATTTTTTCCTCTGAAAATAAACAACATTGTATGAATGTGTGTGTGTGTGCTGGGGCGGGGGGCGGCTAGTGTGTGTGTGCAGATAAAAGCATCACAATGTTATGTAGCCACATGTTTGTGTATTCTTAGATAATTTTCTATTAATATCAAAAGAAGCTGTATTTACAGGATATACAAATGTGTGGAGAAAAATAATCCCGATTTTGTGTTGACATGACCTTACTGGATGTGTAGATAGAGGACATTTTGCTCAGCCAAAGAATATAATTGTTTCTTTCTTGAAGTCTGGCCATGATATTCTGATTCTAGCATGCATGTGAGTATTAGTCCTAAGGCATAAAATGATCTGGAGATGATGATTTTGACAAACCATCTATTTCTATTTGGCTTCCTTTCTGGCTTAGCTGTTAAAGAATCCACCCGCAATGAGGGAGACTGGGTTAGATCCCTGGGTTGGGAAGATCACCTGGAGAAAGGAAAGGCTACCCACTCCAGTATTCTGGCCTGGAGAATTCCATGGACTGTACAGTCCATGTTGCAAAGAGTCAGACACGACCGAGCGAATTTCACCTCTATTAATGTGGCTACAGACATAAATAACTTATCTTTTCTTCAGTTGTTAAGTTGGCAATTGGCTAGCCATTCCTAGCCAAGTAAAAATAATTTTCTACAAAGTATGTAGAAAATTCTTTCATGTGAATATGCTGCTTCAACCAGTATGATTACTGTGCATATAAGTATGATATCACTCACCTGAGAATGAACCCCAGCCATAGATCACAAGCAGTTTGTTTTTTCATTAATGTCGACCAGCTGGCAAGATATCCTGCCAAGCCCCTTAGAATACTGGATGTGGAAATAATTATTTACCAAGGTAATAACTGACAAGATTGCTATAGTGATGAATTGGTACAAATGGAGCTCATAGATGACGAACTGAAAGAAGTCTTTCAATCTTTTTCGTTGCACTAAAAGATGTCTAATATCCACATAATTTGATTTATGAATTTTTATGCATTGTGATTGATATGATATAATACATTTTGCAGAATTTCATTCATGAAAAAGAAAGTTAAAAAAGAGCATGAAAATTATATGCCGTAATTCAGTCCAAAAGAATCCTCAAAAGACTACATGGAAATCACACTGTGTGTTCAAATGTTGTGTTTCTTCATAAGACAATGATGACCATTGATCTGCCAAACTATCATTGATAAGTTGGCATAAAAGGCAGATAACAACAGACTTTGTGGGACTGTCCTATATATTCTAAAGTCATTTCCAATAAATCCTATTGTTGCAGTGAAAATTCCTGAACAGGCTGCTGTCAAAAAGCTTCATATTCAGAAGCCAGAATTAACATTCATATGTGAAAATACACCCACAGCAGACCAATCTTTTCTTATTGTGAAAAAATTATCTGTGGATGTAAAATATGGTATAATAAGAAACATATATACTCAGGTCACCAATGATCTCCTCTTCCATTCATGAAACCTCATGGTTTGTACAACTGGGTAAAAACACCACATTTGTATTGATGGTAACCACACAGGGGTTGAGGTATTTTTCTTTAATTCAAATAAGCTCATATATTCATTTCTTATAAGTGATCTGAAAGCATGTTTCTGCCATGTGATGCTGCATTGGCCTTTTAATTCTGACAATGTTTTGAAAAATTGTAGAAACGTCATTGCTTCTTTAGTCTCTGGCAGTCAATCAACCTAATTATAATTGACTAGGGAAAAAGAAGTCTTCCTGAAAGAAGTTTTTAAATCTCAGGTTGTTTAGATGGCATTGTTAGGAAATCAAACAGTTGAGCAATTTAATTTAATTTCTCCAATGCTGGCTCATGTTTTCTAGGAGCCACAGTTCATAGGGGCCTAAAAAATTTCAAGTATTGATTACAGTGCATTTACTTTTGAGTAAACTGGGCCCAGGAGATGGTTTTTCATAATTAAGAAGTATAGCAATCAAAAACATTAAAAAAATACAGAATGTTTTAAATAAAAAAAACTGGAAAAGTTTTTGAAGGAATCATCAAAGCACCAGTTGCTCCATTGTCAAACAAAAATGATTGATAAAATGATGTGGCATTGGGAGAAATCCACTAAGAATAGAAAGTATACAAATTAAGAAAACTATTTTTAAAACATTTTTCTACCCTCTTTCCTCTACAATTAGAAGCCTTGCTGAGTTCCTCTTCTTCTAGTTTGTATTTGTAAACATTTAATTTAAATATGGAAACAGTGAGAGACTTTATTTTTGTGGGCTCCAAAATCACTGCAGATGGTGACTGCAGCCATGGAATTAAAAGACCCTTGCACCTTGGAAGAAAAGCTATGACCAGCCTAGACATCATATTAAAAAGCAGAGACATTAATTTACCAACAAAGGTCCATCTAGTCAAAGCTATAGTTTTTCCAGTAGTCATGTGTGGATGTGAGAGTTGGACTGTAAAGAAAGCTGAGCCCTGAAGAATTGATGCTTTTGAACTGTGGTGTTGGAGAAGACTCTTTGGAGTCCCTTGGATTGCAAGGAAATTCAACCAGTCCATCCTAAAGGAGATCAGTCCTAAATATTCATTGGAAGGACTGATGAGGAAGTTGAAACTCCAATACTTTGGCCATCTGATGCAAAGAACCAACTCATTTAAGAAGACCCTGATGCTGGGAAAGATTGAAGGTGGGAGGAGAAGGGGATGACAGAGGATGAGATGGTTGGATGGCATTGCTGATGCGATGGGCATGAGTTTGAGTAGGGTCCGGAAGTTGGGGAAGCCTGGCGTGCTGCAGTCCATGAGGTTAAAAAGAGTTGGACACGACTGAACTGAACTGAATTTAAACATCTAAATGGTTTTTAGTTTAAATGTCTAAAGAGTAAATCCTAAAGGAAATCAGTCCTGAATATTCATTGGAAGGACTGATGCTGAAGCTCCAAAACTTTGGCCACCTAATGCAAAGAACTGACTCATTGGAAAAGAACCTGATGCTGGGAAAGATTGAGGGCAGGAATAGAAGGTGATGACAGAGGATGAGATGGTTGGATGGCATCACCAACTCGATGGACATGAGTTCGAGGAAACTCAGGGAGTTGGTGATGGACAGGGAAGTCTGGCGTGCTGCAGTCCACAGGGTGGCAAAGAGTCGGACACAGCTGAGCGACTGAACCGAAATGAAAGTGTTTTTGCTTATGTGGTGACAGATGAAATTTTTTCTACTCTTTGATGAACTCTTGCTATGACATATAGACATGATTTTTATCAGTATTGAAGAGAAAACCTGTTGTAAGCCCTGGAGAGACAGGGTTTCAATCAGCAGATATCAGAGCCCTAGGACCTGTAGCATCATTATACAGTGCTTAAGCCTCCCGCCTTACCCTGCTCCAAATCACAGATAAAGAGAGTAAACAAAACTTGCATTTACCCCCAGTGACTTGAAAAGTATGTTAAATGTAAATCTAATTTTGTACTGTATGAGAAATAGATTCTCAACTAAGTCTTTCATATTAGCAAACTGAACAAAATTTGACACTGTTGCACTCTTTTCTGCTTTTTTGTTTTCTAGTCCTTGTTGGTATATGAGTCAAAGGTCCTGCCCTTACGACTACACTACACTACAAAAGATAAAGATCTACGTATCCTAAAAATGTAAGTTCTCCCATGATTAATAATATATAACTGTCACACATTTTCAATTATAAGTCAAATGAACTTTTATTTTTTTTTTTTTTTTTTTTTTTCCTATTCACTTTTTTTTTTTTTTTTTTTTATAAATTTATTTATTTTACTTGGGGGCTAATTACTTTACAATATTGTAATAGTTTTTGCCATACATTGACAAGAATCAGCCATAGGTTTACATGTGTTCCCCTTCCCGAACCCCCCACCCACCTCCCTCCCCCTCCCATCCCTCTGGATCATCCCACTGCCCCGGCCCCGAGCCCTTGTCACATGCATCGAACATGGAATGGTGCTCTGTTTCACATATGACAATACACATGTCTCAATGCCATTCTCCCAGAACGACCCACCCTCACCTTCTCCCTCAGAGTCCATAAAATTGTTCCATGCATCTGTGTCTCTCATTCTGTCCCGCATATAGGGTTATCGTTACCATCTTTCAGATTCCATATATATGCATTAGTATACTGTATTGTTGTTTTTCTTTCTGGCTTACTTCACTCTGTATAATGGGCTCCAGTTTCATCCATCTCAGTAGAACCGGTTCAAATGTATTTTTTTTAATGGCTGAGTAATATTCCATTGTGTATATGTACCACAGCTTCCTTATCCATTCATCTGCTGATGGACATCTAGGTTGCTTCCATGTCCTGGCTATTGTAAACAGTGCTGCGATGAACATTGGGGTACACGCGTCTCTTTCAATTCTGGTTTCCTCGGTGTATATGCCCAGCAGTGGGATTGCTGGGTCATATGGCAGTTCTATTCCCAGTTTTTTAAGGAATCTCCACACTGTTCTCCATAGTGGCTGTACTAGTTTGCATTCCCACCAACAGTGTAAGAGGGTTCCCTTTTCTCCACACCCTCTCCAGCATTTATTGCTTGTAGACTTTTGGATAGCAGCCATTCTGACTGGTGTGAAATGATACCTCATTGTGGTTTTGATTTGCATTTCTCTAATAATGAGTGATGTTGAGCATCTTTTCATGTGTTTGTTAGCCATCTGTATGTCTTCTTTGGAGAAATGTCTGTTTAGTTCTTTGGCCCATTTTTTGATTGGGTCATTTATTTTTCGGGAATTCAGCTGCAGAAGTTGCTTGTATATTTTTGAGATTAATTGTTTGTCTGTTGCTTCATTTGCTATTATTTTCTCCCATTCTGAAGGCTGTCTTTTCACCTTGTTTATAGTTTCCTTTGTTGTGCAAAAGCTTTTAATTTTAATTAGGTCCCATTTGTTTATTTTTGCTTTTATTTCCAATATTCTGGGAGGTGGGTCATGGAGGATCCTGCTGTGATTTATGTCGGAGAGTGTTTTGCCTATGTTTTCCTCTAGGAGTTTTATTGTTTCTGGTCTTACAAATGAACTTTTAAATTAGAAGTAGTTGTTTAAAAATTTATTTTAAAAAAGACAAATGCTCAAGATCAGTCCAGCAAAGTATAAGAGGATTATCAAGGGTAGAAGGATGACTTGATATGCATCTGGAAAAACAAACCAGATCCTTGTATTAAATCAATCACCCAAATGGGTAATCCAATTTCACTAATGACCTAGAAGAAACTCTAGGAAACTGTGAATACAATCGAAGGGAGAATGATCTCTTATTAAGAAGACTGCAAAGCCATAATAATGAATGTACAGATACAGGTGACTATTTTAATGTGAAATAAAAGCAAATACCATAACATTTATAAACAAATTATAAAAATGGAACATATCCAGTTTACTCAATGGTAATATGGTGTAAAACTATAATACAATGTCACAACTAGGATATTAACAAAGATAAAGATAAAGAATACAAAGATAAAGAATAGTTCCAAAAATCCCTCTTGTTTGCAGATTCTTTACTGTATGAGCCACCAGGAAAGCCCCTACACTTTTACAACCACACCCAATTCCTACCTAACTCTCCTCCCTCCTAAAGACCTAGAATCCATTTCTGAAATTTTGTCATATCAGTATGTTATGTAAATAAAATTATATCATATGCAAGGTTTTGGAATTGGCTTTTTCAACTCAGGATAATTCTCTGGAGATTATCGAAGTTGTTTTGTGTCTGTATATATATACATAGTTTGTATGTATATATATATATATATATACACACACACACACACACACACACACACACACTTTGTTCATTTTTATTGCTAACTAATATTCTATGGTATTGATGTATTGCAATTTGTTACACTGTTCACCCAACGAAGGGAATCTGCTATTTACAGGTTTTGGTTATTATAAATAAGGCTGTTATGGACATTCATGTGCATTTTGTACAGTATGAACATAAATCACCATCTCTCTGGGAAAAATGGCCAGGAGTACAATTTCTGAATCATTTGGCAGTTTCATACTAAGTTGCTTATGAAACTCCCGCACCTTTTTCAGAGTAGCTATATATTATCACTAGCAATGTATGACTAATCCAATTTCTCCACATCCTCATCAACACTTGGTATTGCCAATTTTTTTGATAGCCATTTTGATAGGTGTCTAGTGATAGATATGGTTTTAATTTGCATTTCCATGATGGCAAATGGTGTTGAACATCTTTTCATGTGTTTACTTGACATCTGTATATCTTTCTATGTAAAATGTCTGTTCATATCTTTTGCCAATTTTCTAATTGGATTTTTTTTTTTTTACTGTTGAGTTGTTTTTGTTGTGGTTAGACTGTTGAGTTTTGAGAGTTCCTTATGCATTCTAGATATGAGTTCTTTGTCATGGTTTGTAAATATATTCTCCCAGTCTGTACTTTGTATCTTCAATATTTTAACAAGGTCACTTGGAGAGCAAAGATTTTTAATTTTAATTTGATTTTTACATTTTATAAGGTCCATTTATCAATTTTTCTTTTTAAAGATCATGCTCTTGGTTTCAAGTCTATGAACCCTGTCTAGATTTGTGAAGACGTTCTTCTATGTTTTTTCTAAATGCTTTCTAATTTTACATTTTGTCTTTAAATCTATGACTAATTTTGAGCTACATTTTGTATAAAGTTTAACGTAAGTTGAAGTTTATCTTTTTGCCTGTGAATATCCAATTTCTCCAGCAACATCTTTTGGAAAGACTCTTCTTCTGCCATTGAATCACTTCTGCACCTTTGCAAAATCAGTCAGGAATATTAGTGTGAGTTTATCTATGGGTTCGCTATTCTGTTCTGTTGATCTATGCATCTATTCCTCTATCAATAGCCCATTGTTTTGATTACTGTAACTTAATAATGCATAGAATGATTCTACCAAATTTACTTTCCTTTTCCAGGATTGCTTTTGCTATTTTATATTTTAAAAAAGTTGCAAATGCAAAGCAGGAGGACAGTCTTTTTAACAGACTTTAAAAAACATATTTATTTTTATTTATTATTTAGCTGTGCTGGGTCTTAGTTGTGGCATGTGGGATCTTTTTTAACTGTGGCATGCAAGATTTTTAGTTGTGGCATGCAAACTCTTAGGTGCTGCAAGTGGAATCTATTTCCCTGACCAGGAACTGAATCCAGGCCTCTTGCATTGGGAGCACAGAGCCTTAGTCACTGGATCACCAGGGAAGTCCCCTTTTCAATAGACTTTTAATTGTAATAAGTTAGATTCAAATAGCTTAGTATCCATCTAGAACACCAAAAGCAACTGGAACCCTCCTTCATGTTAAACGCAAAAAGCAACTACTGGGAGACCAAAGACCTGCTTTTAAAAGTTTATTCTAAAAATTTCAAGCATACATAAAAGTATACAGAGAACAAAATGAATCTTCATACAGTCTATCATTTAGAGAGACATCAATATAGGTCAATCGAGGGAAAGGTCAATTTGGAGGGGTAAGGACTGAAAGACTCTGGAATGAGGTGAACTCAGTAACAGAAGGCCTAGAGGGGATACCATTGGACGAGGATGAAAGGAAATGGCAGCTCCTTCTACTCCCCTGTCTGAGCATAGATGACCTGATGGTCTCATGGACTTTTGTTTCAAAGAGTTAGATCTGGAACTGGAGAATTTCACTGTATATAGACTTCTAAGAGAGTGTTTGGATTTTTTTTCCTTTTTAAAACTTTAAATAGTTCATTCTACTCTCTTGCTTGAATGATTATTGACAAAAGTTTACTGTGAATTTTTCCCCTGTTCCTTTATTGATAAATTTTTTCCTTCAGGCTTCTTCTAAGGTTTTTCAATTGTTTTTGTCTTTTGTTATTTGAATATGATATACATAGGTGTGTATGTGTGTCTGTGTGTAAGTGTGTGTGTGTGTGTGTGTGTATAAAATAAATGCATGCATTTATTTGTTAACATGAGTTGTAAGAGAGGGGCTGTTTGAATGGGAGAAAAGAGAAGCCAAACATTATGAAGGAAGAAGAGAATGACTGTACACAAGACATGTGAATATGACCTCAGATAATGCATGTATACAAAATTATACATGTTAATACATCCTAAAGATAAATTTATTAAAAAGGAAGTATAAATGGATTGTTTGTAAAAAATGAGGTTTTAGAAATTGTGTGTCATACAAGAAAGAAAGTGAAACTGAAAGTCGCTCAGTCATGTCCGATGCTTTGTGACCCCATGGACTGTAGCCCACCAGGCTCCTCTGTGCGTGGAATTCTCCAGGCAAGAATACTGGAGTGGGTTGCCATTTCCTTCTCCAGGGGATCTTCCCAACCCAGGGATCAAACCCAGATCTCCTGCATTGCAGGCGGATTCTTTACCATCTGAGCCAACTGGGAAGCCCATTATACAAGAAGACCACCTATATAAGACATTTCTCTCATTTCAATAAGAATTAAAACAAAATAAGCTTTCTGTGACCTTTAATCATAATCCTGTGTGAATTTGAGCAAATTATCTCTGGAATTCCATAAACTAATGTTTTTCAGCCTAAGACAAGCTTGAGCCTTCCTTTGCTTAAGAAATAACAAATAACTCATCTAAGCTGTGAATATAGTTTCTTTAATTTTATAGATAATGAAACTTTATGTATTTGATATTTTCTGGTGATAATAAACTTTAATGCTATTGTTAATTTTTCTCTATTGCATAATAGTATCAGGAAATATACAGACCAGCATATGTGCTCCTCTGAGAAAACTTAAACATTTAGATGCATGAAGTGTAACTATCACTCAACATGGATAATTTATACTCTCACTAGAATGAATTTTTCTAAATTAATATGCCTTCTTATGGCAGAGAGTGAAGAGGAACTAAAGAGCCTCTTGATGAAAGTGAAAGACGAGAGTGAAAAAGCTGGCTTAAAACTCAACATTCAAAAAACTAAGATCATGGCATCTGGTCTTATCACTTCATGGCAAATAGAAGAGAAAAAAGTGGAAGCAGTGACAGATTTTATATTCTTGAGCTCCAAAATCACTGCAGATGGTAACTGCAGCCATGAAATTAAAAGACGCTTGCTTTTAATGACATAGCTTTTAATGAAAAGCTATGAGAAGCCTAGACAGCATATGAAAAAACAGAGACCTCACTTTGCTGAAAAAGGTCCGTACAGTCAAAGCTATGATTTTTTCCAGTAGTCATGTATGATGTGAGAGTTGGACCATAAAGAAGGCTGAACACCAAAGAATTGATGCTTTTGGATTGTGGTGCTGGAGAAGACTCTTGAGAGTCCCTTGGACTGCAAGGAGATCAAACCAGTCAGTCCTAAAGGAAATCAAACTTGAATATTCATTGAAGGACTGATGTTGAAGCTGACGCTCCAATACTCTGGCCACCTGATGCAATGAGCCGACTCACTGGAAAAGACCCTGATGCTGGGAAAGATTGAAGGCAAAAGGAGAAGGGGACAGAAGAGGGTAAGATGGTTAGATATCATCACCAACTCAATGGATATAAATTTGGGTAAATTCTAGGAGACAGTGGAGGACAGGGAAGCCTGGCATGCTGCAGTCCATGGAGTTGCAAAGAGTCAGACACTACTTAGCAACAGAACACCACCAGCAACAGTAGTCACTAAGAAGGCATTCGTTCATTTATCATACTTTTTTTTCATGATATATATGCTCAGAATCCAATATGTGCCGGATTCTGTTCTAGGTGCCAAGGACACAGCAGTAAAAAATCCTCTCCCTTTTTGTACTCCATCATACATTGACAGGAGTCACATAAATTCAGAGAGTTGTAAGTATAGTGAGGAAAATCAAGGTGAGTAAATAGAGGCTGATGGAGTGAGGGTGAGGCTTGTTTTAGGTGGGGTGACCTGAGCAGAGAGATGAATAAATGGGCAAAGAGCATCTGAAGTCTGGGAAGAGCATTCCAGGCAGAGGGAACAGCAAGAAGGAAAGCCTGAGGCAGGAGCAGGCTTGACAGGATCAAGGAGCTGTAAAAATCTTGTATGACTAGAGGAGCAAGCATTAGGAAGGGAGAGGAAGGGGTGGTTTCAGGAGGTGAGCAAGAACCAGAACTAGCAGGGGCTTGTGGAGCAGGAAGGAGTTTGCATAATATTCCCATGGTGATAGGAAGCCAACAGAGACCCTTGAAAGGGGAAATGAACTAGAGAGATTCATATTACAAAATTATCTTGTATTACAAAATGGGATGTAGAATTTTATTTTGAATTCTGCATTTGGGATTCCTTTCAAATCTCGTATCACAATCACGATAATATTTCTAATAGAATAAAATATTTGTACTTTGATGATTAATTTCATTGAAAAAATATTTTATAATTAAGGCAACTGAATGGAGCCCTAGGTAAACAGAAGCTGGGTTAGAGGCTGAAGCTTCTTTGTTTTAAGGTAACTACTGGATTGGAATTCTTTCTTTCTGAGTGTCTATCTTGAGTAGGGATTACTCTTTAACTCCTTGGGTTTGGAAATTTTTCCTGCTTCTTTGTGTTAAGTTTCACTTCCCTACTTCTGCACTGGAAAAAAATTTCCTGGTTCTTTTTGAGAACTCTATTCTATTTGATCCCTGCTACTCACATGAGAACTTCTCAGCTGACAGAAAACTCTTTTTCAACTTATGTTGACTATACAACCCACAAACTTTGTTCACCTCCTTCTCATTGGCATTATTTTACTAAGAATAATATATGATTATTCAAAGGTCTCTTTGGAAAACTTGAGATCTTCCCAAATTTGCCATTCTATCCTTTCTCTTCCCATCTCCTCTGTCCTTCTTTCATTCTTTTACCATCTTCAAGTTTCTTTTCAATTAAAAATCAAAGACTTGAAACTGCTAATCCAAGATCAATAAGAAAAAATATTAATTACATGAAGTGAAGTGAAAGTTGCTCAGTTGTGTATGACTCTTTGTGACCCCATGGACTATACGGTCCATGGAATTCTCCAGGCCAGAATACTGGAGTGTGGAGCCTTTCCCTTCTCCAGGCTATCTTCCTAAATCAGGGATTGAACCCAAGTCTCCCGCATTGCAGGCAGATTCTTTACCAGCTGAGCCACAGGGGAAGCCCAAGAACACTGGAGTGGGTAGCCTATCCCTTCTCCAGGATTCCCAACCCAGGAATTGAACCGGGGTCTCCGGGGTCTCCTGCATTTCAGGTGGATTCTTTACCAGGAAAGCCCATTACATGGGGCTGAATGAATTGACAAAGGATGATTATGGGGTTTTTTTTGGAACATTGCTACTTATTTAAAGTTTTATTTCCCCAATTCAAGGAACCTGTTCCTTTTTCTCTTTGACTAGCTATAATTCACAGCTATATAGTAAATTATATTTTGGCAAAAATAAATGAAACACATTTTTTAAAAATTCTTACCTGATACCTCCAAAATTCAGGGTTTCTCTGGTGTTGAGATTTCTCTCAGGGAAGGTTTTCATCACTGGAAAAAATGAAATTTCATCTCAACTGATTTTTAGCCATAGCAAACAGAGTCAGAAATTCAACCAATACCTAAAACTAAGTATAAATTATCTCTTAGAGCCTGTATAAAGAGAACGGCAGCAAAGACAAAAATATTTTAAATGGATAGAAAGTAAGAGGAGGAAAGATGGAAAGAGAAGAGTGAGTATAACTTTTGTCCTTCTGAGCAGCCACAAAGAGACTAGAGGAAGACCCAGCTAAGCACTATTTGATGCCTTGGCTTTCACAGATCCTGCATTGCTATCCCCTCTATCACTTTCCTTTGAAATGGTAATTAGCGGATTAACCATCTTTCACAGCTCTCTAAGTTCTTTTCTCCTTAATTTGAAGGTCTTTGTTCTGTGAGATCTAAGACTAAACCTTTGACAGACTCGAAATATTCATACTTCCTTCTGTTGCTTTAGTGATACTTTTGTTTGTATGAAAGTTGGGGGCAGATGTGCTCCTAGAGTTTGAATGAGTTGTAGCTACTTCATATGAGAAGCTTTCCTAATCTCTCAACACTTTACTTACTGTCACTTCTCCGACCCATGCTTGCCTTGTACCTGGTTATATTCTGTACCTTTTACTATCATTAAAAAATTATCCAGTTACATTTCAGTGTCCCCTACCACATCGTAAATTTGTTTAGGGCTGTGATTGTGTTTGCTTCTATTTGCCTATGGCGATGTCTCTCATATAGTATGAACTCAATAAATGATTGTTAAATTACTCTTTTATTGATTGGTCATTTTAAAGAATATGTTTATGAAAGATATGACTATGACTTTGACATGCTATTGACAAAAGTTGCTTCAACTGTCTCTTCGAAATGAGAGTCAGTTGAAATCTATTTGGTAATTGCTATTCCTTCTTGCTCTTATTTTAAAAAAATGTAAAATTCAGATATGATATTCAATGCAAAGCAATGGAAATATATACATCACATAGAAAAAAACATAATTAACAACCTAATTTCAGAATAAAATTAACTGGTTTGTTTGTGGATGAGACAGAGAAGGAAAGAGAGGGAGACAGAAAGAAAGGAGATTCCAAATTTAGAAGGAGCAGAAATGGAAGGAGAACCAAATAATTCCTTACTGTAATTCCTTTAATTTTAATAGTTATTGAATTATTCATCATTTTGTTTGTTTGATATATTTAAAAATCCCTTTATTAGCAGTTAAAACTTAAGTGTGTCAGAATGAGTTAAAACTTTAATGGTTTACCCACTGGATAAATGTCTTACAAATATGGGAAAGATGATGAATAGGATGTAATATTAAGACACCTGAGTACACAAATAATGCTCCCATGTCTCTTAGCTATGTCACATTGAATGTGTGCAGTTTCAAAAAAAATTGTTATCTTATACCCTTAATTCATTTTGTAACCTAAAATAGGAATTTTGGACTCTGAAGAGACAGAGGAAAAGCTAGTCTGAGTTTTGTTTTTTGTTTTTTTTTTCCTTGAGAAAATTCTTCCCCAAACCTAGTTTTACTGTATTGCTTGTGTGGATTCATAGTCTATATGGTTCTGGATGTGTCCCTACAGAAATTTATACAAAAGCTTTTGCATTCTAAGAAATTGGTTGGAAAGGAGAAACAACAAATAATTTTGGATGCTGACAAATGTGTTATAAAACACATTTGCCAAACTGAAATGGTATGAATTTAGCAAAGCTCATAATTACTATTGAGATTAAGTATTAATTAAGACTACTTAATACTTGTAGTAGCTCCCCATGGGTTTATACTTTTGTAGATATTTGTGGAGTGGTGGAGCAGGATCACTAATCTAGGCACCAAAGGGAGCAGAAAGAAATATAATTTAAATACTATGCCTGCCTTCACTTCCCTTACCCTCTTGTACAGAAGGCAAGGCAAATACAAAGATGACTAAGCTAGGAGTAGCAGAGCAAAATGTATGTCAAGATAAAAGTGGAGATACAAGGTGTGGCCCATCAGCCCCAGGTGCTCTACTATAGGAACACTTTTATTTTTTCTCTTTGGAATCTTTTTTTTTTTTTTTCCTAACAAGTTGATGTCAGAAATTGCCCTTTACCCTTCTCCTAGTTTTCTGTAAAAATGTTGAGTAAGCTTAGGAATGGCTTTGAAACTACTTTTTGCCCTCTTCAATGCAAAGATCTGAGCCTACTTAACTATAAAACTCCCAAGTACATGTGGTTTCTGTTGTAGCAGCTATAAATAAATGACACAGGGGCTCTCCCCAGGTAATTCTGTTCTAGCAATACTGCCGGGTTGAAATAGTTTTTTTCTCTTCTTAGACTTCTTGCAGACTTCTGAAATAGAAGAAAGTTACTCAAAATAGAGTTAAAACAGTTTACTTTATACTTGGGTAGGACAATGAGAGGGCTTCTAGGGAGTTGGGGATATTCTGTGTTCTGATCTGTGTGTTGGTTTCATAGTGTTGGAGTCCATAAGGGGCTCATAATGTATAGTTTAAAAATGGCCCACTGTGGTGACCTGCCAAACAAGGGATGAAGTCACAGTGGCCACATTGCCCTGGTGGGCATCCTGTTTTTTCCTTAAGGTGATATCCTGGTTTTCCATGCTGGTGCCAGTTTCCTAAGACTATGTGACCACCCAACCGTGAGACCCCTTCGACTATGTGATCACAAGACCCCAGCTGCGGGCTAAAGACAAACTAAGGCCCCCTCCCTTCCGGGCACAATTTCCCATGGATAAGGTATAAGAAGGGTTGGCTATAAAAAGAGAGCACTGGTTTCTCTCTAAAGCCAGTCACTTTCTCTCTTTCTGTAATAAATCTTTATCTGCCTGAATGCTCAGGTAGCTCTCTTTTCCTCCATGCTCACCTTACACATAGATGTGTTTATTTTGTAAAAAGTCAGTGAGTTACCCACTTGTATGTGGACTTTTATGTATATAAATTATGTTTCAACAGAATATTTGAGAGGAAAGTTAATTAACAAGAGTAAAAAGAAAAGTGTAAGTACTTAAATAAGCATTACCTCAATGGTTGCTATAAATAATAGTCAACCCTTTGTTTCTATTCTGCCAAATCCTTGAGGAACCTGTATGTTGGCATTTAGTTGATTCCTTGGTATGCTCTTGAGAAGATTCAGATGAATTCTATACCTGCACGTTGTTGGACACTAATGATGATAGTTTGTCTCTGCTCTGTATGGGCACCGTCACCCCTCACAAAAATGTTTTCATATTTTAGCCAACTTTTCCAAAGAGTTGGGGAAATTTCCTTTTCCAAGTGATCATCACCTTTCTCTGACTCCATCTTGGCCCCTCTACTTGATCCTTCCTTGAAAGCAAGGTCTTTATTTTCAGATCTTCCAGACATCCTGACGCTCCATCAAAGCACAGCCACTTTCCTGTGACTCATCTCATACTAGTGAGTTGTAGTGTTTTGTCTGCCCTCTATTGTAACTTGAAGTTATGAGACAGATTTAATATAGATTTATGATAGTTTGTTTTCAGTTTACATAGGTCTAACCTCTTTGAAGCACTCTCTGTAACTCTCTCTACTCTCCTATTTTTGAGAGATCAATAATTTCAGAAGTGAGGTTTGATTATGTACAGATAGCTGAATATTTCATGATGCAAGGATCTTATGAATATTTTCTTTTATTATTATTTTCATAAATAATTCTCAGTTTATATTAAACTTTGGGATCAAATCATCCTTAAATCAGCTGTACAAATAAAAGCAAAACCCAGTTTCACCTGGCATTTTTCAAAACTTGCATGGTCTGTTTTTCTAGTTTGTACTTTGCCTTGAGGCGATTGGTCCTTCCCTCCAAAGCATAGTGACTGACACAAGATAGGCTCTCAACAAATGCCTATTAAGAGAATGAATGCTGTTTCTACTATGTTTCTCTACCTTTTCTTCTTCTCTTTCTTTATTCCAAAGGGCCCTGCACAGTAGGAAAACTAAGCAACTTTATCAATATGCTGAGAAGTGGTCTGAGAGCCAATATTTTGAGAATAATATACTGTTATTTTTGTAGATACTTGGGGAAAGGGCTGGAGCTAAGGGAGAGTATTAAGTGCCAGTCTCAGCTTATCAGTAGTGATGGTATTGGTTAGAAATGCCTGGAGGCTCTCACTTAGCCCTGGTAAACTTCCTACAGACATTTACCCTTTCCAAACCAATGCTGTAGCTAGTCTGACCCTTGTGGTTCTTATTACTATTGACTGCAAGACATCTTTCAGCATAGTTACATCAGGAAGTTGTGAAGGAAAAAAGTGTATTATTTACAAGCCCTGGAGCACACAAGGCATGCCAGGGGACACCCAGCAAGGTTGTGGGAAGAGAGAGCTAACACTCCCCTGGGGTTTTTGTTTTTTCTTTGGGTCGAAAGTGAGGGTCTAGAGTTTTACCAGCTCACTCTTTATGACTGAATTTAAAACATAAGAGTAAGATTTTAAAGCATGGGAAGAGAGGGGAAGAAAATGAAAAATAAAACCCAAACAAATAAAAAAAATCCCACAAGTGGCACAAATGGTCAGTTATTTAAATCAACCAGGATCTCTAAAACAAAATTGTTTCTAGGGTTTTGGGGGAGTGGCATCCAGGCCTTTTATCTAGTCCTGTGGCTAGCAATGTGTTTACTGAGATAACTACCTTTGAAGGGGGTGCCTTTGCAATCACAGGTTAAATCAGGCATTCACATTACAAAAAGAAAAATCATAAAATATCTTTATATAAGTATGTGACTTCAGAACCATTGCTAGATTTTAAATTGTAATATCCCCTGAAAAATAGCTTTGCACAATCTAATGCAACTTTTGATAGATAAGAGTTTTTTGAAAAGAAATACATAAGCTGAGATCCTTGTATTCAGGCAGCATTTCTTCCAGTGTCATATGACACATGCAGTACTTTGCTTCTGTGGGGGAGCAAAATTTGCAACCTCAAAATATCTCTTTGGCATGCATATTATTTCAAGTTGAGGACAATCAAGGCCCAAAAGACTCAGGAAGAAGCTTTGACCTTTCCCCTAACTGCCTAAAGAATATAAATGGAGGACCTGTTCCAGGAAGGGAGTCAACCCCACAGATAGCAATAATTTGAACAGGGAGGAACCTAGCTAAGAAAATTCCTCTCTGGGTCCCATTGTCTCTGCCTGGCTCAGCAAACATTTATTTACCAAAGACATGCTTTTCTATCTCCATGTCAATTGCCTTTTTCCCCTTTGAAATCCAAACCACTAACTACATCAAAATCCTTTTTTGTCTTTAGCTGAAGATGACGTTTTAAGGGGAGGGTTTCAACCATTTTGTCAAGTTCTCTTGAGTTTCTCCCATGTATACATGTTATTACACTTTTCTTTGATTTTCTCCTGTTAATCTGTCTCATGTCAATTGAATTCTTAGACCAGACAGAAAAACCTAAAAGGGAAGAGGAATATTTCTTTCTCTCTGACACTGTTGCAGAAACTAGTACTCAAGAAACCAAGCACCACACTCGGAGAGTTGGAGAACTCAGGTTTATTACACAGGCGGGCCCAGAGGAGTTAACACTCCAAGCTCTGATCCCTGAACAAAGGGATTACAAAGTTTTTATAGACAGACTGTAGTGGACAACATTAGCTGTTAATAGGCTGGTTTAAACTAAAGGATTTTGCATGCACGGGAACAGTGGTCAAGATGGAGTGGGGAATGCCTGAACTGGACAGGCATGATTAAGCAGGTTTGCAGGAGCTGGGCTATTCCAAAGAGCAGGAGAAGGGTGAGTGAGATGAACTCCAGTTCCTAGTATTGCAAGTCCCCACTTTCTGAGACTATGTGACCTACATGATCTAGATTTTGTAAGGGGCAAGATGAGTTACAGAGGCAGAAGAAGAAGGAAGTTAGGTAAAATTTTAACTTTTCCTCTTCAACACTTCAATTCTGATATATTTGGAATTCTCTGCAGCATTTGACATCATTGACAATCTTTCCTGTTCAGCGACCTTCTCAAGGATTCCACAATACTGCCTTAGCCACCCCCCCCACCTCTCTAAGAGTTTCTTATCAGAATCCATCCATGGCTTCTCTAGTTGTGAAAATTGATTATAACCCAAAGTTTTTTCTTTGTATTCTCCTCTTTAGTCCCTGGCTTCCCAGGTGGCTCAGTGGTAAAGAATCCTCCTGCAATGCAGGAGACACGAGTTCAATCCCTAGGTCAGAAAGATCCCCTGAAGAAGGAAATGGCAACCCACCCCAGTATTCTTGCCTAGGAAATCTCACGAACAGAGGGGACTGACGGGCCACATTCCAAGGGATTGCAAAGCTGGACACGACTGAGCAACTAAACAACCTTAGTCCCTATTGGCATGCAATTTTTCTCTTTTTCCTTCTCTTTATTTACTTATTTTTTTGGCCACTCTGTGTGACAACGCAGACTCATAGTTCCCTGACCAGGGATCAAATCCGTGCTCCCTGCAGAAGAAGAGAAGAATCCTAATCAGTGGACCACCAGAGAAGTCCTGGCTTTACTTCTTTATCACATGCAGGCAAGTATAGCTTTTTTGTCACTATCCCTCACATTCCCCTCCCTAGTGTTTTCCATAACAACAACAACAAAAGTAAGTATAGTTGTAGTGTAGCCCAAAAGTGGGATTTTGAGTTTAAGATTAAAGAAACGAGGCAGTTTGAGTTGTTGACAAGATCTGGAGGTTGATCATGAGAAAAGGACACTGGAGGAGAGTACAGATGATTGACTTTGACAAGGAAAACATCACGGCACTGAGAAATGGTGTTTGCATAATTCTAAAACCATGAAAAAGGAAGACAGGACTTGAGAAGGGGAGAATTGTGAGATTGTGCCCAATACTTCAATATCAACAAACTTCTTCTATAAGAAGGCAGATAGTAAATATTCTAGAATTTGAAGGTCATATGGACTCTTTTGCAATTACTTAAGTCTGTTGTTCTAATGCAAGAGCAGTTAGAGACACTATATAAAGTGAACAAGCATGACTGTTTCCCAAAACATCTTTATTTCCAAAATACTACAGAATAAATTTGGCACATGATCTATAGCTTGCTGACCCCTGAATTAAGGGATTAACCAATAAGTAAGTAGGTAGAATAACAAAAATATATAGAAGGTGTTACAGTTAAATGCCATAAGCCTCCAAAAGGCAAAGAATTTTGCATGAGCACGGTGGAGTAATGATTTAGAAATAGGACAATGATTGCTTTTTGACCTTGAAGTAGGTAGAGAATGGAAAACATGACCATCTATTTTGAGAAGGCTTTAAGGAAGGTGATGAATGTCCAGTATCAGTAAAAACAAGAGAGAATGTTTAAACAAGAGGGTGGGGATATAGAATAATTGTAAACCACAGGATGAACACAAATTTGCAGGGCTCTATATATTGACTTACCCGAGAGGAATTTGTCATTTATTATTTATGTACACATGCATATGCATTTATGGCTGTACTGGGTCTTCATTGCTCTACACATGGACATCACCAGATGGTCAACACCGAAATCAGACTGATTATATTCTTTGCAGCCAAAGATGGAGAAGCTCTATACAGTCAGCAAAAACAAGACCGGGGGTGGACTGTGGCTCAGATAATGAACTCTTTGTTGCCCAATTCAGACTTAAATTGAAGAAAGTAGGGAAATCCACTAGACCATTCAGGTATGACCTAAATCAAATCCCTTATGATTATACAGTGGAAGTGAGAAATAGATTTAAGGGACAAGATCTGATAGAATGCCTGATAATCTACAGACAAAGGTTCATGACATTGTACAGGAAACAGGGGTTAAGACCATCCCCATGGAAAAAAAATGCAAAAAAGCAAAATGGCTGTCTGAGGAGGCCTTACAAACAGCTGTGAAAAGAAGAGAAGTGAAAAACAAAGGAGAAAAGGAAAGATATTCCCATCTGAATGCAGAGTTCCAAAGAATGGCAAGGAGAGATAAGAAAGCCTTCCTCAGTGATCAATGCAAAGAAATAGAGGAAAACAACAGAATGGGAAATACTAGAGATCTCTTCAAGAAAATTAGAGATACCAAGGGAACATTTCATGCAAAGATGGGCTCGATAAAGGACAAAAATGGTATGGACCTAACAGAAGCAGAAGATATTAAGAAGAGGTGGCAAGAATACACAGAAGAACTGTACAAAAAAGATCTCATGACCCAGACAATCACGATGGTGTGATCACTCACCCAGAGCCAGACATCCTGGAATGTGAAGTCAAGTGGGCCTTAGGAAGCATCACTATGAACAAAGCTAGTGGAGGTGAGCTATTGAGCTATTAGCTAGTTGAGCTATTTCAAATCCTCAAAGATGATGCTGTGAAAGTGCTGCATTCAATATGCCAGCAAATTTGGAAAACTCAGCAGTGGCCACGGGACTGGAAAAGGTCAGTTTTCATTACAATCCCAAAGAAAGGCAGTGTCAAAGAATGCTCAAACTACCACACAATTGCACTCATCTCACATGCTAATAAAGTAATGCTCAAAATTCTCCAAGCCAGGCTTCAGCAATACATGAACAGTGAACTTCCAGATGTACAAGCTGGTTTTAGAAAAGACAGAGGAACCAAATATCAAATTGCCAACATCCAATGGACCATTGAAAAAGCAAGAAGTTCCAGAAAAACATCTATTTCTGCTTTATTGACTATGCCAAAGCCTTTGACTGTGTGGATCACAATAAACTGTGGAAAATTCTGAAAGAGATGGGGATACCAGACCACCTGACCTGCTTCTTGATAAATCTGTATGCAGCTCAGGAAGCAAGAGTTAGAACTGGACACGGAACAACAGACTGGTACCAAATAAGAAAAGGAGTGCGTCAAGTCTGTATATTGTCACCCTGCTTATTTAACTTATATGCAGAGTACCTCATGAGAAATGCTGGGCTGGAGGAAGCACAAGCTGGAATCAAGATTGCTGGGAGAAATATCAATAACCTCAGATATGCAGATGACACCACCCTTATGGCAGAAAGTGAAGAAGAGCTAAAGAGCCTCTTGATGAAAGTGAAAGAGGAGAGTAAAAAAGTTGGCTTAAAGCTCAACATTCAGAAAACTAAGTTCATGTCATCTGATCCCATCACTACATGGGAAATAGATGGGGAAACAGTGGAAACAGTGTCAGACTTTATTTTTTGGGGCTCCAAAATCACTGCAGGTGGTGCTTGCAGCCATGAAATTAAAAGGCACTTACTCCTTGGAAGGAAAGTTATGACCAACCTAGACAACATATTTAAAAGCAGAGGCATTACTTTGCCAACAAGCGTCCATCTAGTCAAGGCTATGGTTTTTCCAGTGGTCATGTATGGATGTGAGAGGTGGACTATAAAGAAAGCTGAGCATCGAAGAAGAGATGCTTTTGAACTGTGGTTTTGGAGAAGACTCTTGAGAGTCCCTTGGACTGCAAGGAGATCCAACCAGTCCATCCTAAAGGAGATCAGTCCTGGGTGTTCATTGGAAGGACTGACGTTGAAGCTGAAACTCCAATACTTCCGTCACCTCATGTGAAGAGTTGACTCATTGGAAAAGACTCTAATGCTGGGAAGGATTGGGAGCAGGAGGAGAAGGGGACGACAGAGGATGAGATGTCTGGATAGCATCACCATCTCGATGGGCATGGGCTTGGGTAGACTCCAGGAGATTGTGATTGACAGGGAGGCCTGGCGTGCTGCTATTCATGGAGTCACAAAGAGTCGGACACTACTGAGTGACTGAACTGAACTGAACTGTATATGCATTAACACACTACATTCCTTAGATCCTGGTAAAAATTCAAATGTTATATATAGGTATTATTATATAAATTATAACATAGCTTTATTTTAAAATGGATTGCAATTAATCTTCAAGTTCTTTGCTATTCATGATGGTAACCATAGAAAGAGCTAGCTTTGAACTTTTGTTAAGTTCCACAATGATTTATTATTCAAAATTATAGCAGAGTAAATTTTAGCTGTAATACATGACCTTTTTAGTGTCCTACTTTCTGAAATCTAGCCCAAATTTATTTGACTTCACACAGAGATTCAATATCATAAATTGTTTTCATTCTCTTCAAATCAAATTGTATTGAGCACCACTTTTTATTGTGGAGCAATATGAAAACAGCATTGAACACAAGCACATGCATGTATACAAACACACACAAAGGTATATTTGCACAGCACATGGTCTGGTGGGAGTCGGGGGAGCTTCTCTGGTGGCTCAGATAGTAAGAAATCTGCTTGCAATGCAGGAGACTTGGTTGGATCCCTGGGTCAGGAAGATTCCCTAGAGAAGGGAATGGCAACTCACTCCGGTATTCTTGCCTGGAGAAGTCTATGGACAGAAGAGCCTGATGGAATACAGTCCACAGGGTTGCAAAGAGTCAGACATGACAGAGCAACTAACACGCACACATGCATGTTCTGGGGACATATTTTTGAGAAGAAAATCTCTGTCAGAACTGTGATTCAACATCACTGTTTTGGGGAATGATTTTTTGATGGAAATGTGATTTAAGACAGTACCTCTAGCTTACCCATTCTGACAGGTGACTTCTATGCTATATTTCGATTTTCATTCTGTGAGATTCATCATTTTTCACAGCATCGTGTCCTCCACCTGGTGGATTCTGAAGTATGATTTGAGTCCTGAATATTATTATTAACAATAGCTACCATGTTTCACTACTTTTAATATGCTAGGCACTGTGCTGTCTGCTTTACAGACACTGTTTAATGTATCCCACCCAACAGTTTCATGAATTATTCTGATATTATAGGTGCAGAAACTAAGACTCAGACACAGCACATGAACACATGACCAGAAAATACTGGGAACAAAATTTACACTAGAATCTGTATGGCCTCAAAACAAATATATTTTCTACTACATGGTCTCCCCTAGTTCATCAAGTTTATTCACTATTTAGTGATACATCCACCCTTTAGGCTTATGAAAAGGAAGCTGAGCTGAGTTTAATGAAATTATTTAAACAATTGCTTAGGAAAATATTTTGAATAATGAGAAAATACCAATGAGATAAAAAAGAAAAGAAATATCCTACTTTATTGAAAAAGCCATCTTTTGACAATTCAGTGTCTTATCATTTCAGATGTGTATAATAAGATTTTTAATAAAATGCCATTTTATGATTATTACTTGAGGTTTTTACCATCCTATTAGTTAGTTGTGAACATATAACTATGTCCTTAAGTTTGTGTATGTCTGATAAGTTTTCAAAAAGGGCACATTATTTCATGGTCTGAATATGGTATTCATTGTTAACCAGTCTTTTAATGTTGGATGTATTCATTATTTAAAAGCATTATTTTTCTATTGTTCAAAATGGTATGATAAGCATTCTAGTACATATATTTCTTGTGCATCTCTATTTCTTTAGGATTGAAAGAATAATCATTTATTATTAGTATTTGTTTGGTTTTAACAATTATGAATTGAGAAGCTCTATACTACCTAACATGATGCTAGGCACTGAGAAGGCAGAATGGAGGACCCAGGAAAAAAAATTATTTATATACAGACATTTTATATATTGCAGAAAGGATATTATAAACAAGTGGTGATGGAATTGATTATTCAAACATATTGTGTAAGCAATTATTTATGTACATAAAAAGATACAATTAAAGCCTTAATTTATATCGTATCACAAAATGTGAAATGTAAAAATTTTTTAAAAACACTGTAAGAACTATAAACAAATACCTTAAAATTGAGGAGTAAGGAAAAATTCCTTAAATAAAATCCAAAAAGCATAAGTCACAATATATCATATTGATAACTATGATTACATTAACACTTAAAACTTTTGTATATCAAAAACCCCTACAAAGATAAATACAAGCCAGAAACGTGGAAAAGATGTTTGGAATATAAGAACTAATATTTGTATGTGGAATATTTACATAGCTCTTATACTAGAATATGAGCTCCATGAGGGCAGAAATTTTTGTCTCTTTTGTTTACTACTAGATCTCTGGTACCCAGAACAGAGCTTGGCAAAGAATAGACACTCAATAAATATTGGATGAATGAATAAATTCCTATGCAACAACAGAAAGAGCAAAACACAAAAACAGCTGATTCACAGAGAAGGAATCTTTAGTGAATAAACATACGTAGAGATGCATGGACTCATTATTTATCAAGAAAATGCTCATTAAAATAAAAATGCAATGTCGAACAGTTTCATTCCATTAGATTAGCAAAAATCAAAATGTCTGATTATACAAATTATTAATAAGGGACTAATGAAACATAATTTCTCATCTGTTGTAAGTTGGCATCAAGATTGTCACAAGGATATTAGAGAGAGATTTGATAATATCTTGTCAAGTTAAAGATACCCATATCCAGACTATGATCTATCGTTTCACTTCTATATAGAAATTAATAGGGGACTATATGAACAAACTGTGGTCAATTCATATACTGAAATTCTAAGAGCAGAAAAAAAAAACTTTCAAGTGAAAATATTTAAAATTAAAATAATAATACGTGGAAAATGTAAAGTACAAATGGATATGTAGTGTAGCTCTACTTACATAAATTTTTCAACACAAAAATGATATTATGTGTTAATCATCAGTATGTACCTTGTGATGTAAAAACCCAGCAGTGGACAATAAGTCTAAATAATGACTTGAAGATAGTGATTCCACGGGGGATTAGGGAAATGAAAGGGGTGGGAAGGAATTCACTTGTATATCTGCTTGTTAATTCTGGATCATGGAAACATAAATGTTTGCTACAATTATTCTGATATCTTCCACATGTTAAATGTGGTTCATAAAGAAAATGGATTGCATATGAGGTAAGGTAGCTTGCACAAAAAGGGAAAGAAAACAATAAATGTAATACATTGGCTCAAAATAGAATAATATCCCTCTCCCTATCCAATACCTCTTTTTCTCATTTTCTTTTCACCTATACATACCTTCATCTCTTTCCTCATTTCTTTCTCCATTTATTGCCTCTGATGTTCACAATGTGGGCTTCATTCTCAGGTAATTCTCCCTGGGCTTCCCTGGTGGCTCAGTGGTAAAGAATCCACCTGCCAACTGCAGGAGATGGGGGTTCAATCCCTGGGTCAGGACGATCCCCTGGAGTAGGAAATAGCAACCCACTCCAATATTCTTGCCTGGGAAATCCCATGGACAGAAAAGCCTGGCAGGCTATGGTCCATGGGATCGCAAAAAAGTCAGACATGACTTAGTTACTAAACGATGAACACATTCTCTCTACCTTGCGGTGTAGATGTCTCTAGTTTTCCATGGTCCTGTATCACTCTTGGGGGGCTACAAAGGTGGCTAGGTGGTGAAGAATCCACCTGCTACTGCAGGAGATGCAAGAAACACATGTTCGATGCCTGGGTGGGGAAGATCCCCAGGAGGAGGAATTGGGAACCTACTCTAGTATTCTTGCCTGGAAGATTCCATGAACAGAGGAGCCTGGTGAGCCACAGTTCATTGGGGTTGCAAAAGAGTCAGACACAGAGGAACACACACATAAGTATCACTCTTAATCTGAGTTCACCAGAACTCTCAGTTGAATTTGTGTCATATCCTCCTCTCTGTGTACTCTGGACAGGAAGATGAAACACTCTTCTTGTTAGAATTGAGTCATTTTTCCACTTCTGGAAAGATAGCTCTTCAAAAAACAATTAGAATGATATTACCAGCAGACAGCAAGGAGATCAAACCAGTCCATCCTGGAGGAAATCAACTCTGACTATTCACTGGAAGGACTGATACTGAAGCTGAAGCTCCAATACTTTGGCCACGTGATGTGAAGAGCCGACTCATTGGAAAAGACCCTGATGGGAAAGATTGGGGGCAGCAGCAGAAGGGGGTGGCAGAGGATGAGATGGTTGGATGGCATCATGGACTCAATGGACATGAGTCTGAGCAAACTCTGGGAGACAGTGAAGGACAGGGAAACCTGGCCTGCTGCAGTCCATGAAGTCTCAAAGAGTCGGACACAGCTGAGCAACTGAACAACAACAACCAGCAGAAGAGTAAAGGACGTCACGGCAGGTAAAAGTAATAGCTGTAAAATTATGAAATTGTTGTAGAGAAAGAAGTGAGAGAATGGAGGGATGAAAGTAGGGCATGATAGGATAAGATCTTTTTCAGTTACCAACACTACACCCTGTTTATTTCTCAAGTAACACTTCTTAAAACCTGTGATCAGTTCATTATTGAATATGTTGCTTGCTTATTGTCCATTTTCCCATCAACTCATCATTTCCATGATGCTGTGGGCTATGTCTGTCTCACTCACCACCTTGTCCTATAGCTTCACAACAACATTAGGCTTTCAATGATTATTTATTGAATGAGTTAATATATAGCAGTGGTTCTCAAATGATCTCAAGACCCCTTTATGTATTTTTTTAATTATTGAGATTCCACAGAATTTTTGTTTATGTGGGTTATCTCTATCAAAATATATCACATTTGAAATTAAAACTTAAATTTAAAACGTGTGTTTAGTTGTTCATTTAGAAATAACAATTAGAAATCCTTTACATGTTAACATAAATAGAATTTTATGAATTCTGCTTTTCAAAACAAAAATATTTATTGAAAAAAGTTAAATTTTCATTGAAGCAAGTGGATTCTGTCATTTGCGATATGTTTTGTTTGGAGTATAGAAAGATATTCTGGTGCCTTATAGCTATGGAGTTGAAAAAGTGAAGAGTATTTTAATAGCTTTTTAAGATAATTGGTGAAAAGGTACTTTGGTGTATACCAAATATATCATCCTGTGTATAGTAAAAAGTATAGCAATCATTGTCTGGTAAAGGGCATCCTTTACTAGGAATCAGAAGGCCTAAGTTATTTCCACTTCCCTGTCAATTTACTGTATGATTTGGGGCAGGATATTTAACATCCCTAAGATGTAGTTTTCCCATCTATTAACTGAAAGGTTTGGCTGGTAACTAGTGGTTTTTTAATAGCCCTTCCAAAAATGTGATTTTATTTCTTGATTTTATAATCATTCTAGAATCACAGTACATGTACTGTCATGTTTTACTTAGCACTGCCTGTTAGTAAATACACACTGCCTGAAGCTCAAAATGACTATTTTGTCCTCTTGGAAGTCAAGACACTTGGAAGTCAAGTGGTCTCAACTTCATAAAAACTTTAACAAATGATACATCAAATCAGAAATCTCTTATTAACTGTATTACATTAGAATACAAACACATTGGGGCTTTATTTAAGAGTGACTCTATATTTGTTATTATTTAATGAAATGTGCTCTGCAATTTCTTACTCCATACGACCAATACAGGTAAAAATGTGCTTACCAACAAAGAAAAATTAAATGAAAAAATGTAATCCAAATCATTGATGAGTAAGTTAAAATAATTTCTGCAGTCATCCCATCAGGCATTTTTTTCCTTAATGGTTAACTTAAAACCCCTCTGTTTTGAAATATATGTAATATCAATTAAAACTTTTTTTTTAGAATAGCCTTTTTCAATCTATCCATTCTTACTATCTTCCTTTCTTTTTTCCTTCTGATCAGGTTACCTACTTATCTATCATTAAGTCCTATTTAATATTGTGAAGGATATATTCCTTGCCCCAAGGAGCTAACAGTATAATAAATGAGATGGTCATGAACATGCATATCTGTGGTAGTATATGACTGTGGTAAGGACCAGGTGCAGGGTTGGAATAAGGAGAAAGTGACAGCAACCACATGAGCAAGCCAAAGACAATTTTTTATCAAATCGGAGACTTTTAAGCTGTCATTTGTAGGGCAAGAAAGATTATCCTAGGAAGGTAAGTGGAGGCAGGCCATTCGAAGCAGAGATAGAGCAGACACATAAAGCATATTGACAGCCAATAGGCTGGCATATTCACAGAAGAGCAGGAAGTGGAAAATATCTGAAGCATAGGTTCATGATAAGAGATGAGTCAAGACTAGATGCCAGACCATAGAGGCTCTTGTATAACCTGTTAAAGCAACTGTGAATGTTTGTAGTCAGGGAAACTACATAGTCACACTCATGTTTTAGAAAGATCTTGTTGGAGGCAATGTTAGAATATCCTGGAAGGTGAAAGGCTTAATCTGTTCTCACTGTTCTTCTCACTTTCAGTCACAAAATGATGAAACTAGGTGCACCTAAGAAGCTTCACTACGAACTAAGCTAGTGGAGGTGATGAAATTTCAGTTGAGCTATTTCAAATCCTAAAATATGATGCTGTTAAAGTGCTGCACTCAATATTCCAGCAAATTTGGAAAACTCAGCAGTGGCCACAGGACTAGAAAAGGTCACTTTTCATTCCAATCCCACAGAAGGGCAATGTCAAATAATGTTCAAACTACCACACAATTGCACTCATCTCACATGCTAGGAAAGTAATGCTCGAAATTCTCCAAGCCAGATCACAACAAACTGTGGAAAATTCTTAAAGTGAAGGGAATACCAGACCACCTTACCTGCCTTCTGAGAAATGTGTATGCAGGTCAAGAAGCAGCAGTTAGAATCAGGCACGGAACAGCAGATTGGAACAACAGTCAACAACAGGCAACTGGAACAACAACAACAACATGGAACAACAGACTCTTTGCCAGATCAAGGAAGGAGTACGTCAAGGCTGTATATTGTCACCCTGCCTATTTAACTTATAAGCAGAGTATACCATGCAGAATGCCGGGCTGGATGAAGCACAAGTTGGAATCAATATCGCCAGGAGAAATATCAATAACCTCAGAAACACAGATGACACCACCCTTAAAGTGAAGAGGAACAGAAGAGCCTCTTGATGAAAGTGAAAGAGGAGAGTGAAGTCTAAGCTGGCTTAAAACTCAACATTGAAAAAACGAATGACGCAAAGAACCAATTCATTGGAAAAGACCCTGATGCTGTGAAAGATTCAAGGCAGGAGGAGAAGGGGATGACAGAGGATGAGAAAAAAAATGGCTGAATGGCATCACCAACTCAGTGGACATGAGTTTGAGTAAGTTCTGGGAGTTGGTAACGGACAGGGAAGCCTGGCGTCCACCGGGTCGAAAAGAGTAGGACATGACTGAGCAACTGAACTGAAGAAATGTGTTTTCTTTCATATGGTAAGTAGGTTGGTCAGGGATAAAGGATAGGTACAACAGGGCATTGGGCTCAAACCCCTCAGACTTGCCTGCTGGATCTTTCTTTTCCAATGCTGACTCTCCAGTCTCTGCTTAGCCCTTGGGTAACCTACTTCTCCAAAGCCCTGGCCCCATCTGTCATTTCATCCAGGGTTCCTGGAATCCTGGGGTGAGTCTGTTCATTGATAGTTTCCAACTCCATCCAAAGCACTTTATTTGGAGGAATAAAGTTTCACAGTGATTCTGGATAACTTGTTTGTGAGTAAAATGACACTGCTCTTGCTAACCACTTTCAAATGGTTCTTGTATTTCTGAAGCTGTTTTACCTGCATTTGGCACCACTCAACAGTAAGCATTCTGTTACTCCCACAGATCATGTTATCTTTTGCAATTAAATAAAAATAAGTTTTCAAAGGGTGTGTTGTTAGAAGCTGCACACAGAACTGTTGGTATTTGGGTTTGACAAGATGACATTTAGATTTATTTATCTAAACCCAAGGCATAGAATATTTCTGGGATGATAATTATTCTTGGTTTAATAAGCACTTTTAAACTCTGCACTAGACAAAAATTACTTGTACTTCTAAATGCCTTAAAACTGATTATGATTCTCTCCGCACTAATAATAACACAAAAAATGATGTGTAGGTTGATAGTCGTGAAAGGATAGCAATGCTGTTAAGATCAAAACATTTCGTTTCAGATAAGTCTGGATTAAGTCTTAGGTCAACTTCGTCTGCTTATTGTATATGTGATTTTGACCAAGGTACTTGATCTCACCGAACTTCAGTTACCTTATCAGAACAGTGGGAACTAAAAATGATGCCTACTACATGGAGCTGGTATGAAAATACAGGATTCAGTGAGATCATGTATGTGAAATGCCTGACATATAATGACCTCTATATATTATCTGTAGGCAAAAATTAGCACTAACCACAAAAATTGTTCTTAATGTGATTTGAGAATTCCGTTTACAAATGAGCATCAGGGGCTGACTTTACCTTCTTTTCACAAAGGATAAAGAAATTAGAAACATATATGAAACAATATTTCTCAAAACACTGGACATTTAGGTAATGAAGGGCCAGGATCCCTGAGAGATGAGAAATTAACAAAGTGAGCCCTGTAGTTATCCCAACTGCCTACTTAGTAAGAATTCCCAGCCAACAGTGCACAGAGGGAGAACTCAGGCCGTGTCAGATTTTAAACATAAAGTTTAGTGGATTGTTTTGAGAATCTGGCAAAATCAAGGCAGCTAGTGATCATAGAACAGAATACCAGAGAGGAGAGAGCTATCAGAGAAAACACTCGAGAGATCTGCAGACAGTCTCCTTCAAGTATTCAAGAGATTATCAATCAGAGCATGCATGTGAGGAAACTAGTCCAGGCTCAGGTGGAAAAAATATAATAAAGGATAAGAGGAATCCTTTATGAAGGATGCTACCATGGGGCTAGAAATAGTGCCTGTTCCAATAAGTCAAACTTCAAAATTTCAAAACGTATAGAGCTTTTTGTTAATTACACAGAAGCTGTTTGCCTCAGTAGTGGAAAATAATTAACTGTAGACAACACAGTGTTAGTCCCACCTAAAAAATCTTGCAAGCAAGATATGAAACAATTAGCTGTTTCCAAGTACTTCACTGCATCCCAGAGCAAAGCTTAATATTTATAGGAATATAAAAATAACAGCACCCAACAAGATAAAATTCACAACATCTGGCATCTAATATAAAGTTACCAGACATGCAAAAGAGCAGGATAATATAAACCATTATGAGGAAAAAAGTTCATCAATCAAAATCAACCTAAGATGAATATAATAGAATTAACAGACAAGGACTTTAAGACACTTATTATGCTGTATTCTGTATGCTCCAAAAGTTAAGTAGAGACACAGGTGATTAAAAATATACTCAAACTTCTATAGATAAAAGTTGCAGTGCTTAAGATAAAAATGCATTGCATGGGATTAACACAAATTTAGATGTTGCAAAAGAAAAGATCAATGGACTTGAATTCATAACAAGAGAAACTATTCAAAATCAAATGAGATAAAAAATTGAAAAACTGAATGGAAAAGCAGTGAACTGCACTTCAGTTATTTTGAAGCAACCTAATTTATGTATAATTGGAGTTCCTTAGGATTAAGGCAGGAGAGAGGTGGCAAAAAATATCTGAAGAAATATTGGCTGAATTTTTTCACAATTTGGAGAAAACATTAAATTTGAAGATTCAAGAAGTTAACTTAATGAACTGTAAAAACACAAAAAGAAGAAAAGTATGACATGGCACATAACAATGAAATTAGGCAGTCAGGTCGTAAAAGTAAAATTTTAGAAGCAGGTAGAAAAAAGAAAACCACATGTTACATACAGAAGAACAAATTTAAGGAAGGCAGGAGATTCTCAATAGAATCAACACAGGTATGAAAAAAGTGCATCTAATTGACCTAGTGGACACATATATGCAACACTTCCATAGCAACAGCAGAATTTACATCCTTTTCAAGTATGCACAGAACATTTACCAAAAAAACTGTAAAATAGACCTTAGTAAATTTTAAATTATTCAAATCAGACAAAAATTGATATTTAGACCAAAATAGAATTAAATTCAAAATCAGTAGCAGAAAAGTCTCTGGAAAATTTTTGAATATTTGCAAACTAAATAACACACTTTTAACATAGGGGTCAAAGAAAAACTCAAAGAGAAATTAGAAAACATTTTGATTGAATAAAATTGAAAATACAATCTATCAAAACTTATGGTATGCAACTACAGTTGTGATAATAGACAAATTTATATTACCAAGTACATAGTGAAAAAAGAAGGTGTCAAATCAATGACATCAGCTTGTACTTTAAGAAGTGAAAATACTGAGTAAACAAAACAGAAATAAAGAGAAAAATTAAAATAAGCAAAACCAGAATGCAAATCAATGAAATAGAAAGCAAAACAGAGGAAAGTCATTGAAACCACTGGTTCTTTGAGAAACTCAATAAAATTGGTAAGCCTCTAGGCAGACTGACCAGGAAAAAAACAAAAAAAAATGTATATATATGTATAGTTTACTAATATCAAGAATGGGAGAGGTGACATCATTACAGATTCTACAGATTTCAAAAGAAAATAAAGGAATTTTATGAATGATATTGAGCCAATAAATTTGACCACTTAGATGAAATGAAAATATTATTTAAAAGACACAAGCCACTAAAGTTTACTCAAGAACAAATAGACAATCTAAATAGTCATTAAGGAGACTGAATTTTTAGCTTTCGACAAAGAAAACTACAAATCTAGATGACTTCAACGGCAAATTATGCCAAACATTTAAAGAAGATTAACATCGACAATATAAATTTTACCAAAACTCTCCATTAAGTTGAGGGGGAAAGAATACTTCCAAGTACATTCTGAAGGCAAAACCAGACAGACACTATATGAAAAGAAAAGCATGGATCGACATTGTTTATTAATATAGACACAAAAATTCTTCACAAAATTTTACTGAATCAGATAAAATATATTACAATGAATATATAATCAATATAAAGTCAATATATCTAGGTCTGTATATGTATTCATGCAATGGACAATCAGAATTTGAACTAAACAATGCCATTTGTAAGAGTAGATGGATGAGTGAGTGGATGTTCAGTCTTTTCTGACTCCTTGTGCCCCCCAAGGACTGTAGTACACGAGGCTCCTCTGTCCATGGGATTTTCCCAGCAAGAATACTGCAGTGGGTTGCCATTTCCTCCTCCAGGGGATCTTCCTGACCCAGGGATCAAACCCAGGCCTCCTGCATCTCCTGCATTGGAGGCAGATTCTTTACCGCTGAGCCATCAGGGAAGTCCAAGTATGGATATAGCTGACCAAAAATAAGCAAGGTTTCTGCGCTGAAAACTACAAAACCCTAATGAAAGAAATTTTAAAAGACCTAAGTAAATGGAGAGACATACTTTGTTTTGAATTTTAAGACTCCTTATTGATCCCCACAAATTGATGTATAGATTCAACACAATATCAATCAAAATTCCAGCAGGCTTTAAGGAAGAAATCAAAAGACTTATTCTGAAGTGTATTTAGAAATGCAGAGAAGCTAGAATAGTCAAAACATTTATTTTTAACTTGAATTAACACTATGTTATTCCATGAGATTATAAAACATCAGTACCAAAGGCAACATGTACTTATCTTAAATGTAGAAAAAAACAGATCAATAAAACAGAATAGAAATTCCACAAATAGACTGACAGACAAATTAAAAAGTGATCTTTAACAAAGTTGCATAGGCAGTTCAGTGAAGAGAGAATATTATTTTCAATAAACAGTGTTGAGATATTTTCTTCTTTTTTGATATACAAAAAGCTGCAGATAATTAATGTATGGAACTTGATGAGCTTGAAACACACACTTGTGAAGCCATCACAATCTATGCCATAAATCTATCCATCACCCAACAAGTTTCCTCGTATTTATTATAATAATGACAATGATGATGATGATGATAATAATGACAAGAACACAATATAAGATCTACCATCTTAGCCTCTTAGCAAATTTTTAAGTATGCAACAATATTATTAACTATAAACACTATTATTCTGCACACTTGGTCTCTTAAGATTTTAAATTTTAAATTTAAATTTGGATTTCAAATTTCATCTTGGTAAAACCAAAACTTTGTACCTTTGGTTTTATATCTTCCTGTTTTGATTAATAGTTTCCTGCTTCTTCCTTCTCCCAAGTCCTGACAACCACCATTCCACTCTTTGCTTCTCTGAGTTTGACAATTTTAGGTTTATTGTGTAAGTGGTATCATGTAGTATTTGTTCTTCTATGTCTGGCTTATTTCACTTTGCATAATGTCCTCTAAGTTCATACGTGTCGTTGTAAATGGCTGGATTTTCTGCTTTTTTTTTTCCCCCAAGGCTAAGTATATTCTATTGTGTGTAAACACTACATTTTCTTTATTCAACCATTCATCAGTGTGCATTTAAGTTGCTTCCATATCCTGAATGTTGTGAATATATTTCTGTGAACATGGGAGTGCAGATATCTCTTTGAGATCTTGGTGCTAATTCTTCCTTGAAATATTATATATACCTGGAAGTGGGATTGCTGGATCATATGGCAGTTCTATTTTTAGTTTTTTGAGGAAACTTTACATTGTTTTCCACAGTGGCTATGCCAATTCACATTCCCACCAGTGGTGCACAAGGGTTCACTTTTCTCCATATTCTCACCAGCATTTTTTTCTTTTTGTTCATAATAGCCATCTTTACAGATGTGAGTTGATCATTTGGTGATCACTGTGGTTTTGATATCCATTTCCCTAATGGTTAGTGATGTTGAGAACACTTTCATATACCTATTGGCAATTTGTATGTCTTCTTTGGAGAAATGCATATTCAATTTCTTTTCTCATTTTTAATCAGGTTATTTGGGTATTTTTGCTTTTGAGTTGTAGATGTTAGTTATAAATTTTGGATATTAACCATTTTATCATATATGCGGGCTTCCCAGGTGGCTCAGTGGTAAAGAATATGCCTGCTGATGCAGGAGACGAAGGAGACACAGGTTTGGTCTGTGGATTGGGATGATCCCCTGGAGAAGGAAATGGCAACCCATTTCAGTATTCTTGCCTGAAAAATCCCATGGACAGGGGAGCCTGGCAGGCTACAGTCCATGGGGTCACAAAGAATCAGACATGACTAAGGATGCATGCACATCATATATGTGCCTTGCAAATTTTGCTTTTAAAATCATAGGATATCCATGTACAAAAAAAATAACTTTAATATATAGTTCATTAACAAAAATCCTAAAAAATGTGTTATAAGCCTCAATGGAAAACTTGAAACTGTAAATTATCTGCAAAAAATTATAGCACAAAATTTTTGCTAGCTGAGGTTGATCAACACAAATTTTTGAATACAAAAAAGGTACAATCCCTTAATGAAAAAAAATTGATAAATTTGAGTTCATTGAATTAAGATCTTTTCTTTGAAATGGACTTGAGAGAAAACACAAGCCACAGATTGAGATAAAATATTTGAAAATCACATATGTGATAAAGCACTTGCAGCTTCATTTATAAAAATCTTTCTATATAATAAACACCCAAATAAAAATGAGCAAAAGATTTGAGCAAATGCTTCCTCACAAAAGGCATTCAGATGGAAAACCACAGGAATAGTCACTCAACATAAATAGTCATTGAAAGTGAAAGTGAAAGTTGCTCAGTCATGTCTGACTCTTTGCGACCCATAGACTATACAGTCTATGGAATTCTCCAGGCCAGAATACTTGAGTGGGTAGCCTTTCCCTTCTCCAGGGGGTCTTCTCAACCCAGGGTTTGAACCCAGGTCTCCTGTATTAATAAGTGGATTCTTTACCAGCTGAGCCACACAAATCAAAGCCACAATGACATACTACTTTATACCTACTGAAATGTCTAACATTTATTATTGATCATAACAAGTGCTGTCAAGGATGTGGAACAGTGAAAATTGCATACAAGCCTGATGAGAATGCAAAATCTTGCAATTTGGAAAATAATTTGGCAGTTTATTTTTCAAAAGCTAAATGTACAACTTTCTTACGAATCAGCCATCCTAACCCTAGTTATTTTTCCAAACAGAAATAAATCATTGGCCAATAAAAAGAATTGTTCACAAATGCCAGAAAAACTGGAAACCACTCAAATATCCATCAGAATGTGTGTGAGTAAACATAGCTGTATCCATACAGTGGAATACTACTCTATCATACAAACAAATCAACTTTTGATACAAACTGTTCACGGATTGATCATCAAATCATTTTGTGGAGACAAATGCAAAAGGAGTACATACTAAATGATTCCATTTATATAAAACTTTAAAATATATGAACTGATATATAATGACAGAAAGCAGATTAGATTGGTAGCTGCTTGGAAAATGAGGATGCTGGAAGGGGCACAAAGGAGGGGTTACGAAAGGAAACTTCTACGTGTGACAAATATGTTTGCTTCTTGATTGTAGTTATGGCTTCATGGGTCTTGTATACATATGTCAAAACTAAACAAATTGCTGTCTGTTGTGTAGCTTATTTTGTGTCGATTTTACCTCGACATTTCAAAAATAATTGTAACAATATTTTTTGCAGACAATACAAAAATAACTTTGGAAAAAAATTGACAATCACTTTTTTGGGGGGTAGGGGAGGGTATTTTATCAGTGGCTTTATTAAGAAATACTACAGTATGGAGGTGATAGCAAAAATAAGAGCAGCTATCACTCAGGTTGGGCTTCCCTCATAGCTTAGTTGGTAAAGAATCTGCCTGCAATGCAGGAGACCCCGGTTCAATTTCTGGGTCAGGAAGATCTGCTGGAGAAGGGATTGGCTTCCCACTCCAGTATTCTTAGGCTTCCCTTGTGGCTCAGCTGGTAAAGACTCCACCTGCAATGCAGGAGACCTGGGTTCGATCCCTGGGTTGGGAAGATCCCCTGCAGAAGGGAAAGGCTACCCACTCCAGTATTCTGGCCTGGAGAATTCCATGGACTGTATATTCCATGAGGTTGCAAAGAGTTGGACACGACTGAGCGGCTTTCACTGATCACTCAGGTTTATTCTTTTATTAGAATTGTCTGTAAACAATGCTCTTCTTTACTGCCTACACCAGAGGTAAATCACTTCCTCTGCGCCATCCTTGGTAGGCCACTGCTCCATCTTCAGGTTTCTTAGACCTAATTAAGTAATTAAGGATTAGGATCTAAGAAATAGATCTAATTAATGTTGAGTTTGTAGCCTCCCTGGGCTTCCCTAGTAGCTTAGTTGGTAAAAAATCTGCCTGCAGTGCAGGAGACCTGGCTTTGATCCCTGGTTCAGGAAGATTCCCTGGAGAGGGGAATGACAATCTACTCCAGTATTCTTGTCTGGAGAATTCCATAGAGAGACCATGGGGTCGCAAAGGGTTGGACATGACTGAGCGACTAACACACTTTATGGCCTCCAGACACCTTAGTTTAGTACTTGGGCATGCTGTCAGTGGGGCTTCCCTGGTGGCTCAGACGGTAAAGAATCCACCTGCAATGCAGGAAACCTGGGTTCGATTCTTGGGTTGGGAAGATCCCCTGGAGGAGGGAACAGCAACTCACTCAAGTATTCTTGCTTGGAGAATCCCCATGGACAGAGGAGCCTGGTGGGCCCCAGTTCATGAGTCACAAAGAGTCGGACATCACTAAGCACAGGAGAGCAATGCCTGTCAGTGACCTTCAGGAGGTAGAGATTGCCGGTCTTTCTGAAGACTTCATTTGCTTACAATACAGGATGACGTGTAATAAATACCACTATGAGGTATGTGGCCTGGATGCAATTTCTTTTTCTGACTTTGTTGATGGCAGTGCCATGCCAACCACATCACAGCTGTCTATATCTGGGTCCACTCGTCCACACATGGGAACATGCCAAGTCCTTTTTCCCCCTTTGCTATGAGTTAAAGTTTTAAGCAGGGAAATTTGTTTTCAGTTCTCAGTCCTTACCCAATCCTTATCCCTAATGTCTGCTTGTCTGTGAACCTGTAAATCAGGCTCCATTTCTTCCTTTCTCACACACCATCTTTACCCTTCCTTCTCTCCCTTCCCACAATCAGAGAACTTACAGATGCCTGCAACCGCACATGCATGCCCCACTTCTTTTCACATCATTGGTTTTATTTGAATCATTAACATAAATGTGCCTTCATTGGTGCAAGATCTGTTCCTTATGCCATTGACCACTTCTCCACAGCCTCCACTTGATGTGAAGAACTGACTCATTTGAAAAGACCCTGATGTTGGGAAAGATTGAAGGCGAGAGGAGAAGGGGATGACAGAGGATGACATGGTTGATGTCATCACAGACTCAATGGACATGAGTTTGAGTAAACTCTGGGAGTTGGTGATGGACAGGGAGGCCTGGCGTGCTGCAGTCCATGGGGTCGCAATGAGTCAGACATGATTGAGCAACTGAACTGGACTGAACTAATTGAGCCTTGCCAGGCATAGGGCATTACAGTGTCCCCTCTTCCTGGTCTGCCAATTTCTATTTCCATGTCTTACTCTACCTGAGGTAATAGATGAAAATGGTTAGCCTTATTGCTGTCTTACATTTTTCTGAAAGAGTGGTAATTATTTAACTATATTCTTTTCTTAAAGTCCCTTGAAGCAGTACTTTTCCCATTGCATATTCTGTACCAGGTAGGAAAACAGGGTGAGCCCAGAATGGCATTGGTTCAGGGAGAAAGGACGGGGACTGAGTGGGAAGTGGGGCTCCCATAGGGAGTGCTAGCTGAGGAGAGGATTTTGTCCAGGAAAGAACAGGTAGGAGTTGTGAGTGGGATCTTTAGGGAAGAGGAGGAAGACTTCCCGTGGTATCATGTCATACGGTCACCAACTCTGGACCTGAGTTCACAGGTGGTATTTGTCATTCATTGTTCTTCAACTGTTCTAGCCTCTGGTGGTTTCCTGATTACCTTAGCTACACTGAAGCCACAGTGGCCTACCCCAGGCCTGCTTGCCCTCCCTTTCCATCTTCTCCTCAGGACAATGAAGTGCCATACTCTTCAGCTTTGTTTGGTCAGTAGAGTTTTCCCCTAGTCTAAGATAGCTGTGAGGTGGCTAAAGCATATGAAAGCACTGCTTCTGACAACATCATGAGAGGAAGTGGTATTCTGAGGCCAAGATATTCTGATTGGAGAGAGGAGGCTTTTATTCAGCACCACCTAAAGACATTTTCCCACCTGACCTGCCACCTTTTCTCATTTTCCCAGATTCTTTTCTAGTGGTATACTTGGCAGATAAAGGTTCCTCTTCAATCCATTTCCCATGGCTATCCCATTCATGAAGTCTCTTACTGTTCACCATTACCTAGTATTTCAGATGTCTTTAAATGAAGATGGCCACATTATCGTCCCATTTCCTTCCAACAAATATTCCTTAAGCATCTTTCACTTTTTGGATATTACCTGGTAAATTTCTCATCGCTCCTCCTTTGCCCAATGTCTATTTAGCTTCCTTTATTTTTCTGTTAGAATAGTTAACAGTTGATTCTAATAGTAGAATCAACAACATGGATAAATCCCAAAATAATTATGCTCAGTGAAAGAAGCTATACAATAAAGAGTGAATACTGTATGACTCTATTTATATAAAATCATAGAAAATGCAAAGTAATCTATATTGTCTAAAACAGATCAGTGGTTGCCTTGGAGCAGAGGTTTTGGGGTGGATGGGTTGGGAAGGATTACAAATATGACTAAAATTTGAGTGGATATGTTTACTTTATTGATTATGGTGATGTTTTCACAGGTGTATTCATATATCAAAATACAATTTTCACATTTTAGGTATGTTCATTTTATTGTATGTCAATTACTCTTCAATAAAGTTGTTATAAAAAGTCAACAAGGAATGCAATTAGCACCCCTTATATAGAGTGACTCTCAGGAACCTTTTAAAATATCATTCTAATCAATATGTTGGTGAAAATTAATAAACAAAAATTTGAGGAAATGAGGCAATTTTCTTTAAACTCTATTTATTTTTATGTTTTTAGGATAGATTTATTTCGATTGTAACTTGTTTTAAATTTATTATTTAATTTTTATTTTTTTAATTAACTTATTTATTTTAATTGGAGGCTAATTACTTTACAATATTGTGGTGGTTTTTGCCATACATTAACATGAATCAGCCATGGGTGTACATGTGTTCCCCATCCTGAACCCCCCTCCCACCTCCCTTCCCACCTCATCTCTCAGGGTCATCCCAGTGCACCAGCCCTGAGAACCCTGTCTCATGCATAGAACCTGGACTGGCAATCAATTTCACATATGATAATATACATGTTTTGATGCTATTCTCTCAAATCATCCTACCCTCGCCTTCCCCTAACGAGTCCAAAAGTCTGGTTTTTAAACTCTTTAAATGCCTTTTTCTAAATTCTCGTCAATTTGGTTGATCAGATTTTTAAAATTACTGCTGTTTTTGCATCTCTGACTTCATTCTCTTAAAAAGGAGAAATTATTCCATGTCAATAAAGTGATTTTTCTTGCAGGACAAGTACACACTGATTTGGGCTTAAATTTCTGCTAATTGCTTACTCTTTGGTCAGACATTATATATTATTGCTTGATTGCAAGAAAGAAAAATCAAGTGAACATCTTAAAAAGTTGAATGATAATTAAATATAAAATAACTAAAAACCATCCCCACCTTGAAACCAAACACTGTGTTACATTCACCCCAACCTTATTTTGCCAATTGGATTCCTAGGACTACTTGTCTTTAGTTCACTTACTGCATTTATTTATCTCATATTTATTCAATGTCTCCTATGACAAAAGCACGCTGGTGAACAGCAAACATCCTAACTTCTAATTTTATCTTTACCACTGTGGTAGGAAAACTAAATGTTTCCCAAATTGCCTACACCTCCATCCCTACAACATAGGAATATATTATCTAACATGGGGAAAAAAGAAGTCTTTGCAGATGGAATTAAAGAACTTGAGATGAAGAGATTATCTTGGATTATCCAGGTGGATCCAGTCAAATTATATGAACCTTTAAAAATAGAGAACCTTTTCTGTTTGTGGTCAGAGGAAGATGTGTTACAGAATAATGGTGAGAAAAGTGCAATGTTACTGGCTTTGATGATGGAGAAAGGGCTCCTTGAGCTAAAGAATGTGGACAGCTTTTTGGATAACCTGTCAATATTTGCTTTTAGTCCAATGAGACCCATTTTGAACTTCTGACCTGCAGAATTGTAAAGATAAGAAATTTATATTGTTAAAACCATGCTATATGACTCAGGGTACTCAAACAGGGGCTCTGTATCAACCTAAAGTGGTGGGATGGGGAAGGAGATGGGAGGGAGGTTCAAGAGGGAAGGGACATATGTATACCTATGGCTGATTCATGTTGATGTTTGACAGAAAACAACAAAATTCTGTAAAGCAATTGTCCTTCAATTAAAAAATAAATTAATTAAAAAAAAGTGCCTGTGATCATTCATTCCTAGCAGTAGGAAACAAATTCAACCATATTTCCACTTATAGATGCTATGACCATGGACAAACCAAGGGAATAACCATGTCTGTGCTACCTGTTTCAAACATCTGTTAGAAGGATTTTGTACTAAATTTACCAAACATTGCCAGTAAACTGACCTCCAAAGTCTGTTGTAAAAAAATGTAAGTCTTCCAAGAAGGGAAGCAGGTAACTACTAATTACAATTTGATAAGGAAAGAGAATAGACTGACAAGAGTGGAATGTGTCTTTATTTTTTCTTTCTGTGAAATATTCTGTTTTTGAATGTCATTCTGAGATTTTGGTATGCAGCTCAGAGATAGATTATAAATCTCTGGAAACAAAAATTCAATGCTAGAACAACCTTAATAATAGCAATATGAGAGCACTTTCATTATTATTTTTTCATACTAATAGTAGCAGGAATCTATTGCTATTTGTCTACTAATTTCCTACACTCAGTTGTAGCAATTGCGTTAAATAAAAGTGGTAAATTGGGCAAAATATGATTCAAACAGTGAATCAACATTTCAAAATTTAACTTTGTGACCAGAAAGCTGAAGGAATGCTTCTTCTCCTGGATTCTCTTTTTTCTTATCAATGAGTGCTCAGGTGACTTCTCTTAAGCTTCTGATCTTACTTGTCAAATTTCTCTTATTTAGCTGAAATTCTGTGGGGAGATTTTTTTTTTTCTATCTTGTCTGAGCACCAGGCAAAGATGAATAGGATTCAGTTGCAATGAATGAGAATTAGCGTAAATATTGCAAAGAACTTTTCAATTTTGGAAAGGATTAGAGTAAAAAATGGATGATTCTTGGTAGACTTGGAAGATAAAAATGCTTGATTGAAGTTTGGAGAAAGGTGCTATGAAAGACTCAAGCTAGTCTTTTAGATCTATGGTCATGTGGTTAAGCATGGTTAAATTAAACTCTGCTATGACATTTGGCTAGTACTAAATGAAATATTGAACCGTGAACTTCCAGATGTTCAAGCTGGTTTTAGGGAAGGCAGAGGAACCAGGGATCAAATTGCCAACATATGTTGGATCATCGAAAAAGCAAGAGAGTTCCAGAAAAACATCTATTTCTGCTTTATTGACTATGCCAAAGCCTTTGACTATGTGGATCACTATAAACTGTGGAAAATTCTGAAAGAGATGGGACTACCAGACCATATGACCTGTCTCTTGAGAAACCTGTATGCAGGTCAGGAAACAACAGAACTGGACATAGAACAACAGACTGGTTCCAAATAGGAAAAGGAGTACATCAAGGCTGTATATTCTCACCCTGCTTATTTAACTTATATGCAGAAATGAGAAATGCTGGGCTGGAAGAAGCGCAAGCTGGAATCAAGTTTGCCGGGAGAAATACAATAACCTCAGATATATAGATGACACCACCCTTATGGCAGAAAGTGAAGAGGTACTAAAAAGCCTCTTGATGAAAGTGAAAGAGGAGAGTGAGAAGGTTGGCTTAAAGCTCAACATTCAGAAAACTAAGATCATGGTATCTGGTCCCATCACTTCATGGGAAATGGATGGGGAAACAGTGGAAATAGGTCAGATTTTATTTGGGGAGGCTCCAAAATCACTGCAGATGGTGATTGCAGCCATGAAATTAGAAGACACTCCTTGGAAGGAGAGTTATGACCAACCTAGATAGCATATTAAAAAGCAGAGGCATTACTTTGCTCTTGAGAGTCCCTTGGACTGCAGGGAGATCCAACCAGTCCATCCTAAAGGAGATCAGCCCTGGGTGTCCATTGGAAGGACTGATGTTGAAGCTGAAACTCCAATACTTTGGCCACCTCGTGAGAAGAGCTGAATCACAGGAAAAGACCCTGATGCTGAGAAGGATTGGGGGCGGGAGGAGAAGGGGACGACAGAGGATGAGATGGCTGGATGACATCACTGACTCGATGGACACGAGTTTGGGTAAACTCTGGGAGCTGGTGATGGACAGGGAGGCCTGGCGTGCTGTGATTCATGGGGTCGCAAAGAGTCAGACACGACTGAGTGACTGAATGGAACTGAACTGAAATGCAATATTGGGCTTCCCAGGTGGCGCTAGTGGTAAAGAACCCACCTGCCAATGCAAGAGATGCTGGTTCCATCCCTGTGTCGGGAAGATCCCCGGGAGAAGGGAATGGCTACCCACTCCAGTATTCTTGCCTGTAGAATCCCATGGACAGAGCATGCACACAATCACAATATTTGGGCTTCCCAGGTGCTAGTGGTAAAGAACCCACCTGCCAGTGAAGGAGATGTAAGAGACACGGGTTTGATCTCTGGGTCGGGAAGATCCCCTGAAGGAGGGCATGGCAACCAACTCCAATATTCTTGCCAGGAGAATCGTCATGGAAAGAGGAGCCTGGTGGGGTACACTCTATAGTGTCACAACAAGTTGTACACTACTGAAGCAACTTAGCACAATTGCAATGTTTTATTAAAATAGTGATGCTATGTAATAGCATGAAGGAAACCTGAGAGTACTTTGGCATTGCATGAAATCGTTATTCCAATAGGTGTCATAGTATAGTGAAACAAATACTGGGTTCAGGGATAAAATTTTGGTTCAAGCCTCAAAAGCATTCACTAAATGCATCTATAAATCATTTAAACTTTTTGAGCCTCAGTGTCTTCTGTAAATGGCTGTAATTCTACTTCTCCACCGGAGTCACATGTTACTATGCAGCTCAAAATAAAGTAATAAATGCAAAGTATCATGCAAGCGATATGTCTTTGCCTTATTGAAACCAGATTTCAAGAATGTGGCAAAGTAAGAAATATAAAAAATACATTAATAGACTTAGTACTAGAGCTTAATTTCTTTCTCTTAAAATGTAACAGTCTTAGGAATTTTGAACAGTTCCAAATACAACTAGAATTAATGTCTATACATGTGGTATTGAAATTTTAGAAAAACTCGTGTTCCTATGACTTGCAAATAACTTCACATGAGGTCAATTTTCGGCCATTAATTTCTAACTGAAGTAGTTTGATTTGATATGTCTACCCTGTTAAAAAAATCTTTTAAGGAAGCCCTTGAGGCATGATGGAGTGTTTTTAACAATGTGCTTCAACATCACCATTTAGTCACATATGGATATTAAGGACATTTATAATAGCACAATGTTGTCACATTCTAGAGTCATATACTAGCCTCTAATTACAAGTCTGTGACAAATAACCTTGGTTTTCAGTGAATTACATTATCTTTTTAATTTCAATTATAGAAAACAGTTTTTAAAAACTTTGTAATGACATTTGCACATTATTGGTTTTCAGAAGAATCTTAAGCAATTTGACCTTCTCAATCTGCAAATGTAGAGATGAAGAATGATTTGTATATACCTCTGAAACACTCAAAATTTGAACAAGCTTCCTTTGTTTTCACAACAGTAAATTTAGATTAAGTAAAAGGATTAGTTGGACTCGTTATGCTTCAAGCCAGATGATATAGAAGTATATAAGTAGCAGATTTAGCCATAGATCTATAGTTTTCCTCACATAAAGTAAATTATAACCATTCTTATGGCTGCTTCCAGTTGACTTTTACCCTAGTAAAAGAAAAAACAATGGAGCAATGCCTTTATTTGCCTTAACTCAGTTGCCTAGGAGACTTTATTCTAGATAGCCCAAATGAGAAGGTTGTAATTTTTACACTATTCAAATTTGAAACATTTCCAAATAAAGATGCTTTCTTTTTATTTCAGAAGAACCACCGGGAAGCAAGTGGATCATTTTTCTTTTGGACAGGGAAGTGGTGGTTGAGCACTTAAAGAGGAGGAAATCTGAAAGTGTCACAAGGTGTTATTATCTGCATAAGAGTCTGCATTAGAATCACCAGGAAGGCATTTTCTTAAAAAAGACATCATTCTAATAATTCAAATGAAGGGTGATAATAATGAAAATTGGAAATTCTCTTTCATATCCCCTGCCAAGTTCCCACCATCATAGATTTATATTCCCAGGTGGCCCGACTGGTAAAGAATATGCCTGCAATGCACAAGATGCAGGAGACGTGGGTTCAATCCCTGTGTCAGGAAAATTCCCCTGAAGGAGGACATGGCAACCCACTCCTTTATTCTTGCTGGGAGACTCTCATGGACAGAGGAGCCTGGTGGGCTACAGTCCACAGGGTCGCAAAGAGTTGGACACGACTGAAGTGACTGAGCTCACACGCACAGGCATGCATGTATCTATGGTGGTGGATTATTTAAGTTTTAATGAAATCTGATTGTCTTCAGGTTTTCTAAGGACATTAGTCACTGCCTATCAAATATTGTTAATGGTATTTCCCTTAAAGATAACATTGAAGTATTCTGGCAGTAAATACAGCATATATAATGCACTCTAAGTATTTCTCTATATTTCCTATAAAAAAATAGGTTGGTAGGTTACAAAGCTGGATTACAAAACCTTCCCAAGCAATTTTCTTGCATGGCTGACATAATGCTTATCACACATCCACACGCAAAATACAGAGATGAAATGTGGTATTTATTCCCTCATGCTAAGAGCTCAGAAATCATTCTTGTTGGATTTCAGTTCTGTCTGTCCATCAAAATAGATAGAGTGTGTTGTACTTTCTTCTCTGTCTCTGTCTCCAAGCATCTTTCTTTCCCTCTGCCTGCCCCCTCTCTCTGTTTCTCGCTATATTCTGAAATACACATTAGAAATTCATTACATTACATTTTATGTTTGCACAAGTAAAATCACATGTTGCTATATAGAATCTAAACATTTTGTGAACAAAGCTCACAAAATACCACAGATTTTGCAGTTGAGTCTGCATACAAAGGCAGTACTTACACTTCCCTTGATCTGAAGATGAAATTGTGACATACAGAATTTTCTATACCCAAATTATATATTTTGTTAACATAGAAAGCTCTTCAATAAGACTGCTTGCCAGCAGGTGTATGTTTTTCACAGCATGGTTCTTTCCCTAAGCCCAAATCTAATAGCTGTTTATCGCAAAGTGTCCACTTTCCAAGTGCTTGAATAAACTTCAGCGGTGCTTGCCACGTCCACAAATGAAGCTGATGTATCCTCCATTACTTTTCTTCCTATCGGCAGCAGAAATATCTCTGACCGCTTGGGTTCACTTATTAGAAAGCTCTGCTGCTGCTAGAGAAAGGGACAAATAGGGGTAAAGGGAACCACTCACAGAAATGAATTTTCATGACATGTTTGGTGCAGGGCCTTTCAAGAATCAGGTGACAAAGACTGGAGTTATCAGCAGGGAGCTTAATTAACTGGAACTTATCAAGATTTCATCTTTTCTCTTTAGACTGATTGGCAGCAGCTAACTGGATTTAAGTTCCCAGAATCAGAATTTAGAATTATGCTAGGAGCTCCCAAGCTTGGAACAGAAAGTCATAGTCTCTTGTAGAAGAGGAAATGAGAAATACAGACTATAGGGCAATGAATTGTAAGTAAGTAGATTATTAGTAACCCTAAAGAAGGAATTATGTTATTTTCTGCGTTTTGACCCATATGTGTATCTGCATTATGTATAGAGAGCTGATTTTTCTTCTTGTTATGTGGGTACATTTTTTGCTGTTTCTTTTTTTCTTTAAGGGGTAATTTTTGCTTTTTTTTCCTTAAGGGGTACATTTCAAAGCTTGAGCTAATGAAGCTCTACCACAATACTGAGAACATGCTTATTTCACAAAGCACTATGATCCTGGTCAGGCGTCATACTCTATAGACAGAAAAGTAGGCTCCAAGGGAACATACTTGTCCTGGGAGAAACGTGACATCCTAGTCTGCAGTGCCAGAATTCAAATTAGTATTTTGTGTAATATAGAGGAAATAACTGAAACCTATTAGGTCAGCATATCAAAAGCAGGAAGCAAAAGTGTATATATATATTTTTATTTATGCTTTTTTCTAATTAAAAGGTATGTATTTTAAGGGATTTTCAATCAACTTTAATCAGTACTCCTAGAACAATTTCAAAATATATCACTGTTGCATGCTAAGTCACTTCAGTTGTGTCCCACTCTTTGTGACCCCATGTACTGTAGCCCACTGTTTATGGAATTCTCCAGGCAAGAATCATGGAATGGGTTGCTTTGCCCTCCTCCAGGGTATTTTCCCAACCCAGGGATCAAATCCATGTCTTCTGCATTGGCAGGAGAATTCTTTACCACTAGCGCCACCTGGGAAGCCCACATCATTATAAAATGAATCCACACAGGCAGCAACTTAATTTCTTTCTTTCTTTCTTTATTCATTTCTATTCTTGAAACAATTAATTTATTTTTTAATTTATTTATTTTAATTGGAGGCTAATTACTTTACAATATTGTAGTGGTTTTTGCCATATATTGACATGAATCAGCCATGGGTTTATATGAGTTCTCCATCCTGAACCCCCCTCTCACCTTCCTCCCCATCCCATCCCTCTGGGTCATCCCAGGACACCACCCTTGAGCACCCTGTCTCATGCATCGAACCTGGACTTGAGATCTGTTTCACATATGATAATATACATGTTTCAATGCTATTCTCTCAGATCATCCCACCCTCACTTTCTCCCACAGAGTCCAAAAGACTGTTCTATACCTCGGTGTCTCTTTTGCTGTCTCGCATATAGGGTTATCATTACCATCTTTCTAAATTCCATATATATGTGTTAGTATGCTGTATTGGTGTTTTTCTTTCTGGCTTACTTCACTCTATATAATAGGCTCCAGTTTCATCCACCTCATTAGAACTGATTCAAGTATATTCTTTTTAATGGCTGAGTAATATTCCATTGTGTATATGTACCACAGCTTTCTGATTCACTCATCTGCCGATGGACATCTAGGTTGCTTCCGTGTCCTGGCTATTATAAACAGTGCTGCGATGAACATTGGGGTACATGTGTCTCTTTCAATTCTGGTTTCCTCCGTGTGTATGCCCAGCAGTAGGATTGCTAGGTCATATGGCAGTTCTAGTTCCAGTTTTTTAAAGACTCTCCACACTGTTCTCCACAGTGGCTGTACAAGTTTGCATTCCCACCAACAGTGTAAGAGGGTTCCCTTTTCTCCACACCCTCTCCAGCATTTATTATTTCTAGATTTTTGGATAGCAGCCATTCTGACTGGCATGAAATGGTACCTCATTGTGGTTTTGATTTGCATTTCTCTGATAATGAGTGATGTTGAGCATCTTTTCATGTATTTGTTAGCCATCTGTATGTCTTCTTTGGAGAAATGTCTGTTTAGTTCTTTGGCCCATTTTTGATTGGGTCATTTATTTTTCTGGAATTGAGCTGCAGGAGTTGCTTGTATATTTTTGAGATTAATTCTGTGTCAGTTGCTTTGTTTGCTATTATTTTCTCCCATTCTGAAGGCTGTCTTTTCACCTTGCTTATAGTTTCCTTCCTTGTGCAAAAGCTTTTAAGTTTAATTAGGTCCCTTTTGTTTATTTTTGCTTTTATTTCCAATATTCTTGGAGGTGGGTCATGGAGAATCCTGCTGTGATTTATGTCGGAGAGTGTTTTGCCTATGTTTTCCTCCAAAGTTTTATACTTTCTGGTCTTACATTTAGATCTTTAATCTAGTTTGAGTTTATTTTTGTGTATGGTGTTAGAAAGTGTTCTAGTTTCATTCTTTTACAAGTGGTTGACCACTTTTCCAAGCACCACTTGTTAAAGAGATTGTCTATTCTCCATTGTATATTCTTGCCTCCTTTGTCTAAGATAAGGTATCCATAGGTGCATGTATTTATCATTGGGCTTTCTATTTTGTTCCATTGATCTATATTTCTGTCTTTGTGCCAGTACCATACTGTCTTGATGACTATAGCTTTGTAGTAGAGCCTGAAGTCAGGCAGTTTGATTCTTCCAGTTCCATTCTTCTTTCTCAAAATTTCTTTGGCTCTTCCAGGTTTTTTGTATTTCCATACAAATTGTGAAATTATTTGTCCTAGTTCTCTGAAAAATACCATTGGTAGCTTGATAGGGATTGCATTGTATCTATAGATTGCTTTGGGTAGTATACTCATTTTCACTATATTGATTCTTCCAATCCATGAATATGGTATATTTGTCCATCTATTGGTGTCCTCTTTGATTTCTTTCATCAGTATTTTATAGTTTTATATATATAGGTCTTTTGTTTCTTTAGGTAGATAAATTCCTAAGTATTTTATTCTTTTTGTTGCAATGGTGAATGGAATTGTTTCCTTAATTTTCTTTCACTTTTCTCATTGTTAGTGTATAGGAACGCAAGGGATTTCTGTGTGTTAATTTTATATCCTGAAACTTTACTATATTCATTGATGAGCTCTAGTAATTTTCTGGTGGTGTCTTTAGGGTTTTCTATGTAGAGGATCATGTCATCTGCAAACAGTGAGAGTTTTACTTCTTCTTTTCCAATCTGGATTCCTTTTATTTCTTTTTCTGCTCTGATTGCTGTGGCCAAAACTTCCAAAACTGTGTTGAATAGTAGTGGTGAGAGTGGGCACCCTTGTTTTCTTCCTGACTTTAGGGGAAATGCTTTCAGTTTTCACCACTGAGGATAATGTTTGCTGTGGGTTTATCATATATAGCTTTTATTATGTTGAGGTTTGTTCCTTCTATGCCTGCTTTCTGGAGGGTTTTTATCATAAATGGATGTTGAATTTTGTCAAAGGCTTTCTGTGCATCTATTGAGATAATCATATGGTTTTTATCTTTCAATTTGTTAATGTGCTATATTACATTATTTGATTTGCAGATATTAAATAATCCTTGCATTCCTGGGATAAAGCCCACTTGGTCATAATGCATGGTCTTTTTAATATGTTGTTGGATTCTGTTTGCTAGAATTTTGTTAAGGAGTTTTGCATGTATGTTCATCAGTGGTATTGGCCTGTAGTTTTCTTTTTTCTGGCATCTTTGTCTTGTTTTGGTATTAGGGTGACAGTGGCCTCATAGAATGAGTTTAGAAGTTTACCTTCCTCTGTGATTTTCTGGAAGAGTTTGAGTAAGATAGATGTCAGCTCCTCTCTAAATTTTTGGTAGAATTCAGTTGTAAAGCTGTCCAGCCCTGGGCTTTTGTCTGCTGGAAGATTTCTGATTACAGTTTCGATTTCCCTGCTTGTGATGGGTCTGTTAAGATTTTCTATTTCTACCAGGTTCAGTTTTGGAAAGTTATACTTTTCTAAGAATTTGTCCATTTCTTCCAAGTTGTCCGTTTTATTGGCATATAGTTGCTGATAGTAGTCTCTAATGATCCTTTGTATTTCTTTGTTGTCTCTTGTGATTTCTCCATTTTCATTTCTAATTTTGTTGATTTGATTCTTCCCCCTTTGTTTCTTGATGAGTCTGGCTAATGGTTTGTCAATTTTATTTATCTTCTCAAAGAATCAGCTTTTAGCTTTGTTGATTTTGTTATCATCTCTTTTGTTACTTTTGCATTTATTTCTGCCCCAATTTTTAAGATGTTTCCTTCTACTAACCCTGGGGTTCTTCATTTCTTCCTTTTCTAGTTGCTTTAAGTGTAGAGTTATGTTATTAAGTTGACTTTTTTTTTGTTTCTTGAGGATAGCCTGTATTTCTATGAACCTTCCCCTTAGAACTGCTTTCACAGTGTCCCATAGGTTTTGGGTTGTAATGTTTTCATTTTCATTGTTTCTATGCATATTTTGATTTCTTCTGCGATTTGTTGGTTATCCAGAAGCGTGTTGTTTAGCTTCCATATGTTGGAATCTTTAATAGTTTTTTTTTCCCCTGTAGTTGACCTCTAATCTTACTGCATTGTGGTCAGAAAAGATGATTGGAAAAATTTCAGTTTTTTTGACTTTACCAAGGCTTGATTTATGGCCCAGGATGTGATCTATCCTGGAGAAGGTTCTGTGTGCACTTGAAAAAAAGGTGAAATTCATTGTTTTGGGGAGAAATGACCTATAGATATCAATTAGGACTAACTGGTCCATTGTGTCATTTAAAGATTGTGTTTCCTTGTTAATTTTCTGTTTAGTTGATTGATCCATAGGTGTGAGTCGGGTATTAAAGTCTCACACTATTATTGTGTTATTGTTAATTTCCCCTTTCATACTTGTTAGCATTTGCCTTACATATTTCGGTGATCCTATGTTGGGTGCATATATATTTATAATTGTTATATCTTCATCTAGAATTAATCCTTTGATCATTATGTAGTGTCCTTCTTCATCTCTTTTCACAGCCTTCATTTTAAAGTCTATTTTATCTGATATGAGTATTGCTACTCCTCCTTTCTTTTAGTCTCCATTTGCATGAAATATCTTTTTCTAGCCCTTCACTTTCAGTCTGTATGTGTCCCTTGTTTTGAGGTGGGTCTCCTGTAGACAGCATATATTGGGGTCTTGTTTTTGTATCCATTCAGCCAGTCTTTGTCTTTTGGTTGGGGCATTCAACCCATTTACATTTAAGGTAATTATTGATAAGTATGGTCCTGTTGCCATTTACTTTGCTGTTTTGGGTTTGAGTTTATACACCCTTTCTGTGTTTCCTGTCTAGAGAAGATCCTTTAGCATTTGTTGAAGAGCTGGTTTGGTGATGCTGAATTCTCTCAGCTTTTGCTTGTCTGTAAAGCTTTTGATTTCTCCTTCATAGTTGAATGAGATCCTTGATGGGTACAATAATCTGGGTTGTAGGTTTTTCTCTTTCATCACTTTAAGTATGTCCTGCCATTCCTTTCTGGCCTGAAGAGTTTCTATTGAAAGATCAGCTGTTATCCTTATGGGGATCCCTGTGTGTGTTATTTGTTGTTTTCCCCTTTCTGCTTTTAATATTTGTTCTTTGTGTTTGATCTTCATTAATTTGATTAATATATGTCTTGGGGTGTTTTGCCTTGGGTTTATCCTGTTTGGGACTCTCTGGGTTTCTTGGACTTGGGTGACTATTTCCTTCCCCATTTGGGGGAAGTTTTTAACTATTATCTCCTTGAGTATTTTCTCATGGCCTTTCTTTTTGTCTTCTTCTGGGACTCCTATGATTCAAATGTTAGGATGTTTATCATTATCCCAGAAGTCCCTGAGGTTGTCCTCTTTTCTTTTAATTCATTTTTCTTTTTTCCTCTCTGCTTCATTTATTTCCACCATTCTATCTTCTACCTCACTTATCCTATCTTCTGCCTCCGTTATTCTACTGTTGGTTCCCTCCAGAGTTTTTGGTCTCAGTTATTGCATTATTCATTATTGATTGACTCTTTTTTATTTCTTCTAAGTGCTTGTTAATCATTTCTTGCATCACCTCAATCCTTGTTTCCAGACTATTTATATGTAATTCCATTTTGTTTTCAAGATTTTGGATCATTCTTACTATCATTATTCTGAATTCTTTTTCAGATAGACTCCCTATCTCCTCCTCTTTTGTTTGGTTTGGTGGGCATTTATCATGTTCCTTCAACTGCTGAGTATTTCTCTGCCTTTTCATCTCGTTTAGATTGGTGTGTTTGGAGTGGCCTTTCTGTATGTTGGAAGTTTGTGGTTCCTCTTTATTGTGGATGTTCCTCCCCGTGGGTGGGGTTGGACTGGTGGCTTGTCAAGGTTTCCTGGTTCAGGAAGCTTGTGTCGGTATTCTGGTGGTTGGAGCTGGATTTCTTCCCTCTGGAGTGCAGTGAATTGTCCAGTAGTGAGTTTTGAGATGTCTGTGTGTTTGGTGTGACTTTGGGGGGCCTGTATATTGAACCTCAGGGCTATGTTCCTGCGTTGCTGGAGAATTTGCATGGTATGTCTCGCTCTGGATCTTGTTGGCTCTTGGGTGGTGCTTGGTTTCAGTGTAGGTATGGAGGCTCTTGGATGATCTCTTATCAATTAATGTTCGCTGGAGTCAGGAGTTCTGTGGTGTTCTCAGGTTTGGGGCTTAAGCCTCTTGCCTCTGGTTTTCAGTCTTATTCTTACAGTAGCCTCAAGATTTGTCCATCCATACAGCACTGATGATAAAACTTCTAGGTTAATGGTGAAAAGATTCTCCACAGTGAGGCACTGTCAGAGAGGTTCACAGTTACATGGAGAAGAGAAGAGAGAGGCAGAGATAGAGGTGAGCAGGAGGAAAAAAGGGAGAATCAAAAGGGGAGAGAGCAATCTAGCCAGTAAACAATTCCCTATGTGCTCTCCATAGTCTGGAACCCTCAGAGAGGTTCATCGAGTTACACAGAGAAGAGAAGAGGGAGGAAAGAGATAGAGGTGAGTAGGAGGAGAAAAGGTGGAATCAAAAGGAGAAAGATAGATCTAGGCAGTACTCTGTTCCCTAAGTGTTCTCCACAGCCTGGAACACACACAGAGATTCATAGAGTTGGGTTGAGAAGAGAAGGGGGAGGGTGAATATAGAGGTGACCTGGGGGAGAAAAAGAAGAGTCAAAAGGGGGAGAGATTAATCAACCCAGTAACCACACTCCTAAGTAAAAATGGATACTGAAAATTGGATTCTTAAATGTACAAAATTGATAACAAATACCATAAAGCAACGATTAAAAATCTAGAGTAGAGGTTAGACTCTTAAAAATACAATATTAAAAAAAAATCACAAAAAGTATAAGAAATATATATGAAGTTTTCTTTAAAAAAAGGGTCTTTTTTTGCAAGGTAATAGTAGCTTATAAAAATAAAAATTAAAGGAGTAATAGAGGTCTTAAAAAAAGAAAAAAGAAAAATTAAAAAAATAATAGTAAAAATATATCTAGGAATTTCTCTGGAGCTGTTGTGGGCATTGTGGGATCAGTTCAGTTTCAGATAATTCCTTGTTCCAGATTATACTTCTAAAGATCTATAGGCCCCTTCCAATGGAGTCTGTGTTAACTACAGGGATTTTAATCTGTTGCACCTGTCACTTCCAAAGCGGTTCACTCTTTATTTGGCTTCTTCTGTTTGCAGGTCTCTTCAGTGTCTAACTTCTGCCCTGACACAAGGGGGCAAAGGTGGTCTCTTGTTTAGGCTCACTTGTTCAGTTGTGCTGTGGGGAGGGAGGAACCCTGCAAAAAAATATCACTGGTGTGTATGGAGAGTGCTCGCAGTGTCTTGGCCACACTGGGTTTGCCCCTGCTCATGGCGTGTGTGCTTTCCCAGGCTACACTCCTCAGGCTTCAGGTTGCTCTGCAGGGAGTGGGCTCTGGGTTGCATGTATTCCTCAGGTCTTAGCTACTCAGGTTCAGGTTCTTGGGTACTCCACAATGGTGCAGACTCGGTTTGGCCTGCATTTTGTGCCCTTCCAAGGTCGGAGCGGCTCAGGCGACCAGGTGCTTGGCGATTGCAGTCTCCCCAGGTGCAGTGCGTCTTATACCTCCCCAGTCCCAGCCGCTCAGTTTCCAGGGCATGCCCATCTCTGGTGTGCTGTGTGTTTCTTATGGGGAGCTGATCTCTGGCTGCGACCCTCCTGGCAGATGTCAACCGTCCAGAATCTCAGGAAGTCTTGGTTAGAAACTGGAAGTCTCTTCGCAGTTTGGTAGGGAATGCCCTCTCTGGGGCCGAGTTTGCCCCTTTCCAGCTCTGGCTGGCACCCGCCTGCCCCCTGCCTCTGGCAGGGGATGGGCCGGTCCACAGCCTGCTAGCTGTCCTCTGATATTCGCTCAGTACTTTGTTCTGTGAGTGGGCCAGCAGTACCTTAGGTTAGGGCTTTTCGCGGGATAGTTCTCTCTCTCTCTCTGTTTTTTCTTTTTTTCCTCTCTCTCTCTGGCTATCCCACAGTTTAGGTTGCTATCTCACATTAGCTCCCTCAGATTGCCCTCAGGGCATTCAGGCCTGGTCCTTACCCTAAGCAATGCTGCCCACTCCTCCCCCTTCAGCCCCCACTTGCTGGTGGCGGATGTGAGCGTCTGGGGGCACTTCTCTGTTGGGAGTTGCTGTTAGGCACGTAATCTGTGGGTTTTATTTATTTACTTTTCCTCCTGGTTATGGTGCCCTCTCAGATTACAAAACTCCCCACAGATCCGCTGGTGAGAGGGTTTCCTGGTGTTTGGAAACTTCTCTTTTAAGATTCCCTCCCCAGGACGGATCTCGGTTGCTAACTCTTTTGTCTCTCTTTTTATCTTTTATATTTTGTCCTACCTCCTTTTGAAGACAATGGGCTGCTTTTCTGGGTGCCTGATGTCCTCTGCCAGCGTTCAGAAGTTGATTTGTGGAGTTTGCTCAGCGTACAACTGTTCTTTCAATGAATTTGTGAGGGAGAAAGTGGTCTCCCTGTCCTATTCCTCTGCCATCTTAGGACCGCCCAGCAACTTAATTTCTATATTCCTATAGTATCCTTCCTATGCACGGCATCAATTTCATAAATGCATTTGAGAGTTGAGAGAGTAGAAGGTCAGAGATTGAGTGACCTTGAGTATTGCCTTGAAACAGTTATCTGTTGGAGCTAGAAGTGGAACTTAATGGATGTGTAAACATATAAGTTTGATATAACTTTGTTATTTCTAATAAGACAAGTGAGTGCATGCTGAGTCACTCAGTCATGTCTGTGTCTTTTCAACCCCATGGACTGTAGCCCTCCAGGCTCCTCTGACAATGGGATTCTCAAGGCAAGAATACTGGAGTGGGTTGCCATTTCTTTCTCCAGGGGATCTTCCTGACTCAGGGATTGAACCTGCATCTCCTGCATTGGCAGGCCAACTCTTTACCACTGCACCACTCCTGAAGCCCCAGAATAAGTGAGATACATAGTCTAAAGAGTGCTAAAGATTGTATGAGTTTTTCAAAATTATTTGAGCACCATAGCACTATTGAGGAATTTGAAATTGAACAAAGAATAAATCCATGTGTGGTTCCACCTCCCCAGTAAGTGGTAATTTCTCACTTGTCCAAATCCCTTTTTAATTCTTGTATATTCAATGTTAGAGATTTAACAATAATAGCTGGCATTTTTTGGGGGGGTCTTTACCATATGTACCTTCCATGTTCTGACTAATTTAATTTTCACAACACCCCTATGAGATAGTAATTACTACTATTATCCCATTTTACAAATGAGGTAAGTTAGTACAGAAATATGTTAAATCTACTTCCTTACACAAGGCCATTAAGTTTCCTGCCCAAAGTCATAGCAATAAGAAGTGGCAGAGTAGGATTTTAATCAGGCAAATTGACTCGACAGTCTGCATGCTTAATCATTATGCTATTAATATATCATCATTATAGTATAGATACCATTTAACATGAGAGTTGTGGAGTGAGCACCCAGTCATATACAACTCTGTGTGACTCCATGGCCTGTAGTCTGCCAGGCTCCTCTGTTCATGGGATTTTCCAAGCAAGAATACTGGAGTAGGTTGCCATTTCCTTCTCCAGGGGATCTTCCCAACTGAGGGATTGAACCCAGGTCTCCCACATTGCAGGCGAATTCTTTACCATTTGAGACACCAAGGAAGACCAATCATATTAGAGTGGGTAGCCTATCCCTTCTCCAGAGGATCTTCATGACCCAGGAGTCTAACTAGGGTCTCCTGCATTGCAAGCAGATTCTTTACTAGCTGAGCTACGCTGGCATGACATAATATTTGTTGAAAAGTTTTGTTGGAAAGGTAATGTAGTCACATTTTTTTGCAAAGGTCCACTGTGTACAGCATGTGCATAGGTGCTGTGATAGTATATTATCCCAAAGTAAGCTACTTTCAGGCCATATCTCTGTGAGTTCAATTGACTTGGGAAACGATAGTTAATTAATTTTTAGTTTACTGATTATGCTATAGAATTTGTTGTTGTTGTTCAGTTGTTCAGTCATGTCAAACTCTTTGCTACCCCATTGACTGAAGCATCAATTCTTTGGTGCTCAGCTTTCTTTATAGTCCAACTCTCACATCCATACATGACCACTGGAAAAACCATAACCTTGACTAGACAGATCTTTGTTGGCAAAGTAATGTCTCTGCTTTTTAATATGCTATCTAGGTTGGTCATAACTTTCCTTCCAAGGAGTAAGTGTCTTTTAATTTCATTGATGCTTTTGAACTGTGGTGTTGGAGAAGACTGAGTGAATGAACTGAACTGAACTGAGTAGGTTGGTCATTGCTTTTCTTCCAAGGAGCAAGCGTCTTTTAATTTCATGGTTGCAGTCACCATCTGCAGTGATTTTGGAGCCCCCTAAAATAATGTCTGTCTCTGTTTCCATTGTTTCCCCATATATTTGCCATGAAGTGATGGGACTGGATGCCATGATCCTCCTTTTTTGAATGTTAAGTTTTAAGCCAGCTTTTTCATTATCTTCTTTCACTTTAATCCAGAGTCTCTTTAATTCCTCTTTGCTTTCTGCACTAAGGGTGGTGTCATCTGCATATCTGAGGTTATTGATATTTCTCCTGGAAATCTTGATTCCAGCTTGTGCTTCATCCAGCCCAACATTTCACATGATGTACTCTGTGTATAAGTTAAATAAGCAGGGTGATAATACACAGCCTTGACGTACTCCTTTCCCAATTTGGAACCAGTCTGTTGTCCCATGCCTGTTTCTAACTGTTGCTTCTCGACCTGCATACAGGTTTCACAGGGGGAAGGTAAGGTTGTATGGTATTCCTATTTCTAAGAATTTTCCAAAGTTTGTTGTTGTCTACACAGTCAAAAGCTTTATTGTAGTCAATGAAGCAGAAGTCGATGGTTTTCTGGAATTCTCTAGCTTTTTCTATGATCCAACGGATGTTGGCAATTTGATCTCTGGTTCCTCTGCCTTTTCTAAATCCAGCATGTTATAGAACTGTTACCTTTTAAAAAATTATTTTCTTCCCTCACTGCTCCATAAGATAACTCAGGACAGGGACCAGGCTATTCTCATCTCTGAATCCTCAGTCACAGTCCCTTATAAACGTTAGGAACAAAATAAAGGTTGCTTATGTAAAGTGACAGATGTTTACAAGATGTTTGTTTCTCTGCCTCTAGTGTGGTCCACTCATCGTTCCCAGTCAAATAATAGGATTCTAAATCAAATGGCACTGGAACATTTTTAAAATCTGCAACTTTTTATTAACCTAGATATCCCATGCAGTTTAATTCCACAAGTAATTATGTAACATCTACATTGTGCTTACCACTCAGATCAGAGATGAAGACATCTTATACTCAGCAAGGTAATATGCAAACAGGAAGTTTTATCATATGGCGCTGGACCAGGGACTGCATCCTTGCCTTCATTAGTTCTTCACAATTGGATAAACAATGACCTTCCCACTTGTTAACTTAATATAAACTCAGTTTCTATGTCAATATGACTAAAATGGGAGGCATAGCAGTAGCCTTGCTGCTACAGTTTGTTGGAATAAGGCTGAGCATAAAATGTTAGTCGCTCAGTCATGTCTGACTTTTTGTGACCCCATGGACTGTAGCCCGCCAGGCTTCTCTGTCCATGGCATTCTCCAGCGAAGAATACTGGAGTGGGTTGCCATGCCCTCCTGCAGGGGATCTTCATGACTCAGGGATTGAACCTGCGTCTCCTGCATTGCAGGCAATTTCTTTACCGTCTGAGCGAGGGAAGCCCTAAGGCTGAGTGTAGGTCTTCCTTAACTGTGGGACCAGTGCCTATCAGGTAGACTTGTGATACTTTTGTTGCCTTTAGTTTCCAGTATAACTTCTTCTGGCCCCACCCCCCAATACCTAACACTATAGCATGATGGTCCAAGACAGAGGGCTGAGCTTGAATCCAGGGCTGAAGCTCCAACCTGATGCGAAGAGCCAACTAATTGGAAAAGACCCTGATGCCAGGAAAGATTGAGGGCAAGAAGAGAAGGGGGAGACAGAGGATGAGATGGATGGATGGCATCATTGAGTCAATGGACATGAGTTTGAGCAAACTCCAGGAGATAGTGAAGGACAGGGAAGCCTTGTGTGCTGCAGTCCATAGAGTGGCAAAGAGTTGGACAAGACTGAGCAATGGAACAGTGACAACAAGCTGAACTACGTTGCTGGCCTAATTGCTTATGCATCTTCAAATTCCAGTCCTCCTTATGGATGGATTTCAAGGAAAGCCTTGACTTTCCTTCTTTAGTCACAACTTTTCTGAGCATGGACTCACAAGCTTCACTGCTGTTGTTATTGTTCAGCTGGTCAGTCATGTCTGAATCTCTTTCAACCTCACAGACTGTAGCCAACCAGGCTCCTCTGTCCATGGGATTCCCCAGGCAAGAATACTGGAGAGTGTTGTCTTTTTCTTTTCCAGGGTATCTTCCTGACCTAGGGATGGAACCCATATCTCTTGCATCTTCTGCATTGGCAGGCAGGTTCTTTACCAGGTGAGCCACTAGGGAAGTCCCCATAAGCTCCATACTGATATCAAATTATCTCACCTCTGAAGTATTGAATTGATGACTAAAAAACTATTTCACTCACAGGAAGTATACAATCTAGTGAGTAATTAAAATAGTTTATAGAAAATGATTCCTTCATTCACTGATTTCGAAGTATTATTTGTACTCCTTCCACATAGGAGATGTTGACCAAGAATGCCCAGGAATCATTCCTTTAGAAGATCAGATTGCCATGTGGATGAAGGGAAGAAGGGAGGTATGCCTGTCCTAAAATGTAATCACAGAGATTTACACACCAATGCCAAACCTTCTGGGTAAAGATTATCTATTTTATAGCACATGTAGAAATCTCTTCATTTTCAGTGACAAATGAACTATTTCAGTGACAAAACTGTCTGCAAATAGCCAGATCATCCCAGATTGGCTGTAAAACATTCATTATCAACTCAGAGTCAACAGAGTTTGCATTATTAATTGCCACCTGTCCAAGTTCGCATTGCATCTGACTTGTGCAAAATTAGCATGACTATCTGCAAATGGAAACACCTATTCATGAGTGCTGTATACTTTTCCTTAGTTGAAAATAGGATACACATATGCATTATTGCTATACAGGACCTCAATTTATCAACAACTTCATTAACACAGTAATTAATTAACCATCAAGCCACTTTAAGTATGCCTTTTGTAAGTGAACTTGATGCACTATTTCTATTTAAATGTCTGATGACAAGAGTAAAATAATTGGCCTAGAACTTGGCCATTTTTGAAGGTTTTAGTTTTTGAGTTCAGAAATATGGTAAATCCACTTCTTCACACTGTATGTCAAGATTTCTTGATTTTTGACCCATGATATTTATTTGATATTTTGGCTAAAATCTCCCCTGGGTGTACAATGATGATTGTAAAGAAATGTAGGAAAATCGAGACTAGGTTGTCAGATATCATAACATTCTAGTTCTTAGTGGGTTACAAGTGAGCCTGTGCTACAACACAATTGTATCATACAATTTTGAAGTAAGAATAGATTTGGAAAATTTTGCCATCATCATACAGTTCTCATTTTACTAAGGAGGAAGCTGAAGCCAAGACATGTCAAGTGCATTGCTTAGGGTCACAGGGCTAGGTAGGAGCAGAATTGAAAGTGGAACTCAGGCTGTCATTTCCAAAGCTATAGTATATATATCACAAAGAGTCAGACACGACTGAGCAACTAACACATTCACTTTCATAGTATAAAGTAGGCTTGTATTAGAGCTCACTGGGAAGAAGGAACTCATTATTAAGTGGTTCTTCATGATGTGAACCTGGAAAAAGATTTACGAAATCTGAAAAATTTAGAAGAGGTGTGGGTGTGTTTGTGCAGGCGCTCATGTGTGTGTGTGTGTGTGTGTGTGTGTGTGTGTGTGAGATCAGGCTACATTCTTGAATAATTGTATGTGTGATGATAGAACCAATGCATAAGGAGCCTTCCACATGGAGCCACCTACAGATCTTTTTGGATTTTTTAAATATATATCATACCTTAGAGCTAAAAGAATCTCGGATTAGTGGTTCCTAATCTCTCAGGGGTTAAGGGGCAATTGAGTGTCAGAGAAAAGCTTTCTCCATGAAAACGCGTATGCTCACAAAACTGTGTATACTACATCCAGGGCTTCCCGCAACTACAGTCACTCAGGATAATCTCCTTTCACTCTTTCTCGTTTGCAAAATGGGTGTGTGTGAGCGGGGTGAGGCCAGACCCTGCTTTATAAGGTACCTACTCCAACTCCTGCACCTCGTACAGAGGAAGATACATCTAATAGAGAGGGAGAGAGATTTCTAAAGGTCATACACATTGCCCCTTATCTGTGGAGTTTAGGCTACTATTCTTTCCACTTAAAATTCATTGAAGTATTTCTGTCTTTTTCCTCAGAGTATGATATGTGAGTGAAATACTTTGATATTTGTGCACACATCCTAGACCATGCTTTCACTGCAAAGTGGTAAGACACTAGTTTTTATTCATAACTGTTAAGGCATACCTTCCAGAAAAGTTCCATATACACAAAGCATCCATAACAGGAGAGTGTATTATTAAGAAAACTGAGTTTAGGGCTTCACGCAGATCCTAGTTGGAAGGTGTAATTGTTTGCCTACTCCTTGCTGCTAAGTAAGGAGCCAGCTGCTGAGACTGGTACTAAGAGATAGCTTTCTTTTACAGAATATCAATCCCGTCGTTATTGTAGAAAGGTAATTAGAAGTGGTTTAGTCTTTAAGTCTCTGGTGGTTAGCTTGACAATTATAAAATTAGTGTACTTTTTAGATGGCATACTTAGTTACATAATTGTCACAATTATCCAAATTACTTCCCATAAAAGCAGCAAAGTGCACATGTTCGGAAATTCATCATTTGGCTTATTGATGTTGTGTGCGATTGCCCCTCACATTCTTTTGTCGAACAGCTTTGCAAAAGCTTTGCCTTGACAGAGAAATCAACAAAGCACCATTACCACCTGCTTGACTGTGGCGCAGAGAGAACTGTTTCATCCGGCACTGAAGACTTAACCCCTCAAAATGCGTTGTCCTTGAACATGATCTCCTGCCTTATTAGGCTTCTTGCCAATCCATAGAGAAAAAAAGGACAGGGGAGGGGGCTGAGGATCCTTAGCAGAGAGGCAGCTGTGCTGGGGAACACCAGCAACACTGACAATATACTCTCTGCAGAACCCCAAAAGCCAGTTAGTCCCGCAAGCATAAGAAACCAAAGATATGTGCTTTCCAATCACTATATTTTCCTTTTGTGATGAAAGCATAAAGTACAAATGTTTCTGACTTAAATATTGATATTAACATTCTTTTCTCCTCGTAGGCAGAAAAATCCTTTGATATTGCTCTAACCAGAAAATAACTATCACAGTGGAGACCTGTGTAGGCTGATGCTTCTCTGCTCCTCACATCTTACAAAGTTTTCCACTGAAGTGATCTTCCTAATGGTATCTAATCAGTTTTCCCTCCAGCTTACAAACCTCTGTTTGCACCCTCTTGCTACTCTATCGCTTGCAAGATTAGGTGCATTTTCCTTAGGTTGGCAAAAACATTCTTTTGCAATCTGACTTCCTTTCCAAATGAATCCTCTCCTGCTCCTCTACATATGTAACCTACACTGGAGCTTGCTGAGCTATCTGAAGTCACCTGTCATGTCAGGCTCTTGATTCCTTTCTAATCTGCTGTCCTGTGTGCTAGAATTGCCATCTCCCCTTTGGCCATGTAAAACTTGTTCAACATGACTCTGCATATTATTGGAGACTTCCCAACATGTCCCTTCTCCTATGACAGAATTAATTAATCTGCTTTTGGTTAACCAGTACTTAGAGGCCTTTGTTATGGCACATACCAACTGGTCGTGCAGCTGATGTGTATTTCTTTCTCTACTAGAACCAAGGTCAGGAAAGAGACCCAAGTTCAAGAAATGTATTTTGTTGAACTTTCTTTTGTCTATGCTACCAGACTCATAGTTTAAAAAAAGGTTGGTAAATTTTCATTCCTGCCCTTCCCCCTTCCAGATGAAACATAAGCAAATTGATGACTTTTGTGCTCATTAAGATATCTAAAATATTTACTTTCAGCCCTGATGACAATTATATATTTAGCCATTTATTTCTCTGCCATTAGAAAAGTGATTGTAGGATAATTAGTGTTTGATAAGTCAGCCAAAATGGTTTGATCATTTTTTTTATAATTCCACCTGTTCCTTGATCATTTTATTGCTTAAAGTGGAACAACAGAACAATACCCAGTGTTTTAAAAATGTAGATGCCTTAGACTCAGCCCCTATAGATTAGATTTCAATTAGCCTGGGGTAGGGAAACTATCCCAGAGGCATTGGAAAAGTCCCTGATGTTGAGAAAGATTGAGGGAAGAAGGAGAAGAAGGTGTCAGGGGAGGGGATGGCTGGACAGCATCACCAATGCAATGAACATGAACTTGGGCAAACTCTGGGAGATGGTGAGGAACAGAGAGGCTTGGAATGCTGCAGTCCACAGGGTAGCAAAGGGTCGGATACGATTGGTTGACTGAACAACTACAAGGGCCCAGACATCAGTATTTTTTCAAAGCTCTTCAAGATATTGAAATACACAAGCAGGTCAAGAATCAGTGGTGTAGAAGCTGGAATTGACAGTTGAATCATGTCAACAGTTGCTACTTGTCCTTTAGTGGAAATGATTGTGACCATTGTCTCTTGAGAATATTTACTTACATTGAGCACTTTTCATATCTTACACACAACTTATTTACTGTCACATACATTTTACATATCACATTTTATCCTTCTATATATCTATTATGTGCCATTTGGTAGATGAGCTTGCCATGGCAGCAGGCATCTGTAGCAGGAATTAGAGCTGGCTTTGAACATGTAGCAATATGTTGGGCTACACCCCCCAGGCATACAAACCCTACACTTGACCAGCCTCAAGAATGAAGAAAGAGCCCTGAGTCAGTGACAGAGACATCAATGGTTTAGTGGATGAGGTGCTTACACATCTGAAGCTAGGTCCTGGGGTGATACCCTATCATGTGTGGCAGATGAGGGGTGGGGGGAAGGACATGGTGGCAGTCTTTGCTGCAGGGAGAAAAGTAGTTTACCAGTTACAGGGAAATTGACATTAAGTTGGCTCATCGGTTACCAGGGAAACCAGCAGAGGAGCACACCCCACAACTACCCTTTTGATAAGCTATCATGGTAGAGATGTTCTGATCTAAAAATTAAAACATCACCTGCTGGAGCAGGAGCAAATATGTAGGAAGGTCAGTCATGTAAATAAAGTATGAGTGAAGGAGGTACTAGTCAAACAGGGGATGTACAGAGAGCAGGAGAACAGCCGTCTTGGGTGGCCTGATCATACACAATGATTTCTAATGACCTGTCTGGTTGGGCATGGGTACAGTAAATAGAGTCTAATCCAGGTGAAGTAAGTTACACCTCAGCAGCTGCTTGGAGAGCTGAGTTGTGAAGCTCCTTAGAATTCAAGAGGGCTCAGCAGGAAAGATTACGGTGGTACTGGGGTTAACTAGGCATAGTGCCAAATTCTTGGGTTGGGGCAGTAAATGGATACGTGTGTGTGGATACTTTAAATGTTTCTCCAGAAGCTTTTTCACCATCCAACAAATGGAAACTGATACATTCATCAGCGACCTGGAACAAAGCTGACTGAAGGACCTGTGTTGAAATATCGAATAGCTCTTGCAAATTAATGTCAGGTAGCTAATGGTTGTAAGAGATTTGTCCCCTATTTACCAGAAAGGCTGAAAACTGAAGATTGTATCATGTCTCTTCACAACTCCCACTGAAAGTAGGTTTGTTGGTCCTGATGAAGCCCCTGAAACCACCAGAGCATGGGGATGTCTTAGATATAGATAAGAACTTGCAAACAGGTAAAAATATTGTAAGACTTCTTTGTCTCTAACAGAGAGCACATATTGCCCCTTCTTTCACTGCCTATGAAAAACAAAAACTGATCTATAAAATGAAATTGGATCTGTGTACCTCTGAGATCCATTCCTATCTGATTTATGCCTTCTGTACACACTGGAATATGGGAGTAAGATATAAATTGCTCAGGTAGTCTAATAAATTTCCCTTCTCATCATTTAAGTCTAGTCAGACTGCTGCAAGAATACATTCTCTTAAAGGGCATCTAACACTAATCTTTCCTTGCATATTGGAAACTATATTCTTAGAGTTTGTTAGCATTTTTCTGACCTTTGTCATACCTCTCTGAAGGGCAGTATACAGATTATATTTATTTCTTTGATTGCAAAATATTATGAGTTGTAACTAGTAACACTAATTTAGTCAAAGATTTGGGGGCAAAAATGAAAACAATGACACAACACGTATACACATAAAGTTTATAGAATAGTTCAATTCAGAAATATTAAGGTGTAAAAAAGATATATGTATACCTAGAATCAAAGAAATATTGAAGTACCATCTTCTTGCCTTTATACAGACATTATAGACATTAGAGTGTACTGGGTATTTTTACAGTTTCCATTTCATGAGATCTTTAAATAGAAATGTGGGGAGTTGGGCTCAGGGGTGAAAAATATTCTTAGGCCAATGGGAGTGAAGAGAAGTGGTCAGAAAGCTGGGTCTGGACCACATGATTGCTGATGTTCTTTTCTCCCTGGATCTCTCCCTGTCATAAGTTCTAAAGCTGCATACTAATGAAGGAAGCCAGAAACACCTGTAAGATTCTCAGAAGAATCTTTCCAGAGGAACTTTTTGGCACATATGTGTGCCAGAGTCACTTGTTCTAGTGAAAGTCAGGATGATTAAATGTGGGGATTAAAAAATGGCATTTTGTTTTATAGAAAGTTTATTACACTGTGATTTTTGCTGTTTTCTTTTTAACTAAATGGAAAAGGCAATCATGATTAGCATATGAGCATATGATGGATATTGTCTACAGAGTACAGTAAATTTTCTTCAACATGGTGTATTGCTTTTACCATCAGTTCAATAATGTTGGACAGTAAATTAAATAGAGAAATCATTTAATATCTTACTTTAGACAAAACAATAATGGATGTATTTTTCAGTGCAGATTAATGACTTCCAATTTTTGAGTCCTTCTTGCTATAGAAATAGAAATAAAAGAAAATATTCCTTATGACCTTTTTAGGTTTAAATATCTAATTCATTTATTTTGGTTTATTGGAAAGGGTACTGATACAACTACATTTTCCTCCGGTGTTTAATCATGAGTAGATTTCTCTTTATTCAATTTCCTTCAGTCTCTTGCCTATTTCAGTTAAACATCTTTCAATTTCACCCATGTTATTACATATGTCAGCCTTCTTTTGAAGGCTGAATAATATTCCAATGTGTGTGTGTGTATACATTTGTTTGTATCTATTCATCTGTTGACATGGAGCTAGTGGTAAAGAACCCGCCTGCCAATGCAAGAGACGCATGAGACACAGGTTAGATCCCTGGGTCGGGAAGATCCCTTGGACGGGGACATAGCAACCCACTCCAGTATTCTTGCCTGGGGAATCTCATGGACAGAGGAACCTTGGGGGCTACTGTCCATAGTGTCACAAAGAGTCAGACACAACTGAAGCAATTTAACACACATTCATCCGTTGATTGATGTTTAGTTTGTTTCTATACCTTGGCTAATGTGAATAATGCTGCGGTGAACATAGAAAGGCAGATGTCTCTTCAAGATAATTATTTAAAATTCTTTTGTATGTGTACTGAGGTGTGAGATTGCTGGATCACATTTTAGTTCTATTTTTATTTGAGGAATCTCTATACTGTTTTCCGTAGCAGTTGTGCCATTTTGCATGCCCGCCAACAGTGCACAAGGGTTCCCTTTTTGTCCTATCCTCACCAAGACTTGTCAGGTGTGAGGGAATATCTCACTGTGGTTTTGATTTTCATTTCCTTGTGGATTAGTGATGTAATGCCATGCTAAGTTGCTTCAGTTGTGTCAGACTCTTTGCAACCCCCTGGACTGTAGCATGCCAGGCTCCTCTGTCCATGGGATTCTCCAGGCAAGAATACTGGAGTGGGCTGCTGTGCTCTCCTCCAGGGGATCTTCTGGTCTCCAGGACAGGTGGCAGTCCACGGAGGAGTAGGCAGACTGGAGCACATGGCCGCTGGCCTTCAGGTAACAGCTTCAGCCAGCTTCAGCCTCTCCCTTCAAGTTTCCAAACTTGGCCCAGCTTAGATCAATTGTCCACCCCTAGGAGGAGACCAGAGGTCAGGGTTAGTGGATGGGGCTGTTCTCAAAGAAGGGCTGGGGGTTAATCTGATTGGTATTTTCTACAACATGTGTTTCTATTCTGTTCAGTTCAGTCACTCAGTCATGTCTGACTCTTTGCGACCCCATAGACTGCAGCATGCCAGGCCTCCCTGTCCATCACCAACTCCTGGAGCTTGCTCAAACTCATGTCCATTGAGTCGCTGATGCCATCCAACCATCTCATCCTCTGTCGTCCCTTCTCCTCCCTCCTTCAATCTTTCCCAGCATCAGGGTCTTTTCCAGTGAGTCAGTTCTTCGCATCAGGTGTTTCTATTGATCCTGTACAAGTGGCTTTCTCCAGGGTAATTATAAACCTGAGGGTTGGCTAGGTCCTGGATGCCTGGTTCTGTCAGTGATGATAGCTGGGAAGGGTCTGGGGACCTGGCCCTGAGGATGCTGCCAGCTGATCTCTGCCCCCTCAGCCCGGCTGGCACAGGCGGGAGGACCCAGACTGGGTGCTGGACAAATGCCCTTGGGTCAGGTAACCAGCCTGTGCAGGGACTGCCCCCCCCACCTCATCTTAGCCAGGCCTGGACCTCAGAGAGGGAGAGTTGAGCCTTAGGACCTTGCCCTTTTTTTGTCAGAACAGAGAATCATATTTGTTTGCTGGGGATTTATAGGAATATAGTCACCTGACCTCAAGAACAAAGGATCTGACACTAAGGAGTTTGCCAAAAATAACCACGGCCCTTCCCCACCTTTCCTATAATAGGGTTTTGCTGTAAGCTTTCAGGGAGTTCAGGGTTTGGGGGTCATGAGCCATCAGTCTCCTTGCATGGTCATGCAGTAAACCTTTCTCTGTTCCAAACTCCAACGTTTTGGTATTGTTTGGCCTCATGGTGAATTGAGCATATGGGTTTTCATTCGATAAGAAGGCTTTCATATCCCCATCTCCCAAGAAAAGCATTGAGTCAGAAGACTTTCTCTGGATCTGCTCATGTAGCAAAGCTTGGGTTCTTCTAGTAAAAAGCTAGTGATTACTCCATACATGGCTGCAATAGAAGCAAGTCTAAAATTAACTGAAATTGATTACTCCATTCTCATTTATTGAAGTTTCCTGTCTTAGTTTGCTCAGGCTGCTATAACAAAGTACCTTAGATGGAGTGGCTTAAATAACAAGACATTTATTTCTCACAGTACTCGAGTTTTTTGGCTTTCATATGGCCACATCATCTTGCTGTAGTCTCACATGGCAGAGAAAGAGGGCACTTGTGTTTTTCCCTCTTCTTATAAGGTATTAATTCCACCCTTATGACCTCATCTAAACCTAATAATATCCCAAAGGCCCCATCTCCAAATAATATCACATTGGAAGATAAAGCTTCACGTATGAATTTTCGAAAGGCACAATTTACTCCAATAGCAATTCCTAAGTAAACTATCTGCTGACCAGGAGAATCAGTCCAGTTTTGTAGTATGCATTGCTCTTCATTCACCAGGGGCCCAAACTAGATTTCTCTATTTTCTTAATTTTATTTCACATATTAAACTGAAGTTATGTCCTAATTAAAATGTGGTAGTAGGTAGACAATAAATATAGAAATTATGACTTCTTTTTCTTTCTTTAATTCATGTAGAAATATTTTATAAATTGTTGGTGAGCTTTTGGAAAAAGCTTTCTGGAAAACTCTCTTGTCATGGAAAATCAGAAAAAGACTGATCTGCAACAGTTATTGTGTATTATTTATTATTGTGAAATAAATTACTTCAAAACTTAGTGGCTTGAAATAAGCTATTATTGCTTGCTTTCTGTGAATAAGGATCTGAGAGCGGCTTATTTTAGTGCCTCTTGTTCAAGGTCTCTCATGAAGTTGCAGTCAAGTTTTATACCAGATGCAGTCTCATCTGCAGGTTTGTCGGGAGTGAGGGCAGATAATTTACTTCCAGCTCACTTCTGTGGCTGCAGGGCCCTGGGGGGTCCCAGGTCTAGTGCCTGCTGTACTGATGTATGAGGCAGTGTCCTGGGCCCTCTGGTGGACAGGGCCATGTCCAGGGGTGGCTGTGGACTCAGGGTGTCTTAAGGCACCCTGCCTGCTGGTAGGTGGGGTTAAGTCCCTGTCTAGTTAATTGTTGGATCTGAAGTATTCCAGTGTCTAAAAGCTGATTGGTAGGGACAGGGCTGGGTTGTGCGGCCAATAAACTAGAGGTAGGATTCCAAAATGGCACTTGCCAGCAGTATTGTCCCCATGGTAGAATGAACTCCTCAATGAACTCCACCAGTATCTATGTCCTCAGAGTTAGCTCCAGTTGCCTCTTGCCCGTCTGGTAGATTTTTCAAGATCAACAGCTAAGTCCAGGCCTCTTTCAAATTACTGTTTCTGCCCTGGGTCCTGGAGCCTATGAGATATTGTGTGCACTGTTTTAGAGTGGACCCTATCTTTTCCCCAGCCCTCTGGCTCTCTGGAAATTAAGCACTACTGGCCTTCAAAGCCAAATGTTCTGGGGGTCATCTTCCCAGTGCAAGACCCTCCTCCTTCCTGGACTGGGGAGCCCAATGTGGGACTTAGACCCCACATTCCTTGGGAAGAGTATCTGCAATTGCAATTATCCTCCCATATGGATCTTGACTATACTATGCCTCACCCCTCCTACCTGTGTTGTGATGGTTTCTTCATTATATCTTTTGTTGTTGAAAATCATTTATGGTAAGTTCTGGTCTTTTTCATTGATAGTTGTTCTGTAAATAGTTGTAATTTTTGTGTGTTTGGGAGAGGATGTGAACTCAGATTCTTTCTACTCCACCATCTTTAGATTAACTTCTTAAAGATTAAGTTCTTATTCTTAACTTCTTTTTTGTAAAGCTCATGGATAAAACTAGTGGGAACCGGCTCATCATGTCCTTGCTTCTTCTTGTTGACAGGACGCGTTATTTCTTCTTATTTAGTATTCTGGTGTCTGATAAAGATGCAGATTTGAAAGTAGCAAAGGCTTCTGTGTCTTAAACTTTAAGTTTCTCAGACAGGTCATTGCTGATTCTTCTCTGGAATTTTTTTTTTATCATAAAAGTAAAGAAGCAACACAAGTCTACTGGTTCTACAGTGCTGGCTATCAGTTGCATGTTTTGCAAACATGACTCTGAAACTGTAAGCTCTCTTCTCTGGAAGACTTGCCTGCTATATCATTGTGGTTTCTATTCATTTCCTAAGGGTTCACTGTTTTTTTTTTTTTTCTAACTCACCTCATTTTAATCAAATATCTTAAGATAAAGTAACACTCTAGTCAGAATGAATGCTGGTTTTTATTTTTATGTCATGTAGATGCAATATAGGAAAATATAAACAGGAACTGTGTTTCTCTTCCAGAGGATGTGTGATCCATCCTGCAAAAATTTCACTTAATTGATATAAACCCAAGAGTCAGTCAGGTGTGTTCAGTATAAACCTTCTCTGGTGTTTAAGAAAATTTCCAGCTGAATAGAATTTGACATTTTAATAAAAGGAAGTGTGGCATTATGCTGCAGTCAGCATGCCTGACTAGAAACAGCCAACCATGCCGAGAAGATTATAAAGCTTTTCCTCATGCCCTTTAACTTGAATCCAGTCATCAAAAGATTGATTTAGTTCTCAAACTTAATTTGCAGCTTTAATTTTATTATTTTTTAAAACCAGCTAGATCTTTTTAATCTATTGGATCAGCTGCAGCTGTGTCTCTGCTTGCACTGTGGGATATACCTTACTCCTCTGTTATCCCTCACCATAATGAGAGAAGGAAAAAACAAGTTCAGTTCATTGCCCTCCTTAGAGTCAAATCACGTCCATGACTCCAGGAACTGGAATAATCTTTCTCCTTCAGATAGAAGGATGTAGGGTTTAAGAATTAGGGAAATTTCAATAAATAGAAAGTTCTCTTCATCAGTTTAAGGGAAAAATTATGTAGGGCTGTTCGCCTAATGCACACCAGAGTCCAAAGGCAAAACAACAACAACAAAAGAATATTGAGACTCATAAAAAGGTTCACTGACCTGAAGCAAACATCACTTTCAAAAGCACAGCTCTTAACCTTTCTTCTGAACAAAGACAGAGGTGCATCTATTTGCTGTGTACATTGTGGTACACCAAAAAACCCCGTTGTTAGACTGCTGACATGCATTGCTAAGTTAGTAGCCATTTATTGTAAAGCCAAGTTACCCAGTTTTTCTCAGATGATATAAAAGAGTTATTTTACCATAAGCTAGCTGTTGCAAAAGAAGTTCAGCTGTGCTTGGAGCACCCAGTCTTCCAGTACCTATATTCTTTCTTCCTCTCAACCTACAGGATCAGATCCAGGCTTCAGTAGCCATGTCTCTACAAAGTAAGGAAAACTTGAGAAGGATAAAACCTCTTGAGCATTTCTGTGATATGTTTTCTGGGGACATGGACACTAGAAAGCTGCCAGTTGACCTAATCTCTGTGTATTTTTTTTTAATCTTTCTCATGACACATTCCTCACTGCTCACTAAGCTCTCTTTTACTCTCCTTTTATGCTTTGTATTTCTATATTTCCAGTGTGTATTAGAGAATTTGGATATTTGAAAAAGTGAATATATATATATATATATATATATATATATATATATACCCTTTTATCTCAAACACTGTTAGTGTTTCTCTGTAGTCCCCTTACTTCTGCAGCCTTTTGTCATATCCATTTTGTAATGTATCTCCAATTATAACTATATACATTTACATCCTATTCTTTCTATTTAACATGTGTGTACAAGCATAACTGCCCCCACTCACCAAGATTCCCCAACTATTCAAAACATCTAAAAGTTTCCTCTGGTCCATCTGTCACTAAGTCAGACTTTAATGGAAGTGAGGCTTGGTGATATGTTTGGCCCAGGTTTTAAGTCTCCCTATTTTCTCTGCTCTGAGGAAACATTCTATGTGTTTGATAATGTCATCTAATTTCTCTAATGTCATTTAATTTCTCATTCTCTAGAATGATTAAATATTCAATATAGAATAAAGGTACTTAGTCCCATTCTTGAAAAACTTCCTGAGGATTCAGAAAAATGTTTTAAAAGGTCAGCTTTATCAGTCTCTGTCTCTCTCACACACACAGCACAGAAAAACAAGAAACAAACTTTACCTGCCCAACACAGAATGACTTTTAAGAAAGAGTGTTATGTTGTATATTTGGAATCCAGACCCTAATAGTTACACTACAGGGCATCATTCACATAGAAAAATGTTAGTCATGGAAATGAGAACAGTATATTACCATTACCTAGCCCATACTCTGTTCCCAAGTCCCGCTGAAGCATATATTGCAAAGAGCATCATTTGCTAAATCTCTCCCCCAACAACAACAACAACAACAACAACAACAACAGCAAAGGTAACATCTGGGATGGAGATTTTGGTTTTTGTTGACATCCCATTGTTTCTCAGTCCAAGCCCCTCATGCCATGAATTTCTTTGCCTTACTTGGTCCCATTCTCATCAAGCCTGAAATAGCTTCGTTTGCTTTGAGAGTTTTGGGATATTGATAAAATTCCTGTGTGTTCCTGCAGGTGGACCCACCTTCTTCTTCAGGCTATGTTGTCCCTCATGGGGCTCCTGCACCTAAGCAGAACTGAAAGGTGAATTCTCAGAGAAAGCCTCTTCCAGCATTCTAATCCTCCATCTTGAGCACAGCGGAGCACCGAGCACCTGCTTTGAATGGCAAATTGCCTGGAGAACTACCCAGGCCTTTTCCCAGGTGGACTGGACAGAGATCCTAACTTCCACAGAAGGAAGCCATGAAGGAGGCTGCCAGTTAATATGGCAGACTCTACTGACTCACAAGTACAGACTTAAGCCAGGGCACCAGAATGAGAATATAAGAATATCACATTTCATGATTAGAAAACAAATACACTTATCAAGGCATTTGGAGCTTAGTTTGATCCTAAGTAACATAAAATGATGGAATTTTCTACAGCAGAGGTAGTACCTGTGCTTCACCCAGTTATTTTTCTAAGGAAATGCAAAGACCTTCTTACCTAACTTCACACCCTGAGACATCCCTCACTACTGCTGTCCTTGGTCCTGGTTGGCCTGCATAACCTAGGAGTACCAGCAGTAGACTCAGACTTCGAATGAAACAGAAGGGGGTGGGGTATGAGAGACACCATCATACTTGTTACCTTTTGCCAAAATATGCATTTTTCGGGGTATCTTTTATTGGCACAGTTAGTAACTATAAGTATATATTGCTACCTTGGAAGGCACAGAAATTCAGAAGGGAAATATTTTTATCAGAAGTTATTTTAGGGGAAGGGAGAAACATGGTATAAGCAAGTCTGGGTAATAACCTGGTCATGATCTAACACCAGAGGACAAATCCCAGTTCGTGAAACACCTGGAACCTGTACATGAGGAAAGAGATGAGGGCGTGAGATTGAACTTCCTAATAATATATAGGATTATGTCACAAAGACAGAAAAAAGAGTCAGGCATTGAATTGTTGGTGGCAAATGTGTTGTATGTTACTGGATGACTTCCAAAGATGGAAGTAGGGACAAGAGTGAATACAACTTTTGTTCAAAGGGGAAAACAGGCAGACTCTAAGTTGCTGAGATGGAATTTCACTTCCTGGGCATGTGATTATTCATTCCTATACATATTTGCTGAGCAATGGCTCCACGGGAGGAGGCAAAATGTGGTCCTCAAGGAACTAAGCCAAGCTAGCTAAAGCAAGTTGATGAGTTAGATAGATAGATACACCACTCTTGTGTCCCTGACTACTTTGTCTCTGGCATTAGAAGGTATTGGCTAACACAGTGGCCTCAGCATCGTCAGACTGAGTTTCTAGTACTCGGTCAGTTGTGGTGGCTGGAAAGGCAAATTTCTTTTCTTTAGCTAGATCTTGATTTAAGTGTAACCATAGAAAAAGTTTCTGGAAAGGGATCATTTGAATGTTTATTACATCATGATGGAAAAAAAAAGTGTGTCTTCAAGATGCGGATGTATTTCAGCAAAAATTATACTTGAAAATTTGCCCCACTGAAAACCATCTAGACACTTCCCTGGTGGCTCAGTGGTAAAGAATCTGCCTGCCAATGCAGGGGACATGGGTTTAGTCCATGGTCCAGGAAGATCTCACATGCCGCAGAACAACTGAGCCCCTGCTCAACAACTATGGAGCCAGCACTCTAGAGCCCATGAGCTGCAACTACTGAAGTCCATGCACGCCTAGAGCCTGTGCTGCACAGAAAGAGAGACCACTACACTGTGAAGCCTATGCACTGCAACTAGAGAGCAGCCCATGCAAACCAATGAAGACTTGTGTGCAGGCATAAAGAAATAAATCTTTAAAAAAACAAAACCATCTAAATGATTTGGTTTCAAATCAATCATTTCATTCATTGTTTGAATTATTTTAGGAACATGGTTATATGGCAAAGATTTCCCTGTATGTTTAAAATCATTAACTGCCAGCAAGGGGCTTCCCTGGTGGCTCAGGCGGTAAAGAATCTGCCTGCCAAGCAGGAGACCCGGGTTTGATCCCTGGGTGGGGAAGATCCCCTGGAGAAGAAAATGGCAACGCACTCCAGTGTTCTTGCCTGGAGAATTCCATGGACAGAGGAGCCTGGTGGCTACAGTTCATGGGGTCGCAAAGAGTTGGACACGGCTGAGCGACTAACACTTCCACTTTTCAACTGCCAGCAAACTGGTTCCTCCTAGGATGATTTCATTACTGTTTACATCTTTGGAAGATATACTGTTGATATACTGTTCAGCCTTAATTATCTGATGACTATCAGAATCCTGATAGGAGTGTTGCTTTCCATGCCAGCAGAGGGTAGAAGTGCTGCAGAAGTGATGTTTGCAGTGTCCTAAAGGATAGTGGCTGGTTGGGTTGCTACTGGACATGTCCTAGGGGAAGGAAGCTTGATTTGTAATGTGCATCATAAATGTGATAGAATAACTAGTGTAAGTCAAATGATTAAAAAGAAAAATAACCCTGACTTGTTGATATTGAAGTTGGCCTGTCTGTGTTACTGACCTCTGACTGATTTTTTTAGACCACGTTTCTTAGGAACTTAGCAGAATTGCCTTCAGGCCTTGTTTATTATATTAGGCCAGAGACAGAGATTCCACAGTATGGTACTGTGGTTAAAGTCTTTTAGAACTGCACATAGGAAAAAATACAAAGAATGAACAAACATACAGCGAAATTCCATCTTTGCAATAAAAAAGAAAAAAGGTTGCAAACAACCATGGAGGACCATTTTCACTTGTCAAATTAGAGACAACAAATAAAAAGAAAGCTAAGATTCATGAATGGTGAAGTTGCATTGAAAAATCATACACTGATATAATGTTAGAGGTAGAAATTATTTCCGTTTATAGGAAAAGTAGTATAATAATACATTGTGGAATCCTGTGGATGGGTTATCAAGTTGAGTATTTTCTGTCAAGTGTATCAAAGGCCAAATGTTTAATAGATAATTTTATCCTTTGTGGCATCAACTTCAAAAAATTATTAGCATCACTTAAGCAATCCTTAAGCCTGTCACCTGCCATTATGGATTTGTTTCCTTATGATATTTTGCAGACCTAGATTCCCAGAAGACAGGTCTTGGACTTTCCTATACCTGCACAACAGCTAGCATGTGGTTTAAGGTAGCAAACATGCAATGTACATTTTATAATTAAATTTATAATCTCAATTCATATCACCTCTTAGTGTCAAGAAAGTGTATGTATGTGTGTTTTAAGTCATTCATCAACAGCAGGGAAATAATAAATAATTGTTCACTCATTCATTTGTTCAAAATAAAATGTAATAAGTGCCAAATAGAATGGCCGAGTTTCAATTCTAGTGAAAGGAAAATGGACAATAAACATTTCTATTTTGTTTGAAAAGTGGCATATGTAATATTGTTACCAGGTCATAAGAGATGCATGCAAAACACAAAACAGAATAAGAGAGATTCAATTTGCTGGTGGTAGTTTGCAATCTCAAATAAGGTGATCAGAGCATGGATCACTGGAAAGGTGTCATTTGAATAAAGGCTTAAATGAGATTAAGGGGTGAATTATGTGGACAACTGGGAGAAGAGAGTTCCAGGTAGAGGGATAAAGGACAAAAGTTTTGAGACCGAGATGTGTCTAGAAGGTTTGAATAACTGTAAGGAGGTCAGTGTGGCTGTAGTGGAGCAAAGCAACAGCAAAGTGAAGTCGCTCAGTCATTTCTGACTCTTTGTGACCCCATGGATTGTAGCCTATCACGCTTCTCCGTCTGGGGATTTTCCAGGCAAGAATACTGGAGTGGGTTGCCATTTCCTTCTCCAGGGGATCTTCCCGACCCAGGGATCGAACCCCGGTCTCCCGCGTTGTAGTGGAGCAAGGGAAGAGTAAATTTAAGTGAAATACAAGATAAAGACATGATAGAAGGACAGATCAATAGAATATTGTTGATCTTGTTGGATGTGTACTGTGCTGTGCTCAATCACTCAGTTGTGTCTGACTCTGTATAGTCCATGGAATTCTCCAGGCCAGAATACCAGAGTGGGTAACCTTTCCCTTCTCCAAGGGATCATCCTACCCAGGGATCAAACCAAGGTCTCCTGCATTGTAGGCAGATTCTTTACCAGCTGAGCCACAAGGGTAAGCCCAAGATTGGTAGGCAGATACTTTACCACTGCGCCACCTGGGAAGCCTGTTGTTGGATAGACTATGAGAAAAATGGGGCACTATTGGGGAGGTTCGAACAGATTTGGCTGCTCTGTTGAGAAGATACTTCAGAAGAGCAATGGTGGAGACAAGGAGATGAGGATAAGTGGAAGGCAACTGCGATAATCCATGTTATAGGGGATATGGCTTAGACCAAAATGGTGACAGTGAATGTGATGAAAAGAGAACAGACTCTGGATGCATTTACTGAGGGACTGAATAAATTAATAATATCATGGTGTAGAACTACTAGTAAATCATAAAATATGCCATGAATCTACTATATGCTTATATTATCAAATGAATATTGGATATATAAGTCAATGTCATAATATTTCAAATCCTGAATTTTATTAATATTATTATAGCATAAATTTTTAATGGAAATTTTCTATTTTTTTTGATGCTGAACAAGAGTTGCTGTACATACAGAAACCAAGAACAATCTAGCTCGGCTGAGCTGTGGCTACTATAGGGTCACATAGATTCATTCACTGCTTATGAGCCTATGCAACAGAAGCTTTACAGAGCCAGTGATTATAAACCACTGACTCTTTAAAGTAGCAAAATCCTCAGGATTGTTGATGAATAGCTAAATATTGGAAAATCCCTGAATGACAGCACTCTGTATGACCCAAGATTTTGAAATAATTCTGTCCTGACATTTAAAATTTTCTTGATCATTTGTAAAAATTTGTCTGCTTTGGAGCTCCACAGATGTAGAGATTTGGGGAACATGGGGAAGGTTCAGAAGGCTGCCACCAAGATAATTAAATCATTGGGAAATAAGGACTCTGAAGAAAGGTTAATGGAACTGGGATTGTTCAGCTGGGAAACTAGAAGACCAAGAGAGGATTTAATAATGGTCTTTAAATGTATAAAGAGCTATTACACAGAGAATGATCACCAGCTGGTCTCAATTTTCTCTTAGGACAAATCAAGGAGAATGGGGTGTAAATTGCACCATGAGAGATTTAGACAAAATACTAGGAAGGGTTTTTCTGATACAAATTGTTAAACATTGAGACAGGTTACTAGTTCATAGTTCATCTGACTCCTCATCCTGGCAGTCTTCCTGCAATTCCAAGTATTCAATCCATTAATGTAAATTCAAAATACATGAGAGCTTACTGTGTGCAAGGTACTATAGGTTATTTTCTGGGGAAGGTCATTGTTGCAATTCACCTATTGACTTAGAAGAAAACGGAGTAAAATTTGGATTATATAACTAGTGATTTGTAAATTTAGAAAACAGAAAGCAGCTACTTAGGTAGCATGACATAAGACCAGTTAACTTCAATATGCGGGTATTGGTGTAAGATGATAGAAGGAAAAAGAAAGTCTAGAGAGGAAGTGTGGGCCTGAAAGAAGGGGTACAGGCAGGCTTTGGAAAGTGGCTAAATGGAATTGAGTCATGAGGACTCATTCTGCTCAAGGGCAAAGGCAATATGACTGTTCCCCTTGCTCTTTGGAGTAGGGAAGATCAGTGGCAGGGTGGGCTTGTCTAGCACCAGCCAGCCCTATAGGTGAGAGGAATGTAAAACAAACAAAAAGGACAAGAGTATGTTCATCAGTACCATCTTTCTAGATTCCATATCAGGACTCTGTGACAACCTAGAGGGGTGGGATGGGGGTGGGAAATGGGAGGGATTGTCTAGAAGGAGGGGACATATATATACCTATGACTAATTTGCGTTGATGTATAGCAGAAACCAACACAACATTGTAAAGCAATTACCCTCCAATTAAAAATAAATTTAAAAAAAGAGAGAGGAATATAGTAAACCTTTTGTCCTAGTCCAATTTAAGTTCTAACCACAATCTTTACTTCTCCCACTCCACTATAATTTTCTTCCACTTGGAGAGTGGGATGAGGTTTGGCCCGATCATTTTCTTAGACAATTTATTATTGCAGTTGGGCTGAGAAGCCAAAGGTCCTGAATTCTGTGTGATACTCATTTCATTTCAACTCATCCCCTTTAAGTTTAACTCATCTGATAATCTCTATTATGCTAAAGTAGAAGAAATATCTGAGTTTGTATCTGGTGTCCTTAACAGCTGTGAGGCATTTAATGTTTATTTATCACCCTGAGCTTTAAATTTCCTCATTGGTAAAGCAGAGATAGTTATTACCTCAAGGAGTTTCTGTGAGAACTAAAATGTTTAGCAAAGTGTATTACCTAACAGGTACTTGTCATAAGTTAATTCCCTATACATTTTCCATGTAACGAACCATCAATTATGTAATGACATCATTTCATGTCCTTTCTCTGCTGAGCACCTGAAATCTTTGCTTCTATCTAAACTCCTCCGTTTAGTTTCCTTAATTCTTGTTCATATGCTAAGGCACCTGAGTTGCTCTCTTTAAGTAAGATACTCTCGAAAGTATGACTATCTTCCTTGAGAAATGGGCTGCTCAGAATGGAAAGTACAATCATAAATATTATCACATCTGTACATAGTATAAATATGTCTTTATTATGATCTCCTATGATGGAAAATACCATTCTACTAGTACATCATGAAATTGTATTGCTTTCCTTACAGGCATATTCTACTTGTGACAAATATCCTGAAGAACTTTTAGAACCTAGATTTTCTTTGGAGACATTCTAAGTATTGTTCTGTCTGAAGATAACTCACTAAAGCAAGTGATCACATGAGACTGTTTTGAGCTTACTGTATCTGTGATTCTCAGAGACTGAACAATCCTGAATGAGTAATTTAATGTCCTAAACACCTAACTAACTTTCTAAATAACATAAATCATAACATAACCCAATATGATATAAAACATTCCTGTGAGTCTTCCTACCTGTCCACGTCACTATAATAACTCTCTTTGTTACTGTTAATCTTCTTGGAAAAGCTGCTTGTACTTGCTAGTTTCAGTTCCTAACCCATCAATTATTCATCTCAAAGTAATCTGGCTTTCCTTTCAAACTGCTTTCCCAAAGGTCACCCAACATGGAATTGTAAAACCCATTGGTTTCTTCCCAATTATTTTCCTCTGTAATCACCCTTAATCATTTGACACTATTGACCATTTGTATCAGTACAGTTTTAACCCAGAAAAACAAAACACACATGCGTATTTAAAGCAAATGTTTGAATGCAAGGAATTATTTACATGGGCAGTGGAAGAACTCAGAAGTCAGAGTGGACAGTGAGATTACCCAAAATCTGCAATGCCAGAAATGATGATAGCCGTAGGTTGGACCACAAAGGGAAGAAGGATTACCAAAGGTCAGGAGATGAACTAACTTAACTAAAACTAGAGGGACAAAGAGACTAAAGTCACAGAGGAGAAGAAATTGCCACTTCAGATACTATTTGAGGCAAAGTGAGAGGAACAAGGGATTCCTTGGTGGTTCTTCCCCTAGTGACTCAGAGGGGGAACCAGTGTTATTTCTCGTGGTCAAGAGGCTAACTCTCAAAACTATGCATCTCTAACTCTCCTCCCACAAAATATAGCACAACTATTCTAACTTCTTAGTTGACATTTATTAATTCACTGAATGGAACTAAATATGCCCAGTCACAAAACAAGAAAACTACAGGTCACCCTAGAATCCTCTTTCATTTTCCTCAATAAGTCTATCATAGTTTACTACTTGTTTCACTGTTCTGGAATCTCTGAATATTTCACTAACACATTAGTAATTCAGGCTTTCATTATCTCCCATTTGGATACTTGAAATAGTCTGCTAATTTGTCTCCTTGCCTCCACATACTATGGATTTTTCCATCTTTAAGTTTTTCCAGTAGTCATGTATGGATGTGAGAGTTGGACTATAAAGAAAGCTGAGTGCTGAAGAAGTGATGCTTTTGAAATGTGGTGTTGGAGAAGACTCTTGAGAGTCCCTTGGACTGCAAGGAGATCCAACTAGTCAATCCTAAAGGAAATCAGTCCTGAATATTCATTGGAAGGACTGATACTGTAGCTGAAACTCCAATACTTTGGCCACCTAATGCAAAGAACTGACTCATTTGAAAAGACCCTGATGAGAAGGGGGCGACAGAGGATGAGATGGTTGGATGGCATCACCGACTCAATGGACATGAGTTTGAGTAAACTCTGGGAGTTGGAGATGGACAGGGAGGCCTGGCATGCTGGACTCCATAGGATCGCAAGGAGTCGGACACGACTGAGCAACTGAACTGAACTGAAGTCTTTGATATTTCTATTCACTTTACCTGTAAAGCATGCTTTCCTCTTTACCTGTTGGAATTCAATACATTCTTTAAAGTTTAATTCAAATATCACCTCTTTTGTGAAAATTTCTTTGATTCTCTGCATTCCTATCCATCATGAGTTTTAATCACTACTTCATTTTTTTACCCTTAATGCACTTTGTATACACATTTATTATTATATCTCATATTGCATCCTGTAAATTTCTGCATTTTCCTTGGTCTCTACAACAAGAACAACTTTGCTCCAGTCCCTCTCAAACCATAAGAGACAAAGTTGGTGATTAGAATTTCTGGGGTTCAGCTGTTAAGTCATGTCCGATTCTTTGCAACCCCAAGGACTGCAGCATGCCAGGCTTCCCTGTCCTTCATTATCTTCCTGAGTTTGCTCAAATTCATGTCCATGCAGTCAGTGAGGCCATCCAGCCATCTCATCCTCTGTTGCCTCCTTCTCCTCTTGCCCTCAGTCTCTACCAGCATTAGGATTTTTTCCAGTGAGTCAGCTCTTCATATCAGGTGGCAAAAATATTAAAGCTTCAGCTTCAGCATCAGTCCTTCCAGTGAGTATTCAGGGTTATTTCCTTTAGGATTGACTAGTTTCATCTCCTTGCAGTCCAACAGACTCTCAAGAGTCTCTCCAGCAGCACAGTTCAAAAGCATCAATTCTTCGGTGCTCAGCATTCTTTATAGTCCAACTCTCACATCCATACATGACTACTGGAAAAACCATAGCTTCGACTATGTGGTACTTTGTCTGCAAAGTGATATTGCTGCTTTTTAAAGTGCTGTCTAGGTTTCCCACAGCTTTTATTCCAAGGAGCAAGCATCTTTTAATTTCGTGGCTAGTAACTGTGCAGAGTGATTTTGGAGCCCAAGATAATAAAATCTGTCACTGTTTCTACTTTATCCCCCTATTTGCCATGAGGTGATGGGACTGGATGCCATGATCTTAGTTTTTTGAATGTTGAGTTTTAAGCCGGCTCTTTCACTCTCCTCTTTCACCCTCATCAAGAGGCTCTTCAGTTCCTCTTTACTTTCTGCCATTAGAGTGCTATCATCTGCATATCTGAGGCTGTTGATATTTCTCCCAGCAATATTGATTCCAGCTTGTTATTCATCTAGCCTGGCATTTCTCATGATGTACTCTGCATATAAATTAAATAAGCAGCATGACAATATACAGCCTTGATATATTTCTTTCACAATTTTGAACCAGTCTTTTGTTCCATGTCTGGTTCTAACTGTTGCTTCTTGTCCTACAAACAGGCTTGTCAGGGGACAGATAAGGTGGCCTGGTATTCCCAAGGTCTTTAAGAATTTTTCACAATTTGCTGTGACCCACACAGTCAAAGTCTTTAGCACAGTCAATAAAGCAGAAGTATATATATATATATATATATATATATATATATATATATATATATATATATAATTCCCTTGCTTTTTCTATGATCTACTAGATATTGGTAATTTGATCTCTGGTTCCTCTGCCTTTTCTAAATCTAGCTTGTATCTCTGGAACTTTTTGGTTCACATACTGCTAAAGCCTAGCTTGAAGGAATTTGAGCATTATCCTGCCAGCATGTGAAATGAGTGCAATTGTGTGGTACTTTGAACATTGTTTGGCATTACCTTTCTTTGGGACTGGAATGAAAACTGACCTTTTCCAGTTCTGTGGCCATTGCTGAGTCTTCCAAAATTGCTGGCATAATGAGTGCAGCACTTCAACAGCATCAGTCTTTTAGGATTTGAAATAGCTCAAATAGCTGGAATGCCATCACCTCCACTAGCACTGTTCATAGTAATGCTTCCAAAGGTTCACTTGACTTCACATTCCAGGATGTCTGGCTCTAGGTAAGTAACCACACCCTCATGGTTATCTGGGTCATTAAGACCTTTTTTTGTATAGTTGTTCCTGTTTCTTTACCATCTGTTTTTAATCTCTTCCTCTTCTTTTAGTTCCTTGCCATTCTGTCCTCTATTTTGCCCATCTTTGCATGAAATGTTCCCTTGGTATCTCCAATTTTCTTGAAGAGATCTCGTCTTTCCCATTCTATTGTTTTCCTCTGTTTCTTCTCATTGTTCACTTGAGAAGGCTTTCTTATCTTGTTTGCTATTCTCTGAAACTCTACATAGAGTGGGTATATCTTTCCCTTTCTTTGTCTTCCACTTCTCTTCTTTTTTCAGCTATTTGGAAGGTCTTCTCAGACAACCATTTTGCCTTTTCGCATTTCTTTTTCTTTGGGATGGCTTTGGTCACCAACTGCTGTACAATGTTACAAACCTCTGTCCATATTTCTTCAGTCACTCTGTCTATCAGATATAATCCCTTGAATTATTCTCACCTCCACTGTATAATCTTAAGGGATTTGATTTAGGTCATACCTGAATGGCTTATTGGTTTTCCCTACTTTCTTCAACTTAAGTCTGAATCTTGCAATAAGGAGCTCGTGATCTGAGCCACAGTCAGCTCCAGGTCTTGTTTTTGTTGACTGTATAGAGCTTCTCTTTCTTCAGCTGCAAAGAATACAATCAATCTGATTTTGGTATTGACTATCTGGTGATGTTCAAGTGTAGAGTCATCTCTTGTGTTGTTGGAAGAGAGTGTTTGCTATGACCAGTGTGTTCTCTTGGCAAAACTCTGTTAACCTTTGCCCTGCTTTATTTGTTGTCCAAGGCCAAACTTCCCTGTTACTCTTGGTATCTCTTGACTTCCTACTTTTGTGTTCCAGTCTCCTGTGATGAAAAGGACATCTTTTTTTTGGTGTTAGTTCTAGAAGGTCCTGTAAGTCTTCATCAGTTCAGCTCAGTGGCTCAGTCATGTCCAACTCTTTGCAACCCCATGGACTGCAGCATGACAAGTCTTCATAGAACTGTTCAAATTCAGCTTCTTTGGCATTAGTTGTTGGGGCATTGGATTACTGTGATGTTGAATGGTTTGCCATGGAACAAATCAAGATCATTCTGTCGTTTTTGAGATTGCACCTAATTACTGCATTTCAGACTCTTTTGTTGACTATGAGGGCTACTCCATTTCTTCTAAGAGATTCTTGCCCATAGTAGTAGATATAATGATCATCTGAATTAAATCCACCCACTCCTATCCATTTTAGCTCACTGATCCTAAAATGTCAGTGGTCACTCTTACCATCTCCTATTTGACCATATCCAACTTACCTTAATTCATGGATCTAACATTTTAGATTCCTATGTAATATTGTTCTTTACAACATTGGACTCTACTTTCACCACCAGATACATCCACAACTGAGTGATGTTTCTGCTTTGGCCCAGCCTCTTCATTATTTTTGAAGCTGTTTCTTCACTCTTTCCTAGTAGCGTATTGGACACCTATTCACCTGGGGAGCTTGTCTTCTGGTGTCATATCTTTTTGCCTTTTCTTTGTGTTCATGGAGTTCTTGAGGCAAGAATGCTGAAATAGTTTGCCATTCCCACTGTGATTAGAATATATATGCTGAATAGAAGTCTATCTGAATGAATGTGTGAATTAATCAGACACTTGATAGATGAGGCCAAATATTTAAACATTGGCTTTAGATTTCATTGTGGATATCAACAATTCTGTTTGAGTTAAAATCATGTTTGAAAAGTATATTGTATTGAAAGTGTACCTCTTTAACCCTGAACTCTGGGAGCTCAATTGTCTTGATTGCTTCTTTGGAAAACATGTTAGAATGAACTGTGGTAGAAGTTTATGGGTAAGAATAAAAGACCTAGAGTGGTTCATGTTAGGGAGACAATGTGAATTATCAGAAAGAGCACTTGACCTACCTACCATTTGATAAACCTGGGTTCATTTTCTGGCTCTGCTTCAAGCCTTAGAGATTTGATACAAAACTCAAAAGGAAATACAAGGTAAAATATGTGAAAATTTTATATAAATGACTAAATACTACTATATAAAAATAAATGTGGTAGTATAATGAAATTGTTAGAAGTGCAGTATTTAGAGTCAGAGAATCCCGAGTACATGTTTTGTACCTGTTCCTTAAATGTCATGCAAATTGTGTCAAGTCATGTAACTTCTTTGAGCCTCAATTTTCTTCTATGTAGCAGGAAGATTGTGTGGTACATACTTTATAAGATGGAAACTGGGATTAAAGACTAAAATTAATGCAAATAACATAACAAAACACAAAGTAATTATATTAACTCTCAATGAAGATTCTAACAATTATTATTTTTACTCTTAAACAGAACATCAAATCATGACAGTGCAGTGATATATCAAAACAGAAACTCATCAATGTGCAATGATTTTCAATTGTCTGGAAAAATTGTCCAAGGTCTATACTTCTGCTTACCTTCATATCATGCTCTGAAATGCCATACAGAATGTTCAGTGATTCTAATCGAACACACTGCAACACAGTGGACACTGCTCTGCTATGTGTTATTAAAACATTGAAGAATATCAGCATGGATAACTACTGGCTTGAGGCTGGCCTGGTGGGACATAGGGAAAGCTTTTTCTAATGTAATAATGAAGAGGGGATTTTTCTGATCAAATAAGTGTTTGTAAAACTCAACTATGACACACAAGATACAATTCTTAATGCTACATCCAAAGTTGGAGCTCCGATTCTTCTCAATTTTATATATTATGAGATCAACTTGAACTGTTTTTATTGAAATTCAGTAATTGACAAAGGAAGACATGAAGTTAACAAGGGCTTCCTCATTCTTTGTGTGCTTTTTAGACATTAAGCTATACTGATCAGCATCTGAATTTCTATTTGCTTTCAGTGATAAGTATATGGTTGACTTGCAGAAGTGCCCAGTAGAGGCATCACTTTGGAATTTTATGGTTTGGTATAAGATAAGAATGAGTTCATTTTTAAGTGTCATCAAGCCTCCAAACTAATCTATCTCTAATATAAATAAGGGAGCTTGGTAACAATGTGAAAAATATTCTTTATATCATCTCTCTGAGGACAATTTTAGAGGTTATTTTCCTTAATCGTAAAGATTTCCTGAAAATAATGTTAGTTTTTATAACTATTTAGCAGGAAAAGTATAAAGAAATATGAGCATCAGACAGAGTGAAGAGCAACCTTAAGAGGGTAACATCAAGATTTCTTGACTATGAAGTAGCCTAAATATATTATACTTTTTAAAAAAGAAATAGCAAATACTATGAGCAAGAAAACAAAATTCTATCTCCCCCCTGCTACAGAAATTCAGTCTTTTATTTTTGTCAGGTTTCTTGCAGAAAAGGAGTAGACAAATAACATGTTTTTAAAAGAAAAAGGTAATCAAAACTCTGGCTAAAATAAACTACTGTTTCTGGTTGTGATGGTATAACTCATATCAGACTAGCTCTCCCAAAATAAACAACCAAAAAAACTGGACAAATTATATGAAGAAATACTTTTCAGGCACTGGCAGCTAGAGTGTGATAACTGTTAGAGGAGAGAAAAACATAACTGAGCTCCGCAATATCTTAGTTCCTTGACTGGGGCAATTTTGAAAATACAATCCATTGAGCTGAATCAGAAGAAAGCATGAGAGTCCTGCTCAGCTGTGGATACAGAGCTCAGACATTTGGGCAGCCGAAGATACTAGATTCTGCAGGTCTTGAAACAAGGGAGGAGGAAATTGTACAAAGGGAGGCCCTGAAAATATGTCTGGGACTGCACTGTGAGTATTTGGCAGTGTGAAATGGAAAATTTCAGAGGGGCAAGTATGAAATATCTGTTATTAAACAAAATGTAAGAAGTATGAATTAGAAAATGTGAAAGGAAATGTGTAAAATGTAGAATGTGATGTTAACAATATTGATTAGATTTTGTTGACATATCATTAGCTTTAATACAGACACTAAAAAATAATTAAAGGAAGCATATCTAAGAAGCCAATTTAAAACATAACATTGGACATAAAATTGGAAGGGAGCAGAACTCTGCAGGGCTCTCCCAAGTACAAAAGCCCCTCTATGTCCCCTGTCCATTGTTTATAGAAAAGCTGAAGTCCCTCAGACTTCCCAGAGTCATAAAAGAGTGGGCTTGAGCGGATAATGATTAGGACAATAGAGTCACAGTCTCAGTGTCTGATGCACACTCCTGAGTTTTTTCAGATACTATAACTGCTACCAGAGGGAAAAGGCTACTGCATGATGACCAGACCACAGCCATGGAAGAAGCTGCTTCATCTTGAGCAGTAGTTAGTACAGTTCTAAGAACTGGCCTCAAGAGAAGAGGATTAACAATATTGCTCATAATAATCTATATATTTGTAGGCACCAAAATAATTGTAGCTTGCTCTGCCCATATATGTAGGGTTTCACTGATAGCTCAGTTGGTAAAGCATCCGCCTGCGATGCAGGAGACCCCAGTTTGATTCCTGGGTCAAGAAGATCCGCTGGAGAAGGGTTAGGCTACCCACTCCAGTATTCTTGGGCTTTCCTTGTGGCTCAGCTGGTAAAGAATCTGCCTGCAATGAGAGAGACCTGGGTTTGATCCCGGGATTGGGAAGATCCCCTGTTGCCATATATGTAAGCAGGCTACAAAAATTTCAAGCAAAGGACTGCTACAGACCCATGGCGACATCTTCCACTCTGAGAAAACAGCATCTTATGTCGGCATGAAGAAGTTACAGAAGACAGATCTTCACTTGTAATCTCATAGTAATGGAATAATGTTTGACAATGGGGAATGGAAAGCAGCTCTTTTGCCCCTTTCCTATTTCCCCATTTCTCTTACCCTCTAACCTTAACCTTAACCAATCTAATCACATGGACCACAGCCTTGTCTAACTCAATGAAACTATGAGCCATGCTGTGTAAGGCTACCCAAGACAGAAGGGTTACGGTGGACGGTTCTGACAAAATGTGGTCCACTGGAGAAGGGAATGGCAGACCACTTCACTATTCTTGCCTTGAGAACCCCATGAATTGTATGAAAAGGTAAAAAAGATAGGACACTGAAAGATGAACTCCCCAGGTAAGTAGGTGCCCAAAATGCTACTGGAGATCAGTGGAGAAATAACTCCAGAAAGAATAAAGAGATGGAGCCAAAGCAACAACAACACCCAGTTGTGGATGCTACTGGTAATGGAAGTAAAGTCCAGTGCTGTAAAGAGCAATATTGCATAGGAAATTGGAATGTTAAGTCCATGAATCAAGGCAAACTGGAAGTGGTCAAACAGGAGATGGCAAGAGTGAACATCAACATTTTAGGAATCAGCAAACTAAAATGGACTGGAATGGGTGAATTTAACTCAGATGACCATTATATCTACTACTGTGGGCAAGAATCCCTTAAAAGAAAGGGAGTATCCATCATAGTCAACAAAAGAGTCCAAAATACAGTACTTGGGTGCAATCTCAAAAACGACAGAGTGATCTCTGTTCGTTTCCGAGGCAAACCATTCAATATCACAGTAATCCAAGTCTACACCCCAACCAGTAACGCTGAAGAAGCTGAAGTTGAATGGTTCTATGAAGATCTACAATACATTTTAGAACTAACAACTAAAAACGATGTCCTTATCATTATAGGGGACTGGAATGCAAAAGTAGAAAGTCAAGAAACACCTGGAGTAACAGGCAAATTTGGCCTTGAAGTACAGAATGAAGCAGGGCAAAGGATAATAGAGTTCTGCCAAGAGAACACATTGGTCATAGCAAACGCCCTCTTCCAACAACACAAGAGAAGATTCTACACATGGACATCACCAGATAGCCAACACCGAAATCAGACTGATTATATCCTTTGCAGCCAGAGATGGAGAAGCTCTATACAGTCAGAAAAAACAAGACTGAGAGCTGACTGTGGCTCAGATAATGAACTCCTTATTGCCAAATTCAGACTTAAATTGAAGAAAGTAGGGGAAAGCACTAGATCATTCAGATATGACCTAAATCAAATCCCTTACCATTATATAATGGAAGTGACGAATAGATTCAAGGGGTTAGATCTCATAGAGTGATGGAAGAACTATGGACAGAGATTTCCGACATTGTACAGGAGACAAGGATCAAGACCATCCTCAAGAAAAAGAAGTGCAAAAATGAAAAATGGCTGTCTGAGGAGGTCTTACAAATAGCTGTGAAAAGAAGAGAAGCAAAAAGCAAAGGAGAAAAGGAAATATATACCCATTTGAATGCAGAGTACCAAAAAATAGCAAGGAGAGATAAGAAAGCTTTCCTCAGTGATCAATGCAAAGAAATATAGGAAAACAGTAGAATGGGAATGACTAGAGATCTCTTCCAAGAAAATTAGAGATACCAAGGGAAAATTTCATGCAAAGATGTGCTCGATAAAGGACAGAAATGGTATGGTCATAACAGAAGCAGAAGATATTAGGAAGAGGTGGCAAGAATACACAGAAGAACTGTACAAAAAGATCTTCACAATCCAAATAACCGTGATGGTGTGATCACTCACCTAGAACCAGACATCTTGGAATGTGAAGTCGAGTAGGCCTTAGGAAGCATCACTACTAGCAAAGCTAGTGGAGTTGATGGAATTCCAGTTGAGCTATTTCAAATCCTGAAAGCTGATGCTGTGAAAGTGCTGCACTCAATATGTCAGCAAATATGGAAAACTCAGCAGTGGCCACAGGACTGGAAAGGGTCAGTTTTCATTCCAATCACAAAGAAAGGTAATGCCAAAGCATGCTCAAACTACTGTACAATTGCACTTATCTCATTCTCTAGCAAAGTAACGTTCAAAATTCTTCAAGTCCGGTTTCAACAATATGTGAACCATGAACTTCCAGATGTTCAAGCTGGTTTTAGAAAAGGCAGAGGAACCAGAGATCAAATTGCCAACATCAGCTGGATCATCAAAAAAGGAAGAGAGTTCCAGAAAAAAACATCTATTTCTGCTTTATTGACTATGCCAAAGCCTTTGACTGTGTGGATCACAATAAACTGTGGAAACTTCTGAAAGAGATGGGAATACCAGACCACCTGACCTGCCTCTTGAGAAACCTGTATGCAAGTCAGGAAGCAACAGTTAGAACTGGACATGGAACAACAGACTGGTTCCAAACTGGGAAAGGAGTATGTCAAAGCTGTATATTGTCACCCCGTTTGTTTAACTTATATGCAGAGTACATCATGAGAAACACTGGGCTGGATGAAGCACAAGCTGGAATCAAGATTGCTGGGAGAAATATCAATAAACTCAGATATGCAGATGACACCACCCTTATGGCAGAAAGTGAAGAAGAACTAAAGAGCCTCTTGAGGAAAGTGAAAGAGGGGAGTGAAAATGTTGACTTAAAGCTCAACATTCAGATCACTAAGATCATGGCATCTGGTCCCATCACTTCATGGCAAATAGATGGGGAAACAGTGGAAACATTGGCTGACTTTATTTTTCTGGGCTCCAAAATCACTGCAGATGGTGATTGCAGCCATGAAATTAAGAGACGCTTACTCCTTGGAAGGAAAGTTATGACCAACCTAGACAACAATTAGAAAGCAAAGACATTACTTTGCCAACAAATGTCCATCTAGTCAAGTCTATGGTTTTTCCAGTAGTCATGTACAGATGTGAGAGTTGGACTATAAAGAAAGCTAAGTACCGAAGAATTGATGCTTTTGAACTGTGGTGTTGGAGAAGACTCTTGAGAGTCCCTTGGGCTACAAGGAGATCCAACCAGTCCATCCTAAAGGAGATCAGTTCTGAGTGTTCATTGGAAGGACTGATATTGAAGCTGAAACTCCAATACTTTGGCCACCTGATGTGAAGAATTGACTCATGTGAAAAGTCCCTGATGCTGGGAAAGATTCAGGGCAGGAGGAGAAGGGGACGACAGAGGATGAGATGGTTGGATGGCATTACAGACTCGATAGACATGAGTTTGGGTAAACTCCAGGTGTTGGTGAAGGATAGGGTGGCCTGGCTTGCGGCAGTCCATGCAGTTGCAAAGAGTTGGACACGATTGAGCGACTGAGCCGAATTGAACTTAATCTTAAAATAATCTAATTATAGGAATGACGGCACTAGACAATTTAACCTAACTCTTGAGTTCACACCATGCCTTACTTAAACTCTTGGTTCTTTTCCTAGATTAAAGAAATAAGAATGAAGAATTAAGTAGTCAACAAATGACTGACTCTCTCCCTCTAACAGTCCCCTCAGGAATCCTGAAGGCAATAACCTGGGCTAGATAACATCTGAAGAGTGTCAGCCAGTTTGCATTTCATGGAGAAGGAGGCAGAACCTAACCTCCTGCCTTGATGATTCTTTCCCCTTTTTCAGTTTAAAAACTGTCATGGCTTAGCAGAATCTTTGGAGTTGGTCTCTGAACTTAAGTCCACCTTCTCCCCAGATTGCCGGCTTTTCTGATTAAAGCATCTTTTCTTTGTACTGACATTTGCCTCTCAATTATTGGCTTTTGAATGGCAAACAGTTGAACTTGAGTTCGGTAACAAAATGAAATAGAAAAATTATTTAATTCGACCTAAAGATGATAAGAAGTAAGTAATGAGGAACAAAGGAGAGAAAGAAAAAGAGAGAGGAGAAGCAAATGGAAACTCATATATAATCAAAATTATACCCAACCATTTCAATAATTGCATCAAATGTAAATAGATCAAATACTTTAATTAAAAGATAGAGATTGTAAGATTGGGTGAGAGGATAAAAAAACTAATTAGAAATCATCTACAGGAAAAGCAAGAGACTTTAAGGATACAAATAGGTTGAGAGTAAAAGGAAACGAAAATATATACTCTGTATACAGTAAGAGTAATAAGGCTGGATACCCTATATTAATATCAGACAAATTGAACTTTAAGACAGGGAATATTATAAGAGATGAGGAGAAATATTTCATGATGATAAAATGGACAGGTCAGCATCGAGGCAAAAAAGTCCTAAATATATATAAAGTGAAGTCGCTCAGTCGTGTCCGACTCTTTGCAACCCCATGGACTGTAGCCTAATAGGCTCCTCCGTCCATGGGATTTTCCAGGCAAGAATACTGGAGTGGGTTGCCATTTCCTTCTCCAGGGATTGAACCCGGGTCTCCTGTGTTGTAGGCAGATGCTTTACCATCTGAGCCACCAGGGAAGTCCTATATATATATATATATATAATAACAGAATATCAAACTTCCTAAATAATAATTTTATAGCACTACACACATCAACAGATATTCACAATTATGACTGGAGAGTCTTATACCTCTCAGTAACTAATTTGTTGCTTAGTCACTGAGTTGTACCTGACTCTTTTATGACTCCATGGACTGTAGACTGCCAGGTTCCTCTGTCCATGGGATTTTCCAGGCAAGAAAACTGGAGTGGGTTGCCATTTCCTTCTCCAGGGGATCTTTCTGACCCAGGGCTTTCACTCATGTCTCCTGCATTGGCATTACCACTGAGCCACCAGGGGAGCCCTCAGTAACTAATAGCAGTAGACAAAATCAGTAACAATATGGAAGATGCAAAGAACACTGGTGATCATAAGCAATATCTACCAAATATGTCAGTGTAATAATTTATGAACATCTATAATGCATTTCTTACATTATTTTTTGAACTTTGTCAACAATAAGCCATAGATAGGCAGAATGACTCAAAACTTCCAACCTACCCTCACCTCCCTACCCGTCTTCATTTATCAGCAAACATCTAAGCTACCACTTGCACAAAATCCTCTTTGAATTTGGACAAATTTGCTCCCTGGTTAAATTTTTATGTTATTGTAACTCATTCTACATCTAACCAGTATCATAAAGTATTAGACAAAGCCTTCTTTCTGCCATTGGGAAATTTCTAAATATCAGGGGTGGAGAGTAGAGTCATCCTAGTAGATGCAAAACTAGCAACCATCTGGATATCTCTGCCTCTTGGCTAGTTTAGTGAGGACACTTGTGATTATCCACCAAATAAAAAGTCATGGAAATATCTGCACCACAAATAATATGGATTGGCTTGTTATCAAGCGAGAAATCTGAATACCTCTCCCCAGTTCACGTCCTAAATACCAGAGTGTTTCATAGAACAGGTAGCTAACACTAGTGATTACCAAACAGTGTAATGTCAACTGAAACTATATCCCTGATTCTAAGGCTCACATTCAGAAAGAGAGTCCAAATTGCCTCTCCTTTGATGTCTAAAATTTGCATCATCTCTGTCCATTTGGCTGATGTAATAAACACTGTAACCATCTCTGTTGAGAATGAAATAATTATATGCCACAAAATATAGCCATCTGCATCAGTGTCTGTCTTGGATTATTGTGGTAGAAGCACAATTCTTAATGTTTTATTTGAAACCTACCTGCTTCTAAATCATTTTAAGATTGCTTTGTATGAATTCATCACAATTCCAAATATTTCCATAAATTTGCATTGCTGATGTTACTTCCATTTTTGTTAATGGTGCTATCTGAATCTCTTATGTACATATGCTGATATACACGTATACTAATATGAAGTTAAATAGCTCATCCAAGGCAATGCCAGCTTTCTCGATGAATAGATAATGATGAAAGAATGCTTATGTCAAGCTCCTCAGTTATGAAGCATAAAAATGTCATTATGAAACCATCAAGAAGCAAATTTTGCTTAAATGTCAACTGTAGATGAAATTTTGCAGTCGTTTTTGAGGAATGTCTATTACCTAAAAGCACTTTGTTGAAAGAAGGTGGCCGCCAAAATTTTTAATCCTTGTTATTTCTAAACTGCCAAAGAACTGTAAAACCTATTACCTCAAGAAACAGTAAGGACTGTAATGTCACTTGGATTTAATTTGCTCCAGGAAGCATCTTTCTTTAGGGTAGAGGCTCCGGGGCATTAACACAAGGTTTGGAGCTCTGAGTTACAAGGAAGCATGATAAGATAGAGCAGAGATAGGGGCATTCCATCCTCATGACCTCACTGAGCAAAGGAAACATTATCCAAAAGACTGGCAATAAACATGCTTTCCTGTCAAACTAAATGGAATTCAGACCTTATTTTCAGAGATACAATATGCTGTATTAATATGCATGGTTATCAGGTTCAATTCACTGTGAAGGATCTGTTGCATTACCAGAAAATGTATGTATGTACACACATATACATGTGTACACACACTCTGAGATTATGTTGTGCTATGTAACATATAAATACAAGGGTTATTAATCCATATCAACAATATAGAGTAGCATTTCCCCACAAAAACTTGAAAGGAGCACTGCAGAGATTATCACCATAAGAGTTTTTGATAAGCACAAGGTAATTTAACAGGATACTGCTTTTAATTCTATTTCTGAAAAGTAATCTTGCAACCACATGATATTGGGGTGACAGTAGCACCCCAAGTGCTACAGTGAGACATCTAATCTAAAATACCAGCTGTTTAGTTAAAGATACAGGTAGAGGTGTTTAATTATATGACTTCTTGTGTGAACTCCTTGTTTCCTTTTAAGTAAAACTATCCATGTTCCAGTGTAGTTTGTACTAAGCATAAATGGCGACACTTAATCTCTGTTTATTATGTGTTATAGCCAAATATAGACAGTTTCTTCCCCTCTACTCTAGTTTATCAAAGAGCATTAGATCATTTTATTACTTCCTAACACCTTTTCCATTTTTTTTTTCTGTTGAGGAAGCTAAGGCTCAGAGAAGTTAAGTAACTTGAACACATTCACACGGCTAGTAAAACTAGCAGTAGGACTCAAAAACAAATTTTATACCAGAACAATGATTCTTTTTACATTATTCTTTTGTGTAATGACAATCAGTGCAAAGAACGACAATTTCCATTTTTAAAAGACCCTCAAAATTTCTCTAGTACAATGCCTGTCACCTCTCTCTGTCACCTGATGTTTTTATCTCTGTTGCAGAACCTCCATTTGTTTACCTAGAATTTGTATCTTTGGATGATAGTGAAGCTTCCCTCACAGCTCAATTGGTAAAGAATCTGCCTGCAACGCAGGAGACCCTGGTTCAATTCCTGGGTCAGGAAGATCCCCTGGAGAAGGGATAGGCTACCCACTCCAGTATTCTTGGGTTTCACTTGTGGCTCAGCTAGTAAAGAACCTACCTGAAATGCGGAAGACCTGGGTTCAATCCCTCAGTTGGGAAGATCCCCTGGAGAAGGGAAAGGCTACCCACTCCAGAGGCCTGGAGAATTCGGGGTCACAAAGAGTCGTACATGACTGAGTGACTTTCTCTTCACTTCATGATAGTGGAAGTGAAAGTGTTAGTGGTTCAGTCATATCTGACTATTTGCAACCCCATGGACTGTAGCCCACCAGGCTCCTTTGTCCATGGGATTCTCCAGACAAGAATATTGGAGTGGGTTGCCATTCCCTTCTCTAGGCAATCTTCCTGACCTAGGGAACGAACCCAGGTCTCCTGCATTGCAGGCAGATTTTTTTATGATCTGAGCCATATAGAAGATACAGAATTCAATCTTTTGTCTGAGCTGAGTGTGTATTCAGGGGGGCCCACCTCTACTGCTATCACGCAGCAGCTGGGGCTTTCTCCTGAGATGTGTGCTCTGCAGAGGGTCCTGGGTTCTAGCTCTCTATCTCTCCCCATCCTCAAGACTCAGTGAGGGATTAAATCTAAACCAAAAGGAAGGTGTGCTTCTTAAAAAAGAACCTTTCAGGGGAAGGCGTGGGGGAGGTGGGGGAGAGTATTGGGAAGCCAGCTTTGAAGCTAGGTGCTTGGAGAGTTTTTGTTTCAAGTTGTGCCTGAGGGAACTGTGGTTAAAGGTTTTCTTTTTTTTTTTTTAACTTATTGGAGCATGACAGCACTGGACCTTGTCCTGCTCATACCCTGACCTTGATAATGCTATACATCCTCCAATTAGATCTCATTGTAAGGTTTTCCTATGAGTAAAACTTGCAAAAGGGAAGGATTCCTATAACTTCTATAACATTCTATAGTAGTCTTTCTTGTTCTCTTTCCCTGTCTCAAATAGTTTATTGCTACATTAATAGAATTGTTTGATATGCTGTATAGTAAGAGGACTCTCATTTATTTTATCAGATAGTTCCTGTATTTTAAATAATATATTAGGTTTTATGTTGTGTGTGTATATGGTGGAGGCAGAGGAGGGTGCTGTACTATATTCCTGAGTTCTGCTGAGCTCTCTGTTTACTCCTGAGTGTTTCTTCAATAGGTTTTCAATAGATGTTGCCGCTACTTAATTTCTCCATCCTTTAGCTATGAAGCTGAGGTTTTTGGTTCCAAGTTTCTGGCTTTGTCATATCTAATATTTTGTTGCTGTTCAGTTGCTAAGTCATGTCCACCTCTTTGTGACCCCATGGACTGAAGCATGCCAGGCTTCCCAGTCTTTCACTATCTGTGGGAGTTTGCTCAAACTCATATCCGTTGAGTTGGTGATGCCATCCAACCATCTCACCCTCTGTCACCCACTTTTGCTTTTGCCCTCAATATTTCCCAGCTTCAGGGTCTTTTCCAATGAGTTGGCTCTTCACATCAGGTGGCCAAAGTATTAGAGTTTCAGCTACAGCATCAGTCCTTCCAATTAATATTCAGGGTTGATTTCCTTTAGGACTAACTGGTTTAATCTCCTTACTGGTCCAGGGACTCTCAAGAACCTTCTCCAGCACCACAATTCAAAAGCATCAATTCTTCTGCACTCAGCCTTCTTTGTGGTCCAACTTTAACATCTAGCATCTGTATATAACTACGGGAAAAACCATAGCTTTGACTATAGGGACCTTTGTTGGCAAAGTGATGTTTCTGCTTTTTAATATGCTGTCTAGGTTGGTCATAGCTCTCCGTCCAAGGCACAGACGTCTATACCAGCCCCCATGATATTAGATTCATAGATTTCATCATATTAGATTCAGTCTCTTGTTCTATTCTGTTATTTTTTTTTAGTATTCTGTCAATATTTTTCAATTTATATGTCATCCATAGAATTATTAAATATGTCTTCTAGGTTTTCATCCAAATAACCAAAAAAAAAAAAAACAAAACCAAAAACATTGAATAAGAAAAGTCTTCCAGCATAGTACTGTAGACTTTTCTCCAGATTGTCACCTGTGGTTGAAATACACATCTTAAGTATACTTGTTCATAGAGGGACTGACCTACTTAATCATCCTTATGTTCAGTTCATGTGTTTTCATCTTACCCTCATGGGTCTCATGACAAGCCTTAGATGCTTTGATGAATCCAAGATCATGCTGATGTCTATAGATTCTGTCTTTGTGTCATTAGGTCAAAGAGTTTCTACATCCTATGAATCTGAAAACCTAGGGCTATTCATGATCATGAATTAACTCTAGGCATTCCAAAAGGAGTCTGATTTGGTCTGGAAGTAACTAGGAGAGACTCACTGATCTGGAGTGGTCTTGAATAAGAAGATTTAGATGACCTCTGGTTGATAGTGTCGGTGCTTCTTATTTTTAGCTATTTCATTTATCCTGAAATCTCTTACACTAATTTATGCCGTGTTATAACCTTTAGACCACATTTCATTTTGTACTATGATAAATTATATTGTGGAGATGACACCCTGAAACTAAATAATGCAATACCGTTTGCTAGCTTTTTGAAACCAAAATCTGAATGATTTTTCCTGTATCCAAGGAATAGATTATTATTCAAGAGTTGTAGTCATTCATTTTTAAATTTATTCTGAAGGTTCTCTGGTTTGCTCTGGAAAGAAGCTAAGTAGGCTGATACCACCTTTTATGAATCCTGATGTAAGTTTGAGAGCAGTGATGACTTGAAATGACTGATTATTAGGATTCAAATGGAGAATGTGAGTTCACACTTTAAACATCTTTCTCTTCCTCATAGCTCAGTCACATAAATAAGTTAAAAATTCTTTACCCTAATAATAAAACAATTGTTACAATTCCCTGTTCTAGAGAGTACATGACAACAGCTATGCAAATGTAACTTTTAAAAATCTCTTAAACCAGCTGACTGAATGTGTCACTCTGTCTCTTTTCTAGAAACCTCTGGTCCTTGGAACTTCTGCTGTTTCAAAAGAAGTGAGTCCTTAGGGAGACAGGAATTTAACTCATGGTCTTGGTAAGAATTCAGTTTTTGTTGTTAAAGAAATTGATGGAAGTTTCTGGTGTCAATATTTGAAATCATGTTACAGTATAAGAATGATAGCTTGAGTATATGGGAAAATATTAAATACCTATGTAGTAATATTTCAAATAAATCAAAATTTGTGGAGTAAAACATCACATTTTATAGTTTACCATTCCCTAATTTTCACTTAATTAGTTATATGGTTTGCCCTATTGCCAGGAATTCACTGTAGCAGTTGTCACTTTCAGTATATTCTCTATATGCCATGAGTATCAAGTACAGCTTTGTAAGTTGTTTGCTATCACATTTATTATGTTACATTGAAAAATTACTTGAGTCAGCTTTGACTTCTTTCTCACTTTGGCGTGCCTGCAGGTTGTTGAAAATTCTCTTTCCATCTATAGAACCTAACATTATCCTTGCATTTCCTCTTTAATCATTAATGTCCTTCATTTAAATATCAGTGAGTCTGACACCTCTGGTCAAGAAAGCCTCTCTCTCCCCTCTCTCTGTGTGTATCTCGATCTATTGCTTTTTTCTTGGATTCTACACTCCTGTGCTCATTTTTCTTCATTGAAATGATAAATACTTGTGTACTTTTCCAAGCTTTTCAGGTGATTCTTTTGTTCAGACAATATTTATAACCCTTAGACTAACCTATTAACCAGGATTATGGCTAGCTAAGCTTATGGAAGAGATATTTCATTAAGTATAGTAAGACATGTTTGACCTTACAATCAAATATTTGATGATTTACATCTCTGAGTCAACCTGGTTGAAGTCTACCAGCTGTAAGAGTGGTATTCTCTCATATATCATCCGTGCATTCAGCTTACTGTGTATCCGATATTTGTTGAAGGTTATGATGGTATACTCCATGCCTCTTTTGAATGTGATTAGCTATGCTGTTCTTAATTTCAATTCAGCAACTTTTATTTACTCTTCAATGGATATATGACTGAACTTCTATGTTCTTCTACCTTAAGGCTTTCTGCCATACTATGGAATACATTTTGGAAATCCTGGCTTTTCTAGAGCAGGCAACTTCCTAGAGCTCTGCCCCTCAACTTTAATAAACAAGTAAATCCTCTGGGGAATCTTCCCAAAATTCAAATTCTGATTCAGGAGGTGTGGATCAGGGCCTGAGATGCCACATTTCTAACAAGCTCCCAAGTGATGTTTGTGCTGCTGGTCTGTGCACTCTGCTTTGAATAATGAGGCTAGAGTTTTCTGAGTAGTAATGTCATTACAGAACAGTGATTATAGTAAGTATTCTCTCTCCATTCTTTCATTGGTAACTTTTGCTTTGGTGACAGAGGAGAAGCTGATGGTGGCATGACTGAACTCTCTGTTTCTCCGGGCTTTCAAGGTATTGTCACCTTGTCAGGAGCAGCTCAGTCCAATATTCTGATTGTATGTCCTTGCCTTTCTCCCTGTGAAGAGGAAATGTCAGTCTCTTGCTCTTCATTCCTCTTGCTTTTCTGATTTTGTTTTATACAACCAGTACATAATTAAATCCTCCTAATTCTGTTTTACTTCTGTCCCTCTAAAGCTGGTTGATTTTAAATAAACACACCACTGAGTTTTTATGCTCTGCTGCAGCAGCATGCAAGGTTTCCATTAAGCCAGGGAATGAAGTCTCGACCATGAATTGCTTAGGTAATTACTCAAGGTCAGTGCAAGGTGTCCTGATACTTTGGCACCTGAATATGTAATGAGATCTCTTTGAATTTCCCAAGACTAAAAACAAGATTGGTTCCAAGGCTAGAGATAGGACCAAGCATAGATATGGGGTGAAATAGCACCAGCTGTGTAGAAAGAGACTCTAGGAGCAGAGTTCTAGGCAGAGTTATCATCCTTTATTGTGCATTGAAATCAACTTCAAAGCTTACTTAAAATGCAGATTCTTGGATGTGACTCCACCAAAATCAGAAAACATAGACAAAGGAGGAGACACAAGAATATGTATTTTTAATGAGCATAAATGATATTCTGATGTATTCTGTAGTGCCCACATTATGAGAAATTCTGGTGTTTATGCAATATCCAAAGGCAAAATTTAGAGTATGTGAAATGAATGTTTGTTCACTATGGAATAGACATGTTTAAGAATTATCTTAATTGTAAAACACTCCCCTCCATAAGCAAAAAGTATTTCATTCAGAGTGTTAATGGGAACATTAATTAAATTGCCAGTGGATAAATTTTCAAAGGAAGGTAACTTTCATCATGTCACAAAAATTATTGAATCTATTCACTTAGAGCCTGCTTGTTAGAGCCTCTTCCACACTAACAAATGTCAAAAGTTCCTAAAGGATGAGCTTATTAGAAGTCTTAGGTACTAGCAAAGCTTCGTACTTCTCAGGGACACCCAAATGGCCTTCAGAAGCATAAGAAGAACAGGATAAAACTAGAGAATAAAATCTATGGAAACAAAATAAAAGTCCATTAACCTTTCCCAAGGACTGTCGCACTCCTGTCCATGGGGTTGCAAAGAGTTGGACACGGCTTAGTGACTTAACAACAACAAATCTCTCCCGAATATTATGGAAAAGTGAAAGGAAATGGAAATAAAAAGAGATGAATCATAGGCCTGGAGGACAAAGAAATGAGATTCAATGCAAGGGTTACAAGTAGATATTCCTTAAGTGGAGAAGGAAAAAAGCGTATAAGAGAAAATTGGGGTGATGTCAGGAAGATGGCAGAGTAGGAAATCCCAGCCTTCATCCTATTAGAAAAACCAACAATTGGACAGCTATTGTGCACTGAAATAGCTTTGGGAGAGCTCTGGTGTCCAGTTAAGAAGCTGGAGTGACACAATGAAGCAAAGAAATCCAAGTATAACCACACACAAAGGGTAGAAAGAACAGTGTCCTTTTGTATTCATCACCCCATGCTTCAGGCCAGCATGACAGTGCCAAGAGGGATCACCTTGATCTGCAAGTTCTTCTCATTCAGGGAAAAGGAGATCAGAGTGAGTGTCCAGCTTCTTTACCCTTTCAGGGCACTGTGGAAGGACCTAAATGAAATTCATCCCACACGATACCTGAGGAGATTGGCATAGTTGAGATGTCTGCCAATAGCTGTGAGCAAAATGAAGGGTGGGGCTAACCACACAGTACCAACCACGCAGTGGGTACCCACGGTTCCCAGTGGACTTCTCTGCAGACAACCCAGGAGCCTCCACCACTGAAGACCTCTACAGCCCTCACAGCCAACACACCCTCCCTGCAAACATCACCTCCAAAGATCCTGCAGTGTTGGTCATTGCAGAACCCAGAGTTCTGCTCTGCAGAAGACCCCAGAATCTTTAACCGCTGAGAAACCCATAGCCATTGCAGCAGATGCCCCAAAGTTTTCACTACCGAGGACACCACAGTTTTCCCCTTAATGGACTGCACCAACCCTGTCACTCTACCATGTTTTGGATTTGTTCCAGCCAGCGCTGCCGTGGGTGCCTTGGTCCAAAGAGCTGACTTGATCACTGCCCAACTAGGGCTCACAGCTCACCTCCACCAATCACACAGGCACCAACCTGCTGCTGGCCCCAGACTCCACTTTCAGGCACCAGTTCCCGCTGCTGAGGGCAACCTGAAGATCTCCACCATGGCTGAGTGTGAGTGCGTGCCGCCAGACCCCACTCACGTTGATGGCCCTGTTGCTTGAGGCCATATGCACATAGGGGATAGACAGCCCCAGTCCTGCCACAAGCCCCCACAACCATGAGCTACTGGCCCCAGCCCCACCATCACCAGCCGTGATGCATTTGATGTGCAGGCACGTTTGACGCAGAGCCCAGAGGCACTTGTCAAGGACCCAGATAGCCGTTGTAGCTGCTGCCACCTCCCGCAGCTCTGCCACTGAGGACCACTCAGTTGTGGAGGATTGATACAGTCCAAGAACATGTACCCAATTCTTTAAACTTATCCACACGTTTAATTTTCTAAACAATTCTATTCTTAGGAAACAAAGATTTGCAGAAAGATGTATACAGAGGGATATTTCCAAAATTACATATAATGAACCACTTTATTTTTTCTTTACATTTTTTCCTTTCATTCTACTCTCACATGCTATTACCTGTTATAATATTTCCTAACACTCAATAATCTGCCACTAACAGCATTCAGTTCAGTTCAGTCGCTCAGACCTGTCTGACTCTTTGCAACCCCATGGACTGCAGCAGGCCAGGCCTCCCTGTCCACTGCCAACACCCAGAGTTCACTCAAACTCATGTCCATTGAGTCAGTGATGCCATCCAGCCATCTCATCCTCTGTCATCCTCTTCTCTTCCTGCCTTCAATCTTTCCCAGCATCAGAGTTTTTCAAATGAGTCAGTTCTTCACATCAAGTGGCCAAAGTATTGGAGCTTCAGCTTCAGCGTCAGTCCCTCCAATGAATATTCAGGACTGATTTCCTTTAGGATGGATAGCATTAATCCTCCCTTACCAAATTGCTTTCCTTACCAAATTATTGTTAGGACATCTTGATTTTTGAAGAGGCTTTGTTTGTTTTCTCAGTAGTCTCTGGGAAGCTGAACCCTAGTTAAAGGAGGTATTGTTGTAGACAGTTCAATCGGATTCTGTGGTAAAAGTACCTGATGACGCTTGACAGCTATGCCATTTACAACTATAATGGCATGACTATGTAGTGTCTCAAATCATACATAATAGTGATGCATTTTTCCATGAGAGAATGAGAAAGATATATTAATGAGCTATTAAGAACTAGGAACATCAGTTTTAAAGAAAAAAATTCCTATGCTAATGTTCAGTTGAATAATGCTCAAGTATGGAAATATTTTCTGGTCTGGGACATCATTTATTTGGAAACTTAAACTTACTTACAGAGAAGGCAATGGCAACCCACTCCAGTACTTTTGCCTGGAGACTCCCATGGACGGAGGAGCCTGGTAGGCTGCAGTCCATGGGATCGCTAAGAGTCAGACATGACTGAGTGACTTCACTTTCACTTTTCACATTCATGCATTGGAGAAGGAAATGGTAACCCACTCCAGTGTTCTTGCCTGAAGAATCCCAGGGATGGGGGAGCCTGGTGGCCTGCCGTCTATGGGGTTGCATAGAGTTGGACGTGACTGAAGCAACTTAGCAGCAGCAGCAGCAGCAAACTTACTTATTTTGGAAGCAGGCCAATCAACTAATACATCATTCATGTTATACCAATATAATAGCAATTCTGTGAAATTGAAGTAACAGTGTTAATTTTTTCTCAAAGTAAATGCCGTATCAATGAATTAAACGAATAATTAAGTACTGTCAAATGAAAATCATTTTGATTTCTGAAATGCACTCATGTTATACTATATTTTCCCCATTAGAACACATCTCCTTAAACATTTTAAATTATGCAGTTTGGGAGTTACAGACCATATCTCTAAACATTTCCATTCAGCACTGTTCATATAAAATTCCCTGGAGATTCTCAGTCCCTTTGGCAGATCCCCAGGTTGGGAAACCTGCTGTGGGCCTGAGAACTTTCACGACAGTGTGCAAACTTATAACTGCAGATGGTGACTGCAGCCATGAAATTAAAAGATGCTTGCTCCTTGGAAAAAAATCTATGACAAACCTAGACAAGCGTATTAAAAGGCAGAGATATTGCTTTACTGACAAAGGTCTGTATAGTCAAAGCTATGGTTTTTCCAGTAGTCACATATGAGTGTAAGAGTTGGACCATAAAGAAAGCTGAGCACTGAAGAAGTGATGCTTTTGAACTGTGGTGTTAGAGAAGACTCTTGAGAGTCCCTTGTACTGCAAGGAGATCCAACTAGTCCATCCTAAAGGAAATAAGTCCTGGTTGTTCATCAGAAGGACTGATGCTGAAGCTGAAGCTCCAAAAATTTGGCCACCTGATGAGAAGAACTGACTCATTGGAAAAGACCCTGATGCTGGGAAAGATTTAAGGCAGGAGGAGAAGGGGACGACAGAGAATGAGATGGTTGGATGGCATCACCGATTCGATGGACACGAGTTTGAGCAAGCTCAGGAAGTTAGTGATAGACAGGGAAGCCTGGCTTGCTGCAGTCCATGGGGTCACAAAGAGAGTCGGAGACAACTGAGCAACTGAACTGAACTGAACTGAATTGTTCATATTTGGACAACTGAATCCAAATTTGATATTTTATATATTCTGAAAGCTGGATGTATTACTGACTTCTCTCTTTTTTTTTTTTTTTCATTTCTTTCCTGTTTGTTTAGCTGACTCCAACTCTATATCTTTAGGCTTGCCCTTTTTTATATACCATCTTGTACTACCTGTCTGACAGAGTTTTTTCTGCTCTATGCCCCTTTCTTAAAATGACTTGAAAAAAGGTCTTGCCTATGATTGTCACTATGTGAAGGTCTTAAAACTCATAGGTTTTGTGAGACTGTGTATGCATTTGAGATTTCTGTAGGTTTTAAAACACAAATTTAAAGAAGATAATATATTGGCATATGAAATCAATATATTTTTATCCTTAGTAATTTCTACTTTTGGTTTCCCACTAACCCAACCCCCCTAACAAGGGTCAAGCTTGGCTGATTTGAACATCAAGGTTGCTCTTATAAGCCAATAATACTGAAAACTCAAGATATCCCTTTCTTCCTGGACCCTGTAGAGTTCAGTTCAGTTCAGTCACTCAGTCCTGTCTGAATCTTTGTGACCCCATGAAGCCCAGCATGCCAGGCCTCCCTGTCCATCACCAACTCCAAGAGTCTACCCAAACCCATGTCCATCGAGTCGGTGATGCCATCCAGCCATCTCATCCTCTGTTGTCCCCTTCTCCTCCTGCCCTCAATCTTTCCCAGCATCAGGGTCTTTTCCAATGAGTCAACTCTTCGCATGAGGTGGCCAAAGTATTGGAGTTTCAGCTTCAGTATCAGTCCTTCCAATGAACACTCAGAACTGATCTCCTTTAGGATGGACTGGTTGGATCTCCTTGCAGCCCAAGGGACTCTCAAGAGTCTTCTCCAACACCACAGTTCAAAAGCATCAATTCTTTGGCACTCAGCTTTCTTTATACTCCAACTCTCACATCCATACATGACCACTGGAAAAACCATAGCCTAGACTAGATGGACCTTTGCTGGCAAAGTAATTTCTCTGCTTTTTAAAATGCTGTCTATGTTGCTCATAACTTTCCTTCCAAGGAGTAAGCATCTTTTAATTTCATGGCTGCAGTCACCATCTGCAGTGATTTTGGAGCCCAGAAAAATAAAGTCCGACACTGTTTCCCCTGTTTCCCCATCTATCTGCCATGAAGTGGTGGGACCAGATGCCATGATCTTAGTTTTCTGAATGTTGAGCTTTAAGCCAACTTTTTCACTCTCCTCTTTCACTTTCATCAAGAGGCTCTTTAGTTCTTCTTCACTTTCTGCCATAAGGGTGGTGTTATCTGCATATCTGAGGTTATTGATATTTCTCCCGGCAATCTTGATTCCAGCTTGGGCTTCCTCCAGCCCAGCGTTTCTCATGATTCACTCTGCATATAAGTTAAATAAGCAGGGTGACAATATACAGCCTTGATGTACTCCTCTTCCTATTTGGAACCAGTCTGTTGTTCTATGTCCAGTTCTAACTGTGGCTTCCTGATCTGCATACAGGTTTCTCAAGAGGCAGGTCAGGTGGTCTGGTATTCCCATCTCTTTAAGAATTTTCCACAGTTTATTGTGGTCCACACAGTCAAAGGCTTTGACATAGTCCATAAAGCAGAAATAGATGTTTTTCTGGAACTCTCTTGCTTTTTCGATGATCCAGCGGATGTTGGCAATTTGATCTCTGTTTCCTCTGCCTTTTCTAAAACCAGCTTGAATATCTGGAAGTTCACGGATCAAGTATTGCTGAAGCCTGGCTTGGATAATTTTAGCATTATTTTACTAGCGTGTGAGATGAGTGCAATTGTGCGGTAGTTGGAGCATTCTCTGGCATTGCCTTTCTTTGGGATTGGAATGAAAACTGACCTTTTCCAGTCCTGTGGCCACTGCTGAGTTTTCCAGATTTGCTGGCATATTGAGTGCAGCACTTTCACAGCATCACCTTTCAGGATTTGAAATAGCTCAACTGGAATTGCATCACCTCCACTAGCTTTGTTTGTAGTGTTGCTTTCTAAGGCCCACTTGACTTCACATTCCAGGATGTCTGGCTCTAGGTGAGTGATCACACCATCATGATTGTCTGGGTCATGAAGAACTTTTTGTACAATTCTTCTGTGTATTCTTGCCACCTCTTCTTAATATATTCTGCTTCTGTTAGGTCCCTATCATTTCTGTCCTTTATTGAGCATATCTTTGCATGAAATGTTCCCTTGGTATCTCTAATTTTCTTGAAGAGATCTGTAATCTTTCCCATTGTATTGTTTTCCTCTATTTCTTTGCATTGATCACTGAGGAAGGCTTTCTTATCTCTCCTTGCTATTCTTTGGAACTCTGCATTCAAATGGGTATATCTTTCCTTTTCTCCTTTGATTTTTGCTTCCCTTCTTTTCACAGATATTTGTCAGGCCTCCTCAGACAGTCATTTTGCTTTTTTGTGCTTCTTTTTCTTGAGGATGGTCTTGATTCCTGTCTCCTGTACAATGCCACGAACCTCCATCCATAGTCCATCAGGCATTCTATCAGATCTAGTCCTTTAAATCTATTTCTCACTTCTACTATATAGTCATAAGGGATTTGATTTAGGCCATACCTGAATGGTCTAGTGGTTTTTCCACTTTCTTCAATTTCAGTCTAAATTTGCCAGTAAGGAGTTCATGATCTTATCCATAGTCAGCTCCTGGTCTTGTTTTTGCTGACTGTATAGAGCTTCTCCATCATTGGTTAGGAAATAGAATAAAAGCTCAGGCAACGTAAAGACGTTGAAAGTATGTGACCTGTGCCCTCTTGTCAATATGGAAACTCCAAGTAGGGTGGATTGGGCATCACTGTAGAAATACCCAGATAAAAATAATAGAACTTGATAATACCCAAGTAAGCAGACTGTTGGAGGAAGCTTAAATCCAGGTTTGTTTCTATGCCATATCCAACATGATGGGCAAGGTATAATGATGTAGCTTTAGTAGAAAGAATTGGTTGGATAGATAAGCACGTGTGAGGACTCCTGTGTCAGCAGGTGTCACCATGGCATGCTTGTGGTGTACAGGGGAACTACATGTTTGCAAATGCCTCAGGGAGTACACAGTTTCTTTTCCTTTTACCTAGATACCAGTTGGGCAGGAGGAGAAAGAAAAGACATTCTTTTCAAGGGGGTGAATTGTAACTGATGATTTATCCAAAGAGTGTGTTCAAATCCCTGGATTCTGAGACACCAAAACTTGCCAGATTTACCATCATTGTCAGTAGTAGTGCTATGAAACTTGGGAACAGGATTGCATAGTCAAGGACCTTGTAGATTAGAGCATGAATTATTGTTTCCACTGTGCATGTATGTGTGTGTGTGTTAGAAAACTCTTTAAAAGAGTACATAAGTGATTATCACCAAGTGAAAGATCTTGAATAAAGAAAAAAACATGGCTGAAAATGGAAATACTTGGATAGGAAATGCATTTGTCTTAAGAAATCTATTACAGAAAAATATTTGAAAAATAATGAATATCACTTGTGTTTCTTGAAGTATCTTAGTCAGCATTACATTCATAATTTCTTCTCTAGTTAAAGAATTATAAAATAATTGGGCAATCTTACACAAAGCAATATAATTTTCCTAAAAGAATGAGAAAGATAAACTGATTACCATTAAGTATAACCTCACTGTATCTCCAAGAATAAATTAAAAGATTATTTTCATATTTTAGAAATATACTATACAGCTGCTGAAGCAGCAGTCATCACCTCTGTGTTTCAAGCAAGGAGCTGAATTCAGGCAAAAGGATTGGTCTTGGTCAACAGTTCCTCTTTTAAGCATTCATCCTGGATGTCTCCCTGAGCAACTGGTGCTTATATCTCATTAGAAATATCTTAGTCACATGGTCACAGGAGCTGTAAGACAAGCTCAAAATATGGTATTTTGTACCCTGAATAAAATTATAATTCTACTACTAAGAAAGAAATTTAAGAAAAAAAGATACTGGCTAGGTAAGTAGCAGTCCTGACTTGGTGTTTTTGTTAAAAAAAATCCTACATGGGGTTTTTGTTATAAAAATAAATGCCTTGGAGCTTTAGTTTCTGAGGGTAGGACAAGTGGCTAAACAGATAAATATACAGAAGTGCTGCATAAACTATAGGAGGCTATATGCATGAAAGCTACCATTACTAGCAGGTTTCATGTGAATTTTTTCAAGCCAAGAGTAGAAATAATCTATGGCCCCTCAGGGGTTTGTAATCTTAGAGAATAATTATATTCATGCCTCATTAATTAGAGCATGGAATAAAAACAAAACTAAATAAACAAAACAGAAAGAATAATCCTAGATTCTAATCCTTTATTTTTAAAAACACTTGTAGAGATAATTGTTCAAAATACCACTTAAGGACCAGATATAGCCCAGCCTTCAGACCGATTGTTAATTATGTCAGTTAAAGCCTATTCTGGCCTTTGAATAATTCTCAGAAGACAAGATTCTTTTTAGCATTTTAGGAAGGCACCTTTCTGCCTCCCTAGGAATAACTTACAGTCAGAATCTATTTATAGTGTGTCTGGGGTTTTATTAATAGATTTTATTTTTAGAGCAGTTCTAGGTTTATAGAAAAACAGAGTAGAAAATACAGAGAATTCCTATGTATCTGGTCTTCTCCTGTCCTCTGCTTACCCCTTACATTAATCTGATACATTTGTTAAACTTAATGAATCAATAGTGATACATTATTGTTAACTAAAATCCATAGTTTATATTAATTATGGCTCACTCTTTGTGTTGTAGAGTACTATGGATTTTGGCAAAATGTCATGTATCCACCATTACAGTGTCAAACGGAACAGTTTCACTTCCCTAAAAATTTGTTGTTGAGTTGTTAGTCGTGTCTGACTCTGTGACCCCATGAACTGCAGAATGCCAGGCTTTCCTGTCCTTCACTATCTCCCTGAGTTTGCTCAAACTTATGTTCATTGAGTCGGTGATGCCATCCAACCATCTCATCCTCTGTCACCCTCTTCTCCTTTTGCCCTCAGTCATTCAAAGCATCAGGACTTCCCTCATAGCTCAGTCGGTAAAGAATCTGCCTGCATTGCGGGAGACCTGGGTTCGATTCCTGGGTTGGGAAGATCCCCTGGAGAAGGAAATGGCAATCCACTCCAGTATTCTTGCCTGGAAAATCCCATGGACAGAAGAGCCTGGCAGGCTACAGTCCATGGGGTCGCAAAAGTCGGACAAGGCTTACCAACTAAACCACCACCATTCAGAACATCAAGGTCTTTTCCAATGAGTCGGCTCGTTGCATCAGGTGACCAAAGTATTGGAACTTCAACTTCAGCATCAGTCCTACCAATGCTGATTTCCTTTAGGATTGAGTGATTTGATCTCTATGCAGTCCAAGGGACTCTCAAGAGTCTTCTCCAGCACCAAAATTCAGAGTCATCAATTCTTGGCTCTCAGCCTTCTTTATGGTCCAACTCTCACATCCATGCTTGACTATTTGCAAAACCATAGCTTTCACCATATGGACCTTTGTCAGCAAAGGGATATTTTTGTTTTTTTAATTCACTGTCTAGGTTTGTCATAGTTTTCCTTCGAAGGAGCAAGTTTTTAATTTCGCAGCTGCAGTCATTATCTGCAGTGAATTTTGAGCCCAAGAAAATATAATCTGTCACTGTTCAACTTTTTCCCCATCTGTTTGCCATGAAGTGATGGGACTGGATGTCATGATGTTAGTTCTTTGAATGTTGAGTTTTAAGCCAGCTTTTCCACTCTCCTCTTTCACCCTCATCAAGAGTCTCTTTAGTTCCTCTTCACTTTTTGCTATTACAGTGGTATCATCTATATATCTGATGTTGTTGATATTTCTCCCAGCAATCTTGATTCCAGCCTGTGATTCATCTAGTCTGGCATTTCACATGATGTACTCTGCAAATAAGTTAAATAAACAGTGTGACAAGATATAGCCTTGTTGTACCCCTTTACCAGTTTTGAGCCAGTCAGTTGTTCCATGTCCGGTTCTAAGTATTGCTTCTTGACCACCATACGAGTTTCTCAGGAGACAGGTAAGGAGATCTGGTATTCCCATCTCTTTAAGAATTTTCCACAGTTTGTTGTCATCCACACAGTCAAAGGCTTTAGCATAGTCAATGAAGCAGAAGTAAAGGGTTTTTGGAATTCTCTTACTTTTTCTATGATCCAGTGAATGTTGGCAATTTGATCTCTGGTTCCTCTTCCTTTTCTAAATCCAGCCTGTACATCTGGAAGTTCTCAGTTCATACACTGTTGAAGCTTAGCTCGAAGGATTTTGAGCATTACCTTGCTAGCATGTGAAATGAGTGCAATTGTATGGTAGATTGAGCATTGTTTGGCATTGCCCTTCTTGGGTATTGGAATGAAAGCTGACCTTTTCCAATCCTATGGCCATTGTTGAGTTTTCCAAATTTGCTGGCATATTGAATGCAACACTTTAACAGCATCATCTTTTAGGATTTGAAATAGCACAGCTGGAATTCCATCACCTCCACTAGATATGTTCTTAGTAATGTTCCTTAAGGCCCACTTGACTTCCCACTCCAGGATGTCTGGTTCTTGGTAAGTGCCCACACCTTCTTGGTTATCCAGGTCATTAAGACCTTTTTTGCATAGTTCTTCTGTGTATTCTTGCCACTTCTTCTTCATATTTTCTGCTTCTGTTAGGTCATTTCTGTTTCTGTCCTTTATTGTGCCCATCTTTGCATGAAATGTTCTCTTGGTATCTCCAATTTTCTTGAAGAGATCTCTAGCTTTTCCCATTCTACTGTTTTCCTCTATTTCTTTACACTGTTCATTCAAATATCTCTCCTTGCTATTCTCTGGAACTCTGCATTCAGTTGAGTATATTTTTCCCTTTCTCCTTTGCCTTTTACTTCTGTTATTTTCTCAGCTATTTGTAAGGCCTCCTCAGGCAACCATTTTGCATCTTTGTGTTTCTTTTCCTTTGGGATGGTTTGTTTCAATGCTTCCTATTTTATGTTACAATCCTCTGTCCATAGTTCTTCAGGCCCTCTATCAGATCTAATCCCTTGAATCTATTTGTCACTCCACTGTGTAATCATAAAGGATTTGATTTATTTATTTATTTTTTTTTTAATTTTTTTATTTTTAATATATTTATTTACTTTAGTTGGGGGCTAATTACTTTACAATATTGTAATAGTTTTGATTTAGATCGTACTTGTATGGCCTAGTGGTTTTCCCTATTTTCTTTGATTTAAACCTAAATTTGCAATAAAATGCTGTCAGTTAGTTGAAAAAAATAAATAAATAAATAAACCTAAGTTTGCAATAAGGAGCTCATGATCTGGGCCACAGTCATCTCCAGGTCTTGTTTTTGCTGACTGTGTAGAGCTACTTCATCTTCAGCTGCAAAGAATATATAATCAATCTGATTTCGATATTGACTATCTGGTGATGTTTATGTATAGAGTTGTCTCTTGTGTCGTTGGAAAAGGGTGTTTGCTATGTCCAGTATGTTCTCTTGGCAACACTCTGTTAGCCTGTGCCCTGCTTCATTTTGATCTCCGAGGCCAAACTTGCCTGCTACTCCGGGTATCTTTTGACTTCCTACTTTTGCATTCCAATCTCCTATGTGAATTAAATTATGTATTATGTTGGAAATAGTTATTGAAAACATGGGGGCATGAAATTAAAGATAGCAAGTTTTAACAATCTCAGTCATTCATTGCATTTGTCAATTTCCTGTGCTGTTCTCTGATCTGGTAGTGAGCCAAACAAAGCTTTTCCTTCATATAACTTGTAGTCCATCCTGTGTAAATATTTTCTTTTTAAACCTAGTAGGAATATATCTTCTTTTTAAACCTACCACTTACAGTGCCCTGAGTGCATTTGGACTGGGCCTGTTGTTAACCACACTTCATGCACTATTTTGTTTTCTACTCAACAATACTTTGTGATAAATATTATTCTTGTCAGCTTACAGATGAGGGAGTTAGGGCTCAAAAATTATAAATTTATAGAAAGTTACCCAGATAGTAACTAGCAAACTCAGGCCTCAATACCATGGCTGCTTGGTGCCAGAGCAATGCTTTTTCCACTAAGATGCCTCCACGTGAGAATTTCCTGTTCTCTGCTCATAGATAGAGGGATGGTCATCTGCTGATCCTATGATGTTCCACCAAAGTCTCTATCCACTTCTCAAGCCTGTTCTGTGGCTGAAATGATTATTTTGCTTACAATAGTGAGCTGTGCAGCTGGAGAAATTTCCATCCAGATGCTGATGTGTCACTTTGAATTGTTATTACAATAAAAAGTTCCTGTTCATATTTGTTCCTATTTGCATATGTACAGGAGCCACAGTTGTTCAGCCAAACCAAGCCATTTAACAAAAATGCAGCCCAAGATTCACAAAGCAGTTCTGAAAATAGCCCATTTGGGGCCTCTTGCTGAGAAGACTGCATAAAATATGCAGACTCCTTGATTTATCTTTGAACAGTCCCACACCATTTATCTGCAATCAACATTCCCTCCCTTGTCCCTGCTTCCTACTCTCCCCTTTTCCTTTCTTGAGGTAGACCCTGAGAACCTGCTCTGTGCCAGGCACTAGAGAGACAAAGAACAAACATAACACTCTTTGCCCAAATGGAGCTCAAAAGCTGGGATCAAGAGTTCATTCAAGAAACAGCATTTTTCCCAGAAATAGAAATGTAGAAAAAAAGGAATCTACTTGAAGTTACTATTTCTATTTTCCATCCCCTTCCTTTGTTCATACCTTTATTATCACACTTATTATACTGAATTAGAATTTGATTTTTTTAAATCTCTTTTACCTGGTAGTCTGTATTTTAGAACCTAAAATGGAACCTGGCACAGAATAGTTACCCAGTTGAATGCCTATATCTAACTGAATTGTCAGCATTGATAACTTATGCTTTTTCGTGTGGGAGAAAGTGGGCAGTAGAGTTCCTTCCTCAGCCAGAATTTCTTGACATACTCGCCTTCCCCATCTCCTTTCACAAACTAATTATGTTTATGTATTTCATTATCCTGGCATATTGTACACGAGTTTTAACACTGTCTTTATCCAGTCACAGGCATTGTTATAATTCAGATAATACTCGTATTGTTACACAGCATTTGGTTAGGCCTTATGTTTCACTATATTATCCAGAGGGATTCTGAAAATTACAATAAAGAGTGGGCAATATGAATGATATTGTCTTCCTTTTGCAAAAGTGAATTAATTTGGCCAATCTCAGGGAGTTAATTAAAAGGAATCAAATTCTGTGCTTCCTACTTCATGTTATTCCTTTCCTCTCTCTAGACCATCATTGCTAGGGCATGCATTTTGTTGTTCTAATCACAGAGGGAGATTTTCAGTAATGCTGACTCAGGTACCGTGCTATGCTCTGTGTATGTGTTATCTCATTAGCCCCAGTAGGAGAGAATTATTGTTTCTATTTTATAGATAAATAAAATAAGGCCAAGAGAAGTCAAGTAATGCATTCAATGGTATTTGATACAAGACTATCTGATTCCAGAAATTGCACTATTAAAAATTAATCATTAGTGACTTCCTTGGTAGTCCAGTGGTTAAGACTCTGTGCTTCCCCTCCCACAGGGGGAACGGTTTCAATCCCTGGTTGTTGAACTAAGATTCCAGGAACATAGGCTGCCCAGCACAGGCAAAAAAAAAACCAAACCCCTTAATAATTAACATTTGGAGAGTGCTTTCTATGTACCAGGAAGCATACTAAGTATTTTACATAGAGCAGTTTATTTATTTAATCATAACACAAATCTTAATAGGCACATACCACTATTCTCTTCATTTTACAGAGGAAGAAAATTTGACTTAGATGGTATATTAGGGTTTTTTAGAGAAATAGAATAGAGAGAAGGGAGAGATTTTTTTTTTTAATAGGAATTGGCTTATGCACTCACAGAGGCTGAAAAGTCCCATCCCACAATCTGCTGTCTGCAAACTGGAGAATTAGAAAAGGTGGTCATGTAATTCAGTCTGGGTCTGAAAGCCTGAGTATCAAAGGACTGGTTTAAGTCCAGATATGAGTCACCGGCATCACCGATGCAATGAATATGAACTTGGGCAAACTCTGGGAGATGGTGAGGGACAGGGAGGCCTGGCGTGCTGCAGTCCATGGGTCGCAAAGCGTTGGACCAACTGGGCCACTGAACAACAACAGTGAGTCAAAAGCCTGAGAACCAGAAGCATTGCTGTCACTGTTCACTGAAGGCAGGTGAACAGGGCCCTGTCAACTCAAGTAAAAAGAGTAAATTCTTCCTTTCTTCACCAGTTTTCTCTACTCAGACCTTCCATGGATTGGATGATGCCCACCCACATTGATGGGCATCCTTTACCCAGTCTACTTATTCAAATGCTCATCGCCTCAAGAAACACTCTCACAGACATAAAGAGAGTGTGTTTTAATAGCTATCTGGGCATCCTTTAACTCAGCTGAGTCGACACATAAGATTAAACACCACAGATAAGTTACATGACTCAAGTTCAAACTGTAAGTGTGTATTTCCTCCCCCACATCTACTCATCCATATCCAATTACTATGTTCCCATTATATATGCTTTCTATGATTAATTGACTGAGCTTCTGAGGTAACCTCTCCATTTTTGAGCAAAACTCCTTCAGAAGAGCAGTCACTAATCACTGACTAACTCCAATTCTTTTGTCCTTATACTCTCCTAAGGTCTTCCCTACCATCCTTTCCCCAGATGGTAAAGAATCTGCCTGGAATGCAGGAAACCCAGGTTTGACCCTGGGTTGAGAAGATCCCCTGGAGAAGGGAATGGCAACCCACTCCTATGGACAGAGGAGCCTGGCGGGCTACAGTCCATGGGGTCGCAGAGAGTTGGACATGATGGAGCGACTAACACTTTCACTAACACTTTTCTCCTGAATCCAATGCAGTTAGGTAAAACCCACAACTTTATTGACATTGGTGTTGCCAAGGTTGCCCATGAGCTCTTCATTGCTAAGCCCAGTGGTCCATTCTCCACCCTTATATAACATTGGTATCTGACACAATTGACCACTACATATTCACGGAAATACTATTTTCACTTAACTTCCAGAACATTGCAATCTCCTGATTTTACTCTTACTTGACCACTTACGCATATTAGTCTCCTTTACCAGATCCTTCTTCATCATCTAGACTTTTAAAGGTGGAATACCCCAGGACCCAGTTCTTAACCCTCTTTTCATCTACACTCACTCCTTAGATGATCTCATACAACTTCACAGCTTTAAATATCATCTATAAACCCCTGATTCCCAAATGTATATTTTCAGGCCATAGCTCTCCCTTTACCTCCATACACATATATCCAACTGCCTGTCTATATCTCCCATTGGATGACCAATAAATATCTGACAGGATCTTTCAAAATAGAGTTCTTGGTTTTCTTGTTTTCTTTTCAAAATCTACTCCACCCACAAACTTCCCCAATTTAATTAATGACAACTTCATTCTATTTGATTGGACATAAATCCTCAAAGTTCTTCATTTATCCCTCTTTTCTTATGTTCAACATTTAGTCTGTTGGAAAAATCTTTTTAGTCCTTTTTTCAAAATGTATCAAGAATTATACCACTTCCTGCCACTTCCATAGTCACCTCTCTTTTCCAAGCCACCATTGTGTTTTCTCTGGATGATTGCAGCAGTCTTCTAACTGATATCCTTGTTTCCACTGTGTATCCCCAACACACAGAGCAGGCAGAGTGATTTTGCTAAAATGTAAGGCAATTTCTACCATTCTTTTGTTCAAAATCCCGCAATGATTTGCCATTTTTTTTCAGAGTGAAATCCAATATCCTCACAATGCCCTACAATTATCTTCTATTTGCACCCCATCACTGTATACTCTCCCCTTCCTCCGCTTTGCTCCAGGAAAATTGCTCTTCTCACTATTTCTCAAATATGGCAGCCATTGTCTAACCTCATAGCCTTTCCAACTGATGTTTGCTTTGTCTGGAATGTACCTCCTTCTAGTATATGCTAGGGTTGTTCCCTTATTGCTTTTAAGTTTTTGTTTAAATGTCAGCTTTTCCATGAAACCTACCTGATCACCCTGTTCAAAATTAAACCTTATTCCTTATAATCATGCTTAATCTGTTCTGTTTTTCTGCAAGTCCTTTATTATCTTCTAGTGAGCTATATGATTTACTTATGTGCTGTGTTTATTATTCATTCACCTATCTTCTTCACTGGAATTGAAATGCTACACAGGCAGAGGTTTTTGTTTTTTTTTTCAATCTGTTTGGTTCACTAGTATTTCTAGAGTATCTAGACTAATTTCCTGACATGCACTTGGCATTCAGTAGTTCCTGAATGAATGGATGAGTGAATAAGTAAGTGAATGAAACAGTGAGACTGGAACTGAAAACTAGTTATTGTGGCTTAGAGACTCAGAATTCATTTTCTCTGACACTAACTATATTGCATTTCAGTTAAACACTGCTATGCTAGTCTGGGATCACCTATCTTAGTATCCAACTCCCAAGCTGCTTCTATAGCTCTTATTTCCAAATTGCTGCTTTTAGCAGTTACCCATCACATTATCAAATTCTAATGGGCACCAGTAATGTCAAATCACTGATTAAGTATATATTCTAATTATACATTGTATTATTCTAGTATGAAGCTGTTACCTACTTTTCATGTGGTCTAGAGAAGATAGCTTTCATCTTCATACTTTGGTTTGCTCATCTATAAAATGAAAGCGTTGACTAAATAGTCTCTAAGAACACTTCTCTCTGGAAGTTTGGGTATAAGTTACCACAGCCTCATTCCCATAATCCACAGAGTGGAAGCAGCACAAGTTTTGTGATCAGAGGGGTGTGAATTCAAATCTGGGTTCAACACAACTGAATAAGTCTGTTCAGTTTTCTGTACCCTCTGTAGATAATTTGTCTGTAAAATGTGAATGATCATCTTCTCTATATTATAACTTTTAAGGTTATTCTAAGGATAAAACTAAAGAATATATTTTGAAATGACATAGTGTGTGATACATTGTAGCAATTCAATATGTGGTGTTTTGTATGTGAAATATAGTAAGTCATATTTACATCTAGATAATATTAGAAAATTATGGAACGGAGGAGGAATACACTATGGGGCCATACAATACAGCACAGTGGTCAGTGACAGGATAGGGACTATCATTAAATTGGCATAGGACCTAAGTAGGTCCTGGTAGGGACAAACTCTGCCCGTGTCATTCACCCTTTGTATATTCAGCTGCCGCACCACTATCAGAGTTATGTTTCAGATAACACACCATCTTACATGTTGTGAATGTTTGGAAGAAAACAATTCACAGACTCAAATATACATCTGCTTGTAGTCTCAGTGTTTCATGCACTCTTTCCTCATTCATAAATGAGAACACTTTCCAGAGGCAGGGGATAAATACCATACCTTCTTTGCATTACCTACAACTTATACACCAGTGCTGTGAACACAGCAATAGGGAAGATATGCTTAATTATTGATAATTATGATTTTAGTTTGTATAATGTTTTAGCCAACAGAAAATTTTATATCTATCTTTAAAACAGTCTCCTGAGGTAGGTTTTGTGATAACCCCCAAATCACAGATGAGTACACGGAAACTGAGATGGAGTGATTGCTTCAGTGAAACTCGGCTAACAAGGGCACCAGTGTGATCTAATTCCCTATCTCCTGTCTTTCAAGTCATCCCTGAAAGATAGAGTTAATTTACCTCAAGAAGACAGCAGGCTAATCATACCCTCTTTCTAAATGCTGCTACTGTTAGCTCTTAGCACAATATCTATCACAAATGTTAATAAGTACTTTGGAAATCCTGCCATTAGCTCTGTTATCTGCTGGACTGTCTGGAGCCTCGCACTGAGTGTCCTCTTTAGCCAAGGGCTTCTCTGTAAGCAGACTGGATCTGATAGTCATTTGCTTGAATACATGCCATGTGACAGCAATTAAGGCTCTGTGCTTAGGTAAATGAGACCGTCAACTTCCCTCATTAGACCTCACATGTTTATACATATGTGTGAAGACTGTTTCAGAACTACCAAGCTGCTTTAAAGCTAGAGAAAGTAGAAAGAGAAATGAAGTACAAAATTAAGAAAGACATGCAGGAAGAGGATAGAACTTATAAGTAAGAAGGTTGGGTTCCTTTCTGGGCCTTCACATTAGTGGACCATGCAGTGTTGGACACATCACCTAGTATCTGAAGCTGTTTTCTCATTTTTAGGATGGAGATTGTGTTAAGAGTTCTTCAGAGAAACAAAAACCATAAGATACACACACACACACACACACACACACACACACACACACCCTAAGAGATTTATTTATATCCAAGGAATGGGTGTCTGTGATTGTGGGTACTGGTGTGAAATCCATAGAGCAGGTCATCAGTCTGGAAACTCTTGGGCTGCAATCTTGAAAAATAATTTCTTCTTCTCTCAAGAGACATGTTTTGCTCTTAAAATGTTTCAACTAATTGAATGAGGCCCACTCACATTATCGAGGTAATCTCCTTTACTTAAAGTCAAATGATCATATGTGATAACCCCATCTAAAAAATATTTTCATAGCAATACCCAAATTAATGTTTGTGTAACTGGGTTCTATAACCTAGTTAAATTGACACATAAAACTAATAATCACAGGGATGGTGATAATGATGATGGTGATGGGGGAAATAGCCATCTTTCAAAATCATGAAAAACAGATCTAAATATCCATTTTAGGTGTCTAGTACAATGTCTAACATATAGTAGAATCTCAATATTATTTCAATATGAACAAAAGCAAATGTATGGGAGTAAGGACTTATTCATTTATCTTGGGCCTCTTTTTTTTTTTTTTTTAAATCCCAGTAAAGTCTCTAAATTCATTTGATTGTGGCATAATCTCAACTATATTTTCCCAGTGGCTCTAAAACTAAGCTGACTCAGGATAAAAGTGTAGTGCTTCAGAATGAGTTTCAGGTAGATATTTTGTGCTTGAAAAAGAGCTCTGTACTTCCTCTATAGAGATAACAATTCTCATTACTTCCAACCTAGCACCTAAATTCTAATATATCATTATATTTCCATTATGCTATTTTGTTTTCAATTTCCTATAGGCTTTAGCAATTTATTACCATTAAAAGAAGAAATCCTTTACGGTTTTTGAGGCTGAATGTGGCTAATCTCATAACTTTGTCAATTAAAAATAAGGACAATTACATATGCAGAAAGTACGCATTTTATTGTTACTTCTCACGGTTTTTGTATACACTATTGTGGTTAAGTAGAAATAGCATTGACCTTGGAATCTGGAAAACAGAGCTTTTATAATGGTTCTCTTACATAAATACTAACTATATTACCTTGGACATCTTAACTAACCTCTGCATGCCCATTTTCCTATCCATTATATTTTATAACTAGCTTTGTCCATCCTGCATCTGTTCTGAAGAAATAATACATGAAAAACTATCTCGAACAATGTCTAGCTCACTGACAATACCTGATAAATATTGACTGAATCAGAATCTAAACACAGTGTGGGATATTAAATCAGAACTTCACCTAGATAATATGAATATCTAAAAGAATGAAGAGTTAGTTAGCTCTGCAACAAACTAAACACAGCATTTTCCATGCTAGAAAACCTTCAGTTTTTCACTGACATTCACAGTAGAGTTTTAAAGTTCCATTTTGAGCATAGGTGTCTTATACACATAATAACATTTTCCTGATTATTCATTTTTTTCATATGAAGGTATTTGGGCACTTTTTCTATAGAGCCAGTGTGATAAGGTTAATCAAACTTGGATAGAAACCAGAGTATGGAATATTGAATGAACACTATCAAGACAAAGGAATAATAAATAATCAAGATCAACTTGGCAGTGAAGGACCAGTCGCTGGCAACAGGAAGCAGGGTTAGAAACACTGGAGGTTAGATTCAATTGCTAAGTAAGATCAATTACATTCCAAAGGATTGAGATCTAGCTATAAGAGCAAGAAGAAAACATTTTTAAAATGAAGGATCAAGTTGCCAATTTTAGAAGAGTAAAAAAAAAAAAATCCAAGATGAAGAGAACATCACTCACAATGATAGCTGCCTCCTCCTTGCCCCAGTTTTGGGCTAACCCCATGCATTCCACTTTATGTTCCTCCTCATGGATCTTCACAAATATCTTGGCTCTGAATGTGAACAAAGTGTTTTATTTCTTATTTAATTAAAAGCTGCAAATTTCTAGGATAGGAAGAATGTCCGTATGCTTTAATAAGCATGAATTAGGAAAGACATGAAATGAGTTTCTGCTTGAGCTTATACACATCACTGAAAATCAAAATGACACATTTTCAAGATTTTCATAATATCTACATTTTATATTGCTCATTTATGCTGTTATGAGTAAAGCGTTGCCATCTCAACATTTACACAAACCTTGTCAGATTTTATTCCATTATCTTTTCTCTCAATTTTTTTTGCAGTAGTATTTTTTCACTCCTTTCCTTTTGATATGGAATTTTTCCAGATAATCCTCTTGAAAAGCAAAGCTTGTGAGATATAAATGTAAAAGGCAATTATTTAAAGAATAGAGACAAGTGGGCAAAGAGGTAACACACAATAATCCAGATACCATTATTCCTCATTGACAAATTTGATCCTTTCCGAAAATGATGACATATTGTAACTTAATCCACATTCACTGAGCAGCAAAGCAGGATGAATAATAAACTGTGGACCAAGATTTCATGAAATAATAGACCAGAGAAAAGCACAGGTTTACTTAGAGGTATTTTTTCCATTACTATTCACAGCACATCACCCCAAGGTAACAAGTGATAAGATGTCATATCTCCAAACTATCTTTCAGGACAAAATAAAACCATCAGATGTTAGACATTGTGCAAAATGACAACCATTGCTCTAATAATTGAACTCCAATTAAGCTGTGTATATACTCATTTACATAACCACTGTACAGTACTTGCAGCAAAGATCAGTTCACTTCTGTTCAGTCATTCAGTCGTGTCTGACTCTTTGCGACCCCATGGACTGCAGCACGCCAGGCCTCCCTATCCATCACCAACTCCTGGAGTCCACCCCCCATGTCCATTGAGTTGGTGATGCCATCCAACCATCTCATCCTCCGTCGTCCCCTTCTTCTCCTGCCTTCAATCTTTCCCAGCATCGGGGACTTTTCAAATGAGTCAACTCTTCGCATGAGGTGGCCAAAGTATTGGAGTTTCAGCTTCAACATCAGTCCTTCCAAAGAACAACCAGGACTGATCTCCTTTAGGATGGACTGGTTGGATCTCCTTGCAGTCCAAGGGACTCTCAAGAGTCTTCTCCAACACCACGGTTCAAAGGCATCAATTCTTTGGCAGTCAGTTTTCTTTATAGTCCACCACTCACATCCATACATGACCACTGGAAAAACCATAGCCTTGACTAGATGGACCTTTGTTGGCAAAGTAATGCCTCTGCTTTTTAATATACTGTCTAGGTTGGTCATAACGTTCCTTTCACGGAGTAAGCATCTTTTAATTTCATGGCTGCAGTCACCATCTGCAGTGATTTTGGAGCCCCAAAAAATAAAGTCAGCCACCGTTTCCACTGTTTTCCCATCTATTTGCCATAAAGTGATGGAACCAGATGCCATGATCTTAGTTTTCTGAATGTTGAGCTTTAAGCCAACTTTTTCACTCTTCTCTTTCACTTTCATCAAGAGGCTCTTTAGTTCTTCTTTACTTTCTGCCATAAGGGTGATGTCATCTGCATATCTGAGGTTATTGATATTTCTCCTGGCAATCTTGATTCCAGCTTGTGTTTCATCCAGCCCAGCGTTTCTCATGATGTACTCTGTATATAAGTTAAATAAACAGGGTGACAATATACAGCCTTGAGGTACTCCTTTTCCTATTTGGAGCAACAAAGATCATATCATCCTATAAACACACACACACTCTAAATGCAAAATCCTTTGTTATATATCCTTTCAATACAATTTTTGGACAGGATTCTTAAGGTAATTGATTTGCTGTGAGGTGGACTGGATTGAACCATAGCCTCTCTATGGTTAGTTACTTACCTTTAAGCCTCAGAATTCATGTCTATAAAATGCTAATAATAATTCATCCTTATTTTCTATCTAGGTTCGAATAAGAGAATGCATGGGAAAGATAATTCTGATAAGTTTCTGTACAAATATATTATTACATATAGTAATTAATATATTCATTATAATTTCATCAGTAAATTCTAAAACAATTCTATGGATAAAAACAAAAATGAAAGTACCATCACTTTGCCATCAGTTTTATCCATATTCAAATTATAGCTATAATAATGTTAAAAATGTACTGGAACTTCAGCATCTAAGGGTAAGTCACCCCTTCAAAGTACATACTTTTGGAATTTGTATTTAAATGGGCATTTATTGAGCAATTAATATTCATAAGATATTTTACAAATATTACTTCAATTAATCCTTACATAATTTTGATACATGGATATAATTAATCTTTTTTTCAAAGAAATAATTGAAGGATTAGAGATGTCTCCACGTTCATGGCATAATTTGTTGGTATAACTACTGTTATTACTCAAGTTGGGGGGGAATGATTGCATAGGCAAAACCTAAGAAAGAAGTTGTTTATACTATGGCGTCTGTGTTAGGACACAAGAAAGGAAGCAGTCTTCTATGTCAGGGAGATAAGAAATAAAATGGATTGCCAAAATAAGACGCTATATTTTGACTCAAATTTGGAAAACAAATCAGGCAACAAAGATTCAGCAAAGTACTAAGATTAATGGCTTTTAAAGTCAAGCTGAAGAATTTGACCTAGTTCATGAGCACTGTAAGTTACTGAGCAAGATAATGCCTTGATGAAACCAGTAATTTGGGAGGATGGTTTCTAAGATTCTGAAAAATTTGAAAATTTACTCATAAAACTTGAGAATTTATATAATGTTGCAAATATGCACACAGAATTGAAGATTCTTTAAAAATACCAATATAGATTTTTTAATAGGGATACTTATTTTAATATATTTGAGTCATGTTCAGTTCAGTTCAGTCAGTCATGTCCGACTCTTTGCGACCCCATGAATTGCAGCACACCAGGCCTCCCTGTCCATCACCAACTCCCGGAGTTCACCCAAACGCATGTCCATCGAGTTGGTGATGCCATCCAACCATCTCATCCTATGTCATCCCCTTCTCCTCCTGCCCTCAATCCTTCCCAGCATTAGGGTCTTTTCCAATGAGTCAACTCTTCGCATGAGGTGGCCAAAGTATTGGAGTTTCAGCTTCAACATCAGTCCTTCCAATGAACAACCAGGACTGATCTCCTTTAGGATGGACTGGTTGGATCTCCTTGCAGTCCAAGGGACTCTCAAGAGTCTTCTCCAACACCACAGTTAAAAAGCATCAATTTTTCAGTGCTCAGCTTTCTTCACAGTCCAACTCTCACATCCATACATGACCACTGGAAAAACCATAGCCTTGACTAGACGGACCTTTGCTGGCAAAGTAATGTCTCTGCTTTTAAATATGCTATCTAGGTTGGTCATAACCTTCCTTCCAAGGAGTAAACATCTTTTAATTTCATGGCTGCAATCACCATCTGCAGTGATTTTGGAGCCCAAAAAAATAAAGTCTGACACTGTTTCCACTGTTTCCCCATCTATTTCCTGTGAAGGGATGGGACCAGATGCCATTATCTTAGTTTTCTGAATGTTGAGCTTTAAGCCAACTTTTTCACTCTCCTCTTTCACTTTCATCAAGAGGCTCTTTAGTTCTTCTTCACTTTCTGCCATAAGGGTGGTGTCATCTGCATATCTGAGGTTATTGATATTTCTCCCGGCAATCTTGATTCCAGCTTGTGCTTCATCCAACCCAGCGTTTCTCATGATGTACTCTGCATATAAGTTAAATAAGCAGGGTGACAATATACAGCCTTGATGTACTCCTCTTCCTATTTGGAACCAGTCTGTTGTTCCATGTCCAGTTCTAACTGTTGCTTCCTGACCTGTATACAGGTTTCTCAAGAGACAGGTCAGATGGTCTGGTATTCCCATCTCTTTCAGAATTTTCCACAGTTTACTTTGATCCACACAGTCAAAGTACCACTACTCTATGTGAACATTGATATATTTTGATAAATTTAACCTGTCAGATGCCAATCCACCTTTAGGGCTATTGTTTATTTATTCATGAGCAATTATATATTTTCCATTTTGGATCTCTTTCTTATTTATATGACTTCCCGGGTGGCTCAGATGGTAAAGCGTCTGCTTACAATGTGGGAGACCTAGGTTCGATCCCCGGGTTGGGAAGACCCTCTGGAGAAGGAAATGACAACCCACTCCAGTACTCTTGCCTGGAAAATCTCATGGACAGAGAAGCCTGGTAGGCTGCAGTTCATGGCATCACAAAGAGTCTGGACACAACTGAGTAACTTCACTTTCACTTCCTTGTTTATATATGTCATGCCTTTATTTATAGTTACATTTTTTATGTTTGTATTATTCTTTCTTTTTTGATGTACAAAAATACAAGTAGTGAAAAATTTGACCATGTGAATGAGAAAAGAATGTTTGGTCTTTGGGGAAAATGTTTGGCATTTTCTTTGCATTAGATATAACATTTTTTATGTTTGTATTATTCTTTCTTTTTTGATGTACACCAAAATACAAGTAGTGAAAAATTTGACCATGTGAATGAGAAAAGAATGTTTGGTCTTTGGGGAAAATGTTTGGCATTTTCTTTGCATTAGATATACCAAATAAATTAGGAAAAGGGAAACCATGTGTTAGATAAGTAAGGGACATATTTATGACTTTGTAGGTGTTTCTATCATGTGTGTGTGAAAAGACTCAGAGCCCAAGACAGAGAAAGACAGAGAGACAGAAAAATTCATTTCATCTTGAGTCTAAGCTTTACAATTTCTCCTTTAAAGTATGAAAAGTCCAGTTGGAGTTACAGTGCAATGGCAAATTTTACATTGATAGTGTAGTGTTTTGAGAATTGAAAACATTGATTAAATGATATTTTAAGTTGCCTACTTTTTTTGAATTGATTTCTGTTTAAACGGTCCTACTTTTCACTTTCAGATATGTATCCCTTCTTATATTTTAAATATCTAGTAATTTCTGTTAAAATGTGTTTTGTATTGGAGACAAATGCTTATGTGCAATTCTTTGTAAATAATTTGGAATATGACAATAACAAAACCAATTATTAAAGGAGTACTTTTACTGGAAGTCTAAATGTGAAGAACTGGGGTTGTGTACCTCCTAACTCAATGCTCCAGAGAAATTATTGAAAATATACATACATTCGGCTTCCCCAGTGGCTCAGCAGTAAAGAATTTGCCTGTTTGCAGGAGCTGCAGGAGAGGAGGTTTCTGCCCCTGGGTTGGGAAGATCCCCTGGAGGAGGGCAAGGCAACCCACTCCAGTATTTTTGCCTGGAGAATCCCATGTACAGAGGAGCCTGGTGGGCTATGGTCCATAGGATCGCAAAGAGTTGGACACAACTGAAGCAAATTAGCATGTATGCACACACGCATACATGCATTCATAGCAGCATGCCTACCTCAGATCTGTAAGCAAGAAAAGGCCTTTATATCTTGGAAGACAAAAGCGAATGGCTCTAAACAGTGTTAGAATAAAGCCATTTTAATTGAAATCAAAGTGCCTATATATAAAGGGAGAAAATGCTGAAGGAAATACATCAACTAATGGTTATTGTTTATTCTGTGCATGCTGTGGCACTGGGGCTTGCCAGGTGGTGCTAGTGGTAAAGAACCCATCTGCCAATACAGGAGATGTAAGAGAAGTGAATCCCATTCCTGGGTTGGGAAGATTCCTTGGAGGAGGACACGGCAACCCACTCCAGTGTTCTTGCCTGGAGAATCCCATGGACAGAGGAGCCTGGAGGGCTTCAGTCCATAGGGTCACAAAGAGTTGGACAAGACTGAAGTGACTTAGCTTGCATGCATGCTGGGGGGCTACTGAGTGAGGGCTGAAGGGCAAAGGAAGATGTAAAAAATAATAAAATGGTGTCCATGACAGGGACTGCATGTATATAATCCCACTTAGTTAATATGTTGGTGTTTTCTGTGTGTGTCCATGTGTGTGCATTTGCACTTGTATGACTGAAGAGATGCATAAAATAGTACTCTCGCATATATGGTGGGAAAATATACCTGAACACTCATGAGTTGCCAATAGTCCTGAACTTCTCCCACAGTTATCAAAGGCATACTGTCATGATTCAGACTTGAATCTTCCATCAGGCCAATAGCTAACTTTATTTGACACTAATATTCTAGATTATTTCAATATGGGAAATTGTGAGAGTTGGAGGAGAGATGAGAAAAACTGTCAAAATTTTTAAAGGAGAATTTTGGGTAGAGATTCATTTAGATGTTTTTAGAATAATATGATTAATAATAAGGGTAAAAAGGCAACTAATTAATATTAGAAATTAGATATGTATGTATTTAAAAACTAGCCAGGAAGATAACAGTAACAGAATAAAAAACAAAATAAATTAAACAAAAAATAGGAAAGAAGAGATAAAAAAACAAGAAAGTAGAATGCCAGATGCAGGGGTAGCAAGAGGGAAAATGGGGAGCTGCTATTCACTCTGCATGCAAGTTCAATAATGTAAGATGAAATTGTTCTAGAAATCTGTTGCTAATATTGCACTTATAGTTAAACAATACTGTACTGAACACTTAAAAAATTTGTTCAGGTAGATCTCATGTAATGTTTTTTTACCACAGTTTAAAAAAAAGTATTGGACTTCAAACGAAAAAATAGTTTCAACATAACAGAAATCAAAACAAATATGAATGGATTAAAAATTCCATTATAAATACAAAGACATATAACCGTATAGGGAGGTTTTTAACATGCCACACTAGAAATCAATTGTGTGGGCAAAAAATAAGTAAAGATTATAAAACCTTCACCAAAGGATACTTTTCACTCTCATTATTCACAGATATCAAACTTGCAAATTCACTTTATTAAATTAATTGGTAACCCCAAGATTGATACTTGCAGTACCTTTGCACTTGTTCACAAACATGAATAAACTGGCAGAAAATTTGAGTTGTCTGATATGAACTTTTCCAGCTGAGGTCAAACAAGTTTTTGTTTTCATATTCATACTATAAACAAACGACTTTTTTGCAGTATAATTAATGCTGATTTCGGACACACACAGCAGTAAGCGACAGCTTGCAGCAAGCAGCAGCTAGTGGTAGCTGGAAGCAAGGTCTTAATTTCTCAGAAACTGAGTCCTAAAACACTGGACCACAGGAGCCAGCAGTTAGGGCTAAGGTCCCTAGTCTTGTCTGCCTAGTCAAGAACAAATTCAGATGAGCAAGCAGAAGGTAAAGAGTAAAGTAAAATGTTTATTGTAAAGAAAACTACATGCAGAAAGGCGCATGGGCGAGCTCAGAGAATCATGCCTTGGGAAGTTTAAATCCTTTATAAAGGGGCAGTTTTCCAGGTCTTGTCTTCCCTCAGGCCAATCACTTTGCTTTGTCCCCTCCACTCCCCCCTCCCCCAGTAAATTTGTTTCAGGACCCTCCCCTGCGGTGCTTGCATACACAATAGCCAAGATGGATCTCGAAGTGAAGGATTCTGGGAGGAGCAAGACTCATTACTGCTGGGGATTATCCAATGACTTTAACTTCAAGGACCATTTCTGCACATGTGTAGTATCTCCCCTATCAGACACGATTTTTTTCCTCCCTTTGTCCTTGCCTTGATTATTCCCTGAGGTAAGAGACTAAGACTGGCTATTTACCCTTTTATTGTTGTCTGTGAATTCCTCACAATTTCCAACAAACTGTGGAGAATTCTTCAAGAGATGGGAATACCAGACCAGGTGACCTGCCTCTGGAGAAATCTGTATGCAGGTCAGAAAGCAAAAGTTAGAACTGGACGTGGAACAACAGACTGGTTCCAAATAGGGAAAGGAGTACGTTGGGGCGTCTATTGTCACCCTGCTTATTTAACTTATATGCAGAGTACATCATGAGAAACGCTGGGCTGGATGAAGCACAGCTGAAATCAAGATTGCCAGGAGAAATATCAATAACCTCAGATATGCAGATGACACCACCCTTATGGTAGAAAGCAAAGAAGAACTAAAGAGCCTTTTGATGAAAGTGAAAGAGGAGAGTGAAAAAGTTAGCTTAAAGCTCAACATTCAGAAAACTAAGATCATGGCATCCAGTCCCATCACTTCATGGCAAATAGATGGGGAAACAGTGAAAATGGTGGCTGGCTTTATTTTTTTGGGCTCCAAAATCACTGCAGATGGTGACTGCAGCCATGAAATTAAAAGACACTCTTTGGAAGAAAAGTTATGACCAACCTAAACAGTAAATCAAAAAGCAGAGACATTATTTTGCCAACAAAGGTCTGTCTAGTCAAAGCTATGGTTTTTCCAGTAGTCATGTATGGTTGGGAGAGTTGGACTATAAAGAAACCTGGGCACTGAAGAATTGATGCTTTTTAACTGTGGTGTTGGAGAAGACTCTTGAGAGTCCCTTGGACTGCAAAGAGATCCAACCAGTCCATCCTAAAGGAAATCAGGAATATTCATTGGAAGGACTGATGTTGAAGCTGAAACTCCAATACTTTGGCCACCTGATGGGAAGAACTGACTCATTTGAAAAGACCCTGATGCTGGGAAAGATTGAAGGTGGGGGGGCAAAGGGGAGAAGAGAGGGTGAGATGGTTGGATGGCATCACTAACTCTATGGACATGAGTTTGAGTAAACTCTGGGAACTGGTGATGGACAGGGAGGCCTGGCATGCTACAGTCCATGAGGTGGCAAAAAGTCGGACAGGACTGAGTGACTGAACTGAACTGAACTGAACTGAATTCTTCAACTGGAACCCACCTATCTCTTATCTTAATAAATACAAGCAGAAGGGTGGCTGATTGTAAATTTCCAACCTGGAGCTTATCTATCTCCTACATCAATACTGTTTTTTTGCATTTTCTGTTTTCTTTTTTTTGGTGGTTTTGCTGTTTAAAATGTACCACAAACACAGTGCTGAAGTGTTGCCTAGCGTTCCTAAGCTCAAAAAGGGTTAGTCACTCAGCCGTGTCCCACTCTTTGTGACCACATGGACTGTATGTAGCCCACCAGGCTCCTCTGTCCATGTAATTCTCCATGAAGAATACTGGAGTGGGTTGCCATTTTCTTTTCCAGGGGATCTTCCCAATCCAGGGGTCAAACCCAGCTCTCCAGCATTACAGGCAGACTCTTTACCAACCAAGCCACCAGTTAAGGTCAGTTCAATTATTCAGTCATGTCCAACTCTTTGCAACCCCAGGGACTGCAACACACCAGGCTTCCTTGTCCATCACCAACTCCCGGAATTTACTCAAACTCATGTCCATCAAGTTGGTGATGCCATCCAACCATCTCATCTTCTGTCACCCCCTTCTCCTCCTGCCTTCAATCTTTCTTAGCATCAGGTCTTTTCAAATGAGTCAGTTCTTCGCATCAGGTGGCCAAGTGTTGGAGTTTCAGCTTCTGAAAAATGGTGGTTAAAGACACTTAAATACAGTACTATAAAGCACTAAATATCTACAGATCAGCCAACTTGTCACTTTCTTCTACACTTGAAAAAATAGTCTGTAGAGTTTTTTTCTTTGTTGTTACTGTTGTTTAGTGCTAAGTTGTGTCTGAGTCTTTTGCGACCGCATGGACTGTAGCCCATCAGGCTCCTCTGTCCATGGGATTTCCCAGACAAGAATACTGGAGTGGGTTGACATTTCCTTCTCCAGGGGATCTTCCCAACCCAGGTATTGAACCCATGTCTCCTGCACTGCAGGTGGATTTTACCTCTGAGCCACTAAGAAAGCTTTTTTTTTTTCCCCTTAGCATACACTTAAAATGCAATGTGTGTCACTGAATAAAAATTGGCTTTATAACTTTCACTGTTATAATAGGAAAATATATATACCAAATGCCATTACCAGAATCATAACTATTACTGCAATGAATTCTATGTTGTTTTTGCTTCTTGTAAGATTTGAAGTTCCAGGTAACAGCATTCTCTTGGCTAAGCTTAGATGGTGTGCTATATGAGGGATAAGCGATAGCATCTGACCTTCTAAACTTTTCACAGTGATTGATTTTCCACCTCAGAAAGAAGTTGCAAATGATGGGAAGTCTAAATGAAAAAAATACCAATTTCAATTAATGCCTTAGCTCTTTTGATAATCACTTCAATCATAATAGGAAAGTACTATGGCTGTTGCCATTTTCACATGAAGGAACTGAGGCTTAGAAATGTTAAATCATTGCCCTAAATATGCACCTATTAAGTGTCTGGCCCTATATTCGAACCTAGGTAATGTTACTCCAGAGAGCAGCCACTGAATATTTTCACAGGCAATGTCTTGTTATGTAGGATGCTTTGAATATTTTTCTTGATATTCATATTTATTATGTTCATTTGTTGGAATTAGTGCTTATTTTAAAGAGTGCTTTTATTTTTATCGGTGTATAAAGGAAGTATTTGGCATTTTTAAAAATATACATGAAAGATATAATGAGCTTAAAAAAAAAAATTCCCTTACAGGTTCAGAAGTTGAGTCCCGGGGATGTATACAAAGTCAAAATTCAATCACTGGAATAATATGAACTGAAAATTTGTAGGAAATTTTGAGTGAAATCAATGTTTTCTTTCCTTATTCAATAATACATGATAAGGAGAATGATAGTAAAGTGGAAAAAAAAAGCAGGTGTCAATCTGGACAAATAATGTCAAAGGCTATCTTAATTAAAGAGCATGTCTTGAGTTTCATCAGTGTTGAAGAAACAACTTGGGGCTTATTTATCCAAGGTTATAAAAATTGAGTCTTAGAAAATCAGAATTTATTTGAATAAAATGTACAGCCAGGTCTATTATGGCACAGTTAATGTGAGTGGAAAATGTAACCAAATTGTAACGAAATTTAAAGAGGAAAACCCAAAAGCATTATAAACACATTGTCATGCACATTCTGTTTGGATTTAACTGTGGTAACGTTTTCGTTGAGGAAAGAACTGTATTCTTCAGTTGCTCAGTGGTGTCCAACTCTTTGCAACTGCATGGACTGCAGCACCCTTCCTTCAGTATCTCCTGGAGTGTGCTCAAATTCATGTCCAGTGAGTCAGTGACACCATCCAACAATCTTATCCTCTATTTCCCCCTTCTCCTCTTGACCTTAATCTTTATTCCTAGCATCAGAGTCTTTTCCAATGAGTCAGCTCTTTGCATCAGGGAGCCAAAGTATTGGAGCTTCAGCTTCAGCATCAGTCCTTCCAATGAATATTTAGGGTTAATTTCCTTTAGGATTGACTAGTTTGATCTCCGTGTTGTACAAGGGACTCTCAAGAGTCTTAACCAGCACCACCATTCAAAAACATCAATTCTTCAGCGCTCAGCCTTCTTTGTGGTCCAACTCTCACATCTGTACATAAGTACTGGAAAACCATAACTTTGACTATATGGACCTTTATTGGCAAAGTGATGTCTCTGCTTTTTAATACACTGTATAGGTCTGTCATAGCTTTTCTTTTAAGGAGCAAGTGTCTTTTAATTTCATGACTGCAGTCATGATCCACAGTGATTTTGGAGCCCAAGAAAATAAAAAGTCTTTCAGTTTCCATTTTTTCCCCATCTATTTGCCATGAAGTGATGAGACTAATGCCATGATCTTAGTTTTTGAATGTTGAGTTTTAAGCCAGCTTTTTCACTCTCCTCTTTCACCTTCATCAAGAGGCCCTTTAGTTCCTCTTAGCTTTCTGCCATTAGGGTAGTGTCATCTGCATATCTGAGGTTATTGATATTTCTCCTGGCAATTTTGATTCTAGCTTGAGCTTCATCCAGTCTGGCATTTCTCGTGATGTACTCTGTGTATAAATTAAATAAGCAGGGTGACAATATACAGCCTTGATGTACTCCTTTCCCAGTTTTTAACCAGTCCATTGTTCCATGTCTTGTTCTAACTGTTGCTTCTTGACCTGCATACAGATTTCTTATAACTCTGAAACTCTCTCAATTCTACCATTTATTTGTATGTTACTGTATATCCATCTGTGAATATGTTAGCAATATTTCAAACATATCTATGCAGAGTAAAGCTGTAATACCAGGAAACTATATAATTTGTTAATAACCTGATGAACTTCACTATTGTGTATTATGTTCTGTGATGGAGTTCCTGAGATTACCGACCCTTTGGATCATGAATCAACTATTTAAAAATGCAGATAGCCTATGAACTGAGTGGTTTCCTGTCACTGGGTCTCATTTATGAATTCTATTTTTAAAAATTATATGTTCTATGTTATAGGACTCCTTTATATGGAGCCTCATAGTAGAATTTGTAGGTGATTTCTTTGCTTTTAAAAATAGAAGCAACACTATATTTTTTATCATCTTAAAAATAAGATATTCATCTTTCAAAACCATTTGTAATAGTGGAAGAATTATGTCAATTAATACTCTAAATCAGCACTGTCTTGTAGAACTTTTTCAATAATGGAAATTTTCGGCACCATCCCATACATTAGCCACTAGGCACAAATGGCTACTAAGTACTTGAAATGTGACTGAGGTACTAAATTTTTGATGCTATCATATCTAATATGAAGTAATTTGAAAGCAAGTTTAAATAATCACATGTGGCTAAATGGCATTGATCAATGCTGCTTTCTGATTTTCAAATAAGGAAATCTTGCTTTGGAGAGGAAAAGAAACCTTCCCCATTCATCCATAATAGGTCATGGCAATTAAGATGTGTGTTTAATCAGATGAATGATATTCAATTAATACTAATATGAAAGATTGGATACAATATTCCTAAATTTATATCTACACTTTTAAGAGGAAATCTTCTAGACTGACAGTGCCTTTAAAAATGCCTTTCTTTCACACCTTATCTTCGACAAAGGAGGCAAGAATATACAATGGAGAAAAGACAACCTCTTTAACAAGTGGTGCTGGGAAAACTGGTCAACCACTTGTAAAAGAATGAAACTAGAACACTTCCTAACACCGTACACAAAAATAAACTCAAAATGGATTAAAGATCTAAACGTAAGACCAGAAACAATAAAACTCCTAGAGGAAAACATAGGCAAAACACTCTCCGACATAAATCACAGCAGGATCCTCCATGACCCACCTCCCAGAATATTGGAAATAAAAGCAAAAATAAACAAATGGGACCTAATTAAAATTAAAAGCTTTTGCACAACAAAGGAAACTATAAACAAGGTGAAAAGACAGCCTTCAGAATGGGAGAAAATAATAGCAAATGAAGCAACAGACAAACAATTAATCTCAAAAATATACAAGCAACTTCTGCAGCTGAATTCCCGAAAAATAAATGACCCAATCAAAAAATGGGCCAAAGAACTAAACAGGCATTTCTCCAAAGAAGACATACAGATGGCTAACAAACACATGAAAAGATGCTCAACATCACTCATTATTAGAGAAATGCAAATCAAAACCACAATGAGGTATCATTTCACACCAGTCAGAATGGCTGCTATCCAAAAGTCTACAAGCAATAAATGCTGGAGAGGGTGTGGAGAAAAGGGAACCCTCTTACACTGTTGGTGGGAATGCAAACTAGTACAGCCACTATGGAGAACAGTGTGGAGATTCCTTAAAAAACTGGGAATAGAACTGCCATATGACCCAGCAATCCCACTGCTGGGCATATACACCGAGGAAACCAGAATTGAAAGAGACGCGTGTACCCCAATGTTCATCGCAGCACTGTTTACAATAGCCAGGACATGGAAGCAACCTAGATGTCCATCAGCAGATGAATGGATAAGGAAGCTGTGGTACATATACACAATGGAATATTACTCAGCCATTAAAAAAAATACATTTGAACCGGTTCTACTGAGATGGATGAAACTGGAGCCCATTATACAGAGTGAAGTAAGCCAGAAAGAAAAACAACAATACAGTATACTAATGCATATATATGGAATCTGAAAGATGGTAACGATAACCCTATATGCGGGACAGAATGAGAGACACAGATGCATGGAACAATTTTATGGACTCTGAGGGAGAAGGTGAGGGTGGGACGTTCTGGGAGAATGGCATTGAGACATGTGTATTGTCATATGTGAAACAGAGCACCATTCCATGTTCGATGCATGTGACAAGGGCTCGGGGCCGGGGCAGTGGGATGATCCAGAGGGATGGGAGGGGGAGGGAGGTGGGTGGGGGGTTCGGGAAGGGGAACACATGTAAACCCATGGCTGATTCTTGTCAATGTATGGCAAAAACTATTACAATATTGTAAAGTAATTAGCCCCCAAGTAAAATAAATAAATTTATAAAAAAAAAAAAAATAAAATAAAAATAACCTGAATATAGGAAATCAAAAAAAAAAAAAAAAAAAATGCCTTTCTTTCTCACTGCAGTACTCTCAACATTTAACACAGTGCTTATTAGGCAGAGTAGACAGAGTAGGCACTTGATAAATATTCATTCAATGGATGAATGATAAAACAAAATTAAATGAATATCAGAAGCACTATTTAAATGGAGCAAACCGTTAAATCAGTGGCCAGAAAATGTCCAATGATAGTATGGATGTAAATGCAAATGTTATTCCAGAACTTTGATTTTACTGGAACTATCCAAAATTCAATCCTGTCCATGAATGTTTCAACTAAATCAATTTTGACTGTTTGTTTATTCTTCAATAATGCTCATCTCATCTCAGAGCTATTGCATATTGCTTTGGCAACTGTGCAATGCTCATTTTCATTCAACAAATATTTGTTGTACGTGTACTATCTTCCAGGCACTGTGTTAGAAAGGCATTATGTTTGGTAAGGCTGTGAGCTCTAAGTCTGATCTCCTCAGTTGGAATCCTGCCTTTCTGCTTACTGTGCAAGCTTGGCAAGTCACCCTTGTCATGCCTCTGTTTCTGTAAAATGAAGTGATTATAGGACACATTCATAGGGTTATTTTCAGACTTAAATGATTTACTGCATGTAGAGAATTCATAATACTGCCCAGTATATAGTAGGCATCTAATAGGTTTTAGTTATTAGATGTTGGGCATCTGATAGGTGCTAGCTATTAGATGTTGAGGAATCAGCAGTAAAAACAAATAGGGTCTATATCCTTATAGGGTTTATTTTGGCCCTCAGTATAACAGGGAAGCATTACCAAGAACAAAGCTAGTGGAGGTGATAGAAATTTAGTTGAGCCATTTAAAATCCTAAAAGATGTTGCAGTTGAACTGCTGCATCTAATATGCAAGAAAATTTGGAAAATTCAGCAATGACCACAGGACTGGAAAAGGTCAGCTTTCATTCCAATCCCAAAGAAAGACAATGCCAAAGAATGTTCAAACTACCACACAATTGCAGTCATTTCACATGCTAGCAAGGTAATGCTCAAAATCCTTCAAGCTAGGCTTCAACAGTACATGAATAGAGAACTTCCCGATGTATAAGCTGGATTTAGAAAAGGTAGAAGAACCAGAGATCAAATCGCCAGCATTCATTGGATCATAGAAAAAGCAAGGGAATCCCAGAAAAACATCGTTTTCTGCTTCATTGACTATGCTAAAGCCTTTGCGTGGATTGCAATAAACTGGAAAATTCTTCAGGAGATGGGAATACCAGACCACCTTACATGCCTCCTGATAAACCTGTATGCAGGTCAAGAAGTAACAATTAGACCCAGACATGGAACAACAGACTGGTTGAAAATTGAGAAAGAAGTGCATCAAGGCTGTATATCATCACTTATTTAGTTTCTTTGCAGAGTACATCATTCGAAATGCCAGGCTGGATGAAGCACAAGCTGTAATCAAGATTGCCAGGAGAAATATCAATAATCTCAGATATGCAGATGACACCACCTTTATGGCTGAAAGTGAAGAACTAAAGAGCCTCTTGATGAGGGTGAAAGAGGAGAGTGAAAAAGCTGGCTTAAAATTCAACTTTCAAAAACTAAGATCATGGCATAGTGTCCCATAATTTCATAGCAAATAGAATGTGAAAAAGTGGAAGCACTGATAGATTTTCTTTTCTTGGACTACAAAATCACTAGGATGATGACTGCAGCCATGCAAATAAGAGACTCTTGCTCCTTGGAGGAAAAGCTGTGACAAATCTAGACAGCATATTAAAAAGCAGAAATATCACTTTGTTGACAAAGGTCCATATAGTCAAAGCTATGGATTTTCCAGTAATCATGTACAGATATGAAACTTGGACCATAAAGAAGGCTGTGCCTAGTTGCTCAGTCATGTCCGACTGTTTGTGATCCCATGGACTATAGCCTGCTAGGCTTCTCTGCTATAGGCATTCTCCATGAAAGAATGTTGGAGTGGGTTGCCAAGCCCTCTTCCAAGAGATCTTCCCAACCCAGGGATCAAACCCAGGTCTCTTATATTGCAGGTGGATTCTTTACTGTCAGAGCCAATAGGGAAGCCCAAAGAAGGATGAGCAGCAAAGAATTGATATTTTCAAATTCTGCTGCTGGAGAAGACTCTTGAGAGTCCCTTGGACAGTGAGGAGATCAAACCAGTCAATCCTAAAGAAGCCAACCTTGAATATTCATTGGAAGGACTGATGCTAAAGCTGAATCTCCAATACTTTGGTTACTTGATCTGAAGAGCTGACTCATTGGAAAAGACCCTTATGCAAGCAATGGTTGAAGGCAAAAGGAGAAAAGGGTGGCAGAAGATGAGATGGTTAGATAGCATCACCGACTCAGTGGACGTGAGTTTGAGCAGACTCCATGAGATAGTGAAGGACAGGGAAGCCTGGCATGCTCCAGTCCATGGGGTTGCAAAGAATCAGACACAGCTTAGTGACTGAATAGCAACATGAATAACAGGGAAATTATTCCTTGACATTTACTGTGTCCAACAGACCTTTTTTATTTGAATTTTTTTTTTTTTACATTTAACAATAAGAATAAACAGATGTGTATGGTAACTCGCTTCAGTATTGTTGGACTCCGTGCAACCCTATGGACTCTAGCCCACTAGGCTCCTCTGTCCATGGGATTCTCCAGGTAAGAACACTGGTGTGGGTTGCCATGCCCTCCTTCAGAGGATATTCCTAACCCATGCCTGTCTCCTGCATTGGCAGGTAGGCTCTTTGTCACTAGCACCACCTGGAAAATTCTGAAAGAGATGGGGGTACCAAACCACCTGACCTGCCTCTTGAGAAACCTGTATGTAAATTGGGAAGCAACAGTTAGAACTGGACATGAAACAACAGACTGGTTCCAAATAGGAAAAGGAGTACCTCAAGGCTGTATATCGTCACCCTGCTCATTTATCTTCTATGCAGAGTACATCATGAGAAACGCTGGGCTGGATGAAGCACAAGCTGGAATCAAGATTGCCGGGAGAAATATCAATAACCTCAGATATGCAGATGACACCACCCTTATGGCAGAAAGTGAAGAACTAAAGAGCCTCTTGATGAAAGTAAAAGAGGAGAGTGAAAAAGTTGGCTTAAAGCTCAACATTCAGAAAACTAAGATCATGGCATCTGGTCCCATCACTTCATGGCAAATAGATGGGGAAACAGTGGAAACAATGGTTGACTTTATTTTTTTGGCTCCAAGAACACTGCAGATGGTGACTGCAGTGATGATATTAAAAGATGCTTACTCCTTGGAAGGAAAGTTATGACCAACCTGACAGCATATTAGAAAGCAGAGACATTACTTTGTCAACAAAAGCCCATCTAGTCAAGGCTATGGTTTTTCCAGTAGTCATGTATGGATGTGAGAGTTGGACTATAAAGAAAGATGAGCACCAAAGAATTGATGCTTTTGAACCGTGGTGTTGGAGAAGACTCTTGTGAGTCCCTTGGACTGCAAGGAGATCCAACCAGTCCATCCTAAAGGAGATCAGTCCTGGTTGTTCTTTGGAAGGACTGATGTTGAAGCTGAAACTCCAATACTTTGGCCTCCTGATGTGAAGAGCTGATTCATTTGAAAAGACCCTGATGCTGGGAAAGATTGAGGGCGGAAGGAGAAATGGAAGACAGAGGATGAGATGGTTGGATGGCATCACCGACTCAATAGACATGAGTTTAGATAGACTTCAGGAGGTGGTGATGGACAGGGAGGCCTGGCGTGCTGCGGTTCATGGGGTCGCAAAGAGTTGAACATGACTGAGTGAACTGAACTGAACTGAACCACCTGGAAGCTCAAGTAAAGGGATGGTGAAAAATCAAATTCATTAGAAACTTTAACAAGAATTTAAACATAATAAATAAATAAATACCAAATAAATCTTCATACAAAATAAATCACATAAATTTTGGTATACAAACCTCTTGAAATATGAAAGAATGTTTCCCTATATCTATAGTAATTGTGTCAGGCACTTGTATGAAAATATTGAATGGTTAAGTTCTTCCTGTTGAAAGACTGGAAGACAATATCACATTTCCTTTTTGTCTTTAAAATTAAATTATTTAGTTATGAATTATTGAATTTGAATAAACTCAACTTGAATAATTCCATATAGATTCGTGTAGTCTGAGATTTCTGTTTTTTAATGATTAGTTTCGCTATCACCTTTAGAATCTAAAGTGTTGCTATCCATTTCTTTGCATTGATCTTCTGATTTGTCTAATAAGTTGAGACTTCATCTTCTGTCAATTTTCTTCTCTTTGCTTGTACAGATGAAAAAATCCAAATTTCTGGTTATGATCAATGAATGGTTAAAAGCAAACTAAAGCAATATTACACCCGATCTCCTTCTATACCTTATTGAAAGACAGTTCAGTACTTTGGGCAATACATTAAGAAAACTGAATGGTGAAAATTTATTTCACTATTGTATCATTTTCTTGGCAATTCTATTTTTATATTTTATTCTATTTTTACATTTTCTTAGTCTTTTTTTTTTATTTTCCCATTTTCTTGGTCCCTTTGGACATAGTTCAGAATTATTGAGTAACCATGAATAATGATGAAATAATTTGTGGGATCTAGTGAACCAGTGAAATTGCTCAGTCGTGTCTGACTCTTTGCGACCCCGTGGACTGTAGCCTACCAGGCTCCTCCATCCACGGCAAGAGTACTGATGTGGGTTGCCATTTCCTTCTACAGGGGATCTTCTCAACTCATGGATCAAACCCATGTCTTCCGCATTACAGGCTTTACCTTCTGAGCCATTAGGGAAGCCCAATTTTGGGGATGATGAAATATAAAACTCTTTCAAGATATTGAAAAAATAAGTTAACTAAGATCCCTTGATGTTGTCTCAGATTTATTAAAGTGTCCAAACGATCTACAAGATAATTTCAAGAAGGAAATTTCTGTTTAATCTTTAGAAGACAACTAAGAATAAATAGAAGGCATGAAACATCAACCCTCACAAATCATTGACTGATCAAAAGAGAAACTCAAAAACAAAAATCAGGTCCAGTTGACCACAGTAGTATCTAATGCGTAAGATTCAGAGACGGCAACAGATATTAAATAATTACATAAATGAGATAATACAGACCGTTATAAATGTACTAAAAAAACCTTTTAATTACTATGATAGAGTAAAACAGATTTCTTAATTTGAATTGATGTGTCAGGAATGTTTCCCTGAAGAAGTGACGCTGAAATTATGATCTGAAGGATAAGTAGGAATTAATCTGGTGAAAAGTAGATATAGGAGGATACCAGCACATGCAGAGACTCTGAGGCAAGACAGAACTTGACACACTTGAGGAACTGAAGTAAAAATTATGTGGTTGTTAACAGGGAGAAGGTGTTCAGTGATTGAGGTGAACCTAAAGAGGCAGGCTTCAGTACAATCAAAAGAGGCCCTTGTAGGTCATAATAAACAGGTTGAATTTTACCCTAAGTGTAGTGAGGAACCACTAAAAGGCACAGAGCATGGAGATAATATAATCATACTTGCTTTTAAAAGTTACTAAAGAAGTATATGCTTGTTAAGAAAAACTAGACAAGGCAGAAATGTAGGAAAACAGTTGAAGAGTTCTCCTGGGTCTATGCTGTAATACTAAGTTTGGTGTGTGTTGTCTCAGGCTCTTGTAATTGATATGCTGATATGACTACAAAGAAGCACATTACTAATATTAACTGATTATACTCATGAAAATCCTCTGAAACTTGCATTCAACATTGTATTTTGGACATGTTTCCACACCAGTGTCCATATTGACCTGCCTTATTCTGCCAATGGCTACCTAGCATTTCATTGTAAGAATATGCCTGGATTGTCAAATTTTTTCTGAATAAAGCCAGGTAGTAAATATTTTAGGCTTTGCAGTTCACAAAACTACATAATCTGCTATTGTAGTATAAAAGCAGCCATATACAATGGATAAACAAATGCTGGTGGCTGGGTTCACAGGTTGTATATAAAAGGGTGTTATCAGGATTTGGAGTATGGATTGTAGTTTGTCAATTCCTGGAATCTAGCACAATTCATTAACTGATGAGGGTGTTGTTTATTTTTTAAAACCCCAACTTAATAAAATTAAATACCCACACTTTTTTTTTAATTGAAACTATATAGAAGAGTCTAAAATTAAAAGGAATATATTTTTTTTCTCACCCTTCATTCCCTTGTCCCATTCAACAAATGTAAACATTTTGCTAGTTTCTATCTTTTAATTCTTCAAGTGGTTATCATATTTTTAAATACTCTTCTTTTATTGTTATTTCTTGATTTAGGTGCATGTTGATCACATAATGCTAAAAAGATAAAAGAAAAATGTTGATTTTATAATGCTAAAAAAGAGGAAGGGTTTACTCCATTGTTACTTCCTACCTCTTCTCTTCCTCTTAACTTTATTATGTTATTACTTAATTTCTATTGAGGTTTTTATTATCTACATTATATTCAGTGACTATAATGAAGTATTCTGTGCTTTGTTCTAGGTTAATTATTTAATATTATTTTGCATTAACATTATTTTGATAATGTAAGTATATTTATTACAGAACCAAGAATTGATAGATCATACTGGCCATATTCCAAATCTGTCTTCTTGTATGCCTTTGACATTATTTTGAGCTAACTCCCAAATTAACACAGACATAATGCTGATATATGCATAGAGTATATAAGTGATACATACATTAAAAGTACATTTATTTTTGCACAAGCATTTAGTTGAAATCTTTGCCCTCATTTTAGAAGATAAAGTTTAAAATAATTTACCTCCTGACTTTCAAAGACATTATTTCATTACATTCAAGCACTCATTTCCATAGCTGGGAAGTCTGAGGTCAGTCTGATGTTCAAAGTAACCTATGGGAGTTTTTAAAATTTTAATTTTGAATACTTTTTTATCCTTAGCAATTTGAAAGCTTTTAGAATGCTTTAAAGTGTCATGTCCTGTTTTTAAAATTACTATTATTCATTTAGCTTTATTTAAGCAAAAGTTAGGGTTTATCAATCTGAAGATTTGTGTCTTTATTCTGTGAATTTTTATTTTTAGACTGAAAATCCATGAAAACATAAATGTACAGCTACAATAAATTGTTAAAAAGAAAACCTCACTTAACCACTACTCAGATTAATAAATACATTGAAGGCAATGCAGAAGCACCCATATGGTCCTTTGCAATCACAACTCCCCTCCCACTCCAATAAAGTAAATCAGTATTCTGTGTTTTATCATAATTTTAAAAATGTTTCCCCCACTCCAGTATTCATGAAAACTACATATTCATTTTTCCTGTTTTTGAACTTTACATAGATGAAGTCATATTTGTATTTTGTGTCTGAATTTGGTCGGTTAATAATATGTTAGTGAAAATCATCTTTTTAATTTCTACACAGTCCTCTGTTATCATATTTATCACAATTTACTGATTGATTCTATGATTGATGAACATTAGGGTATTTCTAGTTTGGGACTCTTGTAAATGATGCTGTTATAAATATAATCTTACACATCTTGTATTGAACATCTGTTCATAGGTCTGTTGGGTGTCACTCTGCTAGGTCATAGAATATGCAAATGTCCAACTTCTGTAGAAAAGGTCAAAATGTTTTCCAAAGTTTATACTCACACTGGAAATATATGGAAATTATAGTATTATTGCTCTATATCATTACCAGCACTTTTTATTGTGAGTTTTTTCTTTTTAAATTTTCTTTTCTTTTTTGGCTGTTCTGGTGGTTAGGTAGCATTTTGTGAGGGAAACAGCTGTGTTTGACTTGGTGGGACCAGTCTAAGACCATCTGTTGTGTAAAGAAATAAAAATTTTACAGGGTTGCAAAGCAAGACGGAATTACTCTTTGATGGGCATATGAGGAATGGCATCCTGGAGAAGGTAATTTGCACAGGAATTGGAAGGAGAGGATAGTGATAATCATGGGTATTAAGTAAATTACATCTTTTAAATAGTGTGGAATATTTCAAAGAAGTGATTCACTGAAGTACCCCAATGAGAAGTACTACTACTTTTCTGTTTGACAGAAAATTGAGACTCAGACAAGTGACTCTCCCAAAGGCACACAGCAGAGAAGTGACAGAGTCAGTGTTTTAACCCAAGTGTATCTGCCTTCAGAGCTTATATTCTGGAAGGAGAAATATAGGTAATACCTTTAATTGAAGATTGACTCTATGTGATGATTTCTGTGTATGGTTGATTTCACAACAATCCTACAAAGATTGAGTTGATACCTCAATTTCAGAGCTGAGAAAATTGAGACTCAGACAGTTTAAACTATTTAACTTGTTTCACTGTGCTGTACTTTCACGTAAGTACGTAGAAACACCTGAGCAAGGCAGGTAAAGATGATAATACATTCAACATATTCTCTGGGATTGTGTCCTTTGGTATAAGTTGGATGTTCTGCCAAAGTATAGTGTAAGATAAAAGTACAGGTTGAAACTATGCTAGTTTTGGCCTTGACTACCAGATTAAGATGTTTTAATGCTATTCTGTAGTTAGTTGGGAAACACTGACTTCTGAAAACTAGTAGGATAATTGTTGCTGTTGTTCAGTCACTAAGTTGTGTCCGACTCTTTGCAACCCCATGGAATACAGCGTACCAGGCTTCCCTGTCCTTCACTACCTCCCAGAATTTGCTCAAACTCATGTCCATTGAATCAGTGATGTCATCCAGGCATCTCATCGTCTGAGGCCCCTTTTTCTCCTGCCCTCAGTTTTTCCCAACATCAGGGTCTTTTCCAATGAGTCAGCTCTGCATCAAGTGGCCAAAGTATTGGAGTTTCAGCTTCAGCATCAGTCCTACCAATAAAACTCAGGGTTGTTTCCTTTAGGATTGACTGGTTTGATCTCCTTGCTCTCCAAGAGATTCTCAAGAGTCTTCTCCAATACCACAATTTGAAAGCATCAGTTCTTCAGTGCTCAGCATTTTTTATTGTCTAACTCTCACGTCCATTCTTGACTACTGGAAAAACCATAGCTTTGACTATACGGACCTTTGTTGGCAAAGTGATGTTTCTGCCTTTTGATATGCTGTCTAGGTTTGGCATAGCTTTTCTTCTAAGGAGCAAGAATCTTTTAATTTCATGGCTGCAGTCACTGTCCACGGTGATTTTGGAGCCCAAGAAAATAAAATCTGCGCTGTTTCTGCATTTCCACCTTCTATTTGTCATAAGTAATGGGACTGAATGCCATGATCTTAGTTTTTTGAATGTTGAGTTTTAAGCCAGCTTTTTCACTCTCCTCTCAGACCCTCATCAAGAGGCTCTTTAGTTCCTCTTCAATTTATGCCATTAGAGTGGATAATAATATTGTGTAAAGGTAAATTTGGTGGTATGTAATATCAGTTGGGGTGTTGAGATTGGCGTTTGGAAAACTGGAAAGAAAAATACTGCCTCACCTCCAGAGAAGATATAAAGGGGAGATGATGGAAAGGAAAATGGGGATCAAGGGTTATAGAGTAGGTCTGTTGCAGACATAATTCACATCTTTGCTCCCTAGTAAAGATGTCTGATTCATAGTCTATATTTTGTTTTCTTGAATTAAATACAATTTTCAATAAAAATTATTGAAAGGGGGGAATCTAGATAAAGTTATTGGTATCTCTAAAAAATTACTATTTCTTCACATGTGTCTCAATGGTTCATTTCCCTTGTAATGTGAAGCCCTTAAGGTAGGAGAAAAGCACACCATTAATCAAAGGAAAAAAAAGTCCTGAAAATGTATATATGTAGGCTCTTTCACACAAGCACAAGATTTGGCTATAAAGTTACATACTTAAATGACATTTGAAGGGCCAAGAGTTAGGGGGTTAGTGAAAAGGTACATGAATCATAAGGAAATGGTTAAGAAGAGAATCTTAAATCTGCAGTGGTCAATCACATTAATAATACTGTAAAATTTGCCATCTGTCAAATTTTATGAAGATTTGTAGTGCCCTTTGCTCAGATGAGTTGTCCTTGAAGTACAGTTAGCATTGTAGTGTGAAATATTAACTGGCTTGCCATGACAGAATGAGTCTAGGCAGCAAGCATCTGATACTGTGAGAGCCTTATATTAGTGAAGATCAAATGTGGCTACAGCTATATCCAGGAGGCAGAATCACTGCTTATAGCTGCCAAAACAAGATAATGAGAACATCCGATTAAAAGTCCTGTCAATTAATTTTAATGACAACAGTATAGCAACTAATTAACTCCAGTAAGTGTCTCCTTCTGATAACATAATAATTTAATCAGTTTTGGACACCTATTGGATTTTCCCTTGAAGATACACACACACACACACAGGCACACATGTGTATAGACACACCCATACATTCTAAAAATAAATATGTGTATATACGTACACATATATGTATGCATAAATATATTCCTTTATGAACTGTGATCTATTTAATTACATATTATAATTGATTTCCAGCTTCATGACAAGAGATGCTATTTCCTATTCCTTAGGAATGTATCATGAACTCCTTATTGTAAAATTCAGACTTAAATTGAAGAAAGTAGGGAAAACCACTAGGCCATCCAGGTATGACCTAAATCAAATCCCTTACGATTATACAGTGGAAGTCACAAATAGATTCAAGGGATTAGATCTGACAGACAGAGTGCCTGAAGAACTATGGACGGAGATTCGTGACACTGTACAGGAAGCAGGGATAAAGATCATCCCTAAGAAAAAGAAATGCAAAAGGCAAAATGGTTGTCAGAGCAGGCCTTACAAATAGCTGAGAAAAGACAAGAAAGGCAAAGGAGAAAAGGGAAGATATACCCATTTTAATGCAGAGTTCCAAAGAATAGCAAGGAGAGATAAGAAAGCCTTTCTCAGTGATCAATGAAAAGCAATAGAGGAAAACAAAAGAATGGGAAAGACTAGAGAAAACATGTACACCCATGGTGGATTCATGTCAATGTATGGCAAAACACATACAATATTGTAAAGTTAAAAAATAGATAAATAAACTAATTAAAAAAAAGAAAATTAGAGATACCAATAGAACATTTCATGCAAAGATGGGCCCAAAAAAGGACAGAAATGGTATGGACCTAACAGAAGCAGAAGATATTAAGTAGAGGTGGCAAGAATACACAGAAGAATTATACAAAAAAGATTTTCACAACCCAGATAACCACAATGGTGTGATCACTCACCTAGAGCCAGACATCCTGGAATGTGAAGACAAGTGGTCCTTAGGAAACATCACTACGAACAAACTGAGTGGCAGTGATAGAATTTCAGTTGAGCTATTTCAAATCCTAAAAAATGATGCTGTGAAAGTGCTGCACTCAATATGCCATCCAATTTGGAAAACTCAGCAATGGCCACAGGACTGGAAAAGGTCAGTTTTCATTCCAATCCCAAAGAAAGGCAATGTCAAAGAATGTTCAAACTGCTGCACAATTGCACTCATCTCACACATTAGCAAAGTAATGCTCAAAATTCTCCAAGTCAGGCTTCAAAAGTACATGAACAATGAAATTCCAAATGTTCAAGCTGGATTTAGAAAATGCAGAGGAACCAGAGATCAGATTGTCAACATCTGTTGGATAATGGAAAAAGCAAGAGAGTTCCAGAAAAACATCTATTTCTGCTTTATTGACTATGCCAAAGCCTTCGACTGTGTGGATCACAATAAACTGTGGAAAATTCTGAAAGAGCTGGAAACACCAAATCACCTGACCTGCCTCCTGAGAAATCTGTATGCAGGTCAAGAAGCAACAGTTAGAACTGGACATGCAACAGCAGACTGGTTTCAAATCGGGAAAGGAGTATGTCAAGGCTGTATATTGTCACCCTGCTTATTTAACTTATATGCAGAGTACTTCATGAGAAATGCCGGGCTGGATGAAGCACAAGCTGGAATCAAGATTGCTGGGAGAAATATCAATAACCTCAGATATGCAGATGACACCACCTCATGGCAAAAAGCAAAGAAGAACTAAAAAGCCTCTTGATGAAAGTGAAAGAGCAGAGTGAAAAGGTTGACTTAAAGCTCAACATTCAGAAACCTAAGATCAAGTCCCATCACTTCATGTCAAATAGATGGGAAAACAATGGAAACAACGACAAACTATTATTTTGGGCTCCAAAGTCAATGCAGATAGTGACTGCAGCCATGAAATTAAAAGACACTTGCTCCTTAGAAGAAAAGTTATGACCAACCTAGACAGCATATTTAAAAGCAGAGACATTACTTTGCCAACAAAGGTCCACCTAGTCAAAGCTATGTTTTTTCCAGTAGTCATGAATGGAAGTTAGAGCTGGACTATAAAGAAAGCTGAGTGCCAACAAATTGATGCTTTTGAACTGTGGTGATGGATAAGAGTTTTGAGAGTCCCTTGGACGGCAAGGAGATCCAACCAGTCCATCCTGAAGGAGATCAGTCCTGAATATTCATTGGAAGAACTGATGCTGAAGCTGAAACTCCAATACTTTGACCACCTGATGGGAAGAACTGACTCACTTGAAAAGACCCTGATGCTGGGAAAGATTGAAGGCAGGAGGAGAAGTGGAAGGCAGAGGATGAGGTGGTTTGATGGCATCACTGACTCGATGGATGTGAGTTTGAGTAAGCTCCGGGAGTTGGTGATGGACAGGAAAGCCTGGCATGCTGCAGTCCATGGGGTCACAGAGAGTTGGACACGACTGAGTGACTGAACTGAACTGGAGTGAGGAATGTATTTTAATCTAATTTTTGTTAGTTTATTAGAATGATGGAATGAATCAACCTATACGGTTTTCTCAAATGTATATTGTTGAGTGCTTACATTGTCCCAGATATTGTGTTAGGCAGTGGAGCCCAATGAACATATAATCCTTTGTAAAGTGTATCATCCTGCTCTTGGCCTTTTTATGGACTTCTGAACCGCCCTTATGTCCAGACTGAGATTAAGTGATAAGTAATCCTATAACCTTGATTGCTACCGGGGATGGAGGAATTCACAGCTATCATTTTAAATATCAAGATTGTTTTACTTCTTTATTATTATGAAAGGAGGTTACATTTTTATTGGCAGTTAGAAACTATTTTTTCCCAGGTTTAGTGAGATATTATTGCCACAAAGCATTGTGTAAGTCTAAGGTGTACTTGTTGATTTAGTGATTAGTGATGTTGAGCACCTTTTTATATACTTGCTAGCCATTCATATGTCTTCTTTGGACGATATGTCTATTCAATTTTCTATGCACATTTCATAGAAAATGTGCATAGAAAATTGAATAGACATATATTCAGGTTGCTGTTTTATTATTGAGCTATATGAGTGTTTTACATATTTTGGATATTTTACTCTTATCAGATATACGAATTGCAAATATTTGCTCCCTTTCCTTGGGTTGCCTTTTCATTTTGTTGATGGATTCCTTTACTGTGCAGAAGTATTTAAGTTTGATGTAATTCCATTGTTTATTTTTACTTTTGTTGCCTTTGCTGTTGGTGTCAAATCCAAGCAGTTTTTCAGGACCAATCTCAGGGCACTTAACCTCTATATTTTTCTCTAGAGAGGTATGGTGTCAGATCTTACTTTCAAGTCGTAAAGGTATTTTGAGTTGATTTGTGTGTATGCTATTAAGGCAGAGGTCCAATTTCATTAGCTTGCCTAGAAGGCAGATCCTATTTGTTTTTCTGAGAAATACATCAATTGGTATTCAGATTTGAAAACATAACACAAAAAATTATATTTGTAATGTGATTAAACTGGATTATGCAAGGGATTGTCATCAATATGAACAAAATGAAACCTGTGTAGATTAAGTTTCTGTTGGGAAACAATTTCTTCATTCTGGGCCTTGGAAGATTAAAAGACTTGATTTGAGCTAGGAAAGACATGTCTCAGGAAGTTTACTTTTGGGGGGCAGCCGTGATTGTACTTGGGTCTGCTTATACTGGTTGCTAAATTTTCAGGAATTTTGTGAGCTGATTAATGTCATGTTGGTAGCTTCGAAAAACACCATGGAAATCAACAAATGCTACAGATCAGTTACCTCCCTACCTTGTCCAAGAGAGCCAGCTTTTGTTGTTACTGTTCCAAAAAGTGGAATTGCTCTCTTTTTATTTTCACTAGAACTTCTACAATTAGATTTTCCAAATATACATAGTCTTTACTTATGGTTAGATGTTACAGTGCAATCTTAAAGCTTATGGTTCTTCTGAGTTTTTCTTTGGTCCATTCAGTTCAGTTCAGTCGCTCAGTCATGGCCGACTCTCTGTGACCCCATGGACTGCAGCATGCAGGTCTCCCTGTCTATCACCAACACCTGGAGTTTATTCAAACTCATGTCCATCGAGTCAGTGATGCCATTCAACCATCTCATCCTCTATTGTCCCCTTCTCCTTCTGCCTTCAATCTTTCCTAGCATCAGGGTCTTTTCTAATGAGTCAGTTCTTCCCATCAGGTGGCCAAAGTATTGGAGTTTCAGCTTCAGCAGCAGTCCTTCCAATGAATATACAGGACTGATCTTCTTTAGGATTGACTGGTTGGATCTCCTTGCAATCCAAGGGACTCTCCAGAGTCTTCTCCAACACCACAGTTCAAAAACATCAGTTCTTCAGTGTTCAGCTTTCTTTATGGTCCAATTTTCACATCCATATATGACTACTGGAAAAACACAGTTTTGACTATACAGACCTTTGTTGGCAAAGTAATGTCTCTGTTTTGTTTTTTTTTTTTTTGCCACTTTATTTTTTTAACTGAAGAATAATTGCTTTACAGAATTTTTTGGTTTTCTGTCAAACATGAACAAGAATCAACCATAGGTACACCCATGTCCCCTCCCTCCTGAATCTCCCTCCCATCTCCTTTCCAATCCCCACCCTTCTAGATTGTCACAGAGCTCCTATTTGAGTTCCCTGACTCATACAGCAAACTCCCATTGATTATCTATTTTACATATGGTATTGTAAGTTCCCATGTTACTCTGTCCATGTATCTCACTCTCCCTCCTCCCCTCCCCTGTGTCCATAGATCTGTTCTCTATGTCTGTTTCTCCATGGCTGCCCTGAAAATAAATTCATCAGTACCATCTTTCTAGATTCCATGTATATGTGTCAATATATGGTATTTATATTTCTCTTTCTGACTTACTGCACTCTGTATAATAGGCTCTAGGTTCATCCACCTCATTAGAATTGACTCTAATGAGTTTCTTTTTACGGCTGAGTAGTATTCCATTGTACATATGTACCACAGCTTCTTTATCCATTCATCTGTTGATGGACATCTAGGTTGCTTCTATGTTCTAGCTATTGTAAAGGGTGCAAGTTTTGAACATTTATCAGCAAACCATAGGAGGCAAGACATCATATGTGCTTAATATTATTGGCTCTGCTACTTCCTTGTTTGGGATTACTAAATGTGCTCTGGTTCCCTCACCTTAAGATGGAAATAATGATTTTTCTACTTAACACCTAAGATTACAGTGGATATTAGATTAATCAACAGAAAGCACTTTGAACTATATGTGTTTTAGCCATTGCTTATATATCATATAATGATATTAATAAGTTATTTTTGCTATTGCTGAGAGGCAATGAAGAGGTCTCTGCAACACTGTAGCAGACAAGGACTCAGAGAGGTGTCCAGTGGTTGTATTATGTCTGCAGGGAGCTCTATGATGTCCATATTTAGAGTTCTGTATTATAATTCCATTTACAAACTCTTAGTCTGTTCTCAACTTTCATGGTGAAGAATTGAAGGAATGATTTGTGTCTGAATCATTGCTTTTATTATCTGTTCCTCCCTAACTACAATAGGGAGAAACAGATAATAACCACAATCCCTAACTACAATGAGGCTTCCCAGGTGGTGCTAGCAGTGAAGAATCCACCTGCCAATGCAGGAGACATAAGAGTCATGGGTTTGATACTTGGATTGGAAAAATTGCCTAGAAGAGGGTATGGCAACCCACTCCAGTATTCTTGCCTGGAGAATCTCATAGACAGAGGAGCCTGATGGGCTACAGTCTGGTACATAGGGTTGCAAAGACTCAGACATGACTGAAGTGACTTAGTAGGCAACTATAATAGAGTCAGATGAGGGCAGCAATTTTGTATATTGTTTTGTAGTGAATACCCAACACCTTGAAAAGTGTCTGATGCACAATAAGGGTTTAATACATATTTCTCGTATTGTATAAAGAATGAAGAGAAGGGCATACTGCACGGAGAAACATGGTGAGTTGTGCAGGGGATTTGACTAGAAGATTAGGTAATGAAAGGAAATAGTGGAGGAATTGTATATGTTGATAGTTGCATTATTTCTAGCAGTGAAATAATTTAATGAATACAGACTTGTGTTTTGGCTGTGTCGAAATATATTGACAGAAAAATAAATGCCTTCATATGAATCCAAGCAGTCCATACCATGCTTCAGCTTCTCCAGACTGTGGGATAGCTTTTGCCAAAAGTTATTTCTTTTAAAACCTTACATTAATATTATGTGGTTCTGAATGTATTCAAGGCATCATCTGTACGAGTTCAGAAGTATATGTGGTCCACATTAAAGTGAATTATTTGTTTGTTATTGCAATGTGACTCAACAACATGCTGTTAGACATTAAAGATTTATTTATAGATATTACTTGTTTTTAAAATTGAAACATAATGGAAATACAATGTTATATTAGTTTCAGGCATATTGTATAGTGGTTTGATATTTGCATATATTATGAAATAATCACAATAAATCTAGTATCTATCTATGCCCATAGAAAGTTATTACAATATTATTGATAATATTCTTTATATAGTATATTACATCCCATGGTATATTTATTTTATAATTGGAAGATTGTATATGTTAATCCTCTTCATCTATTTCACACACCCACCTCCCTCACCTCTGGCAACCTCAAATTGGTCTGTTTTTTTGTTTTATTTTTAGATTATACATATAAGTGATATCATATGATATCTGCCTTTTTATTTCTGACTTATTTTACTTAGCATAATGCCCTCTAGATACATCCATGTTTTTCACAAATGGCAATATTTCATTGCTTTTAAATGGCTGAATAACAATACATTGTATTTTACATACATATATATATATATATCCCAGCTTCTTTATACATTCTTTTACTGATGGTCACATTAGTTGCTTCAATATCAGTTCAGTTCATCGCTCAGTCGTGTCTGACTCTTTGTAACCCCATGAATTTCAGCATGCCAGGCCTCCCTGTCCATCACCAACTCCCGCGGTTTACCCAAACCCATGACCATCGAGTCAGAGATGCTATCCAACCATCTCATTCTCTGTTGTACCCTTCTTCTCCTGCCCCCATTCCTTCTCAGCATTAAGGTCTTTTCCAATGAGTCAACTCTTTGCATAAGGTGGCCAAAGTATTGGAGTTTCAGCTTCAACATCAGTCCTTCCAATGAACACCTAGGATTGATCTCCTTTAGGATGGACTGGTTGGATCTCCTTGCAGCCCAAGGGACTCTCAAGAGTCTTCTCCAACAGCACAGTTCAAAAGCATCAATTCTTTGGTGCTCAGCTTTCTTCACCGTCCAACTCTCACATCCATACATGACCACTGGAAAAACCATAGCCTTGACTAGATGGACCTTTGTTGGCAAAGTAATGCCTCTGCTTTTAAATACGCTATCTAGGTTGGTCATAACTTTCCTTTCAAGGAGTAAGCGTCTTTTATTTTCATGGCTGCAATCACCATCAGCAGTGATTTTGGAGCCCCCAAAAATAAAGCCTGACACTGTTTCCACTGTTTCCCCATCTGTTTCCATGAAATGACGGGACCAGATGCCATGATCTTAGTTTTCTGAACGTTGAGCTTAAACCCAACTTTTTCACTCTCCTCTTTCACTTTCATCAAGAGGCTCTTTAGTTCTTCTTCACTTTCTGCCATAAGGGTGGTGTCATCTGCATATCTGAGGTTATTGATATTTCTCCTGGCAATCTTGATTCCAGCTTGTGTTTCTTCCAGCCCAGCATTTCTCATGATGTACTCTGCATATAAATTAAATAAGCAGGGTGACAATAGACAGCCTTGATGTACTCCTTTTCCTATTTGGAACCAGTCTGTTGTTCTATGTCCAGTTCTAACTGTTGCTTCCTGACCTGCATACAGGTTTCTCAAGAGACAGGTCAGACGGTCTGTTATTCCCATCTCTTGAAGAATTTTCCACAGTTTATTGTGATCCATGCAGTCAAAGGCATTGGCATACTCAATAAAGCAGAAATAGATGTTTTTCTGGAACTCTCTTGCTTTTTCCATGATCCAGAGGATGTTGGCAATTTGATCTCTGGTTCCTCTGCCTTTTCTAAAACCAGTTTGAACATCTGGAAGTTCACGATTCACGTATTGCTGAAGCCTGGCTTGGAAAATTTTGAGCATTACTTTCCTAGCATGTGAGATGAGTGCAATTGTGTGGTAGTTTTAACATTCTTGGCATTGCCTTTCCTTGGGATTGGAATGAAAACTGACCTTTTCCAGTCCTGTGGCCACTGCTGAGTTTTCAAGATTTGCTGGCATATTGAGTGCAGCACTTTCACAGCATCATCTTTGAGGATTTGAAATAGCTCAACTGGAATTCCATCACTTCCACTAGCTTTGTTTGTAGTGATGCTTTCTAAGGCCCACTTGACTTCACATTCAAGGATGTCTGGCCCTAGGTGAATGATCACACTATCGTGATTATCTGGGTCGTGAAGATCTTTTTTTGTACAGCTTTTCTGTGTATTTTTGCCACCTCTTCTTAATATCTTCTGCTTCTGTTAGGTCCATACCATTTCTGTCCTTTATCGAGCCCATCTTTCCACGAACCACGAAATGTTCCCTTGGTATCTCTCATTTTCTTGAAGAGATCTCTCGTCTTTCCCATTCTGTTGTTTTCCTGTATTTCTTTGCATTGATCACTGAAGAAGGCTTTCTTGTTTCTCCTTGCTATTCTTTGAAACTCTGCATTCAGATGGGAATATCTTTCCTTTTCTCCTTTGCTTTTATCTTCTCTTCATTTCACAACTATTTGTAAAGCCTCCTCAGACAGCCATTTTGCTTTTTTGCATTTTTTTCCCATGGGGATGGTCTTGATCCCTGTCTAATGTACAATGTCATGAACCTCTGTCCATAGTTCATCAGGCACTCTGTCTATCAGATCTAGTCCCTTAAATCTATTTGTCACTTCCACTGTATAATCATAAGGGATTTGATTTAGGTCATACCTGAATGGTCTAGTGGTTTTCCCTACTTTCTTCAATTTAAGTCTGAATTTGGCATAATTAAGTCTGAATTTGGCTTCTATATCAAGGCTATTGTAAATAATGAAGCAATGAACATTGGTGAGCATTTATCTTTTTTAAAAAATTTTTAAAAAGTTAATTCATTTATTTCAATTGGAGGCTAATTACTTAACAATATTGTAGTTGTTTTTGCCATACATTGACATGAATCAGCCATGGGTATACATGTGTTCCCCATCCCTCTGGGTCATCCCAGTGCACCAGCCCTGAGCACCCTGTCTCATGCATTGAACCTGGACTGGTGATCTATTTCACCTATGATATTATGTATGTTTCAATGCTATTCTCTCAAAACATCCCACCCTTGCCTTCTCCCACAGAGTCCAAAATTCTGTTCTTTACATCTGTGTCTCTTTTGCTATCTTGCATTTAGGGTCATCGCTATCAGCTTTCTAATTTCCATATATATGTGTTAATATACTGTATTGGTGTTTTTCTTTCTGGATTACTTCACTCTGTAGAATAGGCTCCAGTTTCATCCACCTCATTAAAACTGATTCAAATGCATTCTTTTTAATAGCTGAGTAATATTCCATTGTGTATATGTACCACAGCTTTCCCATCCATTTGTCTGCCAATGAACATCTAGGTTGCTTCCATATCCTGATGAACATTGGGGTAAACGTGTCTCTTTCAATTTTGGTTTCCTTGGTGTGTATGCCCAGCAGTGGGGTTGTATGGCAGTACTATTTCCAGTTTTTTCATGAATCTCCACACTGTTCTCCATAGTGACTGTACTAGTTTGAATTCCCACCAGCAGTGTAAGAGGGTTCCCTTTTCTACACAGCCTCTCCAGAATTTATTGCTGGCAGACTTTTGGATAGCACCCATTCTGACGGGCGCGAAATGGTACCTCAATGTGGTTTTGATTTGCATTTCTCTGATAATGAGTGATGTTGAGCATCTTTTCATGTGTTTGTTAGCCATCTGTATGTCTTCCTTGGAGAAATGTCTGTTTAGTTCTTTGGCCCATTGTTTGATCGGGTCATTTATTTTTCCAGAATTGAGCTTCAGGAGTTTCTTGTATATTTTTGAGATTAATTGTTTGTCCATTGCTTCGTTTGCTAGTATTTTCTCCCATTCTTAAGGCTGTCGTTTCACCTTGCTTATAGTTTCCTTTGTTGTGCAAAAGCTTTTAAGTTTAATTAGGTCCCATTTGTTTATTTTTGCTTTTATTTCCATTACTCTGGGAGGAGGGTCATAGAGGATCCTGCTGTGATTTATGTTGGAGAGTGTTTTGCCTATGTTTTCTTCTAGGAGTTTTAAAGTTTCTGGTCTTACGTTTAGATCTTTAATCCATTTTGAGTTTATTTTTGTTTATGGTGTTAGAAAGTGTTCTAGTTTCATTCTTTTACAAGTGCTTGACCACTTTTCCCAGCACCACTTGTTAAAGACATTGTCTTTTCTCCATTGTATATTGTTGCCTCCTTTGTCAAAGATAAGGTATTCATAGTTGCGTGGATTTATCTCTGGGCTTTCTATTTTGTTCTGTTGATCTATGTTTCTGTCTTTGTGCCAGTACCATACTGTCTTGATGACTGTATCTTTGTAGTAGAGCCTGAAGTTAGGCAGGTTGATTCCTCCAGTTCCATTCTTCTTTCTCAAGATTGCTTTGGCTATTCAAGATTTTTTGTATTTCCATACAAATTGTGAAATTATTTGTTCTAGTTCTCTGAGAAATACCATTGGTAGCTTGATAGGTATTGCACTGAATCTATAGATTGCTTTGGGTAGTATACTCATTTTCACTATATTGATTCTTCCAATCCATGAATGTGGTATATTTCTCCATCTATTGTTTAAGAATCAAATTATATGCAACCTTGTCATGAAAGTCCTTCTAGGCATTTCCTTTGAATATCTCCACTTTGTAGTATTCCATAACACATAGATTACAATGTAAATTGTGCCTCCAGAACTAACACAGAGAGGCATATCCTTGCTGACCTTCTCTACTGACATAAGAATACTCCATCCTCTGGGTTCCCATAGCAATTTGGACATACTTTCTTTAGTTTTTTTTTTTTTTTTGCCCTACTATGTGACTACTTGTTTGAAGATTGGTCTGCTTTCCACTGTACATTGAGCTTTTTGAAGTAGGCACTGAGGTGTAACATTCCTTTTCTATTTTATTGAAGAATAGTTGTTTTACAATGTTGTGTTAGTATCTGCTATATAGCAAAGTAATTCAGATATATATATTCTTTTTCATTATGGTTGTCACAGGATATTGAATATAGTCCCTTGTGCTATACATTAGTGTTTATCAATTCTCTACATACTAGTTTGCATCTACTAATCCCAAACTCCCAATCCATCCCTCCTCTACTGCCTCCCCCTTGTCAACCACAAGTCTGTTCTCTAAGTCTATGACTCTGTTTCTGTTTCCTCAATACTTTCGTTTGTGTCATATTTTTAATTCCACATGACTGATATTGTATGGTATTTGTATTTCTTTTTCTGACTTACTTTGGTTAGTATGATAATCTCTAGGTCAATCCATGTAGCTGCAAATGGCATTATTTCATTCTTTCTGTGGCCAACCATAAAGAATGCTGAGTGCTGAAGAGCTGATGTGCCAAAGAACTGTGGTTTTGGAGAAGACTCTTGAGAGTGTCTTGTATTGCAAGGAGATCAAACCAGTCAGTCCTAGAGGGAACCAATCCTGAATATTCATGGGAAGGTCTGATGCTGAAGGTGAAGCTCCAATACTTTGGCCACCTGATGCAAAGAACTGACTCATTAGAAAAGACCCTGATGCTGGGAAAGATTGAAGGCAGGAGGAGAAGGTGACAACAGAGGATGAGATGGTTGGGTGGCATCACCAACTCAATGGACATGAGTTTGAGCAAGCTCCAGGAGTTGGTGATGGACAGGGATGCCTGGTGTGCTGCAGTCCATGGGGTTGCAAAGAGTTGGACACGACTGAGCGACTGAACGACAACAAATAATATTCCAATATATATATATGTATATATACACACACATATATATATGAACACTTTCTTTTTTATACTACCTAGCATAAGGCTTGACATATTGTTATGGCATGAATAAATGTACAGAATGAATATTTAACTTCAAATTCAGATAGTGATGGACACTCACCTCAAATAGACATAGATTCATTAAAAGATGTTTCAGAAAGGAAAATGCATTTTGTAAGCTTTTGGAAAATAAAATTACAGAATCTTTTCACAGACTGTCATATATATACAAACACTTGAAGGAATAAACCAAAATTAAGGTGAACGGATAAACTAATGAATGAATCAACAAAATGTCTCACTTAGTTATTCTGTAACATTGAGAAATTGGTATCACCTCTTTGTTCATGTATCCATTAAACCATTCAGAAACATTCAGGTTTTTTTTTCTCACTGCCTAAGTTTAAGACATCATTTGGTAAAATGTCAGAGCCAGATTGTTCCTACAGTCTTCATTGGCCACTTGTCCCACTTAATAGCTAAGAATGAACTTCTAGTGAATGGGAAGTTTTCATTGACCAATAGTAGCACAAGGAAGAGGCAAAAGCCAATAGACAATTTAGCTGTCCCTTGAGTCCTTTAGGATGGGTCTGGGTCTAGAACTGCCAGCCTATGAAAAAAGAATATTAATTGGGGCCACTTACCTGCTTCCGAGTGCAGTTGTCAGATTTAATGAAAATCTTGTGTAGTATTCAAGATCATTTCAAATAACCCTTCTGCAAAATGCTCAGAGGAATGTGGCTCTCTAATGTCTGAGAGAAAATTTACACATTTACATTTAAGAGTTAATATGAAGTTATATAACTTGAAAGAAAAACTCTATAGATTATAATCAAATCCCAAGTGAGTTCATTATAATTATACTTAATTCATCAAAGAAATTTAATAAAGACTACGACCTGGCACCTCTCCTGAATAGAGAAAGAATCTGATCAGTCTAGGTTTTCATTTTTCTTTCCTCATTTTAAATTTCAAATAGAAAAACTGAAAATTAATAGATCTGACCTGAGATCTGAGATCCACCGTGAAGACAGGTTCTGAGATTTTGTGTGTCTTACATGATTGAACCAGAAATCCATGGTTCATTTAAAGTGATATACTGGAAGTCTATTCAGTCATGTTCCAATGCCCTAATCTTGTTTATTGTTGGGGAAATGAAGTCTGGGCATCTCACAAAGAGTTTTTATTATAGTCAAAGAAAAAGATAACCTAAAATATTTTTTCACAATCAGGAAAATTGGGAAAAAATACTGACTCTCTTGATGAGTTCTATTTAATTAAACCTTATGGTACCTACGTCTATATCTTGGCTTAAGCACTTTGTCTTCCAGGAAATATCCTCATGCTGCTTCTTGTCTGGTCAAATCACATTCAAATAGGCCCAGCTCAGCATTTTCCTTTATTAAACTTTTCATAGCCATGATAAGAACATAGAGAGTTGGAATGAACTATACATACTGTGCATGAAAGCCATAGATTTCATTTTATAAATGAGGCAATTAAAATCAATGAAAGAAAATGGATTTGTAGGTCATACAACTAACTGGCAACAAAACTATAAATAGAAAATTCCTTCTGACTACTTAACTGCTGCTCTATTCAGTATACAATTCATTCCTCCCAATGACTTTTCCCTCATCTGAAATCCTGCAGTCATTTTCTGCCTTGTCACGTCTATTATAGTTGTGTTTTTAAGTCATTATTTAATCATCACATCATTAATTCCCTTTTCTTTGTGGATGATGACATTTTTTATTGCATACTACTTAGGAACAAGGGCTGTATCCTTCCTGGTTTGTGCTCTTTCTTCAGGATGCATCAAGCAGGGTGCATATTACACAGAAATTCACTGTCAGCCTAATTTTGATTTAGTATTTTCAAAGAGGTAGCCACAAACATTTTAGGATAGTGCTTATGTAGAAGTATTTACATTTAAGGTTACATAAAATATTTTCTTGAAGAAAGAAACATTTTTTAAATGTTTTTTTAGATAAGGAAAATTGATCTATTAAAGTAAATAGATATAATTTTTGGCTTTATGAGTCTCCTCACTATGAATAGATATACAAATAAGTAGGTTCTATTAATTTGATATCTACAACTCATCTTCCTCCTTTTCCAAATAGTACTGCAATTTTATACAAGATGAACATTTTATTAATCGCTTCAGACCAGTTGAACTTTCAAATGTAATAAAATCTGTCATTTGAGGAAGAATGCTAAAATAGTCATTTTTCATAATTTACGCTTCCTATTCATTCTCTACCCTGGAGAAGGAAATGACAACTCACTCCAGTATTCTTGCCTGGAAAATTCCATAGACAGAGGAGCCTGGTAGGCTATAGTCCATAGGGTGGCCAGAGTCAAACATGACTGAGAGGCTAAACAAAGCAACAACATTAATTTTCTATCGAGTGGTTGTTACTTTCCTAAATGTAAAATCTAGGTTCTTGCAATTAGTTACTGCATCTTTTATTTGATCTATATTAATGAAGAGAAATGCTTCATTTAGAAAAACCAATAAAATAGTTTCTACAAAACAGCTGTTTGTATTTTAGATTATGAAACCATTTAATTTTTCATGGCTTCATATTTGCCCAAGCATTCCTTCTCTAATTTATGTGTTTGATAAAATCAGGTCAGGGATAAAGTTGAGGTTATACATTGGTGATTCTCAGAACTTAAATTCAACTGAATAAGTAGTAATGTAGTATCTGAGACCTGATTTTAAAAGAACAAAATCAATGAGTAATGGTTAATTAAACCCAGTGCATACTTCCTCAGCTAGTTTAACCAACTTTCTGAGGTTCAGATCTATAGTTATTGTCAATTTACATTCCACTAGAAGAGAAATTATATTAATGAAAAAAATAATTTCTTATATTCTGTCAAAGGGGGGATAAATGTTGATAGAAAGTAAATAAAAATGAGAGAATGTGTGTGCCCTTGTTTATGTTTATTAAAATTTAGTCATTCACAAAGAATTTGTGGTAACACGTTCCATAGCCACATTTGAATGAATGTAGCAGAGACTCACTGTGGTGGACATACCCTAAGTTGACCTCTAATTAATCATACCCTTAAAAAATACTCTCCCCTCGAGTGCACCAGGTCTTGTGGCTTGCTATTAACCAATATAGTATGGCAAAGATTGTGGGATCCCTCCCATTATATGAGCCTACATTTTAGTAGACTTCAGCAAGAAATTCTCTTGTTGACCTTGAAGAATCAAATATCCATGTTGTGAATTGCTCATGGAGTAGACCATGCAGCAGAGAAATGTGAGGTCTCTAGGAACTCAGAATGGCCCCTGACCTACAGCCAGCAAAACCCAGAAAAGTTAGTTCTATAGCAACAAGAAACTGAATTGTTTCAACAACTTGAATGGGAAGAGGGACTTCTTGGGAAGAGGACTTCTAGCTACAGAATGGAATGCAGCCTGGCCAACACCTTGACTGTTGCCTTTGAGAAGCTGAGGAAAGATTGTAGTTAAGTTAACCTCAGACTCATGATCTATACAAGCTATAAAATTATGTGTGTTTTTAAACTGCTAAGTTTGTGACAGTATGTTGTTCAGTAATAGAAAATTAATGCATTCATTTAACTTACTGCAGCAATATGATGGTTCTTTGTGGACTAGGTCAGGAATTCAAAAGTTGGCAAGGACTGAAGTTTCTGTGGAAATTTGTAACTCTTATCATGAATTTCCTGTTTCTCTTTGGGTGTATCCTCTGTTCTATGATCTACTGAATAGCTCCCATAACAACTTTAGCTTGCAACAGGCCAATTCTGGTCAAATCTCAGATTTACTCACATGCTTTAAGTGGTGGCTTTCACCAGTAACTGTCTCAGTTAACTTTTCCTTTTGTTCTTTTATTTTTTCTATTTTAAATTAGTTTATTTATCTATTTTTTCACTTTACAATATTGTATTTGCTTTGCCATACATTGACATGAATCCACCATGGGTGTACATGTGTTCCCCTTCCCGAAACAAGAAAATCTCCTGAGCTATCTCATCTTTTCATATCAGATTATACTTTAATTCATCTCCTAGTCTACATATTAACAGCCATTGTGTCAAGCATTTCTCTGTGTTCTAATTGGCCAGGAGATAGTGGGTAAGTGGGTGAAAATCCCATCCATCAATGGTTTTGTCTTGAGGACCTAGGTACTGGGTAGTTTCATTTAGAAGGTGGTGGCACTAGTGGTAAAGAACCTGCCTGCCAGGGTAGGAGATAAAAGAGACGTGATTCGATCCCTGGGTCGGGAGGATCCCCTGGAGAAGGACATGGCAACCTACTCCAGTATTCTTGCCTGGAGAATCCCATGGATAGAGGAGCCTGGTGGGCTACAGCCCATAGGGTCACAAAGAGTCAGACACGACTGAAGTGACTTAGCACGCACAAACGAGAGTAGACCAGTGGTAAATTTCCACTGCTCTAGTAGAGATGATTGAAAAGGTCATAAAATATGTAGGGAGAATGGATTCTATTGAGTTGGCAGACATCTCACTTGTCTACACTAAATTTCATATAATGAAATATAAGAAAGCATAATACAGAAAAACATAATGACCCCATACAACAATGCTGGAAGACAAGAGAGCCATTAGGATATCACATATTTGGAAAGATTCAAAGAGCAAGAGAGAGAGAGCACAAGCAAACAAGATTAGATGTATTAGAATCTATCATATAGATTCTATGTCTGAATAGCTAAGTGGATGTTTCTCCTTCCTACTTGTGCTCTTCAGTAAACAAGAGCTCTATTTTCCTTCTCCTTGAATTGTTTGTTCATGGTTCCTTCTCATTTTTTTTTTTATTTTTTTTTTCATTTTTTTTATATTGGGATAATTCTATTTTCTTATTGAGTTATAACAGTTCTTTATATATTAGATCAGTAACTTTCTGTCATGTTTTAAACATTTTCCAAGAGCTAAGTTTATTATTTGTCTTTAGTTATGTATAATGTTTTCAACTATAGCATTAATAACAGCTACTACTTCTAAGAATAAGTAAATGAAATATATACATTAATCTTTTGGGTTTTGTGTAGCTCAACTTATCAATATTTTTACAATTTCTGTTTTTGCTTGTATGCTTGGAGATTTTTTTCTAATTTGAGATCATATAAACAGTAACTTATTTTTTTCTATTTAGTTCTTTTGATTTATGGTTTGAGTATATATATATATATATTTAATGAATCTAGAATTTATTTTGGTATGTGGTTCATTTATCAAGTTTATATCATATACTAGTACATAAACATATATTTACATATAGTATATAATGATTCTTTAAAATAATTAATTGACTCCACAACACCTTAAAAACCCCATTCTTTTCTTGTGATTTTAAGTCATTTTTATTATATACATAATTCTTATAGAAATGAAGATTTGGGGGTATTTCTTACTGTCTTCTTTCATTTGTCTATTGTCTTGTATTTTTGCAAATATTCTGGGTTTTTTAAGATCACATAGAATTTTATTCAGGTTTATTAAGGTATAAGTGATAAAATTCTAATATATTTTAAGTGTACAATGTGATAGTTTGATATATGATATATTGTAAAGGGAATTTCAATCACAGAGTTAATTAATGAGTTAACATTAATTATCCAATACTTACACTGTTTTTAGTTGAAAAAATTTAACATCTATTTTCTTTGCAAATTTCAATTATACAATACTGTATTATATAGCACTGTGTCATGCATTAAATCCTCAGACCTCATTCATCTTAAAACTGAAAATGTGTACCCTTTTACTAGCCTCTCTCTATACCTTGCCCCTAGTCCCCACCACTCCAGCCTCTGACAATTGCAATCATACTCTCTGTTTCTATGAGTTTGACTTTTTGCCCCCTTTTTTCCCCCAATTCACATGTAAGTGATACCATGAAATATTTGTCTTTTTCTGGTTTGTTTCACTTAGCATAATACTCTCCAGGTTCATTCCATATTGTGGCAAATGACAATACTTTTTTCCTTTTTAAGGTTGAATAATATTCATTCATAGATCAATCTATCAATCAACAGATAGGTTTATAGATATGTATCACATTTTCTGTATTCATCTGTCAGTAGAAACTTAAATTGTTTCCACACCTGGGCAATTGTGAATAATACTGCAGTGAACATGGGTGTACAGATTTCTCTTTGAGATAGTGATTTCATTTCTTTGGAATAAATATCCAGAATTGGGATTGCTAGATCATGTTGTAGTTCTACATTTTTTTTTTTCTTGAGCAATCTCCATACTGTTTTCTAAAGTGGCTGCATCAATTTCCATTCCCACTAGCAGCGTATAGCACCTTTTTATCCAGCATATAGCACCCTTTTCTCCACATCCTCAATAGCATTTCTTATTGTTTGTCTTTTTGATAATAGACTTCATAACAAGTATGAGGTGACATTTCACTGTGGTTTAATTTACATTTCCCTGATATTGGTATACACAATCTCCACTGCACTTCACTTGTGTTTGGTAATATATTTTTCTTTATTTTCTTCATCCATTCCTTCCTTTCTTCCTTCCTTCCTATGTTTCCTTTTTAAATTCAACTGAGAAAAACTTCTGGCTTTTGTATACATTCATATTATGATAGTACTTAAAGCCCCATAATTGTTTATTTTTCATTAGAGATAATATACTTTAGTGATATATTTTAATCTTTTTCTTCCAATTAGCACTATACCTAGTTTTTTTTTTTTCTGCTTTTGAGTGCCTGAAACTTTGCTGCTCATCATTGTGTGTGTGTGTGGCATTTCTATACCTTATTGCCACTATTTTTTTGTGTGTGTGAATATCTCATCACTGGATTAAACAACTCAGAGCTGAGAATATTTTTTGCTAATAAGAAATTTAATTAATTTTAATTTATCATCACTCATACCATCTTTAATTTTATTTCTTCCATCTTCTTATAAAGCTCTCTTTTTGTTGTTTCTTGTCTTATTCCCACATACTTTTTATAGACTATTTTTGTTTATTATTATTTTCCACAGTGATTTAAAGGACAGATATTCTGCTTTTAATTCCAGAAGTGGTTATCACAAAGCTTTTCAAAGCATTCTCAAATTTATATTGAACTTGCCACAAAGGAAAAAAAAAATAAAACAATGTTTTTATTGTCTATTGTAGAAAAGCAGTTAATCACTTTTATTCACCCCTTTTCTTCATTTCCCCAGTCTTTTATCTATTCTGTGATTATCACTTTTTTTTTACAGAGAGCATCTCTTTCAAAGATAAAATATTATCAGATTTATAGCCATACTTAGAAAAAATATTTGTACTCAGTCTCATATATTTAATTGAATCCCTATGCTTAATTCATAGTTCCTTCTACAGATAATTTTCTTGGTTGTTAGTTCTTAAATGATTCTTTTTTCATTCTCCATCAAGGCATTCAAGTTATCATTTTCAGGCAGCTTAATTTCTGAAAGTTTGAATGTCTGATTATGCCACTCTCTGCTCCTGTCTCTCCAGGTATTTCTCATCTCACTCAGAGTAAAAACCAGTCCTTACACGGACATACATGGCCCTCTGTGATCTGCAACCCCTACCTTTGATCTCATCTCTTATCCCCCTCTCCTTTTCTCATACCATTTCAGTTGCACTATCTCCCTTACTATCCCTTAAACACGCCAAGAATGGTTCTACACATGGTTTTTTGTCTCATTATTCCCTATGACAGGGATGATCTTCCCCAGAGATCTCATCATTTTCTCCCTTACCTAATTCTAATCTCTACTTACATGAGAGCATATAAGAGAAATCTTCACTTCCATTTTGTATAAAATATTAATAGCAACTCCCCATCCTTCACCTGGTGTAGTCTTATGTTCTTGCACTGCTTTACTTTTCCTTACAACACTTACATGACATCATCTGTTTGTTTACTGTGTCTATCTCCTTCCACTGCAAGCAGAGTCTATGAGATCAAGGACATAGTGTGTCAATTTCACTGAGGTATAATTACTCTCTAAGACAGTACCTGACATATGGTAGGGTCTCAATAAATATTTGTTGAATAAAATAATAAATGAATTGCTTTCCATGGACTTCACATAGGAGAGGCAACTTGACTTAAATGTAGAGTTTGAGGCAATCTCTTGAGCAATCCTTGACAGGATGTTTTGATGCTAAACCAACCCATTCAAGTTTGATCATAATGAAACAGAGAGCTTGAAAGGAAGCTACTATTTCAAACTTATGTAATTTCTTTGATAAAGAATCAAACATTCACTCTGTAAAAAAACTAATAAACATACACTAGGGACTGGGTGGTATTTTATCACTGAAGACACAGAAATTAATCTGATACTATTTCTTCCTTCAAAGAATTCAATAATATTAATAAAATAATAAATGCAAAGTTCAGAAGAGTGAAAATGCACAAGTAAAATTCGATTTTCAGTATGAGAGTTTGGAGAAAAATGAGTTCCCCTCTAATATGTGATTATGAGCTCAAGTGTGAAGTGTAGTGTAAAAAAAAAAAACAACAAACAGAAACGTGTTTTTCATCCTAGTGGAGAGGCCTTGTGAAAGCCACTGAATAGTGTGGTGTATTATTTAACTAATTTATAAAATTGTCATAGAAATAACTAAGTATCCAATTCCCCCAACATATTTCTCTAAATGTAGTGCACTGTTCTTCTTTCACTTTCACATATGTTGTTTTTCTGATTAAGGAACTGTATGAGCTACTTAATTTTTTTCAATTATACTTTAATTTCATGATCATGGCAGTGGTACTATAATCCAAATTAAATTTTAATTTTAAATTTTACCACTAGTCATTATTAATTATGTAATCTCACTTCTTTTTCACAAACCAAAATATGAATCCCATTGGTTCAATGGTTATATTTTAGCCCCCCTCTTGGAATCTCTAAAGGACTGCCTCATATGCTTGCACAAACCAGTCTGTTACCTGTCACCACCACGGGGCTGTGAAATTTGTTGTACCATCACTCAGTTGAGTCCGACTCTTTATGACCCCATGGACTGCATGCCAGGCTTGCCTGTCCTTCACCATCTCTTGGAGCTTACTCAAACTCATGTCCATCAAGTCAGTGATGGCATCCAACCATCTCATCCTCTGTTGTCCCCTGCTCCTCCTGCCTTCAATCTTTCTCAGCATCAGGGTCTTTTCCAATGAGCCAGTTCTTCGCATCAGGTGGCCAAAGTATCAGAGCTTCAGCATCAGGATCAGTACTTCCAATGAATCTTCAGGATTGATTTCCTTTAGGATTGACTGGTCTGATCTTGCAGGGAAATACACCTGGTTATTTGTCTCTGCTCTGACACCCATTTGTCCACATCCACAGAATATGTAGAAATCTTACACAGGCCTTAACCAATTGTGAGAAAAATCAATGATTATACTAAAGATGCTGAATGTAGATGTTTCCAGAACATGTCTCAGTTCTATGTAGAGTTGGAGAAACATTGTTATAATTTGTTATGCATAATCTAACACTGCTTTGCTTGTGCCTGGCTTCTCAGTTTCCTTTCAAATTTGTACCCACTCTTTTTCTCAAACCTTAGCAGTTTTCTCATGAAAATATGTACCATAAATATCTAGTCCCCCTAATATGAGGAGCTCAAAGCAGCCCATAGATCTGGACAAAAACTGGATGCTTTATCAACCTGCATTTCCTCCTTGTTTTTCTTCTGACATTTTTCCCCATTCAAGCCCTTCCTCCTCTACCCATCACAATCAAATGGTCACAGTTTGTTGAGGTACTAAGTGATGGAGTAGAAAAGTATACTGTCTAGTTAACAAAGTCTCAGTTCAGTGAGAAAAAAATTAAAATGTCCTTTGCCTGGAAAATCACAATCTATAATGATATTTACAAAAGTGTTGAGATATATCCTTCATGGCTATCAAGGTGCATTTTCAGTTGTTCTCAATACTCTCATCATCGGATTCAATTCAACATTAATTCAAATCTCTGAGACTAATTGGTACTGCTCTATAATCATTGATAATCTCATTTGTCAAATTGAAACTCAAATTTGCTTGAGGTATTAAGCAAGGGGTATTTAAAGTAACATGAGCTACTGAAGGGGAAAAAACAAATCACAGTGGATTTGCTAACAAGAATTTCTTCCCCACGTTAAGTGCAAAACAAGTATTCCTGATGGGCAGGGGGCTTTCTTTATAAGCAGTTGTTCAGAGCTCCTGATGTCTTCAATCTTCAATCTAGAGTATATTCTGATTATATTGCAAAGTATCAGGATTCTGAAGTTCTTCTCAGGTCATGAGGACATGTCTAAAGACACTGTTTTCCATTTAATCAATGTCCTTTTTTCCTTTATTTATTGTAAGAAATATTTATTGAGGGTGTGCAATGGCTGAACACTGGGCTAGATGCTGAAGACAAAAGCTTCAAACAGACCCAAAATTCATTGTCCTCATTGAGTTTTATAGTCAGAAAAACACTGACGTCAAAAGAAATGATTTCCAAATTACTTAAAATACATCATTATTTAATTACTGATGATTAATATGAAAAACAAATATATGTGAATGTATAAAAAAGGACATGTGACCTTCTTTGGAGAAGTGATGTTTGCATTGGAACAGCAGACAGAGGGTCTCAGATAGGAAAAATGCAGATGTGCAGAATGGGGAGTCTGGAAAATAGTTGAAAAAGGTAGACTCAGCTACAAAATAAGACTGAAAATAAAGGAGGGAGGTAATGGAGATTTTGTTCTTTACCCTGAATTCACTGAGACATCACTAAAGGGTTTTCAGCAAGATGGTGATTTAATGAGATTTAGAGAGATCATTCTGACTGCTATTTAGAAGAGGAAACTGATGTGTTAGGGAGAGAATGAAATTTGGAAGCACAGTTAGGAGACAGATACAGTCATTCTGGTGAGACACGTTGGTTTGCTAGACTTGGGCTAGACTCAAGGTACATTTAGAATGTGGTTTAGAGCTTTTGGTGGTCATTTGAAAATAAGGATATGTCAGAGAAGAATTCAGGTCGAGTGACAGGTTTATGGCTTCTACAACTAGATAGGCAGTAGGGACAGCAAATTAAACTCAGTTTGGGCCATGCTGAATTTGGAAGAGATAAAACTGGCATTATTGAACCCCCAGTTCAACATGCAAGTCAGTAGCTCAGAAAAAATGTGACAAGTTAGAGAAAGATTGGGGAGTCATCAGCATATATGTGTGCTATTTAATGCTTCAACACTGAATGAGGTTACCTAAAAAAGGATGATTATATCATTTATGGTCAAACCCAGACTCTTTTGAGAGTTAGAGAGAATATTATTAAGAATTATACCAGGATGGCAAGCATAAACCAGAATTGTCTTGTGTCAGCCTTGACTGTCCTTGGCAAATACTTAAAGGTCAAACAGAGAAAGTAACAAAATGCAGTCAATAAGAAAGGAGGAAAGCCAGGGAAGTACAGTGTCACAGAAGCCAAATGCTGCTGTGAGGTCAAGTGATTTCCCATGATTAAATAAAGTTCTTTGTTGTATGCTTCCATAGTACCCTGTATGTTTTTTTTAATTATGCTTATTGTGACTGCAATGATATGATTTAATTGATATCTGTCTTTCTATCTTGGAAGACAGTACCTGGCATATGATTGTTAATAAATATTTGTTGAGCAAATGAAGGGAGAATGATGAACAATAATATCCACTGAATTTAGCCAACAAAAATCATCCGTGCCCTTCTCATAAACAGTTTGGATACACTACTGGGGAACTGAGTCAGTTTGCATTGAGAAGTGAATGGAGAAATAAAAATGGTAAAAACTGGCAACTCTTTCAGAAAGATGGCTGTGATCCATTGGCTAAATGGACACCTGTTCTAAGTGGGTTGATTGTTCCTTTGGGTCCTGGGAAAAGGTCAGGTTTTTTTTTTTTTTGAAAGTGACTTCACTAGATAAGGACATTTATTCCTCATTCATGAGCTTTTAGATGGCTATGATGTGGTTTCTATATATATTACATATTTTGCCTAGAGTTTGCTTTGGTCTTTTAAGAGTATAATTTTGTTTTGTTTTGTTTTTTTCTGTCCCTGTTTTATTAGAAATTTTATTTTTGTGAAATTTGCCCTAATCTTCTGTAGAAACACATGAAACTAACTACCAGCAATTTGCTGAAAAAGTAACATACCAATAACCTGATCTCATATCATTTCTGTTACTACATTCTCCAGCTTGTGTTTCAGATGTATCTGAAACAAAAAAAGAAGAAACATACCACTTCTCAATGGTATACATACAAGAATATAATTTTGTGCTTGTCTAATGTAAATTGATTTCCCCTAAATGAGTCAAGCCAGTATCTGGAAAAAAAAAAAAAGATTCCAATAGAACACGAGAGTGTATAGCTATGTAAATAGAGCACATTCCCTTCTTTAGGGATATATCAGGATCTTAAGATGGTTTGCAGTTTAAGTCAATGCAATTACTGCTTTACCTAGCTATCAATTTATTGCAGTTCCAAGGACAATATGATATTATATTTTATTTCTTTTAAAATATTTATTTCTGTGTTAATGATTTTAGGCCAACATCAAAAGTTGCTTCTCCATTTTTCAGTTTCTTATATCACTATTTATAATAAAGGTGTCTTTGTTTTTGTTTTTATTTCTAATCACCTTGTAATCAATTAATAGAATATTAATAGAAGCTGTCAGTTTCTTAGCTCTTTATACCACTGTCTATTTAGTCATTCACCAAAGATCTACATTTAGATATTGTCCTGCTAGATTACCTCTGTTAAGTACTTTGGTATTTTGCAAACAACTAATTAACCTTTTGAACCTCATTAAGGAATAGTAAGGAGGAAGATAATCACTGAGTCTGGAATTTGGTCAGACCACTGAGGCTAATACATTATTATTAAGAAAGAAAAAACAACAACCTTTAATCTTTTTAATGACTGCAGATGATCACAGCATATTGTGTTAAATATTTGTTTAAGAGAACCCATATTGGAATAGAGGGATCCAACAAAGGACCAGGTCACAGACTCAGCATAACTCAGAGGAAAATGGCCACCTCAAATTCACTAACTCCAATCATTGCTGCAATAGGAGTGGCTACAAATGGCATCTTGCACCTATATATATAACACTTCACAGTTTGCAGAAGGCTGTCACCTACATTATTTCAGTTTATCCTTGAAACAATTCCTTGAGGTACATGGCTCAATATTATCATCTTTATTTCAGAGACAAATAAAGTGTCAAAAGAATAAATAATGTCTAAAGTATCATGTAACTATTTAGTGTTGGAGCCCAGATTCAAACAGTGAATTCCTCTTTGCAGTTTTTCTGATGATACAACATGATGGTTGTATATTATTTACCAAGGATTCTCTCTGAACTCAGTGTAACCACTTTTCCTTCATAAGCCTCAGTCTGAATTTAATAAGAGGTGGCATTAGGACAGCTCTGAAGAACATTTTTAGCTCTGATGGCTTGCAGATCTATGCAAAGTGCCCACACTTGGCCTCTCAGGATTCACCAGGTCCTATAACATAAGATGTGGCTTGTTCCAAGTAACCTGCTAAACTCCTTCTATGATAAAAATGTGTTACCTAAACATATCCCCACAATGAACATTATGAGCACACCTATAAAATTTGACAGTCAAATGTTTACTGAGTATTAACTACCTAAAGAACTATGTGCTCAGAATTGAGGCAGGGAAAAGAAGAATAGAAATTAAGAAGTTTGTTCTCTAGTTAGGGAACTCAATTAAACTGAGAAGTTGTCAGGTTTCTTTTTTCATAAGTTGTAACTTGTTGAGAGATGAGAGTGTGGAAAGGGTCAAGGAAAGAGAGAGGAGGATACAGGCATCAGCGAGGTGAGGATGCATATGTGTGTGGTACTAAAAAGAGCTGAGATTAAGGGGAAAAAAATTGTGCTGTACTATGTAAAATGAGATAGAAGATCCACTTAGAAGGGACTAGCAAAACAGAAATAGGAGACAAAAATAGTTACCCACAGCTTAATAGGATAGGAAATGAGTTGACTGTCATGCCTGTGACAGAGGAAAGGAAAACTGTCTCCCTACTCTGAACTTTGAGAATTTGGGAAATTGGATTTCGTTTAGTTGTCAGATTTAGCAAATAAATTTACACGGTGCTTAGTTAAATTGGAATTTTGAATAAAAACCAAATATGTTCTTAATGCATCTTCTCTGCAATTTTGGGGACATATTTATATTCAAAAATCATTTGTTGTTTATCTGAAATTCAAGTTTAACTGGTTACCTTGTAATTTTTTTAAAATATAGTAACCTATTAACAGCAGAAATGTTACCTAAGAGCACTACTGTTGGGAGGAGGCAAAACAATCCCCCAAATACTGTAGCAGATGGTAGGGCAAGGAGGAGGGTGGTGAGTCACCCTCTCCAGTCTCCAGCTTTAAGTTCCACTACATGGAGATCTTGAAGGCATGACTTAATTTACCAGGACTTAGTTTCCTATTTGTAATATTGTATATTGTGACACTAAATCAGCTTCCTTGGGGCATTGTGCACATTAAATGAGTATACACATGTACAGACACTTATAGAAGAGGGATGCACAGATATTTCATATAGTGACATATATAAAATATATGTAAACAGTCTCAGGAACATAGCAGCTGCTCAATAAATTTTAACCCTTATTATGCAAATATCTCATGATAATGAGCTTTCCTCTGGATAACACCCAGAAACAGCTTATGGAACACATTAGAATTTCCTGAAGATCCCATATATTTGAAGGACAAGCCAGAACTTCCAGCTGTCAAATGGACACAGACTATTTTAATTTGCAAATTAAAAGAAAGTATGCACTTAAAACTTGATGACATCTGAGTTATTCATTCTTTCTTGGCTAACAATACATGATTAATTTATTCCTTTATCCATCCATTTAACAGCTTTCATTAAGCAGTTAGTATAGTACCTGGTGCACAATGATTGCTCAGTATATTAGTCCTTATCAAGAGATCATTTAATTATTACAAACTGTGCTATGATTATTATGAAGGCCTTTTGCTAAGAGAGTAGGTGACAAGGTTTATATCAGACTTGATCAGGATTATCAAGAAAGTGATATTTTAGCTAAGCTTTGAAGCATGGAGACCAGTAAGCCAGTCAAAGTTTAGTGGGAAGAATATTCCAAGCAGAAATAAAGGGTATTCAAAGACCTGGATGTGGGAAATAAGGTACCGACAAGAACCCATCTGGGGAAGCAGGGAAAGCAGATTGGAATTTTCATAGAATGAAAGGAAGAGTCAGATCATGCAAAGTCTTGTAGGTGTGAAGATTTGGGGACTTTTGGCCAAAGATCAGAGGAAAAAAAATGAAGAGTGACATTTTCAGGTCTTTGTTTCCAAAAGATCCTTCTAGCTGCTGGGAAAGTGATTTGGAGTATATCTGTGGCATCTGAATATAATTATAAATATTTAGATGTTAACTATTTTAAATATTTCTCATTCTACTTTCATTAGCCTGACTTTCAAGAGCTTATGTGATGCGCTTCCAACTTGTTACCTTCAACCCATTCAAACAAATCCCCTAACCTATCTGGAATGCCTGTCCCCACGCTTGATGTGTGTCTGTGAATTGGAGCAATGCTCAGAGCCACCTTCTCAATGAGCCTCTTAACTACAAGTAGTAGCATGCTCTGAGTTCTCAGAAAACAGGTTTTGTAACTTTCTTTAGGCATTGTTTATTTTTTACATATACATGTATCTATTCTTTTTAAAATTCTTTTCCCATTTAGGTTATTAGAGAATACTGAGCAGAGTTGGCCCCTGTTACTTATCTGTTTTAAATATAGCAATGTGTACATGTCAATCTCAAACTCCCAATATATCCCTCCCTCCCACTTTTCCCAGCTAGTAACCATAAGTTCATTCTTTAAGTCTGTGAGTTTAGTTCTGTTTTGTAAATAAGTTCATTTGTATCATTTTCTAAGACTGTGCATATAAGTGATATTATATGATATTTGTATTTCTCTGTCTGACCTACTGGTATACGTTGGTGACTCAGTGGTAAAGAATCTGCCTGATGATGAAGGAGACACAGGAGATACGGGTTGATCCCTGTGTCGGGAAGATCCTCTGGAAGAGGGAATGGTAACCCACTCTAGTATTCTTGCCTGAAAAATCCCAAGGACAGAGAAACCTGGTGGGCTACAGTCTATGGGGTTGCAAAGAGGCCGATACGAGTTACTTCATTTATCATGATAATCTCCAGGTCCATCCATGTTGGCGCAGTTCAATTCAGTTCAGTTCAGTTGCTAAGTCACATCTGACTTTTTGTGACCCCAACGACTGCATCACGCCAAGTTTCCCTGTCCATCAGCAACTCCTAGAGCTTACACAAACTCATGTCCATCAAGTCAGTGATGTCATCCAATCATCTTAACCTCTGTTGTCCACTTCTCCTCCTGCCGTCAATCTTTCCCAGCATCAGGGTCTTTTCCAGTGAGTCAGTTCTTCGCATCAGGTGGCAAAAGTATTGGAGCTTCAGCTTCAGCATCAGTGTTTCCAATGAATATTCAGGACTGATTTCCTTTAGGATTGACTGGTTGGATCTCCTTGCAGTCCAAGGGACTCTCAAGAATCTTCTCCAACACCACAGTTCAAAAGCAGAAATTCTTCGGTGCCCAGGTTTCTCTATAGTCCAACTCTCTCAACCATATATGACTACTGGAAAAACCATAGCTTTGACTAGACAGACCTTTGTTGGCAAAATAATGTCTCTGCTTTTTAATATGCTGTCTAGGTCGGTCTTAACTTTTCTTCCAAGGAGCAAGCGTCTTTTAATTTCATGGCTGCAATCACCATCTACAGTGACTTTGGAGCCCCTCAAAATCAAGTCTGTCACTGTTTCCATTGTTTCCCATCTATTTACCATGAAGTGATAGGAAGGACCAGATGCCATGATCTTAGTTTTCTGAATATTGAGTTTTAAGCCAGCTTCTTCACTCTCCTTTTCCACTTTCATCAAGAAGCTCTTTAGTTCTTCGCTTTCTGCCATAAGGGTGGTGTCACCTGCATATCTGAGATTATTGGTATTTCTCCTGGCAATCTTGATTCTAGCTTGTGCTTTTCAGCCCAGCATTTCTCATGGTGTACTCTGCATATAAGTTAATAAGCAGGGTGAAAATATACAACCTTGACATATTTCTTTTCCGATTTGGAACCAGTTTGTTGTTCCATGTCCAGTTCTAACTGTTGCTTCTTGACCTGCATACAGATTTCTCAGGAGACAGGTCTGGTGGTCTGGTATTCCCATCTCTTGAAGAATTTTTCACCGTTTATTGTGATCCACACAGTCAAAGGCTTTGGTATAGTCAAAAAAGCAGAAATAGATGTTTGTCGGGAACTCTCTTGCTTTTTTGATGATCCAACGGATGTTGGCAATTTGATCTCCGGTTCCTCTGCCTTTTGTAAATACAGCTTGAACATCTGGAAGTTCACAGTTCATGTACTGTTGAAGCTTGGCTTGGAGAATTTTGAGCATTTCTTTGCTAGCATGTGAGGTGCGTGCAATTGTGCAATAGTTTGAACATTCTTTGGCATTGCCTTTCTTTGAGATTGGGATGAAAACTGACCTTTTCCAGTTCTGTGGCCACTGCTGAGTTTTTCAAATTTGCTGGCATTTGAGTGCAGCACTTTCACAGTATCATCTCTTAGGAATTGAAATAGTGCAACTGGAATTCCATCACCTACCCTAGCTTTGTTCATAGTGTTGCTTCCTAAGGCCCACTCGACTTCATATTCTAGGATGTCTGGCTCTAGGTGAGTGATCACACTATCGTGGTTGTCTGGGTCATGAAAATTTTTTTGTATAGCTCTTCTGTGTATTTTTGCCACCTCTTCTTAATATCTTCTGCTTTTGTTAGGTCCATACCATTTCTGTCCTTTATTGTGCCTATCTTTGCATGAAATGTTCTCTTGGTATCTCTAATTTTCTTGAAGAGATCTCTAGTCTTTCCCATTGTTTTGTTTTCCTCTATTTCTTTGCATTTATCACTGAGGAAGGCTTTCTTATCTCTCCTTGTTCTTCTTTGGAACTCCACATTCAAATGGGTGTATCTTTTCTTTTCTCCTTTGCCTTTATCTTTTCTTCTTTTCTCAGCTATTTCTAATGCCTCCTCAGACAACCATTTTGCTTTTTTGCAAGTGATAATATTTCATTCATTTTAATGGCTGAGTAATATTCTATTGTATATATGTATCACATTTTCTTTATCCATTCTTCTGTAGATGGACATTTAGGTTGCTTCTATGTCTTGGCTATTGTAAACAGTGCTGCAATGAATATTGGGGTGCATATACCCTTTTGAGCCATGGCTTCTCCAGATATATGCCCAGGAGGGGGATTAGTGGATCATATGGCAGCTCTATATTCAGTTTATTAAGGCACCTCCTTACTGTTCTCCCCATGAACAGTATGAAAATTCAAAAAGATACGACACTGAAAGATGAACCCCCCGAGGTCAGTAGGTGCCCAATATGCTACTGGATAAGAGCAGAGAAATAGCTCCAGAAGAAATGAAGAGGCTGATCCAAGGCAGAAGCGACACCCAGTTGTGGATGTGTCTGGTGGTTAAAGTCCAATGCTGTAAAGAACGATATTGCATAGGAACCTCAAATGTTAGATCCATGAATTGAGGTAGATAATTGGAAGTGATCAAACAGGAGATGGCAAGAGTGGACATTGATATTTTAGCGATCAGTGAACTAAAATGGACTGGAATGGGTGAGTTTAATTCAGATGAGCATTGTATCTACTTCTGTGGACAAGAATCCCTTAGAAGAAATGGAGTAGACCTCATAGTCAATGAAAGAGTTTGAAATGCAGTACTTGGGTGCAATCTCAAAAATGATAGATTGATCTCAGTTTGTTTCCAAGGCAAACCATTAAACATCAAAATAATCTAAGACTTTGCCCCAATCACTGATGCCAAAGAAGATAAAGTTGAATGGTTCTATGATGACCTACAAGAACTTATAGGACTAATTCCAAAAAAAAAAGATGCCCTTTTCATCATAGGGGACTGGAATGCAAAAGTAGGAAGTCAAGAGATACCTGGAATAACAAGCAAGTTTGGCCTTGGAGTACAAAATGAAGCAGGGCAAAGGCTAAGAGTTGTGCCAAGAGAACACATTGATCATAGCAAACACCTTCTTTCAACAACAAGAGATGACTCTACACAGGAACATCACCAGATGTCAATACTGAAGTCAGATTGATTATATTCTTTGTAGCTGGAGATGGAGAAGCTCTCTATAGTCAGTTAGAACAAGATTTGGAGCTGACTGTGGCTTAGATCATGAACTCCTTATTGCAAAATTCAGACATAAATTGAAGAAACAAAGGAAAACTCCTAGACAACTTAGGTATGACCTAAATCAAGTCCCTTATGATTATACGGTGAAAGTGACATATGGATTGAAGGGATTATATTTGATAGAGTGCCTGAAGAACTACGGACAGAGGTTTGTAACATTCTACAAGAGGTGGTGACCAAAACCATCCCTAAGAAAAAGAAATGAAACAAGGCAAAATGGTTGCCTGTGGAGGGCTTTCACACTGTGGTGCTGGAGAAGACTCCTGAGAGCCCCTTGGACAGCAAGGAGGTCAAACTAGTCAGACCTAAAAGAAATCAACCCTGAATATTCACTGGAAAGACTGATATTGAAGCTGAAGCTCCAATACTTTGGCCACCTGATGTGAAGAGCTAACTCATTGGAAAAGACCCTGATGTTGGGAAAGACTGAGGGCAGGAGAAGGGGTGGACAGGGGATGAGATGGTTGGATGGCATCATAGACTCAATGGACATGAGTTTGAGCAAGCTCCAGGAGATAGTGAAGGAGAGGGAAGCCTGGTATGCTGCAGTCCATTGATCGCACTGTGTCAGACACCTTGAGGGACCAAACAGCAACAACAAATACTGTTCTCCCCAGTGGTTTTACCAATTGATATTCTGACCAACAGTGTAGGAGGGTTCTTTTATCTCCACACCCTCTCCAGCAATTATTGCTTGTATATTTTTTGATGATGGCCATTCTAACTGGTGTGAGGTGAAATTTGATTGTAGTTTTGATTTGCATTTCTCTAATAATTAGTGATGTTGGGCATCTTTTCATGTGCCTCTTAGCCATCTGTGTGTTTTCTTTGGAGAAATGTTTATTTAGCTCTTTGGCTCAATTTTTGCTTATGCTGTTGTGTTGTTGTTGTTGTTTTTTTTATATTGAACCACATGAACTGTTTTAAATTTTGGAGATTAATCCCTTCTTTTCACATCACTTGCAAATTTTTTTCTTAAAAAGCATATTCTGGATTTAAAATCCATTCTTATCTCTCTCACCAGTCTGTCAGCTCCTTGAAGGCAATCACTAATGTTCTCTATCAACTTCCTGAATATGCTACTTGCACAGTACAATTTGTGTCAGCAAATAAGTCAGTATATACTTATTCTCTATTCAAACGAATACAAAGTAAAAGCAAAATAAATGGCTAAATTGGCATAATTTATCTTCAATCTCAGTGCCTTCTATTACTGATCATTTTTTAAGCAAGGCTAAGTTTTATTAGTTTCAATGTAAAATAATTTGTAATATTCTGAAGCTTTGTGAATAAAAGAACAATTCTTTTAAAAAAATTCAAATTTTTATACAATTTTAAAGGTTAGTTTCCATTTACAGTTATTACAAAATATTAAATGTATTCCCCATATTGTACGATACATCCTTAAGCCTATCCTAACTTTTTTTTTTTCTTAAGGGTTGTTTTGTTTTTGCCTGAATGGGACCAATTTCTGTTCAGAGGTCTATTCATGTGCTTGACTGGACAGGACAAGATAAGTTTTCCAATCTCTTCCACACATACACAAGTATAGTCTTTAATATATGAATATATGTAATGAATATAATATTCATTGGAACGACTGATGTTGAAGCTGAAACTCCGATACTTTGGCCACCTGATGTGAAGAGCTGACTCATTTGAAAAGACCCTGATGCTGGGAAAGATTGAAGGTGGGAGGAGGAGGGGACAATGGAGGATGAGATGGTTGGATGGCATCACCGACTCAATGGGCATGAGTTTGAGTAAACTCCAGGAGTTGGTGATCGACAGGAGGCCTGGCATGATGGAGTCCATGGGGTCGCAAAGAGTAGGACACAACTGAACGACTGAAGTAAACGGAACTGAATCTTTAAAGTTGGTGTAAGAATGGAATAGTGTAATATGTAATTATCTATCCTAGGTTCAAGTTCCAGATAACTATTATGTATGCATTAACTTTTATCAAGTCTTTAGTAAACCAGGTCTATAATTCTACAAGAATACAGGCTTTAGTAAACCAGGTCCATAATCTACAAGACAGACATTTTTGATATTCATGAGGTTATGTGCTGTGTGTCCAACCTCATCCTTCTGTCACACACACATTATCAACACCATCATCGTTCATTATCCTTTTTCACAATCCACAGATTAAGTGAGAGATATTCCCACGCTCAAAATTCTGTAATCCTTTCTGAGTTTATTGTTATCTTCTGGAGACTACATATTAAAAGATGAAGGAAAGGACATCAGGATGTCCCTCTGGAAGCCTGCACCTGAGTAGTACATTTCCAACTACAAGTGTATGATGCCACGAAGAACTTTTCAATTGAATTTTCTTTAAGACTTTTATGACATGAACCATTTATAAAATCTTAATGAATTTGTTACAGTATTGTTTTGGTTTTGGGTTTTAGATGTGTGGCATGTGGAATCTTATCTTCTCGATCAGGGAATGCAAAGCCTTAATTTCTGGACCACCAGGAAAGTCCTTAGGAAGAATTTTTAAGCAACTACTATTTTGCCATACCTCCTTAATAGAAACTGATGGAGGGGGGAGTTAGAAAAGATGATGTGTAACTCTTGTTATCCAGCTGGTTAGTATTTAGTCTTCTTAAGATGTATCGATATCAATAATTTTAATCTGTAATTTATGTGACCTCATGAACTGCAGCGCAACAGCCTTCCCTGTCCTTCACTATCTCCCAGAGTTTGGCAAATTCATGTCCATTGAGTTGATGATGCTATTTGACCATCTCATCCTCTGCTTCCCCCTTCTCCTCCTGCCCTCAATCTTTCCCAGCATCAGGGTCTTTTCTAATAAGTCCACTCTTTGCATCAGGTGGCCAAAGTATTGGAGCTTCAGCTTCAGTCCTTCCAATGAATATTCAGGGTTGATTTCCTTTAGGAGTGACTGGTTTGATCTCTTTGCTGTCCAAGGGACTCTCAAGAATCTTCTCAATCACCACAATTCAAAAGCATCAATTTCTTCGGTGCTTAACCTTCTTTATGATCCAACTCTCACATCCATGCATGACTACTGGAAAAAACATAGCTCTGACTATATGGACCTTTGTCAGCAAAGTGATGTCTCTGATTTTTAATATGCTGTCTAGGTTTATCATAGGTTTTCTTCCAAGGAGGAAATATCTTTTAATTTCATGGCTGCAGTCAACATCCAAGAAAATAAAATCTGTCACCGCTTCTACTTGTCCTCTTTCTGTTTGACATGATGTGATGGGACCGGATGTCATGATCTTAGTTTTTTGAATGTTGAGTTTTAAGGCAGCTTTTTCATTCCCCTTTCACTTGCATCAAGAGGCTCTTTAGTTCCTCTTCACTTTCTGACGTTAGAGTGGTATCATCTGCATATCTGAGGTCGTTGATATTTCTCCCAGCCATCTTGATTCCAGCTTGTGCTTCATCCAGCCCAGCATTTACATGATTAAATAAGCAGAGTGACAGTATACAGCTTTGATGTACTCCTTTCCCAATTTGTAATCAGTCCATTGTTCCATGTCTGGTACTAACTGTTACATCTTGACCTACATACAGGTTGCTCAGGAGACAACTAAGGTGGTCTTGTATTCCCATCTCTTTAAGAATTTTCCACAGTTTGTTGTGATCCACATAGTCAAAGTCCTTAGATTAGTCAGTGAAGCAGAAGTAGATATTTGTCTGGAATTCTCTGGCTTTCTCTATGATGTAATGAATGTTAGCAATCTGACCTCAGGTTCCTCTGCCTTTTCTAAATTCAGTTTGTACATCTGGAAATTCTCAGTTCACATACCTCTGAAGCCTGTCTTGAAGGATATGGGGTATAACCTTACTAGCATGTTAAGTGAGTGCAATTAACCAGTAGTTTGAACATTCTTTGGCACTGCGCTTCTTTGGGATTTAAATGAAAAAAACTGATCTTTCCCAGTCCTGTGGCCACTGCTGAATTTTCTAAATTTGCTGACATATTGAGTGCAGCACTTTAACAACACCATCTTTTAGGATTTGAAATAGCTCAGCTGGAATTCCACCACCTCCACTAGCTTTTATGGTAGGAATGTTTCCTAAGGCCCACTTGACTTCACACTCCTGGATGTCTGGCTGTAGGTGAGTGACAACACCATCGTGGTTATCCCAGTCATTAATAACTTTTTTGTATTGTTCCTCTGTGTATTTTTGCCACCTCTTCTTAATCTCTTTTGCTTCCGTTAGTTCCATACCATTTCTGTCCTTTACTGTGCCCATCCTTTCAAGAAATGTTCCCTTGATATCTCCAATTTTCTTGAAGTGATCTTTAGTCTTTCCCATACTATTATTTTCCTCTATTTCCCTGTATTGTTCACATAAGAAGTCTTTCTTATCTGTCCTTGCTATTCTATGGAACTCTGCTTTCAGTTGGGTATATCTTTCCTTTTCTTCCTTGCTTGTCAGTTCTCTTCATTCCTCAGCTATGTGTAAAGCCTTCTCAAACAACCACTTTGCATTCTTTCATTTATTTTTCTTTGGCGTGGTTTGATCACTGCTTCCTGTACAATGTTACAAACCTTTGTCCATAGTTCTTTAGACACTCTGTCTACCAGATCTAATCCCTTGAATCTATTCATTACCTCCACTGTATAATCATAAGGGATTTGATTCAGGTCAACCCTGAATGGCCTAGTGCATCTTACACAGATCATAAATAACTTGATGAGTAATATGATCTAAAAAGGAAACATAGGCATCATTACTTGGCTGAAAAATTAGGTTCAAGGATAATGTGTCCCAATTTGAAATGAGAATTACTTTTTTTTCATCTAAGGTAATATCTGGAGCCTGATTTTATATTTGAATATATAACTCAAAATGACAGCAACAGTTTTCAACCTCTTCTACTGTAAATGAGTTTCATATAATTGTATAAGGTTTAGTAAAGTCTACACATATCTCATAGCATTTTTAAAAATGCCTAAATATTTTTCTGATTCAAATGCAACTCATTTTCAGTGTTGGAAAATCTACCTGAATTCTGTTCATATAATTTGTAGAGGATTCCCCCTCTTTATCCAAGTTGCACTATGTTTAAAAACAAAAAGCATGCCTGGACATCATGTGCTTTATCATCTAATAGACAGTGGATAATTAGATATGAAATGTATGATCATAACATCAATAGGATCAGAAACATAATGTGAGGGAAGCAGATGGTATTAAGAAATTTTAGCTTAATGTAAAAAGGCTTTCTTCAATTTGAATTTCCCAGATTCTGTTTGGAGAGAACAGAAGTGAAGGTTTATGATTAGAGGCTCTGCCATATGTAGACTATGTTACTGGAGAGCTTGGGCAGAGCCATGACTGAGAGCAATGATACAGGATGCCATTTCAAGAACCTACTGGGGGAAAAAGAAAGTAGATCCAACTGTTTGAATATGGCAAGATGAAGTAGGAGGTCCTTAGGCATACAAGCAGAAGAAATGCTATAGTCCTACTGGAGACCTTTCAGAATTTCAGCAAATATTGTTGTAAACATCTTTTTTTTTTGCTAGTTTACATTGTATTTATTCATACTGACTTTTTTAGTGTTCTCAACAACCCCAAGTACTATTATTATAATGATTATATGGGTGGAGAGACCGAGGTGCAGAAAATGGTGTAAGATCATAGCAGGGCTGAAACTCAAACCCAAGCTTGTTTTATTCTAATGCCCTTATGCTTTTCAGTGCATCACACTGTCTCTCAACACCTACAGTATGATATTTTGAATAATTCTTGAATAACAATTAATGGTTATGTTTCTTGGTCAAAGGTAATCTGTGATTTGAAAATCAGTTCTAAAAAATAGAATAGATGACAATACAGCTTTTGTTAAACAATAAGAACGAAACAAAACAAGGTATCATCAGTAGGTATTAGATACATGTGCATCCAAATATATATTCTTTTTCAGATTCTTTTCCATTACAGGTTATTGCAAGATATTGAGCATTGGACAATAAGGACCTACTGTATAGTACAGGAAGCTGTACTGAGGTCTGTAATTTCAAAAGTTAAAACACTTTTGAGCAGAGAATGTGCTTGCACTCTGAAAGTAGACATGTATTAGTATGAGTTTGCTGAAAGAGAAGAACCTGACTCTTTTGTATCCCTTAGTGGTTTCTCAAAGTCTCAAATATAACACATAGGACACTGTACTTTATGCTGTGTTTACACATCTACCTTCATTTCAATAGAGCCAAAGTTCTTTGAAAATAGGGACTCTTGCATTGCATATCTCACAAAATGCCTGTAACTTCAGAGGAAATAAACAGGTTAAGCAGGTTAGGATTAAACTTGATTCCAAATATCTTATTCTTTCTTATGTTTGTGAAGTTATTTCTATTTCTCCTCATTAAACTCTTGGTTCTTTAGAGTTAAAAGCCACAGGTAGTAGACACTAGCTTTAGGTTTTCTAGGTGAATGTTTGCCTTTGTTCCCCACCTTATCCTTAATCTAGAAATTTCACAACATTAAAATGGCTTTCCAAATTTTCTTTGATCTCTGAGAACAATGTGGTTTTATTTAAAAAAATACACTCTGCATATGTGCCATGTGAACTCCCCACAGCTGCTTGAGCAGTTGATATAGTCTCACTTTTGTGCCTTAAGTATGGAATAACAGTTCAGTTCAGTTCAGTCTCTCAGTCGTGTGCTACTCTGTGACCTCATGGACTGCAGCACGCCAGGCCTCGCTGTTCATCACCAACTCCCGGGGTTTGCTCAAACTCATGTCCATTAAGTCAGTGATGCCATCCAGCCATCTCATCCTCTGTCATCCCCTTCTCCTCCTGCCTTCAATCTTTCCCAGCATCAGGGTCTTTTCAAATGAGTCAGTTCTTTGCATCAGGTGGCCAAAGTATTGGAGTTTCAGATTCAGCATCAGTTCTTCCAATGAACATTCAGGACTGATTTCCTTTAGGATGGACTGGTTGGATCTTCCTGCAGCCCAAGGGACTCTCAAGAATCTTCTCCAACACCACAGTTCAAAAGCATCAATTCTTCAGTGCTCAGCTGTCTTTATAGTCCAACTCTCACATCCATACATGACTACTGGAAAAACCATAGCCTTGACTAGATGGACCTTTGTTGGCAAAGTAATGTCTCTGCTTTTTAATATGCTGTCTGGGTTGGTCACAGCTTTTCTTACAAATAACAAGCCTTCATTAAATTATAAGCCTACAACTTAAAACATGCAACATATTTTTCAATGGTTTCGTTTGTGCCACTTGTTTCCCACATGATAATCGCTAATTGAGAAAGCCAAGCAGAATTGAGCCCTGAATTTTATAATTCAGGTCAAATACAGTGTTTTTCTTTATGTTGTTTTATTTATTTGTTTTAGCACTGAAACAAGTATCTTATAGTTTCTAAAGCCTATCCCCAAAGGAATAATTGTTTGGGGGCAGTCATGAACATAGTAAACAAAGCACACAGCTTCTTTTCTACTTCACATTTGTCTCTGATGGTGGCACCTTCTGATGCTCTGATGCTTGTTCACAAGCATCTCCCTCCTCAACATGATTAAATAATTCATTACTTAGATAAGTGGTGCAACAGACTGACAAAACATTTATTCTGTTAAAGTATAAAAACACACTTAGGAGAAAAATTATACTTTGTTCCAAATGATGTATCACATTTAATATATTCTCCTTGAACTATTATTTACTAGCTTTCACTAAAAGTAGTTATTTGTGAGTTCTCCACAAATGTTAGACAAGTATGGTTTAGTTTGGCTAGTAAAATGGATGAAGAGAAGTCAGGTGTTGTATGACCAGGCCACCCAACATGGCTGTTGTTTTGCTGTCTGTTCATCACCCTGCCGGAGAAGGAAATGGCAACCCACTTCAGTACTCTTTCCTAGAGAATCCTGTGGATAGAGGAGCCTGGTAGGCTGCTGTCCATAGGGTTGCACAGAGTCGGACATGACTGAAGTGATTTAGCATGCATGCATGCACTAGAGAAGGAAATGGCAACCCACTCCAGTATTCTTGCCTGGAGAATCCCAGGGACGGCGGAGCCTGGTGGGCTGCCGTCTATGCGGTCGCACAGAGTCGGACACGACTGAAGCGACTTAGCAGCAGCATCACCCTGCTCAGCCAGTGCCTGCTTCACCTACATGTACTCACTTGACTGACTTTCCTACATACTTGCCCCCACCTCAGGTGGTGATCGTTCTTATCAAAGGGGAGGTGAGGGGCATGCCCCTTTGCTGGTTTCCCTGCTTGCCAATGAGCCAACCTGAGGTCATTTCCCTTTATAACTGATAATCACCCCTTTCCTATCCCCTCCCCAGCAAGGACTGTCACTATGTCCTGCCCCCCATCCATTGTACACAGTGTGGAGTTACTCTGGGAACCTTGCTTCAAACCTGTAAGATCCCCCACCCATTAACAATGATGTCTCTCTTGCTCACTCTGGGCTCTCTCTTAGGTTTTGAAGCCAGGCAAGTACAGGGCCTGTAGGCCTGTGGGTTGCAGCCCAACAGGTACCTTTTCAGAAGTGATTATTATGTATCTGCAATCCTGTGAGAACATTTAGCAAATTGAGGCTTGTAATGGTCAATAACACTAATCGATCACTCAGTCACACTTAGGTAACTGCTAATTAGCTACAGCAGATAAGCAGGCATAAGCACAAAGAGTAGACTCATTTGATTAGCTACAAAGGGGAAACAAAAACAGAAGAAAAGCTTCTGAATTCATAGTCCAGACTGATATTGATTAACTACAGAGTAGGAAAAAAGGCTTTCAAAACATAATTGTGAGTACATATGTGTCTAAGTACATGAGACTATAGATCTAATATTTAACTAGGATTACACCTGTCCCTGTGCTCTCTCCAAAGACAGCTTATTTGGATGCCTGGGGGACCTCTATGGGAAAGAGGAACATGATAATCTTTCTGATATTTGCAAGAGGGATGCTTTTTTAAATTATTCAAAATTAAGATAATTCTGGATTTTCTTCTGTTTTTTTTTTTTCCTCTCCCTATGGTTTCTGCATGAAGTAGGTTTAATGTAATATCTTGTCATCTTTTTACTTTCTACATCATTCTGGGATTTAAATTTCTGACTAGAAAATAAGCCAAGTCTATTTTCTTTTCTCTATGTAGTGCTTTCTCTTATATTCTAAGACAGAGGTCAACAAACTATGACTACAGGCCAAATCTTGCCCTGAGGATATTTTTTTTTTGTAAATAAAGTTTTATTGGAACCGAGCCAGGCCCATTCACTTGTGTATTGTCTGCTTTCTTGCTATACAAGCACAGTGGATAAGCTGCATCAGAGACCACAGGGCCCACAAAGGTGGCAGTATTCAGTGTATGACCCAACCAAAAAAAAAAAAGTCAGTTTCCTGTTCTAAGAGCAAACAGATAAGCTTGGCTACCAAGAATGAGATTTTTCTGTAAAGATACCTACAATAATCTTTAGTTATTGAAAAGGAAAAATGGTTTAGAAATTAATTCCAATTAACATTTTAGGGCACTGTAACCTGTCATTTTCTCATTTCACCCCTCACAATAACCGTATGTAGTGGGTGTGACTAATTCTTTTATACAAAATTGGAAACTGAATCTCAAAGATCTGAAGGTATTTATTTGCCCAAAGTTGCACAGTTAGGCAGTGAATAAGGCTGATATTTGAACCCAGACCTGTCTTACATAAAGTCTGGTGCTATTTAAACCACATTTGAAAATCTAACTAGGAATATAGGTGATGAGCAACAGGGGGAATATGAAGCCAAATTTCCTGATTTCTTTAGCTGGGAGGATTTTCTGTTTTCTTACTACTCAGCAAGAACAAGTAGAAAAGAATGACTGTGTAAACCCCTGTCAGGAAGGGAGCAAAGAGCAGAGTTGTTCTTAAAGAAGATTTATAGTATCTGATTTATGAATGAGATCTGTAAATGTTGCAATAAGAATAACATGGTGGGATGTTGATTCATTGATCATGAATTCATTAGGAAACCTGTGAAGGAAGGGATTCCAAAGAGTCTTGATTCCAGGACTGATGCAGGAAAGGAATCAAAGGAAATAATTTTTGGAAACTCACCTTGGTAAAAGTGTAGAGCTCTCACACTCAATATCAGGGCATGTGGGGGACACTGATGCAGGAGCAGCTTCTTGGAAATACCCTAGTGGTCTAGTGATTAGGACTCCACACACTCACTGCCAAAGGCCCGGCTTCTATGCCTGGCTGAGAAACTAAGATCCCACAAGCAGCACGGCGTGGCAAAAAAAAAAAAAAAAAAGAGTGGCTTCTTCATCATTTAAGGATGAAGTCATGTTGCTTGTCATTGGTTCAGTCAAGTTCCACTAGGTTAGCTCTCCAAATTCCAAGGCTATATGGGGCTGAGGTGGAGACAGATGATTCCACTATGCAGCTGATTGAGATCCACAGTCTCAAGCAGAAAGCATCAGTCTCACGCTTGCATCAGTGATTTTGTACAGGCTGTCTTGAATGCACCATCCTCTTCCTCAGTCTGTCAAAAGCCCCTTATCCTCCAAGACAAAGATCAAATATTGTCCCTGACCTTTCTAGTAGAGTGCGTATATTATACATCAGAGTATGTATGGCCTTTTATCTTATTTTATCCAACTGTTGCTCACCCCAGACTGAACTCTGAGGGCCGGAACTGATTCTTATTCATCTCTTTTATTTTTTAATGTTAGACTTTAGGATAATGCTATGCATATAGTAAACATTATATAAATATTTTTTTAATGAATTAACACTTTTGAAATAGAATTACTGTATATGTTTAGGCAGATTAAATATAGAATCTTTTGTTAAATTGGAACTTGAGAGTCCTTTGGATTTCAAGGAGATCCAACCAGTCCATCCTAAGGGAAATCAACCCTGAATATTCACTGGAAGAACTGATGCTGAATCTGAAACTCCAATACTTTGGCCACCTGATGCGAAGAACTGACTCATTTGAAAAGACCCTGTTGCTGGGAAAGATTGAAGGTGGGAGGAAAAGGGGATGACAGAGGATGAGATGGTTGGATGGCATCACAAACTCGATGGACATGAGTTTGAGCAAACCCTGGGAGTTGGTGATGGACAGGGAAGCCTGGCGTGCTGCAGTCCATGGGGTCGAAAACAGTCAGACATGACTGGATGACTGAATACTTTGAATATCTTGCCCATTCAAATCATGTGAATTTCAGGTGTTCCCCATGCCTAACCCTACTACATGTGTACAGTGCATAAAGCATTCTGAAACTGTTAGTCACTCAGTTGTGTCCGACTCTTTGTGACCCCATGAATTGTAGCCTGCCAGGCTCCTCTGTCCACGGAATTTCCCTGGCAAAAATACTGGAGTGGGTTGCCATTTTCTTCTCCAGGGAATCTTCCCAACCCAGGGATCAAACCTGAGTCTCCTGCATTGTAGGCAGATTTTTTACCATTTGAGACACCAGGGCTGGATCTATTTGGCCAGGATCAGTTGAGGTTAACTTTTCCTTATATCTTAACACAGTGCCTGAAAAATACTACAGGTCAAATAAGTATTTCATAAGATATTCGATGGCATCACTGACTCAATGGACATGAGCTAGAGTAAGCTCCAGGAGTTGATGACGGACAGGAAAGCCTGGCATGCTGCAGTCCATGGGGTTGCAAAGAGTCGGACATGACTGAGCAACTGAACTGAAGATATTCATTGAATAAATGAATCAACAGAAGTAATTTTAAGATAAGGGGCACATACCACTGTTTTTGATGATACATAAAAACAGAGTTAGGAATCCAAAGAGTGGTTCTTTACTAATCCTTAACATTCCCGAGCAGACTATCTGAAAGGGAAGAGCTTTGTGGATACAGAGCAGGTTGCTAATAGGGAATCAAAAATCTGGCAGAAACCAAATGAAAATAGGTTGCAAAGGTAAATGTTTCTGTCTGGCACAGATGCTACTAATGCAGGCAGTGACTATTTGAAGAATTACTTGACACATTAAGCTTGCATCTCTGGAAAGCGTCTGAGAAGTATTTGATTAAAATTCTAGGACTCATTTTCAACTGAATAAAGTGTAACTTAAATTTCCACATGCATTCTGCTGCCCTGTAATGCTGTAATGACAGTTACTGCTCAGATAGAATCTATTGGGTCTTACTGGAAAGAAGACAAAGGCATATGTCCCCAGACAGTGTTCCAAGAGTAAGCAAGATGTCAACAACATTTATGGAAAATTTGTGTGACACTCCTTCACCATCAGCCTCATTCAGATAAGGCCATTGATTCTCTATACCTGAAAGCTTAACCTTTGCACAGTGCCTGAATTAGATTTGAACAAGGCTTATTAAATTGTCACTGTACCTGGGATGGGAGTGGTGGTGAATCATCCCATTGAATATAAACTGACTACATGGTGGGTCTACAAGCCTGGTTTTAAACCAGAGTTTTGTATCGGAATGATCTGGAGAACTTTTAAATCAAAACTTATTTTAAAATCTCTCATCTTTAACCACTCCTCCACCGTCATCTGCCAGGGGGAAATTCTGATACAACCTGTTGAAGAGGGGAGTGAAATTTTAAAATGGAAACTTTTAAATGCTCCTCATGTGATTAAGGCACACTTTCTTTGTCCCTGTGTTCCTTGAGAACAATTTGCACAGTATGAGGATTCATTCCTACAGGGCTCCCATAATCTCGCCTGTGTTGCTCACACTCATACTATTACTCTCATAAGCAGTTTTGTGTGGTGGGAAAAAGTATGATCTCCATATTTGAATCCAGGTTGAGGAATCTATTTGTTGAATGACCTTGGGAAATATCTCTCTAAGCTTCAATTTCTTCATCTCTCAAATGGAAATAATAACACCAATGTCATAAGCTTAACAGGATGATGCCCAGGAGAGTCTGTATCAGCAAGAATTTAGTCGGGAAAATCACAAGGAAAAGAATGGCTTTTCTTTCTCTTCAGTTTTCTAAATCTTGCAGAAAGTCCTCCCATTAGTAGATTCTAAATTTAAACCCTTGTGACAAGAGGATCTGGGAAATGTGTTTTCTAGACTTCCTGTCTCAAAGGTACAGGGAAGAGCATGGAAATGAGTGAAAATAGTATTGAGATGCTGAACATCAATCTAGTATAACACTCAATAAACTGTTAATAGAAATGATCATTTATATTTATTGGTCTGCCTGTGGATTAGCACTGGGTCCTGTTACTGTACCCTGGATCCAGTCCTATTTGACTGAGGTGTGATTACTTCTCAATAGCCTGGGGTAACAGAAAGAACACCAACTATGGAGGCAGACATAATGGGGTTGGAACCCTTACTCCAGCACATGCCAGCTGGATGTCCCTGAACAAGACTGGATTTTTGATGATCTCTCTAGGACCCAGGACTTTAGCTGAGCCTCTCTCTTTCTCTTGACCACCTTCTGAATTATTTCTACTATTATCTTCCTGTACTTTCTCCAGCAAATCCCATCCAAGTACAATATCTATAATTTCTTTTTTTAGACTTCATTAAGTGAGGCTCTTAGAGAGACAAACAAAAAAAACCCAATAGACTGTGAATGAGATATCAGTTGCATCACACAAAATCTATGCAACTTTTAAAGTTTTACTTAATCTTATACTTCTGTTTCATTATTTGTAAAATGGCCCCTAAAGAAGTTTATTCAGACAATTATGATATGCTTAATTCACTCTTGTCACTTTGCTATGGCTATAATTTCCTGCACTATACAGTATATTTTTGTTGTTTATCTATTTGTAATTTGTATCTGTTAATCCTGTACCCCTAATTTGTTTCTCCTACCTTCCTTCTTTCTTTTGGTAATCACAAGTTTGTTTTCCATATCTGTGAGTCTGTTTCTGTTCTATATACACATTCCTGGGTAGCAAAGATTCGCTGGAAAAGGGATACGCTACCCACTCCAGTATTCTTGGGCTTCCCTTGTAGCTCAACTGGTAAAGAATCCTCCTGCAGTGCGGGAGACCTGGGTTTGATCCCTGGGTTGGGAAGATTCCCTGGAGAAGGAAATGGCTACCCACTCCAGTATTCTGGCCTGGAAAATTCCATGGATTCTATAGTCCATGGGATCACAAAGTGTTGGACATGACTGAATGACTTTCACTTTCACTTTTCATAAATGATATCATACAGTATTTATCTTTCTGTGTCTAATATCACTAACCATAATATTATCTAGGTCCATCCACATTCCTGAAAAAGGCAGTATTTCTTTTCTCATGGCAAAATAATATTCCATTATATGTGTGTGTATATATAAATATATGTGTATATAATGTATACACACATGTATATAATACACACACACACACACACACATATATATATATACACACACATATCACACATCCTCTTAATCCAATTATTTGTTATTGGGCACTTGGATTGCTTCTATGTCTTGACTGTTGCAGATAGTGCTGCTATGAAAATTGGGGTGCATGTATTTTCTTGAATTATTGTTTTTGATTTTTCCAGATATATACCTAAGAACAGAATTGCTGGATCATATGGCAGTCCTATTTTTATTTTTTCGAGGAACTTCCATACTGTTTTCCATAGTGGCTGTGCCAATATGCATTCCCATCAATGGTGTATAAGGGCTCCCTTTTCTCCACACCCTTTCCAGCATTTGTCATTTATAGACTTTTTGATGATAGCCATTATAACTGATGTGAGGTGATATCTCATTATAGTGTTGATTTGTACTTCTCTAATAGTGGTGTTGAGCATCTTTTTTCATGTGCCTGTTAGCTATCTGTATGTATTCTTCAGAAAAATATCTGAGGTATTCTGCCAATTTTTAAATTGGGTTGTTTTTTGATATTGAGTTCTATGAGCTGTTTATACATTTTGAATATTAACCCTTTGTCCATTGCATCATTTGCACATATTTTCTCCCAGTCAGTAGGTTGTCCTTTTGCTTAGTCAGTGGTTTCCTTTGCTGTGCAATTTTTAAGTTCAATTAGGTCCCATTTGTTTATTTTTCCCTTTGTTTCTTTTGCCTTAGGAGACTGGTCCAAAAAATATTGGTATTATTTATGTCAAGGTGTGTTCTGCCTATGTTCTGTTCCAGGAGTCATGGTCATTTATCTTAAAGATGACTACTCTAAGTTCCTTGCCACTCTATATGCACATGCCTTTCCTCCATCAATAAATGGAGCTCTTCTGTCCAGTTTCTTGAATTTGGATTAGCCTGGATTACTTTGACCAATAAAATATGGCAGAAATGATGCTCTGTAATTTCTGAGGCTAAATCATAAGTAGCCTTGCAGCTACTTCCTGTTTTGTTTTGTTTTTCTTTGAACACTCCATCTAGGAAAATCCAACAGCCATGCAAGAAACCTGATATCTCTGAGACAATTGTACTGCGAAGAAGGCCATGCTAGCCACATGGGCTGCATTATGAAGAAAGAGATTCCCAACTAGCCTCCAGCTGTTCCAATTCTCTCAGTCTAGGCACCAAACATAAGAATGATGAAGCAAATTTTATGAGACACCTCAGTGAGAATCACTTAGTTGATTGCATTAAATCATAGAACTATCAGCGATAAGAATAGATTTTGCATTATGCCATAGATTTATAAGATAATTTGTTATGCAATGATAAACAAATGGAAACAAACTTTTCTTTCCAAGACACGTAATACCCCTAACATACCAGTTTAGGAATGATTCAAGTATATCTTATACTCTTTCAGGAACTATTTTCCCCTTCCTATGAAAGTAAAAGATATTATATTGGAGGAGTGAAGTATACCAGTTTATATAATAAGTAAATAGAATGTATTTGGTTAATGGTGATGGTAAGTTATAATTATGTAATTACACATGCTCAGAAATATTTTGTGTTGGATTAGTTCAAACAGAATGTATCAAATTGGTGGATTTAGGAGGATTGGCCTCTAACAGGTAGATAAAAGAAAATACATCTAAGATGAAGAATAGAAAAGGGAGAAAAAGGTCTGTTAACAATCCAAGAACTAAAATTTTACTGAATAGAGCAGAAGACCTAGATAATAATAAACTTTCCTCTGTACACACCTGTTTTGGAAACCCCTCCTCATGATAATACTATTGTAATTAGGGGGAAAAACATGTAAATGAAGTAATTAGTAATTCTCAACAGAAGTATATGTGATTTTGTAAGCACTAGCTTTCACAGAAAATTAGATGAATTGTGAGAGGATTAGAAGAGAACATAGAACTCAAAATCGTATATGGGTATCTTGGATGGTAAATAAAGTGATACAATAAGCCAATGTCCTCTAGATTCTTTTCACTTTAAATGTGGTCCCTGGACCACCACCACCTGAAAGCTTGTTAGTAATACAGAATCTTGGGCCCCACTCCAGACATATTGACTCAGAAGCTGCATGTAGAAACACCCCTAGGTCATTCATATGACACTAGTACTTGAGAAGCACTTACCTACAGCATTTTAAGCATGATATCTACCCTACCATCTTGTCTGTTGTCATTACTGAATGGGAGGAATTTTGGACTAGGGGCTAACAGAACTCACTCTTTTAGTTGCTTTTGTGAGTTGGCTTAGGTTTCAAGCTATTGTGGCAGATTGCTATTTGTGTTGTTTTCCTTGTCTCTTCCTGCTGACATGAAGTACAGTTGTCCTCCCCCACCCCACCCCTTCTTATCTGTGGTTTTGCTTTCTTCAGTTTCAGTTACCTGTGTTCAACCATGGTCCAAAAACATTAAATAAGAAATTTCAGAAATAAACCATTCAAAGTTTTAAACTGCATAGTGTTCTGAGTAGGGTGATGAAATTTCATACCGTCTTGCACCATCCCACCTGGGATGTGAGTTGAATCAACCCTATGTCCAGTGGATCTCAGCATATAGTCACTTGGTAGCTGACTCAGGTATCAGATCAACTGCCGGCGTATGACAGACTTGTATTCAACTAACCCTTATTTTATTTAGTAATGGCCCCAAAACACAAGAGTAGGACAGCTGGCAATTTGAATATGCCAAAGAGAAGCCATAAAGTGCTTCCTTTAAGCGAAAAGGTGAAAGTTCTTAACTTGATAAACAAAGAAAACATCGCATGCTGAAGTTACTAAGATCTACAGTAAAAATGAATCTTCTATATGTAAATTTGTGAAGAAGGAAAAAGAAAAATAAATTTGTGCTAGTTTTTGCTGTTGCTCCTCAAACTGCAAAGGGCTAAATTCTTAGTTAAGGTAGAAAAGGCATAACATTTGTACAATAAGATATTTTGAAGACTTCTCTGGGGTCCATGGGCTAAGAATCTGCTTTCCAATGCAGGGGACATGGATTCAATCCCTGGGTGGGGAACTAGGATTCCACATGTTTCAGGGCAGCTAAGCCCACATGCCTGCATCCTGCAACAACTGAGTCTCAGTGCTCCGAAGTCCACATGCCACAACTAGAGAAGGAACCAGTATACTGCAATACATGTTATGTGAATGTGGTCTGTCTCTCTCAAATTATCTTATAAAATATGTATTAATATTTAATAAATAAACACTGAATTGCAGAATACTGTTAAAATTTTTCTATTTTGTTATTAGTTATTGCTGTTAATCTCTCACAATGCTTAATTTATACATTAAGCTTTATCATAGGTATGCATGTATAGCCAAAAATAGTATATGTAGGCTTTGGTGCTATCTGCAGTTTCAGATATCCAATGGGGGGCTTTGGAATTTATCTCCTATGGATAAGGGGTTACTAGTACATAATATTGCACAAAGGGAGAAAAGGGAAGGGTCAACATCCATGTTACATCCATGTGTTCCTGCTGAGTGTAGATCACTTTCCAATGTCCTTCCAAAGTAAACTACCAGAAACAAAGCGGGGATGACAATAACCAGCAGGCAACCCATGGTAATCAGATCACCAGATGCAGCCTTATGTACCAAGGTCTTGGACAGTGGTTCTTCAGTCATTGTTGTTCAATTGCTTAGCTGTATCTGACTCTTTTTTCCCCGTCCTTCACCATCTCCTGGAGTTTGCTCAAATTCATGTCCATTGAGTCGGTGATGCCATCCAACCATCTCATCCTCTGTTGCCCCCTTCTTCTCCTGGGGTTCCACAAAACGAAATCAACACATGCCTCACTAAGAAGCTAAATGACTTGTATAAATGGATCTTGTCAACAGAGACCAGACCTGAGCCACCACAACAGAGGGATGCAAACTCTGGCTCAGTTTTCAAATCTGAGCTATTATGTGGATCCAGAGTCTCACGAATGAAAAAATAACCTGGCATTGCTAAGGAAAGACACAAATATATTGTGAGTTTTCTCCTCATTGCCTTCCACAAAGAATGCTTATAGGTATTTATTGGGACAACAGTGCACTGGGGAAAGGTGACAATCAGAAATTTCAGGCATGACTGAACATTAGCATGAAACTAATTCTAGTTTTTGGGAAGCCAACATAATTATAACCCACTAGTAAATGAAGGAGAAGGCAATGGCACCCCACTCCAGTACTCTTTTGCCTGGAAAATCTCATGGACGGAGGAGCCTGGTAGGCTGCAGTCCATGGGGTCGCTAAGAGACAGATACGACTGAGCGACTTCACTTTCACTTTTCACTTTCATGCATTGGAGAAGGAAATGGCAACCCACTCCATTGTTCTTGCCTGGAGAATCCCAGGGAAGGGGGAGCCTGGTGGGCTGCCGTCTCTGGAGTCGCACAGAGTCGGACACGACTGAAGCAACTTAGCAGCTTAGCAGTAAATGCAATTTATAAGGGTCAGGTGATAAATATAATTCTGGCCAACACCTATATCATGGTAAGTCCAATTAGACTCTGAATGCTCAGTGTGTATCTGTCTATGTGTATGTACGTGTCTGTGTGCAAGTGTCCTCTACCTTTATTATAACTTCACATTTGGGGTTCTAGCTTGCCTCGCATTTTTCTATATTTGATCTGTTTTGACATGATTATCACATTGCTTTATCCACTCTAACTTATTCCAGCTGAGCTATTTCAAGTCCTAGAAGATGATGCTCTTAAAGTGCTTTACTCAATATGCCAGCAAATTTGGAAAACTAAGCAGTGGCCATAGAACTGGAAAAGGTCAGTTTTCATTCCAGTCCCAAAGAATGCTCAAACTACCACACAATTGCACTCATCTCACACACTAGCAAAGTAATGCTCAAAATTCTCAAGTCAGACTTCAACAGTGCATGAACCGAGAACTTTCAGATGTTCAGGCTGGGTTTAGAAAAGGTGGAGGAACCAGAGGTCAAATTCTCAACATCCGCTGGATCATAGAAAAAGCAGGAGAGTTCCAGAAAAACATCTACCTCTACTTTATTGACTACTTGAAAGCCTTTGGCTGTGTGGATCACAACAAACTGTGGAAAATTCTTAAACAAATGGGAATACCAGACCACCTTACCTTCCTCCTGGGAAACCTGTATGCAGGTCAAGAAGCAAAAGTTTGAACCAGACATGGAACAACGAACTGGTTCCAAATTGGTTAAGGAGTGCGTCCAGGTTGTATATTGTCACCCTGCTTATTTAACTTATATGCAGAGTACATCATGAGAAATGACGGGATGGATGAAGCACAATTTGTAATCAAGATTGCCAGGAGAAATATCAGTAACCTCAGATATGTAGATGACACCACCCTTATGGCAGAAAGTGAAGAGGAACTGACTAGCTTCTTAATGAAAGTGAAAGAGGAGGGTGAAAAACCTGGCTTAAAACTCAACATTCATCTAGTGCAACACACAGCTACTTCATGATGTGTTATTTTAAAGATAAACTTGAGCTTCTTATTGTTTTATCCTTTAATAGTTCAGAGAGTATCTCTAAAAGATATGAACATTACTTTCAACATATCCACAATATCACTGTTACAAATTATGATAATTTCTTATCACTAAACATCTCTCTTAAAGCTCTTTGATGATGGTGATGATTATGATGATGATTTTTACAGTTGGTTTGACTGTAGTCAGGATAAAAATAATATCACTACATAGATGTAGAGGTTGTATCTTTTCATTGCAGGTTCTTCACTCTTCATCTTTGTTTCTCTTGCCATTTTGTTATTGAAAATAAAATAATTTATATTGTAAAAAAAACACAAAAAACTCAACATTCAAAAAACGAAGATCATGGCATCTGGTCCATCACTCCATGGCAAATAGATGGGGAAACAATGGAAGCAGTGAGAGACTTTATTTTTTTGGGCTCCCAAATCACTGCAAATGGTGACTGCAGCCATGAAATTAAAAGACACTTGCTCCTTGGAAGAAAAGCTATGACCAACCTAGACAGCATATTAAAAAGCAGAGATGTTACTTTGCTGGCAAAGGTCTGTCTAGTCAAAGCTATGGTTTTTGCAGTAGTCATGTAGGCATGCAAGTGTTGGACCATAAAGAAAGCAGAGCGGTGAAGAATTTCTGCTTTTGAACTGTGGTGTTGAAGAAGACTCTTGAGAGTCCCTTGGATGGCAAGGAGATCCAACCAGTCTATCCTGTAGGAAATCAGTCCTGAATATTCATTGGAAAGACTGACGCTGAAGCTGAAGCTCCAATACTTTGGCCACCTGATACGAAGAACTGACTCATTGGAAATGATCCTGATGCTGGGGCAGATTGAAGGCAGGATGAGAAGGGGACAACAGAGGATGAGATGGTTTAATGGCATAAGTCATTAAACTGATGGACATAAGTTTGAAAAACCTCCGGGAGTTGGTGATGGATAGGGAAGCCTGGGGTGCTGGAGTCCATGGTGTCAAAAGAGTTGGACACGACTGAGTGACTGAACTGAACTGATCCATTCTATTTTTTTAATTAATTAATTTATTTTAGTTGGAGGCTAATTAGTTTACAATATTGTAGTGGTTTTTGCCATACATCGATATGAGTCAGCCATGGGTTTACATGTGTTCCCATCCTGAACACCCCTCCCACCTCGCTTCCCATCCCATCCCTCTGGGTCATCCCAGTGCACCAGCCCTCAGCACTTGTCTCATGCATTGAACCTAGACTGGTGTGCTGTTTCACATATGATAATATACATGTTTCAATGCTATTCTCCCAGATCATCCCACCCTCCCTTCTCCCACAGAGTCCAAAAGACTGTTCTATGCATCTGTGTCTCTTATTCTGTCTCACATATAGGGTTATCGTTACCATCTTTCTAAATTCCATATATATGCATTAGTATACTGTATTGGTGTTTTTCTTTCTGGCTTACTTCACTCTGTAGAATAGGCTCCAGTTTCATCCACCTCATTGGAACTGATTCAAATGTATTCTTTTTAATGGCTGAGTAATATTCCATTGTGTATATGTACCACTGCTTTCTGATCCATTCATCTGCCAATGGACATCTAGGTTGCTTCCATGTCTTGGCTATTATAAACAGTGCTGTGATGAACATTGAGGTACACGTGTCTCTTTCAATTCTGGTTTTCTCAGTATATATGCCCAGCAGTGGGATTGCTTGGTTTTATGGCAGTTCTATCTCCAGCTTTTTAAGGAATCTCCACACTGTTTTCCATAGTGACTGTACTAGTTTGTATTCCCACCATCAGTGCATGAGGGTTCCCTTTTCTCCACACCCTCTCCAGCATTTATTGCTTGTAGGCTTTTGGATAGCAGCCATTCTGACTGGTGTGAAATGGTACCTCATTGTGGTTTTGATTTGCATTTCTCTAATAATGAGTGATGTTGAGCATCTTTTCATGTATTTGTTAGCCATCTGTATGTCTTCTTTGGAGAAATGTCTGTTTAGTTCTTTGGCCCATTTTTTGATTGGGTGGTTTATTTTTCTGGAATTCAGCTGCAGGAGTTGCTTGTATATTTTTGAGATTAATTCTTTGTTGCTTCGTTTGCTATTATTTTCTCCCATTCTGAAGGCTGTCTTTTCACCTTGCTTATAGTTTCCTTTGTTGTGCAAAAGCTTTTAAGTTTAATTAGGTTCCATTTGTTTATTTTTGCTTTTATTTCCATTGCACTGGGAGGTGGGTCATAGAGGATCCTGCTGATTTATGTCGGAGAGTGTTTTGCCTATGTTTTTCTCCAGGAGTTTTATAGTTTCTGGACTTAATTTTAGATCGTCAATCCATTTTGAGTTTATTTTTGTTTATGGTGTTAGAAAGTGTTCTAGTTTCATTCTTTAACAAGTGGTTGACCAGTTTTCCCAGCACCACTTGTTAAAGAGATTGTCTTTTCTCCATTGTATATTCTTGCCTCCTTTGTCAAAGATAAGGTATACATAGGTGGTGGATTTATCTCTGGGTTTTCTATTTTGTTCCGTTGATCTATATTTCTATCTTTGTGCCAGTACCATACTGTCTTGATGACTGTATCTTTGTAGTATAGTCGGAAGTCAGGCAGGTTGATTCCTCCAGTTCTATTCTTCTTTCTCAAGATTGCTTTGGCTATTTGAGTTTTTTGTTTTTTGTATTTCCATACAAATTGTGTAATTATTTGTTCTAGTTCTGTGAAAAATACAGTTGGTAGCTTGATAAGGATTGCATTGAATCTATAGATTGCATTGGGTAGTATACTCATTTTCACTCTATTGATTCTTCCAATCCATGAACACGGTGTATTTCTCCATCTATTTGTGCCCTCTTTGATTTCTTTCATCAGTGTTTTATAGTTTTCTATATATAGGTCTTTTGTTTCTTTAGGTAGATATATCACTAAGTATTTTATTCTTTTCATCACAATGGTGAATGGAATTGTTTCCTTAATTTCTCTTTCTGTTTTCTCATTGTTAGTGTATAGGAATGCACACTAACTTATTAATAATTTTAATACCCACTATGCCTAGCCCTTTATATTCAGTTTTGTTCCCCATCTCCACCTCAGTTGCATGTTCACATATTAATTTTTCCAATATCAGTTCACAGTTTTTTTAAAGAGACAGATTATAACTTTGATTAGGTTGAAGTTAAATTTATGTATTAATTTAAGGACATTGGCAGTTTTAAAATATGGAGCCTTCCTAACCAAATATAATATTTTTCTTTCCATTTATTTATCTATAATTTGTGTCCCTCAGAGTTTCAAATTTTTCTCTAAATAAGTTCTGCATATTTCTTGTAAGGTTAGTTTCTGGTTATCTTGTTCTCTTTCTGCTATTGTAAATGTTATTTCTTTGATTTTCTTCAATTTGAATATGATATGACTAGTTGTATTTTTGTTTGTTTATTTGTTCTTCTTGATTGATGTTCCCCAAGCTTCCTGGATCTATGGTTCATTGTATATAATAATTTTGCAAAGTTTTCATCCAGTTTTAATTCAAGTATTTTTTCTGTATTATTTTCTTTTTATTCTCATTTTGATTTTCCATTTATTCATGTTGTAAACCTTTTGGAATTTTCTCACAATTCTTCAATGTTTCAGGGTTTTTTTTTCCCATTCTTTATTTCTTCTTTTAATTTCTTGTTTGTAAGTTTCTATTGACCTATCTTTAACCTCACAGATTCTTTCTTCGGACATGTCAAGTCTATTGATGAGCCCTTTAGAGGCATTTCTTATTCTTGTTGTAGTGTTTTGATTTCTAGCATTTACTTTTGGTTCTATCTTAGAGTTTCCATTTATCTGCCTCTATCACTCATCTGTTCTTATATGTTGTCCCATTTTCCCATTACAGACCTTTGTGTATTAATCATAGTTACTTAAAATTCCCCATCTGATAATAACAAAATCTGTGCCATATCTGGCTCTGGTAATTTTGTTTGCTCAGACTGCATTTTTATTATTATTTTTTCCTTTTGGCATGCATTTCAATTTTTATTTAAATGTCTCACCTGATATACTGGGTTATAGGGACTGAAGCAAATAGGCCTTCTGTGTGAGGTTTTATGTTTATCTGGCTAGAAGTTCAACTGGTGTTTGATATTTGCAGTAGATGTAAGGGATAGAGCCTTCAATTTCCCCTAGCATACTTTTTTTTTCTCCCCTCTTGACATTGGATTTCCCTGACTCTTCCTCTGCAGAGAGTCTGTGTCCTGCAGCTCTTTCAGCTGCAATCCACAGCTATTACACTGGAGTCCTGATGATGAGGTGGTAAGATGTCAGGGAAAGGGGCATTCCATAATCTTCTGATTATATCTCAACCCATTGGCCAGCCTATCTCTGAGTGGTGACCTTCACAAGAATTTCTTCAGGCATACAGATTTTTTTCTCTTCATGTCTTCTTCTCCAAACCCTGGCTTCAGCATTTCCACTTTATTTCCTTGAAATCCTGACCCCTCTTGACTACACTTTTTCCTCCCTTAGGTGAGGTAGGAATATTGGAATGGGCTGAAGTGGGGGGAATTATCTTCTGCCTCTAGGATAAAGCTCTGGCAAAGTGATTTTTCCTAGAAAGTTATTTTTTGTGGAAAAGATTATGGACATATTTCATAATGACTATTCTTCTCACCAAGACAGAACCAAGAGAAGATCTTTCTCAGATCCTCATCTTGAGAACTTGGTAGAATTCCTGTGGTTGAAGCCCATGTAAAGATAAGAGAATCCCCTAAGCTTTTGACCCCTATGAATTTCTCACTCCTATTCTAGTCCATACTCAGTTTATAGCAATTTATCAAAGGTACCATTTAAATGTTCCTACAGCTTTTGGATTTCAGAGACTTTTTCTCCATGGAACTAAATCTTGGGTCCTGTCGCTCTCTAGATGTTCTTTGTATTTCTGGGTATTGCAGTGACATATCTTAAGAGCACAGTTGTCTGAAAGTCATTGAGTTTATCTTTCATGTATTTTATTGTAATATATTGTGAACTTCCAGATGCTCAAGCTGAATTTAGAAAAGGCAGAGGAACCAGAGATCATTTGCCAACATCTACTGGATCATCGAAAAAGCAAGAGAGTTCCAGAAAAACATCTACTTTTGCTTTATTGACTACGCCAAAGCCTTTGATTGTGTGGATCACAACAGACTGTGGAAAATTCTTCAAGAGATGGGAATAGCAGACCACCTGACCTGCCTCCTGAGAAATCTGTATGCAGGTCAAGAAGCAACAGTTAGAACTGGATATGGGAAAGCAGACTGATTCTGGATTGAGAAAGGAGTACATCAAGGCTGTATATTGTCACCCTGCTTATTTAACTTCTATGCAGAGTACATCATGAGAAATACCAGGCTAGATGAAGCACAAGCTGGAATCAAGATTGCCAGGACAAATATAAATAACCTCAGATACACAGGTGACACCACCCTTATGGCAGAAAATGAAGAGGAACTGAAGAGCTTCTTAATGAAAGTGAAAGAGGAGAGTGAAAAACCTGGCTTAAAGCTCAACATTCAGAAAACTAAGATCATGGCATCCAGTCCCATCACTTCATGACAAATAGATGGGGAAACAATGGAAACAGTGAGATATTTTATTTTCTTGGGCTCCCAAATCACTGCAGATGGTGACTGCAGCCATGAAATTAAAAGTAGCTTGCTCCTTGGAAGAAAAGCTATGACCGACCTAGACAGCATATTAAAAAGCTAATGCATATATATGGAATTTGAAAGATGGTAACGATAACCCTATATGCGAGACAGAATAAGAGACACAAATGCATAGAACAGCCTTATGGACTCTGAGGGAGAAGGTGAGGGTGGGACGTTCTGGGACAATAGCATTGAAACATGTATATTATCATACGTGAAACAGAACACCATTCCATGTTCGATGCATGAGACAAATGCTCAGGGCTGGGGCAATAGGATGACCCAGAGGGATGGGATGGGGAGGGAGGGGGGTTCAGGATGGGGAACACATGTAAACCCATGGCTGATTCATGTCAATGTATGGCAAAAACTACTACAATATTGTAAACTAATTAGTCCCCAACAAAAATAAATAAATTTATTTAAAAAAAAAGCAGAGACATTACTTTACCAACAAAGGTCCGTCTAGTCAAAGCTATGGTTTTTCCAGTAGTCATGTATGCATGTGAGAGTTGGAGTGTAAAGAAATCTGAGCACTGAAGAATTGACACTTTTGAACTGTGGTGTTGGAGAAGACTCTTGAGAGTCCCTTGGACTGCAAGGAGTTCAAACCAGTCAATCCTGTAGGAAATCACCCCTGAATATTCATTGGAAGGACTGATGTTGAAGCTGAAACTCCAATACTTTGCCACCTGATGTGAAGAACTGACTCATTTGAAAAGACCCTGATGCTGGGAAAGATTGAAGGTGGGAGGAGAAGGGGATGACAGAGGATGAGATGGTTGGATGGCATCACCAACATGATGGACATGAGTTTGAGTAAGCTCCAGGAGCTGGTGATGGACAGGGAAGCCTGGCATGCTGCAGTCCATGGGGTCGCAAAGAGTCAGACATGACTGAGTGACTGAACTGAACTGACTTTATCTTATATGCATTGAATGTTATCTTTTAAGTGTTTTATTGTAATAAGAACATGAACAAGTTACTATATATGTAATAAGGCAAGAAAATGTGACCATTATGGTGGTGGTGGGGACAGCTATCAGTTGAAACATTCCCTGGGGTAGCTTAGAGTTGAATTAGAAGATGGAGACTTTAAACTACCTATTATAAATATGTTCAAGTGCTTAAAGGAAAAGATGGGTATAATGAGAGAAGTGCATGTGCAATATCAGCAGAAGGGTAAGAACGATAAAAAAGAATAAATGAAAATTCAAGAACCTAAAAGTAGAACATTTGAAATAAAAATAGAACACAGATTTATTTGAATTAACAGAAGAATGGAGATGGCAGAAGAAAGGATCAATGGAAAGGAAGATGAATCAATAAATTTTTTAAAAAAATCGGAAGAAGAGAGAAAGAATTGAAAAATAAAACAAAAAGACCCTCAGTGATTTGTGAGATAATGTCATCTAACATACACATGTGCACACGCACACACACACACACACACACACATATATACACAATATTTTACATGCATATACTTCTTTCAATGGAGAAGATAGAATAGTGAGAAAAAGAAATGTATAAAGAGAAAATAATGACTAAAAATTTCCCATATTGGTTGAAAAACATCAAACTACATTGTTAAACTGTATAGCATGAATTGTAAGTAGAACATTTTTAGAATAGTCAGAGAAAAATGGAAAATTGTATACAGGGGAACAATGATATGAATATCAACAGATTTCACATCAGAAATAATGGAGTCTCTAAGACACACTGATAGGGAAGCCTCCAGTTGTAGCAACCAAAAATGTCTCTAGAGATTGTCAAATGTCCCCTCAGGGACAAAGTCACCACCCAATTGAAAACCACTGCATTAAATGTTGATGCTATAATAGGAAAAGGTTTAAAATCATTCATCCAAACTTTTACCTTAACAAGCTAGAAAATGAAAAGCAAATCAAAGCAAAATATATAAAAGGAATTAAACTATTAAGCATAAATAAATGAAAAAGAAAACCAAAATCAGTAAAATTAATGCACATTTGGTTCTTTGAAAAAGTTAACCAAGCAGTTAATTTCCTAGCAATATTGACCAACAACAGTAAAAACAAACACAGATTGCAAATACCAGGAATGAAGGAAGGAACTTTACTGTGAGTCCTATACTGATTAAAATGATGATAAAGAGATTTTATGCACAACTTCAGGCTTCCCTGGTGGCTCAGATGGTAAAGTGTCTGCCCGCAATGCAGAAGACCCAGGTTCAATCCCTGGGTTGGGAAGATACCCTGGAGAAGGAAATGGCAACCCACTTCAGTACTCTTGCCTGGAAAATCCCATAAACAGAGGACCCTGGTAAGCTACAGTCCATGGGGTCGCAAAGAGTCTGACACGACTGAGCGACTTCACTGTCTTTTTTCATGCACAACTTCACACTAATAAATGTAGTAATTTAGATGAAATGGACATAGTTGTTGGGAAACACAATTTACCAAAACTGACTCGAGATGAGAGAGAAAATTCAAATAACATGAATTCATTATTAAAAACGTTCTCAGAAAAGCAAACTCCATGTCCAGATAGTTTTAACGGTGAATATTATGAAACATATAATGTAGAAACAACATCAGTCTTGCACAACATTTTTGTGAGGATAGAATAATTAAAACATCTCAATCTTGAAATCCAAAAGTGATAGATTTGTTATGAAACAAAACAAAGCAAACAAAAACATCTCTCCTGAACATAGATGCAAGAATCCTAAACAAAATATTATCGAATGCTTTGTGTCTAAGTGGAATTAGCCCCAGGATTACAATTTTGATTCAACATAGGAAGAGCAGTCATTGTAACTCCATACATTAAAAGAAGAAAAACCATATTGTTATCTCAAAATATGGAGGAAAAAAAGCATTGAAAAATTCAACAGCAATCTGTAAGAAAAATACTCAACAAACAATGAATATAAGGGAACTTCTTTCCCCTCATTAAAGGCACTTATGAAATTTCCTGCACTAACTTCATACTTAATGAGTAATAGCAAACACATTTCCTTTGAGATCAAGGACAAGACAAAAGTGCATGCTCTCACCACTTTTGTTCAATATTGTGTTAGATATTCTAGCCAATGCAGTATAGCTAGAAACAAAATGTTAAAGAGGATAAATTGAAGAGAAGTAAAATTATCTTTATTTGCAAATTTATTGATTGCATGGAAAAGCCTAAGAAATTTACAAAAAAAATTAAAGCTAGCAATTAAATACGCTACATTTTCAGGATATGAGGTCAATATAAAAATATTCATATAATTTTATCCCAGTGAGGATGAGATAGTTGGATGGCATCACTGACTCAGTGGATGAATTTGAGCAAACTGCAGGAGATAATGAAGGACAGGGAAGCCTGGTGTGCTGCAGTCCATGGGGTCACAGAGTTGGACACAACTGAGTGATTGAATAACAATGACAAATTCAAACAGAAGATAATTAAAAACTAAAATAACTAACACTTTTAATAGCATCAAATAATAAAAAGTAAAGTACTTAGAACTAAATCTAGAAGAAGGCACCCAAAACCTCTATATTGAAAACTGCAAAACATTGCTGAGAAAAAGAAGAATCAAATAAATGGAAAGACAAATCCTGTACAAGATTTGGAAGATTCAATGTGAGTAAGATGCCCATTATTTTCAAGTTATTCTAGATACCTCTCACTATCTTAATCAAAATCCCAGCACGGTTTTTGGTACAAATCAGAAAACTGATTTTAACTGTGTATGGAAATGTAGTGGATCTTGAGTAATGAAAGCAAGTTTTAAAAGATAATTTGAAAATTCACACTCTCTGGTTTCAATACTTACCATAAAGCTATAGCAATTAAGACAGGATCACTTTATCTTAAGGATATAGTTATAAAACAAGATTAAAGGAACAGTATAGAGTACAGAAATACACTCATATACATGGTGAATTGATTTTGTTAAAATTTTCTAGGCAATTTGGCTAGAACTGTAAAGTATTTTCAACAAATGGTGCTAGAAAATCTAGATATTCATTCATGGAAGAAAAACATTTTCAATATTACCTATCATCCTAGATAAAAGTCTTCCCAGGTGGAACAGTGGTAAAGAATTCGTCTACAATGCAGGATATGTGGGTTTGATCCCTGGGTCAGAAAGATACCCTGGAGTAGGATATGGCAACTCACTTCAGTATTCTTGCCTGGAGAATCCCACGGACAGAGGAGCCTGGTGGGCTACAGTTCATGGGCTTGCAAAGAGTCAGACATGATGGAGCAACTGAGCACAAGCACTACACAAAAATTAATTTGTGATTAATTATGGACCCAATTATACAAGCTAAAACCATACTTCGTAAAAAAAATGTAGTAAATCATCTTTATAAGTTAAGCAAAGATTTCTTAGGATAAACACTTTGTATAAAATAAAAAGCAATAATAAAATGAACTGTATTAAATAAAGAACTTTTCTTTATCAAAAGTCATAATTAAGAAAATTAAAAGATAATCCGTGGAGTATGTCAAGATATTGTTTGGGCTTCCCAGGTAGTACTAGTGGTAAAAAACCCACTTGCCAATGCAGGAGACGTAAGAGACACGGGTTCATTCCCTGGATCAGGAAGATCCCCTGGAAAAGGAAATGGCAAGGCATTCCAGTATTCTTGCCTAGAAAATCTCATGGTGGGAGGAGCCTGGCAGGCTACAGTTCATGGGGTCACAAAGAGTCAGGCATGACTGAGCATCTGAGCACATAACTAATAAAGTATTCACAACTTTATACTACATAAAGTATTCCTCCATTAAATAGGAAAATCCAGACAACTTTTCAGCAAAATATACTAATATACACTTCACCAAAAAAAGACATAAATTGGCAATAAGTTCATGAAAAGTTGCTCAATATCATTAGTCATCAAGGAATGCAAATTCAAAACATAATGAGATACCACTTCACACCCACTGGAATGGCTAAAATTAAAAAGACTGACAACTCTGAATGTTGGCAAGGAAGAGAAGGATCCACATCTTTAATACACTGATGATGGGAATGCAGAATGTTGTCCTCATTGGGGGAAACAATTTGGCGTTTTCTTATAAAGTTAAGGGCTTCTCCTCTGATGGCTCAGATGGTAAAGAGTCTGCCTGCAATGCAGGAGACTTGGATTCAATTCCTGGGTCAGGAAGATCCCCTGAAGAAGGGAATGGCAATCCACTCCAGTATTCTTGCCTAGTAAATTCCATGGACAGAGGTATTCTTACCTGGAGAATTCCATGGGGAGAAGCTACAGTCTGTGGAGTCACAAAGAGTCAGACATGACTGAGTGACTAACACTTTCACTAAAAATTTAAAGGGCTTCTCAGGTGGTGCTAAATATGTACTTTATACATGATCCTGGAAATCATCATAATAATATCTCTCCTAGAAAAATAAAAGTATCTGCCCACAAAGAGACTCTTAGAAGTATGATTTATAGAAGCTTTATTCATCATGCTTGAAAAATGAAAAAAAGAGTCCATCAACAGAAAAATGGATAAATAACTTGTATATTTGTAAAATGAAATGATATAGAAAGAGTTAACTATGGATATGTACAGCTGTGTGGATAAACTGAAAATATCTTGCTAGGTAGAGAAGATGACAATAGAATATATATGTATAAATTTTATATGTATATATATATACACATATATATGTATATATACATATATATGTATAAAATTTATACATTTTATGGACTTCAAGAACAGAGGATTCTAATCTATAATTATAGAAATCAGAACAGAGATTATTTGTGGGGTTAGGAATTGGCTACAACGAGGCATTGGGTAATTTTCTAGGTTGATGAAACTATTTCATAAGTTAATTCATAAGTTAACTTAATAGTTACATGGATGTACATAAGGGTATGCTGGCATCAGCTCTTAACACCTTGAAAAAACCAATTGTGCACATCTTTTTCCAAATCTGCTTTCAAGGTTATCACATCAGTAGGTTGAAGTAGGCCATTGCTGGGAGTGTTTTCATCCTGGAAATCAGCAAAAGTTGGATATCATGGCTTTGTTATTTAGAGAGCTGTGTTTTTCAGCACATCACTGAATTCTATAAAGTTGCAAGCTGTTTATCAAACTGTTCACTTAAGATTTATGATATTGAACACATAGGGATTATTCACTGAAACATTTCAATATGTCCTAAATTCTCTCCACCCTAGAAGGACAAATGATATCTCTGCCCTCAGTTCTTAACATATAGTTTATCTTGGGCCAAACATCAAGTTTGTATTCAAACCAGGATTGTGCTTTGTTCAAGGAAAAGAAGTATAAGATCATATTTCTAAGTTATTTTTTCCACTCCATATACATAGATGTATGTGTCCTGGAGTTTCTGACTCTTTCCTGTTAGTCAGGATGTTGACTAAACTCCTTTCTCCTTCAATTATCTTTATTCTCTTCCTTCATATATTCAAAATAAATAAGTGTTTCATCTCAAAACCTATACAGCAAACACTTTCTTTGAAACATATTAAATCACTGTAAGGGGTGAATGTGTCTGTGTGCATGTGTGTGTATATTCTTTTTTTAATTGCACAAAGCAGGATGATTAGGAAACATTTAGCCAAAGTAGTGTTGCTATTTATATTACCACACTTTGAGCAAATAACAAGCATAGCTTTTTTTGTTGATTTTTTTTTTTTAAAGTCAGATCCCCTATTTTCCAAAGAAGAATTAAAGCCTTTTTAAAACAGTGCCTCTAATTGTACTTGAGCCTGGAAAAAGCTCATATGATTTTATTGCTTTGCTAAAGTTATGCTTAAAACTAGTTTGAACAGAACATTCTCTGCAAGTGAATTCTTTTACTGTTCACTTCAAGTTCAACATAAGACAGACTGAAACAAGGAGATCTATGGTCCACAAATGAGATGCTTTCAGAAAATAACTATAGATTGAAATGTGCCAAGATATGTTCTCAGCCTTAATAAAAATAAAAGCATTGGGAAAATATTAAGATTGATAATGGTATTACTAATTAATTTCATCTTTTTATTTTGGATGAAGTGAAAGTGTTAGTCGCTCAGTCATGTCTGACTCTTTGCAACACTATGGACTGTAAGCCGCCAGGCTCCTCTGTCCATGGGATTCTCCAGGCCAGAATACTGGAGTGGGTAGCCATGCCCTTCTCCAGGGGGTCTTCCTGACCCAGGGATTGAACACAGGTCTACCACATTGAAGGCAGGTTCTTTATCATCTGAGCCACCAGGGAAGCCCCTTACTTCAGGAGGACAGGGTTAATTTACTCATTTGAAGCAGATGATACATATAAATTGTATAGAGATCATTTGCTTCTGTTTCATCCTACAGATGATGCATGTTTGAGGCTAATGTCTGTAAGGAATGCTGTTTGAAAACTGGAATTAGTAGACAACTTTACTTTTTGTGACTTTGTACAGGAAAATTCAGTAGAACCACCTCGTTAAACAAAGACATATTTTCTTCTATGGATGCAGTAGCTATGGACTTGGTATATAGCTTAGTGTTTCAGTTCAGTCGCTCAGTTGTGTCCAACTCTTTGCGACCCCATGGACTGCAGCACGCCAAGCTTCCCTGTCACTCACCAACTCCTGGAGCCTACTCAAACTTAGGTCCATTGAGTCGGTGATGCCATCCAGCCATCTCATCCTCCGTCGTCCCTTTCTCCTCCCTCCTTTAATCTTCCCCAGCATCAGGATCTTTTCAAATGAGTCACTTCTTCGCACCAGGGGGCCAAAGTATTGGACTTTCAGCTTCAGCATCAGTCCTTCCAATGAGTACTCAGGACTGATTTCTTTCACGTTGGACAGGTTGGATCTCCTTGCAGTCCAAGGTACTCTCAAGAGTCTTCTCCAACACCACAGTTCAAAAGCATCAATTCTTCAGCACTCAGCATTCTTTATAGTCCAACTCTCACATCCATACATGACTACTGGAAAAACCATAGCTTTGACTAGACAGACCTTTGTTGGCAAAGTAATGTCTCTGCCTCCTAATATGCTGTCTAGGTTGGTCATAACTTTCCTTCCAAGGAGTAAGCGTCTTTTAATTTCATGGCTGCAGTCGCCATCTGGATCATGTAATTGGGGTTTATAGGACCTCAGCTTGAATCTATGCTCAGTCAGTTTCAAATTCTATGGCATTATTCAAGTCAATGAAGTTCTCTGAGCCTCTGTTAGTCCTGGCACATAATAAGTGATATGTAAGTATTTTACAGCTTATTATTGTTTTCATTAAACCGACTAAGTTATTAACGTTCACACTAGTATAGTGGCTTCTTTCGCTTTTCTTCAGTGACCAGAATAGGGTCTGAGGCATTTTCAATGCTCAATAAATGTCATGTACTCATGTGCTATAGACTGTGCTTCATTTAGGTTTTGAAATGGCTTTATATTATGGACAATTTCAAACATAAAACTGTAAAGAGAAGAGGACAGTGACTTTGTGCTGCTGCTGCTGCTGCTACTGCATGTGTGCTCAGTCGTCTCTGACTCGTTGGGGCCCCGTGGACTGTAGCCCATCAGGCTCCTCTGTCCATGGGATTCTCCAGGCAGGAATACTGGAGTGGCTTACCATTTCCTTCTCCAGGGATCTTCACAACCCAGGGATGGAACCTGCTTCTGTTGTGTCTCCTGCATTGGCAGATGGATTCTTTACCACTGTGCCACCTGGGAAACCCCATGTACCAAAAACCCAGCTTTACAATTCTCAACTCACAGTCAGTTTTGTTTCACCAATATCCCTTCCCATCCCACTTTTCTTGAAGCAAATTGAGTTCATTTTGAATCCTATCTGCCGTGGACTCCATTGCCTTTCCCCTGCTGGCATGCTCAGGAATACAATGATATTTGAAAAGGTGCATAAACAAAACAAAAGGGTGAACTGATATCTACTGCTACGATCACAGAAAGCGTTTCCCAAGCTTAAGAGAAAATATGGATTTCCTGCTGCTGTTTTTGTCCCTTAAGGTAGATATTCGAGGCTCAATCAGGAAACAAGGGACAGCTGGTTAGAGTTTCGAGTCTTTCTGAAAGTGACACATACAGTACAGTGATCGGTTTTTCTCTCTTGGATTGAAAGGAAATAGCTGCTTTTCTTGTACAAGCACATAGAGAATATGGAATTTGCCCAGCAGTCGAAGGGCTAAACTAATTTATAGGCACTTATAGAAGATAAAGTAGCTATTCACCATACAGCTGTGAGCCAAGAGAAAGGTTAAGGATGTTCTAGTTGATACCAGTCATTTAATATAAAAGCAATAAAAACATCTCAAATTATCCTTGATGATTATTACCCACCAAGTTCCCTCTTTCTCATGAAATTCACGTTGCTGTTGTTTATGGGGCTCTATCACTTTTAGCGCTGGTGAGCAGATTTCATTAGTTATATGTAAGAAAGGTGGGGCACAGCAGAAGTCCCAGTCCCAGCAATATTATCCTAATCACAAGCAATATTCTGATGGCTCCATATTTCCTTGCAGAGAGGCAGGCAGTAATGGCAGTAGCAACTATGTAATGGTTTCGGGAGAAATTTGACACTATTTTCTTGATGTAATAGCATGTTTCCTTAAAGGTATCTGAACTTGCCTTGTGTGATACAAGGAAAGGGCAGAGTAATTTTTGTTGTGGCAGGATTCATTGATTTGGGGTGGTTCTATCGATTTCATGTGCATCTCAGATTATTACAAATAGAAACCTTGCAAGCGTATCTTGGTTGTATTGGCAGGCTGTCTAACATGCCAAAGGTATCTCTGAGCAACACATAAAACAAGCTTATTTTATAACTGAGAAAGATGTTAAAGTGTCTACCTAGTATTCATTCTTTCACACATTGATATCCATATTAATATTCATTTTATCATTCAATTATTTATCCGATACATAGTTATTACCAATTTATGCTATACTTAGTCTTTTAGCAGGCTCTGGGAATGTACATGAATCAAGCAGTTTCTTCCCTTAACATCACACAATCTGGTCAAACAGGCAGATATCTATCTTTTTTTTCTTTTTATTTTAATCGAAGGCTAATTATTTTACAATATTGTGGTGGTTTTGCCATACATTCACATGAATCAGCCACAGGTGTACATGTGTTCCCCATCCTGACCCTCCCTCCCACCTCTCTCCCCATCCCATCTCTCAGGGACATCCTAGTGCACCAGCCCTGAGCACCCTGAAAGAGGCAGATATCGATACAGAAAGCAGTCATTGTCTGACAAATAGAGGACCAAATGAACCTTCAGTTCAATTCAGTTCAGTCGCTCAGTTGTGTCCCACTCTTTGCAACCCCATGAATCGCAGCATGCCTCCCTGTCCATCACCAACTCCTGGAGTTTATCCAAACCCACGTCCATCGAGTCAGTGATGCCATCCAACCATCTCATCCTCTGTCGTCCCCTTCTCCTCCTGCCCCCAATCCTTCCCAGCATGAGGGTCTTTTCCAATGAGTCAACTCTTCGCATGAGGTGGCCAAAGTATTGGAGTTTCAGCTTCAACATCAGTCTTTCCAATGAACACCCAGGACTGATCTCCTTTAGGATGGACTGGTTGGATCTCCTTGCAGTCCAAGGGACTCTCAAGAGTCTTCTCCAACACCACAGTTCAAAAGCATCAATTCTTCGGCGCTCAGCTTTCTTCACCGTCCAACTCTCACATCCATACCTGACCACTGGAAAGACCATAGCCTTGACTAGACGGACCTTTGTTGTCAAAGTAATGTCTCTGCTTTTAAATATGCCATCTAAGTTGGTCATAACCTTCCTTCCAAGGAGTAAGCATCTTTTAATTTCATGGCTGCAATCACCATCAGCAGTGATTTTGGAGCCCCCAAAAATAAAATCTGACACTCTTTCCACTGTTTCCCCATCTATTTCCCATGAAGTGATGGGACCAGATGCCATGATCTTAGTATTCTGAACGTTGAGCTTTAAGCCAACTTTTCACTCTCTTCTTTCACTTTCATCAAGAGGCTCTTTAGTTCTTCTTTACTTTCTGCCATCCGGGTGGTGTCATCCGCATATCTGAGGTTATTGATATTTCTCCTGGCAATCTTGATTCCAGCTTGTGTTTCTTCCAGCCCAGTGTTTCTCATGATGTACTCTGCATATAAGTTAAATAAAATAAGTTATATATATATATATAAGTTAAATAAAAATGAACTTTACTTTGAGCAAATTTGGAAATAATTTTATGGTGTCTAATTATTAGTAGAACATTTAATATCCACATCAATTGATTTTGAGAAGAATTGCTCCATAGAATAAGAAAAATTAAAGAAGATCTTGTTCATTAATTCTTGACATTTAACAAAGCATTTTCAGATTGGAGTCTCACTGTAAGCCTATAAAATAAACCTTAGTATGCTGATCTCTATTTCTTTGCTGCCTTTTCCAAACAAAACAAAAACAAAAACCATTTGGTAATTTACACCCAGTGATTTCCACTTCACCTTTTTTTCTTGGTATCATTTCAATCAGGATTTCACCAACACTACTCTGCAAAATATGCTGTTATTATGCCACCAACAACCTCTTTGTCATCCAATACAATGTTCAATTCTTAATCTTCATCTCACTTTCTCCTCCTTGTTACACTTTCTTTATTTAGCTCTCAGGACCCATTCTTGTGGTCCTCTTCTTACCTCACTGGTGGTGTTTTCTGTTTCCTTGGCTAGCTTCCCTTCTTTTCTCCAGCCTCCTAATAGTGGGGCTTCAGTGCTCAGTCATCAGATTATTTATCTTTTTTATTAACTTTTGATTCCTTCATGATCTAATCCGATTCTGTTTAAATAACATGTATATACTGCTGACAACTCCCTAATATATATCTATAATAGAGACCTCTACATTGAAATCCCAATTTATATATTTAACTGTCTACTTGATATTCAATTTAAATTTCTAGTAGATACCTGAAAGTTAACATTATAAGGCAGGGAATCTTAATTTCCAATTCCCCAAGGCATGCAATAACCTTTGTGACCCTCATATTCATAAATGACAACTTTATTCTTTTGCTTACTCTAGTCAATAACTACAGTTATATTTGACTCTTCACTTTCACATAAAATTCATATTTCATCAATAGGCATGATAGTTTGGCTCTTCATTAAACTTACATATTTATTGAGTGCTTACTGTCAAGTGCTGTTTGACTCACTGGGGATGAAGCAGTACTAAAAAGGACAAATTTCTCAACTCTCATGGAGTTCGCATTCTTCAGTTCAGTCACTCAATCGTGTCTGACTCTTTGCAACCCCATGGACTGCAGCACGCCAGGCCTCCCTGTCCATCACCAACTGCCAGAGTCTACCCAAACCCATGTCCATTGAGTCGGTGATGCCAACCATCTCATCCTCTGTCATCCCCTTCTGCTCCTGCCCTCAATCTTTCCCTGCATCAGGGTCTTTTCAAATGAGTCAGCCCTTCACATCAGGTGGCTAAAGTATTGGAGTTTCAGCTTCAACATCAGTCCTTCCAGTGAACACCCAGGACTGATATCCTTTGGTATGGACTGGTTGGATCCCCTTGCTGTCCAAGGGATTCTCAAGAGTCTTCTCCAACACCACAGTTCAAAAGCATCAATTCTTCAGGGCTCAGCTTTCTTTATAGTTCAACTCTCACATCTAAACATGACCACTGGAAAAACCATAGCCTTGACTAGACGGACCTTTGTTGACAAAGTTATGTCTCTGCTTTTTAATATGTTGTCTATGTTTATCATAACTTCCCTTCCAAGGAGTAAGTGTCTTTTAATTTCATGGCTGCAGTCACCATCTGCAGTGATTTTGGAGCCCCAAAAAATAAAGTCAGCCACTGTTTCCACTGTTTCCCCATCTATTTCCCATGAAGTGATGGGACCAGATGCCATGATCTTAGTTTTCTGAATGATGAGCTTTAAGCCAACTTCTTCACTCTCCTCTTTCACTTTCCTCAAGAGGCTCTTTAGTTCTTCTTCACTTTCTGCCATCCAGGTGGTGTCATCCGCATATCTGAGGTTACTGATATTTCTCCCGGCAATCTTGATTCCATCTTGTGCTTCATCCAGCCCAGTGCTTCTCATGATGTACTCTGCATATAAGTTAAATAAGCAGGGTGACAATAGACAGCCTTAATGTACTCCTTTTCCTATTTGGAACCAGTCTGTTGTTCCATGTCCAGTTCTAACTGTTGCTTCTTGACTTGCATACAGATTTCTCAAGAGACAGGTCAGGCGGTCTGGTATTCCCATCTCTTTTAGAATTTTCCACAGTTTATTGTGATCCACACAGTCAAAGGCCTTGGCATAGTCAATAAAGCAGAAATAGATGTTTTTCTGGTACTCTCTTGCTTTTTTGATGATCCAGCGGATGTTGGCAATTTGATCTCTGGTTCCTCTGCCTTTTCTAAAACTAGATTGAACATCTGGAAGTTCATGGTTCACATATTGCTGAAGCCTGGCTTGGAGAATTTTGAGCATTACTTTACTAGCGTGTGAGATGAGTGCAATTGTGCGGTAGTTTGAGCATTCTTTGGCATTGTCTTTCTTTGGGATTGCAATGAAAACTGACCTTTTCCAGTCCTGTGGCCACTGCTGGGTTTTCCAAATTTCCTGACATGTTGAGTGCAGCACTTTCACATTCTAGTGGGTAGGTTACAATTGAGTGTCTCTACCTTCAAAATATATTCAGAAACTGAGTATATATATTCTCACCACTTCTACCACTACCTCCCTAGTGTGATTCACTATCAGCTTTTACTGTAATGACTCTTTAACTGGTCTGCCTGCTTCTGCCCTTGACTTTCTACCATCTCTTCTCAACAAAGCAGTCACAATGATTCTATAAAAATGCCAGTCTTATAATTTCATTTCTATGTTCAAAATAAAAAACATTCTTAAGACCTACTGTATAGTGCATGGAACTCTGTTCAGTGTTATGTGGCAGCCTGAATGGGAGGGGAGTTTGTGGGAGAAAGGATACATGAATTAATATATGTATGGCTGAGTCTCTTCCCTGTTCGCCTGAAACTGTCATAACACTGTTAATCTGTTATGTGTGAGCACATGCTCAGTCGCTTCAGTCATGTCTGACTCTGTGGCCTTATGGACTATATCCCACAAGACTCTTCTGTCCACAGGATTATCCAGGCAAGAATACTGGAGTGGGTTGCCATGCCCTCCTCCATGGGATCCTCCCAACCCAGGGATCGAACCTGAGTCTCCTGCCTCTCCTGCATTGCAGGTGGATTCTTTACCGCTGAGCCACTGGGGAAGCCCATTCATTGGTTATACTACAAAGCAAAATAAAAAGTTAAAAAAATTAATAATAAAAATATTCTTCCTCCAGATATTCACATGGCTCACCCCTTCACTTCCTTTTTTTTCTGCTCAAATGCCATCTTATTGGAAATGTCTACATTGATTACACTATAAAAAGAACATATGGTTGTATGTATACACATGTACACATAGACACCAATTACTCATTGTCCCTTTACCTTGCTTTAGGTTTACCTTCTGAGAACATATCACAGAGCAGTTTATTTAGTTGTCAAGGTTTTTCTTCCCTTCCTGGAATGTAAGCTTCGTGAAAGTAGGGGCCTTTTCTGTTTTGATTAATCAAGTGTCTACCCCCAAGGAGAAATCCGTCTAGTGGAAGAGCTAGTCATATATTTTGTAGCACAAGGCAGAGTCAAATTATAGAATCTTCATTCTGACTAAGAGGCTCAGGGAAAATGTCACTCACTTACTAGGTGGCATTACATCTTGACTTTGAAGGATACTAATCATTTTGATAGCTAGAGAATGATGGCTGAAGCGGCTCAGGTCAAAGAAATAACAATAGGGTAAGAGAGTACAAGAATTCATTAACACACTGTGCATTCAAGTTTGGTGGATTGGAGAGTCATAAATCAATAGGGAAAACAATGCTGAACGTATAGATGATGTGACAACCAGGGAAGGCTTTGTGTGATTTTTTAAAAGTTTGGACATTATTTTGTAGGACACAGAAATATATTATTGGGCTTTACAGGAAGGAGATAGGCATGGTCTCATTTGTATAATAGGAAGATTAATCTAACAATGAGGCCAAAGCTGGATTAAAGAAGCAAGATGAATCTTATGAACTTTTGAAGTAGTCTAGATGGAAAAAATGAGGATTTCAATTTCTCTGCTCACTGGCAGTGTGACTTTTGCATACAGGTCTTACTGAACTCAGGTGGGGGATGAGGGTTCAGCTTTGCATTTGCTCGCTTTACTCCTGTTTTGCAATATTGGGTGGAAAGCAGGGAGAGGGGAGAAAGATGTATTTGGCTTAGAAGACAGTATATATAATGAAATAATTTAAAAATCCATATGTCGGTGTCAAATACAAATCTAAAACAAAGGAATGATTAGGTAAACTATAGTCACTCCATTCATGAAATTTTATGCAACTACTAAAAAAAAGTTTATGAAGATTTTTTATAGATGTAAAACATGAATTAATTCAACCATTCATTCAACAAATATGTACTTAGATGCTATTATGTCTCTGGCACTATTACAGATTCTGAGGCTGTACTAATGATTAAAACACAGTCCCTGCTTTTAAGGAACTCACTTCCAGGGGGTAGAAAGCTTATGCTATGACTCTCCGTGAGAAATACAGAATGCAAACTTGCAAATGCACTTTCTAAGATAAACTAGGATAGATATAGACTATGTATAGGAAAGACTCAGAGAAATTGTACTACAATGTTTAAAATAGTAAGTATTTTCTACATAACAGAATTATAAATGATTTGTTATTTTTCTTATTTAAACATTTCTGAATTTTCAACAAATGTTACTTTTATTGACAGAGCATTAGATTTTAATAATTGTGTAACAAACTGTCCCCAAATCAGTGGCTTAAATACATAGATTTGTTATACAAAAATTTGTGAGGATCAGGAGTTCAGGTCTGGCATAGCTAGCTCTTCTGCTCAGAGTCTCACAAGGTTGAAATCAAAGTGTCAGATGGACTGTATTCTTTGTTTTTTTAAATAAATTTATTTATTTTAGTTGGGGGCTAATTACTTTACAATATTGTAGTGGTTTTTGCCATACATTGACATGAATCAGCCATGGGTTTACATGTGTTCCCCTTCCTGGACCCCCCTCCCACCTCCCTCCCCATCCCATCCCTCTGGGTCATCCCATTGCCCCAGCCCTGAGCATTTGTCTCATGCATCGAACCTGGAATGGCGTTCTGCCCCACATATGATAATATACATGTTTCAATGCTATTCTCCCCGAACGTCCCACCCTCACCTTCTCCCTCAGAGTCCATAAGACTGTTCTATGCATCTGTGTCTCTTATTCTGTCTCGCATATAGGGTTATCGTTACCATCTTTCTAAATTCCATATATATGCATTAGTATACTGTATTGGTGTTTTTCTTTCTGGCTTACTTCACTTTGTATAATGGGCTCCAGTTTCATCCATCTCAATAGAACTGATTCAAATGTATTTTTTTTAATGCTGAGTAATATTCCATTGTGTATATGTACCACAGCTTCCTTATCCATTCGTCTGCTGATGGACATCTAGGTTGCTTCCATGTCCTGGCTATTGTAAACAGTGCTGCGATGAACATTGTGGTACACGCGTCTCTTTCAATTCTGGTTTCCTCAGTGTGTATGCCCAGCAGTGGGATTGCTGGGTTATATGGCAGTTCTATTCCCAGTTTTTTGAGGAATCTCCACACTGTTCTCCATAGTGGCTGTACTAGTTTGCATTCCCACCAACAGTGTAAGAGGGTTCCCTTTTCTCCACACCCTCTCCAGCATTTATTGCTTGTAGACATTTGGATAGCAGCCATTCTGACTGGTGTGAAATGGACTGTATACTTATCTAGGGGCTCAAACACTGAAAAATCTGTTTCTTAGGTCATTTACATTGTTGGAAGAATTAGTTTCCTTACATCTGTAATACAGAGTGCCCTGCTTCTTATGGACTGTTGGAGGAAGGCCCCTTAACAATTAGAGACCACTTACAGCTCCTAGAGGGCTTACCTGATTGCTCACTTGATAAAGAATCTGCCTGTAATGCAGGAGACCCTGGTTCGATTCCTGGGCTGGGACAATCCCCTGGAGAAGCAATAGGCTACCCACTCCAGTATTTTGGGGCTTCCCTTGTGGCTCAACTGGTAAAGAATCCGCCTGCAATGCGAGAATCCTAGGTTCAATCCCTGGGTTGGGAAGATCCCCTGGAGAAGGGGATGGCTTCCCACTCCAGTATTCTGGCTTAGAGAATTCCATGGACTGTATAGTCCATGGGGTTGCAAACCGTCAGATACGACTGAGCGACTTTCTCTTTCACTTTCAGCTCCTAGAAGCTGCTTGCAATGTTTGGAAGTTGTCTACTGTTCTTTCTGCATTGGCTTCCCCAAACTGGTCACTTACTACAGCCAACCAGCAAGCAGGAACCTCTATGGAAAATATTACAGAATGGAATCATCATGGGAGAGACCATCTATCGCATTTTCCATATTCTATTGTTTAAAAGCAGATGACAGATCTTGCCCACAAAGCAGAAGGTATTACACCAGGATCAGTGATTATGAGTGGCCATTTAAGGTTATCTGCCAAAATCAGAAATATTAAATATTTGAGAAAATTGGATGGCAATTAGAAAATAAGTTTTGTTATTCAGCTTTTTCTAGTTTTGCTTAAGTAATCAAAACCTCCAAATCTTAAGGTTTTAAGAAAAGGGATTGTTTCTCCTCCTCTTTACATGTCGGGTACAGGTGAAGCTGATTGTTTTGCATCTTCTTTTATTCCAGGACCCAGGCTGCAAGAAGCAGGCAGCATCTGAGATATGCCATTTTCTTGCCAAAGGAAAAACAAGAGAGCTGGCAGAAACTCAATATGCCTGTTAAAACTTCTGGTCTGAAGTGGCACACATCATCTTGGCTCACATTTCAGTGGCCAAAGCAAGTTTTATGATAAAGTTTGATGGCAAGGAAACAGGAAATTATACTCCTGCCACAGATGGACAGTGCTAGTCATGTGACAAAATGTAAGATGTATAATTGGAAATATCTAATCTACTTATTATCTATCTGTTTAACAAGGGTTATGACCGAATGAATACAATAAGAATCATAACTTTCCAATAATACAATAAAGTGTAAACATACACACAAAAATAATCCAACATATAAAATCAGTTGTTGATTCAAAAAGCTGAAAGTACTTTGAAGCCTTATTTCATTAAGTAAGAATACCTGGTTTCCCTTTTCCATGAATAAAACTCAATGTCTCCCTTGATGCCTTAGTTTGTTCTAATGTTACTTTGGGAGATAAATAGTGAAATATTCACTTCATAATAAAGTTTGCAATGGTATCCTATTAATGTAATCTGTAGGAAAGATACACCAGGCTATTTATTGATTTTCAAAAGAAGGAAAGAAACAGAAAGAAACATGTGCCTACCCAATGGAGTGCCAGTTGAATAAGCAGTAAGAGTTTTATTGTGTCAGAGACGTCATCTAAATTGACTTAGAGAAACCCTTTACAAATGCCTCATTAGGTTTTAGTTCAATCAAGTAAGATATTATTGAGCTTTCCTCATGTGCCCAGGGATGTGCTTAGTATGTGATATAGGAAGGGGTAGGGGATGAAAAAATGAGTATTGGAGGTTGAAGTTCCTGCTTACGGGTCATAAGTGGCCTTGTGGTGGAAAGAGGGGAATTGGAATGCTAGTTGACTAAGGATTTGTATGTTATAAGTCACAGCTGGCCATTGGAATGACACAACAGACTCCTATATTAGACCAGAACTTCCTCAACTTTAATGTATGGATAAACTACCTGAGATCTTGCTCAAATACAGATTTGATTTGGTAGAACCAGGATAGGGCCTGCTACGTGGCATTTTTAAGAAGCTTCCAGATCATACCAATGTTGCTTGTCCAAAGATTAGACTTTGGGAAAGTTTTGGATAGACCCTTGTCCCCTGTTTGCTAAGAGACTGGATTAAAGGGAAAGGAAAACAAAGGCACCTATAAACCCAAATTCACTGTCTTTCATCTTTTAGGTGGTCTTTGTAAATTGTGATCATTACTTACCTATTTTGAGAAAATATATAAATGTAACATCAACTACTCCCTAAGTAAGTCCTTCCTAAAGTGTGATTTTGGCCCTGGCTGAGTACTAAATCAGATTAGAAATCTGCAAATACCATGATTCTGCAAGTTTTCTGTTTTAAAAAATGGATAAGAAAAGAGATGTTGGAAACTACCAAAGAAAACCAAGTTGAAATCGAAGCAAGATCAATCAGTCATGAGCTGAAAGGGGCAGAGCTCTGTACTGAAGCGGAAAAGCTGCTGGGGAGTGAGGCAAAGAGAAATTGATAAGGAGGTGGGTAAATTAAGAAGATGGGCACGAAGAATCCAAATGTATTCTCATTGAAGTTCTATACATATCTTTCAGTTCTTAGAAATGTTCATTAATTTTTGTATTCTTTATTTTTTTGTCCTTGCAAATAACAGTACCCTTACATGAAGACTGACTTCCTAAAATGCCCTGACTTCTAGAATTGTTCTCTAACAGATAATCAAAGTCTAATAGAACACTGTGGCAATCATCTAGTGATATATTTGTTTTATAGATGAGGAAACTGAGGCACATTGGAGAGGCTGGGACCCAGTCATCTGCTCCTTTGCTCAGTGCATGTGGCCCAGCACTAATAGAAATGCATAACTGTTGACCCTAAGGTCACTGTGATGCTTAGTTTAACTTGTCTATAGAAGTTATAATATTTATAAAAATGCATTAAATATCATGAGATATTTTACTTAAATGCATATTTGTCAGCCCTGAAAATGAAAAATAGTAAGCTGTGACAAGCTAATATGAAAGATATCATTTTAATATACTCAGTTTGACGTATTTCCATAAAAGCAAGCTGTCCATAGCTACAGATTTATTGCTCATGTCTCAATGTTGTGTGTCAGTGAAATCTGCAGTTTCAAACTCAAGAATAGGAAAGAAGTTGATCATCATTAGGTAATGATAATTCAGATCAACTTGGAAATTTTCTTCAGGGACAGGAGGAGAAGGAGGAGATGACTGTATGCTAATTCCAAAACAGCATGTGCCTGTGTTTCCAATGATGTATTGCTTGCTTGCCAAAGGCTCCAGACAAAGTAGTTCTCCTTAGAGCTCAACTGAAAACAATGTATATGTATTTGCAATGAGAATATTCCAAGCTCATAACTTTTTAACTGTGTGCAAAAGGAAGTGTTTTAGTGAATTTCTATCCATGATTATGTATCTACGTGCAAACATTTTTTCTTTGCTTTGCCTTTTAAAAATAAAATACAATAGGGAGTATAATCTATCAGACTTGTTATAGAATATATACCTAAGAAAAATTAATTACTCTTTTCTGGGTATTTATAATACTTGCTCTGATTTTGAATAACCAAATTTTTATAAAGTGAAGTTGTTGTTTGAGGCAATTTTCTGGTTAATTCAGATCAGTTAAAAATAGCATTTGAAAGCAAAAAAAAAAAAAGTAAGACTAGGATCAAAATTCCTATGATGCCTTGTCTACGTTGATTAAAATCATGAAAGTTGCTTAATTTATTTCATATTTGTTTTTAAGTAGGGACTGGGTTTGCAATCATTGGTACCACTGTGCTATTTTGAAGGCTGGTAAGACTATCAGAGTTCTCAACTCTGTATCCACTGCAGAAGCATCAAGGACTGTTTATGGGATCTGTGAGCAAACTCTGCTGGGGACAGTTTAGTTCAGAGGTTCTCAGTGGAGGAGAGAGTACTTTGACAAATACTTGAGAACTAATTTTTTGGTTTTCTTCAAAGTAGTGAGTGTGCTACTAACCTTTTACTGGACAGTAACCATAAGAAAATATTGACTTCAAATATCCTACTGCACCTTATAATTTCCTCCTAATTATCTGAACCTAGAAGCTAACTCAATTTTACTTCAAAACACTAAGTATTTTTGCATGGATTTAATATATGTGTGGTTAAATTTCCAAGAATGCCACTACTGTGTAAATCAAGGGAAGATAATAGTTTGCTAAAAGTTTTGTGTGCTCTTTAAGAAAATGATGTTCCTGATAACAGTACTGTTCATGGTATTAAGCTAGATTCTCCAGGCCAGAATACTAAAGTGGATAGCTGTTCCCTTCTCCAGGGGAGCTGACCAACTCAGGGATCGAACCCAGGTCTCCTGCATTGCAGGTGGATTTTTTTACCAGCTGAGCCATCAGGGAAGCCCAAGAATACTGGAGTGGGTAGCCTATCACTTCTCCAGGGGATCTTCCCTACCCAGGAATCAAACCAGGGTCTCCTGCATTACAGGCAGATACTTTACCAGCTGAGCTACCAGGAAAGCCCTTAAGTTATTACACAGTCCAATACAGCTGCATATGTGCCTGAGTGCAAGTCACTCACTTGTGTCCGATTCTGTGCGACACTATGGACTGTAGCCTGCCAGGCTCCTCTGTCCATGGGATTCTCTAGGCAGGAACACTGATATGGGTTGCCATGCCCTCCTTGTGGGGATCTTCCCCACCCAGAGATCAAACCTGAGTCTCCTGCAATGTAGGTGGATTCTTTACTGCTGAGCCACCAGGGAAGCCCAATACAACTGCATTAGTCTGAATTTTAAGCTATCACTTTGTCAGTGTTTCTAGATGTGAGTGCAAGCTTACAACTATTTCATCTTCATTGATTTTCTCTACTATAGCTGTGTATGAGCACACATATGAAAGTATGTAAATAACATATTTTAAAATATTTTATTTTCCTTTTATCTTACAGTTATAATATGTTATGTTAATATTTATGAAATAATTTAGAAATTCAACCAATATTAGTTGAATGGCCACTTTACGCCAGACATTGTCATACACAGTGGGATATACAATTAAAACCAAAGGTCAGTTTTCATTCCAATCCAAAAGAAGAGCAATGCCAAAGAAATATCAAACTACCACACAATTGCACTCCTTTTGCATGCTAGCAAAGTAATGCTCAAAATCCTTCAAGCGAGTCTTCAAAGTACATGAACTGAGATATTCCAGATCCAAACTGGATTTAGAAAAGGTAGAGGAACCAGAGATCAACTTGCCAACATCCGCTGGATCATAGAAAAAGCTACAGAATTACAGAAAAATATCTACTTCTGCTTCATTGACTACACTAAAGCCTTGACTGTGTAGATCACAGCAAACTGTGGAAAATTTTTTAAGAGATGGAAATACCAGACCGCCTTACCTGTCTCCTGAGAAACCTGTATGCAGGTCAAGAAGCAACAGTTAGAACTGGACATAGTACAAAAGACTGGCTCCAAATTGGGAAAGGAGTACATCAAGGCTGTATATAGTCACCCTGCTTATTTAACTTATATTCAGAGTACATCGTGTGGTGTACTCTGTACATCATATACATAGGGTGAGGGCTGGATGAAGCACAAGCTGAAATCATGATTGCTGGGAGAAATATCAATAACCTCAGATATGCAAATGATACCAACTTTTTGGCAGAAAGTGAAGAGGAATGAAGGAACCTGTTGATGAAGGTGAAGGAAGAGAGTGAAAAACCTGGCTTAAAAGTCAACACTCAGAAAATAAAGATCATGGCCTCTGGCCTCATCCCTTCATGGCAAATAGGTGGGAAAACAATGGAAGCAGTGACAAACTTTATTTTCTTGGGCTCCAAAATCACTGCAGATGGTGACCACAGCCATGAAATTAAAAGACACTTTCTCCTTGGAAGAATGACAGTGACAAACCTAACCAGCATATTAAAATGCAGAGACATTTCTTTCCCCACATTAGTCAAAGCTATGGTTTTTCCAGTAGTCATGTACGAATGTGGGAGCTTGACAATGTAAAAGGCTGAGAACCGAAGAATTGATGCCTTCACACTGTGGCGCTGGAGAAGACTGTTGAGAGTTCCTTGGACTGCAAAGAAATCCAACCAGTCCATCCTAAAGGAAATCAGTCCTGAATATTCACTGGAAGGACTGATGCTGAAACTGAAACTCCAATATTTTAGCCATGTGATGAGAAGAGCCCATTCATTGGGAAAGACCCTGATGCTGGGAAAGATGGAAGGCAGGAGGAGAAGGGGATGACAGGATGAGATGGTTGGATGGCATCACCGACTTGATGGACATAAGTTAGAGCAAGATCTGGGAGTTGGTGATGGATAGGGAAGCCTGGCGTGCTGCAATCTTTGGGGATGCAAAGAGTCAGACATGATTGAGCAACTAAACTGAACTGAACTGATTACACGTAGTAGATGATGGGATCACTTTATACTTTTAATATTTCACATGGCATCTGGTCCCATCACTTCATGACAAATAGATTGGGAAAAATGGAAATAGTGACTGATTTTATTTTCTTGGGCTCCAAAATCACTGCAGATGGTGACTGCAGTCATGAAATTGAAAGCTGCTTGCTCTTTGGAAGAAAATCTATGACAAACCTAGACAGTGTATTACAAAGCAGAGACATATCTTCACCAACAAAGATACGTGTAGTCAAAGCTCTAATTTTTTTCCAGTAGTCATGTATGGATGTGAGAGCTGGACCATAAAGAAGGCTGACACTGAAGAATTGATGTTTTTGAACTGTGGTGTTTGAGAAGACTCTTGACAGTCCCTTGGACTACAAGGAGGTCAAAGCAGTCAATCCAAAAGAAAATCAATTCTGAATATTCATTGGAAGGACTAATGCTGAAGCTGAAGCTCCAATATTTTGGCCACCTGATGTGAAGAGCTGACTCATTAGAAAAGACTCTGATGCTGGGAAAGATTGAAGGCAGGAGAAGGGGATGACAGAGGACAAGATGGCTGGATGGCATCACTGACTCAATGGACATGAATTTGAGCAAATTCTGGGAGATGGTGAAGGACATAGAAGCCTGGTGTGCTGCAGTCCATGGGTCCAAAGAGTCAGCATGAGTGAGCAACTTAGCATTAATATAACCCCCCCAAATAACTATATAGAGGTAAAGCTTATTGCCTTCCAAGTTTATTTTGTTGGTAAATAAGTTTGTTCAGAATACCATCTCCTAGGGTCCAAAGAGTGGATCAAAGGAAAAACCTTGAAGTTCAAGTCAAGAGGTTTTTATTTCAGATGTATGAAATGAGTCCCAAAGTAATTAGTGGATACACATAACTGAGATTAGTATTTTCAATATCAGAAGAATTTTTTTGGCTGGTTGCACACACAAAATTTAAAGAGCTTGTGTCAGGTTTTTGGCAGTAAAGATTTTTATGCTACACTTAAGTAATCTCTGAAGAGATTCTATCATTGTTCCTTCAATTTGTAACTGTATAACCAAAAATAACAGACTTCATTTTTTCCCAAAATGTATTTCGATCAAATCAATAAAACCCAAAGAAAAAGAGTAGAATGTTGAATAGTTTATAATAAACCTGAAGCTGTCTGTCCATTCATCCTCTGCTGTAAATTAATGGCAGATATTTTGTAGGAACATAAACAGTTGTCTGTTCCCTCTGACAGTTCTTTGTATGGCTGACAAGCAAGTATTAAGATCAGCATCATAGCAAGGGTGACAATTTAAAATCCAGCTCACCCTTTTGAGAGACATACATGTTGTACTAAAACAAACCAATTTAGGAAAAAAAACAACAGAGTTGGTGTGCTATGAGTATGGAAACAGGTGGACAAAAGGAAAGACTTAATGTTTAAGTCGAGTTACTGGTACCCATGGTGGCATTTAATGAGACCCCAGTGGTATCGAAGTGTTGGCTTGCAACGTTATGCTCTCTGCTATTGAAGGGGCTGATCACTGAAACTACTGGTTTGGATGTCTCATTTCCTCATTAACTATTTCAGGTGACCTTCGGTAATTTATTTAAATTCTTTGAGTCTCAGTTTCTTTATCAGTAAAATGGGAATCATGACTTATCCAGAGGATAAATCAGAAAAATTTGGTTTTTTTAATTATTATTTTTCCAATTTATTTATTTTAATTGGAGGCTAATTACTTTACAATATTGTAGTGGTTTTTGCCATATATTGACATGAATCAGCCATGGGTTTATATGAGTTCTCCATCCTGAACCCCTCTCCCACCTCCCTCCCCATCCCATCCCTCTAGGTCATCCCAGTGCACCAATCCTGAGCACCCTGTCTCATGCATCGGACCTGGACTGGCGATCTGTTTCACATATGATAATATACATATTTTAATGCTATTCTCTCAAATCATCCACCTTCACCATTTTGCACAGAGTCCAAAAGACTGTTATATACATCTGTGTCTCTTTTGCTATTTCGCATATAGAGTTATTGTTACCATCTTTCTAAATTCCATATATATGCGTTAGTATACTGTATTTGTGTTTTTCTTTCTGGATTACTTCACTCACTCTGTATAATAGGCTCCAGTTTCATCCACCTCGTTAAAACTGATTCAAACGTATTCTTTTTAAAGGCTGAGTAATATTCCATTGTGTATATGTACCATGGCTTTCTTATCCATTCGTCTTCTGATGGACATCTAGGTTGCTTCCATGTCCTGGCTATTATAAATAGTGCTGCGATGAATATTGGGGTACATATGTCTCTTTCAGTTCTGGTTTCCTCAGTGTGTATGCCCAGCAGTGGGATTGCTGGGTCATATGGCAGTTCTATTTCCAGTTTTTTAGGGAATCTCTACACTGTTCTCCATAGTGGTTGTACTAGTTTGCATTCCCACCAACAGTGTAAGAGGGTTCCCTTTTCTCCACACCCTCTCCAACATTTATTGTTTGTAGACTTTTGGATAGTAGCCATTCTGACTGACGTGAAATGGTACCTCATTGTGGTTTTGATTTGCATTCTCTGATAATGAGTGATGTTGAGCATCTTTCCATGTGTTAGCCATCTGTAAGTCTTCTTTGGAGAAATGTCTGTTTAGTTCTTTGGCCCATTTTTTGATTGGGTCGTTTATTTTTCTGAAATTAAGCTGCTTGTGTATTTTTGAGATTAACTCTTTGTCTGTTGCTTCGTTTGCTATTATTTTCTCCCATTTTGAAGGCTGTCTTTTCACCTTGCTTATAGTTTCCTTCCTTGGGCAAAAGCTTTTAAGTTTAGTTAGGCCCCATTTGCTTATTTTTGTTTTTATTCCCATTACCCTGGGAGGTGGGTCATAGAGGATCCTGCAGTGATTTATGTCAGAGAGTGTTTAGCCTATGTTTTCCTCTAGGAGTTTTATTGTTTCTGGTCTTATGCTTAGATCTTTAATCCATTTTCACTTTTTGTGTGTGTGTATGGTGTTAGGAAGCGTTCTAGTTTCATTCTTTTGCAAGTGGTTGACCAGTTTTCCTAGCACCACTTGTAAAAGAGGTTGTCTTTTCTCCATTGTATATTCTTGCCTCCTTTGTCAAAGATAAGGTGTCCATAGGTGCATGGATTTATCTCTGGGCTTTCTATTTTGTTCCATTGATCTATGTTTCTATCTTTGTGCCAGTACCATACTGTTTTGATGACTGTAGCTTCATAGTAGAGCCTGAAGTCAGGCAGGTTGATTCCTCCAGTTCCATTCTTCTTTCTCAAGATTGCTTTGGCTATTCAAGATTTTTTCTATTTCCATACAAATTGTGAAATTATTTGCTCTAGTTCTCTGAAAAACACCATTGGTAGCTTGATAGGGATTGCATTGAATCTATAGATTGTTTTGGGTAGTATACTCATTTTCACTGTATTGATTTTTCCAATCCATGAACGTGGTATATTTCTCCATGTATTTGTGTCCTCTTTGATTTCTTTCATTGGTATGTTATAGTTTTCTATATGTAGGTCTTTTGTTTCTTTAGGTAGATATATTCCTCAGCATTTTATTCTTTTCGTAGCAATGGTGAATGGAATTGTTTCCTTAATTTCTCTTTCTGTTTTCTCATTGTTAGTGTATAGGAATGAAAGGAATTTCTGTGTGATAATTTTATATCTTAAAGTATTTTATATACTTTACTATATTCATTGATTAGCTCTAGTAACTTTCTGGTGGAGTCTTTAGGGTTTTCTATGTAGAGGATCATATCATCTGCAAACAGTGAGATTTTTACTTCTTCTTTTCCAAACTGGATTCATTTTGCTTCTTTTCCTTCTCTGATTACTGTGGCTAAAATTTCCCAAACAACGTCGAATAGTAATGGTGAGAGTGGGCACCCTTGCCTTGTTCCTGACTTTAGGGGAAATGCTTTCAATTTTTCACCATTGAGGATAATGTTTGCTGTGGGTTTATCATATATGGCTTTTATTATGTTGAGGTATGTTCCTTCTATGCCTGCTTTCTGGAGGGTTTTTATCATAAATGGATGTTGAATTTTGTCAAAGGCTTTCTCTGCATCTATTGAGATAATCATATGGTTTTTGTCTGTCAATTCGTTCATGTGGTGTATCACATTGATTTCTTTGTGAATATTGAAGAATCTTTGCATCCCTGGGATAAAGCACACTTGGTCATGATGCATGATATTTTTAATATGTTATTGGATTCTGTTTGCTAGAATTTTTTAAGGATTTTTGCATGTATGTTCATCAGTGATATTGGCCTGTAGTTTTCTTTTTTTGTGACATCTTTGTCTGGTTTTGGTATTAGGGTGATGGTGACCTCATAGAATGAGTTTGGAAGTTTACCATCTTCTGCAATTTTCTGGAAGATTTTGAGTAAGATAGGTGTTAGCTCTTCTCTATTCTTGGTAGAATCAGCTGTGAAGCCGTCTGGTCCTGGGCTTTTGTTTGCTGAAAGATTTCTGATTGCAGTTTCAATTTCCGTGCTTGTGATGGGTCTGGTAAGATTTCTATTTCTTCCTGGTTCAGTTTTGGAAAGTTATACTTTTCTAAGAATTTGTCCATACCTTCCAATTTGTCCATTTTATTGGCATATAGTTGCTGATGGTAGTCTCTTATGATCCTTTGTATTTTTGTGTTGTCTGTTGTGACTTCTCCATTTTCATTTCTAATTTTGTGGATTTGATTCTTCTCCCTTTGTTTCTTGATGAGTCTGGCTAATGGTTTGTCAATTTTATTTATCTTCTCAAAGAACCAGCTTTTAGCTTTGTTGATTTTTTGCTATGGTCTCTTTTGTTACTTTTGCATTTATTTCTGCCCTAACTTTTAAGATTTCTTTCCTTCTACTAACCTTGGGATTCTTCATTTCTTCCTTTTCTAGTTGCATTAAGTGTAGAGTGAAGTCATTTATTTGACTTTTTACTTGTTTCTTGAGGTAAGCCTGTATTGCTATGAACCATTCCCTTAGCACTGCTTTTACAGTGTCCCATAGGTTTCGGGTTGTTGTGTTTTCATTTTCATTTGCTTCTATGCATATTTTGATTTCTTTTTTGATTTCTTCTGTGATTTTCAGCTGCGTGTTGTTCAACCTCCATATGTTGGAATTTTTAATAATTTTTCTCCTGTAATTGACATCTAATCTTACTACATTGTGGTGAGAAAAGATGCTTGGGATGATTTCAATTTTTTTGAATTTACCAAGGCTAGATTTATGGCCCAGGTTGTGATCTTTCATGGAGAAGGTTCCATGTGCACTTGAGAAAAAGGTGAAATTCATTGCTTGGGGGTAAAATGTCCTATAGAAATTAATTAGGTCTAACTGGTCCGTCGTATCATTTAAAGTTTGTGTTTCCTCGTTAATTTTCTGTTTAGTTGATCTATCCATAGGTGTGAGTGTGGTGTTAAAGTCTCCCACTATTATTGTGTTATTGTTAATTTCCCCTTTCATACTTGTTAGCATTTGCCTTACATATTGCAGTGATCCTATGTTGAGTGCATATATATTTGTAATTGTTATATCTTCTTGCATTGATCCTTTGATCATTATGTAGTGCCCTTCTTTGTCTCTTTTCACAGCCTTTATTTTAAAATCTGTCTATCTGATATAAGTATTGCTACTCCTGCTTTCTTTTGGTCTCTATTTGTGTGGAATATCTTTTTCCAGCCCTTCATTTTCAGTATCTATGTGTCCCTTGTTCTGAGGTGGGTCTCTTGTAGATGGCACACATAGGGGTCTTGTTTTTGGTATCCATTCAGCCAGTCTTTGTCTTTTGGTTGGGGCATTCAACCCATTTACATTTAAGGTAATTATTGATAAGTATGATCCCGTTGCCATTTACTTTGTTGTTTTGGGTTCGAGTTTATACACCCTTTCTGCGTTTCCTGTCTAGAGAAGATCCTTTAGCATTTGTTGGAGAGCTGGTTTGGTGGTGCTGAATTCTCTCAGTTTTTGCTTGTCTGTAAAGCTTTTGATTTCTCCTTCATATTTGAATCAAAATCTTGCTGGGTATAGTAATCTGTGTTGTAGGTTTTTCTCTTTCATCATTTTAAGTATGTCCTGCCATTCCCTTCTGGCTTGAAGAGTTTCTATTGAAAGATCAGCTGTTATCCTATGGGAATCTCCTTGTGTGTTATTTGTTGTTTTTCCCTTGCTGCTTTTAATATTTGTTCTTTGTGTTTTATCTATGTTAATTTGATTAATATGTGTCTTGGGGTGTTTCGCCTTGGGTTTATCCTGTTTAGGACTCTCTGGGTTTCTTGGACTTGGGTGACTATTTCCTTCCCCATTTTAGGGAAGTTTTCAACTATTATCTCCTCGAGTATTTTCTCATGGCCTTTCTTTCTGTCTTCTTCTTCTGGTCATCCTGTGATTCGAATGTTGGGGCATTTCACATTGTCCCAGGGGTCTTTGATGTTGTCCCCATTTCTTTTAATTCTTTTTGCTTTTTTCCTCCCTGCTTCATTTATTTCTACCATTCTATCTTCTACATCACTTATTCTATCTTCTGCCTCCCTTATTCTACTGTTGGTTCCCTCCAGAGTGTTTTTGATCTCATTTATTGCATTATTCATTATTGATTGACTCTTTTATTTCTTCTAGGTCATTGTTAAACATTTCTTGTATCTTATCAATCCCTATCTCCCAACTATTTGTTTATCTGTAACTCCATATTGTTTTCAAGATTTTGGATCATTTTTACTATCATTATTCTGAATTCTTTTTCAGGTACACTCCCTAGCTCCTCCTCTTTTGTTTTTGGTTTGGTGGGCATTTATTATGCTCCTTTACCTGCTGAGTGTTTCTCTACCTTTTCATCTTGTTTAGTTTGCTGTGTTTGGGGTGCCCTTTCTGTATTCTGGCAGTTTTGATTCCTCTTTATTGTGGATGTTCCTCGCTATGGGTGTGGTTGGATGGGTGGATTGTCAAGGTTTCCTGGTTAGGGAAGCTTGGGTTGGTGTTCTGGTGGGTGGAGCTGGATTTCTTCTCTCTGGAGTGCAATGAAGTGTCCAGTTGAGTTTCGAGATGTCTATGTGTTTGGTGTGACTTTGGGCATCCTGTATATTGAAGCTAAAGGCTATGTTCCTGCATTGCTGGAGAATTTGCATGGTATGTCTTGCTCTGGATCTTGTTGGCTCTTGGGTGGTGCTTGGTTTCAGTGTAGGTATGGAGGCTTTTGGATGATCTCTTATCAATTAATGTTCCCTGGAGTCAGGAGTTCTCTGGTGTTCTCAGGTTTTGGACTTAAGCCTCTTGCCTCTGATTTTCAGTCTTATTCTTAGAGTAGCCTCAAGACTTCTCCATCTACATTTATGGGTGCCTGACGTCCTCTGCCAGCATTCAGAAGTTGTTTTGTGGAATTTGCTCAGCGTTCAAATGTTCTTTCGATGAACTTGTCAGGGAGAAAGTGGTCTCCCTGTCCTATTCCTCCACCATCTCTTCCTGGGTCAGGAGTTTTTGAAACAACTGGATGAGATGATATCAGGAAGCACTTTAAAAGGTTTGCATTGCTTCATAATTAAGAAGCATTTTTATATGAGATTATTTGTTCTTGAACATAGGATAAGTAGGACAGTGTTTGTAATGGGTACACTTATTGTCTTTGAGATATCTTTACTATGACTTTGTTATGAGTTGTCAAAATTTATATACACAACACCAAGCTTATTGTACTCTTTCCCAGGTATCTATCCAATGGCTTTTCATGGAATACTGTCTTCGCCATCATGTATTCCTCCCTCTGTCAAAACTACTACCCATACTGTGACACGGGAATTATTGTCAGATTTTTGCTATCAGATTATATGTTTATTTGACAGGAAATAATGTGAAAAAATCTTAATATTCAGATGGAATTTTATATTTCTGTCCCAGGACCCCAATATTGCAGTCAATGGCAGTCAATATACCACAGCTAGCAGAGTCAGTGCCTCAAGAGTCAGGTTTCTCAGTTGTCAGATTTACTCTCCATCGTTCCAGGATGTCTCTGCTCTCAGAGGCTGTCTTCAACTTTGTGCTTGGTACTCTGGCACATTGTAAGTTCTGTTCACATCTCAGTATTACATGGGAGAGAAAAAGAGAGTCCCTGCTACCATTTTTCTCACCACTGCATATTATTGTCTTCCCCTTCTCTTTACTACTTTTCATTAGATGCTGTGATAGGTCCTTCTGGCCTTCCTTGGCAGTGTATATTCCCAATGAATATGCTAACTCTTCTGTTTACTCAAACCCAACTTGTTTAGTTAACCAATCATGAATTTGCTTCATTTTGACCACTTATCTTCAAGTTATATATAATTCCACTTGCAGTCACATGCATATTGTAAGCTGTATGGATGGGTACTAAACCAGATAGTTTTCCATTAGTTATTAAGGCCAGCTTTAGAACATGAAGCTATCTCAAATCCAGCAAAAAACAGATTTTTGCCTATGGGGCCTGTTAAAATTAACCTTCCTCTGCCATTCAAATGAGGAGAAGCACAGCTATCCTTTAATTGGAGCAGATGTTCTGAAGTGGCAATAAAGGTTCTAGCTAAACAGAGTGATTTAGATGACAAAAGAAATTTGAGTGTCTCCACTGCCGGCTCAATTAAAAGATGCTAAGTTTCTATTTGAAAAGAGTTTGTCAGCCACATAAAAGGATGATTGCAATGCTATGACAAATCAAAAGAAACTTTTGGCCAGACTTAGATGTTCATGGTACACAGACATATGCTTGTCTATGTTAGCCTGTAGAGAAACTTCAAACTGTAAGTCATACAACTGACATGGTAAGACTTGAGAGCTTTTCCTGAGCTCATGACTATGCTCAAAACAGAGAAAGCTTCCTTAATCTCTGGAATACTTTTATTACCCACCTCAGTCAACATGTCACATGATAGATACTATGCATTTTGAAAAGCTTAAGTAGAGCAAATAGTCTTGAGGTTGAAATGAAAGCTCTTAGGCTGGCCACTTTGATGTGAGCCTCACCAAGATAGATAGTGTGAGCTTAGGCTTGGTGAATCGCTGACAACTATTGATTGTCCATTTGAAAGGAGCACAATTAGTGCAATTTGTCAAGCCATGTGTAATCTAAAGTGGAAATCCTAAATAGGAGATGGAGGAGGGGGGAAGGTAGCTAAGGTGAGCCTGTTTCCTATGAATTTTTTTTTAACCCTAAGTAAGTCTAGAAAACATAGGACTTAAAAGGAAACAACACTGTGCCATCAGTTCCCGTCACCAGCTGCAATTATATGGAATGGTGGCTGATCTAGGCAATTTCAGATGTAGTTTGTCTGTGTTTACCTAGGTCCAGGGTCTCTGCAGTATCTATGCCCATTGTGCTTGAGTGCTGCCTGTATTTTGCTAATGTGGACTAGACAGTATACTTTTATTCATCTTACTAATTAGATACTTTTTAAACAAGTTATTAATACAATCTTCACATGTGAGGATATATAACTGTATTTTCTACATGTAGATTTAGTCAGAAAAGTAATTAGCAACTTTTTACAAATAGATGTTCAACATGTACTTCTATTAATAATATGGGCATGTATGTCATTTCTTTATATCATCAAAAGAATTTGGGATTCAAGTGTATAAATACAAATATCATCTCCTAAAATGCATGCATATCATAATTAACTGACAAAATACAAATGGCTCGTGTTTCAAATATTCGTTTATGACCCATCACAGCTAACCTTTGAACAACACTTTAGAAAATGTATTTGCAGAGCACTTTAGAAAGCAGTGTGCACTTGTCGTCTTATTTTCCACTCATAGGACCTCTCTGAATGATGAATGGTGGATATTATCATACTCATTACAAAAAGACTATGCATATCTGAAGTCCTGCTTTATTTTTCTATCCCATACTGTTTCTGTGAATTCAGATACAAAAGGATCGGTGTTATAAATTGTGATTATAAAAATTTAGAATCCAAAATTTTGACAAATTACACATGTATTGAAATAAAAAGCAACTGTTTAAAGCTGCCTAACACTTTAGCTATACTATTATTGACTCCTCTGTGGCATTGATTAATGAAGCAAGTCATCACATTCCCCAAATAGCCATCATAAATAGTTTGAGTCACAATTCTGACCATTGGTGATATGAGCAGTAACCAGCTTCCAAAATGTCAGCTGCCATTCTGGATAATTTTACCAACCCTATTCATCTCATGTTTGTGGAAGTGGCTGGATTATCCTCTTCCGTGACCACATCCTCTCTTCCTCTGGTCCATCTCTTACCAGGCTCTGATAAAGTAGTTCTTGTCCCTTTTCCTTTCCTGTCTACAGGTGCTAAGGTCTTCTTGCTTTTGCTAGTCCCTGAGTACTTCCACATTCATTGTCGCTTCCATTAACCCTGTGCTCAACTCTGAATAGTCCTTGATTAAATTATATTTGAATCACAGTTGAGTCTGCCTTATGTTTCTTACTGATACTCTGACTAATGTTGTTCCAGGCCATTTATTTAAGCTTCTCTTATATCCCATGGTAAGATTCTATGTTTTTAGATAAAAGATTACATGCTTTATTCTAGATTAAATTTTATCTATTTTATAATGTTGTCTTAATTAATGGAACTTTTTTTGTATTTTCTAACTGGTTATATTGATTTATAGTCCTGAATAGATATAATGACATTGAGAAATGTTCACAATATAATGCAAAGCCAGAAGAAAAGAAAATTACAAAGTATGTAAACATATATAATATAAAATATCATCCCGGGGAAAAATTAACCAACATTTTTTAAAAGTAGCTTTTTATAGTTAGATTTGGGGTGGTTTTTAAATAGAAGTAGCTGTTATCTAAAAATTGACCATTGAAGACAGCTATAACTCAAATTTGTAGAAAAATATGCAAGATATATAATGGCCTATATGTGGAAAATTGTTAAGTTGGAACTTCTGCTTTCCTGGCCATACCCAACCACTAAAATCTTGACACTAAATCAAGTGAGAGCTGGAAGCATAAATACCTTGCTATCCTACATTTTTTTGTCAGTTCTTCCCCTTGGCTAAATCCAATCAGAAGCCAGAGGGTAAGGCTGCCCAGCTCATAGTCTCCTGGCAGAAAGTAGTATGGAAATGGATAGAGTATGGGGTGGGATGTAGCACAAACAAGGGTGAAACAAGAGAGATTTAATAATTTTTTAAAAGACCCAATTCTCTACCAATTTAAGTTAGAAATTTAACACTATCCTAATCAAACTCCCAATGGGGAAAAAAAATGAGAAAGGGAAGACCTTAACAAAAATGCTTCCAAAGTTTAGTACTAAGGAATGGGAATATTCAAGAAAACACCAAGGGTACAAAAAATAAGCAGCAATGACAGGGGAATTTTCTTTCTTACCTGATAAAATATGTTAGAGAGTAGGCTTGTTCGAATGCTTAATGAAACAGTAGAAAATTCACTTATGTTTCCTGCTTTATTCAATTAATAATAACTAATGTTTATCCTTTGTCACCAAAGAGACAAGTGCTCAGTATGCAATTGGGAACAAAAAGGGCTGGGTCCCTGCTCTCATGGTGTATTCAACCTCACGATTCAGGAAAATATTAACCCAAGAGAAGAAATGCAAGCTGAAGAAACACTTTGAAGCTGACAGATTACAGAGAATGATAAATCCCAGAAATGGAGGGTCTGTGAAAGCATATTCACTTGTAGATCTTAACATGCTGGCCACAGAACAAATTATCATTGCATAATATAATCTTTATTTTAAAATATACATCTCCTTTGGCCCAGGAAATACTCTTCTGATAGTGAATATGTATCAGTTAGGGTACAACGAAGAAAACAGAGCCAGGGGATTCATTAAAAACATTTTGAATAGCTGAAAAGATAAATGGGAAAGTGAGACAATCTAAGAACTTACAACAGCAAGAAGCTGCTACCAGCCCTAGGGCTGGAGGGACACAGGGCAGAAGTGGTGTTGGTACAGCTCAGGCTGCTGATGGGAACTGCAGTCATAAAGGGAGAGATTGTGCAAGCTGGAGCTGAAAAAGTGGAGGTGAACTACTCTGCCAGAGAGACCACTTGAAGCAGGCAGAGAGAGGAAGAACTGCCCTGAATTCAACCCTCTTTCTAGCTTCCATGTTCTTCTAGTGTCACTCATTAGCTAAAACATACTGGAAGGTAGTTGGTAATGGAACCTGGAAAATGCAGTTTTCATGGATTAGCCTCCTCTTCATCCCCCCATCTCCCCATCCTGTACTGGGTACCATACAGAACTGATGGGGCAATGGGAGAAAAGGATATGAGGGCAAACAAATAAGCAACAGGCAGCACCCCTTATGGAGGTAATTGAAGAACATTGCAAACATGTAAAATTAGAAAAATTGTAGCTTTTTTAATAATGATGTTATAAAATAATATTTTAGCTTATTTTAAATAGCTAGAAAAGTATATATAGTAGAAAGAATATGGGCGTTGTTCAGTTGCTAAGTCGTGTCCGAATATTTGCCACACTATGGACTGCAACATGCTAGGCTTCCCTGTCCTTCACTATTTCCCAGAGCTTGCTCAGACTCATGTCTATTGAGTCAGTGATGCCATCCAACCATCTCATTGTCTGTCACCCCTTTCGCCTCCTGCCCTCAGCCTTTCCCAGGATCAGGAAAGGTGATCCTGAGTCAGCTCTTTGCATCAAGTAGCCAAAGTACTGGGGTTTCAGCTTTAGCATCAATCCTTCCAATGAATATTCAGGGTTGATTTCCTTTCGGATTGACTGGTTTGATGTCCTTGCTGTCCAAGGACTCTCAAGAGTCTTCTCCAACACCACAGTTTGGAAGAATCAGTTCTTTGGTGCTCAGCCTTCTTTATAGTCCAACTTGCAGATCCTTACATGACTACAGGAAAAAGCATCACTTTGACTATTGACTTTTGTAGGCAAAGTGATGTCTCTGCTTTTCATTACAAATCTAGACAATGTATTAAAAAGAAAGTAAATACACTCTGTCACTGATTTCACTTTTCCCCCCATCTATTTGCCATGAAGTGACGGGGCCAGATGCCATGATCTTAGTTTTTTGAATGTTGAGTTTTAAGGCAGTTTTTTCACTTACCTTGTTCACACTCCTTAGGAATCTCTTTAGTTCCTCTTTGCTTTTTGTCATTATAGTGGTGTGCTGCATGCTAAATTGCTTCAGTCATGTCCGACTTTTTACAACCCCGTGGACTGTAACTTGCCAGGCTCCTCTGTCTGTGGGATTCTCCAGGCAAGAATACTGGAGTGGGTTGCCATTTCCTTCTCCAGGGGATCTTCCTGACCCAGGGCTTGAACCCACAACTCTATGTCTCCTGCATTGTCATGTGGGTTCTTTACAACTAGCACCACCTGGGAAGCCCCATTAGAGTGGTATCATCTGCATATCTGAGGCTGTTGATATTTCCCCTGGCAAACTTTACTCCAGCATGTGATTCATCCAGTCCAGCATTTCACATAATAATACTCTGAAAATAAGTTAAATAAACAGGGTGACAATATACAGTCCGGGTGTACTCCTTTCCCAATTTTGAAACTGTTCCTTGTTCTATGTCCAGTTCTAACTGTTGCTTCTTGATCTGCTTACAGGTTTCTCAGGAGACAGGTGATCTAGTTTTCCCATCTCTTTGAGAATTGTCCATGGTTTGTTGTGATCCACACAGTCAAAGGCTTTAACAGAAGTAGATATTTTCTCTGGAATTCCCTTGCTTTTTCTATGATCTAATGGATGTTGGCAATTTGATCTCTAGTTCTTCTGCCTTTTCTAAACCCAGCTTATATATCTGGAAGTTCTTGGTTCACATACTATTGAAGCCTGGCTTGAAGGATTTTGAGAATTACTGTGCTAGCGTGTGAAATGAGAGCAAATGTCCAGCAATTTGAGCATTCTTTGGCATTGCCTTTCTTTGGGATGGAATAAAAACTGACACTTTCCAGCCCTGTGGCGATTGTTGAGTATTCGAAATTTGCTGGCATACTGAGTGCAGCACTTTCACAGCATCATCTCTTAGGATTTGAAATAGCTCAGCTGCAATTCCATCACCTCCACTAACTTTGTTCATAGTGATGCTTCCTAAGGCCCACCTGACTTTACACTCCAGGATGTCTGGTTCTAGGTGAATGACCATACCATCGTGGTTATCTGCATTAAGATCTTTTCTTGTATAGATCTTCTGTGTATTCTTGACACCTCTTCTTAATATCTTCTGCTTCTGTTAGGTCCTTGCTGTTTCTGTCCTTCATTATGCCTATGTTTGCATGAAATGTTCCCTTGGTATCTCCAAGGGAAAGAAAGGATACACCTGTATTTAATGTTATATAATAATATTTAGATATCATCATCACTGTTACTGTCATCATTGAGTAGAAAAAATGAAGAAATTAGGATGCATTGTCACCAGATTAACTGTTGCTCGGTGGAATTTGTGTGACTTTCATTTTCTTCTGTGCACTTTTATATGAAAGTGTTAGTCGCTCAGTCATGTCAGACTCTTTGTGACCCCATGGACTGTAGCCCACCAGGCTCCTCTGTCCATGAGATTCTCCAGGCAAGAATACTGGATCGGGCTGCCATCCCTTCTCCAGGGCATCTTTCCAACCCAGGGATCGAACCCAGGTCTCCCACAATGCAGACAGATTCTTTACCACCTGAGCCCAATATACAGCTTCCAAGTGATTTTCAAAATAATATGTAGTGACTTTACTATGAGGTAAAATAACTCTTCTTTGTCTTATAAAACATTTTATTAGCTTTATATTATTCATTCTGATATGTATTTAATTATTTAATTGCTCGCTTTTTGTTGGACCTTTCAGCTGATTCCAGCACTCTTCTGTTATAAACAATATTCTTTCACAAAGAGAGGTTAAAGTTACAGGAAGGCTTGTGGGTAAATTTCTGTCCCCAGCATCTTCCCAATTAAAGGAGTCCTTATAGAATTTGTGAGCTATGTTTTCTTCTTGTATGACAGCACAATCTCAGACAATAGTTCTCACCTATATTTAAATCACCTTGGCAGATTTTTAAAAGTACTGTTCCTAGGACACCCTGCAAACCAATTGAATCATAATCTTCTGGGATTTAATCTGCAAATCAGTATATTTTCAAGGTTACCTAGATAACATCAATATGTAGTTGGGATGAGAATCCGTGCTTCAGGTTTCAACTAGAACAGAACTGAACGTCTTCTAAACTGCAAGTAAATAGTTGTGCTGAAAGGAACTTGATGCCCCAACGATGGATGTCATTAGCCAAGTTAAGTCGAAGACATGCATTTAAGCAATGGCAATTATCTATTCATAAAGCAGAAGAGAGATCTGAAGAAGTACCTACATGTATCAGAGTAGGTTAAAGATACATATTTTTAAACAATTATGGAATGTCCAAGAAGACCCACGTGTCAGGAAAATCCTGAATTATACATGATTAAGTACTGATTTAATAAATCCTTCTCCTCTAAACTAAAGAATAATAAAAAACCAAAAACGACAAAAAATGACCCATGTTTTTTGGTCCAAAGAGCTCATTTGAGTAAAAGCTAAACTGGTTTTCAGGTTTTTCAGAGCTTACTTCATTAGTAGTTAACTTATGAATTCCTGCTTGTTAGATTACTCAGACAATCAAATAACTAAAAATCTTGAATCTTTGGTAAACAAAAAATTTTACATTCCATTTAGATGTGAATGTTCTAATTACAATGAGAAACATTTTATAGTCCCCAAAGTGTTTTGAATTGGTCTAACCTTGTATATCCCCCTCCTGGGATCTTTTGATATAGGTAGCTGATATTTGATGGTTATTTGTTTCACAGACCATTTGAACAATTTCTGAGAATGAATTTGTAATTCCATTAATTTAAATTTATACAATGGATTCCTTTTTTATGAAAAAAATCATATATTTTTGTTTGTGAAAACATCATAAACACAAAATAAAAATATTGGATCCCAGATAACTCTCTGGGATGTGTACATTTAGGTAAGTTATTTAAACCCTGAGTTCAGCTTTCTCATTTGTGAAATGGAGATGATATTAGTATCAGGCTCTTGGGTAGTCAAGAGCTTTTGAAATAAAATCATGTGTGTAAAGCCTCAAGTATAATACCTGGAATATAGAACATGCTCAAAACTGTTAAATTCCTGCCTAATTCTGTTACCCAAATAAGACCGGTGAGATTTATCTGGAGACAATGACATGCCAAGTGGAAAGGTTGTCCTTAGACTGATCTATCCCTTGGATGTCCCTCAAACCATGCCTGTATAAAAAGCAAGTTTCCTTCATTCTAAGTTGACCTTACCATGATTACATAATTTTTTTCTTCTGTCGCTGTCTAATATATTCCTTTGATGTATTAGTTATGTGCTTTTCTAGTTGGATTTTGAGTTTCTTGAGATGTGGGACTATCTGTTTTTCTTTCATTTCCTCCAGAGTTGTTGGAAATGTGATAGATGCTCAATAAATATATACTGACGATTTGTCTTCAATGAAATACAAAATTGTAGGGCTTATAGGGAACTTTAAAATCAACTTGTACAAGAACTTCCCTGGTGGACCAGGGGTTAAGAATCCACCTTGCAATGCAAGGGACACAGATTCGATCCCTGGTCAGAGAACTAAGATATCCATGTGCCATGGAGCTACTGAGCCCCAGTGCCACAACTTGAGAGTCCATGCCCCACAATGAAAAGATTCCATGTGCCTCAACATTCAAAAACTAAGATCATGGCATCTGGTCACATCAGTTCAAGGCAAATAGATGGGGAAAAACTGGAAACAGTGTCAAATTTTATCGTCTTGTGCTCCAAAATCTCTGTGGCTAGTGGCTGATTAGTTCAGTTCAGTTCAATCTCTCAGTTGTATCTGAATGTTTGCAATCCCATGGACTGCAGTACACCAGGCTGCCCTGTCCATCATCAACTCCCAGAGGCTTGCTCAGACTCATGCCCATTGAGTCAGTGATGCCATCCAGCCATCTCATCCTCTGTCATCTCCTTCTCCTCCTGCCTTCAAACTTTCCCCAAATCAGGGTCTTTTCCAATAAGTCGGTTCTTTGTATCAAGTGGCCAAAGTATTGAAGCTTCAGCTTCAGCATCAGTCCTTCCAATGAGTATTCAGGACTGATTTCCTTTAGAATTGACTGGTTGTATCTCCTTTCAGTCCAAGGGACTCTCAAGAGTCTTCTCCAACACCACAGTTCAAAAGCATCAATTCATTGGTGCTCAGCTTTCTTTATAGTCCAATTCTCACATCCATATATGACTACTGGAAAAAAACATAGCTTTGACGAGACGGAACTTCGTTGGCAAAGTAATGTCTCTGCATTTTAATGTGATATCTAGGTTGGTCATAGCTTTTCTTTCAAGGAGCAAGCGTCTTTTAATTTCATGGCTGCAGTCACCACTCACAGTGATTTTGGAGCCCAATAAAATAAAGTTTGTCACTGTTTCCATTGTTTCCCCATCTATTTGCCATGAAGTGATGGGACCAGATGGCATGGTCTTAGTTTTTTGAATGTTGAGTTTAAGTCAGCTTTTTCACTCTCCTTTTCACTTTCTGCCGTGAGGGTGGTGACATGTGCATATCTGAGGTTACTGATATTTCTCCTGGCAATCTTGATTCCAGCTTGTGCCAGCCTGGCATTTCACATGGTGTACTCTGCATATAAGTTAAAAAAGCAGCGTGACAATATAAAGCCTTGTCGTACTCTTTTCCTAATTTGGAACCAGTCTGTTGTTCCATGCCCAGTTCTAACTGTTGTTTCCTGACCTACATACAGATTTCTCAGGAGGCAGGTAAGGTGGTCTGGTATTCCCATCTCTTGAAAAATTTTCCACAGTTTGTTATGATCTACACAGTCAAAGGCTTTGACATAGTCACTAAAGCAGGTGTAGATTTTTTAAAGCAACTCTCTTGCTCTATCTATGATCCAACGAAAGTTGGCAATTTGATCTCTGGTTCCTTGGTCTTGTCTAAATCCAGTTTAATTATCTGGAAGTTCAGGGTTCACATACTGTTGAAGCCTGGCTTGGAGAATTTTGAGCATTAATTTGCTAGCATGTGAGATGAGTGCAATTTTGCAGTAGTTTGAACACTCTTTGGCATTGCCCTTCTTTGGGATTGGAATGAAAACTGACCCTTTCCAGTCCTGTGGCCACTGCTGAGTGTTCCAAATTTGCTGGCATATTGAGTGCAGCACTTTCACAGCATCATCTTTCAGGATTTGAAATAGCTCAACTGGAATTCCATCACCTCCACTAGCTTTGTTTGCAGTGATGCTTCCTAAGGCCCACTTGACTTCACATTCCAGGATGTCTTTCTCTAGGTAAGTGATGACACCATTGTGGTTATCTGGGTTGTGAAGATCTTTTTTGTACAGTTCTTCTGTGCATTCTGGCCACCTCTTGTTAATATCTTCTGCTTGTGTTAGGTCCATACCATTTCTGTCCTTGATTGTGCCCATCTTTGCATGAAATGTTCCCTTAGTATCTCTAATTTTCTTGAAGACATCTTTCCCATTCTTTTGTTTTTCATCTTCTTTCCCATTCTTTTGTTTTTCTCTATTTCTTTGCATTGATCCCTGAGGTAGATTTTCTTATCTCTCCTTGCTATTCTTTGGAACTCTGCATTCAAATGGGTATATCTTTCCTTTTCTCCTTTGCCTTTAGCTTCTCTTCTTTTCCCAGCTATTTTTAAGGCCTATTCAGACAACCATTTTGCCTTTTTGTATTTCTTTTTTGGGGGGGATGATCTTGATCACTGCCTTCTGTACAATGTCAAGAACCTCCGTCCATAGTTCTTCAGGCACTCTATCAGATCTAATCCTTTGAATCTATTTGTCACTTTCACTGTATACTCATAAGGGATTTGATTTAGGTCATACCTAAATGGTCTAGTCATTTTACCTACTTTCTTCAATTTAAGTCTGAATTTGGCAATAAGGAGTTCATTATCTGAGCCACAGTCAGCTCCTGGTCTTGTTTTTGCTGACTGTATAGAGCTTCTCAATCTTTGGCTGCAAAGAATATAATCAATCTGATTTTGTTGTTGACAATCTGGTGATGTCCATATGTAGAGTCTTCTCTTGTGCTGTTGGAAGAGGGTGTTTGCTATGACCAGTGTGTTCTCTTGACAAAACTCTATTAGCCTTTGTCCTGCTTCATTCTGTACTCCAAGGCCAAATTTGCCTGTTACTCCAGGTGTTTCTTGACTTCTTACTTTGGCATTCCAGTCCCCTATAATGAAAAGGACATCTTTTGGGGGTGTTAGTTCTGAAAGGTCTTGTAGGTCTTCATAGAGCCATTCAACTTAGGCTTCTTCAGCATTACTGGTTGGGGCATAGATTTGGATTACCATGATATTTAATGGTTTGTCTTGGAAACGAACAGAGATCATTCTGCCATTTTTGAGGCTGCATCCAAGTATTGCATTTTGGACTCTTTTGTTGACTTTGATGGCCACTCCATTTCTTCTAAGGGATTCCTGCCCATAGTAGTAGATATAATGGTCATCTGAGTTAAATTCACACATTCCAGTCCATTTTAGTTCACTGATTCCTAATATGTTGCTGTTTACTCTTGCCATCTCCTGTTTGACCACTTCTAATTTACCTCGATTCATGGACCTAGCATTCCAGGTTCCTTTGCAACATTGGTCTTTACAGCATCACACTTTACTTCCATAACCAGTCACGTCCACAACTGGGCATTGTATTTGCTTAGGTTCCATCTCTTCATTCTTTCTGGAGTCATTTCTCCACTTTTCCCCAGTAGCATATTGGCTAGAGACTGTAGCCATGAAATTAAAAGATGCTTGCTCATTGGAAGGAAAGTTATGACAAACTTTGACAACATATTAAAAAGCAGAGACATCATTTTGCTGACAAAATCCACAAAGTCAAAGCTATGGTTTTTCTAGTAGTCATGCACAAATATGAGTGTTGGACCATAAAGCAGGCTGAGCACTGAAGAACTGATGCTTTCAAACTGTGGTATTGGAGAAGATTCTTGAGAGTTCTTTGGGCAGCAAGGACATCAAACCAGTGTATCCTAAAGGGAATCAACCCTGAATATTCATTGGAAGGACTGATGCTGAAGTTGAATTTCTAATGCTTTGGCCAACTGATGCAAACAGCTGACTCTTTGGGAAAGACCCTGATTCTGCAAAAGACTGAGGTCAGGAGGAGAAGGGGGTGACCGAGGATGAGGTGTTTGGATAGTATCACCAACTCGATGAACATGAGTTTGAGCAAACTCTGGGAGGTAGTGTAGGTCAGGGAAGCTTGGCATACTTCAGTTCATGGGGTTGCAAAGAGTTGGATACAACTTAGTGACTGAAAAACAACAGGAACAACAAAGTCTAGGTGGGCCTCAAGATTCTGTAGTTCTAACAAATTCCCAGGTGAAGCTGATGATTCATCTTTTGAGAAAAGATGACTTAAAATTATTATTTATTCATTTTTTTTCCTCTTCTCTTGAATTCAAACTTGATCCAAGAGGACATTGTATAATCTGTGCTTCCTACACTCTTCAAAAAATATAACAGTATATGGAGCTAATGTTTCCTTGAAAGCATTTTTCTTTTGTTCAAAAGAGCGTTAGTGAGCACCTAATCTGTAGTGTGGGCTTCTCCAGTGGCTCAGCGGTAAAGAATCCACTTGCAATTTAGGAGAAACAGTAGACATGGGTTTGATCCCTGGGTCAGGAAGATCCCCTGGAGGAAGAAATGGCAAGCCACTCCAGTATTCTTGCTGGGAAAATCCCATGAACAGAGTAGCCTGGCAGGCTACAGTTCATAGGTCACAAAGAGTCAGACACAACTGAGCGACTGAACATACAACACACAAATCTGCATTACATGGTGCTATAGAGGATCTTGAGGTACTTAAGATCCAATGCTTGTCCTCAAGGTGGCCCTGTGACTTCATACAGGAGGAAAAGTCCAATTCTAGGATGGGCCAGGAATGAGTTATGGTTTAAGAAGTGGTGGGGTTGAGGAAGCTTCAGTACATCTGTAAATGTGTTCCAGAAGTAGTTATATTGACCAGCTTCTGTTAATTGTCAAACAATTCTAATAACTTTTGGCACATATAAGTAACTTCTGAAATTTTAAATATTATTTTTAATATGATTCTGTGTAGTAATAGAACATCTGGGATTCTTTTCTAATTTATTTTTCATCTGAGCTATTATTAATTACAATGATGCTTGAGGCCTGAGGAGATAATTAACAATCTTTGTAAGTGGGGAAAAGCATTCTGTGTGCTGGAATTTCTGCCAGTTCATTTGGCAGAAGTGGAACTAATTCCAAACACGGGGAATCCGATAACTAATACATAAGCAAGTTAATGACTTGAGCAAGGATTCTTTTTGGCTGTCTTTTAGATACCTGTAACTAGGATCCATGGACCCATGGGGGTTATATATATGAGCCTTAGGGTCCTGACTCCCATGAAACTATATGCAAAAATGCCTGGGTACAATATTGCTTTGTTGTTGTTGTTGTTGCTTTAGAAGGTCTAGTGGTTTTATCAGATTCTCAAAGGAGTTAACCACTTTCCTATGGGGATACCAGGAGAGAAACAAAATAATTGTAGCCCAAAAACTCTGACTTAACTTTTGTTCTTGTATCACACCTATGACACATCCTACTTGGGATTTTTCCTCTTATATCTTCACCATATGTCTTGAGGGGCCTTGTTCCTTACTATTTTCATGGAAAGAAGGGGTAGAAGAATATTAGCAAATAGAAACCATCCCCAGAAGGCAACACAGATCTTTTTCACCATCTGCATCCTCATCTGGATTAGTTGCTTGTTGATCTCATATGTTCACTTAATCACTATTCATTTGACTGTCATTTAATATAGATAACCACAGCAGCCAGAAAACTCCCTGGTCAAAGTAGATGCAGATTTATGATTTTGAATCACAATTTATTCCTGGAATAAATACCTACGTGTTCTGTTTCCCTCCTCCCTTATATCTATCTAAATTGTACCATCTGACAAGACTGAACTCAAATCCCTCTTCCCCAATGAAATCTTCTTCAATAGTTACACCTCAGGCTCTTTTGTACTCTTCCTGATAGTACAGCATTGTTTGGGACTGTATTGGCTATTTTGTTACTCTTTTATACAAGGAGAATTAATGGCTGATATGTACATACTGTGATTCAAGCACAGTGACCTGAACAGAGCAGGCTCTTAAAAATCATTGTTGAATAAATGCAGGAAATAATCTCAGTTTGTCAACATTATTCTCCATATTTGAAAAACAAAAACCCTGCCACTCTCAATTTGGTTCCTTCATAGCACTTATCAGTAGTTCTAAGCACACTGACGTCCTGTAAATTCATGGAAGTAAAACAGTTGGCAAAAAAACTGGAGTGTGGCATGGAATTTGTGACTTCTAGGGAGAATGAGTCAGCAGCTGACATTGTCAATTTCTTCTGTATCCACTGCAATCCAATAGCTTCTACATTATGGATTCATCCAACAGTTTCAGTGGATCAAAAGCATTTGAATTTTCAGCTTCGCTGCTAGGAGTCATATGGACAGCTTTAATCTCCAAAGAATGTGTTTCTGGACATGATATAAGCTAAATGTTGATGTTTGCTTGCTGAAATCTCATTAATTCAGAAGCATGTAGTTATCATCCACCATTGAAGATGCAGACTCACAGTAAGTGACTTGAAGTACACCAAATACTTTCACCTGCTTTATCTCATTGATCTTTATAAGGGCCCAACGAGACATGTGAGTTGCTCAAAGTCATTCAAGGACTTCATGACCTTTCCACTAAACTAGGCTACCATTCAAATTCATATATCCCGTGCTATTATACACGAAGTTCAAAAGGAAACTTCTCTTCTGAAAAATCACTGTTCCTTGGCAGCTATATGATATAACTCTACTACCTTAAAACAACAGAGTGAAGATAAAGCACAGACAAAATTAGATTTGACAACCTAATGGAGCACCCTTCTTTGTTATTTGAAAATAGCATTATTCAAGCATCATCATTCAACAGTCTTGAGTTTCAGAAAGAAAGGGGCGTGTTTATTTGGCGTTTCAAGGAGAGTTGAAACCACCAAGTTACACAGTAGAAGGCAACACTGAATTCCACTTAGATTAGTTTTGTTTCCTATTGATCCTTGATTTGAAAGGCCTAAGATCTAGTAGACATATATTCTGTTTAATTGTTAGAAACAAAAACTGTCCAACAGTCCAAATTTATTACATTTTATTACATTGTTTATTACACTTTTTCCTTATTTTGTGGTACTTCTAATTTTACATAGGCTTGCAAAAGAATTTTCTAGTAAGTCCCTTGGCCTGGATGATTTACTGTCTTCTGTCTGAAGATAGCTTATTTGAGCCTAAGAGCTCCCAATGCTGATAGTCTCCTCTGAAGTATATTATTTTCCTAAAGCTCATGAACAAAGGAAAAACGGAACTTTCATAACTCTATCCCTTTTATACCTGTTATTTCTGCCAGGAATGTCTTTTCTTTTTACCTAGTAATGTCTAAATAATCCTCAAGACCCATGCTAGGACCTCAGTGAAGTTCCTTGATTCCTGCAAGCAAAATGATCCTTTTCCTGCTCTATGTTCCCATAATATTTTATTCATTCCTTTATCCTATACTTGCTGAATTATATTGTGAACAAAGAATGTCACCTGCCATATCAGTAAACAGAAGATGTTGCAGCCAGCAAACCATCAGCCTCTACAGCTTCCCCCACCCCTGTGATGCACCCTGAGGGGATTAAGGATGGAGAAAAATGGATACTGGCACTACATCGTTAAGGTGCATGTCAAAGGAATGATTTTATTGAGTCCAGACACTTGCATCTTCTCATACACAGAAAAGTGGTAAATTCATTAACTTGAGATGTCTGCTTTTTCTTTAGTTAACGATAATCTTTTGATGTTTCTACTACTCAATTTGCTTTAGTTTTTTTGTTTTGCTTTATTTTTTGCAGAAACTCCTATACATCCTGGCTCCTCTCTTACCTCTTTGGAACAGACCCTCTGAGCTCTCTGAGAGGCTGTCTTCTGGGCCTAAGTTCTCAAGAAGTCTGCCAAATAAGGCATAATTGTCAAACTTTATGTTGCACATTTTTTTTTGTCCCCAGTGGACACAATCAAAGTCAATGTTTACTTCTCTGTTACCCCATATTGACCATGAACAACTTGAGGTCAGGGCCCATTTCTGACTTCTTCCTGTTTCCCACAGGGTTCAAGGTATCATCCCTCCTTTCTTCACCCCCCTGTAGCACGTAACTATAACGATATAGACTTTCAAATGTCATGTAAAGGACCTTATAGAGGTTAATCAATGAGACAACAAGTGTTATCTCAATTTATACTGTTAAGGAGGAAGAAATTTTCCTCTATTCTTCTAGGTTCTTCTGGTTGGTTTAAGAATGAAATTGACAAGGAACAGACTAACAAGAAAAAATCAAGCAAAGTTAAGAAAATGTATACACGAGAGAGAGCCAGGAGAACTGAGTAGCTTGCCAAAATGGCTGAAACCCTCACTTTAAACACCATCTTCAGCTAAAGACACAGGAGGATGTTGGAAGTGGTTTGGGTCTTCAAAGCTGAAGAAGGCAATTGACATGGAGATGGAAAAGCAAACATTTGGTAAGCAAATGTTGGCTGGGCCAGGCAGAGACAATGGAACCCAGACTATGTCCTGTTCCCCCTACCACAGCTGACCTGTGGTGTGTAGATATTTCTGGTGATAGCTCTTCCTCTTTTGGGCCTTCATTATTTTCAGTCAAAACACATGTGTGCATCTGCTCAGTCTAGTCTGACTCTTTGCAACTCCATGGACTGTAGCCCACCAGGCTCCTCTCTCCATAATATTCTTCAGGCAAGAATATTGGAGCAGGTTGCCCTTCCCTTCTCCAGGGAATCTCCCCAACCCAGGGATCAAACCTGCATCTCCTGCATTGGCAGGTGGGTTCTTTACCACAGAGCCACCTAAGAAGACCCTGCCTAAAATAAGCCACATGACAAAGAGGTATCAATATTTAGCATTGGCAAGTTTTGCTCCTACAATATTCTGAGAAACTGAAAGGTACAAGGAAGCTCATAAAACTTGTCTAAGATCATGCAACTACATAGTTGAGAAGTGTGGGTTTTAATTTTTTTTTTAATTGAATAAAATTTTTTTCTGAAATAAAATTAACTTAGCAATAAAGTTAATCATTTTAACATCAAAACTTCAGAGAGATTTAGTTCACTTACAGTCTTGTACAACCTTCTCATCTATCTAGTTTCAAAACATTTTCATCACCACAAAATGAATGCCCATCCCCCCCCCCCCGGCAACAACTAATCTGCTTTCTGTCTCTTGTTGTTGTTCGGTCACTCAGTCATGTCCAACTATTTGCCACCCCATGGATTCCAACATGCCAGGATTCCCTGTCCTTCACCATTTTTCTTGCCCAAACTCATGTTCATTGAGTCAGTGATGCCATCCAACCATCTATTCCTCTGTTGCCCCCTTCTCCTCCTGCCTTGAGTCTTTCCCAGCATCAGGGTCTTTTTCAATGAGTTGGTTCTTCACATCAGGTGGCCAAAATATAGGAGCTTCAGCTTCAGCATCAGTCCTTCCAATGAATATTCAGGGTTTTGATTTCCTTTAGGATCGACTGGTTTATCTCCTTGCAGTCCAAGGGACTCTCAAGAGTCTTCTCCAACACCACAGTTCAAAAGCATCAGTTCTTTCGTGCTCAGCTTTCTTTATGGTCCAACTCTCACATCCATACATGACTAATGGAGAAACCATATCTTTGACTATGTGGACCTTTGTTGGCAAAGTGATGACTCTGCTTTTTAATATGCTGTCTAGGTTTGTCATAGCTTTTCTTCCAAGGAGCAAGAGTCTTTTAATTTCATGGCTGCAGTCACAGTCCACAGTGATTTTGGAGCCCAAGAAAATAAAGTCTGTCACTGTTTTCATTGTTTCCCTATCTATTTGCCATGAAGTGATGGACCAGATGCCATGATCTTAGTTTTTTGGATATTGAGTTTCAAGCCAGCTTTTTCAGTCTCATCTTTCATCCTCGTCACTAGGCTCTTTAGTTCCTTTTTGCTTTCTGCCATAAAGGTGGTGTCATTTGCATATATGAGGTTATTAATATTTCTGCCAGCAACTTTGAGTCCAGCTTGTGCTTCATCCATCATGGCATTTCCTGTGATGTACTCTGAATATAAGTTAAATAAGTAGAGTTACAATATACAGCCTTGACTTACTCTTTTCCCAATTTTGACAATTCTATCTCTAGGGATGTGCCTATTCTGGACATTCATATAAATGGAATCATGCAAGCTATGACCTTTTGTATCTGAAAAGCCTGGCTCTTATTTCAATTCTCCCTAAATTTAGAAGTCCATTCCCTTACTTATATTTTTTTGGTTTTACACAATTGTGTTAGCACCTGTTTGTATGCCAGCACAATGAGGCCAAACAAATCAAAATGTTGCAGTTTGGAGCAGAAAAAAAGGTTTATTGCAGGGCCATGCATGGAAATGGGTGGCTCATGCCCTAAAATCCCAAGCTCCCTGAAGATTTTTCAGCAAAACATTTTTTAAGCCAGTTTGGGGGTGGGGAGTGTCACACAGTCTGTGATCAGCTTATGCACAATTCTCTGATTGGCTAACGATGAGAGTACAGGGTGGTGTCACAGAGGTTAACATTGTCCGTCCTCAGGCTCCAGGAGGCCTGGGGCTATGTGCTTATGGCTATCAAGTAGATAACACCTTGGTGTTAACTGCTTTGGTCAGGGGTTTTCACACCTATAAAACAACTCAGTGCATCAGATACTATTATCTAGGTAGTTTCAGTTCAGTTTCAGCTCAGTTGTGTCCAACTCTTTGTGACCCCATGGACTGCAGCACACCAGGCTTCCCTGTCCATCACCAACTCCCGGAGCTTACTCAAACTCATGTCCTTTGCATTGGTGATACCTTCCAGAGGATATAAGGGAAGGCATGTCCCAAGATGGCCCCATAGGGTCCTGCTGGGTCACAATAGATGCCCAATGTATATTGGATGAATGAATAAATAAATGAAGGCTTATAGAGAGGACACTGATCAGGCAACTTATTTTCTACAGAACCCAGTTATTTATGGTTTGATTTACTTTCATAAAAGGTCCTTTGAACGTGTAGTTGCTCAGTCATGTCTGACTCTTTGCAGCCCCATGGACTGTAGCCCACCAGGCTCCTCTGTCCATGGGATTCTCTAGGCAAGAATACTGGACTGGGTTGCCATTCCCTTCTCCAGGGGATCTTCCCGACCCAGGGATTGAACCCGGGTCTCCCACATTGCAGGCAGATTCTTTACCATCTGAGCCACCAGGGAAGCCTTTGGCAGCTTTTAAAGTGTCAGTCTGAGAGACAGCAGCTTATTGGTAGCTGAACAGAATGGAAGGTGGTAAGGAGCACACAGTTTCAGTTGGTTCTCTATTTAGGTTCCATGTTACTTTGAATTGACACCTACAATCGATTTACTCTATCAGATAAATGTAGAGAAGACTAGGTGATCGGAGTGAAGCTTGCCAGCTGCATTGTATGTGAGTGGATTGTCATGAATTTCATTGCCAGGACTAGAGGCTCGGCTTCTGCAGTGGAAATAAATGCAGTTTTTCCTCAGTAACTACTTTTCTCCAACATGTAAACTAATTTTTGGATAGATACTGGGCTGGAGAAGCTGGTTTCTAAGGGCTGCCAAGAAGATTTGAGAAGTGCCTCCTTGCTTGAAGGCAGTCTGATTTGTTAGTGGAAGTGTTGAGTGTTTTTTCTTTTTTTGGATTCCCAATGTGGGAAGTGGCTTTTGATATTACTTGAAAAGTAGTTAAGTGCATGACATTTAATCTTTAATGACCAAACTGTCTAGTTATAACTAAGGAAATTTTAAATATTTCTTACTTTTTGATGTTTCTGTCCAAATGCACATTATTTTTATATTTCCTATAAGCTGTGTTTCTCAGGAAAGTTTCTTAATGATGTCTTCATTTTTATTGGAAATTTAATTATACCTTCACAGATATGACAACAGAAAATCAGTACACAACTCTTAGACCATCTGCTTTGTGGGGCACTATTTCAAATCTGGCACTTCTTGTTTTCTGATACCAAGGGAAATTCAGTTTTAGTCACATTTTTTTCCAGGAAAAAAGGAAATAAAACCCAGAGTCATAATATTAAATGGTTTTCTACTGTTTATATAGGGATTCGGGAAAAGGGCAATTATCTTCACAGTTTTAGGCATGGCTAGTTGTTTTTATATGACTATCCATAGTCCTGCATATATAGGAAGGTCTTCCATTTCACTTAAATTCAAATTTTTATTTAGAGGTAATTGTAAATTCAGGTACAATCATAAGAAATAATACAGAGAAACCCAGTCTACTTTTCACATAATTCCCCCCAATGTCTTTCAAAGCTATAGTACAATATCCCAACAGGAACACAGACATTTACCCAGTCAACATAGAACAATTCCATCACCACAGGGATCCCTTGTGTTACCCATCTATAACCTCACTCACCTTCCCTCAGTCTCCATCCCTAATCTCTAGCAACCATTAATCTGTTCTCTCTTATAATTTTGGAATTTGATTTTTGGTATATAAATGCAATCATATAGTATGTAAACGTTTGAAGTTGGCTATTTTTTTACTGATTATAATTCTTCAGAGATTCATCCAAGTTGTCATGTATGGCATTATCTTTTAATTGGAAACCAAATCACAGATGTTTTATAGGCAAAATGAGATAATTGAAAATATTCAGATCTCAAATTGTTGTTTTCAAAGGTTTCTTCACTATAAACAAATTTTTTAAAGGGAAATTAATCCTATTCATTATGAACATGTGTCTACTCCTTGCTTCCATTCTATTTCTGTGTGACACTTATTCCAGCAACATAAACTCTTCAAGGGCAGTGACCATGCTATGCTTACCCATCAGTATTGATTTTCTGTTGTGGATTGCACTTACCACAAAATCAAGAAACTACAAAAATAACCTGAGGGTTTGAAAAGTGGCAAGTTGTGTTTACTATCCTGGTTGACACTCAGAGAAATCTGTAAAGGGTCATTTATCATGAGTAGTTTTCCACTGAGACTATAAAAATAAATCTAAAGGTCTTAGTGTGATATATGAATTAAATAAAGCAGGAGATAAAAATGTAAGTTCTGTTCCTTTACTATTTTTAAGTCAATCAAAAGGTTTTGTTGAGATTTTGTAGATAAACCAAATGTGATGCAGAGCTTTCACATTCAGCAAATTCAGTGATTTCTTCTGTGTTTCTGCTGTTTTCTCAGCTCTGTTTAATAAAGGCACTATATGCTTTGATTATCAATGCAACTGGTTGAAAATTTAAGTTTCCTTCCTAAAATACTGTGGTGTGGTGTGGAAGTCACTCAGTCATGTCCAACTCTTTGAGACCTCATGGACTGTTAGCTTGCCAAGCTCCTCTGCCTATGGAATTTCCCAGGCAAGAATACTGGAGTGGGTTGTCATTCCCTTCTCCAGGGGACCTTCCCTACCCAGGGATCAAATTCAGGTCTCCTGCATTGCAGGCAGGTTCTTTAACATCTGAGCCACCAGAGAAGCCTCCTAGAATACTATGTAAAAGGAAATACTCGTATAGAATTAAAATGGTTTCTGTATGTTTAAGGTTAGTTTTTCAGGCTGAACTGTTCACACATACATTGCACCATAGTATAGTGGAAAGAATGTGATTTGAGAGCAGAAAGACTTGGATTTGAGTCTCATATTTTACAGTTTGTTAACAGTCTCACATGGGCAAGATACTCCAAACTTCAGTTCTACACATAAAATATAGGATATTATTAATATTTATCTTATTCTGGCATTATTCCCATTTCTCTGATCCTCTTTGAAACATTTCTTGAAAGAGTTGCCTAGAATTTGTCTTCACTTCCTTACGTCTGTCTACCAGCCACACTGGAAGGTTTCCATATCTGCCATTCTGGTGAGACTTATCTTATCAGGATTATTAGTGATCTCAAAGTTTCAGTTTGGCAGTTGTAGCTGGTCTAGAGGACCAGTGGTGCCAGGTCTAAAACAGGTCTATTTACTTGAGAAACTGTGTGGCAGCTTGACAAAGAACTCTTTTACTGGAAGGAGAACTGTGTGCTGCAAATGCTGTCCAATATTAGCTTGGGAGAGGAAAGGAGAAAATGAAGGAAAGACTATAAGAACATAATAATGTCTATGACTTAGATTGTCCTCAAACCCAGCTCTGAAAGACCTAAGTCCTGGGGTCTAAAAATCATCATAATATGTGATTGAAAAAAATAGAAATATAAAAACTGTATCACTCAAGTCTTTATAGGATACGAAGAGCACAGATCTCTGGTGTTTGGTATTCTGTATATGTACTGGAATATAACACCTAAGTGCTAGGATGCAGTACCTAGAGAGACAAGATGGGGCACCTTCCTTATTTGGGGTGACTTTGTAGCACAGTGTTGCAGATACTGGAGCACACAGCAGATACATCTCTGTGAGTCAGAACCATTTGGAGTGCAAACAGGCCATCACTCTTTAGTGCTTGGCAATAAATATTGTAACCTCAAGGCAGTCTTGATGTTTGTGACATAATGGTATTTCTGTGGTCATTTATATTATAGGTGAACCTATAGCATCTGGAGCAGGAAAAGCCAGGAAAAAAAATGATAGGCGCTATATGGTAGCCAAGAGGGCTAATTGACAAGTACAAAGGAAACACATACTTTGACATTTCCTAGAACTCTCTCTAAGGAATTTGAGAAGGAGCAAAGATAGCTTTGCTTTCCATTTAATTGAAAATGAAATCTACACTCCTTCTCTAACTTCCCAGGATCTGCAAAACCTCACCTGTACAGCCCTTACTTCTCTAAGCGCATCTCATACAACCTTCTTTGTCCCTCGAAGATTCCATTCACATTGTCCTTCTTTACATTTCTTGAACACTTTAAGCTTGTTTATACCTTGTGGCCTTAAACTCTCAGTTTATGTTCCCAGAATGCTCTTCTGACTGTCCTCTTGACATTGATGTCTCATCTCAAATGTCACATCTACAGAAAGGCCTAAACTAGACACCCTATCTAAAGTTCCTTCCTTCTTACTCTCTCACTCAGAAGTTAATCTGTTATATTTCCAGGTTTTGTTTTACTACATAAAAATTTTTTAAATGTACCAGCTTATTATCTGCTTCCTTCCCCACAATTGCAAGCTTAATGAGGGCAGAGTTCTCACCTGATCTGTTCAAGAGAGAACACCCAGCACTTAAAACAGTGTTTGACAAGGAGCAGGCATTCAATGAATGCTTAGTAAATAATACTTATAACTAATAATCATTTTGTAAATATATATTGTATGTTAAATGTGTTTGACACATCAAACTATGTATTATCTGATTACATAGTATAGATATTTAATTGTAGACGATCTTTTTATGGGTTGTGCTGATAATAATTATAATTGATTAATAATTAATTTTTAATGAATGGGGTCAATATTCATGGCATAGTATGAATATCATGAATCTCAATATCATGTGCATGCTTTTGATGTCATAGTAACAAAGCACTACTGTCTGGCTTCTGCCTAGCTTCCTGGCCAGACTGAACAATGAGCTCCTCGTATCTTTCCCATAGGTTGTCCCTCTTCATAGAACACTCTTGCTTCCCTATTCCCATGCCTCCTCTGACTGACTAGTTTTAGCCAGCTTTCAGCTGAGAGATCACATTTTTTAGGAGACCTGGGTTATACATGCAGAGAAAGATTTCCTGCATCCATGTCATACAAATACAGAGCTGACTTGAATATCCAGTCTTCCTCAGCGATCCTGCTTAGGGTAAGGTCACTTGTGCATTGCTGTATCTATCCACTCAATGTGTAAAAGGGCAACGCTCTCTTTGCTTCTGACCTGGTTAGCTTTCAGAGTACCACGTGAGCTCCTCTTCTTGTGAGACATCTTAAAATCATTTTCCAGATGTGAGACTAGAAGGACTTTCCCCAAACACAAAAATGACAGATATCAATGCCGTTAATGGCATTACTTTCTCTCTGATGTTGCTGATGTCTGTCATCACTTGTGTTTATGTCTGCACACTCTTCGTGTTGCCAGCAGTACTCTTACTGATAAATAGAGATGGCCGTCTCTCCTTTGAATGGGAAAAGGAGAGGTTGTTTATTGGCCCTCTAGAGGGACCCCTGTCTTCTTTGGAAGTTGTGCTTCCAGGGGATTCATCTGGAAATTTGAAACAAACATTTTCATGTTTCATTTCTTGGTTTCCTTTCTGTGGGGAAAAGGGGGATCAAAGGGGCACTCTGCCCCAGGGATTGCAGCTGTGGCCTAGGGTTCTGTGAAGCAGCTACCTTTTAACTCTTTTGTCCCCCAAGCATTATGATTGTACATGAACCTGTCTACTATATAGTTCTTGGAGCTTGACAGATTTAGTATAATAGCCTTTGACACAGTAAGACCCTGATATGCAATTGAGAGTTGATTGGCCATGAACTGAATTATTCACTGAGCCTGATGACCTACCTTGTAATGCTTCCTTGAAGGGCATCCTTATCTTTGTAGACTCTAAAATCTTTGAACAGTTTCTGGACACTCATCCAGATGATGTTCTTGATAATGATAATGATGATGATAGCATCAAGGACTATGCTGATAATGACCATTTTTACTCACTAAGATTCAAGCTTCAGGAGTGCAAGGATTTTTGACACTTGGGTTAGTTATATACCCCAAATGCCTGAAACAGTGTCCAGTACATGGCATAAAATCAGAAAATATTTTTGAATGAAAGAATGTGCATGTACTACATACCAGAACCTGTGCTGAACATCTTAAAAACATTTCCTTTTTAAAATCTGCTTAAGAACTTCATAAAGTGCTATTTATGACCTCATTTTAGAGATAAGGAAACTAAAGCTTAGAGGTGTTAAAGATTGCTTTTCCAAGAACTTAGAGCTAATAAGTGATGAAAATGCAATTCAAACCCAAGCAATAGAACTTCACACCTCATATCCTTAACCTCTATATTCTATTTGCAGATTGACTGATATATTTTGCATTAATAAAATGCAAATTAAATGGATAATTCATAAGTAAAGCATTTTGGTTTTAGTATAAAATGCTTATGTGTGAATATGTATTCTGAAAACTAAGAAGGGTGAGTAACCTTTGGGACAAATGTAGGGAAAACACTAGAATCTGTTTTTAGATTAAATTGGCTGCTTCTCAAGAGAATAAATGGAAAAGGCAATGGCAACCCACTCCAGTCCTCTTGCCTGGAAAATCCCATGGAAGGAGGAGCCTGGTAAGCTGCAGTCCATGGAGTCGCGAAGAGTCGGACACGACTGAGCGACTTCACTTTCACTTTGCACTTTCATGCATTGGAGAAGGAAATGGCAACCCACTCCAGTGTTCTTGCTTGGAGAATCCCAGGGACGGGGGAGCCTTTTGGGCTTCCGTCTATGGGGTCACACAGAGTCGGACACTACTGAAGCGATTAAGCAGCAGCAGCAGCAAGAGAATAAAATATCTTCCTCAAGATATTCAAATTCTCTCAGAATGCTGTATGTACACATTTTCTATGAAAGCATTTTGAATTGTCTTTCTAGAGCCTAACTAAAATGAGCAGATTGCATTAATAATTAGTTTAGCGTTTAAGTGTGCATTAAGGGCTCTCATATAGCTAAATACCTATATGTGTTGTGGTTTTGCAGTTAAATATTCCTCACTATGTATGTTTTCCTATACCTTAGACTTCTAGTTATTATGCTTAATCTGTGAATTTTTTAACTAAATGCTTTAAGTGGAATCTTTACTCTTGAGAAAAGCTCTGTGGTGTACTGTTTGAATATATAGATTTGGGGACCAGAATTTGAATTTTATTTCTGCGCCTTACTATTTGACCTGGGTGAGTCACTGGAGTGGGAAAAACAATAGTATCTACTTGTCACAGTTATAAGATTAAAATGAAGCAAATAATATGAATCACTTGAAATAGATTTTGATATGTAGTGAGTGTTCAAGAAATTATCCATGTAAATTTTCCTCAACAAATTCCTGTGGAAGACTAGTATTTCATATACCATGCATTCACATTCATTCTCTTGGACTTGGATTATAAAAGTAAATCAGTAACAACCAAATAAAAAGTGCATTAGCTGAAAGAACAAGATTCAAGTCTTGGCTCCATATCTTTAGATCTCTGTGATCTCATACCTTTGCAAGCTGGACATGCTTTTCTTAACAATTACATTTTCCCTGCTACAGGACACATGACCTGTTTGGACATATGCTTTCATTTTTAAGATTTTCACATTGTAGGGGAGGAAAAGTTTCTCTTCTACCCTTTTAAGGTCTCTGACTGGACCTAAGAATTAAGCTGACATAAGACAGATAAATAAGAGAAAAGCATAACAAGTTTTAATTATTTTTTGTGTATTTATGGAAGTCTAAAGTAGAGAAATGAAGACCTGAAGAAGCAGTTAGTGTTGAATGCTATATACTGAGCTGGACAACGAGAGTAAATTGTGAAAACCTAACAAGGCAAAAAGCCTAGGCTAGGGTAGTTGATTTGGTAGAAAAGTAACTAGGACGATAAAGGTTAGTTCAACAAGGTATGTCAGAGCAGGTTTTTTTTTTTAAGCTCAACGTCTGATCCTTGGTGATAAAAATATTACATTCTTTCTGTTATAGGTAGGACATCTTTCACATGGGAGTTTCATCTCCTGCTTTTAAGTAGAAAAGGAAATTCAGAGTATTCTTTTTACATGCGCTGCTTTTCAAGGGCTTTTAACTCAAAACAGTAAATATACAGAGTGGTATATTTTGGGGTGATGTGTTCTGAAGTCTTTTAAAATGTTTCTTTATTCTGTATAACCCATGGAGGAGATAAACATTTTAGGGAACTTGAATCCCACATTCTGTGAAAGGGTCTGAAGATGCCTTGTCTGGAGTTGTTGAGGAAGAGTGCAGGGCACATCTTTCAAGAGACTTGTATAAACAAGTACTGGACCATTATGTACCATTATACTTTTCTTTTTTATTTTTCTTTTTTTTTTTTACAGCTCCATGTTACAACTCAGCTTTACTTAGAAAGTAAAGGAAAATACATCCTCCAGTCCCAAGGGCATGCCAACCCAAAAGACTGGAAGAGAAGAGAGGCCCCCTGGCCCAATTTTGGCTCCACTTTTTATGTTTTTTCTCCTCCCCCTGAGCTTGCCCTATGTAAACTGGTCTAGCCAGGGGGGCTGTTTGTTTTACCTGAGGTTCTCTCTCTGATCTTCTGACCTTCCTTTGTTCTTTTTTAGCGGGCTTTTCCCTTCCTTGTCTTTTAGCCACCGCCATTCTGGACTCCTTATTCCTATTCTAACTACCTAACACCGCCAATGTATTTGTAAGTTTGAAGTTTGTAGCAAACGCCTCTTTAGGAGTTCTTTGTGGATTGTTTTAGTTTTTTTTTTTTTAGCTGGCATTTAAGCATTCCTGTGACATCCATCAACCATTTCATTTTAATTGTTTACTTGAAACGGTTTTTGCTAATTCAAATTGTTTTAAGCAGAGGTAGAGAACCTCCACTGATCAGAGCATGTGTGATCTAAGGCTTAACAGCCTCAGGGAGAATCTTCACCCTGTCTGGCTTCCTTCCTCAGGAGGGGGTGCTTGGAGCGAGTGGAGCTCGCTGACAGGAGGGTGGCCCATTGGAGAGAACCAGGTCAGATGATGTCACAGCCCCAAGGAGCAGCAGGTGTGGATGTGTCAGACGAGTTATACTTATCTATCTTCTCCCCCAAGATCTTGAGTTGAGTCAGGACAAAAGAATATATTTCAGAATTAGTACTTATTAATGAACGATAAGTCTTACAGAATGTCGACTCTATGCTCAACTATTGGTTATAGCAAATGAGGTAAATAACTGGCAAAATAAAGGAGCTACATTCAGAACACGTGTTAAGAAATATGATCTTAAAATCATTGCTGCCAGATACACACCAGAAAATTGGATAAGAGGAGCAGGACTTGATGAGAACTGTTTTGAGGATATATATTCCCTCTATGGCCCAAGATACACTAAAGAAAGTGCTGTAATTAAATTAAACCATTGAGGAGCTAATTACTTGGCTCATTTTGTCAGAGAGCACCACAGATCTGTTTTCACTGAACTTCCCATTGGGGATTTCATTTTATAGGAGGGGCCCCAAAGAAGAAGCCCTTGGAAACTCGTGTTTCATGTATTGTGAAGTTGTTTGTTAACTTGCAGTGTACTTCCCCATAGTAACTTGGAGTTGCCAGAAAAATTTTATGGTGTTTATGGGGGAAGACTTGAGAGAAATTTTTATCTGATCTCAGTGTCAAATACAGTTGTGGTTCTGAAACAATTGATCTGGGTACTATAAACTTAACTGGCTGAATATCCCCTTTTTACAATGACTTACAGAGAGCTTAGAGTGAAGGTGATGACCTACACAATGCAAAATAAGGTCCATTATGACATGCACTTCTTATTATGGAGTTTAATCTATTTTACATCCTGATTCTACATACTCTCTCTTCCTTCATTCATGCTTTTAATCTAGGCACTCTTGTTATATTTGATTTTTTCTTCCTGGCTTAAATTATTTCCCATTTAAGGTGAGATATAGGTAAATGCATGCATATATTTTAGCCTTGAACAAACAGTTAACTCAGAGCTGCTGCTGCTGCTGCTAAGTTGTGTCAGTCGTGTCCGACTCTGTGCGACTGCAGAGACGGCCGCCCACCAGGCTCCCCCGTCCCTGGGATTCTCCAGGCAAGAGTACTGGAGTGGGTTGCCATTTCCTTCTCCAAGGCATGAAAGTGAAAAGTGAAAGTGAAGTCGCTCAGTCGTGTCCAACTCCTAGCGACCCCATGGACTGCAGCCTACCAGGCTCCTCCATCCATGGGATTTTCCAGGCAAGAGGACTGGAGTGGGGTGCCATTGCCTTCTCCCTTAAGTCGGAGAGAGTTTATCATAATAGCATAAGCTCATGAATCAGAAATATCTGGATTCTGAGCCTGGCTCTTCTTCTTACCAGCTGTGTTATCTCTGGTTAGTTACTCAACCTCTCTCTGTCTCAGCTTTTACATTTTAAATGGAAATGATAACTGTAGCTACTCCATGAGGTTGTTGTGAGGAACAAATTAGTTAATACATATAAAGCTCTTAGCACAGCGCCTTATACATAGTAAGTGCTCAATGAAAAATAGTATTATGATCTAAGTACCTTTTCTCATCAATAAAGTGGTGATAACCTATCCTAATTTTCAGAGTTCGTTTGAATAGTTAATGAGTTAATGTGAATACACTCTTAGAATCTTGACAACTGTACAGTGCTCTCCTTATGAGTTATACATGCATATATGTGTGTTATATATGCATGTATGTATGCACACAAGTATATACATATACATGCGTACATATGCACAAACACTATACATGTGTGTATATATGTAAATATTGGGTTGGCCAAAAAGTTCGTCTGGGGTTCCATAACATCTTAATGGAAAATTCCAAAGAACTTTTTGGCCAATATGCATATAGGTAGTGTTTGTAGCTGCAAACTTCATGAAAGTAGAGACCTTGCCTGACTTTTTCAAGGGAATACACCCAGCCCCTAGCACCTAGAACAGTGTTTGGGATAGAGTAGGCAGGCATTCAATAAATATTTAATGAATAATGAATGATCGCTGGTCCCCATATCCAGAGTTTATGATTCTGTAGGTTCCTAATGGTGCTACTGCTTTAAGAGCTAGTGGTTTAGTGGAAAGGGTAGAGTTTTTGGAAGGAGACACGTCTGGATGCAAATTTGGGCTCTGCTGCTTGTATGTCTTTACAAGTTATCTATCCTCTCTGAGATTCAGTTTACTCATTTGCAAAATTAAAATGCTAGTGATATCTAATTCAAAGGATTCCTGCGAGGTTTGAGTGAGATGGAATATACAAAGTCCCTCATCTAGTGCCTGGGACATAAGAGTTGGTGCTCAGTAAATATTAGTTTATTCTCATTTCATTTTAATAGATAATAATTTTCTGTTTTTATCTTCTTTTACCTATTAAAAATATGCCAGATGGGTTTTTCTCTATAAGCAGGTTAATTGATTTGAGGGTAGAGTGAAAGTAATTGTATTGGAGTTTTCATTAGGCAGTGTTTGTTCACATTTAATGTCTGAGAGTAGATTGCAAATATATGTAAATAGGTCTTGATAGATAAGAATAAAATATCTTAAAAATATCTCTAGAGAGCTCTTCCAGATGTTGTCTAAGTAACTGCAAAGTGAGGTTACATCAGCCACAGTATCCTCAAGCTGTTTATAGATTGAATGTGTGGATTAAATGTAATGGAGTCAGGTGCTCTGCGTCACCTTGGTGAAAGATTTTTAGATTCACTTAAAATACTTTTAAAAATTGAAACTGGGTGATTTTCTATTCGTAAACTATCTAAGATTTCTGCCTCATGGGAACAAATCTGTGATAGAATTTGGGCTCCAGAATTTCTCCATAGTGTCAGATGAGCCAGTTTCTAGCTGAAACTGCATTCTTGCTGAACTTTCCTCCCCGTTTATTATTTTGCTTCCCTCAAATCCCTTCTTGTGAAAGCACCTCACCCCACAGTAAGTCAGCTAAACAAGAACAGCCACCTTAAACTCTGCTTCTTGGAAACTTGACTACATATAAAGCTTAAAACAAAATTTGACAGTATCATTTAAAAATTTTTGAACACATTGACAAAAATTGTATATATTTAAAGTGTATAACATAGTGTTTTAATATAAGTGTACCATGGGTAATAATTATTGCAATCAAGGTAATTAACATATCCATCACCTCACATAGGTAGCATCTAGTGTGTGTGTATTGAGAACACTTAAGGTCCACTCTTTTAGCAAATTTCAAGTATACAATCATAATTATTAACTACAGTTACTAGGGCTTCCCAGGTGGCTCAGTGGTAAAGAATCCACCTGCCAATGCAGGTGATGCAGGTTTGATTCCTGGGTAGGAAAGATCCTCTGGAGTAGGAAGTGGCAACCAACTCTAGTATTCTTGCCTGGGAAATCTCACAGACAAAGGGAGCCTGGCAGGCTACAGTCCATGGAGTCACAAGAGTCAGACAGGACTTCACAAGTAAACAACAACTATAGTTACCATGCTGTGCATTAGATCTCTAGAATTTATTTATTTTCTAACTAAAATTTTCTACTCTGTGACCACTATCTCCCCATTTCTTCCACCCCACCCTCCAGCCACTGGCAACCAGCATTCTACTCTGTTTTTCTAAATTTGATTTTCTTAAATTTTACATATAAGTAATACCATGCAATATTTCTCTTTCTGTGTGTCTGACATACATATGTAGATAAAGAAATTGTAAATATTAATCTTCCTATCTGTATATTTATCTATATCTGTATAGATATATATATTATACTTTCTTTATTCATTATCTGTCTACTGACATTTAGATTGTTTCCATATCTTGGCTATTGTAACTAATGTTGCAATGAATATGGGACTTTAAATATCTTGAGATACAGATTCCACTTCTTTTGGGTATGTTCTAATAAGTGGTATTTCTAGATCATACCCTAGTTCTATTCTTAAATTTTTGAAGAACCTCAATACTGTTTTCCATAGTGACTGTACCACTGATTTATATTCCAACCAACAGTGCACAACTGTTCCCTTTTCTCCACATCCTCCTAACACTTGTTATCTCTTGTCATTTTGATAACAGCCATTCTCACAGATGTGAGATGATATCTCATGGCGGTTTGATTTGCATTTCCCTGATGATCAGTGATATTGAGCACCTTTTCATATGCCTTTTGGCCATTTGTTGATCTTTCTTAGGTAAATGTCTATGCTCTTTCTTTGCCAGTTTTATAATTTAATTTGTTTTTTTGTTATTGAGTTGTATGAGTTCCTTACATATTTTGGATAGTAACTCTTTACCAGGTAGATAGTTTGCTGCCATGCTTGTGGTGGCAGTAGCACTGGTGTTTGGGGTGTAGGCATTCATAGTCCCAGGTGAATCAAGATCTTGAGCCAGGACTACATGGAACTACCTCAGCACCTGGGGCCTGGGGCCCTGGTGCCCCTGCTCTGGCAGTGGCATCAATGTCTGAAATGTGGGTATGTGCAGATCACTCATGGAACCAGGGTCTGAGTGACTCAGGGTCTATGGAAGGTGAGACACAGCAGTAGCACAGAACTAGGGCTGCCAAGTTGCAGCAGTGTCCGAGGCCCCAGGGCCAGAGTGGTGAAGTGGTCACAGGAAGAGTATCAACTGCAACTCAGGCCCCAGGGGTAGAACACAGTCAATAGCAGTTCAAGTCTGGGAAATGGCAAGGCACCCTGGTTTCTAGTTCTCAGAAAGCTGTGTGCAGAAGCAACTCAGTTGCAGCTTTTATTCCAAACATTTCTGACATTTGCAAGTCATCTTGGCCATCATTACCAGATTTCTAGACTGTTATGTTTTGTGGGCTAGTTTTACTTTGAATAACACCCAACCACTTAGAGCCAAATATGGAGAATATGATGTGTATGAAAACTGAGTGTTACTTTTGCTCTAGGTGTTAGTAGGAAAATGCATTGGCTATGTCTGATTTGGGGAATGAATTTTAAACTGGGAATTATAGCTTGCTTACTGATACTTATATGCCAGAATTCTGATATATGTTGAAAACTAAGTCCTATTACTTGCTAACATTTCATGTCTCTGTTATTTCATGATTATTAAGTTGCCAGTGCTAAAAGTATGTTCTAAACAGTTATAAAATGATATTAGCCTAGTAGGATATTAAAGTTGTGTCTCCTTCCATATTAGGAGAGAATGCATTATGTAGAAAGATGAATGACAGCCCAGTTCTTTACCTATTGATAGGGAATCAAGCTCATCACTTAGCTTTACACACTTTCAAACTTCTTTCAATCCTTAAATTTCAAAACATTCCCAAAATAAGAAATTACCATGCTTAAGGATTGTTAATCATTTTTAAATAAATTTCAATTTTTGACAACAGACAAGAAACACTATTTTTAAAAAATAATTTACTTATTTTAATTGGAGGCTAATTACTTTACAATATTGTGGTGGTTTTGCCATACACTGACATGGATCAGTCATGGGAGTACATTTTTCCCCCTTCCCAAACCCCCCTCCCGCCTCCTTCCCCACCCCATCCCTCTGGGTTGTCCCAGTGCACCGGCTTTGAGTGCCCCATTTCATGCATTGAACTTGGACTGGTCATCTATCTTACATATGGTAATATACATGTTTCAATGCTATTCTCTCAAATCATCCCACCCTTGCCTTCTCCCACAGAGTCCAAAAGTCTGTTCTTTATATCTGTGTCTCTTTTGCTGTCTCTCATGTAGGGTTGTTGTTACCATCTTTCTAAATTCCATATATATACATTAATATACTGTATTGGTGTTTTTCAAGAAACACTATTTTAAACATGTTTAAGTTCAGTTCAGTCACTCAGTCATGTCCGACTCTTTGTGACCCCATGAACAGCAGCACGCCAGGCCTCCCTGTCCATCACCAACTCCCAGAGTCCACACAAACCCATGTCCATCGAATTGGTGATGCCATCCAACCATCTCATCCTCTGTCGTCCCCTTCTTCTCCTGCCCTCAATCTTTCCAGCATCAGGGTCTTTTCAAATGAGTCAGCTCTTCGCATCAGGTGGCCAAAGTATTGGAGTTTCAGCTTCAACATCAGTCCTTCCAATGAATATTCAGGATGATCTGAATTGGCAGCAAGTTCTTTGACGTTTCCTCTTGCTGAATTTTGCTCTGATGTCTTCTAGCTATACTTACATACCCATAAATATGGTTTTGCTTTAATATTTTTTACCAGTTTTGGGAGGAATTCTGAAACAAAGTGAAAATCCTACACCCGTTTATAAGTTAATATATAAAATCTCAGCTTTATCTTTTAATAATGTTTCTGTTTCTTTGAAATGGAAAAGTCAATACATTTTTCAAATGGTTAATGGAAATGTATAAGATTTTTCTAAATTCTCTAATATCTATCTTAAATCCACACCACAAATATGTATCTCCATTTTCATACACATTTCATCATGCATTCAATTGCTGCACTCATTTCACACACAAAATTTGATAAGTCTTTAAATTAGCTACAGCTATTTGAAAATATAGCTTATATTTCATGTTTAGTCTCCCTGCAGGGAGAAATAATATACTGGATCATATCTTGATTAGAAGACAAGAACATCTAGATGACATTTAAGTTCCCCTTGAATTATTTCCCTAACCACAGGTATTCATTAAGAAGAATGGTCAGGATGAGGCAGTTTGTGTAGCCTGTTTTTTCCTGCAGAGGGGAGATGAACAAATCAATATATCTATGTGACAGACTGTTGTCTTAACAATTGCCTTAAAAAAAAAAAAAGAAACACAGTCCTAAGATGGCAGAGGAATAAGATGGGGAGACCACTTTCTCCCCCACAAATTCATCGAAAGAACATTTGAACGCTGAACAAATTCCACAAAACAACTTCTGAATGCTGACAGAGAACATCAGGCACCCAGAAGGGCAGCCCATTGTTTTTGAAAGGAGGTAGGGCAAAATATAAAAGATAAAAAGAGAGACAAAATAGTTAGGGACGGGCACCTGACCCAGGAAGGGAGTCTTTAAAGAGAAGTTTCCAAACACCAGGAAACCCTCTCACCAGCGGGTCTGTGGGGAGTTTTGGAATCTCAGAGTGCCACATAACCAGGAGGGAAAAATAAATAAATAAATAAATAAATAAATAAATAAAACTCACAGAGGTTACTGATATTTCTCCCAGCAATCTTATGTCTCAAAAGTCTTTTGACTTTCAGATAGTACCTTTCAACATATATATTTATTCAAAATCTTTTTTCATGTACAACTGGTTTGACCATTTGGTCCAAATTAATTCCCTCTGAGAAAGCATGCTATTTTTCTGCTTGAAAGTGAAAGTGTTAGTCACTCCGTCCTGTCTGACTCTTTGCATTCCCATGGACTGTAGCCCTCTAGGCTCCTCTGTCCATGGAATTCTCCAGGCAAAAATACTGCAGTGGGTTGCCACTCCTACTCCAGTGATCTTCCGGACCCAGGAATGAAACCTGCATCTCTTGTATTGCAGGCAGATTTTTTACAGTCTGAGCCACCAGGGAAGCTTACGACGAAGTTATTGTTGTAGCATCTTTTTACTTGTAATTGTAAGCTCCTGAGAAGAGGCCTCACAGTGTGTCTAGGACACAAGAATCTCTTGGTAATGAGGTTCAGTGGCAAACTCTCTTCGTCATAACTATTTTGTCTTTCCTTGTTGTCTGTTCATCCTCCAATGAGCACTTTTTCCACTCAGCCTTAGAGAGGATAAAATATTATCCTTTTCCTCAAAATACACAACCATCAATGTTCAGTCAATTTTTAGGATGATCTTCCATGTTACTTCTGAACTTACTAGATTCTTCTGCTGCATCCATTATTTTCTCAAAGTGTATGACTTATAGATTCCTGCAGAACACCTTTACTATCTGGCCTAGTAGATCAGTCTGCCAGAAGAACTATCATTCCCTTGATTTTATTTTTGCTTACAAATCTTGTACATTGTTCTTTTAGGGACTTTTCCCCTCACCTTCTCAATCTTCCAGCACTTTATCTCTTCTACAGAAGTATGACTTTTTATCATAATCTGAAAACCTCTCGTTATCTACTACTTGCAAACCCATATGCTATATTTTGGAGTATAACAGACACTGGATAGTAAGTACATGCCTTTTTGAAAAATCAGGAACTTATTTTCAATAAAAAGTTGAATCAACTATAAATTCATTATATGTATTTAAAATTCAGTCTAATTTCATAGAAAACTTAGAAAATATTCACTGTAGGAGATAAAAATTCCAATTATTGCAGAGCATCTACCCTGAGCCAATAAACTTTGCAACATACATATTGCCAGTAAAATGTCTTTCATAGACATTGTTACATATTTCTGCACTATTGTTATTTAATGGCCAGTGAATTATTGCCCTCAAAGTAATTTGTTTTAGTGAGAGAACATTGGCCTTTGGTGCAATAATTATGCCATTTCATCATAAGGAATCTATCTATTCGATACAACTTTTAAGCTAGTTTGTCTATTAATTATGCCAACTTATTACCATATTCTATCAGCTTAGTTTCAGCAATGACATTAAAGTGTATTTTGTGACTAAATGGATGTAAGACTATAAGAGAAGGCCCATATTTAACCATATTCCACAATGCTTAGCATCCTGCAATACATTAATGCCCATTAATGCATAGTTATTTTCAAAATGAATGGACAACTATTGTGGGATAACACATTTTATGAATTGCTGCAGTATAAACTAAATGAGCACTTTAAAATAATGTAGCAGTTATTTGGATTCCAAATTATAATGCCAGCATGATGCTCAGTTCAAGGAACATGGCAGACTGAGATATGGCTACTCTCTTAGTAGAATAAAATGTTAACATAGACTTCCAGCCACATGTCTTGACTGAATCCTCAACCTGGATGTGGGCTGAAATCTTTAGTTCAGGAGAGAAAAAATTCTATAAAATTTCCAGCTGACTCCTAGCTGTACAATTCTGGCATGACAATGTTTTACCTTTTTTCTCTCATTCCCTTTACTTTTTTTTTTCCCTCTACTTTTGTCTGGCCTGTGAACTATCAATATTCTTAATAACTTTGAAAATTGAATTCTTGTTTACATACTATCCTTTAGCTTTTAAAAAATCTTAGCACCACAACAGGAACTTATGTTCATATTCTTAAATATTCTTCCCAAAGCAAGAATTTGAACAGTAGTCTAGTATTCCATTAGCCTTTGCCCTGCTTCATTCTGTACTCCAAGGCCAAATTTGCCTGCTATGCCAGGTTTTTCCTGACTTCCTACTTTTGCATTCCAGTCCCCTATAATGAAAAGGACATCTTTTTTAGGGTGTTAGTTCTAAAAGGTCTTGTAGGTCTTCATAGAACAATTCAAGTTCAGCTTCTTCAGCGTTACTGGTCAGGGCATAGACTTGGATTCCGTGATATTGAATGGTTTGCCTTGGAAACGAGCAGAGATCATTCTGTCGTTTTTGAGATTGCATCCAAGTACTGCATTTTGGACTCTTTTGTTGATCATGATGGCTACTCCATTTATTCTAAGGGATCCCTGCCCACAGTAGTAGATATAATGGTCATCTGAGTTAAATTCACCCATTCCAGTCCATCTTAGTTCGCTGATTCCTAGAATGTCAATGTTCACTCTTGTCATCTCCTGTTTGATCACTTCCAATTTGCCTTGATTCATGGACCTAACATTCCAGGTTCCTATGCAACATTGCTCTTTACAGCATCGGACTTTGCTTCTATCACCAGTCACATCCACAGCTGGGTATTGTTTTTACTTTGGCTCCATCCCATCATTCTTTCTGGAGTTATTTCTCCACTTATCTCCAGTAGCATATTGGGCACCTACCGATCTGGGGAGTTCATCTTTCAGTATCCTATCTTTTTGCCTTTTCATACTGTTCATGGGGTCCTCAAGGCAAGAATACTGAAGTGGTTTGCCATGCCCTTCTCCAGTGGACCACATTCTGTCAGACCTCTCCACCATGACCCATCCGTCTTGGGTGGCCCCACACAGCATGGCTTAGTTTCATTGAGATAGACAAAGCTGTGGTCCATGTGATCAGATTGGCTAGTTTTCTGTGAATACAGTTTCAGTGTGTCCACCCTCTGATGCCCTCTCGCAACACCTACCGTCTTACTTGGGTTTCTGTTACCTTGGATGTGGGGTATCTCTTCACGACTGCTCCAGCAAAGTGCAACCACTGCTCCTTACATTGGACAAGGGGTATCTACTCACGGCGGCCCCTCCTGATCTTGAATAATCTGGCATAACAGCAAATTTGGCCTTGGAGTACAGAATGAAGCAGGGCAAAGGCTAATTAAAAGACGCTTGCTCCTTGTAAGAAAAGCTATGACCAACCTAGACAGCATATTAAAAAGCAGAGACATTACTTTGCTGACAATGGTCTGTCTAGTCAAAGCTATGGTTTTTGCAGTAGTAATGTATGGATGTGAGAGTTGGACTATAAAGAAAGCTGAGCATTGAAGAATTGATGCTTTTGAACTGTGCTGTTGGAGAAGACTCTTGAGAGTCCCTTGGACTACAAGGAGATCCAACCAGTCCATTCTAAAGGAGATTGGTCCTGGGTGTTCATTGGAAGGACTGATGTTGAAGCTGAAACTCCAATACTTTGGCCACCTCATGCGAAGAGTTGACTGATTGGAAAAGACCCTAATGCTGGGAAGGATTGGGGGCAGGAGGAGAAGGGGACGTCAGAGGATGAGATGGCTGGATGGCATCACCGACTCGATGGACATGGGTTTGGGTAGACTCCGGGAGTTGGTGATGGACAGGGAGGCCTGGCATGCTGCGATTCATGGGGTCACAAAGAGTCAGACACGATTGAGCAACTGAACTGAACTGAACTGAACTAGTATTCCATAATATATATTCCATATGTTCTTTTTCCATTTTCTTGGTACCAACTTCTAAAAGCTGTATGTCAGAATTCTGAGAGCCTTCAATATACTTTGATGAATTGTCTCTGAGAAAAGTTTCACTCAGTTCAGTCACTCAGTCGTGTCCGACTCTTTGCGACCCCATAGACTGCAGCATGCCAGGCTTCCCTGTCCATCACTGACTCCCAGAGCTTGCTCAAATCCATGTCCATCGAGTCAGTAATACCATCCAACCATCCTCTGTTGTCCCCTTCTCCTCCTGCCTTCAATCTTTCCCAGCATCAGGGTCTCTTCCAGTGAGTCAGTTCTTCCCATCAAGTGGCCAAAGTATTGGAGTTTCAGCTTCAGCATCAGTCCTTCCAATGAATATTCAGGACTGATTTCCTTTAGAATTGACTGGTTGGATCTCCTTTCAGTCCAAGTGACTCTCAAGAGTCTTCTCCAAGACCACAGTTCAAAAGTATCAATTCTTTTGTGTTCAGGTTTCTTTACGGTCCAACTCTCACATCCATACATCACTAGTGCAAAAACCATAGCTTTGATTAGACAGACCTTTGTCAGCAAAGTAATGTCTCTGCTTTTTAATATGCTGTCTAGGTTGGTCATAGCTTTTCTTACAAGAAGCAAGTGTCTTTTAATTTCATGGCTGCAGTCACCATCTGCAGTGATTTTGGAGCCCAAGAAAATAAAGTCTGTCATTGTTTCCACTGTTTCTCCATCTATTTGCCATGAAGTGATAGGACCAGATGTTATGATCTTAGTTTTTTGAATGTGGAGTTTTAAGTCAGCTTTTTCACTCTCCTCTTTCACTTTCATCAAGAGGCTCTTTGGTTCTTCTTCACTTTCTGCCATGAGAGTGGTGTCATCTGCATACCTGAGGTTTTTGATATTTCTCCCGGCAGTCTTGATTCCAGCTTGTGCTTCATCCAGCTTGGCATTTCACATGATGTACTCTGCATAGAAGTTAAATAAGCAGCGTGACAATATACAGCCTTGACATACTCCTTTCCCAATTTGGAACCACTACTTTGTTCCATGCCCTGTTCTAACTGTTGCTTCTTGACCTGCATACAGATTTCTCAGGAGACAGATAAGGCAATCTGGTATTCCCATCTCTTGAAGAATTTCACTAGTTTACTAGTTTAATACTAGTTTTACTAGTTTACTAGTTTAGATGTAAACGTTTCACTAGTTTACATCTATACCAAAAGACCGTGGAATTGTGCTTGTATAATCCCATCAATGAAAATCATGTTTTAAAAAGTCAGGAGCTTTATAATAAAACCAGTCTCTTACACAAGACTAAGGCATTACACAATTTCACTTATCATAAAAACATTTCCAAGAGTTATCATTGTAATCATCTTAGCTCTGGCTTTCAGGCCCAGATCTGCTATTGAACCTGTAAAATTCTGTTTAGCATATCTGAACAATCACAGCAAATGCTATCCTAAAGATATTCCCTGATAGGAAAGGAAGGTGTTCTCTGGGGACTTCCCCCTGTTCTATTACCTTAACCTGATGCACTTGAGTAGGGAGACTGCTAGAGCTGTGCTGGGAATTTCTATACTGTAAAAAGTTTGAACAATATTAATTTCTTGATCTTAGAAACATAGACTGACTTTTCATTTTGTTTACAGTTTCCTTTTTAAAAGCTTTTAATTTTACTTAAGTCTCATTTGTTTATTTTTGTTTTTATTTTCATTATTCAAGGAGGTGGGTTAAAAAAAGATCTTCCTGTGATTCATGTCAAAGAATGTTCTGTCTATGTTTTCCTCTAAGAGCTTTTTCTGGCCTTACATTTAGGTCTTTAATTCAGTTTGAGTTTATTTTTCTGTATGGTGTTAGGAGATGTTCTAGTTTCATTCTTTTACACATAGCTGTCCAGTTTTCCCAGCACCACTTACTGAAGAGATTGTCTTTTCTCCATTGTATATTCTTGCCTCATTTGCCATAGATTAGGTTCCCATAGGTGCATAGGTTTATGTCCAAGGTTTCTAACCTGGTCTGTTGATCTATATTTCTGTTTTTGTGCTAGTATCATATTGTCTTTGTAGTATAGTCTGAAGTCGGGAAAGTTGATTCCTCCAGCTCCATTTTTCTTTCTCAAGATCGCTTTGGCACTTTGGGGTCTTTTGTGTTTCTGTACAAATTGTGAATTTTCTGTTCCAGTTCTGTGAAAAACGTCATTGCTAAGTTGACAGAGATTGCATTGATTCTATAGATTGCTTTGGGTAGTATATTCATTTTTCACAATATTGATTCTTCCAGTCCAAGAACTTGATATATATCTCTATCAGTTTGTGTTTTCTTTGATTTTTTTCATCAGTATCCTTTAATTTTGTGAGTACAGGTCTTTCGTCTTCTTAGGTAGGTTTATTCGTAGGTATTTTGTTCTTTTTGTTGCATTGATAACGGGATTGTTTCCTTAATTTCTCTTTGAACTTATTTGCAAAGCAGAAATAGAGACACAGACATAGAGAACAAATTTATGGATACAAAGAAAGCAAGCAAGTGTGGGATGAATTGGAAGTTTGGGATTGACATGTATGCACTACTATTTATAAAATAACTAACTAATGAGAACTTGGGCTTCCCTTGTGGCTCAGCTGATAAAGAATCTGCCTGCAATGCAGGAGACCTGGTTTTGATCCCTTGGTTGGGAAGGGAAAGACTACCCACTCCAGTATTCCGGCCTAGAGAATTCCATGGACTGTATAGTCCATGGGATTGCAAAAAGTTGGATATGACTGAGTGACTTTCACTTTCAATTTCAATGAGAACTTATTGTATAGTACAGAGCACTCTACTCAATGCTCTGTGGTGACCTAGGTGCAAGTCAATGTGCTTAATTGCTCAGTCATGTCTGACTCTTTGCAACCCTTTGGACTGTAACCCGCCAGACTCCTCTGTCCATGGGGTTTTTCAGGCAGGAATACTGGAGTGGGTTGCCATGTCCTTCTCCAGGGGATCTTCCCAAATCAGGGATCAAACCCACATCTCCTGTGTCTCCTGCATTGTAGGCAGATTTTTTACTGCTGAGCCATCTGGGAAGCTCCTGTGGTGACCTAAATGGGAAGGAAATCTAAAAAAGAGTGATTATATGTATATGTATAACTGATTCACTTTGCTGTACAGCAGAAACTAACACTACATTGCAAAGCAACTATACTCTAATAAAAATTAATTTTAAAAGTTAGAGATGAAAAAAGAGAAAGAAACATTGACTGAACATCGACTCTGTAATAGGAGATAGAGATATATGAATAGGTCACAGTTGCCACAAATAGTTATCCTCAAGGAACTCATGGTCCAATGAAGAGCACAACCATGAAAATGGGTCATAGGAAGTAGCTAAGAGAATGCGTGTGTGCTAAGTTGCTTCAGTCATGTCCAACACTGTGTCACCCTATGGACTGCAGATGGACTGTAGCCCTCCAGGCTCCTCTGCCCATGGGATTCTCCAAGCAAGAATACTGGAGTCGGTTGCCATGCCTTCCTCCAGGGGATCTTCCTGAACCCAGAAATTGAACCCATTGATTCTTTGCATCTCCTACATTGGCAGGCAGGTTCTTTACCAGTAGTGCCACCTGGGAAGCCTGGCTAAGAGAATCTGTACTTAAATGCTCTTGTGGCACCAGGAATGGGAATGAGGAGACTCATTTTTGGCATTTAATTCCCATATTGTTCTTTTGTGTCTAAACTCCCTTTACATGGGAAATCAGGCATTTACTGTAACCAGCAGTTTATTTGGAATTTTTTCTGGCCTGGCTTATCTTCCTTTTTCAAGTATATCAAATCATAAATGAACCCACCATGACAAGTTTGTTTTCTCCAAAAGCCATTGACAAGAGGGTCACCACCTTAGTCTGTGCCAAACTACCCATTTATTGTTAAGAGTTTCCATTAATATTGTACATCATCTACCCTGATGAAAAATTCATGTTAGAATTTAGTGTTCATTTTAAAGGTAAGGAGTTTATTCCAACTAATCAGTGTGCTTTAGTTATATCAGATCAATACATTAATAAACTCAGCATTCATACTGGCCAAAGAGAAAGTTCTGTACTTATGTGTTTTCATTTTGCTTTTAGTTTTCAGGAGCAACAAATATACAGACAGACTTTGTTTTATTGTACTTGGCAGATTTTGTGTTTTTTTACAAATTGAAGATTTGTGGCAACTTTGTGTGGAATAGTCTATTGGTGACATTTTTCCAACAGCAATTGCTCTCTTCATGTCTCTGTGTCTCATTTTGTTAATTCTTGAAATATTTCAAGCTTCTTCATTGCTATTATACTAGTTATGGTAATCTGTGATCAGTGATTTTTACTGTTACCATCGTGATTGCATTTTGTTTTGTAGTTTTCAACTAAGCTATGTGCATTGTTATTTTAGACATAATTCTATTTTGCACTTAATAAAATATAGTATAATACAAACATAGCTTTTATGTGCACTGGGAAACCAAAAGATTCAGATGACTCACTTTGTTGCAATATTCATTTTATTGCCATTGTTTGAAACTGATCCTGGGATATTGCCAATTTCTGCCTGTAGAGTAGTAAATAATTTGAGCACTCAGTTAACCTTTCAATCATTCATTTATCAAATATATACTGAATGACTACTGTGTGCCAGGCAGTGTTTTAGTCACTAAGGAGACTTTATTAAACAAGATAGACAAGGGCCTTGTTTTCCTGAAGTTTAAATTCCATTTGGAGATATATATGACCAGGAAACTGATAAACTGACTATACAGATAGACAATTGCTAAACCATATCAAGAGAAGAATTTTGACCCATATCATGCAACAACTTCTGTAGGAAACTAGCTCCTTACCTACAATAAACACCCCAGGAAGCCAGCTTGATATATATAAGTCTGATTGGGGGTAAGTCAGGCTGCTATCTCTGGTAACTGGCCCAAAATGTCTAAGACCTGACGAATTAACTGACAGCTTTCCTATTTTGTCCCTACTTCCAACTTAGGACCAACCAGAGAAAACCAAATAAATACCCATCATCAATCATATATGATGCCCAGATTCAGGTTATCATCCAGCAACTTTCCCATGCTAATAGCTTCCAATCAGGTTATACTAGAAGTCAGTTATTTTTTCCACTACAAAGCTTTCCCACTCCTATCTCTGCCTTTCAGTCTCTGACAAAACACGAGTGATGGTGACTGGCTCCCTTGCTTAGAGTAAGCTCTGAATAAATAGCCTCTGCTTTTCTCATTTGGGTGGTCTTCATCTATTTCCATGAAACAAATAAGTGAGCAACATGATTTCTAACAATAATAACTGCTTTGAAGAAAATACATTTAGATGATATCGCAGAAGGTAATGGAATGAGGACAGGAGATAACTTAGAATGAATGGTATAGAATGGTTCATTAAGGTGGGGTTTGAGCTGACTGGGGCTTCCCAGTGGCTCAGCGGTAAAAATTGCACCTGCAATCCAGGAGCCTCAGGAGATCCCTGGGTCAGGAAGATCCCCTGGAGGAGGGTATGACAACCTACTCCAGTATTCTTGCCTGGAGAATCCTGTGGACAGAGAAGCCTGGCAGGCTATAGTCTATAGGATTTCAAAGAGTCAGACATGACTGAAGCGACTTAGCAAACATGCATGCACATTGAGCTTATCTGAATGACAATCATGAAAGAACTTTGAAAAGATCTTGTTCAGAGACAGCCTGGTACTGGTAACAGCATGTTCAAAGGCAGCAGCAAGTTGGCAGGTTTAAGAAAACAAAAGAAAGTCAGTGTTATTATAACCTGGTTAACAAGGAAAGTAGTTAGAGGTAAGGCAAGATGTACATAGGAACCAGGCCATGGAGGGCCTTGTTTGTCCCTTAATGACTTTGTGTTTTATTGTGAGAACAATGGAAAACAATGCAAGGATTATATGCATGAGAAGATTATGAAAACATTATTTAAGTTGTATGTAGAGACAAGAGTAGGATCAGGGAAATCATTTGAGAGGATTTTGTAAAAATTCAGGAGGGAGATGAAGATGCTAGCTCAGACAACGGTGGTAGAACTGGACATGAAGGGAAAACAGTAGGCTTTAGGATTTGCTGTGGAGGAAGAACTGATAGACATGAATAGCTGACAAGCTGGATGTGCTAGGTGAGAGATATGAGACTAGACAGTTCTAGATTTTTTGATGCATTTTGTTTGTTTGGCTTGATCCACCAGCTGGATGATGATATTATTTACAGAGATACATAAGACTGGGTCTAAACTAGGTTTTAGCAACAGGGAAAAGAGTGGCAAGATCAGAACTTTAATTTGGTTATATTAAGTTTAAGATGCCTTTAGATATCCAAGTATAGAGAATGCTCACTACAATAGTTTAGAACTCAGTAATGTCTCAAGGCTGAAAAAGGTGGGTCCTGCCATCTAGTGGCTGTGTGACTTTGGGCAAGTTATTTCACCTCTCTGAGCCTTTGTGTACTTTTTAGTGAAAAAGAGATGCTGAGACCATCAGTTTATTGGGAGATCGTGGGGTTACTTCATAAGTTTCACAATTATTTTCTTCACTTTAGTTTATAAATTATTAGAAACATTTATTGGACTTTCTCCATATATTACTGTAATTCCTAGTTCTTAATGATACTGTGAGATTTCATCTTTTATCTATGTCACTTTTTGTGAGATATTAGAAAAGCTGCATCAGAGGCTGCTGAACAGTTACCATTTTATACCTGAATCCTTCAATATTTCTTTCTAAATCATGAAAATATAAACCTCTTTCCAAGGGCAGGGGTGCTCTAGGTAAATTGATCAATCAGGTAGCAGAACTGATATAAGATTTCTCACTAACCCTGACAATTTTATGGTGAGACCTATATCATTTTGACCCTTTAACTCCAAGGTTATGAATTCTTGGTATCACTTGAGACTTGCAAGGTCCAGAGACGTTCAAGGGTAAAATGCTTATCAAATGTTGGGAGATATGTTATTTAGATAAACATGCTAAAGCTGGAATATCAAAAGATTGTCATGGAGTACCAAAAGTTTAAATTCCCTAGGGACTGGTTGAAAGAAGACAATAATTTTTGCAGACAATTTGTGACAAATTGAAAAGATTTGGTATAGTTATTTCCTTTTGAATATAGCAAAATTCTTACTAAAATATTCCCATTAACATTAATAGAGTATAACAAGAACTAGGGGCTTCCCTGGTGGCTCAGCGGTAAAGAATTGCCTGCCAGTGCAGGTAGACATAAAAGACACAGGTTTGATCCCTGGGCCGGGAAGATCTCCTGGAGAAGGGAATGACTACCCACTCTAGTATTCTTGCCTGGAGAATCCCATGGACAGAGGAGCCTGATGGGCTACAGTCCATAGGGTCGCAAAGAGTTGGACACAGCTGAAGCAACTTAGTGCACACACATGCACTGCATTGGTATTTATCATACATAACTGCCAGCTTCCTTCCTTTTTCTCCCATACCTCCTTATTCCAGCCAGTCACCATCCTTACTAATGCTTTCTAAGTTCATTTTAGGTCTTGACCACTGTCAACTGAAAAAATAAAAGCACAACCTAAAAGTTGAGAACTGCTCCAAAGAGGTAAGGGAGGAATCAGGATACAGAGGAATTTTTCCACAAAAGCCAGATAGTCATAAAAACAAAAGATTACTGTTAATTAAAGAAAACCAGACATCTCAAGTCAATTAATTTAGCACTTGGGCTCATTGAAGTCATTCCTTGGATGTGCAACTTAGCTATCTGGGGCCAGTATCCTGTCCTTTCCCATCCTGAGTCCCTCAGCGTGCTTGATCCCTAGGGGTGGCTTCAGTAGCCAAGACAAAACTCAGCCCACTTGTCTCCTTCCTGAGTTCCCTCAGGGCTCACCATAAGGGTGGGGATAGTGACTATGGTTTGATGGCCAAAGCACCCCTTTTTTGTTCATATGGCAGGTGAGGTTTTTCACCCACATCAGATTTACACACTAAGATCATGGCATCTGGTCCCACCACTTCATGACAAATAGATGGGAAAACAGTGGAAACAGTGACAGACTTTATTTTCTTGGGCTCCAAAATCACTGCAGATGGTGACTGCAGCCATGAAATTAAAAGACATTTACTCCTTGGAAGAAAAGTTATGACCAACCTAGACGCATATTAAAAAGTAGAGACATTTCTTTGCCAACTAAGGTCCGTCTATTCAAAGCTATGGTTTTTGCAGTAGTCATGTATGGATGTGAGATTTGGACTATAAAGAAAGCTGAGCACTGAAGAATTGATGCTTTTGAACTGTGGTGTTGGAGAAGACTCTTGAGAGTCCCTTGGACTGCAAAGAGATCCAACCAGTCCATCCTAAAGGAAATCAATCCTGAATATTCATTGGAAGGACTGATGCTGAAGCTGAACTCCAATACTTTGGCCACCTGATGCGAAGAACTGATTCATTTGAAAAGACCCTGATGCTGGGAAAGATTGAAGGTGGGAGGAGAGGGGGACGACGGAGGATGAGATGGTTGGATGGCATCACCAACTCAATGGACATGATTTGAGTAAACTCTGGGAGTTGGTGATGGACAGGGAGACCTGGCGTGCTGCAGTCCATGGGGTGGCAAAGAGTCGGACATGACTGAGCGACTGAACTGAACTGAGATTTACACACAGTTTACAACATATTTACAAACAATGGAAGAGAAAACAGGGATTGTTCAATTTCCTGGACTCTTTTTCAAATAATGAAATTGGTATTCACCAGTGTTGTTAAGATTCAGGATCTGAATCCTGGTTTTCTGATTTCAAGTGCAATGTCCTTTCCAATATGACATCTCACCTTCAAGAAGTTTACAAATTATGGCCTTTTTCATTCTATCTAAAAGGTTGTATTTGCTTTTGTTCTCTTACTTGGGAAACTATCCTTCATATAGAATGTTCTTTCCATGGTAGTTTACATTTTGCATCCCCCAAAACCTATTCCATAAATCTACTTTGAGAGAACAATGGAATGCTATCTGTATGATGAAGCAGCATCTTTCTCATACATACATATGTACATATGCTTGGGGACATATATGTGCAAAGGTTTTAACCCTTCAGCTTTGTAGTCAGTAGTCACTATTCTAAAAAAATAGATTGTTTTCTATTTAATTCATTTTCAAAGCATAAATTTGAGAAATAAGAATCATGAAATTAAGAGGAATAAAGAATAAGGTTAGCAGCTGGCCTATATATATATATATTTTTTTTTTCTTTCTGCAAACTGTTCCCTATTCTCCATGCCAGTGAAGTCAGTTTAATGTTCATTGCTTCAAGTATTTTGATCAAGATCCTCCTCTGTTGCAAACAGCTCAAGATTATGTGTTTGTAATTCTCCTTTTAAATGAATGTGATTCTATTCACATGGTTGCTTTGATAATTTCTTAAAGGTTTTTAGTATGTTTCCAGCTGGGGCCCTTTCACTGAAGGTATGGAGGCCTCACTGAATGTCTTCTTGATATTTTATCTCTGCCCTGACAAGCTGTCAGTTCTTATGTTGATATCTCTATTTTATATCTTTCTTTTACCCCAAGAAATCTTGACACACTTTCATTTCCTCTTATGAAAGATTTTGAGACAGAGGTGTGGCAGATGTCACTTTAGACTTCAAGGTTGAAAAAATAAAGTTGTTTAGAAAACAGTAACTGCAGTTTGGTATTGTGTCAATGAGCGTAAAGTAAATGAAAAGTGTGAAAGAATTTCTCCACGAAGGTAGTGAAAGAAATCTCAGCAGGGTAGTGGTCACAATTATGGTTTTTAAGAGTCAACAATGAGATCATTTCCTTTAAAAAGACATCCCTGAACTTTTTTTATCTACACCTTTTTTATACTTTCATGCTACTCGGTGTGCATTTGTATGTGCTCAGTCATGTCTTATTCTTTGAGACCCCATGGACTATAGCCCACCAGGCCCCTCTGTCCATGGGATTTCCCAGGCAAAAATACTGGAGTAGATTGTCATTTCCTCTTCCAGGGGATCTTGCTGACCCAGGGATTGAACCCATATCTCTTATGTCTCCTAGATTGGCAGGTAGATTCTTTACCACTAGCACCACCTCATGCTTCTCTACCCCTCCTTAAACTGAGACTAGCCCCTATCATGACAGTTAGCACTTAATAGTGTAGTTGTGTCTTTGCTTAATTCTTTGAAATTGTAACTAAGAGACCATTGGTTTGACTGTAAACTGTTTTTCATGCTTTCCCCTTTTGTGTGCTTTCCCCTTTTATGAAATATTTCAAACATATTAAACACAGTAATGGCTTCCTAGGTGGCGCTAGTGATAAAGAATCCACCTGCCAAGCAGGAGACTCAGGTTTGATCCCAGTATGTTCCTCAGTTGAACTACATACCATCATTTAAAGGGAATAAATTAGATCTACATCTATTCATTTGGATAAATCTAGAAAAAAGTATTGAATGTGGAGGGGGTTGCAGTGGGGTATGTACAATGTGAAAGAATGTGTATAAATTTTGAAAATACGTTGTATATTTTTTGTGTGTGTCTGTGTTAGTCGCTCAGTTGTGTCCAACTCTTTGTGGCCCCATGAGCTGTAGCCAGCCAGGCTCCTCTGTCTATGGGAGTCTCCAGGCAAGACTACTGGAGTGGGTTTCCATTCCTTTCTCCAGGGGATCTTCCTGACCCAGGGATTAAATCTGGGTCTCCCACATAACAGGCATATTCTTTACCATGAGCCACCAGGGAAGCCCTGTATACTGTTTATGAGAAAATAAATATTTGGAAAAATTGGAAAATTATTTATGTGAAAAATACACATCAGCTTTTGAACCTCTAATAAGAGCTTCTTTACCTCTAGTAAGAGAAGAAAGATATTTGGATAGGAAAGGCATACAGGGGAGACATCAACTGCTTTGCCAATATTTTGTTATTTTAAGAAGGAAGATTTGGAGCAGATATGGTTTGGTGTTACACTGTCTAAAATCTAGGTCTTTATATTTATACTTCTTAAGCAATATAGCATAGAGGTTAAAATTGTGGGCTTTGGGACTAGACTGTCAGGAGATCGAATCTGACAATGGCACCACTTATTATCTGTGTGGTCTTGGGCATATTAGTTACTCTCTGATGCCTACTTGTCTCATCTGAACACAGACCTTGTAAGTTTGTTCTGAGAGTTAGACATATGGATGTAAAATACTTAGAACCTTGCCCAACACAGAGTAAGTAATATATAAATATTGGCTATTATTACTGTTTGGCCTGGCGTACTGCTGTTGATGGGGTCACAAAGAGTTGGACATGACTGAGCGACTGAACTGGCTGTGTTTGGTGCTGGTACTCTGTCTAGCTATACCCACGTTGCTTTTGACTTTTCTCTCTTGAAATGAATTACAACAAAAAACCAACTTCATGTCTCCTTGGTCATGTATGCAACCATTTCTCCATGTTTTTCTACAGTGAAGTTGCTGAGTCATATTGTATGCTAGAAATTGAAAATTATTTTCAAAGGTGATTACACCAACTTATAATTATGCTGGCGCTCGAAGAAAGTTGTTAATCCTCAGCAAAATTGGGCTTAACTTTTTAATAGCAAATTGTACTTGCTAATTCTCTTCCCAGATATCCCAGTAGTAAATAATCCACCTGCCAATGCAGGAGAGGCAAGAGACGTGGATTCAATCCCAGGGTCACGGAGATTCCCCTGGAGGAGGAAACGGCAACCCACTCCAGTATTCTTGCCTGGAAAATCCCATGGACAGAGGAGCCTGGCAGGCTACAGTCTATGTGTTCCCAAAGTGTCAGACAAGACTGAGTGACTGACCACACATACATACATGCACACACACACACACACACACACACACACACACACACACACTTATTTACACATAGGCATTAGAATCCTAATCCTGGCACATAATACTTTGAGCTTGTATTTGGGACAGAAACTGCTGTGGACATAATGTTTTTTCCTTAGTGCACACCACCATGGCTTTACTCTCTCTTTGATGTGTAGTTTTTACTTGCATTTTGTCAAAATGATCATTCTTCTCCTTTATAGTTTGTATTTTTTGTATCTTATCTAATAAATCATTCTTTATCTTGATGTCCTAGGGATATCATACTATATTCTCTTCTAAGAGTTTCAAAGTTTTTTCTTTTCCCTTTACTTCCTTAACACATGTGGAATTGACTCTTATGCATAGTGTGAATTCAATTTTGTGTTTTTCTCATTTGAATAATCAATTTTCCCAGTGCGATTTTTTGGTGCCCATTTTTTCCCTGCTGGTGTTTAATGTGACCCTTCTCTTAAATCAAGTGTTAATATACGTATTCCTAGGACTTCATATTTTTTTCATTTATTCATTCACCAAATATCAAAAAAACTACTATATGACAGCACAATTCTTATTTGGGATATGGCACTGAACAAAATAGGCAAAAATCTTTATCTTCTTATAGCTTAAATTCACGGACTGAGAGTGGGACAAGCTATATATATTATATAAGAAAAAAATATATCACATAAAGTATATTTATTTTTTCAGTCCTTTTTTGTATTTTTAGATACTTTACTTTCCCATATGAATTTTATAAAGAGTTAGTTAGTTTCTACAAAATATCTGCTAGAATTTTTAGTGAGCTTGCCAGAAATCTATAGGCATTGTAACAATTTGGGAGAATTGACATCCTAACAATGTTGAGTCATGGTACAATATCTAAGATAAAGTAGGCAATATATATGTATTATACATATAATTATACTTATAAATATTAGAAATGCATCAGATAATATTGTGATAACTTAAAAACATGAGAGATTTTGACCCTTTGCTTTTCCAATCAATACATTTCTAATATATAATTAATAAATTCTTATCACAGAATGTTCAGTTTGAAGTAAGTATATAGTACTGAATTTTTGAAACCTCTTAGAAACATGTATAATAATTCAACTATTTTAAAAAGTTATATTTAATCAATCAAAATCTTTTTTATTTTGATGAACATCTGACTACAGTTTGATTGCCAAGCTAAACTTGTGCCTTAATTTTTGCTGCTCTTTGCCATATTTTACGAAACAACTTCTACAAACCTTCTTGAAGTTATAACATGAAAAACCTAATTAAAATGCAATAGTAACTTTTTCCAGACTGCATTTTTCTTACTGTTTATGGAATTTGAAACATACTGTGCACATACACACCAAAAATCCATATTATGAGAAAACATGCATTTGCTGTAGTGATTACTTTTTCAAAAGACAGTTTCTGGCAGCTGCGGGCACTCACACTTTTTACAACATCTTCACAGCAATTTTCCTCTTGTCAGAAATACAAAACTTGTCTGAAAAGAAATGAGATTGGTTATTCAAAGAGCCTACAAGAAATTATGCATATAAAAGACTGTTTCCCCTCAAAGTAGGTGCTAATTGTAAAGGCAAGTTTTATTTATCTATTTTTAAGCTTTGTCTTAAAAGCCAATCATGTACCTAACAGAAAACAGCCCATGTTATTCTTTCATTCAACATTATTTTAACTCAGTTTTTACTAGTACTGTGCTAAATGCCAGGAGTATCTTGGTATATAAATCACAATCCATCCCTGCTTTCACGAGACTTAGTGCAGTCTAGGAGGGGGAGTCAGATGAATAAGTAATAAAAGATGAGTCAACCTGATAAGTGATTCAATATAGGAAGCACTGGAAACCAGTGAAGCAGAGAAAAGAGAAAAACCATCACACATTTAAGGAATCAGGGCAGATTTCCTATAGAAGATGACAACTGATCTGAGATCTGAACAATGAGATGGTGTTACAAGCCAAAGAATATTAGAAACAGGAAGAGAAAATGTTTCAGGCATAGTGAAGAGCATGTTCAACGTCATACAAGTGTAGAACATCAAACAGGCTTGGAGAAATGCAAATAGCACTCTGTAGAAGAGGTATGTATATTGTGATTGAAATATGAGGGAGCATGAAGCTGAAAAATGTTAAGATCCAAATCATGGCTGATTCCCTATACCACATGAAGGAGTTTGGGGATTTTGTATAGGTAATAGGGAACGATCTATGATTTTTAGAAGGGAGTGTCTTGTTGAGAATCACACTTTAGACAGATCACGTCAGAAGCTTTTTGGTGGATAGATTGTGGTGGGACACAGATGGCATCAGGTCTTCTAAGGGCTGAATAGAAATTATGAGGGCGCTGAATAGAAAAAAAAAATATTAAGAGTGGAGAACATAAGATATATTCAAGATACATTCAGTTAAAGTAATATTATTTTATATATTGTGTGTGTGTGTGTGTGTGTATATATATATATATATATATGTATGTATGTATGTATGTATAGGAAATGAAAGTGAAAGTTGCTGAGTCGTGTCTGACTCTTTGGGACCCCATGGAATTCTCCAGGCTAGAATACTGGAGTGGGTAGCCTTCTCCTTTTCCAGGGGATCTTCCCAACCCAGGGATGGAACCCAGGTCTCCGCATTGCAGGCAGAATCTTTACCAGCTGAGCCACAAGGGAAGCCCAAGAATAGTGGAGTGGGTAGCCTATCCCTTCTCCGGAGGATCTTCCTGACCCAGGAATGGAACCAGGGTCTGCTGCATTGCAGGTGGATTCTTTACCAACTGAGCTATCAGGGATATGTATACACACAAATGAATAATGCTGGAAGTGAAAAGGAAAGAAAGGTACTTTACATGGGTTACTGGGTACATAACCTTGTCATTCATCAATTTTAAGAACACAGGAGCAGAACTGTATTTATGATAAAGAGATGATGAGCTAGGTTTTAGTCACTTTAAGTTTAAGGTATGCTTTAGACATTCAGAAGAAGATGCCATACGTTTTTATGCATCTTAAGGTTGGGAGGGGGGGCTGGACTACACACAAACTTTTTGAGAGAAATCATCATGTATTTGGTAACCATGCTATTAGAATGTGTAGTATCATTTTTAGAGAGCATATAAAATGAGAGTAAACAGAAAGGGTCTAGTACTGAAACCTATAACAATCCAACTTTTAAAGGCTATATAGAAGAAGAGTGATACATTTGTAAAAGAAATAGAGATAAAAGAGAAATCTTATTTATTTCCTGCCCTAGTGTCATTCTTTTTCTTCCTTTCTTCCCATAAACAGCTAAGATCTTAATATGTTCATGTAGAGTGTTCTTTTATCATGTGTGGGTTTTCTAGTTTTTCAGTTTACAGAAATAATATCAAACAATTTATCTTTCTGAAACCGTCCTTTCTACACATCATTTTGCCATTTATTTTCATTAATATATAGTTAGTTCATTCATTTTAATTGTACAAATATGACAATTTAATTTTCCATACTGTTATCAATGGTTTTCAGTTCTTCACTAACACAAACAAGAATGCAAAAATACCTGTGTACCATCTCCTTCATCTCCTTTTTTGTATGAATGAAAAACTTTTGTTCTCTGCAGTATATAATTAAAAGTGAAGTTCTTAAGTCACAGTGTCACCTTAAATGATACTAACTACCTTGTAGCCCAGTCAGTAAAGAATCTGCTTGCAATGCAGGAGACCCAGGATTCCTGGCTCAGGAAGATCCCCTGGAGAAGGAAATGACAACCTACCCCAATATCCTTGCCTGGAGAATCCCATGGACAGAGGAGCCTGGCAGGGTACAGTCCATGGGGTCACAAGAGTCATACATGACTTACGACTAAACCACCACCACTGAAAATTATTTTCTAAAAGGTCTGTACCAGTTTATATTCCCAAGATTATCATTTGAAACATTTTCTAGCACCTTTCAAAAATTACTGAAGTCCAGTTTTAAAGTTAGCTAATCTAACGAGTGTGGAAGATTCTCATTTTATATTTTACTTTACTTTTACTTAATTATTAGAAGATTGATAATCTTTTGTGTATTAAACGATTCATATTTTCCTCCTGTTTATATATATATTGTCAGTTTCCATTGTTTGTCCCTTTTACTATTCATATGTGTTTCAAATGCTAATAATTTTGTTATATATATATCACAAATATCTTTTCCAAGTCTGTGGTCACATTGTTTATAGTATATTTTGACAGGAATCATCTTGTTTGAGAACTTGTTTATTATTTCAAGTACATAAACATGTATTACATGTTTTCATTTATTTTTTTTTTAAATTTACTATCTTCTTATGTAGCCTTTCATTTCCCTAGAATTTATTCTTTTCATAAGGAGTGCTATTCTTTTTTCTTTTTTTTAAATTAATTTATTTATTTTAATTGGAGGCTAATTACTTTACAATATTGTAGTGGTTTTTGCCATACATTGACATGAATCAGCCTTGGGTGTACATGTGTTCCCCATCCTGAACCCCCCTCCCACGTCTCTTCCCATCCCATCCTTCAGGGTCATCCCAGTGCTCCAGCCCTGAGCACCCTGTCTCACATATCAAACCTGGACTGGTGATCTATTTCACATATGGTAATACACATGTTTCAATGCTGTTCTCTCAAATCATCCCACTTTCGCCTTATCTCACAGAGTCCAAAAGTCTGTTCTTTACATCTGTGTCTCTTTTGCTATTTCACATATTGGGTCATTGTTACCATCTTTCTAAATTTCATATATATGCATTAAGATACTGTATTGGTGTTTTTCCTTCTGACTTACTTCTGTATAATAGGTTCCAGTTTCATCCACCTCATTAGAATTGATTCAAATGCATTCTTTTTAATAGCTGAGTAATATTCCATTGTGTATATGTACCACAGCTTTCCCATCCATTCATCTGCTGATGGACATCTAGGTTGCTTCCATGTCCTAGCTACTGAAGAGTACTGTGATGAACATTAGGGTGCATGTGTCTCTTTCAATACTGGTTTCCTCGGTGTGTATGCCCAGCAGTGGGATTGCTGGGTCATATGACAGTCGTTTTTACAGTTTTTTTAATGAATCTCCACACTGTTCTCCATAGTGGCTGTACTAGTTTGCATTCCCACCAAACGTGTAAGAGGGTTGCCTTTTCTCCGCATCCTCTCCAGCACTTATTGTTCATAAACTTTTTGATAGCAGCCATTCTGACCAGTATGAGATGGAACCTCATTGTGGTTTTGATTTACATTTCTCTAATAATGAGTGATGTTGAGTTGGTGATGGACAGGGAGGCCTGGCTTGTTGCAGTCCATGGGGTCACAAAGAGTTGGACATGACTGAGCAACTGAACTGAACTGATTCCATAGTAGGCAAACCTGCTAGAATCTACAATAGTGATTAAATTTCATTGGCAAATGCATATAAGCATAAAAAATATTACCCAGTACATCTCTTTCTGAACAACATTTCTTTCCTTGACAGAGGTTCTAACCAAAAGCATTTGGAGCATGTCATGTATTTTTTTTTTTTTTTTAATTTCAGTCATACTGTTTTTTCCCTAAAAAGATAGAAGAATTTGTGAAATTGCTTTGAGTTGTTTTGTGTGCTTAGTCGGTCAGTCATGTCTGATTCTATGTGACTCCATGGGCTCTAGCCTGCCAGCCCCCTCTGCCCTCCACTATTTCCTGGAGTTTGCTCATATTCATGTTCATTGAGTTGGTGATGCTATGTAATCATCTCATACTTTGCTGCCCTCTTGTCCTCCTGCCTTCAATCTTTCCCTACATCAGGATCTTTTCCAAAGAGTTGGCTCTTTGCATCAGGTGGCCAAAGTATTGGAGCTTCAGCTTCAGCATCAGTCCTTCTAATGAGTATTCAGGGTTGATTTCCTTTAGGGTTGACTGGCTAGATCTCCTTGGTGTCCAAGGGACATGAGTCTTCTCCAGCACCACAATTCAAAGGCATCAATTCTTAGGGGCTCAGCTTTCTTTATGATCCAGCTCTCGTGTCCATCCATGACTACTGGAAAAACCATAGCTTTGGCTAGACGGACCTTTGTCAGCAAAGTGATGTCTTTGCTTTTTAATATGCTGTCTAATTTTATCATAGTTTTCCTTCCAAGGAGCAAGCATCTTTTAATTTCATGGTTGCATCTGCAGTAATTTTGGAGCCCATGAAAATAATATCTGTGACTGCTTATCTATCATCAGTTGTCCAAAAACAGCATCCTATGGTAAAACATGTGGAAAACCTGAGGGTACCATGAACTTATTACTCTGCAGTTGGTGTCACTCAAGCACTACCTTCTTGCTCATCTAATTTTATTCATTTTACTTTATTTTTACTTCTACCCAGCCATACCTATCGCCCTAGATACCAGTTATTAGTATTACTGCACTAGTGATCAATCTGCTGAGCTGTTTTTCAACTGATCACAAGACAGCCACCGACTAAATATTTCCTAACTTTTCTCTAGATGAACAGATCACCTTGTATCAGTGTCCCCAACCATCAAAAATGCTACATATAACTTTCAGTGTTGAAAGTTTCACTTCAGTTTTTATGATGCTGGATTTTCTAGAATAGTTGGCAGATCTCAACTGAAACATATAACACCACTCAAATCTATTTCTTCTACTTAAATTGACCTCAGGTAAGAGCATTTCATGGATGCTAAAAGAGACTTGGTATCAGTTTAGTGTCCAGCAACATGATATTGTAAATAATTCAGGGCCTTTCCTTAGTCTATCTTTTTAACCCCATCTCTTCTACTCTTAGCCAAGCAGGTCATATTCAACCTGGTTGGAATTAGGCTGGGTGAGTGCACTGCTCACCCAGGGCTCCTAATTAGAAATCTCCAGAACAAGGGTTTTCCAGAGGTAAAAGAAGGCCAAAGAGGATAGAGATCAAAGTATGAGGTGAGTGCTGAAAAAGAAAAGACTAACAGATAGAATCTAAGGACTTTAGGCTGAGAAAGTGATAAGGGTGAGGTATAGTCTATGTCAGATGGGTCTTGAACACGTGCTGAGAGCTAGATGTGAAACTCCACATCCCTGCAACTCAGGCATCACCAAACTGTATTCGATTCCTGCAAGTAATTATACATTTTGATTCTTAAGATCATACATCTCAGTCTATATGGAGTTTCCTTTCTCATTTCTCTTTCATAATTTGAGAACACTTTCATCCTCAGAGTCCAACTCAAATACTACCTGATCACCAAAGATTTCCCTGATGTTGCCATGCAGTTATTCATTGTCTGCTTTGTGTTCCCTGAGAGTTTCCATTTAAAGCTATTTTAACCTAACTGTCAGCTGACTGTTGAGAGCAACTCCAGACATGCCTACGACCATAAACGAGCTGTCCTCCTGAATCCAGACTTAGGGTCTTCCTTTAAGTTTTACCTTCTACCACTTCCCTAAAACCAAGTTGTAACCTCTTTTATTCCTATCTCCCAGCCTTAGATTCTTGACCTGCTTGGTTTTTAATTTTAAGCCTCCATCCTCCTATTTCCATAAAGAGATTTGGTAGTCCTCTGCCATGCTGTTTACTTTGACTTGACCTGAAAACTCAATGGGATGAAATTCTTCCTGAGCTCCATGCCCCACACTAGTAAAAAAAAAGCTGTTATACTTTTCTCAGGCTTAGGCTCCTGGAATCTTGTGAGCTGAGTCTCATGGGTTGTCCATGAACAAGAAAGGGAGATTAGAAATATCATATAGTAATCCTCCATAAATATCCACAGGCTGAGTGGAAAATTAATTAAGTTCCAGTTAATTTTTTCTCAAAATCTTCCTCTTTCATAAACGTCACAAATGAAAATAATAAATTAATACATGTTATAGGATATATTAAGCTAAAATATGTGACCATAATCAAATGAATTTTGAACTGTTGTTAAAAACTAAACAAAAACGCAAAGATCTAAATGTATGTATACTTAAGTGCATTTTTATTCTAAAACTGCAGCCATAATTGAGTGGCCTTTTGATATAGCAGCCACAATAGAACAGCCGGTCAGTTGAAGTATTTTCCTGAAGAGATGTGATCTGAAAAAACCTGAGGAATGACTAAGTAAAGCAGGTGTAATGTGTTTTATGAATTTTTATTCTACTCATTAAATATTCATGGAGTCAAAGTCAACATGCCAGCCAAAGGCCTTATTCGTTTGTTTTACATGACCTCTTCTAACTGTGGGATAGTTTCACTACCTCGGAGACAAATTGTTCCCCTTCTCTGACAAACCCTAAGAGAATTCAGCAAGTGTAAAATACACCGAACACTTTGACAAGAAGGCATGATGCTTTTCTTGATTAACAAGATTAAGAAGGTTATGAGTTTATAGACCTTTGCTCCAGAAAAAAACAAAAACAAAAAGCAACTGTAAAATCTTTCTCTGTTATACTGTGACTAGACCAGTGAGGAGACGCAGATCCAGCTTCCTAGCAATTAGAAGTCATGCTAAAGCAACATCATATAAAGCACATATGAAAATATCACCCTACCTAATTCAGCTATAGAATAAGTAGGAGAAGAAATTACTTTTCATAAGTGTTGATTGCTGAAATTGCAATATGACTTTCTGGGAAAAGGCAAGTTGTAATTTTCTGTTGCTTAGAAGACTCAAAAGTATATTTTTCCAAGGTCATTTGATATTGTCATTTTATTAATATGTTTATTCCCCTCAGCAAAGTGAGTAAATCAAATATATACTTTTAGATCTATAGCTACTTTAAAACAAAACAAACAAACAAACAAAATACTGCTCTGATTCTGGTCTTTAGATTCTCTTCACTCTTTTCATTTTGCAATGCTTTGACAAACCAACAACTGTGCTGTCAAGTTTAGAATTTAAATAGACTTTCAAAAAAGCTTTCACGAACACCAGCTGTAATGTCAGCAACCAACTCCATCTTTATTTTCTGTCTTCGAACAGAAAGCAGACTCAAGATGGCTCTTGCCAGCCACAGCTTGGGAAGTAGGCTGTAAGGGTGGTTCTTGCCATCTGTGAGAAGCCAAACAGAATTACAGGACAAAATGCGTGGTGGACAAAGTGTCTACATTCCTGTGAAGTTGGATTGATACTACTTCTGGCAAGATAATGTTATTGTTTTAAAATTATCCTTGTTATATAATGCAACTTAAGCTAGATATGACACAAAATTCAGTCAGAACACGAATGCATATTCCCAATAAGACCTTACTGATATATCACTTTTTGGAATTTGGAACATTTGTGGAAATTCCAAAAGATAGTGCTACTTCATAGGCCTGGCTAAGGCAGAAAAGAAGATAGGAAGCTGGGGAAAAATTGTGACAGTGCCAAACCAACAATCCTTTGCTGGGTGAAGTTTGCCAGAGGAACGGATACAAAAAGAAAAGACTGAAGACAGAATTAAGTGAAGGAAGGAGCTACAACGGGGAGAGGAAACTCAGATTTGGCAGGAGAGGCAAAAAGGTTTTGGAACTCTGCAAATATTTTAAAACATACAGTCAGAGTTGATGGAGAAACTCAACTAGGAGAAAAGAAGAAATGAACAAATTTATACTTTGTGAAAAGTAAACAGACACTGTGAAATAAAGCATTGGGCAAAATGAAAATGATATAGACTTTAGTACTGAGGGAAGAGAGAGACCAGAAAACATTAAAATGTGTAGAGCATTACCATTTATAGCTGTAGAAATATTTTTTAATTGGTATATTGTACAGAACTCTTGGTAAGAATAAAGAAACTGTTTTATTCTCGTAAGATTGTATTTCTGTGTTATTGATTGAGATTTCTGATTTTTTTTTTATTTTTTGTGTCCTATCTTTTTAATGAGCTTGGCTAAAAGCTTGTCAATTTTGTTTATCTTTCCAAAAACAACAACATATTCCACATGCACTTGAAAAGAATCCATATTCTGTTGTTTTTGGATGGAAGGTCCTGTAGATATTGAGTTTAACTTAACTAATATGTCATTTAAAGTCACTGTTTTGTTATTGCTTTTCTGTCAGGATGATCTGCCCATTGATGTAAGTGGAGTGTTAGAGTTCACAGTTCTACTTTATTGTTGTCAATTTCTCCCTTTATGTCTGTTAATATTTGCTTTATATATTTAGGTGTTCCTATATTAGGCACATACATATTTATAAATGCTATATCTTGTTCTTGTATTGATCCCTTTATCTTTATATAATGCTTCTTTTTATTTTTTTATAGTCTTTGTTTTAAAGTTTCCTTTGTCTGACATGAGTATTACTATCCCAGCTTTCTTTTTGTCCCCATTTACATAGAATATCTTTTTTCATCCCCTCACTTTTGGTCTGTGTGTGTTTTTAGCTCTGATGTAAGTCTCTTATGTGCTGTCCTAAGTCGTGCTAAGTCGTTTCAGTTGTGTCCAACTCTTTCTGACCCCATGGACCGTAGCCTGCCAGGCTCCTCTGTCCAGGGGATTCTCCAGATAAGAATACTGGAGTGGGTTGTCATTTCCTACTCCAGGGGATTTTCCCAACCCAGGGATTGAACCCTAGTCTCTTACATCTCCCGCATTGGCAGGCTGGTTCTTTACCACTAGCACCACTTGAGAAGCCTTAAAGATAGCACATGAGACAGTCTTGTTTGTTTTTTTTTTTTAATCCAACCAGCCACCCTATGTCTTTTGATTGGAGCATTTAACCCATTAACATTTAAAGTGATTATTGATAAGTTCAGTTCAGTTCAGTCACTCAGTCTTGTCTGACTTTTGCAAACCCATGAATCGCAGCATGCCAGGGCTTCCTGTCCATCACCAACTCCCTGAGTCCACCCAAACCCATGTTCATCGAGTTGGTGATGCCATCCAACCATCTCATCCTCTGTCGTCCCCTTCTCCTCCTGCCCCCAATCCTACCCAGCATCAGGGTCTTTTCCAACGAGTCAGCTCTTTGCATCAGGTGGCCAAAGTATTGGAGTTTCAGCTTCAACATCAGTCCTTCCAATGAACACCCAGGATTGATCTCCTTTAGGATGGACTGGTTGGATCTCCTTGCAGTTCAAGGGACTCTCAAGAGTTTTCTCCAACATAACAGTTCAAAAACATCAATTCTTCGGCACTCAGCTTTCTTTATAGTCCAACTCTCACATCCACACATGACCACTGGAAAAACCATAGCCTTGACTAGACGGACCTTTGTTGGCAAAGTAATGTCTCTGCTTTTTGATAGATATGTACTTATTGACATTTTGCTATTTGTTTCCTGGTTGTTTGTGTAGTTATATCTGTTTTCTTCTTTTACTCTCTTCCCTTGTGGTCTGGTGATTTTCTTTAGTGGTATGCGTGTGTTCCTTTCTCTCTAGTTTAAATATTTTACGTTTTTCAATTGTAGTTACCATGGAGTTTATATATGTTACCCTATAACTATTGCTTTAAACTGATAGTCATTTAAGTTCAAACGTATTCTAAAAGAGTACAATTTTTACTCCCTTACCACATTTTATGTTTTTGATATAACATTTTACATCTTCATGTTTATCCTTTCACTGTTTATCATAGTTATAGTTGATTTTACAATTTTTTCCCTTTTAACCTTCATACTAGCTTTGTTGAGTGGCTGAACCATACATAGCGTTTACTAGATATTTGCCTTTACCAGTGGACTTTTCCAATTCCTATAATTTCTTGTTTCTTGTTGTACCTTTTCTTTTTCACTTAAAGTAGTCCCTTAAACACTTCTTGTAAAGTTCATTTAGTATTGATGAAATCTGTGCATATTGTTTGTTTGAGAACCTCTTTTTGTCTCATTCAATTCTAAATGTAAACTTTGAGAGGTAGCATATCCTAAGTTGTAGAATTTTTCCCTTTCAATACTTGAAATATACAATGCCACTCTCTTCTGACCTGCAATGTTTCTGCTGAAAAATTGGCTGATAGCCTTATGGGGCAGGGTTTTATGTGACTGTTTTTCTCTTGTTGCTTTTAAAATTCACTCTTTAACTTTTATTTTATGTTATGATGTTAGTGTTGATCTTTGAGTTCATCTTGTTTGGTACTATCTTTAGTTTCCCTGGTGTCTCAGCAGTAAAAAATCCATCTGCAATGCAGGAGAACACAGTTTTGATCACTGGGTTGGGAAGATTCCCTGCAGAAGGAAATGGCAACCCACTCCAGTATTCTTGCTTGGGAAATCCCATGGACAGAGGAGACTGGAGGACTACAGCCCATGGGGTTGCAAAAGAGTCAGACATGACTTAGCTACTCAACAACACCAACAACATGCTTCTTGTACCTTGATATCTGTTTCCTTTTTCAGATTCAGAGAGCTTCCCTTATAGCTGAGCTGGTAAAGAATCCACCTGCAATGCAGGAGACCCCAGTTCGATTTCTGGGTTGGAAAGATCTGCTGGAGAAGGGATAGGCTGCCCAGTCCAATATTCTTGGGCTTCCCTTGTTGCTCAGCTGGTAAAGAATCCACCTGCAATGTGGGAGACCTGGATTCAATCCCTGGGTTGGGAAGCTCCCCTGGAGAAGGGAACAGCTACTGACTCCAGTATTCTGGCCTGAAGAATTTCATGGACTGTAGTCCATGAGGTTGTAAAGAGTCCGACACCACTGAGCAACTTTCACTTTCAGATTCAGAAAGGTTTTAACCATAATTTCATCAAACGTATTTTTAACCCTTTTCTCTCTCCCTCTCATACTTCTGGGGAACCTATAATGCAAATGTTAGTACACTTGATGTTGTCACAAGTTCCACAGTTTTTAATTTGTTTTTCTTTTTGCTGTTCATATTGAGTGATTTCCATTATTGTATATTCCAGATTGCTTAGGCATTCTTCTGTATCACCTAATCTTCCATTAATTCCTTCTAGTGTATTTTTCATTTCGGTTATTTTATTCTTCAGCTCTGACCTATTTTTTATATTTTCTAATTTTTGGTTAAAATTCTCATTGTGTTCACCTTTTTCTCAATTAGCATTTTATTATATTACTTTGAACTATTTATAAGAAAAAGTATCTCCATTTCATTAGGGTGTTTTCCAATTTTCTTCCTGTTCTTCCATTTGAAATATATTCCCGTGTTTCCTCATTTTGTTTAACTTACTCTGCCTCTGTGAAATTAGGTGAAATAGTTCCTTATCCCCATTTTGAAAGCATTTCTTTGTGTGTGAGCATCCCTATGCAGGCTGCATGTGCTTGGAAGCTTTGGTGGGAGAGCTGGATCTGAAGTGAACAAGGGCAGTGTCTTTCCCCAGAGTATGCTGATAGCAACAGCTTTGGTAGAAGGTAGTGCTGGAGTTGGAAGGACTAGAGCTACAATCAGGTATGAGCTGGAGCTTCTTTTATGCTCTGTGGTATTCACGACCCTATCAGGGTCAGGGTTGAGGCCTTAGGGGCTGGAGCAGGAGTCCTTAGGGAGTTGGGTTTCTCCCAGATGTGATGAAAGACTCCCCAGTTTGGGGGGCTTGGCCAGGGCACGAGGGTTGGGCTGCACTTCTAGGCCGGTTTCACTTTTTCCCTTGCATGTACCTTGGTTAGGGGCTGGGTTGGACCTGAGAGGCTATAGCCACGCTACTGAGCTGGTTTTACTTCCTCCCAAGTGTGTGCACAGACATGTGTCTTCAATTGTCTCCAATTGTCTCCTCTCTGAAGTTGATTTCACTCCCCCTGAAATGTGTGTACCTGCCCTGGCAATGGTTGCCTCCACACTGGTCAGAGGCAGGACCGGGGCCAAGAGGGACTCCATTCCCTCTAAGTGTGCACACTTTCATTGGCAATGGCAGCCTCTGCCTTAGTTGGGAGCAGCACCAGAGCTACAGGTGGTGGAGCAGAAGCCTGAGGGACATGCTGTGACAGTCCTAGCAAGCTGCCCAGAGCAGCAGGAAATTTTTAATCTGCTGCCTTCACATTGTGACTGGGAGTAAGCAAGCCTGTGTGTGTGCTCTTCAAGATGGAGGCTCAGTTTCTTAACAATGTTCTGGTAAGCCCCACTGGTTTTCAAACCAGCCGAGGGGGCTCATCTACCCGGTGTTAGATCCCAGGGCCACAGTCCCTAATATGTGATTCAAACCCCTTACTCCTCACAGATGATCCCAAACCCTGTGATATCCCTTCCTCATCTGTGTCCCCCACTAGGGATGCAGGTCCTGACTAGATTGCTTCTCCTCCCTTCCTGCCAGACTATGAGTGAATCTTTCTTTATAGTTTTCTTATAGGAGTTGAATCAAACATCTTACGATTATACAGTAGAAGTGACAAATAGATTCAAGGGATTAGATCTGATAGAGTGTTTAAAGAATCATGGACAGAGGTTTGTTACATTGTACAGGGGGCTGTGATCAGAACCATCCTCAAGAAAAAGAGATGCAATAAGAAAAAATCATTGTCGAGGAGGCCTTACAAATAGCTGAGAAAAGAAGAGCAGTGAAAGGCAAGGAAGAAAAGGAAAAATAAGCCCATCTGAATGCAGAATTCCAAAGAATAGCAAGGAGAGGTAAGAAAGCCTTTCTAAGTAAACAATGAAGAGAAATACAGGGAAACAAGAGAATGGGAAAGACTAGAGATGTCTTCAAGAAAATTAGAGATACCAAGGGGACATTTCATGGAAAGATGGGCACAATAAAGGACAGAAATCATATGGACCTAACAAAAGCAGAAGATATTAAGAAGAGGGGGCAAGAATACACAAAAGAACTGAACAAAAAAGATCTTCATGACCGAGATAACCATGATGGCGTGATCACTCACCTAGAGACAGATATTCCTGGAATGCAAAGTCAAGTGGGCCTTAGGAAGCATCGCTATGAACACAGCTAGTGGAGGTGATGGAATTCCAGCTGAGCTATTTCTAGTCCTAAAAGATGATGCTGTGTAAGTGCTGCACTTAATATTCCAGTCAATTTGAAAAAACTCAGCAGTGGTCACAGGACTGGAAAACATCTGTTTTCATTCCAATCCCAAAGCAAGGCAATGCCAAAGAATGCTTAAACTACCACTCAATTGTGCTCATTTCACATGCTATCAAGGTAATGCTCAAAATCCTTCAAGCTAGACTTCAACAGTATGTGAACCGAGAACTTCCAGATGCTCAAGCTGGATTTAGAAAAGGCAGAGGAACCAGAGATCAAATGCCAACACCTGCTGGATCATAGAAAAGGCAAGAGAATTCCAGAAAAACATCTACTTCTGCTTCATTGACTACATGGAATCCTTTACTGGATCACAACAAATTGTGGAAAATTATTAAAGACTTGCAAATACCAGATCACTTTACCTGTCTTCAAGAAGCAGCAGTTAGAACCAGACATGGAACAATGGACTGGTTCAAATTTGGAAAAGGAGTATGTGAAGGCTGTATATCGTCACCTTGCTTATTTAACTTATATGCAGAGTACATCATGCAAAATGCCGGTCTGGATGAAGCACAAGCTATAATCAAGATTGCCAGGAGAAATATCAACAACCTCAGATATTCAGATGACACCACCCTTATGGCAGAAAGGGAAAAGGAACTAAAGAGCCTCTTGATGAAGGTGAAAGAGTGAAAAAGCTGGCTTAAACTCAACATTCAAAAAACAAAGGTCATGGCATCCAGTCCCATCACTTCATGGCAAATAGATGGGGAAACAATGGAAACAGTGACAGACTTTATTTTCCTGGGCTACAAAATCACTGCAGATGGTGACTGCAGCCATGAAATTAAAAGACGCTTGCTCCTTGGAAGAAAAGTAATGATCAACCTAGACAGTGGATTAAAAAACAGAGACATTACTTTACTCACAAAGGTCCATCTAGTCAAAGCTATGGTTTTTCCAGTAGTCATGGATGGGTGTGAGAGTTGGACCATAAAGAAGGCTGAGGTCCAAAGATTGATGCTTTTGAACTGTGGTGTTGGAGAAGACTCTTGAGAGTCCCTTGGGCTGCAATGAGATCAAACCATTCAATCCTAAAGGAAACTAACCCTGAATATCTTTGGAAGGACTGATGCTCAAGCTGAAGGTCAAATACTTTGGCCACCTGATGCAAAGAGCCAAATCATTGGAAAAGACCTTGATGCTGGGAACGATTGAAGGCAGGAGGAGAAGGGGACTACAGAGGATGAGATGGCTGGATGGCATCACCAACTCAATGGACATCAGTTTGAGCAAACTCCAAGAGATAGTGAAGGACAGGGAAGCCTGATGTGCTGCAGTCCATGGCATCAGCAAGAGTCGGACACTACTGAGTGACTGAACAACAACAACAACATAGAGGAGTTGTCTTTGTAGTCTTCAGGTTGATTTCAACAAGAATTGTTCTATATGTAGTTGTAGTTGTGATGTTTTCATGAAGGTGGGTGATCTTAGAGTCCTCCTACCTTCCATCTTGATCATACCTCCTAGAGAGCTGAAAATTGTACCAGTGGCTCACATTTGTGGCATGCATGATGGTAATTTTTTTAAACAATGTTGGTTTGGAAGGTAAAGTAAGGATGAAAATTCTACCTCTCTCTATACCATAAATCCTATTCCAGTGCAGATGTTATACTCTAATTGTAAAATATAGCATGCTATATATTGACATGGATTTACTGAGGGATATGTACATTAGAAAGTGGTCTATTTGTGAAGTCAATGACAGTCATTTTTTTAGAGAGAATACCTCATATTTAAGGAAGTTGCATGATTCAAGGGTATGTTGTAAGTGAATCAAAGAGACAGAAGCTAAAAATAAACCATTTCATTTGATTATTCAGTAGCAGGTTTATCTTGATATCTTCATTGTGAATTTGGCCTTTCAATTTAATCTTTTTTTTTTTCTTTCTAGCTGCCAATATCTGCTGAATGGGTCATAGCAATAATCATTAAGCTTGAATTAAAATGTGGGACTGAGTGCATAAGGAACTTTGCATTTTAAAGCCATCCCAGTTTTCCCTAAATAATATAGCCAAAAAGGTCTGAAGGGTTTGTTGAAAAATCTGTTCAGCAATTGGTTTATGGGCATTATCTTACTTTAGCTGTGTGCATCTGTATTCATTGATAGGATTCCCGGGTGTTTCCAGGATAAAATTGGAAGAATAACATTATCTTTATAGTGATACCCCAGTGTATCATGTACTTTTTACGTTATGATGAACCAAGAACTATGCTGTCAATGATACAGAAAACCCAGAGCTTTTTTAGTTTGCACATGCAAGAAAATTATTTCCTTTTAAAGCTGACAATACTCATTAAAATGCCTTTGAATTCAAAGTGAGATCTTCTAATGCACAATGCATCTTCTAACTATATACAAATTTTCATTATAATAGAGACTTTCAGACACAAGAGTAAATAAATACATAAAATGTTTTTATCCAACTAATATTTAATTTGGCTTCACTTTTTGAGGGTTCATTGTGGGACCACAAGAAAGTAAATCTTCATGAAGATTATGATCTAATTGGAGAGATCTACTTCCTACTAAGGAAAAGCTAACTATTAGTATAATTATAAATTCTGAGGGGAAAATGGGCAGTTCAGATTAGAAGCATTCCTAGAGGTCACAGGAAGGACAATTCTCTAAGAAGAAGAGGTGTAGTAGTTAAAAAGAATGAAGAATTTTGAGTCTAGAGATCTGGAGTTAAGTTAGGACTCTATTACTTCAAAAGCTGAATAGATGACCTGATCTCCCTGAGCCTAGGTGCCTAGGGTATTTTGTCTTTGGGGTTCCCACTCCAGTATTCTTTGCTGGAGAATTCCATGGACAGAGGAGCCTGGTGTGCTACCATCCATGAGGTTGCAAGAGTTGAAGATGACTGAGTGACTAACACAGTACTAATGTAATAGACACTATTCAGATTCTTTTACTTCTTCAGATATCACTAAGTAGCATCTATGTGCATGGCAGAATTTATTTAAACTTGGGACAGTAAAAAGAATGTAAGTGCTAGAGGAAAACGATAAAATATATGCAATTTTAAATTAGCATCTTCTACTCATAAAAGTCTTCTGATCATTTCCTTCAATGGAGAATTTCCAAAGGTTTTTTGTATTTATTTTTAGAATACAGCCTCTGATCATATTACCAGCCTTTCCTCTGTCTTATCCTCAACCTTTTCCTTCCCTCCCCTGCATGGTTTCCCATTGCCAAAGTCTTCTTCATTCCTATCTTAGCCAAAGCAATTTCATTCTACTTTTGACTCATCCTTAGATCAGTAAACATTTAGACACAGGAGCATTGAAAGGCCTTCTACCTATTCACCCTTAGAGATGGCAAATTCTTGTGTAATTCTGCCCTAGAGATTTCTAATTAAAAGTCCATCCTGAAACATTCACCAAATGTGCAAAATGGTGTTGCCCATGTCCCATCCTACTTGTCTGTATTGCTTTGTTGTGAGTGTCAGAAGTTAGATCTCAAAATTTCCTTCTTTAGTCAATTTGAATACTAAATGTAGTATATATTTAGAGTACATTTACCAAATATTTATACCTTTCTGAAGTAATATTTAAATCTCACAACAATCCTGTAAGACAGGATCCTCAGTTAGTCACATATTACCAATAAAGAAACTGAGCTCATCAACTCCCTGGCATTTGCAGCCCACCTGTGCAATCATAGGTGATGGACTGAAAGAAGGACTTGAGAAACTACATGATATGATAATTAAAAGAAGAAAAATGTTGCGGCAACAGAAAAAGAAAAGATGAATGGTGATACCTGTTATATATGTGTGGAGTAGGTTTTCTCTGGTCTGATTTTGACAAATGGAAGAGTGTCTTCAGCCTGGTGTGCCTGCCTGCCTTCCTGGATGCTGTTAAAGCTTTGTTTTGTTGAACAATCAGATGTCCCAACTCTGTTGCCTGTGGAAGATGAGTAAATGCAGTGCTTCTTAAAATGGTCTCTTCTCCCTACCCCACAAATCTTCTGGTACTGCCATTTTGGGAAGCCAATCAAGGATAGAAAATTGACCAGAAAACAGTTAGGGAAATTTGACCTGAAGTTAGTGAAATAAAACTTTGAAGAGTGTCTGCCTAGTGTTTTGTGCTTACATCTTTGGGGGGCTGGGGAAGCCTTTGCAAAGAAATTGTATGCAAGGCTTTGTATGTTAAGATAAAGTGCTAATGAAGGGAAATGTTAAAGTAGATTATTAAATATACAGTTATATTGATCACATTGGTCCAACCAGTCAGGGACAAGAAGAAAGTGTTTAGTTTCTTAAGATTTGGCCAAATGAATCTTGACATTTTCTGGAATTAAATACTGTAATGCTATATGTTAATTCTAGATGATGTTTAAGTTGGTCTGACTTCAAATAATAAAAAGGTATTTAGGGCAAAAAAAAAAAAAAGAAATTGAGGATCAGAGTAGTTGTCATTTGTTTCAGGGTCACACAACGGGTAGGTAGCAGAGCCAGAATTCAAAATTAGGTGTGTCTGAGTGGAAAACCTGCACTCATTATCCAGGTCTACCTCTCACTGGATGGGCTGCAAAAGGCTACAAGGAGAAGATGACATTTGAGCTGGGTTTTGAATAATAATGAGCAAGACTCATGCAGGCAGATTCTATACTGTCAAAGCCACCAAGAAAGCCCAAGATTTCATTAGATGGAGGCATGCATACAAAGATGGAAGCTCAGAGACAATATTCCAAATTGAGAGGACCACAGGAAAAAATGTATCTTCAATATGTTATACATCATATAAGTTTGTGATAACACTTTCAGGAAATTAGTTAGCAACAAGATATTTTTAAGTAATGAACTTAAGATTATTGGCAAACTATATTTAACTAGCCCCTGTCAATCGCAGGCTACACCTCAGATTTTGTCATAACAAATAACTTTAAGATAGCAAATGAGGTTTACAGCTATTTCTTTTTTCATAAAAGATAACTCTTTAAGTCATGAAGTGAAGTTAAAAAATATGATCAGGTAAAATTAGAGAAATCTAGAGAACACTAAAATTATAAGAAAAAATTGAATTTTACCTTTAGAATAGAGAACTGGCTAAGAATGCTAACACTTTTCATGAACATCAACAAATTGCCTTATATTAATGTAAATGTGTATTTTATATAAGAAGATTTCTTTTGTCACATCATCATCAACTCCAAGTTCTAATTATCTGTCATTGTTGGTGGAAGTTTATTGACTTGTTGGACAAAATTGATAGAACTCAAGCATTTTATTAATAACTGTGGATTATCACTATAAACTTCAATCACTTTTCTTGGTTATTATAAAATGATGGTTTATCTCTGCACTAAGTAGCCTCAGAAAATATTTTCACTTCTTTTGCATGACATATTTATGGTTTTCCTGTATTATTAATTCTAGGCAGGCTGTCAGAATCCTCTTTTTTTTAACCCTCTTCTACTTTCGATCTGCTGCAGCTTATTAGAGCTTATTATAATTCTGTCTAAAGTTAAACTACCTCTGAGTGAGAGCCTGCAATGTTTCCTCATGGATAAACTCGTGATATCTGTTTTGGCTGATGAAGACATTTGTTTATGTTTTAATTTTTATATATTTTGTGATTACTTAAGGAAGCTATGGACATGTGAGCTGGGTAAGGAAGGATGGATATAGACTTTTAAAAGTAGAGTCATTAAAGGTACATTTTAGAAGAGCTAAAGCAGAAAATCCTTTCAATCAAAGCACAGAAATTGAAGATAATTCATATTTTATTTATGTGTGTTCCATATTAAATCAACTCTGAGGAATCAGAAAGTTACATTTTAAACTTCACAATTTTAAAAATTTTGTAAATGTTAAAAAGTTTAAAAAGCATAAAATAAATACTTAAAATATATTATATGAAAGTAAGAAAGCATTTCACCATATTTCCAAGATAGCCTAGAACAGTCATTCAAACCTCTATGCTTTAGTTTCCACATCTGTAAAATGTAGATGATTTAATACCACCTTCCACTTAGGGTTGTTAAGAAGATAAAATGAGTTAATATGCATAAAAAAGAAGCAGAATATCATTTGGTTTATAACAAATGCAATTTAATCGAGTCCTTTTTTATCGCTTGTCAGCCTTTTGGCTAAGATCACTTGTAAATGAGTCCTTTTATTGACACAAGGATTGTTTACATTTTCCTTTGTTTTTATTTTTAAAGTTCAAAAGACTCCATTCTATCTATTGTGAATACTGAATGTAGTATATATTTAGAATACTTTTACCAAATATTTATACATTTCTGAAGTAATCTCATTTAAGTCTCACAACAGTCCTATAAAGCAGAATCCTTAATTAGTCACATAGTGCCAATAAAGAAATCAAGGATCAGAGTAGTTGTCATTTGTTTAAGCATCACACAATGGATAGGTAGCAGAGCTAGAATTCAATACAATTACAGAATTGTAAAACACTGTAAGCTGTGTAAGACTTTGCTTTCCTTATTTGATTCAGTGCCTAGCATTCTTGCTGAATGACCAGATGGGTCATGGTGGAGAAATTATGACTTTAGATGCATTATAGGCAATGCTGTTGTAGATTGTGGACTGAAATTATTTCTGTTATAGTAAAGACTTAAGTATCAGTGTTGGCAGGGCCAGATTAAATTATGATGAGTTTTGTGATAAATACCTTGTTCTTTGGAAGACTATTCCTTAGTATTTAACTTAACTTGATGTGCTAATGCCAAAAATGATGAGCTAGCAGCCATGTTACAATTAGATTGTTCATTTTATCATTAGAAAAATATAATAAATAGATGGCAATACAAATATATCATCTAGGTGCTCTTTGAATTATAATACTCCCAATATTGAGAGGAAAATTTTGTAGACAATATTCAAAATTACAGTAAATAGAAATCCTTAGACCATTTCTTTCTGATATCAATACAATCATCTGAAGAGTTTTCAAATTCACACAAATGTATTAATATATCTGTCCATGAAAAATGCCACCATAACAAGTAAAACAGCAAGTCTAGAGAAAGTTTGCAATATATTTAAAATTTACAGTATATTTAATGTCAAAGACATGCAACCTTAATACACAGAAGATGTGTGTAGGGGAAAAAAAGCACATAAAGAGAAAAATGAGCAAAACTCTATCAGGTAGATACAAAACAAAACACACAAATGATTAATAAATCTAACTAGCAATAAAAATGCAAATTAAAATGAGATAAATTAGCCCCCAGTGGAATTGGCAGGGTTTTTAAATGACAAGTATTCAGTGCTGACAACATCATGGGAAATAAGCACTCTCACACCCTGCTGGTGGTAGTGTAAATTGGTCGGCCCAGTCTGCAGAGCAATTTAGCAAAACAGAATGTCTTGAAAATGTTCATACTCTTTGACTCAGCAAGTTTGCTTCTAATAATATGTCTTCCAAAAATAATTGGACAAATGGGCACCTATAAATGAGCAAGGACATTCATCATATAATTTTCTTCTAATATTGAGAAAACAAGTCATTAATGTTGGTTTGGTTGGCTTTGCACAAGTTAAGTAAATTAATATATGTTATATACCAATAAATACTGCCAAATTTGCTGATTACTTATTATATGCTACTTGTCTTATTTGCATTATTTCATTTCCTCCTTGCCACAACACTAGGGACTAATTATTTCCCCATGTTGTACCTGAGAAAATTGGTCATGAGTATAAATAACTTATCCAAAAACTCAAAACTAGGTCCATCAAATGCCAAGACTCAGTCTTTCAACAATATGCCATATTGTAGTATTCGGTAACCTGGAAAGAAATGAAAAATGCAGGATGCCAAATAGTGCCTAAGCATGATTCCATTTTTCATGTAGTTATAGATATATAGCTAGGTGATAGTATTGCAGGGGATTTTATGACCTACTTTTGCACATATGTTTTCAATAAGTATATTTGTTTATGTAATATTTAAAGTTATGTTTTCAAATGAATTGACTTCAAATTAATTTCTAAGTCACTAGAGCCATATTCAGGAACTCAACTAAAATCAAAGATATTCTAACACAAGAGAGAAGTGCTTGTGTGTGCACCTGCATTTGTGTCTACTTCAAGTCCTGGGAAAGGAAAAGAATGGAAACTTGTTAACTGACTTTACTATTGATTCTCTGTCTCTCCCTTTAGATGCTAAGTTGTGTCTGACTTGCAACCCCATGGACTGTAGCCTACCAGGCTCCTCGATCCATGGAATTTTTCAGGCGAGAGCACTGGAGTGGGTTGCCGTTTCCTTCTCCAGGGGATCTTCCTGACCCAGGAATCGAACCCAGGTGTCCTGCACTGCAGGCTGATTCTTTACCAGCTGAGATATGAGGGATAGTACCTAATATGTTCCACTAAGTTTATGTCAATAGTTAAAACAACTCACTTCTTACACAGAACAGTTCTATCACATGACTCATAAAGTCCCATCCAAAGTGAATACAGTTAATTGGAGCATGATTTTACATTGTGAACTCTGTACTCAATATCAGATTTTCCCTTTGTGTATTACCATAACCAGAATGAAAGTTTTCATAACAATGATAATAGTGAAATCACTGTCTCTTTTGTTATCGTTCCATTACCAAAGAGATAAACATAACATTTAACTCATAAATTTAATTCAATTTGTATTTATAAAGCATATGCTCTATATCAGTTAAGGGAGAAATAAAGACATGGTCCTTGCTTCTATGAAGCACACTGTCTGGTTGTGGAAAGAGTTATGCCATGCACATTGATCATGTAGTAAAAAATATATATTTTTTTGAAAGTTGAAAAGTGATCAAACAAATGGCATTCATTCTTTTATGCAGTTCCACTACTGGGTGCCAGAAAGTGTCCTACATACTGCAGATACAACAGGGAATGAAACATAGTTCTTGATCCCAAGTGGCTCACAGGGTCACAGTCTAGCAGGGTACTCACAAAATGCTTAACAAAGTAATTATTATGAAAGGTGTAGTGGAGCCTTAACTAATTGAGGTTATAGGAGAAGAGCTCAAAAACTCTTTCATCTATGACAGGCAGAATGTGATGGAGTGAGGAAACCATCCTCTTCAAAATGTTTCAATGAGCCAGTACATCTAATATTATGACGACATATTTTGCACATTTTTTATGGATTATTACTTAAATCTGGTCAACATTCTCCTTTTCACAGGCCAAGGCTGCCAACTAGGCATATCATACCATCATAGTTCTGTATTCCAAAATGTTTTCTTCTGTCTTGAAGTTATGTAGCATGTTTCCTTGGAGTCAGAAAGTGAAATGCAAAGGATCCATGTCAGTGTAAGCCAGAAAGCAACCATGAAAACGGGTTTGCCTTAGTGATGAAACATCCAGACTTTTAAACCAGAGCTTGCAGACTCTCCAAGAAACTCTTTGGGAAAAACTTTAGCCTTGATACTGCATTCTGGGGCCTGAGAACCAATCTTATTGAGGACTGAATCATCACAATTAAATAAAAGATTATCTAAATAAAGCAAAACTCAACATGGTCCGCATTACTGACTATCCTGGCCTTGCAGGCCTCATGTATCATGACAATGGATGAGAAATAGATAACAAAGGAAGGATCATTTATGTCAGCAACACCTATGCCTGACTATTGCAAGGCATTAGACAACCTAATTAGACAACAACAACCTCATTCCCTCCAGTCTTGCTCTACCTCCTCCATCTCATCTGATGATGAACTTTCTTGCTTTCAAATCTGTTTATCAGACTGGTAAAATTTTCAGACAACTTAATCCATTTTTCTGGGCAAAAATGTCAAAATTCATTATTATGGCACACAAATTCTTTATGCCAACCTCTCTAGTCATAACTCTCACCATCTCTTTCCTTGAAACACAGGCTCCACCTCATTCTGTCCTCTTCAGACTATTTATCTATCTTTCATTACAAGCAGGTCTTAGAGGTAATGTGGGTTTGTTTCCAGATCGCTGCAATAAAGGTATTGTTGCAACAAAGCAAGTCACACAAATTTTGTGATTTTGAAGTGCATATAAAAGCTATGTTTTTGTAAAGTAATTTTCCCCCAATTAAAAATAAATTTTAAAAATTTATGGTTATATTATACTGTAGTCTATTGTGTGTCAAAACATTAAGTCTAAAAATCAATGTACATACCTTATTTTTAAAAGTGCTTTATTGCTAAAAATGCTAACAGTCATCTAACAGTGCAGGGTTGCTACGAATACTCAACTTGTAAAAAATGCAATATCTTTGAAGTACAATAAAATGAAGTGCAATAAAACAAGGTCTACCTGTACTTGGTTTGATAGTTAGCTGATGCAGCTCCCAAAATAAAGGTAATCTTTTACTCCTTTATAACTCTACCTTCTGCCTACATTTATTGGTAAAATGTTTGACCCTTTCTATTCAACTAATAGCTCCATAAAAGGAGGGTTTTTTTTCCTTAAGTGTCTTTAAAAAATTGTTTCTGGCTTTATACCTACAACATAGTCGGTACTCAGTAGTACTCAGAATGAATTAATGAAAACCCTGAGCAGGTATTGATTGAATCTAAAAATTTGACATAAAAAGATGTCCAAGCAAGGAAAGAAGAAAAACAATTCTGGACCTGTGTGTGTAAGTAAATTTCTCACAGAAAATATATAAAGGTCATACCAGAATATCCTAAGGTAAAATGTGGATCTTTGAGAAAAATTCAAAAATGTAGTATGATAACCAGAAAAGAAAAATCATAATAGGCCTATTTTTTTTCATTTTGTATGTGAATCTTCACATGTGAAAAGAACAGATAAAATTGAAGGGATAATGTTTTGGGAAAACAGTAAAAATAATTGCTTCTTATTACTAATGTAGTAGCACTTTTTTTCTTTTACTGTTGTTGGTACTATTTGTGCATCCAAACTTGACTGTAAATTAAACTGCAGTATCTAACGGAGAGGGCTTCCCAGGTGGCTTAGTGGTAAAGAATTCACCTGCCAATGGAGGAGACATAGGAAACATGGGCTTGATCCCTGGGTTGGGAAGATCAAAGAGAAGGAAATGACAGCTTGCTCTAGTACTCTTGCCTGGGAAATCCCATGGACAGAGGAGCCTGGTAGGCTACAGTCCACGGGGTTACAAAAGTCAGACATGACTTAGCGACTAAACAACAAAAACAATTTAATGGAAAGTGTGTGTTAGGTGCTCAGTTGTGTCTGACTCTTTGCAGTCCCATGGACTGTAGCCCACCAGGCTCCTCTACCTGTGAAATTCTCCAGGCAAGAATACTGGAGTGGGTTGCTATTCCCTTCTCCAGGGGATCTTCCCAACCCAGGGATCAAACCTGTGTCTCCTGCATTACAAGCAGATTCTTTACCATCTGAGCCATCAGAGAAGAAGAATTTAATGGAGGACATAGAGTGAAAAACTTCGCCCTCATCTAGTGGACTACTGCTGCTGCTAAGTGGCGTCAATCGTGTCTGACTCCGTGCGACCCCATAGACCACAGTGCACCAGGCTCCTCTGTCCCTGGGATTCTCCAGGCAAGAATACTGGAGTGGGTTGCCATTTCCTTCTCCACTGCATGAAAGTGAAAAGTGGAATTGAAGTCCCTCAGTCGTGTCTGACTCTTCACAACTCCATGGACTGTAGCCTACCAGACTCCTCCGTCCATGGGATTTTCCAGGCAAGAGTACTGGAGTGGGTTGCCATTGCCTTTCCCCCATCTAGTGGACAGAGCTAAGCAAATAAATGAGTAAAATACATAGTGTATTTAACCAACACATCACTTGGTGATATAGGAAGGAAATAAATTGGGGAGAAGCAGAGGCGAGGGCAGGGTGAGGGTTTCCTCAGTATTCCACAGCCATACATACATTACAGTCCTAAGAACCCTGAGTAATTACTGTAAATCAAGAAAATGGACATAATATCATTGGTCTTGAGACCTCAAGGTAAATAAGAGATGTGAGGCTGTGAATGCTGAGGAGGAATGGAGGGGTGAGGAGATTTGAGACTCCAAGGTCTTAACCAGATTTAGGGCATCTTCTAGACTTCTGCTATGGAGCCAGGAGGACCCTTGGGAAGAATGTTCTGATTCAAATCCCTCTGAGGTCAGGGCCTCTCCCTTGATCAAGTTCAAAAAGTCTAGAACATAAAGTATGGGAAGAAAAGATACTGCTAAAACTTTGCAAATGCTCATGATATTATTCAATTCCAACTTTTCAAACTTCAAACAAAGGTCTCCCAATTCAAAAATGCTCTCTAATGGAGACAAAAGCTGAGTCACAGAAATAAGAAATCAACTTGGGGAGCAGAGCCTGGGGGCAGGCTATATTTCTTTTTCTGTGAGAGAAGTCTATTACTAAAGTTGTATCAAGAAAACCCATAATGTATGCTTTTGATCTAGTCTCTGTACACTCTAAGCCCATAATTTTGGAAATAAGCCCCAGAAATCAGGTAGGTAAAAGAAGAAATTATATTCTCTATCAAAGCTCACCTAGAGTCGACAGTTTAGGAAATGAAATGAGACATGTAGCCAAATAACTAAAAAGCCAGCTGTTGCCAGTGTCAGGATACCTTTTTGAACAGCTACAGCTCTTTGGGTCTCTTGAGAAACTTTAAGACAGTCAAATACTAGTGTGGTTTTCTTTAACTTTGGAGATTTTATTATTCTCATGAAGCTGTATGTGAAATGAAGCTGTCATTCATGAAGCTGTCACAAGGAAGATAAAGCAGGCAACAACTCATGACTGCTCAACGATGTAGATTTTTGACCAAGATTTATGAAGTTCCAAGAAATCATTTTTCCTACATTTGACAATCCTTTCCCACTTTCAGCTTCCACATCACACACCACTGTAATCCCTCCCATCATCAAGAGAGATTGGATGACATTATGTACCACTGCAACATCAAAAGCCCTTGAGGAATGTTCGTTGTTGGCTCATGGAGCCTGACCTCTGGCTGTCCTCTATGAATCAGCACTGCAGCTTTCTGCACCTTTCTAGACATCTTGACACTCACATCTCTCCTGCATGTACAGAATGATTGCAAAATCAGAAATATCATACATATAAACTCAGAAAACAGTGAAAACCATTATAAGCAGAAGGAAGGCAGGTTGTCAGGAAAAGGCTTGTTTTATTGTATAAGGAAGTACAGGCTAGACGGCTATGGTATTGCCTTATTCAAGAGCAAATGACTTCACAGCTATGATGCTTAGTGAAGCATTCAGACTTCTCTTCCTGTTTAGATTGAAATGAAACTAACATTAGTCAGTTTTGTCACCTGTGAAATGAAAGATTCACGTCTCCTTTCCAGGGAGGATATGGCAGTGAAAACCACTTTGAAGAGCTTTAAGCTTTTATCTAGCAGAAACAGGAGGGCCAGAGTGGAAGTAGGGGCAAGATTTGGGGTGCAGGGGTCACAAGGACATGCCAGAAAGGAGTGTTCTGAACAGAGGTATAGGGTTGGAAATGTATAGATAGTGTCAGGAGACAGTAATTTGATCACTATGTCTAGAGTGAAAGTTTCAAACAGGGGAACAGTTAAAAATAAAACTGGAAAAGTAAATGAGGGATAGATTGTATGAGTCTTCGAATGCCAGAGGTAGTAAACTAGATTTATGATTTTTCAGTTATAAGTGATCAATGACAGATCTGATTCTTCTGCCTTATTTATCATTACACAGTGAATAGCACATTTTCTTCTAAGCAAAAGCTACCTTTAGAAATCACTTTGGATAGTAGAAAGCACTGATGTTAGAAAGTCATAGGCCTTTTTTAATGTGTTTAAATGCTTTCAGGTGTAGCATATATTGTCTATATTAACCAACTATACTATATCTTTCTATGTGTCATTACTACTGGAGGTTTCATAATATTTTCCATCTTTTGAATGTTCTCCTACTTCAAGCTTATAAGAACATCCATCAAAACTACACCTATAGATGTATTAGAGTGAGACAATGAAAACTAACTTCTTATTTTAAAAGGGTGACAAGGCCATTCCACCATTAATTCTTCCCCTGAAAACTGAAATAATTTAACTCTCAGCAGTACCATTAATTGACAAGCACACAGTGACAGAATGTGTTATCTGCTCTTTGAGTTAATTTGTATTGATTCCCCCCTCAAATGTCATTGGAAACTGCTGTTGCAACATCATCTCCCTCAAACTGCTGATGAATTTTCTGTCAAGATATCTAAAGATGATAATCTGAAGAATGAAACATGAAATCTGACAAAATTTAAACGGAAAGGTTCTCTTGTGATACCTCATGGGTATCAGAATGGCTTTAAATGATCCAAGTATGTACTCATATCTCATAAACTTTAAGTCAGAAAAAGAGGAACTCTGGTTTGTTTGTGTGTATTAGAGAAGGACTGTAACTGTTTTATATGAAAAATGATTCTAGGCTAGGATTTGAACTTCTAGGTTTTGCACAAGTGGCAAACTCCAAGGACATCTTCCCTATAAAAAGAAATTGGGGATAATAATTAATAGTGGACCTGTATATGTCACTAGCCACAAGACCTAAAAATAATATGTATATCATTATTTTGTAACTATTAAAGTGTCACATATATAATATTATTATTATGAATTGCCATATCCCTAAATCTCTCCAAATTGCAATACATAATAATTAACTATGGAACTTGCTTATTTTTTGATGAACAAGGTTGATTGCTTGTCTCTTTTTCATGAATGTTCATTAGGAGAGGGGTCTAAGTCTGTTTTTTAACTGTGTATCCTAAGTATCAAAAACATTGCCTTTTACATAAGTGCTCCAAATGTAAATATTCATTGAACAAAATAAAACATTATAATTTACCATCTTGTGATGATATTCTTATATACCTACCTGATTTCTTAAACACAAGATATATTATATCATTTAGGGTTCCTCCCCTTCAAAAGTCCTATTAATGCTTTTATATGCTTTTATCCTACTATTGGTATTTACTGACTTATCTAGCCACATACCACATTGTGTCCTTCCTCAACCCTGTAAAAATGTTAACAACTTTCAAATACACAATATAGGATTATTAACTATAGTCACCATGCTCTACATTATATCCCATGACTTATTCATTTTTGACCCCCTTCACCATTTTGCTTACTTCCTACCCCCACATCTGGCAATCACCAATCTGTGCTCTGTTTCTATAATCTCAGGTTTTTAGATTCCATATGTAAGTAAGATCATAAGGTATCTGTCTTTGTCTGGCTTATTGCATTCAGAATAATTCCTTCAAGGTCCATCCATGTTGTCACAAATTGGCAGGATTTCTTTCGGTTTTATGACTAATGTTCCATTAAGTTTATATACCATATCTTCTTTATCCATTCATCCACTAATAGTTACTTAGGTTGAGCCCATGTCTTACCTGTTACGAACAATGCTGCAATGAACTTTGGAGTGCATATAATCTTTTCACTTTTGTATTTTCATTTCCTTTGGATAAATACCAAAAGTAGAATTGCTGGATTGTATGGCAGTTCTATTTTTAATGTAATTTTTTTTCCCTTAGGGGCTGCACCAATTTACATTCTCATTAAGAATGCACTCAAGGGTTCCCTTTTTTCCATATTCTTGCCAACATGTTATTTCTTATCATTTTGATAATAGCCATTCTGACAGGTATGAGATATATCACATTGTCATTTTGATTTGCAAATCAATGCTTCTTTTTTGGCTTCAAATATTCAGTTGGGCTTCCCTTGTGGCTCAGCTGGTAAAGAATCTGCCTTCAATGCAGGAGACCTAGGTTTGATGCCTGGGTTGGGAAGATTCCCTGGATATGGGAAAGACTACCCACTCCAGTATTCTGGCCTGGAGAATTCCATAGACTGTATAGTCCATGGAGTCGCAAAGAGTCTGACACGATTGAGTGACTTTCACTCACTCACTTATTTTTTTAATTATGAGATATTTCATACAAAGAAAGTTGAAAATACAAAAAATACTATAGGGTTAAAATAATAATAAAGAAAATGCTGTCATAGCCATCAATTTCTCTAAAAATCAATGATATTCTCTTATGAAGTTTCTAATTATTAGTATTGAAACCCCACTGTTTGCCCCTCCACAATCAGCACCCTCTGCCCTCACCCCTCTGTTAAGGTTAACCATTTTGCACTTATTCTCAGCTTGCTTATTATATTTTGAATGTGTGTGTATATATATATATATATATATATATATATATAGTATATAGTATATATATATATACATCCATCTCTAAAGCACTCAATTATTCTAGCTCAGTTGGTAAAGAATCCACCTGCAATGCAGCATACCCCAGTTTGATTCCTGGGTCAGGAAGATTCGCTGGAGAAGGGATTGGCTACCCACTCTAGTATTCTGGACTAGATAATTCCATGGATTGTATAGTCCATGGGGTTGCAAAGAGTCAAACATGGCTGAGCAGCTTTCACTTTCCGTGTATTATTCATCTCTGTTTTTTTTGTTTGTTTGTTTTTCTAGGTCTTTGGTAAACATTTCTTGCATCTTCTCCATTGTTTTCCAGAGATCCTGGATCATCTTCACTATTGTTAATCTGAATTCTTTTTTTGGAAGGTTGTGTATCTCCACTTCATTTAGTTGTTTTTCTGGGGTCTTATCTTGTCCCTTCATCTGGGACATAACTTTCTGTTTTTTTCATCCTGATTATCTTTCTGTGATGTGGTTTTTGTTCTAGCTGCTGTGGGAATTGTAGTTTTCTTGCTTCTCTTTGCCCTCTGATAGAGGAGGCTAAGAGGCTTGTGTAATTTTCCTGATGGGAGGGACTGGCAGTGAGAAAAACCAGGTCTTGCTCTGGTGGGCAGGGCTTTGATCAGTAAAGCTTTAATCCAATTATCTGCTGATGAATGGGGTTGCACTCCCTCCCTGTTAGTTGTTTGGCCTGAGGCAACCCAGCCCTGGGGTCTAGGGACTCTATGTTAGGATTAATGGCAACCTCCAAAAGGGCATATGCCAAGGGGAATATTCCAAATCACTGTTGCCAGTGCTCCCAATCCCTGTGGTGAGCCTCTGCTGACCCACGCCTCCACAGAAGACCCTCCAACACCAGCAAATAGTCTTGGTTCAGTCTCCTGTGGAGGTCACTGCTCCCTTCCTCTGGGTCTTGGTGCATACACGATTTTGTTTGTGCCCTCCAAAGCTAGAGTCTGTGTTACCCCCAATACTGGGGAAGTCCTATACTCAAATCCCACCGGCCTTCAAGATCTGATTCCCTAGGGATTCCCAGTCCCTTTGTCAGATCCCCAGGCTGGGAATCCTGATGTGGGATTCAGAATGTTCACAACAGTGGGAAAAGTTCTTTTGTATTATTGCTCTCCAGTTTGTAGGTTACCCACCCGGAAGGTATGGGATTTGATTTTATCTGGATTGTGCCCCTCCTACCATCTCACTGTAGCTTCTTCTTTGTCTTTGGAATTGGAACATCTTTTTTGGTGGGTTCTGTCTATTCTAAAGGAAATCAGTCCTGAATATTCATTGGAAGGACTGATGCTGAAGCTGAAACTCCAATACTTTGGCCACCTGTTGGGAAGAACTGATTCACTAGAAAAGACCCTGATGCTGGGAAAGATTGAAGGCAGGAGGAGAAGGGGATGGCAGAGGATGAGATGATTGGATGGCATCACTAACTCGATGGACATGAGTTTGAGTAAGCTCCAGGAGTTGGCGATGGACAGGGAAGCCTGGCATGCTGCAGTCCATGGGATCCCAAAGAGTCATACACGACTGAGTGACTGAACTGAACTGAGCGTCCTCCTGTCAATGGTTGTTCAACAGCTAGTTGTGATTTTGGTGCTCTAGCAGAAGATGAATGCACATCCTTCTACTCTGCCTTATTTTTACATTTATACAGAAATTCAGTGATGAAGATAGTTATTTCATTTAAAAAAATGCCATAGCAAATGATGGTACTAGAAACATTATTCTCCATGTGCAATAGTATTTCTAATGCAGTATTTCTTAAATGGGGGTGATTTTTTCCTTAATGGTGCATTTCACTATGTTTGGAGACCATTTTCGTTAACATGAGTGGGGGTGGGTTGCTACTATGCTGCTGGTATCTATTAAGCAAATACCCAGTGTATTCTATAATGCACAAGAGAGCCCACACAACATAGGCTTTTCTGCTCAAAAACGTAAGCAATTCACAGGTTGAGAAACTCTGCTCTAGGTTAAATACAAGTGAGTGGAAATTTTGGGTTTTACGGTATATGTATATTAAATTTTACAATATAATGCCAAACTGTATCCTAAATCAGTTATCCCAATATGCACAATGTATAAGGGTTCATTCTTCTAGGACAATTTTGCTTATACAAAACTTTATTTATATGGCAGTTGTAAAGTGGTATATCATTGTGATTTAAATTTACATTTCCTAATTACAGGTGACATTGTTATAATTTTACATGATTATTGGACATTTGGATTTTTTACTTGTGTGATTTCTATTCCTTTCTTTAAAACCATTTTCCACTACATATATGTATATATATATTTTTTCTTATTAATATGTAAGGAACTCAATGTATTATGTGTACTTATGTTCTAATGTCAATGAATTGTAATTTAGCATTCTCTTTCATGGTTTGTCCTTCGGTTGCCCTGCTTAAGAAATCCTTGATATTATATATGGTATTATAAAAGTATTCTTCTATATTTTATTCTAGAACTATTAAAATTCTGCTTTTAATATGTAGCTCTTTAATATGTCTGGAATTGATTTTTGAGTGTGGTGTTAAGAGAGATTCAATTTCAGTTATTTTTTATAAGTGGTAGTCAATGGTCTGAAGACTATTTACTGAATAGTCAATGATTTTCCTATTGATCAGCAATGCTAGTTCTATAATAAATCATTTGCCTTTGTAAATGTGACCTGGTTTCTGGGCTCTTTATTTAGTTATCTTAGTCTGCTATCCATGCACCAAATTGCAAATGTCTTCATTACTCCATGGTATAATAATCCTTGATGTGAGATTGGGCAACCCTTCTCCCTTGCTTCTTCTTTTTTTTTTTCAAATGATCATCTCTGGTATTATGCTAATTTAGTCATCTATATGTACCTGAAATCCAATTTGTCTAACTCTTTGAAAAAATTTGTTGGGATTTTGATCAGCTTGAGAACTGAAGTCCTGAAAAAAGTAATCTCCAGTAGACATGCTATCAATATATCAGCAGATAGACTATATATCTCTGTTAATCTACGTCTTGTTCTGCATCTTTAATAAAAGTAATTTTTCCAACATATATTACAAATCTTTATTAAATTTATTTCTAAGAACTTTATGTTTGTTGGTATCTTAAATGGTAAATTTTTGGAAGTGAAAATTTCCATTGATGCTAGAATATAGACATGTAATTGATTTTATGTTGATTGTATTCACATCAAATTGTCACATTCTCTTATCAATTCTAGCAATTTCTTCTAACAATTTTCCTTTTGGGTTTTCTAGCTTCCCAGGTGGTGCCAGTGGTAAAGAACCCACCTGTCAATGCAGAAGTAAGAGACACGGGTTCATATAAATATAAAAGAGTATTTATAAACTCTTTAAGTTTCTTTAATTATTTTGCTAAAATATTTTTTTAAAAAATAATCCATTGTATCTAATTGTTTAAATGTATTATTTCTCATTTCCCACCATTTTGTTCTGTTGTATATGTAGTTATGGCAAATTTGTGCTTAGCAATATGTGGTATCTCTCATTTTTATCCTTACGAAATCTTACAAGAGATATTTTTATTATATGCTAAAATTATGAGGCTTATTGATTTTTCCTATTGTCCTTTTTTCTCCTGCATTTATTTCTGCTATGATCTTTATTATTTACTTTTTTCTTTGCATTTATTTTGTTGTTATTTTTATAATGCCTTAAGAAATACATTTAGCCCATTGAATTTAGGGTTTTATCTTTTCTAATTTAAAGATAAAAATTTCTTTCTTCCTTGTACATTTTATCAAATTTTTATTTAAAAATTGTCAATTAGTATCTAATATAATGTATTCTTTAATACACAAACTTCAAAAATTGTTCATTAATTTCAAATACATTGGATTTTTCAGATATATTTTGTCATTAACTTATAGTGGTTGAGTTTTAGAGAATTTTATCTGTATAATATTAATTTTTTAAAAAAATTATTAGATTCACCTTATGGATTAGCATACAACCTACTTTTGTAAAAACTCTATGTGTTTTCTAGAAAAATGTGTCTTCTTTCATTGCTAGGTGCAGAGTTCTATATACATTCAGAACTTCCTGTTTGCAAATTGTGCTGTTTACAAAATTCTAAGTATTCTAGCTAGTTTGTTCTTTTTTTTTTTTCCTGCTTAACATTTGAAATATTGAGGGAGATGCAGTAGAACTCCCAAAATCATGATGTGTTTTTCAATTTCTCCTTGGAATTCTGTCAGTTTCTTTTGTATTTGGAATCTACATTTAACTTGCATTTAGTTGCCTCTGATTTATGTCTTTTATCTGTATGTAGTTGACACTTTTTGAGACCTTACCATATTCTGGACTCTATTCTAAAATATGTATACACATTCCGTCCTTAACACAACCCCATGAAGCAAGTACTACTTGCACTGCAACTTTGCTGATGTAGAAATAATCAGAACAAGCAACTTGTCCACAGTCACAGAACTGGTATGAGCCTGAACAGTATGACATAAAGAGTCCATGTTCATAATAGGTTATATTTTCTCTTTTTATAATGATACTTTATGCTTAATATTTGCCCTAAATTTCTATCTACAATAATATAATTACCTCAATTGTTTCTTAGTATATCCATAATATATTTTTTACTATCAATTTTTCTGTTCCATTATGTTTTCAGTGTCTCTGTTATAAACAACAGACTGTTATATTTTGTTCCACTATCCAATTAGACTATATCTGCCTTACAGTGAGTAAATATGAAGGGTTTCTCTGTGTATGGGTGTGTGTCAGTGTGAGTTTGTATGTGTTTTGTGTGTGTGTGTGTGTGTGTGTGTGTGAGTACAGGGACTATAGATGATATAGCAACGAGGTAACTAAGAATTATTTTAATTTCTTGTAAGTGGCAGCAAAGTAGGTGATGAAATGGCATTTTGTAGTATAGATTTATACGATTTATTTATTAAAAAAATCTTATCATGAGCTTACTATGTTCCAGGTGCTAAGTTACGGGTCAGTGCTATGTAGATGAATTATGTGGTCTTAGAGCCCGAAGAGTCATTGTGTAAGGGAGAAATAGCTAAAGTGTTGACCTCCAATGCACCAAGAGTTATAATAAAGTGATACTTGATTTAACATATTGAGTCCTCACAACAACCACAAGGAGAAGGTGCAATTATTACTCCTATTTTCCAGATGTGGAAACTGAGGGTCAGGAAAGCTGAGTAAATCTATCAAGCTCATAATGCTAGTAAGTCATAAAATCAGGTTGTGAATATCAGTCTTTCTAACAGCAAAGTTTCATGTTCATTTTTTAAATTATAATGCCTCAGTGTCATCTATTTTGAGAAAAGTCAAGCCATAAAATTTCATGTGGTCACATAGTACTAGCACTGAAAGTATGGCTTAAGCTCCTGTATTTGTATCTTGGCCCTAGGTGCTCTGCCACAGTGATGAAGAAAATGGATGTTTTTGTAGCTATAAGACCTCTCTTGTCTCATCTATTGGAACATAAGACCCAGAGTGGTTATGAAAACTGGGAGTGTCATATTCCATACTTTTCCTCACACATCACCAAAACTTGCTTCAAGTGACCTATTCTTGATCCATACACAAAACCAAAAGAAGACACTTAAGTAGATTATAACAATTATGTCTGAGTTCAAATCAAGCAAAGATTTATTATTCACTTTAGGGTTTCTGTTGCCTCTAGGATGAAATCCTAATTTTCCATGTGATTTCTAAGGCTCATCATTTATGTGGTCCCTGACAGTCTCTCTGGTCTCAATTACCATCAGGCTCCTAGTTGTACTTCATTCTCTAACATAACACTCCCAAATCTACATGATTATATAGACATTATGTATTTTCACATGTGTAAGATTTTGTACACTCCAGCACCCTGCCTGTGTTACCTCCCTTGGCTCTGTCTGTGAAATTTCCTTTCTCAAGCTCAGCCTAAACAACATGGCGTCCTCCAGAGAAATGCAGTATACCTGTCTCTATGGTCCCACAGTCCACGGTCCATTTCTTGAGGCACATTTTATTGCAAAGAAGGCAAGCTATGAAATTTGCAAAGCCAAGTGAAAAATGACACTATGTAGTCCCTTTTTAAAAAATTATTAAGGATTTGAAGACAGCAGCAGCAGAGAATTCAACTAAATGCAAGATTCTTCGAAGCCTGAGCTCCAGGCCCACGAGATTGACACTGATTGTAAATTGGTTTGTTTCTTTCTTTTTTTCTTAGATGTGTGGGCTTAATACTTTATTAATCCTTGCATTTCACCCCAAACATATAGCAAGTTCTCAATAAATATTTGCTAAAGGTCATGGAATACGTTAAGTTTGGCCCTTTCAAGTGGGTGAGCATTTATACTATTATGTTTTTAGCACATTTTCCTCATGCTAGCATTTTTTTTTCTTAGATATACAAGATGAGATAATTTTCAGCACTTGGATAGGCTTCAGAGAAAAAATATGGTTTTCTCCTTTTGTTAAACAATATATGGTGCTGTTGGAGCCTTTGTAGTCTCCAAGATAAAAAGCAAGCTTTTTATTTTATTTTGACTTTTTTTTTCTTTCGTCAATCTGTGTCCAGGAATCTCATAGAGAGCAACACTTTGCTATGTCATGATACGCAAGAAACTTGAATTCAATACCTTGGAATATGGAAAGCTAAAGTCATTGTTTATAAGGCCTATGAAGTACAGCAATAGCTATATAAAAACAACCCAACAAGGGAGAAATCATGAAGTATATTGTAGTGGCTTCAGGATTTTAGAAACATGAAAAATATAATGGTATTAGAACAAAGCTATAGCAACTGCTTTATTATGGTAAGGCCATCTAGAGAAAGTAGAGAAAAGCACAGTATTAATTAGGAAGGGATATCCCCATGGAAAAGAAATGGAAAAAAGCAAAATGGCTGTTTGAGGAGGCCTTACAAATAGCTGTGAAAAGAAGAGAAGTGAAAAGCAAAGGAGAAAAGGAAAGATATTCCCATCTGAATGCAGAGTTCCAAAGAATAGCAAGGAGAGATAAGAAAGCCTTCCTCAGTGATAAATGCAAAGAAATAGAGGAAAACAACAGAATGGGAAAGACTAGAGACCTCTTTAAGAAAATTAGAGATACCAAGGGAACATTTCATGCAAAGATGGGCTCAATAAAGGACAGAAATGGTATGGACCTAACAGAAGCAGACGATATTAAGAAGAGGTGGCAAGAATACACAGAAGAACTGTACAAAAAAAGATCTTCACTACCCAGATAATCACAGTGGTGTGATCACTCACCTACAGCCAGACATCCTGGAATGTGAAGTCAAGTGGGCCTTAGAAAGCATCACTACAAACAAAACTAGTGGAGGTGATGGAATTTCAGATGAGCTATTTCAAATCCTCAAAGATGATGCTGTGAAAGTGCTGCACTCAATATGCCAGCAAATCTTGAAAACTCAGCAGTGGCCACAGGACTGGAAAAGGTCAGTTTTCATTCCAATTCCAAAGAAAGGCAATGACACACAATGCTCAAACTACTGCACCATTGCACTCATCTCACACTTTAGCAAAGTAATGCTCAAAATTCTCCAAGCCAGGCTTCAGCAATACGTGAACCGTGAACTTCCAGATGTTCAAGCTGGTTTTAGAAAAGGCAGAGGAACCAGAGATCAAATTTCCAACATCCGCTGGATCATCAAAAAAGCAAGAGAGTTCCAGAAAAACATCTATTTCTGCTTCATTGACTATGCCAAAGCCTTTGACTGTGTGGATCATAATAAACTGTGGAAAATTCTTAAAGAGATGGCAATAGCAGACCACCTGACCTGCCTCTTGAGAAACCTGTATGTAGGTCAGGAAGCAACAGTTAGAACTGAACAACAGACTGGTTCCAAATAGGAAAAGGAGTACGTCAAGGCTGTATGTTGTCACCCTGCTTATTTTACTTATATGCAGAGTACATCATGAGAAACGCTGGGCTGGAAGAAACACAAGTTGGAATCAAGACTGCTGGGAGAAATATCAATAACCTCAGATATGCAGATGACACCACCCTTATGGCAGAAAGTGAAGAAGAGCTAAAGATCCTCTTGATGAAAGTGAAAGAGGAGAGTGAAAAAGTTGGCTTAAAGCTCAACATTCAGAAAACTAAGATTATGGCATCTGGTCCCATCACTTCATGGGAAATAGATGGGGAAACAGTGGAAACAGTGTCAGACTTTATTATTTAGGGCTCCAAAATCACTGCTGATGATGACTGAAGCCATGAAATTAAAAGATGCTTACTCCTTGGAAGGAAGGTTATGACCAACCTAGATAGCATATCGAAAAGCAGAGACATTACTCTGCCAACAAAGATCCGTCTAGTGAAGGCTATGGTTTTTCCAGTAGTCATGTATGAATGTGAGAGTTGGACGGTGAAGAAAGCTGAGCACTGAAGAATTGATGCTTTTGAACTGTGATGTTGGAGAAGACTCTTGAGAGTCCCTTGGACAGCAAGAAGATCCAACTAGTCCATCCTAAAGGAGATCAGTCCTGGGTGTTCATTGGAATGACTGATGTTGAAACTGAAACTCCAATACTTTGGCCACCTCATGTGAAGAGTTGACTCATTGGAAAAGATCCTAATGCTGGGAAGGATTGGGGGCAGGAGGAGAAGGGGACGACAGAGGATGAGATGGCTGGATGGCATCACCGACTCGATGGACATGGGTTTGGGTAGGCTCCGGGAGTTGGTGATGGACAGCGAGTCCTGACTTGCTGCGATTCATGGGGTCGCAAAGAGTCGGACATGACTGAGTGACTGAACTGAACTGATAGACATGTAACAGGAAGTGCTGCTCTTTACATGCCCAGTGCATACTGTTGGCTCATTGATGAACTATATAGATGCAGAAAACAATGTGATTCGTGATGACTTGATAGCTGAGGTTTATTTCAGTTCTGCCATTCTATGAAAAGTTATCTCAGAGGCTTATATGGGAGAAGGATGCTCAAGCATGGGAATTCTCTTCCTTTATCAGAAACAAACTCTTCGGTTCTTTTAATAAAATGTATCACCAAATGGGCACAATAAAAGCCAGAAACAGTAGAGAATTAACAGAAGAAGAAAAGATTAAGAAGAGGTGGCAATAATACACAGAAGAACTTTACAAAAATAGTCTTAATGACCCAGATAACCACTTTGGTATGGTCACTCACCTAGAGCCAGACATCCTGGAGAATGAAGTCAAGTGGGCCTTAGGAAGCATTACTAGGAACAAAACTAGTGGGGGTGATGGAATTCCAGCTGAGCTATTTCAAATACTAAAACATGATGCTGCTAAAGTGCTGGACTCACTATGCCAGCAAATTTGGAAAACTCAGCAGTGGCTACAGGACAGGAAAAGGTCAGTTTTCATTTCAATCCCAAAGAAAGCCAATGCCAAAGGATGTTCAAACTACCATACTATTGCACTTATTTCACATGCTAGTAAGTTTATGCTCAAAATCCTTCAAGCTAGGCTTCAGGATTACGTGAGCTGAGAACTTCCAGATGTACAAACTGGATTTAGAAAAGGCAGAGGAACCAGAGGTCAAATTGCTAACATCCATTGGATCATAGAAAAAGCAAGGGAATTCCAGAAAAAAAAACATCTACTTCTGCTTAATTGACTGTGGTAAAGCCTTTGACTGTGTGCATCACAACAAACTCTGGAAAATTCTTCAGGAGATGGGAGTACCAGATGACCTTACCTGTCTCCTGAGAAACCACTATGCAGGTCAAAAAGCAGCAGTTAGAACTGGACATGAAACAACAGACTGGTTCAAAATTGGGAAAGGAGTACGTCAAGGCTGTATATTGTCACCCTGCTTATTTATCTTATATGCAGAGTACATCATGTGAAATGCCAAGCTAGATGAATCACAAGCTGGAATCAAGATTGTTGGGAGAAATATCAACAGTCTCAGGTATGCAGATGACATCACCTTTATGGCCAAAAGTGAAGAGGAACTGAACAGCCTCTTGATGTTTGTGAAAGAGGAGAGTGAAAAAGCTGGCTTAAAATTCACCATTCAAAAAACTAAAATCATGGCAACAAGTCTCATCACTTTATGGCAAGTAGAAAGGGGAAAAAGTGGGAACTGTGACAGATTTTATTTTCTTGGGCTTCAAAATCGCTGCAGATGATGACTGCAGACATGAAATTAAAAGACGTTTACTCCTTGGAAGAAAAGCTATGACAAACCTAGACAGTGTAATAAAGAGTGGAGATATAACTTTGCTGATAAAGGTCCATATAGTCAAAATTCCAGTAGTCATTCATGTACTATTAAATGTGAGAGTTAAACCATAAAGAAGGCTGAGTGCTGAAGAATTGATGCTTTCAAATCGTGGTGCTGGAGAAGACTCTTGAGAGTCTCCTGGACTGCAAGGAGATCAAACCAGTCAATTCTAAAAGAAATCAACCCTGAATATATATTGGAAGGACTGGTACTGAAGCTGAAGCTCCAATACTTTGGCCACCTGATGGGAAGAGTTGACTTATTGGAAAATACCTTGATTCTGGGAAAGATTGAAGGCAGGAGGAGAAGGGAGATAGAGAGGATGAGATGGTTGGATGGCATCACCAACTCAATAGACATGAGTTTGAGCAATCCCCAGGAGATAGTGAAGGACAGGGAAGCCTGGCTTAGTTCATGGGGTCACAAAGAGTCCAAAACGACTGAATGACTGAACAACAACAAAGTATACTGAGGTAAAATTCATATGACTGACATAAAACCCAGACTTTTAACTGTTTTAAAGTGTAAAATTAATTGCACTCTGTACATTTACATGTTACACAACCATCACAACTATCTAGTTCCAAAACAGTTTTGGTACCCCCAAATGGAACTCTTTACTCATAGATCACCATTCTCTCATTCTCTTAGGCCCTGGAAACCACCAATCTTCTTTCTGTCTCTATAAATTTTCTTATTTTTTAAATTTTCTTATTCAAAATTTTTTAATTTTCTTATTTTCAGAATTTATTTATTTATTTTGGCTGCACTGCACAGCTTGTGGGATTTATGGATTTTCTTATTTTAGGTATTTCACATAAATGAAATCAACCAGTGTGAGTCTTCCAACTTTGTTCTTTTTCAAGATCTGCTTTCTCGTCCTTTAGAATTTCATAAAAATATTCAGATCAACTTTTCAATTTCTGCAAAAAAGATCTAGATATTGATAAGGATGGCATTGAATCTGTGGATCAATTTGGAGAGTATTACCATTTTAACACTGTTAAGTCTTCCAATCCACATAAAAATCAATGTCTTTCCATTTATTTAGTTATTTTATTTAGTTCATCAATTGCAGTTTTCATTGTGTAAGTTTTGCACCTCTTAGATTAAATATATTTTAAGTATATTATTCTTTTTGATGATATTGTAAATGAATTTATTTCTTAATTTCCTTTTAGAGTGTTCATCTGCAATGTATAAAATAAAACTAAATTTTGAATGCTGATTTATATCCTGCAACTTTGCTGAATTTATTAGCTGTAATTTTTTTTATTTATGCATATAAGTGGATTCTTTACAGTATTCTGCAAATAGAGATAGTTTTACTTCTTCCTTTCCAATTTGAATGATTTTTATTTATTTTTTCCTGCCTATATTCTTAGTGCAGTATTAAATAACAGTGGTCAAAACAGGCATCCATTCTGGTCTTTTTTCTAATCTTAGGAGTATTTTTACGAATACTTTTAGTCATGCTGACAAAGTATTCCTATTTTGTTGAATATTTTTATGATTAAAAGATTGAATTTTGTTCAATGCTTTTATGCATCAGTTGAAGTTATTTTCCTCTTAATTCCATTAATTTGATATGTTACATAGATTAATTTTTGTATATAGAACTACCCTTGCATTCCTGAGATAAATTCCAATTGATTATGGTGGATAATCTTTTTAATATTCCACAAGATTCTGTTTGCTAGTACTTTTATTGAGGATTTGCACAATGATATTCATGAGGGATATTGGTTTGTGGTTTACTCATTTTGTGATGCTTTTTAGTTTTGATATGAAAGTAATGCTGACCTCACAGAATGAGTTAGGAATGAGTTCACTTCTAATATTTGGAAGCGTTTGAGAAGGATTTGTGCTAATTCTTCTTTAAATATTTAGTAGAATTCACCAGTGAGGTCATCTGGCCCTGGGATTTTTTTGGTAGGGAGTTTTTTGATTACTGACTCAAATCTCTTTACTCATTGTTGATCTGTTCAAATTTTCTATTTCTTCATGAATCAGTTTTAGCAGTTTGTCTGATTCTAGAATTTTCTTGTATTTTATGTAAGTTATCTAATTTGTATACATTTGTTTGTAGTATTCTTTTATGCTGTCCCATCGCTTCAGTTGTTATGTCTGATGTTTTGCAACCCCACAGACAGTAGCCCTCCAGACTTCTCTGTCCATGTGATTTTCCCAGCAAGAATACTGGAGTGGGTTGCCATGCCCTGCTCCAGGGATCTTCTCAATCCAGGGATTGGACCTGCATCTCTTGCATCACAGACAGATTCTTTAACACTGAGCCACTGAGGAAGCCCAGTATTGTCTTATAATACCTATTGTTTCTCTTAGGTTGATAATAATGTCTCCATTTTCATTTCTGATTTTAATAATAATTTTAATCTTTTCTCCTTGTAAGTCTAGGTAAATGTTAGTCAATTTCGATGATCATTAAAAGAACCAACTTTTGATTCTTTTCTGTATTTTTTTAATCTTTCAAAGTTTTATTATTTCCTACTTTTGCCAGATTTAGGTTTAATTTGCTCTTATTTTTCTAGTTTCTTAAGGTGTAAAGTTGGATTGCTAATTTGGAATCTTTCTTCTTTTTAATGTAGGTGTTTATGGCTATAAATTTCTGACTTTTTTTCTTTGTATACTATAATTTTGTTATGTTGTACTTTCATTTTCACTTGTCTCAAATTATTTTCTAAATTCTCCCATGATTTCTTCTTTATTCTATTGATTGGTTAAGAATGTATTGTGTACTTATCCACATATTTGTGAATTTTCCAAATTTCATTTCATTATTCACAGAACTCTGCCTTAGCCTTCACTTCTTGGTTGCACAGAGCCTGAAGGTCAGCCAGTGGTGAGAACTTAGAGTTTGCTCAGGTCATTTTGTGGATATATTCTTTCATTGTCATTTGTTCCGACTTCTAGAGTCTCCAGAATTTGTGGGAGCTTTACAAAGTGTTTATTCTCCAAGTATTTCCTTCCCAAGTCTCTTCTTTCCTAGGCTTTTTGTTATATTTCTTACCCCAACTAGTATTTTTTTTGTGCCAAGCAGAAACGTCTAATATATTTGCTTAATTTTTTTTTCGACAGACAATGCCCTAGGAGCTACTGCAGTCCTAGGGAAGTTATGAGACAGGCAAAACAAAAGCAAACACTTAAGCCAATCCTTTAGGGAGCCATAAGTAAGGTCAAAACATACAATGATAATTCTTTGAGAAGAAAATCCACATTACTTCCTCTGGTATCAGCAAACCTGCACTTGGAAGCTGTCCAGCCATTTAAAGCACAGCCACCCTGGTGTTGAAAGATGGTATCAGGGTAAATTAAAATGTCACAGAGCTCTTCCAACAAAATGCAGCAGTTTATTTATCTATTTTTTTCATTTTAGCCTTCCTTTCTTCAGGCATCACTTTTATTACTTTCAACATTTGTCTCTGTACACTGGAAAACAACACAGACAGCTATGATCTGAAACTGTTTCAAATTCTAAATATTTACTGATTACCTTCTCTTCTGTGTTTCAGTCTCTGGTAAAAGGAATGGAGATACAATAATGAGGTTGCTGCTGCTGCTGCTAAGTCGCTTCAGTCGTGTCCGACTCAGTGCGACCCCATAGATGGCAGCCCACCAGGCTCCGCCATCCCTGGGATTCTCCAGGCAAGAACACTGGAGTGGGTTGCCATTTCCTTCTCCAGTGCATGAACGGGAAAAGTGGAAGTGAAGTCGTTCAGTCGTGTCCGACTCTTAGCGACCCCATGGACTGCAGCCTACCAGGCTCCTCCGTCCATGGGATTTTCCAGGCAAGAGTACTGGAGTGGGGTGCCATTGCCTTCTCCGCAAGACCAGACTACTTGACAGTATTCTTTTAAACTGAATTGAGAGCAGCGAGGCATTTTCGCCCAACCGCCCCCTCACCCGGCCCCTTCGCTGCAGATGCAGAAACTGGTGCAGGCCCCATGCGAGGGCACGAAGGACGGGCTGGAGAAGACCAAGGCCGCAAAATGAGATTAGCTAACCTTTATTGAGGGTTTACTACAGGTCAGGCATTGTTATGTGTATTCACCCAGTCAATATACACAACAATCCTGGAAAATGGCTGCTTTATGCAAATTTTACAGATTATAAAAATTAAGTGCAGTGATGCTGAGCGATTTGCTGTTAGTAAAGATGTGGCATCAAGATATTAATTCAAAAACACTGGCTCCAAAGCTTGCACTCTGGACTACTACACTCTACTACCAAAGCTATAGAGAAATAGTTATCAGTGAAGAATAATAACAATGAGAGTAATAACAATGAGCAATTTATTTTCTGTGTCATAGATATACAGTAGAATAAAGAGTTCCAGTCTCATGGAAGAGAACTTATTGATCTGAATCCTCCTTCTTTGTCAGTCTTCATATACTATCTTGGTGAAGTTTAATTACTTTTTGCTTTGCTTTTGCCCTTGTCGATATTTTTGAGATGTACCTAAGGCTAGCACATATTTTTATCTATATTAACTTATTTTGATACATTTCCATTTGGTGGCCAATACTTGCTTTGTTTAGGTGGCCTTTTGAAATCACATTTCTTCCTAATTGGCCCATAATTCTAGGTTGTGACATTTGTGAGTATTGATTTATTTTTTTTCTTGTGCTAACGTCTGGGATAACTTTTACAAAATTAAATAATAATTCCCCAAATTAAAGCCATTTTGATGCCACTCTACTGCCATGTATAAGAGTAGATTTGAAATCTCTTTGACAGCAGCTGAAATGAACCCTTAAACTCAGCTGCATTAATGTCACAAGTCTGGAGAAGAACATTAAAACTGCTAAGTGGAAGATTAACTAAAGAATATAACCAACATCACAGAAAATGAAAGAGGATTTGTGGATTTGGAGAGTTTGATACTATAAGTACAACATAAGAAAATGACATGGTGCTTGAATTGCAAGGCTCTGGGACACAACTGATTTTTTTTAACCCCTTGAATTGAAGTTGATAGACAAGTTCATGAAAAAAATAACATTCATGAAATACACATACCAAGTTTCCTTCTGAAATAATAGCACTGCCATGTTTTTTCTCTGATAAGCAATTTGCTACAGATCATTTGGACAACCCTCTAAAATATTTTGTAGTGTAAACCCTGACTGGGTAAATTTGAGACATTGTTGCTGTTGTTTTTTTGATTACAGTTATGTCTCCAAATTCCATTGAAAAAATATTATGCTAGGTAAATGCTTAATTGCTAAACAAAATAAATATATGTTAAATTCCAACCAAAATAACTCTGAATTAAATTACTCTAAAAATGAGGAAAGTCTAAGCCCTGTTTTCTCAAGACCTGACATGTGATAAGAGGAAAGTCATTAGCACCTATAAGCCAAGAGTACATTTGTCTTAACCCATTTGGGCTACTGTAAAAAAAAAATTCTAGAGACTGGATAACTTATAAACAAAATAACTTATTTCTCAGAGCTCTACAGTCTGGGAAGTCCAAGATTAGGATCTTGCAAATTTGTGTGGTGTCTGGTGAGGGCCACCTTCCTGATTCACAGCTGGTGCCTTCTTACAGTACACTCAGATGGTGAAAGAGATTGAGGAGCATTGTGAGATCTATTTTATAAGGCCATTAATTCTATTCATGAAGACATCCCCCACAATCTAATTACTCCCTAAAGGCCCCATCTCTTAGTCCAACATCTTTGGGAGTTAGGGTTTCAACATGTGAAATTTGAGGAAACACAGACATCCAGAGCATGGTAAAATCTATGAGGTCTTTTAAATTTTTATTTTTACCCCAGCTTTTCCTACAAAGCCCTATCCTAAGACACAGTCATGGGAGCACTCAAACATATACATACAACACTTCCCAAACCCATTTGCCCTCAAGGGGCTAACTGATAAAATCAGTCTATGAGTTAGTTAGGGATTGTCAAGGCATTAGATATTAATTTAAAAGAATAAGTTCTCTAATTTTATGTTCCCAGAGTTCAATTGCATTTTGTTTGGATATGTCAAATAAATATCACATGTAGAATTAGGTAAGGAGATGCTTATTTAAAGAATAATTGTAATAAGGGAAGGTTTACTGTTGCAATAAGGGGAGATGGGCTATTGCAAATGTCTCAGAGATCAGGCAGAAGGAGTTTTCGTTTATAGAGAGGGATAAACAAGGTTAGACAAATAGAGTATGGTGGAATGAGAGAAGAGGGTGGCATAGTAAGAGAGTTAAGCAGGAAATGTTTTTGTTTTGGTTTAAGGTTAGCTTATTCTTGGGTGGGGCACATAAGGAAGTGTTGTCTTGAATTCCACTGCTGGGTGAGGGTAAATAAAAATTCACGGGCCTGGGAGAAATCCGATCTAGTCAAGTTAGCAAGTATTTTGTCCAGATTTGTCAGTGGCTGCAAAGAGTTCAGCTAATCATTTATAAGACAACAAATGGAAATTTGGTAGATCTGTGAATGGCCTGGCCCTATGTAAAGCAAATGGGTCGTAGAAGGAAAGCTGGTTCTTTTCAGTAACTTCTGGGAACACAAAAGGATCACTGGATTTCTTAATCTTGATGTTTTCCTGGAGAAAAGTAAACTTTACTGGGCTCAACTAGAGTTCAACATTGTCAGATATAAATGAAAAGATAACAAACCAAGCAGTGTGTTGGATAATCAGCCAGTGGGAATACCCCTTGTACCTTATATACACACATTCTATATCAAGTCTTCTGATCCTATTACCACTTTCACAGTTTCCCCTTGAGTTAAGTCACTTAACTTCAGAGGTTACTGCCTTGGGACTTCCTGTTTCACTAAAAGCAAGAAGTCTTGCTTATCCTCCATTTCACTTTTCTACCACTGTAATAATCAAGATTGATACCTGGATCCACCTCAAGTTTGATAAATAGCTTTCACATACATTTCTCCTTAGAGACCTAATATTAAGGGAAGAGTGAGAAACCATTTGGTAAGACAATTTAGCAATCAGTAAAACTTAACAAATTTTCATGCTGTGAAGAGCAAGTTATTAACTGAGACCATCTGGTGGTCAGATGTTTAGCCTTCAGTCAGGATTCAAAACTGACAAATTTGTTTAGTGCCTTTGCCTTCTCAGGCATTATCTTTATATTTTTTCAGAAATGCCCCACAACTCCACTTCCCCCTCTTACATCAATTCTATTAAAATTAAGCCCCAGTGACTCAAAGCCCCCCAGAAGATATCTTCAGGAAATGTGCTGATAAAGTATATAAAATAACTGGTGGAGCTTAATATGTGAGCCTCCTGAGACAATTTTTTGTCTCCTGTTTTTGTTATTTTGTTTGTTGCTCACCCCTCCCCACTTCCAGGGACAGGATAAGATGTTTTATGTTACTTAATAGAAAAAAAAGGTAAATCTTTAGCTGGTCTGACCATTTTTGGTGCTTCACACACTACTGAAAGACACCATACTGATGAATACCCATTCTGAAAAATTAAAGCATTTATATCAAAGCAATTCTATGAACTTCTGTCCATGGAGAAGTCCTCCAACTAGATCAGGCCAGGGAAGGCTACAGACTTTTCAGTAGGCTCTCTGTATTTGAGTTTTGTGGTTACCAGAAGTCAGTGCCCTGGGAAGTCCTGCCTTCCCACTTTCCCGCAGCTTCCTGTTATCATTCTGTCTTCAATTTTTAATGTTCTCTCACTCAGTAGACATGAGTTTGATCAGACTCAGAGATAATGAAGGACAGGAAAGCCTGCATGCTGCAGTCCATGGGGTTGCAAAATAGTTGGACACAACTTAGCTACTGAACAACAACAATACTCATATATTTCACTCTGCATCCCCTGAGTATTGGAGGCATTCTCCTGTCATAAAGTCTTTTATTAGTGCTATCTTCTGCCTGGCATGTTGCTTCCTCAGATAGACACTCAAATATTCTATCATCTTCTTGATGTCTTTGTTCAAATGTCTTTTTCTTGGTTAGAACTACTCTGAACACCTTAATTAAAATTGCAACCTGTATCTCTCTGCTCCTACTGCTACCCTCCCAATGTTATCCAAAAACTTGGTTTGCTTATTGGTGGATGTTCAGCCAAAAGACCCACCCAAGTCAATGAACTGGAGAAGGAAGGAGGTATTGCTTGCAACCAGTAAGGAGAACACGGGGTTTTTTTCCCAAAGCAGCATCGTGTCAACCAGAACAGTAAAATGCAGTGCAGACATGTACATGAAGGGGCTTGAGTAAAGAACTCAGCATAGAATTGGGGCAAAAGTTGACAGTCCAGGTTCCAGTTGACTGAAGCCTTAAGGGTCAGAAAAGGTCAGAACAAACATTTCTTAGGTTTGAGTTAATCTGATGGTTGAGTAATCTAGGAGTGTTGACTTTTTAAAACACCTCAAGAACTTGCTTCAAGCTAATCTCTACCTTTGAAGTGGAACTGGGAGTCTTTGCAAATGAATATATTCTTTCAGATATGGTTAAGTTATCTCACTGGCTTGACAATAGCTGTTTGTTTTTTTAATTTCTTTTGTTCTTTTAAACTCATTAACGCTGAGACCTATTGTGACCAGGATTAGATCACAAAATGGCCCAGGCCTAACATGTATTCTTTTATGTCTAGAAAGCCATGTCTGGCTCTTTTTCAAGGGACCTCCTTACCCTTGAAATGCTTGCATTTCATCTTCCTTACCCTGTTCTACTTGCTGTTGCACAGCAGTTATCATATTCAAACATCCCATCCCAAATAAACATCTTTATTAAGTTCGCTGTCTTTCTCCACTGGAAAAAGTGGGATTTTGACAATTTTTCTATTGGCATATCTTGGCCCCTGAAATCTTGCTCAGCACATAGTAAGTAATCAGTAATTGTATGTTAAATTGGCTCTATATTAATTAAAAAGATTTTTATCAGTAGATAATAAAATGGCATGTAACATAATTAAATACTCTTCTATGAAATAAAACTATTCTTAATATATGTGTTCACCCTGAGTATGATCTATTTTCAAATTAACAGCCAATATTACTGTTGTTCTTTTGGTGTGAAATAATAAATGAATGTGGTCAGATGAAGAAACTTGCCAGGATTTTGTTTATCCTGAAGGTGGAAACATTTCCTCATGTATTGCAAATCATTATTCCATCATTACCAGTTGTCACAAATATTATGTAATTTTCTATTTTAGATGTCTTTCCTGATGATAGGAAAGGTTAAAACATCGATTTTAATAGAATCTCCAATATCCTTATAAATGAAAAAAATTTTTCTCCCCTTCCACTAGTCAGATATACTTAGTCATGACTCTTATCCCATGAATATACTTCCCTCTTCTTGCTCAAGGCAGTCCTTTCTTATAATATCTTGCTATCATTGAAGACAGCCGACCTAAGTCAGAGGACAAACTGTGAAGGAGAGAAGACTTGCAACTGTAGAGTTAAATGGCAGGCAAACTCCCACTTTGTTTTCACTACCTTGTAGAGAAGACTGATTATATTTGAAGAAAGGTAGTAAATGATTGCCAGAAGGAAAAGGAAAAAAAAATCAATTCCAACTGTCTCTAAGGAGATGTAAATCTGAAAAACAAATGTTCATTCAGGGTTCCCTACCTCAAGAGAGCACATGAGGAGAGTCACAGTCTGTTAATCCCAGAGATACCAATCCTACAGAGTGAAAAATTCAGGAGAATCATATTTTTAAGAACCTATAGAAATAATATTCAGAGCAAACAGTAAAAATGGATGCTGGCTGTGAACTGTTCACTTGAAAGGAGACTTGGAAGTGTAAATGCTACAAATCCAAGAAAACTCAAAGATAAGGCTAAAAGGAGTAGGGCCTGCACCCATACAGGCTGATAGTAACTACACTGTGTCCTTGCTCCCTCATTCCAAAGTCCCAACATAAAAATCAATAGAGAAGCCACCACGATGATTACAGAATTACTCAAAATGAAATGTATGAAAGAAGAGTTAGTGGAACTCATTCAGGCTGGAGGGGAAAACGGTCAGTTTTCTGCAATGGATATGAACTATTTCATGGACAATTAAAAGAAAGATGGTGACTTCCTATTCTTCACTGAACAGAAACAGAAGTAAGCTGAAGGATAAAGTAGAAACGTTAGCAAAAAGGATATTTTGTCTTTTAGAGATTAGTAAATCCTCAGATTTTCTGATTTAGCAACCATTGTGTACCTCTTTCCTTGGAAAGTAACTTGAACAGTTTCCCCCATGTCCCTGGAATTGAGTGTGAAACCATGAAAATACTCTTGATATAACAGAGGCATTTGTGTTACACAGCACTCCCATCTCCTCCTGCTCTGTTTCTTTCATTGTTTCCAGTAAATGCTGCTGTCTGGCAGCAAGAAATTTCCCTCTACCCTTCTAGCTTCTTCTGGCTGGCCTAAGAATTAAATTGACATGAGGCAGATTAATAGGAGAAAATCACACAAAAGTTTAATAACATAAATACATGGAAGAGACCCAAGAGAACAGAGCAACTTGACAAAATGGTTGAGATCCTCACCTTGAATATTAACTTCAGCTAAAGACAAAAGAAGATATTGGGAGTATTAGTTTTGAAATCAAGAAAGACCCTGTGGGGCTCTCCCGTATAGAAATTCTTTCCTGTTTGTAGAAAAAGGCTTCATTCAGCCTCCTTGACGTTCCCTGAGTTCCAAAGGGCAGATTCAAATAATTGTTAATTAGAAAAATGAAGGAATGCATAAGAAAAGGAAGGGCAATCAAGAAACGATAGGGCAATGACAGGCCAGAGTCCTGGTTCCTCATCAAGGGATATACAAAGCAATATCTTTGAGTTCTTCTGCAGGAACTAAGGCCAAGCTCCCCCTGTTACCTCACCACCAACCAATCAGAAGAAAGTGTGCACACAGTGGAAGATAACAATAACGGAGATTCTGACACCATCCCCAAAAGATTAATTGTGATTACTTCCTCTTTTTCCCTTTAAAAATGTTCACGGTCAGCAGAATCTTCAGAGTTTGTAGTTGGATATGAGCCCACCTTCTTGCCAATTTGCTGGCCTCATGAATAAAGCAAACTTTCCTTTTCAACCAACATTTGTCTCTCAAGAAATTGGCTTCTGAGCGGCAAGCAGCCCAACCTGAGTTGAAGGCAATTCACATGTGAATAGAAAAGCAAAGGTTTGCTGGGCCAGGCACAACAATGGAGCTCAAGACTGAACTCTGATCTCTAAGACTTGTCCCAACCACATCTAGCCTGTATTCTTTGCCCGTGTCGCTACTGTTAGCTCTGTTTCTATAATAGGCCCTCTATCTAAATTCTTCAAGCAATTAGGTGGAAAGTCAAAAGGTTTTTTTCTGAATCTTTTGGGTCTTGGTTTTCTTCAGCTCAAAATAACACACTTTCAAAGAGACATTTTGGGATGGCAAATTTTGTTCCCCTGCCTTGCTTTAATTTTTTTAATTGATTAATTTTTTTTTTTTTCTGTGCTGGGTCTTCATTGCTGCATGTAGGTTTTCTCTAGCTGTGGTGAGCAGTGTTCAGGCTTCTCATTGTGGTGGCTTCTCTTGTTGCAGAGCACAGGCTCTCAGGCACGTACGCTTCTGTAGTCGTGGCACGTGGGCTCAGTTGCCCCGCAGCGTATGTAATTCTCCTGGACCAGGGATCAAATCCATGTCTTCAGCATTGGCGGGGAGATTCCTATCCACTGGACCACCAAGGCAGTCCCAGCATCACTTTGTGATATGCTACTCTCTAGTCATTTTATTCCATTGTTCAAAAACCTGTTTCCTGAGCACCATTCATGTGCCTAGGTGGATAGTGAATATATAGAAGTGAGTAAAAACAGACAGAACTCTGTCATCATGAGGTTTATACAAGGAGAAGAGGGAACAGAAAAGGAAATAAACATGATTTCTTATAGTAAGCAGTGCTATGAAGAAGACCAGGGTGCTGATTTAGCCAGTGATTGTGTGTGTGTGTGTGTGTGTGAGATAGGGACTTAGGAAAGGCCTCTCTGAGGAAGTCATTGGTGAGCTGAGACCAGAAGGACAGAACAAACAGGAAGAAGCTTTATAAAGATATGGGACAGAGGAAACTGCATACTAAAAGGCCTGGATGTGATACATCGGCCGGTGATATTGGGCCTCTTCAACACCAGTGCCTGTTGGCTTACTCTTAAAAAAAAAACAACCTACATTAATCTTCTAATAAAGAGCATATAAAGTTTGACATTTTCCCAAATGGCAACCAGTCACCCCAAAGAAAAGTTCAGATAGGTGGTAGAAATAAATATTTTATCAAGTCAAACATTCAGAGGTCTTTGCTAATCGTATCACACCAGGCCTCACTGGTAGGAAGTGCTGGGGCAGAGATTTGAAGATTTCACTTTTTCATTCTGGTTTGAACATAGGATGGTAGTTGAATACAATATGAGAAGTGTCTAACAGTGGTTAAGAGTCAGCACTCTGGAGCCAAATTGCCTGAATTTGGATCCTGGCTCTTTCATTTACCATCTCTGTGACTCTGAGTGGATTACTTAAAACCACTCTGAGTTTTAATGACCTCATCAGTAAATCATAGATGATGAGTATTCACTTCAGAGAATAGGTATAAAGATTAATTGCATTCATATTTGTAAAGCACATAGAACAATATCTGATACCCTCTATTAAATAAATGTTGGCTAAATAAAGTTAAATAATTACTATGGGTAACCTGAGCTAAATGTTGACCTAAACTGTAAGAATTTTTTCATAATACTTACTGAAGAAGAATCATTCTGTACATTGTGGATTTGCATCAATAAAAATTTATAATTCCTTATGAATTGAATGAAAATTTCCTTTTTGGATTATCCAAAAAGGGTGCATGCATGCTAAGTCTCTCAGTGGTGTTTGACTCTTTGGGACACTATGGGCTGTAGCCCGCCAGGCTCCACTGTCCATGGAATTTACCAGGCAAGAACACAGGAGTAGGTTGCCATTTCCTCCTCCAGGGAATCTTCCCGACCTATGGATTGAACCCGAGTCTCCTGCATCTTCTACATTGCAGGTGGATTCTTTACCTGCTGAGCCATTGGGGAATCTCATCCAAGAAGGGTATGCTAAGTAAATTGTTAATATAAAGAGCTTTGTCATGTATGTTTAAGTTTCTTAAGGGATTACATATTTTCTGCAAGCATTTTAGCAGTATCTCTTTGTAAATGAACATTTGAAGTATTAATTATTACTTTCAATTTTTCATTTAATAATTTCATTTAATTAGATAATAGTCTACAAAATGTTACTGTATAATAATTCATACCTGGAAACATCATGCAAATGTACTTAAAACATATATATATATATAATTTATAAGTTAATCTAACTTGATTTCCTCCAGTGTTTATTCCCTTCTCTTTTCATGTCTTACGTGTAATAAAACAGTAGGCAAGATATACCTCAGGTAGGCAATTTCCAAAATGGTATGTTTTCTAAATAAAAATTAGACCTTCAAATTCTCTTCTTCCTTCCAACCCAACCCTACATACAACATAAGGATTATAAAATTACCAAGTACTGAGAAGTACTGTACCTAACCTGTGCTTCATGCAACTCTTGAACTTTGTGGTGTTGTCCAACATTCATGCTCTGGTATCAGTGCCATGTATCAGAGTACATTCAAATATCTTGCCATGTGTTGTATCCCATATCCCACCTAGTCACTTCAGTCATGTCCAACTCTTTGTGACCCCATGGACTGTAGCCTACCAAGCTCCTCTGTCCATGGGATTCTCCAGGCAAGAATACTAGAGTGCATTGCTATTTCCTTCTCCAGGGGATCTTCCCAACCCAGGGATCAAACCTGGGTCTCCTGGGTCTCCTGCATTTGTAGGTAGGTTCTTTACCACTAGTGCCACCTGGGAAGCCCTTTTTTTCCCCCCAGAAATAAGAAGCTGACACCTAGCAGCACTGGATGCAGAGTGGCCACACTGTTCTTTGGGCTTCCTCAGTGGTTCAGATGGTAAAGAATCTGCATGCAGTGCAGGAGACCTGGATTCAATCCCTGGGTCAGGAAGATCCCTTGGAGAAGGGATAGCCTACCCACTCTAGTATTCTTGCCTGGAGAATCCCATAGATAGAGGATACTGGTGAGGAGGGGATACAGTCCAGGGGGTTGCAAGATTTGGACATGACTTAGTGACTAAACCACCACTACTCTGTTCTTTATCTAGTATCATTAACAATTGATTCGCAGATATTTGTACAATTACTTTTCTTTCTCTGTTTATCAAATGATATCTCTACAAAGGAATACCATGGGAATTCAGCAGGTCTCAAATTATAATCCCTAATATTTGCTTTTGTAAGCAATCCATTGTATATCACTTACTACGAAGTCGGTACCAAACTGTGCATGTAAATTTTGCTCATGTGCCCTATGTAGTACTGTGCTGACACTTCTGTTCCTGTTTATTCAGTCTATTATGGTTGCAATCTATCCTGCATCTTATATCAAATCCCCCACCATGTGTGGGCCTCCAGGGCTGGTGACATGTGTCACCACTCAAGTGTTTGCAACTCCTCAAAGAAGCTTCTTCACACTGAGTCATCTGCCTACTTCAAACCCTCAAAATATATCCAGATTTTTTCCCCCGATTCTTGTTAAATTAAAACAAAACAAAAACTGCTTGTCAATCGGTTTTAACTATATACACCCAAAGACATTAAATGCAAAAGATACCTTGTGTTATATGGGAACCATGGATATAGACACTGTGATCTGAGTAATTTTTCATGCAAAATAATTCCCACTGGCATTATCTATAAGGAACTAATGCTTCACGTCTTGACTCTCATCTGCGAAGTTCCCTACACACCTCTTTTGGTTGGCAGACCTGGAACCAGATTGGCGCATAGCTGAAAAAGCTGTCTAGTACATGTAATTTTTGCACAGGTTTGTTTTCAGTGCCAGTCAATTCATACTAACACCACTGAACTTCAAACATATTTATTGGGTCTCTGTTACATTTCAAACATTTAGCTGGGCGTAATGATGAGCAAGTCATGGTACCTGCATTCCACAAGTTCCATGGATAGCTGAGATGTTAAGTGGGTAAACAGTCATTCACAGTACAGAGTAGTATTTGCTAAGTTATTGGAGCTTAGAAAGCAAACAACTTCCTTAAGGCAAAGTCAGAGAGGGTGGGGGAGGAGATAGGAGGGGTCACAATGGCATTTCCTCAGAGCATGAGGCTAAATGAGTCTAAAAGTTTCTTCCCAGTTCTGTTTCTGTGATGTTTCTCACTCCAAATGTGAATTGTAATCACTGTTGACTCCCCAGTCAACAGTTTTCATATATTAATACTGGAAGCCTAGTATTAAAGCCCTAGGAGAATAGTAGAGGTTAACAGTAATTGAGAAGTGGGATGAGTGTGATGACCTCAGAACAAGTGTGCAACACTTAGCCTCTGTCCCATTAAACCTCAGCTAGGTTGGAAAGAAGAGAAAAGAGAAAGATAATTAAGGAATTCCAACTTGATAAGCTTTGGGGAGGTCAGAGTAAAGGAGATCATTTGGAAGCCATAGAGGTATGAGATAATGAGATGCAGATTAGAAGACAGTTATGCTGTTCAGTAATGGAAGAATGACAAGAAGGGAAGGGGAAAAGCATGGAGCATGAGGAATCATCATAAGAAAGAGGAGAGTGGAGCAATGCATCTCCAAAGCAGCTGATAAGCCACTATTTACGTGAATCCTTAGGAAGCATGCTTACTATTCTGCTACATTGCACTGAGGTATTTTTCCCAGGTTGTTTCTAAAACAGACTCTATAATATTTTAAACATACCAGATGGCATGTGCTTTAGCATCCCCAAATTGTTGATGATTATAATTCACAGATATATTCTTATTAATTTGATAAAACTCTTTCAATGTGATGAAAAAGAAAGTGTCCCTCAGAAATTTACTTCAGATGCAATATTTACTCATGCGTAGGCCTGATGTATTCTGCTATCCCACATTAGAGACACCCCCAATTAGGTGTTCCTTTCTGCCTCATAACTTGCCTCAGTCCTCTGGGCCTGCATTAACACCACCCTTCTGTTGTATTATGCAGGCCTAACTCATAGTCACTTCTAGTCACTTCTTAGGTCCTAAATCCAATGCCATTTCCTCTGATAAGCCTTCTCTGGCCCTCAAATGTAGGTCAGATACTCCTCTAATAGGCTATCCTAACACTATAATTCTCTTTTATAACACTACAAGTGTAATTATAAAATCATTTGTTATTGTTTAATGTCTGTTCCTTCCACCCCTTTCCTAATTAGAAGGCAACATCTATAAAAGTGCGAGTTACCTTATTCCTAGGCATTGTCAGAAAGTCTAACACATAGTACGTAGTTCTTAAATCTTTGCTGAGTGAATAGGTATTCAATTTAAGTGAAAACATTAGGCTCGGGGGAAGATGGAATATCTTGAATTTGGCATCTTAGAGACTGTGAACAGCCAAGGAGGCTGGGCCTTACAAACTTAGGAGGAGAGGGAAAGCCAGGAATCAGATTGTCTGTGCTTCCACCGCGAGAAGGCGTGACACCTCTGGGAAGCAGTGTCTCAGGCACAAACAGTTGAAGGGTTGGATTATGATCTACAAGACCTTCTAGAACTAACACCTGAAAAAGATGTCCTATTTATCATAGGGAACTGGAGTGCTAAAGTAGGAAGTCAAGAGATACCTGAAGTAACAGGCAAGTTTGGCCTTGGAGTACAAAATGAAGCAGGCAAAGGCTAACAGAGTTTTGCCAAGAGAATGCGCTCGTCATAGCAAACACCCACTTCCAACAATACAAGAGAAACCTCTACACATGGACCTCACCAGATAGTCAATACCAAAATCAGAATGATTATTTTCTTTGCAGCCAAAGATGGAAAAATTCTATACAGTCAGCAAAAACAAGACCTGGAGCTTACTGTGGTATAGATCATGAACTCCTTATTGCCAAATTCAGACTTAAATTGAAGAAAGAAGGGAAAAACCACTAGAACATTCAGGCATGACCTAAATCAAATCCCTTATGATTATACAGGGTAAGTGACAAATAGATTCATAGGATTAGATCTGATAGACAGAGTCTCTGAAGAGCTATGGACAAAGGTTCATAAAAATGTACAGGAGGCAGTGATCAAAATTATCCCCAAGAAAAAGAAATTCAAAAAGGCAAAATGGTTGCCTGAGGATTCCTACAAATAGCTGGGAAAATAGAAGAAGAAAAAGGCAAAGGAAAAAAAGAAAGATATATCCATCTGAATGCAGAGTTCCAAAGAATAGCAAGGAGAGGTAAGATAGCCTTCCTAAGTGATCAATGCAAAGAAATAGAGGGAAACAATAGAATGGGAAAGACTAGAGATGTCTTCAAAAAAATCAGAGATACCAAGGGAACATTTCATGCAAAGACGGGCACAATAAAGGACAGAAACTGTTTGCACCTAACAAAAGCAGAAGATATTAAGAAGAGGTGGCAAGAACACACAGAGGAACTGTACCAAAAAAGATCTTAATGACCCAGAAAACCATGATAGTGTGATCACTCACCTAGAGCCAGACGTCCTGGAGTGTGAAGTCAAGTGGGGCTCAGGAAACATCACTATGAACAAAGCTAGTGGAGGTGATGGAATTCCAGCTGAGATATTTCAAGTCGTAAAAAATGATGCTTTCAAAGTGCTGCACTCAAAATGCCAGAAAATTTAGAAAACTCAGGAGTGGCCACAGGACTGGGAAAAAGTCAGTTTTCATTCCAATCTCAAAGAAAGACCATGTCAAAGAATGTTCAAACTACCACACGATTGCACTCATCTCACAAGTTAGCAAAGTAATGCTCAAAATTCTCCAAGCTATGCTTCGACAGTAGGTGAGCTAAGAAATTCCAGATGTTCAAGCTGGATATAGAAAAGGCAGAGAAACCAGAGATCAAATTCCCAACATCTGTTGGATCATAGAAAAAGTAAGAGAATTCCAGAAAATCACTGTTTTATTGACTACACTAAAGCCTTTGACTCTGTGGATATCAACACACTGTGGAAAATTCTTAAAGAGAAATGAATATCAGACCACCTTAACTGCCTCCTGAGAAATCTGTATGCAGGTCAAGAAGCAATAGTTACAACCGGATATGAATCAATGGACTGGTTCCAAATTGAGAAAGGAGTACATCAAAGCTGTATATTGTCATCCTGCTTATTTAACTTATATGCAGAGTACATCATGAAAAATGGCAGGCTGGATGAAGTACAAGCTGGAATGAAGATTGCTGGGAAAAATATCAATAACCTCACATGTGCAGATGACACCCACCCCTATAGAAGAACTTGATAAAAGTGAAAGATGATAGTGAAAAAGCTGGCTTAAAGCTCAACATTCAAAAAACAAAGATCATGGCTTCTGGTCCCATCACTTCATGGCAAATAGATGAGGGAAACAATGGAAACGGTGACAGCCTTTATTTTCTTGGGCTCCGAAATCACTGCAGATGGTGACTGCAGTCAAGAAATTAGAAGACCATTGCTCCTTGGAAGAAAAGCTATGACAAACCTAGACAGCACATTAAAAATCAGAGACATCACTTTGCTGACAAAGGTCTGTCTATTCAAAGTTATGGTTTTTCCAGTAGTTATGTATGAATGTGAGAATTGGACTATAAAGAAAGCTGAGTGCCAAAGAATTGATGCTTTTGAGCTGTGGTGTTGGAGAAGACTCTCGAGAGTCCCTTGGACTGCAAGGAGATCCAACCATTCCATCCTAAAGGAAATTAGTCCCGAATACTAATTTTAAGGACTGGTGCTGAAGTTGAAGCTCCAATACTTTGGCTACCTCACGCAAAGAACTGACTGATTAGAAAAGATCCTGATGCTGGGAAAGATTGAAGGCAGGAGGAGAAGGGGACAACAGAGGATGAGATGGTTGGATGGCATCACCGACTAGATGGCCATGAATTTGAGCAAGCTCCGGGAGTTGATGATGGACAGGGAAGGCTGCCGTGCTGCAGTCTATGGTGTTGCAAAGAGTTGGACATGACTGAGTGACTGAACTGAGCTGATATATGGAGATACCCAAAGATCCTGATACACAGTTGCTTGATGGATTTTAGAATAGATTATATGTGCTTTCATTTAGGACAAACCCCTTTTTCATATTGCCAAGGTTCACCTCTGATTATTTATTTGTTTATTCCACACCACACAACTTGTAGGATCTCAATTCCCCAACCAAGAATTAAACCCATGCCACAGCAGTGAGAATGCCAGATCTGAACCACTGGTAAAATGCCACTCTTACCAATACTTGGCACTTCCCTTTTGCTTCATTGAAGATGAAATCAAATTTCCTAAAGCATTTTGTGCATATTTGGTGTAACTGACACTACTACGCTGAGCATAATATGCATTGGCTCATTAAATTTTCTATGTACTAAGAGTTAAACTGAAAATTACTTTTGTCTCACTCCCTTCACATTTTTTAAAAAATGTTATATGATATCAGAAAACTTAAATCCCCACTTCAGACTGTAAATCAACATGGATCTCATATAAAATAAAACGTTAAAATTAAGAAAAGATTAATTAATGGAATATACAAGTTAAAGATGACTTTCTAAGTATGCAACTTCATTATGCACAGAACATCATGACAGTATAAATTTCAAATAATTTAAAAAGTAAGAATGTGTTTTCTATCAAAAGGAGATAAATAGTTATATATGATTGGAAAGAGTTGATTTATTTATTATAGAAAGATTCTTAAAAACAATAATCAGCACTAACATAAGAGGAAGAAGTGACAGATGATGGAAATAATTTACAATGAATTTAAATAAATGGCTTGAACATGGCATCATGTGTAACTCACTTGAATGCATCATGTGTAATCAAATGAATGCAAATTAAGGCAACATAGTAATATTTTTGCTGTAAAATTATCATTAAAATAAATTATATTATCAACATCTACTATTTATGGGTGTGCAGGGAAACAAGACTCCTATTAGGTAGATTCATACCAATACAATTCTTTTATTCGGAAAAATTAGGTATTCCATATAAGAACTACCAGACTAAAATCTCATACCGCTGGTGGGAACGTAAAATGTGCAGTTACCTTGAAAAGCAGTATGGCAGTTCCTCAAAAGGTTAAACATAAAATGTTACCATATAACCAGGTAAGTCCAGTCCTAATTGTACACCTAAGAGAAATGGAAAAATCATGTCCATTCAAAATCTTGTTACATGAATGTTCATAGCAATATTAGTCATAACAACCAAAAAGTGGAAGCAACTTAAATGTCCGTCAATTGATTAATGGATAAATAAGAAATGATATATTTCTACAATGGAATGTATGTCTAATTGTGGCATATCATTGATCCAAGGTCAAGACTCTCATTTTTTAACCTAAAAGTTTAATGTTATTTTAGCTTCTTAATGATTTTATAATAAAATATATCAATAAAAGCAAATGAAGTACTGAAACATACACAAGGATGATCCTTGAAACATGCTTAAGAAAGAAGCCAGTCACAAAATGCCACATATTGTATGACCATTTATATTAAATGTTCACTTTGCATGTGTGCTCAGTTGCTTCAGTCTTGTCTGACTCTTTGTGATCCCATGAACTGTAGCCCACCAGGCATGAAATTCTCCAAGCAAGAATACTGGAGTGAGTTGCCATGCCCTCCTCTAGGGCATCTTCCTGACCTCCCAACAGGGTTTGATCTCCTGCATTGCAGGTGGATTCTTTTATCCACTGAGCCACCCGGGAAGGCCTTTAGGCAAATGTATAGAGACACAAAATAGTGGCTGCCCAGTACTGGCCTAGGACTTCCCTGATGGCTCAGGGGTAAAGAATCTGCCTGCCAATGCAGATGTGGGTTCAATCCCTGGGTCAGGAAGATCTCCTAGAGTAGGAAATGGCAACCCACTCCAGTATTCTTGCCTGGAGAATTCCATGGACAGAGGAGCCTGGTGGTCTAAAGTCCACGGGGTTGCAAAAGAGTCAGACATGACCGAGCAACTAAACAGCAACAACAGTATTGGGATGGTGGGTAGTGTTGAAAGGAATTGTGGGAGCGTGACTATTAAAAGGTATGTGCTTTATTTTGGGGATAATGGGCATTTCCTAAAGTTGATTATGGTTTTAGATGCACAAATCAGAGTATTAAACTATTAAATGATATAATTTAAATGGTAGAGTTTTACTGTACTATAGTTCAGTCACTCAGTCGTGTCCGACTTTTTGCAACTGCATAGACTGCAGCACACCAGGCTTCCCTGTCCATCACCAACTCTCGGAGCTTGCTCAAACTCATGTCCATCAAGCAAGTGATGTGATCCAATCATCTCATCCTCTGCAGTCCCCTTCACCTCCTGCCTTCAGTCTTTCTCAGCATCAGGGTCTTTTCTAATGATTCAGTTCCTCGCAAAAGATGGCAAAAGTATCGGAGCTTAAACTTCAACAACAGTCTTTCCAATGAAATTTCAGGACTGACTGTTTGGATCTCTTTGTAGTCCAAGAGACTCTCAGGAGTCTTCTCCAACACCACAGTTCAAAAGCATCAATTCTTTGGTGCTCAGCTTTATGGTCTAACTCTCACATTCATACATGACTACTGGAAAAGCTATAGCTTTGACTAGATGGACTTTCATTAGCAAAGTAATGTCTCTGCTTTTTAATATCTGTCTAGGTTTATCACACCTTTTCTTCCAAAGAGAAAGTGTCTTTTAATTTCATGTCTGCAGTCGCCATCTGCAGTGATTTTGGAGCCCAAGAAAATAAAGTCTGTCACTGTTTCTATTGTTTCCCCATCTATTTGCCATGAAGTGATGGGACTTGATGCCATGATCTTAGTTTTTTGAATGTTGGGTTTTAAGCCAGCTTTTTCACTCTCTTCTTTCATTTTCACTGAGGAGGTTCTGCCATAGGGGTGGGTGTCATCTGCATATCTGAGGTTACTGTTATTTCTCCTGGAAATCTTGATTCCAGCTTGTGCCTGGCATTTAACATGATGTAACAAAGGTCTGTCTAGTCAAGGCTATGGTTTTTCCAGTAGTCATGTATGGATGTGAGAGTTGGACTATAAAGAAAGCTGAATGCCAAAGAATTGATACTTTTCAACTGTGATATTGGAGAAGACTGTTGAGAGTCCCTTGGACTTCAAGGAGATCCAACCAGTCCATCCTAAAGGAGATCAGCCCTGGGTGTTCATTGAAAGGACTGATGTTGAAGCTGAAACTCCGATACTTTGGCCACCTGATGCAAAGAGCTGACTCATTTGAAAAGACACTCATGCTGGAAAAGTTTGAAGGTGGGAGGAGAAGGAGACGACAGAGGGTGAGATGGTTGGATGGCATCACTGACTCGATGGACATGGGTTTGAGTAAACCCCAGGAGTTGGTGATGGACAGAGAGGCCTGGTGTGCTGCAGTCCATGGGGTTGCAAAGAATCGGACATGACTGAGCGACTGAACTGAACTGAACTCTACATATAAGTTAAATAAGCAAGGTGACAATATACATTGTATGTTAATCATACATAAATATGTTATAAAATAAATAATACAAAATTATAATGATAATTATAAATCCTCAAATTTAAGAAGCTAAACAAACCTTAAGCAGAATGAACATAAGAAAAAACACACTAATTTACCTCATGATCAAAATCAATGCAAGAAACAGCAGGAGAAAGGGAAAAAAGGAAGAGATTGATGGATTGAATAATAAAACAAGATCCAACTATATGATACCTATAAGAAACTGAAGTTAAATAAAAGAAACAATGTTAACTCCTCCCCCTAAAAATAAATAATACAAAATTAAACAAAAAACAAAAAACTCTCCCAAGGCAGGAAGAAAAAAAAGCTGCTAGACCAAAGATGTCAGTTTGAATGAAGCTTAAAGCCAGTATATTTTATAATATAGAAATATTTGCTCATTCACTCAACAAATATATGTTTAAGGGCTACACAGAGCCCATATTTTATCAAGGAAGCTAGACATTCGCTATATGTGTAAAAAGATTGAAGGCTGTAAATGTGATATTTATTTATATAAAGTAAGCATGATATTATCTGAACATGATCATTTAATATAGGTGCTGGGCATATAACAGTGATCAAAATAAACAGCCTATGCCATCATGGAATTACAGACTAGTGGGAAAAAAGAATGCAACAAGTAAATTAGTAAAATGTATAGTGTATGTCATTGTATACTTCTATTTTGAAAAACAAAGTGGGATAAGAAATACGGATCTTTGTTTAAAATATAAAGATCAGAAGGGGGCTTTTCTGAGGTGCAAAACTTTAAGGAAAGTGAGGCAGCTAGCCATGAAGATATCTAGTGACAACATTCCAGGTAGCATTCCAATGAAGAAAGTGCTAGTGCAAAGGTCCTGAGAAAGGAGTATGGCAGATCAATCAAGACAATCCCAAGAAGGTCAGTGGAGCTAGACCAGAGAGTATGAGGGGATGTTGTATCAGAATTTTGAGGTCAGAGAGCTAACAAGTAAAGAGGGAGCAGATTTTGTAGTGTCTAGACTACTGCAATAATTTAATTTTACTCTAATTGAGATGGGAAGCTATTGGATCACTGGATTGTTTTCAGCAGAGGGATATGAACTGTATTACAATCACTCTTGTTACCCTGTTGAGAACAGACTCTGGGGTGGGTAGTGCAGGGAACAACCAGGAAGATCTGTTAGGAGACTTTTGCAGCAACCCAGGGGGGAGATGGTGGTAGCTTGTATTATAGTAGCAGTTCATATGGATTAAGGATATAGTTTGAAGATGGAGCCAACATCATGTACTAGGTTGTGATAAAGAAAAGGCAAGACTTATTCTAAGTTTGGGCTGAGGCAACTAGAATAATGAAGTCGACAATTACTGATATAGAGAAATATGTGGTGGTCCTGTGTTTTATTGGAAAACAAGAGTTTGGTTAGGGACATGTTGATTTTCAATTGCTTGTGAGACTTACAAGTGATAAGGTGTAGCAGGAAGCAATGAAGTATATAATTCTGGAGGACACTGGAAGTTCTGAGCTGAGTATATGAGTCTGGGAATTAGTGTATAATGCTGTGTGCTTAGTCGCTCAGTCATGTACAACTCTTTCTGATGCCATGGACTGCAGCCCACCAGGCTCCTCTGTCCATGGGGATTCTCCAGGCAAGACTACTGGAGTGGGTAGCCTTGCCCTCCTCCAGGGGAACTTCCCAACCCAGGGATTGAACCCAGGTCTCCCACATTGCTGGCAGATTTTTTAATGTCTGAGCCACCAGGGAATCCCAAGAATACTGGAGTGGGTAGAAATGATACTTAAATCCATATGATCCAATGATTTTTCACCAAGGGAAATAAGTTTTGAGGACTATGCCACTTGGTTAACAGATTAGCAAAATAAGGAGGAACAGCTGAAGAAAATAAGGAATCATAGAACATTCACAAGAGTGTTTGGACTAATCAGGGCAGATTTAATTATATCATTTAATTTATTGTTTTGCTATAGTCATGAAAACTTTGAAGCAACCAAGATGCCCAACAACAGTAAATTCTGGTGGATCTATATACTAGAATACAATGCAATTATAAAGTGCTAATGATGACATGTTTTACTAACATGTGTAAAGGCTTATTGCATCCTATTGAAAGGGGAAAAAGTATTTAGGGTAATTAGATTATGAGCTATGTGGAGTAATGTAGTTCTGAGGAAATGATGGACCATCTTGAATATTAGATTGAGGAGTTTAGGAAAGATAACATTTAATAAAACAGTCATTCAAGGTAAATACCATTGTCATTTTTTATGATAACCCATTTGAGGTTTGGAGATTTCCTCAAGTATCCTCACTAATTTACAGGACATTCCACCCAAAAACAATCAATTTCAAGTTTTTCTCAAGTGCACACGGAACTTTCTCCAGGATAGATCACATCCTGGGCCATAAATCTAGCCTTGGAAAATTCAAAAAAATTGAAGTCATCCCAATCATCTTCTCTGACCACAATGCAGTAAGATTAGATCTCAATTACAGGAAAAAAACTATTAAAAATTCCAACATATGGAGGCTAAATACCACGCTTCTGAATAACAAACAAATCACAGAAGAAATCAAAAAAGAAATCAAAATATATATAGAAATGAATGAAAATGAAAACAAAACAACTAAAAACCTATGGGATACTGTAAAAGCAATGCTAAGGGGAAGGTTCATAGCAATACAGGCGTACCTCAAGAAACAAGAAAAAAATCAAATAAATAACCTAACTCTACACCTAAAGCAACTAGAGAAGGAAGAAATGAAGAACCGCAGGGTTATTAGAAGGAAAGAAATCTTAAAAATTAGAGCAGAAATAAATGCAAAAGAAACAAAAGAGACCATAGCAAAAATCAACAAAACTAAAAGCTGTTTTTTCGAGAAGATAAACAAAATTGACAAACCATTAGCCAGACTCATCAAGAAACAAAGGGAGAAGAATCTGATCAACAAAATTAGAAATGAAAATGGAGAGATCACAACAGACTACACAGAAATACAAAGGATCATGAGACTACTACCAACAGCTATACGCCAACAAAATGGACAACTTGGAAGAAATGGACAAATTCTTAGAAAAGTATAACTTTCCAAAACTGAACCAGGAAGAAATAGAAGATCTTAACAGACCCATCACAAGCATGGAATTCGAAACTGTAATCAGGAATTCTTCCAACAAACAAAAGCCCAGGACCAGATAGCCCCACAGCTGAATTCTGCCAAAAATTTTGAGAAGATAACACCTGTCCTACTCAAACTCTTCCAGAAAATTGCAGAGGAAGGTAAACTTCCAAACTCATTCTATGAGGTCACCATCACTCTAATACCAAATCCAGACAAAGCTGCCACAAAAAAATAAAACTACAGGCCAATATCACTGATAAACATAGATGCAAAAAACCTTAATAAAATTTTAGCAAACAGAATCCAACAACATATTAAAAAGATCATACATCATGACCAAGTGGGCTTTATTCCAGGAATGCAAGGATTCTTTCATATCCGCAAATCAATCAATGTGATACACCACATTAACAAATTGAAAGATAAAAACCATATGATTATCTCAATAGATGCAGAGAAAGCCTTTGACAAAATTCAACATCCATTTATGGTAAAAAACCCTCCAGAAAGCAGGCATAGAAGGAACATACCTCAACATAATAAAAGCCATATATGATAAACCCACAGCAAACATTATCCTCAACGGTGAAAAACTGAAAGCATTTCCCCTAAAGTCAGGAACAAGACAAGGGTGCCCACTCTCACCACTACTATTCAACATTGTTTGGGAAGTTTTAGCCACAGGAATCAGAGAAGGAAAAGGAATAAAAGGAATCCAGATTGGAAAAGAAGAGCTAAAACTCTCACTGTTTTTAGATGACATGATCCTCTACATAGAAAACCCTAAAGACTTCACCAGAAATCTAATAAAACTAATCAATGAATATAGTAGAGTTGCAGGATATAAAATTAACACACAGAAATCCCTTGCATGCCTATACACTAACAATGAGAAAATAGAAAGAGATATTAAGGGTACAATTCCATTCACCATTGCAATGAAAAGAATAAAGTACTTAAGAATAAATCTACCTAAAGACACAAAAGACCTATATATAGAAAACTATAAAACACTGGTGAAAGAAATCAAAGAGGACACAAATAGATGGAGAAATATAGCATGTTCATGGATCGAAAGAATCAGTATAGTGAAAATGAGTATACTCCCCAAAGCAATCTATAGATTCAATACAATCCCTATCAAGCTACCATTGGTGTTTTTCAGAGAACTAGAACAAATAATTTCACAATTTGTATGGAAATACATAAAGCCTCGAATAGCCAAAGCAATCTTGAGAAAGAAGAATGGAACTGGAGGAATGCAAATGCCTGACTTCAGGCTATACTACAAAGCTACAGTCATCAAGACAGTATGGTACTGGCACAAAGACAGAAATATAGATCAATGGAACTAAATAGAAAGCCCAGAGATAAATTCAGACACCTATGGACACTTTATCTTTGACAAAGTAGGCAAGAATATACAATGGAGAAAAGACAATGTCTTTAACAAGTGGTGCTGGGAAAACTGGTCAACTTGTAAAAGAATGAAACTAGAACACTTTCTAACACCATACACAAAAATAAACTTAAAATGGATTAAACATCTAAATGCAAGGCCAGAAACTATAAGACTCCTAGAGGAAAACATAGGCCAAACACTCTCCAACATAAGTCACAGCAGGATCCTCTATGACTCACCTCTTAGAGTAATGGAAATAAAAGCAAAAGTAAACAAATGGGACCTAATTAAACTTAAAAGCTTTTGCACAACTAAGGAAACTATAAGGAAGGTGAAAAGACAGCCTTCAAAATGGGAGAAAATAATAGCAAATGAAGCAACTGACAAATAATTAATCTCAAAAATATACAAGCAGCTTATGCAGCTCAGTTCCAGAAAAATAAACTACCCAATCAAAAACTGGGCCCAAGAACTAAACAGACATTTCTCCAAGGAAGATATACAGATGGGTAACACATGAAAAGGTGCTCAACATCACTCATTATCAGAGAAATTCAAATCAAAACCACAATGAGGTACCATCTCATGCCGGTCAGAATGGCTGCTATCCAGAAGTCTACAAACAATAAATGCTGGAGAGGATGTGGAGAAAAGGGAATCCTCTTACACTGTTGTTAGGAATGCAAACTAGTACAGCGACTATGGAGAACAGTGTGGCAATTCCTTAAAAAACTGGAAATAGAACTGCCATATGACCCAGCAATCCCACTGCTGGACGTACACACCAAGGAAACCAGAATTGAAAGAGACACATGTACCCCAATGTTCATTGCAGCAGTGTTTACAATAGCCAGGACATGGAAGCAACCAAGATGTCCATCGGCGCACAAATGGATAAGAAAACTGTGGGTCATATACACAATGGAATATTAGTCAGCTATTCAAAAGAATGCATTTGAATCAGTTCTCTTGGGGTGGATGAAACTGGAGCCTGTTATACAGAGTGAAGGAAGTCAGAAAGAAAAACACCAATACAGTATATTAATGCATATATATGGAATTTAGAAAGATGGTGATGATGGCGCTTTATGCAAGACAGCAAAAGAGACACAGATGTAAAGAACAGACTTTTGGACTCTGTGGGAAAAGGCGAGGGTGGGATGATTTGAGAGAATAGCACTGAAACATGTATATTATCATATGTGAAACAGATCACCAGCCAAAGTTCAATGTATGAGACAGGGTGCTCAGGGTTGGTACACTGGGATGACCCTGAGGGATGAGATGGGGAGGGAGGTGGGAGGGGGGTTCAGGATGGGGAATACAGGTACTCCCATGGCTGATTCATGTCAATTTATGACAAAAACCACTACAATATTGTAAAGTAAATAGCCTCCAATTAATATAAAAAATCAGTATACAAAAAACACCAAAAATATGTATCCCTTATGAGTGCCAAGGGTTTATTGCAACATATTTTTTATCTTCAAACACCTGAGGTTTAATTCATTAAAAACACTTATTGGATGTTTGTTATTTGTCAAGTACCTTGATACAGTTAACAGATTTTACTGGAATCACAAGAATATGTGTTGTAGTCCTGTATTTACTAATTGCTTACTATGCGACCTTTATGCAATTATGTAATTCTTCTGGGTCCCAGTTTCCTCACTTCCAAAGCTTTAGTTTATGATCACTGTGCCCAATTTTAAAAAATACATAATTTTACAAAAGTGAGAGTATTTTAAGCAGAGTTAATTACTGCCACTTATATAACTATACAAGCCAAAGGAATTTTGCTTGAATGGAAAAGAAAGAAGGAATAGGCCAAATATTACTAATTTTTACAAAATGTAGGTTTCATAATATAAGCTCTTTAAATGTTTAAGTCTTAATGAATTTTATCAGTGATATTTGAAAGCATCTGGAACTTCTGGTTCTAATTTATGAGCTTTAAGTGACAAACAGTTTATCATTTTTTCTCTTTCAACTATTTGACCCCATTACATATATAGCAACATCATGTAGTGAAAAGTATGTGAACTTTAGAGACTAACAATCTTATAGGGGTCACCATTCAAATTTCTAACCTGAGGATGGAAATGTAAGCTTCCTTTTTTTTTTTTTTAGTTCTTTCATCTATGAAATGATGACAATGTCTATGTTACAGTGTTGTTGAGATGATTAAGTTTCTTTGTTGTTGGTTGCATTCTAATCTGGTCAGTAGAGTATGCCCAACGTCAATTTTCTGGTTTCTATAAACATACTATGTGTAAACATTAGGAGAAACCGGGTGAAGGGTATATGGGAACTCTCTGTACAACTATTTTGTATCTAAAGTTATTTCAAAAGTTAAAAGGAAATGATAAGATATTTGGAGAAAAAATTAATAGATCAGAATATAGAATAGGCATGAAATGATATTAAGGAAGTAGCATTAATTTTTTTTAGAAAATGTCATATTTTGTGATGCAGGACTATATCCTTACATTTAGAAGTTGTGTGCTGAAATAAGTAGAGCTTAAGTATAAAAAATAAATCTGCAATTCATTTTGATGCATCAGTAAAATACATAGTGCATGTGTATACATGCAATATACACACATATAATGTACAGCAAACTGATAATCATGGAATTTAAGTGATGGGAATATGAATACTCATTGTATAAATCTTATAACATTTTCATGTGTTTCAAAATTTTAAAAACTAAATGTTTAAAAGTCTACATAATTCTCTGCAACACTAATTCTATATTTATTTAGATACTCATTATATATTACTGCCAAAATATCCAAGTCCTCTGGCTTGACTACAATGATCAGAATATGATTGACTTCTTTATTTTACCCTCTTATTCTGAATTTTGTATGCCACTTTGACTGATTCCTTGGTCAACTTATCAGGACTTGATCATGTCAACCATGTGGAATTGGCTCAGTTTAGAGCAATTCCATCACAGAGCATCTTGATTATTTCTATAATGCTCATATTCCCAGTCGGTAATTTTTCCTGGATTCTGGCTATGCATGACTAGATTTAATCAGATTCATTACCTTGAGGAATTTCATAATGGAATTCCCTAGAAGATAGGTAGAAAATTTTAAATAATTTTAATTCATTGTTAAAAATAGTGAAGGAATCGCTCATGATGAGTCTGTTCCATTCAGAAAGTTCATCATTCTTTTAAGTCTCTCTTATCTCTTCTCATTTTATCTTTGATGTAATAGGGAAAAAAAGATTTTTTTCTACTTGATAATAATTCAGAATATATGGAAGGACTGTTATGAAATCTTCTCTCTATTATCTTTTTTGCTTAAGAATCCCACTTCTTTACTCTTTGATGAAAGCTATTATTTTCCAGCTATTTAATACATTTTATTATAAATCTTTCTAGCTCCAGCATGCTTTTCTGCTATTTGCTGAATATATTAATAGACTTGATATTTTTTCTATGTGTCAAAATCATCCTAAAATCTGATACTTTAGAGGAAAGCAACATAAGGCTAGAAAATTGAATCAAACTCCAGGCCTGCAACCCCTCCAAAAATCAAATGCAGTTACTTGTGCTAAACGCATACAAAAGTCAGAGATTTGCTCTAAGTCTTCCACCTTGTTTAAATGTTCTCACTTCGAATTATGGATAAATAATATAGTAAATAAAGAACTGCCTTAGAAATAAGAAAGCAGAGGATTGAGTTGTATCATTGAGTTTTATGCCAATTACCAAATGCAAATTTGTGTGCCCAACACACAGTGTGGCCAAACAAACTGAAACATTGGAGTTTAGAACAGAGAAAAGTTTATTGCAGGGCTATGCAAAGAGGCAGGTGACTTGTGCCCTAAAATACCAAACTCCTTGAAAGGTTTCAGCAAAGCACCTTTAAAGACAAGGTGAGGGAGAGGTGTAGTTAGTTGTTGCAGACTTCTTGATGTTAGACTCCTTTGTTCTTGTACCTGTCCACATAGGTCAGGTCATGATCTTCTTGTAAACCTCCAAAAAGACAAATGTTACTCTCTCTTCTGCAACTTCTTATCTTTATAAGAATGGACTTTTAAAGATCAGAGCTCTGCGGCTATGCTATCTTGTATATTTCAGGCTACAGGCAATATTCTTTTACAAAAGGTGCAGAACCACTGTGACTCAGCACAGGAAAAGGAAGAGAGTTGATATGGAGTTAGATTTGCTTTTCCTTATTACAGGCTTAGAAATTTTACATTTTGCCTAACTTCTCCACCTCAGTTTCTGCATTTGTGAAATAGGATTCCTTACACTTTCTAAGCAGACCTCACAATATTATCTTAAGGATCAAATTTCAGGATCAATGAAATAGTGTTTTGAATTCAAATATGATTACTATGCAACAAAACAATGAAACATGATTTATGAACATGTCTGCCTAATATATGGATTAACCTACCTATTTACACTTAAATGCTTTATCGTGCAGTTAATTTGCTAGGTATTAAAGCTTCAATGGTCATATGCTTATTTCTCGTTAACTTTGGTAGTCTAACAGAAGTGATTTTTTTTTTTGGTTATTGTTCTTTGTTTTTTTTTGAAGGACCATGCTGATGATATCTTTAAGGCATGAGATCAAAATGGTCAATATCCAGTTCAGTTCAGCTCAGTGGCTCAGTCGTGTCCAATTCTTTGCCACACCATGAACTGCAGCACGCCAAGCTTCCCTGTCCTTCATCAACTCCCGGAGCTTGCTCAAACACGTGTCCATCAGGTCGGTGATACCATCCAATTGTTTCATCCTCTGTTGTCCCCTTCTCCTCCTGCCTTCTATATTTCTCAGCACCAGGGTCTTTTCCAATGAGTCCGTTCTTCACATCAGGTGGCCAAAGTATTGGAGTTTCAGCTTCAGCATCAGTCCTTTCAATGAATATTCAGGACTTATTTCTTTTAGGATGGACTGTTTGATCTCCATGCAGTCCAACGGATTCTCAAGAGTCTTCCCAAACACCACTGTTCAAAAACATCAATTCTTCAGTGCTCAGCTTTCTTTGTAGTCCAACTCTCACATCCATATATGACTACTGCAAAAGCCATAGCTTTGACTAGACAGAACTTTGTTGGCAAAGTAGTGTCTCTGTTTTTTAATATGCTCTCTAGGTTGGTATGGAGAAGGCAATGGCACCCAACTCCAGTACTCTTGCCTGGAAAATCCCATGGACGGAGGAGCCTGGTAGGCTGCAGTCCATGGGGTCGCAGAGTCAGACACGACTGAGTGACTTCACTTTCACTTTTCACTTTCATGCATTGGAGAAGGAAATGGCAACCCACTCCAGTGTTCTTGCCTGGAGAATCCCAGGGACGGGGGAACCTGATGGGCAGCCATCTCTGGGGTCGCACAGAGTCAGACACGACTGAAGTGACTTAGCAACAGCAGCAGCTAGGTTGGTAATAACTTTTCTTCCAAGGAGCAAGTGTCTTTTAATTTCATGACTGCAGTCACCATCTGCAGTGATTTTGGAGCCCCCTAAAATAAAGTCTCTCACTGTTTCCATCATGTCCCCTTCTATTTGCCATGAAGTGATGTGACTGGATGCCATGATCTCAGTTTTCTGAATGCTGAGTTTTAAGCCAACTTTTTCCCTCTCCTCTTTCAGTTTCATGAAGAGGCTCTTTAGTTCTTCACTTTATGCCATGAGGGTGGTGTCATCTGTGTATCTGAGGTTATTGATATTTGAACCAGCAATCTAGATTCCAGCTTGTGCTTCATCTAGCCCAGCATTTCCATGATGTACTCTGCATATGAGTTAAATAAGCAGGGTGACAATATACAGCCTTGATGTATTCCTTTAACGATTTGGAACCAATCTGTTGTTCCATGTCCAGTTCTAACTATTGCTTCTTGACCTGCATACAGATTTCACAGGAGGCAGGTAAGGTGGTCTGGTATTCCCAACGCTTTCAGAGTTTTCCACAGTTTATTGTGATCCACACAGTCAAAGGTTTTGGCGTAGTCAATAAAGCAGAAATAGAAGTGTTTCTGGAACTCGCTTGCCTTTTTAATGATCCAACGGATGCTGGCAATTTGATCTCTGGTTCCTCTGCCTTTTCTAAAACCAGCTTGAACATCTGGAAGTTCTTGAATCACATATTGCTGAAGCCTGGCTTGGAGAATTTTGAGCATTACTTTACTAGCATGTGAGATGAGTGCGATAGTGCAGTAGTTGGAACTTTCTTTGGCATTGCCTTTCTTTGGGATTGGAATGAAAACTGACCTTTTCCAGTCCTGTGGCCACTGCTGAGTTTTCCAAATTTACTCGCATATAGAGTGGAGCACTTTCACAGCATCATCTTTTAGGACTGAAAATAGCTCAAGTTGAATTCCATCACCTCCACTAGCTTTGTTCGTAGTGGTACTTCCTAAGGCCCACTTGACTTCCCATTCCAGGATGTCTGGCTCTAGGTGGTTGATCACACTATTGTGGTTATCTGTGTCATGAAGATCTTTTTTGTATAGTTCTTCTGTGTATTGTTGTCACCTCGTCTTGATATCTTCTGCTTCTGTTAGGTCCATACCATTTCTGTCCTTTATTGAGCCCATCTTTGCATGAAATGTTCCCTTGCTATCTCTAATTTTCTTGAAGACATCTCTAGTCTTTCCCATTCTTTGGTTTTCCTCTATTTTTTGCATTGATCATTGAGGTAGGTTTTCTTATCTCTCCTTGCTATTCTTTGGAATTCTGCATTCAAGTGGGTATATCTTTCCTTTTTCCCTTTGACTTTTTCTTCTTTTCTTTTTTCAGCTATTTGTAAGGCCTCCTCAGACAACCATTTTGCCTTTTTGCATTTCTTTTTCTTGGGCATGGCCTTGATCACTGCCTTCTGTACAATGTCACAAACCTTTGTCCATAATTCTTCAGGCACTCTGTCTATCAGATGTAATCCCCTGAATCTATTTGTCACTTCCACTGTATAATCATAAGGGGTTTGATTTAGGTCATACCTGAATGGTCTAATGGTTTTCCCTATTTTTTTCAATTTAAGTATGAATTTTGCAACAAGGAGTTCATGATCTGAGCCACAGTCAGCTCCAGGTCTTTTTTTTTTTTTTTTTTTTTTTGCTGGCTGTATAGAGTTTCTCCATCTTTGACTTCAAAAAATATAATCAATCTGATTTCAGTATTGACTTATCCGGTGATGTCTATTAAAATTTGTTCATTTTCTCTTTATACCCTTTGAAACAAATCAGCTATCTTCTTTGACTTTAAAGATTACTTGGAGATTTCTCTGTTTTATATTTTGGCATTCAAAATTTGTAAGATATCACAAGTGAGTACATAGAGAAAATTTGTAGAGATAGCATATAAGTTTTAGGAACATTATTAATTCATTTACATTTGTTAATGTGCCAAGACATGTGTGAAAATCAATGGATATGAGTGAGAAAACTCTGGGAGATGCAGATGGACAAGGAAGCCTGGCTTGGAGTTCATGGGGTGGCAAAGAGTCAGACACAACTTAGCGACTGAACAACAACAACCTTCGTCCACAAAGTGATGTCTCTGCTTTTCAATATACTGTCTAGGTTTGTTATAGCTTTCCTTCCAAGGAGCAAACATCTTTTTTTTCATGGCTGCAGTCACCATTTGCAGTGATTCTGCTGCCCAAGAAAATAAAATATGTCACGGCTTCCACGTTTTCCCCTTCTGTTTGCCATGAAGTGATGGGACTAGATGCCATGTTCCTAGTATTTTTAATGCTGAGTTTCAATCCAGCTGTTTCACTCTCCTTTTTCATCCTCATCAAGAAGCTCTTTAGTTCCTCTTCATTTTCTGCCATTAGCGTGGAATCATATGCATATCTGTGGTTGTTGATATTTCTCCCAGAAATCTTCATTCTGGTTTTAGATTCATTCTAATAGCTATTATCAAAAAAAAGATAAACATTCACAAGTGTTGACAATAATGTGGAGAAAAGATAACCCTTTTGCACTGTTAATGGAATGCCAATTGGGATAGTCACTATGGAATACATAAGTACCTCAAAGTACTATATGTAAATACATCAGCAATTAAAAATTGAACTAAATAGGATCCAGCTATCCTAGATCTTAAAATATATGTGAAGAAAATAAAATTTTTATCTCAAAGATATATATGTATATATATCTCCATGTTCATTGCAGCATTACTCACAATATATAAGATATGAAATCAACCTAAATGATAGTCATTGATATATGATTGAATATAAGAAATATACATATAATGGAATATTATTCAGCCATAAAAAGAAGGAAATCTTGCTATATGTGATAACATGCATAAACTTTGAGGGCATTATGCCAAATTAAATAAGTAAGACAGTGAGATATATCCATACATATATTTCTTTGAGATACAAATTTTATTTTCTTCACATATATTTTAGACTGAGTGACTAATATTTTCACTTCATCTGAAGTAAAAAGATGAAATTCATTAGTAATAATATTATCAATCTTAAGGGGCTACCCTATTGGCTCAGATGGTAAAGAATCTGCCTGCAATACAGGAGATCCAGGTTCGATCCCTGGGTCAGGAAGATCCCCTGGAGAAGGGCATGGTTACCCACTCCAATATTCTTGCCGGAAGAATCCCATGGACAAAGAAGCCTGACAGGTTACAATCCATGGGGTTGCAAAGTGTCAGACACGACTGAGCAGCTAACTCAATTTCTGTGATAAATGTAATAAGTAAGAGAAAGACAAATACTGTTTGATTCACTTGTATGTGGACTCTAAGAAAGCCAAACTCAGAAATAACAAATAGATTGGTGGTTATCAGGAGTTGGGGGTGGGGAGGGAAATGGCCAGATATTAGTCAAAGGGTACAAACTTCCGGTTACAACATGCATAAGTTCTGGGAATCTAATGTACAGCATAGTGACTGTAGTTAATAATACACTATCATATACTTGCAAAGAGAGTAGATCTTAAATGTTCTCACTATAGCAAAAACAAAAAGAAAAAAAGAAAAACAAGCTGAGTGAGGCGATAGACCTTATTGTGGTAATCATTTCATAGTACAAATGTATATCAAGTCACCACAGTATACACATTAAACTTAATGCAATGTTATATATCAACTATATCTCAATAAATGTGTAAAACAAAAGAAATTGTCAAACATCTTCCAACGTGACTACTAATTTGTGTTCCTATCAACAGTGAAAAAGATTCTCCCCTTGCTCCAAACTCTCACCAGCATTTAGTGTTGGAAGTGTTTTGGATTTTTCCATTCTAATAGATATGATCAGGTATCTGGTTGTTTTAATTTGCAATTCCCTAATGCTTCACAGTGTCATTAATCATAGGCTACCCCTTCCAGTATTCTTGGGCTTCCCTTGTGGCTCAGCTGGTAAAGAATCTGCCTGTAATGTAGGAGACTTGGGTTCGATCCATGGGTGGGGAAAATCCCCTGTAGAATGGAAAGGTTATCCACTCCAGTATTCTGACCTGGAGAGTTTCATGGACTGTATAGTCCATGGGATCGCAAAGAGTCAGACACTACTGAGAGACTTTCACTTTTTTTCACTTTTCATATGCTATTTTCCATCAGTGTATCCACTTTTATGAGATGTCTGTTGAGGTCTTCTGCAATTTTAAAAAATGTATTTTTTTCTTACTGTTGAATTTTAAGAGTTATTTGTATATTTTCATGGAATTCTCTGGTTGTCCAGTGGTTAGAACTTGGTGCTTTCATTGCTGTGGGCCCAAATTCCATCCTCATTTGGAGAACTGAGATCCTGCAAGTCATGCAGCATGGCCAAATGAAAAAAAAAGTTATTTGTATATTTTCAATAATAGTCTTTTATCAAATATGTCTTTCACAAGTATTTTCTTCCAGGCTATGGCTTATCTTCTCTTTCTCTTGACAGTGTCTTTTGCTGAGCAGATTATTAATTTATAAATTTATAAATAAAGTGATCAAAAAAAAAGAAAAAAAAACTGAGTTATCAGTTACTTCTTTTATGGACTGTGTATTTGATGTTGTATCTATAATAGTATCACCAAGCCCAAGATGATCTGTATGTTTCCTGTGTTATCTTTTAGGGGCTTTATAGTTCTCCATTTAACACTTAGGTTTGTGATCAATTTAGAGTTAATTTTTGTGAAGTGTGTCATGTGTGTGTCTAGATTGATAGTTTTCATGTGGATGTCCAGTAGTAAGAGTACCATTTGTTGAAAAGACTATCATTTCCTCTACCTTTGTCCCTGTCAATGACCATGTGCTCTTAGATTTGACCCAAGCCCTCTTTTCATGACATATGATAGAATCACAGTAATTCATCTACTTTTTTTTAACTCCGTTACCATCTGCCCAAGCCTACTAGTAGCTTCACAGTATCTATTCTCCCTTTCTTCCTCAATAATGGAACCTCAACATTTAGCTGAACACATGGCAATATAGATTAAGGATTAAATTTCTAGCTTCCTTACAGAGATCTGTGGCATGTGACCATGTTCCAGCCAATAAGATATGAGCAATAATGATAGGTGGGTGTTGCCCCAGACAAGTCTTTAAAAGAGAAAGGACACAGTCCCTTCTTAATCATGTCATTCATCCTGATGTGTAGAAGATTTCTGGGTGAATGAACACCATGGCAGGCATAAAATTAATGTCCCCACCAAAGGGTAGGTGGAAGAGAAAGTTGAAACCTCTTAGGATTCCAAATAACCATGAGACTCCCACATCAACCTTAGACTGCTTACCTTTGCCCTTCACTGGGAAAGGGAAGTGACTTTCTCTCTTGCTTAAGCCACTGTTATTTTATATATCTGTTATGTGAAACTAAATCAATTTTCCATGTTTAATGTCCTCTAATGGAATTATCTCCCTTCAGCTCCAGACTCCAATAATCAACTGCTTATGAATTATTACCATTTGAATATCTCAGTATGAACAGTATGAAAAGGCAAAAAGATAAGACACTGAAAGATGAACTCCCCAGGTGGGTAGGTGCCCAATATGCTACTGGAGATCAGTGGAGAACTAACTCCAGAAAGAATGAAGAGACAAAGCCAAAGAAAAAACAACACCCAGATGTGGACGTGACTGGTGACGGAAGTAAAGTACGATGCTGTAAAGAGCAATAGTGCTCTAACCTGGAATGTTAGGTCCATGAATCAAGGCAAATTGGAAGTTGTCAAACAGGAGATAACAAGAGTGGACATCAACATTTTAGGAATCAGTGAACTAAAATGGACTGGAACGGGTGAATTTAACTCAGATGACCATTATATCTACTACTGTGGGCAAGAATCCTTTAGAAGAAATGGAGTAGCCATCATAGTCAACAAAAGAGTCCGAAATGCAGTACTTGGATGCAATCTCAGAAACGACAGAATGATCTTTGTTCTTTTCTAAAGCAAACCATTCAGTATCACAGTAATCCATGTCTATGCCCCGACCAGTAATGCTGAAGAAGCTGAAGCTGAATAGCTCTATGAAGACCTACAGGACCTTCTAGAACTAAAACCCCCAAAAGATGTCTTTTTCATTATAGGGGACTGAATGCAAAAGTAGGAAGTCAAGAGATATGTGGAGTAACAGGCAAATTTGGCCTTGGAGTACAAAATGAAGGAGGGCAAAGGCTAACAAATTTCTGCCAATAGAACGCACTGGTCATAGCAAACATCCTCTTCCAACAACACAAGAGAAGACTCTACACATGGACATCACCAGATGGTCAACACCAAAATCAGATTGATTATATTCTTTGCAGCCAAAGACGGAGAAGCTCTACACAGTTAGCAAAAACAAGACCTGGCGCTGAATGTGGTTTAGACCATGAGCTCCTTATTGCAAAATTCAGACTTAAATTGAGGAAAGTGGGGAAAACCATTAGACCATTCAGGTATGACCTAAATCAAATCCCTTATGATTATACAGTGGAAGTGACAAATAGATTCAAGGGATTAGATTTGATATACAGAGTGCCTGAAGAACTATGGACAGAGGTTTTCAACATTGTACAGAAGATAGTGATCAAGACCATCCCCAAGAAAAAGAAATGCAAAAAGGCAAAATGGTTGTCTGAGGAGGCCTTACAAATAGCTGTGAAAAAAAGAGAAGCAAAAGGCAAAGGAGAAAAGGAAAGATATACCCACTTGAACGCAGAATTCCAAAGAATAGCAAGGAGAGATAAGAAAGCCTTGCTCAGTGGTCAATGCAAAGAAATAGAGGAAAACAAAAGAATGGGAAAGACTAGAGATCTCTTCAAGAATATTAGAGATAGCAAGGGAAACTTTCATGCAAAGATGGGCACAATAAAGGACAGAAATGGCATGGGCCTAAGAGAAGAAGAAGATATTAAGAAGAGGTGGCAAGAATACACAGAACAACTATACAAAAAAGATCTTCATGACCCAGATAATCACAATGGTAGGATCACTCACCTAGAGCCAGACATCCTGGAAAGTGAACTCAAGTAGGCATTAGGAAGCATCCCTATGAACAAAGCTAGTGGAGGTGATGGAATTCTAGTTGAACTATTTCAAATCCTAAAATATGATGCTGTGAAAGTGCTGCACTCAATATTCTAGCAAATTTGGAAAACTCAGCAGTGGCCACAGGACTGGAAAGTTCAGTTTTCATTCCAATCCCAAGGAACGATAATGCCAAAAAATGCTCAAACTACCGCACAATTGCACTCATCTCACACGCTAGTAAAGGAATATTCAAATTCTCCAAGCCAGGCTTCAACAGTACGTGAACTGTGAACTTCCCGATGTTCAAGCTGGATTTAGAAAAGGCAGAGGAATGAGAGATCAAATTGCCAATATTCGTTGGATCACTGAAAAAGCAAGAGAGTTCCAGAAAAACATCTGCTTTATTGACTAGCCAAAGCCTTTGACTCTGTGGATCACAACTGTGGAAAATTCTTAGAGATGGGAATACCATACCACTGGATCTGCCTCCTGTGAAATCTATATGGAGGTCAAGAAGCAACAGCTAGAACTGGACATGTAACAACAGACTGGTTCCAAATAGGAAGAGGAGTACGTCAAGGCTGTATATTGTCACCCTGCTTACTTCTATGCAGAGTACATCAGGGAAATGCTGGGCTGGATGAAGCACAAGCTGGAATCAAGACTTCCAGGAGAAATATCAATGACTTCAGATATGCAGATGCCACCACCTTTATGGCAGACAGTGAAGAAGAACTAAAGAGGCTCTTGATAAAAGTGAAAGAGGAGAGTGAAAAAGTTGGCCTAAAGCTCAGTATTCAGAAAACTAAGATTATGGCATCCAGTCCCATCACTTCATTGCAAATAGATAGGAAACAGCGGAAACAGTAATAGACTTTATTTTGGGTGGCTCCAAAATCACTACAGATGGTGACTGCAGCCAGGAAATTAAAAGACACTTGCTCCTTCAAAGAAAAGTTATGACCAACCTAGACAGCATATTAAAAAGTAGAGAGATTGTTTTGTCAACAAAGGTCTGTCTAGTCAAAGTTATGGTTTTTCCAGTAGTTATGTATGGATGTGAGAGTTGTACTATAAAGAAAGCTGAGCACAGAAGAATTGATGCTTTTGAACTGTGGTGTTGGAGAAGACTCTTGAGAGTCTCTTGGACAGCAAGGAGATCCAACTAGTCCATCCTAAAGGAGATCAGTCCTGGGTGTTCATTGGAAGGACTGACGTTGAAGCTGAAACTCCAATACTTTGGCCACCTTATGTGAAGAACTGACTCATTGGAAAAGACCCTGATGCTGGGAAAGATTGAAGGCAGGAGCAGAAGGGGACCACAGAGGATGAGATGGTTGGATGGCATCACCGACTCAATGGGCATGAGTTTGAGTAAACTTCAGGTGTTGGTGATGGATGAGGAGTCCTGGAGTGCTGCAGTCCATGGGGTCACAAAGATTCGGACATCCCTGAGTGACTGAACTGAACTGAGTATCTCACAGGTACCTCACATTCAACTGAACTCAGTTGTCACTCCCACCACCAAACAAAATCAGAAACCCATTCTTCCTCTAAGATTCTATATATCAGTGAATCTTGTCACCATCCTCTGTTACTTAATCAAGAAATCTGAAAATAAATCTTGACCCTTTCTCTCTGACTGGCATGATTTCCTTGAACTTTGATTGCCTATGTGTGAGTGACTATAAAGACAAACACATTTGATAAGATACGATCTTCTGAAATTCCTTAAAGCACTTCATTTCTGTCTCTACCATCACCCTAGTGCAGATTTTGAGTCTTTTACCTACCTACTTCCCAGCAGCAGTCCTTACTCTTCTCTAATCCGTTACCACTGAGCAGGCAGGTGTTCTTCCTACTGTCTATCTGATCATGACATTTACATGATCACAAACCTTTAATTCTCCCATGTACCCTCAGGTTGATGTTCAAGCTTATTAGTATGGCATACAAATACTTCCTCAATATGGCCTTTGCCTATTTGTACAGCAGAGGTTTTCAAACTATGGCTGTAAACTTATTAAGAGGGTCAGGAAATCAATTTAGTCAGTTTTAAATGAATGAGAGGGATAGAACACAGTAGAAAATATTAGAGTTCATCTAACATGGCAAGGATATTTCATGAAACTTTTGTTTCAGTTACATATGTGTACTCTCAGGTCACAATAGAAAATGCATTTCTTTTCTTTTTCTCAACAGCTATGTTGAAGTGTAATTGATGCACAAATACTGCACATATTTAAAGTATACTGTTTGAGGAGTTTCAACATATGCACACACCCTGAAACTATCACCACCATTAAGGTAATAAGCATATCTCTGACCTCCAAAGTTTCTTTCTGCCTCCCATTTTCTTATAATAAGAACACTTTGAGATCTACCCTCCTAAGTATTTTGCTGTACAGTACACTATTTTTAACTGTAGGCATTGTGTTGCACAGTGGACCTCTTGAATGTATTCATCTTGCATAATTGAAACTTTATACCCTCCAGGTTCATCCATGTTGTTGCATATGGCAATATTTCCTTCTTTTTTTAAGGTTGACTAATATTCCATCATATATATATAACATTTTATCCTTTCTTTTTTTTTTTTTTTTTTATAAATTTATTTATTTTAGCTGGGGGCTAATTACTTTACAATATTGTAATAGTTTTTGCCATACATTGACATGAATCAGCCATGGGTTTACATGTGTTCCCCTTCCCGGACCCCCCACCCACCTCCCTCCCCATCCCATCCTTCTGGATCATCCCATTGCCCTGGCCCTGAGCCCTTGTCACATGCATCGAACATGGAATGGTGCTCTGTTTCATTTTATCCTTTCATCTGTCAATGAGCATTTAGATTTTTGTCTCCCACATCTTGGCCATTGCAAGTTGTCCACAGAGTAAACATGGGAGTGAAAAGATCTCTCTGAGGCTCTGATATCAATTATTTTGGATATATATTCAGATGGGGAATTGTTGGATTTTATAGTGGTTCTATTTTTAATTTTTTCAGGAACCTCCATGTTGCTTTGCAAAGCTGATGTAGGTCATGGTGAGAATCTTTTGAAAGCTCTTGCTCTACAGTATAATCAAATCTCACTCTTCTTATTTTATGTGCTATAGGCTTTTGAACTTTTTCAGTCCCTCAGATGTACCATGCATTCTCTTTACACTAGGTTCTTTGCCTTTTTAATTCACTGTGTGTGTCTGTGTATGTGTAAACATAAACATATTCAAATATTAATCCTGGCTATCTCTGAGGAGTAGTGCTGCAGGTAAATATTTCATGCTAGGTTCTTTTACATATTTTTCATTTCAATAATGATCCTGTGTTACTTTTAAAATCAGAGCAAAGTACAAAAAGTATACTTTAAATAAAAAGAAGCTTATAGTGTAATTGGAAAAAAAATACACGTAGAGTACAATCATTTAAAAATTAAATACTAAGTGACATCCTGTTGTTCACAAGGAATGAGCAAGAAACAGGTTGGGGAGAACTTTTCAGAGGAGATGATTGGTGAACTTACCTAAAAGAAAGTAGAGGAAACGATCAGCCACACTCCATGCATCAAGCATAGCATGTACAATGCACAGAAATCTGAAATCGTGTCATGAGAACTATGCGTAATTTGCTGGGACTAGAGGGTCTACTATGTTGTGGATAAAGAACATCATGGGAAATGCAGATGGGAAGACACAACCTGGTAAAGTTTTACTTTACCCTGCAAAGAAATGGAAGCCACACAATATTCATAAGCAGGAACTCAGATGACCAGATCAGGATTTGAAAACGGTAACTCTGGCAGGAGTGTGGAGGTTGGCATGGCTCTAGGAGAGGAGGAAATTGCAGAGCTGGTTACATGTTTCCTTGCCATCTGCTTCTGACTTTATCCTTTAACAGCCCATATTGCTATTGAGTTCAGGACCCCCTAGGAACCCCAATCCTGGGAGGGCTTACTGGGCTGTGAATGTGCAGGTGCGCTCTGTGCCCGGAGCCAGCCTCAGGTAGGTGGAGCTTCCGTTACTCAGAGCCAGATATGATTGGCCCCTGTGGGACCTTGATGCCAGCCACTTAGCGGCAGATGTGGAAGGAGGGGAAGAGCCAAGAGTAGAAAACCCAAGGGATGGATGATTACTTTATGCATATTTATTCTATATGACAAAAGGAACACAGTTCAGAAAGCAGCACAATGAACACACTTACTACAGTTCCTTGTGTCCTTTGCTTCCATCCATCAGGGAAAAACCCTGAATTATCTGTCAGGCCCCATAAGTGGGCCTTCATCTGGGAACCAAGTCAGTTTTTCTAACCTTGACACTCTTCCAAGGCCTGACTGCTAACAGCACAGCTGAATCACGTGGGATCTTTCCCTTTACTTCCTCAAGAGGAGACCTGGCACTGGGACCACTGAAAGCTTTATAGTCCAACCTCAGGTAGAAGACACAGCAACCACTGACAAACTCTGCTTCTTTCTCCCCTGGGATAAGAATGCCCAACTCAAAGGATAGATAGGTGCATTTAATATGATAACTGCTGTCCAATTCCCAGGGCAATAATTAGGTCACAATAAATGGTACTGATAATAATGTGAATGCTAATAGTAATACCATCCCCTTAAACTAACTTGTATTGATACGTATCTTCAGGCATTACAATAGCCCCTTTACATAAAATGACCCATTTAGTATTCACATTTTGAAGTAAAGAATTTGAACAGATTCATTTGCCTGAAATCATGAATCTAAAGTCAGAGCCCTGAGCCCCAAACTATGTGGTGCCAGAGTCTGTAAGTTTAACCATTCTCTGATATTGCCACAATAACAGACATGTACCTTTTAAAAAATGTCATACTTTGTTTTTTTCTCTCTCCTTAGGAGATAGAAATGATGCTTACCATTTTGCAGCTTTGATTAGCGCTATTACTAAAACTTGGCTTCCTGGATTTGTACAATCATGGATGTCACTTTAAAAACGAATTTCTAAATAACCTGCCAGTTTGCCTGTTTTGAAAAAAAAAAAATCGATTGCACTTACAGTCGCTGACAGAAATGAAAAGTTGCAGGAATATTTAACTTTCTATTACTCTCCAACAGCAGTTACTAAAGCCTGATCACACTTTTTCATAACTAATATATTACTGGAAAGGGGGGAAAGATGAAGTCTTTTTTTGCCAGTTGGAAAATAATTTTTATTTTAATAGCACAGATATTGTGCTATGGAAAAGAAGTGTTCTACTAGTTTTCTGAGATTTTCTTTTTTCCTTCTGACTCACTGCCTGTCAGTCTCCTGCTCCGATGCTTGAAGCACTGCTGGCCAAAACTATCCCTTGAGGGTTCTTTACCCAAGTGAGGCTTTTACGATCCTAGGTTACTTTGAAAACCATTTATTGAGAATCCACTGTGTACCCAGTATTGTGTTATGTCGTTCTGATATCATATGTATTAAACCATGTCAGAGACAGTCCCAGCTCAGCTAGCTAGACTGCATGCAAACTCAGGGCAAAGTTTTGTGATGATGGAGAAAGCGTCTAATTTGGAGGTGAATGTAGAAGACATTTGCAGTCATTTCTCATTCAGCTTAGAAGCCTTTCTTTAATGGCAGGAGTTTATAATTCTTCCCTATCCCTTCTCAGGGCTTCCCTGGTAGCTCATCTGGTAAATAATCTTTTCCAAAAAGCGAGAAACCTGGGTTTGATTCCTGGGTTGGGAAGATCCCCTGGAAGAGGGCATGGCAATCCACTCCAGTATTCTTGCCTGGAGAATCCCCATGGACAGAGGAGACGGGCAGGCTACAGTCCATGGGGTCGCAAAGAGTTGCACATGACTGAGAGACTCAGCACAACATAGCATCTTCCTTCTCAACAGGAGAGAGGGTAGCTTCTTGTTAATGTATCTGCCTTAGAAGACCCATCCCACTGCAGTTTCTGCCTTCCAAAAGTTTATTCAGCCCCAATTTGCCATATTATCTTTAATTTTTTAAACAAAGTTTTTAAGTTTGAGTGCTCCCATCAGAATGAAGGAAAACAAGTGACATAGATGTGACAGTAAAAAATGATCAGACATTATATGGCTAGTCAACAAAGTCCATGGTTCAGAGAGTACATTAATAATCCCTTACATTGGCTTTTGGAGGTTTTATAAATATCTTGCCCTTGTACTGCCCCATGAATTGTGTAAGACAGTGTATTCCCATTGGACAGATGCAGAAATTGAAGCTTGCAGAGGTTGAGGAACTTGGGGAAGGTTACATAGCTAGTATTAGTGGAGTGGGGACTGATATCTGGGTTTTGATCCACACTGCCTTTGGTGAGAGAAGGTCCCTTCACCTAGTGATCCAACCTAGAACAATGGAAGTCATTCTCATCTCCATCTGTCCCTCCTATTCTTTCTGAACACCTCTGCTAGCTGTTTCCTTGGTTAACCCACTGCCAGCCTGGTCCAGATGGTCCTAAATTCATAAAGCAGCTTCCAATTATTGGTCTCTCTGCTTCCAGTCTTCCTCTCTAATCTATTCTTTGTAAACACTGAAATCAGACTTATCACTCATCTGTTTGAAACCCTTAAATGGCTCTTAACTTCCTATCTTGGTACCCGAGGCCCCTGGTAACCTCACTTTTGTCCATTCTACCCCTCCCTTGTAATTTGCTACCAATGCATCCACAAGATGAAACTAAATGCAGTACCTCTCTTATTTCTAGACTGTTTTGTATGATGTCTACCTGGCTTTATAGAATTCCTATTTTTTTCCTTCTACACGCTAATTTCCATCTGGTTTGCATCTATTTGTTCTTTAGGTCTCTAAGGACATACTGTCTCTTCCTAGAAGACTTCCCTGATGCTCCAAGCTCAGCATAGGGATCCTTTATCTATGGTGCAATAGCCTTTTATGCTCATTCTTCTATCATTTATCACTCAGCAGTGTGAGTATCATACTGTATTTCCTATTAGATTGTAACTGTATTCAGATCAGCAGGACGAGATGGCATGGTTCTTTTAGGCTCCTTAGGAAACTGGAAGGTGTATGGCTAGAGCACAGCTATGAGTGTTTTTGGAAAGACATTAGCATCTGGGCTGTTGAAGGATAAGCAATGCTATGGACCTGACCACTAGTCTAAGCCAGGACATGCTTGACTTACATCTGTAGTATTTGAAACTTTGACTCCTGAGTAACAGTGGATGAGTAACAACTAGACAAGAACTCCTTCTTTAAAATGTTCACTCTAAATTGGAATAAAATTAACTAATGGAAAAAGAAGGCTGGCTTTATTTAACAAAAATGTCATCCTGTCCCCTAACCATAACCTTTCTGAAATACTACATCATTTATATAAAGAATTTACTATTTCACTGTTTTTTTTCAGAATTCAGAATTACTCATAAACAATCATGACCATTGAGACAGCACAAACATGCAATTATTTGATACAGTTTGTTAAACTGGCATCATGCTCTGTAGTTTTTAATGGACATTGTAGGCTGCTCTTGGGTAGGAACCACTATTTCATGCATGATATCTAGTACAGAGTGTGACATACACCATTAGTCTAGTCAATCTTTAGATATGTTAGGTAATGTATATATACATATATATATATATATATATATATACACGCATATATATGTATATATATATTTATATTAAGTTGTTTGAGTCTAAGCACAGCTCTGGCTGTCAGGATTGATATTTTCCAGATCCAATGTAAGAAAACAAAAAAAACGACAAACAAAAAACCCTCAACACTTAGGGATGTAATAAAATGGATAAAATTTCTCTTTTCAGAGCACTACTCAGCAGTAATACTCCTTTTTGGACTCCCTGGGAGTATGCTTGATTAAATAAATGCTAGTCCTCAAATTTCCTACAAAGGTTGGGCCTTATTATATTTAAGATTCTTGTTTGTTGGTATACAGATTTGAGCCCACAGCTGAAATCCTCAGAAAGATGGTGAAGAGGAAGATGATGGAGAGGAAGATATTGGAGGGGTGCAGATACTGAGTGCTACATAACAAAAAAGTAGAAGCAGTGCTCCCAGTTAGGCAGGATGAGTGCAGAGACGGTGGAGAAAGGAAGTCAAATAGCAACACACCCCTTTTCTCTCCTATGAATTCTTCAGTAAAATCTACATCTTTCCTCAATACTTTTATTATAAATTCATTCTTTCTATAGAATATGATGAAGTGCTGACTGTTTCAGACATCCAACCCGAATTTTCAGACATTTCCAATACCTAGATATTAAGTAAAATTTTCAGTCATTTGGACAATGGATGGTGTTGGAAATGAGCTTATTTAGTATGCAATTATTTACTGAGTATCTTCTAAATGGCAAGTGCAAGGAATATAGTCATGAACCAGATTCTCAAGGATTCTTTACTTGTGGAACTCACCCTCTAGTAAGAGAGCCAAAAAATGTAGTATAGACACAATAAATCTTGTGATAAGTACTTTGAATGGGAAAAACATATATGACAGATAACAAAATACAATTGGGGGGACTTTCAAAAAGATGGTTAGAGAAGGTCTATCTGAGGGGTGATGTTGAAAGTGAGATCTTAAAAAGGGAAGACCAACCTTGGTTAAAAGAGGGAGGAAGAGAATTCCAGGTCTAGCAAAATATATTGAGGAAAGAAAGAGACTTGTGTGTTCAAGAAATTGTCAGAGGACCACTGTGATTGGAAAAGTGGTAAGGTGGCAAGAGATGAGACAAAAATAGTATTTAAAATAGATAAAATTCCTAGTTTAACATTTGTGTTATTCTGTTTGGGCTGCTATATAACAATACTGAGTGGCTTGTAAACAACAGACATTTATTTCTCACAGTTCTGGAGGACAATAAGTCCAAGATCAAGGTGGTGGCAGATTCTATGTCTGGTGAGGTCCTGTTTCCTGGTTCATACACAGTTGTTTTCTCACTGTTGTCTCCACATGGCGTAAAGTGGGAAGGAGCTCTCTGGGGTCTCTTTTGTAAGGGTGCTAATTTCTTTCATGAGGGGTCCACCCTCAGGACCTAATCACCTCCCAAATGTCTCATCTCTGAATACTATTATGTATGGGGCTAAATTTCAACACAAACATTTCATCTATAGCAACGTTCCACTTTACTTTTATATCTCATAATGGTGATATTATTTATATTGGACTGTCCACTTGGAGTGGTAATAAGCAATGTTGATTCTGAAATGCTACATATTTTAGTGCAAAATTTTAATAAGAAAGTTTTCTCTTTCTCACTGTTGAAGGAATTATCTTTATCTAGTGACAGTGGCTGGTGCCTTATCTCTCTACCAATGTCAATTTTATCTTGTTGCCTTTTTCAGGAGGATGGAAAAAGTTTTATTTCTTAACTATAAATGACAGTAGAGCATTAATGTGATGAATAGCTTTAATTTCAATAAGTGTGTTCAAACCTGAAGAAGGCCAGGACTGAAGCATTCTGCTGATACATTCCAAAACCAATGTCATTATCTATCAATAGTTACTTAATCAATCTATCTGAAAACCCCCAAAGCAAAATTGGAAATGCAGAAATAAATGGATTTATAAAAAAGAAACCAAGTTTTTTTTTTTTATAAGAGTCTTTGCTTTGCATATGACAAAGAAATAAATGATATTGTTCCACCTATGAACTAAACCAGGAGAGCAGGTTAGTTACCAACAGCATCTAGCAATTTTCATGATGTTGAAAGGGAGTAAAACTACCACCACCTTGAAGCAGATTTCTCACTTTCAGGAGCTTAAGGCAATTACGAATCCCAGAGGGCTCCTTATTTCTGATTTTTAACCATTCTTAACAATTGAAGTGCTTAAAAAGTTGTAAACATGGGGAGAAATTAAATGCCACAATGACATGGACTTGCACTGGAGTCAACTAAGGAACAATACTTCTCCTATATAACTCTTAACATGGCACATTTCCGTAAGAACTTCCAAAATTAGTCTTTATAAACATTAATGAGAATAACATAGTCATTGTTAACAGTATAGGTTCTGGATTTGAATCCTAGTTCTACACCTTATTAGCCATGTGACTTTGAGCAAGCTACTTAACCACAGAGTGCCTTGGTTTCCTCATGGGTCAAATAATGATAATAACATCTTATAAAGTTGTGAAGATAGAGTTAATACATATAAAGGGCATAGAACAGTTTCTTGGGGTTGAATAAGCCCCCAGTAAATGTTAGCAACTTTTGTTATACTTCAATGTTGTATATTTTAGGATAATCACCCACATGGTACAAGAAGTCTCCTTGCAAGAAAGAGCCTCCTTGCAAATTATGCCATAATACTGTATGCTATGTCTCCATTAAAGCCATATTACTAATAATTGAACAGAAAACACATACACACACAGCATTAAAATGGCTGACTATATAATCCTGAAAAAATATATTGTAGGCATCTTCAGATGACTTAGAAACTTAGAAACAGTTTTTTGAAAAAGTATACTTTTTAAAAAGTGGTCTCAGAATATTAAGATTTTCAAAAAATTAAAATCTTTGAAAATATGGTGATGACTTCTTATTGCACATGACAATTGCTTACTCATGTAATCAATTACTTTCTCTAGAAAAGTAAAGCATGTTTGTGTAACAAGGAAATTATAGATCAGTTCAATGAGGATTTATCCTTTCTCAGTCTGTTTGAAAGTATGAGATTGTTTTAATTTGTGAAGCCTAAGACATAAATAAAAATATAGAAATGCAACAGCAGAGAAAGAGTGGATTCTAAGAGAATATGGGTAGGATAACAAAATAGCTCAAGAAGGAAAAATAGATTTAGAAGTGGGTCAGCTCTTAGGATAATACTGTAGGGAATTTCTGAACCAAATCAGGTGAAGAAGAGACTGTCAGTCAATGGATAAGTGTCAGAGAAGGCCCAGCAAAACTTTTCAGGTTTGCTTTACCTGAGAACCTGGTTGGTCACATTGGTGGACCAGTTGTATTTCATACACTTCATCCAGGTTTTACATGGATACAACTGTGTCTCATTGCAGAGAGAAATTTTGGAAGCTGGAACCAATACTCTCTGTTCAATCATAGTACTTCCAATAATCTTAAAAGTGCCATCCTCGATGCCAAGCATTTGGCAAGCTGCAGTATGTGTCAATGATTCACTGATCCTTGTGGAGACAGAGTGTACAAAGGGGAGCAGTGAACACGCATACATAATTAGCTTTTCTAATACTCATCCTTAATATTCCCCAAAGCACCAGTAGAAAAGATTCATTTAATTTTTATAAAATAATATGTGATTCCAACTGAGATGTGATTCTTTATCATTTAGAAATGCCACATGGATACATCACATTCTACAAATACCCATTTAAACTATTAGAATGATACAACTCAGTCTTTGCCTTTGCAAATATGAAATGCATTTTGTAATCAACAAGAGTGGGTGCATCCTTGCATATGATCCAGCTTTCATCACTTTGGTTCCCTTTCTCTTGGAGACAATGATTACAGAGAATGAAGTAACTCTGAAAGTCATGTAAGTAGCCTATTTTTCTAGATAGAAAGATATTCTATACCTAGCCTTTGATTTTAGTTGAATATTTATATAGTTTATACTTTGTAAAACACACAAATGTAATCTTAGAACACATGGAAAATCCTTAAAAGTCTTAAAAATAATATAATAATCCTAAGAAAACATGGCTTTGGGAGAGGTAACCTTGGTTTATAACTTTATATGTTTCAGGCACACAAGATTGTATTTTGATTTCTGTATACATTAATGTGCCTAATATCCAAAATGTATAAACATGGCTTTTTTAAACTGAGTATCATATAAAATGTGCTCACTTTGGCAGCACATATGCTAAAATTGGAATGATACAGAGAAGATTATCCTGGCCCCTGTGCAAAGATGTCCCATATGTGAAGTGTCCCATATTTTGGGGGATCTTCCCAGGTGGCACAGTGTTAAAGAATCTGCCTGCCAATGCAGGAGATGCAAGAGATGCAGGCTCGATCCCTGGGTTGGGAAGATACCCTGGAGAAGGTAATGGCAACCCACTCCAATATTCTTGACTGGGAAATCCCATGGACAGGGGAGTCTGGCAGTCTACAGTGCATGGGGCCTCAAAGAGTTGGAAATGACTGAATGACTTAGCACTTTGCCAACGAGTGTCCATATAGTCAAAGCTATCGTTTTTTCAGTAATCATGTATGGATGTGAGAGTTGGACCATAAAGAAGGCTAAGCACCAAAGAACTGATGCTTTTGAATTGTGGGGCTGGAGAAGACTCTTGAGAGTCCCTTGGACTGCAAGGAGATCAAACCAGTCAATCCTAAGGGAAATCAACCCTGAATATTTATTGGAAGGACAGATGCTGAGGCTGAAGCTCCGATATTTTGGCCAACTGATGTGAAGAACTGACTCATTGGAAAAGACCTTGATGCTGGGGAAGATTGAAGGCGGGAGGAGAAGGGGACAACAGAGGACAAGATGGTTGGAGGGCATCACCAATTAGATGGAAACGAGTTTGAGCAAGCTCCAGCAGTTGGTGATGGACAGGGAAGCCTGGCACACTGCATTCCATGGAGTCACAAAGAGTCAGACATGACTGAAAAACAACATTCTTAATACACATCATGATATACTACTTCCAAATAATTTATTATATAATAGAAAAAGAGAAGCCAGTGGCCTGAACTATGTGACTCAATAATTTTGCCTACCTATAAAAGATTCTTGGCATTTTCTAAATTAGTATCTTTAGATTTTTAGAAATCTTTCAAAATATTTTTTGTATTTGTTTTATGTTTCGCTTTTATTGAAGTAGAGTTGACTTACAATATTACATAAGTTTCAGGTGTACAAAATAATGATCCAATATTTTTATACATTACAGAGTGATCACCAGAATGTGTATAGTTACCATCTGTCACCATATAAGGTTTTTATAATATTGACCATATTCCCTACACTGTACATTATATCCCTGTGACTTACGTATTTTATAACTGAAAGTTTGTACCTCTTAATTATCTTCACCTATTTTGCTCATGCCCAGGGTTGGAGTGCCCAGTGTGGGGTTTGAACTCCTCACTCCTTAAGGGAGAACCTCAAAGTTTGTGATATCCCTCCCACTTGTGGGTCACCACACTAGGGTGTACCTGCTGCCCATCCTACCTGCCTTGATGTTGTTTTAATTTCTTTCTTTTCATAATTGTCAAAGAGCTTTTCTGCTAATCTTCAGAGACTCAGAGAGCACAGCTGTAATTTTGGTGTGCCAGTGGTGGTGGTGGGGAGCTCAGGATCTTCCTATTTCCCCATCTTGATCCCACATCCCAGATTTTGAGGAAACTTATGCAAAACCATTTGTGGGACATGTGATCCTTTATAAATTCATCTTTGTATTTCAGCATTGTATTCACTGCCACTTTCATTTTAATAAATTCCTCTTGATGCTCGTTCCATATGAATACATTTTCCATGGTGCCAAAAATTTACCATCAAGGCATCCACATTTGCAATGGGGTCTTTTGATGAATAATTCAATAAGTATGAAAATAAATAATATATTTCTATTATAGTAATGTGGTTTTCAAATTTAGGCAAAGTCCATATTCCAGACTTATTCAGTTATGAAGGAAATCTTTTTTTCTTTTTTTTATTGGTTCACCATATCTAACTAGACAATGAAAGGCAGTAGAGTTGTTGCAAATGGTTATTTCTTGCATTGGACCTAAAAATATGCTATATTAAAATATTATGCATTGCAAATTTTTGTGTATAAGCAAAACATACCTTATAATACTTGAAGGTCTGACAGAAAGTAATTTAAAATTGTCAGTCCTCTCAAAATGACACAGATGGCGTGATCACCCTCCCACCTTTATTTTTTGAGAGATCACATTTTGCAGCAGATGCCACTTTGTAAAATCACACCATGATACCATATTACTTGTCCATAGCATCCTGGATTTGTAAAAATATATACTGGTTTGCAGTCAAGGTTAGGGTCAGTAATAGAGACAAAATGTAGAAATAAAAGAGTGAGCAACTTTTTTTTATAATCACCTCTACAGAGTCAGTCTTTATATCTTTCAGAACCATGTACTCTATGGAACAAACAGTGTATAAATTCATCACTTTAAATTCTTTCTCTACATGCTATTCTTTTCCAGATTATTATTTTTATTCCTGCTTAGTTTGAGACTATGCCTATATATCCAAATGTGGTAAATGATTAAAAAAGCCAATACATAGTTTTTCTTTTTTTTCAAAGGTAAACTTGAAATAATACCCATATATTCAGACTCAGGCTCAAGTACCCATTTTTATTCTATTCTCACCAAGAATGATCCTACCTCTAGAGATAGCCATGCTTATTAGTGTATGATTGAACTCATACTTGTCTCTATTTATTCAGACATATGCACCTTCATACAAGGAATAAGAGTCCTGTCTCTTTATTGATTATCCTGCCTTAAAGCATACTGAGAGTTGTGTGCAACAAATAGCCATGGCCATGTCCAATTCCAAAATCCATATATATCCTCCTAGACTCACTCATTCATATCCCTATATCTTATAGTTTAATTTATGGTTAAAATATAGGACCATACAGAAATTTATTCCCTTTTCTGATATAATGCTAGCACACACTGTGGTAGGTGAAGCCTGCAGACAATGACTGATTGAGTTAGAGGTCCTTTTGTAATTTCTTCACCTTGAATGCAGTTACAATTTGTGACTTGCTTCTAATCAATAGAATATGTCAAAGAGATGGCATAGATTCCTGTTATTGCATTATGGTATGTATGAATCTGTTTTAGCAGACTGAATAAGAGATTTTCCTGCTGGCTTTGAAGAAGCAAGCTGCGTGTTGTATGAGGTTCACATCACTAGGACCTGAAAAATAGTTTTTATGAGTTGACAGTGACCCCCAACCAATCATTTCAGTTCAGTCGCTCAGTCGTGTCCGACTCTTTGCAACCCCATGAATTGCAGCACGCCAGGCCTCTGTCCATCACCAACTCCTGGAGTCTACCCAAACCTATGTCCATCGAGTCGGTGATGCCATCCAATCATCTTATCCTCTGTCGTCCCCTTCTCCTCCTGCCCCCAATCCTACCCAGCATTAGGGTCTTTTCCAATGAGTCAACCCTTCGCATGAAGCCAGTAGGAAAGATACCTCATTTCTAAATCTCAAAAAAAATGAATTCTGCCACAACCACATGAGATTTGAGGAGCACCTGGAGCTCCAGAAACAAATGCAGCCTCATTGACACCTAGAAGGTTAGGGGTATAAGTGAGATGGAGATGTTTACTGTGCTTGTCTAGGTGGTTGTGTCCAGACACATGTTGGACATTGCCAATATATATCTAGTATATGGTACTAGGTTTGAACATGGGCACATCTAAGTTTTTATGTGGGTTAAGGCATGGATAAAGTAAAGTTGTGTGCCTTTTTCTTACAGTTTTATTGAGATATAATTGACATATAACATTGTATAAATATAAGGTGTACACCATGTTTATTTGATATATATATATATAATGAAATGATTATCAGAATAAATTTAGTTAACATTCAATGTATATGTCTTGATATGTGTCTTTTAGCATGCTTTATATTAAACTAAAATTTCATGTTTTTTAAAACCACTGACTAGACAATATTATTGCATTATTATTATTTTTATACTGCAACTAGTAGCTTTTGTTTACCGAATACCTTCTAAGATCTAGGAACTCTGACACTTTACATAGTCATCATCTTTGATTTTTGAAACCAACTTGATGAGTTACTATTATGATCTTGATTATATGATGAGCAATCTGAGAGATGGCAAGATTAAGTAGTTTTTCGTAGATGACATGGGAGTGATCATGGTGGTAGGGGTGGAGTTTAAAATCTTTGACTCTTGGTGTTGGAGCCAAGCTTCCTATTACTCTTCCATACTGTTTCTCTCATATCTGCCAAACTTCATCTCCCCCTCAAACCCACCTCTGTCCTTCAAATGAGTTTTCTGTCTTCATTATGTTGCTATCCTCAGGGTCAAGCTCAGTATCTGGCACATACTAGATGTTTTATACATATTTTAGTGTAAATCAATTGTTTCATTTTTTATTTCTAAATTATGAAATATTGCAGATTGTATCTTTTCTTTTTATTTTGAGATAATTTCAAGCAGAGAGTTAAAGGAACAGTATAAAAAATCCAGAGTCCCTGTTTAGGTTTCAGCAACCCTGCCAGTAATGTCCTCTGTAGTGAAACAATCCAATCAAAGGTCATGCGTTGTACCCAGTCATCATACCTTTTCCGTCTCTTTCAATCCAGAACAGTTCTCAAGCTCTTCCTTGACCTTAAGACCATAAGACTTGTAGATTATCTGCCAATTATTTTTCAAACTGTCTCTCAGTTGACAGCTGCATGATGTTTTCTCACTATTAGATTCATGTGTTCGGCAGGAACATCACAGAAGCAATACTTATTTATGCCATCTTGTACACTTATTCCATCATTGATGATAATTTGGATCACATGAATAAGGTGCTGTCTTCAGGATTTTTGGTATGAAGTACCTTTTTCTTGTCACTAGTATGCAATTTATAGGAAGATACTTTGAGACTGCTTACATATTATTTTCCTCTTCCTACTTTCATCCACTGATTTTCGCATGTATTGACTCCTGACTGAACTACTTACTACCATGATGGTCACCAAGTGCTGATTTTCTAATTCCATCATTGCTTCAATATTTGTTGGTTTTCTACTATAAGGAAGAACTTTCCCATCTCTCCTATTTATTTATTCATGTATTTATTACAGTGGGGACTCATGGATTTCTATTTTATACCACAGGATAAACTTTTGCAATCTGTCACTAACATCATTTTTTTAAGTTTAAATTTTCTAAGATTTGACCAGTAGGAGTGCCTCTGATATTCTAAGAACATGTTCTTTTGATGCTTTTCTATTTTTCTCAGAGCAATTCCTTTCTTCGTGGCACAACGAGATATTGTTGTTTAGTCACTGCTATACCCGACTCTTTTTGCAACCCCGTGTACTGTAGCCTGTCAGGCTCCTCTGTCCACGGGATTCTCCAGGCAAGAATACTGGAGTGGGTTGCCATGTTTTTTGTCCATGGGATCTTCCCAACCCAGGGATTTATGGGCTCCTTTACCTTTTCAGCTCAACTCTGGAATCAGCTATTTCTTCAAGAAGCCCTGGTTCCTTTTAGTGCTGAAGGGTAATTAGAAGCAAAGATTTGGATGCTAAATGTACTCATGGATTCCATGTATTTACAATCTTAAAGCTATATGTATTTCTAATTATTTCTATATATTGAAAACCATAACTTCACACCTCTGATTCTAGTCTAATACTACACCACAGAGTTCATTATAATTTTTCTCCCTGACCATAAAGTTAAATCCTTTCAGTGAAAAGCATGGATCCCATTAGGTTAATATATTTACTTCTTTACTTAATCTCCTTGAATGTGACTAATCCCCAGAACCTCTTAGTCTGCTATTCCACTTGCCACCTTCTTTCCTATGGCATGCCTAAAGGCTTTTTGAGTGAAATATTCAGCAAAGAAAGAATGAGAGCAGGAATAAGGGAGGAAAGAAATATATATATCCTTTTCTAGAAGATTTCTTCATTTTAGGCAACAGGGCCACATTTTAAAAGATCTCTCTTCAGGACTAATACATTATATCTTGTATTAACTCATGCACTTGAATACCTTAAGACTGTGGAAACACATGACAAGGATGAAATGAAAACCTTTACCTTCATACTCCTTTTTTGGTATAGTTCTTGGGTCCCCACACTTAGATCCCCTAGAGCCCCTTAGGTACTTGAAAGTTGTATTCCATACCAAGGCTTTGCAAGGAAAAAAATATTTCTCCAAAACTTAAGTGTCCAAAGAGCCAATTGTAATTTTATTTTTGTTCTACCTAATAATATTCAGGAGAGAACATCCAATGGGTTAAATCAGTTAGAGTTTTGACATTCTACTTTCTTTGACACACAGGTGCTATAATAAGAATGTGATTAATTGATTAATAAGAAAAGAATGTCAATATTGTTTTGTACTGGAGCTCTACTTTGTTCCATTTGATTTTGTTTTCTTTTACGTTCAAGTCATTAAACAGTTTAACCTTATATTTCAGTGAGAGAATGTACACAGCAAACAATGGTTCTTATTAGAAGTGTGTCTTGTAAATTTTATGGTGATTGACATTTGTTGTTTCAAAAAGCGAGGTCTTTTAGTTGCAGATAGGACCATGGGACAGAACAAGCCTGGGTAATGACTTGGAACTCACAGGAGACATTCTGTTCTCTTGGGCCCCCTCAGGAGCAATATATGATTTTTGTTAGTTTAATAAAAGGGATCCTGGAGAAGGAAATGGTGACCCACTCCCATATTCTTGCCTGAGGAATTCCATGGACAGAGTATCCTGGTGGGCTACAGTCCATGGGGTTGCAAAGAGTCAGACACAACTGAGCAAATTTCACTCACTCAGTCACTCACTAATAGAAAGGATAATGCTTGTTTTCCCACAAGACCTCTACCAGTTGACAATGCATGTTCCAAATGTACATACATGTCTGATAAAGCTTCTCCATATAGTGTAGTGATTAGCTTGCTAGCATTTCAATCCTGATTATACAACATATTAAGTGAGTAACCATATACAAGTTCCCCCTTCATGGATCACAACCTTGTCATGGAGAAGGAGCTTTTATAACTCACTGAAGCTGTGAGCCATGCCATGCAGGGCCACCCAAGGCAGATGGGTCATAGCGGAGAGTTCTGATAAAACTTGGTCCACTGAAGGAGGGAGTGATAAATCAATCCAGTATTCCTGGCATGAGAACCCCATGAACAGGATGAAAAGTCAAAAGATAAGACACTGGAAGATGAGCCTGCCCCCCACCCCATGTTGGGAAGTGTCCAATGGCTACCGGAGAAGTGCAGATGGCAATTACTAATAGCTCCAGAAGGAATGAAGTGGTTGGGCCAAAGCAGAAATAATGCTCACTTGTGGATGTGCCCGGTAGTGAAAGTAAAACCTGATTTTGTGAAGAACAATACTGCATAGGATCCTGGAATGTTAGGTCCATGAATCAAGGTAAATTGGACATGGTCAAGCAGGAGATGGTGAGACTGCCATTAACATCTTTGGAACGAGTGAACTAACATGGACAGGAAGGGGTGAATTTCATTCAGATGACCATTATATCTACTACTCTGGGCAAGAATCCCTTAGCATAAATGGAGTAACCCTCATAGTCAACAAAAGCATCTGAAATATGGTATTTAAGTGCAATCTAAGAAATGACAGAATGATCTCAGTTTGTTTCCAGGGCAAACCATTCAACATCCCAGTAATCCAAGTATATGCCCCAACCACTAATGCCAAAGAAGATGAAGTTGAATGATTCTATGAAGACCTATAAGACCTTTAAGAACTAACACCAAAAAAGATGTCCTTTTCATCACAGGAGATTATAATGCAAAATTAGGAAGTCAAGAGATACCTGGAGTAACAGGCAAGTATGGGCTTGGAGTACAAAATGAAGCAGGGCAAAAGCTAACAGAGTTTTTCCAAGAGAACACACTGGTCATGGCAAACATTTTTTTTCAATAACACAAGAGTTATCTCTACACATGGACATCACCAGTTGGTCAATACCAAAATCGTCTTGATTATATTCTTTGCAGCCGAAGATGGAGAAGCTCTATACAGTCAGCAAAAACAAGACCTGGAGCTGACTGCAGCTCAGTTCATGAACTCCTTATTGCAAACTTCAGGCTTAAATTGAAGAAAGTAGGGAAAACCACTAAGCCATTCAGGTATGACCTAAATCAAATCCTTTATGATTATACAGTGGAAGTGACCAAAATATTATATTGGTAGACAGAGTGCCTGAAGAACTATGGGCAGAGGTTCATAACATTGTACAAGAGGTAGTGACCAAAGCCATCCCAAAGAAAAAGAAATGCAAGAAGACAAAGTGGTTGTCTGAGGAGGATTTACACATAGCTGAGGAAAGAGAGAAGTGAAAAGCAAGGGGGAAAGGGAAAGATACATTCAAGTGAATGCAGAGGTTCAAAGAATAGCAAGGAGAGAGAAGAAAGCCTTCTTATGTGAACAATGCAGAGAATTAGAAGAAAACAATAGAATTGGAAAGACTAGAGATCTCTTCATGAAAATTGGAAATATCAAGGGAACATTTCGTGCAAAACTGGAAATGATAAAGGACAAAAAGAGTAAGGACTTAACAGGGCAGAAGAGTTTAAGAAGAGTTCCCAAGAATACACAGAAAAAATATACACAAAGGTCTTAATGGCTAGGATAGCCACGATGGTGTGGTCACTCACTAAGGGTCAGACATCCTGGAGTGTGAAGGCAAATGGGCCTTAGGAAGCACCACTATGAACAAAGCTGGTGGAGGTGATGGATTTCCAGTCGAGCTATTTCAAATCCTAAAGGATGATGCTGTGAAAGGGCTGCACTCAATATTCCAGCAAATTTGGAAAACTGAGCAGTGGCCACAGGACTGGAAAAGGTCAGTTTTCATTTCAATCCCAAAGAAGGGCAATGCCAAAGAATATTCAAATTACCATACTATTGGACTCATTTCACATGCTAACAAGGTAATGTTCAAAATCCTTCAAGCTAGGCTTCAGCAGTACTCGAACTAAGAAATTACTGATGTATGAGGTGGGTTTAGAAAACACAGAGGAACCAGAGATCAAATTACCAACATTCATTGGATCACAGGGAATTCAAGAAAAACATCTACTTCTGCTTCATTGGCTATGGTAAAGCCTTTGAATGTGTGGATCACAACAAACTGTGGAAAATTCTTAAAGAGATGGAAACACCAGACCAATTTACCTGTCTCTTGAGACATCTGTATGTGGATCAGGAAGCAATCGTTAGAACCTTACATGGAATAACTGACTGGTTCAAAAATTGGAAAGGAGTATGTCAAGTCTATATATTGTCACACTGTTTATTTAACTTATATGCAGAGTAAATTACGTGAAATTCCAGGCTGGATGAAGCATAAGCTGGAATCAAGATTGCTGGGAGAAACATCAGTAACCTCAGATATGCAGATGATGCCACTCTAATGGCAGAAAGTGAAGAGGAACTTAAGAACCTCTTGATAAAGGTGAAAGAGGAATGGAAAACCTGGCCTAAAACTCAACGTTCAAAAAACTAAGATTGTGGTATCCAGTCCCATCACTTTATGGTAAATAGAAGGGGAAAAACTGCAAGAGTGACAGACTTTGTTTTTTTGGGCTCCAAAATCACTGTGGACAGTAACTGCACCCATGAAATTAAAAGATACTTGGTCCTTGGAAGAAAAACTATGACAAACCTAGAAGGTGTATTAAAAAGCAGAGGCATCACTTTGCAGGCAAAGGTCCATATAGTCAAAGCTATGGTTTTTCCAGTAGTCATGTATGGATGTGAAAACTGGACTGTAAAGAAGGCTGAGCATTGAAGAATATAAGTTTTCTAATTGTGGTGCTGAAGTAGACTCTTGAGAGTCCCTTGGGCAGCAAGCAGATCAAACCAGTCAATCTTAAAGGAAATCAACCCTGAATATTCATCAGAAGGACTGATGTTGACGCTGAAGCTCCAATACTTCGGCACACCTGATGCGAAGAGCCGACTCATTGGAAAAGACCCTGATGCTGGAAAAGATTGAAGGCAGGAGGAAAAGGGGATGACAGAGGATGAGATGGTTAGATAGCATAACCGACTCAATGGACATGAATTTGAGCAAACTCCGGGAGATGGTGATGGACAGGGAAGTCTGGTGTGTTGCAGTCCATAGGATCGCAAAGAGTTGGACACAGCTGAGTGACTGAACAACAACAATATTCGAGTTCACTGAATTCTCTGAGCCTCAGTTTCCTCATCTGTAAAGCAGAGGCAATATTAATACCTTGTTCACAGAGTGGACAAGATGATTAATTGAGTTAAAAGTCAGAAAGTGCTTTAAAAACAGCATGCAACACTTATAATCCCTTTGGAAGCACACAGGAAGGAAATACTAACTGAGTGTATATTTGTGCATATATATGTGCACACACATGTGTGGTGAGGAGTAGGGATAAGATTGGGTGGGAGTAGTCAGAGGTGGTTTGTGAGTATAAATGATTCTTGAGAAATCTTGAAAAATAAACAGTTTTGTAGGCAGACAAGATGAGAAGGATAAGGAACATCTCAAGCAGGGGCCACTGTGTGCAAAAGTATGCTGCTCTCTGTGAACTATGAGTAATTTCATAGAGCTGGAGGCAGTGTGTTTGGAGAGAAGCAGGAGGTGTCTGTTTGGCTAAGGTATTTAATGAGTAGTAGGTTGAGACTGAATCTAAGTTATGTCTAATTTCCCATGCATGTCTGGGAAAGCCTAGAGAGTGGAGGCCTGAGGTCAATAAAACTATTTTGGTGGTGGGGTCTGAGTGAGGAGTTTCTTAAAACAGAATTTATTGTAAGAGAATAATCTAGGCATAGTGAGTTTGATGTACCTAACTGGGTCTTAATTAAAGGGAGGCAGTGATTTGAAGGTCAGCATGATGATCTGTGAGGTCTGATTAGTGACCTTGATCCTCTGGGCCCCTTGTCTGGCCATAATGACAAAGCTGTGAGTTTTCTGCCTGGTTGCAAAGGTGTGAATAAAGAGCTACACACTTCTTTAGTGAGGCCTTTATCAGGAGATCATGGTTTTCAGAGAGAATCGTTTATGACCTGCCATTACAGATTGATGAAGGAATTCCATGCAGACCATTTGGCTGGCCGCCTTCCATGCACAGCATAGAGGCTTTTGCCATTAATGCCAAGGTTTCCGATTGGCATTTTCATAAAAACAGGCAAAGCAGTCCATTATCTAATTGATGTCCATAAATTATGATGGCTGAAGGAGTCGATGTCAGTACACATGGTGTAAAGCTGTTTTTTAGAAGGCACTCAATTCTAGGCTTAGAATATTCTTGTACAAAGAGAAGGCTAGATTCTTTTACAAAAAAAAAGAACTGAAACTTCGTACTTTGAACAGCTTTCACATACACAATTTCTAGAAGCAAACATTAGGACTCTTTACCAAGTTCTTTCTGCAAACTATTGTAAGTGAAGGAAATGTATCATGGCATTTTATGACGAATTAGAGGTGACACAAAATACAGCTGTACATATCTCTCAGCACAAACAAGCTTTCTGCCTAACTAGGGTTGTTTCTGTTTGTTTGGGTTTAATTACTCAAGAAAGTGATCAGTCGGTTTCATCTTAAGCTCCTCACACTTCAATACTGCCAACTATCATTGACTCTTACCAGAAGAGACTTAGCATCACAACCAATGCACATAGTATGCTACTTAGAGGAGCAGAAGTGAGGACTGAGACAAATTTTTAAACTGGAGATGGTGTTTTCACCAGCCAAAGCAGGGCCATTAGGGAGTAAAAGGAATCAAATGAAAGTGAAAGTCACTCAGTCGTGTCCAACTCTGTGTGATGCCCCCATGGACTATTTAGTCCATGGAATTCTCCAGGCCAGAATACTGGAGTGGGTAGCCTATCCCTTCTCCAGGAGATCTTCCCAACTCAGGGATCGAACCCAGGTGTCCCGCATTGCAGGTGGATTCTTTACCAGCTGAGCCACAAGGGAAGCCCTTCAAATGAAATAGAAGCAGATGATTCAGCCTCCTGAGCCCTACCCCACTGGGATTGCTTGAGCTGGCCCTGGAGGGTGGCTCAGGCAAGTTCAGAGCTCTGCCTCTGTGTCCAGATTCCCTCAAATCATGTAATACATTCGACTTCTCCAATGCAGCCTCTAAAACAAATATGAAATGTATCTTGAAAGTGAAAGTCACTCAGTTGTGTCTAACTCTTTGAGACCTCATAGATTATACAGTCTGTGGAATTCTCCAGGCCAGAATATCGGAGTGGGTAGCCATTCCCTTCTCCAGAGGATCTTCCCAACCCAGGGACTGAACCCAAGTCTCCCACATTACAGGCAGATTCTTTACTGTCTGAGCCACCAGGAAATCCCTGGTAGAAATATATCCTACTCATATCAGATTACACTGAGTGCCTGCCATGTGCCAAATACTGTGCTAGCTTTGGGAATAAGAGCTAACATGTATGGACTGTTGACATGTGTCAGGTACCAGTCCAACAACTTTATGTGGATTAACTTGTAAATCTTAACCACCACCCTGGGAATTATGGACTATCATTATCTCCATTTGCAGCTGAGGAAAATGAAGCATGGATGATAATTTGCTGATGGTCACATAGATAAGAAATGGAAGAACACAAATTTGAAACCGTAAAAATGTATCATTATGCTCTTCACTTTCTATGATGGCTCAGGATAGGTCATTCTACCATGAAGGGACTCAGAGTCTAGGTAGAAAATTAGGTATTGAAATTGGGTGAATTATCATACCATGCCATATAAATTCAAGCCAGCCTTGAAAGTACAGAGGCCAGAGTATAAAGATGTTCAATTATCAAGTATTGTATTGACATTATTTTATTTAGTTCCTATACTATTAGTATTCTCTCTCTAAGCATTTGAGGTCACCTTAGGCTCATTGGAATAATATAGACAATATAGCCTTTCAAAAGTATACCTTGGTTTTCATCATTTAGTATGAGTAGGAAATGACTTCTTATTTTCATAACAATTTTATTGGGTATAAATCATATAAAATTAAATTCACTCTTTTAAAGTGTGTAATCCAGTGGTTTTTAGTATATGCACAGAGTTTTGCAGCCATCAGCACAGTCTAACTCGAGAACATTGTCATCATCCTAAAAGAAATCCTTTGCATCCTTAGCTGCTAGTCTCCAGTCCCTGTTCATAGAGATACTGGGAAACAGTGTTTCCTTTTTTTAAAATAACACTTTTATACAAATATAATTCACATACTATATGACTGACATATTTAAAGTGTACAATGCATTGTTTGTTAGTATATTTCTAGCACTGTGCAATCATCACTGCCATCAAATTCCAGAATTTCAGAGAACCACAGAGCTGAGAGGAAAATGAAGAGTGTAAGTAATATATAGTCACAAAGCCCTGTTCTTATAAACAGTCTGACATTTTTATTGGATAAAAGCTCCTTTGATTGCTACAAGAACTTGCTTATTTTCCAGAGTTGTGAAAAGTTAATTTTGACAATCGTTGCCCACATTCCTATTATTTTAATGGAGGAGTGGATTTTCCAGTTTCCTTACTCTTATTTCTTTGGAAATAGTATCTTTTACACAACTAAATATACAATAGCTCTCAGATGCTTTAGGTCCATTTAAAAACTACAAACTTAAACTTTATTTTTTCTCCCTGGAAATGGCTAAGATTTTTAAAATTAATTAATTTATTTATATTAATGTATAGTTGATTTACAGCATTACATTAGTTTCAGATGTACAGAATTGTGATTCAGTATTTTATAGAATATATATCATTAAAAGCTATTACAAGATAATGGATATAATTTCCTGTGCTGGGGAATTATAGCAGGATGTATTATATCCTCGTAGCTTAATTATTTTGTAAATAGTAGCATGTGTCTCCGGATAAGGCAATGGCACCTCACTCCAGTACTCTTGCCTGGGAAAATCCCATGGACAGAGGAGTCCGGTAGGCTACAGTCCATGGGGTCGCTAAGAGTTGGACACAACTGAGCGACTTCACTTTCACTTTTCCCTTTCATGCACTGGAGAAGGAAATGGCAACCCACTCCAGTATTCTTGCCTGGAGAATCCCAGGGACAGTGGAGCCTAGTGGGCTGTCGTCTATGCGGTTGCACAGAGCTAGACACGACTGAAGCGACTTAGCAGCAGCAGCAGCAGCAACATGTGTCTCTTAATAATACACCTCTACCTTGCCCCTACTATCTTCCCTCTCCTCTCTTGTAACCACTAGTTTGTTTTCTGTAACTGTAAAACTGTTTCTATTTGGCTATATACACTTATTTGTATTATTTTTTTAGATTCTACATATAACTGCTATCATACCGTATTTGTCTTTCCCTTACTTATTTCACTAAGCTTAATATTCTTTAGGTCTATCCATAGGTCTGCCATCTACTGTAAATGGCAATATTTTATTCTTTTTTATGACTAATATTCCACTGTATTTGTAAATACTGCATTTTCTTTAACCATTCATCTGTTCATGAGCACTTAGGTTGCTTCCATATCTTGGTTATTATAAATAGTAATAACCTATTGGTTATTTACATTTAGGTGCATGTATCTTTTTAAATTAGTGTTTCTAATAGTTGAATTACTAGATCATATGATAGTTCTATTTTTAGTTTTTTGAGGAATCTCTGTATTGTTTTCTATAGTGGTTGTACCAATTTACATCCTCACCAGTAGTGTAGGAGGGTTACCTTCCCTCCACATCCTCTCCATCTTTAGTTATTTGTAGACTTTTTGATGATAGCCATTCCGCCAGATGTGAGGTGGTATCTCATTGTTGTTTTGATAGCACTTATCTAATAATTGGGCTTCCCAGGTGGCACTAGTGTAAAGAATCCACCTGCCAATGCAGGAGATGTAAGAGACGTGGGTTTGATCCCTGGGTCAGGAAGATACTCCTCCTCCCTGGAGGAGGAAATGGCAACCCACTCCAGTACTCTTACCTGGGAAATTCTATGGACAGAGGAGCCTGGCAGGCTACAGTCCGTGGGGCCACAAAGAGTTGGAGACAACTGAGCACACACATATATACACACACATCTAATAATTAGTGATGTTGAGCGTCTTTTCATGTGCCTGTTGATCATCTGTATATCTTCTTTGGAAAAACATCTATTCAGGTGTTTTACCTATTTATTTTTTAAACTGGGTTGTTTGTTTTTTGATATTGAATTGTATGACCTATTTACATATTTTGGATATTAACTCCTTGTAAGTCATAGATTTACAAATATTTTCTCCCATTTCACAGGTTGTCTTTTCATTATATAGATGATTTCCTTTTCTGTGCAAAACCTTTTAAGTTTAATTAGGTACATTATTTAAGTTTTATTTTTATTTCCTTTACTTTAGGAGATGGATCCAAAAATTTTTTGCTGTGATTTATGTCAAAGAGTGTTCTGCCTATGTATTCCTCTAAGAGTTTTATAATGCTTGGTCTTACATTTAGGTCTTTAATTCAATTTGAGTTTATTTTTCTATATGGTGTTAGAGAATGTTCTAATTTCATTCTTTTATACATAGCTGTCTATTTGTCCCCGAACCACTTGTTGAAGAGACTATCTTTTTTTCCCCCATTGTATATTCTTGAATCCTTTGTCATAGATTAATTGACCATAGGTGTGTGGGTTTATTTCTGGGCTCTATATCCTGTTAAATTGATCTTTATGTCTGTTTTTGTGCCAATATAGAGCTGTTCTGACTATAGTAGCTTTGTAGCAGAGTCTGAAGTCTGGGATCATGATACCACCATCTCCATTCTTCTTTCTGAAGATTGCTTTTGCTATCTGGGGTCTTTTGTGACTCCATATGAATTTTAGGAGTATTCATTCTAGTTCTGTGAAAAATGTCATTATTATTTTGATAGGAATTGCATTATATCTATAGATTGCTTTGGGTGGTATCAAACTTTATCTTTCTTAATATAACCAGGTTTCTCTTGACTTACCTCCATGAACTTAATACCATTTGCATCATATAGTTATACATTTAAAAGGTGCTTTCCTTACATATACACTTCTTCTTTCCATAAATATTTATTGAGCATCTACTATGTTTTATGATCAGAACTAGATGCTGAGGGTAAAAAGCTAAAAAATATGGAGTTTATGTATTCATGGATTTTAGTATTGTGGTACAGACAAACAATAAACATATCCAAGGACACCTAGGGCAGATACTAAAGTATATGTATATAATTTGTTTACTTAGGATCAGCATTCATAGGGCAGGGGAAACTGGTGCCTATTATCATCTCTTTACACTGAAGCTTTGGTGAAGAATAGAATTTTATAATTCATTCATTCAGCAATCTATCATGTGTCATGTACTGGGCAGAATGCTTAGAATGTTTCAGTGAGCAAATGAGACATGGTCACTGATATTCTGGAGCTTGTAGTCAAAGGGGGAATTTATGGAAGTCCACAGTTCACCTGATTCTAGGCACTGTATCTATTCACTATGGAGTTTAGAAAAGTTTACAGTAGTTCCCATATGTTGAATAATCCAAAAACAAAATAAAGGCTGGGAACACATGGGAATCATAGAAAGAGACCGGTTATTGAACGTGAATTCTGACTAAGCATTGTTACAGAGATACCAGCCATTCCAGTTTGCCTGAAACTTTCCTGGATTCAGTGCTGGAAGTCCCACCTTTTGTTACATCCATGTCAGTTGAACAGTTGATCACACTACTTGTTAATTATTATAATATTGGTATTGGTAATAGCAGAAAGTGAGAAATAGATTTAAGGGATTAGATCTGATAGACAGAGTGCCTGATGAACTATGGACGGAGGTTCGTGACATTGTACAGGAGACAGGGATCAAGACCATCCCCATGGAAAAGAAATGCAAAAAAGCAAGATGGCTGTCTGAGGAGGCCTTACAAATAGCTGTGAAAAGAAGAGAAGTGAAAAGCAAAGGAGAAAAGGAAAGATATACCCATTTGAATGCAGAATGCCAAAGAATAGCAAGGAGAGATAAGAAAGTCTTCCTCAGTGATCAATGCAAAGAAAGAGAAGAAAACAATAGAATTGGGAAGACTAGAGATGTCTTCAAGAAAATTAGAGATACCAAGGGAACATTTCATGCAAAGATGGGCTCGATAAAGGACAGAAATGGTATGGACCTAACAGAAGCAGAAGATTAAGAAGAGGTGGCGAGAATATACACAACTGTAGAAAAAAGATCTTCATGACCCAGATAATCACGATGGTGTGATCACTCACCTAGAGCCGGACATTCTGGAATGTGAAGTCAAGTGGGCCTTAGAAAGCATCACTACGAACAATGCTAGTAGAGGTGATGGAATCCAGCTGAGATATTTCAAATCCTAAAAGCTGATGCTATGAAAGTGCTGCACTCCCAGAACGTCCCACCCTCACCTTCTCCCTCAGAGTCCATAAGACTGTTCTATGCATCTGTGTCTTTTATTCTGTCTCACATATAGGGTTATCGTTACCATCTTTCAAATTCCATATATGCACCATTCCAGGTTCAATGCATGAGACAAATGCTCAGGGCTGGGGCAATGGGATGAACCAGAGGGATGGGATGGGGAGGGAGGTGGGTGGGGGGTTCAGGATGGGGAACACATGTAAACCCATGGCTGATTCATGTCAATGTATGGCAAAAACCACTACAATATTGTAAAGTAATTAGCCCCCAACTAAAATAAATAAATTTATTTAAAAAAAAAGAGAGAGAAAGTGCTGCACTCAATATGCCAGCAAATTTGGAAAACTCAGCAGTGGCCACAGGACTGGAAAAGGTCCGTTTTCATTCCAATCCCAAAGAAAGGCAATGACACACAATGCTCAAACTACCGCACAATTGCACTCATCTCATCTCACATGCTAGTAAAGTAGTGCTCAAAATTCTCCAAGCCAGGCTTCAGCAATACATGAACCGTAAACTTCCAGATGTTCAAGCTGGTTTTAGAAAAGGCAGAGGAACCAGAGATCAAATTGCCAAAATCCACTGGATCATCAGAAAAGCAAGAGAGTTCCAGAAAAACATCTATTTCTGCTTTATTGATTATGCCAAAGCCTTTGACTGTGTGGATCACAATAAACTCTGGAAAATTCTGAAAGAGCTGGGAATACCAGACCACCTGAACTGTCTTTTGAGAAACCTGTATGTAGGTCAGGAAGCAACAGTTAGAACTGGACATGGAACAACAGACTGGTTCCAAATAGGAAAAGGAGTACGTCAAGGCTGTATATTGTCACCCTGCTCATTTAACTTATATACAGGGTACATCATGAGAAATGCTGGGCTGGAGGAAGCACAAACTGGAATCAAGATTGCTGGGAGAAATATCAATAACCTCAGATATGCAGATGACACCACCCTTATGGCAGAAAGTGAAGAGCAACTAAAAAGCCTCTTGATGAAAGTGAAAGAGGAGTGAAAAAGTTGGCTTAAAGCTCAACATTCAGAAAACTAAGATCATGGCATCTGGTCCCATCACTTCATGGCAAATAGATGGGGAAACAGTAGAAACAGTGTCAGACTTTATTTTTTTGACTCCAAAATCACTGAAGATGGTTTTTGCAGCCATGAAATTAAAAGAAGATTACTCCTTGGAAGGAAAGTTATGACCAACATAGACAGCATATTAAAAAGCAGAGACATTACTTTGCCAACAAAGGTCCATCTAGTCAAGGCTATGGTTTTTCCATTAGGCATGTATGGATGTGAGAGTTGGACTGTGAAGAAAGGTGAGCACCAAAGAACTGATGCTTTTGAACTGTGGTGTTGGAAAAGACGCTTGAGAGTCCCTTGGACTGCAAGGAGATCCAACCAGTTCATCCTAAAGGAGATCAGTCCTGGGCATTCATTGGAAGGACTGATGTTGAAGCCTAAACTCAAATACTTTGGCCACCTCGCGCGAAGAGTTGACTCACTGGAAAAGACCCTAATGCTGGGAAGGGTTGGGGGCAGGAGGAGAAGGGGACGGCAGAGGATGAGATGGCTGGATGGCATCACTGACTCGATGGACATGAGTTTTGGTAAACTCCGGGAGTTGATGATGGACAGGGAGGCCTGGCATGCTGCAATTCATGGAGCTGCAAAAAGTTGGACACGACTGAGCAACTGAAGTGAACTGAGCTGAACTGAATAGCAGGCCGATATTACATATATAATAGGATTAAATTATATGTATGCATACATATGTACATATAATTAACACACACACACACACACACACACACACACACACACATATATATATATATATATTTATATAAAATATTGAGGCTCCTAGGTGGCTCTAGTGGTAAGGAACCTACTTGCCCATGCAGGAGATGTAGGATATATGGGTTTGATCCCTGGGTCAGGAAGATCCCCTGGAGGAGGGAACAGCAACCCACTCAGTATTTTTGGCTGGAGAATTCCCATGGACAGAGGAGCCTAGGAGACTACTGTCCATAGGGTCACAAGGAGTCAGACATTAGTGCCTTAGCACACAAGCATAATGTTATATGTATTATATATATAACAGTATTAAAAACACCTTTTATTATGGAAGACCACCAAAGTGTATGTGTGATTATATTGAGGCAGACGATGCATATAGAATCAGTATTACAAGTTATACCCCATTATCCTACCGACAACAGATGAAAATGCTAACCTAGAAGTTGTGCTGGACTGTGTTTTTCAACTTTGTTACAGTAGGAGCTGTATGTCTCAGAACCCCCTTTCTCGTATGACTCAAGGTTAGAATTACCCAAAAGTGTAGGTGTGAGAGATTTGAGATGCAGAAGTGAAGTAACAGCTATTGTGGAGCTGCTGGCAGCTCCTGGTTTGCTTTCTACCCTCCTCACTCTATTACCAGCTCTCTTTGCAGATGACCAGTTCTGCTGACAGAGGTGACCCAGGCCCACCACCAGAGTATCCCTGAGAATGTGCAGAGCTACTTAGACAAAGAATCAACATCATTTAACAGACTTCTACACTGGCTTCTTTCATGAGATCAATCCAGATTTCTCTGTAAGCTCTGATTGTTCTGTGCCAGGGTAGGTGAGTCTGATCCAACTCACCTTTCCAAACTTTTACATCCCAAGCTCCTTCACATGGTCTGTTTTCTATGATGAAATCCTTATTCTAACATAGACTGATACATGGAATTGCAAAAAAACCTCTGATCTAAATTTTCTTTCTTGTGGGCAAAGATGTTTGGATTAAACCAAAAGATGTAGTTCCTTCTATCTTGAGTAACTGTCAGTGGTTAAATGTTAACAGTGTATTTTGTGCATTTTGCTTTATGATGTCATCATTCAATCCTTTGAGATAAGCAGTTCCACTCCTGAACCACATATTTTTCTGGCTTCTAACTAATAATCATAATAACGATTATACAATTTCCAAGAACACTGCTAAGCACTTTACATGCATGACTATTTTCTTCTTTTTTTTATTGGAATATAATTGCTTTACAATGTTGTGTTAATTTCTGCTGTACAGCAACATGAATTAGCCATATGTATACATATATCCCCTCCCTCTTGAGCCTCCCTCCCATCCACGCCCATCCCACCCCTCTATGTCATCACAGAGCACTGAGCTGAGCTCTCTGTGCTGTATAGCAGCTTCCCACTTGCTATCTGTTTTACAGATGGCAGTGTACATATTAACATGTCAATGCTACTCTCTCAATTCATCCCACCCTTCTCTTCCACTGCTGTGTCTACATGTCCATTCTCTACATCTGCATTTCTATTCCTGCAAATAGGCTCCTCAGTACCATTTTTCTACATATACAATGGAACATTAGACATAAAAAGGAACGAAGTTGAATCATTTGTAATGACGTGCATGCATAGCTTTTTAATTCTTTACAACAACCTAATGAGATAGGTTCAATTGACAGCCCAGTTTTATAAAGGAGGTAATTTAAACTTTCAGAGATATTTGATAACTGGAAAAAGTCACCAAATTCATAAGTGGTAGGACAATAATTAGAACCAATATTGATTTAGCTCTGCAGTTTCAAAAAGCTAATTGTGGGGATTTCTGTGGAGGTCCAGTAATTAAGACTCCATGTTTCCAGTGCAGGGGGTGTGGGTTCAATCTCTGGTCAGGTAACTAAGATCCCCACATGCTGAATGGCATGGCCGTAAAGTAAAAATTAGAAGCTAATTGTGAAAGTATGCTTATGTTTTCAAGAGGCTTTTTCTTTCTCCAATATAAGTATAATGCAAGTATTTTTGAGGGTCTGTGGGTTACATTTAAGTAACACAACTAACCCTGCATCTATCTGTCCATACTTGATAATTCCTTCAAGTTATTATGAGTTAGGTGTTATTATTCCTGTTTTGGGCTTCCTTGATGGCTCAGATGGTAAAGAACCTGCCTGTAGTACAGGAGACCCGGGTTTCTGCCAATAACAAAAGAGCCATAAAGTAGAAGCGATTGCATTCACACTAAATTCTTAAAGGAAAGACAATTCTTGATGTGAGATACATGTGTGAAGAGCATGTTTGAAAGGAGAATATGGAATGCAGCTGTGAGGAGAAAAGACTGTGTCTGTGGCGAGACTGACTTTCAGGTTGCAGAGTGATCAAGTAAGTTGAAGTAGAAGAGATGAAAGGTAGGCTGGGGGCAAACCATGAAGGGCCCAGCATGATCTGTTAAGGAATTAGGACTTTGCCGTGAAAGCAATGACTTGTCTAAGTTTGTAAAATTGAGCTAGGATTCAATTTTAAGTTTTTGACTCCAAAGCCTATCAGAGGATATATCATCCATTCTTTACAGTCACCAGTGTTCTCTATTAATACCATATGCATGGAAATTCAGCTTATGAATCACATTCATAGCCATTATTTCATTCAATCTTCACATTCAACCCTATAAGATAAATGTTACTTTTAACTTGATTTAAATATAAAGAAATTTATACTTGCTAATAATGCTTAAATAAATACAGATATGCAGTTAGAATGTGGCAGGTCCCACAATGAATCCCCAGGAATCTCACACAAAACATTATGCTTTTTCACATCCAATTTCCTACTGGATAATCTATAAATCTCTCCTTTAAACACAAAATGCAAACACATCGTTTTCTCACCAAGGCCTACTTCTCCTGTCATCCATTTATGGGTAAATGTACTGCTTTCTAGCAAGTTATTCAAACCAAAAATCATGAAGATATCTTAAAAAACTGAACATCTGAAGAGTTCCACCTTCATCAGCATTTAAAAGTATCATCTATAGATTAAGTCACAAAAAATGTCTATCAAAATCCTTATTTTTTTAATCTGTAATATATCATGTTCATAACTTGAGTACTTCCCCTCTGGTTCCCTGAAGTGATTACTAACAAAAGCTGGATAACTGATAGAGCCTTGGAGGTGGAGTATGATAAGGCTTGTTCAGGCCATGGAACTCTATTCTACAATCTTAATGAAAGGCTGCCTAACAATATTGCTAACAACATTACTGAGGCATGACTGACATGCAGTAAACATATCTTTCAAAGGTACAAGTTGGTAACTTTTGACATTATACACACACACACACACACATACACATGATCACAGTCAGGATAGAGAACATAGCCATTATACTTCCCAAATTCTTTCCTGTCCTTTTCTAATTCCTCCATACATCCTCCCACACACTCACTGAGAAACTAACCTGCCTCTGCTTAGATTTTCTATACATTTTTGTAAGTGAAATTCTGTTTCTAACCAAGAATCCCATACCACCCAAACTTTCAGTCAGGTATGACAATAACATACAGGTGTTTTAAGACATTACAAGTTCTCAAAAAATTATTTCCCATTCATTCTTTCTCAACCAATTGCTAAAAGACACTCTTAACAAAAAACTGAAGGCAAAAACTAAGAAAAAATATAATAATAAATAAAAAAGGACTCAGAACAAGAAAGAGGTGAAGTAGATTTATAGAATGATTATAAAAAGACATTTTAGCATGACAGCTGTGTGGCGGTACCAAAGATTAACCCAGTCCATTGGAGCCAGAGGACAGAAGACCATTTGAGAAATTACTTAGAAAAGAAATTTAACTGGTTTGTACAGAGAAGGATATATCTATATCTCTTTACCTATATCCATTGCTCCAGGAATGTCAGGGGCATTCCTGATACTTTGATGACTAAGCAAAGAAACACACAAGAAATATAAGAATTAACTCCTTGAAGAAAAAATAAATTGTGTATGAGAAAGAAAATATAATCAAAGTGGTACAGGTGCAAAAATATTTATATATTAGTCATAATAAAATGAAAACTTAATATCTAACCAAAAATGGTTATATAATTTTATCCAAATGATGGTGATTGAAAGAATGTTGGGTGGGTGATGGGTAAGTGTAGTGATAAAAGACTGATAAAGTTTCTGTGCATAGTAGGGAGTCAAGAGAATATGTTTATTTATATCTATAAAAACTCAAAAAATGTATGATTACTATTTTAAATATGGATAAATATACTGGAAGAATTTTTTAACTTATTAGGTGATAGAAGTTAGCTATAGATGGTGGGAGTCAGGGGTGGGCAAGAATATGCTTGGGGACTGGGATTGCTGTTTTACTTAAAATAGTTTGACTTTAAAATTATGCACCTATATTAATTTAGGGCTTGCCTAGTAGCTCAGCTGGTAAAGAATGTGCTTTCAATGAGGGAGACCCCGGTTTGATTCCTGGGCCAGAAAGTTTCCCTGGAGAAGGAATATGCTACCCATGCCAGTATTCTTGGGCTTTCCTGGTGACTCAGATGGTAAAGAATCCACAAGCAATGCAGGAGACCTGGGTTCGATCCGGGGTTGGGAAGATCCCCTAGAGGAGGGCATGGCAATCCACTCCAGTATTCTTACCTGGAGAATCCCCATGGACATAGGAGCCTTGTGGGCTACAGTCGATGGGGTCACAGAGTCAGATACAACTGAGCAATTAAACACAGCACAGCACATATTAATTTAATAATAACACAATTAAATAGAACATATGAAAAACACTAATAATTTAGTGTAAGTAATGAACCATCAGTCCTTACAAAATATCAGCCCAGTTCAGTATTCCTAGTATAATATGTTAAGCACAAACTGTCAATAAGTATTGGAGTTATTATAATTGCTTTACTATCTGTTTTTGGCTTGAATAATTTGGACAATCTTCTGGCTGAATAAGAGCCATTTTAGTACTTGAGCTTGAGAATGCTAATCTCAAACCAATAGTGGTTCCTCAGTGTTTTGTTTTTTTAAAAACATTTTCTCATCTTAGTCACCATGACTTTTACAAGTTTACTCTTAGAAACCATGAGGGAATGAGACCATGAAAGTCACTGATGACAATAGTATAACAGAATCTATGGCATAAAACTGATGTCACTTAATCATCAATAGTGCATAGAGTCCACTGAGTTTCTGCAGCCGTTGGCTCGATATGAGAATATTACAGTGGCGGTGTTCTTCTTCATTTTTAATATTCATTTATTTACCTTTCTAAGCATTTTATGTCCATTTTCTCTATGGCAATCACATCATCTTAACCTTTAAAATTTACATAGATCTTGCATAAAAGTACTGTGTATTCAATTCTACACAGTATAAACATGAGGGCCAACTCTAATAGAAGATGCCCCTCTTGGAAATGGTCTGCTTCATTCATAAGAGATTTGGTTGGATTACAGATGTTGAGAGTAAAGATACTATTCATATGGCCAAGTTTCTGCATTTTCTGAAGTAGCTAACTCTTCTTGGGTAGCAAAGATATATAGAAAGACTTGAAGATGTCAAGAAAATCAAATCTGTTTATCGGAGTTGATACAATTGGGAAATGTGAACTTAGTGCCATAAAACCATGGTTATCTCATAAAAAAATGGCTATTTAAGGCTATTTAATATTATTCCAACCATGTGTATTTAACAACTAGTATTTGAAGTACAAGGTGTTAATTGCCACTGGAATGCAAAAGTGATCAAGTGTGTTCCCACTTCACTGGAACTTGACGTGGAGTTGGTAAAATAGCTTTGCGTGTGCATGTGGGTATTCTCAGTCATGTCTGACTCTTTTGTAGGTCCATGGACTGTAGCTTGCAGGGCTCCTCTGTCCATGGGGTTTCCCAGGCAAGAATACTGGAGTGGGTTGCTATTTCCTACTCCAGGGGATCTTCCCCACCCAGAGATCGAACCCACGTCTCCTGCATTGGCAGGCAAATTCTTTACCACTTAGCTACCTGGGAAGCCTAAAATAGCTTTACTAAAATATAAATAGGATTTAAGTCCAAAGTGCCATAATTTATATAATAAACACAAAAAGTGCTTGAGGGTGCAGATTAGGGGAGTATTCTAAGTTACAGAGAGTAGTAAGAGAGGTGGTCGCAGAGGAATTAGTATGTGATTTGAAAATTGAAAGGAGAGAAGGCAGAAAAATTGGAAGATGTAAGAACCATCTCAACGATGACACAGAATTAGTACAGTTCAGGAAATGAAGAAGTCTATGATGCGGTAGACCATAGCAAACATACTGTGGTTGATGTGTGTGTGTGTGTGTGTGTGTGTGTTTGATAGGACACATGAAGAAAATATACTTGAAATATTGAAATAAAGCGTCTTTTCCCCACAAAAGGACAAGCTGAGATTCCATTTGTACTGAATTGGTTAAAAAATAATAATAACTGAAAAAGAAAAACTTATATTTTGATACTTCTAGGTATTAAATGCTATCGTGTTTATCCTCAGCTATTGCCAATAAGACTACCCAAGAATGAGGAATAGAATCAGATTTTAGTTACTCCTGTCCAGTACACTTGAGTCCAAGTGTCTTGACTGCATCTGAATGAAACTCTTTCAGATGATAAAGAAGCACTTGATAGCTATTCTTGTAATAAAAGGGCTTATTTCTTGTTTTTCATTCAGCTCAGTGGATGGGTTTTACACAATTTGTGTGCCTCAGCTCAAAATCATGGGGACACAGTATAGGTCTTAGGTATCCTAATCATCACATGCTAAAATTAGCTAGACCAGGAAACTTTCACCTTACTTTCCATTTTTTATCCTTGTTAACCTTTAGGTTAACCCAATGTTAGTTCTTCATTTGACTGGTGATCCCAGGAATTAGATAAGCATAATGGAGTGGAAACCTTCAATAAGTTCTAAAACAAGAGCCTTGAGCGGGCTAAGAGCAATGAGAAGAAATGAAAGCAGCTACAATTTATTTTTTAGCAATAAGTAGTACTCACACTTGCTCCAACCCCAAGATATCTTAAGATGCCTCAAACTTCATTTAGGGTACACTTATAAAATTTTATTTAAATTAATGTAGCAGTTCACCACTGATGTGTAGAGAATTATTAGCATCCTTCAGATAACTTATTAGGACCCTAGGTTTTACTTTATTGAACATGACTCAATAATACTTTTTTCAGCACCTATTATGTGCCAAACACTAGGAAAATACAGATGAACTGATATTATGATAGACAGACATTGTAAGACAATAGCAAGAACTATAATACTGGTCAGATGTTGGCAAATGTAGAGGCACAGCATGTTATGGGAGCACCTGGGTAAGAATTAGAGAGTGAGAATGATTGAAGTGTCATGTCGCAGATTGGAGGATGGCTTGTCATCTCTGTTGCTTTATTTCTCAGAGGTCTTATGTAATGAAAAAAATAATGAGGTAAGTGGCAAGATATGGCTCTCATTTACTCTAGCTAAGTCTGAGAAGAATGAAAAGGTCTGTTTCATAGAAAGAAGCCTTCAAAAAAAAAAAAAAAGACTTACTACCATCTTGATTCCCACCAAGGGGTCACACTCGTTGACGGGTGCAGTTTGTAAGGCAGCACCTGTAAGAAGACATCTGTATGAAAGTCCAAAGGAACTTTCACTCTTCAAATCCCTGTGAACCTAGAGGTAGGTTAGATATTTTTGGAACGTGCCACAGGCAGCCAGACAGTTTGGGGATTTCATTCCAGCCCATCTCTGTTCTGAAATAATGAAAGAAGCTCCAAGAAATTGTACCTGTCAAATCTGTCAGGGACTAAAAGCAAGAGGAGATCATTTTGACAGTTTTCAGCAGCCATTCTGCTGATCATCCATGTTACTATCGCACTGTGTTCCTGGGGAAGTGATGGGTGAGCAGTGAATTATGTGTTTCAGAATTAACTCAAAAGATCTCTCAAACGTATTGCTGCATTTCGACAAGTTTGGAAAAGCTGATATAATATCCTAGTAAGGCTTGTATTTAGAGAGAGATTGAGAGAGAGACTGACTTAATATATGTTGGATATGTATAGAGGAGACAATATGATCATATTCTGGTCTCGTTTCTCAGTTCTTGTTTTCTTGCTGTGATTTTGACTCGAAAATAGAAATGAGCTTCCAGACACCCACGTGCAGTTGGGATGCAGTGCATCTCTCTCATTTCCAACTTCACTGCAGGAAAAACAAACAAGCAAATAAAATGAAGCACATATCACTGGTCAAACAAACAAGCATCTGTCCAGATGAGGGAGGTAGTATTGGCAATAAAAGAAGATGTTGGCTATGTTTCAAAATTGGTTTACTGGGGAATTTACTGGATTATTCTGAGTGTTAAATCATACATTCATTAGGCAGAAAGTTGTCTGAGTATTATCTAATCCAGCTCTCTTTCTTGTGATAGGATTGACCCATTATCCTCTTCCAAAGATTTTTTTTGAAAAGGAGCAGTTTTAATTATTTTTCACCAATATGTAATTGTTCACAGTTAGAACCAAGAGAATGACTTGAATTTACACAATGAATATGATAAGATTTCTATAAAATTTAAGCAATTTAAGAACTTAATCTAGTTGAAATGTCACAAAGGCTATTGTTGTTATTTAGTGGCTCAGTAATGTCCCACTCTTTTGTGAGCCCGGCCAGGTTCCTCTGTCCATGGGATTTCCCAGGCAAGAATACAGAGTGGGTTGCCATTTCCTTCTCCAGGGGATCTTCCCAACCCAGAGACTGAACCTGTGTCTCCTGCATTGGCAGGTGGATTCTTTACCACTGAGTCACAAGTGAAGACCCATTATAAAATATATACATATTATAGAATGTAGCTACATGGTTTATCTTTAAATAAAAATTGCTTTATTGCTAAAGTGTGCTTACCAACAGCTGGCCTTCAGTGAGCTGCAGTCTCTTGATATATATATTTATATATACTTATACATAATAAATTTATATATAATTTTATATACAAAGTATATAAAATTATACATATATATATAGTAATATCAAAGACACCATAAGAAATGTCATAATGAAAAACTTGAAACATTGTGGGAATTTCCAATATGTGACCCAGAAACATGAAGTTAGCAAATGCTGTTGGAAAATGTGCCAATAGACTTGCTCAAAGTAGGGGTGCCAGAAACATTCAATTTGTAAATACCACAGTGTCTTTGAAGCCCCATAAAGAAAAATACCATAAAACAAGGTGTGCCTGTAATTAAGGGCCCTACGTGTTTTGGGGAGGGGTTGTGTCTTACACTAGTGTTCATAGTTAAAAACAAAATTCTTTCTCAATGTTCTTGTGCAACAGATCCCATTAGACCACCATGCTGATGTTTCTTAAGTTTGTTTATCCCCTTTGGGAAGATCTCTTCACAAGCAAGGGCACCAAATGGCACTACTTTTTGGTGAGTCTCTTCAAAATATTATACATCTTGAGAGAATATTCAAACATATATTCTGAGTTGACCCCTCTTGGCTCTCATGATGTCTCTCATTATCAGCATCAAACATCATTGTCCTATACATGATTCCTCAACATTGATAAAACTCTACCATGGAATATCATTGCCCACTTTACTGATCACTGAGCATGTTCTACTTATTACTATTTTACATCATATCTACTGGTTTTTTTTTCTTACTATAAATAGGCTTTGATCTTGACCAGCTCTTTGAAAGAACCATTATCAAGGTCACTGATAATGACTGTCCTTTGCCACAGCTGCCCTTGTCTCTCCACCATATTTCCAATAGACTCTACTGCAGTGAGCCTGCATCAGGATCACCTGGAGGGCTTGTAGGAACACAGGCTGCAGGCATCTCCCCACAGCTTGATTGGTAGATTTGGAGTGACTGGGGCTGAGAATTTACAGGTCCTAACAGGATCCCAGGTGATGCTGGTACTGCTGATCTGGGTCCTCACTTGGAGAGTTGGGCCTTTACCAGTAGGCTTCAGAGCAGCACACTGCTGGCCAGTTTTCACAGCTGGAGCCACTTAATTAATGCCTGTTTATTCTGCACCACGCACGTAGGGAGGAATGCAGGCCTTTCATTGGTCCAGTAGGGCGGCGTAACTTTACAGCAGATTTGATGTGGGTAGCAGAGTTGAGCACTTGATGAGTTTTCCAGCTCCCATAGGTGCCTCATCCCTTCCTGGATTCCTTGCTGGACACGCTGTTTCCTCTGAGACTAGAACACTTGGATTTTCCCTCCTCGGATCTTTTTGGAAGCTGAAGACAAGCAAGTAAGTTCACTTCCCACATCTGGGAACCCATCTAGTTGTCTTCTGGACATGTGTGACCCTGTGCTCACTCTGGCATTTTTGGTTTGCCTGTGCTCATTTCATTCCATGGCTTGTTAAGACTTTGCAGTTTGTCTTTTCTGTGCTAGTGAGTCTAGTGTCCTGAGACAGGCATTCTAGAGGCAGTCTTCAGATACCCCAGGCTACCTTCTCTGCTTTTCAAACATAGGTTATTTATTTAGTTGAACAACATTGTTGCTGTTTCTATGACTGCTGGCCTGGCCACTCTCCCTTTTTTTCTTTCTATACAAGTTTCCAGACCCCTCAACCCCAACTCTGTCTCCCTCACCACTCTAAGAGTCTGTGCTACCTGGTGTTTTTCCTCTATAAATGATTACTTTTCTGATAAGATCATGCATCTCAGCTGGAAGGTTCTCATGCCACTTACATGCATGACTTGGGTCCAGGTAAGTCAACTATATATTTTCTGTTTAAACCTGTGTCAGAAGGTCTATGGGCTTGCTATGCAAGTGTAGCCTGAGGATCAGTGTTTTCAGCATGTTGGGGGAGCTTGTCAGAAATGTAGAGCCTCAGGCCCACATCAGAGGCACTGAGTTAGAATCCTTGTTGTAGTAAGAGCTCTTTTAGATGGTGAGTAGGAGGGACTTGAGCTCATCTCCTCCCAGGAGAACACCAAAATCACAACTAACTGCTGAACAACCATTGATTAAAAAAAAAAAAAAAGACTGGAACCTATCAAAATGGATATTATATTTCAAAGGATATTGTACATGTCAAGGACAAAAAGGAGCAACCACCGCAGGATGATAGAAGGGTGCATACTCACAATATAATCAAATCACACCACAAAAGATATCACAAGAAACAACCAATGTGAGCAAACACAGAGGTTCTGGGTTCCTGCAGAATTGTGGGTTGTTGGCCATAGTTCACGTTGTCAGCTGAAAACTCGCCCAACACAGTTCTATAAAATTACATCAGTGGCAATAAGAAAGTCGAAAAAAAATACTGATTGATAAGGTTGAGTCACCATTATTCTCAAGTGGAAGCAACTCATCCAGTAAATGCTAAACTATATATCAGTCCTTTACAATGTACATGAAAAACACCTGGAGCTCTTCTTACAAATTTGGGAAACTTTAATTCTTCTGGGGCCTCTGCAAAGGGCTTAAATTGGAAACACCCAAAGTGTCCTTCCGGAGAAGGCAATGGCAACCCATTCCAGTACTCTTGCCTGGAAAATCCCATGGATGGAGGAGCCTGGTAGGCTGCAGTCCATGGGGTCGCGGAGTCAGGCATGACTGAACAAATTCACTTTCACTTTTCACTTTCCTGCATTGGAGAAGGAAATGGCAACCCACTCCAGTGTTCTTGCCTGGAGAATCCCAGGGACAGGGGAGCCTGGTGGGCTGCCATCTATGGGGTCACACAAAGTCGGACATGGCTGAAGCCACTTAGCAGCAGCAGCAGCAAAGTGTCCTTGAACATACAACAACCTGGTAGAATCTCAATGCAAACACATAGAGTGAAAGATTCAAACAAAGCGCCATTCAATTTATTTATAGAATTACTGAAAATGGAAACTAGTTGGCAAAATCACATCAGTGATTGCCTGGAAACAGGGGGAAAGAAAGGTTGAGATGACATTTACAGAGGGGTGTGAGGGAACTTTTGGCAGTGATGGTTCTGTTCATTATCTTGGTTCTGATGATGGTTCATGTGTATACATATGTCAAAACCATCAAATGATACAACTTATATATGTGAAGTTTATTGTATATCAATTATAACTCCACAAATCTGTTAGAATTAAATTAAAAATATCTCTTATATTTGATGAGCTTCCAAATTACCTAGTAAATAGGTTCTCATTGTTCTGCTCAAGTGATTAATAATTGCAGTCGACACTGAAAATGCCAATGAACTAATGTAGTTGTGCTTGAACTTTTGTAGACATGTTATAAAGTGAGTTTATATCCTAGAGAAGAATAAGCCATCACCTTTAAAAATGGCTTATTCTTAATTTTTCCAAATTATAACAGTGAGATATATAATAGCACTGTCCTCTTTATCCTGCAAACCAAATGCAAAATTTTACCTTCTTTCCTGAACACTGTATCCAATTTTTTTAAAGGTAATGTAAGATAGCCTTCTAAGTTCTGATTACTGCAATTACAACAGCCTAACTAATGACATGCTACCCTACGTTTTACCACCATGCCCTTGGAAGGATGCTAGCTGAAATTGGTTTCCAATTGCTCAAGCTGCAACTCAGGAAATGAAAGGTTTCCATATTTATCATTAGAAATCAGCTTTTTTGGGCCTAAGGTAGCAATGATTTAATCTTTGTTCCACTCCTTTTGGCAGTCAGCAGGCACACAAACCATGTTTCTTGGAAATGAGCTTTCTCTTTTATTCAAATCAGCAAACCAGGCTGGCCCCATGGGTAGAACTACATTTGGCACCTTAACCTAGGAAAGTCATAAAAACATGTCAAATCCCATCCAAGAGGGCTGGCACCTATAAATGAAAGCCTTTATGTAGAATAAAAATAAATGTGAAGTTGATGTCCCAAAGAGCCTTGCTCCTGCTCCTTTTGATCAGTTTTCATTGAAAGTGATCAGCTCTGATTTCCTATCAATCAAGGCAGATTTTCATTGATGATTTTTCTTTAGTGTTTTGATTTAAATATACATAAGTGCTATAATGATGTTCTGAGAAAGGTAATATGGTAGCACAGAGGAGAAAGCAAAAATTGTTTCATGGGAAATATGATAAGCGTGGTTATGTTTAATGGCAGCTGAATTCCTTGAATAAATGTCATTTGATCTCTATATTGAAATGTGGGTAGATTTCAACAAGTAGAAATGGGAAGATTATGGGAGTGATGATGGGAAGACAGGATGGAGAGGACATTCAATCATTATATAAGTGGGTTTTTAAAGTTATTTTGGATTCAGGCATTCATAAAACTCCAAAAAGTTTAGTTGTGTTGCTTGGGAGGAAGGGTTGAGAGAGAAAGAATCTTTACTTCTTAGCTGATAAGACTGATACATGTCCTTTTCCTGGAATACCTGTCTTTTCTTCTGTCTCTCTGACACTTGTGGATACATCATGCCTATAGGATACCAACAAAAAATAGGTAGTATAAGCATTGCATAATAGACATTTTGTTTCCATATACTATTTATGCATATCAGAAATCTATCATGATGACTATTTTCAGAATGACATACCCCTATACATTTTGTCATATTCAATCCACCTTATTAAAATTCCACAGTATCTGCACATATGAATATATATTTGAGAATGTGTATTTAAAGAAGCAATGAGAACATTCCTAAACCATGGTTTCACTATTCTTCAAGCATAAGTCTCATTGCTGATTAATATAAATAATACACTCAGATTCGAAATCATGTGTTAGACAATGAGTGAAAGAATAATAAAATCAGACCTCAGAGGACTTTTTTACAAAGCTATGCTTTTCCCTGTAGAGACCACCTGGAAAAGAAACTTTCTTTAATTATCGAGAGAATAGTTTACAGTATATCTGGGGGCTAGAGATTTTGTGATAAACTTCCTTGTACATGGCCTTTGAGCATATTAGAGGTCTCATCCCTTCTGTGGTCCTGCCCTGAGGCAGACAAACCTCTGTGTTTTGGGAGTACCCAGTATTGGTCCACAGGGTAGTAGGGATGTTTGAGTTCTAATATTGGAATTATTTTTGTCTCATCCTATAGCTTGAGTCATTTATGATTTCTTTCATTTCCGTATGAAAGAAAACTGAGAAGGTTAGGGTTAGTATTAGAGCCCTCTGAGTGTCAATGTATATTTACACCCACTCTTCAACAAGAAACCAAATAAAGGTAATGACACTTAGAGGTTCATCCATAATTGATCACTCAAAGATACTTTTGATTAAAATATCAGTTACTTTTAAGATTCAAGTTGGACTAAAGAGACAAAACAGTTAAGGAGTTACGTGTTACAGACTACATCCAGGATGCCTGAATTCAAATCTCCGTTCCACCACTTGCTAGCTATGTGACTTCGCAAAAGGCAGTACATCCTCTTTAGTTCAGATTCCTCATCTGTCCAAAGTGCTAATAACAGAATTTCTTTCATAGTGTTTTGTTGAGGAGTATATAAGAATATGTACGTATTTACCTCTCTCTGGGTCTGTGTGTCTTCATCTACAAAACGGATGAAGAGGTGAACCAGAAATTTCCTTATTTTCACAGGTTGCTTTTATTGTATATGAGACATAAAATTTGTCATTAGTTCATATACTCCTCAATACTTCATATACCAAGCTATTTTTAAATCCCCAAACTCAAGTTTATACTATTTTTTTAACTAAAAGGATAAATCATAGGAAAATGTTATTTTCTGGAAACTCACTTCTCTTCTGTGGTTTAACATTGAAAAAGATGCCTGTGTCTGCTGAGATAGGGGTTATCAAAGATCACTGAGTATGATTGACCTAGTTCTCATTTAACACTGCAGTGAATTCACAAAGTAAATTCACAGCTCATGGCCCTCCACCATCCTTGTATGATGGCTTTTTCGTAGGCTCACCTTACATTCATGAACACTTCAACTTAGTACTTCTTTCAGGCATTTTTGAAACCATCAGTGGAAATGGGGTTGTTTTGTTCTTTTTTCCCCTTCAACTTCCATCATTTTCTGAATCCCATCTTCAATTTATTTATGAGAACCACAGTCCCAATGAAAGAAAAGAAACTTGAATTGGATGGAAATTATGTAGTTGTCCTCAAGACATCTTCCAGTCTTACTACTTTGTGTTCTTTGTGACTTGAAAGACTTTTTGGGCATCATGTTCAGTTCAGTCACTCTGTTGTGTCCAACTCTTTACAGCCCCAGAGACTGCAGCACAGCCAGGCTTCCCTGTCCATTCCCAACTCCCAGAGCGTACTCAAACTCATGTCCATTGAGTTGGAGGTGCCATCCAACTATCTCATCATCTGTTATCCCCTTCTCCTTCTGCCTTCAATCTCTCCCATCATCGGGGTCTTTTCCAATGAGTCAGTTCTTCACATCAGGTAGCCAAAGTATTGGAGCTTCAGCTTCAGCATCAGTCCTTCCAATGAATATTCAGGACTGATTTCCTTTACGATTGACTGGTTGGATCTCCTTGCAGTCCAAGGGACTCTCAAGAGTCTTCTCCAAAACCACAGTTCAAAAGCATCAATTCTTTGGCACTCAGCTTTCTTTATGGTCCAACTCTCACATCCATATGTGACTAGAGGAAAACCATAGCTTTAACTACATGGACCTTTGTCAGCAAAGAAATGTCTCTGCTTTTTAATTTTCTGTCTAGGTTGCTCATATCTTTTCTTACAAGAATGCCAGTCCAGGTTTGATGCATGAGACGAAGGAGCAAGTGTCTTTTAATTTCATGGCTGCAGTCACCATCTGCAGCGATTTTGGAGCCCAAGAAAATAAAGTCGCTCACCGTTTCCATTGTGTCCCCATCTGTTTGCCATGAAGTGATGGGACCAGATGCCATGATCTTAGTTTTCTGAATGTTGAGCTTTAAGCCAACATTTTCACTCTCCTCTTTCATTTTCATCAAGAGGTTCTTTAGTTCCTCTTTGCTTTCTGCCATAAAGGTGATGTCATCCACATATCTGAGATTATTGACATTTCTCCCGGCAATCTTGATTTCAGCTTGTACGTCATCCAGCCCAGCATTTCCCATGATGTACTCTGCATAGAAGTTAAATAAGCAGAGTGACAATATACAGCCTTCACATAATCCTTTCCCAATTTGGAACCATTCTGTTGTTCCATAGCCGGTTCTAACTCTTGCTTCTTAACCAGCATACATATTTCTCAGGAGGCAGGTAAGGTCATCTGGTATTTCCATCTCTTTAAGAATTTTCCAGAATTTATTGTGAGCCACACAGTTAAAGGCTTTGGCATAGTCAAAAAAGCAGAAGCAGATGTTTTTTCTGGAACTCTCTTGCTTTTTCTCTGATCCAATGGATGTTGGCAATTTGATCTCTCATTCCTCTGCCTTTTCTAAATCCAGCTTGAACATCTGGAAGTTCATGGTTCACATACTGTTGGAGCCTGGCTTGGAGAATTTTGAGCATTACTTTGCTAGCGTGTGAGACGAGTGCAAGTGTGCGGTAGTTTGAACATTCTTTGGCATTGCCTTTCTTTGGGATTGGAATGAAAACTGACCTTTCCAGTCCTGTGGCCACTGCTGAGTTTTCCAGATTTGCTGGCATATTGAGTGCAGCACTTTCATAGCATCAGCTTTTAGGATTTGAAATAGCTCAACTGGAATTCCATAACCTCCACTAGCTTTGTTCGTTGTGATGCTTTCCAAGGCCCACTTGACTTCGCATTCCAGGATGTCTGGCTCTAGGTGAGTGATCACGCCATCGTGGTTATCCAGGTCATGAAGATCTTATTTGTATAGTTATCCTGTGTATTGTTGCCACCTCTTCTTAATATCTTCTGCTTCTGTTAGGTCCATACCAGTTCTGTCCTTTATTGTGCCCATCTTTGCATGAAATATTCCCTTGGTATCTCTGATTTTCTTGAAGTGATCTCTAGTCTTTCCCATTCTATTGTTTTCCTCTGTTTATTTGCATTGATCACTGAGGAAGGCTTTTTTTATCTCTCCTTGCTATTCTTTGGAACCCTGCATTCAGATAGGTATATCTTTCCTTTCTCCTTTACCTTTAGCTTCTCTTCATTTCTCAGCTATTCATGTTGTATAACAAGAAAACCAGTAAAGTGACAGAGGCTTTTCCATCAATGTAAAAGAATGTTTACTACCAATAGTGTTATTTCCCAGTTAATTGGGTTCTCTTATGAGGTACAATTTTTGAATAGAGAAGTAAAGAGGTGGAACCAAAAATTACTATTTTAGGAAGAGACCTTGTATTATTTAACCAAGACTATATACTCACTATGGCTAGTAAAACCAGTATTTAGAGCATAGGCTTTGGTGAAAGAGAAACCTGAGTTCAAACTGTAGCTCCAATAAAGCCTATATTGCTTTGGATAAGGCCTAATCTCTCTGAACATCAACTACCTCCATTTAATGGGGATTAAATTAATAGCTATCCCATAAGTCCTTGTAAAGATTAGGTAAGGTAATTTTGATTATTGTATTGTATTTAGTAAGATAATTTTTTTGCTGATTTTTAAATTTTTATTTTTGGTGTTTAAAAAGATTTACAAAATTGACATTATGCTATATATCTTTTTTGCATAAATATTAAAACACTTAGGCATAAAATATGCTGGTCTCTCTATTCTTTAAATCACTGGTCTTTGATAAAAGTAGTGCAAGGCTTTAAGTAATATTGAGAATTCAACAATTCACCCTAAAAACTGTAGAGTTGAGCCCAGATTCTGACAAACTGGGATGAGTTTTTGCACTTTGGCTTTAGAGTTCATTACTGTTTCTGTGAAGGGAAAAAAAAAAAACTGGTGATTTTGCAAACGCTGCCCTAAATTGAGATTTTTTTAAGTTTGAATGCATGCCCTCAATTGTTTTCATGTCAGTATCTCTCACAACTTAAACTGTAGATTTAATGATCATTAAATCAAGCTAATAAAGCTTTGGGAAAAGGGGTTGAAAGTATTTACATTTAGAGGAGGAAAAGATCCAATCATTTATATGGTGTTTAATATGTGTTTATTAAAATAAGTTCAGAAAAAATATTCTTAATGGAATAACTAGCTTAGTCTATCATTGCAATAAATCACATTTTAGAAGACAAGGAAATTAAGGCTTGGAAATTAAGACAAGGAAATTTGGCAATTAGTAATTGCCAAATCAATAATGATGATGATGAAGATAAAGATAGTGGTGATGATGATGGCAGCAGTGGTCTTTTAAAGAGTAACAAAGTGCTTTTCCATGATTTTCAGTTAGTATGCCTTGGATCCTTCATATTTTTCACAGGGTTATATGTTTTTAATGCCTTGTTATTTTCAAATGCATAACTTGACAGGTACCCTACAAATACTTCCTAACTGAAAAATCTGAGGTGATTTTCCAGTCAGTATACATAGCATGTGATCTGGAACCAGACAGAATTTAGTTACAATACTGGCTCTACCACTTTGTGGGCCTGTGTGCTTGGTCAAATTACTTTCTTTCAAAACTTCAATTTCCTCTTCTGCAAAATGATGATAAAAAATAATCTACTAGGGTTGTGGTTAGGATTAAATGAAATTATATGCATAATAATTAGCATAATTTCTGGCACATTGTAACTGCTTAGTTAATATTGAGTTTCATTTCTTTCATCATTTTTTATTTCCTCTCCTATACTTGGAGGCAGTATAATATAAAAGAAAAAAGGCTCTGCAGCCACAATGCATGGGTTCAAATTTTACCTTTGCAATTACCACAACTTACAAGTCCTGTGACCTTGGGCAAGTTTTCTAAGTATTTTGTGCTCTAGTTTTTTCAATTATAAAATGATGACGAGCATAGAGGATTTTATGAAAAGGAAATGTGATAACGTGTGTAAGACACTTGAAACAGTGCCTGGAGCATGGCAAGGGCTCCATAAATTATGTTTCTAAAGATTCTAACATTCACTCAGGTTTGTAGTGAATGAATGCATACACTTTTTTGAATGTGAAAGTATGGTCCATTTAATAGTGACTATGATATTGAGTGGTGCATTTTATTGAAGGCAATACTTGTGTTATCTAAGCATCAATTAGTATATACTTCAGGAGAATGCTGAGCACCGAAGAATTGATGCTTTTGAACTGTGGTGTTGGAGAAGACTCTTGAGAGTCCCTTGGACTGCAAGGAGATCCAACCAGTCCATCCTAAAGGAGATCAGTCCCGGGTGTTCATTGGAAGGACTGATGTTGAAGCTGAAACTCCAATACTTTGGCCACCTCATGCGAAGAGTTGACTCATTGGAAAAGACCCTGATGCTGGGAAGAATTGGGGGCAGGAGGAGAAGGGGACGACAGAGCAAGAGATGGTTGGATGGCTTCACCGACTCGATGGACATGGGTTTGGGTAAACTCCGGGAGTTGGTGATGGACAGGGAGGCCTGGCGTGCTGCGATTCATGGGGTCGCAAAGAGTCAGACATGACTGAGTGACTGAACTGAACTCAGGCTATCTTAAAAATCATGTGCACATTCATTCAAAATAATAACAACAACAATGTGTTGGATGAGTAAAGCTTATGAATAAGTAAAATGAATGACAGCAATCTTATAAGAGACAGGAGGGAGAACTAGGGAATATTTTGTTCTAAGTTACCTCTGAAGTGGTATAGTATTATTTGAAAGCAGGCTAAGATTGATTATAAATGTATATTTCAAACTTTAGGAAAATCACCAAAACATGTAACAGAAGAAGTAAAAATTATGTTCTATGAAGGATGGAAAATGGAATCATATAAAGTATCTAAAGCCTGAGAAGGCATACAAATAGGAAAAGACAGAACAATGGCAACAAATAGAAAACAATTACAAGTATGGTAGACATTAATTCAACCATATCAGTAATCATTTTAAGTGTAAATGATTAAATACACTAATTAAAAGAAACTGAAAGGTGGATCAAAAACAAGACCCTACTATATGCTGCTACAAGGAACTCACTATATATGTAAAAACACAACTACATTAATAGTAAAGAGATGGAAAAAGTTATTCCAAGATCAAGAGAAATTGGGAATAATTATATTAATTTCCAATAAGTCATATTTTCTAATAAGGACAAGTATCATGGATAAAGAGGGGAATTACATAATGAGAAAGGTGTGAATTCTCTAAGAAGACATAACATAATGAAGACTTAACTCTAAGAAGACGTACCTGCATGACTTAACATAGCAACAGAGCATCAAAATATTTGTAGCAAAATCTGCTAGAGCTACAAGGAGAAATTGACACATTCACTAATCATATTTGGAGACTTTAACACTGTTCTATCAAAAATTAGTATATCCAGCAGGCAGAAAATCAGTAAGGATATAGTTGAACTGAACAGCACTGGATTTAATTGACATTTATAGAATTCTTCAACAATAGTATAATACATATTCTTCACAAGCTCACATAAAACATTCACTATAATAGACCAAAGTCTGGGCCATAAAAAATACCTTAACAAATTAAAAAATATAGAAATCATACAAAGCATGTTCTCAGACCAGAAATTAGTTATAATTATATGATATTCTAGAAAAGATAAAGCTATAGATGGTAAAAAGATCATTGGTTGCTAAGGTTCCTGAAGAAGTGAGCAAGGAATAGATTTGTTGGCACACAGGGCATTTTTCAAACCCTGTAATGGAGGATAATATGATACTATACCTTTGTCAAAACTCATAGAAATGTACAACACAAACAATTAACACTAATATAAACTATAGACTTTTGTTAAAAAATAATATATCAATATTGGTTAGTCAGGGCTTCTCTGGTGGCTCAGACTGTAAAGAATCCACCTGCAATGAGGGAGACCTGGGTTTGATCCTTGGGTTGGGAAGATTCCCTAGAGAAGGGAATAGCTACCCACTCCAGTATTCTGGCCTGGAGAATTCCATGGACAGAAGACCCTGGCAATCTACAGTCCATGGGGTCACAAAGAGTTAGACACAACTCAGTGACTTTCACTTTTACTTTCATTGGTTGTAACCAATGTACCGCACTAATAGAAGATGTTATTAGGTTGATGAAAACATACTTGAAGTTTTAGACTTCAAGTATGAGGTGAATTTTATAACTAGGTTATAACTATTATAACATTATAACTAGGTTCTGACACATCTTTATTAATCAAAATGGGAACCGTTACAATCAACACATTTTTGTCAACAAGAAATAAGTTTGTTTATTCCTGTACCATAGAATCCATGCTTTGGGATTTGATGAACACTTGGAAAGTGTTTTCCCTGCAAAAAGTTGTCGAGATGCTTGAAGAAGTGGTCGTAGGTTGACATGAGGTCAGGTGAATATGACGGATGAGGCAAAACTTCATACACCAATTCATTCAACTTTTAAGAGTTGGTTGTATGACATGTGGTCAGGCATTGTCATGGAGAAGAATTGGGCCCATTCTGTTGACGAGTGTTGGCTGCAGGTATTGTAGTTTTTGGTGCATCTCATCAATTTGCTGAGCATACTTCTCAGATATAATGGTTTCACCAGGATTCAAAAAGCTGTGGTGGATCAGACCGGCAACAGACCACTGAACAGTGACCATGACATTTTTTTGGTGCAAGTTTGCATTTGAGAAGTGCTTTGGAGCTTCTTCTTGGTCCAAGCAGTGAGCTGCTTGTTGTTTTCATGTAAAATCCATTTTTCCTTGCATCTAACAATCCAATCAAGAAATGGATTGTTGTTGTTGCATACAATAAAAGAAGAACAACACTTCAAAACAGTGATTTTTTTTTTTGATTTGTGGTCAGCTCATGAGTCACCCACTTATCAAGCTCTTTCACCTTTCCAATTTGCTTCAAATGCCAAATGACCATAGAGTGGTTGACGTTGAGTTCTTTGGCAATTTCTCATGTGGTTGTAAGAGGATCAGCTTCAATGATCCTCTCAGGTGGTCATTGTCAACTTCTGATGGCTGGCCACTGTGCTCATCTTCAAGGCTCTTGTTTTCTTTGAAAAACTTCCTGAACCACAATTGCACTATATGTTCCTTAGCAGTTCCTGGGCCAAATGTGTTGTTGATGTTGTGAGTTAACTGTTCTGCTTTACGACCCATTTTGAACTTGAATAAGAAAATCACTCACATTTGCTTTTTGTTTAACATCATTTCCCAGTCTAACATAAATATAAAATAAACAACAAGTAAAAAGTCATTAACACATGTAAACCCATGGCTGATTCTTGTCAATGTATGGCAAAAACTATTACAATATTGTAAAGTAATTAGCCCCCAAGTAAAATAAATAAATTTATAAAAAAAAAAAAGTCATTAACAAAAAATGTAAAGTGAGAAATGTGCAACATGCATAGCATAACCATATTTAAGAATGTATTCCAATATCAAATGGCAAACTTCAACAATGCAAAACCGCAATTACTTTTGCACCAAACTAGTAGGGGAAACTGCCAGGGGAAGGAGGTATATGGGAACTCCCTGAACTATGTCTTCAGTTTTTTTTTTAAGCTTAACACTGCTTTAGAAAAAGTCTCCTAATAAAAAAAAAAATCACTTTGCTTTCTTTAGAAATGATTTCCTGAGAGATGTCAGTGGGAATTTAATGAAAACCAGGCATGAATATTATTCATCACCTTTCTGTGGCTGGAAAGATTTTCTGTAGTGCTTTACCAAAATCCCAATGATTTTTGAATAGAAATGGCTAGACTTTTCATTTTAATACACGTTTATACAGCATTTATTGCCTTAACCCTTAAGGACTAAAGAAAAATGCTAACATAATATACAACCAAACAAAATAAAGGTAGAGTTGTTATCTGAGAGGGCATATGGAGCATGAGTAAAAGAATGGGTAGGAGTCTGGCCATGGTATACAAACAAAAATAAGGATATCAGCTTTGAGAAGATGACTACATACACACAGACACACACACACACACACACACACACACAGATACAAGAAAAATTCCACACGCTATTTTATTTCCTGGCATTTGAAAAAAAAAATCTATGAAATTATATATGTGTTCATGTATAATTTTTTAACCCATGAAACATTGTATAAAAATAGAAAAATTATGCCAATATCAAAATGAAAACAGGAACCTATTAATAAGAGGAGCAGAAAAGCAGAAAACCACAGTCACACTTTTAAAAATCAGCTTTAGGAGATATAATTCATATTCCATACAATTCACAGATTTAAAGTATGTGATTCAATGGCTTTTAACATATCCCCTCTTCTCCACAACATGGAACTGTAGGAAAGGTTTTCTTGTTGATGAATAGAGCTAACATTTGCAAACTGGTTTAGGATGATTACAGGGAAGCTCAAAATATTCATTTGCTTTAAGGAATCCCAGGACGGGTATTGCTTCCAGGCACCTGATAGATGCAAACGCAAAGGTTCTCTGGAGGAAGGTACTATTTTACCCTGAAATCTCAAGGAATTTCTGTGTTACGTTTCTATGGCCGCTTTAACAAATTGCCACAAACTTAGTGGCCCAAAACAACACAAATTTATCTTAAATTTCTATATATTAGATGAGACTAGAATAAACTATAGCTATGTGCTGTGCGTAGTCTCTCAGTCATGTTCGACTCTTTCTGGCCCCATGGACTGTAACCTGCCAGGCACCTCTGCCCATGGGGATTCTCCAGGCAAGAATACTGGAGTGGGTTGCCATGCCCACCTCCAGGAGATCTTCCCAACCCAGGAATCAAACCTGCCTCTCTTATATCTCCTGCATTGGCAGTTGGGTTCTTTACCACTAGCACCACCTGGGAAGCCTAACTATAGCTATAGAGTCTATGTATTAGAAGCCTAACACTAGTCTTCCTATGCAAAAGCCATTCCCTTGCCCTTTCCTTGTGCTAGACAGTACCTATGTTCCTTGGCTCATGAACCTTTGCATCCAGCAGTATTGCATCTCTTTGACCATTTTGTTCTGACTTCTTTCTGACAGTTGCATCTTCTCGATATTTTATTTTGCCACAGACTTCCAGCTTTAGACATCTGTGTGATTACATTAGGCCCACCTGATTAAATCATAGTACTATCTTTATTTTCAGTTCCACTGATTAGCAATCTTAATTCTATTTTCAGTCTTAATTGTTCATTGCCAAAATCTTAACATATCCATAGGTTCCAAATATTAGGATACCAACATCATTGTGGATGGGACATCATTTTGTTCTACAAAATTTCTCAACATTGACATTTTTTTCAGTGCCAATAAGCATTACACAATCAAGGATAACCTAACATGTAAGTTGTCATGAAGAAGAATAAACAAAATAAACTTCTATATTGGAATGATCAGATATTATAAGACAACTATTGTTATCTTACAATATAACACATAAGTTTGGAGCTGTCAGGAAATAAATCATAAGCAGATCTAGCAAATTTACTAAAGGAAAGGGCTTCTAGAATTGAAATATACAATAAGCAAATACAAAAGAAAAAATGTATATTTCTTCTTTTAATAAAGCAGATCAGGTAGTTAAGACCAGCAATAATGCTGGGAACAGCTAAAAGGTCTGGATAACATTTTTTAAAAATTGCTTTAGGGTGTTCCAGTACTAATGGGGCAGTTAAGAATTTCAGGGACAATACTCAGGAGAAGAAACAAACCCAGAGGGGAGGCCATAGAATTTAAGGTGCTTTCCACCCACAGGCATTTACCTACAATGGAAGGTGCTACTGAGAGGCTAAAAAGCCTGGCATTCAAGTTCTTTACAGTGTGATCTTGACTGAAAATTTCAAGTTATCTCCCTTTGCTTTCACAGTACAGTGTCAAGCATTTATGTGCTCATGGGAAAATTATTAAATTGAATGGTGGTTATATTTTTGTCTCAGGTTTTACCTGTTGTTAGTTTCATGTCCAAGCACATTGACCAATTACATTAAAATTTACTTGAAATAAGCAGAGCTCTGGTTGTATGACTGTAAGGAAGATAATTCATTCAATTTCTAACATTCTGATAATGGTTGTTATCTAAATCTTTATTAAAATTGTAACTCTGAATTCAGTATTATACTAAACAAACCATCAGCCATTTTATCCTATTTGTTTTATGAGCTAGCATCTCCATGGGTCTTCTTATCTACTAAGACCATCATGCTTGGAAGCCAAATGCAGTCATTTTCTCTGGTCAGGATATATTAGTCATCTGCATCAGTGAAGGGCAAATCACAGTTATGAGAAAAATTGGGCCCTTGAGGAGTCTATAGTCAAGCTCCAGGATGAGTAAAATCTTAAAAAAATCAGCAAACAACTCTATTTGATTAGGATGCTGAGAAGCTGTTGATAAAATTTTTATTATTGTTTTATGAAACTAAATACTACATAGGAAAACATCATAGTTGATTGTTTTCACTGTATTCATTTGAACACAACTGTTATCTTTATATTACAATTTAGAAAAATTATATTTAATGGCATATTGCAAATTAATCTTTTTTTCATACTAATTATTAGATAAATGAAGTGCTAAAAAATTCAACATTATATTACCAAATTGAAAAAAAAGTACAATTTTTCCCCTTCTTGGTTTGAGCATTAATTAAATTTCAGTTAGACAATCTTTAATAAGTCCTAAACTTGGTTAATTATTAAGCTTTTTGTCTTTTTGAAGATAATGAAGTATTTGTTTCTCGCATTTAGTTTAAAATGTTTCTCGCATTTAGTTTAAAACAATTTGAAATTTAAGGGTTTTGCTGCAAAACAGGCTTTAAAAAGGAAATGCAGCTGTCTTCATAAATAATTAAAGATTATTATGACTGATCTTTTCCTGGAGTGAATGTATTTTAAATTTCTTACTTTCTTAACAGATTCACTTGGTGCTGAATGGTTTCCAGCTATGATCAGCTGGATATATTTTTTTAAGCTTGAAAGATAGTTGCACATTTGAATATATTTTATATTCTAATTATTTATAAGGAATAGCATAGTATATCCTATTATCCAAAGATGGTCTTTCTCAAGCCAATGTTTTATTTTTGGAAAGCAAAATTAAGAAAATCTCAGTTAATACAAAGAAAGAATCTCTGGATGACTACTGAAGACTATGTAGTTGGCCTGCATTCTTTACAGAAAAATCTAAATATCCTACTCTTCTTAGCATGGTTGGTCTCCTCTTCCCCACCCCATGCCCATTTTCAAGTTCCCCCTCATTTTCAAGTTTCCTCCTGTGCAAAATTCAGAACCTACAAAGCTAGTTATGTCATGATCTCCATTCTCAAGGAGTTCGTGAAGAAGGAAATTATTCAATCTTGGTGAAACAGTAAAATCATCTGGAGTGTGTTATAAAAATCCCAATGTCAAGATCACACTCTAGGACCATTAAAGCAGACTGCTTATGAGGAAGTACCAGGCATCAGTACTTCTTAAAACATCCCAGGTGCTGCCAATATATTGTCAAAGTTGAATAATCCTTAATACATCTGCTGCTGCTGCTGCTGCTGCTGCTAAGTCCCTTCAGTCACATCCGACTCTGTGTGAACCCATAGATGGCAGCCCACCAGGCTCCCCCATCTCTGGGATTCTCCAGGCAAGAACACTGGAATGGGTTCCCATTTCCTTCTCCAATGCAGGAAAGTGAAAAGTGAAAGTGAAGTTGCTCAGTTGTGTCCGACTCTTAGCAACCCCATGAACTGGAGCCCACCAGGCTCCTCCATCCATGGGATTCTCCAGGCAAGAGTACTGGAGTGGGGTGCCATTGCCTTCTCCCTTGCTAGATCAGCGGTTCTCAAAATTTAGAGGTATATCTGTATTAATTATGGAGATGGTCAGAATATAGATTACTGGGTAACATTCTGAAATTTCTGATACAGTTACTGCCTGTGGTGGGCTTCAGAAATTTGTTTTATTAACAGTTTACTAAATGATAGATCACTGCTTCTCAATCCTAAATGAACATTACAATGACCTGAGATGCTAAAAAACAAAACAGAAACAACAACAAAATAGGACAGTGCCTATCTCCTACCCAAAGTGATTCTGATTTAACTGGTCTGAGACAGACTCCAAGCATCAATTTTTCCAAGTTCCCTAGGTGATTCTCATGACCCTTCAGGTTGGAGAACTAGTGTTCTTTCTGAACCAAAGGTCTCAAGGTCTGATGGCAAATTTAAATCACTTTAGAAAATTTTCAAAGTTCTGATGTCTCAGTTACACACACCTCAGACAAATAAAATTAGGTTCTTTTGTGGTGGGACTTAGCTATTATTTTTTTAATGGCTCCCATGTGATTTCAATACATAGCTGAGGTTAAAAACATATTGAAATAGAGGGTGAAGACATATGCCTCAGTTCAGTTCAGTTCCTCAGTCGTGTCTGACTCTTTGCGACCCCATGGACTGTAGCACGCCAGGCCTCCCTGTCCATCACCAACTCTCAGAGTTTACTCAAACTCATGTCCATTGAGTCAGTGATGCCATCCAGCCATCTCATCCTCTGTTGTCACCTTCTCCTCCTGCCTTCAGTCTTTCCCAGCATCAGGGTCTTTTCAAATGAGTCAGTTCTTCACATCAGGTGGCCAAAGTATTGGAGTTTCAGCTTCAGCATCAGTCCTTCCAATGAATATTCAGGACTGATTTCCTTTAGGATGGACTGGTTGGATCTCCTTGCAGTCCAAGTGACTCTCAAGAGTCTTCTCCAACACCTCAGTTCATACCGTGCATAAGCATACATAGAGAGTAAAAACAAAATGTAATGGAGTATTATGAGTGAAATGGCAATGTGCGTTAAGAAAACACACCAACTTATCATGGTCACATTAGAAAATCTCCCTCAAAAAGAGATGCTTCAAATTAATCTTGATGAAGTTAGCTAGATGGATGGGTGCTCTAGATCCATTTGTCAATACTCCAAAAAACATTTAGCTCAATAACTTTTGGTATCCTGTTAGCTATTCTAAGTTAAAATTTCATCTGAGGACTTATTTTCCTATTTATAATAGTTCTTAATTCTGCCTTAAATCATTGTATAGATGTACATATTTATATCCCATAGAGTCTTTTTTTCCTAGATTTTTTTAAATTAGAAAAAATATATGTGTGGGAAAAATAACTGCCTAAATGCATGTCTCTACTGCCCTTCTCCGAACAGTGATCTGATTTTCTCTCCTGGGTGGAGTAGCCCACCTGGATTAAGCAAGCCAGCAGCCAAGATGGTGCAAACAGGCCCTTGGGTTCTGCTGGGTCCAAATGGAGAAGGATTGTAAAGAATTTTGTTCCCTTCATTTATAGTAATTTTTATAAAATGCAAAACTCTAGTGATATAAAGCAAGTTGGCGGTTGCCTGGACCCAACATAAGGGGCAGGAGGATTAATTGCAAAGGTGCAGGAGGAAGGTTTTAGGGCAATTGAAGTATTCTAAAACCAGGTTATTGTAATGGTGTAAACCTGCATACACTTAACAAAACTCATCCAAATGTAAATTCAAAATGATTTAATTATATTGTTAACATATGATGCCTCAGAAAAGGTGTAAAAGTGATAAAGAATTCATGAAAACTGACAAATTGATTGTTAATTTCATGGGAAAATGTTCAAGAATAGCTAATGCAATTATGAAGGAAAAAATCATAATAACAAAAAAAAATGAAAGGACTTACCTGATCAGACATTGTCCTCTGATAATACTAAAAAAATTAGTATAGGGTGGTGTTTGTGTAAGGATAGAAAAATAGAACAATGAAACAGTATAGAGAGTACAGAATCATACTCCAACATATAAAATCAACTGATTTATAAGAAAGGCATCACTGCTATATAATGGAGTAAGGATGATCTTTCAAGAATTGGTACTGGGAAAATTGGAAACACACACAAACACACACTCTTACTTCAAACAATATGCAATAATCAATTTTGATGAATTGCAGAACTAAATGTGAAAACATAAATAATCTGTGATATTACAAATCCAGGCAGCTTTCCTTGAGGGGAAGGCATCTGGGGTGCTGACAGTTTATTGTTTTATTTCTTCATGTAGGTTCTGGTTAAACAGATGTGTTCAATTTGTGAATATTCATTGAGCTGTATACATAGGAATTTTGCACTTGTGTATGTATGTAAATTTTAATAATAAAATAGAACAAAGAAAAATATACACATTAAAATGAAGAGATGAATAAAAGTATTAATAAATATGAAAAAATATCAAAGTATAATTTTAGCTATAATAAACAATGAAAACCACATCAAGCAATAAAAAATATATAGTTTACATGGAAGCTCTGACAATCAAGTGTTAGTCGCTCAGTCATGTCTGACTTTTTGCGACCCCATTGCCTGTAGCCCACTAAGCTCTTCTGTCCATGAGATTTCCCAGACAAGAATACTGGAGCGGGTAACTATTCCCTTCTCCAGGAAATCATCCCGTCCCAAGGATCAAACCCAGGTCTCCTGCATTGCAGGTAGAGTCTTTACCATCTGAGCCACCTGGGCTTCTCTGACAATCAATATATGTATCAAATCACATAGAAATTAAAGCAAAAATCATTACAAATGTCGAGAGAATTGAAAACAATGTAGTTTTGCTTGAATATTGGAGTATGCTTTTTTCATAATCAAATTATCAGATGAAAAATAAGAAATAATATAGTGATCTCATTATTGTATAATACAATAATATATATTACATCTATGTACACATATGTAATGTGTATGTATAAATGTATTATAATCATATAACTTGCTTCATAAAATAATACATACTTGTGTATGTCCAAGAATAGTTGCAAAAATAATCACTTAGCAACAAAATAAACCTTAAGGATTGTAAAATCCTTTTCGTGTCTCATTCTCTTATGATAATCCACTAACATTCAAAATAAACAATAAAAAGTAAAGTTGAAAAATACTTAATATTTAAGAAAGAGCATACTAAGAATGCCTTAGATCAAAAAGGATGTCAGTATTTAATATATTATATATCTTTAATTAGTTACAATTATTTTCATAGTATTATGTGATTCAGCTAAATCTATACTAACTGGAAAAATCACCTTAATTATTAAAGAAGAAATACAAGATTAATGAAAGAATTAGCAGAGACATCACTTTGCTGACAAAGGTCTGTATAGTCAAAGCTATTGTTTTTCTAGTAGTCATGTAGAGATGTGAGAGTTGGACCATAAAGAAGGCTGAGTACTGAAGAATAGATGCTTTTGAACTGTGGTGTTGAAGAAGCTTGAGAGTCCCTTGGACTGCAAGGAGATCCAACCAGTCCATCCTAAAGGAAATCAGTCCTGAGTATTCATTGGAAGGACTGATGCTGAAGTTGAAGCTCTAATACTTTGGCTACCTGATGTGAAGAGCCAACTCATTGGAAAAGACTCTGATACTGGGAAAGATTGAAGACAGGAGAAGTGGGGTGGCAGAGGATGAGATGATTACATGGCATCACTGACTCAATGGACATGAATTTGAGCAAAGTCTGGGAGATGGTGAAGGACAGGGAAGCCTAGCGTGCTGCAGCCTACGGGGGTCACAAAGAGTTGGACATGACTTAGCGACTGAACAAGAACAACTTAGCAGAAAATCTAAATACACTTATTATCCTTTTTAAAACTTCTGTATTGTTTATAAAACACTCCCAAAGCTATACTTGTCTTGAATATTTTTATATTTCTCTTGATTTTTAATCCTTATATCCATTTCAATTAATTTTTTTGTGAGGTATGAGGTAGGGATTCTGCCTACTTTTTATCTAAATTGATACATATTTCAGACAATATCATTTTATTTATTTTTTATATCTTTATTTATTTTAATTGGAGGCTAATTACTTTACAATATTGTAGTGGTTTTAGCCATACATTGACATGAATCAGCCATGTGTTTACATGTGTTCCCCATCCTGAGCCCCCGTCCCACCTCCCTCCCCATCCCATCCCTTTGGGTCATCCCAGTGCAGCAGGGTGCTCAGGGCTAGTGCACAGTATCATTTTAAATAAAAACAAATTTTTCCTCCTGAATTAACATACTATTTAGATTACATATTAAATTCTCAATTCACACTGGGATATTTCTGCACTCCATAGTTAAAGGGACTTGAAAGATGCAGAGCTGGTGATTCCTATCATAACCCCACTCAACTCCCTAGCTGGCCTGTGTGGAATACAGATGGATCTTGGAGAATGATAGTGGATTTTCACAAGCTTAATCAAGTGGTAACTCCAATTATAGCCCCTATTCCAGATGTGATTTCATTGCTTGAGTGAATTAACACATCCCCTGGTACTTAGTATGCAGTTATTGATCTGACAATTGCCCTTTCCTCTATCCTCATCAATAAGGAACCCCAGAAGCAATATGCTAGCGACACACTTTTACTGTCCAACCTTACAGATATAGCAGCTCTCTAGGACTAGGCTGTAATTTAGTTTTCAGGAATCTTGATCACCTTTTTTCTTCACCCTGGTCCATTATACTGATGACATGCTGATTAGATCCAGTGACCAAGAAATAGAACCTATGCTCTATTTATTGGTAAGACATTTGTGTGTCAGAGAATGGAAAATACATTCAGTAAAAGTTCAGAGACCTTTTATCTCAGTGAAATTTGTAGGGAGTCCCTTGGTGTGGGGCATGTTGAGATATCTCTTCCAAGGTGAACAATGAGTTGTCACATCTGGCCCCTCCTACAACCAAAAAAAAAAAAAAGGCACAGTGCATAGTGGATTTTGGAGACAACATATTCCTCATTCGGGCGTCTTCAGTTCAGTTCAGTAGCTCAGTCGTGTCCGACTCTTTGCAACCTCATGGACTGCACCACACCAGGCCTCCCTGTCCATCACCAACTCCTGGAGTTTACTCAAACTCATGTCCATTGAGTTGGTGGTGCCATCCAACCATCTCATCCTCTGTCATGCCCTTCTCCTCCTGCATTATTCCAGTCCATTTACCAAGTGATCCAAAAAGGTACTAGGAATGGGACTAGAACAACAAAAACAAAGGCTCAGCAACAGGTCCAGGTTACTGTGTAAAACTACTCTGCGGCTTGATTCATGTGATCTCACAGACACAGTGCCAGACAGGGTTGCTTTTTGGAGCGTCTGGCAGGCCCCTTTAGGTGAATCTCAATTCAGGCCCTTAGGAATTTAAGGAAAGCCCTACCACCCTCTGTAGGAAAGGACTTCACTTTTGTGTTACAGATCTTGGCCTGCTATTAGGCCCTAGTAGAAAATGAATCAGAGAAGGCAATGGCACCCCACTCCAGTACTCTTGCCTGGAGAATCCCATGGACAGAGGAGCCTGGTGGGCTGCAGTCCATGGGGTCGCTAAGAGTCAGACGACTGAGCGACTTCACTTTCACTTTTCCCTTTCATGCACTGGAGAAGGAAATGGCAACCCACTCCAGTATTCTTGCCTGGAGAATCCCAGGTACAGCGGAGCCTGGTGGGCTGCCGTCTATGGGGTCGCACAGAGTCGGACACGACTGAAGCGACTTAGCAGCAGCAGCAGCAGCAGAAAATGAATGCTTAACTCTTGGCCACCAAGTTTCCATGCAACCTGAGTTGCCCACCATGTCATAGAGTCAGGCATGAGCAGCAGTGCTCCATCATTAAATGCAAGTGATATGTGTCTACATGATTGGGCTCAAGCAACCACTGAAGGCACAAGTAAATTACATGAAGAAGTGGTCCCTACTCCTATTATACTACATTCTTTCTCCCAGCCTACACTTATGCCCTCACAGGATGTTCCCTGCAGTCTGTTGACAGAGAAAGGGAAACCTTGAACCTGGTTTATGGTTCATTCTGTATGATATGCAAGCAACACCTGCATGTGGACAGATGTAGTGCTACAGCCTGTTTCTGGGACATCCCTGAAGGAAGTGGTTACAGGAAGCCCACTTGTGGGCAGAACTCTGAGCAGTGTACCTGAATGGTTATGTTTCCTAGAAAGAGAAATGGTCAGACTTATGATCTGTGGCAAACAGATCACACACACATACACACGTACATATATATGTATACACACTCTTTATTGGTAATATTTCTCTGGAGAACACTGGCTGATACTATCAAGAAATAACATAATGCACTAAACTGATAACATAAATCATTGCAAAATATGAGAAATTTCAGCATAGTCTTATAAAATATCCCAAAATATAAATAAACCTATCAAAAGAGTAAAAACAAGTCATTCCCAAGAAAATGCTGTCATCATAAAAGGTGAAATGCAAAATTAATTTCCATTAAAATAGAAAACATGACAGGAATCCCTGCCAAGAATATTGTAATTTGACATTATTTTGGAGATCCTAGAGGGTATGCAATAATAGCTCAAATAAGAAAGGATTGTTATAAATATTGATAACTGAGAGATGAAATTATCTCTTTTTTCTCTCTCTCTTTTCTTCTATGTCTCCCTTTCTCCCTTGCTTATGATAGAATTGTACATCTAGAACTACCAGTCATCTAAAAGACTTTAATTGCCTAATTTAGATTTTTAAAGAAGTTTTTCCATTTAGAGGAAATTATGGATATGTCTTTGTGTCTAACAAGTTAGGTACTACTACAGTGTTAATGCATTTCTCAGGGTGGTAAAGTTTCAGGTAACTTTTACTTTCTTAATTGCATTTTTGGTGACATTTGGCTTAATAAGTAAAATCATCATTAATATAGTCAAAATGACAAAGGTATCCTCAATTGGGGAGAAATGCAAGTTTTGTGTGATTATTAGAATAATCATGTAAGTGTATAAACTCATAGGTCGGTTCTTTCTGTTGTATGTTATATGTTTATTTTATAAAGATCCTATACAAACTATTCCTCATTTTTTAAAATTAATGTATCATGGCTGTCCCTACATGTGTCCATGTGTCATCCATGTGTCAATATATCTAGCGCTCATGTGTTTTCTTTTTTATAAGTGCTCGACATAAGGAGATACAAGCGTATATATATATATATATATATGCACCACATTTTCTTTATCCATTCATCCATTGATTGATCTTTGTCATTTCTATTTACTGGCTATTGTAAATTGTGCTGCAATGAACATGGTGGTACAGATATCATTTTGAGTCAGTGTTTTAACTTCCTTTGGATAAATACACAGAAGCAGATTTGTTGGATCATATGACAGTTCTATTTTTAATTTTTCAAGGCAAATTCATAGTTTTCCACAACAGCTGCACCAGTTTATATTCCCACTGACAGTACACAAGTATTCTCTTTTCTCTACATTCTAACCTATACTTCATTTCTTGTCCTTTTGCTATTCGTCATTTTAACAGGTGTGAGGTAATATTTTACTATGGTTTGATTTGCATTTCCCTAATGATTAATGATATTGAACACCTTTTTTATGTACCTGTTGGCCACCTGTATGTGTTCTTTGGAAAAACTGTATTTAAATGTGCTGCCCACTTTTTATTTAATTTTTATTGGAATATAGTTGATTTACAGTGTTGTGTAGTTTTTGCTGTACTTCAAAGTGAATCAGTTATAGTAGTACATATACATATATCCCCCTTTTTTAGATTCTACTCCCATATAGGTCATTACAGAGTATTGAGTAGAGTTCCCTGTGCTATACAGTAGGTCTTTATTAGTTATCTATTTTATAAATTAGTAGTGTGTATATATCAATCCCAACCTCCTAACTTATCCTTCTCCCACATCTTCCTTGAAAACCATAAGTTTATTTTTCTACATCCGTGAGTCTATTTCTGTTTTATAAATAAATCCATTTGTATCATTTATTTGGATGTCACATATAAGCAATGTCATATGATATATATCTTTCTGTCTGACTTCACTCAGTGTCTCTAGGTCCATCTGTCTCACTGCAAGTGGCATTTTTGTTCTTTTTATGGATGACTAATATGCTATCGATACATATGCACACACCCCATCTTCTTTATCCATTCCTCCATTGATGGACATCTAGGTTGCTTCCATGTCCACAGAATGGGAAAAATATTTGCAAATGAAGCGAGCAACAAGATCTTAATTTCCAAAGTATACAAACAGCTCATATAACTCAATAAGAGCAACAACGACAACAAAAAACCAACCCAATTGAAAAATAGGCAGAAAATCGAAATAGACATTTCTCCAAAGAGGGCATACAGATGGCCAACAAACACACGAAAAGATGCTCACCATCATTAATTATTAGAGAAATGCAAATCAAAATTGCAATGAGGTGCCACCTCACATCTGTCAAAATGGCCATCATCAAAAAGTCTACAAATAGTAAATGCTGGAGAGGGTGTGGAAAAAGGGAACCCTCCAACACTGTTTGTGGGAATATCAATTGGTTCAGGAGTTACCATATGATTCAGCATTCCCACTCCTGGGCATACAGAGAAAACTATAATTCAAAAAGATACACGCAATCCAGTGTTCATAGCAGCACTATTTATAAGGGCCAGGACATGGGAGCAAACTAAATGTCCATTGATGGAGGAATGGATAAAGAAAGTTGCCCATTTCTTAATCAGGTTGGTTTTTTTTTTTTCCTACTGGATTGTATGAGCTCTTTATATATTTTATGGATTAACCCCTTATCATAAACATGATTTTCAAATATTTTCTCCCATTCTGTAGATAGTCTTTGTATTTGGGGATGTTTTCCTTTTCTGTGCAGAATCTTTTTAGTTCAATGTAGTTTGGAATTTTTAAACTTGATTATAAACACAAAGGACAGAGGTGATTGAGGCTAAGTTACTGTGTGCAATACTCTCTGTCAGTCTTTGTGAAAAAAAAAACATGAATCCTTAAGTCATATTCAAGATTTGCTAATTCAGAATCACTGGGGGAAGTTCTTAGGAAATATCTCAAATGATTTATGAATTCCCGTTACTGACATCTTTCAGAGCTGCTCTGGATCTTGTCTTTCCTGGGGGTTGTTTGTTCTACTCCACTTCTAAGTATTTGAATTACTCTTGTTTTCCAATAAATTTCTTCTGTTCCTTTTAAATTATCCAGAATTAATGTTTATAGCTTAATATCGTATCTCCAGGAAACAGACCCCCAAGAAAACGTATCTACAATAGTTTATTGTGCTGTGATTAAATGTAAGTCAGTAAGATGCTCATTCAAATTCAAGAATGGTAAACTAACAGACTGTGTCCTGGAGTATAGATGAATCTAATGAAGTATACTTGAGGTATCCTGGGGATTCAGACCACTAAAAGTGAAGCTCTGGGACGTCAGGTAATTGGTGCTAGAAACTACTTTAAATGGGATGTACTAAGATGATTATTTCTGACAGAATCAGATAAATCTCACATCTCAAAGTCTTCCCTCAGACATGTAATACAACTCAGGACTGTTATTGGATTCCTTTGTCAGACTTCTTTTTATTTTAATATATTAGAGCTAAGATTGCTATAAACCAAACACAAAGATGGATGCAATCTTTACCAGGACCACTTAATTGACAAAGCTATCACAGTGATTAGGAAAGTGTAATATCTTAATAATTAGAATGGTGATACATGGTTGGATACAGAAAATAGAGATAACTCCAAAAATGCTCAGAATTTCTTAAAAGTATAGTTTACATGCCTGAAGAAGTCATTTTATCCCTTGCAAGTAAAACTTACTATTTTCCCTAAATGCCCTTCCCTTCACAATTGTTAGGCAATTATTGGACATTGGGTTCTACAAAAGCCAATTTGGAGATGGATATACAGAATGCTTTTTACAGTGACTTTTGGATCAATACTTGCAAAATAGAGAAGAAGGAAGCAAGACTGGGCTTGAAAGATGCAGCCCAATCTTAGGCAACTCCGTGAGAAGTTCTAGACTTAGAATAGCCATTCAGATTGACTCAAGTTGTGCCAAGATGCCAAGACTGGCATACTTCTGCTTTAATCACTCATTGAATGTGGGCTGTCCTGGGAAGGGACATGACCCTTGGTGAGGCAGATCTCTGCAATTTAGGAGTCTCAGAAGGGCTGGACAACTGAAGGATGTTTGTATAGTAGTTGGATCAACAAGTCCTTCCTCAAAGAAGGATACACAAGCATCCCAGTCATAACCATCATAGTCTACCCCTCGTGCTGCTTAGGCTCACTTCACACAGGTCCCACACACAGCTCCTCCAGGATTCTGGTGGACCTTTCTTCCTGGAGGAAGCTTCAAAGAAGATTGGTGGGATGAACAACTACAAGCCCCAGCTGGTCTCAAGGTCACAGCTGATACTTATTGTTTCCTCCTCCACTCTCCATTCTAGAATCATCTCTCTCTTAAACTCTACTAGTATTGATGACTTACCTGGTGGCATGATGCAAACCATGATTTGTGACAAGTTTCAGCTATTTGTCACCATTCCCTTTACAGGCCTAGATTACTGCATTTAATATTACAATGCAGAAAGGAAGTACCAAGTGCTCCTGTGGTGGCCCCAAGCAGAAATGTTCATAATCTGGAACTGAGGGCCTCAAAACGTGCAAAACCCAACAGAGTTACAGGGACCAGGTTTTACATATTTTTGCAATTGAGTCTCTGGACAGATGGTAAGAACTCCTTGGTTTCCAGACCCATGTACTCTTCCTACAGATGACTAGTATCATATAAATATATTTGATTCAAGATATAAATTGTCTTGAGGATGGCACCTTATTCTTATATAGGGGGTCACTTGTGTATTGGCATTTAAGTTGTGTCTTTAAGAAGTTGTTCCACTGTTTAGGAAACCTGCAGCTTTTGGAAGGTGACCACTCCTGGTCCTTTGCTGTAAAGTAAGTCTTCTGATTGGACACAATTTTGTATGGAATCTCATGCAACTAAATTCTGATCCTGTTCCAGAATCTCTGAGCCGATTTTGTGACTCTCACACTAAGTCTTTAAGCAAGTTCCACATGGCATCTTTTTGCCACCACTAATATTTCCAAACAGCGTGTGTCTACCAGATCATAAGTCCCAAGTGGTAGATGCACTTGCATCACAGCTTGGGCCTAATACAGATCCCTTACCTGTTCTGGGTCCAGCTCAAAGCTCGCTGACTTCAGGGTTACCCGGCACATGGGTTGGAACAGTTTTCCCAGGTATTGAACATGTTACTAAGAGAACATGAAAAGGCCTATCAGGCATTGTATTTCTTTGTTTGTGGAGGGTGCAAGTTGCAGTAATTTATCCTTGACTTTGGATAGTGTATTTGCTTGCTTGGGCTGCTGTAATGCAATACCACAGGCTGAATGACATAAACAATAGAAATTTCTTTTCTCACAGTTTTGGAGGTTAAAAGGCAGATGTATCAGAAGGTTGGTTTCTTTTTCCCTAAGGCCCTCTCCTTGACCCAGAGATGGCTGCCTTCTTGCTGTGTTTTCCCTTGGTCTTTCTTTTGTGCATGCACACCCCTGCTGCTTCTCTGTGTATCTGTGACCAGATTTCCTCCTAGGATACCTGCCAGATTGGCTTTAGGCCCACCCTAATGGCCTCATTTTAACTTAATTATCCATTCTAAGAGTCTAACACCAAATACACTCATATTCTAAAGTCCTGGAGTTTAGAGTTCCAATATATGGATTGGTGTGGGGGACATGATTCAGCCCATAACAGATGAAATATATTGAAATGATCCTGATCACTGGGCCTCTAAATTTTTATTGATAGGTCCAGCTCCTTAAAATTATTGGATGTATCTTCCCCTCTTTAAAGAGTGTGATAAAAATCAAGATTTCCAATTGGCTAGGTACTTCTCATTCATGCAGTCTAATTAGTATGACCTCATAGATACAGTGAATACATTTCTTGGATTATATATGGACAGTGAGGACCTACTGCACAGTTTGAATTTATGAGTCAGGATGAGACCATATGGGTCCAATGATAACTGGAATTCTCAGTTGAATATGTACATATTTGACCATATAACAACAAATACATATTGTAGTTTTTTTTTATTTCTGAGTTTATTTAGGCTATATACCTTCAACAAATGTTAGAATTCCATTTTGGCTCCCTGACTATTAAGCCAAGTAAGGGCTACCTATTAAACTGTGTATTCCCTTAGGGAATCTGCAGAGATATTTGCCATTATGAATGACTTGAAAGATTTAAGCCTATTGATGCATATAATAGCACTATTTAATTCTCTTATTTCACCAATAAGTAGTCCAATAGGTCTTGGAGAATAGCATTGGATGTTGGTAAACTTAATCAAATAGAGGTTTCAAAGCTGCAGTTCAAGATGTGATTTCCTTACTAAAGCAAATCAAAACTGCTAATGGTACATTTTCCTCTTTATGCCTAGTTCAGAGGAATCTTAACTGCCTTTTCCACCCTACAGGACACTCATGTTGTCCACTTACATTGTTAATATCTTACTGAGAAAAGAGAGGAAAACAGATACTAGCAGCTTCCCTGAATGCCCTGGGGGAAATGTGCAAATATTTGGAAAATGAATCTCAAGAAAATAAAGAAAAATTCCCAGGAACCCACTAATCTGAAGGTATGTCAAGACAATCTCCTTCCTGGTAAAGAAGAACCTTATGACCCTAAGAAATGTGTTTAATAATGCATAAGCCTCTTCATTCTTTGTAGGTAACACTGCATTTTTATGCTGTCAAATTTTGGGGAGGCAGGAACCAGAGAAGGAATTTCCCAGATGGCACTAGTGATAAAGAACCTTCCTACCAATGCAGGAGACATAAGAGACACGGGTTCAATCCGTAGGTCACGAAGATCCCCTAGAGTAGGAAATGGCAACCCATCCCAGTATTCTTGCCTGGAGAATCACATGGACAGAGGAGCCTGGCGAGCTACAGTCTGTAGTGTCACAAAGAGCCAGACTTGACTGAAGCAGCTTAGCATGCATTCTGGATATAGAACCAGAAGAGAGAAAGTTGCTTCCAGTTGCTGTTATGACTCGACATATCCTAATGTGAAGAAAATGTCACTAGCATATTTGCATGCTTTATGGAACCTATGATAAACTCAATTATGGTATATTATGTTGGAAACCATTAAGATTTTAGAGCAAAGCCATACTACCTCTTAAAAACAACTTTTGAGAAACAATGGGTGAGTCCATGTTCAGTTCAGTTCAGTCACTCAGTCGAGTCCAACTCTTTGCAACCCTGTGGATTGCAGCATGCCAGGCTTCCCTGTCCATCACCAACTACTAGAGCTTACTCAAACTCATGTCCATTGAGTCAGTGATGCCATCCAACCACCTCATCCTCTGTTGTCTCCTTCTCCTCCTGCCTTCAATCTTTCTCAGCATCAGGATCTTTTCAAATGAGTCAGTTCTTCGCATCAGGTGGCCAAAGTATTAGAGTTTCAGCTTCAGGATCAGTCTTCCAATGAACATTCAGGACTGATTTCCTTTAAGATGGACTGCCTGGATCTCCTTGCAGTCCAAGGGGCTCTCAAGAGTCTTCTCCAACACCACAGTTCAAAAGCATCAATTCTTTGGCACTCAGCTTTCTTTATAGTCCAACTCTCGCATCCATACCTGACTATTGGAAAAACCACAGCTTTGACTAGACGGACCTTTGCTGGCAAAGTAATGTCTCTGCTTTTTAATATGCTGTCTAGGTTGGTCAGAACTTTCCTTCCAAGGAGCAAGCGTCTTTTAATTTCCTGGCTGGAGTCACCATCTGCAGTGATTTTGGAGCCCCCCAAAATAAAATCTGTCACTGTTTCCACTGTCTCCCCATCTATTTGCTATGAAGTGATGGGACCAGATGCCATGATCTTAGTTTTTTGAATGTTGAGTTTTAAGCCGATTTTTCACTCTCCTCTTTCACTTTCATCAAAAGGCTCTTTAGTTCTTCTTCACTTTCTGCCATAAGGGTGGTGTCATCTGTGTATCTGAGGTTATTGATATTTGTCCCAACAATCTTGATTCCAGCTTGTGCTTCATCCAGCCCAGCATTTCTCATGATGTGCTCTGCATATAAGTTAAATAAGCAGGGTGACAATATACAGCCTTGACGTAATCTTTTCCCAATTTGGAACCAGCCTGTTGTTCCATGTCCAGTTCTAACTGTTGCTTCCTGACCTGCATACAGATTTCTCAAGAGGCAGGTCAGGTGGTCTGATATTCCCATCTCTTTAAGAATTTTCCAGAGTTTGTTGTGGTCCACACATTCAAAGTCTTTGGCATAGTCAATAAAGCAGAAGTAGATATTTTTTCTGGAACTCGCTTGCTTTTTCGATGATCGAATGGATGTTGGCAATTTGATCTCTAGTTCCTAACCTTACTTACGCTGTAATTATGTCTCTCCCCCAACTGACATTTGTGGTCTCCTGAGGATTTTCATATTACCAGTTATTACTGGTAATTACCAATGAGAATTAAAAATAAGCATTTGAGCCTGGTTCACAGATGTGTTTGTGCAATATTCCAGCATCACTCAAAACTGAACTCTAGGAAGTTATAGCCCCACCTTGAAATTATCCTGAAGGACAATAGAGCATGGGAATCCCAGGGGGTAGAACAGAGAACAATCTAACCAGCAGAACATTCATATTAGAAAAGAATTTTCTCAGGCTCTGGACATATTGATTGATGTTCATTTGCATATCTGTTTCTCAGCATATTTTTTTTTTTGGTCTTTAATCCACCCATTTGTTCCTTCCAAGTCCCTAATTATCCAACAAGAACAATGTCTGCTACTTTGCAATCAGTATAGAATCTTAGAAGAGACCATCTTTCCTTCTAGGGAAATAAAATACTGAGAATTCCTTTGGGATATTAATGATTTTTCTTAATGTGTCATGTGTTTTCCTTATCTGATTCAGTAGTCTCACATGAAAAGTATCAAACTTGTTAGATTAAAGGATAAATATAATCTTAACAACATGGGGTATCTTTTACCTAAGCAGACATAGTACATACCACCATAGATTAACCAGTATTCCAGCAGGAACAACCAATCTTGGTTACATGATCAGGAATTAATGAACTACCTGGTCATAGGTCAAAGGATGATGTATTGTACTTCTTCTGTTGTAGAAGGGACAAGACTTTGTCCATAAATATAGATTTTAGTTTGGATTTGCCACCCACACTCATTCTTCCTCTTATAGCTTACATTGGTTTGCTAGAGCTGTCATAACAAAAGACTGGATGGCTTTAACATAAGAATTGTATTTTCTCACAGATCTGGAAGCTAGAAGTCCATGATCAAGGTGTTGTCATGTTTGAGTTCACCTTCAGAGATGGCTAGGCTTTGTGACTTCGACGAATGCATTTTTGGGAGATACAATTTAACTCATAGTATGGAACTTATGAGGTGCCTTACCCAATGATAATAGCTCATACAATTTGCATTTCACCAAGTAAATCACTTGACAGACAAAACAGTAAGACATGGATTAACTACTCATTTATCTCCATGGAAATGAAAAAAACCACAATGACTGAGGGAAGTCTTAACTTCTCTCAAAAACTGACAAATCAGAAAGGTACAAAATTACTGGGGATATTGAAGATGCATCACAGAATTAGCAAGTTTGTTGTAAGCATCATATATAGACTACATTCTTTTCAAGCACATATGAAATATTAACAAATATTTATTGTCTACTATGTCCCAAAGGAATTTTCAATGAATAGTAAAGAATCTAAAATATATAGACCACAATCCCTGAGTACAGTGTAATAAAATAAGAAAGCAATAATGGATACATTGATGTATAATAAAAATATAAACACTTTGGAAACATTAATATACAAATGAGTCAAAAAGAAACTACTATGGAAATTATATAATACTTAGAAATAAAAGGCATGGGATATATTACATATCAAAAATTACTGGTAGGCAACCAAAATAGTACTGTTTAAAAAAGTATGGGTAAAAAATGCATATATTAGAAAATGAAAAAAAGATTAAAAACTTATGGGCTAGTTGTTTCACTCTAGATGTTACAACAAGAATAACAGAGGAAACCCACAAAAATATCAGAATATTGAGAGGGAATTATAACAAATATATAATAGAAAACTTCAATACACCTTGAAAATTAGTGAAATAGACAAACTACTTGCAGAAATATTCAGTAGAAAATAATCATAGAAATGAGAAGAACCATAATTAAACAGTTTTTTTAAATAATAAAAAATAATATGGATAGTTTTGTCATCATAAATTTGGAAAAATTTGAAATGGACCATGCCAGCTATGAAAAATGGCTTAAGAAGATTTAGAACATATGAATTAAGGAATAGAAAATCCATCTTTATCAAAGTTGTTTCAGTTAAAATTAAAGAAATTCTTATTTCACTAAAATGGAGGAAAATCTTATTGTATTAATCTAGAAGGCTTTGAAACCTGATGAGTTTTATTTTAGGAGGAAGAGGAAATGTTACAGACTTACAGGCAATGACACAAAAAAGCTAAAATAAGATACTAACAGACTGAATCCAGTAGTACATAATACATGTCATGGATAAGTATTTTTTTTCAGGAATGAAAAGATGCTGTAATATAAAGCAGATCAACTGATTCACCTTTAGGAGATTAAAGAAGAAAAGCTACATGATCATATAAATGAAGGCAGAAAAATTTTCAATAAATCAAACATGTTAGTAATAAAAACTCTTAGCAATCTAGATATTCCACAAATTTATAAAATGTATCTACCAAAAATCTGTAACAAGCATACATAAAGTGACAGACTTTAGCTTTCATGTCAGAACAAGATGTGAGCATTCACCCTTGTGGCTTCTTTCCTCCTCACACCAAAATTCCTAGCTAAAAATAACTGAAGCAAAATAAATAAAAATAAATTAGAAATACAGTTTTAATAAAAATTAGATTTCAATTATAATATTAATACATTTATAAATAATTGGCATAGCTAATAGGAAGGAAGGTCTAAGAATTGCAGATGAAGAAAAACAAAAACTTTTGCTGAAGGACTTAAGATATCATTCAAATAAATGGAGACATGTTTTTGGAGGAAAAGAGTCAGTGTTCTAAAGATGTCAATTCTCCCACACACTAATCTGTCAATTCGTAGATCTCACAATCAAAAACTTAACAAGATTTTTGTAATCTTCATTTTTTTTTAACTTTAAATTTGGGCCCTTTTACTTATCTTTGAAAAATTATTATGTACATACGGTATAAAAAAGAATCAAAGAGCACAAAAGGGTACAAAGGGGAAATAGCTCCTAAACAGTCCCTATCAATTCACCTTCCCATTTAACCAATGTTTACATTTCTTGTACAATCTTTCAGAGACACCCTATACGTGTATACATGTGTTTATGTGCATGTAAACACACTCATTTCCATGAAAATGTTACATGATATATATACCATGCTTTTCTTTTTACCGAGTATATTTTGGAGCTAAATCAGTACACACGTATCTGTCCCAACTGATTATCTAGTACATGTTAGTTTCCTATTGTTTCTATAAAAAATTACCACAAAGTTAGTAACTTAAAACAGTACTCATTTATTTTCTTACAGTTCTGAAGGTGTGGGATCATAAATGTGAAATCTTTTTCACTGGGCTAAATTCAAGCTGTTGGCAGGGATCATTCTTTCTGGAAACTTTATAGCGAGAAACCATTTCCTTGCCTTTTTCAACTTCTAGTGACTGCCTTTACCCCCTTGGTTTGTGGCCTCTTCCTCCTTCTTCAAAGCATATCATTCTAATCTCTGTTTTTACCATCACAATTCCTTATTTTCATAGTATTAGCTCTCCCTGCTTCCCTTTAGATAATCCAGAGTATTCTTCCCTTGTCATAATGCTTAATTAATTGCCTCTTCAAAGATACTTTTGTTGAATAAACATATGCTCATAAAGACTTCCTGGTGGCTCAGATGGTAAAGAATCTGCCTGTAATGTAAAAGACCTGGGTTTGATCCCTGGGGTTGGGAAGATCCCCTAGAGAAAGGAATGGCAACCCACTCCAGTATTCTTGCCTGGCAAATCCCATGGACAGAGAAGACTGGGGGGCTCCAATGCACGGAGTCATGAGGAATCGGACACAACAGAACGACTAACACTTTCACTTGCATATAACTGATAAAGTCTGTGTGGACCAGAAATTCCACTTCTAGAAGTAGAATTAATCAGTCACTGGTCAAAGGGCATGTGTTATTCATAGACAGGTAGATAGATTATAGATGTAAATATATACAGGTAGAGACATTCAGGCAAATTTTACTTCCCAGAAGTTCAAAATGTATACTCCCACAAACAAATTTGAGAGTCTCAATACCTGTTTCCCCACATTTTGTGCTAAATTTCAGGATTCTTACTACATCTAATTTTATACATTGATCCTTGTAGATTTTTCCAGGTGAAGAATCATATCATAAACAAAACAATGACATTTTCTTCCCTTACATTATGTATATGCCTACACACAACCACACACTTACTGACTAGTCATCATTATTACTTACACATTATTAGTCAAATGAATGTTTTGGCCAATCCAATATATAATATTTATATGTGTGTACATATATACATATATGCATGTATAGTGTTGTTCAGTTGCCCAGTCATATCTGACTCTTTTCAACCCCATGGACTACAGCATGTATACAGAGCCATATACATAAATCTACATAAATCAAATAATTGTACACAGGATGTTTCTCTTCAACCTTTTCCCCCTAAAAGTATATATGGAAATTACTCATTCCATTATATGGATGTTCTGTAATTTATGTAATCATTCATTTTTTCATTTAAGCCATGGCCTGCTCTGAAAATACCTGTCAGTATATCATCATGTCTTTATGGGTCTACATCTGTAAGATAAATCCCTAGAAGTTGATTGGTTAAAGGGTTCATAGATTATTTTTTCTGTGTAGCCATTTTTCATAATATTGTTATTTATCTTTGTGTAAAATCCCTGAATTTCCTAATTGCAAGATGTTGATGTGAGAAGGTGCCAAGACCATGCTCCAGGCCAGCAAGCAAGAATTCTTTTATGATTCAAGGTTCGGTGTGTGAATGAATTCTTAGGTCAGAAGGCTGATACAGGCATTGTAGAACTACACACATGACACTTCTCTCCTCTACTCTGCAAACAGGCTGGCCTGTTTGTTTCTTTAATCAGTCCCACTCCATCTACTTTTCAAAACTCCTTGTCATACTGAGTTCAGAGTAGCTTCCTCTGTCAACCTTTGTACTTGTTCTATAATCAGTTGATTGTTGTTCTCATTGGTGGTGGCAACTTAGAACTGTGATTTATCCCTGGCCTGAGATCTTCAGTCAAAAGAGTCTTATCTCAGAGTCTCATATTTTTTTTTGGACATTGACTCTATTTATTCATTTATAATTTTGTGGAGGTATTTATCTTTTATTTATTTATTTATTTTAATTGGAGGCTAATTACTTTACAATATTGTAGTGGGTTTTGCCATACATTGACATGAATCAGCCATGGGTGTACATGTGTTCCCCATCCTGAACCCCCCTCCCACCTCCCTCCCCATCCCATCCCTCTGGGTCATCCCAGTGCACCAGCCTTGAGCACCCTGTCTCATGCATCAAACCTGGACTGGCGATCTGTTTCACATATGATAATACACATGTTTCAATGTTATTCTCTCAAATCATCCCACCCTCGCCTTCTCCCACAGAGTCCAAAAGACTGTTCCATATATCTGTGTCTCTTTTGCTGCCTCGCATATAGGATTATCATTACCATCTTTCTAAATTCCATATATAAGCGTTAGTATACTGTATTGGTGGGTTTTTTTCTGGCTTACTTCACTCTGTATAATAGGCTCCAGTTTGATCCACCTCATTAGAACTGATTCAAATGTATTCTTTTTAATGGCTGAGTAATATTCCATTATGTATATGTACCACAGCTTCCTTATCCATTCGTCTGCTGATGGACATCTAGGTTGCTTCCATGTCCTGGCTATTGTAAACAGTGCTGTGATGAACAATGGGGTACATGTGTCTCTTTCAATTCTATATTCCCAGCAGTGGGATTGCTGGGTCATATGGTAGTTCTACTCCCAGTTTTTTAAGGAATCTCCTCACTGTTCTCCATAGTGGCTGTACTAGTTTATATTCCCACCAACAGTGTAAGAGGCTTCCTTTTTATCCACACCCTCTCCAGCATTTATTATTTGTAGACTTTTGGATAACAGCCATTCTGACTGGTGTGAAATGGTACCTCATTGTGGTTTTGATTTGCATTTCTCTGATAATGAGTGATGTTGAGCATCTTTTCATGTGTTTGTTAGCCATCTGTATGTCTTCTTTGGAGAAGTGTCTTTTTAGTTCTTTGGGCTATTTTTTGATTGGGTTATTTATTTTTCTGGAATTGAACTGCATGAGCTGCTTGTATATTTTTGAGATTAATTCTTTGTCAGTTGCTTTGTTTGCTATTATTTTCTCCCATTCTGAAGGCTGTCTTTTCACCTTTCTTATAGTTTCCTTCATTGTGCAAAAGCTTTTAAGTTTAATTAGATCCCATTTGTTTATTTTGCTTTTATTTCCATTACTCTGGGAGGTGGGTCAGAGAGGATCCTGCTGTGATTTATGTCAGAGAGTGTTTGGCCTATGTTTTCTTCTAGGAGTTTTATAGTTTCTAGTCTTATGTTGAGATGTTTAATCCATTTTGAGTTTATGTTTGTGTATGGTGTTAGAAAGTGTTCTAATTTCATTCTTTTACAAGTGGTTGACCAGTTTTCCCAGCACCACTTGTTAAAGACATTGTCTTTTCTCCATTGTATATTCTTGCCTCCTTTGTCAAAGATAAGGTGTCCATAGGTGCTTGGATTTATCTCTGGGCTTTCTATTTTGTTCCATTGATCTATGTTTCTATCTTTGTGCCAGTACCATACTGTCTTGATGACTGTAGCTTTGTAGTACAGTCTGAAGTCAGGCAAGTTGATTCTTCCCATTCCATTCTTCTTTCTCAACAGTGCTTTGGCTATTCGAGGTTTTATGTATTTCCATACAAATTGTGAAATTAATTGTTCTAGTTCTCTGAAAAATACCGCTGGTAGCTTGATAGGGATTGCATTGAATCTATAGATTCAATTGATTCTATTGAATCTATAGATTGCATCGAATCTATAGATTGCTTTTTCAGTATATTGATTTTTCTGATCCATGAGCATGTTATATTTCTCTATTTGTGTCATCTTTGATTTCTTTCATCAGTGTTTTATAGTTTTCTATATATAGGTCTTTTGTTTCATTAGGTAGATTTATTCTCAAGTATTTTTTTCTTTTCATTGCAATGGTGATTGGAATTGTTTCTTTAATGTCTCTTTCTGTTTTCTCATTGTTAGTGTATAGGAATGCAAGGGATTTCTGTGTGTTAATTTTATATCCTGCAAATTTACTATATTCATTTATTAGCTCTATTAATTTTCTGGTGAAGTCTTTAGGGTTTTCTACGTAGAGTATCATGTCATCTGCAAACAGTGAGAGTTATACATCTTCTTTTCCAATCTAGATTCATTTATTTATTTTTCTTCTCTGATTGCTGTTGCTAGAACTTCCAAAACTATGTTGAATAGTACTGGTGAGAGTGGGCATCCTTCTCTTGTTCCTGACTTTAGGGGAAATGCTTTCAATGTTTCACCATTGAAGATAATGTTTGCTGTGGGTTTATCATATATGGCTTTTATTATGTTGAGGTATGTTCCTTGTATGCCTGTTTTCTGGAGGGTTTTTATTATAAATGGATGTTGAATTTTGTCAAAGGCTTTCTCTGCTTCTATTTAGATAATCATATGGTTTTTATCTTTCAATTTGTTAATGTGGTGTATCACATTGATTGATTTGGGGATATTGAAGAATCCTTGCATCCCTGGGATAAAGCCCATTTAGTCATAATGTATGATCTTTTTAATATGTTGTTGGATTCTCTTTGCTAGAATTTTGTTAAGGTTCTTTGCATCTATGTTCTTCAGTGATATTGGCCTGTAGATTTCTTTTTTTGTGGCATCTTTGTCTGGTTTTGGTATTAGGGTGATGGCCTCATGGAATGAGTTGTTTGGAAGTTTACCTTCCTCTGCAATTTTCTGGAAGAGTTTGTGTAGGATATATGTTAGCTCTTCTCTAAATTTTTGGTAGAATGCAGCTGTGAAGCCTTCTGGTGCTGCTTTTTTGTCTGCTGCAAGATTTCTGATTACAGTTTCAATTTCCATTCTTGTGATGGGTCTGTTAAGATTTTCTTTTCTTCCTGGTTCTGTTTGAGAAAGTTATACTTTTCTTAGAATTTGTCCATTTCTTCCAAGTTGTCCATTTTATTGGCATATAGTTGCTGATAGTAGTCTTTTATGATCCTTTTATTTCTGTGTTGTCTGTTGTGATTTCTCCATTTTCATTTCTAATTTTGTTTACTTGATTCTTCTCCTTTTTTTTATGATTCTGGCTAATGGTTTGTCTATTTTATTTATCTTCTCAGAGAACGATCTTTTAGCTTTATTGATTTTTTTCCTCTGGTTTCTTTTGTTTCTTTTTCACTTATTTCTGCCCTAATTTTTATGTTTTCCTTACTTCTACTAACACTTGGGTTCATCATTTCTTCTTTTTCTAGTTGCTTTAGGTGTAGAGTTAGGTTATTTATTTGATTTTTCTCTTATTTCTTGAGGTAAGCTTGTATTGCTATGAACCTTCCTCTTAGCACTGCTTTTACTGAATCCCATAGGTTTTGGGTTGTTATGTTTTAATTGTCATTCTTTTCTATGCATAATTTGATTTCTTCTGTGATTTGTTGGTTATTCAGAAGTGTGTTGTTTAGCCTCCACATGTTTGTATTTTTAATACTTTTTCCTATAGTTAACATCTAATCTTACCACATTGTGATCAGAAAAGATGCTTGAAATGATTTCAATTTTTTTTTTAATTTATCAAGGCTAGATTTATGGCCCAGGATGAGATCTATCCTGGAGAAGGTTCCGTGTGCACTTGAGAAAAAGGTGAAATTCATTGTTTTGGGGTGAAATGACCTGTAGATATCAATTAGGTCAAACTGGTACATTATTTCATTTAAAGTTTTTGTTTCCTTGCTAATTTTATGTTTAGTTGATCTATCCATAGGTGTGAGTGGGGTATTAAAGTCTCCCACTATTATTGTGTTACTGTTAATTTCCCCTTTCATACTGTTAGCATTTGCCTTACAAATTGCAGTGCTCCTATGTTGGGTGCCTATATATTTATAATTGTTATATCTTCTTGGATTGACCTTTTGATCTTTATGTAGTATCCTTCTTTGTCTCTTTTCACAGCCTTTATTTCAAAGTCTATTTTATCTGATGTGAGTATTGCTACTCCTGCTTTCTTTTGGTCTCCATTTGTGTGAAATATCTTTTCCCAACCCTTCACCTTCAGTCTGTATGTGTCCCTTGTTTTGAGGTGGGTCTCTTGTAGACAGCATATATAGGGGTCTTGTTTTTGTATCCATTCACCCAGTCTTTGTCTTTTGCTTGGGGCATTCAACCCATTTACATTTAATGTGATTTTTGATAAGTATGATCCTGTTGCTATTTACTTTGTTGTTTTGGATTCGACTTTATGCACCTTTTTTGTGTTTCCTGTCTATGCAAGATCCTTTAGCATTTGTGGAAGAGCTGGTGTGGTAGTGCTGAATTCTCTCAGCTTTTGCTTGTCTGTGAAGCTTTTGCTTTCTCCTTCATATTTGAATGAGATCCTTGCTGGGTACAGTAATCTGGGTTGTGGGTTTTTCTCTTTTACCATTTTAAGTATGTCTTGCCATTCCCTTCTGGCCTGAAGAGTTTCCATTGAAAGATCAGCTGTTATCCTTATGGGAATCCCCTTGTGGGTTATTTGTTGTTTTTCCCTTGCTGCTTTTAATATTTGTTCTTTGTGTTTGATCTTTGTTATTTGATTAATATGTGTCTTGCGGTGTTTTGCCTTGGGGTTATCCTGTTTGGGACTCTCTGGGTTTCTTGGACTTGAGTGACTATTTCCTTCCCCATTTTAGGGAAGTTTTCAACTATTATCTCCTCAAGTATTTTCTCATGGCCTTTCTTTTTGTCTTCTTCTTCTTGGACTCCTATGCTTCAAATGTTGGGGCGTTTGACATTGTCCCAGAGGTCTCTGAGGTTGTCCTTATTTCTTTTAATTCTTTTTTTTCTTTTTTCCTCTCTGCTTCATTTATTTCCTCCATTGTATCTTCCACCTCACTTATCCTATCTTCTTCCTCCGTTATTCTACTGTTGGTTCCCTCCAGAGCACTTTTGATCTCATTTATTGCATTATTCATTATTGATAGACCGTTTTTTATTTCTTACAGGTCCTTGGTAAACATTTCTTTCATCTTCTCAATCCTTGTCTTCAGACCATTTATCTGTATCTCCATTTTGTGTTCAAGATTTTGGATCATTTTTACTATCATTATTTTAAATTCTTTTTCAGGCAGACTCCCTATCTCCTCCTCTTTTGTTTGGTTTGGTAGGCATTTATCCTGTTCCTTTACCTGCTGAGTATTCCTCTGCCTTTTCATCTTGTTTAGATTGCTGTGTTTGAGGTGGCCTTTCTGTATGCTGGATGTTTGTGGTTCCTCTTTATTGTGGAGGTTCCTCCCCGTGAGTGGGGTTGGACGAGTGGCCTGTCAAGGTTTCCTGGTTTGGGAAGCTTGCATCGGTGTTCTGGTGGATAGAGCTGGATCTATTCTCTCTGGAGTGCAGTGAAGTGTCCAGTAGTGAGTTTTGAGATGTCTATGGGTTTGGTGTGACTTTTTGCCGCCTGTATTTTAATGCTCAGTGTTATGTTCCTGCATTGTTGGAGAATTAGCGTGGTATGTCTTGTTGTGAAACTTGGTGGCTCTTGGGTGGAGCTTGGCTCAGTGTAGGTATGGAGACTTTTGGATGAGATCTTGTCTATTAATGTTCCCTGGAGTCAGGTGTTTTCTGGTGTTCTCAAGTTTTGGATTTAAGCCTCCTGCCCCTGGTTTTCAGTCTTATTCTTACAGTAGCCTCAAGACTTCTCCATCCCTACCTCATTGATGATAAAACATCTAGGTTAATGGAGAAAAGATTCTCCACAGTGAAGAACACCCAGAGAGGATCACAGAGTTACATAGAGAAGAGAAGAGAGAGAAGGGAGATTGAGGTGACCAGGTGGAGAAGACGGGGAATCAAAACGAGAGAGAGTAATCTAGCCAGTAATCAATTCCCTATGTACTCTCTACAGTCTGGAACACTCAGAGAGGTTCATGGAGTTACATAGAGAGGAGAAGAGGGAGGAAGGAGATAGAGGTGACCAGGAGGAAAAGAGGGGGAGTCAAAAGGAGAGAGACAGATCTAGCCAGTAATCATTTCCCTAAGTGTTCCCCACAGCCCAGAACACCCAAAAAGATTTGCAGAGTTGGATAGGGAAGAGAAGGGGGAGGGAGGAGCTAGAAGTGACTGGGGGAGAAAAAGGAGAGTCAAAAGGCGGAGAGGGCAATCAACCCAGTAATCACACTCCTAAGTAAAATGGGTAGTGATGATTGAATTCTTAATAGTACAAAATTGATAACAAATACCAAAAGGCAAAGATTTAAAATCTAGGGTAGATGTTAGACTCTCAAAAATACAATATTAAAAGAAAAAAAACAGCAAAATCGCCAAAATTATAATATATATATATATATATATATGAAGTTTGCTTTAAAAATAGGGTCTTCTTTTTTTGCAAGGTAATAGTAAGTTATAAAAATGATAATTAAAGGAATAATAAAGAAGTTAAAAATTAAAAAATTATTAAAAATGATAATAATAAAATGTATCTAGGAATTTCTCTGGAGCTGTTGAGGGAAGTGTTGGTCAGTTCAATTTCAGGTAGTTCCTTGTTCCAGCTTATACTTCTTCTCAAGGTCTATAGGCCCCTTCCAATGTAGTCAGTGCTAAATACAGGATTTTAATCTGTTACACCTGTCACTTCCAAAGCTGTTCCCTCCTCTTTGTTTATTTTGGCTTCCTCTGTTTGCAAATCTCTTCAGTGTCTAATTTCCAACCTGACACAAGGGGGCGAAGGTGGTCACTTATTTAGGCTCACTAGTTCAATTGTGCTGTGGGGAGGGAGGAACACTGCAAATAAATATCACTGGCGTGTGTGGGGAGTGCTCAGTGTATGGACCACACTGGGCTTGCCCCTGCTCACAGTGTGTGTGCTTTCCCAGTCTACACTGCTCAGGTCCAGTTCCTCTGCAGAAGAACTGTCTAAAGCGGGCCCTGTGTTGTGTGCACTTCCCAGGACTAAGCTGTTCAGGTTCTCGGGTACTGCATAAAGGCACAGACTCGGTTGGGCCTGAGTTTTGTGCCTTTCCCAGGTTTGAGCAGCTCAGGCGACCAGGTGCTTGGCGAGCACACTCTGCCAGGTGGGTGGTGTGTCTTATCACCTCCCCAGTTCCAGCCACTCGCTTTCCAGGGTGTGCTGCAAGAGTGCCATCTCAGGTGTGCCATGTGTCTCCTCTAGGAGCTGATCTCTGACTGCGACCCTCCTAGCAGAGGTTAACCGCCCAGGATCCCAGGAAGACGTGGTTAGCATCTGGGAGCCTGCTCACAGTTTGGTGGAGGATGCTATCTCTGGGTCCAAGATTGCGTCTCGCCTTCTAGCTCAGGCTGTCCCCTGCCTTCCTCTCTGCCTCTGGCAGGGGTATGGGCCCGTCCACAGCCGGTTAGCTTTCCTCTGGTATTCGTTCAGTCCTTTGTTCTGTGAGCAGACCAAGCTGTGCCTTAGAGCTTTTCATGGGAAAGTTCTCTCTCCCTCTCCTTTTTCTTTTTTTTCCTCTCTCTCTCTGGTTATCCCACAGTTTGGGTTGCTATCTCACATTAGCTCTCTCAGATTGTCCTCAGGGCATTCAGACCTGGTCCTTACCCTAAGCATGCAGTCCACACCTCCCTGATCAGCCCCCGCTCACTGCTGGTGGGTGAGAGCCTCTGGGCTCTCCGCCAGGAGTTGCAGTTAGGTGTGTGTTCTGTAGGGGTTTTGTTTTTGTTTTTTTTCCTCCTGATTATGTTGCCCTCTGAGGCTCCAAAACTTCTCACAGACCCGCTGATGAGAGGGTTTCCTGGTGTTTGGAAACTTCTCCTCCTTCACGACTGCCTCCTTGGGATGGGTCTCCATCCCTAACTCTTTTGTCTCTTTTTTTATCTTTTATATTTTGTCCTGCCTCTTTTCGAAGAGAATGGGCTGCCTTTCTGGGTACCTGGTGTCCTCTGCCAGTGTTCAGAATTTGCTTTGTGGAATTTGCTCAGCATTCAAATGATCTTTCAATGAATTTGTGGGTGAGAAAGTGATCTCCCTGTCCTATTCCTTTGCCATCTTAGGACCACCCCTCTGTTTTGCATTTCTAATATTTCTCTTTCATCTTTTCAAAATATTTTCTCATTTAATAATCTCTCATTCTTTTTATAGTTAGTTTCTTTAAAATGTCTTAATATACCTATTTTAACTCTCTTTCGGAGTGTTCTATTATCTCTTAATACTTGGGTATGAAATTTCTTTTTACTTTGCCGACTCTAAATCAACTGTTTCTCTCATGATTCTTTTTTTCCATAATGCACCTTGTAATACTTTTCTTTAAATCAGCTTATGTGTGTTTGTGTGTGCTTACTTGCTTAGTCATGTCTGACTCTTTGTGACCCCATGGGCTGTAGCCTGCCAGGCTCCTCTGTTCATGGGGATTCTCTAGGCAAGAATAGTGGAGTGGGTTGCCATGCCTTCCTCCAAGGGATCTTCCCAATCAAGGAACTGAACCTAGATTTCCCACACTGCAGGCAATTCTTTACAGTCTGAGCCACCAGGGAAGTCCAAGAATACTAGAGTGGTTAGCCTATCCATTCTCCAGGGGAACTTTCTGATCCAGGAATTGAACTGGGGTCTCCTGCATTGTAGGCAGATTCTTTACCAGCTGAGCTTCCAGGGAAGCCCTAAATCAGCTTATGTTCAATTGAAATTCTAGATTTTTTTTTTTTTTTTAATTTTAGGCGTTCACTTTGGAGTCTGCATGTAGCAGACAATGTAAATGCTATCCTAGCTTCTGTAGGACCGAGTGTCTGCTTTCTGCAGGGTGCCACTGTTTTCATTTCTTACCTGGGACTGGTGATTGATTCTATAACTGCTTCAAGGATGTCAGGGCTCCGATCAGCTTTACATCTGCCTGTAATAGGACTTCCCCCAATGCATCTAGCCAAATGATGGCTATTATCCTTTCTCTCATTTTTTAAATCTTATATCTATATACCTAATCCTGACCAGAAGTTAGAGTAGGTATATTCTTAATTTCCCATTGCTATTACCTCTAGAAATTTGCTATGAATTCTTACTTCTTTATTCTGTGAATACTTACATTAAAACCTCCACCTCTTTTAAAGAACATGACCTCAGATGATAAAACCTGATACTCTTCCTTGTAGTCATCTTCTGAATTCATTGATAATTTTGGCATGGTGCACACTGTTCTCTTTGAACGTCTTCTCTTGGTACAGATCTACATGCATATTAATAATCTATCCAATAAATTTGTTTTTCAGTTCTTTGAACACTTCATTTCTTATGATGTTTTCTCTCTGTGTGTGTACACATGCAAACTGTGTGCATGGATCTTCAATAGGCACGTCTAACTCCATAAATTCAAAATAAATTATTCAATCTCACTCCCAATCTGCCTCCCTCTCAGTCTTTCCTCATTTCAGTAAATGCCATGACCATTTACCCAGGTGGTTAAGAAAAGTACAAGGAGCTACTCTTGAGGTCTCTCTCCCTCCACCTTACATTCAGTTCAGCACTGTCAACTGTATCTTGGAAATATCTAGAATTTTTTGACTATTCTCTCCCTCTGCTACTATCCAAGCAACTCTTCTCCCTAGCTTTGACTATTACAATAACCTCTAAATTGGTCCCAGTGCTTCTATTTTGTGTCTACACACCCCCTTTTCCACATGGCACTCAAAATAATATTTTCTTAACATAAATATAGCCATGTCTTTTCCCTTACTAAATTCTCCAAAGGTATTTATTTGCACGTAAATGAAAATCCAAATTCTTAACATGCCCAAATCTCTTTTGTCTCTCATTAAAATTCCTTACAATGTTTTCTTTTCTCTCCTACCCCCAACCACACCAGCCTTCTCCATATTCCTTAATTAGCCAATCTCATCCTCACATTGTGAGCTTGTAAATTGCTATCCTTTGGACTTAATAGGTTCACCCCAAAGTTTTCTGGATGGATGGCTTTTTCTTGGCAGGCATGTCCCAGTTCAAGAGTCAGCTTCTTTGAATTATTCCCTTACCACACTTTTTAAATGACCTCCCCCAATCATACACACACGTACATGTGCACATGCACACACATACAGATACTCACTGTGACTTCAACTCCATTCTATTTTCTTTATAGCATTTACCTTAAACTATTATTTTTGTTTGTTAATTATTCTATAAATTGATAAAAAAAAAAAAAGAAACCTAGGAGTGGTGGAACTTATTTTTCTTATTTTCCTTTCTGTCTGCATCACCTAAATTAATGTTGCACACATGGTCATGGCTGACTGCCTATCACAGGAGAAGGGCTATTCAGGCTCTAACTTAAGTAAATCTTTGCTAAAAAAAAAAAAAAAAAAAAAGAGGAGAAGAGGGCATTTTAAGCAGATGCCCATGGATATCTGTGCAAATAATTGATTGCATCATTTTCTAAGTGGCATTTTTTTTCTGAGACTAGGACTGAAGTCTCAATGGTAATACATGGGGAAAACAGCATTTCTTGCTAAATATTATTGGCATTGTTGAAGCTATTGATTGTACTGCTCTGAAGAACTCATTATATTCTGAATCATTTACCCTCAAATAAATTCCAAAAGCTTCAATATTTTAGATTAAAATAAACAGTCAACTATCTCAAAATAGTTGAGGAGATAGATGAAATCTAAAGAGACTACACAAGTGCTGGGATGTTACAGGATATTGCAATCATTCTTAATGGTTATTGGATTAAACTAAAATAAAACTGCTTACCCAGATTGAAAATTTGATCTTCACTATGGACTAACCTGACTTTAAAAAAAAATTGATACTATAACCAGAGTACCATTTCCCACAGATTTAATCTAATAACTATATATATATATATATATATATATATGTATGTCAGAATATATATATGTGTGTGTATGTGTGTGTGTGTGTGTGTGTGAGAGAGAGAGAGAGAGAATATAATTTAATTGTGCACATCTCCAGAGAATCCATCATAAAATTATTTTACTCATACTCGATATTTGAAAGAAAAAGTGAAGACTGAAGACTTTTATTCAGACAATGCAATTAGACTTTAGGTGAGCAAGGAATTGGTTCACCCTTGTTTTTGATACATAGCAAAGAGAATTACTTGAATTAGCCACATAATAAACAGCAATACAAAATTAAATAGAATTAATATCTCACAACTGTGGTCACCAACAGAGTTAAATATGAAGAAATATTGAGTGGTCATAATTTTCAGGTTCTACTGAGAGTTTAAGCTGAATAGAGCACTTGATTAAAGATGCTGGCTCTTCCATGGAAGCTGTGATACCTCATTGAAATTACCCCTTTGAGCTCCAATATTTCATCATTAAAAGCAGATAAAATAGCACTTCTCAGAATTATTTTATGATTTAGATTAAATAATATATGTGATGTTTTGCATGTGGTACTGCTCGGCTTTGTTTCAATTAATATTTGCTATGTAAAAGATTACCCTGAAAATTAATTGCTTAAAATAACCATTTATGAAATCATGGTTCTGAGGGTCAGCAATTTGGGCTGTGCTCAGCTGTATGATTCTTCTTCTGGGTTCGCTTTGGTTCACTCATTTGGCAGCAGCTCATTTGGGAGACCAGCAAGGGGCTGGTTTGTATAAGACAGTCTCATTCACACACTTCGTGGTTGTCAGGCTGTTGGTCAGGATGTCTTGGTTCTCTTCGGTGTGGCCTTTCCATTAAGTTAGCTTAGGCTTATTCATACTGTGGCAGCATTCAAAAAGTGCTGAAAAGGGAGCTGCAAGGTCTCTTGAGGTAGCACGGCATTTCTGCTGCATTTTATTGGTCAAAGAAAATCATATTACCAGCACAGGTCAAAGAGGTTAAAAAAAGTCACCTCTTAATAGGAGAATCTGGAAAGGAAATTGTGACCATTGAATCTACCACAATGACCTCAGTAAAATATTTTCAATAGAATGATGAAGCAAAGGTGTTAGGTTTCAATGAGTCGGAGAGTGAAATAGATGTAAAGAAGTGAAAACCGCATTTATGGATACTTTTAAGGAATATGTATGTGAAGATAAAGAAAACAAATGTGTGTGAGCTAAAATATATCAGGGTCAAAGCAATTTTCATTAAATGTTTCGATTAGAAAGATACAATAATGTTCATATGCTTAGGGGAAATTTAGAAGCATGCAGGAGGTTGACAATAAATGACAGAAAATGGAATAAAATCCTAGAAGGACTGGTTCCAGCACTGCACCAGAGGAAGAGGAACCTTCTTTGAGACCAAAAGGAAGGAGTCAAATATGATTGCTACTTGCATGAAAATATGTTTAGAAACCATTGGATATATGAATATTACAAGGGGATATTACTAATTGGCTTTTCTTGGTGAAATAGGAGCTGTGCTGATGTTAAAGATGATTTTGAAGATCATGAACTTGTAGTGACGTGAGTGTTCATTGAAGTGTAACTTTCACCAGCGTTGCTTAGTAGTCATTTCAGTGAAATCAGAGCTTTCTTTTCTGCATGACTGTGGATGAAAGGCAAGAGGACAAAAAATTTTAGTGGTTAAAAAAAAATCCTTTAATGGACAGACCATGAAATATAGTTTTGATTAGTAAGTTTAAATAAAGATTATTTGAAGGAGTTGAATAGATTGGAGAAATCAGTAAGGCTTATGAATTGTAGTGGTAAGATCTAAGAAGATGACAAAGCTAAAAGCATAGAAAAGGACTTTGAAAATAAATGATAATGTGACTATAGAGTGTGCCTGGAACAGTTCTAGTGTAATTCCCAACAGACTCCTCTTTCCTTTCATTCTCAAAAACAATCTGCCTTGGACAATAAACTATATGGTCACTCATCTTAGATTTTAAGATTTAGGAGCACTGGCTATTTCTGGGTGTGGCAGTGATGCGAATGTTCCTCTTAGCTTCATTTTAAGTTAGGAAATGTAATTGGTCAAAGGCTGCTTTGCCCTGAAACCCATCTAAAGATAGGGCTGAACCCACTCCTCCCATATACTGCTCTCCACTAAGGTAGATATGTTTTTAGGAGACAACGGACACCTTTGTTGGTCTACTTTGGTTCAAGGACTACCTGATGGCTTGGCCCACAGCCTAGGTTGCATCAGCCCAACCATCTCTCATATTCTTCATCTCAGGCTGTCAAGAGACTTGATAAATCTTTCAGCATTCCCAGTTCCCTCTGTATTCCTCTTCACAGGCATTTCCACTAATAAAATCCTTGTACATATAATCTTATCTTAGTGTCTCCTTCTAGAATATCCAGGCTAAAATCAGTGGTATCCAGAATGGTCTAAAACACTAGTCAGTAAGATAAATTTTTCTAACTGGCTCACATAACCATTACGTCTCCATCCCAGCCCACACTAAAGGTGAAGAGAACACTATCATGATGGGTGCCATGGATAGTCCTTGGCTCAAAGTAGTTATTCAAAGAATAGCAAGAAGAGATAAGAAAGCCTTCCTAAGTGAATGATGCAAAGGAACAGAGGAAAACAATAGAAAGGGAAAAACTAGATATCTCTTCAGGAAAATTAGAGATACCACGGGAAACTTTCATGCAAAAGTGGGCATAATAAAGGACAGAAATTGTACGGACCTAATAGAAGCAGAAGATATTAAGAAGAGGTGGCAAGAATACAGAGAAGAACTATACAAAAAGATTTTAATGACTGAGATAACCATGATGGTGTGATCACTCACCTAGAGCCAGACATCTTGGAGTGGAATGTCAAGTGGGTCTTAGGAAGCATCACTATGAACAAAGCTATTGGAGGTGATGGAATTCCAGCTGAGCTATTTCAAATCCTAAAAGATGGTGCTGTGAAAGTGCTGCACTCAATATGTGAGAAAATTTGGAAAAATCAGCAGTGGCCACAGGACTGGAAAAGGTCAGTTTTCATTCCAAACCCAAAGAAGGGCAATGCCAAAGAATATTCAAAATGTTCAAAACCACACAATTGTACTGATTTCACATGCGAGCAAAGTAATGCTCAAAATTCTTCAAGCAAGTCTTCAAGAGTATGTGAACCGAGAACTTCCAGACGTACAAGCTGGATTTAGAAAAGGCAGAGGAAACAGATATCAAATTGCCAACATCTGTCCGATCATAGAAAAAGCAAGAAAATTCCAGAAGAACGTCTACTTCTTCTTCATTGACTATGCTAAAGACTTTAACCATGTGAATCATAACAAACTGTGGAAAATACTTAAAGAGATGGGAGTACCAAAACAACTTATGTGCCTCCTGATAAACCTGAATACAGGTCAAGAAGCAACAGTCAGAACCAGACATGGAACAAACTGGTTCAAAATTGGGAAAGCAGTACCTCAAGACTATACATTGTTAACCTGCTTATTTAAATTCTATGTTAAATGCCAACCTGGATGAAGCACAAGCTAGAATCAAGATTGCCGGGACAAGTATCAATAACCTCAGATATGCAGATGACACCACCCTTATGGCAGAAAGTGAAGAAAAACTAAAGAGCCTCTTGATGAAGGTAAAGGAGGAGAGTGAAAAAGCTGGCTTAAAATTCAACATTCAAAAAACTAAGATCATGGCATCTGGTCCCATCACCTCATGGCAAATAGATGGGGAAACAATGGAAACAGTGAGAGACTTTATTTTCTTGGGCTCCAAAATCACTGCGGATGGTGACTACAGTCATGAAATTAAAAGACGCTTGCTCCTTGGAAGAAAAGCTATAACAAACCTACACAGCATATTAAAAAGCAGAGACATTACTTTGCTGACAAATTCCATGTAAAGCTGTGGTTTTTCCAGCAGTCATGTATGGGAGAGTTGAACTATGAAAAAGCTGAGCGCTGAAGAATTGATGCTTTTGAACTATGGTGTTGAAGAAGACTCTTGAGAGTCCCTTTGACATCAAGAAGATAAAACCAGTCAAGTCAAAAGGAAATCAATCCTGAGTATTCACTGGAAGGGCTGAAGCTGAAGCGCCAATACTTTGGCCACCTGACGCAAAGAGCCTACTCATTAGAAAACCCTGATGCTGGGAAAGATTGAAGGCAGGAGGAGAAGGGGATGGCAGTGGACAAGGTGGTTGGATGGGATCACCCACTCAATGGATATGAGTTTGAGCAAACTCTGGGAGATGGTAAAGGACAGGGAATCCTGACATGCTCCAGTTCATGGGGTCACAAAGAGTTGGACACACCTGAATCACTGAACAACAACAAGAAACTATTTTATACCCTGGTAACCTTGGAAATAACTTAGTAGAGACAAATGTTGCAGTGAGTGCAGAGAAGCAAGCATCTGGAACATATGAGGAGAAGAGCACCTACAAAAATAGCAGAGCTGTCTGGTTAATGCCAAGCGATCTTGACATACTGTGTGCAGGTAATGAGAGATTTAGACTTGTTAACAAGCAGTTAATAGCCAAATGCAAGAACCAGAGGGCCTTAGTAGTGGCACATAAAAGGCCCTCATCACTGAGCAGAAGGCCAGACACAATCAGACAGCAGGCTAAAAAACTAACTGTGAGAGTTGTAGAGCTGCAGAGATACCAAAGCAGGACCATTGTGTGTAGGTCAGGGCCCTGGTAAAGAAAATCTTGTCTCTTGAAAACTTGAAGGGGCACATTTGCCTGGATGTTCTGAGTATATTGACTTTACATCCCCACCTCACTGCACAGGCACAGACCCACTAGGGAGGTGTAGGTGGTCTACCCTTTTATGTAACAGCACTTCTGTAATTCAGGAGGGCCCAGAAGCTTCTTTCCCTCAAGGAAATCTGTGCCCTTTTAGGAGTTTCTCCCATCTACTCTCCTGGCCACCAAGCTTATAGCTAGTATTAAATTCCAGTATAATCTGGCTGTGGACAAGCTGGGGCTGATAGAGGAAGAAGATGATATATACTTAAAAATGGTAAGAACTATCCATCATACCATCATACCAACTATACCAACAGGAACAAGAAGAGGGCTCCAGGGATTGGTTTCTGAAGGTTTCTGAGGGGATCAGAAGCAAAGCTGGATAAAGAAGAATTCACTGACTTGTATATATTTCTTGGGGCATGAGATTGAACATCATAACAAGGACTCCATGGAACAGAGCAAAATTGCTGTTAGGATGGCTCATAGAAGCCTTGAAAATATGGTCAGTGTTCCATAGAGGAGACATCCATATGTTTCCCTGGAAGATGGCAAGAGAGATGACAAACTCTGGGAGATGGTGAAGGGGCTTAACCCCAAACTCCACAACTGATTTATATTCCCTGAGAGGAGCCAGAGTATGGAGCATTCATCAAGATTGTACTGGTGACAGGGGCACACGCATCATTAAAAATCCCTCTTGAAGTTGGGGTTAATATTAAGAAAGGCACTTGCACAGCTGGACTCACGAGAGGCTATGCTGATAATGGGGCCATGGTATGATAGAGGCCAGGTGGTAGTGCTTGACTACCAGAGGTCAAAAGGCCACATTTACCCCCAGCCTAGGAGGACCAGTAATTCCTCCTCATAGGGATAGATACTTATCCAGGCAAGACTTAGTCTTTCCTGGCTTGCAAAGCTTCAGCCAGTATCACCCTCTGTGGACTTAAGGAATTCCTGATCCATGGGCCTAATATCTCACATAGCATAGCATCTGCCCAGACTACCTTCACAGCCAAGGAGGAGCAGGCATCACCGGTGACCATGGGGTCCACTGGTCCTATGACATATCACCGCAGGCAGAGGCAAGGTGATGAGAGGCAGCCAATCTCAGAGAACACTGAAACAACCTTTTAAAGGCACAACTAAAGTGTCAGCTTGGAAGAAACTCTGAACACAGAGCGCAAACCTTGAAGATACAGTATAGTTGTTAAATCACCGCCCTCTATATGGTGCCATACCCCAACATTCAAGATACATGAGTCTGGGAACCATGGGACAGAAGCAGAAATACCTTTACTCCTAAGAACACACTGGGGGACTTATGCTTTCTGTCTCCTCACCTCTGGGCTCTGCATGGTTAGAGGTCCTATATCTCAAAGAGGGGCACACTCTTTCCAGGGGGCACAACAAGGGTCCCAGTGAACTATAAATCAGAGCTGATGCCAGGGCACTGTAGATTCCTTGTGCCCAAGGACCAGAATATGAGATGAGGAGTCCCTGTCCGGCACAGGTCATGGATCCCAGTGTTCTGGAGGAGGCAGGGCAGCTTTACAGTGGCAGTCAGGGGACCATGTGTGGATCCCTGGTGACTCACATGGGGCTTCCTGATGCTCCCTTGCTCTGTTCTGTCTTTGAGAAGAGAAGAACAGCAATTCCTGACAGGAAAGGTCTTATATCACTTAAGAATGAAGGTTTGGGTCACACTACCAGGTAAGGACCAGGACCTGCTGAGCAGATAGATGAGGGCGAAGTGAATCTGGAAGGCAGAGTGGAGGAGGCAGAGAATGAGTGCCAGTTGTGGCCACAAGATGGACTGAAGTGACTGGGGTCATAGTCCATCCCACTGACCACTTTCTTCCAAGCTTTCCTTCAAAGAGAAATGTCTGTGGGAACAACACAGGGCCTTCTCCACGAACCTGTGTGGAAAATTTGAGCTGTGTAACCTAAGGGGTAGATGGTGGCAACAATAAGAATGTACCTCACAGACCTCCTGTTACAGGGAGCAGAAATGACCAAGGGCCCCAGCTGCTGTGCCCTGAAATCGATCCTTGTGTTTGTACCGAGGCCACTCCCAGTGGACTTCTCTGTGTGTTTGAATAGTAAGGAAAATACTAAGATAGACCTGTTCCTGGAAGGTATGCCGATCCTGTATTATTAATGGGATTCCCTTGTAACTCAGTCAGTAAAGAATCTGCCTGCAATGCAGGAGACCCGAGTTCAATTCCTTGGTGGGAAAGATTCCCATGGAGAAGGAATGTCAACCCACTCCAGTATTCTTGCCTGGAGAATCCCATGAACAGAGGAGCCTGGCAGGCTATAGTCCATGGGGTCACAAAGAGTCGAACATGACTTACCTTGCTTCAAGGAGAAGCCTATGGCTCTGCCAAGCCTTTATTAGAATGTCTAAGTCATCTTCACCAACCTCCTTCCCATCTAACCTTCAAGTGAGGCCAAACTTGACATGGAAGTTTGACATGGATTCCCCATTTCCTCCATATTTATTTTCATATGGGCATTTCCTCTAATACAGCTCTGGTACATTTATTTCATATTAGCATCTGCTGTTTTGAGAATTCATACTAACACAATGGGTTACTAAAAAGAAATAAATGTACGTTATGAACTTGGGAGTGGACAGCTGAATAGAATGAGGTCATTGGAGTTTAGGACATGAAGGGAATGAAGTACTCAGTTTCGGTGTGGTCATCGAAGTTTGATATTAACAACTTTGTAAATGATGGAACTAGAGAGAGTTGTAAAATATGTACTAAAGGTTTCAATGAATATAAAAAGGCTGTCCTAGAGAATATCTGCAAATAACTAAATCACAGACACTAAACTGTAGTACAGCAAAGAAAATGAACTCCAATGAAAAGGTTTCACACAAAGAAAGAGAATATTTGGCCTATTATTAGCAATGGGAAGTGAAAATATCACTGACTGTTATACCTGTAGGACCTTGTAAAATGACTTACCTCTGAAGAACTGCAGCAAATTTTCAGTCCCCAAGGGAGAGCCATATGTCTGTTATTATAAAGAGATAAAGGAAGCAATCTGTGTATGTGTAGAGGTGTGCATGTGTATGCTTAGATGCACACATATATACAGAATATACATAGTATTATCGTTACCATCTTTTGGATACCATTTGAAAGATGGTAACGATAACCCTATATGCGAGACAGAATAAGAGACACAGATGCATAGAACAATTTTATGGACTCTGAGGGAGAAGGTGAGGGTGGGATGTTCTGGGAGAATAGCATTGAAACATGTATATTATCATATGTGAAACAGAACACCATTCCATGTTCGATGCATGAGACAAGGGCTCAGGGCCGGGGCAATGGGATGACCCAGAGGGATGGGATGGGGAGGGAGGTGGGTGGGGGGTCCAGGAAGGGGAACACATGTAAACCCATGGCTGATTCATGTCAATGTATGGCAAAAACTATTACAATATTGTAAAGTAATTAGCCCCCAACTAAAATAAATAAATTTATTAAAAAAAAAAGAATATACATAGTATGTATATACATGATATATATGTTATGAATATATACATAATTATGAATAATACATAATTTAGAATATATGCATACTATATATTTAAAGCTTATATTGTTATTGTTCATTCACTAAAACATGTATGACTCTCTGTGATCCCATGGACTGGAGCATGCCAGGCTTCCCTATGCTTCACTATACCGGAGTATCCTCAAACTCATGTCCACTGAGTTGATGATGCCACCCAACCGTCTCATCCTCTGTCACCATCTTCTCCTCTTGCCCTCAATCTTTCCTAGCATCAGGGTCTTTTCTAAGAGTTAGTTCTTTGCCTCAGATGGCCAAAGTATTGGAGTTTCAGCTTCAGCATCAGCCCTTCCAATGAATATTTAAGACTCATTTCCTTTACGATTGACTGGCTTGATCTCCTTACTGTCCAAGCAACTGTCAAGAGTCTTCTAAAACACCAGAGTTGAAAAGCACCAGTTCTTTGGCACTCAGCCTTCTTTATGGTGCAACACTCACATCCATACCTGACTACTGGAAAAACCATAGCTTTGACTATACGGACTTTTGATGGCAAAGTAATGTCTCTGCTTTTTAATATACTGTCTAGGTTTGTAAGAGTTTTTCTTCCAAGGAGCAAGCATGTTTTAATTTCATGGGCTGCAGTGACCATCTGCAGTGATTTTGGAGCTCAAGAAAATAAAACCTACCACTGTTTTCATTGATTTCCCATCTATTTGCCAGGAGGTGATGGGGTCTGATGCCATGATCTTAGTTTTTGGAGTATTGAGTTTTAAGCCAACTTTTTCATTCTCCTCTTTCACCTTCATTAAGCGGCTCTTTAGTTCCTCTTTGCTTTCTGCCGTAAGGGTGGTATCATCTGCATATCTGAGATTGTTGATATTTCTCCCAGCAATCTTGATTCCAGCCTGGCATTTTGCTTGATGTACTCTGCATAGAAGTTAAATAAGCAGGGTGACAATATACAGCCTTGACGTACTCCTTTCCCAATTTGGAACCACTCTGTTGTTCCATGTCCAGTTCTAACTGTTGCTTCTTGACCTGCATACATGTTTCTTAGGAGGCAGGTAAGGTAGTTTGTTACTCTCATCTCTTTAAGTATTTTCCACAATTTGTTGTGATCAACACAGTCAAAGACTTTAGCATAGTCAGTGAAGCAGAAGTAGTTGTTTTTTCTGGAATTCTCTTTTTCTATGATCCAACAGATGTTGGCAATTTGGTCTCTGGTCCCTCTGCCTTTTCTAAATCCAGCTTGTACATCTGGAAGTTCTTGGTCCACGTACTGTTGAAGCCTAGCTTGAAGGATTTTGAGTTTTACTTGCTGGCATGTGAAATGAGTGCAATTTTACAGTAGTTTGAGCAATCTTTGGCATTGCCCTCCTTTGAGGTTGGAATAAAAAGTTACTTTTTCCAGTCCTGTGGCCACTGCTGAGTTTTCCAAATTTGCTGGCATATTGAGTGTAACACTTTCACAGCAGCATCTTTTAGGATTTGAAATAGCTCAGCTGGAATCCCATCACCTCCACTAGCTTTGTTTGTAGTAATGCTTCCTAAGGCCATCTTGACTTCACATTCCAGGATGTCTGGCTCTAGGTGAGTCACCACCCCATCATGGTTATATGGGTCATTAAGACCTTTTTTGTAAAGTTCTTCTGTGTGTTCTTGCCACCTCTTCTTAATCTCTTCTGCTACTTTTAAGTCCCTGCCATTTTTGTTTTTTATTGTGTGTATCTTTGCATGAAATGTCCCTTGGTATCTCCAATTTTCTTGAAGAGATCACTAGTCTTTCCCATTCTATTGTTTTCCTCTATTTCTTTGCATTGTTCACTTAAGGCTTTCTTATCTCTACTTGCTATTCTCTGGGACTCTGCATTTAGTTGGGCATACCTTTCCCTTTCTCCTTTGCCTTCACTTCTCTTCTAGTATATATAGTATATGTATAAAATATATGTACAAAATATATATTTATATAATATATTTTATATACAAATTATATATTGCATATACATACATTATTATAGACAATCTGTACAGAATATTATAGTATACACTTACAGATGTATAAGTAAATGTATATATATAGAATATATATGCATCTATATTTAATTCAGCATCTTTCTGCATAAACACACACATATATACATATGTACATATACATATACACAGCTAGATATATGATATATTTACTAGTGTGTATACATACTAGTGTAGTTCAGTGTAGTGTAATGTAAAAGGTAATTTTCTTACCAAGGAACATGTGTTCCAGTGATCTACTTAGAAACATTTGGCAGTGATGTTGGCCATGAGTATAAGTCAAGAATAATAAAATGCATATAAAGATATGGAAAAATTATGGGGAAAGTTAGGTGATCCGAGAGAGGTAAGTGATTTATGTAGCTCAGTGGTTCCAAAGGGCTTCCCTGGTATCTCATCTGATAAAGAATCCACCTGCAATGCAGGAGACCCTGGTTTGATTCCTGGGTCGGGAAGATCTGCTGGAGAAGGGATAGGCTACCCCTCCAGTATTCCTGGGCTTCCCTTGTGGCTCAGCTGGTAAAGAATCCTTCTGCAATGTGGGAGACCTGGGTTCAATCCCTGGGTTGGGAAGATCCCCTGGAGAGGGGAAAGGCTACTCACTCCAGTATTCTGGCCAGGAGAGTTCCATGGACTATATAGTCCATGGGGTCACAGAGTCCAACACAACTGAGCGACTTTCACTTTCACTTCATTGTTCAAAGAAATTATAATGTTGTTCCCAGGTTAGCAGAATTGATATTTTAGGATTGGTAAATATTCCTATTTGCTGTCTAGTTAGACATCCTTGGCCTTTGCTTGGGATTTAAAATTGAAAAGTGAAAAACCATATTTTACACTATGAAATATCCATGATATCTTTATTTCAGTTAAAATTAATTCTAATTTTTTTGTATTTCTTCACAATCAACATTTTGTATGCTTTGTTATCTAACTCATGGGACACAAATTTATCAATTGTGCCTTACATCTCTACAGTTCTTTGCAAAACATTCACCTTCAGTTATCTTGTGTGCTCACAACAAATTGAAAGGATTAGTTTCTGATTATAAAGAAGAGTGAACTGAGAGAGTTAGAATCAGTGGAACTTCTGATTAGAAGTCTCGTGGCATTTTCAACAGTGTACAAGCACTGAATTCACTTTCTTAAGTAAGCTAATGTGTACAAGGATAGAAGATAGAACCTCTGCTAATATTTCACAAGTTATATGATTTTGAATAATATTAGAGTTTCTTTGAAAATAAGAATTCATAAATATTTATATGAAATAATACATTTAAAGCCCCAAGTTTATGCTTCTTGCAGAGTTGCTTTTATGGCACTAATTATCAAAGAGTCAATAATTATAAACAATGTAAAATATTGTTTAAAGTGTTATGAAATGTTTTTCTCATATGTTTGGAAGTCAGAAGTATGAACTAGATCTCACTGGGATGAAATCAAGTTCTTGGGCAGCTGTGTTCCTTCCAGGCTCTTGGGGGAATCCATTTCCTTACCTTTTCAGCTGCTAAAAGTTGCCCGCATTTTTGACTTGTGACTTTGTTGTATCTTCAAAGCCAGTAGTGTTTGCTTAAGTGTTTCTAAAGATGCTATCACTCTGGTTATGATTCCTCTCCCTTCTTCTTCCACTTAAAGGGACCTTTGTACATACACTGGGCCCATCAGGAAAATCTTCCCATCTCAATAATCTCAGCTGATCAATAACCTTAATTCCACGTGTATCCTTAAATTGCCTTTCCTATATTTCAGGTTCCAGTAATTAGAACGTGGACATTTTAGGGGGACTATTCTGCCAACCACACAAGGCCCAGGAAAGCCAGGGAGAGCAGGAAAAAAATGGAGAGGGTTCAACGTTTGATGGAAGGAAATAAAGAAAGTGAAATTCACATTCCCATGATTTTTAGTCTAAAAGCAAACCCCAGTCTTTGCTCCATAGGAGGGCCATATGTCAAGCAGAAAGCTGCAGTGATATTAGTCTGCTCAAACAGAGGACAGAGGTTAGGGCTGTTAAAGTAGCAACAAATCTAGTGGGGAAGTCACAGAGGAGGCGGCCACAGATCTTCATATAAACTTTACTCCAGTCTCTCCAATACCTGAACTGCATTTACATGAAGGAGACTACAAAGTAACAGATGGAAGTCTGAAATAAGTAACCAGAGGTTTTCCACTATAGGGGAGAGGGGGCAGAATTTGGACTCTACTATCTCTTAGAATAAACAAGAGTATTCTTCAAAAAATAAAGAAAACAGAATCAACATTTTCTACAATATATCAACCACAATACCCAGTTACTAACTCAAATTTGTTCCACATGTGAGGAAATAGGAAAATAGTAAAGAAAAAAAAGGTACTTATAAGTCAATACTAAGATACCTGAGATGACAGAATTAGGATATAAGGGCTTTAAATTAAATTAATATAGATATATGTCCAAGGTGTTAAAATACTAGCATTACGTGTGAGTAGAAAGGAAATACTAATGACAAAGCTAAAACTATAAAAAGTAAGGAAAAAATACTCAAACAAAAAGCCATCAGAAATTAGTTTACTAAGTGAGCTTAACAGAAAACTGTATATAGGAAAACAGAAGGTCAGTTACTTGAAAGCAAAATAGTAGAACCTATACAATTTTCAGAATACAGAGCAATTCATGACTGAAAGAAATAGACACAGCTGCAGTGACCTGTGGGAAAATGTCAAATCACAAACACATGTAATTCGAGTCCCAGAAGGAAAACAAGGAGAGACAGAGGTTATAAAAATTAAGTAAATAATGATTCCTTAATGTGTTTAAAAATATCAACTTACAAACTCAAGAAACTAAGCAAACACTGAGAAGGATAAATTTAAATGCATTATAAGAGCAAAAGAATTAAACTGACATCTGGCTTCTCAAAAACATAGGAATTAAGGCAACAATGTAGAAACATTTGCAAAAATCTAAATGAAAGAAAGTGTGACCAAGGATTTTACGTTCATTCAAGCTGTCCTTCAATTATCAGGGTTTTAGAAAACAAAACCAGCTTTATGCATGTAAGATCATGAAGGTATTTTTTTTAACCCTAAGTACTTCTTGAGAATGATCACTAGGAAAACTAAAGGAAAAAGGACTGATGATATGAGTCAGAAAAAAAGAGGGTAGAATCTTCTATGCTATGACAAAGTTTAGCAGTCATCGATTGGCCAGACACAGGCTCCACACCAGAAACTGGGAGAAGGATTAGATCTGCAGCCTTCATGGACCACCTGAAGATCCCCAGTGCATCTTGTTATCTGGGGTTTAGATTGCCTGACCCCAAGATTGGCCCATCAGAGAGCTGGGGAGCAGGATACACCTTCAGGAGTTCACCTGGTCCAGGCCTCTTGCCTCTGGCTCACTCTTGGTATTGTATATCCTATGGGTTTAGACAAATGTGTAATGACATGTATCCATTATCATGGTATCATCTGAAATAATTTCATTGCCTGAAAATCCCCGGTGCTCTGCTTATTTGTCCTCCTTTCCCCCTAAACCCTGGAAACCACTGGTATTTTTATTGTCTCTATAGTTTTGCCTTTCCAAAAATGTAATGGAATTATGCAGTTTTTAACCTTTTCACATTGTCATCTTTTACTCAGTAATTTGCATTTACTCCATGTCTTTTAATGGCTTGATAGCTGATTTCTTTTTAACACTGAATAATATTCCATTGTATGGGTTTGCCACATTTCATTTATCCATTCACCTAATGAAGGATGTCTTGTTTGCCTCCATGTTTTGGCAATTATGAGTGAAGCTGCTGTAAATACTGTGTGCAGATTTTTGTGTGGGTTTAACCCATTCAGGTAAATACCAGGGACCGTGATTGCTGGATCATGTGGTAAGAATACATTTATTTTGTAAGAAACTACCAAGCTGTCTTCCAAAGAGGCTGTACCATGTTTCATTCCTACCAGCAGTGAATGATAATTCTTTTGCTCTACATCCTTATCAATATTTGGCGTTGCCAGTGTTTTGGATTTTGCCCATTCTAAATAGGTGTTCAGTAGCATCTCATTGTTGTTTTAATTTGCATTTCCCTGAGACATATGATGTAGAACATCTTTTCCTATGCCTGTTTGTATCTGTATTCCTTCTTTGGCGTGGTGTCTGTTAAGATTCTTCATCACTATTTAACATTGTACCAAAGGTATTAGTCAGTGAAACTAGACAAGAGAGAAAAAAATCAATTTGAGGCATAATAATGGGTAAAGAAGTGAAACTATCTCTATTTTAAAATGCTATAATGGCAAATCTAAAAATTTCTAAGGAATTGATGATAAAACTAATTGAAACAATAAAAGCATTCAGTAAGATAGCAGTATATAAAATTAATGTTCAGAAATTATTAGCTTTCATATATAAATACAATTGGTGGTTAAGAGAAATAATAGTAGAAAAAACACCATTAACAATAGCATCAGAAAAAAAAATACTTTCTTAGGAATAAAATGAATCAGAAAAGTGTAAAACTTATATGAAGAAAATGGTAAAACACTCTTGAAAGAAATAAGTAGACCTGGACACATTGAAATATATGCCCTGATCTTGCATATGAGGAATGGACATCATAAAGATGTCTGTTAGCTCTGCTAATTTATAAATGTAATGTGATCCTAATAAAACACTTATTTATACTTACATAGAGCTTGGTAGGGCTTCCCAGGTAGTGCTGGTAGTAAAGAATCCACCTGCCAATGCAGAAGACACAGATTTGATCCCTGGGTCAGGAAGATCCTCTGGAGGAGCAAATAGCATCCTACTCCAGTCTTCTTGCCAAGAGAAATCCATGGACAGAGAGGCCTGATGAGCTAGGCTGGTGAGTCTATGGGGTTGCAAAGAGTCAGACATGGCTGAGTGTCTGAGAACAGCAGAGTTTGGTAAGTTGATACTAAAGACAAGTCATAATCAAATTTCTATAGAAAACAGTTATACAAGTTGAGCTAGGATAACACACAGAAAGGAAAACTACTGGAATGGATTAACCCTATTAGACGTTAAAACATACTGTAAAGTGTATAAAACAGAATAGTACTGATATAAAAATAGTGTGATGGAACAAAATTGCCAGAATTACCCAAACACACATGCAAATTCAATGTATATGATTAATATGGCATCTTAAAACACTAGAGGAAAGGTGGATTTTTAAAAAAAACATAGTGTTGGCAACCTGCGACCCAACACATGCCAAGTATTTACATCAGCATCACTAGCTTCAGCACTGTTCCATTCTAGGGCAAGAGTTCTGGTGCTGGGAGGGAGGAGCACACACTCTAAGGGAAGGGAGCCAGCTTGGACTTAAACTCGGGGTTTCTGTCCAGCAACGTGGGACTTGCCCCTACTCCCCAATAAGGTGGTGACAGCCACTGAACAGAAGGGAAGCACTGGCGCCCAGTTGGTTCTAGCCCCCTGCCCCATATCCAGCTCAACCTTCTACCAAGGTGAAAGCTGCCAGCAAACCCTGAGGAAAGATGAGATTTGTATTCATATCAAATCCAGCTCTCCCACCAAAGCTGTTGGACAAGTACAGACTGTATAGGGATGCGCCCACACAAGGACACCCTTTCAAGATGCAGTACACTACTGTTTCTCATAATTTCATAGAGAAAGTTAAGATAAATGAGGAGAAGGAGGAATTTGTGTCAACTGAAAGAACAAGAAAAAAAACCCTGGGGAAAAAAAGTAATAAAACAGAAATAAGCAATTTACCAGAAAAAGAGTTCAAAGCATTAGTAATGTTAACTGAATTAGGGAAAAGACTAGATGAACACAGTGAAAATTTGAAGAAACTAAAAAAATATTTTTAAAAAACTGTCAGAAATGAAGAAAAAATAACTGAAATGAAAACACAATAGAAGGAATTAATAGACTAGGTGATACAGAAGAACACACAAGTAATCTGAAAGATAGAATAATTAAAATTACCCAAATAAGAGCAAAAAACACAAATTTTAAAAAATGAGAATAGTTTAAGGGACCTCAGAGACAACATCAAACATTTGCATTTTAGGGTCCCAGAAGGAGAGAGAGAAAATGTTTGACAAAATTATGGCTAGAAACTTCCCAAACCTGTAGCAGGAAACAGATATGCAATTAAAAGAAGCAGAGAGGCTCCCAGACAACATGAACCCAAACAGACCCACACAAATACATATCATAATTAACATGGCAAAAGGTAGAGAGAGAATTCCAAAGGCAGCAAGAGATAAACAAAGAGTCATAAACAAGGGAACCCCCATAAGGCTATCAGCTGAATTTTGTGCAGAAATTTTGCAGGTCAGAAGGAGTGGCATGATAAATTTGAAGGGCCAACAGGGAAAGAACCTGCAACTAGTGAAAATCTAACCAGTCCATACAAAATTGAAAGAGAAAAATAATTTCTCAGGCAAGCAGAACCTAAAAGCATTCATCAATAATAGATCCTAAAAGAAATGTTAAAGATTCTTCCTTAAGTGGAAAGGAAAAGACTATAGCAAGAAGTGAGAATCTACAAACTATAAATGCTGGAGAGAATGTGGTGAAAAGGGAACCCTCCTACATTGTTGGTGGGAATGTAAATTGATACAGCCACTATGGAGAACTGTAAGGAGATTCCAAAAAAGCTAGGACTAGAACTACCATATGACCTGACAATCTCACTACTGGGCATATACCCTGAGAAAACCATAACTGAAAGAGACGCATGTACCCTTACACAATTGTTGTTTGTGAATTTTTTTTATGATAGTCACTTTTACTAGAGTGTGATGATACCAAAAAAGCTAGGACTAGAACTACCATATGACCTGACAATCTCACTACTGGGCATATACCCTGAGAAAACCATAACTGAAAGAGACGCATGTACCCTTACACAATTGTTGTTTGTGAATTTTTTTTATGATAGTCACTTTTACTAGTGTGTGATGATACCTCATTGTAGTTCTGATTTGCATTTCTCTAATTAGTAATTAGAGAATTTAGATTTTAGCAATTAGTAAATTAGTAATTTCTCTAATTAGTAATGTTGAACATCTTTTCATGTCCTTCTTGGCCATCTGTATGTCTTTTTTGGAGAAATGTCTATTTAGATCTCCTGCCCATTTTTTGATTGAGAGTTGTTTGTTTTCATGATATTAAGCTGCATGAGCTGTTTGTAAATTTCATAGGCTAATCCCTTGTTGGTCACATCATTTGCTAGTATTCTCTCCCATTCTGTGGGTTTTCTTTTCATTTTGTTTATGGTTTCCTTTGCTGTGTAAAAGTGTTTGAATTTAATTAGTTCCCATTTGTTTATTTTTGTTTTTATTTCCATTACTCTAGGAGAGAGATCAAAAAAGATATCGCTGCAATTTATGTCAGAGTGTTCTGCCTATGTTTTCCTTGAAGAGTTTTATAGTATTTTGTCTCACATTTAGGTCTTAAACAATTTTAAATTTATTTTTTATATAAATGTGTTAAAGAATGTTCTAATTTCACTATTTACATGTAGCTGTCCAGTTTTCCAAACACCATTTATTGAAGAGACTTGTTAAATGTCAATGGACTAAATGCTCCAATCAAAGTACCTAGAATGGCTGAATATATGCCAACATAAGACCTGGGATATATGTTGCTTATAAGAGACTCACTTCAGAGCTGAAGCACATACAGAAATAAAGTGAGAGGATAGAAAAGGATATTTCAAATAAGTGGAAATGACAAGGAATACGGGGAGTCACCCTACTGATACCAGACAAAATAGATTTAAAACAAAGTTTCTAACAGAAGATAATGAAGATTGTGATATAATAATATAGGAATCAATACAAATAGAGGATATTATACTCATTAACATATATGCACACAAAATAGAAGCACCTAAATATGTAAAGCAAATATTTACAGATATAAAGGAAGAAGAAATTGATAAGAATACAATAATAATAACACCTCACATTAATTCATGATAAAAATTCTCATCAAAGTTGTTATACAGAGAATATATCTCAACATAACAATGATCATTTTTGACAAATTCATAAATAACATTATACAAGATGGTAAAAGCTGAAAGACATTCATCTAAAATCAGAAACAAGATAAGGATACCCGTAAGAATGAAATTAGAACATTTTCTCACACCATATACAAAGTAAAATGGATTAAAGACATAGAACTGCTAGAAGAGAACATAAACAGAAAACTCTTTGACATAAATTTGTAACAATATGTTTTTTGGATCTGTCTTTCTGAGGCAAAAGAAATGAGCAAATATAAATGGACAGGACCTAATTAAACTTAAAAGCTTCTGCACAGCATAAGAAACTGTTGGCAAAACAAAAAGACAACATACTGAATGGGAGAAAATATTTGGAAATGATATGACTGATAAGGGGTTAATATCCAAAAAATAGGAACACGATACTGATATGTACAGCTACATTGATGAATCTCCAAAAAATGCTGTGTGGAAGAAGCCAGACACAAAAGAGTGTGTACTTTATCATCACATTTGTGTGACATTCTAGAAGAGACAAAACCAGGCTATAGCACAATAAAGCAGATTCGTGCTTGCCCAGGGCTGGAAATGGTAGAGATTGAATTCAGTGGGGCATGAGGGAACTTTCCGGGGTGAAGGAAATTTTCTGTACTTTGATAATGCTGTCATTTGATAGGTGTCTACAGTTGACAAAACATTGATATGTACAGTTTCAGTGGGCTTATTATTGTAGATAAATTATTTTATAAAAATTAAGAGTGACACATACGAATCAGGAAAAAAAAGTCTTTTCATTTAATTGATCTTATATTACCTAAAAGAATTTTACAGCTTCTGAAGGGAAGTTGTTCAGCCTCTCCTCACCTATCTTTTCTAACAGCTGGTTCATTTTTAAAAAACACTGGAGCAGCTATGCCCTTAGAGAATTTTTTTTTAATGTGCGGATGCTTTGTTATAATATCAAATTAGATTGCATTGAGAAATAAAGCACTGCAGTCATGTGTAACTCAAAGGCTATTTCCTAACACCAAAGGCTACTTCCTAACACCAGAGGCAGTTTTCAATGGTCTGCATGGTGAATTAGTTCCGTAGCCCCTATTCATAATAGGAGTTTTACTTCTGTTCTATAGCTGATGAAGCTGAAAATAGGCCTTGTGCTTTGGGGGTTAGTTTCTCATTTGGACTTCATAGAAGAAAGCTTATTTCACCATTTTTAAATTAAAAAAATAATTTAAAAAACAAAGATATTCCAAGTTCTTGCTTAGTGGAATGCCCAGAACATGCCACTTTTATTTGAAACTGTCTCTGCAGACTCTTTTGATTATTTAAAGAATATATGCTTGGAGAGACTCCTAGAAACCCTTTTGTAAGAGATGCACAATACTTATAAAGCATAGGTATTGGCACCAAGGATACGAGCATCCTAGTTCTCTCTTCGGACTCATTAATAATCCTTTTTTTTTTTTTTTTCTTACTGGGTGTAAATATTCCAGCAAGAAAATTACAGTGAGCATGTTTGCTTTGGTTACCAGGATTCTAGCTATAAAATTATTTTCATTCTATCTAGTGTTTATGTCTCTTGACGCTGGAAGAATGACAGTGAATGTCAATCAACCTCATTCATTGCTTTCTACATGTGTCATCCTGGTTCAGATATTCAGAAACCTTACTGAAGGAAAAAAAAATACATGCTGGATTATAAGTAACTGTAGCAGAAAAAATGATGAGAACATGTCTTGTGAATAACCTTCACAGGACAACCCTGTGTATTGGGTACCTTTTCCATTTGAAGCCTCAGATTTTCCTCGAAGACTACCAGAAATCTATTATCATAAAGCAAGGGAATACTTAATAGGATCTAGTACTCTTTCTACTTGATATAAGGTTTTTCATATCTGTTACATAGTCTGCCCTTCTACAAATATGTGCGTGTATGTGTACTCACAGACATGTGTGTGCATGTTGGAGAAATAATATTCAATCTGAGTTTCTTTGCCCTTTTAGAATTCTTATTACTTAGTGCAGTTCAGGTTTCTGTAGTTAGAGATTATTGAAAATAAGGAGTTTGTATCAATTTTTGTTGAAATAATGCAGTTTGGTGGCACTAATTCTCTCTGATCAGCTTATGCTACCTAAAACATGGTAAAGAAGCTCTTGAAAGAGTAAACATTATGCTATGATACAGTAGGTGGTCTACAAATTTAATCGTCATTTATTGAGCATCTGTTACTGTCAAGTAAAGAGAAATGTGACATGATACATGCTTTCCAAGTGCTAATCAACGAGAGATTTGTTTGAGAATGTATACAATTCAGAGTTTCCTAAAATGTATATAATAATAATAGTAATAATAATACTTTTTTAGTTTGTCAGATTAGATGTGGGCCTGCAGGGTGCTCCTCTGCAGTGGCCTGAAGAAGCATTTGCACAGGCACTTTTTGAATATCTGTAGTGACTGAGAACTTGCTAAATCTTAAAATGAGGCTTCCCTGATGGCTCAGTGGATAAAGAATCCACCTGCAATGTAAGAGACACAAGAGATGTGGGTTTGATCCCTGTGTCATGAAGATCCCTTGGGGGAGGAAATGGCAACCACTCCAGTATTCTTACCTGAAAAATCCCATGGACAGAGGAGCCTGGAGGGCTACAGTCCATGGGATCGCAAAGAGTCAGACATGACTGAGCGACTGTACACCTGTGCACAAAATAGCTCATTCCATCATTGGCTACTGTAAGAAATGATTTTTCTTATATTAAAATCTATTGCTCTGACTATGCCAAAGCCTTTGTGTTGATAACAACAAACTGGAAAATTCTTAAAGAGATGGGTATACCAGATCACATTACATGCCTGCTGAAAAATCTGTGTGCAAGTCAAGAAGCAACAGTTAGAACCGGACATGAAACAGACTGGTTCCAAATTGGGAAAGGAATACGTCAAGGCTGTCTATTGTCACCCTGCTTATTTAACTTATATGCAGAGTACAACATGTGAAATGCTGGGCTGGATGAAGCTCAAGCTGGAATCAAGATTGCCAGGACAAATATCAATAACCTCAGATATGCAGATGACACCACCCTTATGGCAGAAAGTGAAGAAAAACTAAAGAGCCTCTTGATGAAAGTGAAAGAGGAGAGTGAAAAAGTTGGCTTAAAACTCAGCATTCAAAAAACTAAGATGATGGCATCTGGTCCCATCACTTCATGGCAAATTGATGGGGAAAAAAATGGAAACAGTGACAGACTTTATTTTCTTGGGCTCCAAAATCACTGCAGATGGTGACTGCAGCCATGAAATTAAAAGATGCTTGCTCCTTGGAAGAAACACTATGATCAACCTAGACAGCATATTAAAAAGCAGAGATATTACTTTGCCAACAAAGGTCCATATAGTCAAAGCTATGGCTTTTCCAGTAGTCATGTATAGATGTGAGTGTTGGACTCTAAAGAAATCTGAGTGCCAAATAATTGATGCTTTTGAACTGTGGTGATAGAGAAGACTTTTGAGAGTCCCTTGGACTGCAAGGAGATCAAGTCAGTCAATCCTAAAGGAATTCAATCCTGAATATTCATTGGAAGGACTGATGTTGAAGCTGAAACTCCAATATTTTGGCCACCTGATGCGATAAACTGACTTGTTTGAAAAGACTCTGATGCTGGGAAAGATTGAAGGTGGGAGGAGAAGGGGACAACAGAGGATGGGATGGTTGGATGGCATCACCGACTCAGTGGACATGAGTTTGAATAAGCTCCAGGAGTTGTTGATGGACAGGGAAGCCTGGCGTGCTGCAGTCCATGGGGTAGCAATGAGTCGGACACAACTGAGTGGCTGAACTGAACTGAATTGCTCTGTGACTTCTGCACACTAGTCCTAGTTATTCCTTCAGGAGCCCTAGAAAATAAATCCAAGTATACTTTTTCTTTGAAAATAGTATTCACTTTAATCTTGTACTTACTGAAATAATAAGAGGCTAAAACAATCTTTGTTCATACAGTCACTACCATGGAGAGAAATCTTATTTTTTATGCTCAAAAATGTATGGCATTTTCTTTCTAGATACTATGAAAGAGCCCATGTTTTGAGCATTTAAAAAGTCAAACATTTAGCAAACTTAGTACTTAGAGGATGTGGATTTGATTTTTATAGAAGGAAGAAAAAGAAAATAAGGAAAATAGCATTTCTTGACTATCTCTTGGGCACTGGAAGCCATGCTAACTACATATCTTATTTTGTATTGACAAACAGTGAGTGCTGTGAGGGGATATTTTGTTCCTTTTCTTTTTTATAATTTTTATTTTTAAATTTTCTTTACAAATGTAATAAGTCATAAGATTAAATATTTTAGATTTATAATGGCCTGGAGAAATAGAAATTCTTGAATGGAAAAAATTAAGTTTTATAAATTAAAAAACAATTTTGAAATGGAATTAATGTCAAAATGGGCCTGAGAATTTGCTCTTTGAAATAACTCCCCAGTCTGTTTCTTTAATTTTTTTTCTCGATTAACTATATTTTGTCCTAAGTGCTGGTTGAAGTACTATGCAAGTGAGAATGTGGTATAAAGTTCTAACAGCATTAATATTTTCTAATGTCAGCAAGCTATTTATTTTGTTGTTTTTTTGCCACTTATCATATGCTATTTTGTAACCTTATCAACTGTCTGCAAATAAAATCTATTGCTTTCAAGACAATGTTCTTCTTAAATGCTTTTGGTTTTAATTGCAATAGCTTTCATATTGAGTTTGCTTAAGCCATGTATTTTGTATTCAGACAGATGTTTACAAAATAAATATTCATACTGAGTTTATGTGGCTCATAATTCCATGCATTACAAATTGTTACAGGTGACTCTACAGACTTCATTTTCTTCTGACTTAAAAAATGCACTCACCTAATAAAGATACACAGTTATTTTAATAACTTCGCACTGTCAATCACTGATGGGAAAGTATAACCTGACCTGCTCTGGATTGATCTCTGGTGGGAAATGCATTTGAAATTGCTATACATGTAACTATTGGTTAGCACAGTCTTTTCCTGGGATGTCATCTGTCATCAGCGTGTGTTTTTGCCATTGTTTGTTTGTCTGTTTCTTTAAGAGACTCTCCTGTGCCTTGTCAGGTAAAAACACAGTTCAAATTTGTATGTCTTTTTGCTCTTAGCAGTCTGGTGGGGCCCATCATTTGGAACTGGTAGTTTTAAATGCAAATTAATTATAGGATGATTTGCATACTTGTGTTATGAGTATTATACAAATTCACAAGATTAAAATTTAATATAGACTAGGAAATATATTGCTTTTATGGGCTGAAATACAGCCTCTTTGGGGTAACATTGCATACATTTTTTTAAAAGACTATTTTTTAGAGTAGTTTTATATTGAAAGGAAAATATAAAGATTCTTCATATACCTCCTGAAACGATACATGCATAACTTCTCTCAACATCCCCCTGGAGTGGTACGTTTGTTACAATCGATGAACCTACACAGACACACCACAGTCATTCAAAGTTCACTGTTTACATTAGGGTTCATTCTTGTGCATTCTAGGGGTTTGGAGAAATGTATAATGACATATAGCCTTCACTACAGTATCATATGCTGCCTTCAAAATCCTGTGTGCTCTGCTTACTTATCCCTTCCTGCCCCATAACCCTTGGCAACCACCGATCTTTTCCTGGACTCATAATTTTGCCTTTTCAAGAATGTCATAGTTGGATTCATACATTAGCCTTTACAGATTGCTTCTGTCTTCTTTGTTTGAGTTAATATTTACTTTATTGCTGAAAAATGCTCACCAACAGCTGGCTTTCAGCGAGTTGCAATCCTTTTGCAATAGTCACATCAAAGACCATTGATAACCATAAAAAATGTCATCAAAATGAAAAACTTGAAGTATTGTCAGAATTCCTAACATGTGACCCAGAGACACGAAGTTAGCAAATGCTGTTAGAAAATGGCGCCAATAGAGTTGCTCAATGTAGAGGTGCCACAAATGTTCAATTTGTTATAAAACACAGTGTCTGTGAAGCACCATAAAGCAAGGTGGCCTGTAATTAATGCCAGTATGTGTTGGGGGGTGGGGGGTTGTGTCTTACACTTGTTTTCATAGTTAAAAAGCAAAATTCTTTCTCAATGTTCTTGTCAAACAGATCCCATCAGACTGCCATGTTTGTGTTTCTTAAGTTTGTTTTTCCCTTCTGATATCTCTTCACAAGCATGGGCCCCAAATGTCACTCATTTTTGGTGAGTCTCTTCAAAATATTGTACATCTTGAGAGAATTTTCAAACATATATTCTGACTTGACCCCACTTGGCACTCATGATGTCTCTCATTATCAGCATCAAAAAACATTGTTCTACACATGATTCCTCAACATTGATAAACACTCTACCATGGAATATCATTGCCCACTTTGTTGATCACTGAGCATTTTTTACTTATTACTATTTTACATCATCTCTACTGGGTTTTCTTCTCTCTATAAATAGGTTTTGTTCTTCACTAGCTCTTTAAAAGCACCATTATCAAGGCAGCTCATAATGACTGTCCTTTGCCACAGCTGACTTTGTCTCTCCACCATATTTCCAATAAACTCTACTGCAGTGAGCCTGCATCAGGATCACCTCGAGGGCTTGTAGGAACACAGGCTACAGGCATCTCCCCACAGCTTCTTATTGGTAGGTTTGGAGCAAGTGGGGCTGAGAATTTACAAGTCCTAACAGGATCCCAAGTGATGCTGGTACTGCTGATCTGGGACCTCACTTGGGCCTCAGAGCTTTACCAGTGGGCCTCGTGCAGTGCACTGCTGACCAGTTGTCACAGCTCAGTTCAGTTCAGTTGCTCAGTCATGTCCGACTCTTTGCGACTCCATGGACTGCAGCACACCAGGCTTCCCTGTCCATCAACAACTCCAGGAGCTTACTCAAACTCATGTCCATTGAGTCGGTGATGCCATCCAACCATCTCATCCCCTGTCGTTCCCTTCTCCTCCTACCTTCAATCTTTCCTAGCATCAGGGTCTTTTCAGTGAGTCAGTTTTTCACATCAGGTGGCAAAGTATGGAGTTTCAGCTTCAGCATCAGTCCTTCCTATGAATATTCAGGCCTGATTTCCTTTAGGATGGACTGTTTGGATCTCCTTGCAGTCCAAGGGACTCTCAAGAGTCTTCTCCAACACCACAGTTCAAAAGCATCAATTCTTTGGCACTCAGTTTTCTTTATAGTCCAACTCACAGCTGGAGAAACTTAATTCATGCCTGTTTATTCTGCACCACGCACATAGGGAGGAATGCAGGCCTTTCATTGGTCCAGTAGGGCGGCGTAACTTTACAGCAGATTTGATGTGGGTAGCAGAGTTGAGCCCTTGATGAGTTTTCCAGCTCCCATAGGTGCCTCATCCCTTCTTGGATTCCTTGCTGGAAACGCTGTTTCCTCTGGGACTAGGACACTTGGATTTTCCCTGCTTGGATCCTTCTGGAAGCTGAAGATGAACACGTCTGGGAATCCATCTGGTTGTCTTCTGGACATGAGTGACCCTGTGCTCACTCTGGCATTTTTGGTTTGCCTGTGCTCATTTCATTCCATAGCTTGTTGTTAAGACTTTGCAGTTTGTCTTTTATGTGCCAGTGAGTCTAGTGTCCTTGGTCAGACATTCCGGGGCCAGACTTCAAGTCCACCAGGCTACCTTCTCTGCTTTGCAAACATGGATTATTTATCCAGTCAAACAATGTTGTTGCTATGACTGCTGCCCACTCTTCCTCTCGTTTTCTATACAAGTTTCCAGACCCCTCAACCCCAGCTCTATCTCCCTCATGCTCTGAGACTCATTGCTGCCTTGGTGTTTTTCCTCTCTGAATGACTACTTTTCTGGTAAGATCATGCATCCCAGCTGGAAGTTTCTAATGCCACCTACATGCATGACTTGGATCCACGTAAGTCAGCTATATTTTTTTCCTGTTTAAACCTGTGTTGATGAGGTCTATGAGCTTGTTACACCAATTGTAGCCTGAGGACCATTGGCTTTCAGTGTGTTAGGGAAGCTTGCTGGAAATGCAGAGCCTCAGCCCCACCTCAGATGGACTGAGTTACAATCTGTGTGTCACAAAACTGCCCCTGACTTTCATGCACATTGCAAAGAACTGATGTATGGTATAGTGCCTATAGGCTGAACCACCTGAGACTAATTGTGACTCAGCATTACCAATTACTACTGTCCCTACTCCTTTATCACCACTGATGTAATTTACAGAACTGTGCTGGGTAAGTTTTCTGCTGATAACGTGACCTGTGACCAGCAACCCATGATTCTGCAGGAACCCAAAGTCTGTCTGTGTGTTTCCATTGGTTGTTTCTTGAGATATCTCTTGTATGCTAAGTCGCTTCAATTGTGTCCAACTCTTTGCGACCCTACAGACTGTAGCCGGCCAGGCTCTTCTGTCCATGGGATTTCCTAGGCAAGAATACTGGAGTGGGTTGTCATACCCTCCTCCAGAGGATCTTCCTGACATAGGAATCGAACCTGCATCTTTTATGTCTCCTGCATTGGCAGGCAGGTTCTTTACTGTCTCAGACCCCTGGGAAGGATATCACTTACACAAGGTCCTTTCAATTATGTCAGCATACGAAAGGAATATTTCTTCATGCTTTTAGCCATGATCTGATGTGGGCTTGGATGACAAGTAGCCTGAGGGTCCAGGGTGGATGAGTTGAACGATTCAGGTTCAACAATAAATTTTAGGTGCTTAATGTAATGCTGGTCCACAAAACATGACTATCCAAACATCTCTCATTAGCCTTTTCTATGGAGAAGGTGTAGAAATTAGATCAGCCTGGATGAAACACCAGAGCTTCTGAGGTGAGTGGGGTCAACACCTGAGTAGCTACAGAAACTCTTGTCTCTATTCGATTTTTAAAAATTGATATATAATTGGCAGACAACATTCTGTAAATTTAAAGTGTACAATGTGTTGATTTCATACATTTATATATTGCCATGTGATTACCACTGCAGCATTAGCTAATACTTATCACATCACGTAGTTATAATTTCATTTTTGTGGTGAGAACATTAACATCTAGTCTCAGCAGTTTTGAAGCATGTAATACAGTATTGTTGACTATGATCACAGTGCTGTATGTTAGATCTCCAGAACTTATGCATCTTCTAGTTACAAGTTTGTCCCCTGTGACCAACATCTTCTCCATTACATTGTGATGCCTGGCTTTTCAGGGTAATATGACAGTTGAGTAGTATTCTACTTGTGTGCATTCCATTTGAATAATCTACTAATTTAGACACACCCTGTTAGAAATAAATTGATTAAATAGGTCAGATAACTGTTGTTTTAGAAGCAATTTGGCTGGCAATAAATTGAATAATCACAAACCAGGGCGTGTAACTTATATATACATATAATGCAACTCATTTTGGCTTTCCAACTTCCACATCTGCATAGAGCAAATGGACAGATCTGTTCTTTCCTAGAATATTCAGTATTATTCAGTAATTTGAAAGCCAAAGTCAAGTTATATAACCTTGCCACTGTCTATTTCATAGCTTAATTATTTGAGGTAAATCCTCAGCCCTTAGTCGTTTACTTTCCCTCCCTTTGTCTGCCTTTCTCCCTCGTGTGATCCACACTGCTAAGTGGTGGTGGTAGGAGGTGCTTATGCGTTATTCTGACATTGTGGAAGGGGTGTCTGTTCAGGGATGACTACAGATTTTTTTCTCATGCCTCTCAATCTTTGGGCATCAGCAGCTCCTCAAGGACAATGCCCGATGCATACTAAGAGTTTATTGAGAGTCCATTGTTTGGTTAAATCAAAAGCAAGATTTTTGAGACCACACTTTTAAATCCAAAACTTTACTTGTTCACATGAATTTCTTACAGACTAGGCAATTTCAGAATCATCCTATAGCATCTTTCTAGAATAGGGTCTTATAAACAATATTGTTTGTGGTGAATAGATTCTAATTATTCTCTGAAACGCCCATAAAGTATTGTACAGCTATTGCTTCATTTGTTTGGAAGTTAGGGTGTAGATATTAGGGGTAGAGAGGTTTCAATCAACACAGTATCTCCATGTACATTCACCAGATTTGTTTTATGTCTGCAATTTGTATATCTAAGCTTCACTAGGCTGTGAGTATAAAATGAGGTCACACTGGCTTTCTTTTCTTATTAAAATTTAATGCTTAATTTACAAGAGCTCAATCCTCTACTGACTCCAAGGGGAGGAATCCCCCAAACAAAGAAAGGACAGCTCATTGTTTATGGTGAACTACAAAGAAATATCATGCATAGGTTCACAACTTATATGCAGTTTTATTCCTTTTGTGTTCTCATGCCTCTTAGCCAATGGCTACTGTTTTAGGACATCATCTCAAGAAACTCAGTACTGCCAGGATCATAGTGTCTTTCTAGAGACTTCATCTATACCAAGAGTGTTTTATCCCAGAGTTCACAAGAAGTCTGCGTGGTGCTTGATTCTCTGAACAGCTGGGAAGATTTGCCCTTGCCATGTCATTTTGTCACCTGGGTCCTGAAATGACACTGTTTAAGTCCAGAGTCTCACAGATAAACTCAGGAATGTTGTCTCTTTAATTCCTTCAGACTTATTTATCACAATGTTATGTAATCAAACAAGAACACTTAAATATTTTCATTTCTGATCTCCATCAATATGCATCTATTTGAGTAAAAACCATAAAGGATATGCTTGCCATAGGCATTCACAGAATGAATGCCTACTGTCTCTAGATATATTAATGAGAAGTATGAGGGGCTTTATTTCCAGAATTCAAGTTGTATTCAACCTAAGTTGAATACAGTTAATTTTGGTTAAAATTCCTTTTTTTTCTTGAATGATTTAGATAACCATTTCAACTTCTCACTAAACTGTTCAGAAATAGAGTATACTTTTTAAAAAATAATAATAAATGTATCATAGACATGTAATAAATAACAGCACACCAGTATGTAAGCAAAGAAGAAAAAGATCTGTTTTTTTATTTAGTGGTATTTATATTTTTTAAAGGAAGTCAAACATAAAAGAGAACAATAATGCAGTTCCATTTAGTAACTTCCAGGTGGAAAATAAATAGAATATTAAAGACATGGGGGGGACTGAATAATTAATAATGTTCATAATTCTTCTTTCTCAATTATTTTAAAATTATAATTATTTTTCATTCATAAAATGCTATGGAAAAATATGATCACAATGTAATATGTAATCAGTTTCTTCATCAGAGGAATATATATTTACTGAAATACTGAGATAAGTATAAAAGAAACACTTTCCCTCATTAACAATTAGAACTTCTGTACAATAACATTAGTGTCATTAATATCTAGTTCCTAATTTGTGTGCTTAGCTTGCCTTAACCATGTCTTTTCCCACTGGTATTTTTTAAATTTATTTCTAGAGCATGGATGTCTTTTCCCACTGGTATTTTTTAAATTTATTTCTAGAGCATGGATTTTTAAACTTGATGGCACATTGGAATCATTGAAATCATGTGGGAAAGCTATAAAGAAATAAATGTTGTCCTGGTCTCACACCTAGAATTTCTTACTGGATCGTGATGTGATGTGATGGATTGTATGTGATGTGGCTTGGGTGATTCCAGTGCACAGCCAAGTTTGAGAACCTGTGTTATAGAGTTAGAGGATTTCTTGAATCATTCCATACTGAGCCTTGTTCACTATATTACTGTTTACTCACTCAGTCATGTCCAACTCTTTGTGACACCATGGACTGGAGCCTACTAGGCTTCTCTGTCTGTGAAATTCTCCAGGCAAGATCACTGAGTGGGTTGCCATTTCCTCCTCCAGGGGATCTTTCCCACCTATAGATGGATGCAGCATTTTATAAGGTTTAAGAATACATGTTCTGAATTTTGACTGTTGTAGTTGGAGCTTCCAGTCTACCAGTCATATATATGTCACTTTATACAAATTACTTAGCCTTACTAAGCTTCAGTTTCCTTATCTTTTTTTTAATAAATTAATTTATTTTAGTTGGGGGCTAATTACTTTACAATATTGTAGTGGTTTTTGCCATACATTGACATGAATCAGCCATGGGTTTACATGTGTTCCCCATCCTGAACCCCCCTCCCACCTCCCTCCCCATCCCATCCCTCTGGGTCATCTTATTGCCCCAGCCCTGAGCATTTGTCTCATGCATCGAACCTGGAATGGTGTTCTGTTTCACATATGATAATATACATGTTTCAATGCTATTCTCTCAGAATGTCCCACCCTCACCTTCTCCCTCAGAGTCCATAAGACTGTTCTATGCATCTATGTCCCTTATTCTGTCTCGCATATAGGGTTTTCGTTACCATCTTTCAAATTCCATATATATGCATTAGTATACTGTATTGGTGTTTTTCTTTCTGGCTTACTTCACTCTGTATAATGGGCTCCAGTTTCATCCATCTCAATAGAACTGATTCAAATGTATTCTTTTTAATGGCTGAGTAATATTCCATTGTGTATATGTACCACAGCTTCCTTATCTATTTGTCTGCTGATGGACATCTAGGTTGCTTCCATGTCCTGGCTATTGTAAACAGTGCTGCAATGAACATTGGAGTACTCGTGTCTCTTTCAAACCAGAATTGAAACAGTTTCCTTATCTTTAAAACAAGGAAGGCAAGCTTACCTAACTCAGGATTCTAATGAAGATCAAATTAAGTGGAGTTTGGAAAGTAATATGAATCTGACACATAGAGTATCTTATTATGAATTAACAACTCATAATTTTGATTATTAATAAGGTAATCCATGTAGATCATTTATCAAAGCAGCTGGCACACTAAATGTTGATATTATTTTTCAGCTGTAGAAGTAATGACTGCTTTCTGTGGTCATACTACCAAGTAGAAGTCCTCTGCAGCAGCCAATTTTTAGAGAGCTTGATTAAGAGAGAAATCTACTGCTGCATTTAAAATGCAGACTTCAGTTGAGTTCAGTCGCTCAGTCGTGTCCGACTCTTTGCTACCCCATGGACTGAAGCATGCCAGGCCTCCCTGTCCATCACCAACACCCGGAGTTTACTCAAACTCATGTCCATTGAATCAGTGGTGCAATTCAACCATCTCATTCTTTGTTGTTCCCTTCTCTTCCTGCCCTCAATCTTTCCCAGAATCAGGGTCTTTTCAAATGAGTCAGTTCTTCTCATCAGGTGGCCAGAGTATTGGAATTTCAGCTTAAACATCAGTCCTTCCACTGAACACTCAGGACTGATCTTCTTTAGGATGGACTGATTGGATCTCCTTGAAGTCTAAGGGACTCTCAAGAGTATTCTCCAACACCACAGTTCAAAAGCATCGATTCTTTGGTGCTTAGCTTTTTTATAGTCCAACTTTCATATCCACACTGACTGCTGGAAAAACCATAGCCTTGAATAGATGGACCTTTGTTGGTAAAATAATGTCTCTGCTTTTTAATATGCTGTCTAGGTTGGTCATAACTTTTCTTCCAAGGAGTAAGCATCTTTTAATTTCATGGCTGTAGTCACCCTCTGCAGTGATTTTGGAGCCCAATATAATACGGTCTGTCACTGTTTCCATTGTTTCCCTATCTATTTCACATGAAATGATGGGACAAGATGCCATGATCTTAGTTTTCTGAATGTTGACTTTTAAGCCAACTTTTTCACTCGCCTCTTTCACTTTCATCAAGAGGCTCTTTAGTTCTTCGCTTTCTGCCATAAGGGTGGTGTCATCTGCATATCTGAGTTTGGTGATATTTCTCCCAGCACTCTTGATTCCAGCTTGTGTTTCTTCCAGCCCAGCGTTTCTCATGATGTACTCTGCATTTAAGTTAAATAAGCAGGGTGACAGTATACAGGCTTGACGTACTCCTTTTCCTATTTGGAACCAGTCTGTTGTTCCATGTCCAGTTCTACCTGTTGCTTCTTTTTTTTTAATATAAATTAATTTATTTTAATTAGAGGCTAATTACTTTAAAATATTGTATTGGTTTTGCCATACATTGACATGAATCCACCGCAGGTGTACATGTGATCCCCATCCTGAACCCCTCTCCCACCTCCCTCCCCATCTCATCCCTCAGGGTCATCCCAGTGCACCAGCACCGAGCACCCTGTATCATGCATCAAACCTGTACTGGCCATTCATTTCACATATGATAATATACATGTTTCAATGCCATTCTCCCAAACCATCCCACCCTCGCCCTCTCGCACAGAGTCCAAAAGACTGTTCTATACATCTGTGCCTATTTTTCTGTCTCCCATTTAGGGTTATCGTTACCATGTTTCTAAATTCCATATATATGCGTTAGTATACTGTATTGGTATTTTTCTTTCTGGCTTACTTCACTCTGTATAATAGGCTCCAGTTTCATCCACCTCATTAGAACTGATTCAAATGTATTCATTTTAATGGCTGAGTAATATTCCATTGTGTCTATGTACCAAAGATTTCTTATCCATTCGTGTGCTGATGGACATCTAGGTTGCTTCCATGTCCTAGCTATTATAAACAGTGCTGCGATGAACATTGAGGTACACGTGTCTCTTTCAATTCTGGTTTCCTCGGTGTGTATGCCCAGCAGTGGGATTGCTGGGTCATATGGCAGTTCTATTTCCAGTTTTTTAAGGAATCTCCACACCGTTCTCCATAGTGGTTGTACTAGTTTGCATTCCTACCAACAGTGTAAGAGGGTTCCCTTTTCTCCACACCCTCTCCAGCATTTATCGTTTGTAGACTTTTGGATAGCAGCCATACTGACCAGCCTGAGATGGTACCTCATTGTAGTTTTGATTTGCATTTCTCTGATAATGAGTGATGTTGAGCATCTTTTCATGTGTTTTTTAGCCATCTGTATGTCTTCTTTGGAGAAATGTTTGTTTAGTTCTTTAGCCCATTTTTTGATTGGGTCGTTTATTTTTCTGGAATTCAGCTGCAGGAGTTGCTTGCATATTTTTGAGATTAATTCTTTGTCTGTTGCTTCGTTTACTATTATTTTCTCCCATTCTGAAGTCTGTCTTTTCCCCTTGCTTATAGTTTCCTTTGTTGTGCAAAAGATTTTAATTTTAATTAGGCCCCATTTATTTAGTTTTGCTTTTATTTCCAATATTCTTGGAAGTGGGTCATAGATGATCCTGCTCTGATTTATGTCAGAGAATGTTTGGCCTATGTTTTCCTCTAGGAGTTTTATAGTTTCTGGTCTTATGTTTAGATCTTTAATCCATTTTGAGTTTATTTTTCTGTATGGTGTTAGAAAGTGTTCTAGTTTCATTCTTTTACAAGTGGTTGACCGGTTCTCCCAGCACCACTTGTTAAAGACATTGTCTTTTCTCTATTGTACATTCTTGCCTCCTTTGTCAAAGATAAGGTGTCCATAGGTGCGTGGAATTTTCTCTGGGCTTTCTATTTTTTTCCATCCATTAATCTATATTTCTGTCTTTGTGCCAGTACCATACTGTCTTGATGACTGTGGCCTTGTACTAGAGCCTGAAGTCAGGCAGGTTGATACCTCCAGTTCCATTCTTCTTTCTCAAGATTGCTTTGGCTATTCGAGGTTTTTTGTATTTCCATACAAATTGTGAAATTATTTGTTCTAGTTCTGTGAAAAATACTGTTGGTAGCTTGATAGGGATTGCATTGAATATATAGATTGCTTTGTGGAGTATACTTATTTTCACTATATTGATTCTTCCGATCCATGGACACAGTATATTTCTCCATCTATTTGTGTCCTCTTTGATTTCTTATCCAGTATTTTATAGTTTTATATATATAGGTCTTTTGTTTATTTAGGTAGATATATTCCTAAGTATTTTATTTTTTTCGTTGCAGTGGTGAATTCTTGACTTGCATATAGATTTCTCAGGAGGCAGGTCAGATGGTGTGGTATTCCCATCTCTAGAATTTTCCACAGTTTGTTGTGATCCACACAGTCAAAGGCTTTGGCATTGTCAATAAAGCAGAAATTGATATTTTTTTCTGGAATTCTCTTGCCTTTTTGATGATCCAGCAGATGTTGGCAATTTGATCTCTGGTTCCTCTGCCTTTTCTAAAACCAGCTTGAACATCTGGAAGTTCTTGATTCATGTATTGCTGAAGCCTGGCTTGGAGAATTTTGAGCATTACTTTACTAGCCTGTGAGATGAGTGCAATTGTGCAGTAGTTTGAAGATTCTTTGGCATTGCCTTTCTTTGGTATTAGAATAAAAACTGACCTTTTCCAGTCCTGTGGCCACTGCTGAGTTTTCCAAATTTGCTGGCATATTGAGTGCAGGACTTTCAAAGCATCATCTTTTAGGATTTGAAATAGCTCAACTGGAATTCCATCACCTCCACTAGCTTTGTTCATAGTGGTGCTTCCTAAGGCCCACTGGACTTTCCATTTCAGGATATCTAACTCTAGGTGAGTGATCACACCATTATGATTATCTGGGTCATGAAGATATTTTTTTACAGTTCTTCTCTGTATTCTTGCCACCTCTTCTTAATATCTTCTGCTTCTGTTGGGTGCATACCATTTCTGTCCTTTTTTGAGCCCATCTTTGCATGAAATCTTCCCTTTGTATCTCTAATTTTCTTGAAGAGATCTCTGGTCTTTCCCATTTTACTATTTTCCTCTATTTCTTTGCACTGATCACTGAGGAAGGCTTTCTTATCTCTCCTTGCTATTCTTTGGACCTCTGCATTCGAATGGGTATATCTTTCCTTTTCTCCTTTGCTTTTCACATCTCTTTTTTCACAGCTATTTGTATGGCCTCCTCAGACAGCCATTTTGCTTTTTTGCATTTCTTTTTCTTGGGGATGGTCTTGCTCCCTGTACAGTGTCATGAAACTCCACCCATAGTTCATCAGGCACTCTGTCTATCAGATATAGTCCCTTAAATCTATTTGTCACTTCTGTATAATCTTAAGGGATTTGATTTAGGTCATACCTGAATGGTCTAGTGGTTTTTCCTACTTTCTTCAATTTAAGTCTGAATTTGGCAATAAGGAGTTCATGATCTAAGCCACAGTCAACTTCTGGTCTTTTTTTTTTTTTGCTGACTCTATAGAACTTCTCCATCTTTGGCTGCAAAGAATATAATCAATCTGATTTCAATTTTGACCATCTGGTAATGTCCATGTTTGTTATGACCAGTGAGTTCTCTTGGCAAAATCTGTTAGCCTTTGCCCTGTTTTATTCTGTACTCCAAGGCCAAATTTGCCTGTTACTCCAGGTGTTTCTTGACTTCCTACATTTGCATTCCAGTCCCCTATAAAGATGAAAGGGACATCTTTTTTGGTTGTTATTTCTAAAAGGTCTTGTAGGTCTTCATAGAACCATTCATCTTTAGCTTCTTCAGCATTACTGGTTGGGGCATAGACTTGAATTACCATGATAGTGAATGGTTTGCCTTGGAAACAAACAGAGATCATTCTAGGATATAGCATCTCATCTTTTAAAAGATGAATTTGGATACCAGTTCAGGTTACCTGTTTTCACTTCCAAACTATATCTTTGGTAATCAAGCTAGAAATTAAGTAATTCTGAGATATTATATTATTATATATTTAGAAGTGTTTAACTTCTCTTTTAGAAAAGCAAATTGCCTTTTGTCTACAATGTATAAAGAATAAGACTTTTCATATGTACTTGAAAAGTGATGCACAAAAGAAGTGGTAGTTAAGAGAAAGGAAGAGAAATAATACAAACAATTAAATGAAGAAGACTGTATCAAATTCTCATTTGGAAAATACCAGGCTCCAACTGATGTGATGTTCAACCCAATGTGTATGCTTCATTTTATATATATTTTTTTATTTTAGGATAAATTTAGAATTATAGAAAAGTTGCAGAAATAGTACAAAGTACCCCCATACTGTTGCTAAACTTAGTTTCCTTTAATTACAAGATCTTATATGACCATAGTACAGTTATCAAAATCAGTCTTAACATTACAACATTGCTATTAACTAATCTACAGAATTTATTTGTATTTCATCAGTTTTTCACTTAATGTCCCTTTTCTGTTCCAGGATGCATTGCAGGATACCACATTTTATTTAGTTGTCATGTTTCCTTACTCTCCTCCAATCTGTGACAATTCCTAAGTCCTTCTTTGTCTTTTTGTTTGTTTATTTTTTATTGAAGTATAGTCGATTTACAATGCTGTGTTAGTTTATGCTGTAAAGCAAAGTGATTCAGTTATACATATGTGTACATTCTTTTTGTATTCTTTTCCATTATGGTTTTATCATAGGATATTGAATATACTTCCCTATGCCATACAGTAGGACCTTGTTGTTTAAACATTCTATACGTTAATAGTTTGCATCTTAAAACCCCGAAGAAGTCCCAATCCATCCCACCTCCTCTCCTGTCCTCTCCCTGAGGAACCACAAGTCTGTTCTGTTTCTGTTTTTCTAGATAGGTTTATTTGTGGCATATTTTATGTTCCACCTATGTGATATCATGTGGTATTTATTTCTGTTTCTGACTTCACTTAGTATGATAATCTCCAAGTCCATCCATGTTGTTCCAAATAGCATTATTTTGTTCTTATTGGTGAGTAGTACTCCATTGTATACATGTAACATCTTCTTTATCCATTCATAAGTCGATGGACGTTTAGGTTGTTTCCATGTCTCAATTACTGTGAATAGTGCTGCTATGAATATAGGGGTGTATGTATCATTTTGAATTATATTTTTGTCCAGATGTATGCTGAGGAGTGAAATTGCAGGATCATATGGCAACTCTATTTTTAGATTTTTTTCAAACCTCCATACTGCTGTCTGTAGTGGCTGCATCAGTTTACATTCCCACCAACAGTGGAAGAGAGTTGCCTTTTCTCTACACCCTCTTCAGTACTTGTTGTATGTAGACATTTTAATGATAGCCAGTCTGACCAATGTGAAGTGGTAACTCATTGTAGTTTTTACTTGCGTTTCTCCAATAATTAGCGATGTTGAGCATCTCTTCAGGTGACTATTGGCCATGTGAACGTTTGGAAAAATGTCTATTTAGGTATTCTGCCCATTTTTAATTGGGTTATTTGAGTTTTTTGTTGTTGTTGTTGAGTTGTCTGAGCTGTTTGTGTATTTTGGAAATTAAGCCCTTGTCTGTCACATCATTCACAAATATTTTCTCCCAGTCCATAAGTTGTCTTTTTATTTGTGTACAATTTCTTCTGCTGAACAGAAACTTGTACATTTGATTAGATCCCATTTGTTTATTTTTGCTTTTTGTTCCTATTGTCTTGGAAGAAGGACCTAAAAAAAAAAAATTGGTGTGATCCACGTCAGAGAATGCTTTGCCTATGTTTTTCCCTAGGAGATTTATAATGCCATGTCTTACATATAAGTCTTTAAGCTATTCTGAGTTTATTTTTGTGTATGATGTGAGAATGTATTCTACCTTCTTTGATTTACATGCAGTTGTCCAATTTTGCCAACATCATTTATTGAAGAGACTTTATTTTTTTCCATCGTATATTCTTGATTCCTTTTCGAAGATTAGTTGACCATAGATGTGTATTTCTGGGCTTTCTATTCTGTTCCATTGATTCATATCTCTGCTTCTGTGCAACTACCATGCTGTTTTGATTACTGTAGCTTTGTAGTATTGTCTGAAGTCTGGGAGGATTATGCTTCCTGCTTTGTTCTTTTTCTTCAGGATTGCTTTTGTAATTCTGGGTATTTTGTGGTTTTATATATATTTTAGGATTATTTGTTCTAGTTTTTTGACAAATGTCATGAGTAATTTGATAGGGATTACATTAAATCTATAGATTGTTTTGAGTAGCATGGGCGTTTTAATATTGGATCTTCCAATCCAAGAAAATGGAATATCTTTCCATTTCTCTGAATCATCTTCAGTTTCCTTTGTTAATGTTTTATACTTTTCAGCATATAAGACTTTCACCTCCTTGGTCAGGTTTATTCCTAAGTGTTGTATTTATTTATTGTTTGATGTGATTTTAAAGTGTTTTTTTTTTTTTTTTTTACATTTCCTTTATGATATTTCATTGTTAGTGTAAGGAAATACAACCACCTTCTGTATGTTAATCCTGTATCCTGCTACTTTGCTGAATTCACTTATCAGTTCTAGTAGTTTTTGTTTGAACTCGTTAGGGTTTTCTATATGCAGTATTGTGTCATGTGAATATTATGAACAATTTTATTTCTTCCCTTCTAATTTGAGTACATTTTATTTCTTTTTCTTGTCTGATTGCTGTGGCTAGTATTCCCAATACTATGTGGAACAGAAGTGGGAAGAATGGGCATTCTTGTCTTGTTCCATATTTTAAGTGGGAAGTCCTTAAGCTTTTCACCATTGAGTATTATATTGGTTGTGGGTTCGTCATAAATAGCTTTTATAATGTTAAGATATGTTTCCTCTATATCCACTTTGAGGCTTTTTATCATAAATGGATGTTGAATTACATCAAATGCTTTTTCTGCATCTTTTCAGATTTTCATGTGGTTTTTTATCTTTTCTTTTGTTGATCTGGTGTTTCACATTGATTTGTGTGTGTGGAACCATCCTTGTGTCCCTGGGATGAATCCAAATTGGTCATAGTGTATGATCTTTTTATTGTGTATTGGATTTGGTTTCCTAATATTTTGCTGAGAATTTTGCATGTATATTCATCAGAGATACTGGCCTGTAATTTTATTTTTTGGTAGTGTCTTTGGTTTTGGTATTAGGGTGATTTTGGCTCCATAGAATGTCTTTAGGAGTATTCCTTTCTCTTCAGTCTTTTGGAAGAGTTGAAGAAGGATCAGTATAAGTTCTTTATATGTTTGGTTGAATTTGGCTATGAAGCTATCTGGCCTTGGACTTCGGTTTTCAAGGACTTTTAAAATTACAGATTCTGTTTCACTTGTTGTAATTGGTGTGTTTATATATCTCCTCTTGATTCAATTTTGTTGAATTGTGTGTTTCTAGAAACCTGTCCATCTCTTCCAGGTCATCAAATTTGTTGGCATTTTTTCATATTATTTCCATATGGCTTTTTGTATTTTGTGGTATCAGTTTTTTTCTCTTTTTTAATTTCTTATCTTGTTTATTTGGATTCCCTTTTCTTGTTGGTGAACCTGACCAGAAGCTTGTCAATTTTGTCTACCCTTTCATAGAATCAGCTCTTGGTTTTTATTGATTTTTTCTTTCATTTTTTTAATCTTTATTTCTTCTCTGACTTTTATTTCCATCCTTCCTCTAACTTAAGGTTTTGTTCGCTCTTTTTTTTCTAATACTTTCAGGTGGTAGATTAGGTTGTTTGAAATTTTTCTTGTTTTTTGAGGAATGTCTGTGTCACTATGAACTTCCTCTAATAACTGTTTTTGCTGCATCACATAGATGTTGTATGCTTTTTTTTTTTCATTGTCATTTGTCTCAATATATTTTTAACTTCTTTGATTTCATTGCTGACCCATTAATTTTTGTAGCATGTTGTTTAGTCTCCATGTAATCATTTTCCCCTCATTTCTTTTTTCTGTGTTTGATTTCTGGTTTCACGCCACTGTGGCCAGAAAGGATGCTTGAAATAACTTTTGTCCTCTTAAATTTGTTGAGGATTGTTTTGTGCCCCAATATGTGGTCAGTTCTAGAGAATCATCTATGTGTACTTGAAAAGAATATGTATTATGTTTTTTTTTTTAATTGAATGCCCTGAAAATATCAATTAAATCTGTTCTATTGTATCATTTAGGATCTCTGTTGCTTTTATTGATTTTCTGTCTGGGAGATCTGTCCATTGATGTATTATATTCCCATCAGTTTCTCCCTTTATGTCTGTTATTTGTTTTATGTATTTGGTGCTTATATATTGGGTGCATATATGCTGACAAGCATAATATCCTCTTCTCATATTGGTCCTTTTATCTTCATGTCGTTCTTTATCCTTCTTTATGGCCTTTGTTTTAATGTCTATATGATGTGAGTATTGTTATCCCCATTTTCTTGTCATTTCAATTTGCATGAAATAGCTTTTTCCATCCTCTCACTTTTAAAAATTTATTTATTTATTTATTCATCTTTGGCTGTGCTGGATCTTCATTGCTATGCAGGCTTTTCTCTAGTTGTAGAGGCTACTCTCTAGTTGCGGTGCATGGGCTTCTCATTGTGAAGGCTTCTCTTATTGCAGAGCATTGGCTCTAGGCACACAGGCTTCAGTAGTTGCGGCTCCCAGGTTCTAAAACACAGGCTCAATAGTTGTGGTGCATGGGCTTAGTTGCTCCATGGCATGTGGGATTTTCTTTATCTTCTTTTTGAACTTGATATCTATTGGGCTGAAGAGGTGTGTTTCATTGTTTGTTTGTTTTTTTACACCCTGTGGGAGTTCTCTTGATTTTTTTTAACTGGAAGTGGTTTTTCCGCTTCCTTATTTTACTTATATTTCTCTTATTCTGTGAGTTTAGGAGAAACAATTATCTACTGTGATTTTGGAGGGCTGTTTTTATGTGAGAGTGTCCCTGTTTAGCCTGTATAGCTTTAATATTTTTGAAATGACAGCTGTTTTTAGTATGGATGCATGCTGCCTGTTTTCCTCAGTGTGTTCTGGCTCTTCTTCCTTTGAGAGGGGGTGTGACTGATATTGTGGTGACAAGAGCCTGCACTGGATGTTGAGCAAGACCTCCTCTTTGCTCTGTGGTTGTCAAAGCCCGATTGGGGGCAGGACAACTATCCCCAGTTGTTGGAATATAAGTTGTCTTCTTTGTCCTTTTGACCTCAACAATTTTGAAAAGTAATTATCAGTTATTTTGTAGAACATCCTTCAATTTGGATGTATCTGATGTTTTCTTGCTATTGGACGTGATTATGAGTTTTTAGAAAAAATCAACTGAGTTGAAGCACCCTTCTCAGTGTGATAAATCAGAGGATATAGGATATATCTTATTTCTGTCCATGTTAACCTTGATTGTTTAATGGATTTCTCCACTCTAACATTACAATCATTCCCTTTGTAATTAAAAAATATCTCAGGGGTTATACTTTGAGACTGTGCTAATATCCTGTTTCATCTCAAACTTTTGCTCACTAACTTTAGCATTCATTGGTGGATTTTGTTTGTGATAATGATAAGTTAGTGTTACACTGGCAATTTTCTAATTCCTTCCACATTTATTAATTGGAATTCTTCACTAAGAAAGAGATATTCCTTCTCCTGTATTTATTGATTTATTCAGCTATTTATCTAAGTATGGATTCCTCATAGATGTATGTTCTTTTTTAAAGGTTTCAAATTATTTCTGCCTTATCCGTTTGGAACTCTCAAGTTGATGTCTCTACCCTTTCAATTATCCTCCTTTTTCTTTGGGCACTTCCTTAATTTTTGGCACTGCAAAATGTGCCAGAATCATGTTGTATTTTTTCACTTCTACAGTCAACCACTTTTCTAAGCAACTCTGGTTGCTTCCATTAGAGAATATATTTAGAAACCCTTATCTGTATATATCTGTATATAATATATGCTCACAGTTACTAGAGTATCACTACCTCTAGGCCTTCTCAGTGAATAGAGCTTGGAAATGTATGTGCGTGTGTGTTATGTATATGTATGTATTTAATATATATGTATGCATGTATATATATAAAATTCCATGCTTACACACACACTTATATTTCTCGCTATATCTATTTTTGGCTATACATCTACCATATGTCTATCTGTTAACTATGTATATGTTAACTAAAACACAAGCTCATAATGATGTTTCCAGTTTCAATCCAACAGTGTGCTCTTTGTTGTAGAATTTGCCATTTCCTTGTTTGTAGCTTCTTTTTCTGATAGAACTTGCTTCTGATTTTTCTACAATATATTTGCTTATTGATTCAATTCTGGTAATGGCATACAGTAGTTTCAGAAATGCTATCTTTTACCTCTGTGTTGTTAACCAGTATACCCCAGTTGTTAACTGGAGTTATTTTTCTCTTTACTTACATAATATTTAATTAGAATAGTATTCCAAAGTGACTTTAGCTCCAAAATATTAATCCAAATATTTTGCTGATGCTTGAACCTCTTTAGCAGGTTGAATAATTTCTCTTTCCATACTCAAGATGAGATTTATCTAATATTCTGTGCCTTCATTGCATCCAATAGTATATGATGAGGTAATGTGATACCTTGAGGCAGGTCATCATATTGAATAGTTTTGACCATTAAACATTTCTTAAATTGAAACCAAAACTTCTCTCTCTAGCATCTACACGTTGGATTACATATTTATAAATTTCATATATAATGTCACAGAATTTGGACTTATAAAAGAGTCAACTAGTTATTATTTGTCCATCTCTGGTGGTTCAGACAGTACAGAATCTGCCTGTAATGCAGGAGACCCAGGTTTGATCCCTGGGTTGGGAAGATTCCCTGGAGAAGGAAATGGCTACCCACGCCAGTATTCTTGCCTGGAGAATTCCATGGACAGAGGAGCCTGGCATGCTAAAGTCTATGCAGTCACAAAGAGTTGGACATGACTGAACAACTAACACAGTTTTTATTAAATTCCTTGTGTATTTGTATGGGGACCATTACACATGTTTATTGGAACATATCAGGAATCTAGCAGGAATATAAACAGAATGCATGCTCTGTGACATCCCTTTTGTAGAATAATTCTAGATGGTTTACCTGTCTTATAAAAAAGTTCTCTGGTATTACCTGGATGTTTTTTTATTTTTTTTTCTCACAAGAGCAGACAATAATAAAGTGAAAGACAAGTACCTTGTGTGGATAACTGAAGGCTATGACCCATAATCTGTTCTGTGTTAAAAAAGAAAGAAAACCAATCTTTAAAACAATATTATTGTATGAATAAGAGGTAAAAGAACATTTATCATTATTAGTACCACTGTCTCCATTGTAGATTTTTTCAGCTGCATGAGAACTAGTTCATATTTATAGATTTTGCTTTCTGCATGATGGCATGGGGCCAAGACACCAGGCAAATGAGGAAGAAAACATGCACAAAGCCAGAAATGCCTCTGATTCTGGGCTAACAGTGATAGGGTGATATGCAGACTTAGGAAGGCTGCCAAAATCTTTAGGCCTTGGTATTCACTGATCCCCTCCTTAGACCTTGGTATTTGCTGATCCCCGGTATGCAGTGGGTATGGCTTGAATTAGGATGAGTGTTGTCTTCCTTAGTATTCATTCTTTCTTTTTTATTTCTGATTAGATTCTCTCACCACCCTGTTGTTTAACTCATAGTGCATGCTCAAAAGGCATTTCTTGAATGAATGAATGGTTGGCTGGCTGGCTAGCTGGTTTGTTGAGTATTAGCTGTTAAGGGCCAAGGGAAACAGAACCACAACCTGCAGCTCAACAGTGAATGACAGCTACACCCCTGATTTCCCAGTTGCTTTCAGGGTCAAATTTAGTAGTGAATGGGGCAGAGGTTTCTGAAGAATCTTTTATCCACACTCTGGGCAAAGGCCTCATGAGCTCAAAGAGGATAATGAAGCTGAAACTCTTGATGAGTTTTCTCAGGATTCTGTCTTCAGTAATTGATCATTCTTTCAACCGATTGATTTTTCCTTTAAAGAAAAATTACTTTCTTTCTCTTTTCTAGTTACTATGAATGAACAGCAGCATTAATCATTGTGAACAATTCTTACTCCAATTTAATTTAGCTGTCATCCATAAAATATCCCAATCTTAGGAATAAAGTAGGATTATTGTTTGAAATCATTTTCTTATTTTTTTTTCTGTCTCTTGATTTGATCAAAACCAACATAAACTAAATTATTTCAGAGTTTCAGATGGGAAAGCTACATTCTTCTCATAGGAATATTAACTTGCTGCTTAACAATAAGTAATTCTTTGACAGCAAATGATACATAGGAATTAAACGAGAAAAGGAAAACAAATATCTGCACATGCATATCTCTTTATTAGCAGCATCTATATGCCTTGAAGTCGAATGTAAACTATCTTAGAGCAGTCTATTTTAAGTTGATAATCTAATTTCAAGTGCGTATAAAAATTCTACACTTTTTCTTACCCTCCAACACACATTTTGTCTCACAATGTCCATATTTTTGTATTGTGTATCAACATATTGTTGTAGCTGTATTTATTTTAATAATTTTCTCTTTTCACCTTTATACTAAAGTTCAAGTGATTTACCACCTCCATCATAGTATTCGGGTTTTCTTAATTTGACTTCTGACCTTCACCAGTGCTGGGTTCACAGATGGGACTGTCTCCGGGATCTCAGTCTAGTGGAGCTGGAGCTAAGGTACATGGCTGTTGTCAAGTCTGTGTCCAGCAAGCCTGTCACCAGGGGCACAAGCATGTGTGGTTCTTGCCCCATATCCAGGTGGATGGGACGGCTCCAGGACCACACTGGAGCAGAGCAGGAGGCAGTTCATGGGGCCTTTTCCAGGTCTGGTATTAACTCCACAGACAGCGGCACTGTTACCAGCTACACAGACAGGTTTGGCTACCCCTAGGTCTCTGAGAGAGTTCCTGGATGGTTCCTGAGTGGGTCCCTAGATGGGCAGAACTGCCTCTAGGACCATGATAGAGTTGGGCTGATTCAGGTCACAGGACTGCTTTTCTGGTTCATACTCAGGAATGAAATTGGCAGGCCTGTCATGGCGGGATTGGACAATTGTATCTCCTGCTAGTTTCCTGAGTGGTTAGATAACCTTGATGGTTAGCTTTTCCAGTTCCATTTGTTGAAAAGACTCTCTTTCCCCCATTTGAATGGTATTGGTACCCTTGTTGAAAATAACTTTATTTTTTAATGAATATTGAATCTCTTTTTAGCAGATAAATATTGTTGGTCCTCATGTAAATTGATACAGATTCCTTTAAAACTAGGAATAAAACTACCATATGACCCAACAATCCCATTACTAGGCATATACCCTGAGAAAACCATAACTGAAAAAGACACATGTACCCCAATGTTCATTTCAGCACTATTTACAATAGCTAGGACATGGAAGCAACCTAGATGTCCATTGACAGATGAATGGTAAAGAAGCTGTGGTATATATATATATATATACACACAATGGAATATTACTCAGCCATAAAAAGGAATACATTTGAGTCAGTTCTAATGAGGTGGATGAACCTAGAGCCTATTTTACAGAGTGAAGTAAGTCAGAAAGAGAAAAATAAACATATATTAACACATATATATGGAATCTAGAAAAATGAGACTGATGAACCTATTTGCAGGGCAGCAATGGAGATGAAGACATAGAGAACAGACTTAGAGAAACAGGGCAGTAAGGAGAGGGTGGGACGAATGGAGAGAGTAGCATGGAAACATAAACACTACCATATGTAAAATAAATAGACAGTAGAAATTTGCTATATGACTCAGAGAACTCAAAACTGGTGCTCTGTGACAACATAGAGGGGTGGGATGGGGTGGAAGGGAGGTTCAAGAGGGAGGGGACATATCTATACTTATGGCTGATTCATGTTGATATATGGCAGAAACCAACACAATATTGTAAAGCAATTATCCTTCAATTAAAAATAAAAAGAAAAATAGTTGGTCCTTATCAGACATCAAATATGAATGTTTAATCTACCATCCCATAGATCTAATATATGTTGTGCCTTCAGCTGACATATTCATTTCAATAAATATTCAGTATTTTGAAGACAGTAAAATGAAAGTGAAGTGAAGTGAAAGTCACTCAGTCATGTTTGACTCTGCTACCCCATTCTCCAGGCCAGAATTCTCCAGGCTAGAATACTGGAGTGGGTAGCCTTTCCCTTCTCCAGGGGATCTTCCCAATCCAGGGATTGAACCCAGGTCTCCCGCATTGCAGGTGGATTCTTTACCAGCTGAGCCACAAGGGAAGCCCAAGAATACTGGAGTGGGTAGCCTATCCCTTCTCCAGTGGATCTTCCTGACCCAGGAATCAAACCAGGGTCTCCTGCACTGCAGGCAGATTCTTTACCAACTGAGCTATGAGGGGATGTCAGCATATACTACTAGACTGGTTCATATATAGGCCACTTTTCCCAATGTTAAAAATAATTCAAACTTTAGCTGCCTGACTAGATCAGGAAGAAACAAAATAGAATTTTATATATATATATATATATATATATATATATATAATATATATATATATTACATATATAATTCTAATATAGTGTGTGATCTTAGTCAACAAACTCAAAGGGATATTGTTAATGAACACTTTTAATTGACTTTTCATTAAGAACAAAAGATCATATTCCCAAACTGACAAGTGCTTTATATCATCAGCTATTTGTGTCTGCAGTCCCATGTTGATGGCATACATGTTGTACTATGAAACACATTGTCAGTACCACTGACAACAATGATGAAACAAGGGAAAACAAATAACATTAACCTTTCCATTGAGCCATTATGAATGGTCTGTTTAAGAGAAAAAAAAAACAGGTATATTTTGAACATTTACTTAAGAACAAAAGAACAAGTCTCAGGGAAAAGCATGTCTCTGTCTGCAGCAACACCATGGGAAAATCTAATTCATGTTTGCTGAAATTTCTGTAAGAAAAGACCTTGAAAATGATACAGTCTTTGTTTTAATGTTCTTATTTAATCCATACATGAATGAATTGTGATAAGAACTGCACCTAAGTGATTTGTAGAAGTCCTTTCCAATTCTTTCTCCTTTTAAAGGGAATTTGTTCTCTATAGTGGGAATATTCATATGAATAATAAATGAGAGCATGAAAAGTCACACTTTGGGAAACATGGAAAACCCCATAGGATTTTCTTTCCAAAATTGTTATCTAGGTGTATTTATTATAGTGTAATTGTTTATTTAGAAATGCATAATTTAAACCTTGGAAACTTTACCATCTCCAAAAACAATATATTTAGCAGCTTTAACAAGCTTGGATTTTTTAATAGAATTCTAAATTGAAGAGGAAGAAAATAAGTTGGAGAGCATCTTCTCCAGAACTGCAGTGAGTGATCCAAAGAAACAAATGCAAGTAAGGCCAGTTTTCTAAACCACGTTGAAACTATTTATTTATTTATTTATAAATTTATTTATTTTAGTTGGGGGCTAATTACTTTACAATATTGTAATAGTTTTTGCTATACATTGACATGAATCAGCCATGGGTTTACATGTGTTCCCCTTCCTGGACCCCCCACCCACCTCCCTCCCCATCCCATCCCTCTGGGTCATCCCATTGCCCCGGCCCTGAGCCCTTGTCTCATGCATCGAACATGGAATGGTGTTCTGTTTCACATATGATAATATACATGTTTCAATGCTATTCTCCCAGAACGTCCCACCCTCACCTTCTCCCTCAGAGTCCATAAGATTGTTCTATGCATCTGTGTCTCTTATTCTGTCTCGCATATAGGGTTATCGTTGCCATCTTTCAAATTCCATATATATGCATTAGTATACTGTATTGTTGTTTTTCTTTCTGGCTTACTTCACTCTGTGTAATGGGCTCCAGTTTCATCCATCTCAGTATTTAGAGATGGATAACGTCTCCAAATTTTTGAGACTTGAAAGAAATCCAATTCTTTTTTTTTTTCTTTTTTTGAAGACAAATGAAATCTAAGCTAACAAAGTGAGGCTAAAGATAGGAAGAGCTTTAATGACTATTGAGAGCATCCCAATGCTTTTTAGGAAAATAACTTCTAAATGCTTGAAAAAATGTTCTAGTTATACTAATTTTTTTTTTTTTTTGGTAAATGTGTGAAATGTGGAATAAACATCAGCTGGTCCTGAGTTCAATTTTTGAATTAAGTCCTAGTTAAAGTAGATTCTACCATCCATCATTGGAGAAGGAAATGGCAACCCACTCCAGTATTATTGCCTCGAGAATCTCAGGGATGGCGGAGCCTGGTGGGCTGCCATCTGTGGGGTCACACAGAGTCGGACACGACTGAAGCGACTTAGCAGCAGCAGCAGCAGGTACGATCCATCTGAATATGAGAGCAAGAAATTTCATCCATGTTCAAACTTGCAACAAAATTTTCATGATTTTGGAGCCACATTCCCTAAATAGTTCCATGTTTGGTAGATATTTAAGAGTCTGTACATCAATTTTGCCAGTTTAGCTTAGGTTAGTTTTATTGACTTTGTAGTTTAACATGCTTAGTTTGAAGAAGAAAGAAGAAAAAGAAAAAGGGAGAGGAAAAGGGAAGGAATAATACTAGCAGTGACAACAAGAAACCAGGTGTTTCCATAAATGCCCTTTTCTTAACTTGGGTTTGGGTTTAAACAGAAAATGCACTGCTCATGTAAGTATTTTTAAAACACTTCTTGTAACAAACAGAAATATCCACAGTTGTGACTTAAAAAAAAAAAAAAACATCTAGAAATAGAGGTAAGGTTAGATAGCAAAATAAAAACACAAGTACCTTAAAAGGGAAAGTAAGAGAACATTTTCTCTCTCTTTTTGTTTTTTGATGAAGAAAGTATTGGTATTCTTTCAGAACATAATATTTTTGAGTTGTAGACCCAATCTTCAAACTTTCCAAGGTAATAATTTGACCCGGTTGGTTGTTTTGACTTTTTCCATTTCAATTTCCTGGATAGTCATAAAGTACTTTGTCTCCAACACAGAATGGGCTAGTCTGTTATTCTAAAACCCGAGAAGGATGTGAAATCTAACCTAGGACTTGATGTGCATTTGACCTTCTTGTAAGATTTGGTTCTTTCTGGTTCCTCTACACAAAATATATATTTTTGGATAATGCATACTAAGCAAGTATACTATTTAGCTCTTGGTTAAATATGGGGAGCATCCACTCTTACAAAACTCACCAGGTGACAAATAATAATAATCTCAAATAATTAACCAGTATCCATTATCAATTCAAATCAGCAAAATTATGGAGAACTTCTGGTTTGCCAAGCATAGTGTGCAGGGAGTTAAGGACAGAATGATGAGCAAAACATAAATTAAGGCTGATGGAGGTTAATGTACTTTGCTGAGGTTATAATCAATGAGTCATAGTCAAGACTCAAGATAATGTCTTCTGACAATAAAGAAATGTTTTTGTCCATTATATCCATATGTAAATATTATACGTCTATGCTTTCTTCCTTTAAGAGAGTTCATCGTTGGGACTGTTCAATAGCACTGGCCACATAAGGATGATATATACATAAAATATGTGGATATCAAATATGTATTTTTATCAATATACTACTAAGGGAATTCATGGTATTTCTCGAATATCTTTAAAATGATTCATTTTCTCTGTACAGCACAATGTAGTGGTTGAGGGCATGAGTCATCTAAACAAAAGGCCAAATTTTGAATTCTGTCTCTTCCGCTTAGTAGCTGTCCAACCTTGAGCAATTTATTTAACATCTCTGTGGCTTGATTTCAGGAAGATCTCTTGGATTAAGGGAATGGTTACCCACTCCAGTATTCTTATCTGGAGAATTCCATGGACAGCAGAGCCCGGTGGGCTACAGTCCATGGTGTCAGAAAGAGTCAGACACAACTGAGTAACTAACACGTTTTTCCTCAGATTTACAAATAATATAGAGTACTTACCTTACCTGATTGCCATGAAATTTAAATGAGTTACTATTACCAAAAATTTTGGATGAGTGTCAAGTATGAAGAAAATATAATATTTGTTTATTAAATAAGTATATTAAAGAAATATTTTAAAAAGCCTTTGAGGGCCTCTTTTTATAGAGAACTCAGAAGCATCTAACTGTGTTCCACTTTGCTTCCTACCTCCGTATATAAAGAAAGGGCTTTCATGAGTTAAATAACCTAGAGCAGTTTGGATTCTTCAGGCTGTAGTGAAGAAAGTTGATTAAATGAAATCAGTTGATTAAACTTTCCTCATAGCTCAGTTGGTAAATCATCTGCCTGCAATGAAGGAGACCCGGGTTCAATTCCTGGGTTGGGAAGAGCCCCTGGAGAAGGAAATGGCAACCCACTCCAGTATTCCTGCCTAGAGAATCCCATGGACAGAGGAGCCTGACAGGCTATAGTCCACGGGACACGACTTAGTGACTAAACCACCACCACCACCATTAAAGTTTCCAAGTGATGGGTTGATAAGGAAAACAAACAATCTGTGTGTAATACAGAAAACGTGTTTGTGTACAGAGCACATTAATTTTTGTTGCATTGCCAATAGTCATACGTAGATCCAGAACATCAGTGTGGATAAAGGAGAATATATTTTCTTTGCTTTGATTTCAGTTTTGTAGGCTCAATGAAGAGAGATGCCATCATGAATACTCATTATATATGAGAAGAAAAATGTGATGAGAACCAAATGCTATGAATGGTTTCATAGGTGAAAGCAATATTAAATCATGTCTTTCCAAAAGATTATGTAGGCTAGGAATTGAATAAGTGTGACAACTTAAGGTGAAAATGTTGGTCTAGTATCTGATATTTTCCTCTGTACTTCATCATAATTCACAGAAATTACTTCAGTCCATGGTAGCTCTTTGTAACAAAGTGGAGTCAAGTCCAAAATCAACTTGTGCTGTCAATCCGTCGTTAACTTGTTACTTCATACTACACTAAATTAACCTTATTCATTCAGTATACAACTCCTCATATGTAGAAATTTGCATGCCAGATTTAAATAGTAAGGTTGATTTTTTTTTAATATTGGCTCAAACGTTTTGCTAGTGGTGGTAAAATGTAATAAAGATAAATGAAGGTCGATAATTGATACCTGATTGAATAGCAAGGAGAGATAACAAAGCCTTCCTCAGTGGTCAGTGCAAAGAAATAGAGAAGAACAAAAGAATGGGAAAGACTAGAGATCTCATCAAGAAAATTAGAGATACCAAGGGAACATTTCATGCACAGATGGGCTCGATAAAGGGCAGAAATGGTATGGACCTAACAGAAGCAGAAGATATTAAGAAGAGGTGGCAAGAATACACAGAAGAACTGTACAAGAAAGATTTTCATGAAGCAGATAATCACGATTGTGTGATCACTCACCTAGAGCCAGACATCCTGGAATGTGAAGTCAAGTGGGCCTTAGGAAGCATCACTACGAACAGAGCTAGTGGAGGTGATGGAATTTCAATTGAGCTATTTCAAATCCTAAAAGATGGTGCTGTGAAAGTGCTACACTCAATATGCCAGCAAATTTGGAAAACTCAGCAGTAGCCACAGGATTGGAAAAGGTCACATTTCATTCCAATCCCAAAGAAAGGCAATGCCAAAGAGTGCTCAAGCTACCACACAATTGCACTCATCTCACAGGCTAGTAAAATAATGCTCAAAATTCTCCAAGCCAGGCTTCAGCAATACATGAACCATGAACTTCCAGATGTTCAAGCTGGTTTTTGAAAAGGCAGAGGAACCAGAGATCAAATTGCCAACATCTGCTGGGTCACTGAAAAAGCCAGAGAGTTCCAGAAAAACATCTATGTCTGCTTTATTGACTATGCCAAAGCCTTTGACTGTGTGGATCACAATGAACTGTGGAATATTCTGAAAGAGATGGGAATACCAGACCACCTGACCTGCCTCTTGAGAAATCTGTATGCAGCTCAGGAAACAACAGTTAGAACTGGACATGGAATAACAGACTGGTTCCAAATAGGAAAAGGAGTATATAAAGACTGTATATTGTCAACTGGCTTATTTAGCTTATATGCAGAGTATATCGAGAGAAACGCTGGGCTGGATGAAGCACAAGCTGGAATCAAGATTTCCGGGAGAAATATCAATAACCTCAGATATGCAGATGACACCACCCTTATGGCAGAAAGTGAAGAAGAACTAAAGAGCCTCTTGATGAAAGTGGAAGAGGAGAGTGAAAAAGTTGGCTTAAAAGCTTAACATTCAGAAAACTAAGATCATGGCATCTGGTCCCATCACTTCATGGCAAATAGATGGGAAACAGTGGAAACAGTGGCAGACTTTATTTGGGGGGGCTCCAAAATCACTATAGATGGTGTCTGCAGCCATGAAATTAAAAGATTGGAAGGAAAGTTATGACCAACCTAGACAGCATATTAAGAAGTAGAGACATTACTTTGCCAACAAAGGTCCATCTACTCAAGGTTATAGTTTTTCCAGTGGTCATATATGGATGTGAGATTTGGACTATAAAGAAAGCTGAGTGCCAAAGAATTGATGCTTTTGAACTGTGGTGTTGGAGAAGACTCTTGGGAGTCCCTTGGACTGCAAGGAGATCCAACCAGTCCATCCTAAATGAGATCACTCCTGAATATTCACTGGAAGGACTGATGTTGAAGCTGAAACTCCTATACTTTGGCCACCTGATGTGCAGAGCTGACTCATTTGAAAAGATCCTGATGCTGGGAAAGATTTTAGGCAGGAGGAGAAGGGGACGACATAGGATGAGATGTTTGGATGGCATCACTGACTCAATGGACATGAGTTTGAGTAAACTCCGAATGTTGGTGATAGACAGGGAGGCCTGGTGTGCTGCAGTCCACGGGGTCACAAAGAGTCAGATACAACTTAGCAACTGAACTGAACTGTGTGATCTTTTGAAAATTACTTAACATATCTGAAACTTTAATTTTTTCTTTTACAAAATAGGAATAATAATTGCCTCCTAGAAGAGTAGTAAAAGATGAAATCTTTGAAATACTAACCATTTTTTCCCTGGTAATTTATAAGCTCCCATGCTTCTTCCCTTCACCTCAAGAACTCTGCTATACTTTGCCTTAGTAGAAGGATGTTACGGGATAGAAATCACTTCATAAAAGGAACGGAAATCATTTCCTATTTTATAAAGGAATAATTCCTATATTTGGTTGCCAAATAAAGGTTTTAGGTAAAGACAGAGAAATATTGAAAGGACAAACAAATTTTAATGCATTTCTATTGTATTTATTATCTATTGATGCATAACAAGTTATCCCCCAAATTTAGCATCTAAAACAACAAATGTTATTTCACAACATCTGTGAGGCAGTCATCTGCTGGAACCTTTGTTTCAGGGTTTCTCATGAGGCTGTCATCACGATGTCAGTTGTGGTCTGGGACGTCTCAGAACTCAAGGAAGGGAAAAGGTGGTAAGACATCAAGGGAATCTTGACTTCATAGAAGGAATGGTTCTCTTGTATCTCAGTAGTGGAGCATAAACAGGCGAGCCGTGATCACATAGTCCCAGCATGGAATGATAACACAAGGGTTCCCATATCCTTCAGTGTGGTGCAAAAGTAGTGACAGAGTCACTTGAGCAGTCAGTGAGGAAAAAATGAGGGTTGCCTCAGTGGTTTCTTGCAAGAGTCAGATTGTCTCAGTAGACTGATGGCACATGTAAATAGATTGCCCAGTACTCTCATGCCACATGACTTCCCTGGTGGCTCAGATGGTAAAGCATCTGCCTACAATGAGGGAGACCCGGGTTCGATCCCTGGGTCAGGAAGGTACCCTGGAGAAGGAAATGACAACCTACTCTAGTATTCATGCCAGGGAAATCCCATGGATGGAGGAGCCTTGTAGGCTACAGTCCATGGGGTCGCAGAGTCAGACACGACTGAGCGACTTCACTTTCACTTTTCCACATGCCTACCCATTTGCAATTGACTTTTTGGACTCCTTGGTGCATTATAAGCTCTGAACAACTCAGGCACAAGTCTATGGAAATAGGCAGGAGAAATTCCTTCCATGAGAGTGAGTCCATTTCTGCTCCCCTGGTAGGTGTGGACCACTAAGTCATGGAAAGTCGTGGACCACTAAGTGGTCAAGTTGTGGAAAGACAAAGAAATTTCTATTTGTTTCTCATTTGGGTTTGCAGATTATCTTTATATCTCATGTATGATAAAGGGCCTTGTTCATCTCTTGAAGAATTGTAGAGGCTTATTAAATGGTAGCTCTTACTATTTTTATTATTTCCCAAGCTAACTGATAATTGAGAACACCTCATCGAAATTAATCATTGCTATGTAGAGAATATAAGCTTTACTACAACCAAGGGTCTGCATTATGTTGTGGGGATGAGGGAGTGATTGTTCAATGTGGTTTCAGAATTATCTATCTAGTAAGTGCTAGTGCTCCTATAATGAGACTGAAATATGGTCCATCAGTTTGTTGTTATTGTTGTTCAGTCGCTAAATCCTGTCTGATTCTTTGTAACCCCATGGGCTGCAGTACACCAGGTTCCTCTGTCCTTCACTATCTCTGGGAGTTTGCTCAGACTCATGTCCATTGAGTTGGTGGTGCTGTCTAACCATCTCATCCTCTGTCTTCTCCTTCTCCTTTTGCCCTCAATCTTTCCTAGCATCAGGGTCTTTTCTGGTCCTGCCCACCAAAGCAAGACCCAGTTTTCCCCATAGCCAGTCCCTCCTATCAGGAAGCTTACTCAAGCCTCTTCTCCTCATCCATCATAGGGCAGACAGGAAAAACAAGAACTATAATTCCACAGCCTCCAGAACAAAAACTGCAATCACAGAAAGCTAACCAAAATGGTCTCATGGCTAACAGCCTTGTGTAACTCAATGAAGCTATGAGCCATGCCATGTAGGGCGACCCAAGATGGATGGGTCATGCTGGAAAGTTCTGACAAACGTGGCCCACTGGACAAGGAAATGGCAAACCACATCAGTATTCTTTCCTTGAGAACCCTATGAATAGTATGAAAAGGCCCACCAATTGTCATCTTCAAATACCTATTTTTAGAATGACATAAAATCTGTGGGTATTTCATTCTCCCCACTCATGAAGTAGGTATCTTAACCCACTGATCAATCCTTTTAATAATGTATTTAGAATTTTTAGTTATTTTTCCATTAATCTCAGAATAAAGTATACTAAAAGAGGACTGAGTTGTAATTTTAAATAATTATATAGGAGATGCCTAACCATCTGCATCAGAAAATAAGTTACTGAGTGATTAATGTTTCCCAATACTGTTCTAATTGCTATGTCTATATTATCTCATTTAATCCCATCCTATCCCTATGAGGTATATTATAAGTTCCATTCTAAAGATGGAGGAACACAGAATTTGGACTCATGCACTCTGGTTCCATATGGTTAACCATTTCCTGAAGAATAAATTTATCACATGATCAAAGTTGAGAAAGTACCACGATTGAGCTTCAGAAATACAGTGCATGTGATTCAGAGTTCTGCTACAGACTAGCTGAATGAATATCTTTGAACAAGTTTCTTAATATTTGTCAACTTAATTTTCTCATCTGTATACTAGTACCTAGCTGTCAAGTTCTTAGTAAGAATTTAAAAAGCAATATAGAGCCTGGGTCATATTATTAATTTTCTTAGAAGATCAAGTTTGCTATTTTTAAGTCTTATGTCCAGACTTCTTAGATGATCAATGTGATAATTCCAGTGAAAACACTTTGAAAATTGTAAGTCACAAGATAAATGAAAGAAGCTCCCTCTATTAATTAACACTATTAATATAAATAACAATTTTAATGTACCAGGCACTGAGCCAAAAACTTTTATATGTTAGCTAAAAACAATAACAGCAGCAGCAACAACAAAACTCTAAAGACATTGTTAAAAACTCTAAAACTGGGAAGTAAGTACTGTTCCACACATGAGAAAACTGAGTCCCAGAAGAGCTAAGTAGCATGTTCATGGTTACAGCCCAGAACTTTCCTCCTCAAACATAATTAACTCTAAAACTGCATGTTTTATAAAACACTATTGAAAACATATGGCTTCAAGCACTTTAGAAACAGTCACTGCACTGTGAACAAAAGAGTTATTGTAACCAGACATAGTTACTTTAGCTGATGAAATGATATATTTAAGAGTAGCAATATATATTGTAATTGTTGATACATTTTAGGCAGGACTTGATGTATTTGGGGAAGGGGAAGAGAGTTACAGGAAAACCCTAAAAGCAATAAAATTTTGTATTTTAAAAGATATTATAGAATGCTCAGTTTATTTTCTTATTCTTATGTTAATCCATGCATTCCTCCTTCCTTTCCTCATTTCCTACCTCCCTTCATCTGTATATCAGGCTAGTCTTTACCCTGATAGTTGTGTTACACAACATCGGAACAAAATAAATCTGAGTTCCCAATGCAGCCTCAAAACTTCCCATTTGTGTGGTCTGTAAAAGTTACATAATCTCAAAATAGAAAACATAATAGTATCTATCATATGTAGTTGTTAGTATTAAATATGACAATGTATCCAAAACAGTTAGCACAGTGTCTGGTATATGGTAAGCACTCAGTAATGGTTGGTTATCAACATCATCTTTTTCATCTTACCACAAACTTTGAGCAATTTATGAAACACTATTTTAAAAGTTCACTGTGTGAACTTAATTGGTTCTCTGGAAACAGAAGCACTATTTCCCTAGAAGCAATATTATAAACATTTGTTGGATTCCTGGGTTAACCTGTTCAATTCCATTAATGACATCATGTAATTTTCTAAATGTTATTTATCAAATTTCAGCAAGAGAAAGTCCAGAGATTTTCAGAGCCCTAGCTTAAAGGCTAGGAAACACAAAGATGGAGATAGACGTCAAAAGGAAGGACTGTAGCTATGTCAAAATGAGCTAGCTATGAAGGGGAATCAGATCATTAAAAGGTAAAGGTTCTAGGTGTGAATAAATGGATTGATTTAATATTAAGACGTTAACTGAAGAGGCAGAGACAGAGAGGCCAAAATGTAGGTTGGGTAGAAAGTAGAAGGTCAGTGCAGATACGGGACACTGGTTCCTGAAGTAGGACTAGAAAGACAAATATACAAGATGTTGAGTTGGGAGAGGCACCAAGGAGAGAGGGCAAGACAACCAGCCCTTCTCTGAGATGAGACACAAGTGAGGCCCTGTATCTACCTGAACTTTTTCACCTACTTTTGTGCTTCAAAGTTTGACAGCTAAGCAATGATTAGATGAAGGAGGGTTGTGTATTTCTTGCTAAGACATGTGAACAATATGCTGAAAGTCATGGAGAGTCATTAAAGAGATGTAATTCAGGGAGTCAAAGCTTTCTACTAAAATACTTGCCTCGACTTTTGCAGGCTATTTTCTTTCTGGACTTAATATTCTACATCCAGGTACCTAGACAAAATACCATAACCCTGAGTTTTTGCTTGGGATTATTTAGTATTTTTCACTTCTAATGCTGCAGTCACAAAGAAAGATAAACATGCAATACATTAACATAAAAATCTTTTGGGTGATGTTATAAAACTGAGTATTTATTAAGAACACGACTACATTATTTTTAACAAGCTGGGATGTAACATTCATTTGCTCCTGTTGCCATTTTCAAAGGTCACCAGATACGAAGGGCCCTGGCAGCAATACTAGAGGGCTAAATACTTCAATATATAATGTAAAAGCTTTTTATAGAGAAGTATCAGTTTAGTTAGAGTGTCCACTCAGCACTAAGGTATGTGAATGTTTTTCCTATATTAAATCAAATTTGTTGACATGTTGCTCCATAGAGTCCTTAAAGCCTGACATCTCCCCAGATTTATTGTACACTTTGTGCAGAGGATTCTGAATCCCACAGAGCACTATCTGCCATGGTACTCTGTCTCCTAAAGTAGATGCTCAATAACTTCCTCTGCCTGAAAGAAGCTGGCACTCTGGAAATTAGACTACTTTCTTTGGCCAATTATAGGGCAATGGAAAGATGTTTAGATAGTCTAAAATGCATCGATCAATTGTTTCAACATTTTCTTTCCTGGCTCTCAGGAGAATCTAAATGTTAGAGGCAAGGCAGAAGTAGTTCTGTAGTGCACAACGCTGTCCATCTACTGATAGGTATGACTTTCCTCTCAGAAAATTGAAAGAGGTAAAATTTTCTGAACATTTGAATTTTGCAAAGTTGATTTTTTTCATAAAGTTAAGCTATATTTCAGTTGGTTGGTATCCTAAACATTCCTGCCTTCTGATAAAAAGAAAATCTGTGTTCAAATTTTTCTAATGCCTCGGAGTCATTATCAGTGGTACTACAGACTGCCTGTACCAGTTTTCTATTGCTATTGCAGCAAATGACCACAAACTTGGAGGTTTCATCAATACAAACTTACTATCTTCCAGTTATGTAGATCAGAAATCCCACAGAGGTTTCACTGGGTTAAAATCATGACATCTGCAGAACCATCTTCCTTTCTAGAGCAACTAGGGGATGTTCTGTTTCATTCCCCCCTCCAGCTTTAGAAGTTTCTCACACTCCTTAGCTCATGCCTCTCTTCCTACATCCTCAAGTCCAGCAACATAGACTCTTCAAATGTCCCTCTTTTCTGGTCTCTGCTTCCATCACTTCTCTTTCTCAGACTGACACTTCTTGCCTCCCTCTTATAAGGAGAGGGCCCTCATGGATAATGCAAGACCATCTCCATATCTCAAGATTCTTCACTGTATCTATTCTCAATGGCTGGTTTGACTTTTTCTTTCTATAACAAGTTGTGGTGGGCACAGGTTTCTCCCAACTAGTTTTCTCCTAAGTTACTATGAAGAATGAGAAGATGGTTAAAGTTGATAGATATAAGAAGAGAAAAAAAGAGAGGAGAGTGATTGAAGAAAGACTGTGAGTAAAGTTTGAAGTGGTCTTTGGTGACTGAAGCTCAGGATATCCATGCTGTCTGTTTAAAGGATGTTATTACCTGCCTCTGAGTTTTCTATATGTTCAGGTGAGTTTAGTCTGCTATTTTAGGTTCATTCAGCTATTTGAAATCTCCCCCAATATTGTAAAACACTATGACTAGGGTAAGAGTAGAGTGGTAACTTTATTTTTAGTTAAAGTATAGCTGATTTAAAGTGTTGTATTAATTTATGCTATAAAGCAAAGTGACGCAGTTATACATATGTGTACATTCTTTTTTTTATATTTTTTCCATTATAGTTTATCTCAGGGTATTGAATATATTTCCCTGTGCTATACAGTAAGACCTTCTTCTTCATCAATCCTGTGTATAATACTTTGCATCTGCTAATCCCAAACTCCCAATTCTCCCCTCCTCCTTGGCAACCACAAATCTGTTCTCTATGTCTGTAAGTCTGTTTCTGTTTTGTAGATAGGCTCATTTGTGTCAAATTTTAGATTCCACATATAAGTGATAGCATAATCTCTTTGGAGAAGGCAATGGCAACCCACTGCAGTACTCTTGCCTGGAGAATCCCAGGGATGGGGGAGCCTGGTGGGTTGCCGTCTATGGGGTCGCACAGAGTTGGACACGACTGAAGCAACTTAGCAGCAGCAGCAGCATCCGTCTCTTTCTGACTTACTTCAGTTAGTATGATAATCTCTACATTCATCCATGTTCCTGAAAATGGCATTATTTCATTCTTTTTATGGATGAGTAATATTCCACTGTACATGTATACATCACATCTTCTTTATCTGTTCATCTATGGATGGACATTTAGGTTGTTTCCATGTCATGACTATTGTAAATGGTGCTGCTATTAACATAAGGGTGCACGTATCTTTTCAAATTATAGTTTTGTCTTGTCTGGATATATGCTTAGGAGTGGGATTACTGGATCACACAGCAACTCTATTTTTCAGATTTTTCAGCTACTTCAATTACTGTTTTCCATAGTCACTACAACAATTTCTATTTCCACCAAGAGTGTAGGAGGTTTCACTTCATAAATTCTTCTTGAAGACCTTCTTACCCTGTCTCTCCAAATTAATCATGCACTCCTGTGTGCTCTTTTTGAATTATTTTCCTGCCAAAGCAGTTCTCTACCAGGTGTAGTTCTTCATATATGTGTCTTGCCTTGGTAATCTGTGAGTTCCTCAATGGTGAGGCGGCATACTCCTCAGTTTTGCATTCCAGCACATATCACTGTCCATGGTACAGAGTAAATTGGTGAGGAGATGAACACATAGTTAGCTGAATGTGTAGCCATTATAGAGGTCAAGAGGCTGTGCTGGTTAGTGGAAAGGACACTTTCTGGTTCTGGGCTCTGGTTACCACATCTTCACTTCTTTTCATTTGTTAAAATCTATGAGAATTATCTGATGAATGGCTGAATAAATGAAGGTAAAGTAGTGATTGTATATTATCACTTTAGTGCAGATTTTCCTTGTCCTCCAAAAAGAGAATCTCAGGAATATTAACAGCCACTTTTTAATATACTCTGTATTAAACCACTTAATGCTGAACTGGGCTTATCTTATTTACAATTCCAAATAGTTCTAGAAAATAGTCATTTTTATCCACTTTTGACAGGAAACCAATGTTGAAAGTCTTTTGCCTAAGATCACACTAATATTAAGTGTCAGAACTAGAAATATTAACCCAGATTTAAGTATTCTGTTAACTTCTATGGTGTACCACTCCTCGTGTTTACTGTTTATGCTGCCAATGTGGTGTGCAGAACCTTGCCCCATTTATGAGCTGGAAGGGATAGAGTAACGTGATGTTTCATCACACAGGCTCTAGGGTCTGTAAACAGTTCACTATATCTAACTTCTCCAGTTAGAATCTGAAGTCCTTCCAAAACTTACTAAACTTTCCTGAACCTCAGATTCTTTATTCCTAAAAATGGAATAATAATATTTCCTACCTTAAAAGGTCATTGTGACAAATGAGTAAGATGAAGTATATGATGATGAAATAAGGCTGCATTCTTCCTAGTGTTGCTGTGGAAGAGTAAATTAGGTAATATATCTAGCAAATAGTAAAAATTAAAAATAGTAGCTGATATGAAATAATAATATATAATATTTAATGTTATATTTATTACATATGCAATGTATGTATATGCAACATACATAATTTATAATATTTGCAACAATAGTGTCATATAATATATGATGTTTCACAGTGATAAATGTAGTCTTTCCCATTTGTTGAAATCTATTTACTTAACAGACTTACTTTCCCCAAGAGGGAAGCTTCCACTTAGTTTAATCATTGGAAATTCTGAAACAGAATAATCTATAAGATCAGTATTTTATGGTTGAAAAGCAGCTTCTTTGTTTTCGCCTTCAGAAGAACATGAACACAAGACTCAAGTTCTTACTTAACTCAAGACCCTCAAACTGTCCCAGTCTAGACAAATCACATACATGATAGGCAGACAAGACCCTCATAGACCAGTGTAAACCTGCAGAGGAGGTGAAACCAGTTAATGCAGTATACCTGCAGGATATTTGCTATCAAGAGCAGCTTGTATGAGAAATTCAAATACTGGCTCCAGTATATGGAGTGCTGATAAATGTTATAGAGAATCAGCTCCATTTTGTCTATGCTAAGATTTCTTTATACCATGATATGGTAGAGCATAATTTAATAGATTTAAGATTTGAGCCAGTTAATTGATGTGCATAAACTTACAAAATTAGAGGATAGATCAGGACAAAGGGATAACAAGCATATCAAAGAATACTTTTGCTATTTGTTGGTCCATTTGTTTTTATTTTTATTTCCATTGTCCTGAGATGGATCCAAAAAGATATTGCTGTGATTTATGTCAAAGAATGTTCCTCCTATGTTGTCCTCTAAGAGTTTTATAGTGTCCAGCCTTACATTTAGGTGTTTAATCCATGTTTTCATTTTTTGTGTATAGTATTAGAGAATGTTCTAATTTCTGTAGAACTGTCTAGTAGCTGTCTAGTTATCCCAGCACCACTTATTGAAGAGACTATCTTTTCTCTGTTGTATATTCTTTCCTCCTTTGTTGTAGGTTAATTGATCATAGTACATGAGTTTATTTTTGGACTCTCTATTCCATTCCATTGATTTATGTGTCTCTTTTTGTGCTGCCACCATACTATTTTGATTACTGTAGCTTTGTAATATAGTCTGAAGTCAGCATAATTCCTCCTCCAGTGTTTCTCAGGATTTCTTTGACTGTTTGGAATCTTTTGTGTTTACACTCTAATTGTAAAATTATTTTTGTATTTCTTATATGATAAAGCAAATGGAATTCATTTATTTAAACTTCATAGGAAAAGGCATAGTTGAGTCTTGGAAACAAGTGGTGATAAATGGAAATTTTTTTGTTCTATTACTACTTTGTTACGTAAATATGTTTTATGCTCTCTTTAGTTAATATCTTTATTGATTTTATTGAACAAAATGATAACATTTCATGGTAAGAGTAATGACCATGGTCCCTTTGGCTGAATATTTTCTATATAATCTGAAGTTATTTAGCCTTAATGTTCCTGCATTGGATGTGTTCAGGCGACTAAGCCTTACTGTTGGAGAGGAATTACTGTGTTTGGAAATTACAGTGTTGTTTAATGGGGAGCATAGTACTCAGTAGGTTAAATTTATTTGTAAAATTTATATGAGTAGGGCACATGAATCCCATGTGATGAATGTAAGAGGAGATAGCAAGGTGGTTTTGACTTCTTGTCCAGGGTTTTCTGTCACAAAATAATCCATAATTTTATGATGAATCAGTAATTGTATATAAAGTATTTTATAGAGAATAAAATTTCTTATATAAGGACAAAACTGTGAGTCATATAATGGGTTTCTAATTTTTTATTCTTTTGGCACAATTTTGTGATTAAAAAGCTTCCTGTCTTGCCTCAGTTGACCATATTTCAAATGTGACTAATTCTGGTTCCAACTCAACTGAGCTCCTTGTTAGTGAACAGAAAGAATGACATGAGATAAATGAAAACATTTAAGGTACTTGAGATGTTGCATTAAGAACCTTCTGCTTCACTCTGTATGCCAGTCTCTCAGTCCATGCTGCAGTGAACATTAGGGTACATGTGTCTTTTAGAATTGTGTTTTTATCAAGGTATATGCCCAGTAGTGGGATTGCTGGGTTGTATGGTAGTAAGTCAGAGAAAAACAAATATCATATATTAATGCATATATGTGGAATCTAGAAAAATGGTACAGGTGAATCTATTTGCAGGGCAAAAATAGAGACGCAGATGTAGAGAATGGACGTGTAGACATAGAGGTGGGAAAGGCAAGGGAGGGTGGGATGAATAGAGAGAGTAGCATTGACATACATATGCTACCATGTGTAAAATAGATAGCTAGTGGGAAGCTGCTGTATAGTGCAGGGAGCTCAGCTCGGTGCTCTGTGATGACCTTGAGGGGTGGGATGGGGAGGTGGGAGGGGGGCTCAAGAGGGAGAGGATATATGTATACGTATAGCTGATTCACTTTGTTGTAAAGCAGAAACTAATATAATTTTGTTAAGCAACTATTTATTATTGTTGTTTGTGGTTGCTAAGTCATATCTGATTGTTTGCAACCCCATTGACTGTAGCCCGCCAGGCTCCTCTGTCCATGGGATTCTCCACACAAGAATACTGAAGTGGGTTGCCATGACCTCCTCCAGAGGATCTTCCCAACCCAGGGATCAAACCCAGGTCTCCCATATTGCAGGTGGATTCTTTACCGCTGAGCCACCTTAGAAGCCCAGAAAGCAACTATACCTCGATCATAAATAAGTAAATAAATAAATAAATAAAGATAAATATATAAATAATCTTATCCTTAATTCACATGTCCAAAACAACTTGGACACATTTCTGCTTCTGAAGATGTTTGGTAGACTATGCCTCTGTGACAAAAAGACTCAGTGTTAAAGTGGCTTAAAGACTAGAATTGTTTATTTCTCTCTTAGTAAGCAGTCTGGTAGCTCAGCTGGCAAAGAATCAGCCCACAATGCAGGAGATCCTGGTTCAATTCTTGGGTTGGAAAGATCCCCTGAAAAAAAGAATAGGCTACCCACTCCAGTACTCTTGAGCTTCCCTTGTGGCTCAGCTGGTAAAGAATCCACCTTCAATGCAGGAAACATGGGTTTGATCCTTGGGTTGAGAAGATCCTCTGGAGAAGGGAACAGCTACCCACTCTAGTATTCTGGCCTGGAGAATTCCATGGACTGTATAGTCTATGGGATCACAAAAAGTCAGACATGGCTGAATGACTTTCACTTTCAAGCAATCTGGAATGGATAGGCAGGTTACTCTGCTCCATTCGGTCCCTTCAACACTTTGGCTACTTTCTTCTTATTTCTCTACTATTGTCCCTGATCATTGTCCTCATTGGCATAGTTGAAATTGCATGCAGGCATGTCTGTGTTCTGGATCATAGGAAGAGCACAAATAAATTCACATGTGACGTTTTAATGTTCAGACCTAGAAGTGATATGCTTTTCACTTCCATTCATATGCAACCCCAACCCTACAAAAGAAGGGCAGAATGGCTGACCTGGTATAAGATGGGCAAGAGTAGACGAGTGCAGATAAGAAAAAAAGAAAAATGTAAGGGAGGAATGAGAGCAATCTTGCACTTGTTCACAAAACTGCTTAGGGCCTGGCTTAGTCATTCTTCTGTGCCATGGATACTGTCTTCCTTCTCTGAAGTGATCATAAGTGTGTAAGTGTTAGTTGCTCAGTCCTGTCCTACTCTTTGTGACCCCATGGACTCTAGCCTGCCAGGCCCTTCTGTCCATGAAATTCTCCAGGCAAGAATACCATAGTGTGTTGCCATTTCCTTCTCTGGGATTCCTGTAGGGGAAATTAAAATTGGATGCTCAAGTCCAAGGAAGCCCCCCAGGCATGTTCATTATCAGAGTTCCTCTCCTTTGTAAAGCGCTTCTGACTGTCAGATTGTTTAATTGTGAGCCATTCAGGGGTCATTGCTCTTCTGATCATAACATATCTGATATGCTAATCATAGATTATTTTTTCTCAAGTGTAGGTATTCTGAATTTTCTTCTCAGAGCTTTAAAAACAGCTTTCAATATACCTGTAATATATTTTTAAAATCTGGAGGGAAAATGTGTTTTTCTTTTCTCATGAAATGAGTCATTTTCTCACTCTGGTTCTTGCAAGTTTGCTCAGTCCCCCTGTACATTTCCTGAGCAAACAGATTTATAAAATGTTCAAGGTTCTCACTGCCTCAATTGGTTATCCTATGATGAAGTCAGGCAATGGAAGCTATTGTTTAATTAATGTTCCCAATTTTGGGTTACAAATTTTATGTTTCTCAACTAACATCCTGGTGGCTTTGACCATAAATATATTACAATATTTACATAAATTTAAGTTTTAAATTTGTGAGATTGCTTAAAATTTTGGAAGCTTATATATTTTAATTGAGTGTAGTTGATTTACAATATTTCAGGTGTACAGCAAACTAATTCAGTTATGTGTATATACACACGTATATATGTATATAAATATATGTATTTCAGTTTCTTTTCCGTTATAAGTTATTACAAAATATGGAATATAGTCCCCTGTGCTATATAGTAGGACCTTGTTGTTTATCCATCCTATATATAGTAGTATATATCTGTTAATCCCATACTCCTAGTTTATCCCCTCCACTTTCCCCTTTGGGAAGTGTTTGTTTTCTATGTATATGGTTGGCTTCTGTCTTATAAATAAATTCATTTATATTGTTTTTTACGATACCATATATAAGTGATATCATATGGTATTTGAGAAGAAATTTTATTTTTGAAACGCTTATGCTCTTAAAAATGGCTGATTTACAATAATAACAGCTTGAATTTTTTGGGTATATCAATTTAAATGCTATCCCATGTTGTAATGTTAGTTCATCTTGACACTATTATGTGAAATCAGTAATAATGTGTTGCTGATCTAGCAATATGGTGTAATGTCTGAGAGAGCATTGACAGCTTTGCAAAACCTTCCAGATCATACTTTTATTTTTTAAATATGCCTCTGCTGTCTGAGTTTGAAAGCGTTCATTTGGCAGTTTAGCCATTAGTTTTCAAACGTTTTCCATGGACTATTTCTTCCTGCATTTCTTCCAGTGCCTTGGTTCACAGCAGGAGTTAGTATAATTTGCCCTAATGTGTTTTTAGCATTTGCATGTTTATGAATTATATCTTATCAACTAGATTGTAAGGTCTTAGAAGTCAAAGGTTTATTTTTGTCTTTTTTTTCTTCCTGTAGCATCTAATGTATTCCTGAACATAGATCATTAAATGAACATAGTTTATGTACCTGGAAATAATTGAATGAGTTAATAACCATAACCCAGGATTATGCCTGGATATAGCAGACTGAGTCTATGAAGTCAGGCTTCCCTCTGCTTCTAAAAATATAGTCAAAATGAAGTTCAAATATACAACTGAACATCAAAGGGAAATCCACAAGTGAGAGTGAGAGGAAGAATAAAACCACAACAGAGTAGGGGAAAGGTAATGATACTGTAGTAACTCTTGTGACCTCCAGACCTGCTGAAGGCTTTAGACCTAACAATATGGGACCAGAGACTCAAATGACCCTGTACTGACAAGGAAAATGTCAGCATGCCTCTGTGAGAATAAATGGTCCTTGTGTGTTATAACTTGGTCAGAGGATTTTCCCTTCTGTGTTCACTTCTACACAAGCAAGGTGTCACAGAACTCCACTTTCTATTTGTGGGGTTTACATGCATGGAGAAGTAGGTGGAATTCTCTACATGTGATGGCCTGGTGGAGTACCCTCACTTAAGGTTAGCTTAATGCTGAGTCCTTTATACAGTATGAAATCACATATTCCATGAGGGTATGGGATTATTTTGTGCTTTCCCCAGTGGCACAGTGGTAAAGAATCCACCTGCAATGCAGGAGATGTAGCTTCGATCCCTGGGTTGGGAAGATCCCCTGGAGGAGGCATGGCAACTCACTCCGGTATTCTTGCCCGGAGAATTCCACAGACAGAGGAATGTGGCAGGCTATAGTCCATGGGGTCACAAGTAGTCAGACACAACTGAGTGACTAAACAACAACAACATGAGATTATTTATTAATCATCTCCATTACTGCAATGTGAGATTCTTGAGATCATCTATATAAAAATTTGCATATAATTAGAAGGTACAAACACTCTCCCAAGGACATCCATTCACTGAAGAAATATGAAGTAACCAGGCACTATGTGGCAGGCACTCCATTGGGCAATGGGGTATAGAAGTCAGCAAGTCAGGCCTAGTTCCTATCCTTTTGTCATTTCCCTTATTCTTATTTTATTAGATATGATTTACACATCATTATATGTCCACCTGTGATACGAAGAGCTGCTTGAGAGTTTTAATCTAGACCTGACAGTTTCCCTTGTGGTTTGAAGGAAGGGGAAAATTGAACTTTATTCTTTTAAAATTAGATTTAGTAGACTAATAAAATACTGGCATTTCAGGTATATTAGCTATTTTTCATTTCCTGTGTGACATAAACTCCTCATCACCCCCAGATGAGAAATGGGTGGTGAAATTTACTGCCCAAATAATTTAATAAATCAGTGATAATGAACCATCCCTCTAAGAAGGTAGAAACCTATTTACATATCAACCTAGAAAAGAGAGACCCAACAACCACACAATCTCACAGTGGTTGTCAGGGTGACAAAAACTAGGCAAGTTTTAGGATTTGTACTTCACTGCAGAATTAGAGATTATAAGAAAGGCAAGGAAGAAAAATCTGTAAAATAGCAGGAGAAAAATGAATTTCTATGAATTAGTAAACAGTCATGCAATTTAACCAATACACTGATAGCAAAGGAGCAAGAGAGAGAAAGTGAGAGGGAGAAACTTGTCCTTAAGTAGAGAATGCACATTCTTGTCAAGCACATCTGGGCACTGGAGCACACAGAGTATATACCAGGCCACCTGGGATGGTCAGTTATTTCCAAAGAATTGACATCAGATCAGAGCATAATTTTTTGTTTTTATTGCAATGCAATAATGTTAGATGTGAATAGTAAAAAGACAGCAGGAATAAAATAGGGATTATAAAATTCTTCACAGTGATGATGAAATCACTCCATATAGAAATGTGTGAGATGCAGTGCGAGTTGAGCTTAGTGGGGATTTTTATGTTAACAAAAAAAATTGAATACTAAGAAAAGGGCTTCTCTAAAAATGTTAGAAAAATGGCCACAGACTAATACAAATAAAGTACAAGGGAGGAATAAATATACATAACAAGAATAAATGAATAAATTTCTAGAGAACATCAATAAAACTCAAAGCCTAATATTTATTTAAAAGAGAAAAAAGTTCTGATTTTTCTATGAAAAAATAAAGTAAAAATAAACATTAGGAGATAAATAGAAACAAATACAGATATGCTAGGAATATTGTGTCACAATAATACTGCAAAAATTTGAAAAGCTACATACAAAAGATGTATTTCTAGAAAACATACATAACCAAGTATAAGAAAAATAGAAAATCTGAATAAATCAATAAATTATATATATATGTTTAATCTGTAGTTAAAAATACTCCACCAACCAGTACCACAACTCCTTGTAAAATAAGTGCAAAAACCAAGGAGTTTTAAAGTTGTGTTTTTACAGATGTTCGAGGAACAGAGAATTCTTTTCTAACACAACTCTTTCAGAGAAGAAAAAGAGAAGAAAAGCTGCTCTATTCTTTATGAGAATGGAATAACCTTGACATCAACACTTGATAGGAACAGTGCTATAAATAAAAATTATAGGTCTATCTCATTAATTATAATACATAAAATTAACCTCTATAAAATATTGATAAATAAATCAATGCATAAAATGTATCATATATATCATGCAGTATAATAAAGTCTTGTTTAACCAAGCATCATGAAGATGATTTCATATTTGAAAATTAATGATCATAACTCAAAATTCAATGCCCATTCCTGACAAGGCTGTTAGAAAACTAAGAATGTAAGAGTTTCTTTAGTTCATAATGCATGTATTTTGCAAACTTGTAAGAAATATCATATTTAGTATTATCACTTTCAAAGCTATCATTTATAAGTCAGTTCAGTTCAGTCGCTCAGTCGTGTCCAACTCTTTGCGACCCCATGAACGGCAGCATGCCAGGCCTCCCTGTCCATCACCAACTCCTGGAGTTTACCCAAACTCATGTCCATTGAGTTGGTAATGACATCCAGCCATCTCATCCTCTGTTGTCCCCTTCTCTTCCTGCCTTCAATCTTTCCCAACATCAGGGTCTTTTCAAATGAGTCAGCTCTTCACATCAGGTGACCAAAATATTGGAGTTTCAGCTTCAACATCAGTCCTTCCAATGAACACCCAGGACTGATCTCCTTTAGGATGGACTGGTTGGATCTCCTTGCAGTCCAAGGGACTCTCAAGAGTCTTCTCCAACACCACAGTTTAAAAGCATCAATTCTTCGGCACTCAGCTTTCTTTATAGTCCAACTCTCACATCCATACATGACTACCGGAAAAACCATAACCTTGACTTGACAGACCTTTGTTGACAAAGTAATGTTTCTGCTTTTTAATATGCTCTCTAGAGGTCAGGATCAAGTAAAAAATGCCTTTTTTTATTGGTACAGTTTATTGTAGTATCAGACATCCTAGTCCTAAAGTAGGGCACAAAAAACAATGATATAATGATTGTAAAGGACATAAGAAAATGGTAGGAATTTATAGATGATTCAATTGTCTAGATAAGAAAATTTAAGAATATATCTATGCAAATAATTAGAATTAATAACAAACCCATTACACTTGTTCTGCACATCAAGATAATCATGTACTTTTACTTTATCATTTCCATATACTTCAACTACAATTTAGAAATTATCATTAAAAATTGTCCACTCATAGTAGTAGCAGCAACAACATCAAAAACAGACTACTTGGGATTAAATATAGAAAAACATGTACAATACCTTGAGGGAGAAAGTTGCACAACTAGTTTTTGAAGGACATAAAATTTGACCTTCCAAACTCCATAGAACATAAAGCACTAAAAGGGAACCCTAAGGTAAATTATAGACTTTAAGTGATTTTGATTAGATTCATCCTTGGTTTCAAAAAAGAAGAGTACTATTCTAGCAGAGACTATGCAGGTGTAGGGGGGCAGGGAGTAGATGAGAAACAGGTACCTCTCTCTCAGTTGTGTTGTAAACCTAAAACTTCCCTAAAAAAATAAAGTCTTAGGAAAAAAGGCACCCTGAAAATTAAAATTAACCTTAAAAATAAGGATCTTAGCATGTTTGTGTGAAAGTCTCAATATCATACTGATGTTAATTCCCTCAAAAATTATCTTCAATATAATGCTCTTATAAGAAAATTCCAGACAGGATTTAATGGAATTTAACAAGCTGAGATTGAATACAGTAAGAGTGGTAAGAATGACTGATATAATTGTGAAGAAATATATGAGTTGGGATGGCTTGCTCTACCATAATGAAGATATTAAAGAGGAAAAACCACTAAAAGTGTGTGATATAGCACATGCATAATTAAGTGAACCAGTAGGAAAAATATAAACTCCAGAAACAATTTTGTATATATATATATATATATGTATATATATATGTGTATATATATATGTATATATATACGTGTATATATATGTATATATATATATATATATATATATACATATATATATATAAGAAGTGTCATTGAAGAGTGGTAATCAAACATGTAAAGCACTTTGCATACTGCCTAACATCTCAAAAACGCAAAGTAAATGTTATTATTAGTAAAGTATTAATATGAATAAAATGTACTACTTTCTATATAAAGATCACAATGAGTACAATTAGACTTAAATTTTCTGCAATGTTTTATTAAAAAAAATTCTCACATTGCAGAATCTTTACATTTGGGGGACACTTAAATGGGTGTGCAATATTACCATTTGGATATTTCTTCATGATTAATATATAACTATAGAAAGAAAAGACAAAGTCAGTTAAAAGATTTAGAATGTCTAACAGGTAATAGGGTTATATCGAAAAGGTAAAACAACCAGTTATCAAATATCCAGATTTTAATGTGGATCTCAGCTCACTTCTGCAAAGCTCTACTCAGTCACAGAAACCATTTGAGGCACTTAAACTGGTTTAAAAAAAGGAGCAAAGCATTATGCATTGGGCCGAATGTTGACAATGGATTCCAAGTTTATAAACCCAGTAGGTTAATCTCTATGAGGGAAAAGAAAAAAAGGTATTTTATCTCCTTAAAGAGGCCTAAAGTGAAATTTACTTCAATTCTCAATGAACAGTGAGAATTGGAACATGTCTCTTTGTAGAGCAGATGAGGTTGAGGAAACAGCAAAATGCAAATGTGTATATGTAGTGTATGTGTGATAAAACTGAGGAGAAAAGATGTTCCTCTGGTAAAAGTGACTTGAGGAGAAAGAAAGTATATATGTGTTTCAGTCAGGTAGTTGGCTATGTTTGTTTCATCTTCCAATTCAATTTTCCTACCTCAGCACCTTTTTGCATTACTCATTTTAACAACAGTGTACATTATTTTGAGTATCACTGTCATAATATTCTTCTTGTGTCTGAAATGCATGGCCTCAATTATGTAATCACTGTGACAAAAGACAGTGCAGTTTATCACCATTATTAAATATTTTATATTTCATGCACTTCTATAGACACTTGAAGCCAATAGTTTAACTAGTGCTTACTGATAGAATATATTATAAAGAAATATCATGAATTTATAAAGGAATATGCAAATCTCATTTCGGCAATTGGGAAAAATCAGAAGGAAGGATGGGGAAAACAAATGAATCATGTTATGTTCACAATGAAGGAACCATGTGGACCAAGCTCTTTGATGTTGGCAAGGCATTGGGGCCAAATGAATTTCATTCTTCAAAGAAATAGTTATGTCAACCATAAAATCCCTTTTAGTGCTCTCAAGATTAGAACAGGGGGAAAACATAGAACTCATACTTCAGCACTGATGCTCAGAGATACAATTATATAATCTTCATCCTTAAATATGTTTGAAGGAACATAGTGGCATCAGCAATTGATGTTTGGAAAATTTATACATTTTTCCACAGTCTAAGACAGCAAAATCTGGTTGATCATTTCCTTTGCTCTGATCTCAGTTCCTGGCAAATATGGAGACCCTCTTTCCCAGAACGTGAACTAATGACTGTGGGAACAGAACTCTTTGCTGGTTCTACTTAACTGGTTCTGCTCTCCTGAGTGCCTCAACCTAGAATCAAAGGAGAACAAAAATATCTTCATAAAATTTCCTCTCCAGGGAAACACACAGAATTGTTGCCACTGAAATGATATTTGGGTTTTATAGATGGAATTCATGTTGATTTTATTTTTTTAATTTTTAATTTTGTATTTGGGTATAGCCAATTAACAGTGTTGTGATAGTTTCAGGTGGACAGCAAAGGGACCCAGCCATACATATACATGTATCCATTCTCTCCCAAACTCCCTTCCCATCCAGGCTGCCATGTAACATTGAACAGAGTTCCCAGTGCTATACAGTAGGTCCTTGCTGGTTATCCATCTTAAGTATAGCAGTGTGTACATGTCCATCCCCAACTCCCTGACTATCCCTTCCTCCTGCAATAGACTTCAGTTTATTCTTTAAGTCTCTTTCTGTTATGTAAGTTTATGTGTATCATTTCTTCTTAGATTCCATTTATAAAAGATGACATATAATATTTGTCCTTCTCTGTCTGACGGCCTTCATTCATCCTGACAATCTCTAGGTCCCTCTATGATGATGAGAATGGCATTATTTCATTCTTTTTAATGGCTGAATAATATGCCAAAGCCTTTGACTGTGTGGGTCACAATGAACTGTGGAAAATTCTGAAAGAGATGGGAATACCAGACCACCTTGCCTGCCTCTTGAGAAATATGCATGCAGGTCAGGAAGCAACAGTTAGAACTGGACATGGAACAACAGACTGGTTCCAAATAGGAAAAGCAATGCATCAAGGCTGTATATTGTCACCCTGCTTATTTAACTTATATGCAGAGTACATCATGAGAAATGCTGGGCTGGATGAAGCACAAGCTGGAATCAAGATTGCTGGGAGAAATATCAATAATCTCAGATATGCAGGTGGCACCACCCTTATGGCAGAAAGTGAAAAAGAACCTCTTGATGAAAGTGAAAGAGGAGAGTGAAAAAGTTGGCTTGAAGCTCAACATTCAGAAAACTAAGATCAAGGCATCTGGTCCCATCACTTCATGGCAAATGGATGGGGAAACAATGGAAACAGTGGCTGACTTTATTTTTGCTTTTATTTCCATTACTCTGGGAGGTGGGTCAGAGAGGATCCTGCTGTGATTTATGTCAGAGAGTGTTTGGCCTATGTTTTCCTCTAGGAGTTTTATAGTTTCTGGTCTTATGTTGAGATCTTTAATCCATTTTGAGTTTATTTTTGTGTATGGTGTTAGAAAGTGTTCTGGTTTCATTCTTTTACAAGTGGTTGACCAGTTTTCCAAGCACCAGTTGTTAAAGAGATTGTCTTTTCTCCATTGTATATTTTTGCCTCCTTTGTCAAAGATAAGGTGTCCATAGCTGCGTGGATTTACCTCTGGGCTTTCTATTTTGTTCCATTGATCTATGTTTCTGTCTTTGTGCCAGTACCACACTGTCTTGATGACTATAGCTTTGTAGTAGACACTGAAGTCAGGCAGGTTAATTTCTCCAGTTCCATTATTCTTTCTCAAGATTGCTTTGGCTATTCGAGGTTTTTTGTATTTCCATACATATTGTGAAATTATTATAGTTCTGTGAAAAATACCGCTGGTAGCTTGATAGGGATTGCATTGAATCTATAGATTGCTTTGGGTAGTATACTCATTTTCACTATATTGATTCTTCCAGTCCATGAACATAGTATATTTCTCCATCTATTTATGTCCTCTTTGATTTCTTTCACCAGTGTTTTATAGTTTTCTATATATAGGTCTTTTGTTTCTTTAGGTAGATATATTCCTAAGTATTTTATTCTTTTTGTTGCAATGGTGAATGGAATTGTTTCCATAATTTCTCTTTCTGTTTTCTCATTGTTAGTGTATAGGAATGCAAGGGATTTCTGTGTGTTGATTTTATATCCTGCAACTTTACTATATTCATTGATTATTTCTAGTAATTTTCTGGTGGAGTCTTTAGGGTTTTCTATGTAGAGGATCATGTCATCTGCAAACAGTGAGAGTTTTACCTCTTCTTTTCCAATCTGAATTCCTTTTATTTCTTTTTATTCTCTGATTTCTGTGGCCAAAACTTCCAAAACTATGTTGAATAGTAGTGGTGAAAGTGGGCATCCTTGCCTTGTTCCTGACTTTAGGGGAAATGCTTTCAATTTTTCACCATTGAGGATAATGTTTGCTGTGGGTTTGTCATATATAGCTTTTATTAGGTTGAGGTATGTTCCTTCTATACCTGCTTTTTGGAGGGTTTTTATCATAAATGCATGTTGAATTTTGTCAAAGGCTTTCTCTGCATCTATTGAAATGATCATATGGTTTTTATTTTTCAATTTGTTAATGTGGTGTATTACATTGATTGATTTGGGGATATTGAAGAATCCTTGCATCCCTGGGATAAAGCCCACTTTGTCATGACATATGATCTTTTTAATATGTTGTTGGATTCTGTTTGCTAGGATTTTGTTAAGGATTTTTGCATCTATGTTCATCAGTGATATTTGCCTGTAGTTTTCTTTTTTTGTGGCATCTTTGTCAGGTTTTGGTATTAGGGTGATGGTGGCCTCATAGAATGAGTTTGGAAGTTTACCTTCCTCTGCAACTTTCTGGAAGAGTTTGAGTAGGATAGGTGTTAGCTCTTCTCTAAATTTTTGGTAGAATTCAGCTGTGAAGCCGTCTGGTCCTGGCCTTTTGTTTGTTGGAAGATTTCTGATTATAGTTTCAATTTCCGTGCTTGTGATGTGTCTGTTAAGATTTTATATTTCTTCCTGGTTCAGTTTTGAAAAGTTGTACTTTTCTAAGAATTTATCCATTTCTTCCAAGTTGTCCATTTTATTTGGATATAGTTGCTGATAATAGTCTCTCATGATCCTTTGTATTTCTGTGTTGTCTGTTGTGAGAATTGATGCTTTTAAACTGTGGTGTTGGAGAAGACTCTTGAGAGTCCCTGGGACTGCAAGGAGATCCAACCAGTCCATCCTAAAGGAGATCAGTCCTTAGTGTTCATTGGAAGGACAGATGTTGAAGCTGAAACTCCAATACTTTGGCCGCCTGATGCAAAAAGCTGACTCATTTGAAAAGACCCTGATCCTGAGAAAGATTGAAGGCAGGAGAAGAAAGGGAAGACAGAGGATGAGATGGTTGGATGGCATCACCAAGTCAATGGACATGAGTTTGGGTAAACTCCAGGAGTTATGCTGGACAGGGAAGCCTGGCGTGCTGCAGTCCATGGGGTTGCAAAGAGTTGGACATGTCTGAGTGACTGAACTGAACTGAATATTTCATTGTATATATGTACCATATCTTCTTTACCCACTTCTCTATCAATGGGCATTTTAGGTTGCTTCTATGTCTTGGCTATTGTAAACAGTGCTGCAGATTAGAGACGAAATAAATAAAATAGAGACAAAACAATAACAAAGCTCAATCACATTGATTTTTCTGAGAAATTTTGAATCAGTAACTCCAGACATTTTTGCACAATGCTTCTTCTATCTGAAATATCCTTTGCTACAAAGTTTATATCTTCAAATTCTACACATTTTTAATAGACCACTTTCTTGGAAAGGCTATGCCTGATCGCTTCTTATTTCCCATTCTCTGGCTTCCCTGTTTTTCCTCTGCTACAGGAGGAGGGGAAGGAAGAAGAAGAGGAGAACAACAACAATATCAAATAGCTCTATTTACTGATTATTTATTGTGTGGGAGAGTTGTGCTTCATAACTATGATCTAGTTTATTTTTTAGCATCACTCAGAGGAGGGAAATATTATTTATGTTTTACAGATGGACAGATAGGCTCATCCTAGTTGTTAACTATCCAAAGTCAGTCATCTAATAAGTAATGTGATCTAAGTTCAAGCTCCAGATCTGTTTGAATTCACTGCTCTAGGCTGCTTCACTATACTTTTCCTGAGGGTAGGGCCTATGTCTCATTAATCTGTTTTATCTGCAATGCTTTGCAAAGGATAAATGTTAAACCCTTCCGGGGGATAACTATACGCACACATGTCAGGGAATAAAAGGAAATAAGATACCGTTTTTAGGATTAAAAAAATATCAAGCTGAAAAAAAGGCTATATTACATATGCATATTCTTTGGTTAACAAAAATAATAGTTTTCATAAGTCCCATCTTTGCAATACTTTCCAATTCCCAAAACATCTTCTAATGGGATAAAAGATATTAAAAGCTCAAAAGGTAGGCCATTAGTTTAATTTTAATTATTAGTATACCAATAGCTAGAAATTAAACATACTCTACTTTAAAATAATTTGTTAAAATAGTTTGCCTTGACATAGAAAAAAAAAGCTTTATATGTTAGGCTTCCAGATCCTCAAATTGATATTAAGAACTGTCTAAAACTCTCAAAACTTTTATGCTCTGAAAGTAACTCAGATCAAAAGGGTACCTACATTGATAATATCCACAATTATATCATTATTAAATATTAAGAAAGTATGCCAAGACAGAAATGAAACGTGTCACATAGAAAACTGAATTTTTTTCTCATTCAGTTCTTGTATTTCTTTCGTCCAGTTTTTGCCTTTGAAGAGAAAAACAGCTATTCAGTATATACTAGAGAAAAATAAAAAGTACTATTGCTGCAACAGCTGCTGTTTCTGTTTTCATAACCCAGCATCTCCTTGTCAGATGCACAGCTGATCAGATTTGCTGATAAAATGTGAGGCATCATAAGTTGTTAATTTATTGAACACTGTTCTTTAGTTCTTAGAAGTTCAATCTTTATTACTGAACAGTGTTCAATACTATCTTTAGTATTGAAAATGGAAGACTTACTCATACAAGTAATATGTTGAGTTTTAAAAATAATCGAAAATGGATGAATAACATTGAATGTTAAAGAACACCAATATTTTAATTGCTAAGCTGATATTATCAGTTCTGATGTGAAGAGCTGCAATTTTTAAACTGAATAAAGAAACTGACACAACTGAAATTAAAAAAAAAAAAAACTTGGCACATAAGATCACCATTTAAAACAATAATATCAGCAAAGACAATTTAGATAAGAGCCACTGAAATGGGATAAAATTCAAGGAACATTCTTAAGAGCTACACAAAGATTTTGCTGGGGGTTTTAGAACAGGGAAACAGATGGGGGAAATAATTGTCTGATGTTTATGTTAATGTACCTTAAAACCACAATTATCTAGGCTGCTTGGGGAAATCAGGTGTTTGACTTATTTTTTTTTTTCCTTTGGTTAGCTGAATGTTACTCTAAAACCCAATTGTATCTCAGCCACTGTTGTTGAAAATTGTTCCAAAGTAACTGAATAATGTCTAGGGATTATAACTGCATTTTTCTTTGTGGATCGTGAAATGCTTCAAGGTCATTATTCTTTGTGGAACTTACAATATTCTTCAATGTCATAAATTCCAGTTTTACACCACTATGATGATACATATTGACTAACGGGTAAACCTAGGATACTCTGGGAATAACTTTTAAAAATAAATATATAATTTTAATTTATTTTACATTGATTTCCCTCTTTTAAAGCACTGCCCTCCTGTGCCGGCAGTAAGGCAGTTGTCTTCTGGGCAAGATTTGGGGGTTCTTAGGGAGTCTCCTGACTTCCAAAATGTTCCTATGAATGCTCATAATTTTATCTATGGATTTATATCTATTGTGATTGGAGATATACAAATTTGAAAGTATAAATAGTCATTTTAAAATACAATTATCTCTGGAAGGGCTGACAATTGATTTATTGATACCACAGTTTAATCTGATGAAATTGCTTTCTATCAAATTTTATCCCTGAGTTCTGTAAACATATGGAATGAGACTTTTAATTGGGAAACAAATTATAGAATATATAGGATTTCCAGATCACACAGTGCCTACATATTAATTAATGAAAGAAAAAAATGTTCTTATTGGGAAGTATTTTTAAACCTCTCATTATTAAAGTAGATAATGCTAAATTATCACACTATTGGGTGACTGCCGTTTCTACTTAACATCATCCTTTAAAATACCACATATTCTATGTTGGTCGGGAATGTCTTTTTCATAGTGCTCATCATACTTGTATTCTTATTTCGTATAGTTAGGCTTTACAATTATATTCACTGTGCTTAGGATAGTTCCTGGTTCAGAGTAGACTTTCAATAAATATTTGTTGCAAGAATCAATGTACGAATGATGTGAAACTATTTGTGAACAGTAAATGGAGAGAAGTGTTTTTTATGAATAGCAATTGGTATTATGTCAAATGTACTCTGAATATTTACAAATGAGGAAATTGAGGCTCAGAGATGTTATATATATTTTCACAACATCCTGGACTTCTCCTTCATAAACATTTTTTTATAATTATTATTGAATAATATATGTTCATGTATTTTTTACTCTACACTGCAGATTATAGGTTCTAAGAAGGTGGAGACCATTCTAGATTTTTATACTTTATCACAAAACCTAACTGAATACCTGCCATATAGTAACTGACAAATATGTGTTGAATAAATCAATGGTTACAATTTCATTAACAACATTTATCATTTTATTCAAGCTTTAAGAGTAAAAGGCAGAAATGTTTCAGGATGTGCAATGTTTATGATTAAACTGTCCATTTACAGATGAAACTTGTATCCCATCCAATGTTACTCAGCAGCCACATAACTGGTTTCCTGAGATGGTATTCTGTCTGTAAGATATAGTATACATTACATGATTTATTGACACATGAAATTAATAATCATAAATTTTGAGCTATGTTGGAATATATTTCCTATATTTTGGAATATTTCAGCATTAATTTTGCTCTATGTACAACAGACAGATTCTTCAATTCTTCACAGGGTATATATCTATTTACACCTCCAGATTCTCACCACGTGAAAGAGTTTGTATATTTGAAGGAGTTACAGGAGATTATGGAATATGTACTACTGTGGCCAAGTTTTGAAGGGCTTTCTTTATATATTTATATATCAAGCTAAGAAGTTTGGACTTCATCCAAAGGCTATTGGAGAACTACTAATTGTGTGAAAGCTAGAGACTGACATAATCAGCAAGTTGTTTTGATAAGATTACTCTGATAGTGTGCAGGATGGTTTGGGGAGGAGTGGAAAAACTGGATGGAGGACATCAGTATACAGGCTCAATAACACAAATGAGAGATCAGCATTTAAATTGGGAAAGTAGCAGTGATGATAAAGAGAAAAAGAGAAATTAAAGATGTGAGAGTGTTTCAGTAGTTTCTGGGGATGGTTTTATTGGTTTCACTATAGTCAGGTCATATTTTATTCTAAATTCCATATTATACTATCTTTCGATTTAAATTCAATAAACATTACTAATGGTTAGCAAATATACAAAGTTCTGTGCTTAACTGTAAGTAAATAGGCCAATAAGATGCACTTTGCTCTCAAGGAGCTCAAAGTACACTAGAGACAAACTATACAGGAGATACACTGGAGGCCACGGTTCATATTGATTTAATAAATAAATGATATTCAGTAGAGTGTTTACTATAAGTTATGGGATAGACAAAATATAGCAAGTAATCAGTTCAACTTGGGCTATCAGGGAATACTTAAAAAAGAAAATGCTTAAGCTCCAGTAGTCTCTTAGGGAGAAAAGTTGAGGATGGCATTCCATACAGTTAGTGTAAAGAAGGAATGAAATAGATGAAGGTTCAGGGACATATTTTAAGAGACTTGTATTCCATGCTCAGGAATTTTGTTAACTTGCTATGAAAACTTGATGACTTTTAAGCATAAGATAAATTAGATCAGCTCTGGTTTTCAAAATATCTTCTGATTGGAGGGTGGAGTTCAGACAGATGAGGTAACAATCCTGGAAAGCCTGAGACCATCTAGGCAGTGGCTTTGGTGTTCCAGAAGAGAGATGATGAGGCCCAGGATGTACACAAAAGGATGAATTAGGAATTTGGAAAGTAAAAACTACTAGACTTGATATGGTAGGTAAGGAAGAAGGAACATTCTAAAATGACTCCCAACACCACAGAATTTCTAAAAATAAGCAATCCTGGAGGCACCAACATGAAAGGAAGCCAAACCTGACTCAGAATGTATTATAATCTGTGTGTGCTTATGGGTACAGTTTCTGTGAAATGACTCCCTTCTATGGAAAATGGCAAGCAGGCATATGACAAAATACCCTGAAATATTATTTCTAAGTAGCATCATGATTGTGGCACCCAAACTGGACTTTCAATTTGAATCAGGATATAGTCCGTGGATAATTTGTTGTAGCTGACAGATACATAATAAACACATATTTTACATATATTTGCTGAAATAAACTTCGTTATTTTTCAGTTGGGTGTGAGATACCTAAAATAATGAGACCATCTACAGGACCTAAAATAATGGGGCCATTTATAGGAAATCATATACAAACAATAAGAAGAAAATCCAGTTGACATGCTTACACTAAAAATGTCTACCACAATTTGGTTCCTAAAGTGCCACTTGGATGACAAGTGGCATAAGATAGAAGAAGAGATTCAGCAATCAGGAGTAGATATCTCTGTGTTGAGAGCAAGGACTCTGCAGTTGCATGCGCCTGGGTTTGGTGATGAGTTTGGGCCTTTGGCAAGTTACTTAGCTTGATTTTTTTTATATATACTTTGTTAACTTTGACTTTATGAGCTTGATCATCCACATATACAAATTAGGATTGATGATGATGATTCTTTATCTAGCATTATAAGAAAACATTGTGGGGGTACTTGTCCTGTTGTCATATAAAAGAACACTGAGACCCAAGGAAAATGGGAGCACATACTCCTCTGGAGTGTGAAAGGAGGGAAGGGCACAGCAGGGCACTTGAATGCCCCTTCGGTCACAGGGGTATGCAGTCTCCCGAGGAGAAGTCTCTTGCTTTGGCAATTCCCTTGCTGCTGGGCTATGGGACACATGACTGTTCATTCTGACTGTGTCCATGACTGCAATCAACAAAGGATCATAGAGGGGTGGAAATCAATCTTTCAGAGCTCAGAAAGTGCTTTCTGTAGCTGAATATGACTTATTTATCTTAGTCTTTCTATGGTATAGATATGAGGCAAGCATTATTGATTAAAGACTGAAGATGTTAAAGTCCAAGAGAGAGAAAGGGAGTTAGAGAGAGAGAAAAAAAGGAAGGAATCCAAATATCCTTGAATCTCAGTCCAGATTTCCTGAGGATGAGATAAGGGAAGTTTATCTTATTAATCATGAAATTAATGGGAAGTTAAAGAAAATGGGGAAAGTTTGGGGAAAGTTCTCACAGGGAACTTTTATACTCTCCACTGGTACTATCTTAATCCAGTCTTTTCAATGATGTTCCAAGAAAAATTCAGCTAAACTTCATTACGTGAGTGAAATGCATGGATTGCATTCCATAGGTGGTGGGTTTCTCCCCTCTGCATTGAAGGACAGGACCGGTGTCTGTAATCGTGATGTACTTGACTCATTTGGCTTCTCAGACCATGTAGTATCCAATACAAAACAGTCAGAAAGCTGATCATTGTGCCATAAGGATAGGGATATTGATGACATGTTAGTTTTATGTCTTTGGAAGACATCGCCTGCATCAAGATGCAAGGATATTAGAATTCCTAATAAGTACTTGGCAAATTCTCCCTTTATCATTATGTTGTCTCATTCTAAACTGCACTGATTTAATTTTGCAAGCACTTACTCAGACTCTCGGAGACTTAGGGCTTCCCTGGTGACTCAGATGGTAAAGAATCTGCCTACAGTGCAGGAGACCTGGGTTTGATACCCAGATTGGGAAGATCCCCTGGATGAAGCATTATGTTGTCTTATTCTAAAATGAGACAACATTTAATTTAGACAAAAATTTAATTTGCCAAGCACTTACTCAGACTCTAGGAGAGATGTTACACGATGTTACTTCTACCATTTAAACATGATTCCAACGAATATTGAGCCCCTCTCATTTTGGTTACATTCTGGGTTTAGAGGAAAGTGAGAGTATGCCAAGGTCAGCAGGTATACATAACTATAAATATGGTTAGTATGCTTACAAGAAAAATACTAGTATGTATTTTAATAAGTTAGGAGTTACCACTAAAATTTTAAAAAAAGAATCTATAATTTTTAAACCAGCAAAATAAAATTTGGTGTTTCCAGTGGAAGGTATGGAAGGAGGAAAGAAACTGAAGTGGAAAAAAAAATAATTGAACAAACAAATGATTTAATGTGTAGGTAAATTTCAAGCTACAATGACCGCCTAAAGCAATAACAGTGTTTTTTTTTTATTTATCTTTTACTGAAGTAGTGTTGTGTTAATTACTAGTGGCACTAATGGTAAAGAATCTGCCAATGCAGGAGATGCAAAACATGGGTTTGATCCCTGGGTCAGGAAGATCCCATGGAGAAGGAAATGGCAACCCACTCCAGTAATTCTTCCTGGAAAATTCCATGGGCAGAGGAGCCGAGTGGCCTACAGTCAATGGGGCTGCAAAGAGTCCAACACAACTAAGCATATTCACACACACACACACACTGTACAGCAAAGTGACTCGGTTATACAAATACATATAAATTCTTTTTTACAGCTGAGTAGTGTTCCACTCGGAGAAGGTAATGGCACCCCACTCCAGTACTCTTGCCTGGAAAAATCCCATGGACGGAGGAGCCTGGCAGGCTGCTGTCCATGGGGTCGTGAAGAGTCGGACATGACTGAGCAACTTCACTTTCACTTTTTACTTTCATGCATTGGAGAAGGAAATGGCAACAAACTCCTGTATTCTTGCCTGGAGAATCCCAGGGATGGGGGAGCCTGGTGGGCTGCTGTCCATGGGGTCGCACGGAGTCGGACACGACTGAAGTGACTTAGCAGCTTAGCAGCAGTGTTCCACTACTGCCTGAAGAACTATGGATGGAGGTTTGTGACACTGTACAGGCGGCAGTTATCAAGACCATCCCCAAGTAAAATAAATGCAAAAAGGCAAAATGGTTGTCTAAGGAGGCCTTACAAACAGCTATGAAAAGAAAAGCAGCAAAAGGCAAAGGAGAAAATGAAAGATATACCCATTTGAATGCAGAGTTCTGAAGAATAGCAAGGAGAGATGAGAAAGCCTTCCTCAGTGATCAAATCAAAGAAATAGAGGAATATAATAGAATAGAAAAGTCTACTAGAGATGTCTTCAAGAAAATTAGAGATACCGAGGGAAATTTTCATGCAAAGATGGGCACAATAAAGGACAGAAATGGTATGGCCCTAACAGAAGCAGAAGATATTAAGAAGAGCTGGCAAGAATACACAGGAGAACTGTACATAAATGATCTTCATGACCCAGATAATCACGATGGTGTGATCACTCACCTAGAGCCAGACAGCCAGGAATGCAAAGTCAAGTGGGCCTTAGGAAGCAGCACTATGAACAAAACTAGTGGAGGTGATGGAATTCCAATTCAGCTATTTCAAATCCTAAAAGATGATGCCGTGAAAGTTCTGCACTCAATATGTCAGCAAAAAACAGCAGTGGCCACAGGACTGGAAAAGGTCAGTTTTCATTCCAATCCCAAAGAAAGGCAATGCCCAAGAATGTTCAAACTACCACACAGTTGCACTCATCTCACACTCTAGTAAAGTAATGCTCGAAATTCTCCAAGCCAGGCTTCAGTAACACATGAACCGTGAACTTCCAGATGTTCAAGTTGGTTTTAGAAAAGGCAGAGGAACCAGAGATCAAATAGCCAACACCCAATGGATCATCGAAAATGCAAGAGAATTCCAGAAAAACATCAATTTCTGCTTTATTGACTATGCCAAAGCCTTTGACTGTGTGGATCACAACAAAACTATGGAAAATTCTAAAGAGATGGGAATACCAGACCACCTTACCTGCCTCCTGAGAAGTCTGTATGCAGGTCAAGAAGTAACAGGTAAAACTAGACATGGAACAACAGACTGGTTCCAAATCAGGAAAGGAGTACATCAAGGCTGTATATTGTCACCCTGCTTATTTAACTTATATGCAGAGTATATCATGAGAAACGCTGAACTGGATAAAGCACAAGCTGGAATCAAGATTGCCGGGAGAAATATCAATAACCTCAGATATGCAGATGACACCACCCTTATGGAAGAAAGTGAAGAAGTAAAGAGCCTCTTGATGAAAGTGATTAAGGAGAGTAACAAAGTTGGCTTAAAGCTCAATATTCAGAAAACTAAGATTATGGCATCTGGTCCCATCATTTCATGGGAAATAGATAGGGAAACAATGAAAACAGTGACAGACTTTATTATTTCGGACTCCAAAATCACTGCAGATGGTGACTGCAGCCATGAAATTAAAAGACGCTTACTTCTTGGAAGAAAAGTTATGACCAACTTAGACAGCATATTAAAAAGCCGAGATATTACTTTGCCAACAAAGGTCCGTCTAGTCAAAGCTATGGTTTTTCCAGTAGTCACGTGTGGATGTGAGAGTTGGACTATAAAAGAAAGCTGAGTGCCAAAGAATTGGTGCTTTTGAACTGTGGTGTTGGAGATGACTCTTGAGTGTCCCTTGGACTTCAGGGAGGTCCAACCAGTCCATCCTAAAGGAAATCAATCCTGAATATTCATTGGAAGGACTGATGCTGAAGCTGAAACTCCAATACTTTGGCCACTTCATGTGAAGAACTGATTCATTGTAAAAGACCGTGATGCTAAGAAAGATTGAAAGCAGGAGGAGAAAGGGACGACAGAGGATGAGATGGTTGGATGGCATCACCAACTCAATGGACATGAGTTTGAGTAAGCTCTAGTAGTTGGTGATGGACAGAGAGGCCTCGCATGCTGCAGTCCATGGGGTAGCAAAGAGTCGGACTTGACCGAGTGACTGAACTGAGCTGAGTGTTCCACTGTATATATGTACCACATCTTCTTAATCCATTCAGTTGTCAATGGGCATTTAGGTTGTTTCCATGCTTTAGCTATCGTGAATAGTGCTGCTGTGAACATAGGGGTTCATGTATCTTTTCAAATTAAAATTTTGTCAGGGTATATGCCCAGGGATGATATTGATGTATTATATGAGGATAAGATGGTTGGATGGCATCACCAACTCAATGGACATGAGTTTGAGTAAACTCCGGGAATTGGTAATGGACAGGGAGGCCTGGCATGCTGCAGTCCATGGGGTGGTAAAGAGTCAGACATGACTGAGTGACTGAACTGAACTGATGGCCCCCAAATCTTAGTTTTCTAAGGAACCTGCATACTATTTTCCACAGTGGCTGTGTCAGTTTACATTCCTGCCAACAGTGTAGGAAAGTTCTTTTTTCTCCATACCCTCTCCAGCATTTGCTAAGATAGTAAAGAATCTGCCTGCAATGCAGGAGGTCTGAGTTTAATCCCTGCATCAGAAGATCTCCTGGAGAAGGGCATGGCAACTCACTGCAATATTCTTGCCTGGAGAATCTCGTGGGCAGAGGAGCTTAGCAGGCTACAGTCCATAGAACTGCACAGAGTCAGACATGACTAAAGCAACTTTGCATGCAAAGGAAAATCACGCATGCACATTCTGACCAGTGTGAGGTAGTAACTCATTGTAGTTTTGATGTGCATTTATCTAATACTTAGTGATATTGAGCCTCTTTTCATGTGTCTGTTGGCCATCTCTATGTCTTCTTTGGAGAAGTGTCTATTTATGTCTTCTGCCCATTTTTCCATTGAGTTGTTTATTTGTTGTTGAGTTGTATGAGCTGTTTGTATATTTTGGAAATTAAGCCCTTGTCGGCTGCATCATTTGCAAGTATTTTCTCCCATTCTATAGTTTGTCTTTTCATTTTGCTTATAGTTTCCTTTGTTATGTGAAAGATTTTAAGTTTGATTAGGTCCCATATGTTTATTTTGTTTTTATTACTATCGTCTTTGGAGAATGACCTAAGAAAACATTGGTGCAATTTATGTCAGAGAATGTTTTACCTGTGTTCTCTTCTAGGAATTTTATGGTGTCATGTTGTATGTTTAAGTCTTTAAGCCATTTTGAGTTGATTTTTGTGTATGGTGAGAGGGTGTGTTCAAACTTTATTGATTTACATGCGGCTGCCAGCTTTCCCAATAGCACTTGTTGAACAGACTGTCTTTCTCCCATTGTATATTCTTGCCTCCTTTGTCATAGATTAACTGACTGTAGGTGTGTGAATACATTTCTAGGCTATCTACTCTGTTCCATTGATCGATGTGTCTGTTTTTGTGCCAAATCCATGTGGTTATGATTACTGTAGCTTTGTAGTACTGTCTAAAGTCTGGGAGGATAATGACTCCTGCTTTGCTCTTTTTCTTCAAGATTGCTTTGGAAATTCTGGGTCTTTTATGGTTCTATGTGAATTTTAGGATTATTCTAGTTCTGTGAAAAAGGTCATTGGTAATTTGATAGTGTTCTCATTAAATCTGTAGATTGCCTTGGGTACTATGGGCATTTTAAGAATCTTCTTTCAATCCAAGAGAATGGGATGTCTTTTCATTCCTTTGAATCATCTTCAATTTCCTTTATTAATGTTTTATAGTTCTCAGCATATAAGTCTTTCACCTTCTTGGTAAGGTTTATTCCTAAGTATTTTATTTTGTGGGATGCAATTTTAAAAGGTATTGTTTTTTACATTCACTTTCTGACATTTTATTGTTGGTATAAAGAACTTCAACCAATTTCTGTATGTCAATCTTATATCCTGCTACCTTGCTGAATTCATTTATCATTTCTAGTGGTTTTTGTGTGGAATCTTTAAGGTTTTCTGTATGTAGTAACATATCATCTGCATATGACAATTTTACCACTTCACTTCCCATTTGTACACATTTTATTGCTTTTTCTTGCCTGATTGCTGTAGCTAGAACTTCCAATATTAGGTTGAAGAAAAGTGTTGAGAGTAGGCATCCTTGTCTCATTCCAGATTTTAGAGGGAAATCTTTCAACTTTTCACCATTGAGTATTATACTGGCAGTGGGATTGTCATAAGTATCTTTTACCATTTTTGAGATATGTTCCCTCTATATCCACTTTGTTAAGAGTATTAACCATGAATGGACGTTGAATTTTTTCAAATGATTTTTCTGCATCTATTGAGATTGATCATATGGTTTTTGTCTTTTGTTTATGCAGTATATCATGTTGATTGATTTGCATATGTTGAACCATCCTTGTGAACTTGGGATGAATCCCACTTGGTCATGCTGTATGATCTTTTTTTTTTTTTTTTTTTTATTTTTTATTTTTTTTATAAATTTATTTATTTTAGTTGGGGGCTAATTACTTTACAATATTGTAATAGTTTTTGCCATACATTGAGAAGAATCAGCCATGGGTTTACATGTGTTCCCCTTCCCGAACCCCCCACCCACCTCCCTCCCCCTCTCATCCTTCTGGATCATCCCATTGCCCCGGCCCTGAGCCCTTGTCACATGCATCGAACATGGAATGGTGCTCTGTTTCACATATGACAATACACATGTCTCAATGCCATTCTCCCAGAACGTCCCACCCTCACCTTCTCCCTCAGAGTCCATAAAGTTGTTCCATGCATCTGTGTCTCTTATTCTGTCTCGCATATAGGGTTATCGTTACCATCTTTCAGATTCCATATATATGCATTAGTATACTGTATTGTTGTTTTTCTTTCTGGCTTACTTCACTCTGTATAATGGGCTCCAGTTTCATCCATCTCAGTAGAACCGGTTCAAATGTATTTTTTTTAATGGCTGAGTAATATTCCATTGTGTATATGTACCACAGCTTCCTTATCCATTCGTCTGCTGATGGACATCTAGGTTGCTTCCATGTCCTGGCTATTGTAAACAGTGCTGCAATGAACATTGGGGTACACGCGTCTCTTTCAATTCTGGTTTCCTCGGTGTATATGCCCAGCAGTGGGATTGCTGGGTCATAGGGCAGTTCTATTCCCAGTTTTTTAAGGAATCTCCACACTCTTCTCCATAGTGGCTGTACTAGTTTGCATTCCCACCAACAGTGTAAGAGGGTTCCCTTTTCTCCACACCCTCTCCAGCATTTATTGCTTGTAGACTTTTGGATAGCAGCCATTCTGACTGGTGTGAAATGATACCTCATTGTGGTTTTGATTTGCATTTCTCTAATAATGAGTGATGTTGAGCATCTTTTCATGTGTTTGTTAGCCATCTGTATGTCTTCTTTGGAGAAATGTCTGTTTAGTTCTTTGGCCCATTTTTTGATTGGGTCGTTTATTTTTTGGGAATTCAGCTGCAGAAGTTGCTTGTATATTTTTGAGATTAATTGTTTGTCTGTTGCTTCATTTGCTATTATTTTCTCCCATTCTGAAGGCTGTCTTTTCACCTTGTTTATAGTTTCCTTTGTTGTGCAAAAGCTTTTAATTTTAATTAGGTCCCATTTGTTTATTTTTGCTTTTATTTCCAATATTCTGGGAGGTGGGTCATGGAGGATCCTGCTGTGATTTATGTCGGAGAGTGTTTTGCCTATGTTTTCCTCTAGGAGTTTTATTGTTTCTGGTCTTACGTTTAGATCTTTAATCCATTTTGAGTTTATTTTTGTGTACGGTGTTAGGAAGTGTTCTAGTTTCATTCTTTTACAAGTGGTTGACCAGTTTTCCCAGCACCACTTGTTAAAGAGATTGTCTTTTCTCCATTGTATATTCTTGCCTCCTTTGTCGAAGATAAGGTGTCCATATGTGCGTGGGTTTATCTCTGGGCTTTCTATTTTGTTCCATTGATCTATATTTCTATCTTTGTGCCAGTACCATACTGTCTTGATGACTGTGGCTTTGTAGTAGAGCCTGAAGTCAGGCAGGTTGATTCCTCCAGTTCCATTCTTCTTCCTCAACATTGCTTTGGCTATTCGAGGTTTCTTATATTTCCATACAAATTGTGAGATGATTTGTTCTAGTTCTGTGAAAAATACCATTGGTAGCTTGATAGGGATTGCATTGAATCTGTAGATTGCTTTGGGTAGAATACTCATTTTCACTATATTAATTCTTCCAATCCATGAACACGGTATATTTCTCCATCTGTTTGTGTCCTCTTTGATTTCTTTCATCAGTGTTTTATAGTTTTCTATATATAAGTCTTTTGTTTCTTTAGGTAGATATATTCCTAAGTATTTTATTCTTTTTGTATGATCTTTTTGTTGGATTCAGTTTGCTAATATTTTGCTGAGAATTTTGTCATCTGTATTCATCAAATATATTGTCCTTTAATTTTCTTTTTGGTGGTGTCTCTGTCTGGTTTTGGTATCAAGATGATGGTGGCTTAATAGAATGTCATTGAGAGTGTTTCCTCCTGTTCAACTTTTTGGAAGAGTTAGAAAGGATTGGTATAAGTTCTTCTTTGTATATTTGGTAAAATTCACCTGTGAAGCCATCTGATCCTGGACTTATGTTTGTAGAGTTTTTAAATTATAGATTCTATTTCATGTCCAGTGATCTATCTGTTCAAATTATCGTTTTCTTCTTGATTCAGTTTTGGTGGGCTGTATGTTTCTAGAAACTTGTCTTTTTCTTCTAGGTTGTCAATTTTGTTGGCATATAATTGTTCATAGTATTGCTTTATGGTTCTTTGTATTTATGTGGTATCAATTGTTATGTCTCCTTTTTCATTTCTTTTTTTTTTTTTTTTTCTGTTCTCTTTTCTTCTTGGTGGACGTGCCCAGAGGTTTGTCAAACTTGCTTATTGTTTCAAAGAATCAGATCTTGGTTTTCCTGCTGTTTTTTAATTTTTATTTATTTCCTCCCTGATCTTTATTATTTCCTTTCTTCTGCTGACTTTAGGGGTTTTTGGTTGTTGTTGTTGTTCTTCTTCTTCTTCTTCTAATTCCTTTAAGTGGTAGGTTAGTTTGTTTGAGTTTTTTTGTTTGTTTGTTTTTTATTTTTTGAGGAAGGCCTGTATTGCTATGAACCTCCCTCTAATCACTTGCTGCATCTCATAGATTTTGTATGGTTGTGTTTTCATTGTCATTTGTCTCGATGTAACTTTTAATTTCCACTTTTATTTCACCATTGGCTGATTAATTTTATCATAGCATGTTGCTAAAAAAATCATTTTTTTTTCATTATATTTTTCTGTGGTTAATTTCTAGGTTCATGCTTTTGTGGTCAGAAAAGATGCTTGAAATGATTTCTATACTCTTTAATTTGTTGAGCCTTGTTTTCTGCCCTAGTATATGGTCAATCCTAGAGAATGTTTCATGTGCACTTTAAATGAATGTGCATTTTGTGGGAGTTAGTTTTTGGATGTAATGTCCTGGAAATATTAATTAAGCCTAACAGTTCTAAGGTATCATTTAGTATCTCTGTTACTTTATTGATTCTCTGTCTAGAAGATCTGATGGGAGTGTGGTGTTAAAAGTCTCCTATTATTCTTCTTTTCCTGTCAATTTCTCCCATGTCTATTAGTATCTGTTTTATATTTAGGTGCTCCTACAATAATAATAATATTACTTTGAAAAATTAAAATATAGAATGAAAGTATAAGAAAACAATAAAAGAAGAAAATAAGCACCAGAAAATAAAGCAAAAAAAGACAAGAAAGGAAGCTTGTGATTATAGTGTTCTAAAGATCTACTTTTTTCAGAGTAAAACAGTAATGTTTATGAACTCTAAAATTTACATATTAATATTAACACATTATTGACCAGGGGATTTTTGCAGAAACTAATGCCTGTGGCCAGTGATCTGTTATGTGGTGAATATTGAAACATCTCTGCTTAATAATGTTTGGGTGACAAAAGATGTATTAATATATCTCTCTGGTCAATAAGTTGTTAATATATAAAGGACAATTTTTAAAAGTATATAAGTAGACTGTGTGACTTCCAAAAGTTGCAAGAGTGGGGGAAATGAAGCATAAGAGACTCTCAAACTATCACAATATAAAAACAAGGGACAAGAAGTAATAAAAGCATTTAAGCACTCAAACAAATGCTAACAGAACACATTCCTGGGTAAAAGACAAAACACTTTAAGTTGCATTTAAAAATGCAGCTGTATGCTGTTTATAAAATACATACCTAAAGTATAAGGTTTACAGTTATAAAAGAATATACGCATGTATTCTTATACACATCATACATATCTGTGTGTGTACATGTATATGTGTATGTGTAACAAACACAAAGGATGAAGTCAACTACCTACAGACTTCATATTATATGGGAAAAAAATTGAACCACAATTTGGTTTCTGTTACTTGCAGCAGAATGTAATCTCAGTGGATATATTAGAATTGCTTTGTTTATGGTATCAGATAGAGGCAACTTAGGTGTCAATTATGTATATAATAGATAATAGATAAATATCATGTCATACTCTGTAAAGCCAAACAATTAAATTAGATGTGCATGCTACGTCATGGGTAAATTATACAAATATAGTGTTAAGTGAAAAAAATAAGATATACAGTGACACCTATAGGACTGTTGTTCATATCATTTAAAAATTCATGCTTACACAGAAGAATAGCAAGCATTTATTGAGGACTTGCTGTGTGCCTGATGTTTTCCCAAGGGCATCATATGTTCATTAAATCCACACAATAATACTAGAAAAGTGAAGAGCAAAGAGGTTAAGCATTTTTTTACAAGGTTATGTAGCTATTTAGTGAAAGACCCAGGATTTCAACTGAAGCAATCTGTCTCCATATTCTTCACTCTTGCTGCTGCTGCTGCTGCTAAGTCGCTTCAGTCGTGTCCGACTCTGTGCGACCCCATTGACGGCAGCCACCGGGCTCCGACGTCCCTGGGATTCTCCAGGCAAGAATACTGGAGTGGGTTGCCATTTCCTTCTCCAGTGCATGAAAGGGAAAAGTGAAAGTGAAGTCACTCAGTCGTGTCCGACTCTTAGCGACCCCATGGACTGTGGCCTACCAGGCTCCTCCATCCATGGGATTTTCCAGGCAAGAGTACTGGAGTGGGGTGCCATTGCCTTCTCCAATTCTTCACTCTTAACCACTATGAAATACATATGCATGCATGGGTGCTAAGCAGCTTTAGTTGTGTCCGATTCTTTGTGATCCTATGGACTGTAGCCTGCCAGGCTCCTCTGTCCGTGGGATTCTTCAGGCAAGAATACTGGAGTGAGTTGCCTTGAACTTCTCCAGGGTATCTTCCGGAACCAGGGATCGAACCTGTGTCTCCTTGCGGCTCCTGCATTGCAGGCAGATTTTTTACCACTGAGCCACTGGGGAATATAATGTTGCAAAGGGACGTACATATCCAAGGTCATATATTATAAACATTATGACAATGGGGCAGGAACCAGAACAAAATGATAGAATAAGATAGTAAACTTACATAGATCAATAATGAAAGAGTACCTTGTCCTGAGGATTATGTTTAACATGGTGTTCTGCACCTAAGGTCAAAAACAGAAGCAAAAAGAGAGGGAGAGGGTACAGCATCAGTCCTGGCCCAGATTAGTGTAATTTAGAAGCTAGGAATTGAACTTGTCATCTGTCTTCTTGCTGACAGATCAGCGTTCAAAAACATTTCCATGATTATTATAATGTTCCCCTCCTTTCTTACATGTGTCTGATGTGTAACTACATCTAGAGATTGCTTGGAATATTCTCTCCGTTTTGTTGGCCACACTGCCAATATTCAATTGACAGGTAATAATAGAAATATGGTGACAAGCTCAGTGCTCTAGCCACTGTATTGGTCATCTTCTGATGTTATTTTTATGTCTCTCAAGTTTTCTCTTAAAAGTGTAGCTGAAAACAAGCACAAAGTCAGGACAGATATGAAATATTTTGAGATAAGCTTTATATAAACATAAAGCAAGGTTATAATTTTTGATAATGTCACTTATCAGTTCACTACAAATCTTATTTCCTCAGCTAGCTGTTTCAAAATAAATACAAAAGTGAGTAAGTGACTAGTCCCTTGTCCTAGACCCATATATGACCTTTGTCAATAATAAAGGATCAATAATGCCAGAGGCTCCCAGGTCATTAGAGTATACTGAAAAGGAAGGAAGGTCTAGATTGATGATCATATAAGGACTTTGAATGGCCACAGAGTAGCACCAAGTCTTCTGGGAGATAGGAGACAACGTGCACGATTCCTTGATTTGTTCAAACATGCAATGTTATTCAAGGTCTTCTGAAAAGTAGTCATTAAGAATATTATACATGAAATAAAAATTATTATAAAGTAATTTTATATTACACATACTAAAAAATTACACATAAAAAATTTAGGGGTATTGTGAGGGAAAATGGGGAGAAGATACCAGAAGAACCATCAGACAACACAAAGGTCTAACCCTTTTGAAGAAGATCAGGAAGAAAGGAAGTTTGCATGGATTTGTCTTAGACTTACAGAGCAGTCCTAAGAGAGTTCAGCAAGGCTAATGGAGAGTCCTTGAGGCAAAGTCAGTCATCACTGACTGAGAGCAGCCTAGAGGAAAGGAGGACTTTCTACATAAGTCTCCTAGCAGATTCAGGGTTTAGTAGTGGGAACTGCTGGTCAACCAGTCAGAACTCTGAGAGCAGTTGGTTATCTGAAAGGTTGATTTTCAAGCTTCCAAGACTGTTACATATTCAACACTGTATCAACACTGTACTAGACAATAAAGGACAAGTGGATAGGTGTTATGTATGGAATTCTTGTGTCCTCCCAAAATGGATATGGTGAAGCCCCAACCCTCAATGTGATGGTATTAGGAGGTGGGGCCTTTGGGAGGTAATTAGATTTAGATGAGGGCATGAGGGTAGGACTCAATGATGGGATTATTACTCTTATAAGAAAAGTAAAAGATATCAGAGCTTTCTCTCTCTCCACTATGTGAGGACACAGGGAGAAGGTGGCCATCTGCAAGCCAGAAAATGGACTCTCACAAGAAACCAAATACACTAGCATCTTGATCTTACATGTTTCATAGTCCAGATAAATAAATGAGAAATAAATGCCTGTTATTTAAACCTTCCAGTTTAATATATTTTGTTATAGAAGCCCGAGCAGACTATGGCAGTAGGATGCAAAGGTAGGTAAGGAAGATACAAAGGTGAGGAAGATGCTCTAAAGGTGCTAATATAATAACTAAAGCAGATATACTCAAATAATAAGAGACTGTACAAAAGTGCAAAATAGTTTTAATAACATGCATTGTGAAAATGGAGAGAATTAATAATTTCAAGTAAGTGGATAAGGGAAAGATTCACAAAGGAAGTGACATTTGGCTTTAGTCTTGGTGAAAAGGTTTTTTATAGGTGAAGGGTGGCAAGATATTCTATGATGCAGGAACATCATAAGCAGATGAAAGAAGACTTGGCACAGTATAGAACTAGCAAATGTTAAGGCAATCATTATGGGAGCATAGGTTATCTGGGGACACTAGGAGCAGATGGAAATATAGATTGGGGTTGATTATAAAGGCTGATGGGTTGTCCTGCTTACGAGTATGTGCCTGTGCATGTGCAGGTGTGTGTGTGTGTGTGTGTGTTTTGTTTCTTCCTGGAATGCAATAAAGAGTCATTTAAGATATTGCTTATGAGGGCTCGTGTGGCATGATACAATCAGACTTGATTAACAGAGAGATCCTTTAGATGGTAGTGGAGCGTAGATTTAAAAAGAATGAAACTAAAGATAGGAAAGATACTGAAGATAAAGAAAGCAGTTAGAATGGCATTGTTTCAGTTCAGGGGAAAACATGATAAATTAAGGAAATAGGAAAAAATGGAAATAAAAAAATTCAACATACATTTCAGCAGTGAAATTGACATGACCCAATAAGTAATTAGGTGGAAGACAGGAGCAGAACAAATGTTATTGTTATAGAAAAGTGTGCTTCTCCCCATAAACCTCATTGTGATTGTATCTACAGAATTATCTCCTTGAATATTAGCAGGGAAGCCTCTGTGCAGATAATTGGATCCTGTTCTTGAGCCAAATATATACATGTGAATTCCTAAATTGGCATTCTGTTTTATTATTATGAGTTTGGTAAATGCTTTTCAGCCACAAATAAATTGAACAATTCTGGCTAAAATACCATTGTTTTCCTAGACTATGATATCCTTCCTCCAGCTTACTGCTCCCTTTTAAGACCCTACCTACAACCAATATCTAACATCTTTTTCAATTAAATGGAAACTGAGTAATGAAAATGTGGAACATGTTTGTGAGCCTTTGTTCTGTGTGCAAGGTCAAATCTATGTACAAAAAAATTGATATCTTTTGGAAAATAGTTAGAACAGATTAGCTCTATGCCTCCTCTCAGTTTATTCTGGTGTTCCAACCACTGTATATCTAACTTGGTAATTTTGGGAGGACTGGAAAGTTTTTTGTTTTTTGTTCTGAAGACATCTCAGAATAAGAGGGATAGCCAATCAAAACATGACGGTACTTTCATTCATTTGACAATTATTTTTGGTGCCTGCCATATGCCAGACACTATCACTACTAAAACTACTACTATTACTACCACTAATAATGAAATGACTGTATAAATGCAATACTAATGATCAGATTATACCTCATTCCATTTAAAATGTCTCTTAATGCCAGGATACATCAATCCAAGGTATCCCTTTCTGACTTGAAGACTAAATTAACTTCTTCTGATATGCAGGTCAGGAAGCAACAGTTAGAACTGGACATGGAACAACAGACTGGTTCCAAATAGGAAAAGGAGTACGTCAAGGTTGTATATTGTCACCGTGTTTATTTAACTTATATGCAGAGTACATCATGAGAAATTCTGGGCTGGATGAAGCACAAGCTGGAATCAAGATTGCCGGGAGAAATATCAATAACCTCAGATATGCAGATGACACCACCCTTATGGCAGAAAGTGAAGAACTAAAAAGCCTCTTGATGAAAGTGAGAGAGGAGAGTGAAAAAGTTGGCCTAAAGCTCAACATTCAGAAAACTAAGATCATGGCATCTGGTCCCATCACTTCATGGGAAATACATGGGGAAACAGTGGAAACAGTGTCAGACTTTATTTTGGGGGGTTCCAAAATCACTGCAGATGGTGTCTGCAGCCATGAAATTAAAAAACGCTTACTCCTTCAAAGGAAAGTTATGACAAACCTGCTGCTGCTAAGTCGTTTCAGTCGTGTCCGACTCTGTGCGACCCCATAGATGGCAGCCTACCAGGCTCTCATGTCCCTGGGATTCTCCAGGCAAGAAAACTGGAGTGGGTTGCCATTTCCGTCTCCAACGCATGAAAGTGAAAAGTGAAAGTGAAGTCGCTCAGTCGTGCCCGACTCTTAGCGACCCCATGAACTGCAGCCTGCCAGGATCCTCCGTCCATGGGATTTTTCCAGGCAAGAGTACTGGAGTGGGGTGCCATTGCCTTCTCCAATGACAAACCTAGATAGCATATTAAAAAGCAGAGACATTGCTTTGCCAAAAATATCCATCTAGTCAAGGCTATGGTTTTTCCAGTAGTCATATATGGATGTGAGAGTTGGACTGTGAAGAAAGCTGAGCGCAGAAGAATTGATGCTTTTGAACTGTGGTGTTGGATAAGACTCTTGAGAGTCCCTTGGACTGCAAGGAGATCCAACCAGTCCATCCTAAAGGAGATCAGTCCTGGATGTTCATTGGAAGGACTGATGTTGAAGCTGAAACTCCAATACTTTGGCCACTTCATGCGAAGAGTTGACTCATTGGAAAACACCCTGATGCTGGGAAGGATTGGGGGAAGGAGGAGAAGGGGACGACGGAGGATGAGATAGCTGGATGGCGTCACTGACTCGATGGACATGAGTTTGAGTAAACTCCGGGAGTTGGTGATAGACAGGGAGGCCTGGCATGCTGCGATTGCTGGGGTCACAAAGAGTTAGACACGACTGAGCGACTGAACTGAACTGCACTGAAACCAAGATTATTAAGCATTCTCTATAAATCTTCAATCCCTATAAATATTAGAGATTCATAAGCAGGTTCCAGCTCATCATAAAAATGGACTTACATAACCTGGCCTCATACATTGAATGGATGCACGTGTCCTTCTAGAGGGCTTCTCTCACCATGCCAACAATTTTTGGCATTAGTTTTTTCATGCATTTTTTTTTTTTATTTTTCATACATTTGTTTTTTGTCTTATAATTTATAGACATACCAAGTTCATATTAAAATTTACTATCTCATTTAGCAAATGTATACTGGATCTACTATATGTTAGGCATTATTTGAGGTGCCCAGGATATACCTCTACACAGGACACACATGGTACCTTTCCTCATGGAATTTATAAACTTGTAGGAGAGAGAGATAATAGACAAGTAAGTAGATAATAATTTGGAATGATATAACTCACAGATATAATAAAAGAAGTATGGTGATGGCGTGTGACAAATACAAATGCTAGACTCACAGACCAACTCTTCCATAAAATACTTCCTTTCCTTCTGTTTAGACATATCAAACTCATGACAAGATTAATTTATTTCATTAAACAACAATTTATTGAATATCCATTCTATTGAATTATTCTGTGCTATAAGGATAGAGAAACCACAAGAAGGTCATTGCCATGGTGGAACTTATATTCAAGTGGACATGGCATTTCTTGTCATTTGTTCCATTAATACGTAATGTGTTCAGAGTTCTTCACAGATAATGTGGTATCTATATTAGATCATTCAACTCACAGAGACATGTGGAGGAGGTGACAACTCTGATGAGAGCAACAAATGTGATGAATCCTAAATTAATTTACATATAAGAAACCATTAGAATGCTGAAGTTGAATATTTCTGCTTTGTAAGTATTATATTTGTAAGCTAGGTATAGCTTTTTACTATATACAACGCAAAAGAAGGATCACAAGAAAAATGTTCTTCCAAATTACAGTTACTATGGAACAGACTATTTGGAAAATGGTTTAATTAGAGGACAAAAGTTGAACAAAAGGTTAATAAAGGCATGAGGCTGTTACTTGCCTGAGTATTGATTTTTTTTAAATAGTAAAGCTCTACCCAGAATAAAAGACACCATAAACATAAAAATAGAGCAGCATTCTAATAAATGGCTTTTGAATTTCACTGGGGGTGGTTTAAAGCAGTATCACAGAAGCACCTATACTGAAAAATATGTTTGCTGTTGTTTTTTAAAAAAGGAAGTTAGTTATCTTTTTTTTCTACAAGCAGTGGAAGTTGTAAACACTGCACCATATCCTTGTTGCATTTCTGAGCCCTTACTACATGCAGAAGAACACTAAGGAACACAAAGATATACAACACAGCCTCTGCCAAGGTTTCTGAATGGTCAACAGAAACACACAAGTCTAGGTAGTGTTACAATTAGCAGGTTAACCACAAAGGTATCCAGAAAAAATATATTAACATTGAATTAAGCAAGAGTGAGAAAATAATTATTTATAGTCATGTCACTTGTAAACATCTGACATTATTAGCTTTCATAATCTTAGCATATTCAGTGGTAAATTCTCTACGAATTGTCACAGAATTTAAATTTACTGGCTTATACACAAAATTAAGTTTTATTTGAAATTGTTTCCTGTTTTAAAGGTTGTTTTCAATCATATCACTGTGCTTTATTAATGTGACATCAGATTACTTGTTTAATGACATTTCCATTCTAGCTTGTTATTTAAATGGCATTATGCACACATAGCCACATCAGTGCTTATAATCAATGCATGTCAGTTCTTTTAGAGAGTGCAAGCCCAAGCCGCTTACCATCTAATAAAACACCATGACTCTCTTATATGAAGAATTTACACTTCTTTGTGTATTTCATGATCTTTATTGTTCATTAAGATGCAAGTGTTTAATAATGAGTTTAACCTTAATAAGCCTGTACTTAGAAGCATCTATGATGTTGCTAATATTTTGACTGACTCTTCATTCACCAATATCCTGGTCTGTTAATCTACACAGAATTTTTTTTCCCCCCACTGGCTGATTATAACAATTTTTATTTTTTATTTATTTATTTTTATTATATATTTTTTTTATTTGTTTTGCCATACATTGCCATGAATCCACCATGGGTGTACATGTGTTCCCCTTCCAGAACCCCCCTCCCACCTCCCTCCCCATCCCATCCCTCCGGGTCATCCCGGTGCACCAGCCCCGAGCACCCTGTATCATGCATTGAACCTGGACTGGCAATTTGTTTCACATATGATAATTTACATGCTTCCATGCCATTCTCCCATATCATCCCACACTCGCCCTCTCCCATAGAGTCCATAATACTGTTCAATTTATCTGTATCTCTTTTGATGTCTTGCATACAGGGTTATCTTTACCAATTGACTAAATACCATATATATGTGTTAGTATACTGTATTGGTGTTTTTCTCTCTGGCTTACTTCACTCTGTGTAATAGGCTCCAGTTTCATCCACCTCATTAGAACTGATTCGAATGTATTCTTTTTAATGGCTGAGTAATATTCCATTGTGTATATGTACCACAGAATTTTAATTTGTGATACCCTACAGTCATTAGAACATTAACTTGAGTTGTTTATTAATGTTGTTAAGAAATATGAACTGCCTGGGTTTTTATCATGCTTAAAAGATAAAAGTTAGCCTGCCACAATTTCATATGTCAGCAGAAGACATAAGATTTCTGAGTCAGAAACAAAGGACTTATTATAAACAGAAGAGCAGGTAGAACGAGCTTCATACTTGCTTTAGTTCTTCTTGCCCATCCCCACAAGTCCCATGGGGTTGATACACAATGGCCCAGATGGATGGTGTCCAGACAGAAGGTCTGGGTCCCAACTGAGGAACCCTGTGCTTAAACAATCTTATAAAAGTGCTGCTAATATTTGCCCCAGATAACAACATTATTTTCATTATCCTGCTAAGAAAGCATACCTATTGTCTGCCCTAGAGAGAGACACTGTCTCTATCTTCAAGGCAGATTGCTACACAGACATCCTTGAGAAGAGTCTGGAACAAAGATGTTAATGTTTCTTGATCAAACGACTTAGTGAATGAGAGACCCATGGAGACATGTCTCCCACTATTTGACTGTGGATTGTACTAATTTATCTACATATCCACATTTAAGTCAACAATGAACCTTGTAAACTGCTTGATAAGAGACTGCCAGTCCTCTGAGATTCTCTGCAACCTGCTCATCTAAAGGTAAATGAGCACAGGACACGCATTCATTTACCATTACATTTCTGAATAGGGTTTCCTGGGTAAGTTGTCAGAGTCCATATGTTTGGTAAAAACTGAAATGGATTCAGTGGAGATGTACAAATAGATGTAGTCATGTATACTACTTTCATTTATATAATGTAAACTTCAATTCTGTCACTCAGTCGTGTCTGACTCTTTGTGACCCCATGAATCGCAGTACACCAGGCCTCCCTGTCCATCACCAACTCCCGGAGTTTACCCAAACTCATGTCCATCAAGTCGGTGATGCCATCCAGCCATCTCATCCTCCATCATCCCCTTCTCCTCCTACCCCCAATCCTTCCCAACATCAGGGTCTTTTCCAATGAGTCAACTCTTGGCATGAGGTGGCCAAAGTATTGGAGTTTCAGCTTCAACATCAGTCCTTCCAATGAACACCCAGGGCTGATCTCCTTTAGGATGGACTGGTTGGATCTCCTTGCAGTCCAAGGGACTCTCAAGAGTCTTATCCAACACCACAGTTCAAAAGCATCAATTCTTCTGCGCTCAGCTTTCTTCACAGTCCAACTCTCACATCCATAAATGACTACTGGAAAAACCATAGCCTTGACTAGACGGACCTTGGAGAAGTGTAAATCTTTTTTTTTTTTTCTTACATTTTTTCTTTTTTTTTAAATTAATTTATTTATTTCAGTTGGAGGCTAATTACAGCAGGAGAAGAAGGGGACAACAGAGGATGAGATGGCTGGATGGCATCACCGACTCGATGGACACGGGTTTGGGTAGAATCCGGGAGTTGGTGATGGACAGGGAGGCCTGGTGTGCTGTGATTCATGGGGTTGCAAAGAGTCGGACATGACTGAGTGACTGAACTGAACTGAATTACAATATTGTAGTGGTTTTTGCCATACACTGACATGAATCAGCCATGGGTTTATGTGTGTTCCCCATCTTGAACCCCCCTCCCACCTCCTTCCCCATCCCATCCCTCTGGGTCATCCCAGTGCACCAGTCCTGAGCACTTGTCTCATGCATCGACCCTGGACTGGCATTCTGTTTCACATATGATAATATACATGTTTCAATGCTATTCTCTCAGATCGTCCCACCCTCACCTTCTCCCACAGAGTCCATAAGACTGTTCTATGCATCTGTGTCTCTTTTTCTGTCTCTCATATAGGGTTATCGTTACCATCTTTCAAATTCCATATTATATGCGTTAGTATACTGTATTGGTGTTTCTCTTTCTGGCTTAGTTCACTCTGTATAATGGGCTCCTGATTCATCCATCTCAATAGAACTGATTCAAATGTATTCTTTTTAACGGCTGAGTAATATTCCATTGTGTATATGTACCACAGCTTCCTTATCCATTCGTCTGCTGATGGACATCTAGGTTGCTTCCATGTCCTGGCTATTGTAAACAGTGCTGTGATGAACATTGGGGTACATGTGTCTCTTTCAATTCTGGTTTCCTCAGTGTGTATGCCCAGCAGTAGGATTGCTAGGCTATATGGCAGTTCTATTTCCAGTTTTTTGAGGAATCTCCGCACTGTTCTCCATAGTGGCTGTACTAGTTTGCATTCCCACCAACAGTGTAAGAGGGTTCCCTTTTCTCCACACCCTCTCCAGCATTTATTGCTTGTAGACTTTTGGATAGCAGCCATTCTGACTGGTGTGAAATGATACCTCATTGTGGTTTTGATTTGCATTTCTCTAATAATGAGTGATGTTGAGCATCTTTTCATGTGTTTGTTAGCTATTTGTGTGTCTTCTTTGGAGAAATGTCTGTTTAATTCTTTGGCCCATTTTTTGATTGGGTTGTTTATTTTTCTGGAATTGAGCTGCAGGAGTTGCTTGTATATTTTTGAGATTAATTCTTTGTTGCTTCATTTGCTATTATTTTCTTAACAATAGAAAGTCTATAAAACTTAGAAATATTGCCAGCTTTAAAGTTTCTTTTTTTTTTTCCTTCTGAGTCTAATAGGTAAATGTCAATAGGCTTAATTTTTTTAAGAGAAAAACCAAGATTAGGTCCATAGATTTCATATGGTTCAATTTCTCCTCCTTCAAAAGGCTGCACATGCAACCACTCAGTTCTCTTAAAAAGGCATGTGCGTTCATCTACCACTAGAATGAGGAGACTACCCTCCCACACACCTAACCCCACTCTTGTTCCCAGGAGCTCTAAGTTTTCAGAAGTATTATTACACTATTCAAGGCATACTCACCAAACCATTGTCGATTTTTGCAGGCTTGGTTTCTGACAGTCACCTTCCAGACTCAACTCACCATATGTTTACTTACCACGTTATAGATGTGAAGGACTTTCTGAAGCCTTCCACAGGATTCAAGGCTTCAGGAAGTTGAAACACTGGTATCATTCATGAAAGCTCTCAGTTATTTTCTCAATTGTGAGATTAGGGTAATGGCCACAACTTCAATTAGTAGCTAAGAGACGTAATGATACTGCATTGATTCCATGGGGTTGCTGTGAGGATTCAATGAGCCGATTCATGTAAACTTCTTGGAACAGTGGCTGGCATGTTGTCAGTCCTAAATGTGAGCCAGTGATTATCTATCATCCTATTTTACAAAGAGGAATCTGAGAATCTTACAGCTTAAGGATCTTCCTCTGAGTCACATAGCTTTTAAGTAGCAGATTTAGGCTATCAATTCCAATGTATCATACTCAAAACCTGTGTTATCCTTATTACCGCACAACTCTGCAACCTGACCAATTGGGACATTTCTTAAAGATCCTTTTAGTAAAGATTAGTTGAAGGAAACTTGACCTGTACTGCTACATCTATAAATCTTTAGTAAGGAAAATTGTACTTGCACTAGATCATGTACTTTTCACGACATCCTGATGCTTTAGGAACTCTTATTGTGCCCTTTGCACAAATGAGACAATTGAGGCACACAAAAGTTAAATATCTTGCCCAAGGTCTCATAGCCAGTAAGTGATGAAGCTGGGGTGCCAACTCAGTTGTGTTTACTTCTGAGAACCACATTTTGGACTGAAGTTTCTATGGCCTTTGACTATAATTACAGGGGATAGTTGTATCTTGTGCCTCTCTCAAGAAAGCAAGAACTGGTGTGCTCCCAGTAACAAGACAGCCCATCCTTCCTTGGCTCTTTACAGTTCTACACTGTATTCTCATACATTCTAGTTGTAATCCGGTGTGTGTGTGTGTGTGTGTGTATGTGTGTATATGTATACTATACATATGTGTATGTATAGTATGTGTATGTGTGTATATATACACATATACTATACATGTGTATATATGTATATATATTTGTACATATATACACATATACTTATATATGTATGTATACACATATACACACAATATATGAGAAAAATCTTGGAGTGCATTCTATTATGAATGATTCTACTCACTTATATCTGTATGCTTTACTAGGTTTCTTTAAAAATATATATATGTTTTTCTTCCTGCTTTTCTTCTTTGTTTCTTTCCTTTCTACAAATACTCATCAAACCTTCCTGAAACACTTACAAGGACCCAAGAACATTAAGCAGTCATCCTGCCTGAGTGCTTTATGCCTCTAAACCTCCAAGTCTGACATCAGAAGTCTGCTACCACGTTTCATGGTGATGTTATTGTATGTTTACATGGACAGTGAAAGACTCTTTGTGCTGCTCAACACATTCAGGAAGGACCGATCAGTGTGCCACCCTGTGTTGATGGGTTAAGTAATCCCCATTACTACAGTTTTTTTTGTTGTTGTTGTTGTTAAATTGAAGTATAGTTAGTTGATTTACAATATTGTGTTAATTTTGAGTGTACAGCAAAGTGATTCAGTTATATGTATATATATTTTTTAATTAGTTTATTTATCTCTTTTTAACTTTACAATATTGTATTGGTTTTGCCATACATTGCCATGAATCCACCATGGGTGTACATGTTTTCCGCTTCCAGAACCCCCCTCCCACCTCCCTCCCCATCCCATCCTTCCGGGTCATCCTGGTGCACCAGCCCCGAGCGCCCTGTGTCATGCATCAAACCTGGGCTGGCGATTCGTTTCACGTATGATAATTTACATGCTTCAGTGCCATTCTCCCATATCATCCCACCCTCACCCTCTCCCATAGAGTCCATAACGCTGTTGTATTTATCTGTGTCTCTTTTGATGCCTCGCATACAGTTATATGTATATATTTTTTCATACTCTTTTCCATTATGGTTTATCCCAGGATATTGAATATAGTTCCCTATGCTATAGAGTAGGACCTTGTCCTTATCCGTTCTATATATAATTGTTTGCATCTGCTAACCCCAAACTCCCAATTCAAACTTCCCTCCTTCCACCACCCCAGCAATCACAAATCTGTTCTCTATGTCTGAGAGTCTGTTACTGTCTGGTAGATAAGTTCATTTGACAATTACCATAGTCTTGATTTGAGGAAGCCAAATTTCTGGAGCCCTCAGGTGAAAACTGTATGTTCCTGTTCTTTGAAAATGGTGTGTGGCTGCTGGAGTTAATTACCTAAAGAGGTTTGCACTGAATCCATGTAGCTGTGTCATGCTTCTCTTCTAAACTAGAACAATATAATTGTAACACATAAAAGTAAGTCTTTGTATTTACTGTAATGAGCTTGCTTCTCAGTTTTTGCTACTGACATGAAAAACTAATAGCAGGGTCGATATAATGTCTCTATGGTAATTATCATGCCACTTCTCCTCTCTTCCTATATTCTTCTCATGTTACATTTTAATGTGTTTCTGCTCAAGTCAATTCAATTTTATCAGTAGGCAAGAGGCATGAAACAGGGTTGATTTGCTCTGGATCTACTTACAAGTAAACTGTAAAACTCAATTTTCAAGTTTGCTTTTCAATCGGATACACATGAAAAGAACAATAACTGATTTGGGGGGATACCATTATTTAGAGGTTTAATCTGATGTAAATACAAAAGAAAAATATGAAAGGGTGAGGCATATTTTCATTTGTGAAATCTCTGTGTTTCCTTCTTTCTTCCCCATTACAAAGGGATTTTAGGTTTCTAATGCATAATATGATAACCTATAAGTGATCACAGAATGGTATAATGTGAAGAGACCCAAGAGATCCTCCAGTGCAGTGTTTTTTTAAACTAGGGCAGTCATGCATGTGTATAGATGCCCATGAAGGATTTTTAAGGGGTACTTGGATGCAGTTAGTTCTAAGAGAAAGTGTTTTCAGTTCCTTAACTTCTACATGTTATCTTTCGGAAACTGATCTGCCTGGAAGCACCTTGAGTGCAGGTTCCAAGCAGGTCGTCCAGTCCTTTGGCCTATCTCTCACCATAATCCTGTTGCTTCCACTTTACAAAAGCATGTCAGTGCTCTCAACTTGTCCCTAACACCGCAGCACCAGGTGTTTCCCTGGGAGAGAAACACCCAAGGCACCAGACACAGGCTCAACTTAAAACACTGTTGTAATTGTTGATGACATGAATCAAACTACTATTTGGTGACATATTCCTTGCCATTCATGTGGCTTCTAGTTCTTTCCTTCAAGCACACTGAAGGAAGACCTAAACTAGTTAACAGCTGATAAATGTTTGACATATCAGTTCAAATGAATGTGAAACATTACTAAAATGAAACTAGTTTCCCATCTCATAATGGTCACAAATAAGTTTCCAGACTGAACATATATGCAAACCCACACATGGAACAAAAGGTTCTCCATGAATGAACTTCATTCAAGCACAAAGTAATATTTATCAAGGGGCAAAAAAAAAAAACCTCACTGCAAAAATTATTCTTGTCTAATGCATTTAAGAAATAGATGTCTAAGAAATTAACTTTATGTTCTTAATATTCAAATGTATAATGTATCTTATTTTGATCAATTGGATCCTACTAAACAAATGTAATGATAATTCAATCCTGGATTTTTTTAATCTGTAGAAATGTGTGGTCACAGGAAATGTTTAAGTGAACATTTTTATGTATATACATATTTCTGTGCCCAAGAGATATGATTCAAAAAATATTTAAACATAAAATATATTACACTAGTGTAAAATACTGTGGAAATGGCTATATGAGTTACAAGACAGAATGGAACAAGGTTAAATTCCTGACAGTTATAATACAGATTGTTCAAGTCCATTTTAATGAATAATGGTATGTATCTATTGTTTGACAGATACTACTAGATGAACGTAAAAGAATGATGAAGTATTTTTATTTTTAAAATTATATTTTAAAATTTAATATTTGTAATATTCTCTAAAAGTAGACTGTTTGTGATCATTTAAACATATAGTAAAAATTTTAGCTTTCAATTTATAACTTTGAGGGAGTAAGTATAGTGAAAGTTTTTTTTATATAGTCTAAGAAAGCAAAAATGTTTGAACACTGTTTCAATACAGTGAAAGTCACTCAGTCATGTCTGACTCTTTGAGACCCCATGGACTATACAGTCCATGGAATTCTTAAGGCCAGAATACTGGAGTGGGTAGCCTATCCCTTCTCCAGTGGATCTTCCCAACCCAGGAATCAAACCGGGATCTCCTGTATTGTAGGCAGATTCTTTACCAGGTGAACTACCAGGGAAGCCTTTTTTATAGTCTAAGAAAGCAAAAACTGTTTGAATACTGTTCCAGTACAACAACTGTTAAATAACTCTTACACTGGAAATCTTCCTTCCAGTGAAATCTTGCAAGGTATCTCAATATATACAACAGATGTGCTTGGGACAGCTGTGTAACCCATGTTCATCCCACCTCGACCCTAATCCCAGTGACAGTCCCTCCCTGAAGTATCTTCTTTGTGTCTCCTAGAAGATTTTCAAATAATTGTACAAGTATAACCTCTTATTCCGCAGTTGGGAAGTAGTGGCTCAGAGCAAGTGAATAACTGAACTGTAATGAAACGCAAGCTATCTGACTTCAAGGCAAAAACATAACATACAGGATCACAAGATATTATTCTGCTCCTGTGGGTCAACCCAGCCATAATAAATCATTGAAAAACAGACATTTAATATATAATTGTTTGTTCAGTGTTTTTAAACACAGTGCTTTACCTCACTGTGAAAGCCTATATCACAGTTCTCTTTTCATTAAGAGATTAAGGCAAGCCAAAGGATAGAAGCAAACTTGAATACTGTGTATTGCAAATGAAAGGCAAATTTGATTAAGTCAATGTGCTAATGTTATAAAATGATTAAAGAAATGAAATTTTACTACTATTTAATCTGAGATTTAATGTAAGTTAGAGAAAAATTAGTAAATTAAGTGTAAACAGAATTTGGTCTATTTTCAGGGTTCTGTAGCCTAAGCCCAGATCTTTCTTAGTGTAGAAGAATGAACTCCTGGACCAGAAGTAATAGGGAAGATGAAAATGGCTTTAATTTCTTGCCATTGATGTTTACAAAGCTTGATTTTCTACTAATATATCTATATACTTAACAGCTCATTTCAAATAATTGAATTTCAAAACATATATATTTCATCTGTACAAGATGTGATGTTTTGACATAGATTCATTTCTTTGTTGTTCAACAAATCATTTTGATATCTTACTGAAAATACTTTTCTTGGTGGGAATTACAGAAAACATAGAAGCCCCTCTTTAATACAGTGTCATCCTAAGCTTCACTCTGCAAACAGAAAGTTATACCGTGTATTTCTGATTTATTATACCAGTACTAACTTGAAATATTCAGCTCTATAGAACAAAACATTAAATAACAGGCTGCTTTGCTCAATAATAACAGTCAAATGAGCTAATCCCATTGCCTGCACAAATTGTCCAGTTAATTGGATGAACCCATAGTGTGCAGGCACTTGCCCCTCTGACCTCTTCTACTACTTTCCTCCTTGCACACTCCTAGGCTCACTGGCTCCATTGCACTTCAATGCTACCAACCTACCTGCTTGGTGAAGCAGGCACACTCCTGCTTCATAGCCTTTGCACTGATGTCCACTTTGCCTTGAATATCTTTGCCCCAGAAAAGTGAATTAGTCATTCTCTCACTTGTTTTAAGTCTATTTTCCAAAAGTCCCTTTGCCCATGAGGTCTACTGTTCCTGTTATCTTGTTTTGTCCTTTTGGACTTATTACCATCAAACATACTGTATAATTTCTTTGCTTTATATTGTGGTTCCCTCTGCCCTCCAAATATAACTTCCACAAAGGCGGTAATATTTTTTTGTCTGAAAGAAGAAATTAATCTTGATTTCAAATATGACAGAATGTAAAAAAAATCAATTTGAATATTCAAGGATACAGTATTAGATGGCTATGGGACCTCCTGCTTATGCAGGACACTAGTTTAGGAAATAATAATCTAGGAAGACGATAATAGTAACTGTATACAGAGGAATATTTTATAATGATTAATTCATATTAACAAAGAGAACAAGAGAAAAGTGATATGAGTGAAGGCAATTCAGTACAGCTGGATCCAATGTTATTTTGTAAAACACAACGAAAAACACAATGCTGCCTGCATGATCCTTTACTGTGACAAACTGAATTTTATCATCTGTGGTGCTTACTGGTCCTCAGAACCAGAAATAAGTCTAGTGCTAATAGAAATACTCTATCTTCCTTACAAGTAAAACTTGAATGTTACAGACAATGGAGAACTCGCGTTTTAAAATATATTGTGTATTATCAGCCTAGTAGCAGTATTTAAATTCAATTCACAAAACCACTTTAGATTAAGGCAGCATAAAAAAGGAACCTGTCAATGGCAATGCTGAGGAGCAACCCAAATTAAATTTTGCTGTGAGCTCCAAATTTTAAGGTGGCTGCATGCAGTTTAGTAAGATAACTATATTGGTTTGTTACATAAATTCTTGTGTTAAGCATGCTTAGTTGCTCAGTTGTGTCCAACTCTTTGTGACCCTCGTGGACTGTAGCCCACCAGGCTCCTCTGTCCATGGGATTTTCCAGGCAAGAATACTGGAGTGGGTTGCCATGCCCTCTTCCAGGGGATCTTCCCAACCCAGGGGTCAAACCTAGGTCTCCTGCATTTCAGGCAGATTCTTTACCATCTCACCCACTAGGGAAGCCCAAGAATACTGGAGTGGGTAGGCTATCCCTTCTCCAGGGGATTTTCCTGACCCAGAAATTGAACCAGGGTCTCCTGCATTGCAGGTGGATTCTTTACCAACTGAGCTATCAGGGAAGCCCATACATTCTTATATGGTGTTAATTACTTGTAAACATGCTGTATCTCCATTAGAATGCTCTCTCGTCACATTTTCACTTCCTAATCCTGATCTATATTTTTATGAGTAACAGAAAAATGGCAAACTACATTTACCCTTCAATTTAGGCTCACATATTCTTTCCATTTCACAAGGGCTTCCCTTGTGGCTCAGCTGGTAAAGAATCTGCCTGCAATGCGGGAGACCTGGGTCTGATCCCTGGGTTTGGAAGATCCCCTGGAAAAGGGGAAGGCTACCCATTTCAGTATTCTAGCCTGGAGAATTCCATGGACTGTATAGTGCATGGAGTTGCGTTGAACATGACTGAGCGACTTTCAGTTTAATTCTTTCCCTACAGTACACTCTGAAAAGTGCACTGAAGTAAATGTAACTTGCTTTGATAATGTTACTCTGCTTTTAATATGATCTTGCAAAAATTCAAAAGAGTGCTTCCAAATAAGGATAAGGGCATCAGCAGCAGATAGAGAATGAAAACCCCGAGTCAGGTAGGAAAACTGTAAAATTCAGATAAAGTCAGTTCTTTCAATGAAGACAAGCAGCTGCTCTCAGGGACAGACTGTATTTCCAATTGGCAGAAGGGCTACTGTTCTAATAATGCTAACACATGGCGAACAGATCCTTGGATAAAAACTACTTTGTAAGAGAAGGAGCTGTCGAATTAAAGAACCAAACTTTACCTGTTTAAAAAGACCAATCACAGAACGTGCATTAATGAATCCAGATCCAAGCAGCTTAGCCCCAGCTGGCGAGAGTATGAAAAAGTGAGAATGAAGCCAAAAGTCAGATTCACAGCAACAATCACTCACTACTCCTCCACGTGCCTAGTGTTGCACTCACTTGTAAACAGCTATACTTCCTGCCCTGACACGCTCACACTTCTCCCTCCTATCTTCTATTTTCTATATTGTTTATTAGTTTACAACTTTCCAGAATTGGATTCCAATTCTCCCTGCCTCCAATTTCCCCTCTTTTAATCTATTATTTTTTAAACTGGCATATAGTTGATTTACCATGTTGTGTCAGTTTCAGGTGTACAGCAAGGTGAATCAGTTATACATATACATATATTCATTCTTTTTTAGGTTCTTATCCCATATAAGTTATTACAGAGTATTGAGCAGAGTTTCCTGTGCTATACAGTAGGTCCTTATTAGCTGATTTATATATAGTAGTGTGTAGGTGTCAATCCTAATCTCCCAATTTATCTCACTCAACTCCTTATCCCCCAGTAAACATAAGTTTATTTTCTGTATCTGTGACCCTATTTCTGTTTTGTAGATAGATTTATTTTTACCATTTTTTTAGATTCAACTTATAAACAATATTATAGGATGCTTCTCTTTTAACCTTTATTTTTAGTTTTTGTTCTAAAATCCAAATGTGACCTCACATTTAACCTTGCTTTAACCATTCAGTGACTGCCTACAAATATAAGCTTCTGAAGCCAGGGGTTTTGCTTTCAGCTGTATCTCCAGTGACTAGGAGAATGTTTGCAATTAATAGGCCTAAAACCCTGGTGGCTCAGACGGTAAAGCATCTACCTACACTGCAAGAGACCTGGGTTTGATCCCGGGTTGGGAAGATCCCCTGGCAAAGGGAATGGCAACCCACTCCAGTACTCTTGCCTGGAAAATATCATGGATGGAGGAGCCTCGTAGGTTACAGTCCACAGGATCACAAAGATTTGGACACAACTGAGCCACTTCACAACAATTATTTAGTGAATGAATTAACTACTTTGTTATGGTGACAAATTATATTTCACATGGCAGGATAATGTCTTTAATAATCTAGCCCTAAACCACCTTTTCAGGATCTTTCCCCATAATCTCTTCTATCCAATACTTTCTATGCTCTAACTTACTCTCACTATCCCAATAAGCACCATGTTCCAGAGGCTGCCCACAGTTCCTTGCGACATGGGCCTTCCCAACATGGACACTTACTTCATCAAGAAAGCAAGGAGATTTTCTACAGTGAATTGGCTACCAAGACAGAGTCGTATGATGTGACATTATCACAGGAGTGACATCCATCACTTTTGTCATGTTCTTTTGATTAGAAGCAAGTCACAGATCCTGCCCATACTCAAGGAGAGGGAATTACAAAAAGGTATGAATATGAAGAAGTAGGTATTAGGCCTCATTAGAGTCTTTACAATGGTGGCATTGTAGCTGAGTGAATGGTGACTCCGTTAACTAAGATTAGGAACAAAGGAGGACAGACCAAGTTTATAGTGGGGCTAGAGCAAGATGGGTGAAGCTCATGAGTTCACTAATGGAAATCTTGAATTTGAAGAGCCCCTGAGGCATCCATTTTCAGGTATAGAGAGTAGGATATACAGATCTGAAATTTGGAATAGAATTTCAGGCTGGAGAAATAGAGATTGTCAGCATATATTGGCAGCTGAAGTATGGGAGTAGAAGAGATCACAGAGGGAGAAGAGATCAGCGTCCAGAAGAACTACAGTATTTAAGGCCTTTGAACAAGAGAAGTATTCATAAAACAAATATTCAGTGTCTATTATGTGTCAGGCACTAAGTGTTGTCTAATATATGTGTCTTGTGCTCAGAAAAGATGTCTCCGCTGGGACAATAAACAGACTGTGAATTCTTTTTGAAGCAGGACCATATCTTAGTCATCACTGTATCAAAAAACATAGAATAATTGTTTGCATGTAGTAGAGCTTAAATCTACTATAAACTAAGGAATTAACTTCACTTACCTGTTATAAACACACATACACACATATTCATAAACTAGTCCTATGAATACTCTGAAGCTATGGTGTTCTAAACTGTGGTTCTTTCTCATCCCCTTTAAGATATTTAAACAGACTGGTTCCAGATTACAGAGTTAACCTTTCAGATTTAACCAAATCATAGACTTTATATTTATAAGGAATAAAACAAACAGTGCTGTAAAATCAATAAAATAACTCACCATGGCAAACATAAAATATAACTTCCAATACAAGCTTTGTGCAAACATAATTCTTTCTGGTTTTTTGTAACTTGTATGGTGGCAAAATTCAATACAATTAGAAATCTACAGTTTCTCTCAAAGTTATACATTCCAGAGGACATTTTTGTTACTTAACAGGAAAATGAATGTAGGTTACTGGGCAGTGACTGCCTAGAAGTTAAAGAGTGAAGAACTTAAAAAGATACTTGATTAGGTGTCTCACTGAAAATATGTCTGAAGGGAATACATATGCTCAAGAAAATGCACTTAAAAATAATTCTAGATGGGTCAAAAATAATAGAAAGACAGCTAAGCTAGAATAGTGCTTTAAATTCATTTTTTTCTTTACATAGTTGAAAAAGATACATTCAATAGTAGGAATATCTCAACAAATTGTGAATGAAAAATGATCACAACATAACAAATATTAATTCCTAATGTCTAAAGAATGCAGTTCAGTTCAGTTGCTCAGTCCTGTCTGACTCTGTGACCCCATGGACTGCAGCAGGCCAGGCCTGCCTGTCCATCACCAACTCTCGGAGTTTGCTAAAACTCACGTTCATTGAGTCGGTGATGCCATCCAACCATCTTATCCTCTGTCATCCCCTTCTCCTCCCGCCTTCAATCTTTCCCAGCATCAGGGTCTTTTCAAATGAGCCAGTTCTTCACATCAGGTGGCCAAAGTATTGGAGTTTCAGCTTCAGCATCAGTCCTTCCAATGAATATTCAGGACTGATTTTCTTTAGGATGAAGGAAACCAGTCTAAAGAATTAGAGGAGGCAAATAAAACTTGCAGATCAGTAACTCAAAGGTAAGTGAAAGAATAAGCCTTAAAAGTCACAATAACCTGACCTTTTTCTGCATTGAAATATTGAGATTTCATGGAATCCAGACCTTGTCACTTTACCCTTCTTAAATGCAGTTTGATGATATATAGATTTGTCATAATAATGAAAGATTATGTTTGACAACTTTTTGGGAGTAAGAGCTAAGTCTTAAGAGCTTCATGAAACAGTTGACACCGGTATATGTTTCTCACTAAGAAATGCAATATATGTTTAAAAAGTAGATAAATATTTCAGACTCATATTGTTTTATCTAGCACTTCATGAGCAGTGTTTTCAGCAAATTAAATAGAGAAATTATATTTTTCTTGTTTCTATATAGAGCATATGGTTGGTTGGCTTGTCGATGCCAGAAATGTGAGCTACCATGAAATTTATTCTTCCTCTCTTTAGTCACAATTTTATTGCTTTTTTTTTTTCTTTCTTTCTAAGGACTGTCACTTTCTTAGACTCCACTGTTTGCTCCCTCCCTCCTTTTATCAAGAGAAATATCAGCTAACTTTCTTTTGGAGTCATTTTTCCCACAAAGAAATCACTGTTTAGTTTATGGGAATTGGAGCATAGATGTGAAAACAAGGAGAGTAAAGCCCACAGAAATGCAGAAACTGAGACTGGCTGCCCAAGTTCACAAGCCATCATTTAAGTGTGAATCCTGACCTACTGTGGACTTTGAAGATACCTCCAAATAGCTGAACTTTAGTATATAAATGCTCCAGAAAGACACAGCTAACTGAAATTCTAGGAAAGAAGTTGATGACCTGATAGGTACAATTATATGTAGTGAGAGAATTTTTGTTGACTTTATAATATGACTCTCTAGGAAAGAATATATCCTATGATAAATTAAAAATAGATCAAAATATTTTAGTTTAAAAATTAAACTCTCATGTTAGGCACTAGAAATGATTTCACAATTACCAGTCACTAGGAGAGTTTTCCTTTAAAGAGAAAATGCATGCTAATGTGTGATGTATGTTTAACGCACTAACAGAACTAAGTATTGGTATTGAAAGCTGGTTAGTTGGGAGCTATTGAAGGCTGATTGGTTGGGAAGCTAAGAGATGGACATAGATAACATATATAAGGCATAATATGATAAGGCATGATGAGAAAGTGTTACAAAATGCCATAAGAGGACAGAAAAATGGGACAGTTCTATGATTGAGGATGTTGAAAAAAATCTTCAAGAAAGCTATTTGGGTGGGACCTCATATGATGTGTAGAAATGGGAGTAATAGCATCCCAGAAGGAGAGAACTTTGTGAGTGAAGGTAGCAAGGTAGAAACATGTACACCTCAAACTCTTCAGTGTGGTTAGAGCATAAAGGGAAGAGAATGGGAAGTAACGACAGATAAAGGCTACACAGGTAATATGAAATTGAAATACAATTGAAATCATTTCTACCCTTTACCAATTCAGTGAACTTGTATAATTAATTTGAGCCTCTGTTTCCCTATCTTTACAACAGGGATGATAGATTTTTTTAAGTATAGTTGATTTAAATATTATGCTAGTTTCAGGTATACAGAATAGTAAGTTACTTTTTGAGTTCTTTTGCATATTACATTCCATTATAGGTTATTACAAGATGTTGGGTATGATTCCCTGTGCTGTACAGTATATCCTTGTTGCTTGTCTGTTCTATATATTACCAGTTTGTTAATCCCATAGGCCTATTTTGTCCCTCTCTCCCCACTCCCCTTTGGTAGAATTTCTTTAATATTAACACAAAGAATACATATGATGTGCCTAGCATTATTTCTTGCACAGGATAGTGAGTAAAAATACTTACTTATCCACTTCAGTTTTCTGTCCTGAAACAATTATATTTATATAGATACAATTATCTATATATATATACAATTATCTGTATATATATACAATTATCTATATATATATACAATTATCTGTATATATATATACAATTATCTATATATATATACTATATATATATATATATACAATTATCTATATTTATATAGAAACAATTATCATTTATATAGATACAACCTACTCTGCATAATATATGTAATTCTGAAATTTTCTATGTATACACTCACATTTTATAACTAATATTTCATTTAAAATATGCTACTGTGTGTCAGTATTTAAAGAAATAGTATAGATAAAACTTCAGAAAAGAGAATAACTTCACCCCACTTTCTCAATTTTCCCCATTCTATAAATTCAGATTTTCAAAAATCATGTTTTCTTTAACAAGGAGTTATACCTATATGAACTTGCCCTCCAAATGAACTTTGACCTCAGAAAGACATATGCAAATTCAGTCCCACAGCCTAGAATTTTGCTTCCTTATCAGAGATGTGTGATAAAAGGTTCAATTTTTAGTCACCACCAGTATACTTCACTGACTATGGGCGAGCGATAAAAGATATGGGATAGTGTGAATTTCTAAATATCCATATCAGTGGCAGGAAAAAGAACAGGTTAGCAGGCATGCAACAGTATGTATTGTTGTTTTTCTTATAATGAAAAAGTGAATATTGACATTTTCACACTTAGAACTCAAGCAGAAGAACCAATTAACCTGCCTGGAATTCAACTTGGAAAGTCATTTTGAAAACACATCTAATGTGTCCCTTAGAGTCACTGTGGAAAGAAGTTTTAAGAAAATATCCAAAATAAAGTTACTGAAACTTGGTAAGATTAAAACCTAGAGAGAAGGCAGTGCAGCCCAGGCTATGTTAGAGACACCAATTAGCTCTGAGGATTAAACATGGAGGGACTACACTGACCTCATTTGCAACATCAATTTCTTGACCCAAAAAGTATTGGATGAAGGAAGGGTAAAGAAATGTGACATGTGACTTAGAAAACAACAAAATTATGTAAAGCAATTATCCTTCAATTAAAAAATAAATTAAAAAAAAAGAAACGTTGACTAACTTGGTATTCAGCTTGCTGAGAGGATGAAAGAGAAATATGGGCTTGAGGAAAATAGGGGCTAAAATGACACCTCTAATTGTACTTTGTTAGAAACAATCAAATAAAGAGATTTCAGTGCTCAGTCCATGTGATTCAGAGGAACAAGAAGAACTTGAACTACGAAGATAATAGTGTGTTTGTTCAGAAGAAGGAGTTCACAACATGTAGCCACCAACCAGGACTGAGGTTGTACATCAGACAACACGGTATATGCCTTAAAACCATCTGACCATCTCCATGTAATGGAGAAGATTATCGTAGTTTCAATGTTAGAAACACCAGACTGACTTTTGCATTAGATAGACAGATACAGATAATGCTTTACCATTATGTTAGAATGCTCTCCCACAGCTATTATCCTCTATGCTCTGTTATTTTATGTTGGTTGGGAAGGACCTATACTGGTATTTTACAAATAAGAATAAAGTTCAGAGGAAGTGGGTAACTTTTCAACAGTTACATAGCTATTAAGTTGTATATCTATCTCAGTTACTATTACTGTGAAGCTAAATACCTTAAAACTGAGTGGCTTAAAACCACAACTGTTTTATTACATTTTACATATACTGTAGTTAAGGAATTTAGGTAGATCTCAGCTAAATGATTCTTTTGCTCTTTGTGGCATTGCCTGAGGTTAGATAGTGGTACTCAGCTGGTGGAAGCCATGGTCTGTAGGGTCCAGGACTGCTTCACCCACATTCCTGACACCTTAGAAGGGATGACTGGAAGAAACCTGGAATCAGCTCAGACTTGACCAAAGTGTCTACATGTAACCCTCCCCCTTCCCCCCACCCCCAATATGTTGGTCTCAGGAAAATTACATGTCTTTTACTGTGGTTGACTCCCCCAGAGAGAGGGTTCAAATAGAACCAGACAGAGGATGTCTGACCTTTTCTGACCTAGCCTTGGAAGTCACCGAGCATCCATACTGCTACACTTTAGCAATTATAAGCAGGTTATATCCAGTCTGAAAGGGAGACAAATGACACTGCCTTTTGATTGGAGTGTGTTAAATTGTAAGAGAGAAATTTCATGGGCCTTCTTTAGGAAATACAGTGTATTTAAGTACTAAGATTAAAACTAGTGTCTCATGTCTCTTAGAGTTTCCTAGTTCTTCAATTTCTATGTTTTCTGTAAGTGTAAGTGTGTAACTGCAAACATATGCACAGAGATAAACAGTGGCAAACACAATGTCCACATTTCACTGGATTTGTAAACTGAATAGATGAGCCAGTGCGAGAATATCGAATGTGGGGAAAGTATATCTAGTACATAAATCATTTTCTATATAAAAGATGATCATTTAAATTTGTATTCTAATTAGTTTAATTATAGCTACTTTTAGTTGCATTTTATAAATTAGTTTGGCTAGTCTTGATTGATATTTCCATGTGATAATATACAGAAATAAATTGTAATTCTAGAAAGTGGAAAATGATTGAGTACCTCTGCATACAAATAGTCCAGGCGTTAAATCTAGGTTGGGGTTCATTTACAAGGTAAAGATTTTGATGAATAATCTCTATGACCTTTTATTAGTGGTTTCATCAATTTTCTTCAAAAATACATGTGTCCATGTGTATAGTACTATAAAGTGGTTTATGTATTTTCCTAGAATTGTCACAACCCACTTTTTCCTTTATCACTGGTTGTGTGTTATGATTTCACAACACATAGTAATTCTCTTTGTATAGATTTTAAAGTTGTCTCCTAAACTAAATGAGAAATACCTGGAAGATAGCTCCGCTTCAATCATGATGAGAAGAGAAATATATATTCTGTCTTTTCTTCTAAGTATTTTTCTCTTGACTAAAAATATTCCATTTTGAAACTATAAGTAAATAATGGACTGAGGGCAATACTGAAATAATTGACAATAAGCAGGTGTGCAGATACAGTGATTTCTTTTAGGAAAGAATTTATCATTTGTGGTGAAAGGCACGTTTTCTAGGAGGAATAATTAAACCTGGCCTACATCCAAGATGCATATTCTTATACCAAGAACACATATGTCAGTTTCACAAATGAGCAATGGTCACATTTCAAATGCACAAGAAATAGCTTCAAAAAGGCATACATAGACAATGAATATGTATCTTGATTAATTTACTACAATTAGGTTCTTTGAGGCTTGAGTCAAACTTTTGTTCACAACTCATTCTGGCCCTTAATATACAGTACAGTAATCAGCTTGTTTGCAAGAGGCATGAAAACTTTAGCTTATGAAACTTTGATGACACTGAAAAATCTAGATTCCATGATCTCAAATTTCTAAGACTCGAATTTCCAATACCCAGGGGGAACATGGCATGGGGAGAGTGATTTAGCATTTATGGTCCCCAACCCATATTTTTCCAGATAGGGAAACCAGCTCAAATGGAAGTGATAGTCTAAGAAAATATAGCTAATAGGAACCACAAGCGGAGCCCATGTTTCCAAATTCATACTGGGCTTATCTTGAGTCTGTCCAAACTAAAACAAGCTTTTGAAACTTGTTAAATTTTTCATTTTAATAGAGTGATCTCACTCACAGTAACATGGATTTCAATAATAATATGTTTGAAATAACAAAACACTGCATTGTGAAGTATGACATATTTTGTCAGTGTTTTGTTTGAGGTTTTGGTTAAAATTGTGACCCAGGCTTGTAGTTTTCTTTTCTGTTTATGCTGTACCATTAGAAGCATGAATGTCAGTGACCTAGGCAGCATGAGGGAGATGAGCAGGTGGCAAATAGGACACATGACAAGAATTATTGAACCGCACCAGACCAAGAAGGACTGATCAAGAGGAGAATGGTTATTTATGAGCCAGCTTCCAAGTGCTGCAACTCTTTACCTACTAGCAGTAGAGTGTGGATTTGCTTGAATAGTTATTCAACAAAATGTATTCTAAGTTTGTGTCCCACAGACACTTTTAAAGGAGATTATAGGAGAGCTTCCTAAAAAGACTGTTACAAATAATTTTCTGTTTTTGATTGCAAAGGTAACAGCTGTTTATTGTAAACTTAAAAATATACATATACTCACAATAAGATTTAGTTATTAAGCTTAATCATATTTTGGAGTGTTTATTCCCAGGCTTTTTTATAATGTATACGTAGAGGTATGCATGAACACTCATGTGCTCGTAAACACACAACATTTATATATCATTAAAATTTCATAGCCTGCTGTAATATCTAATATCATTACATAATAAGTATTTTCCAAGTCACTGGAAATTCTTTCTAAATAATATTGTGATGACTATATAAGAGACTGTACTGTGGATGCCACAGGTTCTTTAACCATTCTTCCATTGAATATCTAAGTAATTTCCAAGTTTGCTATTATGAATAATGTAGTGAAAAATTTGGTAGATTGTTTCTGATTACTTCTTTAGGTAGCTTCTTAGTGAATTATTGGATCAAATGACATCAATAATTTGAAGCTTTTCACACATTTTATTTTCACAAAAGCAAACACTGGCCAGTTTGCTTTTCCCAAATTGCTGTTGTAAACATGGCACCTGATCAAACATTCTTTTACCTTTTCCTTAAATTATGATATTCACCATAGCCCAGCTCATACTGTAGCAACAACAACAACAACAACAACAAAAGCAAGGGTTCTCTTTAAATAAATTAAATGACCCCAGAGAAAACTTTTCTTTGTTCTGGTAGTAGCATATTATATAGTTTAGTAAACTACTATTCATCAATGCTTAGTTGCTCAGTCATGTCCGACTCTTTGGAGCCCCATGGACTATAGCCTGCCAGGCTCCTCTGTCCATGGGGATTCTCCAGGCAAGAATACAGGAATAGGTTGCCATGCTCTCTTCCATGGGATCTTCCCAATCCAGGGCTCGAACCCAGGTCTCCTGCATTGCAGGCGGATTACCGTCTGAACCACCAGGGAAGCCCAGCAATAAACTAGTCCCTTATATTTGAGCTAACTCTGCTATGTAAAGTGTCTACCCATTTGTATCAATATGAATAAACATTTTCACAATGTTAATAATAGCTAGCATTTATCGAGTATGTCAACAAACTTGGCCCTCAAAACAGTTTTTCCCCATCCACTGCTTTGGCACAGAAACCCTATGAAATGCTCCCTTCTACCATGGGTACCACCGATCTGCAGTCTCACAAGCTCCAACTTCTTGTTTATTCAAACTGTGCATTCCATCTTGTCTGTCCCCTTTTGCAGGATCACCACTGATATAGCTTTTCTAGTCTCTTTCCTCTTTGGTTTAACGCTCTGATCTAGTCCCTGGGTCTCCAATGTGGCTTCACTGAGGGTATTACAGTATTTTTTCCCCTTTGTCCTATGCTCAGTTCCTAGCTTAGTTCCTACTCTCAGCCCAGGAAAAGCCCCCCTTCCTCCCTTTGCTCGTGGACATTCAGACTTTGACTACTTTTTTTAGTTAACACTAGGCCTTCCACTAGGTGCTTTATGTAAATGATTGGTATTCATCTTCACAAGAGTCATTTTACATCAATTTTATCACTGCCATTTGCCAGATGAGGAAATGAAGTTGCAGAGAGATGAGTTGATCATTTGCCCAATCACACAGAAAGAAACAGGTTCCAAGTGAAGGTTGTCACACTCCAAAGCTGGACTCTTTTTTTAAATTATTTTTAATTGAAGGATAATTGCTTTACAATATTGTGTTGGTATCTCTATATGTCAACCTGACTCAGTCATGGCTACATGTATGTCCCCTCTCTTGTGAACCTCCGTCCCACCCCATCGCACCCCTCTAGGGTGTCACAGAGTACCAGATTTGAGCTCCCTGCATCATATAGCAAGTTTCCATTGGTTATGTAATTTTACACCTGGTAATGTATGTATTTCAATGCTACAAAGCTGGACACTTCTCAGTACATCACATTGCTTTTACCTGTGAGGTTTTTTTAATCTGCAAGCTCTTCCAACTTTAAAAATACTCATCTGAATTGTCTCCCTCACCCCAGTAGGCAGCATGTCAGTCTCCTAAAGAGCTGATCATGTTGTCTTGTCCTCAGCTTAAGCCACTGGAGTCACTTCAACTACCTATCTTGGAATATGACTTCCTGGAGGCTCCCTATTTAGTTGCTCTCCTCTGGCCATGATCCATTATGACTATTTTATCTCTACACAGAGATAGGTATATTTGACTCTACATATTGTGATTTCTGGGGAATTTAATATTGACTTTGCTAAAATAACAGTGCTAGCAATTTTAATCGGTAACAACAGTACGGCTTATCTAAGGTACACAATGGTAATTTGGGACTATGAGTAAATAGAGAATATTTTAATGCAAGCATAATTCCCTCTAATGTTACCTTGGTTGCTATGCTTTGGAATCAATGTGAAGGGAAACAAACAAATAACATATAGGGTGCCACATGGCAAAAAAAGACAAAATGTGTTATCAACAAAGATTGCATATTTTAAAGCAGGGTGAAGGAGGCAATTTTCTTTAAAAGCTAATAATTTGCTACTAACTACTAAGGGAAGAAGCTGTTCCTTTGTTGGCCCGTCTTCACTGCCAATCTATTTACCTAAAATTGCAAGTAGTTAAATAAAATTAAATACAAAAGAGTTCAGGAACATTTTTGGGTTTCAAATCCAAAAGATAGCTTTCAATATATATAATGATTTTTGTCCTGCAAGGTCACCCTGTAATTTTTTTAATTTTATTTTTAAAATTTTAATTGAAAAGAAGCAGTCAGACTATTGAAGGGCCTCCACTAGGCAAAGTCTCTTTGGAAATTTGGCCATATCTCACAGCATGCAGCACAGCCTGTTTCAGACTGTCAAGAAAAGAGACCAATTGAAAAAAATGCAGATCAGATGCATGTTATGGAATACTCCTAATATATAGGGGGAAAAATAAGAAAGAAAAATCGAAGGAAAAGGAAGTCAAGTCGTCTAACCACCTACAGTCTAAAAGCTATACTTTCTCTTGCTTATAAACCAAGAACAAGTGTTTTCTACTTTATTTTGCTTGATATTATTTTATGAGAGAAATAAAAATCAACACAGCTGATGATGTAGTTAAGAAAAAGAAAATAGCATTGCAGTTCATCTTGTTTATTATAGACAGCATGAAACAAGGTTCCTCTCTGAAGAATGCATTTTATGAGGAGCATGGTTATTTAAAATGTACACTTGATAGTGAAGGCTGGCTATATCGAGTATTGTTTGAAGACCAGAGCACTGGATTAAAATTGAGTTTAAAACTACCAGATTTGGTTTGACATTATTAAAGGTTACAAGATGCAATATATAAATATTTCATAGGATTCATGTCCTTAAGTAGTGGTTAATTTATTTTTACTACTTTTTAACAATACAGCATATTGTGTCTGAAACTATATTTTTCCTCAAATGCTATAAAATAAAGTTTGCACAATTGTTTATGAAATCTCATCAGGGGAAAATATATCTTTTCCCAACATGTTAAAGATCACTCCCACAAAGTACAGTATACCAATTACTGCCATGGTGTGTTTTGGTTTTTCATTATTTATCTTTAAAATTTAAACATTCAGCAATATATCTCCCTTCATAATATAAACTTTTCTGACCTAAATACAGATTTAATTTAAATGTCATCCATTTCCAATATGAAACCTATTAATATAAATAAATGCTGAATGAAGTTTATTGAAAATGAACGTTTAGAGTACTTGATTTTCTTTTTTTAAATTTCCATTAATTTAATTGGAAGTAAGCCTTACTGGAATGCAATTCACTTGTAATTGACTGAAATCTTGGGATCTCAAGTGATGAAACTTACTAACTTGCTGTGTGACCTTGCGTAAGTCACTTAAACTCTCTGGGTTTCCATAGAAAATATTTAATATGTAAACCTCGATGACCCTTGCAGCTCTAATAGTCTGTCTCTTCAATCTTGAGTACAAAATATGAGCTAAGAACTTCCTTTAGTTCAGTTCATTTCCGGAGAAGGCAATGGCAACCCACTCCAGTACTCTTGCCTGGAAAATCCCATGGACAGATGAGCCTGGTAGGCTGCAGTCTATGGGGTTGCGAAGAGTCAGAAACGACTGAGCATCTTCACTTTCACTTTTCACCTTCATGCATTGGAGAAGGAAATGGCAACCCACTCCAATGTTCTTGCCTGGAGAATCCCAGGGACAGGGGATCCTGGTGGCCTGTCGTCTATAGGGTCGCACAGAGTCAGACACGACTGAAGCGACTTAGCAGCAGTAGCAGTAGCAGCAGTTCAGTTCAGTCACTCAGTTGTGTCCAACTCTTTGTGACCCCATGGACTGCAGTACACCAGGCCTCCCTGACCATCAACAACTCCCAGAATTTACTCAAACTCATGTCCATTGTGGAGAAGGCAATGGCACCCCACTCCAGTACTCTTGCCTGGAAAATCCCATGGATGGAGGAGCCTGGTAGGCTACAGTCCATGGGGTCGCTAAGAGTCGGACATGACTGAGCGACTTCATTTTCACTTTTCCCTTTCATGCACTGGAGAAGGAAATGACAACCCACTCCAGTATTCTTGCCTGGAGAATCCCAGGGATGGTGGAGCCTGGTGGGCTGCCATCTATGGGGTCGCACGGAGTCAGACACGACTGAAGCGACTTAGCAGCAGCAGCAGCAGCATGTCCATTGAGTAAGTGATGCCATCCAACCATCTTATCCTCTGTCATCCCCTTCTCTTCCTACCTTCAATCTTTCCCAGCATCAAGGTCTTTTCAAATGAGTCAACTCTTCACATCAGGTGGCCAAAGTATTGGAGTTTCAGCTTCAGCATCAGTCCTTCTAATGAATATTCAGGACTGATCTCCTTTAGGATGGACTGGTTGGATCTCCTTGCAGTCCAAGGGACTCTCAAGAGTCTTCTCTAACACCACAGTTTAAAAGCATCAATTCTTCGGCACTCAACTTTCTTTATAGTCCAACTCTCACATCCATACATGACTACTGGAAAAACTATAGCTTTGACTAGGCGGACCTTCGTTGGCTAAGTAATGTCTCTACTTTTTAATATGTTGTCTAGGTTGGTCATAGCTTTTCTTCCAAGGAGCAAGCATCTTTTAAGAACTTCCTTAGATATGGTAAATAAAATGGGACCCATTCATTTTTAATTCTAGTACATTTATGTTTCTATCCTCAGTTAAAATGTCCTCTAGAAAGAAACAGAAAATGTTTATACAGTCAACCACAAAACAAAGGAGCACATGTGTCAATGGTACTGATAAAGAGCCATAAGAAGGCAGAATACAGAAACATCATACTGCCAAGGATGATGATGTTAAGATTACATGGAGGAAGTTGCACTTAATGCTCAGTCTTTAAGAACAAGAAGTTTCAATATGAGGAACCAATAAAGGTAATTGTGGTGGTTCATTTTAGGTGTCAACTGGGATAAGAGATATCCAAAAAGTTGGTAAAAACATTACTTCTGGGTATGTCTGTGAGAGGGTTTTTGGAAGAAATAGCATTTGAATCAGCAGACTGAGTGAAGAAGATCCTCTCAATCAATATCTGTGAATATCATCAAATCCACTGAAGCCAAAAGGCAGAGAAAAGGTGACTTTGCTTTCTGCTTGAACTGCCCTTAGACATCAATGTTCCTGGTTTTCATGCCTACCAACTTAGACTGGGACTTAAACCAGTGGATTTCCTGGCTCTTAGGCCTTCGGAATTGCACTGGATGTACACCACTGGCTCTGCTGAGCCTCTAGCTTGCAGATTGCAGGACTATTCAGACTCAATAATAGCATGATCCAATTCCTCATAATACATCTCCCATCTATTGATCTATCCATCTATCTATCCTATTGTTCTGTTTCTTCAGTTGAACCTTGACTAATACAACAGTGACATAGGCAATGACATAGGCAAACTTGTCATTGTAAAATGACAATGCTGCTACATGTTTGTAGAAGGAGAGGATAAAGACAGGCATTCATTAAGAAGGCAATTCCAGTAATCAACACAAAAATTAGAAGGGGTGTTGGTAGTAGAAAAGCAAAGAACATGGATGATGCCATGGATATTTGAAAGGGAAGAAAAGATGAATTTTGGTAGAAGACTGGAAAAAAGATCACTGAGAGAAGAATCAAGGATGTGTCCTAATTTTAAAACACATGTGATTTGGAAGCTAGTGATGGCATTAATGTGCATAGGAAATCAAGAAGAGGAGCAAAATAGACAAGGCAAAATGAAATGTGTGTGTACACCATAATACAAGGAGATTTTTTTCAGGATTAACAGAAATGTCTAGTAGGCAATTAGAAATGAGAGACAAATAGACACATGAGAAGAACTAGGTCAGAGCTTTGGAATCAGATAAATAGAAATGTTGACAGAAGGCATGGGAATAAATGGTATTCATAAGGGATAGGATGGCAGGAGAAAATACTAGAGGCTTGAGGCCATTTGCAGATATGTCTTGAAGTGATGTAATACATAACACTACTGGCTATGCATATACATTCTCCTTCATGACTGATGGTAAATTAGCCATCAGTTAATTTGTTCTTTTGACAATCTGGTTAACCCAGTTAGGTAGATAGCAAATTAAATACATATGTGATAAAAGGAATTTGATCTTTTCATACTCTTCGCAATGTTCTTTTTTAATAACATTGAGATATTACTGTGTGGATAACAATAAACTGGAAAATTCTGAAAGAGATGGGAATACAAGACCACCTGACCTGCCCCTTGAGAAACCTGTATGCAGGTCAGGAAGCAACAGTTAGAACTGGACATGGAACAACAGACTGGTTCCAAATAGGAAAAGGAGTACGTCAAGGCTGTATATTGTCACCGTGCTTATTTAACTTATATGCAGAGTACATCATGAGAAACTCTGGGCTGGAGGAAGCACAAGCTGGAATCAATATTGCCAGGAGAAATACCAATAACCTCAGATACGCAGATGACACCACCCTCATGGCAGAAAGTGAAGAGGAACTAAAGAGCCTCTTGATGAAAGTGAAAGAGGAGAGTGAAAAAGTTAGCTTAAAACTCAACATTCAGAAAACTAAGATCATGGCAACTGGTCCCATCACTTCATGGGAAATAGATGGGGAAACAGTGGAAACAGTGTCAGACTTTATTTTGGGAGGCTCCAAAATCACTGCTGATGGTGACTGCAGCCATGAAATTAAAAGACGCTTACTCCTTGGAAGGAAAGCTATGACCAACCTAGATAGCATATTAAAAAGCAGGGACATTGATTTTCCAACAAGGTCTGCCTAGTCAAGGCTATGGTTTTTCCAGTGGTCATGTATGGATGTGAGAGTTGGATTGTGAAGAAAGCTGAGCCAAATAATTGATGCTTTTGGAGAAGACTCTTGAGAATTCCTTGGACTGCAAGGAGATCCAACCAGTCCATCCTAAAGGAGATCAGTCCTGGGTGTTCATAGGAAGGACTGATGTTGAAGCTGAAACTCCAATACTTTGGCCACCTCATGAGAAGAGTTGACTCATTGGAAAAGACCCTGATGCTGGGAAGGATTGGGGGCAGGAGGAGAAGGGGACAACAGAGGATGAGATGGCTGGATAGCATCACCGACTCGATGGACATGAGTTTGGGTTAACTCCAGGAGTTGGTGATGGACAGGGAGGCCTGGCGTGCTGCAGTTCATGGGGTTGCAAAGAGTGGGACATGACTGAGTGGCTGAACTGAACCAAATAGCTGAGGTATGATATTAAATGTTGCAGGTGTACAACATAGTGATTAATTTTTAAAGGTTATATTCCATTTATTATTACTATCAAATACTGGCTATATTGCTTGCATTGTGCAATATATCCTTGTACCTTATTTTATACAAAGTAGATTGTTCCTAATAATCCCCTACCCCTATCTTTCCTCTCCCCCTTTCCTTCTCCCCCCCTGGTAACAACTAGTTTCTATATCTGTGAGTCTGTTTCCTTTTTGTTATACTTACTAGTTTGTTGTATTTTTTAGATTCCACATATAAGTAATATATAAAATATAAAGCCTCAATAACAACAATATGATTCATTAATTTATACATTTAACATTTACACAGTGAAATCCCATCTGTGCTAGGCCAAGCCCCAAGGAACACCAGGTAAATCATGGTTGCTGTCATCAGGGAGCTTATCCTCTAAGGAAAGGCAAAAGGATCTCTCTGCAGAACTAAAACCAAAATAATTTTTCTTCTGAATCCTTTACTAGATATTTGATAGTCATAATTTTAGCATGTTTAAAGTAAAAGTAAAAATTTGCACCAGGAATCATGTCTTCAGCTATTTTGAATGTAACTAGATATGAATATCGGAGAAGGCAATGGCACCCCACTCCAGTACTCTTGCCTGGAAAATCCCATGGATGGAGGAGCCTGGTAGGCTACAGTTCATGGGGTCGCTAAGAGTCAGACATGACTGAGCGACTTCACTTTCACTTTTCCCTTTCATGCACTGGAGAAGGAAATGGCAACCCACTCCAGTATTCTTGCCTGGAGAATCCCAGGGACAGCGGAGCCTGGTGGGCTGCCGTCTATGGGGTCGCACAGAGTCGGACATGACTGAAGCGACTTAGCAGCAGCAGCAGCAGCAGATATGAATATAATAGAAATGTTCAGAGTAAAATGGTCAAGAGGACTAGATTTTGCTTTGTTGACTTTTGAAGTTAAAATTTGGGGAAAAATATTCATTTGTATTATTTTTTTAGATTACACATATAAATTATATCATTTAGCATAAAATAGATAAGCAAAAAGTTTTACTGTATAGCACAGGGAATTATAACCCAATATCTTATAATAACATATGATTGAATATAATCTGTAAAAGGACTTCCCTGGTGGCTCAGTGGTAAAGACTTCACCTGCCAATGCAAGAGACCTGGGAAGATCCCCTGGAGAAAGAATTGGCAACCCACTCCAGTACTGTTGCCTGGGAAATCCCATGGACAGAGGAGCCTGGTGGGCTACAGTCTATTGGATCACTAGAGTCAGACATGACTTAGCAACTAAACAACAACAAATCTGCAAAATACCCAAATCACTATGCTGTACACCTGAAACTAACACAATACTAAATCAACTACTTTAGTAAAACACACACATACACACACACACACACACACCAAATTCTAAAAAAAAAAGAAGAGTCCATTTTAGTGGGTCTTAACATTATCCTAAGAAAATGTATAATTCAAACTACAAACATTAAGCATCCCATGATAATTCTCACAATTTTCTAAGCAGTATCTGTATTGATACTATTTTATTGTAGAAAATGTTCTCACAAATTCCATATTGCATTGTTATTAGAAACATAGCAAAAGTAGCTTAAAAAGTATTCTTGGTTGAGAAAGCAGAAAATAATTAAACATTAGAGATTTCATCCAATGAATTAGGTGGGTGCATAAAAAATATCCCCAGGAAATTAATGTTGCTTTCAAAGAATGCTAAAATATTAAATCCACTCCAATCTCTGAAAGAGAAATCCTCTTTATGCATTTTTTTTAAAATAAAGACTTAGACTATATTTCTGTCTTCAGAAGAAGTAAAGAATTTGATGGAGTTCTCCAGCACCCAAAACAAATAAGACAATTCATTTTCTGCAATTTTTCTCATTTTGGCAATAAAACAGCATACCTTTTCTTTTAAAAATACAGTCTTATTAAATCCACACTTAGGACTTGAACTGTGTGAATACAAAACTTACTTTATATTCAAATCTAGTCCAATTATAAGACTGTGCAATCTTGCTATAAATCTTGCTCCCTTGTCTTCAAGATAAATGTTGATTTAAAGATTACAGTAGAAAATTAAACAAGAAATGATCCATGCAAATTGCCCATAACTTTTGTTTTTACTTAAGAATAGCTGTAAAAGGAGGAGCCACTTTCAGTTATCCCCAACTCTCCATAATTGTTTAAACTCCCTCCTGTGTTTTGATGACTATGTTTCAAAAAGTTTGCTCAATAATAATAAAAGAAAAGGTGGAATTTGAGGAATTTGACTTCAGTATTTGAAGTTTCCTAATTAATCGTGTTATATTTATTGTTTATTCTGTTTCATCTAATTAACAATTAGAATGTGCTACAGACTGAAATGGCAACCCACTCCAGTATTTTTGCCTAGAGAATCCTATGGACAGAGGAGCCTGGTGGGCTGTTGTCCATAGGGTCTCATAGAATCGGACATGACTAAAGCGACTTAGCATGCATAGACTGAATATTTGTGTCCCCCTCGTGTTGTTGATATCAGCATCTTTCCTCAAGTCAACCTTTCTTTTTTATTCATTTGCTGCTCAATTCTACATGTACTGAGCTCACCTCATATTATTTAGTGGGAAAGAGGCCTAGGAAAAGTCCCTCACCTAAGAACTTCAATGTATCCTGAAGATAGTTTCACACAGAATTAGGTATTTTGTAGGTACAGGGACCTTCAGAGAACATTTTCTCCTATGCCTGAAGTGAAAGACTACTGATTCTATATAATTTTCATTGATGTATATATAGTTGATTTTCTTGATGTATATATATAGTTGGCCTCGTATCATTTTTTTTCAGTTTTTTTACTATGTATGTTTTCTCCCTCCATAATTTTTGAGCATATTTCAAACAGAAAACTTGTAGTCTACTTCAATTTTATTCCCATAGCACCTGTGATACACTAGGTTTTTAGTAAATATTTGTTTAATATATACAAGAATCCATGCTCTTTCATTCTTATGAATAGTTTATATGATGAAGACTAAGAATGAACTATTAGATGCTCTGAAAACTAAAAGAATCCACAGATGTGAACTTCTAAAGATGGAAAGTTAATCTTCCCATTTTGTGAAATTCTGAGTCTCAATCATTTTATGTCTTTTACTCCCTACACTTCTTTGCCTTTGCCATCAGATCCCTAGACAGAAAGAAGATCAAAAGCATCAATACTATCTTATGACATACCCTGCAAAATACAACAGGTAAAAAGATGAAATACTAACTTCTTTTAAATACGGCATATAAAAGGCTATGATACCTTTACCGAAACAGTATCATATTTACTAATAACACCATCATATACAATGGGACCTTAAAGGGGGATAAAGAACAATTCTACTGTGATGATTATTTGGTGATACAAAACAATAGAATTGTAAGAAATAAAGTTCTGAAATAAAAGTGGTAATTAGAAGAGCAGAGAAAAATGTATAGTCAAAGCTTAATTATCTCAAGACCATTAATTCAGATTGTGTCCTCCCTCATTCTCCGTGGCTGCCTTTTGGGTACTTACAGGAATCTTTGTAGTCTTCACTAGTAGGTGGGAAGAGAAAATTACAGAGCAGAGCCTACTCTACCCATGCCGAGAAATTTTAACCATCCTGATAAAGAACAGAGGGAGAGGAAACTGAACCTTTTGTTTCAAAGGAGGTCTGTACATTATGTATGCTTGTTTTCTTTGTTCATTAATAATCAAAATTATTAGGAGATACAGCACTGACACTTGTGTTGATCCTTATATGTTAGAATCAAACCTGGAGGAGTAAAGACCCCGGCTGGTGGCTCACATTGTTCACCCATCCTGGCCAAAGCCCTGAAATGAATCTTCATTTTCAAACTAAATTCAAATGTTGCCTAAATAGTTCTGAACTGCCAGAAGGCCCTGTCCAAGGAACAAAAAAAGATTGGCAGTAACATAAAGGATATCATTTGTGAGTTCTTCCCAAAATCTTCCTCACGTTAGCTTTCCACAGCAAGTAAAATTGGTAAAATCATGCTTGAAAAATGACAGCTTTTATCCATACCATTGACCTAAACAAAGCTAGTAGTCTGTTAGATTACTTGGATGTCATGTTAGAAAGGAGAAAGCAGAGGGATAGCTAAGGCTTTTATGGAAGCAGATACACTGAATATGGAGATTCTCAAACCTACAAGAATCTAGATGTGCTTAGTTCAGTTTGGCATATTTTCAAAGATTTACTTCCTCTATTTTAGTTTCTCATAGTCTATCAGTGTGCTGTAAACAATGACTTCCTAATATTGCAGCACCAGGCACCAGTCTAATGAGTTGTACAGTGATTAAAATTCCTGAACATTAAATTATTAATATTTAGAATATGTAAAGAATTAACTAATATATTCATTTAAAATATTACTATATTTACTTTCATACTCATTACTGGTGAAGAAAGTTGCTACTGTGCTCTTCCTACTACCACTTAAATTCTGCCGATGCTTTGATTTCAGCAGTCCTGAACACATGATTGAGGCAAGGCAAATAACAATGTACTCAGGCTACTGAGATATGGTACAGTATATATTTAAGAGCATGGGCTTAGAAGTTAGATGAACTTGGTGTTGAATCCTAGGAATGTCCTTTGTGTGTGTGCTTTGCTAGATCAAGTCTGTCTCTTTGTGACCCCATGGACTGCAGCCGGCCAGGCTCCTCTGTCCATGGGATTCTCCAGGCAAGAATACTGGGGCGGGTTGCCATTTCCTCTTTCAGGAAGATCTCCTGAAGATCTCTTCCCAACCCAGAGATCAAACATGAATCTCCTGCATTTGCAGGCAGATTCTTTACCACTTAGCCACCTAGGAAGCCCCTCTATCAGTTTCTTTAATTTGGGGTGGGATAATAATAGTACTTACCTCATAGAGTTCATATGAGGATTAATTAAAATAATCCATGTAAAACATTTTTCACAGTACCTTAACATTTATTATAGTTATGGTTAAGATCCCAGTGGGGCAGGAAAAACTGTACCTGGGAATTTGCTATCTGGTCCTCTAACATAAGATATCACTATATTCAAGATGTCATGATTAGGCCACCTCCAGGACCACCTGTCATGATAAGTCAAAGGCCTACATTATCTTGCTCCATCCTGTTCAACATAATTGTATATTTCTGTAGAATTTGTTCCTTGTCACTCACAAAAATCAGACATGTTTTCTATAGTTTTACCAAGTAGACCATACTTGTTCAATCTGAATTGAGGTACACTTTTAAGTATATGATCAACATGTTTCGAGTTTAAGGCATGTTAATGTGTCACGTTGATTGAATTCTCATTCTGAATTAAGTTCAAGTAAAACACTAAAGTATAATAGAGAAAAATGAAAGACACTGGTGCTAAAGACAATAGGTATAACAGTGAGCATATGTTGAAACTGACATAGCAACTGTGGAAGAATATGTAGCTGCTGAAGACTCAAGGCAATCTGAGCCTGCAGAATCCTTTTACTAGCTGCTGTAGCAGTATTCAGAAGGGTAATTAGGGATTTGAGCGGCATCACACAGGGTAATAGAAGGGGCTAGGAAGAACCGCAGCATAGCACAATAGCACGTGCCAGTCAGAGAAAGGCTGTACATTCAGTTTGAAAAATCAATGAAAGGAAGAAAATGCTATTAGTGCCTGTGATTTTTGAAGGGCTGACTTTCAGGTGATGGGTGAAGCTGATTCAAGTTTCTGTGAACCAAGAAGAGGCTCACAAATCTTTACTTCCAAAAATACCATTTCACGTCTGCCCTGATTTGCAGATCTACAAAATTTCAAAGAGACTTTGAATTGCATAGACATCCAGTTTGAAAATAGGCACTACTTTCCCTTCTGAGTCCCCACAGGTACCCTGGTAATAGCCTCCTAAACCACATATTAGTATCGGGCTATGGGTAAGCTATAAAAGTAAAGGAAAGGTTTACCAATAATCCAGCATAAAAATGAATAAAATATTTAATAAAATTAACCACAAATAATAAAGGTATAAGAATCCATTCTCATTTTTTTCAGCAAGTATTTATTAGACACTTAATACATGCATTGGCTTCCCTAGTGGCTCAGTGGTAAAGAATCTGCCTGCCAATGCAGGGGACCCAGGTTTGATCCCTGGGTGGGGAAATCCCTTAGAGGGGGAAATGGAAACCCACTCCAGTATTCTTGACTGGGAAATCCTATGGACAGAGCAGGCTGGTGGGCTACAGTCCATGGGGTTGCAAAGAGTCAGACATGACTGAGCAACTAAGCACAGGCACATCACTAAGCAATGTATGAGATACCAAGATGTCTGATAGTCTTAGTATGAAAGTAACTCATGAAAAATAAATGACATTGTAGAAGATCATAAAACAGACAAGAATGATAGGTATCTTGCCAAAGGATGTATGTAAATGTCAGTGATTCAAAAATTGAAACATACACTTAAATGCTCTGAGTGTCAGTTTTCAGATTTAAAAAAAAAATTGTCATATGAATTGTTAACTTGAAGTGATTTAAAATTTAATTTTAAAATGTACATGAAAGTCACTCCTTCCTCTAGAAGATAGATATAATTTTGCCTCTTTATTCTGCTAAATACAACTAAGAGTGCTGGATATTATATATAAAACAAACATAAGAACATTTTGAAAGATTGGAAAAATCAGACTAGCTAGGGAGCTCAAGACCCAAGGAACGATATGGCAGGGAGTTCCCTAGGTTTAATTGTTTTTTATTCATCATGCATCCTAGACTTGCAGCTGAAGAATTCAGCAACTTGGAAATGATGATAGACAGACAATAAGAGCTCAAACAAATTCTGCTCTTTGTAATAAATGGACCAGGAAAGAGGTAGCCTAGGAAGACAGCTTTTATAAAATAACCACTCTATGGCAACAAACCATCATTGCCCTCAGAACAAACACATATACCTGTTCTTATACCCACCCATGTCACCCGAGTCTGAGTATGGATTCTAGGCCAGGCTGTAACAAGGTGCCCCAATATGTGGGTAGATATGGTGTCAGAAAAGGTCAAGGAGCCAGTAAGGATTTCCATTCTTACCAGGGGGTACTGGCCTCCAGCCCCTGCATTATCAAGATTACATTGAAAATATGGTATTATGTTCCCACTTGGCAGTAACAAGGCTCCTTTCAGGGATGTTTTCATAAGATGCATACTGGAGTGTGGGGACTTTTACCATTACCTAGAGGTAATGAACCACATCCCTTCAGTGTTGTTAGTAGAGGTAACATAAGGAGCAGTAATAAGGCACTCTAATTCCCAAGCCAAGGAAGTATTAGTAGAGTCCTAGTGACAAATTTAAACTCCAAACTCCACTCTTACCCCAAAATACCTCCTCTCCTCAGTTGGCAATGGAGACTGAGTAAGCCACCTGTATATCTGTGCACACCTGGCAATAAGGAGGCAGTGCCTCCACCTTTTCCTGCCAGAGTAGTGTCAGAGAAAGTCCATTTAATCAAAAGGTTTAAATAGTCTAGAATCTCATAGCACAATATACAAGATACCAATACTTTGATCAAAAGTCATTCATTATATGAAGAACTATGGGATGCTCAAGTTAAATGAAAAAATACAATGAATATCATCACTATGAGGACAGAAATGCTATAATTATCTGACAAATGTTTTAAAGCAGCTGTTATAAAAATGCTTCAACAGAAGTTTACACCCTTGAAACAAATGAAAAAAAAAGTCTTATTAAAGAAATAGAGGATATAAAGAAGGACCAAACCAAAATTTTAGAACTAAAAAATACAATAAATAAAAAAAGCAGTATTAGTGTTCAACAGATGAACAGATAAAGAAAATGTAAATAATATACATAAATACAATGGAATACTACTCAGCTATAAGAAAGAATGAAATTTTGATCTTTGCAGCAAAATAGCTGGATGGACATGGAAGGCATTATGCTAAGTGAAATAAATCAGAGAAAGACAAATAATGTATGATTTCACTTATATGTGGAATCTAAAAATACAACAAACTAGCGAATATAACAAAAAAGAACCAGACTCACAGATATAGAGAACAAACTAATGGTTACCAGTGGGGAAGGATGGGGCAGTAAAGGGGTGGGGGAGTGGAAGGTACAAACTTTTGGGTGTAAGATAGGATACAAAGATGTAGTGTACAACATGGGGAATATAGGCAATATTTTGAATAACTGTAAATGGATTGTAACCTTTAAAATTGTGTTAAAAAAGAATGAATGGGCTCAACAGCAGAATGGAGAGAACAGATAGAACAATCTCTGTTCATATTAATATGAATTAATATGAACAGATAAAATAGACTAAAAAATGAAATAAAGCCTCAAAAACCACAATAAAAGACAAGGGCAGGCAAAGAAGTTCCTAAATTTGACAAAAGACATAAATAAGCCTACAGAGCCGTAAAGGTAAGGAAATCTCAAACAGGATAAATCCAGATAAATTCACATTATAGTCAAACTTCTAAAAATTTAAGACAAAGAATGAAATTTCATAGCAGCCAGAGAAACAGGACACCGTAAGTATACAGAAAAAAAAAAATTGAATGACAATGGATTTCTCATCAGAAACCAGGTAGACTGGAAAGATGCAGCATAGAGTGTTTCAAGTGCTGAGAAAAAAAGAACTGTCAACCCAAAAACCTGTGCCCAGTGAAAATATTCAGACACAAATTACAAACATAAGGAAGGAAACAAGTGATATCATTACAGAATGGAAAACACCAAAGATATAGTAAAAGAATATGAAAACATAAATTTGACAACATATATGAAATGTATTAATTCTACAAAAAAGTAAAAACTACCACCACAACTCATGAAAATGAAGTAATCTGAATAGCTCTCTAAACATTACATATACTGAATTCATAATTTAAAACTACTCAAAAAAGAGATATTCAGACCCAGATGGTTACACTGGAGAAGTCTACAAAATATTTAAAGATGACTTAACACAATAAAAAGAAAACAAAAAGTGGAAACTAACCAAATGTGCATCACATCGTAAATAGAAAACAAAATGGTATATCCATATTGGAATACTATTCAGTCATAAAAAGCAATAAAATACCAGTATATGCTACAATATAGATGAACCATGAAAACACTATGTCTAGTAAATAAAGAGAGAAAGAGAAGTTGGTCAGTCCTGTCCGACTCCTTTCAACCCCATGGACTGTAACTGACCAGGCTCCTCCGTCCATGGGATTTTTCCAGACAAGAATACTGGAGTGGGTTGCCATTTCCTTCTCCAGGGGATCTTCCAGATCCAGGGATTGAACTGGGTATCCCGCACTGCAGGCAGACTCTTTACCATCTGAGCCACCAGGGTAGCCCTGTCAAGTAAATAAAGTTAGGCATAAATTTCCAAATATTATATAATTACATTTATATGAAATTTTTAGAATACACAAATGCAGAAAGAAAGTAGATTACTGGTTTCCAGGGTTTTAAAGGAGGGCAGAATGAACAGTGACTACTAATGAGCACAAAATTTCATTTTAGAGTAGT